>NW_027412088.1:37955077-40869990 GCF_047663935.1 Musca autumnalis | reverse complement strand
AAATAAATAAATAAAATCAAATTCGATGGAAATTAGGAAAGCATGACAAATATGGTAACATGGTTGTTTTCCACAATTCTAATGTGCAATAACCTTTCATAGGTCAAAGAAAAATATTTAAATTAAATTATAAAAAAAAAATTTATTTTAGACAATAAAAATCCCACATTGTTATAACAATTTTTCTATCTTCTTATCATTAAATTGTCCAACAACTTTGTAATAATTTTGTGATTAATTTCATTCAAGTAACAGCCAACAACCTGTCAATACCAAGCAACAAGCAACATGACATAAAAAACCAAAGATCATTGACATTCCTCAAAATGACCATATATTGGTTGTGGTGGGCTATGGACCGCCCCTAATACTTTGCCTTGCAATAACAGAAAAAAATCATTACACACACAAACATTTATTAAACTCCAACTCTTGATGGTGTACTTCAAAAACAAAAGTTTTCTTAATGAATGACATAAAATGAATACTCCCAATATATATTTAATGAGTATTTTAATAAAATAAAGAAAAATAAACTTTTCTATAAACTGCTCAATTGCTACAGAAGTGAACACACCGACCACCCCGCTCTCTCACGCACATTAAATCTAATTACAAAGTGTGTATTTCTTTGATAAACTTGTTTGGAAAATACATACAAACAACTAACATTGAATTGCAAACCAAAGAAACAAAAAACAAAGAAGAAACGTGCATGCGTGCAACATGTTTTAATGGCATTTGCGTTTTTTTCTCGTTTTCTTCTGCTTTTTTACTTCATCTTTGTAATAATCATAAAAGTCTCCATATATAGAGTGGTATTTGAAGTAAGACATTGTTTGTGGTATGAGCTTTGGGTTTTATAGGAGGGAAAACACACACAAAGTGAAAAAACAGATTGAAAGTAACTGCATCGTTTTATGCATATTTGCGATAGTAAGGACACAGTCGAAGCTAGTCTCAGACAACAGGTAGAAGAAGCGAAAAATTTGCATTGCATTGCGAAAAGAAAACAAACGTGGTCAACAAGTCGGAAGAGAGGGAACATGAAAAGCACAGTGAATTGTTGACATAAAATCAGTTTTAAAGATTTCAGGACGTTGAATTCTGAGCACCCGCCTCACATGCATAATGTCCGTGTTTAATTCCAGGGCTAGGCAACATCAAAATTTCAACGCTGGCAAAATACCCCATGTAAATATTATCTATAAAAAATAGGACCCATATCATTGAGCTAATATAAATCAGGGTGCTCATTGACATTAGAGAAGTGTCTCTTGTCCTTTGGAGATGTATGTGTAACACATACACGCAGAAAAATGTATGTTAGAAATATGTTTGGATATATATTTGGATCCAAACATAATATGTTTGGGTCCAAACAAATATACATATGTTTGCAACATTTTGTAACATATCTCAATTTGATATGTTTGGGTAAAACATATTTTTTATGTTAGAACATTTTCTTCATGGTGGAGAGAGGATGTTTGTCAACGAGAGTAATAACAGTGCTCTCGCGGCTGTGGAATGCTGTTTTATAATGAAGAGTTGTGTGTATTGTATAATAGAAGACGTAGAAGCGAAGAAGGGGGCTTTGGTGGCATGTATGCGACAAACTCGTGTGTTTCTTGTTTTGTTGTTGTTAACCAACTTAGTAGGCGAAGAAGAAAAGAAGAAATGATATGAATTATATTTTATTCTTTCTTCAGTGTTTTAGTTGCCTTTGTAGAGTCAAGACGGTAAAGTGAGTGAATAAATCAGTGTTTTGTGTTTTCTTAAAGAAACTGCGCATTTAGTAAATTAAATTCCCAGTACATTTTATAATTGAATCGGAAAATTGAATGGAATTATTTTATTGGGCAAGGAAGAAATCGCATTTAATATTGGTAATTACATACATACTTATGTATATTTGAAATATGGCATATCCATATTTATTTATTACATTACAAAATCATTTGATTCTAGATGCCGATCCCCGCTGATGATTTCAACTGTGAGGACAATTTGTTTTATTTCACAACTAAGGAGAAGCGTTCAACTACGTTTCTATATATTTTTCCTTTTTAAAATTGTGACTATTTACAAATTATTTCAATCAGTTTTTCTTTTATTAAAGTGTGTTATGTATTTCTTTGGAATTTTGTATGTACCTATGTGTTTGTTGTTCTTTTGCCTTTCAATAAACAACCTCAACATTTGTGTGTATACTATAGAGATAGCCAGTTAGTTCTTACTGAGAGCAAGTGAGAACACATTTCAAAGTGTTTTACATTGAATTTTACGCTCCCTTACTCTCAGTAAGCGCCCACTGGTGCATGTGTTTGCTTTTTTTGCGCCTTTTGGGTTTGTATTTTTTTGCACCCAAACATATAAAATGTTTGCACCCAAACATAAAATTGTTTCCACCCAAACATATATATCTTTGCACCCAAACATAAGTATCTTTGCACCCAAACATATATATGTTTGCACCCAAACATATATTTGTTTGCAGACCCAAACATATATTATGTTTGGGACTGTTGCAAAATATGCTGCAAAATATGTTTGGGACATATGTTAGAGAGGCCGTTTTTTTGCGTGTAGACATTTTGAAGTTTTATCGTAATTATCAAACCGAAATGGATGAAATTTGGTACTTGGTCTTCAGTGGGGGAATAAAAAATTCCGGGAAAGAATTATCAGAAGATGTCCACGTCTTCATGTAGCCCCCACAGAAAGGTACCTCCCGATTTTCGATATTTTGAAGGTTGTGGCCACAATAACCCACCGAAATGGCTGAAAATTGGCATTAAGCCTTCGCTGGGTGTATACAACGTTCCACCGACAATATGTGGGAATAGGTCCACTTCTTCATATAGCCCCCATAGAATGGTATCCCCGATTTTCGCTATTCTGAAGGTTGTGACCTCAATATCCATCGAAATGGCGGAAATTTTGTATTTAGTCTTCGACGGGTATATAGAATATTCCCGAAAAGTACTATCAATAGAGGTCTATAGCCGCCCATAGAAGGGTGGCTCGATTTTCGGTATTTTGAATGTTGTGACCTCAATATCCCCCAATGAAAATTGGTGTTAATCTTTCGTTTGGGATATTCAACTTTCTACCTCTTGTTGTTACAGGTACACTTTTTGATATAGTCCCCATAGATCGATACCTCCAAATGTTTAAGGTTTTAGCTGAATTATCACACCGAAACGGTTGAAATTTGGTATTTAATCTTCCCGAGGGGTATTGAAGACTTCTACTGAGAATTGTGGGTATAGATCCACGACTTAATATAGCCTTCATGTAACCGAACCGCTCGATGCTCTTGTAATTCGTGGTTTCTTTGTGACATTTTCAGAACGATATGTTTTGGTAAGGGGCATCGTAGTTCTAATCTTTGGAGTTGATATATACAAAAGAAAGTTTTTTGGTGGAGGATATAGTTAGATCCGCTACTACCCAACACTAATTTTAATGCCGAAATTGGAAAGGACAATTTTTTGGCCCAACACTCGGGAAATTCCAAAATGAAACATCTGACAACAGAATCAGGCTGATAGACATCGCAGAGGAAATGTCTAGAGAGGGTGTTGAGAGGCAAAGGGTTACCACATGCCTCACCTCTCTCTCCTCCAAGCTGACAATTGCCGGAAGGAAAATTGCCTAAT
Organism: Musca autumnalis; assembly: GCF_047663935.1. NCBI lineage: Eukaryota > Metazoa > Arthropoda > Insecta > Diptera > Muscidae > Musca > Musca autumnalis. The sequence continues at coordinate 40,866,325 of NW_027412088.1, read as the reverse complement.
GTAGATATGGACTAAAGGAAAATAATTATTCCATTTTGCTTTGATGTAACCCGTAGTGCAGGGTATACAAACACAACTCATTTTCTACTTTTTTCGTCTGGTCACTGCCAGGTACTATAATGATGATCGTGATGCTTAAATTTCGCGCCTTTAACTGTCATGTTCTACGCCGGTGCGAAGTCTATCAGCCTTATTCTGTTGCCATATTTTTCATTTTGAAAACTGAAATTCCCCAGAGTTGGGCCAAAATATTGTCCTTTTTAATTCAGGCATTAGAGTTGGATAGTAGCGGAACTCCCTAGTTCCTCCACCAAAAAAAAAAAAAAAAAAAAAAAAAAAAAAAAAAAACTGACTTATCAACTCCTAAGATTAGAACTATAAGAACGTGTAAAAACACAAAAGAACGGCGAAATGAAAGATTAATTTAATTATATCGGTCTGGGAAGTATTTTGAATGACAGAAAAACGAACGTTGAATCGGTGTCGGAACTATTTGGAGCTACTCTAATAAAAATCGCCTATGATGGTTTTAATGCCATGGACAGGGCATTTGTTTTCCCAAGTTACTCGTAAAATGTATTTTTGACCTACTTGTCCTTGACTTCGGTCAGGGCATTGGCGCATGATGATGTCGTAGAATGTACCTTTAATGGAATTGTCGCTAGTCTTTTATCCACCGGAGCAAATCTAGAGACGAGTAATTTTTGCTTCCCGCTAATTCGCATGTGATCTCATGGTAGCTGTGATTTTATACCCCTTAGGTATTGTAGATGAGGGTCTCTCTGATTTGTCCATCGTAATTCTTGTATGACCTTGAACTAGTTAACAGAAAGCCTCTTACACCTCGTCTAAATAATTATAAGGTACACTAACATATTCTGAAGACATTGCCTGCAATTCATGATTTATTTTTAATTTATCTCTTCATAGAACCCAACCTTATTTTACGGTTTTATATTTATTTCTTTTTTATTTTTCTAGAATTCAAAATATCTTATTCGAATTACTGTTCTATGCAAAATCATCCACCGGCTAATGAAAAGCATTATACCTTCTTCTTCTTGTGAAAATACCAAAGTTAAGAAAACAGTTCACGTGGATTTGCATAAAATCAACTGTTATTACAGTCATAGCTGGCTGCTACACAGCATCTTTGCAGATGCATGCAACGATTGAAGTTGTAAAACAAGTTTTAATTCATAATAAGACATAAAACTTAAGACACAACCACCAGCATCATCGTAAGTGCAATAAGTATGAGTCGTTTGCAACAAGCCATGCCAACTAAGACGATTTTTTGTAACAGTAATAACATCTAGAATTGAATGGAATTATACGGTTGCTAGCATTTTGAGTTCTCTTTATGATGGAATGGAAAATGATAGAGTATATTAGGTCGGTGACAATGTTTAGGGATTAGATTTGTGACAACTTTGGATGATTTAATAAAATAAAATTTATATATTTTTGCAAAATATTTTTCCCATCAATACCACAAAAAAAAACTCATTAAAAATCTTCATACTAACCCAATATTTCAACAAAGGCATGTCGCCAGAAATCAATAGATACTATTGGGCCACTAAATTTCGACAAAAATCGTTGATTCTTAATTAATAAAATTGTTATCTACTTTTTAGTGGCCAAAAAAATAACGTCATATTTTTGGCAATATGCCATTAATAAAATAATGGGTTAGTAATGAGATTTGTAATGAGTTTTTGCTGAACAAGTTGAAAATAGTTGGCGGAAAGTATTGGGAGTTTGATTTAATCTTTGTCCGAAAGTTCAGATAAAAATCTGATATCCTTCTTGTCCTGTGAAAGCAATAGATTGTTTGAATTATGAAGTAATTGCGTACACAATTCTGATATGCTTTATAATTCAATTGTAACTTGGTTCAAATATTAAAAAAAGGTATCATTAATAAAATTTTAATATAGGACTGATATGAGAACACAAAACAAGTTGATTTAAATTGGTAATGTTTCTTGTTCTCTTTAAGTTTGCTGTGTACTAAGAAACTACATACAATTTTATGGAAACTTCTAAAAATACTGGCAAAAACTCCTGACAAAAATTATGATGATGAATCACCATCCATCGACAACAACTAATATGAAATGTCTTAAGTTAATCAACTTGAAAGACAACAAAGATGCTATGGAGAAAACAACACTAAAATCAACAGCAAAAAGTAATACAAATTCAAATAGAAGCAAATGCGAATTCAAAACCAGGTAACAAACTTGAAAAGATTTCACCATAACAGTTAGAGAGGAGATACTTGCATATGTACACATGTTGGAGAAAAATGTGAAATAGGGTTGTCAACTAACTGATATATATACGATTTTTAGATTGTTTTCAATGATGGAAGCAACATGACAATCCTTCAAACAAACATTCTCAATAGGACCAGGGCTATATAGGCGATCGTTTTTCTATATACTAATATAATGTTGCCTTTTGTTTGTGATTTCGAATATGTATTAATAGATAGTATACAATATATATACCGAAAATAGGCCTATTTTGTTTTGCAAAGTCTTAAAATCAATGTAAATTTAAGTTAAGGAAGAACATCGAAAAATCAAATTTTCAAGATCGACTTTCGATCTTCCGATCAGCAATTTTTATATACATATGTTTAGAAAAGGCAATGACTCTGCTGACTAAATATGTATATGGAAATTGACTGACTTCACACAAACGACAGATCAAAAATCGCTTATTGCTTTCGATTGTATCCCTTGTTCAAGTTTTTTTTGTATTTGTAAAATTTTAAACATGTTGGCAATCATGTTTCAAAAATGCACTTGCATTGTTTGGTGCCAGAACAAAGTAAAAACTGTGCTCTAAGTAGAAACAATCGGCTTGAGCTATTTATAACAATTTTACAATGGCATATGGAAAACGGAAACCAATAAGAATTTGAAATTGAAAATTTTGCAAAACCAGAAAAGTAGTCAACTACAAACAACACAAAAGAGAAAAATCAATTTATGATTTGGAGTACGATGGCACAAACATTCATCCATTTGGTACCATTCATACATATTTCAATGGAATAACACATTAAAAACGAAAGAGCTGCATAGTGCACCAGAAGTGACCCAGCAAACTATAACATTAGATGTCAAGACAGTACGCTACAGGCGTTTCTGCAACCGAATGCTATTCGTGATAAGCTGAGAAGAAAGAAAAATGTCTAGTAATACCTCATTTAGGTGACAGATAAGAAAGCTTTGTGCGATGTTATGAGGTGATTGTAGTCCCCGATTAAAAGGCAAGTCAATTAAAGAGTAATCAGACTTATTAGAACATCAATTGAAACACGACAGCAATTTTTTTCCTTTCGTAACATAGTAACATAAGTTTGCTGTAATAATAGCTTTGGTAATTAATGAAAATGCTTCATAACATTAATGCACTTTTACATTACATCAATGAAAATTTTCACTGATTTTGAAGCAATGTATAGCTTCATTGACTCGTCGATAAGCTGTAGGTCCCATATAATTGAGCTAAGATGAATCACGGTGCACTCATTGATATGAGAGAAGTCTCCCTTGTCCCCTTGTCATTTCTTTTCTCTAACCTAGCAAGCGAAGAAGAAAAAAATAGTATGAATTATTTTGCTCTTTTTTCTTCAGTTTTCTAAATACAATCGTTGAGTAAAGACGGTAAAGTGAGTGAATAAATCATTGTTTTGTGTTTTTTTTAAAGAAATGATGTTTTTAGTAAATTGGATGCAGAATAGTTAATTAGATGAATCACAAAGGTGAATGAAAATATCTTATTGCACAAAGAGAAATCACATTTAATATTGGTAATAACATTAATACAATTTTCATATACGTGCATATATTTGAAATATGAATGTACCTATTTACATTATATAATAATTTTATTACAGATGCCGATTTCCCGCCGATGATTTCAACTTTGAGGAGAATGTGTTTTATTTCACAAATAAGGAGAAGCGTTCAACAATATTTCTATATATATATTTTTATACCCTCCACCATATGGAGGGTATAATTAAATTTGTCATTCCGTTTGTAACACATCGAAATATTCGTCGGAGACCCTATAAAGTATATATATTATTGATCAGCATAAAATTCTATGTCGATTTGTCCATGTCCGTCTGTCCGTCCGTCCGTCTGTCTGTTGAAATCAAGATACAGCTCGCAATTTTAAAGATAGAGAGTCAAAATTTGGTACTGAAGTTGTTATTACATGCAGGATGGTTGATATTGAAAATGGGATATATCGGTCCACGTTTTGATATAGCCCCCATAGAACGGTACCTCCCGATTTTCGGTATTTTTAAGGTTTTAGCTTCATTATCACACCGAAATGGCTGAAATTTGGTACGTAGTCTTCTTTAGGGGTACAAAACTTTCTTCCAGAATTTTGTCGGTGTCGGTCCATACCTTCATATAGCCCCCATAGAACGGCACCTCCCGTTTTTCGGTATTTTGAAGGTTTTCGCTTCATTATCACACCGACATGGCTGAAATTTGGTACGTAGTCTTCTTTAGGGGTATAAAACTTTCCCCTAGAATTTTGTCGGTATCGGTCCACACCTTCATATAGCCCCCATAGAACGGTACCTCCCGATTTTCGGTATTTTGAAGGTTTTAGCTTCATTATCCTACCAAAATGGCTGAAATTTGGTACGTAGTCTTCTTTAGGGGTACAAAACTTTCTCCCAGAATTTGGTCGGTGTCGGTCCATACCTTCATATAGCCCCCATAGAACGGTACCTCCCGTTTTTCGGTATTTTGAAGGTTTTCGCTTCATTATCACACCGAAATCGCTGAAATTTGGTACGTAGTCTTCTTTAGGGGTATAAAACTTCCCCCTAGAATTTTGTTGGTATCGGTCCACACCTTCTTATAGCCCCCATAAAACGGTACCTCCCGATTTTCGGTATTTTGAAGGTTTTAGCTTCATTATCCTACCAAAATGGCTGAAATTTGGCACGTAGTCTTCTTTCTCCCACAATTTTGTCGGTGTCGGTCCATGTCTTCATATAGCCCCCATAGGCCGGTACCTCCCGAATTTCGGTATTTTGAAGGTTGTGGCCTCAATATTCCACCGAAATGGCTGAAATTTGGTATTTAGACTTCGTTGGGGGTACTCAAGCTTCCCCTTTAAATTTGTTGGTATAGGTTCACGCCTTTATATAGCCCCCATGGAAAGGTACCTCCCGATTTTTCGTGTTTTGAAGGTTGGGTCTTCAATATTCCACCAAAATGGCTGAAATTTGGTATTTAGTCTTCAATGTGATATAAAACTGTTCTCCAGAAATATGTCTGTACAGGTCCACTCTTTCATATTGCCCCATTTCTGACTAAAATTTGTCGGTATAGGTCCACGTTTCGATATAGCCCCCATAGAACGGTACCTCCCGATTTTCGTAATACTGAAGACTGCAATGTCAATATCCAACCGAAATGGCTGAAATTCGTTATTTCGTCTTCCAAGAGTAGTAAAATATTCCAGAAGAGTATTATCAGTATAGGTCCACGTCTTCCTATATCCCCATAGAAGTGTTCTTCTTGATTTTCGGTATTTTTTAAGTTTTAGCCACATTCTCTTACCGAAATATAGGAATTTTGGTATTTAGTCTTCTTTGAGCCTAAAAACTTTCCGTAAGAAATTTGTCGGTATAGATCGACGTTTTGAAATAGCCCCCATAGAATGGTGCCTCACATTGTTTTACCGAAATTGCTGAAATTTAGTATTAAGTCTTCTTCATACACGAAAGGAAACAAATTATTCCATTTTACTTCAATACAACTTGTGGTGGAGGGTATAACAAGTTCGGCCCGGCCGAACTTAACGCCGTTCTTACTTGTTTTAATGTGACTTTTTTTTATAAATTATTCCATTCCGTTTTCCTTTTATTAAAGGATGTTATGTATTTCTTTGGAATTTTTTATGTATCTATGCGTCTGTTGTTGCTTTTGTGTTTGTTATTTCGATGCATTTCAATAAACCACCACCATTTATAAATGTGTGTATATGTTAGAGGTAGCCAGTGAACGCTTACTGAGAGCAAGTGAGCATACATTTCAATGCGTTTTACATTGAAATTTACGCTCACTTGCTCTAAGTAAGGTGTTTGTTTTTTGGCTTTTGCGTTTGTATTTATATTATATCAAAACAAATATTTGCTTGCACCCAAACATAAATCAGTTTACGCCCAATCCTAAATTTGTTTGCAGGACCCAAAAACATTTGTTATGTTTGGGACTGGTTGCAAACAAATATATGTTTGCTGCAAAATATGTTTGGTACATATTTTCCACCGTGTGCTTGATTGCAGATACATTCTCTTTGCCCGCCGGTCGCTAGGAAGACTCCTACTTAAGTTAATGCGCAAATATTGAGCCTATTTTCGTCAATAGTTCGTTAGTGCAATAATATCCCACATTTGGTTTGCTGGGTTGGCACTCAATTCATGGCGTTGAAAATGTGCATTGTATACATTTTTCTGTCTGTCCTTTCATGCAAATAACATGAAATATGTTAAGAAGATTGAAGAAAATGTTATGTTTTTCGCTTGATTCCTTCTTACACTTGTTTCTTCGCATTCATTGTGTGCAATGCATTCTACTTTTCTGACTAAACAAGGCAGTTATGTGCTGAGGGGTTATCACTACTTTTGTCGTCTACTTTATGTCCCTGTTAACTATTTAGCTATGAGCATTTTTGTTGCCGCCTCTTAGTCTATTGCTATTTCCAGAATGTGTTTTGTTAGTTATTCTTTCTAACGGATATATATGAACTTATGTCTCTAAAGAAAATACGAAGAAGGAAATGTTGTGCAATTTTTCATACGTTAAGAATTACATTTACCGATGTCAGATTTGAACAACAATAGTTTTTTAAAATCATCGGTAAGTGCGTTATGAAAACATGCATAACATGGTTTTTAATTTATTGTGGATTTATTTATTTTGGCCTCAGCAACAAATGAAAACTAGTCGGTAGCGTTTGTTTCATATAAAAAATGTATACTAATTTCCCACGAACATCCCAATGGCGACATGATTCTGATGATAAACGATATCAGTCTAGCGGAGTGATATTTCTTTAGATTTGTCATTGAAATGTTTTTGCGTTCTTTAACGGATTGAAAGAGAACTACAAAGCTTCTCACAGTTTTTACGTAATCTTCGCTTAACTCGGTTTTAAATCAACTTCAATATACATTAAATGCATTTAGCACACCTGTCAATGATGTCACTTTCTTAAGTTAAATTCCAATTTAATGATCGTCATTAGAAATATGTATCACAGCAAATTAAACTAAATAAAATTCTCACGATTTTTCTCCATATACATAGACACATATAGCTCAACAACAATGTCATACAATTGCACATGCCTGCAGGGGGTTTGGTTAACCTTGAACTTCAGGGAGAAATAAAAATAACGAATCATTTCAAAACAAAATATAGTTCAACAGAATATCAGGTTGTTTGCAATTTCAAATGTTAACAATCAATGTTGCATAACAATAACATGAAAACTAACTGACAATCGAACGAACACGCTGAATTTGATTTTGTGATCGTATCATGGCGATGTGATATATGTACATGTGTATATATTTGTTATATCGTATTGGTTTATAGTTTCTAAACGATTTTGCAGTTGATTGCAATTCAATTTAATTTTTTGGCCCACTATCAGATTGTATAGCAAGGTGGCATTTAGTTAAAGGTAAACTATTACTAAGAGGGGAGGGTTGAGGTAATTTGTGCTCTATTTGAAATGACAGTGACATTCATTTAATTAGCGGTCATTAACAATTGCCACAAAATTGGTTATTGTGTTATGACATGTTTTACAAAGTATTGGTTAAATGTGATAACTAGGGCTTATGTTAAGCGGAGCAATAAGATGGAGGGTTCCCTAGCTGATGTGGAATTTTAAAGAATAAAATAAAAAAAATTCTGGTTCCAATACCTTGTCTTCCTATCACAGAACAGGCAATATTAACACGTAAACCATCGCTAGGTTCGGTCGGGCTGAAGTTTCCTTTTCTGTCCACAATTTTATGTGCAGAACATTTTCGACCACGGATACCATAAATGCCTATATTATGTCAGAATATTCATCTGAAAATGTCTTCAATCGGGCGGTACCTTTATATGGGGCTATATCAAAGTATGTACCTATGTTGACAATTGTTAGTGGAGAAATATTGTGACAACTGGGAACTACAAATGTCAAATAACAAAATTCCTGAAGAACCTATTACAGGAAGGTACCTGTATATTGCACAATACCAAAACATGGACCTATGTGGACAATTATTGGTGGATATGTTTTGTTATCACTGAGAACCTCAAATGGCAAATTACAGCTTGTTCGGTTAAAAATTTTAGCTAAAATTCCCAAAAACACCAAAAATCGGGAGGTACCGTTATATGGGAGCTATACCAAAACATGGACCTATGTTGACAATTTTTGATTGAGATATTTTGTGACCGCTGGGAACCTCAAATGTTAAATTGCAGGTAGTTAGGTCCAAAAATATTTCTAAAATACCCAAAATAACAATAATCGGGAAGTACCGTTAAATCGGGGCTATACCAACCATGGACATATGTCGAAAAATTTTCGTAGAGTAGTTTTGTGGCAACTGTGACCCTCAAACATTAAATTGCAGGTTCTTCTGTCAAATAAGGTAGCTAAAATTCTCAAAATACCGCAAATCGGGAGGTACCGTAATATGGGGGCTATAACGAAACATGGTTCGGGACCACTGATATCCTTAAATGTTAAATTATAGGTAGTTCGATCAAAAAATGTTTTGCGAAAACCCTCAAAATACCGAAAATCGGCAGGTGCTTCTATATGGGGACAATACCGAAACATGGACCTATTTAAAAAATTGTCGATGGAGTTGTTTTGTTCCAACTGCGAGCCTTCAAATTGTAGGAACTTCTTTAAAAAAAAGGTAGCTAAGACACCAAAAATCGGGAGGTACCGTTGTATGGGGGCTATACCAAAACATGGACCTATGTTGACAATTTTTTATTGAGACGTCTAGTGACCATTAAGAACTTCGAATGCCAAATTTGAAAATTTTTGGTAGAGTAGTTTTATGACAACTGTTAGCCTTAAATATCAAATTGCAGGTACTTCAGTCGAACAAGGTAGCTAAAATCCTTAAAATGCCGAAAATCGGGAGATCCCTTTATATGGAGTCTATACCAAAATACAAGCCCATGTTGACAATTTTTTTATTGTTTCGGAACCCTTTTTATGGTACACATGTTTTCAAGTAAAAGTCCACACTTCCGGAGAAAATGGCCCATAAACTCTTAAAGAACCCATCTCCGGTGAACTTTTGTATAGGAAAAGTCATCTCCAGTGAACTTTTGTATTGCAAAAGTCATCTCCGGTGAACTTTTGTATTGGAAAAGTCATCTCCGGTGAACTTTTGTATAGGAAAAGTCATCTCTGGTGAACTTTTGTATAGAAAAAGTCATCTCCCGTGAACTTTTGTATAGGAAAAGTCATCTCCGGTGAACTTTTGTAAAGGAAAAGTCATCTCCGGTGAAATTTTGTATAGGAAAAGTCATCTCCGGTGAACATTTGTATAGGTAAAGTCATCTCCGGTGAACTCCGGTGAACTTTTGTTTAGGAAACGTCATCTCCGGTGAACTTTTGTATAGGAAAAGTCATCTACGGTGAACTTTTGTATAGGAAAAGTCACCTCTGGTGAACTTTTGTATTGGAAAAGTCTTCTACGGTGAACTTTTGTATTGGAAAAGTCATCTCCGGTGAACTTTTGTATTTGAAAAGTCATCTCCGTTGAACTTTCATCTCCGGTGAACTTTTGTATAGGAAAAGTCATCTCCGGTGAACTTTTGTTTGGAAAAGTCATCTCCGGTGAACTTTTGCATAGGAAAATTCATCTCCGGTGAACTTTTGTATAGGAAAAGTAATCTCCGGTGAACTTTTGTATAGGAAAAGTCATCTCCGGTGAACTTTGGTATTGGAAAAGTCATCTCCGGTGAACTTTTGTATAGGAAAAGTCATCTCCGGTGAAATTTTGTAAAGGAAAAATCATCTCCGGTGAACTTTTGTATAGGAAATGTCATCCGATGAACTTTTGTATAGGAAAAGTCATCTCCGGTGAACTTTTGTATTGGAAAAGTCATATCCGGTAAACTTTTGTATAAGAAAAGTCATCTCCGGTGAACTTTTGTATAGGAAAAGTCATCTCCGGTGAACTTTTTCTATAGGAAAAGTCATCTCCGGTGAACTTTTGTATAGGAAAAGTCATCTCCGGTGAACTTTTGTATTGGAAAAGTCATCTCCGGTGAACTTTTGTATAGGAAAAATCATCTCCGGTGAATTTTTGTATAGGAAAAGTCATCTCCGGTGAACTTTTGTATAGGAAATTTCATCTCCGGTGAACTTTTGTATTGGAAAAGTCATCTCCGGTGAACTTTTGTATTGTAAAAGTCATCTCCGGTGAACTTTTGTATAGGAAAAGTCATCTCCGGTGAAAATTTTGTATAGGAAAAGTCATCTCCGGTGAACTTTTGTATAGGAAAAGTCATCTCCGGTGAACTTTTGTATAGGAAAAGTCATCTCCGGTGAACTTGTGTATAGGAAAAGTCATCTCCGGTGAACTTTTGTATTGGAAAAGTCATCTCCGGTGAACTTTTGTATTGGAAAAGTCATCTCCGGTGAACTTTTGTATTGGAAAAGTCATCTCCGGTGAACTTTTGTAATGGAAAAGTCATCTCCGGTGAATTTTTGTATAGGAAAAGTCATCTCCGGTGAACTTTTTTATTGGAAAAGTCGTCTCCGGTGAACTTTTGTATTGGAAAAGTCATCTCCGGTGAACTTTTGTAATGGAAAAGTCATCTCCGGTGAATTTTTGTATAGGAAAAGTCATCTCCGGTGAACTTTTTTATTGGAAAAGTCATCTCCGGTGAACTTTTGTATAGGAAAAGTCATCTCCGGTGAACTTTTGTATAGGAAAAGTCATCTCCGGTGAACTTTTGTAAAGGAAAAATCATATCCGGTGAACTTTTGTAAAGGAAAAATCATCTCCGGTGAACTTTTGTATAGGAAAAGTCATGTCCGGTGAATATTTGTATTGGAAAAGTCATCCTCGGTGAACTTTTGTATAGAAAAAGTCATCTCCGGTGAACTTTTGTATAGAAAAAGTCATCCTCGGTGAACTTTTGTATAGGAAAAGTCATCTCCGGTGAACTTTTGTAAAGGAAAAGTCATCTCCGGTGAACTTTTGTAAAGGAAAAGTCATCTCCGGTGAACTTTTGTAAAGGAAAATCATCTCCGGTGAACTTTTGTATAGGAAAAGTCATCTCCGGTGAACTTTTGTATTGGAAAAGTCATCTCCGGTGAACTTTTGTATAGGAAAAGTCATCTCCGGTGAACTTTTGTTTTGGAAAAGTCATCTCCGGTGAAATTTGTATAGGAAAAGTCATCTCCGGTGAACTTTTCTATTGGAAAAGTCATCTACGGTGAACATTTGTATAGGAAAAGTCATCTCCGGTGAACTTTTCTATTGGAAAAGTCATCTCCGGTGAACTCTTGTATGGGAAAACTCATCTCCGGTGAACTTTTGTATAGGAAAAGTCATCTCCGGTGAACTTTCGTATTGGAAAAGTCATCTCCGGTGAACTTTTGTATTGGAAAAGTCATATCCAGTGAACTTTTGTATAGGAAAAATCATATCCGGTGAACTTTTGTATTGGAAAAGTCATCTCCGGCGAACTTTTGTATAGGAAAAGTCATCTCCGGTGAACTTTTGTATTGGAAAAGTAATCTCCGGTGAACTTTTGTATAGGAAATGTCATCTCCGGTGAACTTTTGTATTGGAAAAGTCATCTCCCGTGAACTTTTGTATAGGAAAAGTCATTTTCGGTGAAATTTTGTATTGCAAAATTCATCTGATGTGAACTTTGTATAGGAAAAGTTATCTCCGTTGAACTTTTGTATTGGAATAGTCATCTCCGTTGAACTTTTGTATAGGAAAAGTCATCTCCGGTGAACTTTTGTATAGGAAAAGTCATCTCCGGTGAACTTTTGTATTGGAAAAGTCAATCTCCGGTGAACTTTTGTAAAGGAAAATCATCTCCGGTGAACTTTTGTATAGGAAAAGTCATCTCCGGTGAACTTTTGTATTGGAAAAGTCATCTCCGGTGAACTTTTGTATAGGAAAAGTCATCTCCGGTGAACTTTTGTTTTGGAAAAGTCATCTCCGGTGAAATTTGTATAGGAAAAGTCATCTCCGGTGAACTTTTCTATTGGAAAAGTCATCTACGGTGAACATTTGTATAGGAAAAGTCATCTCCGGTGAACTTTTCTATTGGAAAAGTCATCTCCGGTGAACTCTTGTATGGGAAAACTCATCTCCGGTGAACTTTTGTATAGGAAAAGTCATCTCCGGTGAACTTTCGTATTGGAAAAGTCATCTCCGGTGAACTTTTGTATTGGAAAAGTCATATCCAGTGAACTTTTGTATAGGAAAAATCATATCCGGTGAACTTTTGTATTGGAAAAGTCATCTCCGGCGAACTTTTGTATAGGAAAAGTCATCTCCGGTGAACTTTTGTATTGGAAAAGTAATCTCCGGTGAACTTTTGTATAGGAAATGTCATCTCCGGTGAACTTTTGTATTGGAAAAGTCATCTCCCGTGAACTTTTGTATAGGAAAAGTCATTTTCGGTGAAATTTTGTATTGCAAAATTCATCTGATGTGAACTTTGTATAGGAAAAGTTATCTCCGTTGAACTTTTGTATTGGAATAGTCATCTCCGTTGAACTTTTGTATAGGAAAAGTCATCTCCGGTGAACTTTTGTATAGGAAAAGTCATCTCCGGTGAACTTTTGTATTGGAAAAGTCAACTCCGGTGAACTTTTGTAAAGGAAAAATCATTTCCGGTGAACTTTTGTATTGGAAAAGTCCTCTCCGGTGAACTTTTGTATAGGAAAAGTCATTTCCGATGAACTTTTGTATAGGAAAAGTCATCTCCGGTGAACTTTTGTATAGGAAAAGTCATTTCCGGTGAACTTTTGTATAGGAAAAGTCATCTCCGGTGAACTTTTGTATTGGAAAAGTCTTCTCCGGTGAACTTTTGTATTGGAAAAGTCATCTCCAGTGAACTTTTGTATAGAAAAAGTCATCTCCGGTGAACTTTTGTAAAGGAAAAGTCATCTCCGGTGAACTTTTGTATAGGAAAAGTCATCTCCGGTGAACTTTTGTATTGGAAAATTCATCTCCGGTGAACTTTTGTATAGGAAAAGTCATCTCCGGTGAACTTTTGTATTGGAAAAGTCATCCTTTCTGAACTTTTGTATAGGAAAAGTCATGTCCGGTGAACTTTTGTATAGGAAATGTCATCTCAGGTGACACACGACAACTTTCAAAACACGAATGTGCGTTGGTCCGAATTTTGCATAAAGTAATATTTCTGAAAATCTCAGATAAAGTTCAAAAATGATTCCTAAGGTTCAAAAATACTAAAATGATAGGCGCGGTATCTGAGCAACCGATTTGGTTTTTTATTATTTCATCCAAGCTTAGTTTATGTTCGAAAATTTGCTTATCGGTTCACTCGTTAGGGCACCTCATTCACTTAAGATCAAGTCTTTTTAAAGTATAGTTTAAGGTCTTTTCGAGGATCTTTTGGAATTTTTTACAGAATTTACTCCTAATGGTCCTCTTTACAGCGACATTACGTTTTTCGTACGTTTTTTTAATCTAAATCCTATTCAAATTATGTAAAAAATATATAGTTGAAGTAACCAAATATTTCGAGCTTTTGTTTTCAAAATGTAGTTCATTCAACAGTATTCCTTCCCTCTCTGTATAATAAATTTTCTCATCATTCTTTTAAATGGATAGGGTATCCACTTCCACAATTTTGATTGCAACTCAAGCATTTTATTTTCAGTTCTTATTTCGTTCTAATTCATAATTATAAACACGGGGTTATTCATGTGAATGTATCGCCAATATAATGCTCATCGTATCGAATGCACATTATTATTAATAATCAAATTTCCCTTGTCTATAAACTTTTGAACACATCTATAAATATACATATATGCATGTTTGTGCACATTTTGCTGCATTACACTTTATTAAATATTTAATTGCTTTCATAGTTTTAATTATAAAACGTTGACGTATTTGTCAGCTGCATTCATATTGCGCGTGGATTACCCGGCTTGAGTTGTTGTTGCTGTAATAATAACTTTTGTTGCTATTTTTACATTGTAGCTGAATGCAGTCGTCCAGTTTATGGCACATTTAATTATTCATTAGAGTTAGCAAAGTGAAATAGCAATTAATCGATTTTTTGTTTCATCACACACCTCCCTCTAAAACAGAATAACATAGTCATCAATTTACTACACTGGCCGGGCGAAAGTAAAATATTGCTAAATCACATTGGAAAGTCAAATGAGAGTATCTCAGATAGATATTTCAACAAGAATGTTGGAAATTGTTTCTAACTCTGATGTGGGGGGTTTGTTTTGTTACTCGTATGTAAATGAGTTTCGGTTTTTTTGAATTAATGAATTTCTTTTTATGAAATAATAACCTAGATTCTAATATTATATACGATAGCTATTCACATGGATATCTAGATCAATCTAGCTTGATTGAAATTTGCAATTTAAATTGTGTAGTTTTTTTGTTTGTTGTTGATTTGCAAAATAATAACGAAACAGGCTGATTAGGTGTCCGGTTTATTAGAAACACAAGATGGAGAATTTGTTGTATATCAACTAAGGAATAGTCTATTCCCAAGTGTAGAAAAATTATGTTTGAAAGATCATAAAAAATCAAATATTAAAGAACAACTAAAAAAGTATCAGTCGGTTTTGCCGACAGAGTTATACCCTCAGCCTGTGTGAATTGAAACTTTAATCCAGTGGAAGGCATTGTGACTCACAAGAGAGCCAATGTGCTCTAAGTGAGCGTAAATTGGTTATCGGTCACAGCCTGTGTAGATGCTAACACGTTGCGAGCAACAACAAATTTACTCTGATTGAGAGCACAAGAGAGATCCACAAAATTTCTCTGCCTCACTCTGCTTTAATCTATTGACAATATCAAATGTAATACCGGCTATAAATTTCCAAAGGATCTTTAGACAGATCCTAAACTGTCCTTAAACAAAATTGTTGAGCTTTTGTGGATAAAGACCGATATGGACCATTCCTGAAGTAAAATAACCTTTGGACAAAATGTTAGGAGATCCAAAGTTTGGACGGCTGCACGGTAGCTTTTTAGTGAAGTTGCGCACCGATAGTGCCCATATTCGAAATAAAACAAAGCTTTGGAAAAATATTACCGAAGCAAAATTTTGAACCGAATCGGCTGATCCGATCAAGTGTTATCGTGAGCTTCATTCAGCCACTTTACATGGTTCCATAGGGGTTTTTATAGCTTTGGGGCTATTTTCTCAGGACGAATGGATTTGCGCCCTAAAAAACTTGTACCGTCGTAATGGCGGCAGCGAATGCAAGTTATTACAACAAAGATCAATGTGATTCGAGAGAAGGCCGTAAACTGCATTTTTTCGAAATTTTGTGTAGGTGGTACCCGAAGGAGTTGACATATGCAGTCCATATTCGAACCTGATCTATGTCTTGTAGAAATATTACGATGTTCAAAGTACGGACCATTTCGGATACTCTCCTGCAGAGTTATCGTGCGCACAATTTTTTCGAACATTTTTGAACTTTTGTGGGGGAGGTACCTGAATTAGGGGACCAATTTGGCTTATCTTTGAACCTAAACTAAGTTTGGACAAAATATTACGAAGGCCAAATTTTGGACCGAATCGACAGATCCTTTCGAGAGTTATATTGAACTCCAACCACTACACATGGTGTCATAGGGATTTTTTGCCACTTTCAGGCTATTTTCTCTGGAAGCATGGACTTGCCCCTGATGAAACTTGTATCGTCGTATGGGGGGCAGTGAATACAGGTTGTTACAACAAAAATCAAACTGATTCGACAACAGGCCCTACCTGAAGTGAACCGATTGAGTCCATATTGAAGCCTTATCTAAGTTTGGTAGACATTTCACAATTTGCAAAGTATGGTTACTCCCTTCAAGAGTACTCGTACGCACAAATTCTCCGAACATTTTCGAATTTTTGTGAAGGAGGTACCGGAAGGAGTGGACCGATATAACCCATCTTCGAACTTAAACTAAGTTTGGACAAAATATTACGAAAGCCAAATTTTGGATAGAATCGATTGATCCGTTCGAGAGTTATCGTGCGCTCCAGCCGGCCAGCCAGACAGACAGACAGACGGACGGACATTGCTCAATCGACTCCAAATTGTCTGAAACACATTTCGTCCAAATATACTTGGGGTCTAAAACCATAATTTCGATGAGGCACATTTTGCCCGTATGAAAGTGTATATACCCTCGTTAGCATAAATGCTGAGGGTATAATCTAAACTGAACTTATACGAAATTTTGTGTGGGAGTTACCTGAAGTGAACCGATTGAGTCCAAAGTATGGACCAAATCGGTTACTCCCTGCAAGAGTTATCGTACGCACAAATTTTCCGAACATTTTCGAACTTTTGTGGGGGAGGTACCGGAACGAGTGGATCGATACCCCCTATGGTACCATATGTAGTGGATGGAGATCCATTCTTGTTAGTATCTCCTCCTCAAAACTTTTGATCTTTAATCCTAATCAACATTTTTGTCTGTTTAAAACCCCCTAAATACATACGTTTTTTGGGAAAAAAATTGTTTCAATATACACAGGCTGAGGGTATATCTCTGTCGGCAAAGCCGACTGATACTTTTTTACTTGTTCTTTCGCAAATCCATACTTCCTAAGATATTGGCCTTAATGTTCCAAAAAACCATGGCGGCACCAACCAAAATGGCAAATCCGCAAGATAATTCTCGCAGGAGTTTCTGATTGGTGCAGACTTTGCACATCATATTATTCCATCCAATCATGTATCAGATTGGAATATGGGCTATATCAGTCCACTCCTACGGGTACCTCCCACAAAAAATGCAAAAAAAGTGAAGTCTGAGAGCTCCTCCCGCATCGTTTTGATTCTGCAGGTTGTTCTAGCGGACTCATTTTCAACGGTATAACGGCCTTAATGTTCCAAAATACCATGACTGCACCAACCAAAATGGAAAATCCACAAGATAATTCTCGCAGGAGTTTCTGATTGGTGCAGACTTTGCACATCATATTATTTCATCCAATCATGTATCAGACTGGAATATGGGTTATATCGGTCCATTCATAGGGGTACCTCCCACAAAAAATTCCAAAAAATTGAAGTCTAAGAGCTCCTCCCGCATCATTTTGATTCTTTTTTCAGCAGGTTGTTCTAGCAGCCTCATTTTCAACGGTACAACTTTTTCCGCACCAAAACCCTCCCGGCACATACTAAAATGGCTATTGTGCAAGATAACTCTAAAACTTTTTCAAACATTTCTTACAAACTTAGTTTAACGTAATTTAATATTTCGAGTCCTTTATGAAGAAGTTTGGTTACTAAAAATGTTTGGCATATGTCACTGATTTTGTATAGCCTCACATTACGGTACATACAGATTTTAAAGCAAAGGCGTGATACAAAATCAATATATTTTATATTCGGCATAATTATTGTATTTGGTGTTTTTGTCAGTGGCTGAGGGTATATCTCCGTCAGCACAGCTGACTGATACTTTCTTACTTGTTAAAGTAATGGTTTAGTAGGGTGTTTTGTAAGTAGTTACGACTACCAAAAAGTACTATAAATCCCATTATTTGGTAATGATTTTTTTGCTGTGATGGTAATAAGAAAGTCCCAAGTTATTGAGCTAATAAAGAATCCGGCTGTAGAATTTTATATACGAGTAGTCTTCTTCCCTTGTCCATTTTGAAATGATCGTGGGAAATCTTTTAATTTATTTCAAATATTTTTATATATTTCAAATAGTGATTTAATTAGTTTTTGTTACATTACGAATTCACAAGGCAACACCTTATACGCTCAAAATGCCAAACGAATTTCCTTAATGCCCGATGAAATTGCTGATAATGAATAATTTAATTATAATTAATTGCAATTTATTAAAATTAATTCGTTTGCTGTCAAATAAGCATATTTTATATTAGCAAAAAGCTAAGTGATTATTTTATATACATATATTTTTTGCTGCCATCGACTGGGCTGATGTTCCATTATCGAAACGAAACAATTGCCGCATAATGACTGCGTGGGAATATTCAGTGTGATGTTAGTTTCCATTTGACTTTAGAAGTTTGTAAAATTCTGCAATTCATGTGAGAAAAAAAGCAGACACAGCTATGACTAAACAAACCGCAGCTTACAAATGAAACACTTTATGTGTTTTGTTGAGAATGTGCCGGCGTAAAACAAAACTGTGTCAGGTTAAAGTGGTTTGACTTTTAACATTTTACACAAAACAAATCAATAATAAAAAAGTGTTCATGGAAAATTTTGTTGGAAACGGAATTATTAGCAATCGTTAAGAAAAATATAATTTATTAGATTAGCATCTGTGTTTCTTGGCTCTTCTAGATTGACAGTGAGTTAGGAGGTTGTAAATTAACAAATGTGTTTGTTTTTGTTGACTCCACCATATGAAGGGAGAGTTTGCACGTTTCTGATTCCATTTGTAAGGGATCGAAATAATCATTTGCGGTAAAGTAAATGCACATTGTATTCTCGATCAGTGTGGAAATTTGAGGTGACATATTAATGTTAGTCTGATCACATTAGCTCTTCAACGGATTGTTGTAGATGACCAAGATTTTGCACAGACACACTTACTCTATCTTATTACTAAAAACCCCCCGAGTAGGTCTTATATGATCATCTGAACCATCCGAAATAAGCTTATTCGGTGGCTTTGAGTCCACAAAATTTCGCTATTACCATGGAATCTATGAACTATCATCCATCAAATACCATCGCATTATGACCTTTTCATTTTATTTATCTCTGAAACTTGATATATCATCACTGTCATTAAATTTGAAACCTTCATTCGTAGAAAAAAAACAACAACAAAAGAAAATAACACCAAAATTATAACTTCCATAAAATCAAAAAAATAAAACTTAATTGCCAAACAATACATTTTGATTGAAAACAAGTTTTTTTCTTCTTTTTGCAAACCAAAGAGGGTTTCTTATCTCACCTTTTTATTTCACCACGTTTCATTGCTTCGTAAAGCAAACAACCAACCCACTAGCCAACCTGGTTTATACTTAACACACACTTAATCGGCAATTTCTCTTCTCCTCCTACTTTCAAGTTCATGGTAAGAGTTATGTACCAAATAAATACCAAATTCGCATTTCTTTTTCGAAAAAAACCAGCAACAAAAGTTATTACTTTAACATTTTACAGGCAAAACAAACTCGTTACGCACCTCCAACCAACCAACCAGTTTTACCAAAACGAAAAAAATTTGCATAACATGACAATATAATTTGTTTAAAGGAGATTGAAAAAAAAACATAAAAAATTTAAGATAAATTAAATAAATGATAAGGATGTTGAAGAGTTTGTGGTGATTTTATCAGAGTTTGAAAATGTCAAACAAATAAAATTGGAAATGTTTTTTTTTCAAACTAATGATAACAGTTGTCTTTTTTAGAAATGTCCCACCAAACGCTTGTTTAACGGAAATACAAGTCTGTGTATAAACATAGCATGTTGTGTCAAATTAAAATGACATTTCCGTCTGATATTCAACCAATGGAAAATTGTCAGTCTAATTAGAGTTTCACAACTGTGAGGCCTAGTTTTTGTTGTTGTTGTTTGTTGTCATGTTGCTAATTAAACAAGGCGGGTGAAACTTTTTGTTTTTGTGGGTGAAGTTTAAAAGGCTTAACATGAGAGCAAATGTTTTGGGAAAAGCCATGCCAAAAAGGTGTGAGTCAATTAGATTTAGTCATAATTCATATGACTTGGGAGGCCTAAGTCTCACATAATTGCCCTCTGTATTTTTTATAGTTTTTCGGCGATTATTAACATGATAATAAAGTCACTGATAATACCTGACTACTGGCAGGACCCAAACATATTACTTACTCTATGGGGGCTATGTCAAAACGTCGATCTATACCTACAAATTTCTAGCGGAAAGTTTTTATACCCTACACCACTATGTGGGAGGGTATTATAAGTCGGTTTTGGCCAAAAAGTTTCTAAAGCATCGAAATAATGGTCGTAGACCCATACTTATATATACCAAAATGAATGTCTTGACGAGCTGAGTCGATCTGGATGTGTGTGTCCGTCCGTCCGTCCATCTAAACCTTGTAATCACGCTACAGGTTGCAATTTTTGATCGGATCGTCACTAAATTTTCGGTGTTGGTGAGGGCCACGGAGGGTAAGAAGCCTATTGATTTTGGTGATGGTCGGATAATATTCAGGGGTCGGAATATGCAACAAACTTATTTGGGGAAAAAGTCAACGTTTTATATATAGCGAATATCTATATATAGCGAATATCTATATATAGCGAATATCTCCGCATCTATAATGGGTATATCAAAAGCAAAACCTGCTAATGAAAGTAGAAAATATCACCCTTACGAGTACAACGATGTATAGTAGGTTTTCGAAGGTGGTCAAACAACGAAGAAATCGCAATAGTCGCTAATACAACCCATATTTTTTTATTATTGCGATTTGAGTTATAATGACGAATATCACAGCTTTGGTTGGGGATCTTCCAAAAGCAAAGCCTGACTATGAAAAAAGAATATCCCACATTTACGATGATTCAAAGCAGGTTGGCTTAGGTGGCCAAATAACGGAGATATAGCAATAGTCTGTAATACATCCCATTTTTAATTTTTTTTCAAATCGCACTACAGGTCGCAATTTCGATCGGATCGTCGCGCTATAATGGGGAGTTAATGGGGGTCCCACAGAGGAAGAACCCTATTGATTTTGATGATGGTCGGATAATATTCAGGGGTCGGAATGGGCAAACACTTATTTGGAGAAAAGGTCAACGTTTTATTTCAAAGCCAATAGCTCTGTTTCTTTAAGAGGTATATCAAAAGCAAAACCTGGCAAGGAAAGTAGAAAATATCACCTTTACAACGGTCAAACAACAGAGATATCGCAATAGTCGGTAATGCATCCCATTTTCCGATTTTATGTTATCACGCTACAGGTCGCAATTTTGATAGGATGGTCACGAATTTTTTGGAAGTTTATGCGAGTCCCACAGAGGAAGAAGCCTATTAAGTTTGGTGATGGTCGGATAATATTCAGGAGTCGGAATAAGCAGAAAGCTTATGTGGAGAAAATTCAACGTTTTTTCTTATGCGAATATCTCCGCTTCTGGTAGGAGTATTCCAAAAATAAAGCCCGCCAATGTTACAAGAAAAGATCTCATTTATATTGATGCAAAGTATGTTGACATTTTGATCGGATAGTCACGAGATTTTGGGGGTAGATGCGGGCCCCACATAGGAAGAAGCCTATTGATTGTGGTGATAGTCGGATAATATTTATGGGTCGGAATGGGCAAAAACTCATGTGGAGACAAATTCAAAGTTTTCCAACAAAAAAGCCTGTCAATAGAAGAAGAAAATGTTACATTTAAATTGGTGTAAAGTAGGTTGGCGAAGGTGAGATACCACAATGCATCCAATTCTTCCATTTTTTGCAATCACGCTACAGGTTGCAATTTTGATCGGATGGTCACGAAATTTTGGTTGCTTATGGGGGTCCCGAGAGAAAGAGGCATATTATCTTTGATGGTATTCGGGTTATATTCCCTAAAAGAAATGTTTACCAGTGAAAAGCTTATGCACAGGGCTAGTGGTGTAGGGTAACACATGGTCGGCCCCGTCCCGACTATAGCCATTGCTCACTTGTTATTTGCTATTTGTATGTAAGTCAAGCTTAATCTCATATTTGTTGTTTTCTAATTAAAAAACAACAAGTTTAAAGTGGGATGTAGTTAACATTGATTACTTTAGGGGATGGCAGAGAAGACTAGTTTCGTCCAACGCCACTTGGAGTTATCAGTTCTCTTAGTTCTTTGTATTGAAACAAAGAACCCTTCCCCAATTTTATGACTGATGAATTCGTTTAAATGCAAATTCAATCGAAACACCTAAAAACTCTCGTATCCGCATATGTAAACCAAAGTTTTTATACTTAAAGAAGACTAACTATTGAACTTACGATATTTCTATTGGATAATTTGGCTAAAACCTACAAAATACCGAAAATCAAGAGGTATGCTTCTATGAAGGTATAGGAAGACCTGGGCCTACACTGATAATTCTTTTCTGGAATATTTCATAACCCCATTAAAGACTAAATAACAATTTTCAGTCTTTCGGAGGGATATTGACAGAATTACGAAAATCGGGAGGTGCCGTTTATGGAGGTTATATCGAAAAGTGGAACTATACTGACGAATTTCAGTCGGATAGGTTTTTACCTCCAACGTAGAATAAATACCAAGTTGCAGCCATTTCGTTGGGTTATTGTTGCCACAAACTTCAAATTATCGGGAATCGGGAGGTGCCGTTCTATAGGGGCTATAGTAAGGTGTGGACCTGTACCGATTAATTTCTGTGGGAAAGTTTTATACCCCAAATGAAGACTAAATACCAAATTTCAGCCATTTCGGTGGAATATTGAGTCCACAACCTCAAAATACCGAAAATCGGAAGGTATCGGGAGGGGGCTATATTAAGGCGTTGACTTGTACAGACAATTTTCTGGGCGAAAGTTTAATTCCCCAAGTGAAGACTATATACCAAATGTAAGCCATTTCGGTGGAATATTGAGGCCACAACCTTCAAAGTACCGAAAATCGGGAGGTACCGTTCTATGGTTGCTATATAAAGACGTGTACCTACAACGACAAATTTAGAAGGGAAGGTTAAATACCCCCAACGAAGACTAAATACCAAATTTCAGCCATTTCGTTGGAATATTGAGTCCACATCCTTCAAAATATTGAAAATCGGAAGGTACCAGTCTATAGGGGATATAGTAAGGCGTGGACCTGTACCGATAAATTTCTGTGGGAAAGTTTTATACCCCAAATGACAACTTAATACAAAATTTCAGCCACTTCGGTGGAATATTGAGGCCACAACCTTTAAAATAACGAAAATCGGGAAGTACCGCCCTATGGGGGGCCATATGAAGGCGTGGAACTATGCCGACAAAATTCTGGGAGAAAGTTGTATACCCAACGCAGACTAAGTACAAACTTCAGCCATTTCGGTGTGATAATGAAGCTAAAACCTTCAAAATACTGAACATCAGGTGATATCGTTCTATGGGGGATATATCACAATGTGGACCGATATATCCCATTTGCAATACCAAACGCCCTAGGAGTAATAGAAACTTGTGCTCCAAATATAAAAGCTCTGTCTTATATATTGCGAGATGTATCTGATATATTGCACAGTGGGTTTGGATGCAATTTTCGCGATTTGATATTTAAAATGACACAAAACTTTATCCACGTTATCCAAATTTCCCAAATTCATTATCCTCGTTATCCGAATGAACTAAAAACGTTATACACGTTATCAAAATTAGCCAAATTCTTTATCCACGTTATCCGAATGAACTAAAAAACTTTATCCATGATATGACAATTACCCAAATTATTTGTCTACGTTATCCACAATGCATTAAAACTTTATCCACGTTATCTAAATGACAAAAACACTTTATCCACGTTATCCAAATGAACTTAAACGTTATCTACATTATCCGAATGAACTCAAAACTTTATCCTCGTTATCCCAATGATCTAACAACTTTATCCACGTTATCCCAATGACCTAAAACTTTATCCACGTTATCCGACTCACCTAAAAAAATGTCTACGTTATCCAAATGACCTAACAACTTCATCCATATCGAAAAAAAAAAAATTCTTATTAACGTTATGACCTCGTCATCCAAATGATTTAAAAACTTTATACACCTTATATAAATATTAGCGCGGAGCGATTTGTATGGAAAAAAAAATGTTAACGGGCGCCTGGAGTTTCCGAATCTCGGGATTGTACTGAGCAAAAAAGTCTACTAGACCATATGTCTAAAGTGAAAATCGAGCCCCCGGATTTTGACTTGAAGGTTTTTATCCAGGTTTTTTTGAATACTTTGGCATAAAACGGCCAAACCATTGAGATTTTCGATCCGACACAAAGACAAAAATTGTAGCCAAGACATTAATTAAGAACTCTCCAATACATCTCCAATTAATTGGGATGCTCCTTCAGGCAGTTTTGGACTTGAGAAAGTGGAAATTTTTCGGAAAATATCGATAAATGACACTGTGCTACAAAATGGAACTCAAAGTCAGTACGTGAAAAAATTCCTTTTGGAGATGAAAGCCCTTAGTGAGTGTACTAAGAATCCAAAAGGAAATTTTCACCGTAGGTCAAGTTTCTGAGATATCGCGTGATTAATGGTTTAGTTTTGGCCCCTTAACTTGTGAGAAAATAGCTTTATATCTCTATTTAGCGTTATTGTAGCTTCATTTTGAGATAACATGTCTTCACTCAAATCGAATGGCTACTCTTTTCGTCGAACTTTTCATCCTTCTAACTTAATTTCTTTCATGTCCTTTTCCTCCTTTATTTCTTCAACCGTAGCAAAAGTACTACAAAATGAGATTTTGAAACATCCAAATACTCTACAAAAATGTTGCTCAGAAGATTTAAGGTACGGTTCTCATTGATGACTAATCGATAGTTCCACGTTTTCATGATATTTTCTGACATTTATCCGGTCTTGCTTCAGAAAGCTATGTTTTGTTTTTATGAATATTCGTTATTGGTCTGTGGTGCTTCTGAAATACCTAACATAAATAGTTTTTGCAATGACGAACACATTAATAACAAAGTTTATTGGAGGATAGATCCGGTTATCTAATTTTTTTTACCGGATATTCTAATATTAAACCCGATTTTTGAACCGGTTTTAAGTAACCGTATATGTATATACAATTAACCGTATATGTATATCACTGGAAAGCTAAGAACATTGTCAGTCATATGACAGCAAGTAGCTGATTACAACTTTGTTGGTTCCGATGCTAGAACAAAAACCGTTTTCTTAAACCGATTTTGATGCAAAATATCAATGCGCGTAAACATGAAAATCCTAG
Source organism: Musca autumnalis (assembly GCF_047663935.1). Classification (NCBI taxonomy): domain Eukaryota; kingdom Metazoa; phylum Arthropoda; class Insecta; order Diptera; family Muscidae; genus Musca; species Musca autumnalis. The sequence goes on along the minus strand of NW_027412088.1, from coordinate 40,841,098 downwards.
TTTGGGGGGTAAAAAAATTCTACGAAGGGACACGTGATACTTCTCTCATATCATTGAGGGAACCCCGCATCATATTAGCTAAATGATAAAGGACCGAACCGCGGGTCGTACTACACCACTTGTAGAGAAGTTTTAAAATGCTGGACTAGTCAGGAAATGTCGCCAACATTAATTAGACTGAGGGGTATTCTGCCACCGTTGAAAATGTGATGTTTTCTGGCCTTAGAACCAAAACAAGGCGTACAGAGTGCAGGGCAAGTGTGCTTACCGTTGCACCACGGTGGCACCCTTTCTCAAATCCCCTTTTATAAAGATTCTTTGCCCACTTTAATTATCTGTTGAATATTTTAAAACAATTCTCACTTCTTGGCGACGATTTTTTTTGGCTCTTTTTTTATGTCCTATCATTTAATGAATGTAAACAGGAAATGCATTTATAAAATTGCCAAAATATTTTGTTGTTGTTGTTTTTTTTTTCGAAGAAGCAATGATAATTAAATCTCAGACATGTCCCTCTCTGTCCTTTTGGGCTCCATCATTAATAATGGATTTCAATGTGAAATGATTAAAGAAAACAAAACATTTATTAAGCTGCTTATTGTCGGGTCTTTCTTAACATGGTTTATTACTAAATTGTTTTGTTATTTCATGAAGGCAATAAGTTTTGTTGTCTTTTTCTTCGTCCACGTCTTCTTCGTCTTGTTAAACCTAAATGCATTTGGTGCGCCGGCGCATTGCAGCTTTGGCTGACAACAAGCCTGATTTTCGAACGAACATTTTTTTTATGGATTTTTTGTTTAAATTTTGTGCCGTTGCTTTTTGCAACAAAAAAATCCATATTTTGTCGTAAGGCAATGCAATGAAAACAGAAAAAACAACAACGTAATATTGTTTGAAAAAGAAGAAGAAAAACAAAAACAAAGACAAAATACAAAATCAAAGTTCATTGTAATTGTATAGCAACGTCATGCCGTAGAGCACTGAGGCTAGTTGGTTAGCTTGCTACCTAGTCAGCAAAAAAGGAAGGGGCAAAGAAAACAGCGTAGTTACTAAGCGTTTGTGGTTGTATTTCAGGCTTGAAGTTTGGCTTTTGTGTGACTCTTGACTGTTGTACAGCTATGGGGCGATGTACTGAGGCTGAACAATCATCAACACAGTCTCTGTCTCAGCTTCATTTGACTATGGGTAGACCCCCTTTTTTCCATTCAACTTTTGCACTGTTGCGGTTGATTTTGGTTGTTGTTATTTTTGTTGCTGTTGTTGTGGTCGTTGAGGATGATGATACCATTTTTTTGTGTGGAGATGTTGTTTCCAAACATATCTCTGTGGTTTAGCTGTTAGTTGGTTTTTTTCTGGAGTTCAAGAGTATAGTTTTTGGCTTTGTCTTTTTTGCCTTTCTTTGTTTGTTTGATTTTTTGAGTATCTCTATTTTGAATACTTTCACTTTCTGTATGACTTCAACATCTTTTATTATTTTTTTTTTTTTGAAAATAATTTAACCAAAAACCACCGTCAGCAAAAAAGCCATATTCGAAATCCCCCAAAGCTAAAATTGCTTATCGGACTGGAAAAAGGTAGCGTCGCCAAAGCTACCAAACAAACCACGAATATCAGATAATTGTGCTTGTAAAATTGCGCTTCAAATTGTGCCGTAATCCATGTGAGTTGTTTGTGGGGGGGGAGGTGGGAGTGGAATGTTTGCAACAAACAAATTTACGCGACAACTACTGGTAATTCATTTAATTTTGTTTTTTTTTGGTGGCAATCCATGTCTGCTATATAATTATTCAAACCTAATTGTCTTGCAATCAAATGAAAGTGATTCCATTTTTGGCCTACCTTTAAGGCTTCACGTGAGCAACTCTAAGAAATGTTGTTAAGATTTCTAAATAGCACAATAAAGTGACTAACAATTAAGGTTGCAGTTTTCCTCTGAAGGTAAAATCATCAGGTAAAACAGGTAAGAGCGGCATTAACTTCGGGCCGGGGGAACTTTTTATACCCTCCACCACGAATTGTATTGCAGTAAACATGAAAAATTAGTAACTACTAAGCTCTTCATCTAAGTTAAGTCTAATTCCTTGGAGGAAAATACTATTTTAACCGATGATAATCATTTTATACTGAAAATTGTATACGCGGATGTTTTCTACCCACCGTGCGAGCGGTTCTGTGAGGGCTATTTGAAGACCAATACCTACACATTTCTAGTGGAAAGTTTTATACCACCAACGAAGGCTAAATACAAAATTTTAGCCATTTCATTGAGATATTGAGACCACAACCTTCAAAATACCGGAAATGGTGAGGCATCGTTCAATGGGGGCTATATGAAGACGTGGACATATACAGACAAATTTCAAGTGGAAATTTTAGCCATTTCGGTGGGATATTGAGGTTAAAACATTGAAAATACCTAAAATCGGCAGGTACCGTTCAATGGGGGCTATTTGAAGACGTGGACCTATATAGTTTTATACCGCCAATGAAAGCTTAATACCAAATTTCAGCCAATTCCTTGGGATATTGAGGCAACAACCTTCAAAATGCCGAAAATCAGGACGTACCGTTCTATGGGGGCTATATGAAGACGTGGACTTATACCGGACATTTTCAGATTGATAGTCTTATACAGCCAACGAAGACTAAATATGAAATTTCAGCTAATTCGGTGGGATTTTGAGGCCAAAACCTTGAAAATGCCGAAAATCGGAAGGTACCGTTCTATGGGGGCTATATAAAGACGTGAGCCTATATCGACAAGTGTAAAACGGAAAGTTGTATACCCTCCACAAAGCATAAATACCAAATTTCAGCCATTTCGGTGGGATATTGAGGTCACAACCTTCAAATACCGAAAATCAGGAGGTACTGTCCTATGAAGGCTATATGAAGATCTAGACCTATACAGAAAAACCTCAGTTTGATCGTTTTGTACCGCCAACGAAGACTAAATACCTAATTTCAGCCTTTTCGGTAGATATTGGGGCTAAAACTTTGAAAATACCGAAAATCGGGAGGTACCGTTCTATGGGGACTTCAAAATACCGAACATCGGGAAGTATCGTTCTATGGGGGTTATATGCAGGCGTGGAGCTATAACGACAATTTTCAGGTGGAAAGTTTTGTAGCCCCAACGTAGACTAAATGCCAAATTTCAGCCATTTCGGTGTTACAATGTGGCCACAAACTTCAAAATACCGAAAATCGGGAGGTACCGTTCTATGGGGGCTAACGAAAGCATGGACCTATACCGACAACTAGGACTAAATACCAAATTTCAGCCATTTCGGTGTAATAATGAAGCTAAAACCCGGGTTAGGCCGGGGCGATTTGTATGGAAGGAAAAAAGTGATAGTGGCCGCCTGGAGTTTCTGATTCTTGGGATTGTATGGAGCAAAAAAGTCCACTAGACCATATGTCTACGGTGAAAATCGAGCCCCCGGATTTTGACTTGAAGTTTTTTTTTTCAGAAAATCCAAGCGCACGTGGTATTGTTCAAATCGCCCCACCCTAATGGGGGTACATCAAAACGTGGACTGATATAGCTCATTTTCAATACCGAACATCCTAGGAGCATTATAAACTTGTATACATAATTATAAATGTCTGTGAAAATAAATTCGTAAACAACTCCAGCGTCTCTGCCCATTTTGATTTAGACGCTTCCCAACACTGAAAATCTTTTTACCGTAAAAAACACGAATTTAAGTATAAAATCACATTAAATTATAATAAAAATTAAACAAATTTAATGCAAAAATGCTTAATTAATAATATTACATAAAATATGCCAACATTTTATTAATATTTAAGCAGATATTTGAGTGTGAATTATTATTCCGCCTCAAGTATCCCACGTGCCATATAACAACATACACCATACGATAGGTAATAAAAATACCTATTCGACAGTACCCGATATATATCCCAAAACGTTTTGGTTCCCGAGATATCGGCCAATTATATATATCTGCCGAAGGGCCCATATAGTAAATTGCCTGTTTCTCAGGAACGGTTCCGCGTGCCATATATCGACATATACCATACGATAGGCAATAAAAATACCTATCCGACAGTACCCGATATATATGCCAAAACGTTTTGGGACCCGAGATATCGGCTATTTTATATATACCGAAGGGCCCGTTTGGTAAATGGCCTATTTCTCCCGAACGGTTCCGCGTGCCATATAGCGACATATACCATACGATAGGTAATCGAAATACCTATCCGACAGTGCCCGATATATATCCCAAAACGTTTTGGAAACCGATATATCGGCCATTTTATATATATGCCGAAGGGCCCCATATAGTAAATGGCGTGTTTCTCAGGAACGGCTCCACGTGCCATATAGCCATATATACCATATCATAGGTAATAAAAATACCTATCCGACAGTGCCCGATATATATCCAAAAACGTTTTGGAACCCGATATATCGGCCATTTTATATATATGCCGAAGGGCCCCATATAGTAAATGGCGTGTTTCTGAGGAACGGCTCCACGTGCCATATAGCCATATATACCATACGATAGGTAATCAAAATACCAAAACGTTTTGGAACCCGAGATATCGGCTATTTTATAAAATCCCTTTAATATATGCCAAAGGGACCATATAGCAAATGACCCCCTTCATGAGTCATGAGTCGTCTATTTCAGCATAATAACATGCCTTAGTCCACTGCAATATTACAATATTATATGAAAGAAATAATATCTATATACATATAAAATTCTTCGAGTCTGCCATGATGTTCGAAATTAAACTCCTCCGAAACGGCTGGACCGAATTCGATGAAATTTTGTATGTGGAGTTTTTAGGTCTGAGAATAGGTTTTTAGCTATTTTTTATACTGATCATCGGAGTGACATGGTACCTCCCCACAATTTTTTTTATGAAAACGTGAAATCATAGATATTTTTGGACGTATTGTTTAAAAATTACTTGCAATACTATGGTAAGTGAAATATCGCGGTCAGCCCAATTTTTCAAAAATTTATAATTATAGGTTATATCCTTAATTTTTGTAAGCGTGAATACAAAAGCGCTATAAAGACTGGCTCCGATAAGTTAGATATCGCGATCAACTTTACAATTTGGAATATAATAAAATCCCGAAAATTTAAAATGGCACTTGACCAAAATTCCAAAACAATCGATTAGGAAATCAGGTCAGTTCTTCAAAATGTCTAAATAGCAGCTATCAATGCAAATTCTCATAGAATAACAGGAAGTGGTGGTCAAGGGTGACCTCCCCCACAACGGTTCTTACAAAAACGCGGTTCAGAGATTATTAGACGTATTGGTATAAATGACATTGGTAATTGTGGTCTATATCATTAGTTAGTGTTTTGGTAGAAGAAAACCGCGATAGCGTCCTATTTTTTAAAATTTTACAATGTCACAAAAGATTCCTAAACTTAGAAGGGAGATTAAATACCAAACATTGTCATACTGTGGATATAACCTTGAAAATACCGAAAATCGGGATGTACCGTTCTTTGGAAGCTATATATAATACCTTGACCTGTGCGAAATATTCCATGTGGGAAGATTTTCTAAGCACAAAGAAAAATAAATACCGAAATGTAGCCATTTCCGTAGGATAATGAAACTAAAGTCTCCAAAATATATATAATCGGGAGATAATGTTCTACGGTAGCTATATATAATAATTGTTCCACTAACATCCCATACGGGACAAGGGAGACTTCTCTCATATCAATGAGTGCACGCCGATTCATATTGGCTCAATGATATGGGACCTACTTTTTATCGCCGAGTCCGAACGGCGTGTCTTACGACACCACTTGTAGAGAAGTTTTTCATGGCTTAAATACTCAGGAAATGTCGCCAGCATTACTGAGGGGGAATTTTGCCACCGTTGAAAATTTGATGTTGCATGGCCTGGGATTCGAACCGCAGACCTTCTGAGTGCAAGGCGGACGTGCTAACCATTGCACCACGGTGGCCCCCACGGTAGCTATATTCAAACCAATAAATTCTGTGTAGGAATATGTTATGCCTCCAAGAGAGACTTGATATTATTATAGTCATTTCGGTTGATTAATTTAGATAAAACCCTTGAAATTGCCGAAAACCGGGAGGTACCCTGGATCTGTACCGACCATTCTATGCGAAAATATCCCTAAATTTAAGCACTAAACGCCAAATTTAAGCAACTTCGGATGTGTGTGAAGATAAATTGGATTTCAGATAGGAAAATTTAATTTTAGAAAAGACATGAACCAACATCAGCGTACTGTACAGAACACTTCTATTTGGAACCATTTGGCATTATGTGGGTTAAAAACCGATTTTCGTAATTTTGGATGAAAAATTTAAATATGTGATACAAATTTAATCATTTATGTTACATCTACATATGTACATATATTAATTCAGGAATTTAGGACATTGAAAACATTTATACACATACATATGTATGTACATACATAGTATAAAATCCTCCAAACTTGTCCGCATTTTTAAAGAACGCCGGATTCCAAGAAAACTATGCGTTCTAGAAAAAAATGTTATTTGATACCTATGAAATGCTTAGAAAGTCACGAAATTATCATTTTTATATAAAGTTTTAAGTTTTCTCGAAAAAAAAAATTCTCGGCGCTAAGTGAGTTAACCCACTTTTGCGAGAAACCTTAAAATTGTTTATGAAAATTATATTTTGAGACTTTTTAAGTATTTTTTTATGAAATACTTTTTTTCTCTAAAACGTATAGTTTTTCTGCAAAATGTCAAAAACTTTGAAGGGTAATATAGGTGTATCCTTATATGCCAATTCCTTGGTATTTGATTAAGAAAATACTCTTACTATATTCCTAATAAATCCCTGGTTTTATACGATTCTAACATGTACGATTAAACTTTTATCGCATATTCATAGCTGAATATGTAATTACTTTCTTAATCTCTAAATAATATTTTACATCTTGCATTTCAATTTTTTTTAGCTAAACAATAGTTTTTATTTACTGAAAAGGGTTGACTGTCATTCAAAACTGATATGTAGTGGTACCCCCCTTTAAAAGATATTTTGTGATACGATCTGTGATGCCTGCTTGCTCCAGAATTCTCTTATTTGCCTTTTTCTATACTTAAAAGTTTCCATAGCTATTTTTAGCTTTTGTGTTTTTATTATCTTCTCTCCTTCTCTCCACCGTAGAACATTATCTACATAGTCTTAATAGTATTTTTTAATTCCAAATTTTTCGCGCGCTTTTATGCATAATTTTTGGGTGGAGAGAAGGAGAGAAGATAATAAAAACACAAAAGCTAAAAATAGCTATGGAAACTTTTAAGTATAGAAAAAGGCAAATAAGAGAATTCTGGAGCAAGCAGGCATCACAGATCGTATCACAAAATATCTTTTAAAGGGGGGTACCACTACATATCAGTTTTGAATGACAGTCAACCCTTTTCAGTAAATAAAAACTATTGTTTAGCTAAAAAAAATTGAAATGCAAGATGTAAAATATTATTTAGAGATTAAGAAAGTAATTACATATTCAGCTATGAATATGCGATAAAAGTTTAATCGTACATGTTAGAATCGTATAAAACCAGGGATTTATTAGGAATATAGTAAGAGTATTTTCTTAATCAAATACCAAGGAATTGGCATATAAGGATACACCTATATTACCCTTCAAAGTTTTTGACATTTTGCAGAAAAACTATACGTTTTAGAGAAAAAAAGTATTTCATAAAAAAATACTTAAAAAGTCTCAAAATATAATTTTCATAAACAATTTTAAGGTTTCTCGCAAAAGTGGGTTAACTCACTTAGCGCCGAGAATTTTTTTTTTCGAGAAAACTTAAAACTTTATATAAAAATGATAATTTCGTGACTTTCTAAGCATTTCATAGGTATCAAATAACATTTTTTTCTAGAACGCATAGTTTTCTTGGAATCCGGCGTTCTTTAAAAATGCGGACAAGTTTGGAGGATTTTATACTATGTATGTACATACATATGTATGTGTATAAATGTTTTCAATGTCCTAAATTCCTGAATTAATATATGTACATATGTAGATGTAACATAAATGATTAAATTTGTATCACATATTTAAATTTTTCATCCAAAATTACGAAAATCGGTTTTTAACCCACATAATGCCAAATGGTTCCAAATAGAAGTGTTCTGTACAGTACGCTGATGTTGGTTCATGTCTTTTCTAAAATTAAATTTTCCTATCTGAAATCCAATTTATCTTCACACACATCCGAAGTTGCTTAAATTTGGCGTTTAGTGCTTAAATTTAGGGATATTTTCGCATAGAATGGTCGGTACAGATCCAGGGTACCTCCCGGTTTTCGGCAATTTCAAGGGTTTTATCTAAATTAATCAACCGAAATGACTATAATAATATCAAGTCTCTCTTGGAGGCATAACATATTCCTACACAGAATTTATTGGTTTGAATATAGCTACCGTAGAACATTATCTCCCGATTATATATATTTTGGAGACTTTAGTTTCATTATCCTACGGAAATGGCTACATTTCGGTATTTATTTTTCTTTGTGCTTAGAAAATCTTCCCACATGGAATATTTCGCACAGGTCAAGGTATTATATATAGCTTCCAAAGAACGGTACATCCCGATTTTCGGTATTTTCAAGGTTATATCCACAGTATGACAATGTTTGGTATTTAATCTCCCTTCTAAGTTTAGGAATCTTTTGTGACATTGTAAAATTTTAAAAAATAGGACGCTATCGCGGTTTTCTTCTACCAAAACACTAACTAATGATATAGACCACAATTACCAATGTCATTTATACCAATACGTCTAATAATCTCTGAACCGCGTTTTTGTAAGAACCGTTGTGGGGGAGGTCACCCTTGACCACCACTTCCTGTTATTCTATGAGAATTTGCATTGATAGCTGCTATTTAGACATTTTGAAGAACTGACCTGATTTCCTAATCGATTGTTTTGGAATTTTGGTCAAGTGCCATTTTAAATTTTCGGGATTTTATTATATTCCAAATTGTAAAGTTGATCGCGATATCTAACTTATCGGAGCCAGTCTTTATAGCGCTTTTGTATTCACGCTTACAAAAATTAAGGATATAACCTATAATTATAAATTTTTGAAAAATTGGGCTGACCGCGATATTTCACTTACCATAGTATTGCAAGTAATTTTTAAACAATACGTCCAAAAATATCTATGATTTCACGTTTTCATAAAAAAAATTGTGGGGAGGTACCATGTCACTCCGATGATCAGTATAAAAAATAGCTAAAAACCTATTCTCAGACCTAAAAACTCCACATACAAAATTTCATCGAATTCGGTCCAGCCGTTTCGGAGGAGTTTAATTTCGAACATCATGGCAGACTCGAAGAATTTTATATGTATATAGATATTATTTCTTTCATATAATATTGTAATATTGCAGTGGACTAAGGCATGTTATTATGCTGAAATAGACGACTCATGACTCATGAAGGGGGTCATTTGCTATATGGTCCCTTTGGCATATATTAAAGGGATTTTATAAAATAGCCGATATCTCGGGTTCCAAAACGTTTTGGTATTTTGATTACCTATCGTATGGTATATATGGCTATATGGCACGTGGAGCCGTTCCTCAGAAACACGCCATTTACTATATGGGGCCCTTCGGCATATATATAAAATGGCCGATATATCGGGTTCCAAAACGTTTTTGGATATATATCGGGCACTGTCGGATAGGTATTTTTATTACCTATGATATGGTATATATGGCTATATGGCACGTGGAGCCGTTCCTGCCGCGGTACCGTTCGGGAGAAATAGGCCATTTACCAAACGGGCCCTTCGGTATATATAAAATAGCCGATATCTCGGGTCCCAAAACGTTTTGGCATATATATCGGGTACTGTCGGATAGGTATTTTTATTGCCTATCGTATGGTATATGTCGATATATGGCACGCGGAACCGTTCCTGAGAAACAGGCAATTTACTATATGGGCCCTTCGGCAGATATATATAATTGGCCGATATCTCGGGAACCAAAACGTTTTGGGATATATATCGGGTACTGTCGAATAGGTATTTTTATTACCTATCGTATGGTGTATGTTGTTATATGGCACGTGGGATACTTGAGGCGGAATAATAATTCACACTCAAATATCTGCTTAAATATTAATAAAATGTTGGCATATTTTATGTAATATTATTAATTAAGCATTTTTGCATTAAATTTGTTTAATTTTTATTATAATTTAATGTGATTTTATACTTAAATTCGTGTTTTTTACGGTAAAAAGATTTTCAGTGTTGGGAAGCGTCTAAATCAAAATGGGCAGAGACGCTGGAGTTGTTTACGAATTTATTTTCACAGACATTAATTATAAAGCCATATCTTAACAATTGAAAAAGTATCAGTCGGCTTTGACGACATAGATATACCCTCAGCCTGTGCGAGTTCAAACCTTCATCTATGGACGATGTAGAATCGAATACCGGCTACGCAACCGAAATCCGTTCCCTCGTAAATGATGCGGAGGAGGTACCTGATGGAATGGATCGACATACTCCATTTTGGAAGTGGATCTTATTTTTGGAGTCATTTCAGTTGGCCGGAAGCATGTCCAACGTAAAACATAATATCGCTGTAAACAGACCCACAAAGAGTAGCATCGGTATAATTTTCCAAAGGATTTTTTCTTAGGAGAATGGGCTAGCCCCTGAAAAAAAGCTTGTTTCGTCGTGATGGGGGCAGCGAATTCAAAAATTAAACCGATTTTTGAGCTGCTCTTAAACTGCACTTTTCGGAAATTTTGTGTGGGGGGTACCCGAAGTAGTGGATCAATATAGTCCATATTTGGGCCTAATCTATATCTCGCGGAAATAAGACATTTGCAAAGCATGGACCAAACCGGTCACTGCCTTCGAGAGTTATTGTGCACACCATTTTAGCTAAAAGTTTTAAACTTTTGTGGGGGAGGTACCTGAAGGAGTGGGCCGATATGACCCATCTTCAATCTTTAACTAAGTTTGGTCAAAATATTACGAAGGCCAAATTTTGGACCTAATCGGTTGATCCGTTCGAAAATATCGTGCAATACATATGGTGCCAACAACAACAAAATGGATTTTAACAACATTTGTTCCATTTTCTCAGGAAGTATGGACCTGCCCCTGAAAAAAAACTTGTACCGTCGTAATGGGAGCAGTGAATATAAGTTGTTGCAAAAAGAATCAAAGCGATTCGAGAGCAGACCTTAAACTGAACTTTTTCGAAATTTAGGGTGGGAGGTACCTGAAGGAGTGGAACGATAGTAACCATATTCGAACTTCATGTATGTCTGGTAGAAGTTTCTCTATATGCAAAGTATGGACCAAATCGGTTACTCACTTCAAAGTTACAGTGCGCACAATTTTTCCGAACATTTTCGAACTTTTGTGGGGGAGGTACCCGAAGAAGTGGACCGATATGACCCACCTTCGAACTTAAACTAAGTTTGGAAAAAAATATTACCAAAGCAAAATTTTTGACCGAATCGGTAGATCCGTTCGAGAGTGTGTGCTGCAGCCAGCCAGCCTGACAGACAGACGGACGGACGGACATGGCTAAATCAACTCCAATTGTCTGAATGAATTTCGTCCAAACATACTTGGGGTCTAAAACCATTATTTCGGTGAGGCACATTTTGCCCGTATGAAAGTGTATATTCACTCGTTAGTACAAATTCTGAGGGTATAAAAATTGCGATCTCCATCCTGATTTCAACAGACAGATGGACAGACGGACATGGCTATTTCGACTTGGAATTTTTGCTGATCAAGAATATATATAGGGTCTCCGACGATTATTTCGATGTGTTACAAATGAAATGACAAATTTAATTATATATTATTGTGGAGGGTATATAAATCTGGTAAAATTTTTTTTCAATGCCTGACTTATTAATTTTATGAACCTGCCTTTTTCTCTTAGACGATTCGAATTCAAATTCGTTCAAATTACAGCCAAACTCCTGTTAATGTAAACAATTTTTTTTTGATTGAAAATAAACATGAATTAAATATTTAAAAAAAAGTTTGGTAGTAGTTCGAACGAATTTGGATTCGAATCGTTTTAGTGAAACAGGCCATATATTTTAATTATAGTTTTAAAATTTTCTTTTTTACTTAATGAAATGTATCGATCTATTTGTTACTGTTCTTCCTGTAAAACTACTATTTTATTGGTTTTCTATTGCTATTGTTGTTGTTATTATTTCTATAACTTTCAAAATATAAAATGTTTGCCATAAATCCGGTAAAGAGGTGTGTTCGAGAAAATAAAACGTTTGATGTTGTGTTTTTTTTTCTCCGCTGTTGATTTTAATGGTCGAAAAGAGTTTAAGTTTTAATGCTTAAGGGGTTATTTCGGTTATTTGCTCGCTTTGTTGTTGTAGTTTATTTTCAGTCTTAACCCGCATCTAAATGTCAGTTGTTAAACCATTTTAATCACTTTAACTGAGAGCTAAGTAAACTATAGTTTGTTGTGTTTGAAATTGTTTTGTTTTTGTTTGCTTGTATTTGTTATTGCAGATTTTTCTTGAGGTTTTTGTTTTGGCTAGAGGAGTGTTAAATCCGAGCATCGTTGTTGGTACAAAGTGAAAGAAATCCAAGTAATATAGAAATGGTTTGATAGCAGAGTGAATATTTTCACAAATGAGTGGGTATCATCGGAAGATGCTGTAGGACACACATACGAACGGATGAATTTTTAAATGCACAGGCGGATGTACGTTGTGTATACAAAGCCATTTTACCAAGGCACAGATTTTAAAGTGTTATTGTCTAACATCAGCATGATTCGTCGTCACCAATAACATCAACACCATGACGTGATTTGGAGTACAGTGAGTTGAAGTGCCACTGATAGGTGGCCAATGTTATAGTATGTTTATATATAATTGGATGTAATAAGCCCACTGGGTTTTCAAATGTCAATTCCATTGCGTATAGGTCAAATATATCCTCAAAAAGAAGGTTAACGCGGCAAAAAGCTATAATATAAACAGTTTGAAATTAAGTTTACACCACCCTGAGATCACCAAATAGGTACCTACTCATTCAGATGTCACCACTGTGTGTATGGTATTTATACCAAAACATAGGAGCGGAAAAGATTCAAAAAAATTGTAACTACGTTTCTACACCCTCAGTCTCATGGCTAAAGCGTATAGACAATGAGGATACGATTAAACTTTCTCCCTCTATTAGTATAGATGAGATAAACGATATTTCTCGAAGTAAGTGACCGATGTGTTCCAAACATTGTACATCTACGGTGACGGACTATATCGGTTCTCTTCTTGGGGCAAGGGGGGGATATGCAAATAACCGCCACAACATAACATGCAGTCAGTCTCTTCAATAAATGGACTGTGGAGATGAACACACCGTGGTGCAGTGCACTTTGATGATCTGATGTTCAATCTCTGACCAGAACACCAAAATTTTCTACGGCGGCAAAACACCTCAGTGTAATAGCAGCTTACATTTCCTGAGTTTTTTAGTCGTGAAAAATTCCTGTACAAGTGGTGTCGGAAGACACACTGTTCGAGCTCGGCAATAAAATGTAGGTCCCATATCATTGAGCCAATATAAGAGAAGTCTCCTTGTCCCTTCGGGGAGGTTAAGAGAACATATATATGGAACTGAGCACAACATAAAAAAATTCTGGTCGATAGTAGTCGAATTTCGACCACTAACTTCGGGTGGCACATTCAGCATTATGTTCAAGTCGTCTGCACATGCAACACCAATCTGTACCAAGCTGGGATGAAGGAACAATGTCCTTATGTTCCTAACCGGCATCATTTGGGGCATAGATAAAAAACGGTTGTTGAAAACATGTAACGCAATAGGTCGTTCTGTGGTAAGGTGTAGGCGTTGCAATATAATATTCCCTTTCAGAATGCTGCCCTGAAAACTGCAACACAAAGTAGTATACGACATATTTTCCAGTATGGAAACACAATAGCATGCTCTCGTTGCAGTACTTCCTAGGGTGTTATTGTGAGAGTCATCCTAATTACCATAGAGGATATTAAACTTTCCACCTAACATTTGTCGGTATAGATCAAGGTCTTCATAAAGCCCCCATTGTACGACCCCTTCCGTATTTTGAAGATTTCAGCGTCATTATCACCCGAAATGGATGAAAAACACTCCTGCAGAAAATTAGCAGTTTAGGTCCTTGCTTATATCCCCAACCGAAGGGTACCTCTCGATATTCGATATTTTGAAGGTTGTTGCCTCAATTTGCCATCAAAGTGGCTGAGATTTGACATTTCGTCTTCGTTGGGGCTATAAAACTTTTCACCTGAAATTTGTCGATATAGACCGTCTTTATATAGTCTTTTTTGGGGCTATACAATTTTCTATCAGAAATTTGTTGGTAGAGACCAAAATCTTCACATAAGTCCCATAGAAGGGCACCTCCCGATTTTCGGTATATTAAAGGTTGTGGCCTCAATACCGAAATGGCTGATATTTGTCATTTAGTCTTTGATGGGCGTATAAAACATTCCTGCAGAAAATTAGCAGCATAGCCCCTAGTTTTTGTATAGCCCCGTAAAACGTTACCTCCTGATTTTCGGTATTTTGAAGATTGTGGCCTTGATATCGAGGCTGAAATGACTGATTTTTGGCATTAAGTCTTCGTTGGGGCTATAAAACTTTCCACCTGAAATTTGTCGTTATAGACCCACGTCTTTATATAGCCCCCTTAGGACGATACCTTCCGATGTTCGGTATTTTAAGGTTATGGCCTCAATATTCAACCGAAATGTATGAAATTTGGTATTCGATTTTCGTTGGGGGTATAGATTTTTCCACCAGAAGTTTGTCGGTATAGGTCCAGGTCTTTATAAAGTCCCCCATAGAAGGTTACCTCCCGATTTTCGGTATTTTAAAGGTTGTGTCTTCAATATCCAAACGAAATGGCTGAAATTTGCCATTTATTCTTTATTGGGGGTATAAAATTTTTCATCAGAAATTTGTTTGTAGAGACCCACATCTTCACATAAGTCCCATAGAAGGGCACCTCCCGATTTTCGGTATATTAAAGGTTGTGGCCTCAAAATCCAACCGAAATGGCTGAAATTTGGAACAAAGTCTTCGTTGGGGATATAAAAACGTCCACTTGAAATTTGTCGTTATAAAATTTTTCATCAGAAATTTGTTGGTATAGGCCCACATCTTCATATAGGTTCCATAGAAGGTCACCTCCCGATTTTCGGTATATTAAATGTTGTGGCTCCAACCGAAATGACTGAAATTTGGCACGAAGTCTTCGTTGGGGATATAAAAACTTCTACTTGCAATTTGTCGTTATGGGTCCACGTCTTCATAAAGCCCCCATAGAAGGGTACCTTCCGATTTTCGGTATTTTAAAGGTTATGTCCTCAATATCCAAACGGAATGGCTGAAAGTTGGCATTTAGTCTACGTTTGGGGTATACCACTTTTCACCTGAAAATTGTCGTTATAGGTACACGACTTCATATAACCCCCTTCCGATTTTCGGTATATTGCAGATATCAGGGTCATTATTAAACCGAAATGGATGGAATTTAATTTCTAGTCTTCGATGGGGGTATAAAATATTCCAGAGCAGAATTATCCATACAGAGCAACGTTTTATATAGCCCCCGTAGAACAGTACCTCCCGATATTCGGTATTTTAATAGTTCTGACCTCAATATCGCACCGAAATGACTTAAATTTGGGTATTTAGTCTTCGTTGGGGAAATATAACTTTCCACCTGAAATTTGTCGTTATAAGTCCACGTCTTAATTTAGCCCCGATAGAAGGGTACCTCCAGATTTTCGGAATTTTGAAGGTGTCAGCATCATTATCAAACCTAAATGGCTGAAATCTGGCATGTAGTTGGAATATAAAATCTTCCACCTAAAATGTGTCGTCATAGGCCCTCGTTTTCAAAAAGCTCCCATATGAGGGTACCTCCCGATTATCGGCATTTTAAAGGTTATGGTCTCAATATATATTCGGCGTGGCTGAAAGTTGGCATTTAATCTACGTTGGGGGTATACAATTTTCCACCTAAAAATTGTCGTGATGGGTACACGTCTGCATATAGCTCCCAATATAACGGTACCTCCCTATTTTCGGTATTTTGAAAGTTCTGACCTCGATATCCCACAGAAATAACTCAAATTTGGGTATTTAGTCTTCGTTGGGAAAACAAAACTTTCATCAGAATAGGTCCACGTCTTTATAAAGCCCTATAGAACTGTAACTCCCGATTTTCGGTATAGTGCAGATGTCCAGTTTTCATATAGCCTCCTTCCGATTTTCGGTATTTTGAAGGTGGTGGCCTCGATACCCCAAACTATTCCAGAAGAGAATTATCAGTATAGGTCCACGTTTTCATATGGGACCCGTAAGGGGCATATCCGGATTTTCGGTATTTTCAAGGTAGTGGCCTGAATATTCTTCCAAATGAAGTGGCTAAGATCTGGCATCTAGTCTTCGTTGGGTGTTAAACCTTTTACCTGAAATTTGTCGGTATAGGCCCTCATCTTCGTGTAAGCCCCCCATAGAACGGTACCTCCCGGTTTTCGTTATTTTGAATTTTGTCTCATAAGCATGTCACCGAAATGCCTCAAATTTGGCATTCAGTCTTCGTTGGGGTATAGAACTTTCTATCGGTTTTGCACCCGCGCCTTCAGGTAGCCCCCCTAGAAGGGTACCCCACGATTTTCGGTATTGTTTTAATTTTAGAAGTATAAAGCTACATTATATAGAGGGTATTTCAAAACACATACTATCCCAACATATCGCACCATACCACTGTGCATCCGCCACCACAACCATTAATTGGGATAATGGGATGAGCACAGATTTCATATTAAAAAGTGCTGCTGTTTAACTGTTGGATGTCGTTATATGCATGTGTATGAATGTATGTATGTGTTTTTCATGATAACTGTCTGTCTAACCATTCATACTTTCATGCGCTTGTCCGTCCTGACTCCCTGTATGTAGCTTCAACAGAGTTCAACAATAATTTCAGCCTTTTTTCTGCATTGTTGTTGTTTTTTTTATGGCTTAGTCTAACTTCAAAAGTCGTTAGCTTGTTTGCTGTTGTTGGTGGTGTCAGTTAGCTTTGTTGTAACAACAACAAGAAAATCAGAAAAACTTTCTTTTAACATTAATTTTTATAGGTTTGACTCTTCTTATTATTTTGAGGCGAGCATCAAATGGTTAGCGGAGGTTGGATTATCTTGGCGTTTGCCATTTGCAGTACAGCAGCTACAAGCATACAGGCCAAACCAGCATCCATGTTACTCCTTTCTAAATTACTAATGAAGGGGTTGTTGTTTCAAAACTTAATAACAGTGAGAGCGAAACTTTTCAATGTTTTATTAAAACAGAAATATATAAAATTCCAATTTGACATTGGCAGTGAAGAAGCAATGCCACCGACACCACCAACACAATTATGGAAAAGACACATACACACCAACACCACAAAATCTGGTCTAGAAATGTAATTAATCTTAATCATAAAATGTGTGTGTGCGTGCGTGTGTTATGTGCAGATGGCATGCCTTTGATTTGTGAAAAAAAATAAATTAAAACGCTAAGTAATGTCGGTGCTCATTTATGTCTGGACACATAAATCTTTTCGTATGTTATGTCTCTTCCTTGTATGGCAGAATAGTACATAAATGTAATGAGTAAAGTCACTGAAGTAATTAGCAGATCCGTCATTATAGCCGTTTTTTTTTCCTTCATCAAAATGTGTTTTCTTGTCAACAATAAAACTGATGACTAAGTGTTAGAAGGCGACAGACAACCGACAAAGAAGGAACAGCGATATCAATTCATTGCCAATAGACCTTCGTGCAAGCAACAATGCTTTAGGAAAATATTTCATGCCCAAGGCATCTTTTTGTTTTAATGGTCGTATTCTGAGATTTTATGATCTGTTGTTTTCTTGGGATATTTATTTATTTACGCTGAAAAATGTGCTGCAAAGTGATGTTTATTGTCTAAAAAATCGTAAATTAATGTAATGTTCAGGGAAATGTGACAATTCTCATTAGTATAAAAGGGAAATGGTTTAGTATATATTGTCGGATTGCTAATGGTTTATAATGTGCCTGATGGCGTAGGAAGATGGCAATTAAAGTTTAGGAAAGGAATGAAATTTCATCGTCCTATTTGATGATATAACAAATATTAGGAATATTACCTTCCTTGGGAAGGAGGCATCACAATTAATATGATGTATATAAAACTATAAAAATATCAGTTGGCTTTGCCGACAGAGATATATCCTCAGCCTGTGTGAGATGAAACTTTCATCTACAGACAGATCGAAAAGCGGCCACACAACTAATATCCTTTTCCCTAAAAGTTATGTATTTAGAGGGGTTTCTGAATTTTGTGGCCTTTTTTCGATGTAGATATGAACATGCCCACAAATATACATATATATTTGAATTGAAACTTAAAAGTGTTGCGGAGGAGTTACCATTTTGGAAGTGGACTTTATTTTTAGCAGTTATTTCGTTTCAGTCACCGTATAATTAAGAGATTTTGGACCACTACATCAGGATGCATGGTCTTGTACAAAAAATACATAATATCCATGCAAACAAGACCACAAGAAATAGCTTCAGATCCTAAACTTCACTTTAAGAAAAACGTTAAACTTTTGTGGCGGAGGTACCCTCAGGAGAAACAGTTTGGAAGTTAACTATGTTTGGACCGAATCGGCTGATCCGTTCGAGAGTGTGCTCCTGCCACTACCACACATGGTGTCATAGGGGTTGCTATACAGCTTTCGGGCCATTTTCTCTGGAGGTATGGACTTGACCTGGACCTGATATGGATCATCTTCGAGCTTAAACTAAGTTGGACAAAATATTTCGTTGACCAAATTTATCCGATAGATCCTTTCGAGAGTTATCGTGAGCTCCTGCCACGACAAGTTACCATAGGGGCTTTTTTACATCTATGGACTATTTTCTCAGGAAGAATGGACTTGCCCTGATAAAACTTGTATCGCCGTAATGGGAGTAGTGAATATACATTGTCACAACAAATATCCAAGAGATTCGAGAGGACGTCTTAAACTACATTTACCAAATAGATAGAGTCCATATTGGAACCTGACCAATTTCTGGTAGACATTTTAGGATGTGGATTCGAGAGTTATCGTTCATACCATTTTACAGAAAAAATTTGAACTTTTGTGGGGGAGGTACACGAAAAAGTGGACCGATATGGCTCAGCTGCGAACTTAAACTAAGTTTGGGCAAAATATTACGAAGTGCAAAATTTGGTTGATCCGTGTGGGAGCTATCGTGCGCACCAGCCAGACAGACAGACGGACATGCCTAAATCGAATTGTCTGAAATGAATTTCGTCCAAACATACTTGTGGTCCAAAACCATTATTTCTATGAGGAAAATTTTTGGTCGTATAAGACCGTATATACACTCTGAGGGTTTAAAAACTATATTTTTCGTCTTACCTAAAGCAAAGGCCTGCGGCCAAAGAAATGGTAGCATATCTAAAGTCTTTAGTCCATGGAAGAAGTCATGGAAAATGGAATGATGAAATGTCTTTCATAGTAAGGACAGAACGTGGTGTGATTAACGTGGGTACCTGCCTTTCAGCCTAACCCCACGGTGTCCTCACAACACTGGACTGGTTACAAGCGACCAATTAGCGCCCCTTGCACCGTAGTGAGGTACCAATTGCGTTCAGGTGTTTGGCCCTGTTCACCACCTTGGTTTGGCGCGGAGCGCCATCTATAACTCCTGTCTTTTTATGGCGCAGACAGCCGGTACAGAATGCTACCCCATTCGAGTTCTACGAACTCTTCCCGCGATTTTGGGCAACCACAGCCACCACGATACTCCCCGAAGGGCCGCACCAACTACCGGCCTCAGTCCGAGACTGCATTCCCGAAGGAAAGTGCTACAAGGACCAGGGGGCTTGCCGGCACCCGTGGTCCCAGAATTAAGTCTCTGGTACGACCTCGTACCCATAAAGGCTACTACCAGTTGGTCCCCAAACTCATAGTAAGGACAATAAAATCACATTGTCTTTGTATGAACCCTTAACATTCCCTCTATGGATCGTCTATAACAGAAGGCGATCAAACCAAAAATGACAGCCAGGAGGTCTAACCACCATAAATGAAGGACGCATATCTCAGGTAGTACGGACTTGCCAAAAAAAATGTACCATTGTAATTAGGGCCGCATAGACAACATGTTGCCAAAAATTTATAGACGACCCAAACCTTGAGTGGAAGATACCCAAAATAATGGTCCAATGTTGTCAATATTCGGACACAATTCGAGTCTGTAAGAAATAGTACGATGTCCAAAGTTTGGAGCAAATTGATTTGTTCTTTCGATAGTTCAGTTTTTGCCGGGAGGCTTTTTTAGAACTTTTGAGCCATTATCTCAGGAAGTCAATACATCCAGAAAAAATTGTCCCAAAAAAAAGCAATGCGACATCGTAACAGGGACCACGAGAAGAATTTTTATACCCTCAGACTTTAGGCAAGAAAGGGTACGAGTATATACACTTTCATACGGGCAAAATGTGCCTCATCGAAATAATGGTTTTAGACCCCATGTATGTTTGGACGAAATGTGTTTCAGATAATTTGGATTTGATTTAGCAATGTCCGTCTGTCTGTCTGGCTGGCTGGTGCGCACGATAACTCTCGAACGGATGAACCGTTTCGGTTCAAATTTTGGCTTTCATATTATATCAGTCCACTCCTTCCGGTACCTCCCCCACAAAAGTTCCAAAATGTTCGGAAAATTTGTGGGCACGACAACTCTTGAAGGGAGTAACCGATTTGATCCATACTTTGCACATCGTGAAATTTCTACCAGACTTAGATGAGGTTCCAATATGGACTCAATCGGCCCACTCCTTCGGGTACCTCCAACACAAAATTTCGGATAAGTTCAGTTTAGGACCTGCACTCGAATCGCTGTGATTTTTGTTGCAGCAACTTGTATTCACTCCCCCCATACGACGGTACAAGTATCATCAGGGGCAAGTCCATACTTCCAAAAAAAATGTCCGGAAAGATGCAAAAAGCCCCTATGACACCTTGTGTAATGGTTGGAGCGCAAGATAACTCTCGAACGGAACTGTCGATTCGGTCCAAAATTTGGCCTTCGTAACATTTTATCAAAACATAGATGATGGGCTATATCGGTCCACTCCTTCAGGTACCTCCCCGCACAAAACTTCAAATATGTTCGGAAAATTTTGCGCACGATAACTCTTGAAGGGAGTGACCGATGTAATCCAACCTTGCACATCCTAATATATCTACCAGATATAGATCAGGATCGAATATTGATTATATTTGTCTACTCCTTCTGGTACCTCTCACACAAAATTTCGGATAAGTTCACTTTAAGACCTGCTCTCGAATCACTTTTATTTTTGTTGAATCGATTTGCATTCGCTACCTCCATTACGACGGTAATAGTTTTTTCAGGGGCGAGACCATATTTCTTGTGAAAACAGCCCGAAAGGTGTAAAAACCCCTATGTCACCATATGTGGCGGTCGGAGAGCACAATAACTCTCGAACATATTATATCCAAACTTAGTTTCATGGGCAATACCGGTCCACAACTTTCGGTACTTCTCCCCAATATTTAAAAAATGTCACTAAAATGCTAGGACGATATCACTTGAATGGGGCAACCAATTTGGTCCAAACTTTGGATCTCCTAATATTTTATCAAAATTTAGTTTAACTTCTAAAATGGCCCATATCGATCCTCCCTAAGGGTACCTGCCCTACCAAAGTTCAACATTTGTGTTTTAGTGCAGTTAATTCCTAATCCACATTTTTGTCGGTAAGTTCAAATGTCCAAAAAGGGCCACAAAATTCTGAAAAGACCTTAAATACATTCGTTCTGTCCGTAGGTGAAAGTTTCACTTCACATTGGCTGAGGGTATATATCCGTCGGCAAAGCCGACTGACACTTTTTTACTTGTTTGAAAAAATTTAGAGAGCACAACAGGCCTACTTATGGCTTAAGTGTATGTCCACATGGGCATGTGGTGATCTAGTATCACCCCTCTTTTCAACCTAACGGAGGAGGTGCATTTTATGTTGGGCGCCACAGATATCATACCCGCTTTAGCACACAGAAGGTCAGATTTGAGATACCTGATAAAACTGCTTACTCAAATCGATTTAAGTCTTGTGGAAGAGGTGAAATCACCTATGAATTTTATGTTGGGCGCCACAGATAGTATACCCAATTAACACACGTAAGGTAAGTGGGAGATACCTGATAAGTGTAACAAATTGTTCGGGACTTAAGCCCCTCACAAAAAATATGGAATCTCCTTTTTAAGCCAAATCCTCACAACATGTGAAACATGTTATAGCCTCCACCATGGTATGGACGGTATACAAAATTGTTTTTCTGTTTAAAACTTCTGGAAATGATCAGGGTAAAAGTCGATGTAGCCCTGAACGCTATATTTTTGTACAAGAGTTTTTTTTTTCCA
This sequence comes from Musca autumnalis, assembly GCF_047663935.1. NCBI lineage: Eukaryota > Metazoa > Arthropoda > Insecta > Diptera > Muscidae > Musca > Musca autumnalis. Next base: position 40,818,515 of record NW_027412088.1, on the reverse strand, counting down.
TAGACGGGCCAAGCCTATATCCACGTTTTGTTATAGCTCCCATAAAACGGAACCTCCCGATTTTCTGTACTTTGAAGATTTCAGGTTTTTTTTTTTTGGAAAACCTGCCTTAATATGACATTTGAGGTTCCCAGTGGCAACAAAACTTCTCCACCAAAAATATGTCAACGTGGGTCCGTGTTTTGGTATAGCCTCATATAACGGTTCCTTCCGATTTTAAGTACTTTGAAAACTATAGCTGTACTTGTTGACTAAACTAGTCGTAATTTTACATTTGAGCTTCTTAGTCGTCATAACACATACCGACCAAAAATTGTCAAAATAGGTCCATGTCTGTTATTTGGCATTTCTCCATATAATATTGTCAACATACGCCCATGTTTTGGGATAGCCATCATATAACTTCACTTCCGATTTTTAGTATTTTGAAAATTTAAGCTAAATTTTTTTGGCTGAACTATCCGTATTTTGACATTTAAGGTTCCCAGTGGTCACAAAACTTCTACACCAAAAATTTTCAACATAACTCCATGTTTTATTATATCCTCCACATAAGTTACCTTTCGATTTTATGTGTTCTGTGGAATTTAGCTACTATTTTTCGCCATACTATCTGTAATTTGATATCTGAGGTTAACAGTGACCACAAGATTTCTCCAACAAAAATTTTCAGAAGGTCCCAATATATCGGTACTTCCGGATTGAAAAAACTTTTAGATGCATTTGCTGACCTTTTCTTATTCCCCACTTTTTGACTTCAGGTTTCGAAAATGCGTTTCCATTGTGTTATGGTTCGGTATCTTCTTCGTAATAAATTGGAACACTTGTCTTCTTTGGTTAGACATATCATACGGCGACGGATTCTAAGCCTTGCTCTCGATTATCTCCCCCAAATCGAGTTTAAAACTAAAAGAACTTTTCACGATTTCTCTTCGGACCCATTTTCTCATTTCCCAGGGTTGTTTCACAATTCTCTCCTGACCGACTAACAAATCACTTAAATTGAATTTTTGAAAATTTAAGCTAAATTTTTTTGGCTGAACTATCCGTATTTTGACATTTAAGGTTCCCAGTGGTCACAAAACTTCTACACCAAAAATTTTCAACATAACTCCATGTTTTATTATATCCTCCACATAAGTTACCTTTCGATTTTATGTGTTCTGTGGAATTTAGCTACTATTTTTCGCCATACTATCTGTAATTTGATATCTGAGGTTAACAGTGACCACAAGATTTCTCCAACAAAAATTTTCAGAAGGTCCCAATATATCGGTACTTCCGGATTGAAAAAACTTTTAGATGCATTTGCTGACTTTTTCTTATTCCCCACTTTTTGACTTCAGGTTTCGAAAATGCGTTTCCATTGTGTTATGGTTCGGTATCTTCTTCGTAATAAATTGGAACACTTGTCTTCTTTGGTTAGACATATCATACGGCGACGGATTCTAAGCCTTGCTCTCGATTATCTCCCCCAAATCGAGTTTTAAAACTAAAAGAACTTTTCACGATTTCTCTTTAGACCCATTTGTCTCGTTTCCCGGGGTTGTTTCACAATTCTCTCCTGACCGACTAACAAATCACTTAAAGTGCAAATGATTTCAACTTACCTTCTTATTATCGGCAATGGTAGTGAAAATCTGCCATCATTTACAATGGGTGTAGCACCCGGTATGGGTACCGTCGATATAACCGATGTTAACATAGTTGTACCGGCTGGTGGTGGTGCTGCTGCAGGTCCCAGCAATGTTACACCCGGTGGTGGTGGTGCTGGAACTGGACATCCGTGTGCAAATTGCGTTAAAGCCGGACCATTTGGATGATGATTTGACATACTGGCACTAACACCACCCATTGTGGGTGGTGGTGGCGGCGGCGGTGTCTGGTGTGAAGGCAATGCACTATATGGTGGCGGAAAGTGGTGATTATGCAAAATATCAGGCAACATGGGTCTCATCATGGCAACATTATGGGGATGGTGACTGGTTAATCCAGGATGCATGTGAGGCGGATGTAAAATTGGAGGTAACGGCGGAGCTGGCATTGAGTGGCGATCTAAATGGGTGTGACGCCCCGGATGATGGGAGTGGGTGGGTGCCACCATCATTGAGGCGGTATGATGCAAATGACGTCGTTCGCGTCTTTCACGACGTCGTTGATCACGATCACGACCATTGTTAAGGGTTGCGGATGTTGTTGCCGATTGTGTTGCATTACATTGGGTGCGTGGAGATCTCAATTGGACTGAGGCAACATCATCTGTTTGACATTCGGTTGAGGTAAAGGTGCGCGAAATTGGTGCTGTTATATTACCATTGACTTGAATGACATTAACACTGCCTCCCATATGGGAAGTCTCCTCAGGAAAAGAAGAATTGTTGTTATTATTATTTTTATTATTTTTCAACAAATTAGGCACTGAACTATTTTGAGAATTATTAACAATAGGTTTGGTTGTTGTTGTTGTATCACTTATATTTGCATTATTTTTTATGGGGCTACTACAGCTTTCACTACTCGAACTACTACTACTAATGCTTGTGGGTGTTTGCGGATTTTTCAAATTCACTTGAGCATTATTGAGATTTGTATTTGTTGCAATATCGCATAGATTAGTAATACTTTTGTTGTTGTTATTATTATTATTATTGATAGGGGAATTTACATAATTACAATTTATCACACTAACACCATTTTTGGTGGTTGTTGTAGCCGTTGTTGCATTCACTATGGCCTGATTTAGGATAATTTCACCTACACTATTATTATTGTTGTTGTTATTATTACTCGTATTCTTATTGGATAGATTATTTGAACTCGTATTTGTATTCTGATTCACTTGTATAGTTAAACTCGGTGTACGCTGACACGGATTGGTTAAAGCCGTAACACTATTTGTTGTTGTTAGGAATACACTACTGGTACTTGGATTTATTTTGGTGGTATCACTTGTTTTGACAGCCTCCTCCACATTACCGCCGTTGGTGGAGTTATTGGAGGCGGGTACATTAAGGCGCATATTTGCGTTTTTTTCGCTTATCTCAACGCCCGACAATCGTTGTCCCGTCGTTTCGCATGTGCCAACGCCGTCGACCCCCTCTTCGTCTTTTTTAGCTTCCAATTCGCGTAAACGTTGTTCTCTTAAACTTTCACTGGCCCGAAATTCCGCATATAAACGTTCCAATTCTGCCAAACATTTATTGGGTGTTAAATTATACGTTGTTGTTGTTGTACTATCACTACACTTTGCCGATGTTTTGTTTGGCGATCTTTCGAAACTAGTTTTAAACGTATCCGTGTTGTTGCGTTGAACCGCGGACGCCGTTACACTTCTACCGTTCGATGTTGTGTTTACCTCAAATGAACGCGTCAAACTGATCGCTGTTGGTGTTGTTGAGGTCTCGTCGTACGGTGGAATTGCTCTCCACATTGTCGATGGTGGTGCATGACTTGTGTGACAATATGCGGAATACATGAACTCTCTTGGCTCTCTGTAGGCATTCATTTCCATGGGGTTCATTTTATCACACTGTATGCTTTGATCGTATATTTCGTCGCTGCAACCAAGAAGTGGCTGGTAGTGCGGATGATGATGGTGGGGTCGTTGGTGCTGCTGCTGTTGTTGTTGTTTTGGATACAAAATGAAATTATTATTTTGTTTATTTTCTGTTTCTTGCTCTTCCAGTTCTTCGTCGGTTTGTTGTGATATGCTTTTCGTCGTGGTCGTCGTCGTTTTTGTTTTATTTATGTTTTGATCGTGTTCATCGCTGGCAAGCAGCTGATTTGTGCGATGATTCATCAGTGGTTTTGTGTTAGTTTCACGATCACCACCACTTTGTTGTGGTGTTTGTAGTTTTTCTTGTACTGCAGGTTCTGTGCTCTCCCCAATTGGGGTTATGGAACAGCTGTTATTATTATTGTTGTTGTTGTTTAATGTATTCACGATATGCTCATTGTCAACATTTTTCATTGCAACATGTTGCTGATGTCGTATGGTGGTGGAGCATTCCTGAAATGAGTAAAATGGAAATGATGTCAATAAGGATTTCGAACTGAAGAGCATTTTGATGGTGCTTTGTTAGCTATACGAGTATTTTTATACACTTCACCATAAGATGGATGATCTATATACATACATATGTACATATATAAAAGAGCTTAGTGATGACTAACCCAGCAAACCAATCGTACCGACATCGTAACGAAATCGGAACAAAATTCTGACAATACGTCCGATATCTGATCCGAAATCGTAACGATAACTTAACGAAAGTTGTATGAAGTGGTTGATATAATTTCGGAATGAAATGTCGGAGCGACATCGGATCGATTTCGTAACGAAATTTGAAGAAAATCCTTGGGAAATTCGGAAAGGAAATTTCTTTCCGACATTCGTTCCGAAATCGGAACAAAATCGGTACAAAATCTGAACTATTTCCTCTCCGAAACGAAATCTAAACGACTTTGCTTCCGAAATTGTTCAGACGTCAGACTTTTGGTTTGCTGGGCGAGTTACTGACTGAGTGAGAGATCATCGCCCAGACAAAACGGCAGAAGCTAGACGCTTGGTGTTGGTGTGTAGGGGTAGATAAGGTTGAGATTTTGGAACTTCGAACTAGAAGGGTACTAAATGGGGTACCCTTTGTATTAGACAAACGGGAGGAGCTAGAATTCTGAAATCTGGAATGAGGTTCAATGATAGAGAGAGAAAGATGTACGAAAGGGTTTTTGGAAATTCGAAATTCGTACGAAAATGTACTAAAAGTTACTAAATTTTTGTATCAATTGCATATTTTGAATAGATATAACTAGAATCTTAAAATTTGGTATGGTAATCATGGTTGGAAAGTGGCGCTGATATAAGGAAATGGTTATGTGTACGAAAGGTACTAAGTGGTACTGAATTTAGTACAACTTGGATTTGTGTGAATGGATAGAGCTGAGATCCTAAAATTTGGAATTAAGACTACTGTTGGAGCATAGGATTGAGATATGGAGGTAGTTTTGGAAATTCATACTTTCGTGTACGAAAATTGCTTAATGGTACTTAATTTGGATTTGGGTGAACGGATAGAAACCTAAAAGTTGGAATTAAGATTATTGCTGGAGTTAGGATGGAGATGTGTAGGTAGTGTTGGAAATTCGTACTTAAGTGCACGAAAAGTACTAAATGGTACAAAATTTTGTACAATTTGGCTTTGGGTGAAGGGATAGAGCTGGAGATCTACAATTTGGAATAATGAGTACAGTTGGAGTATAGGATAGAGGAAGTTTTGGAAATTCGTACTTATGTGTAGGTGTAGGAAAAGTACTAAATGGTAGTAAATTTGGTACTGGTTTGATTTGGAGACCGGATAGATATGAAAGCCTGAAATTTGGAATTATGATTACTGTTGAAGTGTAAGATTGAGATATGGGGATGGTTTTGAAAATTCGTACTTATGTGTTCGAAAAGTACTTAATGGTACTAAATTTGGTACAGTTTGAATTTGAAAACCGGATAGAACTGGAAGCCTAAAATATGGAATTATGATTAATGTTGAAGTGTAGGGTTAAGACAGTTTTCGAAATTCGTTCCTATGTGTACAAAAATATATAAATGGTACTAAATTTAGTACAGGTTTGATATGGAGACCGGATAGAGCAGGAATTCGGAAATTTGGAATAAACATTGATATTGCACTGGTGCATTGAGACAGTTTTGGAAATTCGTCCTCGTGTGTACGAAATGGTGCTGAACACCGACTTGGTGAACACATCAAGCTAAAATCCTGAATGGAGGATTGGGATAGCTATTGAAATCTGTACTTTCGTACACAAAGTACTAAATTGTACAAAATTTGGTATGAATTGAAGTGAATTCGGAAATTTGGTATTATAGACGCTGTTGGACGCTTTGCCGACAGATATATGTATACCCTCAGCCAATGTGAAGTGAAAATTTCACCTACGGACAGATCGAATGTATTTACGGTCTCTTCTGAATTTTGTGACTCTTTTTGGGCATTTGAACTTGCCGACAAGAATGTGGATTAGGAATTAACTGCACTAAGACACAAATGTTGAACTTTTGTACGGCAGGTACCTTTAGGGAGGACCGATATGGGCCATCTTAGAAGTTAAACTAAATATTGATAAAATATTAGGAGATCCAAAGTTTGGACCATATTGGTTGCCCCATTCAAGTGATATCGTTCTAGCATTTTAGTGACATTTTTTTTAAATATTGGGGAGAAGTACCGAAAGTTGTGGACCGGTATTGCCTATGAAACTAAGTTTGCATATAATATGACGAAGACCAAATGTTGGACCAAATCGGTTGAACAGTTCGAGAGTTATCGTGCTCACCAATCGCCACATATGGTGACATAGGGGTTTTTACACCTTTCGGGCTGTTTTCCCAATAAATATGGACATGCCCCTGAAAAAAATTTACCGTCGTAATGGAGGTAGCGAATGCAAATCGCTTCAATAAAAATCAAAGTGATTCGAGAGCAGGTCTTAAAGTGAACTTATCCGAAATTTTGTGTGAGAGGTACCAGAAGGAGTAGACAAATATAGTCCATATTCGAACCTGATCTATATATGGTAGATAATTTTTCCGAACATTTTTGAAGTTTTGTGGGGGGAGTACCTGAAGGAGTGGACCGAATCGACAGATCCGTTAGAGAGTTATATTGCCTACCAAGCACTGCACAAGGTGTCATAGGGGCTTTTTGCAACTTTCCGGCCATTTTCTCAGGAAGTATGGACTTGCCCCTGATGAAACTTGTACCGTCGTATGGGGGGAAGTGAATACAAGTTGTTGCAATAAAAATCAAAGCGATTCGAGATCAGGTCCTAATCTGAACTTATCCGAAATTTTGTGTGGGAGGTACCCGAAGGAGTGGACCGAATGAGTCTGTATTGGAACCTCATCTAAGTCTGGTAGAAATTTCACAATGTGCAAAGTATAGACCAAATCGGTTACTTACGTCAAGAGTTATCGTGCGCACAAATTTTCCGAACATTTTCGAACTTCTGTGGGGGAGGTACCTGAAGAAGTGGACCGATATAGGCCATATTCGAATTTAAACAATGTTTTGATAAAATATTAAGAAGGCCAAATTTTGGACCGAATCGACAGATCCGTTCGAGAGTTGTCTTGTCCACTAACCACTACACAAGGTGTCATAGGGGCTTTTTGCAACTCTCCGGCCATTTTCTCAGGAAGTATGGACCTGCCCCTGATGAGACTTGTTGCAACAAAAATCAAACCGATTCGAGAGCAGGTCCTATACTGAACTTATCCGAAATTTTGTGTGGGAGGTACCCAAAGGAGTGGGTCGATTGAGTCCATATTGGATCCTCATCTAACTCTGGTAGAAATTTCACGATGTGCAAAATACGGACCAAATCGGTTACTCCCATCAAGAGTTATCATGTCCACGAATTTTCCGAACCTTTTGGAACTTTTGTGGGGGAGGTACCGGAAGGATTAGACCGAAATAGCTCATCTTCAAACTTAAACTAAGTTTGTACAAAATATTACGAAAGACAAAATTTGAACTGAATCGGTTTATCCGTTCGAGAGTTATCGTGCGCACCAGCCAGACAGACAGACGGACGGCATTGCTAAATCAACTCCAAATTTATATATTATATAAATTTATTTTTTTATTAGATAGCTGTTTGAAGAAATAAAATATACAAAAATAGATTTTTTTATATTTATTAACAATTTACTTTCAACATTTATTCTTTTATATTTGAGTAAAATAAAGAAATAATATGTTAATAATTAACACCTTTCTCGACTCATATTTCAGGACAATTTACAAATAATTTAATAAAGTTTTTTTGTTTCTTATTAATTATTGCCAACATTTGCAAATTTATTATATAAAATGAAATAAGTTAATTTAATAAAAATTTCCCTTCTAATTAGCAGACATGTGCTAGGCATAAAGACAGCACGACTGACAAGATATCAACGAACTTTAACTAACGAAGAAATCATCTTGCAAACATACGGTCATATGGCAACAAAACTGCCAACCATAGCCAGACACCACAACAACAACAGACTGACAAAGAATAAAGCGGGGGGAAATAGCCATTAATTGGTAATAAACTTTTCTTTTTTTTTGGTTTAGCCTAAAGAGGAAAAATTCATGCAATATAAATTGCCTCAATTTGTCTTTAGTAAGAGCAGCAATTTGCTGCTGGTTTTAAGGTATGGCCCATAGATAATTACGTTAATAACAACCCAAAAAAAAGGCTAATAAGCAATTTTTATGCTAGCCCTCTTTCTATATGGGTGCACCACGAAAATAAGGATCTTAGGCCAATGCCAATGATAGGCGGTGGGTTAGACCACAACATATGCATAAATAAATGGCCAGAAAATTGATAGCTATAAATATGTATTAACAATAAATATAAGGATAGATAGGATAAAACATAAGGGCAAACACCTTAGTATACACGCAGAAAAGGTAAGAGGTCATGTGTGTGCTTACCTTTGCTTCTAAATAGGGTTGGGGTGTTGTTAAGAAATAACAATAACATAATAAACGACCAGCACCAAAGGAACTAAGGGTGTTAGTCGTATAGCACCGCCATCAACTAACCATATTGCCGTCAACTAATTGACGTTTTCCGTTATGGCAGACAACCATTCAACCTTTCAACTGAATTCAATTCAGTAGATACTCACACACACACATATTCATACATATTTTATAAACTGTATTTAACTAATCACAAAAGTTTAGTGTAAGTTATGAAAATTAAGTGTTCTTTGAGTTCATATTAAAGGTAGTGTCTGCACGGCCGGCGTCTGTTTGTTGTTGTGAAAAGGGAGGAAAATTAAACATTGCAAAGGTGTCTGGTAGTTTGATTTCATTAGCATATAGCGATTGTAGAAAAAAAATTTGTGTTTACCAGGAATTCCATAAAAATAATTGCTGGCAAATTAAAATTACAAATAAAGTTTATAGAATACCTTTTTGTCCGTAAAAAAGTTTTGTTTTTAATTTATTCATGGACTAGACTAGAATTGCCTAGGAAGGAGGGAGAGAGATTATGGAGGGATATTTCATAGAATGATTTGTCGGAGAAAAGTGTATACACAAAATGAAAGCTTAAAAGTCCTTGGAACGGGTGGTAAGAAGAAAAAATTGAATGTCGATTAGAACATCACTCAACACTTTTATATCGTATTTCATAAAATGTCTTTATAATTTAATTAACTTTAAGTTAAATGCACAACATTGGAGTTTGGTTATGGATCTGAGTGGGTTTCTTCATCCTTAATATGAGCTGGAACCCTTTTTGCCAATTTGGCAACCCTCCAATATTTATTAATACTCGTGAACTAAAAATCTCATAAAAAGATTAATGGCCGTTTTCTCTAAGACGATTCGAATTCATATTCGATTGAATTACTAATAAACTCCTGTTGTTGTAGATTTTTGTTTTTGATAGAAAACAAAAACAATTAAAAAAGTATCAGTCGGCTTGGCCGACAGAGATATATCCTCAGTCTATGTGAATTAAAACTTTTGGCCTGTTTTCTCAAGAAGTATGGACTTGCTCCTGAAAAGGCATTTACCGTCGTAATTGAGGGAGCAAATGCAAGTTGCTTTAACAGAAATCAAAGTGATTCGAGAGCAGGTCTTAAAGTGATTTTATGCAAAATTTTGTGTGGGAGGTACCCGATTGTGTGGACAAATATAGTCCATATACAAACCTGATGTACATATGCCAGTTGTATTAGGATGTGTAAAGTATGGGCCAAATCGGTCACTCTCTTCACGAGTTATCGTGCGCACAATTTTTCCGAACATGTTTGAACTTTTGTGGGGGAGGTACTTGAAGGTGTGGACCAATATGGCTTATACTTAGTTTGGACAAAATATTTGTAAATTTTGAACTGAGTCTGCAGATCCGTTCAAGAGCTATCTTGCGCTCCAACCACTAAACACGGTGTCAAAGGGGTTTTTTGCACTTTTCAGGCTATTTGCTCAGGAAGTATGGACTTGCCCTAGATGGAACTTGTACCCTCATATGGGGGCAGTGAATACAAGTTGCTACAACAAAGATCAAAGCGATTCGTGAGCAGGTCTTAAACTGAACTTTTCCGAACTTTTGTGTGGGAGATACCCGAAGAAGTGGACCGATTGAGTCCATATTGGAACCTGATCTAAGTCTGGTAGAAATTTCGCAATGTGCAAAGTATATGCCAAATCAGTTACTCCCTTCAAGAGTTATCGTGGTGGAGGAGGTACTTAAACTAAGTTTGGACAAAAATTACGAAAGCCTAATTCTGAATCGGTTGATCCGTTCGAGAGTTATCGTACGCACCAGCCAGCAGGACAGACAGACGGACGGACAGGGCTAAATCAACTTCAAATTGTCTGAAACGGATTTCGTCTAAACCTTCTTGGGGTCTAAAATTATTATAAATTAAATTCAAATTATTATAAATAAATTCAAAGAAGTAAGAACGGCGTTAAGTTCGGCCAGACCGAAATTTTTATATCATCCACCACCCCTGTATTGAAGTAAAAATAAAAGATAAAAATAAATAAGATACTTTCTTTGGTTCATCTGTGTCCAGACTCAAAAATTCTGCAACCTAGACTGGCTGCGTCCATAAAGGATCAGGAGACTGGTGAGTGAGTTTAGTCTGGCAATAAAAGAAATGTAGAGTGTCGTGCGGTCCCAATCGACATGCGGGGCATGTGTTGGGTATCGTGCCCAATACGAATGGAGGCGGTTGCATCATCCGGATCTTAACTCGACTAAAACCACTCATAATTGCCTTGGTAACTGGCGTTCTTTTGCAGCGTTAGATGTGGGTGGTCTACGAGTACGGCATTCACACCGTACCTTTGTGCTGCATAGGCAACTGCATCAGTGTGTACGCTGCCCGATAGGCTTGTTGATCTAGAGGTACTCACTTGTGCCTTTAGACCTCTTCCACCACATTATGAAGATCTCTTTAGACGTGCTTGGGGGGGAAGCTTGTCCAAAAGATCGTGGCAGGGTTCTTCCCGGATTAACACTCAAGCAGAAAAAATGGTAAACCCAGAAAACGATGTCATCAGGATGCAGCCGACTACAGTCCTCAAGGCGGCATTCGGACAGATTTGAATATTCTTCTACCCTGTAGCGCTAACATTTACATACAATACTGACACCACATAGCTTACTACAGACCGGCATATGGGTTTATAAGATGTCAATACGGATTCGTTGTTAGCATCCCAAGTGAGGACGACCAACTATTGCAGAACCTATTTCCTACTCCTGTGGCTTGATCGGATGACTCAAATATGGTGACGGACGTTACACCAAATGTCTTGGGGTAGTTAGGGGAGCCTCATATCAGAGGACAATTCCAAAATGCTAAATATGTCAACAAGATTTGGGTTTGCCTCATTTCTTTATGTCACCGACTGAGGTCAAAGCTTAATTATACTTGGAGGCTCCCCTAACTACCCCAAGACATTGGGTGTAACGTCCGTCACCATATTTGAGTCATCCGATCAAGCCACAGGAGTAGGAAATAGGTTCTGCAATAGCTGGAGGGTATAATTAAATTTGTCATTTCGTTTGTAACACATCGAAATATTCGTCGGAGACCCTATAAAGTATATATGGGCAAAATTGTTGAAAATTTAACATCGTTGAAGCTAAGGTTTACCCCTTTATAACTCGCGAATAGTGGTTGTATATTGTAGAATTTAAATGCTTTTGGATAAAATGAAATGTTTTTAGACTTGGCAAAAAATATTGGCCTCCAAAGTTGATTTGCGTGGAAGCTGCGGCTATATTTATGTTAAATAATGGGTAAAAATGGGTTGAAGCCAACGTGAATTTTTTTGTTTTCTCTCGATTTGTGATTAAACCACATTTTTCCCGATTTTCCTGTCAAAGTAAAAGTGGAAGCCAACTAAATAAGGATCATCCCACCAATGTATAACTTTTCAAAATTTGATCTGCGTCTACCATTAAATGATGCTGACACTTTGAAGCCAGATTTTAAGTGTTTTTTGAAATTTTCTTATAATTTCGTTCCGCAAACAGGTTTTTCAAAAAAGCATATATAGGAATGAAGAACTCACGATTCTGATTTATTTGATATATGTGTAGTGAATGTAGCCTACACAGCTTCACAGAAATCCTCATCCAAATACGAAAATTTTGTGCGAACATTTTTCTAAAAATCTTATTTTTCGGGCCTAATTTTTACAATTGTCATTCGATTTACTCGTACTTGATTGCAAATTTTAGATTTTTACGTTGCGGATCTAATAAATCATTATTCGTTAAAATCCATCTACTAAAACGAGAGCTAGGAGAAATTCCAAGGTAGGAAAATCACCTAATATTGTTTCTGAAAATATCGCGCATTTTATCGCGTATTCTGTCGGCCGCTTGCACTGCAATGAAAAAACTAGTGCATCTTCCTTTTTGCGGAAACAGAGATTTAAAAACTTCCCTGATAAGGGAACTATATTCATTTTATCCCAAAAATAGTCTGTGATGCTACATCCACGGTTCTTGACTGATTGCCTTGAAATAGGTATATATCGATGCAGATTTCCATGGTGACACTAAAACCGGATGCGGAACGAAATTGTATGAATTTTGCGCAAATTAGCGATGTTTTATAGGGTTTTTAATGCTAAGATGCAGCCGATGCTACATCTTAGCATCCAAATTATATTTCGAAAAATATATACAAATTAAATGATATGGTCTTGCTGTACATGAAAATCACATGCGGACAAAACGATTTTGATAATTACGCAATTTATACATATTTTAATACGAGGGCAGTTCGGAAACTTCTTAGCCTAGCACAAAAAGCGCAGTATAAACAGAAAAAAGTTAAGTGTTTTGGAAACTTCCATCTCTGTTATGAACACATGTTAAATTTTATTTCGACCTGGCAACTCCTTCATATAGAAACAGGTGTTCAAAAAGAAGCATCCGCAATTTTTTTACAATGGAAAAATTAGAAATGCCTGCTGTCATTAAATATTTACATAAAAAAGGTTTATCGGGACAAGAAATTCATAATGATATGGTGAATGTGTTAGGTGAAAGTGCTCCTTCATATGCAACAGTAAAAAATTGGGTTGCTGAATTTAAACGTGGTCGTACAAGCATTGAAGATGAACCATGTAGTGGACTTCCAAAAACAGCAACAACAACAGAAATTGTAGCCAAAGTTCATGATATGGTATTAAATGATCGACGAATAAAAGTGCGTGAAATTGCTTATATCATGGGCATCTCAAATGATCGAGTCCATTTAATTTTGCATGAAGAACTACAGATGAAAAAGCTTTCTGCATGATGGGTGCCGCATTTGTTGACAGTCGATCAAAAACGCATAAGAATGAACATTTCTCAAGCTTGTTTGGATCGTTTTAAGCGAAATAAAATGGATTTTAAGCGTCGTTTCATAACTGTTGATGAGACATGGTCCCACCACTATACTCCAGAGACAAAAGAACAATCCAAACAATGGACTGAAGCTGGAGGAAGTGCCCCAAAGAAGGCAAAAACAATTCAATCGGCTGGTAAGGTAATGGCAACGGTTTTTTGGGACTTCAAAGGTATTTTATTGATTGACTATCTGCAAAAGGGTAAAACAATAAATTCAGAGTACTATTGCAACCTTTTGGATCAATTAAATGTACAAATTCGAGAAAAACGTCCTGGCTTAAAACACAAAAAAATAATTTTTCATCAAGACAACGCACCAGCGCACAAGAGTGTTTTAACAATGGCTAAAATCAACGAATTAAAGTACGAGTTGCTTGACCACCCACCTTATTCTCCTGATTTAGCTCCCAGTGACTTTTACTTGTTCCCAAATCTAACAAAATTCCTTGCTGGCAAGCGTTTTACCTCAAATGAAGATACAATTACAGTTGTAAACCACTATTTTGAAGACCTTGAGGAAAACTATTTTAATCAAGGGATAGAATTGGTAGAAAAGCGTTGGACTAAGTGTATTGAAGTTTCAGGAGATTATATTGAAAAATAAAAATATTTTTGAAAAACTAACTATTCTCTTTCATTGATAGGCTAAGAAGTTTCCGAACCGCCCTCGTAATGCATATAAGTTAAAGCGGTTTATTTGAACTCTATTTCCGTTTAAGAAGTCTAATGATTTATTTCAAACAACCCGATAACTTTCCTCAATGGAAAACCTTCTATGTGAATGAAAATAAAACAAAATCCGCTCATTTTCTTGGGAGTTTCTGTTGAAATCCGTCTGTCTGTTGAAATCAAGATACAGCTCGCAATTTTAAAGATAGAGAGTCACTATTTGGTACAGAAGTTTTTATTATTAGCAGGATGGTTGGTATTGAAAATGGGATATATCGGCCCACGTTTTGATATAGCCCCCATAGAACGGTACCTTCCGATTTTCGGTATTTTTAAGGTTTTAGCTTCATTATCCTACCAAAATGGCTGAAATTTGGTACGTAGTATTCTTTATGGGTATAAAACTGTCCCCCAGAAATTTGTAGGTATCGGTCCACGCCTTCATATAGCCCCCATATAACGGTACCTCCCGATTTTCGGTATTTGGAAGGTTTTAGCTTCATTATCACACTGACGTTGCTGAAATTTGATACTTAGTCTACGTTGGTGGTATAAAACTTTCCCACAGAACTTTGCCGGTATCGGTCCATGCCTTCATATAGCCCCCATAGAACGGTACCTCTCGATTTTCGGTATTTTGAACGTTGTGGCCTCAATATTCCACCGGAATGACTGAAATTTGGTATTTAGACTTCGTTGGGGGTACTCAAACTTCCCCTTTAAATTTGTCGGTATAGGTCCACGCCTTCATATACCCCCCATGGAGAGGTACCTCCCGATTTTCCGTATTTTGAAGGTTGTGGCTTCAATATTCCACCAAAATGGCTGAAATTTGGTATTTAGTCTTCAATGTGATATAAAACTGTTCGCCAAAAATTTGTCTGTACAGGTCCACGCTTTCATATTGCCCCATTTCCGACTAAAATGCGTCGGTATAGGTCCACGTTTCGATATAGCCCCCTAATGACCGTAATTTCTAGCTTTATGTAACCGGGTAGGTAGCTACCTATTAGTTATCTTTAATTACGCGTTAGGTAATTTCTACGTGCCATTTACCGAGGCGTGTAAATTTTGGAAACATGTGGTAACATTGGTGATTTTCATTCATGATATCGTAAAAACATTGCCACATATAAGTGTTTTACAATTTTAAACACATTGGCAACGATCAACCAGACAAAATCCTTGGTGTAAGTAACACGGCCGTTTTTGGCCCGGTAACGTTACCTATGGATTGAAATTATGAAATTTTGCTTACACGGGGGATATCTATGAACTCACAGATATCTACGCATAGAAATTACGGACATTAGAGCGGTACCTCCCGATTTTCGTAATACTGAAGATGGTGACGAAATTATCCCGCCGAAATGGCTTAAATTCGTTATTTAGTCTTCCAAGAGTTATAAAATATTCCAGAAGAGTATTATCAGTATAGGTCCACGTCTTCCTATATCCCCATAGAAGCGTACTTCATGATTTTCGGTATTTTTTAAGTTTTAGCCACATTCTCTTACCGAAATATACGAAAATTTGATAGTTAGTCTTCTTTGAGTCTAAATGTTTTCCGTCAGAATTTTGTCGGTATAGATCGACGTTTTGAAATAGCCCCCATAGAACGGTGCATCACATTGCTGAAATTGCTGAAATTTAGTATTAAGTCTCCTTCATACATGAAAGGATACTAATTATTCCATTTTACTTCAATACAAATTGTGGTGGAGGGTATAACAAGTTCGAACTTAACGCCGTTCTTACTTGTTTTGCATTCAAGTGTATTTTTTCAAAGGAAGGCAAGTTCAAATATGGACTATATCGGTCCAAGCTTTGGTATAGCTCCTCTATAAAGGTAATTCTGGATTTTAAGTATTTTGAGGATTTCAGCTCCAGGTTTTGTCCGAACTAAATCCAAGTGCTCACGAAACTTCTCCACCAAAAATAGTTAACATAGGTGCATATTTTGCTATAATACCTCCCGATTTTAGGTATTTTAGATTTAAGCTAAATTTTTTGACCTGTAATTTGACATTTGTGGTTCCCAGTGGCCACAAAACATCTACACCAACCAACTGTCTAATTAGGTCCATGTTTTGGTATAGTCCCCTTAGAAAGGTACCTCCCGATTTGTGGCATTTTAGCTACATATTTGACCGAACTAGCTGTAATTGGACATTTGAAGTTGGCAGTGGTTACAAAAATTTTCAACATAGGTCCATGTTTTGGTATGGTTCCATAGAACAATTCCGCCAATTTCACTTTTTTTTACATTTTCGGACAGGATTGGATGCCCTGTGCCATTTATGGTTGCCAGTGGTTGAAAACGTCTCCATCAACAAATTTTGGACATAGTGGAGGGTATAAATAGTTCAAACCAGCCAAAATTAATGCGTTTTACATGCACATACCACTAATATGAAAAATTCTTTTTTAAAAAAAAAGATGTTTCGTGTTGTATATTTGGTTTAAATATTGAAAAAGATTCTGCACATATGATGATAGATTTAGTGAGAAATAAAAGGTTATGCAATTTTTGTTTGGCTAAAAAACAGTTATATGTATATAGTGATATATAGTGATTCAAAATGTATCAAACCAACTCAGCTTTTTATCGAATCGCCATATTATTAAGATTTTATCAAATATTTTGTGAAAAATAATCAAAATATGATATTGGGATACGAGGTTATAAAAAAGGCATATCTGTTATACTCATAAATAGTTAAATGCTACGAGTTGCGAAAAACAAATTTTAAAGTTACCTGAATTGTATATTTTCACTTTAGAAATAGTTTTTCATAATTGTATTAATTCTGGAACATATCTCTCAGTTCTGCATCTGATACCTGTCAACATTTAAACACTCAATAGCCATAACCAATATTTATTTTTGTAATAAATACTTTTTATTGAATTTATTAACTGAAAATTTTAGTTTATATCTCAACTTTTAACATCAAATATTATTGCAAATAGTTTAAATTTAATTTAAATATTCATAAATTTTTCATATACACATTTTCCACAAAAACTCAATTCATTTTTAAGCACTTTTGGAATTTATTCAAATTCGGTAGTGGATGGCAAACACAAAAAATAAAAACACAAAACTGACATTTGACCGATACGCGTAAATTACATTGTATGACTTCTCGTTCTAGACTACTGAAAATATTCATTCTCTCATTTTCTACCTAATCTGCATGTTGGTATGTATGTTGTCACCACGCGCTAAACATTATTATTACTATCAGCTAGTCGTATATTTATGGGCTAAGGGCTGCAGCTGATAAATTTAATTGTAGAATTTAACTAAACAGAGAACTCGTATTACAAGCCCACTCACTGAGATATGTTGAAAGAAGAAAAGTAAACAAATAACAAAAATTATCTAAAAACAATGCATCCATTATAACGGGAATTATCATTATCAGATATACTACATGCATATGTAGTATGTCTCTATATGCACACAACAGGCATAAAGTGCTCCACTGCCGGTCGGTTGTCAAACAACCAGACAATTCTAAATTATCAAAATATGTAGTAAAATGCCCATATTTTAATTTAAGAGCCGGTCATCTATTTACAACATCTCATTTACATATGTATGTACATATCTGCATGTGTGTGTAACGACAACATATCTATAGTGGTACTGAGTTATGGAGTGTCAAACAAAAAAGGGGTTGCCACTAGATTCTATCCCGAAAATAAATACAAATTAAAGGAATATGCGGATAAGCGTATTGGGTAAATTCAATGAATAAGATTGCTCGATTTTTTTGTTATATGCCCCTTATATTGTGTTGATATATTTATTATACCAACATGGCAACTCTGTTGAATGCGTAGAATGCGTCTGTAAAAGATAAAGATTATTAATTAGTTTATAACTAAAACACACACACCCTTTCGCAAATGCTTTTACAAAGTCAAGGGATGGCTGTCAAACTATCCATTCCAAATACCTTTGTTGTTGTTGATATTTGTATTTGTTAAATGGGCAGTATGCGCCACACATGATGATGACTATGATGATTTCATGTTGTTGTTGCTGCTTCTACTTCTGCTGTTGTTCTAGGAGATATCAAATATTGTAACTGATTTGACAGCAAACTTCAAGTGCAATCATCATGATGACCCCAATCCACTATGGCTGATTACATGGCGTTTGTTATTCATCCAAGCCGAAGTGTTTAATGTAAGGGGGGAGGGGGCTTTGTGCTATACTGACAAAGAAGGGACAGGAGTTGAATGCATCATGTGTGAGTTTGCGTTCATATTTTGTGGTGAATGCGGATATCATGAGTATCTGTATCTACACTTCTGTTTGAATTTAGATGCTTCTAAATGCTACTTTCTAAATGAGTCGTAGTTTCAATAGCTCTCTATTTGATTCTTTACTTTTGTCATACTTAATACATTTGTTGAGTATCCATTAAGTGTGGAGTGGCTAGTTGAATGAGATTTCCTTTTAGATATTCGGACGAGGACCTTAATTTTTAGGTGTGTGATTTATTAGTGTGAGTGAAAATTGGAAATTACACTTTTGGAATGTAATTTAAATGCTGTATGGGTCAATGCATACAATTTTTGAAATGAGAGACAATTATAATATTCCAAAAACAAGTAACAAGTGGGTTTGATTCGGCTAATATCGACATTAAATTTGCAGACATGTCAATAGGGTTTTGGGAAGTAGCATATCAATAAGGAGTTCTGGAATGATTGGTTTGGGGAAGAGATTTGAATGTTTCACCGCTAACCACAAACATGCTATATTTGTTAGTTGCAAGGACAAGAAAATATGATTTATTCCAATTTTCCTGATATGTAAAAGCTTCTCTATAAATGACGTCAGGCTATGCTAGAAACTCCCTTCAAAAAGGGTGAAAAATCGATGTGTCCACCATTTGAAAGTTTAAAATATCTAAAATATTGACAACAAGCTCTAGAGACCACTGGTAACACGAAATACCAAATATCTCGATCACATTTTTGCTAAATAATGGGTTGTCACGATCCCACATTATTAAGGTCAAATCCATTTCTCATAATTTGAAGTCGATCTAGGTGTGCCCTACCGTCAATCTGTCTGGTTGACTTGTTCGCACGATAACTCTCGAAGATAATACTAGATTTGGCCCAAATGTAAAATTCCTAACCGTTTTTTTAAACGTAGATTAAGTTGGGTTATAGACAACATCGGTTTCCCCATACAGTACCTCATCTAAAAAAAAATTGTCAATTTTTGATTATGTGCAGTTCGAGAGTCGTGTTCGAATTTGTACCGAAACTAATACTTGTGTGCAAATCCATACTTCCTGAGACAATAACTGAATAGGTCTAAACTCCGGTCACCAATTGAATTGATTGGTGGAAACTTTCCAAATTGTTGTATTTCTTCCAAACGTTTGAAATACCGAATGATATATAATTCCATACCAACAGGTGAAAAAGTATCAGTTTGCCGACGGAGATACACCCTCAGCCTGTGTGATTTGAAACTTTAATTTATGGACAATATAGAATCGAATATCAGTTATGCAACCAAAATTCTTTTCTCTAATAATTATGTTCTAGGTTGTTTTCAGATATTGTGACCCCTTTTGGGCGTAACGTGCGGACAAAAATAAAATATACAAAGCTCTCAAGTGAGGCGTAGGAGGTACCTGAAGAAATGGATCGACATAGTCTATTTTGGAAGTGGATCTTAATTTGGGAGTAATTTCTGTTGGTCACCGCATAACTTAGAGGTTTTTTACCATCCTTATCGCTATAATTTTCCAAAGGATTTTGGAACAGATCCTAAACTGTTGAACTTTTCGGGGGGAAGTACCCTAAGGAGAAGACCGATATGGATCGAAGTTAAACTACATTTGGACAACATATTAGTAAATCCAAATTTTAGACTGACAGGTATAAAGCGTACCCTTTTAGCGAAAAGTTTGGAGAGGTACCCTAAGGAGAAGGCCGATATGGATAATATTCGATGTTAAACTACATTTGGACAAAATATTAGAAAATCCAAATCCAAATCAATAGATCCGTTCAACAGATATAGAGCGTACCATTTTAGCGAAAAGTTTGGAACTTTTGTGGGGGACCGACATGGCTCATCATCGAACTTATACTAGGTTTGGTCAAAATATTATGAAGATACAATTTCGGACCCATCGGCTAATCCATTCGAGAGTTATCGTGAGCCAGTGCAACATAGGTTTTCTTACAACATTCGGGCCATTTTCTGAAAAAAAGTGTACCGTTGTTATGGAGGCATCAAATCAAAGTTGTTACAACAAACATGAAAGCGATTTGAAAGCAGGTCTTAAACTGCACTTTTCCGAAAATTTGTGTGGGAGGTGCCCGAATGAGTGGACCGATATAGTCCATATTCTGATTTTATCTAAGATTTGCAGAAATATTACGATATGCAAAGTATGAAGTAAATCGGTTACTGCCTTCGACGGTTATGGTGCACACCATTTTAGTGAAAAATTTTGAACTTTTGTGGGGGAGGTAAATAAAGAAATGGACCGATATGGTTCATCTTCGAACATAAAATAAGCTTGGACAAAATATTACCAAGGTGAAATTTTGAACCAAATCGGTTAATCAGTTCGAGACTTATCGTGCTCTCTAGCCACTAGACATGAGGGGATGTCACGGGCCATGTTCTCAGTAAATATGGACTTGCCCTTGATATAATGGGGGCAGCGTGGTAATGGGGGCAGCGATTACAAGTTGTTAAAGCTTACATCAAAGCGATTCGAGAGCTCGGTGTATGAAGTAAGGAGCAAACTCCCTCCAAGAGTTATCGCGCGATATTTTTCGAACATTTCGAACTTTTGTGGGGGAGGTAGCTGAAGGAGTGCACCGATATGGCTCATCTTCGAAATTAAACTAAGTTTGGACAAAATATTACTATGGCCAAATTTTGGATCGATTTGGTTGATCCGCTCGAGAGTTATGGTCCGCTCCAGAGAGCCAAACAGACGGACGGACACTGCTAAATCGACTCCAAATTGTCTGAAACGGATTTCGTCCAAACATATTTGGGGTCTAAAACCATTAAACACATTTTGCCCGTGTAAAGGTGTACATACCTTTGTTAGCGTAAATACTGAGGTTGTGAAAAGGCCCAGACCTTGGGCATACACCAGTCCTTTCCCTTGATATAATCCATGACCCAACAATTGGAGTCGATACAGGCATGTCGGTCCTTTTGCCTAACGATCATTGTTCACTTGAGCCACGCAAACAGCTTTCAAAAACACGTTTATTGTACACTTGAGTCAACCAAAGCCTTAAAACAGCTTAAAAATCCACCATTACTGTCCCTTCGAGCCTCACAAATGCCTTTCAAAATACATCATTATTGTAATCTCGAGCCAAAAGCACTTCAATGTCCAAGATTACTGTCCCCTCGAGCTACAAAAAAAAAAACCATTAAAAATTCACTATTATTGAGTCACTCAAAGCCTTAAAAAATCCACGATATTGACTCATAGAGCCCTTAAAACACCATCCACGCAAAACATTCGAAATTCCACGATGTTGTTCCCTCACGCTTTCCGAAAACCTTTCAAAATCCACGATTAGTTTCCCTTCGAGCCACCGAAAAATCGTTCAAAACCGCTATTATTGTTTCCTCGAGTCAGCCTAAAACCATTCAAAATCTACGATTTTGTTCGAGGATACTCAAAAATCATTCAAAATCCACGATTACTAAACCAAAACCTTTTGAAAATCCACAAAATGTCACCCATAAAATTCGATATTCCACGGTGTTGTTCCCTCGAGCCTCGCAATAACCTTTCAAAATCCACGATTAATAGCCTTTCGAACCAACAGCTAAGCGTTTGTCATGAAAGCACAACTAAATGGGAAAATCCTCATTGTTGTTGTAAAAAACAAAACAAAAATGCATTTGAAAGAAGAAAAGTTCGAAGATAGCGAAGCCGCTCTACATCCGATATGTCTGAAGAGCCTTTACCGAAGGCGAAACATGCATGTCACATAGCGGTGGGTCTGTGGGTTTGAATCGTCGGCTTTCCTTTTTCACTTGCATTATAGATCATAAAGCTCGATTAAAAAATTAATACTGAAAAAATGACCTTCGCCTAAAAAGGCAAAATTTTCAAAAAAACAAAAACGTTGACATTTGAAGTTCCCAGTGGTCACAAAACTTCTGTACCAAAAACTGTCAATATGGGTCCATGTTTTGGTATAGCCCCCTTACAACTGTACCTCCTGATTTTAGGCGTTTCGAGGAGTTTAGCTACATTTGTTGATCGAACTACCTGTCATTTGACACCTGAGGTTTCCAGTGTTTTTCCAGCAAAAATTGCCAACATAGGCCTACACTTTGATGTAGGCCCACACTGACCTAATTTAGGCATTTGTGCTATCTGCAGTTATAAAATATCTGCATCTAAATTTGTGGACAGGATAGGAAACTAAATAATCGATTTTAATAAAAAATGTTTAATGGTGGAGGGAACACAAGGCTCGACCCGGCCCAAGTTAACGACTTTTTACTTTTTATACCCTCAGAATTTATGCTAACGAGGGTACATACACTTTCATACGGGAAAAATGTGCCGCATCGAAATAATTGTGTTAGACCCCAAGTATGTTTGGACGAAATGTGTTTCAGACAATTTGGAGTTGATTTGGCAATGTCCGTCCGTCTGTCTGTCTGGCTGGAGCGCACGATAACTCTCGAACGGATCAACCGATTCGGTCCAAAATTTGGCTTTTGTAATATTTTGTACAAACTTAGTTTAAGTTCGAAGATGGGTTATATCGGTCCACTCCTTCCGGTACTTCCCCCACAAAAGTTCGGAAAATTTGTGTGCCCGATAGCTCTTGAGGGAAGTAACCGATTTTGTCCATACCTTGCACATCGTGAAATTTCTACCAGACTTAGATGAGGTTCCAATATGGACTCAATCGGTCCACTCCTTCGGTTACCTCCCATACAAAATTTCGGAAAAGTTCAGTTTGAGACCTGTTCACGAATCGCTTTGATTTTTGTTGTAGCAACTTGTATTCATTGCCCCCCATATAACGGTATAAGTTTCACCAGGAGCAAGTCCACACTTCCTGAAAAAAGAGTCTGAAAGGTACAAGGAAGCCATATGGCACCTGGTGTAGTGGTTGGAGCCCAATATAACTCTCGAACGGATCTGCCGATTCGATCCACAATTTGGTCTTCATAATATTTTGTGCAAACTTTGTTTAAGTTCGAAGATAGGCCATATCGGTATACTCCTTCAGGTACGCCCCCACAAAAGTTAAAAAATGTTCAGAAAAATTGTGCGCACGATAACTCTTGATGGGAGTGACCGATTTGGTCCATACTTTCCACGTCCTAAAATATCTACCAGATATAGATCAACTTTAAATATGGACTGTATTTGACCTTTCCTTCGGGTACCTCCCACACAAAATTTTGGATAAAATCACTTTAAGACCTGCTTTCGAATCACTTTGATTTTTGTTGAAGCAACTTCACGGTGTGCCTTAACCAAATTTAAATGGAAGGTGCTTACACCTGCGAAGTTTTTGCAGATTCTGAAACTACAATGCTCATAGCTGAGAAATATCAAGAAACAAAAAAATCGCCGGAGGGATTTTCAAATAAATCGCGATTTAAGCTCACATTTTTAGGGGTTCTTTAGGTTTTCACGATTTTGCTGGGAAACCGCGGGTTCTATGTAATTGGGCCTAAAGAAATTTTTGTAGCTGTGAAAATTCTCCACAAGAATGACCTTTATGATAGTTTCGTAGGTTTTACCGTTTTTGAGATATAGAAGTTCAAATTGAAACAATACACTCACTGTTTCGCCTGCTTATAAAACAATATCATGCTCAGTGCGCCTTAACTATCTTTTGATGAAAACCGCTTACTCATGGGAAGATTTCGCAGATTCTGAAACAGCAATGTTCATAGATAAGAAAAATTAAAAAATCGGAAAAAATCGCCGGAGGGATTTTTAAATAAATCGCCATCAAAATTCACAATTTTAGGGTTTTTTATGTTTTCACGATTTTGCTTGGAAACCGCAAGTCGTATCGAAATGTGTCTAAAGAAAATGTTGTAGCCGTGAAAACTCTCTACAAGACCGACCTTCAGGCTTTTCTCGTAGGTTTTACCATTTTTGAGATATAGAGGTTCAATTCAAATTTTTAGGTTTTTATCTTAAGTCTTCAAGATTTTGCTTGTAAACCGCAAGTCATATCAATATGGGACTAAAGTAAATGTTGAAGCTGTGAAAATTCTCTACAAAATTGGGAAATTGCAGTAATGACATTGTTTTATAAGAAAGCGATACAGTCCGTGCATTGTCTCAATTTGAACTTCAATATCTCAAAGCCGGTAAAACCTACGAAAGTATCATAAAGATCAATCTTGTGGAGAATTTTCGCAGCTACAATATTTTCTTTAGGCCTATTTACATACTACACGCAGTTTCTAAGCAAAATCGTGGAAACCTAAAGAACCCCTAAAAATATGAACTTAAATCGCGATTTATTTGAAAATCCCTCCGGCGATTTTTTTGTTTCTTGATATTTCTCATCTATGAGCATTGTAGTTTCACAATCTGCAAAAACTTCTCAGGTGTAAGCTCCTTCCATTTAAAATTAGTTAAGGCGCACCGTGACTTTCATTCGCTGCCTCAATTACGGCAGTAAAAGTTTTATTCAGGGGCAAGTACATTCTTCTTGAGAAAACAGCCCGAAAGTTGTAAAACAAACCCTATGGCACCATATGTAGTGGCTGGAGGTCTCGAACCGAATACACTCTTTTCGGTACCTCCCCCACAAAAGTTCGAAAATATTCGCTAAAATTGTACGCGCGATTTCTCATAGACATAGCAACCGATTTGGTCCAAAATTTGGACCTCTAAATATTGTCGAAACTTAGTTTATGTTCAAATTTGGGCCATATCTGTCCAATTTTTGTGGTACCACCCACACAAATGTTCAAAATTTTTGTGTGGTTAGAGGATCCTTTGGACATTTTTACCGAAGGTTTTCCTAGTGGCCCTTTTTACAGCGATATTATGTTTTTCTCAGGTTAGTGTGATAAAAAACCCCTATCTATCGATATCGGTGCATACGCCCAACATTTTGAAAACCTCCCTAAATACATAAGTTTTTAGGGAAAAAAGTATTTCAATCCACACAGGCTGAGGGTATATCTCTGTCGGCAAAGCCGACTGATACTTTTTTACTTGTTGTCTTTTATGATATAGAAGTATAAGAAGTAAATTATGATTGTCATATAATTTATTTCAGGATTTTGAAAATTCATAAATATGTTTCTATAACAAAACAAATCTCAAAATACCATTGAAATTCCCATATCCATTGAAATATTATGACATTTTGGGCAATAAACTACTTAGCATTCATTCACTTCACACAAACACAAAGTACGGAGTGAAGTGACACAAAGCCCTCTTAAGAAAAATATAAATTACAAAGATAATCCTAAACAATTGTTTATTGCTACGATGGGTGGAAGTAGTCAACAACCTTATAACAATAACAACCAAACGTAGAAGAGCGTCCCGACACAAATACATACATATCATTAGTCTGGCAAAGGCATTGACATCACTTTGAAACGAAATTGAATAATTTTGACATATGAGGTAACAACATACAATTCTAACCGTCGGCAATTATGAAGGCAATCCATTTCGATAAGACAGACCATCAGCTAATACACAGATTACCAGAGGCAAAACAGATTTATGCATATGTATTTATGACTGTGGCGCTTAGCAAAACACCCACTTAAATAAGCAGCCTTTGTGAGATTTGTACTTTAGTCACTTAGACTGTCACTCATTCAGACGTTAAAAGTGATGCTAATGTTGGGTATTTTACTTTAGTTGAAAGGCATATGCAAACGGCACACAGAGGTATATTCCTTTGATAGGATTTAAATAAGTGTATATATTTGCTGAAGAGAAAGAAGTCCTAGAGAAAAAAACACATTAACATTATCAGAAAAGTCACTGACATTTTATTTTTATCCTGTTTTTTGAGAGGTTACAGAGCTCTCTAAATTTGTTATAAATTAATGAGTATTTATTTAGGGATGATTTGAAATTAAATCATTTTAATCAAAATAGATTTCTTGGACTGAGTGGAAATGCTTTAGGGGAAATGGTATATCCATTTTAACCCCTTTATTTTATAACTTCTCTATAAGTCACATTATCACTAAAATCGCCATCATCATCTGTACTTGGTACAACATGATGCCCCGGTATGTACATCAATGAATATTTAATTATTTAATTAAAAGAGTAACATTTGGTATTTAAGGCAAATAATGTTTAACAAAATACAAACACAGCAAACAAAACAAAACACAACAAAACGACAACACGTTTAATGTCTGTTCGTATCGAAATGTACACATGAAATATCCTTTGGTAATAATATTGTCTGCATGTTGTGATATTTTTGTTTGTCACAAAATGAAAAAGAGATATTTAGGCATAGATAAGAGAGCAATTATGGTCCCACAGAGGGTAGGTAGCATTTGCAAAGGGTTTATTATTTGTCCATCTGTTAGTTGGTAGAAAACAATTATTTGTTAGGTTAGCTAACACTCCCGTCGGGAAGGGGGTTTGTTTTGTAAAGCCAGTTGACTAATTGATAAGATCAATTGATAAGTCATTTGTTTGAACAACACAAAGCTATTCAATTAACTGACACATTATGGTATGGTAGCTAATGACTTCATTAGGTTATGTAGTTGTAATGTAGTTATTAGGATATAATTTAAGAGTCATTTGTTAAATTTGGTGGTCATTTTAAAATAACCAAAAAATACATAAAATGTTCAATGAGTGTCTTGGCCAATTAGTCAATTTAGAGGCACTAAATAACGTGCTATTAGTTGGATTCTCCAATTCGACAGTCACTCTTACTGACACGTGTTATTAACTGACTAGAAAATGACGATCGAGCGGCATAATCCTATTTTACCCTAAAATTACGTCTTAAAGCAGGGTGTTCACCAAATAAAAAAAATAAAAAACTTAAATTAGGACATCGACTTATTGGCCCAATCTAGGAAAATAATGTTATAGACAAGTATCAGTCTGATGTGCTGACGGAGATATACCCTCAGCCGCTGACCAAGAAAAGAAGCAAACAAAATGCCATATAAAAACATATTGATTTTAAATCACGGGTTTGCTTCAAAATTGGTTGAATCTGAGCTACCGTAATGTGGCGCTATACCAAATAAGTGACATACACCAAAAAAAATTTGATAAGCAAACTTCTGCCTCATAGAGAACTCGAAATATTAAATAACCTAAAACTTACTTTGGAGGAATTTTTTTGAAAAATTTTGAGAGTTATCTTGCACGCCGGACAAGGTATTTTGAAGCTTTTGGGCCATTATTTCAGGAAGGATGAATCTACTCCGGAAAAAGATTGTACCGTTGTATAGAGATAGGTAATGCAAAGCAATAATCGACTTTTCGATTTTGGTCTAAACCTAAAAATGTGATTCTTCGGTCTGGCGATTATTTCAGTTATCCTAAAGCTCGAATTTCTTATAACCGCAGAAAATCGATTATTATAATCAATTATTCGTTGGTTTTCGAGTTTTCTTTTGAACGTTTAGACAGATGATTGTTTTGTAACTCATTTTTGAGTTATTTTTGATTTACCGACAAAAAGCGACACAAGTAAAACGCAAAATTTGAATAAAAAGTATCAATAGAAATGACAACACTGTCCCTATCGGTAGGACTTGGCGAAAACTCTATTTTGGTTTTCAACTTATCGAACATTTTTGGTAATTACCGAAATAATAAACATTTTAAAGTTTACTGATTTTTGTCATTAACTCGAAAAATGAGTTACAGAATTCCACTACAAATTGTAAAACCACCAATGTAAACTAAAATCTATGGGCAAAGTCGAAAATCGATCACAAGATAATTGATTATGCGATTATACTCCAGTCAAAAGTCGACTACGATTTAAGACTCTTGACTGCAAAAAGTCGAAAGTCGACTTAACTATCCCTACCGTTGAAATAGGGACCGTGAAAACAACCTTATGCAAAACGTGTGAAATTGATCCGAGATGAGCCCTCAAACTGCACTTTTCCTAAATTTTGTGTGGGAGGTAACCGAAGGACGCGATATAGTCCATATTCCCATCTGATACATGACTGAACCAATCAGAAACTTTCTCCGAGATATATCTTGCAGATTCAACATTTTAGTTGGTGTCGTCATGGTTTCTTGGAACTTGTAGGCCATTATCTCAGAAAGTATGGACTTGTCCCCGAAAAAATTATACCGTCGTAAAGGGGACCGCAAGGACAACTTAATTTAAAATTGGGTAAAATACTGCGAAGTGTATAATTTTGATCGAATCGGTTGATCCGTTCGAGAATTATCGTGCGCACCAGCAATCAATACGGACAGACATACGGACTCCAAATTGTCTGAAACTCAATTTGTCAAAACATACTTGTGCTCTAAAACCACTCTTTTGATCATGCACATTTTTGTATATATACCCTCTTTAGCCTAAAGGCTGAGGGTAGGTATAATGAAAGATGAATAAAAAATATTATGTATATAAAAGTTATCGGGTGTCACAATTCTGCGGGGGCTATATTTTTCAATTGAATATTGTGACTAAAACCTTCTCGCAATTGTGAAGTATCATGGGGGCTATATGACCTATACACACAGAAAAATATATGTTAGAAATATGTTTGGATCCAAACAAATATTTGTTTGGGTCCCAACAAATATATGTTTGCAACATTTATGTTAGAACGGCTGCGGAATGCCGGTTTATAATAAAGAGCTGTGAGTATGGTGTAATAGGAGACGCAGAAGTTTTGTGATGTGTATTCGTAAAACATGTGTTTTTCGTGCTTTGTTGTTGTTATCCAACGTAGCAAGCGAAGACTAAAAGAACAGGTAAAAAAGTATCAGTCGGCTTGGCCGACCCTCAGCCTGTGCGGATACTTTTTATCAAAAAAAAAAACTTATGTATTTAGGGGGTTTTTCAAAATTTTGGGCGTATGCACCGACAAAAGTATGAATAGAAGTAAAGCTCAATAATTTGCGGTGATATCGATTGATAGGGCTTTTTTATCACACCAGCCTGTGCGGATACTTTTTATCAAAAAAAACTTATGTATTAGGGGGTTTTTCAAAATTTTGGGCGTATGCACCGACAAAAGTATGAATAGAAGGTAAAGCTCAATAATTTGCGGTGATATCGATAGATAGGGCTTTTTTATCACATCAGCCTGTGCGGATACTTTTTATCAAAAAAAAACTTATGTATTTAGGGGGTTTTTCAAAATTTTGGGCGTATGCACCGACAAAAGTATGAATAGAAGTAAAGCTCAAGAATTTGCGGTGATATCGATAGATAGGGCTTTTTTATCACACCAGCCTACGATAAACATAATATCGCTGTAAACAGGGCCACTAGGAAAACCTTCGGTAAAAATGTCAAAAGGATCCTCGAACCACACAAAAATGTTGAACATTTGTGTGGGTGGTACCACAAGGATTGGACAGATATGACCCACAATTTTAACAAAAACTAAGTTTCGACTATATTTAGAGGTCCAAAGTTTGGACCAAATCGGTTGCTACGTCTATGAGAAATTGCGCGTACCATTCGAATATTTTCGAACTTTTGTGGGGGAGGTACTGAAAGGTGTGGACCTATAAGCACCACCTTCGAATTTCATCTAATATTCGAAGAAATATTACAATATTCAATATGTGGACGAACGCAGTATTCGAGCCCTCCAGCCACTACATATGGTGCCATAGAGGTTTTTTAGAACTTTCGGGATGTTTTTCAAGAAGTATGGACTTGCCCTGAAACAACTTTTGCTGCGGTAATAGAGGCAGCGAATGCAAGTTGCTTCAACAAAAAACAAAGTCATTCGAGAGCAGGTCTTAAAGTGAATTTATCCAAAATTGTATGTGGGAGGAACCCGAAGGAGTGGACAAATATAGTCCATATTCGAACCTGATCTATATCTGGAAGATATTTTAGGATGTGTAAAGTATGGAGGAAATCGGTTATCGTGCGCACAATTTTTCCGAACATTTTTGAACTTTTGTGGGGGAGGTACATGAAGGAGTGGACCGACATGGCTTATCTTGGAACTTAAACTAAGTTTGCACAAAATATCGGCAGATCTGTTCGAGAGTTATCTTGCGCTCCAAGTACTACACACCGTGTCATAGGGTTTTTTGTAGCTTTCAGGCTATTTGCCCCTGATGACTCTTATACCGTTATATGGGGGCAGTGAATACAAGTTGTACAACAAAAATCAAAGCGATTCGTGAACAGGTCCTAAACCGAACTTTTCCGAAATTTTGTGTGGGAGGTACCCGAAGGAGTGGACAGATTGAGTCCATATTGGATCCTTATCTAAGTCTGGTTGAAATTTCATAATGTGCAAAGTATGGACCAAATCTGTTACTTCCTTTAGAGAGACCTTTTTTCTGTGTGTGTACCGAAAACAATGGGCAGGAATATTTTAAACCCTGGAGAGTAACTACCTAGTTTTAGGTATTTAGGTTGGGTATATAAAAACGTAGTCTTACACCGAAAATTCTCTGGCGGAATATTTTATAACCCCATCGAAGACTTTATACTAAATCCCCGACGACATCCGCTCTGTGGTGGATATATAAAAAAGTGTATCTATGCTTACAATTCTATCTAGCAATATATAGTACATCCAACGAAAACCGTCCAGTCAATGAGGCTAAGACCTTTAAAACCTTCAAAACATGAAACGGTGTCCCATTTCGATACCAAACATCTTAAGAGTAATAGAAGCATCTGTAACAAATTATCCTCTATCAAAAATATAGCGAGCTGTATCTTGATTTCAACAGAGAGGATTTTATGCTGATCAAGATTATATTTACTTTATGGCTACAAATAATAAGACTGGGCCAGTTGAGCAGTAAAAGACCGGAGTTGACGAGCTGATAAGATGAATGCATCAGCTCGTTAGCAGTATCTTACAGGAAGAACGCAGACCCAACGAATGTCCCACCATAAAAAATAGATACGACAGTACCTATGTTACATTTTTAGAGACACTAATCTGCTTCCCTCATTTATAAAATCTAAAGCCTAAGGTAAATAAAATAATAGGAACATTGCACAATATAAAACAAAAACAAGTGAGCAAAGGCTATAGTCGGGACGGGGCCGACCATGTGATACCCTACACCACTACCCCTGTGCATAAGCTTTTCACTGGTAAACATTTTTTTAGGGAATATAAACCGACTACCACCAAAAATAATATGCCTCTTTGTCCCTGGGACCCCCATAAGCAACCAAAATTTCGTGACCATCCCATCAAAATTACAACCTGTAGCTTGATTTCAAAAAAATGGAAGAATTGGATGCATAACCGACTATTGTGATACCTCCCTTGTTTGATCACCTTCGCCAACCTGCTTTACACCAATGTAAAGGTAATATTTTCTTCTTCCATTGACAGGCTTTGTCGTTGGAATACCCCTACTAGAAGCCAATATATTCACAAAGAATAAAACTTTGAATTTGTCTCCAAATGAGTTTTTCCCCATTCCGACCCCTAAATATTATCCGGCTATCACCAAAATCAATAGGCTTCTTCCTATGTGGGACCCGCATCAACTCCCAAAAAAAATCGTGACGATCCGATTAAAATTGCGACCTGTAGCGTGATTACAAACAAATCGGAAAATGGGATGCATTACCGACTATTGCGATATCTCTGTTGTTTGAGTAGCTACGACAACCTACTTTACATCGTTGTAAAGGTGATATTTTCTACTTTCCTTGCCAGGTTCTGCTTTTGATATACCTCTTAAAAAACAGAGATATTGGCTTTGAAATAAAACGTTGACCTTTCTCCAAATAAGTGTTTGCCCACTCCGACCCCTGAATATTATCCGACCATCATCAAAATCAATAGGCTTCTTTCTTTTTGGGACCCCCATTAACCCCCAAAATTTCGTGACCATCCGATCAAAATTGCGACCAGTAGCGTGATTACAAAAAAATCGGAAAATGGGATGCATTATCGGCTATTGCCATATCTTTGCTATTTGACCACCCACGACAACCTGTTTTACACCGTTGTAAAGGTGATATTTTCTACTTTCCTTGCCAAGTTTTGCTTTTGATATACCTCCTAAAGAAACAGAGATGTTGGCTTTGAAATAAAATGTTGACTTTTCTCCAAATAAGTTTTTTGCCCATTACGACCCCTAAATATTACCCGACCATCACCAAAATCAATAGGCTTCTTCATCTGTGAGACCCCCATTAACCCTCAAATTTTCGTGACGATCCGATCAAAATTGCGACCTGTAGCGTGATTTCCAAAAAAAAATAGAAAAATGGGATGTATTACCGACTATTGCGATATCTCCGTTATTTGGTTACCTACGCCGACCTAGTTTGCATCATTGTAAAGATGGGATCTTCTACTTTCATAGTCAGGCTTTGTTTTTGGAAAGTTTTCAACCAAAGCTGTGATATTCGTCAAAATAATTATAATCGCAAAAATGAAAATTTGGGTTTTATTTGCTACTATTGTAATATCTTCGTTGTTTGATCACCTACCAGAACCTACTTTACATCATTAGAAAGGTGATATTTTTTACTTTCATAGTCAGGTTTTGCTTTTAGTATACCCCATATAGAACCTGAGATGTTCGCTTTGGAAAAAAACGTTGTCTTTTTATCCACATAAGTTTTTTGCGCATTCCGACCCCTAAATATTATCCGACCATCACCAAAATCAATAGGCTTCTTCCCCTCCGGGACCCCCATCAACATACAAAATTTCGTGACGATCCGATCAAAATTGCGACCTGTAGCGTGATTACAAGGTTTAGATGGACAGACGGACAGACGGACGGACGGACGGACTGACGGACGGACGGACGGACTGACGGACGGACACACATAGCCAGATCGACTCAGCTCGTCGAGACATTCATTTTGGTATATATAAGTATGGGTCTACGACCATTATTTCGATGCGTTACAAACTTTTTGGCCAAAACCAACTTATAATACCCTCCCCACATAGTGGTGTAGGGTATAAAAATATTTTGTCAAATAAAAAATTCTTTTTTTTACCAAAATATGTGCTTATTTTGGCTGTAACATCAAAACTATAAAATTAATCTGTACGATTGTAGTCTCATTTGATTCGCCGTGAAGTTTAGATCCACAACAAATTTTTATGTAATTTTATGACCACTAAATTGGCCTTCATTTTGAAAAAAGTTGACATATATTCAATAATTTATCAATTTTATGTACATTCCGCGAATTCTGTGTAACATTTTGCAGGTATTATGCAATCTACTCGCTGAAGTCACTTCGAGAGAACTTTTTTGTAACAATTGTGCTCATTAAAATAATTAGCGTTTTTATAATATTTTCTTTCTTAAAAAGCGAAATAAAAGCGCCATAACTTTTGTCCGCAACAACCATAAATTGGCTCGCGACCAGATTCGTACTGGCAATTTTTTTCTTAACATGCATATCAAAAATTGTTGATGTAGCGCGAAAAAAAGTATCCTTTTTTTCTGAAATGGATTATGAAATAATTGACAATATTCCTGATATACCCTTTACCCTAAAGGCTGAGGGTAGGTATAATGAATAATAAATAAAAATAATATATAACAAGTAAAAAAGTATTAGTCGGCTTTGCCGACAGATATATACCCTCAGCCTGTGTGAATTAAAATACTTTTTTCTCGAAAAAACGTATGTATTTAGGGGGGTTTTGGGCGTATGAACTTCCCGACAAAAATATGGACTGGGATTAAAGCTCAAAGCTTCGAGAGTTGTCATGCGCTCCAGCCACTACATATGGTGTCATAGGGATTTTTTACACTTTTCGGGCTGTTTTCTCAAGAAGTATGGACTTGCCCCTGATATAGATTTTATCCCCGAGAGCAGGTATTAAAGTGAATTTATCCGAAATTGTGTGTGGGAGGTACCCGAAGGAGTGGACAAATACAGTCCATATTCGGATATGATCTATATCTGGTAGATACATATATTACGAAGTGTAACGTATGGACCAAATCGGTCACTCCCTTCATGAGTTATAGTGCGCAAAATTTTTCCGAACATCTTTGAACTTTTGTGGGGGAGGTACCTGAAGGAGTGGACCGATATGGCTTATCTTTGAAATTAAACTATATTTTCACAAAATATTACGAAGGCCAAATTTATGGACCGAATCGCCAGATCCTTTTCCCACAACATCCCCGAAGGGACAAGGGAGACTTCTCACATATCAACGAGTGTGAGCCGACTGTGAGCGAAGCCCGAACGGCGTGTCTTACGACGCAATTTGTAGAGAAGTTTTTCATGGATGAAATACTCGGGAAATGCAAGCCAACATTACTCTGAGGGGATTTGCCACTACCAAAACTGTTGATACTCTGGTAAGGGATTGAACTGCAGACCTTTTTAGTACATGGCGGACGTGCTTGCCACTGCTCCAAGAAGTAAGGAGGCGAGTAATATTGGCAAACAGATGTTACTTTGTACTAAGTATCAGTTAACAAAACAAAGCCGGCTCTCGTGAAACAAAAATTGCACTACACAAAACACTGATACTACCCGACCTAATGTATTGTTCCGAAGCCAGGGTACTTAAGTAAGCAGGTAATGCAATATTTGATATGTTGTGCGGTTAAAAGGTGTATCCACGTATGCCACTAAGCGGTCAATATTTTAATGGAAAGAACATGGGAAGATAATCACAACCTGAACTCAACTACACAAAAGGCAATAGCTTTGTGCTTTTGTGCAGGAGGTGTATGAACGAATGGCCCTGAATTTTCGACTGATGTATGTAACAGCGGCTAGGCGCTGGGTGTGCCGAATTTTTTATACCCTCCACCATAAAATAATCTTAATTAAACTGGAGTAATTAGTTTCCTTTTCTGTCCACAATTTTAGGTGCAAAAATTGTTCGACCACGGATACACCCAATGCCTGTATTATCTAATGTAAAAAATATGTTCAAGGAGGTGAGAGGTACCAGCTATGCGACATTATCAAAGTGTGAACCTATCTTGGTTGAACCACTGAACATCTCAAATGTCAAATTAAAGCTAGTTCGATTTAAAATTTTAAGAAGAATCCTCAAAGTACTGAAAATTGGGAGGATTTACTATATGGGGGCTATATCAAAACATGGACCAAAGTTAACGATTTTTGGTGGAGAAGTTTCGTGACCACAACTAGTTCGACTAAAAGGCTCAAAATACTTTAAATCGGGTGGTAGCCCATCTTTGAGCTTCACCTGCCTACGGAAAAAACATTTGGGTGCAAAATTTGCCATTTCTAGTCAATTGTAGTGCTTTGAGCACTCAGTCTACAGGAAAATACACACAGAGATATCATAACTTTGGAACTATCTGAATAAGAAGTATAAACTTCGGAAAAGCAAAACAGCTATATGAACACTCAGCCTCACAGAACACTCCCTGTTGGAGAACAGAATACTGCAAAACAGCCGAATAAGAGGTTCACGTCTCCTAGTGCATCCAAAATCTGGAATTTGTGTGCAAATGAAATCTCACAAATAAGGTCTGAGGCATAATTTTAATCATGTCTATCTAACAATAATTATTTTTTTTATTTATTCATAACATACCAACAGCGATTTGGTTGATCTAAAAACAAAAAAATATATATGTTTATTAAAGTCCCTAATGGTCGTATAATTTTTTCCAAGCATTAAGCCATTTAAACCTCCGTACATAATAAACGAAGAAGGAAATTCACACAGCGGTGGGTGGTTTAATTTCATTTTTGAATACAAAATCACAGTACGAAGCTTAAGATATTATGGAATTTTCCGCTAATCCCTCGCCAAACCATTAAATTACCTACCAAACTCACCATGTAATATTTTCCAATAACATACATTTTCCATATGCTCGCTCGCTCCAACCATAATGTAGAGAATGAAAATAAAAATGTACCAAAACAGAAAAGAAACAACAACAAGAAAAGAAACGATGGTAATAAACTTACCTCGGTTAGAAAATCATCTGTAAATGAATGAACCAAATGTGTTTCGTTGCCGGGGCTGCTGCTATCACCATCATCCGCACAAGTGTTACTGCTACAAGGATTATTAACATGGCCAAGGCTGTTGTTGATATCGCTGTGGCGGATATTATGATTGCCATGGTTGTAACTTGTATTTGGATTTCGTCGTCGACTACTACTACTGCTGCAATTATCCTGTCGCGACAAAAACGCCGACGACGATGAGGAGGACGATGATGATATGCTGGCAAAACGACCCTGTGTAATTGTTGACACATTTGCTTTTAATGTCTCCAGTACCGGCTTGAAAATATTCAAATGTTTGCCATGACGCGATGTTGTGGTAGCAGCTCGACGTTGTTGTCGTCGTTGCTGTCGTTGTTGTGCCTTGGAATACAACGAATCATAGGAGGGTGGTTCTTTGGGCTCAGCTGGTCTGGTAGACTTGGCCAAGGCAGTTGAGGCTGTTGATGAGCCAATACCAGATGGGCTCAACACCGCAGCTTCATCTAATGGTGATGCTGCTGATGATGATATTGGTGGCGACGAGGTAGCTGTAGCTGTTATTCCATTACTATTTGATGAGTGAGAGGAGGGCCACCATTTGTTTAGACCCGTTATGCGACCATAGGAGGCAAAAGAAAAACGATTTTTATGATTTTCTAACGATGCTGTAAATGAGGAACTCATGTCGTTTGCTAATGTACTCTCATTAGAAGTATGCAGTGGAGGAAGGGGAGCAGGAGTGGGAGGATAGCAAGTGGTGTGTGCATCATTGACAGCCACCGCAATAACGGTGGAATTAGAACTGGCCAGTAGCTCATCGGCCGCAGCCATGGTAGTTAAATGACCGTTACCGGCATCCAAAATAAGACTGGACAAAGGCACTAACGGTGTAGTTACAGACGCATCACATATATCTTCGGCAGTGGCCGCATAATAGGTACTTGTTGCTACGCCCGGCGGCAGTGTTACAACTTGATGTGTTGGTGTCGGTATATAGGCCACTAGATTTGTGGCTGGCAGCATCAGCGGTGTTGGCGTAAGTGTAGGTGACGGTGGTATTGTAGGTATGCTGGTATAATCATATTGACTTTTGGATTTTCTCAGCTGTTGATGACGATTCAATAGTTCATCTTCATCATCCGAAGAGGTATCCGTGATGGAGGCACGCTCATATGGTGTCCACAACATAGATGATAGGGCCTCTTCGACGTCAGGTGGACGCCGCTGTTGATGTTGGGTATGATGGCCATAAGTTGTGGCTCGTTTTGTGGTCATATTGTGGTATTGGTGGTGGCGACAGACACGTTGCTAGTGTTTGTATTGGTGTTGGTGACGCTACTGGGGACTGTGGTTTTGACGTTGCTTGGAATTTATTGGATATTTGGACAGTGATGGATATTCGTCTTTGAGGTTTATTATCAAACTGAGGCATTTCACTATTTTAAATATTTCTTACTCAAGAATTTCATTTGTCTTGTTCGAGTGATTCCCAGGCTAACAACTGTGGTGAGTGATTGTGGCTTCCTTAGGATTTGATTACATTTTCAGATATGAACAAATATTTGACATTTTAGAAAGAGGTATGTAGTATGCTGATGGCTTTTCCATCGTTATGGAAATATTTGCTATCAAAAATTTTTTGTAATTCAATATGTTTTTGTTTTTTTCCCCTTTTGTGAAAAGGGTATTTGACATTTTATACATTTCCTTCGGCAAAAAGGGGGAAGGTTGATTTTAAAATATTCACTCACTCATGCCGCTGACCTGTAAGAATAAAAAACCGAAAAGAAGAAAATTGAAAATTCATAAAATCCTTGAATGAGTTATGCAGCTGTAAGAAATTGTTATTGACATTTCTTTCGTTTTCGTTTGTTTAGGGATAAAAGTATTAAATGGAAATAAGGGTAGCCAATATGAAGAAGTATCTGTTGTCCTGGGGTTACTTAATGGCGATTACTAACATGGGTTCATATGTATAGGTGACATTGATGGTCTTGTATGAAAACCAATATTGCAATAATCTACATTTTTCAAGATGTTAACATATTTGTTTTTCATATCTTACTGTGACCACTCAAGCAGAAATGTCTACACATGTACATAATAGCATATGTATGTATGTAAGGAATTAAAAAAAAAACAGAAGAATATAAATTGGAAAATACTTTCAATAAAAACAAATGCTAAAACCCTCTCGTTGGTTGGGCTAATTGCTTATATGAATTTGAGAGTTATTTGGTATTTTCAATTTCTTTCAACTATTTCAGGTCTACACAAGACCCAGAACAGATAAATGAAAATAAAATCGTAAATATTTTAGGTAGGGAAAAAGGGGTTAAAACTGTAATAAATGACCATATTTTTAATCATGTTTATTTTTTAAAGAGACAAAAGAGAGGTCATGTAATATTTCAAAAGTTTTACCCTCCACCATAAAATGGGGGGTATATTAAGTTTGCCATTCCGTTTGTAACTACTCGAAATAATCATTGTAGACCCCGCAAACTATATATATTCTTGATCAGCGTGCAATTCTACATCGATATAGACATGTTCGTCCGTCTGTCCGTCTGTGGAAATCACTCTAGCGTCCGAACGGATTGAAGTAGGTGGATGAAATTTTGGTAAAATATATTATATGTACGTAGGACTTTTGGGCTTTTGGGCGGGCTATGTAGGTCCACGTTTTCGTATAGCCCCCATATAAAGTGACGCGTCGTCGTTTTAAGGTATTTTTAAAATATTTGTCACATTTTACCACTGATTAGGTTGTAATTTGGTATTTTGCGTCTCCAGAGGCTAAACAACATTTTTATATAGCCTCCATATAACGCGCCATATATAGTACGCGTCAATTTAATATATCTTGAATGTATTAGTCCCATTTGACCACAGAATCGGTTGTAACTTTGTATTTTGTGTTTCCAGAGGCTAAAAAACAGTCCTACCATAAAATGTTTATATAGGTCCACGTTTTATATAGCCCAACTAGGACAATATCTCCCGATTTTAGGTATAGCTCCATGCTTTCATATAGCCACCATAGGACGATATCTCCCAATTTTTGGTATTTTTAAACGTTTTAGCTATATTATCCTACCAAAATAGCTGAAATTTGATATTTCATACTCCTTTGGGATGCAAAACTTTCTCCCAGAAATGTATCGGTATCGGTCCACGTTTTGATGTATACCCCATGGAACGGTACATCTCAATTTTCGTTTTTTGAAGGGTTTAGCCTCATTATAACACCGAAATGGCTAAAATTTGGTATATAGTCTTTGTTGAGGGCATTAAACTTTCCACCTGAAATTGGTCGATATAGGTCAACGTCTTTATATTTGTAGCTCCCATAGATTGGTACCGCCCGATTTTCGGTATTTTGAAGGATTTAGCCTCATTATTCCACTGAAGTGGCTAAAATTTGGTATTTAGTATTTTCTGGGCTACAAACATTTCCCTCAGAATTTAGATGTACCCCCATAGAACGGTATATCCCAAATTTCGGTATATTGAAGGTTTTAGCCTCATTATAACACCGAAATGACTGCACGTCGGTGCTTAGCCTTCGTTGAGGGTATAAAACTTTCCACCTGAAATTTGTCGGTATAGGTCCATGTCTTCATATAGCCCCCATAGTGATATTTGGTATTCAGTGTTAGATGGGGGTGCAAAATTTTCCATCTGAAATTGTCGGTATAGGTACATGTCTACATATATCCCCCATAGGACGGTACCTCCCGATTTTCGGTATGTTGAAAGTTGCTGCTCAGTATCCCATCGAAATGACTGACATTTGGTAGTTAGTCTTCGTTCCCCACCAAAATAGCTGATATTTGGTATTAAGTTTTTGATAGGGATATGAAACATTCCAACCGAAATGTGCCGGTATAGGTCGACGTCCTCAAATAGCCCCCATAGGACCGTACCTTCCCATTTACGGTATTTTGAAAGTTGTGACCTCAATATACCACGGATATGACTGAAATTTAGTATTTAAACTGCCATGGGTGTATAAAATATTGCAGAAGAGTATTATCAGTATAAGCCAATTTCTTCAAATAACCCCCATAGAAGCGTACTTCCCGATTTTCGGTATTTTGAGGATTGTGTCATCAATATCCTATCGAAACCGATAAAGTTTTATATATTTAGTCTCCGTTGGTGGTATAAAACTTTTCACCTGAAATTTTCCGGTATTGTTCAATGTTTTTATATAGCCCCCATAGAAAGGTCCCTCCCAATTTTCGGTATTTTGAAAGTTTAAGCCGCATTATTCCACGGGAATAAATAAAATTTGGTATTTAGACTTCGCTGTTACGAAGCTTTCCTCCAGAAATTTATCGGAACAGGTCAACGTTTTATACAGCCTCCATAGAACGCTACTCCCGTTGTTGTTAGCTATCCTAATCCAGAATACCAAGGTTTCGTTTAATTCTGAAAATTGTAAATATTGGTCCATGTTTTGGAAAGAACAAAAATTTCGCCCCATATCAGCTGTTTTGAAGGGAGTATTATCAGTTGAGATATATGTACATATGTATTACTCCTGCAATAAAGGCAGAGTCTAGTAGTTTCATAAACGAAATTAAACTAATTGTTCATATTCACTTCAATACAGTTCGTGGTGAAGGGTATAAAAAGTTCGGCCCGGCCGTAGTTTGGGGAACGCCGAAAATTCACAATTGATCTGACCGTGAGGGTCCTCAATAGTGAGCCAAATCCAACGAAAATTGTTCATGGAAAAAGCACTTCGAAGCAAATGGTCGCCTGTTTCATCGACAAAACTGACCATATGGCGTCTTTACGACTTAAGGACAGAGAATTTTCTAGTTCCCCTCGTATTATGACAATTTTCAAATCAAAATGCATATTGTGCACTTCGTGATGGAAAAATCGTGAAAAAAGTTGAGCAAACCGTCTGTAGGAGATTTTAAAACACCAGTGCCCAGCAAAAATTCGTATCCGTTAGTCATTATGTAACCCATTACAAAGTAATTTAAAAAGTTAAAACTACTTACTTCACTACTTAGTAGAGTGTCGGACTACAAATCCAAGGGTTGTGCGATCAACGCTCACCGTCGGTACGCGAGTTTTTTGTTAACAGTTCATGGTGATCAGCGTTTAAACAACCCTTAGTTCGTTCGCGTGGCACAGTTTGTAGTTTGGTTTGCTATAAATCAGAAGTTCGCATGATCAAATCCAGCAGAGAGCGGAATAAAATAATAATATGAAGTGTGTAGTTGAAATTGAAAACAAATTTCACTTAAACTGTTCTAAAAATATATTTTTTAGCTAATTTTACCACTTCCAGTGGCCCTTGTTAAAATTTTGGGTTAGTTGGGGATTCTGTAAGTAGTTGCGACTACTTAAAAGTACTATCAAACCCATTATTTCCCTGCAAAAAATTTCCCTCCAAAGATGCAATTAAATCATATGAACAACCTATTTGGAATGCATCAAATTATGAATTTCCACTCATGACTTTTACAAGAGCATGACTACCGAAAGGTGCACTCCATTTGCACTGCATTTTAACCAACCCTTTGGCATCGCATTACAACTAAGCCTTTAGAGTAGAATAGGATGCTATCCAATTTGCATCCAAAGCATGTGTTTTGATGCTGTGATTTAAACGCACTTTTCAGAATGTGTTTTTAATCAGTTCAAAGAAGCAATAAAAATGCAAGCCATTGCAAAATTTCCCAGAGTAAATAAATGTATTTTTTGTGTGAAATATGAATATTAACAATATTACATAAACAAACATTATGAAAATTCTTCATTAAATTCAATCGCTAATGCGTTTGTTTCCTCCTCTCTCCGTTTAAACCAAACTGAAAAGTTCTTGCTTCATCTGCTAAAGTGGCTCTTATATTGTCTTCCCATCACCAGTTGAGATTTCTGCATGCACTCCATAAGCAGTCCATTAGGACTGAGTTCCGGTAAAAATGTTTCCAACTTTGGTTTGTATTTTTTTTATTTAATATCGTCACCATAAATAATAATATCGTCACCATAAATGCCCGAAGTCATATCTCCAAAAAAAGTCAAATTTTTTTATTGAAGACATAAGTGGTGTCTTAAGACACGCCGTTCGGACTTGGCGATAAACAGTAGGTCCCATATCATTGAGCTAAATATGAATCGGGGTGCACTCATTGATATGAGAGAAGTCTCCCTTGTTTGTGGAACAATGTTTTTTTTAATACATAAGACTAAAGTACGTGCTCTTGTAAACTTTCAAGATTCTACGTTAAATAATAATGATTCTATTCAAGAAAATGCATTTCGGAAAATGGGCTGACATTACCGATTTGTAATGACGGATCTCAAAACCAAGCGTTTCCACGGTTTTGGTTTCATTACTTACTCCCTCCCATTCGTATATGATTGATAACACTGCTCAACAAAATTGAAAAAGTTGAATGTTTCAACCGAAGTTGTTGTTGTTTCTAAATGAAATCGGCGAGTTATTTTCAAATCCGGACGCGGTTTTTCTCCATCAACTCTTGTTCTTGAGATATAACTCAAAATCGGTTTTTACAAGTTTTACCCAGAATTTTGTTATTTCCGGATACAAACAACCTTTTTTGTGGGTTTTTCGGCACTAATATATTAAGGAGATGTTGTACGTTCGATACAAACAGTTTTTGAAATAATTATGGTGAATATACATGCAAAAAAATTAGAAAACATACGACGGACCTTATAAAAATTGCATATTTTGAGTACTTTAAGCTGTGATTACGTCATCGGGCGAAGTCATAGGATCTTCATATGCAATACGGAATATGCTTAGGATGTCTACTATATAGTCCAGTATTCAAATATATAATATACAGTTTATAGCGCCCATGATTCGGCCATAACCTAAAAATCGTCATGAAGACTCCTAAAGAGATATCATTTACTTTTCCTTAGCATTCTTCATGATGATTTTTAGGTTATGACCGAATCATGGGCGCTATGAACTTTATATTATATATTTGAATACTGGACCATATAGTAGACACCCTAAGCATATCCGGAATGCCATATGAAGATCCTATGACTTCCCCCGATGACGTAATCACAGCTTAAAGTACTCAAAATATGCAATTTTTACTAGGTCCGTGGTATGTTTTCTATATTTTTTGATATATATTCACTATAATTATTTCAAATACTGTTTGTATCGAACGTACAACATCTCCTTAATATATTAGTGTCGAAAACCCCACAAAAAAATATTTGTTTGTATCCGGAAATAACGAAATT
The DNA here is from genome assembly GCF_047663935.1 of Musca autumnalis. NCBI lineage: Eukaryota > Metazoa > Arthropoda > Insecta > Diptera > Muscidae > Musca > Musca autumnalis. The sequence goes on along the minus strand of NW_027412088.1, from coordinate 40,774,988 downwards.
ATGGGAAAAACTCGTATAAACCGATTTTGAGTTACATCTCAAGAACAAGAGCTGATGGAGAAAAACCTCGACCGGATTGAAAATAACTCGCCGATTTCATTTATAAACAACAAAAACTTCGGTTTAAACAAAAGTCGTGTTGACCAGTGTAATATGCCATATACTCGCCTTCATAAGATTAATATTCCATAAAACAGTTTTTCATTTGATAACGTTTAATCGTTAATTACGACTTTTGTCATTAAAGGTGACGATATATAATTGCTCTACAAAAATCCCAAAAGGGACAAGGGAGGCATCTTTCGTATGAATGACTGAACCCAGGTTCATATTAGTTCACTGCCATAGGACCTAATGTTTATCACCGAGTTCGAACGGTATGTCTTAAGACACCACTTTTAAAGAAGTTTTACATGGCTGAGATACTCAGAAAATGTCGTCAACATTACACTGAGGGGTATTTTGCCAACGTTAATAATTTGATGTTTCCTGGCCTGAGAATCGAATCCTTAACAATACTGCACATTATTTCGGAACCTATATGATTCTGAGGTAACTTCAGTCACTAATTCATGTTAAAAGTTTTTAGATTTTCTTCATCATGTTTTTCCTTTTAACTTCTTCTGAGAATACATTTTCCTTCTCTCTCTCTCTCTCTTGTTTATCTTGCTATTTAACAAATATCATTATTGCAATTAAATTAGTAGCACCCCATTTATTTTATTTTAACTACGAATATTACCGCACACTATTCCTAACTACTACCACTTATATGACACATTTGGCAGTGTCTTTGACTGTAGAATTTCCACAACAAATACAAATCTACCTATTTATGGGCCAAAAGCCTTTAAGACCATTGACTTTTCACCACCAATGCTTTCGTTCTCAGCCACAACTTTTACACATGAAATGTCCCTCTTAAAGGAAGTTGTGTAAAGTCTTTGTGGTTGTATTAAGCCTACTTAAATGTTTTTGGCTTTGCAGCAATAAATAATGACGCTACCATGCCATCTATGTGTCTCTATGATATACAGTGTCATGTAGAAAAATATTTGCTGAAATAAGGGGAGCATTTGAAAATCATGTAGAGAATATTAAATATTTTAAATGACAATAAAAATATACGGTGGGGCTTTGGTATGGACTTGAATATGTAGAAGTAGTTTACATTTCTTAGAAGCTTTTAGAGATATGGCCGTCCTGATTAAGGCCATATTAAATATTTAATTTTGAAATTGTGACTGCAGGCCATGCGTCCAAGGACAAAATTAACAAATATGAATGATGTTTAATTCAACCTGACCGAAGTTTTTGTACAATCCACCACGAGTTACCGAAAATAATGTGCAAACAATTCGAACTCAGGATTTTTTGAAAGTACAGACCCAAACGGCAAGGTTTTGGGTTTTGTTGTGTCAGATCCAGCTCGGATTTTATGGCCCCATATAACATGGTTAAATATTGAGTTTTTAAAGAAATTCGGGGCTATATCTCTGAAACCAATAAGAATCTTCGTCTGATCTCTGAAGCAAATTTGTAGATAAGGACAAGAATAAAAAATTTGGAGAAATAATGAACTCGAAAAACTGCATTTATTGCCTCAAATTTCAAAATATATGCAAAAATTCCACAATTTTTATACATTTCGCACGTACCGTTAATTTTTTCTGAATATTTCCTTTTGGAAAAATATTTCCTGGAATGTAATACACAACTCTTCGGAACATGTCATTGTTGTAAAATGCCTCTATGCAGTTGTTTTCAGTACATTTTCAACGACTATTTAATAAAAATGTCAATAAAGTAGTGAAATCCGAAATGCGAGAATAAACTGTTGGTGTGAACTGTGTTGGAAATACGTGTTGTAAAAGATATGATGCAAAATACCGGTGAAACAACATGAAGTAAGCATTTTAGAGTTTCAGAATGTTCTAAAGAATTGTTGAGAACTTTATTTCGAAGATTTTTGCAAAAGGTTACTTGGTTCAACTCCCAATAGTTTAGCCGATACTGAGCAGAATTTCAGCAATTATGTAAAATTTTCTATATTTTATAGATTTTGATGCCCTCGATGGAGTTTTTTGATGCCCTAGATGGAGTTTGGACCTATACAGACAACTTTCAGTTATATATTTTCATACCCTTAAAGAAGGCTAAGTACCAAATATTCAGGCCACACCCTACAAAATACGGAAATCCCATAGACCAAATATCAAATCTCATCCATTTCAGAGGGATATTGTGGGTAAAGCCTTCAAAATACAGAAAATCCGGAGGTACCGTTCTATGGATACCAATTAAAGACGTAATCCTATGCCGACAAATTCTAGGTGGAAATCTGTCTACCCCAAAGAAGACTAAATACCAAATTTCAGCCATTTCGGTGGGATATTGAGGCCACAACATTGAAGCCACAGCCTTCAAAATGCCGAAATTCTGGAGGTATGGTTCTATGAGGTTTATATGAATATGACAAATATGAGGATGGAAATGTTATAGCACCACCAACAAAAATTAAAAACCAAATTTCAGCCACTTGGGTGGAATATTGAGACCACATTCTTCAAAATACCGAAGATTGGGAGGTACCGTTCTATGGGGGCTATATAAAGACATAAACCTATTCCACAAAATTTCATTTGGAAAGTTGCATACACCTAAGAAAGATTAAATACCAAATTTCAGCCATTTCGGTGCAATATTGAGGCCACAGCCTTCAAAATGACGAAAATTGGAAGGTACCGTTCTAGGGGGCTATATGAAGGCGTAGGTCTATACTAACTAATTTTAGAGGGAATGTTTTGTACCCCCAACAAAGACTAAAAACCAAATTTTAGCCATTTTGGTGAGATATTGAGGCCTTTAACTTCAAAATACGGAAGATCGGGAGGTACCGTTTTATGGGGGCTATATGAAGACGTTGACCTATATCGGTATTTTCAGATGGAAAGTGTTATGCCACCAACGAAGACTAAACACAAAATTTCAGCTATTTCGTTGGGATAAGGAGCCCACAGCCTTCAAAATACCGAAAATCCGAAGGTTCCGTTATATTAAGATGTAGACCTACATATACTGACAAATTTCAGGGGAAATGTTTTATACCCCCAACAAAGACTAAAAACCAAATTTTAGCCATTTTGGTGGGATATATAGGCCACTACCTTCAAAATACGGAAGATCGGGAGGTACCGTTCTATGGGAGCTATATGAAGACGTTGACCTATATCGGATGAAAAGATGAAAAGTGTTATACGCCCAACAAAGACTAAAATCCATATTTTAGCCATGTCGGTGGGATATTGAGGCTACATCCTTCAAAATAAGGAAGATCGGGAGGTACCGTTCTATGGGAGCTATATAGAGACGCGGACCTATACCGACAAATTTCAGGTGGAAAGTTTTTTACCTTCAACGAACACTAAATAAATTTCAGCCATTTTGGAGGGATATTGAGGCCACACCCTTCAAAATACCGAAAATCCGGAGGTACCGTTCTACGGGGGCTATATGAAGACGTGGACCCATAACAACAAATTTCATAAGGAAAATTGTATACATCCAACGAAGACTAAGTACTAAATTCCAGTCATTTCGGTGGGATTTTCAGACAACAATCTTCAAAATACCGAAAATTGGTAGATAGCCTTCAATGGGGGGCTATATGAAAACGTGGACCTATACCGACAAATTTCAGGTGGAAAGTTTTATGCATCTAACAAAGACTACATACCAAATCTCAGCCATTTCGGAAGGATATTGAGATCTTTACTTTCAAAATACAGAAAATCCGAACGTACCGTTCTATGGGGAGTATATGAAGACGTGGATGTACACCGACAAATTTCAGGCGGAAAATTTCAAACCCTCAACGGAGACTAAATACCAAATGTCAGCTATTTCGTTGCAATATTAAGGCCACAACCTTCAAAATACCGAAAATCCGGAGGTATCGTTCTATGGGGACTACATGAAGACGTGGATTTACACCGACAAATTTCAGGCGGAAAATTTCAAACCCTCAAAGGAGACTAAATACCAAATCTCAGCCATTTCCGAGGGATATTAAGGCCACTGCCTTCAAAATACCGACGATTGGGAGGCACCGCCATATGTGGGTTAAATAAAGACGTGGACCTGTACCGACAAATTTCAGGTGAAAAGTTGTATAAGCAAACGGAAACTAAATACCAAATTTTAGCCATTTCGGTGCAATATTAAGACCACAACCTTCAAAATACAGATAATCCGGAGGTACCGTTCCATGGGGGCTATATCAAAACGTGGACCTATAACAACAAATTTAATAAGGAAAATTTGTTGTTATAGGTCCCCGTTTTGATATAGCCCCCTGATTTGGAGACCACAATCTCAAAATACCTAAATGGTCTGACTGTTCACTGGTGTGGCTAAAAAACGAATGCTACAAAAAATGTGAAAATCGGATCAGATTTCGATACAGCTATATATAGGGCTCAAAATTCCTACAATCGGACTATATCAAAATCCGATTAGATTTGCACAATTTTTTCTAGGGTTCGTTTTTTAGCCACAGCAATGGTAAAATGCTTTTATCGATCGGACCATAATTGTGGAATTTAGAACATTTTCTTGAAAATTCACCTTTGGCGCCATACAAATTGCTATGAAAACAAAGATCGCTAGGTTCGCACGGGTTAACTTTAACCGATCGCCATATAATTTCATATATAAAGTTTTTGGAACAAATGGAAACAAATTTGTGGGGTAGGGAATCCAAAAAAATGTTTTTTTTTTTTGGTCACTCTAATGTATGTATATACTTTAAAGAGTCTCCGACGAATATTTCGATGTATTACAAACGGAATGAGGAATTTAATTATACCCTCCATATTATGGTGGGTGTTATAACAAGTAGAATTTCGAGCGCTAGCAAGCTGAAATTGGGTCCAAGACATAAATGAGCACTTTAGTATTTTTAAACGGTGGGATAAGTAGTAGAGTTAGTATCTGTCCAAGTGACCGAAGACAACAAAAATAGAAAGGTAATAAAGTTCACGACGACCATTGGACTCGAAATATTTATCCTTGCCGTTAACAAATTCACGAAAATAGCCTAGCTACTCCAATGTATTTCCATCCAAATTGTACATATATCGGTCACTAAAATTCCACATTCATCTCCATTCTTAATGTATTCTATATTCCACAATAAAAAAACAACTTGTTTAAAAATACCTCTGTTGCTGTTTTTGACCATTTAATTTTCCAAATAGAATTTGTGTTTGTGCATTTGTCTGTCTCAGCGTCTGTCATTCATGAATAAAATATATATTCCAAGGCATATCCTATCAACATTTTCGTGCACGTACACCGACGAAGAGAAAAAAATTACTGGTTTAGACAAACACACACACACACCCAATCACAATAACGGGAGCAATGCACGATGGGGCCAATAGCAGGTTTTCGAGGCAAAAAGTCAATTTTTGATGTGAACAATTTGAAAAAAAATGATAACGGATTTCGATTGCCAACACTCTGAATCACTAAAAATAAAAAAATAAATCAATCTGGTAACATCACATAGCGACATACTGATCTGGCAATGGTGACATATTTTCTTATGCATCATTTTCCGACATTCATTATAAATAAGTAGTGAAAGCAATTTAGGCGCCAAAAAGAACATTTCAACATTTTTATATTTTTTAAACATGGAAAGCTCTTCAATGGGTATGTAAAATAAGATAGTGTTAACAAATAATAAAAATGTTATGTGTGGTAAATGTATTTTTGAGTTAAGATGTTATGTCTTTTTGGAGTATTTTGCTTTGTTATCCATGTGTTCTCTGGAGTATAACTTTTGAGATCTAGGTAGATCTAGGATATTATATATATGTGGTGAAAGGTATTAATGTGTACTATCATTTTGTGAAAAAATTAGCTGCGCCTATCTGGGCCTTTTCATAAAAATCTGATTTCAGATGTCGTAATACTTAAAAATATGGACATTTTTATGTTTTGGTTGGCGAATAATCGGAAACCCATTAATGTTACCAATTGGTTTTTGGAAAAATTTAATAGACGTATATAATAATAATAATATATAATTTCAAAGATATCGCAAACTTTGGCCTTTGTGGCGGAATCTTAGCCGATTTTTACTAAATTTGGAACCTTTTTTTATTAACTTATAACAAACCACAGACAAAACCATGAAATTGGAACATATGTATATAGGGGAGCTATTTCTATATCTGAACCGATTTCAATATAACTTGACAAACTTATTTGTAGTCCGAATTCCGTAACATTTTCCAAATTTTATTGTAATTTGATGGAATTTGCATGCTTGGTCATTCATTTTCCTGAAATCGGGCAAACATATATATGGGAGCTATATCCAATTCTGAACCGATTTCAACCAAAAATGTTTCTAGACCAAAATCCGTCACACATTTCAAATTTCATCAAGATTGGACATACATAGCGGGATTGGTGCACCAAATACCTAAAATCGGGCGAAAATATATATGGGAGCAATATCAAAATCTGAACCGATTTCAATATAACTTGGCAAACTTATTTGTAGTCCTAATTCCGTGGTATTTTCCAAATCGCATAAAAATTGGGCAGAATTTGCGTGTTTGGTCCATCAATTGCTTGAAATCGGGCGAACATATATACGGCAGCTATATGTATATATGAACCGATAAGAACCAAATTTTGGCATATCAGTTTCTAACCCCATTGTAAACATCTGTACAAAATTTGGAAGGTCTAGCTTGCCCCAGTGATTTGTTGCCTCGAAAACCTGTCATTGGCCCCATCGTGCAATGGCAGTATCTTCGGGAAAACATAATAATTTGGCACAGAAAATAATATTAGAAAGTACGAAAAAGAAAACATTGCAAAAGACTTGAAATCAGCAACTAAAAATAGAGCTAAAACCTAGTAGCTCAGCCAAGAAGCAGACATCAACCATGTACAAGCGCATATTTTGCCATTGGAGGGAGGCCTAACAAATCAACCAGTTTTTCTTCCTTGTCCGCTGGACAAAAATTGCATGGAAAATCCGGCAGGCTGGCAGGAAGGAAATTGATGTTGATTCACAAGCCAACAATAAATAAAAACCAGAAAAAACCTACTCTACCCGGACAAATAAAAAATACTTGAATAATAACTTTAAATGTGGTATGGATTAAATTTAAAGAAAACTTTTATTTAAACTTGGGAAAAATTAAACGTTAAGGAAATAAATATTGTTGGTTAGGGGGTTGAGAGGTTACCATTCACAGGCCTACTATATGTAGGGCTAGAGCTCTGATCTATTTTCCTTCTTTTAAAAAATATTTAAAATTTTTGAAAAGCCTTGTGAAAAATATTGAATGTAATATTTGCGAAACTAATTTTCAAAACATGAGCAATTATAACAACACAACATACCAATCATCTCAATTTTCGAATTTCAGACTCTACCCTTAAAATACAACAAAAATTGTAAGGGCGTTTGCAACATAACTGCAATATTATATTGCAGTATGGCCGACCAACTCCCGGTGGCTGGCATGACATATGAATGGCACGTGTCCTTCAAAAACAGACAAATTTGTTATTTTGATTCAACTCACACACAGAAGGCAATACAAATAATAACAATCATAATAATAACAACAACAAAAACTAATAATTTATGTTGTTTTATGTTTTTGTTTTCATTTCAAATATTATTTTTTTGTTAAAGAAGTGTGCAAGTTATTTTATTTGGTCCCCTTTTGTCCTTTAACGCTTAAATTGAAGAGACAAATTTAAACGGTTTGCCCTTGCAATATTTTAAGAATAACTACATACAAACATACTTATGGATTTGAGTCTCTCTGTGTGTGGCATAAATCGCATGTATGTTTTGGTCTGTTTGTATGCATTATGCCGCCACTCTATGCCTCACACTTCTTCTCCGTGTGTATATCCTTATGAATGGGAATATCTAGCACTCGAATTGCAATTAAGTGGCGTGACTTTATGAACACTCGTAAATCTTAAAGTTGCGACAACAACAAATGCCTTCTTATGTATGGTTGTACGTATGTATAGTTGTGCAGGAACGTTCTGCCACATGTTTGAGTTCTTGTTCTTGTGGTTGTTTGTTACAACCCTGGGGGTATCAGTAAAACATTTTTGGCTGATTCAGTTTAGCATAGAAATCTCCCCGCTGGTGGTGTTAGTGACACACTTTGTGTTTTCGGCACGAGTGTGAATTGTTTGTGTGTTGTGTCGGTGCATGGAAATAATATTTTTAGTATAAGGGTGGTACGGAAATAAAGTGTCATATCTTCTTGGTGTGTGTTTGTGGTAGGACGAAAGGAAGTGTCATAACTTAAATGTGGGATTATGTGAAAAAAAATGAAAATCATAGAAAGGAAGAAAAGAAGTTCACGGGATAAAAAAATCAAGGGCAAGTAAGACAAGCAGTTTCGATTCGATTATTTGATACCCTACAGAGTAAACGATGAACATGCCATGAAAATTTCAAAACAGACCGAGAACTTACCAGAAAGTTTAACTTTATGATATGTGAATAAAGATACATATATTTTCCTCCAACATTTGCATATACAGTCATAGGCATAATTATTTCGACAAAATCTACATTAGTCGCAAACGGCATTTAATTATTGTCAGTATTCATAGAAAGGGATATTACCCGCTTAGGTTTTTTCTTTGACCTCGCTATATAACAAAAATTATGGACCAACGAAATTCTTGCTTCTTTCTTATGTACTCATGAAAAAGTTGAAATCAGCAAAATATTACGAAATAACTGTTTAATGAAAAATAACCTTAAAATAAATGATTCCATAATAATACAACTGTATATGAAATATATTCCTTTTACCTTAAATAATAATAACCAAAAGTATAAACAAGACATTTTTAAATGTTGAGGTCTAGAAACCACTATACCGCTTTTGTGAAAATACTTTAGGGCTGAGTACATAAGCTGCCTCGCCTGCTTGCTCCAGATAAAAGAATAAAAGAGAAAAGGGCAACATAGTTCGAAATTGGCTCGGCCTTCTTTATTCTTTTATTTTTGTTATGTCAGAAATGAAGCAGGAAAGCAAGGCAATCAGTCGAGGCAGCTTATGTACCCAGGCCTTTACGTCACGCAGTGAAATTTTATTTCCGTTACAAAATAATATTTGTATATTTGGATTGCAAAAATTTAAAACTAATTTAAAGTACTCTAGTAATAGTACTCCCTGTGATCATAACTAAAGATGCGTAATCGAAGTCTAAGGTCGACTTTTCGATATTTCGATTTTTACCTTCAACTGAAAAGTCGACTTTTTGATCTTTCCACTATTACCTTTATATAAAAGCTTGAATTTTTCAACTTTTGATTATAATCAAACTCGACTAAAATCGATTTTTGATCGTCTTCAATCTTTTTATATCCAATATCATAATATGGAGGGTATAATTATATGTGTCATTCTGTTTGTAACACATCGAAATATTCATCGGAGACCCTATAAAATGCATATGTATTTATTCTTGATCAGGGTAAAATTCAAAGTCGATATAACTATGTACGTCCGTATATCGAAGTCAAGATACAGCTCGCAATTTTTAAGATAGAGCTTGGTAATTTGGTATAGAAGTTTCTATTAAACCCAAGATGTTTCGTATTGCAAATGATCAACGCCTTCATGAAGCCCCATAGAACGGTACATCTCGATTTGCGGTATTTGGAAAGTTGTGTCTCCAATATTCCTTCGAAATGGCTAAAATTTTGTATTTAGACTATCACCTCAAAATTTGTCGCTATAAGTCCACGCCCTCATATAGCGCCTACATACATATATATAGCCGTACATCCGTACATCATATCTCGATTTGCGGTATTTGGAAAGTTGTGTCTCCAATATTCCTTCGAAATGGCTGAAATTTTGTATTTAGACTATCACCTCAAAATTTGTCGCTATAAGTCCACGCCCTCATATAGCCCCTACATACATATATATATAGCCGTACATCCGTACATCATATAGTCCGTACATCCTAATTTTCGGTATTTTGAAGGTTGTGGCTTCAATATTCCAACGAAAGGGCTGAAATTTGTTATATAGTCTTGGTTGTGGGTACAAAACTTTCTATCTGAAATTTGTTAGAATAGCTCTACGCCTTCATATTGCCCCCATGGAATGGTACCTCCCGATTTTCGGTATTTTAAAAGATGTTGCTTCGAAATGGCTGAAATTTGGTATTTAGTCTTCGTTGGTGGTGTAAAACTTTTCCCAAGAAATTTGTCCTTACAGGTCCACGCCCTCAATAGCCCGCATAGAACGTTAACTTCGGATTTTCGGAATTTTAAAGGTTGTGACCAAAACAACCCACCGAAATGGCTGATATTTGGTATTTAGTGCATATTGGAGGAAAAAAAACATTTCCGGCTGAACTTTTCAAACCGAAAAGTCGACTAATCGATTAATTTAAACTTACTAACATATTCCTAAACGTGACTACCGATCACAATGACTACCCACAGTTAAAATTTCAACACGATCATAGTAGTGGCTTTAAACTGAATTAAATCACAAATGTGTGGTCTTCTGCAGAGAATCTACCTTAGGGAATGGACTGAAAATATTTATATTTGATTCTTAAAATGCAATTTTGCGAAAAATTTTTAATTTTGTGTGGGTAAAATAGCCGAAGGTGTGGTGTGTGTAGTCTATATTCGAAACCGATTTTTTTCTGGAATATATAATAATAAACATTACGATGCGCAAATTTTAGATCAAGCAAAAAAGTTATCGTTTGGAAAAATTTTAAGCTTTATGGAGTAGGTACCCAAAGGACTGGACCGATCAACCAGATAGACAGACGGACGGACGGCTAGGGATAAATCTATTTCGAATTGCCTAAAACGGATTTTATCCAAATATACTTTGGGAACAAAACCTCTTTTTTGATCGTATCAAAGTGTATATATCCTGGTCAGCTGAGGGATATAACAAATAATGCTATCAATAATTGGGTGACGTTGGGGTTAACAGGGGAAATCCCAGGACTTAACTTGCCAGTGGTGTCCCCTGGCGGACTGCCTTTAAAACACGTTAAAGATAGTGGGTTAACATGTGCGTCGCCTTCACCAATAATAAAGTTGAAAACTTGGGTTGGGCGTTGGGTTAATAACCAACACCTAAAAACATCCTACTGCAGTAGCAGTTATAACTGCAATAGCAATTATACTTTCAAAATACTAGGTCGTTATCACTGCTCATACATATAGTGTGATCAGGATATGCAAAGAACCATTTGGCAGGAAAAACGCGTACTTATGAGAGGAGATAAGACTGTGTACTCTAACTAAGTCTGCTCCCTATTATTTTAAGATAGTGTCAGGGATATTGTGCGAAAGACTAAATCCTATGGTCACCGAAAGAATTGGGCAATACCAATACGGCTTCAAACATGGCAAAGCCACCATTGTCCAGATATTTACCCTGCGTTAAATTCCGGAAAGGACCTAAGAGATGCATATCGTCACTTCCCGTCTTTTTGTCTGCTTTAGAACAGACTTGGACAGCCTCTTACGTTCATAGTTATTCCAATCCAAGTGTGAATTTAGTCTCCTTGCAGTGTAGGGGTTGGATCGCACGATCACTCTCGAACGTATAAACTTAGTTTAAGTTCGAAAAGTGATTATATCGGTTCAGAAAAATTGTACGCACGACAATTCTTGGTCTATACTTTGCCCGTCGTGAAATTTCTACCAGATTCCGGAATCTTTTCCAAAAGTTAAACCAGTAAACCGACACTGTGAAAAAATATATAGGAGCTATATCCAAATCTATACACGCAGAGAAGAGATATTGTAGGAGCAATCATATTCTAAGAACAAAAATACAGATACAAAATATGTATGTGGTTGAAACAACAATATATATTTTCAGATTTTTAAAATAAACTATTTTGTTTTGAGAATATGGCCAATAACAACAAGTAAAAAATGTTAAGTTCCGGGCCGAACATTTTATACCCTCCACTATGAACCCTCAATGCCAAATTAAAGCTAATTCGGTCTAAAAACATGGCTAAAAATATCAAAATACTTGAAATCGGGCGGTACCGTTATACGGAAGCTCTAAACTATAATTTATAGCTAAAGTGATTAAAAATGTCAACATACGTGAAATCAGGTTGTACCGTTTTATGAAGGCTACACCAAAACATGGACCTATGTCCATCGTTTTTGGAAGATACATTTGTTGGTCACTGGGACCCTAAATGCCAAATTATAGCTAATTCGGTCTGAAAATGTAACTAAAAACCTCAAAATAACTGAAATCAGGCAATACTTTTATATGGGGGCTATTTCAGAACAAAGACTTATGTCTACAATTGTCGTGGAGAAGTTTCTTTACCACTGGAAACCCTAAATCCCATATTATAGCTATTTCGAAAATGTGGCTAAAACCGTAAAAATACCTGAAATCGGCAGTACTGTTATATGGGGGCTATATCAAAACGTGGACCTATACGTGCAATTTTTAGTGGAGAAGTTTTTTCGTCATTGGAATTCTTAAATGTCACATTTCTGCTAATTCGGTCAGAAAATGTAGCTAAAAGCCTCAAAATACTTTAAATCTGGATGTACGTTATATGGGGGCTATACGGAAACGTCGACATATCTTGGCAATTTTAAATAAAGAAGCTTTTTGGTCATTGGAAACCTCAAATGTCAAATTTCAGCTAATTCGGTCGAAAAATGGAAAACCCTAAAAACACGTTCAATCAGGAAATACCGTTATATGGGACCTATACCAAAACGTTGGCCTATCTTTGCAATTTTTGGTGCACACGCTGTTTGATCTCTTAAAATTCTAAATGCCAAATTGGAGCCAATTTGGGAGGAAAATGTAACTAAAATATTAAATTATTATATACCAACACGTGGACCTATATTGACAATTTTTAGTGGAGAAGTTTCTAGTTCATTAAAAACCTAAAATATAAAATTTCGGCTTCTTCAAAATATCTTAAATCTGGTGGTACTGTTATATGGGGCGTGGACCTAGGTATATAGCCCATGTTCAAACTTGGCCTGTCTATGGAAAAATACACTAGGGTGCAAAATTTTAGGGTTCTATCCCAATTATTGCGGGCGCTAGAATGATTTCAACAGACGGACATGGTTAGATCGTCTTAGAATTTTATCCTGATCAAGAATATATATACTTTACCGGGTCTCAAATGATTAGTTCGATGTGTTACAAACAGAAAAACAAACTTAATAAAAAGACCTTCCCCAATTTTTATTTGAATCTGACAATAAATGCGACCTGTACTTTGATTACAAAAATACATGGACAGACAGACGGACATGCATAAATCGACTCAGAAACTGATTTTATGTACATTAGGGTTATGACTTTTTGACATTTTTTTCAAAAATTATTTCCTGTAGTGAGAATGAATGAACTTTTGCCTATTAATGCCCAAAATAACGTTAAATCAATTTTATTGTAAGCAAGTAGGAAAAGCGTTAAGTTCGGTCGGGCCGAACTTTTTATACCCTCCACCACAAATTTCAGCCATTTCGGTGGATTAATGTGGCCACAACCTTCAAAATACCGAAAATCGGAAGGTACCGTTCTATGGGGGCTATATGATGGAGTGGACCTATACCTAAAAATTTCTGGGGGAAAGTTTTATACCCCCAACGAAGACTAAATACCAAATTTCAGCCATCTTGGTGTGATAATGAGGCCAAAACCTACAAAATACCGAAAATCGGGAGATATCGTCCTATGGGGGCTATATCAAAACGTAGACCTATATAAACACTTTACGGTGGAAATGTTTCTTAGCCTCTGGAAACACAAAATACAAAGTTACAACCGATTCTGTTGTCAAATGGGACTACATTCAAAATATATTAAAATGACGCGTACTTTATATGGAGCGTTATATGGGGGCTATACCAAAACGTGGACCTATATAAACCAACTTTGGTAGGAATGTTTTTTGGCCTCTGGAGACACAAAATGGTAAAATGGGACAAATATCGACGCACAGCGTCACGGCCGTGGCCAAATTGGTAAAAACTAAATACTTCGTTGAACAAATTTATTGATAGGGAGTGAAGAAGAATCTCAATTTTGGTACTGATACGTGAAGTAGTTTTTGCTATATCAGGATTTAAATCCGACAATTTTAGTTAATACGTATTTTTGTGTTTTTCTTCCTAAAATTAAAAAATTATATTATGCGTTAATATTTAAAATTAAAAAGTAACAATCGCTGCAAAAATGGTTCCCAAGTTCTCTTGGGATGTAATGTACTTGGCTACAGTTTTGTTTGCATGTAAATATTAATCATATGGTGTTTACATTTACCCAAAAATGTATTACAAAGTTTATTAATTTTCTGAAACAAATTTGAAATTGAGTAGAGTGGGAAAAAATGGTATAAAAGTGTATATCGATATTTTTTGCTGTATGAGTAGAAAAAAGTGAGTACTTCAAATATATAAAGTGTATATGTATATGTGTCATTTCTCTTTTTCAACGACCACCTCACTGAGAGGATACCCCCTTTTTTAACAAATCGTTTTGCGGTGTTGGCTATAGCGCGAAAGCGAATGAACCGATCATCATATATTTTGTGGGCTTATTAAGTACCTAATAATCTTGCTTTAAAACGAGAGAATTTTAAAATATCAATTTTTAAAAAAAATTGTGAACAGCGGAAATCAAAATTCAATTGTTTAAAGGAAATTTCGCATATATAAAGACGATATTTTGATATATTCAATATGCTCACAAACAATATAAAGATTAAACACCAAATTTCAGTCATATCGGGTGGATATTGAGGCCACAACACTCAAAATACCGAAAATGAGGAGGCGCGGTTGTATGGTGGCTATAGGAAGGCGAGGACCTATACCGACATATTTCTGGTGGAAGGTTATAAGTCCTCCAACGGAGACTTAATACCAATTTTCAGCCATTTCGGTGTGATAATCAGGCTAAAACCTCCAAAATACCGGAAATCGGGAGGTAGCGTTGAATGGGGGCTATATCAAAACGTGGACCTAAGCCCACAATTCTCTGTTGGAATGTTTGATACCTTTGGCGAAGACTAACCACAAAATTTAAATACTTTCGGTTGGTCATTGTGTCTAAAACATTCAAAATACCGAAAATCGGGAGGTACGGTTCTATGGGGGCTCCAAACTCAAAATAGAAATAAAAAATAATTTATAAAAATTAAGTTTCAGTGTTTTATTTAGAAATACACTTAAAACTAAAAAATAATTTGTCGCTTAGCCTCAATATATATATTCTTTCTCATGATAGAATCTCTCAAATAAAACGCTTGCCGTTTAATTTTGCCACCATTCATAATTTAAATGCAAGCGTTTTATTTGAGAGATTCTATCATGAGAAAGAATATATTTATTGAGGCTAAGCGACAAATTATTTTTTAGTTTTAAGTGCATTTCTAAATAAAACACTGAAACTTAATTTTTTTAAATTATTTTTTATTTCTATTTTGAGTTTGGAGTTATGAGTATTTCTTTGCATATAGTTTTAACAGAATTTGATTTTTTTTAAGGCGCGATATTTCTTTAACCGTTACTGAAATATTTTCCTGAGGAGCAACATCAACACAACAAAAAATAATGGAAATCAAAAACCACTTTTTTGAAAATTATTCGATTTCACTCAAAAATCCCCATATGTATTTATAAATGTTTGTGGTCCACATAATTTTTTGTACAACGGTATGGCCAGTTTCTCGAAACCAAATTAACCTTATTACTACCAAACTTCTGGTTCTTGAAAAATATTTGATTAATATTTGGTTTCAATCAACAAAATTTATTTATTTAAAAAAGAGTTTTTATTATAAAGTTTAACTCGAATCATTTTAGAACTGGTCATTATTTCTTTCGTTAGAGCCTACATTTTTAATTCCGATTGAAATGTTTTCGGAATACACTATGATTTATGTGCACTGCTTGCATTTCACGCGTTCAGAACAACACCTTAAATTATACACGAAGATGCCACATTCGGTGAATTTAATTAAAATGTTTTTATTTCCGTTTTGCATTTGAAACCGCCTTCTTGTATTTCCACACGGCATTAAGCGTTTTATGACAGAATTATAATTTCAAATGTGACGTAACGAAATGTCAACCGGGAGAGTTTATGACATATAAAATACCTTTATAATATTTAAAGTGACGACTTAATGTTTTGGGAATAAATAAAAAAATATATTTACATTAAAATTTGAACATTTTGTAACAAATAAAATACGCATCAAAATAATTTGATTTCCCTTTTTCAAAGATACATGATGCATACACATAGAGACACAACCCATCAAAAAATTACCCATTTGCCACATTTTCACACACTTTTTTATTTAATTGCCACTTGTTTGAGAATACTAATTTGTTTTTACACATTTTCTTTTGAAGCATAATATGTTCATAGATTTGTTACCTCGGTTGGCCCTCTTAGAGGAAATGACAAATCTGGTCATCATATGTGTGTAAAACAATTTGTTGCTTCATAATTTGCAAGTGCAAGACTTGACAGCAAATGGTTGTCATAGTTGCATGCAACAACTTGGCTTCAGGCCACACCACATGAAAGCACCTCAGCTATATGCTTGGGTGTATCAGCAGCGAGCATGTGAAAAAACAAACATGATGTAAAAAAGAAAAGCGTGAGAATTTGTTGCTAAAACAGATTTTCTCTCTCTATGCACAGACAGAAATACAAACATTTTGCATTTAATTAACACCAGACAATAAATCAGACATCAAAAAACCACTGCCATCACACCATAATTTTGCTAACATCAATGAAAACAGCAACGTTGATTTCCTTGAGTGAGATTTGTGCATTTTGATGGCTAATTAATAACACACGATTATAATTAAATCAGCGTGCTGGGTGATGTACAATAAACGTGATTACACGAGATTTATAGAAAAAAAGAGAAATAAAATAAGAAATAAATTAAACAAAAGAATAGGGATGTACTCATGAGGGAAGTTGTTTTCAGGGTCAAAGAAATTCGATTAAACATTTTGGTATGTACTTCGCCTTTTTATGACATTTTTTTGATATGTTTATTTTAGATGTTTCACTACTTTCTCAGCTTTCTCAAATAAATCAAAAAGAACTTCAACAACAACATACTATTTTACTTTCTCCTTTCATCCAAGTATCCTTTCCCAATGTAACCTAAGTGCATTGCAGGGCATAAATATGTCAATACATGTGTAATTGAATTAAGCATAACAACACATTTCCCCCTACATACATTTGTTGTGGTTCTATTTCAACCATTTACTTAGTTTCCCTTTTGCAATTGGAAAATGGTCATATGGAGGAATAGACTAACCCAGCTTGGCCATGTCGAATGCATCCATTCATTCACTTTTCACTTGCATTGTTCAGGTTTTCAACACAAACAATTATTTTTCCATTTTCTTGTTCTATGTATTTTATTTTATTCTACTTCTGCTTTTTTCTGCAGTATTTTCCATTATTTACTGTTTTGTTTTGCTATTGTTGTATTTGTATTGTAATTTACTTTTGTTTGTTTGTTTTTCTTCTAAAATGGAGGGAAAAATCCAAACAGTTTTACGAAATGACCTTAAAATGAGGTGGTGGTGGAGGTACGTTATACCCTTTGCCTGTCTTCCCGCAAGGGTGATCACCATGCAATGCACTGAGGAAAAACAGTAAAGTGTATGTTAGAAGTGTTTTTTTTCTTATCCCAAATGTGTGCAATTAAAATCAGCATTCTTTAGGTGCAATGTTGCTGGTTGCTTCGTTGCTTTCCATGGTTTTCCTCATTTCTACTGGGTCGTTGCATTCATTGAAAAAATCCACGCTTATTCTTGTTGTTGTCATCTTGGGGTGTGTGTTATATGACTGCATTATCTCATCTAAGCATGCAATGCATTTTTCCCCATTTGTCAAAAACAAAAAAAAAAAAAATGGAGAATAACATTATAGCGTTGGGACAAATACTTCAAACAGTACTGAAACTTAAGTGCTAGACATTTCAAGGTTCATATATCAGAAGGTATTGGCTTCCCCTAGCAAATAAATTAATGTTGTAGTTCAAACCGATGGAAGAGAACTGGATTAAAATGCAATAGTATTGTATTTTGCGGAGAAGGAATGGACCATCTTCTTATAGTTATAGTGTCAAGTCGGCGTTTTAGTTGATAATTCTGGGATTTTAAGAGCGTTGTGGTCATCATGTCAGGAAGCATGGACTTGGCTACGAACAAATAATAGCATTATAATCAGAATCACGAGGATTACCTCCGATAACTAATCGATTTCTTGAAAGATATTTTACAATGTGCAAATTTTTGGCCAAGTCAGATATAGTCCACCCTCGAACTAGATTTAAGTTTGTGAGAAATATTATGTATATAAAATATTATTTTTTAATTAGACGCCGTAGGATTTTTAAAGTTTTAGGGAACATAAGTGAGGGTAAAGGTCACTCTGTCACCTTCACTATTCACAATTCTACTTGATGAAATACTGAGGGAAGTATGCTCTCAGAGCAGATGCATAATATAACTCGAAGATATAAATTATGTCGATGATAGCTGTCTTCCTTCGCACAGGATATTCAATATGCAAGCAGAATTAAGAGACCTGGAAATACAGGTTTGGAATGATGTACATGGGATGAACATAAAAAACTAAGGCTATGAGAAGTAATAACCTCAAATAGAAAACAGCTTTTGATATCTAGGAACAACGAATGGTCGTGAAGAAACATGTGTAATTAATATGTAACTTAACGAAACAGGAAGCCACACAATAGTTATTAAATGTAGGAAAAAGAGTGAACACAATTTATGAAAAAATGTTCATAGCATACGCAGGCTGTCGCACGAATGGAAATCGAGGTGGACCAAAAAACACCAGGCGACGGACAGGCGAAGATGTAAGATGTCCTATGCTTCCAAGATGAGTACGAGGAACATATCGCAATAAACAGGACAATAAGCAGCACCTTCACTAAACTGCACTTAAGCGAGAATCTTAAACTTTTGTTAGGGATGTACTATAATGTCGGTTAGTATGGTTTTGCCCTCAATAAAATTGACCGCTTTAATAAGGGCCCCGAGAACAACCTGATTCAAAATAAATTAAAACAATCATTTACATATCCTTAAATTGCACATCGGCGAAATGACCTTCGTCCTAATAAGACAACAACTAAATAAAAATTCATAGCATGAGCCCGGCTGCCCAGACTGAGGTTTGAACCTGGGACCTCTCCAACAAACAGACAATGTTGTCGAAGTCTTAGCGTTCTAAGCCACTGCCAATCTATCAAACTTCCGAAATGGAAGGCATTACAATTCATGAAGGAAAACACCTTCGATTTTTATATGTATGTGTGTGCATTGAAGAAGGATTCTAGGAAGACCAGAGACACTAGGTTGACTTGATAGTAAAAAGGCTTCAAAAATTTGCAATAAGTTTTGTATATATAGAAGTTTTCAAACTCAGCCTTTGTCAAGCACCACATTTAATGTGCCTGATGAGCTGAATTAAACTACCAGCAAAACGATCGTAGCATATTGGTTGGATGTGTGTGGACTTCGCTAGATATCACTTTTTCATTACAAGCTCCTTAGGTCATGATAGCTCAATTAATTCAATTAAATGAAATTTTTTAACTTTTTGTGTGAGAGGTATCCATTTCCGAACCTGATTTATGCCAGAAAGAAATATTGCGAGGTAAAATTTTTTTGGACCAAATCGGCGCGCACCATTTTAGCGAAAAAAAAATTCAACTTTAGTGAAGAAGGTACCGTAACGTGTGGATCGATATGTGTGAACGTGATTTAAGTTTTGACAAAATATTGCGAAGTTCAAAATTTGTACCGTACATGTTCATTCGTTCAAGAGTTACCGAGAGTTCTATCCAGCCTGACTGACAGACAGTCCACCAAACATTACTAAGTCTCCAAAGTGTCTGAAACGAATTTCGTACAAACATATTTGGGGTCTAAAATCATTATTTCGATAATGTACATTTTGATCGTATGACAGTGTATATGAGGAAAAGCCAAAATTTTTTAGTTTCCATGAAGCCAAGGTTTGCACTTTTATAATACGCGAACTATTGTAGTTTACCAGTAACTATGAATATTGCTCGATTAATTTAGATGTTTTTGTACAAAGCTCAAAAATTTAGCAAAAAAAAAATTAATTTACGTGGTAGTTACGACCGCGTAAAGGAAAAAACATAGGTAAAAACACGTTGAAGCTAAACAGGTTTTTTACATTGCTATTCGATTTCTGATTAAACCATTCAAATGACGGACATCTGTCCAAGGTAAAAGTAGGAGAATACAAAATGAAGATTACACTTCTAATGTATCACTTTCCAAAATTTCCACTGCATCCACCTTTTATGGATGCTGACATTTTGAAGCCGGATTTCAGGTGTTTTTTGCATTTTTTATGTAACTGGGACGCGCATTTGGATATTTCGAAAAACCAATTATAGGATTAAAGAACTCACGATTTCGCATAATCTGATATGTATATTGAATATGTAGCCCACACAGCAGCAGAGTAATCTACTGCCAAAGACCAAAATTTAGTGTGATATTTTTTCTAAAAAACCTATTTTTTGGGTACAGTATTTACAATATCGTTTTGAGTGTGCTGGTACCCCGCGATATTTTAGTTTTTCGACGATCCGGATCATATGAATCACAGATCGTAAAAATCCATCTACTAGAACGGCGGAAATGGCTACTGCAAAAACTGAAAAATTTGCGAAAAATGCTTTTCAAAATATCGCTGACTAATTCGCGTTTTATGTGGATCGTTTCCATTTCAATGAAGAAAGTGAATCATCACTCGCGTTTGTGCGAAAACAGCGGTTTGAAAAATTTGGTAGCATGGGAGCTGTATCCGATTTATCCAAAAAATACTGTGTGATGCTACATCCACGGACCTTGATGGATTTTATTGAAATATGTTTAGATCGATGTATTTTTTCACGGTTGATAGTGAAATCGGATGCGCATAAAAAGTGTATGGACTTTGTGCATAATATAAGCGTTATACAGTTGGTTGCACACTAAACTGCAGACGATGCTACATCTTAGCGGCCAAAGTAAATCCTGGCAAATGTGTACAAATTAAAAGAGAAGAATTCGCTGTATTGGTAAACCGCATGCGCATCAAGTGATTTTGAGGATTTCGCGATTTACACGCATTTCAAAATGAACATTACCCGATACAATTTTATTTCAAGATTATACCCCATTTAAAGGAACCTAACATTTATTTTAAACATATCCATATCTTCTGTTAGATGCTACCGTGTTTTCGAGAAGTGATTAGAATAAAAAATGTGATTTATTGCGTGAAATTTATCTAAAATAGAAGAAAAACTCCGACCTATTTTTCTTACATTTTGTTCAACTAACTCACAAAATAAATGTTAATAAATATTTTCTCTTACAAAAATTTTATTAATTTCCTTAATATATTTTTTTGTTTTTGCTATAATATGCAAACCGCTAAACGGATTTGTATAGTTTTGGTTTTATTTGAATCTTCGCGATGTTTAGATTACGTACATATTTTTTATATATTTTTCAGATGCATAAACAGCTTGAATTTTATTAAAACAAGTTGTAAACTACCAATTGTTTTGAATGCTTTCCTAATTTCCGCGAAAATTTACAACTTTTTCACTAAAGTTATGGGACCTCAGTAAACATATAGTATGTAGAGAGCTCCTAATTAAGAGAGTTTCTCAATATAATGATTAGAGTCTTTTGAAGATTTTTTCTTTTTATCAGAATTGAAACCGCCATAACTTTTGCGCGCAACAACCAAAATTAGTATCTCGAACAGATTTAAGTATGGAATTTTTTCCCAATCTATGTACGAAAAATCTTTCATGTAGCTTAAAAAAAATTTTTAATTTTTTTTTTATGGAAAACTAAAAAATTTTGTCTTTTCTTCATATACCCTTGTAAGCCTAAAGGATGAGGGTATAATAAAAATGATTATTCCGAAGTTTATAACCATGTCCGACCGTCTGTTTTCAAATGAAGATACAGCTCGCAATATTTTAGATAGAGCTTTATAATTAGGTACATAAGTTTCTATTACACCTAGGATGTTTGTTATTAAAATGGGCTATATCGGGTCCGATTTTCTGCATTTTTTTGGATTTATGTTATTTTGGGGATTTAAGCTTATTTTTCATACAAAAGTCATAAAATGTCATAAAACTTCTCTTCGAAAATTTGGCGACATATGTAAACATTTTGGTATTATCCCCATATTACGCTACTACATGATTTTAGCTACTTTGAGGACCTTAGCTTCAATTTCCGACCAATATTTGCAATTTAAGGTTTATAAATAGGTATTTTTAAGGATTTTTCTACTGAAGTGGCCTCAATGGGTTGTACAGGGTTACGACCTAACAGGAAAAAATATCAAAAAATAAATAAATCAGCTTGAGCAAGGCTGGGATATGACCCCTCGCTCATTTACTCAAATAGTGGCACAACTCAAAAAATGCGTTTTCTTATTTATTTTTTTCTACGAGTTCTACTTTATCTTGTGTCAAATTTTTATGATGATATCTCCAAAACTTGACGAGTTACAGCTTATTTAGTACGAGTTTCGCATAATTCAACACAAACGTTCTTTGAGATTATGAAGCACTAAAACACTTCGAATCATGCTTGATCTTGCACAGAAATTAAGCACTGATATCTGGCTAGCTGTTTCCAAAATATCTTAATTATAATACTGCAGTTACGGTGTTACAATAACTTCAGTATAAGTGTAAGTTTTGCAGCATTGTCAGAGGAGCCACTCCACAGCCGATATGTCTGAGGAGCTGCCTAAACCAGCAGCAAAACCAGGTCACATAATTTGGTGGTTGTGTGGGATCAAAACTTCGGCTTTTCTTGCCTTTTTCACTTGCACACATCTTGGATCATAAAACCCAACTCCAACGAGAAATTAATTAAAAATGTATATTAAAAATGATTTTTTCCCTAAAGGCAAAAATTGGGAAAAAATATTTGTTGTTTAGCCCATTCTCTCTTAGATTAGACGCTCGAAATTGATAGATTGATGATGTGCTGCCAACGTTGAATCTGTCATAAAACTTTTTTGAAGACTACTCCTCTGTCAAAAAATAAATAAATAACATCTTTGCACAATAATCCAGATCAGGTTTCTTTTCAGATATTTTGTTAATTTTTGTCAATGAAAGATCCAAAAATTATTTTTAATAGGGAAATAGAACTGTATATATTTGGCCGGTGTAAGATCTATCAATTTAGAACTATATTTAGATCCACTCCTTCTGGTGTATACCTCAAAAAAGCTCAACATTTTGGTAATATTGGAGCTAAATTGTGAATATAATTTGAGAGACCACACATCTAAAAAATGTATATCAGAAACCTTTAACACGTTTTCACTTTTTCTGGTGAAAGTTCCAAATTTTAAATTTCAATTCCCGGGTGTATGGATACTGTTATTTTAGAATTTTCCGAGACCAAAAGTATCATAAATTTTGGAGCAAATTATTGCATTATTTCGAAATCTCAAAAATATCATTATTTGGAATCCTTTCATATGGTTATGTGTTGATTATTCTATTACTTCTTTAGAAAGGTCCGACATTTCTTTAGAGGATACATTTTTGAATGGGCAAGACAATATGTATTGGAAAATAAAACGTCTCACACGGTGCTCTTGAAGCAACTTTAAATGGAAGGTGCTTATACCTGGGAAAATCAAAAAACAAAAAAATCGCTGGAGCGCTATTTAAATAAATCGACATTTTTATGGGTTTTTTTAGGTTTTCACAAGTTTGCTTGGAAATCGCAAGTCCTATCCAAATGGGACTAAAGAAATTCTCTAGAGGATTACCCGTTATGATTTATTCCTAGGTTCTACCATTTTTGAGATATATAGATGTTCAGGTCACATTTTTAGTTTCTTTTGTTAGGTTTTCACAATTTGCTTGAAAACGGTAAGTCTTATCGAAATTGGACTAGAGAGAATCTTTTAGCTGTGAAAATTCTCTACTAGATTAGCTTTCGTAATTATTTCCTAGGTTGTACCATTTTTGAGATATATAAGTTTAAGTTGGGAAATTGCAGTAATGACATTGTTTTATAAGGAGGCGATACAGTCAATGCATTGTCCCAATTTGAACTTTTATATCTCAATAACGGTAAAACCTACGAAGATATCATAATGTCAATCTTGTAGAGAATTTTCATAGCTACAACATTTACTTGAGTCCCATTTCGATAGGACTTTCCAAGCAAAATCATGAAAACCTAAAAAACCTTTAAAAAATATCAACTTAAATCACGGTTTAAATAAAAAGCGCTCCGGCGATTTTTTGTTTTCTGATTTTTTCCATCTACGAACATTGTACTTTCAGAATCCGCAAAAACTTTCCAAGTGTAAGCACCTTCCATTTAAAGTTGTTTCAAGAGCACCGTGCTCATGGATGTGAACCTCCTTTAAAAGTATCCCACACTCTATTTTTTCGTACTGAATTAACCTTGAACGAGTAAAGAATGTCACTTCTTAAAGCTGACATATTTGTTATATGAAGGTTATAATTATTTTTGCCATTCCGTCTTTAAATAAATCGAAAGATTCGTCGGACATCCTTTAAATTATATATATTCCTGATCAGCATAATATAAAGATATCCATCTCTCCGTTCGTCCGTCTGTCAGTTGAAATCAAGATTCAGCTCACAATTTTTAAGATAGAGCTTTGTAATTTGGCATAGAAGTTTCTATTTTTCCTAGGATGTTTGGTGTTGAAAATAAGCTATATCCGTCCACGTTTTTATATAGGCCCCATAGAACAGTACCTCCCGATTTTCGGTATTTTCAAAGTTTTAGCCACATTATCCTACAGAAATGGATACAATTAGGTTAAAGACTTTCTTGGGAATAAAGAAGATACCTGCAGATAATTGTCGGTATAGGTCCACGTTTTGCTATAGCTGCTATAGAAAGGTACCTCACGGGTTTCGGTATTTTGAAGATTTAGGCCACATTATTCTACCAAAATGA
This sequence comes from Musca autumnalis, assembly GCF_047663935.1. Taxonomy (NCBI): domain Eukaryota; kingdom Metazoa; phylum Arthropoda; class Insecta; order Diptera; family Muscidae; genus Musca; species Musca autumnalis. Next base: position 40,749,823 of record NW_027412088.1, on the reverse strand, counting down.
CTGTAATCGGTTTCGATATGGGTCTACAACATGCCTAAATATAATTGTGGGTATAGATGCACGTTTTAATATGGCGCCCATAGAGGAGGAATTGCGGGTTCTCAGTTTGGCAGGTACTACGATACCGCTCTATGTGAAATCTTTTAAAATATTACTCTACTGCAGCGACTGTAAATTGGTATTTCGTAATCTCAATTTGTAGAAATCCGCCAGGTAGAAAATTATCAATATTGGTAATTATTTCTTTATATTCTCAATATAAAGGTACATCCAGATATTACGTACATATTTTGTACGTTGTATACACGCCATTAAGTGAAATAACTGTAACATGGTATTTCGGATTCTGAATCGATGTCTCATTGGTATTAAACCCTGTTTAAAAGGAAGTGATATTCTCCAGTTACCGTGGCGGAAAAGCTTGGTACTTTGATACACAAAAGGAAACTAATTGTTCCATTTTACTTAAATACATCTCATGGTGGAGGGTATAAAAAGTTCGGACGAACTTGATGCCGTTCTTACTTGTTATACCCTACACCACACTGTGGTAAGGGGTATTATGTCTTTGTGCATTTATATGTAACGTACAAAAGGAAACGAAGTAGACTCATAGTTCCTTTTGGGGATATATGTACATATAATCACTTTCTGAGTCGATCTATGCATGTCCGTCCGTCCGTCTGTTCATGTATTTTTGTTCGCAACGTACAGGTCGCATTTTTTGGCCGGTTGGTGAAAATCGGTTCAGATTTGGATATAGCTCTCATATATATTTTCGGCCGAGTTGGCGTATTTGCTGCATCAAACACGCTATTTGGATATAACTCCCATATATATTTTCGCCCGATTTTTTGCTGCACCAAACACCCTATATGTGTTTGATTTCGTATATTTGCTGCACCAAACACCCTATATCTGTCCAATTTTGATGAAATTTGGAATGTTGACGGAATTTTGTCTAGTAATAAGTGTACCATATTATATAGAAATCAGTTTAAATTGATAAATATCTCCTATATATATTTTATATATTCACAGTGGTGTAGGGTATCATATTGTCGGCCCCGCCCGACTATGATCCTTTCCTTACTGTTTTTTATTTAAAGTGGATTTTTTTATCTGACCTCGTTTACTAGGTTCTTAAAAAGCCCACACAAATATATGATGACCGGTCCAGGTGTTTCCCAGCTAGAGTGGGCACCAAAACACGCTTTTATGAAATAGGTTTTCGTTGGCGGCCATTGGTCACAAAGAATTATTTTTTAACAAAAAATACTGAAAATAGCTCAAACCCTCTGTAAAACTGGTCGTAACTCCTTAATTTCCCAAGTGCCAGTTTTTAAACTTAAAGTGCCGGTTTAGTGATTTGGAATGTAGTGTGTTTGATATGTTCACGTTGCCATACCTTTAGTATGCAACGTATGATACCTAATATGACATATTTGTCGAACTAGCATACCTTCTGTATGCAACTAATGGTATCAAGTTATCATACCTCCAGTATGTAACTTTACACTTTCAATACCTAGATTTGAGTTATCCACACTACGCTAAGACAGCAAGCATGTATTATGCTTACTGTGCTTTTTCCCACGTTTAGTTTGTACTTCCATAGCTTAAGATAGTTGTAGAAATACTGTTAAGATTCATTCTAAATAAAGCTGTCCAAAACAACTCAACGCGTTTTACCACATGGCGATCCTGCCAGATATGAAAAAACGTAAAAAGTTTTGCGGGTCGAAAGTGACAACAACCAAAAGTAAATTTAAAAAAAAATAGCCTCAAATAAAAAGTGAAAAAACCATCACAAAGTAATTTCCCTCAAATAAAAAAGTGAAAAAAAACACCACAAAGTGAAAAAAAACCGCAACATTAATAACCAATAATAACAATAAAATAACCAAAAATAACTTTTATCGATAAAAACATTAACCAGTTGAAAAAAGTTGTAAATCAAAGACGTTCCTACCCTTGCATTGAAAAAAGCTAAAAACTATTAAAAATAAACAGTTGACACAACTACCATAAAAAACAAAACACCAAATAGTTCACGTGTCAAAAATTAAAAAAAAAGAAAAAAAAACAAACAAATTGCAAATTAAATGTTTTTGTCCATCGTCATGTTCAACTATAAGGGACATGAGAGTGTTGTGAGTTCTCTAGAACTACCTAAAACTAGAATGGAAGCGTGTGTGCGGTTGTGTGTTGTAAACGTACAAATTTTTAAATAACTTTGAAGAAACAACCAAAACAAAAAACAACAAGCCGAGCGGGGCGATTTAATCAGTAAAACTCTGGAAAAAGCAAAGAATATCAATGAGATGAAGGAAGAAATTAAGCATGCCAAAGAATCGCTTAAGGAATTGGAGAATGGAAGTGTGGAAAATCTATTTCAAAACTGACACGTTATACGGAAGGTAAAAAGCAAATAAAATAAGAAATAAATGTTAATTTAAATATTACTTATTATATAATAATTAATTTAATTTTATGTATAATATTGTGAAATTAATTTTATAAACAAAATGGGCGGTACTAATTCAAAAATCGAAAAACCTAATGCAAATGTTGTTAATGACATCGTCGTTAAATTAGAGTATCCTACAATTTATTTAATCATTATAATATGTTTGATAGCAGGGCAGTTGTTAGTTACACTGTACCAACTTCATAAGAGATCCTTAAGAAAATCCTACGCTAGAACCGCTTCATTAGCCATGAATATAGACAAGGTTTAAACTGTCATGTATTCATAAATTAAAAATTTTACTACTTTTGTTTTTGTATTTGCTCAAGACAAATTTATAGATGCATGAATTAGAACAACAAATAATTTTACAAACACAACATTATTGAAAATAAAATGTCAAGGAAAATATTTAATAATATGGTGGTTCCAAAAAATATTTTTAAGCAAACCATAAATACATTTTAAAAATATTAAATTTATTGGCAAAATGGCTTTGGAATTGGATATATATTACCTTATATTGTTTTTTACTATTAATCATATCTCGGGAGCTAATTATATGAATTAGTACTTAATTATTTTTAGGTATAAATTTCTTCTTTGGAAGTTTGTATACTGTTAATACTATACTTTGGTCTTGGAGGCTCTGGAATTATTTAATAGAATCAATAATAAATAAATAATAATCCTCCTAAAAATAAATTTTTACATTTTATTACATGATAACGATGACAAATTTTCGAAAATATTTTTATTTTAAATTGCTTAACTAAAATAAAATACGCTCAACGTATTTCGGCAGTACAGTAACTTCTGGTTACCTGTATCATTCATACCTGAAATTTGGCATTTCCTGACCAAAAATCATTTAGTGTACATTCAATAGCTGCATTTTAGCATAGCTACATCAATATTTTGGTGATTTTACATATTGAGAACTCAAAATAATAAAATAAATTCATGTTGTGTCCCACTTTTATAATTGCAAACGCTTTGGGAATACGGACGTATTTAGACATTGGTCTTATGATTGCTTTTTTTCATTGAAAACTGAATTTGAGTTGAAGTTCATATGGAATGGGAACTAATAATAAGTAGAGCGAGATTGATTAGGGAAGAATTTTTGAAATCTCACAAGTGTTTAAATACCGATAGGGAAACTAAACAAGTAACTATCAATAAACACATAAACAATCTCTTCTACCGATTGGAGCAAGTAAGGGTACTTTTGAATGCCAATTACGAAAGGCTCTCAAAAGGCCATAAGGCAGCTGCGGATGCATTTTTCATTGAATTACGTGAAAAATTGATATCCGTATGCTCCAGAAAAAAAATTGCCATATCAATCCCTGAGACATTGCATGAACGTATAATTAGTCCAAAATTAACTGAAGAAGAACAGACGGAGAGCATTCCTGAATCTTCTTATAAAAGTTTAGTTCCTCCAAAAGAACAGAAAGAACAAACAAAAATGGCAAACCCAAGGCTTGAATTTCTGCATGTTGCCACCAGCATACTTCCTGAGTTTGACGGAAGTGCAGTAAACCTTGAACGCTTCCTTGACGCTATAAATTTGGTGGATTCCGTAAAGGAATCGTATGAGGAAGTAGCCGTAAACTTAGTTAAAACCAAATTATGCGGCACAGCTAGAAATTTGATTTCAAAGGAATCAACTCTAGCTGAAGTAGTGGCCACTCTCAAATCATCAGTTAAAGGCGAAAGTGTTGACGTCCTAAATGCCAAGCTCATGAGCGTTAAGCAAGCAGGCAAGGAAGTCAATACTTATGCCAGGGAAATGGAGGAATTATCAAAAAAATTGGAAACCGCATATTTAAATGATGGTTTACCAAATGACACTGCAAAGAAGTATACAACAAATTCAGTAGTAAAGGCAATAATAAAAAATACGCCAATAGAAAAAGTCAAAACTGTTATGGAATCAGGACAATTCCGTAACATGAATGAGGTAATATCCACATTCATAAATAGCTGTACTGAAGCCACCGGTCAGCAAAATTGTGTTTTGACATTTGGCAAGCAAAAGCCTAAAAATAATTTTCAAAAAAACCGCGGAGGTAGACGTGGGTATAACAGATACAACAATGGTATGTATCGAAACAATAATTATAATGATGATTCTCGTGAAAACTATAACGACAGACGAGGTCATAGTAATAATAACGGCAACGGAAATTATAACAGGGGCAAAAATGTTAGGGTTCTCAACGAAGAAAACCCGGGAAACTCCCAGGATCCCCTAATACATCCACAGTAAATGTATACCATCTAAACTTATCCCTCTATAGTTACATTTCCATAAAAACATCTTTAAATGGACAGAGGTCAACCTTTTTAATCGACACGGGTGCCGATATATCTGTAATAAAGGTCGGTAAAGTTAAAAATGAACGTATTGATGAGGATAAAACAACAAAAATTAGTGGTGTTGGTCATGGTTTGGTACGAACCATTGGAAAAGTTGCAGCAGATCTAATTGCTGAAGATTTGCTCATAGGACATGAATTTCATGTTGTCCATGACAACTTTCCAATTCCATCTGATGGAATTATTGGTATGGATTTCGTAAGGAAATATGATTGTCTTCTTGATTATCAAGAAGATAATGACTGGATTGTCCTACGGAATTCTGATTATCCTAGACATATTGCCATAAAAATGTGTCAAGGGCCAAAACCTAACTCCATATCTCTTCCAGCTAGGTCTGAAGTCATACGACTTATAAACATTAAGACCACTGAAAACGAAGTGTTAATACCTAACCAATTGATACAAACTGGTGTATACATTGGAAGTACTATAACATCAAGTGCAATGCCTATGGTAAAAATTATGAATATGACAAATAATGATATTGTCATTACGGATCCAAAAATTAAATTTGAAAAATTAAGTGACTATGAAATAGTACAAAAGAGCAATAAAAATGAAAATGATAAAGAAAAACTGAAAAGACTTTCAAAAAATTTTCCAAAATTTGTTGAGAACAAACTCAAAAATTTATGCTCTGAATTCATAGATATATTTGGTTTGGAATCCGAAAAAATAACAACAAATAATTTTTACAAGCAAAAACTAAGATTGGTAGACCATGATCCCGTATACATAAAAAATTATAGAACACCACATTCTCATAAAGAGGAAGTGAATAGGCAGGTCAATAAACTGGTAAATGATGAAATAGTAGAACCTTCAGCATCGGCATACAATAGTCCAATTTTGTTGGTTCCAAAGAAATCCTTGCCAGGATCTGACCAGAAAAGATGGAGATTAGTCGTGGATTATCGAGGAATAAATAAGAAACTTATAGCCGACAAATTTCCACTTCCTCGCATAGATGACATTTTAGATCAGTTAGGCAGAGCCAAATATTTTTCTTGTCTAGATCTTGTATCTGGATTTCACCAGATCGAACTAGAAGAAGAATCAAGAGATGTGACATCCTTTTCCACAGATAAAGGTTCTTTCAGATTTAAGAGATTACCATATGGTATTAAAATTGCTCCAAATTCATTCCAACGAATGATGACCTTAGCTTTTTCTGGACTTTCACCAGCCCAGGCTTTCTTATACATGGACGATCTTGTAGTGATCGGTTGCTCGGAACAGCATATGTTGAAAAATTTAAGAGACGTATTTGGCATGTGCCGGAAACACAATCTTAAATTACACCCTGAAAAATGTACATTTTTCTGTAGTGAAGTGACATTTTTAGGTCACAAATGTACGGACAAAGGAATTTTGCCCGATGACAGTAAATATTCGATAATTCAAAATTATCCCACACCAAAAAATGGTGATGAAGCTAAACGCTTCGTTGCATTTTGTAATTATTACAGACGGTTCATTCCAAATTTCGCCGAATTATCTAGACACCTCAATAGATTGACTAGGAAAAACGTCGATTTTGAGTGGACCGATGAATGCAACAAAAGCTTTGAAAATCTTAGAAATCAACTACTCAGTCCAAGGATTTTACAATACCCAGATTTTCAAAAACAATTTTGTATCACAACAGATGCAAGTAAACATGCATGTGGTGCCGTGTTAAGTCAAGATCACAATGGTATTCAATTACCAATTGCATATGCATCTAGATCATTTACTAAGGGAGAGAGCAATAAGTCTACAATAGAACAAGAATTAGCAGCCATACATTGGGCCATTCAATATTTTAGGCCTTATATATATGGGAAGAAATTCTTGATAAGGACAGATCACAGGCCACTAACATACCTGTTCTCTATGAAAAATCCGTCGTCGAAATTAACTAGGATGAGACTTGACTTAGAGGAATACGACTTTACAGTCGAATATATTAGGGGAAAAGAAAACAATGGTGCAGATGCACTATCGCGCATTGAATTCAATGATATTAAAAATATTGAAGTCAACTCGATTATGAAGGTGACTACGAGACTTCAGTCGAATCTAGGCAATTCAAATGAGATAAAGAAGAATCCATTGCCTAAAGAATTGGAAAAATTAAAGGTGTATGAGGCAGTAAATGCCCAGGAGCACAGAAAAATGCCAAAATTGCATTTTTCAAAGGATAATGTAGTTATCCAAAAGGGAAAGGTTATCCTTTCTAAATTCAAGTTGAAGGACATTGTTATTAATAGAAATGTAGATCTAGATCACCTCTTTCTAAAGCTTGAAAAAATAGCTTATAACATGGGTCTGACAACCATAACACTATCAATCGATGATAGCATAACAAAAAACATAGGAACAAATGTAGAAACATTTAAAACTATAGGAAATAAAATCTTGCAAGATTCCAGTTTAACAATTGTGCTCACTCCTAAACTTACAAAAGTTACATCCAATTCAGAAAAAATAAAAATTATTCAAAAATATCATGACGATCCCATAACGGGCGGACATCCAGGGATCTCAAGAATGATAAAGAATATAAGACTCAAGTATCATTGGAAAGGTATGGTTAAAGACATAACTAAATATGTCAAACAATGCCGAAAATGCCAAATCTGCAAACATTCCATTAAAAACAAAGAGCCGTTAATAATAACGCCAACTCCACAAAAAGCATTTGACAGGGTTATAATCGACACTATTGGACCTCTACCTAGGTCGAATTCACAGAATGAATATGCTGTGACAATTATGTGCGATTTAACTAAATATTTAGTGGCTATACCAATTTCAAATAAATCCGCTAAAAATGTTGCGAAAGCCATTATGGAGAATTTTATTTTGATATATGGTCCTATGACTTCAATATTGACTGACATGGGTACGGAATACATAAATCAGGTACTCATAGAACTATGTCAACTGATGAAAGTTGAAAAATTAAATTCAACCCCATACCACCATGAGACACTCGGTACTGTTGAGCGATCTCACAGAACCTTTAATGAATACTTAAGATCTTATATTTCATCAGATAAATCCGATTGGGATACTTGGTTAAAATTTTTCCTCTATTGTTATAATACGACTCCGTCTACAGCACATGGATATTGTCCATTTGAATTAGTATTCGGAAAAATACCGAAATCCTTAGATTTCACGCAGCAAGAGCGCATAGATCCTGTTTATAATATTGATTCGTATGAGAAAGAAATAAAGTTCAGGCTACAAGTAGCCCAACGTAGAGCCGCTAGTCTCATCGAAAATGCTAAATTGATTAGACAAAAAGTCTCCATTGAGAAAGCTAATGCAGCTGAAATAGCATTGAATGATTTTGTTTGGGTCCGTAATGAAAGTGGTCATAAATTAGACCCACTCTATAAAGGACCATATAAGGTTATCAGAATTGATAACCATAATAATGTCGATCTTTTGGACGAAAATGGAAAAGTATTTAAAGTCCATAAGGATCGAACGAAAGTGTGTAAATAACTATTTATAACTAATTATATATTTATATAGACTTTCTCGGTAATAAGATAATACGTACTATTTTCAATTTTTCCTTTAATTTTTCTGATCGGATCCCATATTTTTTTTACAACTAATTAATAATAAACCTAATATAAATCTATTTAAAACCTAAATTGATTTCTACAAAAGAAACCGAAATATAGTTTCCGGAGTATTTACCAATTTAGCACACATTTGCATAAGGTTATCGGTTTTGTATGTAAAACAATACATAATAGTTTTAAATATTCAATAATTTTGTTTAATTTCAATACCAAAGATTCAAAAAATAAAACTAAATCAAATTCAAAAATATATATACATATGTATACAAATAAAATAAAAAACAATAGATATAATGAAAAATATTATAAATAATACTTATATAATGTAATAATAATATTATGAAAAATATATATAGAAAGCTAAGAATAATCAATTAAAATCATTGATTATTCTTCGTAAAAAGGGAGGTGTAGTGTGTTTGATATGTTCACGTTGCCATACCTTTAGTATGCAACGTATGATACCTAATATGACATATTTGTCGAACTAGCATACCTTCTGTATGCAACTAATGGTATCAAGTTATCATACCTCCAGTATGTAACTTTACACTTTCAATACCTAGATTTGAGTTATCCACACTACGCTAAGACAGCAAGCATGTATTATGCTTACTGTGCTTTTTCCCACGTTTAGTTTGTACTTCCATAGCTTAAGATAGTTGTAGAAATACTGTTAAGATTCATTCTAAATAAAGCTGTCCAAAACAACTCAACGCGTTTTACCACAGGAACATCAAACGACCTGTTCCTCCCGACAATATAATTTTCTTAATGGGTTTCTTTTGATCTTTCCTCCTATTCTAAGACTGCTCTTCATAATATTCAAACTGCAAGGACTGATGTCTTTAACTACAATTATCACAGGTACTTTTTCACATTCTTCACTTCTGCTTCGAATATAAAACAAGATTTAGATATACATTTTCAAATTTTAAATTACCAAAGGGGAAAATGCGAAAATAGTTTCGTTTACTGGTTATTAAATAACGATACCGTTAATTTATTTCTCATGATGAAGGTAATATTAATTTGTGCCCGGCCAAACTCAACCCTTTTACTTCTTTGCCTTTTCTCGAATAATTTCACTTTTCCCTGTATGCATAATCTGTAACTTTTATCGATTCAATAGTTGTTAAAATTTCTTTTTTTTTGTAAAATAAACAATGAGTAACGTTGTTAAAAAGTTACTGAATTGGGGGGGCTGATATTGTTATTATTATTATAAAAAACACACTTATAGTACCCCCTCAACGTTGTGGTACAAGTAAAAAGAACGTTGGCATTTTTCACAATATTTTTAGTCACAATGTTTAATTCGAAAAAATCTTAAATTCACTTAAATGAAAATGCACATGAAAAAATTCGCACACACTTTCTTCAATAATCTATTTATTTAATAATTGTTCACTTTACACAACGTATTGCAGTTTAATCAGTTTTCGAATTTATCTTTTATTATTTCATTTAAAAACACAAATGGAATATGATGTGGCTAATAATTTCTCTAATTTCAAATTCCAAAACACTGTGTTGTACCCTCATAACAATTACATTATGAAAAGAAAGCAATACAAATAAAAGCACAAAAAAAGAAAGGTAAAACAAAACAAAAAGCAAGAGCTCAAAACTACATTCATAAATAATGCACAGAATATTACACCAGAAGGGAACTATAATGACCTTGGACATTAAGCAAAGTTTCATCTAATCAAGGATATATCCATGGACAGCAAGTAGTTGTAGAAACGCCTGCAGCAGCATACCTTATGCTCTGTTCAAACACTTGTTCAAGGTACACGCGACTGGTTGACTGGCTGGCAGTTCACTGTGTGTAAACATAAACATGAACTTAAACACACACACACCCGAGATTTTTGTTTTGGAGGTCCTTTCCGAAGGCCTTCTTTTATATTTAATTACTGTTATTTATTTGTTAAAGCTTTTAAATACACTTTTTTAACTTTTAAAGTAGATTTGAACTTTTTAACCATTTTTGTGATTTTTAGGACATTCTTAACTTTTTGCTTTATTCCATTTTTTTGCTCTTCGAATAACTCCACTTTTCACTTTCGTTATATGTTTGGTTTTTTTCTTTTCTCGTTTATCCTTTTAAAGTTTTCACTTCATTCCGATACGCGCGCCGTACTTTTATTCCAGAACATCATTTTCCGTAAACACGTCGTATCCTTTGCATTGGCGTTTGAACACTGTTTGCCACAAACCGTGTTCAGTCTATTAGCATCCAGATGCTTGCTCGAAATTTTGCTTTCGTTAGACTTTCATTCCTTGAACCGCCAAACTGCCATCGACATAAATAATTTCCACACAACAACAACAGCGAAAATTGTTTCTGATTAGTTTCACACTCCCGCAACATCCACCATGAAGTCCACAACATTTGTTGAGTATGCGCATGTCAAAAGCATGCCACTCGAACCACAATGTGGAAAGGACCTCTTTTCCACTCCCTATGTTGGTTGGTAAGGACAATTGCCTTTGGAGAACACATGTTATTTTCAGTCAACGGCAGTACTTCATTATGATAGCACGTGCTGTATAGGAAATGATGGGTGAATCCCATTGAAAATTGTTCGTATACGTCCATAGGAAGTCACATCGTTTTAATGCGAACGGAAGTAATTCCAATGCTTTGTTTTAGAGTGAATGAAAAAAGTTTAGACCAACGTACGTGTGTGGATTTGTTAGAAAGTTATATTTTATGTGGGCGTATGTGTTGATGGATTTTAAACTTTTCTTTGGTGATATATGAACGTTATAGAAATTTCTAAGTTTTGTAGGATTTAGTTTATGACAGATTTTATGTGGGAAAGTTTTTTCGCAAAAGAAGTGAACACAAAGAAACTTGGATTTTCAATGAAAATTTATATTTTTGGGAATTTTTTTTTTGATTTTAACTATGTTCTCTACCATACTAGCTTACGTAATTTGAAGTAGCGAAATTTGCCGATTTTTTGCAAGTTCTGGAACAGTATTATAGTTGTTTACATTTCGCTGTGCTAAGGGGTATTATATATTTCGCAACATATTTATTGTTCAATTTGGATGATAATTAGGGAAGATAATTTTTTACACATAGGAAGAAACTTCTTGCTTGCGGCTATAATCGGCTTAGATTTGGATATATGTATGTATCTTCCATATGCACATGGGGGTTTCTGAGTAAAATCGGACACTTTTTCAAAAAGTGGTTTGTGATTTCCTTTATTTTTTTTTTAAATAATGTGCAAAGAAATATTCGTAACTTCTTTAATATTGGTCCAATTTGAAAATATCTTTTTTGTATTTTTTGTTATTTTATCACCTATCTAATTAAAAATAGGAAAAATGCACAGTGGTCATAGATGCAATTTTTGCGATTTAAAATTTAATATCTAAGACTAGCAGTATATTTTCACATTTTTTTTTTGTTTTTTTTTTTGACTATAGGTTCCAGAGTTACCTCGTCTTGAAAAAATCGAACTCTATAAAAAATATGTGCAAAGAAATACTCATAATTGAAAATATATATATATTTTTTTTGTATTTTTTGTTATTTTATCAGCCATCTAATAAAATGCCGCGTTGCTGGCCCGAAGTAATGAGTTTTAATGATAACTTTTTATAGACAATTTAAAATTAGGTATTTTCTACCTCACTTCTTCGGTCCATTGACAAACCGAGAAAGATTTAAAATATAACAAGAGATTTTGTCTGTAACCTTCCCTTTCTCTTACGGACAATGTCGGATTTTTTCACCCATTGAAGCTGTTTAGGATTTATTATCGTCCATGTCCCCGGTCTTTATCCTAAAGCGATCTAATTACACTGTGAACCGACATTTTGGGGGGTGGAAAATTCCTATTGGAGATGAAAGCCCTTGGTGAGTATATACAGAACCTCTAAGGACAGATTCGCCGTGAGTCGAACTTTCGCGATATGGCGTGATGAATATTTTGCTGGAGACCCTAAAAGCCATCTGGAATCAGCGTTATATCTTTGTTCGCTGTTGTTTAAGCTTATATATAAGATGACATGTCTTCAGTCAAATCAAATGAGGATTTTTTTCGTAGAACATTTCGACCTTCTAACTCGCTTCCTTCGATGTCCTTTTCGTCCTTTATTTCAAGAACCGTAATAAAAGTGGTACAATATGACATTTTTCAGCTTCGGAATATTCTACAAAAATGTCGCTCGGAAGATTTTAGGTACGGTTCCCAAAGACATAAAATCGATAAAATCTTGTTTAAGCGGTCGTTTTTCACTTATACCCGAATCTTGCTCAGACAGCCCTATATCTATTTATTTCAATATATTATTGTTAACCTATTGATGGGCTAGAATTCTCGGAGTCACTAAAACAGTTGGATCTCGTTTTGCTAAGCACGTTAATTTCATTATTTTTTGGAATAAAGATCCGGATATCCGAATTATGGAACCGGTTATTCTGATATTAAAACGGAATTTTATCCGGTTTTTATGAACCGATTAACCGTATATGTATATCACTAGAAAGCTATTAAGATTGGCAATCAGATATGATTAATATGCATAAGACATTTTAAGCGGCATTGGTGCTGGAACCAAAAAACCGTATTTTTGAACCGTTTCTTAACGTATGTGAGGATACATTTCTGTGCGTGAAAAAAATTATTATCATGACCTGGAGGGTGGAAAATTCTTTTTGGAGGTGAAAGCCCTTGTTGAGGACATACAGAACCCTGAAGGGCAGATCCGCCGTGAGTCGAACCTTTGAGTTATGGCGGGTTGAATTCTGGGATGGTGACCCATTATTGCAAGTGTAAAAAGTTACGTAACTGAATTTCAAGTGGGTTTAGGGTTCTACTGGGACAGTATGTGCTAAGTCAAATCAATTTAAGACGATTTCTGTAGAACATTTAGTGTCTTACTCCTATCCTGCTGTTGTTTACGTCTTTGTTGTTGAAAAAATTATAAAAATATACTTTAAAGAAAAGGAAAGATACAATTTCGGGGTTAAAATATTAAAACAAAAAAACCCCAGCCGATTTGCCTAGGGCACATCACGAAAATAATCTTACGCCGACATAGCACATATTGTCCCAGTAGAACCCTAAACCCACTTGAAATTCAGTTACGTAACTTTTTACACTTGCAATAATGGGTCACCATCCCAGAATTCAACCCGCCATAACTCAAAGGTTCGACTCACGGCAGATCTGCCCTTCAGGGTTCTGTATGTCCTCAACAAGGGCTTTCACCTCCAAAAAGAATTTTCCACCCCCCAGGTCATGATAATCATTTTTTTCACGCACAGAAATGTATCCTCACATACGTTAAGAAACGGTTCAAAAATACGGTTTTTTTGTAGAATATTCCGAAGCTGAAAAATGTCATATTGTACCACTTTTATTACGGTTCTTGAAATAAAGGACGAAAAGGACATTGAAGGAAGCGAGTTAGAAGGTCGAAATGTTCTACGAAAAAATTCCTCATTTGATTTGACTGAAGACATGTCATCTTATATATAAGCTTAAACAACAGCGAACAAAGATATAACGCTGATTCCAGATGGCTTTTAGGGTCTTCCAGCAAAATATTCATCACGCCATATCGCGAAAGTTCGACTCACGGCGAATCTGTCCTTCGGGGTTCTGTATATACTCACCAAGGGCTTTCATCTCCAATAGGAATTTTCCACCCCCCAGACTTTAAGCTCCATTTTGTTGCACAGTGTTATAAGCGATCTAATTATAAGTCGAATTCTCCTGCTTATTGAGACTTATATGTTTTAATTTTTCATGGCTGATGGATCGTTGAACCTCACCGTTTAAGAAAATTTGTAATTTAGCGTTTGTCTCGATCGCGGGCGCAACCACCGTTGTATCGAAAATTAATTTTCAAAGCGATGCACTCATAGGTTTAGCAAATATAGCGATTATAAAACAATAGGCCCCAGAAATTCGTCTAGCATTTTGGACCACGGGACATTTCTGAACATTTTCTGAAAATTCATTGAAATTAGGTTCAGTAGTTTTGGAAAAATAATGTACTCAAAAGAGTGGGTGTCATCAGTTTTCAAGATATAACATATTTAAAAAAGTAGGCGTGGTCCGGTATTTTGGCTCCAAAGATGTACCTAGGGTACACTCAACCCCATTGCTTCCCAAAATTTATGCTGAAACCGGTATAATCATAAGTTTGGCTTATACCCATAGCGTTTAAAATAAAGGCATGATGAAGGTACCCTCCCCCGAAATTCATAAAATATAGATAACAACGGCGAACATTGAGCTTTTGCTGCAAACTTGATAGAAATCTGTTCAGTAGTAATGGATGCCATTAAAAACGAACGACATTTGATTTTTATTTATAAAGAAGATACAGTTTGACAGCAAATGTATTGCAAAGGCCAAAATTGTAAAAAATTTCATATTAACTGTTCGCTTATGACAACAAATTATGCAAAAACTATACGGTTTTTTGTTCACAACTCTTGCTGTACAAAGTTTATTTGCAATTCATAACAAATACGAACTAAAATAATGGACTGTTTCTCTAAAACAATTCGAACTCAAATTTGTTCGAATTACTACCAAACACCTGTTATTGTAGAACAATTTTGTTTGATTAAAAACACAAATGGAGTAAATATTTTTCAAAAACATACGTTTGGTAGTAGTTCGAACGAATTTTAGTTCGAATCGTCTTAGTGAAACAGGCCATAAGAATTACCTACTACTTTGAGGTGACAATAAATGTATTGCATAGGGAAAAGCAGTACTACATATAAAACTAATCATTTTTGAAAATTTTTGTAGTCATTGTGAATTTTTATGACTTTTGCGGCTAATAGTGGACTAACACTATTGAATGTGATAAAGTTCAGTGATAATAAAAGCCGTCGTGGAGGGTCTTCAGACCGGTAAAAAACGTATGAGTCCATATTGACAGTAAACAACGACGAATCGGCCGCAGACAAGCCTGAAAAGAATGAATATTTGAATCAATATGTATTGTCGGATATGGGACCAATGCAAAATAGTCCGATTTTGGCTTTGAAAACATCGAAATACCTCTAGGCACTATAGGGAAAAATAGACCCTCAGTGTATTGTTTTAAAAGACCTACAAGAGAGTTCTATTTCCTCTCACAATATTATTGGAATCATTTCATTTTTACTAAATGGATAGATGTTATACTCAGCTATCATAATAAATCCCAAAAAGTGCGCCAATTCTAATAAAACCTATCATATATGGAAACTATACACTTTCTAGAAAAGCTGGAATACCGAATTTTTGGGTACTATATATATTACCACGCAAAAAAGTATGCAAAATCGGGTTCACGGACGTAATAATGATTGGGAAGACATCCCCACTGACATCATTAGGAAATATTTAATATTCATTATTCTGAAAGTCGCTAAAACGGGTCCAAAAAGCTCAAACACGTCCAAATACCACCATTCCAAAGGCTAGATCATGACCTATTAATCTTATTTGTGTAAGTTGCTGATGTTATATTTCAAAACTAATCTGATAAATACCTCGGGCCAAACCCCTGATATCAACCCTTATCAAATTTTTGGGTCCCTTTTAAGAACAAAACTCGAAAAAGGTCCTCCAAAGAAGGATCAAAATTTAATAAAAATTGGGGAACCAGTACCCTTAGAGTGTAACATGTCGAGCCTTAAATTTTTAACTAGGCTCATTGTTTTGGGGACCAATAGCAAACGATTTGCACAAAAAACCGTATAGTTTTTACATAATTTGTTGCCATAAACGAACAATTAATATGCATTTTTTTACAATGTTGGCCTTTGCAATACATTTGTTGTCTAACTGTATAGCATTTTTAACGAAATAGAGTATATGTGGCCACATAAGATTTCAATAAACAACTTTCTAGAACATGTATAGATTCAAGAACGATTCTTCAAGCTTAAAATTCGATTATTTTAGATCATTCCTTCCTGTTCAGGTCCGTAAATAACAAACCTTTCAAATTTCCTTGTGTTTAGAACAGTTAGTTATTTCCAGACCTGAGCAGGAGGAAACATTAAAAATAATTTTATTGTTTGCGAATTTCAGCTTAAAGAATCATTCCTAGAATCTTTTTAGGTACATTTTGGAATGTTTTTGGCTATTTTCGCATTTAAGAACCGTTCATAGACATTTCGTAAGTTCCGGAAAGTTGTTTTCTGATATCTTTGCTGCTTCATTGTGGTTGATTACTCTCTTGAATTTTGAACGGTTTAGTATCTATGGAGGGGAAACTAAGAAAAGAGGATAAAATTCGCATTTGTTTAACTACTTTTTCCATTAAGAACCAATTGTACAGAGTTCGTATGTTCTAGAGAATTGTTTATTGAGATCTAACGAACATTTTACAAGTTGGTTGTTTCCTTAATTTTGATCGGTTTGATATCTACAGACTAAAATCCGAGAAAAAACAATAATGGAAATTGGACCTTGACGATTTTGACCTTGAAGATGAGGTCGAATGGATTTTTGTGTGTTCGCAATTATTATTCTTTAGGACGAGAGCTACAACTTTGACTCTACGAGTAATCCTAAACTCCAAGCGGTATAGAAGATATGTGCCTGACAAAATGATCCGTTTTGACATGAAAGCCTAAGGTCTCTATGGGCCCATAAACGCGAAAGTTAAAGTGATAGGGAAAAACGTCGGGACACGTGCCTTCTTATTTTTGGGCTTCTATCAAGCTGTGGTTAGAATGTGTAGGTCATAATATGGTTAATAAACCATGACTCAACAAATGAGAGACATTACTTAAATATGGTACTTTGTCATCGTTGGGGGTATAAAACTTTCCAATTGAAACTTTTCAGTACAGACCCGCGTCTTCATATAACCCCCATAGAAGCGTGCCTTCCGATATCCGGTATTTTGAAGGTGGAGGCCTCAATATCCTACCGAAATGGCTGAAATTTGGTACTTTGTCTTCGTTGGGGGTGTAAAACTTTTCAATTGAAATTCTTCGGTATAGGTACACATCGTCAGATAGCCCCTAGAGAATCGTACCTCCCGATTTGCGGTATTTTGATGGTTGTGCCTTCAATATCCCACCGAAACGACTGAAATTTGGTATTTAGTCTTCGTTGGGTGTAAAAAACGAAATTGCTGAAATTTGGTATTTGGTCTTCGTTGAGGGTTTGAAACTTTTCACCAGAAATTTGTCATAACCCCCATAGAACTGCATCTCCCGATTTTCGTTGTTTTGAAGATTGTGGCCTCAATATCACACCGAAATTGCTGAGAATTGGTATTTAGTTTTCATTAAGACCAAAAAACATTTCGCTCAAACTTTATATGTACAGGTCCACGTTTTCATATAAGCCCAATAGAAAGGTACCGCCTGATTTTTTGTATTTAAAAAGTTTTCGCTACATTATCTCACCGAAATGGCTGAGATTTGGTATTTAGTTTGGAGCTACATAACTTTTCTTCATAAATTTGTCAGTATACGTCCACATTTTGATATAGCCCCATAGAACGGGGGCTCAGCCACATTATTTTACCGAAATGGCTGAGATTCGATATTAAGTCTTCTTTGGGGCTACATTACTTTCCCCCAGAACTTTGTCGCTATAGGTGCAGATTGTGATATAGACCCCATAGAGCGATACCTCCCAATTTTAGGTATTTTTAATGTTTTTATCATATTTTCTCACCTAAATGGCTGAAATAAAGTATTTAGTCTTCTTTGGAGCTACACATTTTACTCCCAAAATCCCATTTGTTAGTATATGTCCATGTTTTGTCATTGCCTCCATAGAATGGTACTTTCCGATTTTCAATAGTTTAAAGGTTTTAGTCACATTTTCTCATCTAAATGGCTGAAATTTGGTATTAAGTCTTCTTAGGCCCATAGAACGATACCTCTTGATTTTCGGTATTTTGAAAGTTTTGGGCACATTTGACTTTGTTCTTTTAGTACGAGAATGCAATACTTAATTCAGTGTAAATATAAATTTTTAAGATATAAAGAAAAAAAAATAGAAAGTGCTAACTAAAACACCAATTTTGGATTAAGACGCTCTTTTAGTAAATGAGCTATATAGCCATATATATGTATGAGTACATTTAATAAAACATTTGTATTTATAACATTAAATAAATGTGTTCATTGTTATCACACAATGTACAGAGGGCTTATTGTTTGCTTATTAAACTTTAACCTTATTTATAAATAATTCATTTGCCTAGTTTTAGCCTTGCTACTAATTACTACAAATAAAGGACTTTGTTATTTCAATATACATACATATACGCTCATAATACTAATATAATAATTTGTGCGGTATTTTAAGTGGAACAAGCTCCATTGTGTATATAACACTAGAAAATAAATATGTAGAATTGGGATTCTATTTTATCAGGAAAATATTGTTGATATATAATAAATAAAGGATTCAATCTAAAAATTAGATTTTAAGTAGATAATCATTTCACTTTAACATTATACAGATTTAAAGCTCCTCGCAGATTAAAGTTTTTTCTATAGTACACACATGCAGAAACGAGATATTGTATCAGCAATCATATTCTAAGAACAAAAAAGTGGTTCAAACATCTGAAAATATATATTGTTGATTCAGCAAAATATTATATGTTTGAAACAACAATATATATTTTCAGATTCTTAATATACTCGATTTTTTCTAAGAATATGATTGATCCTACAATATCACTTCTCTGCGTGCACTTGAGACCTAGTCCCGAAGCCATGTTTGAGTAATGGAAGGAAATGTGAAAGTGAAAAACGAGATCAAAAAGCACAGTTTGGAAATCCATTTATAGTTCGAATTATAGAGCAATTGTTATATATCGACCATCTTACCAACTAATAATTGATTTTAGCAATTCGATTTCACAATGTTTTTATGTATGTAAAATAAGGTATATGAAAAACAAACATATGAAAATTGCTTCTATTAACATCATCTTGTGCGTAACACTTGTGTATATTGCCGATACAAATAAAGACAAATTGCGTACTATAGTTCATCCAAAATATTTATTATTTCTCCATGGGCATTTGCTGTCATTTAAATAGGAACCATGTTCGTACTGTTCAATGTTAAATCTAACTACACTGTATTGTTTACAACACTGTTACCAAAGTGTGTGAATAGTTTATGAACAGGAAAAACAGGGTGATATATTTTTTACGAATTTTGTATTTATTTGTACCCCCTTCGAAGACTAAATCCAACATTTCACCCATTTCGGTTTGACGCTGAATGACGCTGAATGACGCTGAATGACGCTGAAACTTTCGAAATACCGAAAATCGGGAGGATTATGGAATATGTTATACCCTCAAAATACCAAATTTCATCCACTTTGGTTTGATAATGACGCTGAAAGCTTCAAAATACCGAAAATCGAGAAAATACAGAAACGTGGGAAGTACCGTTCTATGGAGCGAAGACGTGAACCAATACTAATAGTTCTCTTCTGAAAAATTGTGTGCCCCATCTAAGACTAAATACGAAATTTCATTCATTTCGGTGGATGAAACCTTCGAAATACAAAAAAAAAATCGGCAGGTACCGTTCTATGAGACGAAGACGTGGATAATTGTCTTCTGGAATATCGGGAGGAAACGTTCTATGGGGCGAAGACGTGGACCTATACTGTTAGTTTTCTTCTGAAATATTTTGTACACCCATCGAAGACTAAATACCAAATTTCAGCCATTTATGTTTGAGAATGACGCTGAAACCTGCAACATATCGATAACACTGTGAACACAAATTTTGGGGCAGAGATAATTCCTTTTGGAGATGAAAGTCCTTGGTGAGTATATTAAGAATCCTAAATGACAGATCCGCCGTGAGTCGAACTTCCGCGTTATGGCGTGATGAAATTTTTGCTATAAACCCTGTAAGGCATCAGGAATTAGCGTTATATCTTTGTTCACTGTTGTTTTAGCTTATTTTTGAGATGACATGTCTGAGCGACAGTTTTGCAGCACATTTCGAAGCTGAAAAACGTCATCTTGTGGTACTTTTACAGCGGCTCTTAAAATAAAGGACGACAAGGACATTGAAGGAAGCGAGTTAGAAGGTCGAAGTGCTCTACGAAAATAATCCTCATTCGATCCGAATGAAGACATGTCATCTCAAAAATAAACTAAAGCAACAATGATCAAAGGTATAACGCTAATTCCTGACGGCATACATGGTCTCCAGCAAAAACTTCATCACGCCATAACGCGGAAGTTCGACTCACGGCGGTTCAGTCCTTCGGGGTTCTTAAAATACTCACCAAGGCCTTTCTTCCCAAGAGGAATTTTCCGTGCGCCAGACTTTCAACTCCATTTTGTTGCACAGTGTAATCGGAAGGTATCGTTCTATGGAGGTTATGCAAGGGTTGCTCGATAAGTTTCTGTCCTAGTAAACACTGCATGTTAACAGGTGCCATTTAGCATATCCGTTGGAAAGTTTGACATTTCTTAGCATAATCGTACTCAGAATAGTTTGACATACGACCATGTGTTGTATTGTATACAGTGTCTTGAAAAAATGACATTGCCAAAAAAGGAAATTTACTTATAACACTGTGAACCGAAATTTTGGGGGGTGGAAAATTCATTTTGGGGATGAAAGCTCTTGGTGAGTATATACAAAACCCAGAAGGACAGATCCGCCGTGAGTCGAACTTTTGAGATATGGCGTGATGAATATTTTGCTTGAGACCCTATAAGCCCTCAGATATTAGCGTTATATCTTTGTCCGCTGTTGTTTTAGCTTATTTTTGAGATCACATTTCTTCAGCCAAATCAAATGGAGATTGTTTTCGTAGAGCATTTTGACCTTCTATCTCGCTTCCTTCAATGTCCTTTTCGTCCTTTATTTTAAGAGCCGCCATAAAAGTACCACAAGATGACGTTTTTCAGCTTCGAAATATTCTGCAAAAATGTCGCTCAGAAAATTTTAGGTACGGCTCTCATTGACAACTAATCGATTTTGTCGCGGGACAGGCCCAGCAAAAAATATATGTTTCCTTGAAGAAAGGAATTATGCATGTCTTTAAGAAAAAATCCAAGAAAATCGGAGCTCGTTTAGTATAATTATTCCACGTTAGTGTCATTTTATCCAAAAAGAGCCCATTTAACCCACATGTGTAATCGGAAGCATAACGGGAACGACCCCAACCAAAACTCTCCGATTTTTTGAATTTTTGACTCGAAAGGCAAGATTTTAAACCGGCTTCGACTCGGTTCTACTGAACCGATTACTGAAACATAGGTTTCGTTTGAAAGCTTATGGAAACCGGTCCGGCTTATTATGTTCTTACGCGGCTTACTTTTTCACATGTGTAATTTGACACTTTTATCACGATATCTCAAGAATGGCGACACCTATTGATAAGTCATATAGATTACATTATATTCTATATACAATTTTTAAGCCTGCTACTTTTACTTTATCCGATTTCTGATAGGTCTTAACGTTTTTGAGAAAAATAAAAAAAAAACTGAATAAGGCCTCCACAAAATTACCTTTGACCCTGAATAACTTCGTTTGCACACGTGGGATCGATGGGGACTTTTAGGACGTTACTTCTTATGGCAAACCCTAGCTTTCCACCAAAACTCAGCTTTCTGGAAATTTTTGCAATTTTCTCCTTATACGCATGTGAAAAACTGGTTTAATGAATACAATCGTGGCAGCGGCTCCTTCAAAAGCGAAGGTAGGAAGGTCGTACAATAACGGCCTTTGTGCCAGAAAACATTGAAGCCATGCGTGAACTGAAAATGCAAGATCTCCATTTTATATACCGTAAGATAGAGGCATCCTTGTTCATTTCTTTCATCTGCCTTTACATTCGATATTGCATAAAAACCTGGCCGCAAAAAAGGTTTGTTCTCCTTGGATCCCGTGTCGACCGTTGCAAGAAATTTCGAAAAAAAAAAACACACACAATCGCTGTGCAATTGTTCCACAAACATCCCAGGCGGTACATGGGAGATTTCTCTTACAGTCTGTCGCAAAAGTTAGTATACACCGTTGAAAACAAAATGTATTAGGGATAAAAAGCACAATAACTTATTGAAAACAACAAACAATTAGTTTTATTTGAGAGACACAAAGGTCGTCTTCGGTAATAACAATTAAAAGTGCGCAATATTTGCATACATTAGCAAATGTACGGTTCGAATCCAAAAAAGCCCAAAATTTATATCGCAAAAGTTAGTATACAACGGAGAATCCCCGTGGAACTGTTTAAAAAATTCTTGATATTTTTGAACAAAATGAAACTAAATCTGTACTTAAGATCATAAAGAGTATATTAATTGCTTTTAATCGCAGTTATATTACTTATAGTGACAAGTCCAACGTACACTGGATCGTAAAATCCACAAAAATTGGTCATCTTCAAATACAACAACTGTAGCGACAAAATTCCGGGTGTTATGTCCTGTTTATGAATTTTAAAGCCATGAAATGCTCAGAAAAGCTCTAACGTTTCAATATAGGGTGATCTTGATCGAGTTCGACTTGTCCTTTTTGAAGAAACGGGAATTTCTTGAAGGAAACCCATACTTTTGAGGCCGTTGTCCTTTTGAAACATGTAACAATCTTTAATCCTTACACATAAGGACTTTCGTTTTCAGTTAATTTTCTCACAAATTATGTCCCTTTTCACATTCCCACCAAAAATAAATAGTAGGAGAACCTCAATTTCTGGTGTAAGCCCTACAGTGATACTCCACCAACACAGAAGGATATGATGGCTAATTTAAAAATTTAATACAGAGCTTTCTCTACTGTTATAACGCATGGATTGTGCAAAAACGTTCTGAAAAGCTGTGTTCGCTTCACTTAGGACCGAAATACAACTAAATGGATCAGCTAGAAGTAGTTCATTAGACATTAGTAGTACATTAGACACTAGGGACACGAGAAGCATGTCCGATACTGCTAAAAGGCCAGTAGGGCAGTATAACTGTAGGGCTTACAACGGACCTTGAAGTTTACTTTTGGTTGGAATATGAAAGGGGGCAACATTTTTGAGAAAATTAACTCAAAAGGAAAGTCATTATGTGTAAGGATTAAGAATTATTACATGTTTCAAAAGGACAATGGCCTCATAAGTATGGATTTCCTTCAAGAAATTCCCGTTGTTTCAAACAGGACAAGTCGAAACTCGATCAAGCTCACCCCATATTAAAACTTTTGAGCTTTTCTGAGCATTTCATGGCTTTAGAATTCATAAACAGGACATAACACCCGGAATTTTGTCGCTACAGTTGTTGTATTTGTAGATGACCAATTTTTGTGGTTTTTACGATCCAGTGTACGTTGGACTTCTCACTATAAGTACTATAACTGCCATTAAAACCAATTAATATACTCTTTATGATCTTAAGTACAGATTTAGTTTCATTTTGTTCAAAAATATCAAGAATTTTTTACACAGTTCCACGAGGTTTCTCCGCCGTATACTAACTTTTGCGACATAAATTTTGGTCTTTTTGGGATTCAAACCGTACATTTGCTAATGTATGCAAATATTGCGCACTTTTAGTTGTTATTACGGAAGACAACCTTCTTGTCTATCAAATAAAACCAATTGTTTGTTGTTTTCAATAAATTATAGTGATATTTATCCCTAATACATTTTGGTTTCAACGGTGTATACTAACTTTTGCGACAGACTGTATATCAATGAGTGTACCCCGATTCACATTTCCCCAATGATATGGAACCTACAGTTTATCACCGAGTCCAAACGGCGTGCCCTAAGCCACCACTTGTAGAGAAGTTTTACATGGCTTAAATACTGTGGAAATGTCGCCATCATTACTGAGGGGTATTTTGCCACCGTTGAAAATTTGCTGTTGTCTAGCCGGGGAAACGAACCCACGATCTTCTGGCTTCAAGGCTGCACATCCGCCTTGCACGCAGAAGATCGTGGGTTCGTTTCCCCGGCTAGACAACATCAAATTTTCAACCATTGTACCATTGTACTACGGTGACACCCTGTGCTGTGCTTTAAATGGTCCCAGGTAACGAATCATAGAACAATGCGTATGAGCCCGAAAAATAGCAGTCGCCAGAAGATGCTGTAGAAACGTTCAAAACCCACTTTTTGGAGGTGCATCAAGGCATTGGAAAAAATGCTTCAACAAGTGAAAGAGTACGTCAGAAAACAATAAACCCATTTTTGCTAATAAATATTCGCATTTTCATTGTTAGGCCAGAAATTTATTGAGCAACCCTCGTATCAAAACGTGGACGATATAGCCCATTTGCAATATCAAACATCCTTAGAGTAACATAAATCCCAGAAAAAATACTCATTACAAAACCCCCTACTAGCCCATTATTTTAACAAGGGCATGTCGCGCGAAGTAGGTAGTTATTATACCCTCAGCATATATGCTAACGAGGGTATACACACTTTCATACGGGCAAAATGTGCTTCATGGGAATAATGGTTTTAGACCCCAAGTATGTTTGGACGAAATGTGTTTCAGACAATTTGGAGTCGATTGAGCAATGTCTTACAAACTTAGTTTAAGTTCGAAGATGGGCTATATCGGTCCACTCCTTCCGGTACCTCCCACACAAAAGTTCGAAAATGTTCGGAAAATTCGTGCTCAGGATAACTCTTAAAGGTAGTAACCGATTAGGTCCATTCCTTGCACATCGTGAAATTTGTACCAGACTTAGATAAGGTTTCAAAGTTCAGTTTAGGGTCATCTCTCGAATGGCTTTGATTTTTGTTTTAGCAACTTGTATTCACTGCCCCCCATACGATGGTACAAGTTTCAAGTTTCATTTGCGGCATGAAAGTTGCAAAAAAACCCCTATGACACGTGTGAGGTGGTTGGAGCGCAAGATAACTCTAGAACGGATCTGCCGATTCCATCCAAAATTTGGCTTTAGTAATATTTTGTCCAAACATAGTTTAAGTTCGAAGATAAGCCATATCGGTATACTCCTTCCGGTACCTCCCCCACAAAAGTTCAAAAATGGTCGGAAAAATTGTTCGTACGGTAACTATTGAAGGGAGTGGCCGAATTGGTCCATACTTTACACATCCTAATATATCTACCAGATATAGATCAGGTTCAAATATGGACTATATTTGTCCACTCCATCCGGTACCTCCCACACAAAATTTCGGATAAGTTCACTTTAAGACCTGATATTGAATCACATTGATTTTTAATGAATCAACTTGCATTCGCTGCCTCAATTACGATTGTAAAAGTTTTTTTTTTTCAGGGGCAAGTCCATACTTTTTGAGCAAACAGCCCGAAGGGTGTAAAAACCCCCCTATGGCACCATATTTACTTCCATAATGGTCAATGTCGATCCATTCCTTTTAGTATCTCCTCCGCAAAACTTTTGATCAACATTTTTGTCGGTCCAAACGCCCAAAATTTTAAAAACCCCCTAAATACATACGTTTTTAGGGAAAAAATGGTTTCAATATACACAGGCTGAGGGTATATCTCTCTCGGCCAAGCCGACTGATACTTTTTTACTTGTTTTTTGAACACTTAAATTTAGATAAATAAATGAAAAATAATTAATTCCATATTTCAGGATTCTGCTCTATCTGTAAATCCAAATTGTACAATTTTAGTACCATTTAGTCCTCATCGTACCATAAGTGCGATCCTTCGCTTCAACAATATTTTCAAATTTCAGGTTTCCAGCTCAAAATTGTACCAAATTTAATACCATTTAGTACTTTTCGTAAACATAAGAACGAATTTCCAAAACGTCATCCATATCTCAATCATACACTTCAACAGTAATGCTAATTTCAGGTTTCCAGCTCTATCCGATCACCCAAATCCAAATTGTATCAAATTTAGTACCATTTAGTACTTGTGTGAACATACATATGTGCGAATTTCCAAAAATATTTATATTCAATACTACTACCGTAATCATAATTAAAAATTTCATGATCGCATCTCCTTCCGTTCAACCAATTCCAAATAGTACCAGTTAATACATTTCGTACACATACGTACGAATTTCCAAAACTACATCCATACCTAAATTCTATACTCCAATAGTATTCTTAATTAAAAATTTCCGGTTTCCAACTATATCCGTTCACCCAAATCCAAATTTTACCAAATTTAGTACTTATCGTACACATAAGTATGAACTTCCAAAACCAGTTCCTTATATCAACACCACTTTCCAACCTTGATTCCCATACCAAATTTCAAGATTCTAGCTATACCCGTTTAAAATATTTAATAGGTACCAAATTTAGTAACTTTTAGTACTTTTCGTACACTTACAGGTCGAATTTTCAAAAACCCTTTGGTACATCATTCTAAATCTCCATCAGAGGCCGCTATTCAAAGGAAGAAGATTTCTAGCTCTTCCCGTTTGCCTAATACAAATTGTACCCTATTTAGTACGTTTTAGTACTTTTCGTACCCTTCTAATTCGAATTTCCAAAATCCCGGCCTTATCTCACCCCTAAACACCAACAAAAACCCACACCCAAAATTTCAAGCTTCTAACTTCAGTCGTTTCGTCTGGGCGATGATCCGTCAGTCCCTAACTCAGTCATCACAAAGTTATTTTATATATTAAGATTCGCCAGGGCGAATACTGATTGACTGATTATATTTGTTGCACCCTGTATTTGCTGCGTATTCATATTAAATGAGTGATTGGCAAAATGAGGAGGTACCTATGTTTACATGAATGTACCGAATGAACACTGCAGTGAATATTAAACAGATACTTAATATGGATTATTGTCGTACGATAATTACGGCCCTGATGTCTATACTGTGTGTCAATGATGATAATGACTGCAGTAATGGGTGACACTGATGATGTTGATGATGATAGTTGTTCTAGTTGTCTTTGTTATTCTAATTATAGAGTCTGTTATTGGCAAAGCTGCATTTGGGCAAAACGTATGCAATATTTTTTATGATGTCTACGAGTTATTTCAAAAATAGACATTTTAGTTATCACAAAAAAATAATCTAAGTAATTGAGCATAACATTTGAATTACGAATTGATGCACAACATTTCTAAAATCCCATCTTATTGTCATCTTCAAATAGAGGAAATGTATGCAATCAAGTTTTCAATGGAAATCTTATGTTCATATAACTGTGCTAAGAATTTAAGGCTTAAAATGAACAATAACGAAAAAACTTAATTAAAAAGCAAATAGAAAGTGCCACATATTATCTTAAATATTCAAAATTTTGGAATGAATAAAACATCTAACTTATGCATGCATAATTTGTATGGGACAAAAAAAAACATCGCGGTAATGTCCTTGTCCTATATTCGTGTTTTATTTTAGTTCGCTGTTGTTTTTTATTTCCCATCAGCTTAGAGAGTTATGTTACGACGTGAGCGTTATGAAGGATAACACAGCTGATGTTGGTTGGCACTGTGCCACAACAAAACGTGCATAGAAAAAGAAAAGTGATATCACTCATCTAAACGAACTAAGCTAGCGCATGAATGATGACTACCTTTTGCCATCACATCAGGGATGGAAAACTCTATGGCTTAGTGAGAGCTGACTGCAAAATTTATTTGAAAATTATAATTTTTAAGGAAATTTTTTGGGTCTTTAATAGCTATTTAAATAAGAGTAGAAATAGCTCCCTAAGTTAATTTATGCTAGACTCAGACACCGGAAGATCTTTGCCAAATTAAACCCAATGAGAAGTTATCTAGCATCTTCTTCCGACAACCACACTATGGAATCTGAGAATATTACTTGTGGATATAACATATGGAAAGACATCCTGGCCCATATACCAATTCGAGTCATTGGTAGCTATAACAAGTAAAAATCGTTAAGTTCGGCAGGATCGAACTTTCATTCATTAATTTCCTTTCATGTCCACAATTTTACGAGGAGGAGTTCTGTGACCGCTAAGAACCTCAAATGTGAAATAAGAGGTAGTTTTTTTTATAGGATGTAAGAAAAATTCCCAATATACTGAAAATCGGGAGGTACTGTTATATGGGTACCAAAATATGGACGTAAGTTAAAAATTTTAATTAGGAAGTTTTGCGACCACTGGAAACTTCAAACATAAAATTACAGGCAGTTCGGTCAAAAATGTGGGCTCAAAGGCCATATATCCTTGGATATATGGGCTCAAAGGTCATCTATCCTTGGATAGATGGACTCAAAGGCCATCTATCGTTGGATAGATGGGCTCAAAGGTCATCTATCGTTGGATAGATGGGCTCAAAGGTCATCTATCCTTGGATAGATGGGCTCAAAGGCCATCTATCGTTGGATAGATGGGCTCAAAGGTCATCTATCGTTGGATAGATGGGCTCAAAGGTCATCTATCCTTGGATAGATGGGCTCAAAGGTCATCTATCCTTGGATAGATGGGCTCAAAGGTCATCTATAGTTGGATAGATGGGCTCAAAGGCCATCTATCGTTGGATAGATGGGCTCAAAGGCCATCTATAGTCGGGCTCAAAGGCCATCTATAGATGGGCTCAAAGGCCATCTATAGATGGGCTCAAAGGCCATCTATAGATGGGCTCAAAGGCCATCTATAGATGGGCTCAAAGGCCATCTATAGATGGGCTCAAAGGCCATCTATAGATGGGCTCAAAGGCCATCTATCGTTGGATAGATGGGCTCAAAGGCCATCTATCGTTGGAAAGATGGGCTCAATGGCCATCTATCGTTGGATAGATGGGCTCAATGGCCATCTATCGTTGGATAGATGGGCTCAATGGCCATCTATCGTTGGATAGATGGGCTCAATGGCCATCTATCGTTGGATAGATGGGCTCAATGGCCATCTATCGTTGGATAGATGGGCTCAATGGCCATCTATCGTTGGATAGATGGGCTCAATGGCCATCTATCGTTGGATAGATGGGCTCAATGGCCATCTATCGTTGGATAGATGGGCTCAATGGCCATCTATCGTTGGATAGATGGGCTCAATGGCCATCTATCGTTGGATAGATGGGCTCAATGGCCATCTATCGTTGGATAGATGGGCTCAATGGCCATCTATCGTTGGATAGATGGGCTCAATGGCCATCTATCGTTGGATAGATGGGCTCAATGGCCATCTATCGTTGGATAGATGGGCTCAATGGCCATCTATCGTTGGATAGATGGGCTCAATGGCCATCTATCGTTGGATAGATGGGCTCAATGGCCATCTATCGTTGGATAGATGGGCTCAATGGCCATCTATCGTTGGATAGATGGGCTCAATGGCCATCTATCGTTGGATAGATGGGCTCAATGGCCATCTATCGTTGGATAGATGGGCTCAATGGCCATCTATCGTTGGATAGATGGGCTCAATGGCCATCTATCGTTGGATAGATGGGCTCAATGGCCATCTATCGTTGGATAGATGGGCTCAATGGCCATCTATCGTTGGATAGATGGGCTCAATGGCCATCTATCGTTGGATAGATGGGCTCAATGGCCATCTATCGTTGGATAGATGGGCTCAATGGCCATCTATCGTTGGATAGATGGGCTCAATGGCCATCTATCGTTGGATAGATGGGCTCAATGGCCATCTATCGTTGGATAGATGGGCTCAATGGCCATCTATCGTTGGATAGATGGGCTCAATGGCCATCTATCGTTGGATAGATGGGCTCAATGGCCATCTATCGTTGGATAGATGGGCTCAATGGCCATCTATCGTTGGATAGATGGGCTCAATGGCCATCTATCGTTGGATAGATGGGCTCAATGGCCATCTATCGTTGGATAGATGGGCTCAATGGCCATCTATCGTTGGATAGATGGGCTCAATGGCCATCTATCGTTGGATAGATGGGCTCAATGGCCATCTATCGTTGGATAGATGGGATCAATGGCCATCTATCGTTGGATAGATGGGCTCAATGGCCATCTATCGTTTGATAGATGGGCTCAAAGGCCATCAATCGTTTGATAGATGGGCTCAAAAACCGCTAAACCGATCAAAGGCCATCTATCGTTGGATAGATGGGTTCAAAGGCCATCTATCGTTGGATAGATGGGCTCAAAGGCCATCTATCGTTGGATAGATGGGCTCAAAGGCCATCTATCGTTGGATAGATGGGCTCAAAGGCCATCTATCGTTGGATAGATGGGCTCAAAGGCCATCTATCGTTGGATAGATGGGCTCAAAGGCCATCTATCGTTGGATAGATGGGCTCAAAGGCCATCTATCGTTGGATAGATGGGCTCAAAGGCCATCTATCGTTGGATAGATGGGCTCAAAGGCCATCTATCGTTGGATAGATGGGCTCAAAGGCCATCTATCGTTGGATAGATGGGCTCAAAGGCCATCTATCGTTGGATAGATGGGCTCAAAGGCCATCTATCGTTGGATAGATGGGCTCAAAGGCCATCTATCGTTGGATAGATGGGCTCAAAGGCCATCTATCGGTGGATAGATGGGCTCAAAGGCCATCTATCGGTGGATAGATGGGCTCAAAGGCCATCTATCGGTGGATAGATGGGCTCAAAGGCCATCTATCGGTGGATAGATGGGCTCAAAGGCCATCTATCGGTGGATAGATGGGCTCAAAGGCCATCTATCGGTGGATAGATGGGCTCAAAGGCCATCTATAGTTGGATAGATGGGCTCAAAGGCCATCTATCGTTGGATAGATGGGCTCAAAGGCCATCTATCGTTGGATAGATGGGCTCAAAGGCCATCTATCGTTGGATAGATGGGCTCAAAGGCCATCTATCGTTGGATAGATGGGCTCAAAGGCCATCTATCGTTGGATAGATGGGCTCAAAGGCCATCTATCGTTGGATAGATGGGCTCAAAGGCCATCTATCGTTGGATAGATGGGCTCAAAGGCCATCTATCGTTGGATAGATGGGCTTAAAGGCCATCTATCGTTGGATAGATGGGCTCAAAGGCCATCTATCGTTGGATAGATGGGCTCAAAGGCCATCTATCGTTGGATAGATGGGCTCAAAGGCCATCTATCGTTGGATAGATGGGCTCAAAGGCCATCTATCGTTGGATAGATGGGCTCAAAGGCCATCTATCGTTGGATAGATGGGCTCAAAGGCCATCTATCGTTGGATAGATGGGCTCAAAGGCCATCTATCGTTGGTTAGATGGGCTCGAAGGCCATCTATCGTTGGATAGATGGGCTCAAAGGCCATCTATCGTTGGATCGATGGGCTCACAGGTCATATATCGTTGGATAGATGGGCTCACAGGTCATCTATAGTTGGGCGTGGAGTAAAAACAACAACAACAACAGGTCAATGTCAACACAAATTTTCAGCGTTGATCTGTTTACTGGCATATATTTCAAATAAATTTTCGGTGTCGGTGTAAAAACGTCCCAAAAAACATAGCAAATTTTACTTAACACGGTGCTCTTGAACCAAATTTAAATGGAAGGTGCTTACACCTGGGAAGTATTTGCGGATTCTGAAACATCTATGAACAGATGAAAAAAAATCGCCAGAGCGCTTTTTAAATAAATCGCGATTCAAGTTGGCATTTTTAAGGGTTGTTTTGGTTTTCACGATTTTGCTTGGAAACCGCTAGTGCTATCGAAATGAGACTAAGCAAAATGTTGTAGCTGTGAAAATTCTCTACAAGATTGACTTTTATGATTTCTTCGTAGTTTTTACCGTTATTGTCCTAATTTGAACTCCTATATCTTAATAACGCTAAAAACTACGGAGATATCATTAATGACAATCTTGTAGAGGATTTTCATAGCCACAACATTTTCTTTAGTCCCATTTCGATAGGACTTGCGGTCTCCAAGCAAAATCGTGAAAACCTAACTTGAATCGAGATTTATTTAAAAAACGCTCCCGCGATTTTTTTGTTTTTTTTTTTTTTGATTTTTCTCATCATTGAAGTTTCAGAATCCGTAAAAACTTTCGATGTGTAAGCACCTTCCATTGAAATTTGGTTCAAGAGCACCGTGTTAAACGTTGATTCTGTGAAAAAGAGATGGATTTGCCACACCTTAAAAATTCATTCAGAAGTAACTTCAATGGAATCCCTGAAGACCACGAAATCGAGGTCGGCCAATAAGCAACAACCCAAGAACTAAAACAAGCCTTTATGGGAAGATGAAAAATAACAACTGCATCTTATCGTGTAAAATTGCGAGGTTTCGTGTAAGCACCAAAATAACAAACGAAAATACATTTTTAATACACCATCTAGCCTGAGATTTGGAAGAGAAATCTTTCCGCACGGTAATATACACCCATATTTGCGTATGTGTGTAAATTGTTGCCTTTACTGTGACTAAGCATTTTGAAACAGAATGAAAGTAAATTTTTAAGCAAAAGGACTCTTCATTTCCAAACAATTACATTTTCCAGCCCTGCCTAACCCACAAACGTACACACCGCCGCGATTTGCTTAACTTGTAATGTGCTGTGACAAAAGTCTATAAAAATGGTTGTTTGCAACAAACTCGCATTTAAATAAACTCTAAATTCTATTTGAATTTGCAACGACCACAGAGAACATCAGAGCCCAACAAACGTGTACGCACACATAGGCAAAACACATATCTCTGTTTGTATGCCACTGTGGCGGACTATTTGGTACGATAGGGAAATACATTGTAGAAATGGAGCAGGTTTGTGTTGTTTGTTTTGCATTTGGTTTGGGTTCTAGTCATTCATTATTTTAATTAAAATATATTCATTCATTCGGCACGCAAGCAATGTACAATGCAAGCAAACTATTAAACTAACCAACAATCCAAGCAAGCAACCAACCAACTAGTCCGATTCAGAGTCTTTGGCAAATGATGACGCTCACCGGTTCCCGTTGGTAACACTGATGATGGTGATGATGATGTCGTTGCTGCATCTGGCCATACCACTCATTTGTGCTGCTGTTGTTGGTCCCAAAAACAAAAAAATATGAATAATTTGGCACGTGAGCTGGTTTTGTGTTGTGAAAAATTGTTACCGCAGAACAGCAACGAATAAATTTGGAAAAATAGTTGTCGTTTATGTTGATGAGTGATGGAAAATGAATAATGTCATGCTCAATATAAGCTGTGATAGCATTGAAAATACATATTTACATACATATGTATGTAGGTATGTACGAAACAAACACGGAAGAGTGATCAAAACTAATGTCCTGATGGAAATGAAATGCATTTTAGTCAAAAACAAATACTTGCATTCAATAAAAATAAGAGGATTGTTGTTTCATCACAAAATCATAGACTTGAAAATTAAATGGGAGGAAAATTATTGAAATCTACCGTGACAGATGTTTTTTTTTTTTTTTTTGTTTGAGCTGAAAGTATTTTATTTTGGTAAATAGTATTGCAGTTTATTTGTAGAATGAACAATTCCAAATAACGATGAAAATAAGTGTTCATTTATTGCTTAATTTCAAATACATATGTAGATCTAAATGTCCAAAAGTGTACAGCATTACAGCTGATGAAAGAATAATATTGATTACATTGTACAACAACAAAAATAATTACAAGAAAAATCGGACATATGCATTATTAAAGAGAGGCCAAAAAGACACTTGTATTGGCGTTTTGAAAGTTCACATCGGGTGGTAACCTTAATACGGAGCATTTCAATTGTAATTCGAAAATTCCATTTGTATTTTGTAACATTGTAATTCGAGAATTATATTTGTAATTTGGAGCATTTCAATCATAATTCGATAATACCATTTGTAACTCGAATTATTCCATTTGTAATTCGAATTTTATATTTGTAATTCGAATTATTCCATTTGTAATTCGAATTTTTATGTTTGTAATTCGAATTATTCCATTTGAAATTCGAATACAAAACTTACAAAATTATTTGTAGCATTGGTTTTATATTTGGTTTTTCGAATTACAAATAGAATACTTCCAATAGCAAATAGAAAAATTCGAATTAATAATAGAAAATATCGAATTACAAATAAAAAATTTGAATTACAAACAAAATTGGAATTGGAACAATTGAAATGCTTCAAATTACAAATGGAGTTCTGGAACATCATATGAAATTTTACGAATTGTATAAAAAATATTTCGAATTACTTCTGAAAACAAATTATGGCTAAAACCTTCAAAATACCGAAAATCGGGAGGTACCTTTCTATAACGACTATAAAAAAACGGGGACCTACATATAACGACAATTCTCTGCAGAAATCTATATATGAAATATAAAAAAAAAAATGTTTGTTTGTGCTTTATATATTCAAAAACCGCTAAACCAATCTTCCTGAAAATTTCGGAGTATATTACAACATCGCCTGAAAGTAAAATACGATATATTAATTTTTAAAATTCCATGTTCATCTGGAGATATAGCACCAGCATCTTAAAAACGGTTACAAATACAGTGTGACGGGATTTGGTTCAGTCGGTTCAGTGTAGCTCCTATATCATGGTGCTCTTGAACCAAATTTAAATGGAAGGTGTTTACAACTGGGAGGTTTTTGCGGATTCTGAAACTACAATGTTCATAGATGAGAAACATAAAAAAACAAAAAAAAAACCCAAAGCGTTTTTTAAAGAAATCGCGATTCAATTTGAGATTTTTAAGGAGTTTTTAGGCTTCCGTAATATTTTTTCCAATCTTATTGTAAGTTCGAAGAGGGGTTATATCGGTCCGCTCCTTCCGGTACATTCCCCACAAAAGTTCGGAAATGTTCGGAAAATTTGTGCGCACGATAACTCTAGAAGGGAGTAACCGATTTGGTCCATACTTTGCACATCGTGATGACTTAGTTGAGGTTCCAATATAGACTCAATCGGTTTACTCCTTCGGGTACCTCCCCCACAAAATTTTTTAAAAGTTCAGTTTAGGACCTTCTCTCGAATCGCTTTGAGTTTTCTTGTAGCAACTTTTATTTACTGCCCCCATACGATGGTATAAGTTTCATCAGGGGCAAGTTCATATTTCTGGAGAAAATAGCCCGAACGGTACAAAAAACCCCTATGACACCGTATGCAGTGGTTGCAGCACAAGATAACTGTCGAACGGTTCTGCCGATTCGGTCCAAAACGTGGCCTTCGTAGTATTTTGTGCAAACTTAGTTTAAGTTCGAAGATAAGCCATATCGGTCCACTCCTTCAGATACCTCCCCCACTAAATTCACTTTAAGATCTGCTCTCGAATCACTTTGAGTTTTGTTGAAGGAACTTGCATTCGCTGCCTCAATTACGGCAGAAAAAGTTTTTTCAGGGGCAAATCTTTTCTTCGGTAGCAACACGACCTTCCGTTATTATTGTGAAAAATCTTACAAAACCAATTTTCATTCTTATTGTATTGGTCGCCAACATTCGTATGACGAATTGGAAAATAAAGTAGAAGAAGAAGAAGGTAATAATTTTTCACCGCGCTGATGAGTAATCGGAAAAAGAGCGCTTTTATTAAGAAGTTGGGCAAATTGATTGCAGTTTTTCATGTATTTTCAATTAGTTTCTAGATTTCACTCTCTATAATTTTTTGAATTATGGAGAGTTAACCACATGTGATAGTGTAACGACACGAGTTCCCTCTGATTACTGGGATAGCTCTGTCACAGAAATTTATAAAAGTGACCGAGAGAGAGAAAAACGGGTTTTTTGGGTTTTAACCAATTTGTGGCTTTGTTTTTGGATTGAATGGTGGATTTTTGATTATATATACATATACTCTAAGTCCGCACTAACGGGGCGACCTGGATAAGTACGCCCAGCGTATTGTCCTCTCCTTGGTCCCGATCGCTGTAGGAGACCTGGATAAGTACTCCGGTAGGCCTTCCAAAGTAGCCCCAGATAGGTGCTTCAGTAAGCTGCCCGAAGGAGACCTTGATATGTACTCCTTGCCAAGGCGTTGTCTTTGCTGGCCTTGATGGAGACCTGATTAAGTACTCCCTACTGTATCGGAGATATGACATCCCGGAGACCCGGTTCCGGTGGTTAATCTGGGGTTGGGATTTGCTGGAGACCCTCGGCCGATACTAAGATCAGACGAGGGTTGACGAGAGGCACCCGAGAGTTACGGACGCTACTCAGGTTGACAAGAGGAGAATCCGAGAGTTACGGTCACTACCCAGTTTGGCACGAGGGAAGTCCGAGAGTTACGGACACTACTCAGGTTGTCACGAAGGGGATCCGAAAGTTACGGACGGTACTCAGATTAGCACGAGGGAAACCCGATAGTTACGGACACCACTCCGGTTGACACGAAGGAAGACCGAGAGTTACGGACACTACTCAGATTGGCACGAGGGAAGCCCGAGAGTTACCGACACTACTCAAGTTGGCACGAGGGGAATCCGAGGGTTACGGACACTACTCAGATTGGCACGAGGGGATTCCGAGAGTTACGGACACTATTCAGATATACACGAGGGGAATCCGAGAGTTACGGACACTATTCAGATGGACACGAGGGGAATCCGAGAGTTACGGACACTACTCAGATTGACACGAAGGGAATCCGAGAGTTACGGACGCTACTCAGATTAGCGCGCGGGAAGCCCGAGAGTTACGGACATTACACAGATTGGCACGAGGGGAATCCGAGAGTTACGGACACTACTCAGATTGACACGAAGGGAATCCGAAAGTTACGGACGCTACTCAGATTAGCACGAGGGAAGCCCGAGAGTTACGGACACCACTCAGGTTGACACGAGGGAAGTCCGAAGTCACGGACACTACTCAGATTGGCACAAGGGAAGCCCGAGAGTTACGGACATTACTCATGTTGACACAAAGGGAATCCGAAAGTTACGGACGCTACTCAGATTAGCACGAGGGAAGCCCGAGAGTTACGGACACCACTCAGGTTGACACGAGGGAATTCCGTGAGTTACGGACACTACTCAGATTGGCACGAGGGAAGCCCGAGTGTTACGGACACCACTCAGGTTGACACGAAGGGAATCCGAGGGTTACGGACACTATTCAGATTGGCACGAGGGAAGCCCGAGAGTTACCGACACTACTCAGGTTGACACGAGGGGATTCCGAGAGCTACGGACACTATTCAGATTGACACGAGGGGAATCCTAGAGTTACGAACACTACTCAGATTGACACGAAGGGAATCCGAAAGTTACGGACCCTACTCAGATTAGCACGAGGGAAGCCCGAGAGTTACGGACACCACTCAGGTTGACACGAGGGAAGTCCGAGAGTCACGGACACTACTCAGATTGGCACAAGGGAAGCCCGAGAGTTACGGACACTACTCATGTTGACACAAAGGGAATCCGAAAGTTACGGACGCTACTCAGATTAGCACGAGGGAAGCCCGAGAGTTACGGACACCACTCAGGTTGACACGAGGGAATTCTGAGAGTTACGGACACTACTTAGATTGGCACGAGGGAAGTCCGACAGTTACGGACACTTCTCAGGTTGACACGGGGGGAATCCGAGGGTTACGGACACTACTCAGATTGGCACGAGGGAAGTCCGAGAGTTACCGACACTACTCAGGTTGACACGAGGGGATTCCGAGGGTTACGGACACTACTCAGATTGACACGAGGCGAATCCGAGAGTTACCGACACAACTCAGGTTGACACGAGGAGATTCCCAGAGTTACGGACAATTCTCTGACTTACCTGGTTTACTGGGTTGGGTTGTTCGGAAAGTTACGGACGCTACTCAGATTAGCACGCGGGAAGCCCGAGAGTTACGGACACCACTCAGGTTGACACGAGGGAAGTCCGAGAGTCACGGACACTACTCAGATTGGCACGAGGGAAGCCCGAGAGTTACGGACACTACTCAGGTTGACACGGGAAGCCTGAGAGTTACGGACACCACTAAGGTTGACACGAGGGAATTCCCAGAGTTACGGGCACTACTCAGATTGGTACGAGGGAAGCCCGACAGTTACGGACACTTCTCAAGTTGACACGGTGGGAATCCAAGGGTTACGGACACTACTCAGATTGGCACGAGGGAAGCCCGAGAGTTGCCGACACTACTCAGGTTGACACGAGGGTATTCCGAGGGTTACGGACACTACTCAGATTGACACGAGGCGAATCCGAGAGTTACCGACACTACTCAGGTTGACACGAGGAGATTCCCAGAGTTACGGACACTACTCTGACGTACCTGGTTTACTGGGTTGGGTTGTTCGGGTTTAATTCGCGCACTGCTACTTGGATGTTCACTTGTACGACGACTGATCCCCCTTCTGATTTCTCCGGCCCTTTTATAAGAAAACCTGATGATACCTATTACCTCTAAATAAATCCAAATTAGGTTGTTGTTGGTATAATCATGGCGATAGGGTCACCTATTACCCGTTGCCCGCCGATATGTGGCCTTGACACGATCGGTCAGTAACCCTAACGGTTAACAGGTGAACTATTTTAGTAAACAACTACGGGGATTGGAAATTAATTAATTTATTTTCAATAATTATACAATTCAGTGTAAAAAACCAAATAAATCACAATGGTGGGGACGAAAACAAGTGCAACGACTTTTGTCGTCAAAATTGATGGCAAAAAAGATAAAGCACGTGTTTCGACGATTTCACCCAACATTTGCATTTTCGTGTTTATGGGCCCCAAATGATTTAATGCCTTCATGTCAAGCGATAATTTTTTCGGGATCATATCTTCCATACCGTTATTAATTTTGGATTTCAGTTGTAGCTTATGGTTTTAACAGAGCTATTCAAGTGAGCGATAGTGTCTTTCAAAGTACAAGTATACAAACCAAAACCAAATCAACATATACAAGGTGGCCAATACATTTGCAACAAAATTGCATTTTTAGGAAATTTTATTTAAAATATTTTTTGAAAGTAAAATTAAGTATTTTTTTGCAATAATTTATAGTTCATTGCTTCAAAAAAAAAGTTTTTACCTGTTATATGTATGTACATCAGATTTGTTCAGTTGCATATCTTTTGACCATTAAATTTTAAGGCGTGTTATGTATTTTCATATTTTTTCAAAATTTTTGTTGTATAACGAATCAAAATTTTTATTTTCTAATATTTGAAGCAATGAGCTATAAATAGTTGTAAAAAATACTTAATTTCACCTTAAAAAAAAATATTTTAAATAAAATTTCCTAAAACGTGTAATTTTGTTGCAAATGTATTGGCCACCACTGTACCTGTTACCAGATTGCCTTCCTCTCTAGAATGTGATAGAATTAGAACCAGCAGTTTGACTGAAGACGTACTTTTTTATATGTATGTGTCAATTGATGTAATAGCTTTATCAGCTATATTAATTTGCATAACAGGTCAACATTTGTATCTTAAAATAACAATTACTCCCTTAATATCCATTTACATTATACTGCAGTGCTCAATCTTCTTTCTCTGTCAATCACAATCAAAGTCATTTTTTGCAGGTGCTCAAACTTTCCACACCACATAAGACAAACAGACATACGCAATCTAGAGACAATGCCAATTATACAATATTTTTCCAAAAAATTGTGTTATGAAACAAAATTTCATACCTCCTAAAACTCAATCCATTTGTTT
This sequence comes from Musca autumnalis, assembly GCF_047663935.1. Taxonomy (NCBI): domain Eukaryota; kingdom Metazoa; phylum Arthropoda; class Insecta; order Diptera; family Muscidae; genus Musca; species Musca autumnalis. The sequence continues at coordinate 40,709,906 of NW_027412088.1, read as the reverse complement.
GAACTTCGAACAAATTGTCATTGTTAGTTGGCTAACAAAAATGTTATGCCAAAGAATAGAACAGAAAAAAGCATCCTTTATTCTCCTTTGCTCTACGAGTGAAAACAAAACTTTGAATTTTGTGTCCGGTGGTAATGGTTGTTGTTATTCTGAATCGTATGAATGTTTGTTGTTGTCAGTATTGGTATTGTAATTGAAATTTATAACATAACAATTCGGAATTCTACTACATTTTTCTATTGTTATTGTTTGGAGTCAAAGTTGCCAAACATACAGACTAATCGTCTAACAATTCCGGACCAAGTTTTTGTACGTTATGTTCTCCCTCTTTCCATTTTTGCCACAAATAGAAACTAAACAAATTACTTTATCTGCTAAATAGTATTTCATTGTTTTTCGAAAGACCGGAATTCTTGCTCTTTGAATTTTGTTGATTCTCCAACAAAAGCGTAAGATAGGGTAAAACAATTTTGGACGTAGGGATGATATAAAAACGTATAAACAACATGTACACGGTTACGAAGTGGAATCGTCAATGAATGGTCGTCATTGTCTTCTATTTGAAAAATAGGGTCTAGTCCAAGGCGAATTTAATAAGGTGATCCAAAAGGCGAATTCAAGCCGTAGTCTTCATTTGCTGTCGAAATTTTTTGCGCGAAATATCCCCAAAAGGTAGAAGAAAGCAGTAAAATATTCTTCGCGAATCTTAAATAGAGATGTTGTACACAGATATTCTTTACAGAAGTGAAATATTTTTTATTTATTTTTATTTATTTTTGATTAAAAATATGTTTTGACAGCAAATGAATACATCAGTTGGTATTATTGTATAACCTTCTTTCTTGCACCATGGTCTAGCCAAAAGGAGATGAATTTTGAACTTTGAGTAGAAAATGCCTTACCATAACAGAACTTATCTTCTTATTCAATCTAAGAGTACCAAATAATTTATTCAAAATCCCTGAATCTTATGTGTACACCTTTTGATTAATGTTCCGTTTAACTTCAATGCGGAAACAAATATTTCTAGTTGTTTTCAAACACAATCACTCCCCCAAAAACATCACACAGTTTCCCAACCCTTTAGGGGTGGTACTCTCAGTGATTGCTGTAACTTTTCAAATGTCTATTAAAAGTATTCTAAATGTAGCAAATGTACTATGTACAAAGATACCCAATAGAAAGTGTCTTCGAGACAACCTTGATGAATCGTGCACGACATACCCAATTCGTTCACGACTCTTTGCAGACAGCCCTTTGGGATTGTTGACGACATTTTCACACAAGTGTCCGCCTATTCATGCACGACAACTTGGGCGACAGGGTAAGCGAAGTTGTCGTCGGTGACAATGTACATGACACTGTCTTGCAGATAGTCGTTGATGACAACTTTACAGACACTGTCTTGCAATAAGTCGTTGACGACAGTTTTACAGACACTGTCTTGCTATTTGTCATTCACGACCCTATTAAAGACAATTTCAGTTTGTTGTCGTGTGTCAAATTTTTATTTTTATTATTATTAAATTATAAAATATGTATATTATGTCTACAAATTGTATCTTAAATTAATTATACTTAATTCCCGCATGTTCTGCAAGTCAGCACTTTCTTCCAGCTTTACCGCGCCTCACTTCTTTGCTCAGACGACTGAGGGGGCGATCTCGTTCACTTTGTGGACTCTGCAAAACAAAATATATGACTGCTGTAATTAATCACTAATATATTCGAAAATCTTACCATATACCATCTGCTTCATATTGCGATTTTCAAAGTCGTCATGCCTTCAACCTAAATCCACATATTTAAAGAATAACTACAATTACTTTTAATGTAATTTAATCTACTTAATCTTACTTACCGTTTTTGTTAATGCACTTTGTATGAATAATGAATCGTGACGCGGTTTCCAAATTTTATGATTTTTTAACATTAAATTTATTACAAATTGAAAATAGAATATTTTCATAAATATGTATATGAACATATGTACAATTATTTCAAAGCTCGCTTTTTTGAGCATTTTTTGGGTTTGTTGCCAAGACACAATGCAAGACATGGTCATGCAAGTTGTCGTACATGACAATTTCATTGATTTCGTCAACGAATCGTCGACGAAAATGTCATCAACGATTCGATTTTCTATTGGGTATTCAAATGAATGTGTGTGTGTGTTTGTTTATTACGTCAAGATGCCACTTAATGTTTATAATTTTCCATTTGAAATTTTCTTTTGTTTCTTTTCAAAAATAGTTTTCGAAAAATGCAAAAATTTTCTCAAGTCATAGTTGCTGTGGCCAACCGCATCACCGCAACCACTCAAAATGCCACGAAAAAGTCATGACAGCAGAAGCAGCGACAAAAGAAAACTAATGTTTTGGGTAGAAAGGAAGCGAGACCATAAAAACTTTTGCTATTGTACAAATGTGAAATTACGTTAATGGTTATTGAAAATTTTACCGAGTAGTAAAATTTTTTCGGGTTTCTATGTTTTGAAATCTCATCAAAGTTAAATTTTTATTTGGTCACCTTTTGGAACCTTTTGGGTTGTTTCGGTTGTGTGTAATGAATTTTTATGTTAACTCCAATTTACCGTTAAGTGTTATTGCGAAAAGTTTTAATAGCAAAAAAAGTACAATACAGGACAAGATTTTGTTGTAGATTATGACTTACATTGAATTGAGTTTTCTGTTTTGTTAATTTTAGAAAATTGTTTAATTTCATTTGGTATAGCTTCTTTGGTTATTAACCTGGACGACCATGGCTCCATTATATGAAAAAGAAATAACACTTAAAGAAAAAAAGTAAAATGATAATGATTGAAAGGATGGACAGAATATTGCCATAAAAGAGAATGAGGATTTTTTGTCTCCCATCGGCGGCGGATAAGAAAATGTTTTGCTGCTATCCATAACTTACATATCGGGGGTTATCATGAACGGCAATTCCCCGTGAAAATTTCATTCATAAAAACACACTTAGAGCATTCGCTTTATCTCGTCCAGATATGAAAAATTGTATACCACAAGGGGATCTAAGACGAGTATTTCGCAGTGTAACATGGTGCAATGGCGCCCAAAATCATTTTGGGCGTTAGGTCCGCTGCGCTTTGCGGACATAACTCCAAAAAATCACGGACATAACTCCCAACGATTTTTTTTCTTAATTTATAAATTATTTCTTTGCTCAATTTTGAAATTTTATCCACAAAATCCTCCTGATTTCATAAAATTATTTAAAAACGAAATTATGTAATCAGCATTTGAATATTTTTTCAAAAACTTTTTATTTTCTTAAATTGTGAAAATATTTTTGTAAAGAATCGCGCGATTTTTTAAAAAATATTTTCGCCGGCGGCGCTTTTCGGTTTTCAGAAAGTATTTGAATATTTTTTACAAGAACTTTTTGTCTTCTTAAATTGTGAAAATATTTTTGTAGAAAATCGCGCGATTTTTTTCAAAAATATTTTAGCCTGCGGCGCTTTTCGTTTTTCAGAAAGTATTTGAATATTTTTTCAAAAATTTTTATTTTCCTAAATTTTAAAAATATTTTTGTAAAAAATCGCGCGATTTTTTTAATATTTTTGCCTGCGGCGCTTTTCGTTTTTCAGAAAGTATATGAATAATTTTACAACAACTTTTTAACTTTTTAAATTGTCAAAATATTTTTGTAAAAAATCACGCCAATTTTTCAAAAATATTTTTGACTGCGGCGCTTTTCGTTTTTCAGTTGGAAAATACCTGTGAATCGATGTGGAAGTAAAGTCCGTTTTTCGAGAACAAAAAGAAATTATAATCCCTGATGATGATCGACGACGTCGATCGAAATATTGGAAAATAAAAAAGATATAAAAACAAAAATTAAAAATTGTTTTTATTGCACTGACCTCAAGCCAAACTAAATTAAGAAGGGAAAATATTTTCTTAAAAAATTTAAATCAATTATAGATTATTTTATGAAATGAAAAATGCATATAAACTTAAAGTTAATTTTTAATTTTTTTTTCTTATACATTTGAAATAAAATTTGTATTTAAATAAAAATCACTTACATTTTAAAAACGGACATAACTCCCATTGGGACTTATGTCCGCTAAGGGGGGTCAGACATAACTCCCATCACACATTCCAAATTTCATCAAAATTGGACAGATATAGAGTGTTTGGTGCAGCAAATACGTCAAATCGGCCGAAAATATGTGTGGGAGCTATATCCAAATCTGAACCGATTTCGATGTAATTTGGCACATTTATTTTTATACTGAATTCAGTCGCACATTCCATATTTCATCGAAATCAAACATATACAGCGTGTTTGGTGCATCAAATACCTGGAATCGGGCGAAAATATATATATGGCAGCTATATCCAAATCTGAACCGATTTCGACGTAATTTGGCACATTTATTTTAAGACCGAATTCAGTCACACATTCCATATATCATCGAAATCAAACATATATAGGGTGTTTGGTGCAGCAAATATGTCAAATCGGGCGAAAATATATATGGGAGCTATATCCAAATCTGAACCGATTTCGATATAATTCGACACACATGTTTCTAGTTCGAGTTCAGTCACACATTCCATATTTCATCTAAATCGGACGTATATATATCTAGACGGAATTCAGTCACATATTCCAAATTTCATTAAAATCGGACGTGCAGCAAATACGTCAAATTGGCCGAAAATATATATTTCGTTTCCTTTTGCATGTTACATACAAATGCACAAAGACATAATACCCCTTACCACAGTGTGGTGTAGCGTATAAAAATGGTTATATTATAAGCGAATTTCTGAACAAAGGACTATTATTCACGACTTAACTTAAATGAAATCATTTAGTAAATTTCTTATTCTGCGTTTTTCTACATATCAGAATTCCCCTAAAGTGCAAGGGTTGCCAAATATTTTGGTTGTAATATTGGTCAAAATGAAAATATTTAGTATAGATATATGGATTTCCTTAAAGTTTTAGTTACTTTCCAAGAATATGCAAGAATAGCCAACAGTACCAGATTGCAATCAATCAAGGGTCTGTAGATTTCAATACTGTTTAGACATTTTGCGGAAATTTTCGGTTTTGGCAGTTATGATCAAAAGTTTAACTCGGTTTTTAGGTGCCGAATTTATATTTATTGCAATATTTTAAAGTAATTTGATTATCCCTTCAATATTTGTGCTATTAGCGATTTCTAATATCATGGTAACTTGGAACCGCACTGAAAACTCGTGAATGAAAAGAACAAGGATTGGGAGCATTCACTTTAATAAATAATTTTTCTTTTTTGGGACACCCTAATGTTGGACCAAAACTTTGAGATTTTCCCGCACTGAAAACCAAAAATATATATAACAGGTAATTCTGCAGGAAAAGGTGGTTTATTATTATTAAGTACCGAAAAATCACTTTATTTTAACTGTGGCAAATTTGAGCAAGATTCGACTTCTGAATGTGGAGGCTGTGGTCAAAATAGGGCGACATCACATTTTTTTATAATGTGGTGGTTTGAACTCTGAGTTCAATATTAAAATCTATACGGTTTAAATATTTGGTTAACATCAGCCCAAATAAATCGAGATATATGGTAATATGGGGCGCCTTCGCCACGTTTTTGTTCAAAATTTTCTCATATTGACACCGTTAAAGTTTTTCCAAATATTTTGTTTGATAAAACTATAAGTATATCTTGACTATAAGTTTTTATATATAAATGATTATAATTTTGTTATAACATATTATTTTTGAGAATTTGCAAATCCCCACCCGTGGGGCAGCTTCGCCATCGATATGGAACATTCTCCAACGGACTCTAAAACTCTAATTTACCATACTTCTTCCTTAAATGTCAACGTTATGCAAAAAAGGAACATGTTTTCTATTGAATAATCAAAAGCGATTCTAAAATTCATAAAAAGAACCAATAGTCCGATTCTCTAACTCATTTTTTGAGTTACCGACAAAAATCGGTAAAAATAAAACAGAAAATTATGAATGAAAAGTTCAAATAAAAGTTGAAAACATACTTGCTATCAGTAGAACTTTACTACTGCTTTTTATTCGTCGCTAACTGACCGAAAAACATCGGTAATTACCGAAATTATAAGCATTTTATTTTTACCGACAATTGTCGGTAATTTAAAAAAAAAATGAGTTACAGAATTCCACTACAGATTCTAGTACTTAATTGAACTAGTTACCTTGAATTTAGGTACACAAATCAGAATATTACTAAAACAAAATACGTTTAGGATAATATTTGATTTTAACTTCACATTAAAGTGTGGTATATCAATGGCATAAAGAATTTATGTTAAACATTACTAGACAGCGGAATTTTATGCAACCCCTATTTTTGGTCCGATTCATGCCAAATTTTGGGACTGAACCTATTTTTGGCTTCTAATTACATTGCAATCGAAACATATGACACATGCCAAATTATGCAAAATGCATAAATTTGTGCATATGCAAACTTTATGCATTTAACATATTTTCTTATGCAACAAATATTTCAATAATAGGTACAAAAATGTTTGTGTGTACAATTTTTCTGTTTAAAATTCTCTTCAGACAAGTCAATAAAATAGAGAAATGTATAACCACAGCCGCAACCTTCAAAATACCGAAAATCGGGAGGTATCGTTCTATTGGGGCTATATGAAGGCCTGAACCTAAACCGAAAAATTTTAGGTGGAAAGTTTTTTTACCCCCAAGGAAGACTTAATACCAACTTTCAGCCATTTCGGCGGGATATTGAGGCCACAACCTTCAAAATACCGGAAATCGGGAGGTACCCTTCTATGCGGTCTATATGAATACGTGGACGTATAAACATAAAATTCAGGTGGACAGTTTTATACCCCCAACGAAGACTTAATACCAAATTTAAGCCATTTTGGAGGGATATTAAGGCCACAACGTGGACCTACATCGACAAATTTCACGTGAAAAGTTTTGTACCCCCAACGAAGACAAAATGCCAAATTTCAGTAATTTCGGTGGGATATAGATGCCACAATCTTAAAAATACCGAAAATCGGGAGATACCGTTCTATGGGCGCAATATGAAGACGTGGATCTATGCGAAACAATTTCAGTTGTAAAGTTGCATACCCGTAACGAAGACTTAATACCAAGTTTCAGCCATTTTGGTGGGATATTTAGACCACACATCCTTGAATATATTTTTGCATATGCTCATTTTATGCAGATATGTAAAAATATGTTAAAATATGCACGATATGCAAAATGTGCAAAAAAATCTGGGCCTAATTCGTTTTATTTTGTAATAAAATGAGTATCTGTCTAATCAGATTTTCTCTATATGCCGTTGCATAGGATTCCGCTGTCTAAACATAACAAATTTTTAACATTAATACACCACACCCCTATCATGGCGTAGGTGCCTCACCCCTTACATACTTCATAATATGTATTAATATATTGAAATTTTTAATAGCTTTTTCCATGGGAATTATTGGGATTTGTATTCTTAAGTATTTGTCTTCTAACGGTACAAAATATGTTTTTGATATCACAAAAGGAAAAGAAGATATCGCAAAACATACCTACCATAATAATTTTTAACAATACCCTGAAAACACAAAACAGCGTGCGTCCGCTATCATACCTATGACTCAACTGCCAACTTTTGGAAGATGATAGATCTTCATTAAACTCACAATTTTGCTTTTAACGGATTTTTTCTAGCACTTGTAGTTTGCGAGAAAATCGGCACTGGCATAGCCGCTCCAGTGGCGAAGGCGCCCCATGTTACCATAAATCATATAGGGAGTACACTTAATCATGGATCAATACTGACAATTTTTCGTGGGGAGGTTTATTTTGCAATAAGAACTACTGGTACAGGATTACAGGTTGAACAACGCGTTGTTTACAATAAAATACTTCAATTCAGGAGAGTTCCTTACATGGGAACCGCGCAAAAACTTGGACCTACGACTGCGATATTTTTGTTGCGGTGTTTACAGGTCACTAGGACACATTGATACAAAATTCTGTTCGATATATTATCCAGACGTATTTTTGTCGCACCTTCCCATGTAAGTGCTACCACTGTGCGTCAGTACAACTGACTGATACTTTCCTACTTGTTTGTGCTTGCGCCCAACTCTAACTGTGACCTGACACTCCTTTGGTCCATGTGGGACCCTTGATATCTAGTATATTGTTGATATTAGTTGTAAGTTGATTTTCGCTAACAATGGAATTCATATAAGTAATGATTTTAAAATATTGTTCGAAATCAGAAATAATGTAGAATCTCCATTACAGTTTAAAAACTTTTGTTGGACACATTGCATTACATGTAATTATTGCTTTTGCAAAAAACTAATTTACTATTTAAATCATAAATGAATACAAATGTCGTTTTTTTCAAAAACATTGCCTTGACAAACTTTATGGCGATTGTTAGCATCAACAAATTTTGTAGTATAGTTTTAGGCTTGTAAATTATGTTAGTTTTTGCCTCTGGCAACATGTGTTGCTTTTGAGTAAATTGTGAGCCAAACAATTGTAAAACAAGAAAATCAAAATCAAACTAATCTTAATGTAGATTTTCTTACACAAAATGAAGAACTTTTTCTTCAAAAATAAAATAAAGTATGATTTAAATTACAACATGTTTCATGTCTTTATCTGCTATAAATAAATAATATGTACCTCTGTACATTAATGGCAAGAGGAAATCTCTTTATGTTTGCTTTTCAATGTGGGGACATGGTAAACCTTTCATTTCTATATTTAGTATGCTCACCTTAATTGGTGCACTCCTTATACATTAACTAGGGGGACTCTACTTTTATACAAACTGAAACGAAGAGAAGTATTGTTTACTTTTATCCTTTTGCAGTTACCCCTATGTGTAGCATGTCTTTTGTGTTAGTAGCTTTATCTATTTTTTTTTCTTCAAAGAGGTGTGATAAATGTTAATGAATACCCTAAGTAAACTATTAAAATTGTGCTCAGGTCCGAGATAAGGGATGCTCTTTTTTTGTGAGTTCTTAATATAGAAATAAGAACGTAATTATATTATAACGCAAATTATATTATATACATTTTATGATTTTATAATTTTAAAGATTTTCCCTAGCGTACAGGGACGTACGCAGGGGGGGGGCACGGGGGGCCCGGGCCCCCCCCGAAATGGTTTGGTCGAACAAAATTTTTTAAGCTGCTGTAACTAGTTATTATATTTTTTTCTCATAAAAATGTCTGTATATTTGAAGATTTCAAATTAAAACTTATATTTTCTTAAGTTTCTGAACAGAAAATGTACATCATTAACAAGTTTTGTAAGAAAATATTTTAAAAATTTTTCTTTGTAAGCTGTTTTTGAGAGAAACTTCCAATGAAATCTGAATTACTTCTTCATGTCATATCATACCACTATCAAATGCTAATTCCTTAATGAATATACAACATGTCTATTACACTGTACAACACAAAAAAAAATTACAAGATAATTCGGCCAGATTATGAAAGAGGACCGAAAAAAGAAGACACGTGTATCGTCGTTTTGAAAGTTTACGTCGAGAAGTAACCTAAATAGGCGTGCTAAGTTCCGCCAATTTCTACAGGTTTTGAAATATTCGACATTCGATTCCTTGGAATCCTTGCATTTCATGTATAAAGTGTCTTTGGCAATATTACGAACAACAATGCGGGGTATCTTTTTATGAAAAAAATTAACCCTCATGCGAGTCACTATAGGGGTCTTTTTGGTCCATTTTTTCAAAAACGTTTAAAAAGTCCTTTAAAATGAGATCGTTTCAGATCAAAATATTCTACAAAATTATTTGTCATTAAATTTTACTTTATGTCCCCGAATATACCAGAACTCTAAATCGTACCGTATCGTATGTTGTACTTTATCTGAGTTTATTAAGTTTTGTCCCACAAAACTTCATTCTAGATAGAAGACGTAAAAGCAAAAATATTCTCCATCAAATTTCAATATAAGTCGCCGAATAAATGAAATCTGTATTTACAATATATATCAAGAAAATATATACATCAAATTTGCCAACAAAACACCCAAATATTTATACCCTATACCACAATGTGGAAAAGGGTATAATAAGTTTGTTTTCCCAAAAATTCATGTAACGCCGCGAAATATTCGTCGTAGACCCCTCATGTGGTATACCAAACTTCATATCTCGACGAGATAAAGCGATTTAGCGATGTGTGTCCGTCCGTCCGTCCGTCCGTCTGTCCGTCCATTAAAAATTGTAATCAAGCTAGAGGCCGCAATTATGGACCGATTGTCACGAAATTTAGTATGGAGGTCGGGTTTGGACCAGAATAGAACTGATTAGTTTTTGGCGATGATCGTGAAATGTTAAAGGGATGAAATGGACCAAAAACAAAATTTTTGCTCGATTTTGTAGCCGCTCTGTAGGTCGCAATAATAGTCCGATCGGCGCGAAATTTTAAACGTAGTTTTGGTTTGAGATGAAGAAGTAGCGTGCAAGTCAACGGTATGATCGGATAATATTTAGCGGGTTAAATTGATCAAAACTTTTGTGTGAAAATTGGTAAAATTTCTAATGCACATCTTATAACAGCTAGCCCGGAAAGCTAGTGCACAGGGATAGTGGTATAGGGTATCACATGGTCGGCCCCGTCCGACTATAGTCTGTTCTTACTTGTTTTTGAATAAATTTGTTTTGTTCTTTTTTCGGGTTGATGCATGAAAGTAACATAAAATGTAGTTTTAGACAAAAGTTGTTAAAAGAAAAAATATTCTACACAAAATTTCACTATAAGTCCCAGAACAAACTATATATCTAAGTAAAACACTTTGTTAAAAAAATGACGTTACAAAATGACGTTTATGCTTTCTGACAAAGCTCTAAATACTACGGTGGCCAACTAAAAAGCTTATGGGCGCGGTAACTATCGAGAGGAGTGTCTCTCAAATAATTATTAGTGAATAATTATGTGGGGTTCAATAAGGATCGATTGTTATTTGTCAAAACTATATAGAACTAAGTCCATCAAAGTGTTTGTCATCGAGTCCAAAAACTTCTAATCGTACAATTAAGAAAAATTATAACGCTTCTTTTGTAACATAATATTAAAAGTAAAAATAATCCTGGTATCAGAATCTATCTCTTTCGGTAAATAACACTGTGCAACATTTTTAAGGTAATGTTGTGCAAATAATTTGAAGTGAGGATTTTTTGAAAGTACAGACCCAAAGTACAAAAGCCCTAGTTCCGTTTTGTTGAGTCAGATACAGCTTGGATTTTATGGCCCCATCTAAACATTGTTATATATCGACTTTTTAAACAACTCGGGGCTATATCTCTGAAACCAATGCAAATCTTCTTCTGACCTTTGCAGCAAATTTGTAGATAAGGGTTAAAATAAAATATTTGGAGAAATTAAAAAAAAATATATTTTATAATATATCTAAAAATTCCATAATTTGTATACATTTCGCACCATATCTCCAAAACTGTTAAATTTTTCTTAATGTTTTCATTTGGAAACATATCAACGACAGCCGATATTCTTAAAAATTAGGCTAAGATCACCGAAATAGTGAAAATTTTGCTATAGCAAAGACAACGGCAATTCTTTGTGGTTTAAAATTCTTCGATAAACCATAACGTGGACCTGTATGATTAAAAACTTCAATATACTTCAATAAATTATACATGGCGACATTACCGAACGTGGCCCGATATTGTCTATTTTCAATTCTAAATATCCTACTCTGTAAATATTTAAAATTGTATCCTTAGTCCCAATTTACATTAAACGATTTTTCTTGCGGCAATTTTTCTCGTTCTCTTTTAAACTTGCCTCTTGCGTTTATACAGGCAATTCTGTTTCTGCAAGTTTTGTTTTCAAAACAATGAAAATAACGTCAAAAACGAAAAATATAAAAGGAATTGCCTGAAAATTGCCGGTACGAGCAATTTTTTTCCACTTCCATACCCCTTACGTGTCTCTCCTACAAACTGAGACTTGCCGCAAGTAAACTCGCCTAATGTAAATTGGGACTAAATATTATGAATTCTTTCTATTGAATTTATATACTTTGTACCATTATTTCATATAAAATGTAGAATAGAATATAGAATAGAATATGTGCCAAAAATTATTATATGAGCTTTCGAAGGGAAACATTTATTGTGTTTTGTATGTAGCATAGAAACTAAAAACGTCTTTTCCTCGAAGTGGCACTTTATATGTTTTTGTGGGACTATTGTACACATAAATCATGTGCTTAACCGAGATAGTCTTTAAAAAAATGCTGACGGAGTCAGAAAAAATATCAATTTTGTACAGTGTTTGGTTTTTGTTAAAATCGAAATTTCGATTTTAACTGTTCAAAATTTTGAAAAATTAATTTTTTTAATTCCTTTTCGATAATGGACAAGATTATTAGGTTCGTAAGGATCCCACAAAAATATATGCTGATCGGTTTATTCTTTTTCAAACTACAGTGGGTACCGCAAACTGCTTTAGTAAAAACAGTGCTTTATATGCGGGAATTTGAATGTAAGATTTTTCAAAAAAAAAACAAAAAAAATGAATGTAACTTAAGGTTTAATAGATTTTTTATAAAAAATACATAAAAAACGCATTTCTCATGCTTATAAGTGGTCATAACCCCTTAAAATAGCTTTACGTAACGCTACACAACATTTCAATTTTTCATGATTTTTGGTCAAGTTGTGCCCCCCCCGAAATGAAATCCTGCGTACGTCCCTGCTAGCGTATATATTATATATGCTAATTATTTCAATAGATTCTTAATGATTTTAAAATTTGTTCTGTTTCATTGATTTCTTTATAGTTTCTTCTCTCATTTTTCTTCGATTTCATAGAATATTCTTTGAAAATTGTAAATAATTTCAACACTCCATCAAGCTACAATATGAATATGAATTACAAATAATTTATCTAATAACACCCACACCATACATAAAGAAGGCATCAGTTGTGGCATGTTTTGATGATAAATTATGAACATGATTCTTTACTTTGTCAGGTGCTATGTTATCATCCTTGTATGCAAATACGAATGTATGTATGCATCCTTATACTCTGTACACACTCTATTTATCTTAATGAAAATGTAATGATATGACGTTAGTGTAAGGTGTGAAGATGTATGCTCGTGGAATATAGAAAATTAAACTCAACAGAAAAAGTGAATTAAAACAGAAGCTGTCAATCATGGCTTATTAGCATCTACCATTAACGGTGATGTGTAAGTGCGATGAAGGTATGATCGATGTCAACGTGTCAAATTGACTGACAGTAATAAAGCCTATTTTAATTATTTTGTTTCTCAACTGTGTTGCCTTTAAAGTATGTATACGTCTTATTAAATGAAAATGGTCAAGGATCAAATTACATATTATTTAAAACAAGTAAAAAAGTATCTGTCGGCTTTGCCGACGGAGATATATACGGACAGATCGAATGTATTTGGGGTATTTTCAGAATTTTGTGGACATTTGAACTTGCCGACAAAAAAGTGGATTAGGATTAAAGTTCAAAAGTGTTGCGGAAGTACTTAAAGGAATGGACCGACATAGTCCATTATGGAAGTGGATCTTATTTTGGGAGTCATGTCTTTTCGATAGATATCGCGCGCAGTAGTCGTTTCTGTGGATCAACGTATAACTTTTGGACCAGTATGCTAGGAAGCATGGAATTGTCCACGGACAACATAATATCGTTGGAAACAGGACCACAACGACCAGCATTGGTATACATTTGTAAAGGATCTTTGAACAGACCCTAAACTGCACTTATACACAAATGTTGAACTTTTGTGGGGGGGGGGTGTACCCTAAAGAGAGGCCATTTTAGAAGTTAAGCTAAATTTGGACAAATATCGTGCTTAAAATTTTAATGAATTTTTTTAAATATTGGGGGGAAGTACCGGAAAGTACTGCCCATCTTCGAACTGAAACTTACTTTGCTCAAATTTTGGTTAAAATCGGTTGATCAGTTTGATTGTTATCGTGCTCTCCAGCCACTTTTTGGTTGTTTTCTAAAGAAGTATGGCCTTGCCCCTTAAAAAACTTTTAGCGTCGTAATTGAGGCAGCGAATGCAAGTTGTTACAACGAAAATCAAAGTGAATCGAGATTAGGTCTTGAAGTGAACTTATACAAAATTTTGTGTGGGATCTGTATCCGGTAGATATATTGGGATGTGTAAAGTATGGACCAAACTGTTCACTCCCTTCAAGCGTTATCGTTTGCACAATTTTTTCGAACATTTTTGAACTTTTGTGGAGGAGGAACCTGAAGGAGTATACCGATATGGCGTATCTTCCAACTTAAACTATGTTTGAATAAAATATTACGAAGGCCAAATTTTGGACCGAATCGGCAGATCCTTTCGAGAGTTAGCTTGCGCTCCAACCACAACTCACGGGGTCATAGGTGTTTTATGCACTTGTCAGTCTATTTTCTCAGGAAGTATGGACTTAGCCCTGATAAAACTACTAGCGTCGTTTGGAGGGCAGTGACTAAAAGTTGTAACAACAAAAATCAAAGCAATTCTAATGCAGGTCTTAAACTGAACTTTTTGAAACTTTGTGTGGGAGGTACCCGAAATAGTGGACCAATTAAGTCCATATTGAAATCTCATCTAAGTCTGATAGAAATTTTAAGATGAACAAAGAATGGACCAAATCAGTTACACCCTTAAAGAGTTATCGCGCGCACAACTTTTCCGAACATTTTTGAACTTATGTGGGGGAGTTACCGGAAGGATTGGACCCATATAACCCATCTTCGAACTTAAACTAAGTTTGGACGGACGGACATTGCTAAATCGACTCCAATAGTCTGAAACGAATTTCGTCCAAACATAATTGGGGTCTAAAACCATTATTTGGATGAGGCACATTTTGCTCGTATGAAAGTGTTAGCATAAATTCTGAGGGTATAAAAAGATGATTTCGTATTATTCTAATATACACTCCAATTCAGTAGAATAGAACACAAAAATTTTTGTTTATGTTAGCTTATTTATCCAAAACGAATGAATCTGCGTTTTTAAACTTGTAGGGATTTAATGTCCATTATGTTTGGTTTACATTCGGCGTCGTTTCGTGATTTCGAAGGCGTTTCGTGATTTCGCGCGGAATCAAGCAAAATTTATCATAATTTCGCATACAAAAATGAAATCATCTCATTTCGTGATTTCAGCGAAATCAACATCGAAATCACAGTACTCATGATATACAACCCTGTTTTTGCCTAAAAAAGTACCAAAAGTTGCAACACTTTTCACGTATCACAATAAACAAGGTAGATGGTCAATTGCTGCCACAAAAATTTTTAGTATCAAAATTTGTAAACAATGTGAAAAAAATATTAAATTACTTTGTTGCAATGCCATTTTTCATTGTGTTCCCGCACTTTTTTTATGGTAATGTTAGAAAAAAGAGCAAATTGTCAAAAATTGCTTCCCCATACAAATTTCTTAATAAATACGGGAACGGAAAAATGACGGAAATTTCAAAAACTCCAGCATAAATGTCAAAATCAACGTATCAGCTATCATATTAGATGCCAATGAACATGCTTGCTGCTAGTTTCTAGGCCAAAATTGTATGGCAGAAAACAGAAGAAGATGGTGTTATTCGGCGCTATTTTTGTTTAATGAGAAGTGCAAGTCTTGCTAGATTTCGAAGTACGGGCACTAAACGAAAACTACTGCAAATACTAATATTATGCAGGTTCTGAGCACAACTTTTATCTATCAAAACTTATTATTATGATATCTTAACGACAAAATCATTTTTTTTATTTTTTCATTTAATATAAATTAATACCATATATAAGGTGTGTTTGTTTACTCAACAATTTGTACAAATTTGTACAAGTTCATTAACTTCTTGTAATCGGTTAAGGTCTTTTGCATTGTACTGTAGAGTAAAGGAACAACATCCTGTAACAATTTGTACAAATTTTGAGTAAACGAACACACCTATAGATAATTTTACGAGAATTTTCCAAATAAAGTTGTAAAGTTCTATACTGTCGTATATTTTTGATGATTATTCGATCATGTTCGATCAGCTGCGCATATGCATCTACCTTAATCATTGTGATATGTTTGAAATCAACAAAAAATAAGTGTAAACACCGAGGTGTATTTCAGGATTTCGTGAAATCCAGTGGATTTTGGAGCGCAAGTGTAAACTTGACATTACGTTCCGATTTTCTAATCATTTTTCCAATAGTAATATGAAAAATAGGCTTTTTTGCTCATCAGTAGACGGCGGAATCCTATGAAAATGCATACATATATGCTTAGGATGGTCGTAGAGAAAATCTGATTAGACAGAAACTCGTTTTATCACAAAATAAAACGAATTAGGTCCAGAAATTTTTGCGTATTTTGCATATGGTGCATATTTTTACATATTTGCATAAAATGAGCATATGCGAGGATTTGTGGCCTGAATATCCACCGAAATGGCTAAAATTCGGTTTTAAGTCTTCATTGGGGGTATGAAACTTTACACCTGAAATTTGTCGGTATAGGTGCGCGTCTTCATATAAGCCCCATAGAACGGTTCCTGCCGATTTCCGATATTTTGGAGGGTGTGACCTCAATATCCCACCGAAATTACTGAAATTTGGCATTTTGTATTCAATGGGGTATACAACTTTTGAACTGAAATTTGTCGGTATAGGTCCACGTCTTCACATAGCCCCCATAGAACGGTACCTCCCGATTTTCGATATTTTGAAGCTTGTGGCTGTGGTTATACATTTCTATATTTAATTGACTTGTCTGAAGAGAGTTTAAAACAGAAAAATTGTACAAACAAACATTTTTGTGTCTATTATTGAAATATTTGTTGCATAATAAAATATGTAAAATGCATAAATTTTGCATATGCAAATATTACATTTATACCCTACACCACTATGTGCGGAGGGTATTATTAGTTGGTTTTGGCCAAAATGTTTGTAACGCATCGAAATAATGGTCGTAGACCCATACTTTTATATACCAAAATGAATGGCTCGACGAGCTGAGTCGATCTGGCTATTTGTGTCCGTCCGTCTGTCGACCTAAACCTTGTAATCACTCTACAGGTCGCAATTTTGATCGTATCGTCACCAAATTTTGGGTGTTGGTGAGGGTCCCGGAGGGGAAGAAGCCTATTGATTTTGGTAATAGTCGGATAATATTTCGGGGTCGGAATGGGCAAAAAATGTACTTGGAGAAAAAGTCAACGTTTTATTTCAAAGCTAATATCTCCAAATCTTTAAGGGGTATATCAAAAACCTGCTAATGAAAGTAGAAAATTCACCTTTGCAACGAAGTATAGTAGGTTCTCGTAGGTGGTCAAACAACGAATATATCGCAATAGCCGCTAATACAACCCAACTTTTCAGTTTTGAAATTTTAATTATAATGACGAATATCACAGCTTTGGTTGGGGAGCTTCCAAAAGCAAAGCCTGACTATGAAAGTAGAATATCCCACCTTAACAATGATGCAAAGTAGGTGCCCAAATAACGGAGATATAGCAATAGACGGTAATGCATCACATTTTTCAAATTTTTTCGAAATCGCGCTACAGGTCGCAATTTTGATCGGATCGTCACGAAATAATGGGGGTCCTACAGAGGAAGCAGCCTATTGATTTTGATGATGGTCGGATAATATTCAGGGGTCGGAATGGGCAAAAACTTATTTGGAGAAAAGGTCAACGTTTTATTTCAAGGCCAGAAGCTCTGTTTCTTTAAGAGGTATATCAAAAGCAAATCCTGCCAAGGAAAGTAGAAAATATCACATTTACAACGATGTAAAGTAGGCTGTCGTATGTGGTCAAACAACAGAGATATCGCAATAGTCGGTAATGCATCCCGTTTTCCGATTTTTTTGTAATCACGCTGCAGGTCGCAATTTTGATCGGATCGTCACGAATTTTTTGGGAGTTGATGCGGGTCCCACAGAGGAAGAAGCCCATTATGTTTGGTCGGGTAATATTCAGGAGTCGGAATAATCAAAAAGCTTATGTGGAGAAAAGTAAACGTTTTTTCTTATGCGAATATCTCGGCTTCTGGTAGGAGTATTCCAAAAGGAAAGTCCGCTAATGGAAGAAAATGGAAAATCTCCTTTATATTGATACAAAGTATTTTGGCGTAAGTGGGCAAACAACCGAGATATCGCAAAAGTCAGTAATATATCTATTTTTTCCATTTTTGTGTAATCACGCTACAGGTTGGAAGTTTGATCGGATAGTCACGAAATCAATCCTCTGTGATCAACCCCCAGATCACAGAGGATTGATTTTGGTGATAGTCGGATAATATTTCGGTGTCGGAATGAGGAAAAACTCATGTGGAGACAAATTCAAAGTTTTATTCTTTGTGAATATACCGGTTTCTTGTAGGGCTATTTCATTTTGCGTAATTTTGCATATGTCATATGTTTCGATTGCTATTTAATCACAAGCCAAAAATATGCCCTGTCCCAAAATTTGACATGAATCGGACAAAAAATAGGGGTTGCATAAAATTAAGCTGTCTAGTCATCAGCATAGAACAATCATTTTATTTTCGCGAACTGGTGAGATATTAACGTCGATTTTTCTTTCAGTCGATAAAACAGGGCTTTCTCACCATTTTTCACCAAAGAAAACCTATAAACAACCTATAAAAGGACTTAAATGATGAATTGAAACATATCAAAATATCAGTAGAAGTCGCGCAGTTATGTCATATTTCTTCACAGTAAGATAGAATATGACGCAGACAAGCTCAACGGATACAATCGACTGTGTCGGATGCTGATAAGATGGAACATTTTCAAAAAAAAAAAAATAAAAATATAAAAAATGTCAACATTTCAATAAAATGATTTTTCCGCGAACAAGTCTGCCGTTTAAAGATTTGAAAATATGCTCCACAGTCAGAGAAAGGTAATCTGATATGAAAACAACCGCTATTTAATAATTTGTGGTTCATACTGGTACGTAATACTCGTTCCAAACTCAAAGTAAGCTCGTATTTAGGTTTAACAAGTAAAAAGTCGATAAGTTCGGCTCGGCCGCTATACCCTCCACCATAAAATAGTCTTAATTAAAATGAAATAATTAGGGTCCTTTCAAAATTTTAGATGGAACAACTTTTCGACAATGGATAGACTCCTACTGCCTCTCACTATAACGCTAATTCCTGATGGCCCACAGGGTCGCTAACAAAAATTGCATCACGCCATAACGCAAAAGTTCGACTCACGGCGGATCTGTCCTTCGGGGTTCATAATATACTCACCAAGGCCTTTCTTCAGCTAAAGGAATTTTCCGTGCCCTAGACTTTCAGCTAGGTGAAAGGTACCACCTACGGGGCTATATCAAAAAGTCAACCTATCTTTAAATTGTTTGGCGGAAAAGTTTTATAGCTGCAGGGAACTTCATGAGTCAAATTGAGGGTAGTTTCATCAAAACAATGTAGACCACCAAAAATGGACCAATGTTGACGAATTTTAGTGAAGGAATTTCGTGACCACTGAGAATTCCCGAAAATCGGGAGGTACAGTTATATGGGGGGTATACCAAAACATGGACCTATATTGACGATTATTTTTGAATAGGCAAAATTGTAGCTAAAATTTTCAAAATACCGATCATTGCAGCTAGTTCGGTTAAAAATTGCAGCTAAAATTCTCAAAATACCGAAAATCTGGAGATACCGTTATATGGGGGCTATACCAAAACATGGACCTATGTTGACGATGTTTCGTTGGAGATGTTTTATGACCACTGAGAACCTCAAACGGCAAATTACAGGTAGTTCGGTTAAAAATTGTAGCTAAAATTCTCAAAATACCAAAAATCTGGAGATACCGTTATATGGGGGCTATACCAAAACATGGACCTATGTTGACGATGTTTCGTTGGAGATGTTTTATGACCACTGAGAACCTCAAACGGTAAATTGCAGGTAGTTCGGTTAAAAATTGTAGCTAAAATTCTCAAAATACCGAAAGTCGGGATGTACCGATATATGGAGGCTATACCAAAACATGGACCTATGTTGACGATGTTTGGTGGGGATGTTTCATAACCACTGAGAACCTCAAATGTAAATTACAGCTAGTTCGGTTAAAAATTGTGACTAAAATGCTCAAAATACCGAAAATCGGGAGGTACGGTTATAAGGGGACCATACCAAAACATGGACCTATGATGACGATGTTTGGTGGAGATGTTTCATGATCATTGAGAGCCTCAAATGTCAAATTGCAGATAGTTCGGTTACAAATTGTGGCTACAATTCTCAAAATACCGAAAATCGGGAGGTACCGTTATATGGGGCTATACCAAAACATGGACCTATGTTGACGATGTTTGGTGGAGATATTTCATGACCACTGAGAACCTCAAATGGAAATTTACAGCTAGTTCGGTTAAAAATTGTAGCTAAAATTCTCAAAATACCGAATATCGGGAGGTACGGTTATAAGGGGGCCATACCAAAACATATACCTATGTTGACGATGTTTGGTGGAGATGTTTCATGACCATTGAGAACCTTAAATGTCGAATTGCAGTTAGTTCGGTTACAAATTGTGGCTAAAATTCTCAAAATACCGAAAATCGGGAGGTACCGTTATATGAGGGCTATACCAAAACATGGACCTACGATGTTTCGTGGAGATATTTCATGACCACTGAGAACCTCAAATGGCAAATTACAGCCAGTTCGGTTAAAAATTGTAGCTAAAATTCTAAAAATACCGAAAATCTGGAGGTACCGATATATGAGGGCTATACCAAAACATGGACCTATGTTGACGATGTTTCGTGGAGATGTTTGATGACCACTGAGAACCTCAAATGTCAAATTGCAGATAGTTCGGTTAAAAATTGTGGCTAAAATTCTCCTATGGAAAAAAGACCCTCGAGTGCAAAATTTCAGCACTTTATCTCAATTATTGCGGACGCTAGAGTGATTACAACAGATGGACAGACAGACGGACAGACGGACATGGCTAGATCGTCTTAGAATTTTATCCTGACCAAGAATATATATACTTTATAGGTTCGCAAATGATTATTTCGATGTGTTACAAACGGAATGACAAACTTAATATACTCTCCATACTATGGTGGAGGGTATAAAAAATCAGGTCACGTAATTTGGTGACTGAGCCCGGCTGGGAAAACATATGAAAAAACATATGAAAAAAATGTTGTCACGGCGTATTAGCGTTCAAAGCCAAACCCATAACTTCAAAGGCAGCGCACAAAAGCGTTTGTCATGAAGAAATACAATTCAACGGCCAAGTATCCGTGATATGTATAAAAACACATTTGCATTTGAAAAACCAAAAGTTCTAGGACAGAGAAGTCATCCACAGTCGATACGTCCGAAGAGCTCCTCAACTAACCACGAAACCAGGTCACGTAATTTGGTGACTGTGTGGGTTCCATCATCAAGCTTAACTCTAAACGAGAAAATTATTAAAAAATTTAAGTTAAAAAGAATTAACAGACATTTCAAATTATTTGCAAATTTATAGAGTATGTTGCTCTCGTCAGGGGGACACCTCATTATATATAATAGACCGAATGATATAAGTAAACACTACGACCACCAACTACTATGCCTATTGGGTTATACCAGCTAGAAACTTGCAAATCGTAATTTGTTTTCAAACTGGTGGCCAAACTGCTTCCATTCTACTCTCTAACAGCAGCCTTAATTCAAATTTCAGGATTCCAGCTCTATCCGTTCGCCCAAATCGTAATTGTACCAAATTTAGTACTTTTCATACCCATAAGTACGAATTTTCAAAACTACTTCCATTCTACCCTAAAACAACAGCCTTAATTAAAATTTCAGGATTCCAACTCCATTCGTTCGCTAATTCATAATTGTACCAAATTTAGTATCATTTAGTACTTTTCTTACCCATAAGTACGAATTTTAAAAACTACTTCTCTTCTACTCTCCAACCGTAGCCTTAATTCAAAATTTCAGGATTGGAGCTCCATCCGTTCGCCCAAATCGTAAGTGTACCAAATTTAGTACCATTTAGTACTTTTCGTACCCATAAGTACGAATTTTCAGCTCTATCCGTTCGCCCAAATCACAATTGTACCAAATTTAGTACCATTTAGTACTTTTTGTACCCATAAGTACGAATTTTCAAAACTACGTCCATTCTACTCTGCAACAGTAGCCTTAATTCAAAATTTCAGGATTCCAGCTCATTCGTTCGCCCAAATCATAATTGTACCAAATTTAGTACCATTTAGTACTGTTCGTACACATGTGTACCCTTTTTCTAAACCACCTCCTCATGTCAACCGTATCTTTCAACCTTGATTCTCACACAAAATTTCAACCTTTAACCTTTATCCGTTCAAAAAATACGAATTGGTACCAAAGTTAGTACACTTTAGTACTTTTCGTACACTTATAGTTCGAATTTCTAAAAACCCTTTAGCACATCTTTCCTACACTCCATCAGTGACCTTCATTCCAAATTTCAAAGTTCTTGCGGTACCATATTTAGTACCATATTTAGTACCTTTTAGTACCTTTTAGTACTTTTCGTACCCTTCCAGTTCGAATTTCCAAAAACCCAGCCTTATCTGACCCCTTCGGACCAAGAGTCATCCAAACCCAAATTTTCAGGATTCTACCTTCAGCCGTTTCGTCTGGGCGTTGATGAATCAATCAGTCAGTCAGTCAATCACTTTACTCTTTTATTAATATAGATGTTAACAGTTCGCCAGTTCTGAAGGGGTAAAACTCGCATTCATTATATATAATAGACCGAATGATATAAGTAAACACTACGACCACCAACTACTATGCCTATTGGGTTATACCAGCTAGAAACTTGCAAATCGTAATTTGTTTTCAAACTGGTGGCCAAACTGCTTCCATTCTACTCTCTAACAGCAGCCTTAATTCAAATTTCAGGATTCCAGCTCTATCCGTTCGCCCAAATCGTAATTGTACCAAATTTAGTACTTTTCATACCCATAAGTACGAATTTTCAAAACTACTTCCATTCTACCCTAAAACAACAGCCTTAATTAAAATTTCAGGATTCCAACTCCATTCGTTCGCTAATTCATAATTGTACCAAATTTAGTATCATTTAGTACTTTTCTTACCCATAAGTACGAATTTTAAAAACTACTTCTCTTCTACTCTCCAACCGTAGCCTTAATTCAAAATTTCAGGATTGGAGCTCCATCCGTTCGCCCAAATCGTAAGTGTACCAAATTTAGTACCATTTAGTACTTTTCGTACCCATAAGTACGAATTTTCAAAACTACTTCCATTCTACTCTCTAACATCTGCCTTAATTCAAATTTCAGGATTCCAGCTCTATCCGTTCGCCTAAAACATAATTGTACCAAATTTAGTATTATTTAGTACTTTTCTTACCCATAAGTACGATTTTTCAAAACTGATTCCGTTCTACTCTCCAACAGTAGCCTTAGTTTAAAATTTCAGAATTCCAGCTCCATCAGTTCGCCCAAATCGTAATTGTACCAAATTTAGTACCATTTAGTACTTTTCGTACCCATATGTACGAATTTTCAAAACTACTTCCATTCTACCATCCAACTGCAGCCTTAATTATAAATTTCAGGATTCCAGCTCTATCGCTCAACCTAAATACATATTGTGCAAAATGTAGTACCATTTGCTACTTGTCGTACCCATAAGTACGAATTTTCAAAACTGCTTCCATTCTACTCTCTAATTCAAATTTCAGGATTTCAGCTCTATCCGATCGCCCAAATCGTAATTGTACCAAATTTAGTACCATTTAGTACTTTTCGTACCCATAAGTACGACTTTTCAAAACTACTTCCATTCTACCCTCCATATGTAGCCATAATTCAAAATTTCATGATTCCAGCTCTATTCGTTCAACCTAAGTCCAAATTGTACCAAATTTAGTACCATTTAGTGCTTTTCGTACCCATGAGTACAAATTTTTAAAACTGTATCCATTTTACTCTCTAACAGTAGCCTTAGTTCAAAATTTCAGGATTCCAGCTCTATCCGTTCGCCCAAATCATAATTGTACCAAATTTAGTACCATTTAGTACTTTTTGTACCCATAAGTACGAATTTTCAAAACTACGTCCATTCTACTCTGCAACAGTAGCCTTAATTCAAAATTTCAGGATTCCAGCTCATCCGTTCGCCCAAATCATAATTGTACCAAATTTAGTACCATTTAGTACTGTTCGTACACATGTGTACCCTTTTTCTAAACCACCTCCTCATGTCAACCGTATCTTTCAACCTTGATTCTCACACAAAATTTCAACCTTTAACCTTTATCCGTTCAAAAAATACGAATTGGTACCATAGTTAGTACACTTTAGTACTTTTCGTACACTTATAGTTCGAATTTCTAAAAACCCTTTAGCACATCTTTCCTACACTCCATCAGTGACCTTCATTCCAAATTTCAAAGTTCTTGCGGTACCATATTTAGTACCTTTTAGTACTTTTCGTACCCTTCCAGTTCGAATTTCCAAAAACCCAGCCTTATCTGACCCCTTCGGACCAAGAGTCATCCAAACCCAAATTTTCAGGATTCTAGCTTCAGCCGTTTCGTCTGGGCGTTGATGAATCAATCAGTCAGTCAGTCAATCACTTTACTCTTTTATTAATATAGATGTTAACAGTTCGCCAGTTCTGAAGGGGTAAAACTCGCATTCATCTGTTGTAAAACTTTGTTGGTTTTTACCATATATTTGTCGGTAAAGACGACTGATACTTTGTTACGTTTAATTTGTATGTATGTATTTGGTTCATAACATTTTATTTAAGTATAAAAAATAATGTCAAACTTATTTAGATGGTCGGGAGTGGATTTATTACCCAATTTCCTTTTTAGACTCTACAGAAGATGGCCCTATCTCTGTCAAGAAAATATATTTGGGTTATAGCAATTAATATGTAGAAGTCTCATTTCTTCTTCGATGTTTTTTGAGGGGATTAGTTTACTGTGTTGGTATTCAAATCGCGTGGGGGAATGTTAATGTCACGGTTAATACAACTGTTTTGCGTTCTTTCTTTAATTGTGGATTCAGCTGATTAAATATTTGTTCCCCGTCGCAAGTCATTTAAGGGGTAAAAGTATTGCAATCATGGTTTCGGAATCGGAGTCTAGCCAATTTTGCTGGCTACAATATAATGAATTAACATCAAAAACGGAATGGGCAAGGGAGACATCTCTCATATCAGTGAGTACACCCCGATTCATATCGCTCCACTTTATAGTTAAAAATTTATATTTGTATATGTACGCACACTACTTTTAGAGCTCATTTAAAAATGGATTCAGTTGTATCAATATTTAGTAAAAATTTTTTGAATTGAGCAAGGTGAAGGTAATACATTTTCTGAAATGTTGTTGACGTGGAACGCTCTATAAGTAAATTAGTAATAGGAATATAGGTATATTTAATTTGTTTCGAGTAAAATATCATTCTTTAACTATCCTTCTATTTCGTTTCTTTCCAACATCTATGAGCACAAAGCAAACCACATCAATCATTTATGTTTTCCCAAAGAAAATGTACAATCCATCTTACCTTAAGAACAGAGAAATAAATAGCCGATAGAAAACTACAATGAAAAGCTTTTAATTAAAGCTATCGAATTGTTGTAAACAAATACAAAAGGAAGAATACAATGAAAATCTTGAGAGTCATTTAGACAGTAATCAAAGTAAAATTTTATGTATACCTGAATCCAATGAAATTCCATAAATTCTTGGAAAAAGTGATTTGGCCATTTATTAGGAAAGCAGAAAATGTGTCCCTCATGGGTTGATTAAATTTTGTGCATAGTTGTATTACCACTTAACATAATATACAGTAAAATTATAAGTTGATGCCTATAGACATACCTAACATTTTAAACATTGGAACCACAAACTCATTGAATATTGCCACAGAATTTAACATTTCCTGATTTACAAATTGGTAGCACATCACCCAATTTTCCTTGATTTTTTTGCATAGCTACGAAATTCTTTCCTTTTACAAATTCCACGCAACGACTTGCTTCTTCGAAGATAAATATCAATCCACTACAGCACAATCATCGAAAGTGAACTGTGTTGAATATATTGGTGTTATTTGCCTTGAGGTATTTCGGTAAAGAAAAAAATGAAAAGAACAGAAAAAGAAAACCAAAACCAACACAATTAAGGTTAAATGCTATAACGTATTCCATTGTTAAAGGAATCCGCAAACAATTTATTTTGATTTTAGTAAACAAAATATCGTATTTTCGTGAAGAAATTTCAGGGAACATTGAAAAAACGTCGTATAAATATGAACAAATCAAAATAGTGGTGTGTTATAAAAGGAATTAAAAAATAACCAGTAAGGAAAAGGTAAGGTAGCCGGCTATACCTCAGTGGGAGTTATATCCAAATCAGAAAACTTTTTTGTAGACCGAATCCCGTTACACATTTCAAATTTCATTAAATATCTCGAATTGGGCAAAAATATATATGCACCGATTTCAATATAATTTGGCAAGCTTATTACTGACAGAATTACGCCACAAGTTTTAAATTTCATCAAAATCGCACAAACGTAGTGTAATAGGCGTACCAAATACATAAAAGCGGGCGAATATATGGGAGTTATATCCAAATCTGAACAGATTTTTACCAAAATAAACATCATTTCTTTAGACAAAAACAAGGTTTTGAAGCTTCCCGGGGGTGTTTTTGTAAGGTCATTCAGAATTCCCTCAATTTATGCAACTGTGCGCAAAGCATTGTAGTCGTTTAACTCTAAAACCATTATCACAGAACATGTCTCAATCTGTTCTTCTGGGATTTCTTTAGGGACTTTCTTTCACTGTGATTACGGAAATTTAGAAAAATATACAGCCTTATCATGAACGGCAATTCCCCGTGAATTTTTTCCCTTTCCCCCTTCGGCTTATCATGGAGAAGGTCGGAAGGGAAAAAATCCGCCAAGTGTGAGAAATAGCTATCACAATCGAAAGGGAGATCGAAAAATGTTTGTGAAAAAATTCGCAAATAAATTGATGGGGAATTGGGCAAAAATATTAATAAAAACATCATATTTTGCAATATTTAAAACACAAATGACTTTAAACACGCTTCTTAAATACAATGCTAAAATTTTAATGCATTTAATTATTGTAAAATAGGTATTTTTCTATGAAACTCAATTTTTATTTCCACGTGAATAGGCTCGAAGGCAAAGTAAACAAAAAATGCGCGCATACACACATGAAAGCACCACACAGATTTACTCATGGTACAATTAGAAAGGTAGATGCCTCAGCCCAGCTGATCGAATCTAAAACGTCAAAAAAATATGAATTCGCCATGAAAAATCAAAACAAAAAACCATATGATTCGGTAAGTAAGAGATAGCATGTCTACACTTTATAGAGAAACACAAGCGATAAAAAGAGACAACTAGAGACCATTGGGCGAAAATTTTGACAGTTTACATTACAAAAAAAGTTGCTTTGTTGTAGCAATTCGCCGATGCAACTACCTTTCTTATTGTACCATGGATTTACTGTGTATAGTTGCCAAATTTGTTGTTATCGCTTAATATTTTTATGGGAAAGCAAAAAATGTGTATGTCCCACGAACATCCCCAAACAGCCCACAGAAATCTACAGCATGGCAACACTAAAAGTTATCTAAGGTTTTATCTTTATTGTTTATCTCTTTTTCGCCTTTTTTCCATCTCCCCCATGGATCACGATAAGGCGAAAAGGTGAAAGGGAAAATTGTTTCACTTGCGAAATTTTTCACTAGTGAAAAACCATGATAAGGCTGATAATATTGTTACGAATGTAACTGATTGATTTAAGTAAATTTACACGAATTTCTATTAATCTATTATTTCGAATTGTAACGTAAATTTTTGTTAATCATTTAGTTAATTTAAATGAGGGCTGCTCTTGTTTGAAAAGACAGTATAGTCAGCGATCCCCCTGAGTTGTCTTTGCATTTACTTTTCTCTTTCACCATTTGCTTCTTGATTTTTTCAGTTATACATTCACACATGATTTCGCTTTCATTGTATTTTGGTGGTCAGAACTGATTTAAATAAAATTTTCAACAACAACTACTTTTCTATGTTTGCTTTGATTGTTATTGTTGTACGCTTTCAATTTTCTCTCTCTTATTTATTTTTGCATCAACAACTGTATTGAGTTTACCACAAATATGAAATTATCGCTTAGTCTTAATTTACACCAGCGTCGCCCGAGAATTTCCATCAATGTTTTAGTATGTGTGTATGTGTGTATGATGTCTATTGTTTGTTTTCAATGAAAAAAAAATGAAAACTTTTCATTCACTTACACTGTAAGTGAGAGAGGGAAGAAAATGCAAAAACAACTCAGTGGGCACCCTCACTATACTGTCTTTGCAAAGAAGCGCGTCCCTGATTTACTCTGTTAGCTATTGCTGTTGTAGTCTTTCTTTCTATATATTATACCCTCAGCCTTTAGGCTAGAAAGGGTATATAGATATTGATACGATCAAAAATGTGCCTCATCGAAATAACGGTTTTAGACCCAAAATATGTTTGGACGAAATTCGTTTCAGGCAATTTAGAGTCGATTTAGCCATGTCCCTCCGTCTGTCTGTCTTGCTGGCTGGTGCGCACGATAACTCTCAAACGGATCAACCGATTCGAACCAAATTTTGGGTATCATAATATTTTGTCCAAACTTAGTTTAAGTTCGAAGATGGGCAATATTGGGTCACTCCTTCGGATAAAGTGAAGTTTAAGAGCACCTCTCGGACCGTTTTGAAACTTGTTTCAGTGAGTTGTCCCTGCGGCTCCCTTTACGACTGTACAATTTTTTTCTGTGCAAGTCCATACTTCCTGAGAATCCCTGACGGCACCAAACAAAATGGCAAATCTGCATAATAATTCTCGTAGGCAGTTTCTGATTGATGCAGATCCAGTCATATAACAGGTTGGAATATGGACTATATCGGGTACCTCCCACACAAAATTCGAATAAAGTGAAGTTTAAGCGCTCCTCTCGGATCGTCTTAATTTTTATTCAGCAGGTTGTTTTTGCGGCTGCTTTAACGACGGTACAATTTTTTTCTTGCGCAAGTCCATACTTCCTGAGATATTGGCCTAAAAGTTCCAAGAAGCCCTGACGGCACCAACCAAAATGCAAATCCGCAAAATAATTCTCGTATGGAGCTTCTGATTGGTGCATACTTTGCACATCATATTATTTCATCCAGTCATGTATGAAATTGGAATATCGGTCCACTTCTTCGGGTACCTCCCACACAAAATTCGAAAAAAGTGAAGTTTAAGAGCTCCTCTCGCATCGATTTGATTCTTTTTTCAGTAGGTTGTTTAAACGGCGATTTCTTTATGATAATGATTTGGTGCATACAGATTTTTAAGATAATTCGTGATACAAAATCAATATTTTTTTTATACGGCATAGAACAGTCTACGTGGCAACGGGCACATATAAATAGGGGAAAGAAACGGCTAGGAGTAAGTTATGAGTTATATCTCGACTTGTAATCATGGACTAGTAAAGAAGTAACCTGAATAGAGTAAAGCTGTGTGCAGACTGCTATTCCTCGAAAGATCTCACCCCGTTCACTTCTCGTGGTTTAAGTTTGGTCGACTGTGAGCTTATAACCTTTGAAGAGTCGACGCTGTCACTTTCTTCTTTATTTACACATTCGATGTTCGGATATATGCGATTATACAATATTTTTACAATTTTAAGTGATAAAGTGAATATGACAAATGTTGCCAATTATTTCATATTCCATTTCCAAAGAATTCATTTTTTTTTTCTTTTTGCGCTACATTAACGATTTTTGGTACATAGGTTAAGAAAAAATTCCGCAGTACAAATCCGCTCGCGAGCAATTTTTTGGTTGTTGCGGACAAATGTTATCGCGGTTTTACTTCTTCTTTTAAGAAAAAAATATTATAAAAACGCTAATTATTTTATTGAACACAATTGTCACTAAAAAGTTGTCACGAAGTGACGTCATTAAGTAGATAGCATAATATTTGTAAAATGTTAATCAGCATTCGCGGAATTTACAAAACATTTACAAAATTTTTGAAAGTAAAGGTCCAATAACCCGTCAAAAATTACAAAAAAATAACAGTTTTAAATAAAGACTACACGGGGAATCGAATGAGACCAAACTTATAATCATCGGGATAGTAGTTAGGATATTATAGCCAAAATAACCACATATTTGTGTTACAAAAAACAAATTTTGGTTTGGAATAGTAGTTTTCACATGCATTATAGAGTTGAAAATTATACAAATATTCTATAGGAATACTTCTTTTATTTTTCTTGAAACTGCCAAGAAAATGGGCGGATTTTGCTTTATCTACATTCACATAGAAGGTTTCCCATTGAGGAAAGTTATCGGGTTGTTGAAATAAACCATTAGACTTCTTAAACGGAATTAGAGTTCAAAAAAACCGCTTTAACTTATATGCATTATTAAAATATGTGTAAATCGCGTAATTATCAAAATCGTTTTGTCCGCATGTGTTTTTCATGTAAAGCAAGACCATATATTTTAATTTGTATATATTTTTCGAAATATAATTTGGACGCTAAGATGTATCATCGGCTGCATCTTAGCATTAAAAAACGTATAAAACATCGCTAATTTGCGCAAAGTTTATACAATTTCGTTCCGCATCCGGTTTTAGTGTCACCAAGAAAATCTGCATCGATATATACCTATTTCAAGGCAATCAGTCAAGAACCGTGGATGTAGCATCACACACTATTTTTGGGATAAAATGAATGTAGTTCCCTTATCAGTGAAGTTTTTAAATCTCTGTTTCCGCAAAATGGAAGATGTTGCACTAGTTTTTTCATAGCAGTGCAAGCGGCCGACAGAATACGCGATAAAAGGCGCGATATTTTCAAAAACAATATTAGGTGATTTTCCTCTCTCGGAATTTCTCCTATCTCGCGTTTTAGTAGATGGATTTTAATGAGTAATGATTTATTAGATCCGCAACGTAAAAATCCAAAATTTGCAATCATGAACGAGTAAATCGAATGCCAATTGTACAAATTAGACCCGAAATATATGATTTTTAGAAATTTGTTCGCACAAAATTTTCGTATTTGGATACAGATTTCTGTGAAGCACACATATATCAAATAAATCAGAATCGTGAGTTCTTCATTCCTATATATGATTTTTTGAAAAACCTGTTTGCGGAACGAAATTATAAGAAAATTTCAAAAAACACTTAAAATCTGGCTTCAAAATGTCAGCATCATTTAATGGTAGACGCAGATCAAATTTTGAAAAGTTATACATTGGTGGGATGATCCTTATTTAGTTGGCTTCTACTTTCACTTTGACAGGAAAATCGGGAGAAATGTGGTTTAATCAGAAATCGAGAGAAAACATAAAAAGTTACGTTGGCTTCAACCCATTTTTAACCATTTTTTAACATAAATATTGCCACAGCTTCCACGCAAATCAACTTTGAAGGCCAATATTTTTTGCCAAGTCTAAAAACATTTCATTTTATCCAAAAGCATTTAAATTGTACAATATACAACCACTATTCGCGAGTTATAAAGGGGTAAACCTTGGCTTCAACGATGTTCAATTTTCAGTAATATTGCCCATATATATTTTAGAACATTTTATATTAATTGAAGATCTATCTCTATTGTCGCAGCATTTTGAAGGCTTCTTTCGTCTTGGAGACCGGTCCAAGTTTGGATATTATTCAGCCAGGAGAGTTCTTTTCTGCCCCTGGTTCGTCTTCCTTCAATCACTCCTTTGATAATGTTTTGCAGTATTTTGTATTTGTTATTTCTCATGATGTGTCCCAGATATGACACTTTTCTGCTTTTGATAGTTCTTATTAGCTCCCTATTCGCATTCATTTTCCTAAGAACTTCGTTATTATTCATTCGGTCTGTCCATCGTATTTCTAGAACTTATCGGTATATCAATATCTCAAAGGATTCGAGTCTTTTCATGTCGCTTGTTTTCAGCGTCCAAGTTTCTGCGCAATATAAAAGAACAGACCACACCACACGTAACGCTGTCACTTACCCATCAATATTTGGCCAGTTGCGTTTGCATCTATGGTTGTTAGGATTTTTCTGCCCAACAGTTTTACTGATGCGGGATTTAGTAGATGAGTCGGCAGTTAAGTAACTCAGTGAAACCGCCGCAGAACCATTTGCGGACGTCTTCGAATTCAATGGTTTTTGAACCTTCTCAAAATTGTCAAGTCGCGACTCTCCCATCAACGTCGGATGTGGATGGGCACCCCTACACACCCGATGGCCACTATAGCTTCTCAACATTGGACCCATCATGAAATTTGGTATTTAGTCTTCATAGGGGGCATTATACCTTCACCTTGAAATTTGTCTGCGTAGGTCCACGCCTTCATATAGCCTCCATAGGACGGTACCTCCCGATTTTCCGTATTTTGGAGGTTTTATACTGATTATCACACCGAAATGGCTGAAAATTGGTATTAATGATCCGTTGGGGGACTTATAACCTTCCACCAGAAATATGTCGGTATAGGTCCTCGTCTTCCTATAGCCACCATAGAACAGTGCCTCCTCATTTTCGGTGTTTTGAGTGTTGTGGCCTCAATATCCACCCGATATGACTGAAATTTGGTGTTTAATCTTCATATTGTTTGTGAGCATATTGAATATATAAAAATCTTGTCTTTATATATGAGAAATTTCCTTTAAAAATTTTTTTGACCGATTAGTGGTCAAAAAACGGTCAATTTTTTGTAAAAAATCGAATTTTGATTTTCGCTGTTCACAATTTTTTTAAAAATTTATATTTTTAAAATCCTCTCGATTTAAAGCAAGATTGTTAGGTACTTATTAAGCTCACAAAAATATATGATGATCGGTTTATTCGATTTCGCGCTATAGCCAACACCACAATACGATTTGTTAAAAAGGGGGGTATCCTCTCAGTGAGGTGGTCGCTGAAAAAGATAAATGACACATTCGTCTTCAAACCTCTGTAGCTGGAACCTTTATATGTTTGAAGTACTTACTTTTTACTACTCATACAGCAAAAAATATCGATATACACTTTTATACCATTTTTTCCCACTCCACTCAATTTAAAATTTGCTTCAGAAAATTAATAAACTTAGTAATACATGTTTGGGTAAATGTAAACACCATATGATTAATATTTACATGCAAACGAAAGTGTAGCCAAGTTTATTACATTCCAAGAGAACTTAGGAAATTTTTTTGCAGCGACCGTTACTTTTAAATTTTAAATATTAACGCATAATATAATTTATTAATTTTAGAAAAAACAAGTAAGAAAAGTCTATAGTCGGACGGAGCCGACCATGGGATACCCTATACCACTATCCCTGGATAATCGCTCTCCACGGAACTTCTTATCAGTGATTGTGAAAATTTAATTATCAAGTATCAGAGAGTATAATACTTATGACCAAAACCAAAAAGTTATCTAGCATGACAAAGACATTTTTGTAGCAGGAAAGGAAAAATTAGTTCACACAAACTAAAATGTAATGAAACCCACTTATGTAGTACTACTACTTACGTTGTTTAACCGCTACGTTATTGAAATTTTTACCAATTTCACACAAAAGTTTCAGTCCATTTAACCGCTAAGTATTATCTGATCTTCTTCGTACAAGCTTCTTCTTCATCATAAACTCAAACTTTGGTCCATTTCATTCCCTGAACATTTCACGATCATCAGCAAAAACGAATCATATCTATTCTGGCCCGACCCCAACCTCTTTAAAAAATTCGTTACAATCGTTTCATAATTGCGGCCTTAAGCTTGTTTACAATTTTTAATGGACGGACACACATCGCTAAATCGCTTTATCTCGTCGAGATATGAATTTTGGCATACCAAATAAGGAGTCTAGGACGAATATTTCGTGGTGTTACATAAACTTTTGGAAAGACAATATGTAGCATGGGATAAAAATGAGGTTCTCTACACAGAACACATTATATATTAGGCAGTAGGCCCGTTATCTACCAAACACTTTATTGCAATTTACATCACAGGAAAGGTCAGTAGTTTTTTCCCATATGTAGGCTACTTTGCGAAATATATATGTCCTCAAGGAATTAAAATATCGACCAAAAATAAAATTTTTATATTTTTCATACAAAAGTAATGGTCCATTTCACCCGCTAAAGAATATCAGATCATCATTCAAAATTGTAGGCATCTTTTTCGACCTATACTCTTACCCGGAGCAAAATTTCGTGACTATTGATGTATAATTTCGACTTCTAGCGAGTTTATTATTACACCACAAACAAATAATCGAATATATTAGGCTGTAACTCTGTTATCTGATCATGCACACCAACATAATTGACATCAATTGAAAGGTCAAGCGTTTCACTTTCAAGTATATCTCACTTGTCTGCAATATCACTTCCAGAAATTAAGATATAAGCTGTATATTAAAAATTTTCACAATTTTCACACAAAAGTTTTGGTCCATTTAACCCTCTAAATATTATCCGATCGCCATCTCAAATTGCAAGCTTCTCCTTTGTGATATACTCTTACCTTATTTAAAATTTCGCGTTGATCGGACTATTATTGAGACCTACAGAGCCGTTAGAAAATTGGATAAATAGTATGTTTTTGGTCCATTTCACCCGCTAAATATTTCACGATCATCACCAATAAGAATAGGTATCTATTCTGATCTGAACCCGACCTCCATACAAAATTTCGTGACGATCGGTCCACAATTGCGGCCTGGAGCGTGTTTACAATTTATAATGGACAGACGGACGGACGGACGGACGGACTGACGGACGGACACACATCTCAAAATCGCTTTATCTCGTCGAGATATGAAGATTGGTATACCACATTGGGGGTCTCCGACGAATATTTCGCGGCGTTACATGAATTTTTACCAAAACAAACTTATAATACCCTTTTCCACATTGTGGTATAGGGTATAAAAACTCAAAAATACGTATTAACGAAAATTGTCGGATTTAAATCCTCATACAGCAAAAACTATGTATTTCACGTATCAGTACCAAACTTCAGATTCTTCTTAATTAATATGTTTTCTATCACTCCCCATCAATAAATTTGTTCAACGAAGTATTTAGTTTTGGTTTTAGTTTTTAGTTATTTCTGGCATGGCATTCCCGCCCACAATTGTAGTCAGTTGTTGTGTCACACAGGATCTTGAACTACTGCTGGCTGCTATTAAGGTATCGAGCACCGTGTTCATGTTTTTGAACCTTCAAAGATATTGGGGTTGATGCCCTTATGAATATGAAGACTGAATGCCCTAAGTCATGAATATCAATCCATGGAATTATAATTTAGTGCCTTTTCCAGGGCAATGACATTACGAGCTGCTACTGCAAACATAAGAAATGGGTATGCTCCCCACAAGTCAGCCTCGTAAGAGAAATTTGGTGTTATAAATTAGAAAATAATATCCACCCAAAATATCCGGACGAACAAGTTTACATTACATAAATGATATTCAAATATATTCTAAAATATGAAGGATTATTTCTGAAGTTTGTGTCTAACGATTCGATAGTAGATTCACTTTGAAATAGAAAAAAATAGCGTTAAGTGGGATATACCGGTACGAAAATGATGTAAAGCCTAATTACAGCCGATTATGTTAAAAATGAAGCTTCGATCTTCGAAATTCTAATTATTGGGTCTATGTTAAAATTACAATTTGTGAAAAACAATTGGAGCCCAAATGGCAAATCACAAATCTTCTTCTTATTTGCAAAATATTTGTTATTTTACATTTTTTCTTATGTTTAAAACAAGACTAATTTTTCACAAATGCTTCTTAAATAAATTATACAGTCGTTGGTATTACGGATAATTTGGTATACAATTTAATATTGAAGTGACTGAAAAAAAAAAACAGTGATGAAACCCCCACCAATGTCGAGCACACCAACCATTAGAATAACAATAGCTGAATGAATCCCCTCAGATTTACCATGTAGTGTAGTGAAACATTTATAGAGAACATTCTATAGAATTCAAAACACAATACCGATCTATTGTTTCTTAATTAGCACAGCGTTAAACAATGACACAACTGGGGGAAAAGAAAAAACCAGGCAACTGTGTCATTTCTATACATTTCATCCTGCCATTTATTCGAACAAAGTACTCGGTAATGGTTGTTTGATAAACAACAATTCCATCATGGCTTAAATAAACATCCAGGCCCATTACACCATACCCTGGCCCTTGTCAATTGTTTTCAATGCAAGGCGAGGGTTGACTTTGTGTGGTGGGATTGTGAATTGATTTGGGACAAAAAGGGATATTTTAAACTGATATAAAATCGAATTATTACACTTGGCAATGAGTTTATTTTTTTGTTCGACAACATTAAAATTCCTTCAAAATGAACATTAATGATTCTGGTGACCATTAAACCAAAGGAACCGGACATAATTTATGTTTACACTCTTCCCAACTGGTAGTTTTTGAAGTTTCGAAATAAAATGGTATGCTGCTATGGGGATTTATATCAACAACATCATCATCCCTTTTAAATTGTAAGGGAAATGTATGTGTTAGTTGTAGAAAGTTGTTTGGGGTTTCCTGTACATACATACATATTTTCAAAAAACGGGAAACATTCTGTGAGCTATAAACTGAAACTTTTCTAATTAGAAACCATTATATCATCAAAATGACAATTATCTTTTTGAATAATGCTACAGCTAAAGTACAGGAACTGTTTTTATGTACTCGTACATACATATGTACATATGTATGTGTGGCTCTGAATCTTGTTGTTGTTACGGAACACAAATATCTAACAAAAAGAGTTTTATGAATATTCAATCATGTTACTGTCTAATAATATGAATACATATACAGTCAACCAAAAAAGTCTACATACACCCTATAAATCTCGAGTTTTAAGGATAAGGAATCATTTTCATGAAAATCCAAGTACATAGTTCTATTTCATATCCCTAATAAACAATGTTACATACAACAAAAATATATTCCATAATACAAATAACGGTAAATTCTATAAAAATTAAAAAAAATAATAAGGAAAAAGTGTACATACACCCAATGAAATATTAAGATTACCGTAAAATTTATGGAATAAGCAATACAAATTTTACATTTTATTGCTTTATCGAATGTCTCTGGTTATCTATGATATATTTTAGACAAAATTGGACATATTTCTGCTTTAATTGACGTTATTTAAGGTCAGACTTCGCGTATAGCTCGTTAAGGCGGACCCTTGCAGATTTCTTTGAGTTTTTCAGTCTGGTAGTTTATGAAACCCCAGGAAATACAGTGGGACTAATTATTTTGAGATCCTAGAGCGCTTTGAAGTTGTTCTTATGGATAATATATGCTCCTGAGCTTCGCCAAATATGCGAATTTCTGAGTTTTTTATAAATTTTATAGTTTTCACAGCATTCCAAGGGTCAAATTACAAGCAAGAACCTTGGAATTACCTTGTAATACATTTTTGGACCTTAACTCAATCAGAAATGTACAACATTATTCTACAAACCCGTTCCTAAAGTTTCCGAAGCATCAAAGTAAAATCACCACCAAAGAATGCATGAAATTTGTATAAAATTTACACTGTTAACTAATATGCTCTCGTATTATGATCGTTAGGGTCACTTGAAGCGCTATAAATGTCGGATTCTTTTACATTGCTGATTCAATGGATGCTCGAGAATTGTACTAGACCTTATTACAAGGTAATTCGAAGGCTTCTGCATGTAATTTGCCCCTTGGAATGTTGTGAAAACTATAAAATTTATGAGAAAACTCAGGAATTCGTATATTTAGCGAAGCTCAGGAGCATATATTATCCACAAGAAAAACTTCATAGCGCTCTTGGATCCCAAAATTATTAGTCCCACTGTATTTTCTGGGGTTTCATAAACTACTAGACTGAAAAACTCAAAGAAATATGCAAGGGTCCGCCTTAACGAGCAATACGCGAAGTCTGACATTAAATAACGGCAATTAATCCACAAATATGTTCCTATTTTGTCTAAAATATGTCATAGATAACCAGAGACATTCGATAAAGCAATAAAATGTATAATTTGTATTGATTATTCCATAAATTTTACGGTAATCTTAATATTTCATTGGGTGTATGTACACTTTTTCCCTATTAATTTTTTAATTTTTATAGAATTTACCGTTATTCGTATTATGGAATATAGTTTTGTTGTATGCAATATTGTTTATTAAGGATATGAGATAGAACTATGTACTTGGATTTTCATAAAAATGCTTCCTTACCCTTAAAACACGAGGTTTATAGGGTGTATGTAGACTTTTTTGGTTGACTGTACATATTATGTATAATGACAGATATAAAGGAACGGACCCTAGTGGCTAGTGGCTACCATCTCTCGGCATAACTACGGACGTACCATAATGTACCTTATCAAACTTTCCTCATCCAATCTTAGAAAAATATTATCTGAAAATAAATAAATAAGAACTGCGTTAACTTCCGCCTGGCTGAACTTTGTATACCCTCCACCATGAGTTGTATAGAAGAAAAATGGAACAAAGTTTCCTTTCGTTTATAAAGGTACGAACTTCTGCGCCACGTCAACGCTTATTCCTAGAAGAAGTGGAGTATGCTAACTGGAGTATATTTCTTTTAAACAAGGTTTAATACCAAAGATACATCGATGTTTTGCAGTTATTAAGAATCGGAAATACCATTTTACAGTCACTCCATTTCGACGATGCTTGAACAAACTGAAAATATGTAAAATCTGGAGGTACCTGCTATATTCCAAAATATTAACCTATATTGATTTCTATGAACCCGCAATATCTCAAAATATTCAAAATACCGAAAATCGGGAGGAACCGTTCTGTGGGGGCTATACCACAACGCGGACCTATACGGACAAATTTCTGGGGGAAAGTTTTTCCCCCAATAAAGATTAAATAGCAAATATCAGTTATTTCGATGAGATTATATGGCTAAAGTCTTCAAAATATCGAAAATTGGAACGTACCGTTCTATGGGGGCTATATCAAAACGTGGACCTATAATGACAAATTTCTTGGAGAAATTTTTGTTATTCCATAGAGGACTAGGTATGCTTCTATGGGGGCTACATGAAGACGTGGACCTATACTAATAATTCTTTTCTGGAATAATTTATATCTCCATGAAAATCCAAATACCAGTTTACTGCCACTTCAGTGGCATATTAAGGCCACAACCTTCAAAATACCGAAAATCGGGAAGTACCGTTCTATGGGCGCTATATGCAGACATGGATTTATACCAAACAATTTAATGTGGAAAGTTTTATACATCCAAAGAAGACGGTGGCATATTGAGGCCAGCCTTCTATGGGGGCTATATGAAGATAAGGATCTATACCGAAAACATTTTGGTGGAAAGTTTTATACCCACAATAGACACTAAACACCAAATTTAAGCCAATTTGAAAGTGGAAAGTTTTACACTCATAACGAATGCTAACAACCAAATTTCAGCCATTTCGGCGGGATATTGATACCACTATCTTCAAAATACGGAAAATCGTGAGGTACTGCTCTGTGGGGACTATATGAAGACGTAGACCTATACCGACAAATTTGAGATAGAAAGTTTAGTACCGCCAACGAAGACTAAATATCAAATTTCAGCCATTTAGGAGCGATATTGAGGTTACAACTTTCAAAATACCGAAAATCCGGGGGTACTGCTCTATGGGAGCTATATTAAGCCATGGACATATACCGACAGATTTCAAGTGGAAAGTTGTATACCCCCAACGAAGAATAAATACCAAATTTAAGCCATTTCCGTATGATAATGAGGCTAAAAATTTCAAAAAACCGATAATCGGGAGGAGCCCTTCTATGGGGGCTATATGAAGACGTGGGCATATACCGTAAAATTTTAGGTTGACAGTTTTATACTCATAACGAATACTAACAACCAAAATTTCAGCCATTTCGGTTGAATATTGAGACCACTACCTTCAAAATACGGAAAATCGGGAGGTACTGCTCTGTGGGGGCTATATTAAGACGTAGTCCTATACCGACAAATTTGAGGTAAAAAGTTTAGTACTCCCAACGAAGACTTAATACCACATTTCTGCCATTTAAGGACGATATTGAACTCACAACCTTCCGGAGGTACCGCTCTATGGGGGCAATATTAAGGCAGGGACCGATACCGATAAATTTCAGGCGGAAAGTTGTATACAACCAGCGAAGACTAAATACCAAATTTAAGCCATTTCGGTGTGATAATGAGGGTAAAACTTTCAAAATACCGAAAATCTGGAGGTATCGTTCTATGGGAGCTATATCAAAACGCGGACAGATATAGTCAATTTTCAATACCAAACATCCGAGGGAAGGGTCTATCTTAAACATTGCGAGCTGTATCTTCATTTTAACAGACGGACGGACGGACGGACAGATGAACATTCTTTTAAAGGCTTAGAATTTTACCCTGATCAAAAATATATATACTTTATAGGGTCTCCGATGAATATTTCGATGTTTTACAAATGGAATGACAAATTTAATTATACGGTCCATATTATGATGGAGGGCATAATAAAACGAATTTTTCGCTAGTCGAAAGCTAAAACGTCTGGCCATCTAAAGGGCGGCTGTAGATAAAACACTAGCAAAATGTGGATAAAACACTAGCAAAATCTATAAGAAGAAGACCCACTGGTC
This sequence comes from Musca autumnalis, assembly GCF_047663935.1. Classification (NCBI taxonomy): domain Eukaryota; kingdom Metazoa; phylum Arthropoda; class Insecta; order Diptera; family Muscidae; genus Musca; species Musca autumnalis. The sequence goes on along the minus strand of NW_027412088.1, from coordinate 40,669,060 downwards.
TTCTATAAGAAGACTTAATAGTCTTCTATAAATGGACCTTCTGACCTTTAATAAGAAAACTTTATGGTCTCCTATAAGAAGACCTAACGATCTCCTATAAGAAGACCTACTGGTATTCTGTAAGAGGACCTACTGGTCCTCTGTAGGGGGACGTACTGGTCTTCTGTAGGAGGACACACTGGTCTTCTGTAAGAAGACCTATTGGTCTGCTATAAGAAGGCCTACTGGTCTTCTATAACAAGTCCTACTGGTCTTTTATAACAAGACTTACAGGTATTTTATACGAAGACCTACTGTTCTTCTATACAAAAACCTAATGGTCTTCTATTCGAAGAATATCTGATCGTATATAAAAATACCTTATAGTTTTCTATAGGAGCACCTACTGGTAGTGGACTTCTACAAGAACACTTTCCGGTTCTCTACAAGAAGATAGGTAGAACTCTGAACGAAGACTTATGGTCTTCTTCTTCGCAGACCTCTAGACTTCCTAACAAAGGCTAGTATGCTTCTAAAGAACCCTCTCAGCCTTATATACGACGACTCGAAGTCTTATAGACGAAGACTCGAAGTTTTCAAAAGGAAGACTTGAAGTCATCTATACGTAGAATCGAATTCTTTTATGCGTAGACTCGAAGTGCTTTATCCGTAAACTCGAAATCTTCTATACGATGACCCGAAGTCTTCTATACGAAGACTCGATGCCTTCTTTACCATGACCCGAAGTCTTTTATACGAAGACCGGTAGCCTTTAGTAATTATACCCTATACCACAATGTGGGAAAGGGTATTATAAGTTTGTTTTGGTAAAAATTCATGTAACGCAGCGAAATATTCGTCGGAGACCCCCAATGTGGTATACCAATCTTCATATCTCGACGAGATAAAGCGATTTTGAGATGTGTGTCCGTCCGTCAGTCCGTCCGTCCGTCCGTCCGTCTGTCCATTATAAATTGTAAACACGCTCCAGGCCGCAATTGTGGACCGATCGTCACGAAATTTTGTATGGAGGTCGGGTTCAGATCAGAATAGATCCCTATTCTTATTGGTGATGATCGTGAAATATTTAGCGGGTGAAATGGACCAAAAACATACTATTTATCCAATTTTCTAACGGCTCTGTAGGTCTCAATAATAGTCCGATCAACGCGAAATTTTAAATAAGGTAAGAGTATATCACAAAGGAGAAGCTCGCAATTTGAGATGGCGATCGGATAATATTTAGAGGGTTAAATGGACCAAAACTTTTGTGTGAAAATTGTGAAAATTTTTAATATACAGCTTATATCTTAATTTCTGGAAGTGATATTGCAGACAAGTGAGATATACTTGAAAGTGAAACGCTTGACCTTTCAATTGATGTCAATTATGTTGGTGTGCATGATCAGATAACAGAGTTACAGCCTAATATATTCGATTATTTGTTTGTGGTGTAATAATAAACTCGCTAGAAGTCGAAATTATACATCAATAGTCACGAAATTTTGCTCCGGGTAAGAGTATAGGTCGAAAAAGATGCCTACAATTTTGAATGATGATCTGATATTCTTTAGCGGGTGAAATGGACCATTACTTTTGTATGAAAAATATAAAAATTTTATTTTTGGTCGATATTTTAATTCCTTGAGGACATATATATTTCGCAAAGTAGCCTACATATGGGAAAAAACTACTGACCTTTCCTGTGATGTAAATTGCAATAAAGTGTTTGGTAGATAACGGGCCTACTGCCTAATATATAATGTGTTCTGTGTAGAGAACCTCATTTTTATCCCATGCTACATATTGTCTTTCCAAAAGTTTATGTAACACCACGAAATATTCGTCCTAGACTCCTTATTTGGTATGCCAAAATTCATATCTCGACGAGATAAAGCGATTTAGCGATGTGTGTCCGTCCATTAAAAATTGTAAACAAGCTTAAGGCCGCAATTATGAAACGATTGTAACGAATTTTTTAAAGAGGTTGGGGTCGGGCCAGAATAGATATGATTCGTTTTTGCTGATGATCGTGAAATGTTCAGGGAATGAAATGGACCAAAGTTTGAGTTTATGATGAAGATGAAGCTTGTACGAAGAAGATCAGATAATACTTAGCGGTTAAATGGACTGAAACTTTTGTGTGAAATTGGTAAAAATTTCAATAACGTAGCGGTTAAACAACGTAAGTAGTAGTACTACATAAGTGGGTTTCATTACATTTTAGTTTGTGTGAACTAATTTTTCCTTTCCTGCTACAAAAATGTCTTTGTCATGCTAGATAACTTTTTGGTTTTGGTCATAAGTATTATACTCTCTGATACTTGATAATTAAATTTTCACAATCACTGATAAGAAGTTCCGTGGAGAGCGATTATCCAGGGATAGTGGTATAGGGTATCCCATGGTCGGCTCCGTCCGACTATAGACTTTTCTTACTTGTTTTCTATATGATGACTTGTGGGTTTCTATGTGAAGAATGAGTCTTCTATTCGAAGTTTACTAGACTTCCTCCATACGATGATTCGAAGTCTTATATACAAAGATTCGTAGTGTTTCATAGTGTTCCAGTCAGCTGTGCTGACGGAGAAATACCCTCTGCCAATGACCCAAAAAACATTAAACACAAACATTTTTAGTAACCAAACTTCTTCATAAAGGACTCGGAATATTAAATTACAATAAAATCAGTTTGGAAGAAATTTTTGAAAAAGATTTATAGTTATCATGCACGATAGCTATTTGAGTATGTACCAGCAGGGTTTTGGAGCTTGTATCATTATATCAGAAAGTATTGACTTATTCCGGAAAAAGATTGTACCGTTTTAAATGAGGCCGCTAGAACAACCTACTAAGAATCTAAACGATGCGAGAGGAGCTCTTAAACTTCACTTTTTTTCGAATTTTGTGTGGGAGGTACCCGAAGGAGTGGGCGATAGCTTATATTCCAACCTGATACATGAAAATATATGGATGAAATAATATGATGTGTAAAGTCTGCACCAATCAGAAACTCTCTGCGAGATTTATTTTGCGGATTTGCCATTTTGGTTGGTCAAGATTTCTTGGAATATTTTGCCCAATATCTCAGGAAGTATGGACTAGCGCAAGAAAAAAAGAAGAAACTCCCTGCAAAAATAATCTTGCGGATTTGAATTTTCGGTGGTGCCGTCAGGGTTTCTTGGAACATTTTGCCCAATATCTCAGGAAGTATGGACTTGCGCAAGAAAAAAATTGTACTGTACAACCTGCTGAATAAAATGTTAAGACGATCCGAAAGGTGCTCTTAAACTTCACTTAATTCGAATTTTATGTGGGAGGTTCCCGAAGGAGTGGTCCGATATAGTCCATTTTCCAACCTGATACATGACTGGATGAAATAATATGATGTGAAAAGTCTGCATCAATCTGAAACTCCCTGCAAGAATTATATTGGGGATTTGAATTTTGGCTGGTGCCGTCAGGATTTCTTGGAACATTTTGTCTAATATCTTAGGAAGTATGGACTTGCGCAAGAAAAAATTGTACTGGACAACTTATGAAACAAATTTCAAAACGATCAGTGAGGAGATGTTAAACTTCACTTTAACCGAATTATGGGTAGGAGTTACCGGAAGGAGTGGACCAATATAGTCTATAACCGAATCCAATCCATATTTGGAAGGAATAATACGATGTGCAAAGTTTAGACCAAATCGATTGGTCCCTTCGGGGGTTATCGTTCACACCATTTTGCAGACAAATGTTGAACATTTGTGGGTGAGGTACCCGAAGGAGTGGACCGATAAGGCCTATCTTTGAACTTAAACTATTACGATACCCAAAATTTGGTTCGAATCGGGTGATCCGTTCGAGAGTTATCGTGCGCACCAGCCAGACAGAAGGACGCACATGGCTAAATCGACTCCAAATTGTCTGAAACGAATTTCGTCTAAACATACTTGGGGTCAGAAAATGTTATTTCGATGAGGCACATTTTTGGTCTTATCAAAGTGTATATACCCTTTTAGCCTAAAGGCTGGGGGTATAACAGTCCTCTTATATATAAAGACTATCACAGGTCTCCACACAGAAGAAAGTTCTAATAAAAATTGTGTTACAAAATACCATAAATAAGGCTGCGGACTTCAATTGGTTCTGCAGTTTCTTGGATGTTTATCTTTTCAATGATTTTCCCTTTATTGTAAAGCATTCACTGCCCTTCACTCGCATTCCTTTTTCTTTTTATGCAATGTTCCAGAATTTGTCCTTGTCATTCTATGCTATAACATTTTAATCCTTTTAAAAGCTTCCATTAAGAGTTTTATTGGTACTTCATCTCTTCACGCCCATGTGTGTATGTATGCATGTATGTGGTAGCTTGGTCAACCGTTACTTTCGCTTGTTACGGTCAATGTTTCATTTTTGTTTTACGAAAAATTCTTAAATTTGTTGTTATCGTAAGGCATTTTCTTTTACCTTTTCCTGCTCTTTCACTCCTTGTTATATAATGTGGTTCATGGTTGAGGTAAGGAAAGGAAAGAAAACAAAACAACAATTGAAACATTTGAAGTTTTTGGATTGAGTTGTTTTTGTTCTTTTTTAATAAACTTTTGTGCTTTTCCTGTGTGTGTATTTTTCGCAAAAGATTTAAGTGGTAACTGAAATTCAATTAGAGTGATTAAACAACAGTTCTTCTGCAATTATACACACGTCCAGCATTCTGAGCAGTTATATAAAATTAATGAAATTTTAAAGCAGATATTTCCATTGTACTTTTGAAATATTCAAGGTAACGTCTTTTAAGCTCTTTAGGAAATTGAAATTAAAAAAAGTGTCATGGTTGATGACAATCAAGTGGCAAACTTGGAAAGGACGTTTTTAAAAGTGACTGCGAATGAAATGGTATAAGGACAATATAATGTTAATTAATTAAGAAGCATTAACATTATGAGTTAATGGAGAAAGCAGTAGAGTTCTGAAAATTACTCTCACATGTCAAATGTGTTCGCTTTGAAGAATGAAAACACAATTTAAACGACATAACGATAACCAATTTGAAGAAATAGCTACCTACTAATATCTACAAGACCAAGGAACACATATTAAATACCTTCAATGGGATGGAAGAGTTAATCTAACTAGACTTAATGAACTTAAATAGTATTACATTTAAAATTCATCATTACATAAATATGTTGTATTTATATTTGGAATCATTGCCATAATTTGCAATAACCCGAGCTGTGTATATGTCAGCATGTTTTGGTAACACATAAGAAAATATCACAAAACCACTGAACTGCTTTCACGCTTTCTAACAATGGAATACAATGAATGTGCATATGCGTATGTATGTATATATATAACAAATTGTATAACCACGACAGCAATCATATATCAACTTTGGTAATAGTTGAAAATCGTTATTGCAATTTACAGTTTTTCGAATTTTCCTTATGCTGACGGTAACAGACAGATCAACATTTATTACACGCATTCATTTCACATTCAAATATGCAAATAAACTAATACACTTATACATATCTGCGTACAGAGATTCGACTTTAGTGTATTCTCCTCTTTAGCTTTCGCTTTAATACATTTAATATTCAGAAAAATAACAACAACAAAATAATGTACTTTGGTTTTTGATTCCAAACCCAGTTATTGCATTCATACCAACACCAAGTGTGGAGGCAAAAGAAGAAATCATGTTCACGCAATGATGGAATGAATAAAATGGAACGACGTTCATGATGCTGCTCCTGCTGCATTCAGTGTTTTGGGTTGCATTTGACAACAAGTGTAAATATTAGCAGTTTGCTAATTTAATGATTCATCGCTGCGTGCAAATGGATGGTTGAGTCATTTCAACTCAACTATTTAGTATTACGTAGCGGATAACGGGTGAGGTTGGCCTGGACACAAAACAATACACGTAAATGGCTGGCGGATACTTTAATATCATTCAACATTAGAACAAATTTACCTTTCGAATTCTGTACATGTAAGAACAGCGTTAAATTCGGCCGGACCGAAATTTTATACCTTCCACCACGAGTAGTATTGAAGTAAAATAGAAAATACAAATCTTTTCCGCTACGTCAAGCTTTATTCATAGGAGAAGTGGAATATGCTACCGATATATACCTTTCTTTTAAACAACACGAAGCATTAACTAAATTTAAGTGAAAACCGCTTAAATCTGCCATTTTTTAGCGGATTCTAAAACAGTAGAGAATTGTAGTTGATTTTCTCCGCTACAACATTCTCCTTAGTCCCATTTCGACACGGCTTGCCGTTTCCAAACAAAATCCTGATAACCTAAAATTAACCTAAAAATTTGAACTTTGGTCGTGATTTATTTAAAAATCCCTCCAGCGAACATTGCTCTGTTAGAATCCGCAAAAACATCCCAGATGTAGGCGGGTTTCACTTAAAGTTAGTTAAGGCACACCGTGAATGACATTGTTTTATAAGGGCCGATACAGTCAGTGCATTGTCTCAATTTGAGGTTCAATATCTCAAAAATAGTAAATAAGGTCATATGGATCAATCTTGTATAGAATTGTCACTGCTACAACATTATTTTTAGTCTCATTACGATACGACTCGCGGTTTCCAAGCAAAATCAAGAAAACCTAAAAAACCCTGAAAATGGGAACTCTGACCGTGATTTATTTGAAAATCCCTCCGCTGACTTTTTTATTTTTTGATTTTTCTCATCTATGAACATTATAGTTTCAGAATCCGCAAAAACTTCCCAGGTGTAAGCACCTTTCATTTAAAGTTAGTTAAGCCGCTCTATGAAAAGGTTTAATTCGAATAAGACGTTTTCTACCCATTCCTAGCCCGAAATACATCCTTTAGAATACGTAAAATCTTGACGTATTTTCATATCGGGCGGTACCGCTGGAGGAAAATTTTGTAGCCATTTCTGTAGAATAAGAAGAGGTACCGTTCTATGGGGGCTATATTAAAACGTGGACCCGTACTAACAAATTTCTGAGGAAACGTTTTGTAGACCTAAATATGATTAAATACCAAATTGCAGCCATTTCGGTGTGACCATATTACTCAAAACCTTGAAAATACGGAAAATCAGTACCTTTCTATGGGGGATAAACCAAAATGTGGACCTATTCTAAAATAATTCTGGGGTAAAGTTATATATATATCACCAATATTTTTGAAAATTTAACATAGCTGAAGCCAAGGTTTACCCTTTTAGAATACACAACTTGTGGTTCTATATTATACAAATTAAATGTTTTTAGATAAAATGAAATGTTTTTGTCATGGCAAAAATATTGGCCTTAAAAGATATTATGCGTGGAAGCTGTGGCTATATTTATCTTAAAAAATGGGTAAAAATGGGTTGAAGCCACCATGTCTTTTTTTGTTCCTCCCCATTTGCGAGTAAACCACACTTCTCTCGATTTTCATGTCAAAGTAAAAGTAGAAACAAACTAAATAAGTATCATCTTACTTATGTATTACTTTTCAAAATTTGAACTGCTTCTACAATTAAATGATGCTGACATTTTGAATCCAGATTTACAGTGGTTTTTGAAATTTTCTTCTAATTTCATTCCGCAAACAGGTTTTTCAAAAAATCATATATAGGATTGTAGTACTTGAGATTCTGAGTTATTTGATACGTATATTGTGAATGTAGTCTGCACAGCTTCATAGAAAGCGGAAAATTTATGCGAACATTTTTCTAAAAATCCTATTTTTCGGGTCTAATATTTGCAATTGTCTCTAGAATACCTCGTACTCCATTGCACATTTTAGTTTTTTACGTTCCGGATCCAATAAATCATTCTTCGTGAAAATCCATCTAGTAAAACGCGAGTTACGAGAAATTCCAAAGTAGAAAAATCACCTAAAATTGTTTTTGAAAATATCGCTTATTTTATCGCGTTTTTTGGGGATCGTTTCCACTGCAATGAAAAAACTAGTGCAACATCTTCCTTTTTGCGGAACCAGATATTTAAAAACTTCACTGATAAGGGAACTACATTCATTTTATCCCAAAAATAGTGTGTGATGCTACATCCACGGTTCTTGACTGATTGCCTTGAAATAGGTATATATCGATGCAGATTTTCATGGTGACACTAAAACCGGATGCGGAACGAAATTGTATGAACTTTGCGCAAATTAGCGATGTTTTATAGGTTTTTTAATGCTAAGATGCAGCCGATGCTACATCTTAGCGTCCAAATTATATTTCCAAAAATATATACAAATTAAAAGATACGGTTTTGCTGTACATGAAAATCACATGCGGACAAAACGATTTTGATAATTACGCGATTTACACATATTTTAATAATGCATATAAGTTAAAGCGGTTTATTCGGATTCTATTTCCGTTTAAGAAGTCTAATGATTTATTTCAACAACCCGATAACTTTCCTCAATGGGAAACCTTCTATGTGAATGGAGATAAAGCAAAATCCGCCGATTTTGTTGGGAGTTTCAAGAAAAATAAAAGAAGTACTCCTATAGAATTTTTCCAATATTTTTAACTCTAGAATGCATGTGAAAACTATTATTCCAAACCAAAATTTGTTTTTTGTAACACAAATATGTGCTTATTTTGTCTATAATATCCTAACTACTATCCCGATGATTATAAGTTTAGTCTCATTTGATTCCCCGTGAAGTCTTTCATTAAAACTATTCCTTTTTTTCTAACTTTTGACGGGTAAATGGACCTATATTTTCAAATAATTCGGATTACATTTAAAATTTTGTCAATTTTTTGTAAATTCCGCGAATGTTGAGCAACATTTTACAAATATTATGCAATCTACTTAATGACGTCACTTCGTTATAACTTTTTAGTGACAATTGTGCTCAATAAAATAATTAGCGTTTTTATAATAATTTTTTCTTAAAAGCACAAGTAAAACCGTGATAACATTTGTCCGCAACAACCAAAAATTTGCAAGCGCAAAAAGAAAAAATTCAATTTTTTGGAAATGAAATATGAAATAAATGACAACATTTCCCATATATCCTATTTGGCCATTCCTTCTGACATAATGTACGGTGACCAACTAAAATGGCTGGTGGGCGCGATAACTATCGAAAGGAATGACTCTCATAATGAGATACACTTGCTTAATGGACTAATTCGGCACATTCAGAAACACTCTCTTTTTGCGCTATGAGCAATAATTCGAAACGTCCACAATCCTAAGATTGTTACCATTAAAATTTTGATTTTTTTGCCGGTAAGTTCATACGTCCAAAAAAGGACACAAAATTTTGTAAACTCCAAGAATACAAATTTTGGGGATAAATATATTGTCTGTGAAGCCGATTTTGGATCTGTCGATAGTAATGGTATTAATCCACACAGCAAGTCGTCTTTGCTTGTTTTCTCAAATATTTATTCGACCATGTTTTGGCAAAGCCCAATCATGTGTTTCGTACTCTCAAAGAGTACTTACTACGAGTAGGATTGGGAGTTCATAGACTGTATTCCTTTTTTAAATATATTTTTTAGTTGGATTCTCCAATCACTTCGGTTAAAGAAGTAAAATATTTGCATCTTTGTGTTTATTTCAGCTTGAGTCCATATTTTGTTGTAATTCAATTGTTTGAACAACAACAAAATATTTTAAAGTGGTTATGAAATTGATTAGTTGCGGGCGAAGGGTAGGGAATACTATAGTTCCAGTTGTCACCAAACAACTTCATCAGTTCCCCTTTTCGCCGACTCTGTATCGATAAACAGGTCAATAAAGCCATCTAGCAAATTAAATAAAATGAGAAATTTGCTGTGTGGCCCTAAAGCTGTTTACCCTACAATTTGAGTCGAACTAAAGAATTTCATATCCACCACTGTTTTTATGTCGTCTTTGTTCTTGGGTAAATATTATGTAAGGTTATCCGCACAATAGCAGTAGACAATTTTCGATTTATAGAAATAACTTAAAAGATACTAAAATACCTTTACATATTAAAGTATACCAAATTCCAATTAAAAGGTTTATGAGATGTTAATATGTAATGTATGGGCGTCAAAGATTTGTCCACTAAATACTTTTTGAAAAATGGGTCTAAAAAAGGGCGATATCTCGATATGCATTAAAAGATAGATCTATTTTAACCACTTTCAGCATGGAGGTTCTCCAACCAAAAACATCCAAAAATCCTTATTATAGTCAATATTTTATAAAATTACGATCTTCGAATACTGAAAATCTAGCGAAAACAATTGCGGATATTACAATTTCTGATATATACCAAAATGTGAGCCCAACCAAACCGAACGTGGTCTGATATGGTAATTTTCAATAAAGAATATCCAAGAACTAATACATAATATATATTACTCTGTACCGAATTCCAAAATTGTATTTTAAATTTTTTAAACTCTCTCTTCATTGATTTTATACACCTTGTCTCAATATTTGTTAAAAAATCGACTAAAAGCCTTTAAAATAGCGCTATGTAACCTTACCCAAATTTTAAAATTTCATGATTTTTGGTCATGGTGGGCCAACATGCTAAACACTTCCATAAGGGCAAAATGTTCCTCATCGAAATAATGGTTTTAGACCCCAAGTATGTTTGGACGAAATGTGTTTCAGACAATTTGGAGTTGATTTAACCATGTCCGTCCGTCTGTCAGTCTGGCTGGCTGGAACGCACGATAACTCTCGTACGGATCAACCAATTCGGTCCAAAATTTGGCTTTCGTAATATTTTGTCCAAACTTAGTTTAAGTTCGAAGAAGGTTTATATCGGTCCACTCCTTCCGGTACCTATCCCACAAAAGTTCGGAAATGTTCGGAAAATTTGTGCGCACGATAACTCTTGAAGAAAGTAACCAATTTGGTTCATACTTTGCACATCGTGAAATTTCTATCAAACTTAGATAAGGTTGCAATATGGACCCAATCGGTCCACTCCTTCGGGTACTTCCTACACAAAATTTCTGAAAAGTTCAGTTTGGGACCTTCTCTCGAATCGCTTAATTTTTATTGCAGCAACTTATATTCAATGCCCCCCATACGATGCTATAAATTTCATCAGGGGCAAGTCCATACTGAGAATGAGAAAATAGCCTGAATGGTACAAAAAAACCCTATGACACCGTGTGTAGTGGTTGGAGCGCAAGGTAACTCTCGAACGGATCAACCAATTAGGTCCAAAATTTGGCTTTCGTAATATTTTGTGCAAGCTAGGTATAAGTTCGAAGATAAGCCATATCGGTCCACTCCTTCAGGTACCTCCCCCACAAAAGTTCAAAAATGTTCGAAAAATTGTAATGTTCGAAAAATTGTTCGAAAAATTGTACTTGTTTTCAGGGGCAAGTCCATACTTCTTGAGAAAACGGCTCGTAAGCTGTAAAAAACCCCTTCGGCACCATATGTAGTGGCTGGAGGGCTCGAACTGAATACTGCGTTCGTCCACACTTTGGATATTGTAATATTTCTTCGAACATTAGATGAAATTCGAAGGTCCACTCCTTCCGGTACCTCCCCCACAAATGTTCTAAAATATTCGCTAAAATCACATTGGTCTAAATATCTCTAAATATTGTCGAAACTTAGTTTATGTTCAAATTTGGGCCCTATCTGTCGAATCCTTGTGGTACCACCCACACAAATGTTCAACATTTTTGTGTGGTTAAGGGTCTGTTCGAGGATCCTTTGGACATTTTTACCAAGTGGCCCTGTGATAAAAACAGCCCTATCTATCGATATTCCCGCAAATTTTTGAGCTTTAATCCTATCCATACTTTCGTCGGTTCATACGCCCAAAATTTTGAAAATCCCCCTAAATACATAATTTTTTTTGGGAAAATAGTATTTCCATCCACATAGGCTGAGGGTATATCTCTGTCGGCAAAGCGGACTGAATTTTTTTACTTGTTTAAATACAGTTAGTCAACTTAGTTATTGCAAACCCAAATTATTACAAAATTTTAAATAAAACATAATTGTATTGGTATAAATAAATATCATTATTAATATTTTTGCTAACAGTTTAATTCTTATACATTTTTATTATTAAAATAAAATAAAAATGTAGCTAAATTTCACTAAAAATTTTCTTAAAATTAACAAAAAGGTGAACAACTCATTATTTGCACTGTCAAATAAAGAATTGCAAAATTCGCAACTTTTCAGTCTTTCACAGTATTTTTCAAAAAATTGGTTCTAATATTTCGTATGCCCGAATTTGGCATCAGTAACAGCTTATTTCAGCAGTTTCGGCCTTTTTTCTTTAACGCATTTTATTTAGAACCTCCTGTTAATGGGTGACCTATTCCCGATTTTTTTCTTCAGGTTTATCCATGATTTGTTGATGGGATTAATATATAGACTTTGGACTGGGATGTCAATGACTGTGGTACATTTGTATAACAACCTTGTTCTACATAAATAAGATTTATGCTTAGGGTTGTTGCTTTGGTAGTATTTATATTGCAATTTGTTTGAATTTTCAGGGTCAACAGGCCTAAATTTCTTGACGCTTTTGATTAAATCATTTTTTAAAACATTTAAATAAACCTCCTCTGTCATTGTTTCTTCCAAAATCTGTATGTTACCAACGTCACTGCATGATATACAACCCAATACCATAACTGACAGTTTTCCGAACTTTACTTAATGTATTACATTTTTGTTTTCCATTAGAAAAAGAAATTTTCTGGTGCTGCTTTGGGGTCTTTCGTCAATTTCTTTATTCATTCTCATGTCAATTCGTGATTTTACTATTTTTGGCCTGCCATGTAACGTCTTTAGTTTGAGCCTGCTTTCTCTCTCGCTGCTGTATATTATGTTGAATACAGTTCTCAGCTTATGAGAGACGATTTTAGTGATTCCCCTGGTGATTTACCATTATTATAATTTGAATAGACCAAATGTAGTATATTTTCAGAAATCTATTTACCTGCCATTCTCTTTTTATGGATATACCGTCTATTATAGACACAACAAATTATTTATGATCAAAAATTATTGATCTACATTAGGGATATAACCAAAAAAATACCACGCCAGTACCATGTGCGGAATATTGTTCTGATAACGAAAACGCGTGGGTGACGTAGGGGATGGAAGATACCAAGGAACGCTCCAGACCAGTTTTAACATAAGAACTTTTAAAAATTGTGTTTGGGCGTCGGGTTAGTAACCCTCCCCTAGAAAAAACAGCCTACTATGAAAAAACGAACCCCTCTAAAATTGACCAACCCCGCAAACGTTTTAAGGACCATGATCTGCGAATCTGCACCTGGAATTTTCGCACTCTTTATAGAGAAGGTGCAGTCTTCGCATTGGCAGACGTACTTGAAAAGTACAAGGCCGATATTACTGCCATACAGGAAATACGATGGATTTGGAAAGGCGTCACAACAACACCTAAAGGTGACGCACTGTATTATAGCTGCCATGACGTAAAGCATGAGTTTGGTTGCGGATTTGTAGTTAGTCGGAGACTAAAACATCTGGTATCCAGCCTCACCCCAGTGAATGAAAGACTTGCTGCAATTCGATTAAAAGCAAAGTTCTTCAACATCAGCTTTATTTGCGCTCATGCTCCCACTGAAGAAAAGGACGAACAGACCAAAGATATATTTTACGAGCGCTTAGAAGAAACATATGACCGTTGCCCTGCCAATGACATTAAAATCATTCTTTGGTCCAACAGTCGGGAAATTCAGTCTCCACAGTGAAACATCTGACAATGTTGTGAGGCTGATAGACTTTGCAGCTGCAAAAAACATGATAGTTAGCAGTACCAGATGTAATCATCTCGATATTCATAAGTGCATCTGGCTGTCTCCGGATCAAAAAACAAGTAATCAAATTGATCATGTTGTGATAGATGGAAGACATTCATCGAGCGTGCTGGATGTACGATCGTTCGGAGGCGCAAACATTGATTCCGACCACTACCTTGTTGCAGTAAAGGTACGTACCCGTCTAAGCGTTGCAAATAAAGCACGAACAGACACAATGCGGAAGTTGGACATCGATAGACTGCAAACACAACAGATAGCCACAGCATATTCCACTCAACTAGCCCAATTGCTTAACGAGAGCACTCCTTGTCCCGATAACATAACAACACAATGGCAAAATATACTTGGATTCCAGAGACCTCCACAAAGGAATTCATGGTATGACCAGGAGTGTCGTGCTGTGTCGTGAGGAGTGTGAACAAATCGAGATGTACAGGAGACAGAACGAAGTCCGAAAATTCTACCAAAGAGTGAAACATCAAACAGATGGCTTTGGTACAGGCACATCCTCCTGTAGGGACCAGCAAGGTAATCTGGTAACAGATACAGATAGCGTGGTCAGGATATGGAAGGAGTATCCTGTACCCCGTCCACAAGAAAGGAGGTAAGACTGTATGCTCTAACTATTGGGGCAGAAGTCTACTCCCTATAGCCTATAAGATAGTGTCAGGGATATTGTGCGAACGACTAAAGCCGATGGTCAATGAAATAATTGGACTTTACCAATGCGGCTTTAGACCTGGGAAGTTCACCATTGACCAGATATTTACCCTGCGGCAAATCCTGGAGAAGACCCAAGAGATGCAGATCACCTTTTTGTCATCATTCGACAGTCCCCTCCGATCAAAGGTATTCCTTGCAATGTCTGAATTTGCTATTACCCTGGAAAAGGTAATACGAGATGCAAATGTCAAAAGAAATGACACAATTTACACCAATAGCCACATGTTACTTGCCTATGCTGATGACATAGACATCATGGGACGATCAGTAAAGGAAGTAACTGATACCTTTATGAAGGTCGAAGCAGAATCTGCGAAAGTGGGTCTGGCGGTAAACGGCGAAAAGACCAAATTGATGGTGTCGACGCGCAAAACGTCCATAGAGCTCGGACCAACTGTGGAAGTTGGTACCTATAATTTTGAGGTAGTTAAGGACTTCGTCTACCTCGGCACTGCCATAAACACAACAAACAACATCAGTTGTGAAATAAGAAGAAGAATTGTATTGGCCAATAGATGCTACTATGGATTAAGTAAGCAATTTAAAAACAAAGCCACATCTCGTCAAACAAAAATAACACTATACAAAACGCTGATACTACCCGTGCTAATGTATGGCTACGAAGCATGGGTACTTGCGCAAGCAGATAAGGCAGTGCTTGGTGTGTTTGAGAGAAAAATTCTTCGAAAGATCTACGGGCCGATTTGCGTTGACGGTGAATATCGACGTCGTATGAACCACGAGCTATATAAGCTATACAAAGACATGAATATAGTTAAACGTATCGAGATGCAACGATTGCATTGGCTAGGCCATATCATAAGAATGAGCGATGATGAACCCGCTAAAAAGGCGTATGAATACATGCCACATGGCGGAGCACGCAGAATCGGCAGGCCTAAGCTTCGATGGAGCACACAAGTGGATGAAGAAATGGAAAGGCGCGGTATTCCAAAAAGTCAAGCGAAAAACAGAGAGGAATGGAGATCTTTTCTTAGTTCGGTCTATGGAACAAATGTTCTGTAATGGGCCACCTAAGTAAGTAGGTAAGTAAGTAATGTGTACAACATTTTATGCAAAAGTAATAAGAAAACCGTCTACTCAAACTTCCATTTCGAAAAAAATAATTTCATCCTTTCAATTTTGAGTTACTTGCATTGTAAGATGTCACAACCTTACTGATGTTTCTAAAGTTTTTAAGAGAACATATGTAAATGTCAACTTCTTCTGTTTCGTCTTGTTAAATACCGTTATAAATTACAAAAACAGTGCTGGAATATTAAAATATAATATGTTTAGAGATAATTTGCTGAATTGTCGCAGAGATTTGCTGATATCGATTTTTTGATTTTTGTCGCAGGTTGGGACCAGTGTGCAATGGCCCCTGAGTGAAACATCGAAATATGCATAAATTTTGAAAGAGATTGATTCGCTGTATCCAAAAACGGATGCGCATCAACCGACTTTAACTAATTCGCGAATAACAGGCTTTTTAATTTTAATATTAATTGAATGAGTGTAATTTTAATATTACTCTTAATTTCCTACCCTTATAAGTTATCACAGTAATCAGTTAAACTCTCGCGATGGTAAGCCACAATTTTTGATGAAGTTTTAACAGTATACATTCATTATTCTATGGGATTCTAGCAAAATAGTTGGAGAACTCCCAAATATTTTTTTCTAATTTTTAGAATCAAACCATAAAAATATTTGCAACAATATTTTCCAACAATAAGTTTTTCTCTTTTGTTGTTGCTATAATATGCAATTTATGTACCCAATCTCTATAAATTTGGTATCATATTTTGCTACGCATTGTCTAGATTCCGCATATACTCTTTAATTTATTTTTTGAGGGTTTGTACGGATTCTGGGACAGGATAATTTGGATTTACTTCAAAATTTTTTTATTATTTGTTGATTTTCCGCGAAAACAATAAATTTAATAACTATTTAAACATCGATTTATGCATACATTTTCTCATGACAACAAAAAACATATTCTTAAATATTTGTTCTTTATATGAGAATAAAAACCGCTATAACTTTTGCGCGCATTGGCCAATTTCGTGAACGCGAGCAGATTTGAAACCGGATTTTTTTGCTTTACCTCTATACCAAAAATAGTAGATGTGCTACTATTTTTTTTTTAATTTTTTTCAAATGGAATTGTAAAGGAATTTTGTTATTCGCCATATACCCTTTCTAGCCTAAAGGCTAAGGTATAAACATAATTTTATTGGTATAAACAAATATCATTATTAATATTTTAGCTAACAGTTGAATTTTTTATTTTTTTATTAATAAAATAAAATAAAAATGTATCTAAATTTCACTAAACATTTTCTTAAAATTAACAAAAAGGAGAACAACTCATTATTTGCACTGTCAACTAAAGAATTGCAAGATTCGCAACTTTTCATTATTTCACAGTATTTTTCATTTGGTTCTAATATTTCGTATGCCCACCTTAGGCATCAATAACAGCTTGTAAACGTCTCTGAATTTTATAAATAAGTTTCGGATAGTCATATTACAATGGTCTTTTTGTCTTTTTTCTTTAACGCATTTTATTTAGAACCTCCTGTTAGTGGGTGACCTATTCCCGAATTTTTTCTTCAGGTGTACCCATGAATTGTCGATGGGATTAATATATAGACTTTGGACTGGGGTGTCAATGACTTTGGTGCATTTGTATTACAACCAAGTCCTACATGAATAAGATTAATGCTTAGGGTCGTTGCTTTGGCAGTACTTATATTGCAATTTGTTTGAATTTTCAGGGTCAATAGGCCTAAATTTCTTGACGCTTTTGGTTAAATCATTTTTTTAAACATCTAAATAAACCTCCTCTGTCATTGTTTCCTCCAAAATCTGGATGTTACCAACGTCACTGCATGATATACAACCCAATAGCATAACTGACAGTTTTCCGAACTTTACTTTATGTATTACATTATTGTTTTTCAATAGAAATATAGATTTTCTGGTGCTGCTTTGGGGCCTTTCGTCAATTTCTTTAATCATTCTCCTGTCAATTCGTGATGTTACTATTTTTGGCCTGTCATGTAACGTCTTTAGTTTGAGCCTGTCTTCTCTCTCGCTGCGGTATATGATGTTGAATATAGTTCTCAGCTTATGATAGGTGATTTTAGTGATTTCCCTGGTGGATTTGCCATTATTATAATTGAAATAGACCAAATGTAGTATATTTTCAGAAATCTATTTACCTGACATTCTCTTTTTATAAAGATACCGTCTATGTTACACACACAACAAATTATTTATGATCAAAATATGTGGATCTACATGTCATATTCATTTTTCATTTTGAAGTTGCTATTTATTGAATTCCATTTTTATCATTACAAAAAATACATAATAGCTAAAGTGCATTATTCATATAGTAAATAAACGTTCTCTTGAATATTAATTCTTTAGAGACTTCGAAAATCCATAAAGTCATAAAAATCCTTAATTGAAAAAATCACCGAGAAAAATCCCACGATTTTATATCACATTCATTAATTTTGCAATTAGTTAGTTGACACCACAAAAATCAGGTACCTATCCGTTTTGCCCGTTGTTTTTGTTATTTCCGACCGATAACTGCATTTATTGGCAAGAACGACAATAAACCCTAGTTGGGTTTTGTTGTGTCAGATCCAGCTCGGATTTTATGGCCCCATCTAAACATGGTTAAATATTGAGTTTTTTAAAGAAATTTGGGGCTATATCTATGAAACCAATGCGAATCTTCTTCTGACCTCTGAAGCAAATTTGTAGATAAGGACAAGAATAAAATATTTGGAGAAAAAATGAACTCGAAAAACTACATATATTGCCTCAAATTTTATAAAATATCGAAAATTTCCGTAATTTGTATATATAGCATTTCCAGATTAAATGAAACCTTTTCCAAATTAAATGAAACCTTTTTCAAATTAAACGAAACCTTTTCCAAATTAAACGAAACCTTTTCCAAATTAAATGAAACCTTTTCCAACGGAAATGAAACCGTTTCCAATTGAAATGAAACCTTTTCCATTTGAAATGAAACTTTTTCCAAATTAAATGAAACTCTTCTTTTTTATTATAATGATATTGATTTTTATTGTTTTAAAATAAAATAATAACATCAATTGATGTTATTATAACAAATATAGTTATAGGTATCATTGTTTTTTTTTTAATTTATTTATTTATTTATTTTTTTTTTTTGTGTTTTGAGTTATTATTTCAGAGTTTTTACTTCAGTCTTAACAATAAAAAAACTATGTTTTCCAAACCTTAAAAATGAAATACGGAAATTGAAAATTACTTTAAAAACAGCCTCAGTCGATTTAGAACGAGCCTAAAACGTCGGAGTTAAGAAAAAACAGGCACGGTATTTTCCAAAATGGATACTTCGACAAAGGGAACATTTAATATTTGTAGAGGATAGTGGATTTAATCTTCAGATTGTGCTGCCTACGAATACATTATAAGATCGATATGTAACTCTAATGTACATAAATCGGGGGTTTTGTGTACCATAATATAATTTCAAGTTTAAGTATGAATGCAGACAAATTCATAAATTAGTGGAAGGTATTTTGAGCCATATTCCCGAAGTTCAACCGATTTAGAATGCATTTTCAAAAATAAAATGCTGCACTAGAGCTGAACTTCGCGATCTTTATCTGACCATAAGATAACTGAGGCGATAGAGCGCAGCATTCAACAGAAAAATCAGCAAGCAAGGCCATTGTATTGCAAGTTTCCCAAGCAGAACGAAAACGGTTTTCGTTTATTGATAAAAATAAAGTTAAAATTATGATTTAAGAGCTCAAAAAGAGTCGAAAAAAAAATGATAGCTGTAGTGAGATTCAGTAACACATTGTTGTCCTTACCGACAAAAGTCGTTAAAAATAAAATGCCCATAATTTCGGTAATTAACGGATTTTATCGGTAATTTAACGATGAATCAAATGTAGTCGCTAACCTTTACCGATAGCAACAGTGATGCCAACTTTTATTGAAAATTTGCAATCATAATTTTGCGATTTAATTTTACCGTTTTTGTCGGTAAAGGTAAAAATGAGTTACAAAATCCAACTACTGTAAGGTTTATTCACAAATACATACCTACATATGTAACTATATTTGTTTTAATTACATCAATTGATGTTAACATTTTAATTAAACACAAAAAATAATATTATTAGTTTCAAGTTCCTTATAATAAAAAATAAAGGTTTCATTTGATTTGGAAAAAGTTTCATTTCAAATGGAAAATGTTTCATTTCAATTGGAAAAGGTTTCATTTCTGTTGGAAAAGGTTTCATTTAATATGGAAAGGGTTTCGTTTAATTTGGAAAAGGTTTCATTTAATTTGGAAAAGGTTTCATTTAATTTGGAAAAAGTTTCATTTAATCTGGAAATGCTATATTTCGCACCGTATCTCCAAAACCATTAATTTTTCCCTGGAATGTAATACACAACTCTTCAGAACATGTCATTGTTGTAAAATGCTTCTATTCCGTTGTTTTCAGTAAATTTTTCAACGAAGATTTAATAAAAATGTCAATAATGTGGTGAAATCCGAAATGCAACAACAAACTGCAGGTGTGAACTGTGTTTGAAATACGTGTTGTAAAAGATATGTTACAAAATACCGCTGAAACAACATGAAGTAAGCATTTTAGAGTTTCAGAATGTTCTAAGAAATTGTTGAGAACTTTATTTAGAAGATTTTTGCAAAAGGTTACTTGGTTCAACCCCCAATAGTTTAGCCGATACTGACCAGAATTTCAGCAATTATGTAAAATTTTTTATATTTTATAGATTTTGATATCCTAGATGGAGTTTTTCTTATGTGGTTTTTTCAAAAGATAAGTTCTACTAGTTTAGGGCTTCAATATTGCAAAAGACAGCAAGGCCAAGTTCCTATTCGTTCCTGAGATAAAGGCCTGATAAATGCAAAAAAGTGTAGATTTAGCCCGGTTTAGATGAGGCCATAAAATCTGACAGTACAAAACCCTACTAGGGTACTTTCAAAAAATTTATACTAGAAGTTTTTTGCATTTTCAGTGTTACATAGTGTAATCTCCATATTTGCTAAACTTATGAGTGCATCGGCTGGCAAGTTAATTTTCGAGACAACGGTGCTGGCGCCACCGATCAAGAAAAACGATTCATCAGCCATGAAAAACTAAAACATATAAGTCTCAATAAGCGGGAGAATTCAACTTAACCATTTTTTAACTTTTATAATTAGATCGCTTTAGGATAAATATAGGGGACATGGACGATAATAAATCATAAATGGGAGAAAAATCCGACAAAGTTCGCAAGACTAAAGAAATGTTAGAGACAAATCTGTTGATAAATTTAAAATTCTCCTCGGTTTGACAATGGCCCGAAGGAGTGAGGTAGAAAATACCTATTTCTGAATTGTCAAGCATAAAGTCCATAAAAAATTGTCATTAAAACTCATTACGACGAGCCAGCAACGCGGACCGTGGTCTGCTAGTAAATAAATAAATAAGTATTATCTTCAATGGCCCAATAAATAGAAAATATAAAATTCTGTTAAAAGTATTTTGAACAATGGGAGAGATTTACCTCAGATCGCTGCATGAAGACTGGGTTAGTTAGTACCCGACGGTACTGCGTTGGGGCTGTACGATTAATGCACGGTCGTGATGGATAATGACGAGATGTGACTCTCGAGGTGTGGTTAGTTAGGCCCTGAACCTTAATTTTTATTCTTTTAACTTCTTCCATTTTCGTTTGTTTTCTTGTTTTTAAGAGAAGTTTTGCCGAGGCAGTTGATCATGATCATGCCCTAAACTACACCGAGAGGCAACACTTGCTATATTTATGAGAGGAATTTAAAAAAGGGAATCAGAATTTATGGCTCTCCCAAAAATATGTTTTATCTGATTTCAAGTGAATATTTCGGTATAAAAATAAAAATATAAAACCTAATCTAAAGTTTTAATTTCTCAGGCTCTTCGTAATTTTACGTTCGCCACTGACATTATATGTGTCCCATGAATTTACTGCAGTCTCTGACTGCTGTGGCAATCACGACTCCGCGATGGTAGTAGTTATCCGTTTCATGATGATAGTCAGTCGGTGAACGCTGCAATGGTAGTTTACAGAAGTGTCAGTTAATGTATGCGAAAAGCAATTGCTAATGTTGGCATATCGTTTTTTTTTGCTTGCTTGCCACAAGTTCGCCATGGTTTCCCAATTGCAAACTTCGCAATGAGAAAAGCGCGTGGAGGTTTGGTTGGTTGGTTGGTTGGTTGTATCCATAAGTAACCGTTAAATGGAATTATTTGTGTAAAATTTGATTTGTGTCTGTATAATGTTGAAAGCAAAAGCACAAACTGCGACTGTGATAAAGAGTAAAATCTATCTGTCGTGTTAGTGTTGTTGTTGCTGTCGCAATAGTTACAAGTGCAGACAGGAAGCTGCCAGAGGAAGAATTGCCATAAATGGCATAAATTAAATTATTTGTATGGTTTCAATATTTACTTTAGGAAATTAAGCTGAAGTGAGCAAAAGAAATGAATAAGAAAGCTAAAACAATTGAATGCCTGTGGATGGGCTATTATAGTTTTGGTATTGTTGGCTTATTATTGCATTAAGCAAAGATTGTGATCGAACTGCAACAATAAGCCAATTTACTCTTAGGGTGTAATTGATAAAATTAAATCATTATGGAGTTAGAGGTTATTGAACAAATCTCTAAGTAGGCGAATGTGGTTAAGCAAAAAATATTTTGCGAAATCCCACACATGTCAATGATATTGTAATATTGAGAAATGGGTATTGGTACATCTTTGAAGTTTTGGACAGAATTCGTTTCAAGCAATTTGAAGTCGATCCGTCAGCCTGGCCGGCTGTTCCGCACGATTAGTATCGAACAGATAAAACAATTCGATTCAACATTTCTTCCTAACTTAATTTTAGTTTTTTTTTGCCTTATTAAGGCGAAGGTCATTTTTAGAGTGATATTTGAATTAATTCTTTTGATATAACTCCCACATAACGGTAATTGCGGAGTTAACGTATTTCGGAGATTTCAAACCAGAAGTCCCTCAACAAAAATTGCTGACATAGGACAATGTTTCGGCATGGTGTTAAGTACGGCCGAGCCCAGCTTCTTATAGACTTCACTTATTCTTAACTTATGTGGAATAACTATTTTCTTTTTGTTACGAAAGTAGCATAATCAAATTTTAGAAAATCGAATATTTTTATTGGCTCATATAAAAGTCACAGTTCACCATTTTTTTTTCAAATGAATATTTTTTTAATTTCGTTTTGCTTAAGGACAAGCATATTAGGTTCTTAATGATCCCACAAAAACATATACTGATCGGTTCATTCGTTTTCGAGCTACAGTGCACGATTAAAAAAAACGGCCGCTCTAACATATTTTGCAGCAAACATATATATGTTCTACCATAAAAATATATGTTATAACATAAAATATGTTTGGATCTAAACATATGTTATGTTAGAGACTATTGCAAACTTATAATATGTTTGGATCCCAACATATTTTATGTTTGCATCCACACATATTATATGTTTGCTGAACTTTTTTGTGCGTGTGGGCACCGCAAACTGCTTTTGTAAAAACAGGGTTTCGTAAGCGATTACAAAAGTCGGGCAAACGAACATGACTAAATCCACACATACGTATTAGTCAAGGACTCAACCAGAGCAAGCAGTGTGATTGAACCGTGATTGTGCGCTCGATTTATAAAAGACAAAACCTTTGATAATTTAATTCAGGATGGTGCAAGTTTTTTCAGTGGCAAGTCCATACTTCTTGAGAAAACGGCCCAAAAACTGTAAAAAAAAGCACTACGACCAGCATGTGTAGTGGCTGGCGCGCACGACACCTCCCGAACCGAATACTGCGTATCGTATTATTTTTTCAAATATGAGATGAAATTCGAAGATGGTGGTGGAAGATGGTGACATATAGTCCACTCTTTCGAAAGTACTCGCTAAAATGGTAAGCGCATTATCTTATAAACGGAGCAACCCATTTGGTCCAAACTGTGGATATCGAAATATTTTGTCCAAATTTATGTTCAAAAGTGGGCCCTGTCGGTCCGTTCCTTAGGGTGCCACGCAGACAAATGATCAACAATTTTGTTTAAGTGCGGTTAAGTGTCTGTGCGAGTATGCTTTGGAAATTTTTACCGAAGGTACTCCTAGAGCCCAGTTTACAGCAATATGATGTTTTTCGTGGGTTAGTCCATATTTCGAAATATAATGGTCCTATCGAGAGGAATGACTCACGAAATAAAACGCACATCCAAAATGGACTTTGTCGATCCATTCCTTTAGATACCTCCCCCGCAAAACGTTTCAGATTTTATCCCAATTCATATCTTTGTCGGCAAGTTCATACGCCCAAGATTCTGTGTTTCAATTCACACAGGCTAAGTGTATACCACTGTCGGCAAAGCCGACTGATACTTTTGTACTTGTTACCATCAAAAATAGTTTAATTATTTTCTTAAGTGGTCTCCAGCATGATTTATACAACCTTGCATGCGCTCAAACCAATTGTTGAAGCACTTTTTCCACCTTATTTAAGACACCTCCAAAACATGGTTTTTATACGCTTACTCAGCATTTTCTGGCGACGAAACTTATTGCCGAAGTCATTTGGGAGCCATTTAAGGGTTGTACGGCGGATGACACATCAATTCCACGTTTTGTCTGGTCCAAAAGGCATTGCTTTGAATCGATGTGTGAGAGCTGATATTGAATATATTCCGTTGCAACCAATTTTTGCTTTATAGTTTACCAATTGGCGAAGGTGGAAGATCATTATATTAAATCACAAGGACTTCGAATTGTGGCATAAAATTAAAATAAAGTTAAAGTAAATCTTACAAATTTTGAAGTGCATAGAAACCGCGTAGTAGTGGAAATGACATGATGCGCATCCGATTTTCGAAAACAGCGAATCAATCCCGTTTCTTTGATATACACTTTGTAGAATTCTATTTGGTGACCACGATGTAGCATCTGTTCAATATTAGGGTGTAAAAAACAGTAAAATGGCTATGATTTCCACAAAGTACATTTGCATTTTATGCGCATCCAATTTCAATGATCACCATTAAAAAATACATCATTCTACGCTGTTTCAATGCGATCCATCGAGAACCGTGGATGTAGCATCGCACTCAATTTTTAGGAAAAATCTATTATATCTCTGGATTCGCGATAGGCTTTAAATATCTGTTTTTGCAAATTTTAAACACGCCTATCAATCTATTTATTTAAGTAGAACTGACACATCCAAAACTCGTTTTAATAAAAATACCTGTTTTTTTTTGCTTCAAAATGTCAGCATCCTTTTGGCGCGGTTAAAGTGAAAATTCGAAAAAATTAGACGTAGGAAGCTTAATGTCTGAATTGTATTCTTTAACTTTCTCCTTGAGCATTAAGCTCTGTATTGTGTTCTAAAGCTAATAATTGGACAATAACAAACAAAAATGTGTTTGCTTCAACACATTTTCCCTTTTTTTACATTAATGTGGTCACAGCTTCCTCACAAATAATTATTTTAAAACATCCCTCGGTGAATCGTGCTAAAACAGTTCATTTTACCGATATACGTTCAGAGTTCGTGTTGATGTACAACAGTTCGCGTGTTACAATACACCAAACATGCGCTTCAACATAAGTTAAATTTCTACAAATATGCCCATATGTTGGTCCTTTATTGAAATTGAAATCGAAGAGTCAATTTCATAGATGTAATCACTCTAGCCGTGAAAAGTAATCGGATTAAAATGCTCACAAGTAAATTCCATTTTTTGCAAAGTGATTTTTTCAAGTCACTGTAAACAACACAACACTTGGTCGTATGTCAAACTGTCCTGAGTATATGGTAATATTCAAAAAAGTTTTACAATCGTTGAAGTTGAGGTTCAACATTTAATAAGTCGCGAACTGTTAATATATTTTATAAAATATGAATATATTTATATTAATTGAAGTGTTTTAGCCACGATCTCATAATATGGACCATAACAAATAATTTTCGTGGAAGCTGCGTTGGTGGTAATATAAAACCAGTAGGAAAAGACCAAAGTCGGGCGGGGCCGACTATGTAATACCCTACACCAGTCGAAATATGTAATAAAAATGGAATAATTAGTTTTTAATTAATATGGAAGCTATACCAAATTCGGGGCTATATCAAAACGTGGACATATGTATGTCCATAATTCTTGGTGGAGAAGTTTTTTAATAACCCAAAACAAACATTAAAGTAAACTTTTTGAACTCATTAAACTCCAAATGGCAAATTGGAGCCATATTTGGGGAAAATCGTTAAAATACCTAAAATCGGGAGGTACCGTTATATGGGGGCTACAAAAAAACATGGACCTATCTTAACAATTTTAAGTGGCGAAATTTCACGGCCACTGGGAACCGCATATGTAAAATTTCAGCTAGTTCAAGCAAAAAATGTGGCTAAGATCCCTAAAATACCTTAAATCGGGAGGTATCGTTATATGGGGACTATACCGAACCGTGGACCTATCTTGACAATTTTTAGTGGAGCAATTTCGCGGCCATTGGGAACCTCAAATGTAAAATTTATGCTTCATTCGGGAGGCCCTTTTTTATGGTGCCTATATCTAACTATGTATGTTGACAATTTTTGGTGGGCTAGAAATTGGAAGGTACTGTTATATAGGGGTTATAACACTGTGAACCGAAATTTTGGGGGGTGGAAAATTCCTATTGGAGATGAAAGCCCTTGGTGAGTATATACAGAACCCCGAAGGACAGATTTGCCGTGAGTCGATCTTTCGCGATATGGCGTGATGAAGTTTTTGCTAGAGACCCTGTAAGCCATAAGGAATTAGCGTTATATCTTTGTCCACTGTTGCTTTAGCTTATTTTTGATATGACATGTCTTCAGTCAAATCGAATGAGGATTATTTTTGAAGAGCACTTCGACCTTCTAACTCGCTTCCTTCAATGTCCTTTTCGTCCTTTATTTTAAGAGCCGCTATAATAGTACCACAAGATGACGTTTTTCAACTTCGAAATGTTCAGCAAAAATGTCGGCCAGAAAATTTTAGGTACGGCTCTCATTGACAACAAATCGATGTTGTCGCGTTTTCGTGGTCGTTTTGTGCATTTACCCCTGTTTGCTCAGAAAAAAACTGTGTTTTGTGTTTTTGTATGTTCTGTAACGAATATACAAAAAACAAAATATAGTATTTTTCTGAACAAAAACAGGGCAAATGCACAAAACGACCACGAAAACTCGACATAATCGATTTGTTGTCAAGGAGAGCCGTACCTAAAATTTTTTGGCCGACATTTTTGCTGAACATTTCGAAGTTGAAAAACGTCATCTTGTGGTACTTTTATAGCGGCTCTTAAAATAAAGGACGAAAAGGACATTGAAGGAAGCGAGTTAGAAGGTCGAAGTGCTCTACAAAAATAATCCTCATTCGATTTGACTGAAGACATGTCATATCAAAAATAAGCTAAAGCAACAGTGGACAAAGATATAACGCTAATTCCTGATGGTTTACAGGGTCTCTAGCAAAAACTTCATCACGCCATATCGCGAAAGATCGACTCACGGCGAATCTGTCCTTCGGCGTTCTGTATATACTCACCAAGGGCTTTCATCTCCAATAGGAATTTTCCACCCCCCAGACTTTGAGCTCCATTTTGTTGCACAGTGTAATTAAACATGGGCCTATGTTGACAGTTTTTGATGGGAGCCTTTAATGTCAAATAACTCCTAATTCGGTTAAAAAATTTAGCTAGAATCTTCAAAATATCGAAAATCGGTACATAACGTGGGAACTTCAAATGTCATTAACAGCTAGTTCGGAGGTATCTGGGCTATACGAAAATATGAACTTTAATGGACCGTTATATGGGGGCTATACCAAAACGTGGACCTATGTCCACAAGTTTTGTCATATAAGTTTATTGACACTTAAGAACCCTAAGTGTCAAAATAAAGCTAAATCGGTCTGAAAATGTAGCTAAAACTGTCAAAATACCGTAAATCGGGGGGTACTGTTATATGGGGGCTATACCGAAACGTGGACCTATGTCCACAACTTTTGTTATATAAGTTTATTGACATTTAAGAACCCTAAATGTCAAATTATAGCTACATCGGTCTGAAAATGTAGCTAAAAACATCAAAATACCGCAAATCGGAGGGTACCGTTATATGGGGGCTATACCAAAACGTGGACCTATGTCCACAACTTTTGTTATATAAGTTTATTGACACTTAAGAACCCTAAATGTCAAATTATAACTATATCGGTCTGAAAATTTAGCTAAAAACATCAAAACACCGTAAATCGGGGGGCACCGTTATATGGGGGCTATACCAAAACGGGGACCTATGTCCACAACTTTTGTTATATAAGTTTATTGACACTTAAGAACCCTAAATGTTAAATTATAGCTACATCGGTCTAAAAATGTAGCTAAAAACGTCAAAATACCGCAAATCGGAGGGTACCGTTATATGGGGGCTATACCAAAACGTGGACCTATGTCCACAACTTTTGTTATATAAGTTTATTGACACTTAAGAACCCTAAATGTCAAATTATAGCTATATCGGTCTGAAAATGTAGCTAAAAACATCAAAACACCGTAAATCGGGGGGCACCGTTATATGGGGGCTATACCAAAACGGGGACCTATGTCCACAACTCTTGTTATATAAGTTTATTGACACTTAAGAACCCTAAATGTTAAATTATAGCTACATCGGTCTGAAAATGTAGCTAAAAACGTCAAAATACCATAAATTGGGGGGTACCGTTATATGGGGGCTATACCAAAACGTGGACCTATGTCCACAACTTTTGTTATATAAGTTTATTGATACTTAAGAACCCTAAATGTCAAGTTATAGCTAAATCGGTCTGAAAATGTAGCTAAAAACGTCAAAATACCGCAAATCGGGGGGTGCCGTTATGTGGGGGCTATACCAAAACGTGGACCTATGCCCACAAGTTTTGTTATATATGTTTATTGACACTTAAGAACCCTAAATGTCAAATTATAGCCAAATCGGTCTGAAAATGTAGCTGAAAACGTCAAAATACCGTAAATCGGGGGGTACCGTTATATGGGGGCTATACCAAAACGTGGACCGATATATCCCATCTTCGAACTTGATCTTCCGACGGCTAAAAAAATGGTATTCCCCAATTTTCAGCGAAATCGGTCAACAAATGCGACCTGTATGTTGCGAACGGACGGACGGACGGACGGACGGACGGACATGCATAAATCGACTCAGAAAGTGATTCTATGTATATCCCTAGAAGGAACTATGGGTCTATCTCGCTTCCTTTTGTATGTTACATACAAATGCACTAACACATAATACCCCTTACCACATAGTGGTGTAGGGTATAAAAAATGTGTTGAAGTAAACAAGTTTTTTTTTGTTCTTTCTTGATTTCTGGCCAAACCACGCAAAACTCAAACCTGTGCTCAAAGAGAGAACTAAAGAATACCCCTTGGGCAACCTGGTTCTAGTGTACGACTTTCCGATATATACACTGCATCCCCCTAAAATCGATGCTGACATTTTGAAGTTTTGATTTCAGTGTTTTTCGAACTTTTCTTATAATTAGAGGGTGCAACTAGATAATAATCGAAACTTGTTTATAGGATTGTAGAACTCGCGATTCCACGTCGTTCGATGTATATCTCATTAATGTGCTCTGTACAGCTTCCTAGTAATAGGAGTCCAAAGGCGAAAATTTGGTGCGTAAATTTTCTGAAAAACCCTATTTTTTGGCTTTAAAATTTACAACTGTCGTACTTGTACTCCTGATCCCCGCGTGATTTTAGTTTTTTTACGTGCCGGATCTAATAAGCCCTTCCGCGTTCGAATCCATCCACTAAAACGCCGGATATAGATACCTTGAAAGTAGGAAAATCAGCAAAACTATTTTTTTGACAATTCCGCGAATTGAACCGCGATTTTCTTTGATTGTTTTTACATAAATATAATCCATTATACGCGATTATAATATTTGCCAAAAAGAGGTGTCACAAATTACAAAGATTCGGAAGTAATATCCCTATTTATCCCAAAATAGAATGTGGTGGCACATCCGCACTTCTTGACGAATCTGTCTAAAATAATTTATATTGACGTATTTTTAATAGGCGGCCATTGAAATCGGATGCACCTTATAATCATATGCACATCGCGTAATTTTTGCCCAGTTGAAGTTTTTTGAATAGTAAGATGCAACTGATGGCACACTTTGGCCGCTGAATGAAACATGGGAAAATCCATGAATATTGATAGACATAGACTCCCTGTATCCGAAAAGCACATGCACCTCAACTGATTTAAACGGATTTGCGAATTACACGCTTTTTAACTTTTGTGTCTTTTCTTTGATTGTTATTTCAATATTACTCTGTACTTCTTATTTCTATTGCTTATCACAGAAAGCAAATATACTTTCACGATGACTAATTACTTTTTTCGTAGAAGTTTAAGCAAAATACTTCAGGATTTGGATGGAAATTTAGCGAAATAATGGAATAAATACCAACATTTATTTTTCAATTTTTTCGCATTTAACCAAAAATATATTTTTGAAATAATTTCCAACAATAAGTTTCCGTTCTTTGTTGTTGCTGTAATATGCAAGTTATAAGCGCGATCTTTATAATTTTGGTCTCACATTTTTCTACGTGTTGTCTAGATTCTGTACGTATTTTTAAATTATTTTTTTAGAGATTTTTTGGCCTCTGATTTAGAATAAATAAAATTTATTCCAAGATTTCTTCAATATTTTTTGATTTTCCGCGAAAATAAAAATAAATTTAGCAAATATTTTAGCATTTACCGATAGATACAAATGTTGCTAACGATTCATATATACATGTTCTTATTACAGCACAATAGGAATTTTTAAATATTTTTTCTTTACAAGAGAGTAAAACCGCATATAACTTTTGAGTGCAGGATCCAATTTTGTGAACGCGAACAGATTTGAAACCACGATTTTTTCGTAACCCATGTACCAAAAATGGCGGATGTGCTCGCCAAAAAAGTTTTTATTTTGTTTTTCTATGCAATTGTAAAGGAAATTGGAAATTTACCATATTTTTGAAATAAATTTCAAGAATAAGTTTTCGTCTTTTGTTGTTGCTGTAATACGCATGCAATGAACCCAATCTTTATAATTTTGGTCTCACATTGCGTTGTCTAGATTCTGTACGTATTTTTAATTTATTTTTTAGAGATTTTTATAGATTTTGAACTAGAATAAATAAAATTTCCGCGAAAATAAAAATAAATTTTGCTAATGCTTTAGCATCTACGGATAGATATCATATTCTGTTAACGATTTATGTATAAATTTTTTTATTACAAACCAAAGGGAATTTTTAAATATTTTTTTCTTTATAAGGAAACAAAACCCCCTATAACTTTTGGGTGCAGCATCCAATTTTGTGAACGCGAAAATATTTGAAACCACAATTTTTTTCTTATCGTAAGTACCAAAAATCGCGAATGTGCTCGCAAAAAAAAATTAATATTTTTTTCAATGGTATTGAAAAGGAAATTTGAAATTTACCATATGTACATGAAATGTGTTAAATTAACTTTAAAACAGCGATCGGCAGCGTGCACTTACTGAGAGCAAAAGAGCGTAATTTTCATGCATTTTACATTGAAATTTATGCTCTTTTGCTCTCAGCAAGGGCACGCTGCCGCTCGCTGCTTTAAAATAAGTGAGCCATTCTAATGTTTCAGTAAACCAGTATCAGGCAACCCATACCAACGCACATTGCCTTGTTTGCAATAGTATTGGAGACATAACACGCTCAATAGACCGAGAGTCATACGCTAAGTGGACGCATACACAAAAAATCAAAACAAGCGATGCAGAATCTTCTTCATTGACTGCTCAGATGAGACTAAATTGTTTTGTTCTCTCCACATGTTGTATACGTGAATAAATAAATGAATAAATGTACGCTCCCAAAGAGCGTGCGTGCACCCTTTGCCTAATGCTGCAGTAAACTTTTCCGTTTTAGCACAGGTCGGTTAAATGATTCGATATAATTAAAGGGTACCAATGTTCGTATAAGAAATGTATCTACTTATTTATCATTACTAATACGCTCTCTGGTACTACTTAAAATAATATGTGTGTTCATTTACTTACAATTTGTACAAATTGTTACTGGAAGTTGTTTGTTTAATCTACAGTACAATACCTTAGTCAATTACAAGAAGTTGCTGGACTTGTACAAATTATTGTGTAAACGAACAGACCTAATGTCAATCTGATAAATATAACTCCACCAGACCTTCGGCACTGGTTCGAAGGGAGTCGTGATCCAATAGAGTTGAATTTTGTATTTGTATACTCTACACCACTATGTGTATGGGTCGTAGACCCATACTTATATTTACAAAAATGAATTTCTGGACGAGCTGAGTCGATCTGGCTATGTGTGTCCGTCCGTCCGCCTGTCCATCTAAAACTTGTAATCGCGCTACAGGTCGCAATTTCGATCGTCACCAAATTTTGAGTGTTGATGAGGGTCCCGGAGAGGAAGAAGCCTATTGATTATTGTGATGGTCGGATAATATTCAGGGGTCGGAATGGACAAAAACTTATTTGGAGAAATATCAACTTATTATTTCAAAGCCAATATCTCTGTTTCTTTATGAGGTACATCAAAAGCAAGGATCACCTGGTAAGTAAAGTAGAAAACATTACCTTTACAACGATGTAAAGTAGGTTGTCGTAGGTGGTCAAACAACAGATATATCGCAATAGTCGGTAATGCATCCCATTTTCCGATTTTTTTGTAATCACGCTACAGGTCGCAATTTTGATCGGGTCGTCACGAATTTTGTGGGAGTTGATGCGGGCCCCTCAGAGGGAGAGGTCTATTAAGTTTGGTGATAGTCGGATTATATTCAGGACTCGAAATAAGCAAAACGTTTATATAGAGAAAAGTCAAAGTTTTTTTTTTCTTATGCGAATATCTCCGCTTCTGCTAGGAGTATTCCAAAAGATGAGTATTCCAATGGAAGAAGAAAAGATCTCCTTTATATTGATGCAAAGTATGTTGGCGTAAGTGGGCAAACAACCGAGATATCGCAAAAGTCAGTAATATATCCAATTTTTTCATTTTTGTAATCACGCTGCCGGTTGGAATTTTGATCGGATATTTACGAGATTTTGGGGTAGATGCGGGCCCCACAGAGAAAAAAGCCTATTGATTGGTGTTACAGTTGGATAATATTTAGGGGTCGGAATGGGGAAAAACTCATGTGAAGACAAATTCAAAGTTTTATTCTTTGTGAATATATCGGCTTCTAGTAGGGGTATTCCAACGACAAAGCCTGTCCATAGAAGAAGAAAATATTACCTTTAAATTGGTTTAAAGTAGGTGGCCAAACAAGGGAGATCCCACAATGCATCCAATTCTTCCATTTTTTGCAATCACGTTACAGGTCGCAATTGTGATCGGATGGTCACGAAATTTTGGTTGCTTTGGGGTCCCGAGAGAAATAGGCATATTATGTTTCATGGTATTCGGATTATATTCCCTAAAAGAAATGTTTACCAGTGAAAAGCTTATGCACAGGGGTAGTGGTGTAGGGTTAACACATGCTTGGCCCCGTCCCGACTATAGCCTTTGCTCACTTTGTATTTTTAAATTCTTTAGAGTCGTTTAGTTATAAATACGTATAATACGGTCAGCAACATTTGCACATGTAAATAAGATTGCCTGCAAAATATTCTAGTGGGAGGTGGTGCTATTATTTTTTCGCAGCTGTATGTACCTACGTTCATTCCAAAGCTCTCTGTGAGCCATGATATTTCTTAAATTATAATATGGTTCATTCAATATCATTACAATATACTTTTATCTCAATACAAAGAAAAACCAAAAAATATCCAAATTACCCTACAGACCAACTTTTCAACTCATTTGAGGAATCTCCCCCCTTAGTAAATAATTCAAATAAAATGATTTATCTTTAAAACTCGGACATCCATTTAGTTGCCAGCATAAGTTATTCTCCCAAAATTTAACATTCAACAATGCGGCTGAATACTTTATTTTTGGTGTTTCTACAACTACAACGTTCACCTAATCAGACTTGGCGTGTTTATGAAATTTTAATCGCTTTCTGTTACACTTTTACTGCTGGCCGTCCATGTGATTTGTACACAAAAAAAAGCTGAAAACAAGGCAAAAGAGAATGAATGGCATTAAAGTTGGAATATTTAATGTATTCCAGAGTGTTAAATTTTTGATAAGATGTCATTTTGAATTCTCTAATCACTCAGTTACCCAACTGTGTGGCAATATCATCCAAACAGCAGCCAACATCATCCACATGGCAGCCACAGAGTGCAACATTTGTGGTGAGTTTGCGCTGTAACAGAACTGAGAAAAAGCAAAACACGTTCTCATTTTTGGAAATTGTTTTCCACGTGTTTTTGCAGTTGTGGATTGCAAGAAGTTTTGTTTACATTTTCACTAAAGGTACACGAAACATGTATTTTGATGTCAGTTAAACAAACAAATACACGCACACATACCTGCATACCAGTATAATGTTTAGGTTCATTCCCCGTACATGGATAGATGGTTTTGGGCTTTTAGCTCTTCGTTCTGTTGAAAGTAATTTTTGTTTTTCAAGTTGTTGTCTTAAAGTATTTTGAGACACTTGATTACTTCCAGTTTTATGCTTCATTTTGCATATTGCCCTTTTTCTGTAGATTTTTCTTTTCGTTTTGTCTATTACATGGTTCGTCTTGCTGTTTTGCAAGGTGGCATAATCTGCGATGGTATGGAGAGTGAAAAAAGATGGTTGTTCATTGAAGCGAGACAAAGTGAAGAAAACAGATGTTATTGGTGATTGAAGATACTGAAGATGCCTAGAGTGAGCCCAGCAAGATATGACAATTTGTTAAATGTTGTTTTTCAATTACATTGATTGAATTCCCCAGAAAACAAACAACAAACACGCACACACACACACACAAGTTATTGATGAGTTTACAGAATGTCTCAATCATGATGAATGCTCTGCGGGTCAACTAATTTATCAGCATCCATTTACATAGAAATTTGGTATTACAAAGTGAAAATAAAAAAAAACATTATTGACATTTTCATACTCCTTAAAGAAATTTACACTAGATGTAAAGATATATTGGATTACATGTAATATATAGAATTAATTAGATGCCAAGTTCTACAAATCAAAGTAAAGTAGTAGAATATGTGTGGAGCTTTAAGACAATATTCAGTGTAATTTTTTATGTCCTCCACCATAACATGGAGGGTTTAATTACAATTGCCATTCCGTTTGTAACATAACAAAATATTCGAGACACTATAAAGTGTATATAGCCCATTTATTCAAAGAGTGACACATCTCAAAAATACAGTTTCGATAAAAACGAGTTTAAGTTGGCGAATGACTTCCCAACTTAAAAAGATAATTACACAAAAATAAAATAGCTACTTGGACCATATTTTGCAAGGAGGTAGCCAGATCTCAATACTAAATAATGTGCACGCTCAAGTGTTTTTTGTTTCATAAACTCAAAAAAAACTGTTTTGTTGAATTATGCAAAACCCTAAGTAAATGAGCTGTAACTCGATGAAGAAGTCGTAGAAACTAATAAAAAAGTATCAGTCGACATTGCCGACAGAGATATACCCTCAGACTGTGTGAATTCAAGCTTACATCTACGGACAGACCGAAGCTATTTACGGTCTTTTCAGAATTGTGTGGCCCTTTTTGCATATTTGAACTTGCGACAAAAATGTGGATTAAAGTGTATTAAATTTCAAAATTGTTGCGGAGGAGGTACTTGAAGAAATAGAACGACATAGTCCATTAGGGAAATTGATATCATTTTGGGAGTCATATCTTTTCGATAGATATCGCGCACACTAGTCATATCAGTGCGTCATCATAAAACTTTCGGACCAGTATGCCAGGAAGCATTGACTTGTCCACGGAAAACCTAATATCGCTGTAAAAAGGACCTCCACGAAGAGCATTGGTATACATTTCCATAGGATCGTCGAGCAGATCCACACTGCACTTAGACAAAAATGTTGAACTTTTGTGGGGGAGGTAAACTAAGAAGACGACCGATATGGACCATTTTGAAACTAAACTAAATATGGACAAAATATTAGGAGATCCAAAGTTTGGATCCACTTGGTCCAAGGGATATTGTGCATACCATATTAGTGACATTTTTTAAATATTTGAGGAAAGTACAGGAAGTTGTGGACCGGTATAGCCCATCTTCGAACTGAAACAAAGTTTGGGCAAACTATGACGAAGGCCAAACTGATCAGTTCGAGAGTTATCGTGCTCTTCAGCCACTACATATCGTGCCATAGGTTTTTTTATACTTATCTAACTGTTTTCTCAAGAAGTAAAGACTTGTCCCTGAAAAAAAACTTTTACCGCTGTAATTGTGGCAGCGATTGCAAGTTGCTTCAATAAAAATCAACGTGATTCGAGAGCAGGTCTTAAAGTGAACTTATGCGAAATCTTGTGTAGGAGGTACCCAAAGAAGTGGACAAATATTGTCGATATTCGAACCTGATGTATATCTTTCAGATATATTCGGCGGTGTAAAGTTTCGATCACTCCCTTCAAGCGTTAACGTGTGCACAATTTTTCCGAACATTTTTTGTACATTTGTGGGGAAGGTATCTGAAGAAGTGGAACTATATGGCTTATCTTCGAACTTAAATTAAGTTTGAACAAAATATTACGAAGGCCAAATTTTGCATTGAATCGACAGATCCGTTCGAGAGTTATCTTGCCCTCGAAAAACTACACACGGTGCCATAAATGTTTTTTTGCACCTTTCAGGCTAATTTCTCAGGAAGTATGGACTTGCCTCTGATCGATCATGTACCGTCTTATAGGGGGCAATAAACTCAAGTTGCTACAACAAAAATCAAAGCGATTCGAGAGTAGTTCCTAAACTGAAATTTTCCAAAAATTTGTGTGGGAAGTATCCGAAGGAGTGAACCGATTGAGTCCATATTGGAATCTCTTCTAAGCCTTGTAGCAATTTCACGATGTGCAAAGTATGGACCAAATCGCTTACTCCCTTCAAGGGTTATCGTGCTCACAAATTTTTCGAACATTTTCGAACTTTTTGTGGGGAAGGTACCGGAATGAGTGGACCGATATAACCCATCTTCGAACTTGAACTAAGTTTGGACAACATATTACGAAAGGCAAATTTTGGAGCGACTCGGTTGATACGTTCGAGAGTTATCGTGCGCTCCAGCCAGCCAGACAGATAGACGGACGGACGGACGGGCGTGGCTAAATAAACTCCAAATTCCCTGAAACGGACTTCATCCAAACATACATGGGGTCTAAGACCATTATTTCGATGAGGCACATTTTGTCCATATGAAAGTGTATATATCCTCGTTAGCATAAATGCTGAGGGTATAGAAAATTGTTAACTCAGAAAACGCATTTTTGAGTTATGCCACTTTTTGTGAAATTAGAGATATATTCTAATTACATATAGCCATGTTCACTTGTCCCTCCGCCCAACCGTCTATTGAAATCAATATACAGCTCGCAATGTTTAAGATAGAGCTTTATAATTTCGTATAGAAGTTTCTATTACTCCTAGGATGTTTGGCATTGAAAAAGGGGTATATCGGTCTACGTTTTTATATAACCCTTATAGAATGGTACCTCTCGATTTGCCGTATGTTGAAGATTCTGGCCTCATTGTCCCATCGAAATGGCTCAAATTTGGTACATTGACTTCGTTGGGGTGTACAACTTTCCACCCCAAAATTGTGGGTATAGTTCTACGCCTTCACATAAATCCCATAGAACGGTAAATCCCTATTTTTGGTATTTTGAAGGTAGTGGTCTTAATATCGCACCGAAATGGCTGACATTTTGTATTTAGTCTACGTTTGATGTACAAAACCATCCGCCAGAAATTTGTTGGTATAGGTCCACGCCTTCGTATAGCCCCTATAGAAAGTTACCTCCCGAGTTTTCGTACTTTGAAGGTTCTTGCCTCATTATCACACCGAAAGGGCTAAAATTTGGTAAATAGTCTTCGTTGGTGGTATACAACTTTTCACCTGAAGTTTGCGGGTTAGCTCCACGCCTTCATTTAGCCCCCACAGAGCGGTACCTCCCAATTTTTGGTGTTTTGAAGGTTGTGACCTCAATATCCTACCGAAATATATGAAATGTGGTATTAAGTCTACGTTGAGGGTATAAAACATTCCACCTGAAATATGTCGGTAGAGATCCACGCCTTCATATAGCCCTCATAGAACGGTATTTTGAAATCTGTGTTAGGCATTAAGTCTACGCTGGGAGTATAAAACTTTCCTCGTGAAATTTGTCGGCATAGGTCCACGCCTTCATATAGCCCAGATAGAATGATATTTTGGAGGTTGTGGCCTCAGAATCCCAAAAATGGCTGAAAAGTGGTATTTAGTCGTTAGTGGGGTATAAAACTTCCCACTTGAAATTTGTTGGTATAGGTCTACGTCTTCATATAGCCCTCATAAAATGGTACCGCGCGATTTTCGTTTTTTTTTTTTGAAAGTTGTGACCAAGGAGCCCATGTTATGACCAGGATTCTCGTGCAGCTACCGAAGAAAAAATGCGCACGAGAGAGGTATCGGGTTAGAAGGATTTCTCCTTCTTACGTCTTTTCCGCAGGATAAAGAGAGAAATGTACAGGAGCCAGAATGAAGTTCGAAAATTCTACCAAAAATTTAAACATCCAACTGATGGCTTTGGTACTGGCAGGTCCTCCTATAGAGACCAGCAAGTTAATTTGGTAACTAATACAGATAGTTTGCTTAGGATATGGAAAAAGCATTTTTTTCAGACTGTTGGTATCCAATACTAGAGAAGATGGCGAAGATACCACAGATCCAAACCAAGATGATGGCATTGTATATATAGCGCCCTGACAAGATGATGTAAAGGCAGCAATAAACCGAGTGAAGAATAATACGACAGCAGGAACCGATGGCTTATCAGCCGAGTTGTTCAAAACCAGAGGCACACAAAGATTGGAACCTGAACATTCTGCATTTAGTTCACAGGAAAGGAGATAAAACTGTGTGCTCTAATTATAGAAGCATAAGTCTGTTCAATTGCTTGTAAGTCTGTTTCTTGCTTACAAGTTAGTTTCAGGGATATTGCACGAAAGACTGAAGCCCATGGATGGTCAACGAAATAATTGGGCTTTAGACCTGGAAAATCAGCAAGTAACCAAATTTTCACCATGCGACAAATTCTGGAAGAGACCAAAGAGATGCAGGTCGACATTTTCTATATGTTCATCGATTATAAGGTAGCCTTAGACAGTTCTATAATATCAAGGGTATTTCAAGCCACGCCTAAATTTGGTGTCCCCGCAAGGCTCATTTGGCCTTGTAAGATGACATTAACTGATACCCGTTGCTCACTTAAAATAGGAAATCACCTCTTAGAACAGTTCAGTACTAAAAGATGTTTCCCACAAGGAGACAGCATTTCGTATGATCTCATTAAAAACCTGCTGGAAAGGGCTATACGAGGTACAATCGTCAAAAGAAAAGGGTTAATATACACCAACAGTAGGTCGGGCGATTTGAAAACCTTAATGCGGCCTTCGCGTTTCTAATTCCTGGGATTGAACTGGACAAAAAAGTCCACTACACCATAGGTCTACAGTGAAAATCGAGCCTCCCGATTTTGACTTAAAGTTTTTTTATCCACGTTTTTGGAGAGTTTGGCATATAACAGCCAAATCATTGAGATTTTCGATCCAACAGCAGGAAAAAAATTTTAGCCAAGACAGTAATAAAAAACTCTCTAATAAATCGCAAACGCATTGGAACGCTCCTTCAGGCAGTTTTGGCCTTGAGAAGGTGCAAACTTTTCGGAAAATGTCTATAAATGGCACTGTGGTACAACAGTTGATCAGAAAAATATTCAAGCATTCCGATGCAAAATTCTATCGTGTTGGGATCCATGGACAACAAAAAAAAAAAAAAAAAAAGAAAATGCCTTTAGTACGTTTGGCTCACTTCGTTTTATTTTTTTATTACGGTAAAAGTTGTGAAAATCTGGGTTTCTTAAATTTTCAAATTTAATCGGGCATATCTTCATTTTTTCACAACGGATTTCTATTAATCCTTCCTCCTTTTAAAGGGGTGAATAATGTCTTTCGAAGCAGTTATTATTTTTTAGTCGGTTGAAGGATTTTCGTTGTCCATGGATCCCAATACGCTAGAATTTTGCATCAGAACGCTTGAATATTTTTCTGGTC
This sequence comes from Musca autumnalis, assembly GCF_047663935.1. NCBI lineage: Eukaryota > Metazoa > Arthropoda > Insecta > Diptera > Muscidae > Musca > Musca autumnalis. The sequence goes on along the minus strand of NW_027412088.1, from coordinate 40,629,187 downwards.
AACTTTTGTAGCACAGTGTCATATATAGACTTTTTTCGAAAAATGGCCAAAACTGCCTGAAGGAGCGTTTCAATGCCTTTGTGATGTATTAGAGAGTTCTTAATTACTGTCTTGAGTTGGATCGAAAATCTCAATGGTTTGGCTGCTATATGCAAAATGTCTAAAAAAAGTGGATTATAAACTTTAAGCCAAAATCGGGAGATTCGACTTTTCGATTTTCACTGTAGACCTATGCTCTGGTGGACTTTTTTGCTCAGTTCAATCCCAGGAATCAGAAACGCGAAGGGCCAATAAAGGTTTTTTCCTTCCATACAAATCGACCCAGCCTAACCAACAGCCATATTTTAGTTACTTATGACATCATGGGAAAAAAAGTAAAAAAAGTACTGATATATTTATGAAGCTTGATGTTAATTTTTTCAAGGTGGGTCTGGCAGTAAACGGCGACAAGGCCGTCCTGATGGTATCGACGAGAAATGCGTCCATTGCGGAGGCTGGTTCCTTCACAATTTCTGGACTAATAATGAAAATGTCAATATTTACCATGAAAAATAGTTTTATTGTTTTCTTAAGTAGTCTCCAGCATGATATATACACTTTTTCATGCGCTCAAATCAATTGTTGAATCACTTTTTCCACTCCGATTGATACACCTCTAAAACATGCTTTTTGAATGCTTTTACAGCATCTGCTGGCTACGAAAATCGTTGACAAAGCCTTTTTTCCTGATATGGTAGAATCCAATGAAGTCACTGGATCCCCAGTCAGGGCTGTACGGCGGATGACCCACATATGGTAACATGGGGCGCCTTCGCCACTGGGGCAGCTACGCCAGCGCCGATTTTCTCGCAAAATACAAATCCGTTAAAGAAAAAATTGTGAGTTTAATGAAGATCTATCATCTCCCAAAAGTTGGCACTTGTGTCATCGGTATGATAGCGGACGCACGTGGTTTTGTGTTTTCAGGGTATTGGGAAAAATAATTATGGTAGGTATTTTTTGTGATATTTTCTTTACCTTTTGTGATATCAAAAACACATTTTATACCGTTAGAAGACAACTGCAGAAGAATATAAATCCCAATAGCTCGCATGAAAAAAGCAATTGCAAATGTCAATGTATTAATATTATGAAAAATGTAAGGGGTGGGGCGCCTACGCCATGATAAGGGCGTGGTGGTTTAATGTTAGAAATTTATCATGTTTAAGTTGAGTTCTTTATACCATAGATATACCACACTATAATGTGAAGTTAAAATAAAATATTATCCTAAACTTATCTTGTTTTAGTTATATTATGATTTTTGTACCTAAATTCAAGATACCTACTTCATTTATCCGCAAGAATCGGTTACTTTTCTGAATTTTAAAATCATTTTTTATTATTCAATAGACTGCATGTTCTTTTTTAGCATAATGTTGATATTTAAGGAAGAAGTATGGTGAATTACAGTTTAAGAGTCCGTTGGAAAATGTTCAATATCGATGGCGAAGCTGCCCCATGGATGGGGCCACTTTCTCGCCACTTTCTAGACATTTTGTAAGTTCTGAAAAATAATATTTTAAAAACAAAATTATAACAGTTTATACATTAAAACTTATAGTCAAGATATGCTAATATTTGTACCAAAAATAATAATTGAAAAAACTTTAACGCTGTCGGTATGAGAACATTTTGAACAAAAACGTGGCGAAGGCGCCCCATGTTACCATATTTCACGTTTTGTCCGGTCCAACAGGCGCTGTTTTAAATCGATGTGTGAGAGTTCACACTGCCATGATGCACAATGATTCGTCTTCTCTTGTGCGTTTTTCGAATTTCTCATGAGACTTCAGGCAAACAACTTGTAGTTTCCTATTCAGAATTAACTGTTCTACATTTCTCAAGTCGTATAGTCGCCACATGGTCAGTTTTGCCGAAGAAACATGAGACCATTTGCTTCGAAGCGCTTCGTCCATGAACAACTCTCATTAAATTTGGCTTGCTTTCGCAGACCTAAACGGTCGATTCCTGTTTTGTATTGGGCTCCTAACCATAGATCCAAGATTCATCTTATAAGCTTTGTTTGAAGCACCGCAGTAGTTTTCATTCACAATTTCTTTGCACCGATTCACAAGGGCATTTGTTGAGCGACTGTCCAATTTTGCTGGATCTATCGAGAAAATCCACTTTAGCGGCCAGGTGTTCATGCAATATCAAATGTTAGTTGGTATAAGAAATTCCCAAGGAAGCCTCTTTCTCACGGTAAATAACATGACGATCTTGCATTATCAGTTCCCCCACGGCTTAATTTTTTCTGGCACAACGGCCGTGTTTGGGCGTGAAGGTCGCCTTCGTTGTTAGCGAGTGTCTGCCACGATTGAATTCATTAAACCAGTTTTTCATTGTGCTATTAGATGAATGTTTATCGAAATACGATGATTTAATTACCGCTCTTACCGCGATTATCCACGTCAAAGATTGTGAAAAATGATTGGACTAAAATGTTCACAAGTAAATTCCATTTTTTTGCAAAGTGATTATTTCATGTCACTGTAAACACCACAACATATGGCCGTATATTAAACTGTCCTGAGAACGTTTAGGCTAAAAACTGTCGAACTATACAAAACAAATTCACATGACGGCTGGCAACACGCGCTATTGCCTAGGCCAGGAAGTTTTCGTGCAGCCCTCGTATAAATATCTGTATAATTTGTGTTTGTTGCGTCAAGTACATGAAATTGGCCGAAAATATAAGTGAAAAATGAAAAGAATTTGTGTTTGGTGCACCAAATACCTCAAATCGGGCGAACATATATATCGTCACCATAAATGCCCTAAGACGTAACCCACATAAAAACCGAAATTAGTTTTTGGATGGAATCTGATAAAGTCAAATATATGCTCTGGCAAAATTTCAAGCTTCTACGTTCACAGTTTTTCATTTTATAACGTTTTTTGCTTCTCCTATTAAGTTTTGGTTTTGTGGGTTACGTCATCGGGCATTTATAGTGACGATATGGGGGCTATATCCAAATCTTAGCCGATTTCAGCAAATTTGGCACACTTATTTCTAGTTTGAATTCGGCGACATTTTCCAAATTTCATTCAAATTCAAAAATTAAGAATTTGTGTGTTTTGTGCACCAAATACATCAAATCGGGCGAACATATCGCTCATTTACTCAAAGAGTGACATAACTCAAAAAATTCGTTTTCTTAGTTAGCAATTTATATTTTTTCCACGACTTCTACTTTATCTTGTGTCAAATTTTTATGTCGATATCTGTAAAACTCAACGAGTTACAGCTTATTTACTAGGAGTTTGGCATAAGTCAACAAAAAAGTTTTCGGAGTTTATTAAGCACGAAACCACTTCAAATCATGATTGATCTTGGCCGGAAATTTAGCACCGATATTTGGCTACCTCTTCACAAAAGATGGTCAAAGTAGCTATTTTATTTTTTGTGTAGTAGTCTTTTTAAGTTGGGAAGTCAAATTTCAATCGGCAACTTAAAACGGGTTTTTCTCGAAACTTAATTTTTTGAAATGTGTCACTCTTTGAGTAAATGAGCGATATGTATTTTATTTATTTATTTATTTCAAAATTCATATATGATACAAAGCCTCAATGGCCAATTAAACGTATCTCAAGACAAAAAAACCTGAGTTATAAAATAATAAATTCAATTTAATTTACTTAAATACATTAATTTATAACAAATAATTATTATTTAAATGCAGATATATTTCTTCGGCTCCCCAGCCATAAAAACAGTTAAAGAAAAAAAAAACAATAAAAAAAAGTCCAAAGAGTAGTAACTCAACATGTGCTGATTATTCAAAGAGTGACTTATTATACATGACTTTAAATATATATGGATTGTTGTTCACGTAGCCTTTGCATGTATCTAAGGATTTTCAAACGAAAAGAGTTATTGGTGTGAGAAAAAATACGTAGTTCTATTGGTAAAAAATTCCAAAACCGAGCGACTCTGACTAAGAAAGACTTAGAATACACATCTTTCCAAATCAAAGGAATAAAAATCTGAGGATTTCTAATAGTGTTTAAAAAAGTAAATGTCCTACTAAGAGCAAAAGGCACGCCATTTTTAATAAGATTGTAAAAAAGCAACACACAACGATAATTGACAAACATATCAAATGAGCACCCTAGAAAACGAATGACATGTTCAGATACATGACTTCTTCGTCGAAGATTAAATAAAAAACGTGTAATAGTATTCACAATACGGTTCACTTTGTCAATATTTCCGCCAATAGTGCCAGAATATACCTCAAACCCATACAAGACTTGAGATAACAATAGAGAATTCGCCAGCATTAACTTAATTCTGTAAGGGAGATATAAATTTGATCCATAAACTCTACGCAACATACCCCAAACTCTCCCAGACAAAGCATCGATATGACTCTCAAATGAAAGATCACAATCAATAATTACACCCAAACACTTGTGCTGCTGTACGAAGTCGATTTTAGTGCGATCCAAGAAGATGTCAATATTAGGCAAAAGGTTATTATTACCAAAAAATAACGCCTTGGTCTTAGAAGGGTTGACTTTTAATGAATTCATTGTCGCCCAACGAAGAAAATAATTTAGATTTGAATTTATATTACTTTCAAGAATGTTGATAGTATCACGTCTACTATTAAAGAGCAAGAATATATCGTCTGCAAATATAAAAGTAGAGCAAAAAACAGAATTCGTGCAACGAGGAAGGTCATTCACATATAGGATAAATAGAAGGGGACCAAGTACAGATCCTTGTGGAACACCAGAGAACAAGGGTAGGCAATTAGATTGACAACCATTTAGAACAACAAACTGGCTCCTATCACACAAGTAGGAAAAAATTAGTTTACAAGCAGATTTAGAGAAGTTAAACTCATCTCTCAATTTTAAAATAAGTGAGGTATAATTAATAGAATTGAAGGCTTTGGACAAATCTAAGGATATAAGAACACTAACCATATCATCGTTGATGGCTTCACGAACAGATTCAGTTAGTTGAATCAATAAATGAGTAGTGTTATGTCCCTTGCGAAAAGCAAATTGACAATCATTAATCCGTCTTTCACAAATCTGATGCATTTGATTCTTAATGACATGCTCCATAATCTTTGATACAGCAGGCAAAATAGAAATTGGCCTCAAGTCATCAGAATCCCTAACAGACCGCGATTTTGGAATTGGCACTACTCGAGCTGTCTTCCACGCAGATGGGAAAACTGACGTAGTTAAAATAGAGTTAAACAGGTTCAGTATAAGGCCCGAGACATATGGAAAAACTAGTTTAATGAAGGATATAGGTATGCCGTCAATACCAACAGATTTAGATGTAACCTTATTTATTGCTTCACAAAGCTCATCTTCATTAATGCAACGAAAAGAAAAAGACGAATCAGCATCTAGGAAATCATCCACATTAAAAGATACATCGTAAGATACATCAGAAGCATTTGCAAAGAACTCATTGATAGTATCTACATCAATATTTATCCCCTCATTGTTGTTTCCAACACAGCCATGACTTCTTAGAACCTTCCAAAGTCTAGTGGAATCCATTCTCCCATAAAGCCTCGCATAATGAATTCTCCTCTCTTTGCGTATAACAGATTTTGCCTTGTTCCTGTACTTGCAATAGACCCGCCAGTTTTGCCGAGATGGGTCCCTTTGGAAAGAAAGGAAAGCCAAATCCCTTATCGAAGTAGCAAACCTGACTCCACTTGACTGCATCCAAGGATCACCCGAGTAACGAATTTCTTTCCTAGCAATAGGAACAAACGAAAAAAGTTCATCGAAGAGAGAACATAAATAAGAACATTTAACATCCACATCCGTACACTCTACAATCAAACTGCTATCAAAGGAGGCAAGGAATGAAAATAAACCATCCCAATCAGTGTTCCTAAAATCGCGGAATTCAAAATAGTCTGGTAAAGGATTATAATTAATAGAGAGATGCAAAAATAAGAGCATGGTCAGAAATCGCAGGACACTGAACCTGATTAGAGTAGCTCAAGAGAGCACAGTCACTGACTAACATGAAATCAATCAGAGATGTCGACCGACTACGTAAGTCAAAGTGCGTAGGGATTGAGTTATGAGCAATATTTAGATTCAATCCAGTACAAAGTGACCGAAACAGGTTTGCTCTCGAAGGATTAAATAAATTGCAGTTGAAATCTCCAACAGTTATTATATTAGTATATTCAGCAAACGTGTCACAATGAAGGTTCTCAAAAACATCTACATTACCCGAAGGTAAATAAACAACACCGAAAAGAAGTTTAGTATTAGAAAATTGCAACTCTATGAAAAGAGACTCACAATGTCGGACTGAGGTTTTAGAAACATACTTGTATTGAAGACCCTTAGAAACATATATTCCAACACCACCACCTCTAGCTGCTATCTGACGGTCATTACGACACATGTTGAAGCCTGGAATAGAAACAGCAGAATCCAATATATCAGACGAGAGCCATGTCTCAGAAATAGCAAAGATATCAAATGTATTATCTTCCAAAATACGTTTAATTTCATCAAATTTAGTAGTAGGTTTAATGCTCCTGCAATTTAGATGAGCAATTTTAAGATTATTTTTATATGGATGCAATAAACTTTTTAGATAGGTGTTACCACTCACTATTGGACCAAGATTATCGTTAAAAGACATCAAAAATATAGCAGATGGGGAGCCAAGTAAGGAAATATAAATGCGAGAATCTTTTGCAAACACTACGATTCATTATAAACAAAAATTCAATCAATAATACAGCTCATCGCATAGTTTAAAAAAAAGAGATCAAATAAAATATCAACATATGCATATGTATACAACTTTGAATGAAATAATTGAACCAGGATCCAGCTGAAAACCCTCATAGAGGAAAAATAGAAATTGTAAACTAGCTACAGCTGTATCCAGGTTTCACAATATGAAGAAATAGGTATATAATAAAGAAAATATATCAGTCAATTATGATTTGTGAATAGCAAAGAACAACCAGAAGCATCTCGTTCAATCTGTTTACCATCAGGCAGCGTAATTTTCGCTCTAGCTTTATCTCCGTTTATGATTTTGTATTTCGAAATAACATTCTGTCGACGAAGCTTATTACAGACGGCATTCAAGCTACTAGCCTCAGGAGAAAAGTGGTCATTCAAATAAACCCTTCTCGAAACATCTCCGCCATCAGCTGGGAGAATATCAGATACCCTTAAGGATCGACTCTTAAAATATTCACGCATGATTTTATCTCGAAGTTCTGCACAATTAAGTTTCACTAAAATATGTTTCTTGTTATTAATGTAACAAGCTAAACCGACATCACGACGTTCCAAATTCACATTAAAGAAAGCTGCTATAGAAATCACAATTTCAACCAAATCATTTAAACCATCAGGCAATCCACTTATAAGAAAATCCGCACGATTCAATCTACGGTGCAAAGCATTATTTTCCGCTTTAAGGAGTTTATTCTCATCCTCCAGAGCTTTAACCGACGTTTCAACAGCAGCAACTTTCTCATTGCATCTCGCAATATCATTTTTTATTTCGTTAAGGCAGGACGTCATTTGCGTATTCAATTTTTCAATAGCTGTCTTTATTGAGCCCAGCTCTCCCTGATGCAAAGCAGTGAAGGAATCCAGTTTCTTGTTAATGTTTTGTATGTCATCTGAAGTTGCACCACGGTTATTTCGGCTTTTATCAAGGTTGGATTCACAGGTGGTGCAAATAAAGGCACTGACTCTAATTGCCTTAAGTGCAGCAAGCTCTTTTTCACTTAAATTAGCACAGGGCCCATGCACCCATCTATCACAAATGTTGCACTGAATAGAACCTGGGGCGCCTGGATTTTTAGTCACAGGTTCATTACATTTACCACACAATGTTTGCTTCTTTGCTGCAGGCATATTGTTTAGCAACAACAGATGAGGAATAACAGATAAAAACAGCAACAACGGCAAGGCACTTCCAGTCAAAGGAAAGAGAAACAGCAGAATAGCAAAGAATAAAATAATTGCGTAACACAGTCAAAAATTTATATTTTGAAACCACAGTATTTGACTGAGATATTCTTTGAATTTCAATTTGCCGGAACAAAAAAATCTTTCCACAAAAGTATTTGATTGTTTACAAAAGCCAACAGTTGATATTTAAGATAAAAACAAAAAAGCGATCAGCTGCAAACCGAACAGACGTTTACTCAGGCATAGGGTTGCCAACTTTAACCGATTTCAGGATAATTTTGGCACACTTATAAGTAAGATAGTTAAATACTATTTCTATTCGAATGGAAACATTTGTATGGCAAAATCTGCAAAGTAGACATTTTAGCAGAAAAAAACACAATACGCATTGCTTTAGGCATTTAGAAAAACCTGTCAAACACTACAGTATTCTTAACTTGTTAACGTTTTTTGAATAAAGGATACTTTATTCGTTTCTGCCTGTTCTTATGATACCATCATCAAGTAATGCAGTCATAATTATTTAATTGATGTGATTTGCAGAAGGGTTTACAACATGACCTATATGCCGTAACTGCATCAGTAAGATTTTGACATTAAATTTTTTTGTTTAAAAATATTTACCTTAGAATTGTACAACCCAAATAAAAACCCTTAACATGTCTCCCCATTTCATGCAATGACTGCAGATTTGTTTCTTTCTATTACCATGAAATGCACAAATTTCCCCCAGCTGCAACAAAACAACAATTTGCATCATTCCATAGATAAGGACTCGGCGCCAGTAGTAAAGCCTTATACACTTGTTTTAGCTGAATTTCGTAAGCATGCATAATCGTGTTTATTTACAAGCATCACTAAACAAGTGCATCCCCGGCAATAACATGCCAACCAACCATGTAAATCAAGCGGCAAATGTTGTTGTGGTGTTGGTGGTGCTGCGTTGGTTGGGTTGCTACAGCATCCGTGAAAGAAGTGCACAAGTGCCACTTAACAAAGTGGGTTGTCATCGTCGTCCCTGGTTTACAAATTGTTATATCATTTCGTACACTGTTAATGTTTTTTTCTTTCCCTTTTTTGGTAAGCATTTCAGCCGGCTCTAACCAGTGGGGGAACAAGTAATCGGCAAGCAGTACTCTCTCATAATGTAGACTGATATCAAAAAAACAAATGATAAAACAAGGAAGAAAAAATTCCCAACTTGTTTTCTTGGATTAAAATAATCCAAATATTTTATGACAATCTCACATACCAATATATTTCGCATTGTTCGCACAAAGACACACACATAATGTAACACTTCTTGCACCATTGTGGTGGTTCAAAGGGTGTAGATGATCCCGTAGATTCGCTAGTTCCTCACGTTGTTCTTGTTGTTGTGTTTGCTTGTATATTACCCCAAAGTTTTGCAAGGATTTTTTCCTGCACCCAGTCGTTACAGCGGTCGTCGTGCTACTTATTTTTGCTGTTGTTCTTAATGTGCTTGTTCCATGTTGGACGAGCTTATCGGAGTTGGTTTTAGAAGCGCAGTTAAAATAATCACAGTGTCGACTTTTGTCAATAATCTACACATATCCTTTATTAAAGATAGTCATTTCTCATTCGGATAGAAATCGGGTTTTCCTTTTTATTTTTTAAACGTCTTGCTTAAGTCAATGCTGATTTTCCGGTTTTGTTTTTTGTGCTATATATGTATATTTAATAATATTTTCGAAACACTGTGCTAGAATATAACGATGCAAATATTACCTTGTTTAGCTCATATATTGCCACTACAAAGACTCGTTATATGCTGCTGTTGATGTTTTTGCTACTACTGCTGCTGCTGGCTGGATGCTACTGCAGTTGCCATTGCTCATATTACTGTCACACTGTTATCCCTCATGATGATGTTGCCGATGTTAAGGGCTATCATCTGTATTCAGCCATTTAACTGCTTCTGGCATAATTATACCAATGGGGGTATGAAATTTACAAAAGCAACAGTAGCACTACCAGCAGCAATGCCGGCAACCAACACCATCAGCAATATGGCACGTAACCTTAGCTCTTAATAGCAGTTGCTGTTTTTCTTGTTGTTATTGCTTTCTCCTTTTTGTTGTCCGTTGTTGCTGGAGTTATTGGGTTACTAGTACAAGGGTTTCACATAACTAGAGACAGAGCGAATGAGAAAAGAGAACACATGCAATGCATGTTTTTCCCACTTTCTTCTTGGGGATTCATAATTTAAAAAAAGTTTGTTTTTTGTTTTGCTTTAAAACTAAAGTTTAAATATTTCGCCTACTTTGCAGAAAAATGGGTTTGATTTACGATGGAACCACAAGAATGTATGGTTTAATGTTGGAAAGGAGCAAACTAAGCTATTTGGCTGCAGATGGGATGGATTTAGGGGAGGGACAAAGTGCTGGTGAAGTGGTAAGAAAGCAGATGTTACTATGGATTTTTTTTTTTTTTTTTTTTTTGAACGCAATTAAGTTATGGAGTGCCGTAGAATGTGAAGTGATTTAGTAAGTTGAAGTTGCAACTAAGTAGGGACGGATATTAGAAAAAAATAAAGTTCAACAATTTAAGGCAAACAATTTAAGGCAAAAAGTACCAAAATCTTAAATGGGGGAGAGGAAAGTGATTTTTTTTTTGGTCTGTTCCAGTACTGCTAGAATCTACTAGTAGTAAAAAATAATAGCTTCTTGCAGGTTCTGGAACAGGCATTTTATTTATGAGTGTTGTTCCCTTGGCTATATGTTAGTCATAATTTTTCTCTATTTAAAGCTTAAAACTCTATTCAGCAAAACATTACATTTCCCACATAAAATTGAACAAGTTATATGTGCAAAAGTAACAACCTTCTGAAAGAGTACGATCGGTGAAAAAAACGGCCAATGGCATCTACACTTTCAAGCGAAAGAAAACAATGGAAGTGGCTGTGTCCACGCGTATTAGCTCTGTGATACCTGATAGTTTCGAAAGTAGCACGGCATCATCTGACAGTAGTACATATGGGGACCATCAACGCGCAACAGAAGCATACTTCAACAGGCATTGCATGACGCTTTCTTGGGAGGACTACTATATAAAGGGGGTTTTGAGTGAAATCGGACACTTTTTCAAAATTAGGTTTTTGATTTCCTTTAGTTTTTGCTGTGGTTTAAGTTTTTGCTGTGGTATTTTAATATATTATTGCTTAAATCTGGAGTATTCCCCCATTGGCTTAACTTCATCATTACTTTCTTTACAGAGAGTAATATTTACAAAACGCACTGACAGCCTGCAAAATTTACTGATCGCTACCAATATCGTGATTTTTTCCCGGCGAAGGGAATTATCAATTGGCTTTTCACTATTTTGAATTGATGATGTTTCTAGTGAAAACCTGTACTTTTTATGCATGGAGTATTCTCATTTTAATGAAAATGGTGCTCACTTTACGGCTTTCCCAAAAAAAAAAAAAAAAAACCAGAACAAAATCATGGAGACTCCAATCGGAATATTAGAAATAAAGAAAACTTGAAAACAAAGAACATCAGGTCTTTTTTTTAAAAAGCCTGTAACGGAACAATACTGTAACAGAATAATATGTTATTATTCATTGATCATCAAGCTCGATTCCAATGAGAAATTCATTAAAAATTAATACTAAAAAAATGATCTTCGCCTAAAAAAGGCAAAATGTTCAAATAAAAAATAAAATCAGCTGAGCCAGGCTGGGGTTTGAACCCACGTCCTTGAAAAACACAAGAAAAAAGTGTTGTCACGGCGTGTTAGCGTTCAGAGCCAAACTCATTACTTTCAAAGGCAGAGCTAAGCGTTTGTCATGAAAACACAACTAAATGGGAAAATCCCCATTATTGTTGTAAAAAAAAAAAACAAAATGCATTTGAAAGAAGAAAAGTTCGAGGACATCGAAGCCGCTCCACATCCGATATGTCTGAGGAGACTTTACCAAAGTCGAAACATGCATGTCACATAGTGGTGGGTGTGTGGGTTCGAATCGTCGTCGGCTTCCTTTTTCACTTGCATTATTCGTTGATCATCAAGCTCGATTCCAATGAGAAATTCATTAAAAATTAATACTAAAAAATGATCTTCGCCTAAAAAAGGCAAAATTTTCAAATAAAAAATGTTATTATATTTTCAGATTTTTTGGACTAAAGGTTCCAAAGATATCGCGCCTTGAAAAAGTCGAATTGTGTAAAAACTATATGCAAAGACATACTCATAACTTCTTCAAAGTTGGTCCAAATAGAAAAAAATCTTTTTTTTTGTATTTTTAATCACCTATGTAAACAATTTGCACAGTGGGCTTGGATGCAATTTTCGCGATTTAATATTTAAAATCAATTTTTAACAGTTATTGTACCCTTCTATTTTCTTGAAATTTTTTGTATTAAACTACGATTAATTAAAAAAATTTGGTAGTGGGATTCGAGTAATTACTATTTTACTACATTTTTTAAAACTTGTCAACAAAGTTTTTCCTACACACAGAAAAAAAGGCCTCTCTAACATATGTCCCAAACACATTTTGCAGCAAACATACATATATTTGTTTGCAAGCAGTCCTAAACATAACTTCACACGAGGTTTATAATAAATTCCTAAATAAAACAACAAAACAAATGTTAAAAAATTATATTTTTATTGTTTTGGTAACAAATGCTTCACATTGGTATGAAGGAAAATTGTATTAACAAATTTCAAAAAATTAAAAAAGTAGTTATTCGAATCCCACTACCAAATAGGACTTAAAATGTTTATAATTAATCGTAGTAAAATACAAAAGAAAAAATTAAAGAAAAATTGATTTTATATATTAAATCGCGAATATTGCATCCAAGCCCACTGTGCAATCTTTTTTCCTATTTTTATTTTTAAGCTGATAAAAATACAAAAATAAAAAAGAAGTTAGAATATTTCTTTGCATATATTTTTTACGGAACTAGATTTTTTTCAAGGCGCGATATCTCTGGAACCTTTAGTCAAAAAAATCTGAAAATATACTAAATTGTTTTGCTGATGAGCAGCATCATCACAGCAAAAAATAAAGGAAATCAAAAAACTCATTTTAAAAAAGTGTCATTCAGATATTCCCATATACATAGATTTCTGGCCTCATAATGAAAATCATTTCTGGCCTCATAATTTATTATCAACAAATTTTTGTTGTTTTTCAAAGTATTCTCCGGTATGGTTTATACACATTTGCATGCGGTCAAACCAATTGCCGAAGCCTTTTTTCACTCCGCTTCAACAGCATCTTCCGGCGACAAAAATCGTTGCCCATCAATTTTTTTCAAGTCGTGCGGGAATAAAAGCAGTCTTTGGGCGCCAAGTCAGGGTTAAACGGCGGGTGACCAATAAATTCCATGTTTGGGACGGTCAAAAATGCACTGGTTTGAGCTGATATTTGAGAGCTTGCATTGTGATGGTGCAAAATGATTCGTCTTATCTTCTTCGTATTCGAATTTCTGCGAATACCTCAGGCAAACAAGTTATGGTGTACCACCAGTGTTGCCGACAATTTTTGATCGGAAATCGTCAAAGAAAAAAATGGGCAATAAAATTTGGAAAATGGTAAAAAAATCGTCAACATGTTCTAAAACTATGTTTGGTCACCGTTTAATGCAATTTTTTCGCTGATAGTTGTGTCAATGAGACTGACTATATGTGTGTTCGTTTACTCTAAATTTGTACTGGATGTATGTATGTAGTTATTTACTCTACAGTACAATGTAAAAGACCCTAGTTGTTTACAAGAAGTTACTGGACTTGAACAAATTTGTACAAATTATTGAGTAGACGAACACACCTTATATAAGGTATACATCCCAGAGCAATAAATCTAACCAAATCTGACTTAAATACCGCTATAAAGACAGTTTTCACAAGGTGAAAGTTATACCTATGGTTATCGAGTTTGCAATAATCAGCATGTTAAACCTTGGGGCATTTTAAATGACAGCTGTACTTGTTTGCTTAAAAGTATGACCGTCCATGTTTGTCGGTCATCCACTCACAGGGATTCAGAATCGTTTTCCAGGCCAAAACTCTGTAAACGAAGGGATAGATATTTTTTTTTGGTCGATAGATAATACAATCAGCTTTCCGGTGAGTCGAAGAAGGTCAAGTTCGGTCTAGTAGTTGCAGAGAAATTCAATGTCAAAGTTAAAATTTTGAGTTGTTTTGATGCAAAATATCAGTGTTTTTACAGTGTTTCATTTAACTTGCTTTGGTGTGTGTTTAGTTCAAATCTGGTAACTCATTTTTAAAACGGTTGCAGTTGACCAATCGAACTAAAACTTTGCACACTTTTCAGCTTTGGATTACAATACACGAATATGAAATCAAAACCAATATTGGTCCATTTTTACACTGTTTTACAGTGTTTTATCTAATTTGCTTTTCAAATCTGGTAACTAATTTTTCACACAGATGCAGTTGACCAATCGAACTTAAAATTTGCACACATCTCAGATTTGGATGACAATACAGGAATATGAAATCAAAATCAATATTGGTCCATTCTTACAGTGTTTTACGGTGTCTAACTTAACCCTCTTTTCAAATCTGGTAACTGATTTTTAAAACGGTTGCAGTTGACCAATCGAAGTAAAAGTTTGCACACTTTTCAGATTTAGATGACAATACGTGAATATGAAACCAAAACCAGTATGGGTCCATTTTTTCCTATAGCCCCCATATAACGGTACCACTCGATTTCCGGTATTTTGGTTTTCAAATTTGGTAACTCATTTTTCACACAGTTGCAGTTGACCAATCGAACTAAAACTTTGCAAACTTTTCAGATTTGGATGACAATACATGAATATGAAATCAAAACCAATATTGGTCCATTTTTACTGTGTTGTTCAGTGTTCAATTTTACATGCTTTTCAAATCTGGTAACTCATTTTTAACACAGTTGTAATTGACCAAGCGAACTAAAACTTTGCACACTTTTCGGATATGGATGACAATACATGAATATGAAATTAAAACCAATATTGGTCCATTTTTACACTGTTTTACAGTTTTTTATCTAATTTGCTTTTCAACTCTGGTAACTCATTTTTAACACAGTTGTAATTGACCAAGCGAACTAAAACTTTGTACACTTTTCAGATTTGGATGACAATACATGAATATGAAACCAAAACCAATATGGGTCCATTTTTTCCTGTAGCTCCCATCCAGCGGTACCACTCGATTTAAGGTATTTTATCGTCATTTTAAGCCCGCATTGGCTGTTTTTTGACAACTAGGGTTTCCAATGGTACAGAAACGTACCCATTAAAAATTATGGACATAGGTCCAGGTTTTGGTATAGCCCCCATATAACGGTACCGCCCGATTTCAAGTGTTTTAAGGATTTTATCTTCATTTTTATACCGAATTGCGTGTAACTTGGCATTTGGAGATCCCAGTGCTACAGAAATTTCTCCACCAAAAATTGTGACATAGGTGCAGGTGTTGGTATATCCCCCATATTACGGCTCCACCCGATTTCAAGTGTTTTTGTCTTAATTTTTGGGCCGAAATGGCTGTAACTTTGATTTCTAGTTTCAGTGTTCTATTTTTAAATGCACTAAAAACTAGAAAATAAGTATATAATTAAAAAAATTAAATAACAGTGTTCTGTTTTTAAATGCACTTAAAAGTAGAAAATAATTTCTCATGATGGAATCTCTCAAATAAAACGCTTGCCGTTCAATATTTTCACAATTTTTAATTCAAATGCAAGCGTTTTATTTGAGAGATTCCATCATGAGAAATTATTTTCTACTTTTAAGTGCATTTAAAAATAAAACACTGTTATTTAATTTTTTTAATTATATACTTATTTGAGTTAAAAAAATACACTTTAGGTTTTTAAAAAATACACTCCCATATAACTCAAACAAAAATTTGTATATTTAAAAAATGTCAATTTGATTAAAAAACGATAATTAATGACATGCTTGAAACGGCATGGAAAGAACACAAATATTTACCCATGTAATTTCAATAAATTTAAAAAAGTGTCAATCGGACGGGACGCGTACACAAGTAAATATAGGGGCGTTGGAAATTTTTACCGAAGTTACTCCTTGCGGTGGTGTTTATAGCGATATTATATTTTTCTTGAGCATGTCCAGAATGTAAAATTTGATTTTTTTTGGAAGGGAGATTGTTTAATTTTTACACTGCCTTTTTGACCGTAGTAGCTTCTGGTAGCCTCTTTTTCTCCACGCCTTCATATAACCCCAATAGAAAGGTACTCCCAATTTTCGGTATTTTAAAATGTTGAGCCACATTATTCAACCGAAATGACTGTAAAAAATCTCTTGCAAACAGGCCGCCATATAAGAGTACCACCTTATAAAAGCTTTTTATACCCTAAGCCTTTAGGCTAACGAGAGTATATACCCTTTACGCAAGTATGTTTGGACGAAATTCGTTTAAGCCAATTGGGAGTCGGTCTAGCCATGTCCGTCCGTCTGCCTCCCACATAAAAGTTAAAAATTTGTCTGTAAAATGTTGTGAACGATACCTCTCGAAGGGAGCAATCGATTTGGTCGTATTATTCCTTCGAGATAGAGATCGTGTTCGAATATGGACTATCGATTTGGTCCAAACTTTGCACATCATATTATTCCTTCGAATATATCGGTCAACTCCTTCATGTACCGCTCACACAAAATTCTAGTAAGGTGAAGTTCAAGAGCTTCTCTCTGATCATTATACCCTCAGCCCACAGTGGATCCACCCATTGGCCAAAAATAAAAAAATTAATGTCGAAATTTTGGTACAACATCTGGCACCTCTGACAGCTATGACATGGACCTTTTTGAATATATATTAGTTTTTGTTTCATTCGAACGCGAACTTCTCAAGGATGCTTCAAAAGTCAGAACATTTGAGTAATATTTTTTGTTGTGAATACAACCTAATTTTAAGTGCAAGTAAATATATTCAAAATATCGCGAAACTAATACGTATAGCAAAATATTATAGTGGATTTTGAAGGAGGAGGTAATAGCTTAATTTTCATTAAAAAATAGTGTTTTAGCGTGTTGTGAAATTCTAGTTAGCTGCATATTTTCTTAGTGTATTTTGTAATGCCAATTCGATCATATACTTAAATTTGACCTAAGGTTTTAGTCATGATGCCCACCAGTGCCCACCTCGGGAATAATTTTCCAAAGTAGGTCATGGGTTTAAGATTATTCAGTACTAAAATCAGCTGCCATCTAGTGCCAGACTACAAATGGTGGGTCGCTCACTAAAGCTGCCCTAGAATAGGCTCTCTATGGATATATTAGCGTATAACTGTGTTATCTGACCACGTACATTAAAATAATTGGCATCAGTGGCAAGATGAAGAAATCTTCTTCCAAACTTGTCTTACGTTGGCGGTACGTGCCTTCCAGGAAGAACGCTATAAGATCTATATTAAACATTTTACCAGTTTTCAGACAAAAATTTTGATTTTTTTTAATCCACTAAATTGGTTGGATTTTATGTTGTTTTGGAGACGGTTTTGTTTCCCCAAGCCTATTTTTGCATCAAAAGATAATCGGGACCTTTGTTTATGTCATTTTGTATTAACAGCACAAAATAATTCTTACCGTATACCCCCTCCAGAGGGGAAAGGGGGGAGAATGCTACGCTCGTGGTTTCTTAAAACACTCTTTGCAGCAGCACAAAGCTGTCACTGGCGCATTGGCTTGATTTGTACACTCTAAATATTTTTGGCCACTTTCTCCATACAAGTGGATCCACTGTGCAGCCTTTAGGCTATGAAGGGTATATACACTTTCATACGGGCAAAATGTGCCTCATCGAAATAATGGTTTTAGACCCCAAGTATGTTTGGACGAAATGTGTTTCAGACAATTTGGAGTCGATTGAGCAATGTCCGTCCGTCTGTCTGTCTGTCTGGCTGGCTGGAGCGCACGATAACTCTCGAACGGATGAACCGATTCGGTTCAAATTTTGGCTTTCGTAATATTTTGCCCAAACTTAGTGTAAGTTCGAAGATGAGCTATATCGGTCCACTCCTTCCGGTACCTCCCCCACAAAAGTTCGAAAATGTTCGGAAAATTTGTGCGCACGATAACTCTTGAAGGGAGTAACCGATATGCCCATCGTGGAGCGTGTACCAGACTAAGATCAGGTTTTAATATGGACTCAATTGGTCCACTCCGTCGGGTACCTCCCACACAAAAATTTGGAAAAGTTCAGTTTAGGACCATCTCTCGAATCGCTTTGATTTTTGCTTTAGCAACTTGTATTCACTGCCCTCCATACGACGGTATAAGTTTCATCAGGGGCAAGTCCATACTTCCTGAGAAAATAGCCTGAAAGTTGCACAAAACCCCTATGACACCGTTTGAGGAGGTCTGCCGAATTCGGTCCAAAGTTTGGTCTTAGTAATATTTTGTCCAAACATAGTTTAAGTTCGAAGATAAGCCATATCGGTCCACTCCTTCAAGTACCTTCCCCACAAAAGTTCAAAGATGTTCGGTAAAATTGTGCGTACGATAACTCTTGAAGAGAGTGGCCGAATTGGACCATACTTTACACATCTTAATATATCTACCAGATATAGATCAGGTTCAAATATGGCCTATAGTTGTCCACTCCATCCGGTACCTCCCACACAAAATTTCGGATACATGTTCACTTTAAGACCTGCTTTCGAATCACTTTGATTTTTGTTGAAGCAACTTGCATTCGCTGCCTCAATTGCGATGGTAAAAGTTGTTTCAGGGGCAAGTCCATACTTCTTGAGCAAACATCCCTGAAGTTGTAAAAAACCCCTATGGTACCATATGTAGTGGCTGGAGATCCATTCTTTTTAGTATCTCCTCCGCAAAACTTTTGATCTCTAATCCTAATCAAATTTTTGTCAGTTCAAACGCCCAAAATTCCCTAAATACATGCGTTTTTTTGGGAAAAAATTGTTTCAATATACACAAGCTGAGGGTATATCTCTGTCGGCCAAGCCGACTGATACTTTTTTACTTGTTTTAAAATTTTTTTCCGCAGGTTGTCCTGGCGGCTTCCTTAAGACGGTACTATTTATTTTTGGGCGGTAGTCCAAACTTCGTGATATATTGACCCAAAAGCTCCAAGAAATCTTGACGGCACCATCTGAAATACCCACACGGTGGGTAAATACCGGGTAAATAAATATAAATACAACATTTTATAAATGGTAAATACAACATTTTACACCCTATTTCTGAGTTAAGGTTGTAAATTCGTTTCAAAATGGATAGTTTTCCAATACTTTAAACTAGTGGGTAAATACTTGGGTAAATACCAGAGTATTTACCCAAGTGTTGGGTAAAAACTCATTAACTGCCGAACCACTTGACGCTAGCTGACAAAATTTGGCTTACATCTTTCTTATGTCAACAGAACTTCTGGTACTGAACATGGGGTCTCTGGGACCATGTTTTGATATAGCCCCCATATAAGCGTACCTCCCGATTTAAGGAATTTTTTGTCTATTTGCCTCATTGTACAATCATATTGGCTGAAATTTGGCATAGTGAGTTCTCAATATGTAGAAAATATCCTTGCCAAAATTTTTCAATATAGGTCCACGTTTTCTAATAGCCCCCATATAAGGGTACCCCGATTTCGAGTATTTACCCAAATTTTGGGTAAAAACTCTTTAACTGCCGAACCACTTGACGTAGGCTGACAAAACTTGGCATAAATCTTTCTTGTGTCAAAAGAACTTCTGGTACTGAACATGGGGTCTCTGGGTCCATGTTTTGATATTTATATATATATGTTTTGATATAGCCCCCATATATCCGTACCTCCCGATTTAAGGTTTTTTTCATCTATTAGCCACATTTTACAATAATATTGGCTGTAGCTTGGCACAGTAAGTCCTCAAGGAGTATAATGTATCCTTGCACATATTTGTCAACGTAGGTCTACGTTTTCCTGTTGCCCCCATATAAGGGTACCCCGTTTTCGAGTATTTACCCAAAAGTGGGTAAAAAGTCATTAACTGTCGAATCCCTTGACGTTGGCTGACAAAATTTGGCTCAAAACTTTCTTATATCAATAGTAATAAAGGTATTGAAAATGGAGTCCCTGGGTCCATGTTTTGATATAGCCCCCATATAGCCGTACCTCCCTATTTAAGGTA
This sequence comes from Musca autumnalis, assembly GCF_047663935.1. Taxonomy (NCBI): domain Eukaryota; kingdom Metazoa; phylum Arthropoda; class Insecta; order Diptera; family Muscidae; genus Musca; species Musca autumnalis. The sequence continues at coordinate 40,609,053 of NW_027412088.1, read as the reverse complement.
TTTTTAACTATTAGCCACATTTTACAATCATACTGACTGTAATTTGGTACAGTGAGTTCCCAATATGTATAAAATATCCTTGCAAAAAAATTGTCGACGTAGGTCCACGTTTTCTTGTAGCCCCAATATGGGTTTCTGAAATCGGGAGGCTATATCAAAAAGTGGACCCAGGGACTCCATTTTCAATACCCTTATATGGCGGCTGCAAGAAAGCGTGGACCTACGTTGGCAAATATGTGCAAGGATATATTATACTCCTTGAGGACTCACTGTGCCAAACTACAGCCAAGTTGGTTGTAAAATTTGGCTAATTGATGAAAAATACCTTAAATTGGGAGGTACGGCTATAGGGGGCTATACCAAAACATGGACCCAGGGACTCCATTTTCAATACCTTTAATACTATTGGTATAAGAAAGTTTTGAGCCAAATTTTGTCAGCCAGCGTCAAGTGGTTCGGCAGATAAGGAGTTTTTACCCAATATTTGGGTAAATACTCGAAATCGGGGTACCCATATATGGGGGCTATAAGAAAGCGTGGACCTACGTTGACAAATGTTTGCAAGGATATTTTATACTCATTGAGGACTCACTGTGCCAAATTATAGCCAATTTGGTTGTAAGATGTGGCTAATAGATGAAAAATACCTTAAATCGGGAGGTACGGCTATATCTCGGGTATTTACCCAAGTATTTACCCACTTGTTTAAAGTATTGTAAAACTATCCAGAAATAGGGTCTAAGACGTTGTATTAGCGATTCAATATAGTAAATACCCAAATAAATACCCACAAATGGGTATTTACCCGGTATTTACCCAATTTACCCAATTTACCGGGTATTTACCCATTGGGTATTTACCCACTGTCCATCTCTAGAAATGGCAAATTCGCTAGATAACTCTCGCAGGGAGATTCTGATTGGGCCAAACTTTGCACATCGTATTATTTCATCTAGTCATGTATCAGGTCGGAATATGGACTATATTAGTCCCGTCTGTGCACTCTGATCTGTATCTGACCGTTTTGAATTTTGCAAAATATTCTTACGAAAAAAGCTTGCCGGCACCAACTAAACTGGGTAGTATGTATGATAACCCTTGAAAGGAGAAACCGATATTGTCCAAACATTGAACGTCGTATAATTTCCTACAGACTGGAATTATCTCCGACTATTGACTACATAGGATACCTCCAAAAGAAAGAGTGCAGTCTAAGGACTCGTCTGCTCCTTGTTAAATTTTAGGAATATATTCTGTATGTGGCCCTAGTTAAGATGGTATAATTTTTCAGGAGCAAATCCATACATCTTGAGAAATTGGCCCAAAAACCCCCTAAAGATGTCCGAAGTATTGTGTTTGATTCTTTCCTTTACGTCCGAGGCTGAGGGTATATCTCAGTCGGCACAGCTGACTGATATTTTCTTTCTTGTTTTTTTTAAGAATTTTGTTAAATTTTTCTACCGAATTGGTTGTTAAATCGGATTTTGTCTTCCCAAAAGATAGAAAAAATACATGAAAAAACTATCAATATATGTATATCCATGTTTTAGTCTAACCCCGAGAACCGATATCCATGTCAAATTTTCTACTACTGTTGTGCGATTCTCCAACTCATTTTTTGAGTTAACGACAAATGTCGGTAAAATTAAAATGCTTACAATATCGGTAATTAACGATGTTTTTCAGTAAGTTAGCGACAATCAAAAGGCAGTCGTACAGCTTTACCGATAGCAAGAGTGTTGTCAACTTTTATTTGAATTTTTCATTCATAATATTGCGTTTTAATTTTACCTATTTTTGTCGGTATCTCAAAAAATGAGTTAGAGAATCGTTCTACAGATTGCTTTATGTGATATTGTGCGTTGCCAGAGTATACAAAAGCTCAATTCGGAAAATTGTAAATGTTGGTATTATTGTCGCTAATGTTCGTGATTAAAGACATAAAAATTCCATTGTTACAGATTTCGTGACACAAATTAATTCACTAATTTAGATGGATGCCATTAGTAGCCCTGCAGATGTGAGCACGGAAAGGTGTGTGTCATATAGAATGCAAAGTGGTTCTCATATAAATAAATCCCTAGTACCAATCATCCACTACGGCTCTCTCAAAATTATAATAGAATAATTTAATTTAATAATTTCGAATCTCATTGAAAATAATAAACTTATTTCAATTTAACATTTTCGGTATTATCTTAAAGATAACAGCCATACAAATATTTCTGGTCAATTTGAAATTCAACCCATAAATAACAAATCGCATTGACGAGGCATTGATTTTGTAGCAACTTTGCAAAGTGACCTCCGACATTGTTATCTTTATGACATTTTCTATCTATGACAATAAAATGTCATTTGATATCTGCAGTCGGTTAAATTTATTGCCTTTTGCTCAGGCTGAATAGACAACTTAAATGATGATATTCAATATTTATTGAATGACAATTCTAATAGCACCCTTCTTACCACCCCCTGGATTTATTCTACTTTTTCAACCACCACAAGTTTGTTCTTTGTTCAAAAAGTTTAAAATCCAAACCGCACTTAAGTTTGCCTGTTTGAAATTGATATCCCTGTGAGTTGCGTAATAACCTCCACCTTATACCACAATCGAAAAAAAACAACACAGAATCATTTTAAAAACAACTTCCAAACTTTACATTAAAATCCCTCAAAAATATGTCACACAACACAGCAATCTGATGGTGCGTAAATTATTAAAAACAATCAAAACTCACGAGGAAACGGAAACTTTGTATCTGTAAATGTTTTCAAAAACTTTAATCTCTACTTTTTGCCTTTAACAAGGGATAATGTACGATCTCCATAAGATGTGAAGGCAAAAAAATTCATACCCAAACTGAAAAAAACTTTGTAGACATCAACAACCAACATCTTTCGTATTTCCTTTTGTGCATTTCTATGGTGGCGGATTGCTTTTTCTTTAGCTGTGACAAGAATTCCACCACAACATTAACCTTCCCTATTACATATCCCGCTACTGTTGTTGCTGCTGCTTGAATAGGGAAAACGAATGAATTTAATAAATCTTTACACTTAATGTGTTAAAAACAGTCATCGATTTTCACTCGACATTTTTCTTTTGTTTCAGAACTTTGAACTTCACAGCAATGCCTGTTACAGGGTGTAGAGAATACAGCTCTCTATTCGTTGTGATGACTGGCGCCTTGTTGTATTCCATGAAAAATCGATTGAAAGAGGGAGAATGGTAACTATTTAGTAAGAGGATATTGCAATGCACATTTTTTCTGGCATCGTAGTAAATGTGCAATATTAGGGATAAGGATTTTTAAAAATAATTCGTGGATTCCATCATAAAAGAAATTTAAAGCGTACAGTACCAATGGAAATACTTTTCAGTGGTTAGGATCGACTTTATCATGAAAAGTCCAGAATACATCTTGGGTCTTTTTTCATCAAAACTGAACACTGTTCTACCTATGGTGTACCCCGCAGCATAAGAACAATATAAACTTGGGTTTGGATGTCGTTTAACCCACATTTAGAAAGAAACAACACATTACTGTGAAAAATGGCCAATGTCCGCAAGCCCAAAATAAACCCTATTTGGTATCGAGCGTTTTGACTACCTCAAGGCCGTTTGTAAAGTTTATTGGACTTTATGACATTTATGCCCATGACATTAAAATTATTCTAGGCGATTTTAATGGCAAAATTGGAAATTAGAATAGATTTGGCCCAACACACAGTGGATCCACTTGTATGGAGAAAGTGGCCAAAAATATTTAGAGTGTAAAATTCAAGCCAATGCGCCGGTTACAGCTTTGTTCTGCTGCGAAGAGTGTTTGAAGAAACCACAAGCGTGACATTCTCCCGCCTTTCCCATACGGCCTTACGGTAAGAATTGTTTTATGCTCTTTACACAAAATGACACGAAAAAAGGTCCCGATTATCTTATGATGCAAAAATAGGCTTGGGAAAACAAAACAATCTCCAAAACAACATAAAATCCAACCAATTTAGCGGATTAAAAAATCAACATTTTGGTCTGAAAATTGGGAATTTTTTTAATATAGATCTTATAGCGTTCATCTTGAAAGGCACGTACGGCCAACGTAAGACAAATTTGGAAGAAGATTTCTTCATCTTGCCGCAGATGCCTATTATGTTAATGTACGTTGTCAGATAACATAGTTATACGCAATATATCCATAGAAACCCTATTCTAGAGCAGCTTTAGTCAAAGACCCACCTTTTATATGGCGCTAGATGGCACCTGATTTTAATACTAAATAATTTTAAACCCATGACCTACATTGGAAAATTATTCCCAAGGTGGTCACTGATGGGTATCATGACTAAAACCTTAGGTCAAATTTAAGTATATGATCGAATTGGCATTACAAAATACACTAAGAAAATATGCAGCTAACTTTAATTCCACAACACGCTAAAACACTATTTTTTAATAAAAATTAAGCTATTACCTCCTCCTTCAAAATCCACTATAATATTTCGCTATACATATTAGTTTCGCGGGATTTGGAATATATTTACTTGCACTTAAAATATAGTTTGTACTCACAACAAAAAATATTAGTCAAATATTCCGACTTTTGAAGCTATTCTTAAGAATATCGCGTTCAAATTAAACAAAAATTAATATATTTTTAAAAAGGTCCATGTCATAGCTGTCAGAGTTTCCAGATTTTGCACCAAAATTTTGACATTCATTTTTTATTTTTGGCCAATGGGTGGATCCACTGTGCAACAGTTTATTCTCGCATGTCAGATTATTGACATTTTTATTAAATCGTCGTTAAAAAATGTACTGAAAACAACGGCATTTTACAACAATGACATGTTCTGAAGAGTTGTGTACTACATTTCAGGGAATATTTTTCTAACAGAAATATTCAGAAAAAATTAACGGTTTTGGAGATACGATGCGAAATGTATAAAAATTGTGTCATTTTTGCATATATATTGAAATTTGAGGCAATAAATGTTGTTTTTTGAGTTCATTATTTCTCCAAATATTTTATTCTTGTCCTTATCTACAAATTTGCTTCAGAGGTCAGAAGAAGATTCGCATTGGTTTTAGAGATATAGCCCCGAATTTCTTTAAAAACTCAATATTTAACCATGTTTAGATAGGACTATAAAATCCAAGCTGGATCGGACACAACAAAACCCAACTAGGACTTCTTGTCGTTTGGGTCTGTACTGTCAAAAAATCCTCAGTTCGAATTATTTGCGCAAGATCACCTTAAAAATGTTGCACAGTGTAATATATTCTGAACTAAAATGGAATAATTAGTTCCTTGTCAGGTGCAAAAATTGTTCGATTACGTATACCCCAAATGCCTGAAATAGGTAAAATTTTTTTCTAAAAATGTCTAGTTCGGTCAACAATTGTAGCTAAATACTCAAAATACCTAAAATCGTGGGGTACTGGTATATGTGGGATATATCAAAACAAGGACCTATGTTGACAATTTTTGGTGGAGAACCTCAAATCTATATAAATAAAAATCAAATGTCGATTTGGATAATTCTTTTTTAGAAAAGTTCGACTTTCCTGAAATTGTCAGGGAGCGTACGAGGATGGCCCCCGGTGAAAATAGGCTACATATTTTGTTAAATTTCGGATGGGTCGGGGTATTTCCCTATACCCTATTTTTTAAAAATTCTATATTTACAATAATTACGAATGTATCGGCTTGGAAATTAATTTTGGAGACAATTGTGGTTGTGTCTCCGACCATACCTACTTATTTGGTACCCAAAGACTTCACCACGCCCACTTTTTAAAATATGTTGCATCTACAAAACTACTTCGCCGACTTTTTGAAATTTTCAGAGAATGTACAGGGATGGCCCCCGGCTTCTTGCATTTCACAGGGGGCGGGGTACTTCCCTTTGTTATCTCATATCTTTATGAATAACCCAACTTAGGTTTTTACGGAAAAAAAAATTTTTTCTGCAAAAACTACTAAACCGATTTTGCTGAAATTGTCAGGGAAAACACGCTACATAGTTAATCGAAAACCAGAGGGGCGAGGTACCTCCCCTATGCGATATTTAAAAAAACGAAATATTTGTAAAAAGTACTTCTTTGGGGCCTATAGACCCGAGCACGCCTGGTATTATAAGTGTGTTTCCCTAAAAATTCATGTAACACCGCGAAATATTCGTCGTAGACCCCCAATGTTATATACCATTTTTCATATCTCGACGAGATAAAGCGATATAGCGATGTGTGTCCGTCTGTCCGTCCGTGTGTCCATTATAAATTGTAATCAAACTCCAGGCCGCAATTATGGATCGATCGTCACGAAATTTGGTATGGATGTCGGTTTCACATCAGAATAGATCGCTATTGTTATTGGTGATGATCGTGAAATATTTAGGGGGTGAAATGGACCAGAAAAAAATTTTTATCCGAATTTGTATCTGCACTGTAGACCACAATCATAGTCCGATCAGCGCGAAATTTTAAATAAAGTGTGAGCTTAAGACAGAATAGAAGCTTGCAATTTTACATGATGATCAGATAGTTTTTAGCGGATGAAATTGACCGAAACTTTTGTGTGAAAATTGGGAAAAAAATTAATATATATCTTATATCTTTATTCCTGGTAGACACATTCCGCCCACTTACTAAAAGACGATCTCACGACCTTTCCATAAATACCAATTATGTTGATATACTTGCTCATATAACAGAGTTACAGAAACTCTACAGTTTTAATTATGTGTATAGTAACCATAACCACGCTAGAGTTCGCAGTTATAGTTCAATACTGACAAATTTTTACACGAGGTAAGAATTTTGGTCAAGGAAGATGTCAACAATTTTAGATAATGAGCAGATAGTTCTTAGCGGTGAACTTTTGTGGGAAAAATATCCAAACTACATTTTTGGTCTATATTTTATTTCTAAGAGACATATTTTGGCAAATTACGAAGATAAACTTGAAAACAAACATGAATATAGCGGTTAGATAAGTGAAATACTGTCTAACATATAAATGGTTTTTTAATGTTGTGATTTTCTTGCATAGAACTACATTAACATTCCATATTACAAAGTGTCGCAATTATGATAGAAAAGTTTTCAAATCATGAAAGAAGAATTCCCAGGTGTTTAAATTGTTACAAATTACAATGCTGTACGGGGTCTTGAAGTTTTTCTGATACCTTTGCAAAAGGTAATGTAATAGTACCTCGAAATATTGGTCTTTTTTCCATTGATCGGTTCGATAAAAATCGCCGAAAACTATTTCTAAAATTCTTTTTAATATTTGTTTATACCCTCAACATTTAGGCCAACGAGATTATGGAAATAATGATTTTAGACCCCAAGTACGAGGGCAGTTCGGAAACTTCTTAGCGTAGCACAAAAAGCGCGGTATAAACAGAAAAAAGTTAAGTGTTTTGGAAACTTCAATCTCTGTTATGAACACATGTTAAATTTTGTTTCGATCTGGCAACTCCTTCATATAGAAACAGGTGTCCAAAAAAGACGCATCCGCAATTTTTTTACAATGGAAAAATTAGAAATGCGTGCTGTCATTAAATATTTACATAAAAAAGGTTTATCGGGACAAGAAATTCATAATGATATGGTGAATGCGTTAGGTGAAAGTGCTCCTTCATATGCAACAGTAAAAAATTGGGTTGCTGAATTTAAACGTGGTCGTACAAGCATTGACGATGAACCACGTAGTGGACGTCCAAAAACAGCAACAACAACAGAAATTGTAGCCAAAGTGCATGATATGGTATTAAATGATCGACGAATAAAAGTGCGTGAAATTGCTAATATCATGGGCATCTCAAATGATCGACAACAAAAAATATTTTTTCTATCAAGACAGCGCACAAGAGTGTTTTAACAATGGCTAAAATCAACAAATTAAGTTCGAGTTGCTTGACCACCCGCCTTATTCTCCTGATTTAGCTCCCAGCGACATTTACTTGTTCCCAAATCTAAAAAAATTCCTTGCTGGCAAGCGTTTTACCTCAAATGAAGATGCAATTACAGTTGTAAACCACTATTTTGAAGACCTTGAGCAAAACTATTTTAATCAAGGGATAGAATTGCTAGAAAAGCGTTGGACTAAGTGTATTGAAGTTTCAGGAGATTATATTGAAAAATAAAAATATTTTTTAAAAAACTAACTATTCTCTTTCATTGATAGGCTAAGAAGTTTCCGAACCGCCCTCGTATGTTTGGACGAAATAAATTTCCGTTCGTCAACCTATTTGGCTCAAATTTTAGATCTCGTAAATTTTGTCCTAACTTAGTTTAAGTTCGAAGATGGACCATCTCGGTCTACACCTTCCGCTAATTAACCCCACAAAAGTTCAACATTTTTCGCTAAGATTATTCGCACGATAGTTCCAGAAGGAACTAACCGAATTGTTCCAAACTAGGGATGTGGAAATATTACTTCCATGCATATATCAGGTTCGAATATGGACTATATCGGCCCACTCCTTTGGGAAAAGCATAGTTTAACAGCACTTCTCGAACCGTTTTGAATTTGATTGAAACATGTTCGCCTTGCGGCCCCTTTAACGACGCTGCAATTTTTTTGGGACAAGTCCATAATTCCTTTGACGACGCCAACTAAACTGCATAGTGCCTAAGATAACCCTCGAAGGGAGAAACCGGTTTGGTTTTAATTTTGTGCATCGTATTATTTCTTAGAGGCTTGGATTACGTCCGAATTTGGACTGCATTGGAACACTCTTTCGAGTGCCTCCCACACACATTTTGTAAAAAGTGCCGTTTAACGACTCTTCTCGGATTGTTTAATTTTTTTCGCATTTTTTTTTTTGTCTTTGTGGCCCTTGTTACGACGGTGCCAATTTGTTGGGGGTCAAATTCCAAAGTCCACAGAGACGTTATAAGTACTGAGTTTACTTATTTTCTTTAATAATATGTAGGAGAAAGCCCAGATTGGCCATTATATAATACCTTACGTTTTCAGTAATGACGGCATGCATGTTCTATGTCTCTGCTATGTTTCCAGGTATACCAGGTATATCAACCTATGTATGTATGACTGGACTGCTAAAATGTGTCGCAATCATATAAAAGAAATTCCTTGGAAAACAGTGCCCAGGTGTAGTGGAGTAGGGTATCACATGGTCGGCCCTGTCCGACTATAACCAACTCTTACTTGTTTTTAAATATGCTCGTCATTCCAATACTACTGAACCAATTTAAATGAAATTTGTAGCAAAAGCTCAATGTTTGCCGTGTTTATGAATATCGGAGGAGGTGGGGTACCTTCCCCATGCCTTTCTTTTAAACGCTATATGTCTAAACCAAACTTATGATTATATCGGTTTCAGCATATATTTTGGGAGGCAATGGGGTTGTGTGTACCCTAGGTACATATTTGTAGACAAAATACCGGACCACACCTCCTTTTTATACCCTACACCACTATGTGGTAAGGGGTATTATGTGTTAGTGCATTTGTATGTAACATACAAAAGGAAGCGAGATAGACCCATAGTTCCTTCTAGGGATATACATAGAATCACTTTCTGAGTCGATTTATGCATGTCCGTCCGTCCGTCCGTTCGCAACATACAGGTCGCATTTGTTGACCGATTTCGCTGAAAATTGGGGAATACCATTTTTTTAGCCGTCGGAAGATCAAGTTCGAAGATGGGCTATATCGGTCCATGTTTTGGTATAGCCCCTATATAACGGTACCTCCCGATTTAAGGTATTTTAAGGATCTTAGCCGCATTTGTTGCCCAAACCAGCTGAAATTTTACATTTGAGGTTCTCAATGGTCGCGAAATTGCTCCACTAAAAATTGTCAAGATAGGTCCACGGTTCGGTATAGTCCCCATATGACGATACCTCCCTATTTAAGGTATTTTAGGGATCTTAGCCACATTTTTGCTTGAACTAGCTGAAATTTTACATATGTGGTTCCCAGTGGCCACGAAATTTCGCCACTTAAAATTGTTAAGATAGGTCCATGTTTTTTTGTAGTCCCCATATAACTTGAAAACTGATGACCACGCTCACTCTTTTCAATTCATTATTTTTCCAAAACTACTTAACCTAATTTCGTAAAATATTCAGAAATTGTGCAGGAATGTCTCGTGGTCCAAAATATATATTTGTAGTCGAGGCCTATGATTTTATAATCGCTATATTTTCTATATTCGCTATCACTTTCCCAACAAAAATAGTAATTACAAATTGACCTATGTACTTTCTAATTATTTTAACAATGGCATGTCATAGGGAATCAGTACTTATTTTTTTGGTACTAAATGGTAGATAAATAAGTAGTTACTCTCTGGTTATTTCAAGTCGTAACTACTTATTTACCTACTTTTTAGTTGCCAAAAATAAGTACTGGATCCCTATGATATGCCCTTGTTTAAATGATTAGAAAGTAGGTCAATTTGTAATGAGTATTTTTGCTGGGTTAGGTTAATGACAGGAGACATGGACTATGATAAATCCTAAACAGTATCAATGGGCGAAAAAATCCAACAAAGTAAGTAAGAGAAAAGATAGGTTACAGACAAAATCAGTTGATAAATTTCAAATCTTCCTGGGCTTGACAATGGACCGAAGAATTGTCAAGCATATAGTCCGTACACAATTGTCATTAAAACTCATTACGACGGGCCAGCAACGCGGACCGGGTTCTGCTAGTATCAAATTAAAGCTAGTTCGACCAAACAATTTTGCTACAATCCCCAAAATACTTTAAATCGGGAGGTACCGTTATATGGGGGATATACCAAAATGTGGATTATTTTTATTGGAGATGTTTTTTGGTCATTGGAATTTTTTGCTCGCAAAGCTTCTAAACAAACAATTGTGAAATAGGCCTACGTTTTGGTGCAATGTAGGTAAATTTCTCAAATTAGGCATTTAAAATCACAAAATATCATCACTAATGTTGGACAAGAAAGGAAACTGATAATTGTAGTACAGAGTATTTTATTACTGAGGGTATAACAAATTCTGCCCGGCCGAACTTAACGATTTTTTATTTGTTTTACTGAAATGAATGGCCAAAAGTAGTGGCCCAGGGTACTACATGGTCGGCCCTGTCCATCAATAAATTTGTATACCCTTCACCATAATATGGAGGGTATAAATAAATTTGTCATTCCGTTTGTAACACGCCGCAATATTCCTCGGATACCCATAAAATTCAATTGAAATCAAGATACAGCTCGAAATTTTTAAGATAGAGCTTTGGTACATAGGTTTCTATTAACACTGGGATGTTTGGTATTGAAAATGGGCAATATCGGTCCCCGTTTTGATATAATCCTCATAGAACGGTACCTCTCGATTTTCGGTATTTTGAAGGTTTTAACCTCATTATCCCACCGAATGGCTGAAATTTGTTACTTAGATTTCACTGGGGGTATAAAACTTTCCACCTGAAATTTATCGGTAAAGGTTCACTTCATATAGCATACATAAAATGGTACCACCCGATTTTCGGTATTTTGAAGGTTTCCGAAATGGCTGGGATTTGGTACATAGACTTCGTTAAGGGTATTAAACTTCCCACCGATATAGGACCAACCGACCCCATGCAACGGTACCTCCCGATTTTCGTTATTTTGGAGGTTTTAGCCTCAATATCACACCGAAATTTGGTATTTAGCCTTTCGACTTGATTTTTTTCCGTATAGGTCAACGTCTTCGAAAAGCCCCCATATAGATGCACGTCTTCATATAGCCTCCATAGAACGGTAGCCCCTGAAATACCGAAGTATTTTGAAGAATTGGCTAACATTTGGTAGTTTGTCTTCGTTGGGGGTATCCAACTTTGTCGGTATAGGTTTTCATATAGCCCCCCTAGAATGTCACTCACGGATTTTCGATATTTTGAAAGTTTTTGTCAGAGGTACAAAACATTATATGTCCACGTCTTGCCAAAGGCCCCGATTTAAGATTTTTTGAAGTTTTTGATGGCCCCGCCAAACCTAACGCTCTCTTACTTGTTGGTACTTGCTCTTAATTGTTCCTACTTGGTTTTGTTGTTTGTTAGCCTCTTCCTAATAATTGTCCAGTATAGAAAAAAATAACTAAATTTCTGTCGGTTTGCAGTGGAAAGATACACTCTCTCGAAGTCAGTAAACAAGTCATTAATCCATAAAAAAAAACCTATCCAAAATCCCAACAATATTTCGACAAAACTTTTTTTTGCATACCCAATAACCGTATTGCATATTTAGTATCTTCATATTCCCTATTATATGCCTTCCCCTCCCAACTTGCATACCAATGTTGAATTCCATTCTTCACATTACCACATACTAAGTATACGCATTAGATAAAATGTTGAAAAATACACCATGTAACCCGCATGTAGTTTTCAAAGTATCAACATAAGATTAAGCAAAGATTATGGTTGGCTTCAACAATTGAAACTTTTGTTCTTACCTCAAATATGTTCGTTTCACACAGTAACGTAACATACAAGTCGTCTGTCTATCTAAACATAGACACAGACAAATTGCAAATGTGAGCAAAGCATTTGAATTGCAAGTAAGTGGGGGCTGTTAGTTAGTTAAATGAGGGGCACGGGCATTTTGCAGGAAAAAAGTTTGGTGTTAACAAAAAAATCCAATTTGATAAATCGTGATTTGAACTTATTTTGTTTTCTCCCCAGTTTTTTTCTTTTTACGACAATTGTGTTTAGGCGGGTAAGTAAAATGAAAGCATAAAACTTTTACAAAGTTTTTTTTCTCAAGTTTTTACATATTTTTGTTTACCAGGAATTAAGTATAAAATAAAGAAAAAAAGTAAAACCTTCAATTGAACACTTACAAGACGGTGGAGGGGGAAAAGAAGAAACAGATTGTTTTCTTTTGAAGAACTTGAAAATTTTTCCTCTTGAACTTGTTCCAAAAACAAAAACAACAAAAAGAAACAAATGGAGAGACAATTTTGTGTAAGTTTGCCAACAAATAGGGGAATGAATTTTTGTTTATCGTCGTGTAAGGTTCATTAGAATTATTGAATCAAGATTTCTAAATTGGTGTCTGAGTGAGGATTTATTATGAGTTATTTTCCTAAATTTGCACTTGTCAAAGTTTAAAAGTACCAAATTTATTACCAAATAGTTTTAGTTGAAAACATTTATTTATTATCCCAGCAAAATTGCTGGACGTAAATAAAGGAAATAGTAATGGTCCAAATCGATGCAAGTATGCAAAGGCAAAGAAATTACGTTTTTTTCAAAAGGTTCTATATTAATCAAATTTGAACTTAAGAGAGCTCGTTTTTTTAGGCCATACATTGCTAAATGTTCTGAAGCTATCACGAACACTCACTTAACTTTAATGATTATTGAAATGGTCGCCGTAACACGACTTAGGTTTTTATGCAAAACAATTTTAAATTTTTATCTTTTCTACAAAAACTACTGAACCGATTTTTCTGAAATTGTCAGGGAATGAAGAGGGATGCCCCCGGTTAAAATGGGCTACAACTTTTGTTGAAATTCAGAGGGGCGATGTACTTCCCCTACCCACCAGCATTAAAACCCATTCCATCGATCCAATAGAGATGAATTTTGTGTTTTTATTTATACAAAATTTTCTAAATATATAAGATTAATTATTTACAATAGGCTTGATGGACGGAAAGTGTCAGGTAAGGCTTGGTTTTTGGAAATTCGAACGGAAAAAGTACGAAAAGTACTTAAAAGTACTAAATATGGCACCATTCGTATTAGGCAAACGGGAAGATCTTGATTTCCGAAATTTGGAATGAGGGTCACTGATGACGATTTTGAAGGATGTACCAAAGGGTTTTTGGAAAGTGTAGCTATAAGTGTACGCAAAGTAATAAAAGTTACTAAATTTAGTACCTACAAATTGTATATATTGAACGGATATAGCTTGAGTCTTGAAATGTTGTTTGGAAAATGGTTTTGGAAATTCGTACGTATGTGTACAAAAAATACTAAATGGTACTAAATTTAGTACAATTTGGATTTGTGTGAACGGATGAAGCTGAAATATAATATACTGATTACTGTTGGAGGGGAGGATTGAGATATGAAGGTAGTATTGGAAATGCGAACTTATTTGTACGAAAAGTACTAAACGGTACCTTTGGAAATTCGTGCTTATGGGTGCGAAAAGTAATAAATGGTACTACATTTGATACAATTTGGAATTGGATCAACGAAAAGAGCTGGAATATGGATTTGGGTGAACGGATAAAGCTGGAATCTTGAAATTTGGAATTAAGATTACTGTTGAACTGTAGAATGGATCAAGTTTTGGAAATTCGTACTTATGGATACGAAACGTACTAAATAGTATTAAATTTAGTACAATTTTGATTTGGTGAACGGATAGAGCTGGAAACCTGAAATTTGGAGTGTAGGGCTGAGGAAGTTTTGGAAATTCGAACTTATGGGTATGAAAAGTACTAAACGGTACTAAATTTGGTACACAGTGAATTTGGTTGAAAAGATAGACCTGGAAACATACGAATTTTTGAATTTTAGGAGGAGGTTTCGGAAATTCCTTCTTATGTATTTATATGTAAAGTTCTATATTTGGGTTTAGGGGAACTGATAGAGCTGGAAATGAGAATCGCGGTGGGTAAATATGGATGATATATATGGTAATTTATTAAGATTTTTGTTATTGCATGGGCGAATATAAGGAGTTTTTTTTTTTAATGCGTACAAAATTCTGCAATTTGGTATAAGAGTGGCTGCGGAATTAAATGGTATTGGAAATACCTACTATAAGGCTACGAAAAGTACTAAATGGTACTAAAATTTATCGTGGGCTTATTTTATACAAGAATGTTTTACATTCTGAGGGCAGAAAGCCCTTAATTAAAATAAGTGAACTAACGTTGTACAAACAGTACTTAAATAAAAAATAATATTGATTAAAATTGGTATTAGTACAACAAAATTTTCAGTGTTCGCCATCTCCATATTGTTTATTTGTTTTTGTTTTATCCTTTCAGCATACGAAATAGCGGGCACTTTGCTAGTATCTATATAAATAAAAATCAAATGTCGTTCGTTTGTAATGGCATCAGTTGGGAACGGCAGGACCGATTAGGATAATTCTTTTTTTAGGTTTTTAAGGAAAGAAAATTTTACCACGCCCACTTTTTTAAAATTTTAATTTAATTTTTTTCTACAAAAACTGATTAACCGATTTTCCTGTAATTGTCAGGGAATGTACAGGGATGGTCCTCGAAACAGGTTACATACCTCCGTCGTACCTCTCCTATGCGATATTTTTAAAAACTCTATATTTGCAAAAATTACAAATGCATCGGTTTAAAAATTTAAGAATTAATTTACAATCTAGGTATTTCTTTGTAGCCTAAGGACCCGACGTGGTTATTATCTGCAATACAACTGAACCAATTTCCATGAAATTTGCAGCAAAAGCCCAAGGTTTGCCGTTGTTATGCATATTTTATGAATTTCGCTGGAGGTGGTGTACCTTCCCCACGTCTTTCTTTTAAACGCTATAAGTATATGCCAAACCTATGATTATATTGGCTTCAACATACATTTTGGGAGGCAATGGGGTTGTTTGGTACATATTTGGAGCCAAATTACCGGACCACATCCACTTTTTAAATATCGTATATCTTAAAAATTAATGACCACGACCACTCTTTTCAATACATTATTTTTTGAAAACTACACGCAGAAAAATTTATGTTAGAAATAGGTTTGCATCCAAACAAATATATGTTTGTGGACCGGTTGCAAACAAATATTTGTTTGGATCCAAACAGAATATGTTTGGGTCCAAACAAATATATGTTTGCAACATTTTGTAACATATCTCAATTTGATATGTTTGGGTAAAACATATTTTTTATGTTAGAACATCTTTTTCATGGGTGGAGAGAGGATGTTTGTCAACGAGAGTAATAACTAGACATCGGATTTTTGCATGTTTTTTATTTCTCATCTGATTGGACTCAAATTTTGGATCTAGGCGTTTTAAGGGTCAACTTTTCGATATTTGGGGTCGTATCAAAAACATGCAAAAAATATGCAAAAAATATGCAAAATATATGCAAAAAATATGCAAAAAATATGCCAAAAAATATGCAAAATATGCAAAAAATATGCAAAATATGCAAAAAATATGCAAAAAATATGCAAAATATGCAAAAAATATGCAGAATATGCAAAAAATATGCAAAATATGCAAACAGTTTTTGGACGAAAATCGTCATAAAAGTCGTAAAATTGTCAATTAATGTTAGAAAAATCGTCAAAAATCTTCAAAGTGTTCTAAATTAATATAGTTGGCCGCTTAACGTCGATTTTTTAGCAGATTATTGTGTTATCGAGACCTCTTACAACAGTGTGGTGTAGGGTATAAAAGAATGGTATTGTAATACAATTTTTTATTATTAAACTATTCAAAAATATAAAATTTGATAAAATATCAAACGTTCTATGTAAAATTAAATATTTTCCTTGTTATAATTTGTAGCGTTGGGCTGGTTATTGTTCAAAGGGAACAAATCGATGACGGATTTTTTAAGGCGGCAACCGCATAAAGTTTTTAGTTTAGTCAGATTTTAAGACTGTCAAAGTTTGAGCACAATTGGAATATGTTAACATGTGCCACTGGGGCCTCGACATTATGAAAATCTCAATTTTTTGGCTATTTAGCGATTTCGGCGACACATTTCTCTAGAATGGTTAAAGCTTTTTCTCCATATTAAGCATTAAATTAAAGGCCATTCTGTTCTTAACATTTCTTGCTGAACAACAAAATACAAGTATATATAATAAATCTAATACTAAATAGGTATTACAGAATTCGAGATAATAAAGCCAATGTTCCGAAAAACGTGACTAGGTACGCCTTTGTGCAAAAATGGAGACTATTAAAAAACATTATCTTAATTTTTATCAATTTTTGGAATGAAAACAAATGTCTTTTACATTTTGTTCTAAATTAAATTTATTCGAGAGTCAGACATCATGTGGTTTTGCAGCTATCTGGGTACAGCTGACTACTTGAAGAACGCTCTGCTATGTAGTTCGCAACTTTCAAGTTGTTTACCATCCTTTGCGCCTCTCTTGAACAACAATAATTATGCCAGACCTTTTTCTAGGATTTTCGTCATTTACTCTTTTGGAAGTTTGGATCGAATATTTCTGAAGAAATTTTTTATCTTTGTTTTGTTAAGATTTTTGTCGCCTTTTGACTCTTTACGGCGTTTTGCTCCGTTGGATCAAACAATGCCAGGTCAGCAAGTTCAGGACTAAGATACCACAGATTATTAATTATGTTGTTATTTCCTTTTTCGGAAATTTGTGTGTCAATGTTTTCATATTTCAATACATTTTCAATGAGGTCTAGGTCTTGTTTTGATGCTAAACGTATCGTAGAATCTGAAGAACCATCTGTCCCGAATACAATCAAGCGTGGCTTCAAGAAAATCGTAACTATGCAATTCTCATTGGTGCTGGACCCCTGTAAGGTGTATATGAACGTTACTAGTATCATTATGGCTACAGCAGAAGCTATCGGAGATGATCCCTACAAATATAAGATCTCTAGAAGCTTTATCCGTGAACAGCGGAGAATAAACGCGAAAAATAAACGCAACAGCTTCAAGGAACGAGGCTATTTGTGTACACTGGCATGGAAAACTATTACCAGATATTCTCAAAACAGGGAAGAAAAAACGGGTTGCTGTTCTGGTATCACATGGGGGTAAAGAACAACTCCTAGGTGTTCCTGAAACTGACAGTAGCTCATGGGAGAAACAAGAACTAGCAGTGTACAAATGCCTAGAAAAATGGGGTCTCACCAGCTCGAGCAGATATTAGGTCGAGAGCTTCTGTACCACCGTACAAACTTGTTAGAAAATTGTTGAGAGGGATTTTTGACTGCAAGTTTGGAAGCACCTCCAGACATCAACCAAACTTATTCAAGCGACTTCTATAAGAATAGTCTGCGATTGCCAAATCCAAGTTTGTAGTAGGCGAGAGTGTTTTAAAACTACTGCCCAACCCACTTCCCAAGAACAAGAGGCCGTAGAAGCACCTTGCATTTAAATCGTTCGAGACTGGACGCCCCAGAATGTTTTTCTATTTTATTTATTTATTTGGTATCCCACACGACAACAACTGAGTGTTATAAGTGAGAGTTTGGGTTATTGATTTTACAAAACGTATAATGAACAAGATAATGTTTATATAGATATAATACAGGATATATTGGGTAAACATTATCAATAGGTTAAAAAAAGTAGAGACAATAGATTGAGTTTAATACAAAAAATAGTGAAAAAGATATTCAGAAATATTTTTAGGTCCAAAACAAGACCTAAACCGCATTGAAGATTTACTTAATACGAAAGGCATTCACAAACAAATATCAGATAAAGGAAATAACAAAATGATAAATCATATGTGGTACCTTAGTCCTGAATTTATTGGTCTGGCATTGTTTGATCTGATAGTGCAAAACACCGTTAAGATCCAAAAGACGACAAAAATCTTAACAAAGCAAAGATAGAAATTTCTCCCGAAATAATCGATCCAAACTTACAAAAATTAACTGCCGAAATTCCTAGAAAAAGGTTTACCAGGCATAATTACAAGTGAGACTTAATTGTTGTTCAAGAGATTAAACTTTAACTCTGAATTTCTTGAAAAAGATAATGCAACTTGACCACAGAACATCAATTACCAGGAGGGGTAAAGGATGGTAAATAACTTGAAAATTGTGAGCGACATAACAAGGAGTCGAGTTCATCACCAATTTGTCATCTGTACACAGATGGCTCCAAAACTACATTATGTCAGTCCCTTAATGCCCGTAATTTCAAGACGTAGCTATCTATGAGTTCACAGATATCTCCCGTGTAAGCAACATTTTATAATTTCAACGCATAGGTAACGTTACCGAGTCAAAAACGGCCGTGTTACTTACACCAAGGATTTTACCTGGTTAATCGTTGCCAATGTGTTAAATGTTGTAAAACACTTCTATGTGAAAATGATTTTGCGAAATCATGAATGAAAATCACCAATATTACCACATGATTTGAAAATTTACACGCCTCGGTAAATGGCATGTAAAAATTACCAAACGCGTAGGTAAAGATAACTAATAGGTAGCTACCTACCCGTTTACCCAGACGTTGAAATTACGGGCATAAGTAAATTAAAATATGTATGAAAAAAATGTAAGCGTTTGTCATTGAAACCATACAATGAATGTACAAATGTCCATGTAAAATGTCAATGTAAAAACAAAATTACATTTGAAAAAGGAAATGTTTGATGGATAGCGATGCCATTCCACGGCCGATATGTCTGATGAGCCTCTACACAAGGCGAAACATGTCACATAATGGTGGTTGTGGGGGTTCGAATCTTCAGCTTTCCTTTTTCACTTGCAAACATCATCGGTCATTAAGCTCGACTCCAACGAGAAATGAATAGAAAAAATAGACCTTCGCGCTAATAGGCAACATTATTAAATAAAGTAAAATTTATTCGTTTTCATTCGCAAAAATTTCATAATATAGGAAGAAAAACGTTGTTTTTTTTAAATAGACTCCATTTTTGCCCTAAGGCCTTTTTCGGGACATTGGGTTCATTATCTCGAATTCAGTAACACTTACGTACTTTGTTGTTCAGCAAGAAATGTTAAGAACGGAATAGCTTTTAGTTAAATGCGTAATACGGGCAAGTAGCTTTAACCGTTCCACATGTATGGGCCGTGGAAGTCGCCAAATAGCAAAAAAAAATAGATTTTCATAACTTCGAGGCCCCAGTACCACGTTTTAACATATTCGAATTGTGCGCAAACTTTGGCAATATAAAAATCTAACGATACTAAAAGGTTTAGTCGGCTCCCCGGCTAAAAAATCCGAGATCGATTTGGTCCTTTGAGTTAAAACCAGCCCAATGCTACAAATTAAATTAAGATGCTAAAAAAAGAAAATTTTACTTAAAACGTTTGATATTTTATCAAATTTTGTATTTTTACATAGTTTAATAATAAAAAAAAAATGGTATTACGATACCATATTTTTATACCCTACACCACACTGTCGTAAATGGTCTCAATAACATAATAATCTGCCGAAAAAATCGACGTTATACGGTCAACAGTCGTAGCTTAGAACACTGTTATGTATTTTTTGATGGTTTTTCCAACTTTAAATGACAATTTAACGACTTTTATGACGATTTTCGGCCAAAATCTGTTTGCATATTTTGCATATTTTTTGCATATTCTGCATATTTTTTGCATATTTTGCATATTTTTTGCATATTTTGCATATTTTTTGCATATTTTGCATATTTTTTGCATATTTTGCATATTTTTTGCATATTTTGTGCATATGCAAAATATGCAAAATAAAGACGAAATATGACCCTGGCATTGAATTTAGATTTCTTTGAAACGAATTTTGGTCCAATCAGAATCTTCGTATCTTTAATATTAAAAAATATGCAAATATGCAAAATCCGATGTCTAGTAATAACAGTGCTCTCGAGGCTGCGGTATGCTGTTTTATAATAAAGAGTTGTGTGTATTGTATAATAGAAGACGTAGAAGCGAAGAAGGGGGCTTAGGTGCTTTGATGGCGTGTATGCGTCAAACTCGTGTGTTTCTTGTTTTGTTGTTGTTAACCAATGTAGCAGGCGAAGAGGATAAGAAGAAATGGTATGAATTATTTTGTTTTTTCTTTCTTCAGTGTTTTAGTTGCCAGCATAGCGTCAAGACGGTAAAGTGAGTGAATAAATCAGTGTTTTGTGTTTTCATAAAGAAGTTGTGTTTTTAGTAAATTAAATGCCCAATACATTTTATAATTGAATCGAAAAGTTGAATGGAATTATTTTATTGGACAAGGAAGAAATCGCATTTCATATTGGTAATTCCATATCCATATTTATTTATTACATAATCATTTGATTCCAGATGCCGCTTCCCCACTGATGATGTCAACTTTGAGTAAAATTTGTTTTATTTCACAACTAAGGAGAAGCGTTCAACTATGTTTCTATATATTTTTCTTTTTAAAAGTGTGACTATTTACAAATTATTTCAATCTTTTATTTTTTTCTTTTATTAAAGTGTGTTATGTATTTCTTTGGAATTTTGTATGTACCTATGTGTCTGTTGTTGTTGTGTCTTTCAATAAACAAAAACACTAACATTTGTGTGTATATTATAGAGTTATCAAGTGAGCTCTTACTGAGAGCAAGAGAGCATACATTTCAAAATGTTTTACATTGAAATTTAGGCTCCCTTGCTCTCAGTAATCGCCCACTGGTGCATGTGTTTGTTTTTTTTTTGTGGCTTTTGGGTTCGTATTTGTTTGCACCCAAACATTTAAATTGTTTGCACTCAAACATATAAATTGTTTGCACCCAAACATATATATCTTTGCACCCAAACATATATATCTTTGCTCCCAAACATATATATGTTTGCACCCAAACATATATTATGTTTGGTACTGTTGCAAACATATATATGTTTGCTGCAAAATATGTTTGGGACATATGTTAGAGAGGCCGTTTTTTTGCGTGTACTGAACCTAATTTCATGCAATTTACAGAAAATGTTGAGGAATGCCCCGTGGTCCAAAATGTTCCATATTTGTAGACGAATTTCGGGGGCTTATTATTTTATAATCGCAATATTTGCTAACATTATGAGTGCATTGGCTTGAAAATTAATTTTCGAGACAACGGTAGTTGCGCCTCAGATCACGAAAAACTACATATTTACAAATTTCCTTAAATGGTGAGGTTCAACTGTCCATCAGCGATGAAAAACTAAAACATATAAGTCTCAATAAGCGGGAGAATTCGACTTGACCATTCTTTTAACTTTTATAATTAGACTAGGTGAACCCGGTGCGCTTCGCTACTCTGAATGAGGTAAAAAATATTTTGATACATTAATTTGTAGGCCATTTTCGTCATACATCCCACTTTCATTAAAATCGGGTATATATAGCATGTTTGAAGGTTTTGGCCTCAATATCCCAACGAAATGGCTAACATATGGTACTTAGACTTCAGTGGGAGTACAAAAATGTCCACCTGATATTTGTCACTATAGTTCCACGTCTTCATATAGCCCCGTAGAACGGTACCTCTGGAATTCGGTATTTTGAAGGTTGTGACCTCAATATCCCACCGAAATGGCTGAAATTTTTTACTTGGACTTCCTTGGGAGTACAAAACTTTCCACCTGAAATTTGAAGGTATAAGTCAACGTCTTAATATAGCCACCGTAGATCGGTATCTCCCAATTTTCGGTATTTTGACTATTGTGGCCCGTATTTATACTCCTTTAGCGGGTTGATCATCGCCTATTCTTATTACAAGGTCGATTCAAAACAGTCGTTGTAACTATATACTATACTGATGTCGGAGTATAGGAGAACAGCTCGTGGTTCATTCGTCGTCGATATTCACTGTCAACGCAAATCGGCCCGTACATCTTTCGAAGAATTTTGCTCTCACACACACCAAACACTGCCTTATCTGCTTGCGGAAGAAACCATGCTTCGAAAACTTACACTAGCACGGGTAGTATCATTATTTTGTAAAGTGTTATATTTGCATGGCCTGAAGTGACCTTGTTTTTAAACTGCTTACTAAAGCCAAGGTAGTATATGTTGGCCAATACAATTTTTCTTCTCATTTCCCTACGGATGTTGTTTTTTGTTTGCATGGTGGTGCCAAGGTTAACGCAGTCTTTAACTTCCTCAAAATTATATGAAACAACTTCCACAGTTGGTCCAAGTTCTATGGACGCATTTTGCGACGACACTATCAGCTTGGTTTTATCGCCGTTTAGTAAACGGCGTTTACTGCCAGGCTCCTGCTCCTTCGAACTTTTTAAAAAAAGTCATTTACTCTTTTTACTGACCAATTTACCGACCCATGATGTAACAAGTAACAGGTCGTTATTGGTGTAAATTGTGCCATTTTTTGACGTTTGCATCTCGTATAAACTATTCCAGCAGGTTGTTGAAGAGATCAAACGAAAGGCTGCCCCTTTGAAAATTTGGAAAAAATGTTTCTTCCATATCCTGAGAGCACTACATGTATCTGTTACCAGATTACCTTCCTCGTCTTTACAGGAGGATGTTTCTGTACCAAAGCCAACAGTTTGATGTTTCACTCTTTGATAGAATGTTCTGACCACGTTCTGGATTTTCACATTGCCGTTTTTGCACTTATCTGTTTTTCCTGCGGAAGAGACTTTTCTGCACTCTCGTTTTCTCTACTGATTGTAGTTTACACCCATACCTATTTATGTTTGCACTCAAACAAATATTTCTTTGCACCCAAACAAATATTTCTTTGCCCCCAAACAAATATTGGTTTGCAACCAAACATATATTTGTTTGCAGGACCCAAACACATTTTATGTTTGGGACTGTGGCAAACATATATATGTTTGCTGCAAAATTTGTTGGGGACATATGTTAGAGAGGCCAATATTTTCCTCCGTTCAGAAAGTATGGACTTTCTCCAGAAAAAATATTGACTGTGGTAAAGGAGACCGCAAGAACAACAACAAACAAAATTCAAAACGATCGGATAGGTGCTCTCAAACTTAGCTTCGTCCGAATTTTGTGTGGGAGGTACTCGAAGGCGTGGACTGATATAGTCCATAATCGAACATGATCTATATCTGGAAGAATTAATACGATGTGAAAAGTTTGCACCAAATTGATTGCTCCCTTCGGGATTTATCGTTCACAGTATTTTAAAGAATAATTGTGAACTTTTGTGGGGGAGGTACTCGAAACAGTGGACCGACATGGCCCATCTACGAATTTAAACCACCCCAAATTGTCTGAAACGAACTTCGTCGAAACATACTTGAGGTCTAAAACCATTACGTCGACGAGGCACATTTTTGGGCCTTTTAAAGTGTGTATACCAAGGCAATTATAAAAGTTTGCGGTCTAATAATGAAAATGCCAATATTTACTATCAAAAATAGTTTTATTGTTTTCTTAAGTAGTCTCCAGCATGATATGCATATGTATACACTTTTTGTTGAAGAACTTTTACACACCGATTGATACAACTACAAACATGGGTTGCGAACGCTTCAACAGCATTTTCTGGCGATTGCTGCTATTTTCCGAGCTCATGCGCATAGTTCTCCCATTCGTCACCTGAAACCATCTTATAAACGTCTTTTGAAGCACCGGGATAGTATTTGTCGAACTTTCTTGCGCCGATCAACACGTTATCCAACGAGAAACCCTATTTTCCCGCCAGCTGTTCATGCAAAATAATGAAATGTTAGTTAGTGGAATAAATGTCCAATGATGCCTCTCACGGAATATAACATGGCGATCTTGCATTATCCGTTCACGTTCGACTTAATTTTTTTGTGGCAAAACGACCGTTTTTGGACCACCCTCACGATCTTCGTTTTTGGCGAGTATCAGCCACATTTGAATTCATTAAATCCGGACGAAAATTTTCACAAGTATATTTCATTTTTTTTTTCAAAGTGATTTTTTCAAGTCACTATAAACAACACAACATATGATCGTATGTCAACTTTCCACAAATGTAAAATTGCGTCAAATTTTCTAGTTTCCTCGGTACCTTCGTTAGTATAAATGTTGATGGTATAAACGGTCGTGGACAATGAAATAAAAACACCTAGAAAATTCAAAGTCCAAGGGCTGTGTTCAAGTTGAAAAAAGTGATAATATTTTTTCTCAGTTTATTAAAAAAGCGGTTGTTTTCATATATGAGGTTATCTTGCTCTAAATGTGGATAAAGTTTCCAAGACTTTAAACGGCCGACTTCTTCGCGAGAATATAGTTTTATTGACCCACACATCAAGGTTTTTATAAGGAATTTTAAAGCATTTTTTTCGTCGAGGTGGTCTGTGTAATATTTTATTTAGATGTATGTAATGTCTATAAATACAAAAATACAAAATATTTAATATACAGTGTGTAGTGTTTTTACCATTCGGCGAATATTTTACATGTTTCAAGAACCTTCGTAAGACATGGATGGCTACGCATAAAGACATTGTGAATAAAAAACACCTACAACTTTGTGCAATTAATGCAAAGTTTGTAGGCAGCAATTTATGCTAGTGTTTAGCTTTTCAATTGCCAATAATGTTTCTTCCTACTGTTGGGATTTCTTTTCCTAGTGATTTGTGTTTATTTGGCCCCATTTTGCCAATTTTCTTCATTTCATGTTGTTGACATTAGCATTTCAAGTCTTCTATAAGTTTAACAAACATTTTGTACTTTTTTCCCTCTCTTTATCGACAGCAAAAGCAACAATACCTACCTACTACTGCTTGTTCTTCATCTTATGTTAGTTCTAGTTTTTTTCTACTTCTTTTGATTCAAACTTTGCTGATGATGTTTCTATGGCTGCCTCTTTTTTCTTTGCTTCTGCTGCTGCTGATGATGATGCCTTTTACTGTAGTTTGCAAACATTTTCCTTTTAATTTATTTGATTAAATGCATTTAAAAAGAGACAGCAGCAAGGATAGCATAGGAAAAGGAAGTCATTGAGAAGAAAACCATGGAGAAAAAAACATAAAGTACGATGATGAAATAACGCACAGTTAAAGGAAAAACTTTAAATATTTGCATAAACTCTAAGAGAAGATGACTAGCTAAGAATAACACAAAGAAAAAGAAGAGAAATCCTCTCCTTCGTCGTCGTCTTCATCAACTGTTATTCTGTGCCTTGGCATTCGGTTAAGTGCTTAAGGATATTTGAATTGAATTTTAATTGGGTCATTTGTGCTATCAAATCTACCGTAAAAGTTATGCTAATATCAGCAGGATAAAATTCCCATTCGGAATTTTCTCAACTTAAAATATCGAATAATCATCGATAGGGTTTTTGTGCTGATAATTTGCAAATATTTACCAAGATGTCGGATAAGGAAAGAGTGATGGCAATAAAGTTTAATAATATCAAACGTTTCGTTTTATCACAATTATCCTTGGAAAATGAATTATTGTGTGTTTTGTGATGTTCTCGTAATCTTCGTTTACAGAATGAAGTAATGGCAGTAAAATGGTATTTACTTGTGAACATTTTAGTCAGTTCATTTTTCACAAATTTTGACGAGGACAATCACGACAAGAGTGAATCGATCAAATTAAATGTTTGTATGTCTATAAAGGACCATCCGATACCACCAAGAAAACTGGTTTAACGAATTCAATCACGGCCGACGCTCGCCAAAAAAACGAATGTCGTGAGGATCGTCCAAAAACTGTCGTTTTGCTAGAAAAACATTTAGCCGTGCATGAACGGATAATGCAAGATCGCCATGTTATATACCGTGAGATAGAGGCATACTTGGCAATTTCTTCCACCAATGGATGCCATAAAAGGTTAAAGCGTGTACCAAAAAAATCATTTTCTCAAAAAAATATTTATTTTAACGTAAAATTAACCGCTCCTTTTGGAACGGTTCTTGCAGATATTGGATCTTAAACTACCTACAAATATACTGCATATAAATATTCCACTGCGTGTCCTCTAACTTGATGATTTTTAACAAATTTATTAAACATTTTTCAATTATTTATAGAGGCAAAATACTTAGTTGACTCACTGTATATGTTATTAAACGACGATAAAATTAGTGAGAAACAAATGGTTATGTCATTTTGGTAATGTCGTGTGCCCCCATATATTGTTTTCAGTGAAATATCGGATTAAAGTGACTTCAAAAGATTGTCAAAAGTTCTGGAAAATAAAAACTTTAAATGCTTTTTGTGCGGAAACTTTTTTACCCAATCACTTTATATTTAAGATTTTATGCAATCTTAGGTAAAAACTCATCAAAATATCATACAGGGATACGAGATTGTAAAAAGTCGTAACCCTAATGAAAACATGGTCGCAAAAATGAGGGTATAAATATAGACAATTTGACAATCAACAAGTAAAAAAGCGTTAAGTTTGGCCGGGCCGAACTTTTCATACCCTCCACCATAAAATATTCTGAACTAAAATGGAATAATTAGTTTTCATTCCTGTCCCCAACTTTAAGTGGGTACGTTAAAATGTCAGATAATGTACATAAAATGCTTCATTCGGGAGGCCCTTTTTTACGGCGCCTATATCTAACTATGCATTTGGACAATTTTTAGTGGGCTAGAAATTGGGAAGTACCGTTATATAGGGGTTATAATAAAACATGGACCTTTGTCAAATTATAGCTAAATCGGTCTGCAAATGTAGCTAAAAACTTCAAAATGCCGTAAATCGGGGGGTTGCCGTTATATAGGGGCTATATCAAAACTTGGACCTATATACATAATTTTTTGTAGATATGTTGTTTGCCCCCCAGGAACCCTAAATGCCAAATTATAGCTAATTCGATCTGCAAATGTGGCGAAGAACGTCAAAATACCTCAAATCCGAAGGCATCGTTATATGGGGGCTATACCAAAGAGTGGACCGTTATAGCAACTCTTCGAACTAGACCTGCCTATGGAAAAAAGACCCTCGGGTGCAAAATTTCAGCACTCTATCTCAATTATTGCGGACGCTAGAGTGATTACTACAGGCGGACAGACGGACATGGCTAGATCGTCATAGAATTTTATCGTGATCAAGAATATAAATACTTTATAGGGTCGCAAATGCTTAGTTCGAAGCGTTACAAACGGAATGACAAACTTAATATACCCTTCATACTGTTACGGAATTAGATTTAACTAATCTCCGTGTAGACGTTGTTTTATTCCCCGATACGATTTGTACCAAATAAAACAGGGTTCGTTTTGGATTACGTTTCTACAATGCTTTATTTACTTTATTACACTTATTCGGAGCTGACTGTTATAGCTAAGTACACAGCTTTACTTTACTTCTTTACTAGTCGATGTTTACACTTCGGTATAAAATTCACAACTAAAACGTCATTGCCATTTCCCCTGTATTTATACCCCAAAGTCTCCCTGTTCTAGAAGTATCCACAAAATCTGGCAACATCTCGAATCTGTGCAACGAACACACAGACGCACATTCGCACTAAGCGAACAACTATACTCACATACATATGTACATGGGGGGGGGGGGGGGGGGGAATACAATTGGACGACAAGCACAGTAATGACGTAACTACAACAACAAACAGATGCAAGAAATAACGAAGTAACAAACTAAACAATAATTACATGATTGTGGCTAAACAAAACAGAAGCACATAAATGAAAGGTAAATAACTAGAATAATAAAGAGATTTCTACATGGTAGTTGTTGTTGTTGCTTAAATAAAGTAACTGCGTAATAAAGCTTTACGTTACAATTCAAATTTTTAAATTAACGGAAATTAAACTAAACTAACTTAAACCTATCAGTTACATTCGTAACAATACTATGGTGGATGGTATAAAAAAGGCTCTTGCCAATTTCATTGCACAATTGTGAATAAATACGATCGCGATGCTTCAAATGACTTTTATAAGATTGTCATAGACGACAAATCTTGGATCGATGTTTAGGAGCCCAAAACAAAACAGGAATCGACTTTAATCGAAAGCGAGCCAAATCAAACTAAAGTCGTTCATGGATGAAGAACTTAGAAGCAAATGTTCGCCTGTTCGAACTTGATCATCTGATCCTGATCTTGTAGAAATATTAATATTATCAAAGTACGGACCATATTGGATACTCTGCTCCAGAGTTATCGTGCGCACAAGTTTTCCGAACATTTTCGAACTTTTGTGGGGGAGGTACCGGAAGGAGTGGACCGATATAACTTATCTTCGAACCTAAATTAAGTTTGGACAAAATATTACGAAGGCCAAATTTTGGACCGAAACGACAGATCCGTTCGAGAGTTATCTTGCGCTCCAACCATTACACACGGTGTCAAAGGGATTTTTTTTTTTGCAACTTTCAGGTTATTTTCTCAGGAAGTATGGACTTTCCCCTGATGAAACTTGTACCATCGTATGGGGGGCAGTGAATACAAGTTGCTACAACAAAAATCAACGCGATTCGAGAGCAGGCCTTAAACTGAAAATATCCGAAATTTTGTGTGGGAGGTACCCGAAGGAGTGGACCGATTGAGGCCATATTGAAACCTTTTCTAAGTATGGTAGACATTTCGCGATTTGCAAAGTATGGACCAAATCGGTTACTCCCTTCAAGAGTTATCGTACGCACAAATTTTCCGAAAATTTTCGAACTTTTGTGGGGGAGGTACCGGAAGGAGTGGACCGATATAACCCATCTTCGAACTTAAACTAAGTTTGGACAAAATATTATGAAAGCCAAATTGTGCACCAAATCGCTCATCTGTTCGAGAGTTTTCGTTCGCAGCAGCCAGACAGACACACAGACGGACATTGCTAAATCGACTCCAAACTGTCTGAAACACATTTCGTCAAAACATACTTGGGGACTAAAACCGTTATTTCGATGAGGCACATTTTGCCCGTATGAAAGTGTATATACCCTCGTTAGCATAAATGCTGAGGGTATAACTAAGGCTCGGCATGTTACACACTCTAAGGTTACTAGTTGCCCAAATTTTAGTAAATCTTGATTTTCGTTAGACGATTTTTTTCGAGTTTTTTTCTTAAAATTTGTCTAAAAAATTTATAAGGATTTTGGCCCGAGGTAATTATCAGTGCAATTATAGTGCTATTATATTACATCAGCAAATTACGCAAATATGCTTAATTTGTTGTTCTATACTGCGTTACTGCTTCGCTTTCTGGAATACCGCGCCTATTCATCTCTTCATCCACTTGTATGCTCCATCTAAGCTTATGCCTGTCAATTCTGTGTGCACCGCCATGTGGCACGTATTTATACGCCTTTTAAGCGGGTTCATCATCGCTCATTCTCTCATTCTTATGATATGCCTAGCCAACGCAATCGTTGCATCTGGATACGTTTATCTATACGGATGTCGTTGTACAGCAGATACAGCTCGTGGTTCATACGACGTCGATATTTACCGTCAACGTAGATTGGTCCATAGATCTTTCAAAGAATTTTTCTCTCAAACACACCAAGCACTGCCTTGTCTGCTTACGCAAGTACCCAGGCTTCGGAACCATACATCAGCACGGGTAGCATCAGTGTCTTGCAAAGCGTTGTTTTTGTTTGATGAGATGTGGCTTTATTCCTAAACTGCTTACTCAGTCCGAAGTAGCAACTTCTGGCCAACCCTATTCTTCATCGTATTTCACAACTGATGTTGTTGGTTGTGTTTACGATGGTGCCGAGGTACACAAAGTCCTTTACTTCTTCAAAATTATAGGAACCAACGTTAATAGTTAGCCCGATTTCTATGGACACATTGCGCGTCGACACCATCAACTTGATATTCTCGCCGTTTACCGCCAGACCCACTTTAATAGATTCCTTTTCGACTTTTTCAAAGGTATCAGTAACTTCCTTTACCGATCGACCCATGATGTCAATGTCATCGTCATAAGCAAGAAACATATGGCTGCCACTTCTTTTGACCTTCGCATCTCGTATAACTTTTTCCAGCAGAATGTTGAAAAGGTCACACGAGAGGCCGTCACCTTGTCTGAAACCTCTTTTGGTACTAAACTCTTCGGAGATGTTCTTTCCTATTTTAACTGAAGACCGAGTATTAGTTAATGCCATTCTACAAAGCCGAATGAGCTTTGCGGAGATACCAAATTCAGAAATTGCTTGGAATACTTTTGAGCGTAGCTTGCTGTCAAAGGCTGCTTTATAATCGACAAAAAGGTGGTAGGTGTCGATCTGCATCTCTTGGGTCTTCTCCAGGATTTGCCGCAGGGTAGATATCTGGTCAATGGTGGACTTGCCAGGTCTAAAGCCGCATTGGAATGGTCCAATTATTATGTTGACCATATCCTGAAACTTTCTTGTAGGCGATAGGGAGAAGACTTATACCCCTATAGTTTGAGCATAAAGTCTTATCTCCCTTCTTGTGGACTGGACATAGGATGATCACATTCCAATCGTACGGTACGCGTTCTTCCTGCCAGATGGTGCTAACTAGGTGATGAATACACCTTATCAGCGTGTCGCCTCAGGTTTTGAGCAGCTCGGCTGGCAAGCAATCGGCTCCTGTTGCCTTATTATTCTTCAGCCGATTGTTGCTGTCTTTACCTCATCTTGGCTGGGCGGTATACATTCAATACCATCTTCTGGATCGGATATATGGTATCTTCACCGTCTTCGCTACTATCGAATACTAATAGTTTGGAGAAGTGTTCTTTCCATATCCTGAGCACACTATATGTATCAGTTATCAAATTACCTTGCTTGTCTCTACAGGAGGATGTACCTGTACCAAAGCCATCAGTTAGTAAAACTTTCGGGCTTCATTTTGGCTCCTGTACATCTCGATATTTTCATTTCTCCTCTCTCCTTCTGGCCCGATATCTCTCTCGTGCGCTTCGCGCTTTGCTACTAACTGTAGAGTAACCCTATAAGCCGTATTTTTCTCTTCGGTAGTAGCACGACACTCCTGCTCATACCATAGATTCCTTGGTGGAGGGCTCTGGTATCCTAGTACGAATTTTGAGGCTGTTAGCTCGGAGGCAGGACAAGGAGTGTTTTCATTAAGCAATTGGGCTAGTTGAGTGGAATATGCTGTGGCTATCTGTTGTGATTGCAGCTTCCCGATGTCTAACTTTCGTGTTGTATCTGTTCTTGCTTTATTTGCAACGTTTATACGGCTACGTACCTTTGCTGCAACAAGGTAGTGGTTTGCTCCTCGAAACGATCGTACATCCAACACGCTCGATTAATGTCTTCCATCTATCACAACACGATCAATTTGATTACTTGTTCTTTGATCTGAGGACAGACAGACATGTGCAGTTATGAATATCGAGATGCTTAAATCTGGTACTGCACTGAAACCACTGATCTAGCTGCGCGAAAGACAAAAAATCAAACTATAAAATTGCGAAATATTTTCTACTGTATTAATTACAGTCACTTTGATGTCAAATTTTTTATCTGTTGATAAATTTAAAATCATCCTTAGTTTGACAATGGACCGAAGAAGTGAGGTAGAAAATACCTATTTTTGAATTATCAAGGATAAAAATTTGTCATTAAAACTCATTACGAGGCCCAGCAACGTGGACCGGGGTCTGCTAGTTTTGTATAGAAGTTTCTATTACTCCTATGATGTTTGGTATTGAAAATGGGCTATATCTATACTACGCTACCTCCACTATAGAACGCTACCTCCGGATTTTCGGTGTTTTGAAGGTTTTATCCTTATTATTACACCGGAAAGGAAATTTTGTATTAAGTCTTCGTTGGGGATGCTAAACTTCCCACATGAAACTTGTCGTTATAGGTCCACGTCATCATATAGCCCCCGTAGAACGGTACCCCAGGATTTTCGGTACTGCGAAAGTTGTCAATCTGTATCCCACCGAAATAGCTAAAATTTTGTTATAGTCTTCGTTTGGGACATAAAACTTTCCACCTGACCTATATCGGTATAGGTCAAAGTCTTCAGATATCCCCCCTAGAACAGTACCTCCCGATTTTCGATATTTTGAAGTTATAGCCTCAATATTCTAAAAAAATGGCTGAGATTTGGTATTTAGTCATCGTTGGGGGTATAACACTTTCCACCTGAAATTTATCGGTATATGTCAACGTCCATAGAATGATACCTCCCGATTTCCGGTATTGTGAAGGTTGCGGCCTCAGTATCCAAACGGAATGGCAAAAATGTGGTTCTACCCTTCGTTGGCGATATAAAGCTATCAACCGGAAATTTTTCGGTATTGATCCAGATATTCATATATTCATAGGTACCCACCGATTTTCGGTATTTTGAAGGTTTCGGCCTCAATATCCCAGCGAAATATCTGAAATTTTGTATTAAGTCTGCGTTGGGCTTCCACTTGAAATTTGTCTGTATAGGTCCATGCCTCCATACAAACCACCCCCCCCCCCCCCTAGGACGGTACCCCCCATTTTAGGTATTTTCAAGGTTTTAGCCTCAAAATCCCACCGAAATGGCTGAGATTTCGTATTTAGTCCTTGTAAGGAGTATACAACTTTCCACCTGAAATGTGTTGGTCTTCATTGGGGTTAGAAAATGCTCCACCTGAAATTTGTCGGTATACATATATACCTAAATACACCCCTCATAGAACTGTTCCACCCGATTTTCTGTATTTCCAAGGTTTTAGTCTCAAAATCCCTCCCAAATGGCTGAGATTTGGTATTTAATCCTCGTTGGGGTGTATACAACTTTCCACCTGAAATTTGTTGGTATAGGTCCACGTCTTCTTATAGCTCCTATAAAACGAAACACCCGACTTTCGGTATTTTGAAGGTTGCGGTCTCAATATCTCATCAAAATGGCTGAAATTTGGTAGTTGGTCCTCATTGGGGTTAGAAAGTGTTCCACTTGAAAATAGTAGGTATATGTCCATTAGGGTGGGGCGATTTGTGTGGAAGCAAAAAAACCTTAATGAGCCCTTCGCGTTTCTGATTCCTGGGATTGAACTGAGCAAAAAAGTCCACTGGACCATATATCTACCGTGAAAATCGAGCCTCCCGATTTTGACTTTAAGTTTTTTATTGAAGTTTTTTGGATATTTTGGCATATAACAGCCAAACCATTGGGGTTTTCGATCCAACACAAAGACAAACATTGTAGCCAAGGCAGTAATTGAAAACTCTCTAATACATCGCAAAAGCATTGGAACGCTCCTTCAGGCAGTTTTGGCCTTAAGAATGTCCAAACTTTTCGGAAAATGTCGATAAATGAGATTGTGCTACAAAATTTGACCCGAAAAATATTCAAGTGTTCTGATGTAAAATTATATCGTGTTGGGATCCATGGACAACGACAATGCCTTTATTTTGTTTAGGTCACTTCGTTTTATTTTTTTATAACGGTAAAATCAGTGAAAATCGGGGTTTCTTACATTTTCAAATTTAAACGGGCATATCTTATTTTTTCCACAACGGATTTCCTTTGATCCTTCTTCCTTTTAAAGGGGTGAATAATGTCTTTTTAATAAGCTATTATTGTCTTAAATCGGTTAACAAATGGCTAATTTATAGTGGTTTATGTCTGAAAACCACTATAACTTAGTCATTTTTTAACCGATTTAAAACAATAATAGCTTATTCAAAAGGCATTATTCACTTCTTTAAAAGGAAGAAGGATCAAAAGAAATCCGTTGTGGTAAAAATAAGATATGCCCGTTTAAATTTGAAAATGTAAGAAACCCAGATTTTCACTGATTTTACCGTTATAAAAAAATAAAACGAAGTGACCTAAACAAAATAAAGGCATTGTCGTTGTCCATGGATCCCAACACGATATAATTTTGCATCAGAACACTTGAATATTTTTCGGGTCAAATTTTGTAGCACAATCTCATTTATCGACATTTTCCGAAAAGTTTGGACATTCTTAAGGCCAAAACTGCCTGAAGGAGCATTCCAATGCTTTTGCGATGTATTAGAGAGTTTTCAATTACTGCCTTGGCTACAATGTTTGTCTTTGTGTTGGATCGATAATCTCAATGGTTTGGCTGTTATATGCCAAAACATCCAAAAAACGTCAATAAAAAACTTAAAGTCAAAATCGGGAGGCTCGATTTTCACGGTAGACATATGGTCCAGTAGACTTTTTTGCTCAGTTTAACCCCAGGAATCAGAAACGCGAAGGGCCCATTAAGGTTTTCAAATCGCCCCGGCCTAATGTCCATGCCTCCGTACACCCCCCATAGAACGGTACCTCCCGATTTTCGCTATTTCCAAGGGTTTAGCCTCAATATACCATCAGAATGGCTGGAATTTTGTATTTTGTCGGTATAGGCCCATGCCTCCATACATACCCCAAAGAACGGTACCTACCGATTTTCGGTATTTCCAAGGTTTTAGCCTCATTATCCCACCAAAATGGCTGAAATGTAGTATTTAGTCTTCATTGGGGGTAGAAAACTTTCCACCTGAAATTTTTTGGTATAGATCCATGTCTTCAGATAGCCCTCATAGAACGGTACGTCCCGAGTTTTGATATTTTAAGGTTGTGGCCTCAATATCCTACCAAAGTAGCTGACATTTTGTAGTCAGTCTTCATTGGGGGTAGAAAACTTGTCGGTATAGGTACACGTCTTTATATAGCGCCCATGGAGAGGTGCCTCCCGATTTTTGGTATTTTGAAGGTTGTGGTCCCAATATCCCACCGAAATGGCTGAAATTTGGTATTTAACCTTCGTTGGCGGTTTAAAACACAGAACGTTACTTCCAGATTGTAGTTATAGGGAGGTACTAATAGAATGGTACCTCCCGATTTCCGGTATTTTGAAGGGTTGCGGAAGGTTGGTATTAAGTCTTCATTGTGGGTATTAAACTTTCCACCTGAAATTTTTCGGTATAGGTCCACGTCTTTATATAGCCCCCATGGAACAGAATTCACGGTGGGTAGTAAACC
Source organism: Musca autumnalis (assembly GCF_047663935.1). Classification (NCBI taxonomy): domain Eukaryota; kingdom Metazoa; phylum Arthropoda; class Insecta; order Diptera; family Muscidae; genus Musca; species Musca autumnalis. The sequence goes on along the minus strand of NW_027412088.1, from coordinate 40,573,569 downwards.
TCCACACAAAAATTTTTCAATATAAATTGATTTTCATCAGTTAAAATACTATTCTCCCACAGGGAATTAGACTTAACGCAGATGAAGTAAATATGAACAGTTAGTAACTACCACATATTTACTTCAATACACTTCGTAGTAAAGGATATAAAAAGTTCGGTCCAGTCGAAGTTAACACCGTTCTTACATGTTTCTTCTTTATTGCAAGTATGGTTATTGGATAACAATATCCCCTTCCCGGGATACGTAGAAATACAATACAAATATGAATTTTCATCAATACTTGTTAATGTTCGAGTTTATTTCAACTTATCTTTGGTCATGTCATCATGTTTATCATTTCATGCTGAGTTTTCAATTAAACGAACCATTTTTAAAAATTATAAAAATTCTGTATGTGGCACATACATACTTACATGCCGTAGTTTTTGTATGTAAGTACATATATTTTGGATGTACAATACATGTTTGTGTATTTCGCATTTCACCGGAATCTGTTCATAAATGGTCGTATCGTAAATGTTTTTATAAAAGTACGATTTGTGTATGTATATAGCATGTATATATTATACATTGGGGCTCTAAGAATTGATGTACATATTCAAAAAAAAAAAAAATAAATAAATAAAAAAAATCTTGATTGTTGCCAATACATCCTAATATCTCCTCATGATGATGACGAGTGTGTATATGTGTGTGTGTTTCAATAATGAAATTTCCTTTCATATCATTGAATATGTCGAAAAAATAGCAACATTCATACAGTTAATTTCCGTTCAAAAGTAACGATAACAAAAACGACAAAAAATCATAAATTTGCAACAAAAAAAGCAGCTCCAGCATTTACTTTACAGCATCTGGTGGTTGGTTGGCGTTTGTTGTGTAAAAACAGTGTGAAGAGGAAAAAGGAAAGTTCTCATCAGATTCTGTCATTCATATGAACATGTTGTACATCAGAGAGGGCAAAGAACTATTTGGATGAATACAATGTTTTCTTTTTTTTTTGTGCATTTTATTCTTTGATTGAAACTCTTATAATGGAGTCCTCAAAATCCATTAAAACAGGAGAGAAATAAAGGAAATTGAGGCACACCCACTTTACTGATATGTTATTTCCTTTTCGAAATTGGTCTGATGATAAAGAGAAAATGCAGGACAAAATGTTGGGTGTTGTGAAAAATTGGAAAAAAAGGAAGACATATTTCTGATGGCTATAATTATACACGTAATAAATATGTAAAATGGAAATACGTAACAATGTAAGGGAAAGTATAAACGGCGTACATAGTCACGAACTACTGCCTTAAATATATACATACTTTGGAATTTTATTTTCATACTTTTTAAGTTTCAATTAATATGTCAACGAAGTAGTGTCATGTGTCGAACAAAGTACTACACCTTGTATAGTTCATGAACTTAATAGGTTAAATATGCAAAAAATGTGTCTAAAACCGAGAATTATAAAAGTGCTTCTAAATTTTCTAACTATGAAAAATATATGTATTAATACATATGAAAGTGGTTTGTCCACAGAGAACTCTAAAAGCTGGAAGTTTGAGATATTTCACTACGATGTGAAAAGGTTGGACTAATGATAGCCGCTCTTTTTATACCCTCCACCATAGTATGGATGGTATATTAGGTTTGTCATTCCGTTTGTAACACATCGAACTAATCATTTGCGACCCTATAAAGTATATATATTCTTGATAAGGATAAAATTCTAAGACGATCTGGCCATGTCCGTCTGTCTGTCCGTCTGTTGTAATCACTCTAGCGTCCGCAATAATTGAGATAGAGCGCTGAAATTTAGCACCTGAGGGTCTTTTTACCATAGGCAGGTCAAGTTCGAAGATGGGCTATATCGGTCCACTCTTTGGTATAGCCCCCATATAACGGTACCTCCGGATTTGAGGTATTTTGACGTTCTTCGCCACATTTGCAGACCGAATTAGCTATAATTTGGCTTTGGGTTCCTAGTGATCAACAAACTTATATCCCAAAGGATATGGGCATAGGCCTATGTTTTGGTATAGTCCCCATATAACGGTACCTCCCGATTTTCGGTATTTTGAGAATTTTAGCCACAATTTTTAACCAAACTATCTGCAATTTGACATTTGAGGTTTTCAGTGGTCATGAAACATCCCCACGAAACACCGTCAACATAGGTCCATGTTTTGGTATAGCCCCCATATATCGGTACCTCCCGATTTTCGGTATTTTGAGAATTTTAGCTACAATTTTTAACTGAACTAGCTGTAATTTGCCATTTGAGGTTCTCAGTGGTCATGAAATATCTCCACCAAACATCGTCAACATAGGTCCATGTTTTGGAATAGCTCCCATATAACGGTACCTCCCGATTTTCGGTATTTTGAGAATTTTAGCCACAATTTGTAACCGAACTCTCTGCAATTTGACATTTGAGGTTCACAGTGGTCATGAAAGATCTCCACGAAACATCGTCAACATAGGTCCATGTTTTGGTATAGCCCCCATATATCGGTACCTCCCGATTTTCGGTATTTTGAGAATTTTAGCTACAATTTTAACTGAACTAGCTGTAATTTGCAATTTGAGGTTCTCAAAGGTCATGAAACATCTCCACCAAACATCGTCAACATAGATCCATGTTTTTGAATAGCCCCCATATAACGGTACCTCCCGATTTTCGGTATTTTGAAAATTTTAGCTACAGTTTTTAACCGAAATAGGTGTAATTTAACATTTGAAGTTCTCAGTGGTCATAGAACATCTCCACGAAACATCGTCAACATAGGTCCATGTTTTGGTATAGCCCCCATATATCGGTACCTCCCGATTTAAGGTGTTTTGAGAATTTTAGCTAAAATGTTTAACCGAACTAGCTGTAATTTGCAATTTGAGGTTCTCAGTGGTCATGAAACATCTCCACCAAATATCGTCAACATAGGTCCATGTTTTGGTATAGCCCCCATATAACGGTATCTCCCGATTTTCGGTATTTTGAGAATTTTTGCTGCAATTTTTAACCGAACTAGATGTAATGATCGGTATTTTGAGAATTTTAGCTACAATTTTGTCTAAAATAATCGTCAATATACATATGTCCATGTTTTGGTATATCCACCCATATGACCTATCCGCCGTGAGTCGAACTTCCGCATTATGGCGTGATGAAATTTTTGTTAGAGACCCTGTGGGCCATCAGAATTAGCGTTATATCTTTGTTCACGGTTGCTTAAGTGATCTATAAAAACAACAAACAAAGATATAATGCTAATTCATGATGGCCCGGCCGAACTTAACGACTTTTTACTTGTTGATAGTTATCATTGCCCACCAGCCATATTTGGACCATTATTTCAGGAAGCATGGCCATGCTATGAACAGAACACGACAACAATTTCTAACCTATCCACAAACAGCCTTTAAACTGCATTTTAGCGAAAATGTTGAACTTTTGTGAGGGAGGTACTTGAAGGTGTTGTCCGATATATGCAGAACTTCTTTTAACTTGATGTCTTCATCTTTGGATTTTCCAAATATCCACTAACGCATTCACATATTAGAGCGATAAAAATCATGCGTAATGTCATATGTAACCCACGCTTAGAGAAACAACATTACTATGAAACAAGTAGGAACAGCGTTAAGCTCGGCCGGGCCGAAATTTTTATACCTACCCTATTGAAGTAAAATGAAAAAAAAACAAGTAAGAATGGCGTTGAATTCGGCCGAATTTCTATACCCTCCACCAAGAATTGTATTGAAGTGAATAAAAACAATTAGTTTCCTTTGGTTTATTAATGTACTACGCTTTTCCTCTTATTGCTGGAGTAGAATAATACAAAAGAGCTCATATGGGGCGTCACCGTAGTTCTTCCCAAAACGTGGATCAACGCTTACAAATTTCCGAATTGAGCCTTTGAACTCCTACCAACGCACAATAAAAAATTACTACAATCTCAATTTGAAAATTTTACAAAAAAAACCCTCGAAATAAACAAAATTGGGCAATTCCGGCTAGACTTAAACCTGGATATACACTGGCGCTCACTTGAATAGAACCCCCTACCAAATTTTGTTCAACCTCCATTTTTTCCTAATTTCTTCAAGATATGAAGTTTGGAAATGTTTATATTTTGTTTCATGTGTTTGGAGTATACTTAGTCATTCATATATATTCAAATCCGATTTATATAAGAATTATACAACAAAAGTAAATTAAAGTCAAAAATTCAAGTAAAAAATTTGGCTCATTTGAATTGAACCTCCGTCCCCTTTAAACATTTGGTATACAGTCTATTGTATTAGAATATCGATGCATATTCACCTTATATTGAAAACGAAGTACTTCCAGTAACATTCAATATAAGTATATCCCTCCTGACTAAGGATACACCCGTATACCCTGCTTCGGCAAGGATTCTTTTTATAATGAACAAGCAAAAAAGGATCAGTCGGCTTTACCGACAGAGATATACCCTCAGCCTGTGTGAATTGAAACACTTTTTATATATATTTAGGGGGTTTTGAAAATGTTGGGCGTATGAACCGCCAAAAATATGGATTTGGATAGAAGCTCAAAAAAGAATGGACCGACACTTTCCATTTTGAAAGTGGGTCTTATTTTGGGTCATTTGTCATTCCCCTCGATAGATATCGCTACCACCATATAATTCAGAGGTTTTGGACCTTTACATCAGGAAGCATGTACTTGCCTACGAAAAACATGATATCGCTGTAAACAGGACCACTATGTAAACATTTTCAAGGGATCCTCGCACAGACCCTTAACCGTGTTGCTCTGTTCATGAGATATCGCGCGTACTATTTTAGCTAATATTTTCGAAGTTTTGTGGGGGAGGTACCGGAATGAGTCGACCTACAAGCACCACTTTCGAATTTCATCTAATATTCGAAGAAATATCATTATATGCAAAAGGTGGATCAACTCAGTATTTGGTTCGAGAGTTGTCATGCTCTCCAGCCACTACATGGTGCCATAGAGGGGTTTTTAACACGTTTCGGGCTGTTTTCTCAAAAAGTATGGACTTGCCCCTTAAAGAACTTGCTTCAAAAAAAAAAATTAAAGTAATTCGAGAGCAGATTTTAAAGTGAATTTAACCGAAATTTTGTGTGGGGGGTACTTAAAGGAGTGGATGAATATAATCAATATTCGAACCTGAGCTATATTTGGTAGACATATTAGGATGTGCAAAGTATGGACCAAATCGGTCACTCCCTTCTAGAGTTATCGTGCGCACAGTTTTTCCGAAAATTTTTGAACTTTTGGGAGGAGCTGCCTGAAGGAGTGGACCGATATGGCTTATCTTCGAACTTAAACTAAGTTTGCACAAAATATTACGAAGGCCACATTTTGGACCGAAACGGCAGATCCGTTCGAGAGTTATATTACGCTCCAACCACTACACAATGTGTCATAGGGGTTTCAACTTTCAGGCTATTTCCTCAGGAAGTACGGACTTGCCCCTGATGAAACTTGTACCGTCGTATGGGGGGCAGTGAATATAAATTGCTACAACAAAAATCAAAGCGATTCGAGAGCAGGCCCCAAACTGAACTTTTCCGAAATTTTGTGTGGGAGTTACCCGAAGGAGTGTACCGATTGAGTCCATATTGAAACGTTATCTAAGTCTGGTACACATTTCACGATGTGCAAAGTATGGACCAACTCGGTTACTCCCTTCAAGAGTAATCGTGCGCACAAATTTTCCGGACATTTTCGAACTTTTGTGCGGGTGGTACCGAACGGAGTGGACCGATATAGTCCATCTTCGAACTTAAACTAAGTTTGGGTAAAATATTACGAATGCCAAAATTTGAACCGAATCGGTTTATCCGTTCGAGAGTTATCGTGCGTACCAGCCAGACAGACAGACGGACGGACATTGCTCAATCGACTCCAAATTGTCTGAAACACATTTCGTCCAAACATACTTGGGGTCTAAATTCATTATATGATGAGGCACATTTTGACCGTATGAAAGTGTATTTACCCTTTCTAGCCTAAAGGCTGAGGGTATAACACTGTGCAACAAAATGGAGCTCAAAGTCTGGGTGGTGGAAAATTCCTATTGGGGATGAAAGCCCTTGGTGAGTCCCCGAAGGACAGATTCGCGACCCTAAAAGACATATGGAATCAGCGTTACATCTTTGTTCGCTGTTGTTATACCCTCAGCCTTTAGGCTAGAAAGGGTATATCACGAATATTGTCAATTATTTCATATTCCATTTCAGAAAAAAGTATAATTTTGTTCGCGCTACATCAACGATTTTTGATATGTAGGTTAAGAAAAAAAATTCCCAGTACGAATCTGGTCGCGAGCCAATTTTCGGTTGTTGCGGACAAAAGTTATGGCGCTTTTATTTCGCTTTTTAAGAAAAAAATATTATAAAAACGCTAATAGTTTTAATGAGCACCATTGTTACAAAAAAGATGTTTCGAAGTGACTTCAGCGAGTAGATTGCATAATACCTGCAAAATGTTACACAGAATTCGCGGAATGTACATAAAATTGATAAATTATTGAATATAAGTCAACTTTTTTCAAAATTGAAGCCCATTTAGTGGTCATAAAATTAACTAAAAATTTGTTGTGGATCAAAACTTCACGGCGAATCAAATGGGACTACAATCGTACAGATTGGTGTTATAGTTTTGATGTTACAGCCAAAATAATCACATATTTTGGTCAAAAAATAATTTTTTGTTTGCATTATGTAGTAGAAAATATTGGAAAAATCTATAGGAATACTTCCTTAATTTTGCTTAAATCTCCCAATAAAATAGAGGGATTTTGCTTCATTGACATTCATATTAAAGCTTTCCCATTAGGGAAGGTAATTGGGTTGATGAGGATAGATCTCAAAGTTTCTGAAATGGAAACAGAGGTCAAAAAACCCATTATAATTTATATGAATCTTAAAATACGTGTAAATCGCGTAATTATCAAAATCATTTTGTCCGCATGTGATTTTCACGTACAGCATGACTATGTTTTTTAATTTATATATATTTTTCGAAATTTACACTGGAGGCTAAGATGTAGCATCGGCTGCATCCTAGCATAAAAAACCTATAAAATATCGCTAATTTGCGCAAAGTGCATAAAATTTTTGTCCGCATCCGATCACCATGAAAATCTATATCGAAATATATCTATTTCAAGGCGATCAATCAAGAACAGTGGATGTAGCATTAAACACTATTTTTTCGGATAAAATGAATGTAGCTCCTTTATCATTGAAGTTTACAAATCTCTGTTTCCGCTAAAACGAAGATGCTGTACTAGTTGTTTCATTGCAGTGGAAACGAAACGTAGAAAACGTGATAACCTACGCGATATTTCCAAAAACAATTTTAGATGATTTTTCTACTTTGGAATTTCTCGTAACTCGCGTTTTAGTAGATGGATTTTCACGGGGAATGATTTATTGGATCAGGAACGTAAAAAACTAAAATGTGCAATCAAGTACAAAGAAATCGAATGACAATTGTTAAAATTAGGCCCGAAAAATACGATTTTTAGAAAAATTTTCGCATTTGGATGCAGATTTCTATGAATCTGTGCAGACTACATTCCGGACAGATATATCAAATAACTCAGAATCGCAAGTACTACAATCCTATATATGATTTTTTGAAAAACCTGTTTGCGGAATGAAATTAGAAGAAAATTTCAAAAAACACTGTAAATCTGGCTTCAAAATGTCAGCATCATTTAATGGTAGAAGCAGTTCAAATTTTGAAAAGTAATACATTAGTGAGATGATCCTTATTTAGTTTGCTTCTACTTTTACTTTGACAGGAAAATCGAGAGAAGTGTGGTTTACTCACAAATCGAGAGAAAACAAAAAAAGACATGGTGGCTTCAACCCATTTTTACCCATTTATTAACATAAATATAGCCACAGCTTCCACGCATATTATCTTTTAAGGCCAATATTTTTTGCCACGCCCAAAAACATTTCATTTTATCCAAAAATATTTAATTTGTATAATATACAATCCCAAGTCGCGTGTTCTAAAAGGGTAAACCTTGGCTTCAGCTATGTTAAATTTTCAAAAATATTGGTGATATACACTTTCATACGGGCAAAATGTGCCTCATCGAAATAATGGTTTTAGACCCCAAGTATGTTTGGACGAAATGTGTTTCAGACAATTTGGAGTCGATTGAGCAATGTCCGTCCGTCTGTCTGTCTGGCTGGCTGGAGCGCACGATAACTCTCGTCCACTCCTTCCGGTACCTCACCCACAAAAGTTCGAAAATGCTCGGAAAATTTGTGCGAACGATAACTCTTGAAGGGAGTAACCGATTTGGTCCAAATTAGATAAGGTTTCAATATGGACTCAATCGGTCCACTCCTTCGGGTACCTCCCACACAAAATTTCGGAAAAGTTCAGTTTAGGGCCATCTCTTGAATCGCTTTGATTTTTGTTTTAGCAACTTGTATTCATTGCCCCCCATACGACGCACAGTGGTTCAGAATCGTTTTTTCCTGGTCAAAATTCTGTAACTTTTGAACGGATAGAGATATGTTCATAATTCTTTTTTTGTTAGACAGATAACACAATCAGCTTTCAGACGAATTATAAGTGGTCAAGTTCGGTCTGGCAGTTGCAGAGAAATTCAAGGTCAAAGTTAAACTTTTGAGTTTTTTAACTATTTTTCATCAAAATATGAGTGTTTTTGTGGTTTTTATATCTTCCTATGTATTAAAGATGGTCAAACACCAACAAATAAATAAAATAATTACCAAAAAAAAACTAAAAAAAAAATTCGAAAAAATGTAGAACAATTTGTAAAAAAAAATTTACAAAAAAATTTTAATTTTTTCAAAAATTAAAAAAAATTCTCCTTGGGTTTTAATAAAACTTATATAACTCGTATAAAAACTCATATACTCAAAAAAGTTGTAATTTGTGTCAAAAAACTGTAATTCATATGGAAACAGTATAGAAAAATACACATTTTTACCCATGTAATTTCAATAAATTGAAAAAAGTGTTAAACGGACGGAACGGGACGGGTACAAAAGTATAAAAGTGCTGGAAGAGGAGACTTTCGGGCATATTTCTGTGAAAACAGAACTTAGTTCCATTGTGTTCCACAAAAGTTCTAATCCACTAAATTTGGAATTTCATAAAATTTAGTACCCGAGGAAAAATAAAATAGATCATGTTGTGTAAACGCTACGGTAATTTACTAAAACGAGTTTTAAAGGCCACAATCCGACCTACCTTACAAAAAACAATGAACACAATAACAGTTATAGTTTCAGGGAAATAGCTTGGTCTTTCTTCAGAAATTTGCAAAAATGACGTATTTCCCAAAAATGGGGAAAATGTTCGTCTTTAGGGGCACGCCACGCCCACACCTTCCAATATTTGGGCCTAATTTTTTGGTTTCCTTAGTTTCAATATGTTTACCATTGAATCCCATATAGAAATAAAATATCTTTGAAAAAACAAAATTTTGATTTTTGGCCAGGAAAATCGATTCCTGAACCATTGTGCGACGGTACAAGTTTCATCAGGGGCAAGTCCATACTTCCTGAGAAAATAGCCTGAAAGTTGCAAAAAAAAACCTTTGACACCGTGTGAGGTGGTTGGAGCGCAAGATAACTCTCGAACGGATCTGCCGATTCTGTCCACAATTTGGTCTTTGTAATATTTTGTGCAAACTTAGTTTAAGTTCGAAGATAAGTCATATCGGTTCACTCCTACAGGTACCTCCCCCACAAAAGTTAAAAAATGTTCGGAAAAATTGTGCACACGATAACTCTTGATGGAAGTGGCCGATGTGGTCCATACTTTACACATCGTGAAATTTTTACCAACCTTATATGAGTTTCCAATATGGACTCAATCGGCCCACGTCTTCGTGTACCTCCCACACAAAATTTCGGATAATTTCACTTTAAGGCCCGCAATCGAATCACTTTGATTTTTGTTGAAGCAACTTGCATTCGCTGCCTCAATTGCGATGGTAAAAGTTTTTTCAGGGGTAAGTCCATACTTCTTGAGCAAACAGCCCGAAGGGTGTAAAAACCCCCTATGATATCATATGTAGTGGCTGGAGATCCATTATTTTTAGTATCTCCGCCGCAAAACTTTTGATCTTTAATCCCAAACGCCCAAAATGTTTAAAACCACCTAAATACATTCGTTTTTGGGGAAAATTGTTTCAATATACACAGGCTGAGGGTATATCTCTGTCGGCAAAGCCGACTGATACTTTTTTACTTGTTTGAACTGAACTAGCTGTAATTTGACATTTGAGACTTCTTCACCAAAAATAGTCAACATAGGTCCATGTTTTGGTATGGCCCCCATATAACAGTACCTCCCGATATTGAGGATTTTAGCATCAATGTTTAACCGAACTAGCCGAACTTGAAAAGTACAAGGCCGACATTATTGCCGTACAGAAAATTCGATGGATTGGGAAAGGTGTCACAACAACACTGTACTATAGCTGACATGACAAAAATTATGAGTTGGTTGCGGAGGACCTATAAGCACCACCTTCGAATTTTTTCTAATATAATATTGTACCATCGTAATGGGGGCCTTGAGTGCAACGTGTTGTAAGAAAATTCAAAACGATTCGGGAGGAAGTCCTTAACTGCACTTTTCCGAAATTTTGAATGGAAGGTACCCGAAGGAGTTGATATACATATATAGACCATATTGCCTTAGCGTTTCCTTACAGCTTTCAGGGCATTTGTATGTATGGACCTGCACCTGAAAAAAACATGTAATTTCGTAATGGAGACAGAGAATACAAGTTGTTGCAACAAAAACCAAAACAATTCGAGAGGAGGTCTTAAACTGCACTTTTACGAAATTTTGTGTTGGAGGTACCCGAGGGAGTGGACCGATATAGTCCATATTCCAGCTTAATCTATGTCTGTTAGCAATATTACGATGTGCAAAGCATGGACCAAATCGGTTAGTCCATTCGAGAGTTATCGTGTGCATAATTTTTATACCCTCAGCATTTATGCTAACGAGGGTATATAGACTTTCATACGGGCAAAATGTGCATCATCGAAATATTGGTTTTAGACCCCAAGTATGTTTGGACGAAATCCGTTTCAAACAATTTGGAGTCGATTTAGCAATATCCGTCTGTCTGTCAGGCTGGTGCGCACCGAACGGATAAACCGACTCGAAACAAATTTTGGGTTTCGTAATATTATGCCTAAACTTAGTTTAAGTTCGAAGATGGGTCATATTGCTCCGTGTACCTCGTGTACCTCCCCCACAAATTTCGGAAAATGTGTGTGCACGATAACTCTTGAACGGAGTAACCGATTTAGTCCATACTTTGTACCTCGTGAAATGTATATCAGACTTAGATGAGGTTCCAATATGGACTCAATCGGTCCACTCCTTCGGGTACCTCCCACACAAATTTTGGGAAAAGTTCAGTTTAGGACCTACTTTCGAATCGCTTTGATTTTTAATGTAGCAACTTGTATTTGCTGCCCTTATTACGGCAGTGCAAGTTTTATCAGAGGCAAGTTCATACTTCCTGTGAAAAGAGCCGAAATTTTAAAAAGCCCTATGGCACCAAGTGTTCTGGTTGGAGCGTCCGATAACTCCAGAACGGATAAACCGAGTTGGTTCAAAATTTGGCTTTGGTAGTATTTTGTCCAATCTTAGTTTAAGATCGAAGATGGGCCATATCGGTCCACTCTTTCGGGTAGTTCAAAATTTTTTTGTAAAAATTACGCTTACGATAACTCCTGAAGGGACTAACCGATTTGGTCGATACTTTGCACATCGTAATATTTCTACCAGACATTGATCGAGTTCGAATATGAATTATATAGGTCCATTCCTTCAAGTACCTCGCACACAAAATTTCGGTTAAGTGCAGTTCAAGACCTCCTCTCGAATCGTTTTGATTTTTGTTGTAGCATCTTCAGCCCCCATTACGACGGTATAAGTTTTTTTCAGGGGCAAGTCAATACTTTCTGAAAAAATTGCCCGAAAGCTCTAAAAATCCGCTTGACACCACGTGTAATGCCTGAAGCGCATGACGACTCTCGAACGGATAAACCGATTCGGTCCACAATTTAGCAGTCGTAATATTTTGTCCAAACATAAATCAAGTTCTAAGATCGGCCTTAAAACCAAATATATTTTTTGTCGCAAATTCCAAAAACGATTACAAAATTCGTAATCCAAACCAAAGAACCCCTTTGATGAACCGCATGAGGGTTAATATTTTTTAACAAAAATATTCCCATATCTTCCTCAGTAAAGTTGCCAAAGACAATATACACCAAAATTATAAGGAACTTGTCCCGCCTACTTAGGTTATTTCACCTATTTTTAGCTCTATTTTCATAATGTCAATGTTTTTTTTTTGTTTTGTTTAGTCACACTGTGTTTTTAACCGAGCTGTTTAAGGAAAGACTGGAGGAAGACATTCACGATGATTGGAAACTTAGTACTGTATGAACCTACCACAAAAATTTTATAAGACCGTGTATTCCAGATAGAGGTGAAAGAGTTCGCTCCCCATTGCATATAAAATCATATTTAACGTACTTGTGGACGTCTTAAACCAACAGCTGAAGAAATAAAGGAAATATTAGAACCTTAGAAGCCCGTAAAAGTGTTCCACGCCATGTGGAACCGTAAATATCATACTACGTTTATATTGTCTGCAATGCCTATCGAGTAAAAATTTATACAAACATTTCAATATTTACAACTTCTTCCTTAAATAAGATAACAATTAAATTCAGTTCAATGGATAAATTGATTTTAGCAATTTAAATGATTTACTTTGATTACCACAATTGTTAACTACAGCATTTATATATTTACAAATGAATAACTGCAGAAAAATAAAACTAAATCGATTTTGTTGTCGCAATCTGGCACCGCAACAAAACAATGTATGCATGTAATGCAAATGTTTCAACTAATGCAAATCGAGTTGCTCTAATGAGCGAATAACTACAAGCTTTGTTAAATTAAGTTTTAAATGGATTTTAATTGATTTTATTGGGAGGTAGTCAGGGGTTGTATTAGAATTGCCACAAAACATTACGATTTAACATTTGGAGTAAATAAACAAGTATTATAGAGATGGCAGATGGCGGGATGTGTGAGTATTGAATATTTTATTTGACTGACATTAGCTGTTATTAAATGCAAAATTAATTGTAATCGAAAAACCACAAAATGTTTCTTTATGATTTGTGTTGACCGTCATGTCATGCCGAGCATCAATTTATATGCTTTGTTCTTCAAAAATTGAAATTACATTTTATCATGCTCGCCTAATAGGTATTACGTTTTATTTACGTTTCGGTGGCAGTGAACTCTATAATCTAAACGATTGAAGTCTAACTCGAATATTGACTGTCTGTAACAAGTGAAGGACAGGTACAACAGGAATATCATAAGTAAATTTATATAATATTTGGCTTTTCCAGTCGTAGTTGACAAAATTATAGATTGCAATTTTGTGTGGCGCTGCATCAATAAAAAATGCCCCAACTTAAATTTACGTCTTAACGTAATTTTTAATTTAGTTGTCATGTCCTACTCCATTATACATATATGTGAACGCAATAGATTTCCATTGGCATGTATCCTGCTGCCGACTATAATAGACATCCTTTCGAGCACATGCATCTAATCAAAAGCTGAACATCTTTTCAATAATTCATTGCACAGCCATTAACATAACATAAAAGTCACATCATTTACATATTCCCAATACCAACACACCCATAATACCGTGCATAGCAATTTTCAATAAATTTATAGGGAGTGATTTCCACCTAGCCAGTCAGTCTATTGATCAAATTGATGAACTGATGGCCAACACTGCCTATCTGATGAACATGAATTTTCACATGTACTCGACGAACATGGACATTTAATGTTTTTATTTTAACACGAAAACAATTTAATGACAAACCATTGAAAACTCAATCATCTGTAATCTCTCATTTAAACATTGATTCGCTTTAAAGTCCGGATGACGTAAATTTTCACATAAATTTCTAGAAAATAGCATTTGTAATTATCGATGAAAAGCAAAGTGAAAAGGAGAGATTTCATTAATATCAAAGGGTGCATACCGTTAATTTTTAAAACTCCAGGAATTATCTTGGTTCATCTGTTATTTCAAGGTAGTGAGGTAAGATGTGTCATTCACAAATAACAAGGATAAGAGCTCATATGGGGTGTCACCGTAATTCCTTCCAAAACATGGATCAATATTTAAAATGTTCCTAATTCCTGGCAACGCACAATTTTAAATTACAGCAATCTCGGTTCGAAAATTTGACAAACAACCCTCGAAATACATAAAATTGGACAATACCGTCTAGGCCTAAACCTCGATATACGTATATGGACAGTTTATTTCCGAGTAAGTTTTCTACTTCTGGGAACACAAAAATTCAATTACCGACCTATTCGGTAGAAAAATTTAACTACTATCTTCAAAAACCTTAAATGGTGGCTACGCTTCTATGGGGGCTATAACAAAACGTATATACTGTCTGATTTTTGCTAGGGATGTTTTGTATTTGTAAAAATGTCTTGTACCTTTAGAGAAGACTAAATAACAAATTTCCGTTATTCCGTTTGAATAATGTGCCTTAAACATTCAAAACACCGAAAATCGGAGTGTACCGTTTAATGGGTGCTATATCAAGATGAGAACATATACCGACAAATTTTAAGTGGAAAGCTTTATACCCCCAATGAAGACTAAATACCAAATTTCAGGCATTTCGGTGGGATATTGAGGCCACAACTTTCAAAATACCGGAACTAGGGAAAGTTTTACGCCGCCAACCAAGACTTACTACCAAATTTCAGCAATGTCTGTGTGTTAATGAGGCTAATAGCTTCAAAATACGGAAAATCGGGAAGTACCATCCTATGGCGGCTATATGAAGGCGTGGACCTGTACCGACAACCTTCAGGTGGAAAGTTTTACAGATTCAACGAAGACTAAATACCAAATTTCAGCCATTTCGGTGGGATATGAAGGCGTGAAACTATAACGGAAAATTTTATACCCCCATAATTCAGAAATTCCATTTGAAATTCAGATATTTTATTTTTAATTCAGAAATTGCATTTGTAATTCAGAAATTCTATTTCAAATTCTGATATTTTATTTATCATTCAGATATTCCATTTGATATTCAGAAATTCCATTTCCAGATATTTCATTTCAAAATTCAGAAAATTTCAATTGTAATTCAGTATTATTTTATAAGGCTGTTGATGTAAATAAACCACATCAAATTTAAATTGCATTTCATAAATTGATTATTTTGTGAAAAAATAATTGAAGGGTTCGGAATTTCAAATGAAATACTCTGAATTTCAAATGAAATATTCTAAATATCAAATGTAATTTCTGAATATCAAATGGAATATCTGAATTACAAATAAAATGTCTGAATTTCAAATGGAATATCTGAATTACAAATAATATATATGAACTAAAAATGGAATATCTGAATTACAAATAAAATATCTGACGAATAGAACCCAACTTTTCATTTTTGCTATTTTAGTAAATATTACGAATATCACAGCTTCCGTTGGGGACCTTCCAAAAACAATGTCTGACTGTGAAAGTACAAAATCGCATCTTTACAATGATGCAAAGTAGGTTGGCGTAGGTGGCCAAATAACGGAGATATCACAATATTCGGTAATACATCCCATTTTTCCATTTTTTTGTAATCACACTACAGGTTGAAGAAAAAGTCACCGTTAATGAAAGTAAAAAATATCACATTTACCACGATGTAACGTAGGTTGTCGTAGGTGGTCAAACAACGAAGATATCGCAATTGCCGCTAATAGAACACAACTTTTCATTTTTGCTATTTAAATAATAATGACGAGTATCACAGCTTTGGTTGGGGACCTTCCAAAAGCAAAGACTGACTATGAAAGTAAAAAATCCCATCTTTATAATGATGTCAAGCAGGTTGGCGTATGTGGCCAAATAACGAAGATATCGCAATAGTCGGTAATACATCCCATTTTTCCATTTTTTGTTTTGTAATCAGGATACAGGTCGCAATTTTGATCGGATCGTCACGAAAGAAAAAACCTATTGATTTTGGTAATGGTCGGATATTATTCAGGGGTCGGAATGTGAAAAAAACTTATTTGGAAAAAAGGCCAACGTTTTATTTCACAGCGAATATCTCTCTTCTGTAAGAGGTATATCGAAAGCAAAACCTGGCAAGGAAAGTATAAAATATTACCTTTTGAACTATGTGAAGTAGGTAGTCATAGGTGCTCAAACAACAGAGATATCGCAATAGTCGGTAATGCATCCCTTTTTCCATTTTTTGTGCAATCACACTACAGGTTGGAATTTTGATCGGATCCTCACGAAATTTTGGGGATTGATCGGGGTCTCACAAAGAAAGAATCCACTTTTCCATTTTTTTATTTGAGTGTTACTGACGATGCACTTAAATGTGTTTCAACAACATTAATGAAGACATTCAGAGCAAAGTAGCTAAGCTATCACAATTTTAATATTTTGAATTTTACCAGTCAAAAGCTTATGCACAGGGGTAGTGGTGTAGGGTACAACATAGTCGGTTCCGACCCGACAATAGCCTAGGCTTACTTGTTTACATCCTAATATTTTCACCAAACTCAGTTTAAATTCGAAAATTGCCATATCTGTCCACTCCTTCTGGTACTTCCCTGACCAAATTGAATGTACTTTAGCAATTAAGGTGTAAAGTGGTCAGAAAACTTATTCTTACATGTTATTAAAGAATATTTGATTCAACTTAACGTCTTTTTACTTATTAAACGCTGAAAATATCACACAAAAATCTGTCTCCTTGTCTCAAGTGGAACTGTTTGGAGAAATTCAGTTAAAGTCATCTTGCATACACACAGAAAAAATGGCCTCTCTAACATATGTCCCAAACATATTTTGCAGCAAACATATATTTATTTGCAAGCAGTCCCAAACATAACATATGTTTGGGTCCTGCAAACAAATATATGTTTGGGTTCAAACAAATTATATGTTTGGGTGCAGCCAAATACAAACCCAAAAGCCACAAAAAAACAAACACATGCACCAGTGGGCGCTTTCTGAGAGCAAGGGAGCGTAAATTTCAATGTGAAACACATTAAAATGTATGCTCACTTGCTCTTAGCAAGCGCTCACACCCTATTTCTAACATATACACACATTTATAAATGGTGGTGTTTTTTTATTGAAGGGCATAGAAAAAAGTAAAAAAGTATCAGTCGGCTTTACCGACAGAGATATATCCTCAGCCTATGTGAATTGGAACTTTCATCTACGGACAGATCGAATGTATTTAGGGTCTTTTCAGAATTTTGTGGCACTTTTTTGACATTTGAACTTGCCGACAAAAATGTGGATAAGGATTAAAGTTCAAAAGTTTTGCGGAGGAGGGAATGGACCGACATAGTGCATTACGGAAGTGTATTTTATTTTGAGAGACATATCTTTTCGATAGATGTCGCGCCCACTAGTCATTTCAGTGGGTTATCGTACACCTGTTGGACCAGTATGCCAGAAAGCATGGAATTCTCCACGGAAAACATAATATGGCTGTAAACAGGACCATAAAGAACATCATCGGTATAAATTTCCAAAGGATCTCCGAACAGACCCTAAACTGCACTTGGACACAAATGTTGAACTTTTGTGGGGGAGGTGTCCTAAGGAGAGGACCGATATGGGCCATTTTAGAAGTTAAACTAATTTTGGACAAAATAAGACAAAGGCCAAATTTTAGGGGTTTTTTACAACTTTCGGGCTATTTTCCCAAGACGTATGGACTTGCCACTAAAAAAAACTTTTACCGTCGTAATTGAGACAGCGATTACATGTTGCTTCAACAGAAATCAAAGTTAGTCAAGAGCAGGTCTTAAAGTGAACTTATCCGAAATTTTGTGCGGGAGGTATCCGAAGGAATGGAATATTCAAAGATGATCTATATCTGGTAGATATATTAGGATGCGTAAAGTATGGACCAAGTCGGTACTTCCTTCAAGAGTTATCGTGCATACAATTTTTCCGAACATTTTTGAACTTTTGTGGGGGAGGTACCTGAAGGAGTGAACCGATATGGTTCATCTTTTAGCTTAAACTAAGATTGGACAGAATATTATGAAGACCAAATTTTGGATCGAATCGGCAGATCCGTTCGAGAGTTATCTTGCGCCCCAAGCACTGCACACGGTGTCAAAGGGGCTTTTTGAACATTTCAGGCTATTTTCTCAGGAAGTATGGTCTTGCCCCAGATTAAACTTATACCGTCGTATGGGGGGCGGTGAATACAAGTTGCTACAACAAAAATCAAAGCGATTCGAGAGCAGGTCCTAAACTGAACTTTTCCGGTCTTTAGTGTGGGTGTTAACAGAAGAAGTGGACCGATTGAGTCCATATTGGAGCCTCACCTACGTGTGGTAAAAATTTCACGATGTGCAAAGTATGGGCCAAATCGGTTACTCCCTTCAAGAGTTATCCTGCACACAAATTTTTCGAACATTTTCGAACTTTTGTGGGGGAGGTACGGGAAGGAGTGAACCGATAGAACCCATCTTCGAACTCACACTAAGTTTGGACAAAATATTGCGAAAGCCAAATATTGAACCGAATCGGTTGATCCGTTCGAGAGTTATCGTGCACTCCAGCCAGTTAGACAGACAGAAGGACGGACAGTGCTACTCGTAAATCAACTTCAAATTGTCTGAAACGGATTTCGTCCAAACATACTTGGGGTCCAAACCATTATTTCGATGAGGCACATTTTGCCCGTATGAAAGTGTACGAGTATAAGGTAAAAACCAGAATTCCTTTGCAATTCCATTTGAAAAAAATTAAAAAAAAAAAATTGTGAACACATCTACGATTTTTGGTACAGATGTTAAGGAAAAATTTTTGGTTTCAAATCCGTTCGCGTTCACAAAATTGGCCAATGCGTGCAAAAGTTATAGAGGCTTTTATTATCATATAAATATCATATATTCATATGAGAAAATATATGCATATATCGTTAACAGCATCGTTAACAGCATGTATACGTAGATGTTTAAAAATGTAAACCATTTATTTTTATTTTCGCGGAAAATCAACAAATAATAAAAAAAATGTTGAAGTAAATCCAAATTATCTTTCCCCAGAGTCCGTACAAAGCTGAAAAAATAAATTAAAAATATCTATAGAATCTAGGCAATGCGCAGAAAAATATGAAACCAAATTTATTGAGATTGGGTGTATAAATTGCATGTTATAGCAAAAACAAAAGAGAAACACTTATTGTTGAAATATTATTCCACATATATATTTTTTGGTTTGATTAGAAAAATTAGAAAAAAATATTTGAGAGTTCTCGAAATATTTCGCTAAAATCCCACACAATAATTAATGTATTCTGCTAATGCTTCATTAAAAAATATGGTTTACCATCGCGAAAGCTTAGTTGCTTACTGAAATAACATATAAAGATAGGAAATTAAGAGTAATATTGAAATTACAATCATTCAAAAAATATGAAAATTAAAAAGCCTGTAATTCGCGAATTAGTTAAAATCAGTTGATGCGCATCCGCTTCTGGATACAACGAATCAGTCTCGTTCAATATTTATGCATATTTCGATGTTTCACGCATCGGCCATTGTGTGCCGTCAGTTGCATCTCATAATGCCAAAAACCCTAAACTGGGTAAAAGTCGCGCAATGTGCATAAGATTATGATGCGCATCCGGTTTCACTAGCGTCCATCAAAAATACGTTAATATACACCTATTTCAAGTAGATTTTTTAAGAACCGCGGATGTGCCTCCATTCTATTTTGCATAAAAAACCCATATTACCCGCGTATCTCTGTAATTTATGACACGCGTTTTCGCAAATATTATAATCGCGTATAAAGGATTTCATTTATATAACAAATTTTAAAGAAAATCGCGGTTTAGTATGCGGATTTGTCAAAATATATTTTTGCTGATTTTACTATTTTCAAGGTAAATATATCCGCGGTTTTAGTGGATGGATTCGATCGCGGATGGGCTCATTAGATCCGTCCCGTAAAAAAACTAAATTCACGCGGGGTTCAAAGGAAATTGAAAAATAGGTTTTTAAGAAAATTCACGCATGAAATTTTGGCCTTTAGACTTCAATTACTAGGATGCTGTACGGAGCACACTCATGAGATATACATTAAACGACGTAGAATCACGAGTTCTATAATCCTATTATAAGTTTGGAACATTATCTTGTTGCGCGTCCGAATTATTAAAAAAAATCAAAAAAACCCCGAAGTTCCGGCTTCAAAATGTCTGCATCAATTTTAGGTGGATGCAGTGGTTATATCAGAAAATCAGACACTAGTATCATTTCGCCAATGGAGTATTCTGTGATTCTTTCTTTGGGCATATGGCAATAAAGTGTAGGGTTAAGCTAGAAATCGGAAGAGAACATAAAAAACTTGTTGGCTTCAACCCATTTCTACCCATTTGTCTACATTGATGCCAACACAGTTTCCACGAAAATTAATTTTAATGGTGGACATTATGGGATCCCCCCTAAAACACTTCATTTTAAAGAATTTTAATCATACTATATGTAATACGTTAACAGTTCGCGAATTCTGAATGGGTGAAACTCGGATTCATCGATTGTAAAACATTTTTGGTTTTTACCATATGTTTTCTTATACCTTTTTTTTAAAAAATAATGATTCTTAAAAAAATGTTTTTGTTCCAAATTTAATGTTGTATTTCTATAACGTGGAAAAAATTTCAACCGGAGTAGGAGTCGACTCCGGCTCGTAGACTCCGACTCCTAAGCCCTGCTGGAAACTATTCGCTTTATTGCCGTTTTTTCTCATCTTAGCAGGACGTTTAAAAGAAATTGAAACAGACACATAGTCATTTTAGGGATACACATTAAATAATTAGGGATATACATTAAATCAAATTCTGGGTCGATTTATGCATGTCCGTCCATGTATTTTTGTGATCAATGTACAGGTCGCATTTATTTTCCAATTCTCAAATTCTGTCCAATTTTAATAACACGAAAATTCTGTCCAATTTTAATGCAATTTGGAAAATGTCACCAAATTTGTACTACAAAAGGTTTGAACAATTTGATTGAAATCGGTCCAGATTTGGATTCCGCTTATAAAAAATCGTGTTCTACGCGATTCTTCTGTTTGGCAATATATTCAAATGTTATAAGGGTGAGGATTGTCTTTATCAAGAACAATCTAATCGATAAAGGTATTAAGTTTCTTCCTGGTGTTATTGCGAGTTTTCAGGATCCGTTTTATCCCCGTTACGTTCAATTGTTTGCGAACCTTTCAGGAACAAGGTTGGAATCGAAGTCAATTGATTTTAGTCCCCTATGTATGTATATAAGTGGATTTGGATTACAAGTTACAAACCTTGTTCGGCGTAGTCAAAATTTTTCCTAAATAAAATATATTTATGCTTCAAAGTTTTAGGTTTTCCCTGAACAATGTAATTTGGCAACTTGTCATCCGAGTAATATCAAAGTTCCTTGCAAAAATTATTGGTACAATCATATGTTTTTCCATAGACACCATAAGACGGAGTATTCCAAATAACATGACTTGCAAAGCGTCATCGATAATTAAATTACACACCCCCCATGTTTATGTGTTTTAGCAAATACACATTATAGAATTTAACCACTAAACGAAGTATCCTTCATCGTTATATTTAATTAATTAGTATTCTCCAACAAATGCCTATTGAAGTTTTCGCATCAAGAATTTTTGTGGTTTTCAATGATGAACATATCAAAGGGATGAATATAATAATAATAGTTCCAGCATTCGACCCTCTCAATTGTGTAAATGTATATGTTTCCTTTGGCAAATGTCTTAAAAGAAACAAGGAAATCAATGCAATTACTTTAAGAGGATAATTCATGTGTATAATTATTTCCAATTCATTATCACCATAGGAAATTCGTTATAGCTTAAAATGATGTATTCGAAAATAGTTTTGTATTGGAATGAACGTTATTAAGTATTGCATTCAATGGATTACCATGAAAATAAGATCTATGAAATTAAAAGCAGTGCCGTTTATTACATACCATGTGAACACATAGATTTTATTTAGCATGTACATGGCATATGTTTAAAAATTACATCTTATAGGTTTTTTACATTAGCACGAAAATGCAGTTTTAGAGCTGTTGCGTCATTTATGTGCTGAAACAGGCAACATATTTCGTCATTTACCATACAAAAATAAATGACGTTAGCTGCGTCATTTATTCTAATCAACGCACGAAAACACCATACTATTATAACAACTCTGATTTTTTGCCATAAACTACCAAAAAATGCATCTGTTTTATGTTGTTGTTGTATGATACAGAAAAACAAAAATACTCAAACAAAATGAAAAGTGAGAATAAATGGTTAGAAAAACTTGCAAAAATTATGTTTTTCGTTTTTGAATAAGGTCAAATATTTGATAGACATTTGTGTTGTGAAATTTCTATTTTTTCGAATAAAAACTATCTTATAAGTGTGTTGTGTGCTTGTGTCTGTGTAAACAAATGACGCAAAAAGCAAATGTAAATAAACTATTTATTTTTAGGATTTCGTAAAACGAAATCATATAATGCGCTAGTACAAAAAGGCTTTTAGTCTTTTATGGAATGCACTATAACAAGGATATTAAAGCTAGACAAATAAGTGGTCAGGATGTGTATTTCATTTAAGTATATGGTGTAAAGTAGCGATCTGACGATCCTGTCATTTCTTTTGCCATACCTGGCCTTAAATCGTGGAATGTATCCACTACTGTGCTAGTATTTTATAAAAGATTTTAACAAGATTGACATAGAATTTGGTTCCAATTACCGTGTAGGCCTTCCTCTTGGTACCAACTACCATGTACATACACTACGGTTCACAATGGTTCAAGAATCGATTTTTCTGGCCAAAACTCCAAATTTTTTTCGTCACCGATTGTTGTTTTCTATATGGGATTCGATAGTAAAGATATTGAACTAAGGAAACCAAAAAAATAGGTCAAAGTATTGTAAGGTGTGGGTGTGGCGTGCTGCTAAAACGAAAATGTTTGACCAATTTTGTAAAATACGTAATTTTTGCAAATTATAAAATAACAGACATTGTGTTCATTGTTTTGTGATAGGTAGTAGGATTACCTTTGCCTTCAATAACCGTTTTAATAAATTGCCGTAGCGTTTACACGATGTGAGCTGTTTTATTTTTTCTCAGATACTAAATTTTGGTGAAATTCCAATTTTAGTGGACAAAAACTTTTTGGGATCAGCATGAAAAAACACCGTGATGATGAATGATGCTTGAGAGTGTCCTATTTCAGCCCATATTTAGCTTTGTACAAGTCCCGTTACGTCCCTTTAACACTTTTTTAAATTTATTGAAATTACATGGGAAAATATGTGTTTTCCATACTGTTTCCCATAATAATTATAGATTTTTTACACAAATTGACATTTTGTAAAATATATGAGATTATATCTGAGTAATATGAAAACTCAAGGAGTATTTCTGTTTTATTTTTGAAGAAATTTTAAATTTTTTTAATTTTTGGAATTTTGTTACTTGTTTATTGGTGTTATAGCTTTTTTTGATGCATCATAAAGCTGAAAGTGTTATCTGTCGAACAAAAATGAAATTATCTCTATCTGTTCCAAAGTTACAGAGTTTTGACCAGGAAAAAACGATTCTGAACCACTGTGCGGTCATAAGCACCGCATCAGGTAACTGTGTCGATACCACTGGATATCCAGAGCTTCAAAAGGAAGATTTTATCTACATCCGTTATAAGAGTTCCCTAATGTCTGAATTAAAATCACGAGATTGACGTTACATTGTTTCCGACATTTTCAAATTCCCTCAACTTGCCCCCCTCAACTTGGCCCACTCAACTTGCCCCACTCAACTTGTCCCCCTCAACTTGCCCCCCCTCAACTTGCCCCCCTCAACTTGTCCCCCCTCAACTTGCCCCCCATCAACTTACCCCCCATCAACTTGCCCCCCCCCCAACTTGCCCCCCTCAACTTGCCCCCCTCAACTTGCCCCCCCTCAACTTGCCCCTCAACATTCTGAAACTCTAAATAACTTATTTCATGTTGTTTAGTCGATATTTCATATTATACTTTCTACAAAATGTATTTCAAACAATGTTCACACTGCCTGTTAATTTCCATATCAAGCTTTTTGTAGAAAATTATCTTATGTTGAAACTGAGGTATGGGGTATTGTAACTCGCGATCAGTTTTACTGTACCATAACTTTTGACCGCATTTCGGTAAAATAAACTGTTTTAGCCCGATTCACCGAGGGGTTTCTTAAAATAATAAATTGAGCGGAAGCTGTGGTCGTACTAATGTAAAAAAATCGGAAAAAATCGTTGAAAAAAACGAGTTTCATTATGTTATTTTCCAATTAGTGGTTTTACAACACAATGTAGAGCTTAATGCTCAAAGGAGAAGTTAAAGGGTACAATTCAGAGTTGAAGTTTCTAATGTATAATTTTTAGTATATCCACTGTATCTACCTCAAACGGATGCTGACATTTTGAAACCAGAAAAATGGGGTTTTTTGAATTTTTGCTCTAATCGGGACGCGCAGCTGGATTTCCCTAAAAGCTTATTACTGGATTGTAGTACTCGCGATTTCGCATTTTTTTAATGTATAACATGAGGTTGTAGCCCTCACAGGATCACAGTAATCTGCGCCCAAACACGAAATTTTTGTGCGTAAATTTTTCTCAAAAACCTATTTTTTTGTTTTAAAATTTACAAACGTCAATCGATTTCCGTGCAAACCCGCGTAAATTTAGTTTTTTTGCGTTCTGAATCTAACAAGCCACGACGCGTAAAAATCCACCCACTAGATCGGCGGATATGATACCCCTCAAATTTCGAAAATTTGCAAAAAATTATTTTGAAAATATCGCATAATAAAACGCGTTTTGGTTGTGTCAGTTCTACTCAAATAAATAGATCGATATGCGTGTTTAAACTGCGCGAAAACAGATATTTAAAAACTCTCGTAAATCCAGAGATATAATAAATTTTTTCTAAAAATTGAGTGGGATGCTACATCCACGGTTCTTGATGGATCGCATTGAAACGGCATAGAATGATGTATTTTTTAATGGTGATTATTGAAATCGGATGCGCATAAAATGTAAATGAACTTCGCGGAAATTATGACCATTTTACTGTGTTTTGTACCATAATATGCAGCAGATGCTACATCGTGGTCGCCAAATATAATTTGACAAACTGTATATCAAATAAGAGGGATTGATTCGCTGTGTTGGAAAATCGGATGCGCATCATGTCATTTTCATAATTGCGCGGTTTATATGCATCTCAAATGTTGTAATATTCAATATAACATTATTTCAACGTTATGCCACCATTGGAATTCCTTGTGATTTGGTATAAGGTTCTAATAATATTTTCCAATAGGAAAACTATAAGCGAAAAATTTGTTACAACGAAATATTATCATTATTGCGTGAAATTTTGACGAAAATGCAGAAGAACTCAAACATTTTTTCTCCAACTTTTCCTAGAAAACCATAAAAAAATAAAATTAGAATAATATGATTTTAATTTTTTCGTAATATTTTCTTCGTATTTTTGCAAATAACATGAATACTATAGCTCCAACCTTCACAACCTAGGTTTCATTTTATTCCTCAAAATGTCTGGATGCTGTTATAATTTTTATATTTATTTTTCGTAAGTATGACCGCAATTGTTTCAAAAATATGTTTGTAAATACGTGAAATTATTTAACAAATTTGATTATTCGCGAATCTATTGAGACTTCGCGATTATTTTTTGCATCATCGCAAAGGTTACGAATTCAGTTAACGATAATAGGATATAACAGCTAAAAATATTAAGCCGCGTTTTTTTAGAATTTTTTCTAATTATTATAATTCAAAACAGTCATATCTTTTGCTCGCAACGATCAAAGTTAGTAACGAAAACAGATTTGGAATGCTTATTTTTTTCTTAATCTATGTACCAAAAATCATTGATGTAGTATCAAAAATTTTTTTTGATTTTTTTGAAATGAAAAAGACAATTTTAGACATTTTTCCTGATATTTGGGATTTCAATGCATTGTCGATATATTCATCACATTGTATTTGAAAAATATGCTAGAAACAGCTTGATAGAGTAATTTTACAAGAACGAAATGTTCTGTAGACTTGCGAATAACATAACAGCGGCTAATTTTTCCAAAGATAAGTCTATGAATAATGTAAGTTTTGGAGATATGGTGCGAAATAAAAAAAGAAAAAAAAAAAAAATAATGTAGTTTTCAGAAATATCATGCATTTTGAGGCAATAAACGCAGTTTTTCGAGTTGATTATTTCTCTAAATATTTTCGCCATGCTCTTATCTGCAAGTTTACTTCAGAGATTTGAGCAAGATTCGAATTAGTTTGAGAGATATTGCCTCGATTCGCTGTAAAAAGTCAATATTTAGACATGTTTAGACGAGGCCATAAAATCTAAACCCGATCTAACAACACAAAACCCAAATATGGTTTTTGTCGACTAGGTCTATACATTCATAAAATCCGCATTAGAAATTGTTTGCACACAATTACTTCGAAAATGTTGCACTGTGTTAAACGCCAGGAGGGGTTTCTTGCCTTCACAAAAATTAATATTTCAAAAAAACTTTAACGGTGGCGACACCGAGTGCATTTTGAAAAAAGTTGGCGAAGCGACCCCATGCTGCAATATAAATATGTATAAAAAAACAATTGGACAATTATTATGCTAGGGCTCCACGTAATTTGCAATAATGCTGTAAATTTCTCTATCATGATAGAGACAAATTGTAGCATGGGACCAAAATGGTGTATTATACACAACACCTATTATATATTAGGCAGTAGGCTCGTTAGTTACACAGGAGACACATTATTGCAATTTCCATCAGAGGATAGGTCAGTATTTCTTTTTCCATATGTAGGCTACTTTGCTGGTATATGCCCTCCAGGAAGTAAAATATGGGCCAAATTTTTATATTTTTCATACAAAAGTAATGGTCCATTTATCCCACTAGATAATATGAGATCATCATCCAAAATTGTAGTCATGTTCTTTGACATAAACTCTTACGTCGTCCCAAATCCCATGACCATTGATCTATAATTGCGACCTCTAGCGTGCTTCTGATTACACTACACACAAATAACTGCATATATTAGGCTGCAACTCTGTTATCTGAGCACGTAAATCAACATAATTGGCATCAATGGAAAGGTCAAGAAATTGCAAAAATTACAAAAGTTGTGGTCCATTTAACCCTCTAAATATCATCTGATCACTATCTCAAATTACAAGCTTCTTCTTTGTCATATACTCTTACCTTAGTTAAAATTTCGATCGGAATATTATTGCGTCCTACAGAGCAGATACAAAATTTGATAAAAATTATGGTTTTGGTCAATTTCACCCGCTAAATACTTCACGATCATCACCAATAACAATATGTGTCTCTTTTGGTCTGAACCCGACCTCCATGCAAAATTTCGTGACGCTCGATCCATAACTGCGGCCTGGAGTTTGATTACAGTTTATAATGGACCGACGGAGGGACGGACACACATCTCAAAATCGCTCTATCTCGTCGAGATATGAAGATTGGTATACCTCATAGTGGTGTAGGGTATAAATAGTAACACCTACGAAAATACCACTAAGTTCAATATTGTAGAGAATTTTCACTGCTTCAACTTTTTTTTAGTCCGATTACGATAGGACTTGCGGTTTCTCAGCAAAATGGGGAAAACCTGAAAAAACACTTAAAATATGAACGTTGACCGCGATTTATTTGAAAATCCTTTCTGCGATTTTTTTGTTTTTTTAATTTTTCTTATCTATGAACATTGTAGTTTCAAAATCCGCGAGAACTTCCCAGGTGTAAGCATCTTTCATTTAAAATTAGTTAAGGTGCACCATGAGTAGTCACAAAACGGTCTCGCAAAAAAATTTCAATATACTTCCCTTTTTGGAATAGGCCCCATTTATACGTTCCTTCTGATTTTTGGTATTTTGAGGGTTTTAGCTGCATTTTTTGACAGAACTACCCGTAATTTGATATTTTAGGTTCCCTGCAGTCACACTTTGATATAGCTCCCACATAAAGGTACCACCTGATTGAACACATGTGCATAACCTACACCACACTGAGGTAAGGCGTATTAGCCTTTGTGCATTTGTATGTAACATGCTTAAGGAAACGAGATCGACCCATAGTTCCTTTGGGGGATATACATAGAATCACCGGTCGCATTTATTATCTGATTTGGCTAAAAATTTGGGAAGACCACTTTTTTAGCCATAGGAAGAACGCCATTGCTTTTAATACAAATCTTTTCAGATTTGGGTATAGCTCCTATATATATTTTCGGCCGATTTCAACAATTTGCGGTACCAATCACGCTATATATGTCCGATTTTGATAAAACTTGGAATGTTTGACTGAATTCGGTCAACAAATAAATGTGCCAAATTATATCGAAAGCGGTGCAGATTTAGATATATGTAGCTCCCATAGATATTTTCGACCGATTTCACGTTTTTGCTGCACCAAACACGACATATTTGTTCGATTTCGATGAAATTTGGAATGTTTGACTGAATTCGGTGAAGAAATAAATGTACCAAATTATATCGAAATCGGTTGAGATTAGGATATAACTCCCATATATCTGTCAAATTTTGATGAAATTTGCAAAGTGTGACGGAATTTGGTCTAGAAATAGGCATGCCAAGTTCTATCGCAATCGGTTCTGATTTAGATATAGCTCCTATATATATTTTACGACTTTGATCCTTCCCTTACTGGTTGTTCAAAATACTTTGAACAGAATTTTGTTGTTGCCATCTCTTTGCGAGTGGGCATCATGTTCAAAATACTTAGAACAGATTTTCAACTTTTCCATTGATTTGATAATGGAAGTGTTTTAAGATAAGAGTTGAAGATCCCCCATGCAGTGGTAGCTGGTATCGATAGTTCTTTGTGTGTGCGCTATGCACTTAAAATTTTATGGCACATGCATTGTGGGAAAACTCTTCAACTATGAGATGTTTGTATTTTTAGAACATAGAGTTTAGTGATAAGAATTGTAATGTAAGAGTAGCCTAAGAATTATTTTGTATTGATACAGTTAAGCAAAATATTATTGAAATATATTAGTGACTTACAACCACTCATTGTGTTAAGACGTCTGCGTCTTTTTTCTTATTTTTAACAGACGAGCTGCGGCTGTCTGTTGGATGCTGCGGCATCAAATTTATATTTAGTCAACCCTAATGTACACATACTATACATTGAATCTAATGAAATATATTAGTGACTTACAACCACTCATTGTGTTAAGACGTCTGCGTCTTTTTTCTTATTTGTTACAGACGAGCTGCGGCTGTCTGTTGGATGCTGCGGCATCAAATTTACATTTATTCACTGGTTTTAGATTAGATTAAATAATTTGGGCATTTGGGGTATCCGTGGTCGAAAAATTTTTGCTCCTAAAATTACTTAACGCCTTTTTACTTTTTTTTGTACATTCATAGGCCGAGAGTCCTTACCTGTTGGCAGAGTCGTCTCATTCGTTTTTCCTTGCTTTGATTCTGATTTAAACAATTTAGATTTCCATTATTAATGGTGCAAAAATGTATAAGCGCTACATGCAGGAGGATTTAAATATTTTCTCCGACAGCTACCCAATAATTATTTATGTGAACTTGCTTATTTTGCAAGGGTATATAACACTTTAATTCCAAAGCTTCCTTTACTTTTTTATATATTAAATTTTTAGTCAGAAGTTTTATTCTCCCCTCTAACTTTAATATTAAAAAGTCAATAGCTTCAAGATTTTCTATGGCCTTTTCAGAGCTTTTCTTTAACAATAGAAACAATTTTCTATAGCCTATAACAATGATTTTCAATACAACTTTAAAAATGTAACACTTACGAGGTATTTTTTTATCCTAGAGATTTTATTTAATTTAGTTTATTGTTACTCTTGAAAGAGAGGCACTAAAGGAAATGACAAATAAAGCTACGCCACAACATTGACAAGAAGAAAACATTTTCCAGCCACCCCTTTTTTGCAAAGAAGTGTACAATGCTTATTTTCCCCCCTCAGCTTTGTTGTGGATCCATAACATTGTGTCAACTTGTTTTTGACACGTTTCCCCAAGGGAAACAGTTCAACAATACAGTATTGATAAAATATTTTCCATTGGATGATACACAATCATACATACATACATACATACGTAACACCTACAATACCACCAACTCGATCGACATCGACATTCCCATAACAGTCAACTTGGCCGGAAACAAATCCAATGAATAAAACTGTATTCAATGGATGTCACTTGAAGTGTCATCGTGTGTGTGTGTGGGCATATGTGAGGGGGAAGCATTGCCTTGTATTTCATTTCTGTTTTTTCAGTTCTTCGTATTTTTCTATCACTTTATTCAATTTCACCTTTTTGAACTTTATTATTTATATTTCCATAGGCTTTACTATTTGGTTTTGTCAATATATGAGGCATTTCGCTAGAGTTGGAATATGTTAAGAACCAGAAAAAAAACTTGTGGAAAAAGTTTAGTTAGGTAGTAAAGTGATGCAATTTGTAAAAGAAGACGACGACTAATGGATTTGTTCATTTATTATACTTTTAAAAAGTCCTCATATGAGAGTTTTTCGAACTCTGTCTGAGAAGAGTGTTCAATAACTATACTAGAAATATATTTCATGAATTTCCCATTTTTCATGTGGCCACCACTCCACCACACATTCGTTTACGTCTATAAAACATATGTTGGGCTTAAATGTGAACACCTTGTCAAGGACATGGTTAAGAGGATGGGGTTTTTGTTTTCTCTCTTAGACGGTTATTGTTCCACTTCTGTTCGGGTGACATGTCCACATACATACATGCATGCAGGCGTGTATGGATTTTGTTGCTAAAACATATTTCAGGGAACTGTTTTTGTATGTATGTGTCATGATAGAAAATATTTCATGGGCTAGAGAATTGTTTATTTTTCTGTTGGTTTCAACAGCCCTTCCGTATCCTTACAAGAGCATGAACGAGGACAACAACACCAAATGAAAAAAAAATGTTTGGTTGTTTACGAAAAACAAATTCCCAATTGTATGCTAAAAAATTTCATTAATTCTATAGACAAACAAAAATGTCTCGGTTTTTCCTCAATAGATTTAGAAAATTCTTTTTTCTTTGATGAAATGGGGTTTAATTGAGACTGGTATTACTTCCAAAGGGAAGAACTCGATTAAATAAATAACAATATAATTTGGAGCTAGTTGTTATTTGGTTCTCTTCAAATGAAATATAAATTTCTTACAAGTTGGCCTACATATTAAATATGTAATTTAAGTAAATATTTAAGGGCAACAAAAGTATACACTTTTATAGATCAAAGTTATGACAAATTGAAATTGTGGTTTAAGACCCCAAATTTTGTGTATTTTATATACATTTCAGGCAATTGGAAGTCGCTTTAGCTCTGTCCGGATCAAAAGATTTGGTCCAAAATTTGAACCTCTTAATTTATTCAAAATTTAATAAAATTCAAATATGGACCCTATTTTCGGGTACCTCCCCACAATAGATCAAAATTTTTCGCTGAAGTGGTGCGCACCAAAACACTCAAAGGGAGTAAAAGATTTGATCCAAACCTTCCCCATCGTACTGTTGCTTTGTCATTTGTCATTATATAACAGTCGCATTTTTATACCATCAGCATTTATGCTAACGAGTGTGTGTATACACTCATACGGGAAAAATGTGCCTTATCGAAATAATGGTTTTAGACCCCAAGTATGTTTGGACGAAATGT
Source organism: Musca autumnalis (assembly GCF_047663935.1). Lineage (NCBI taxonomy): Eukaryota > Metazoa > Arthropoda > Insecta > Diptera > Muscidae > Musca > Musca autumnalis. The sequence continues at coordinate 40,541,575 of NW_027412088.1, read as the reverse complement.
GTTCAGACAATTTGGAGTTGATTTAGCAATGTCCGTCTGTCTGTCTCTCTCTCTGCTTGGCTGGCTGGAGCGCACTATAACTCTCGAACGGATCAACCGATTCGGCCCAAAATTTGGCTTTCGTAACATTTTGTCCAAACTTAGTTTAAGTTCGATGATGGGTTATATCGGCCCACTCCTGCCGGTACCTCCCCCACAAAAGTTCGGATAATTTGTACGCACGATAACTCTTGAAGGGAGTAACCGATTTGGTCCATACTTTCACATCGTGAAAATTTTACCAAACTTAGATGACTCCTTCGGCTACCTCCCACAAAATTTGGGAAAAGTATCGCTTTGATTTTTGATTTTTGTTGTAGCAACTTGTATTCACTGGCCCCAATACGACGGTTTCATTAGGGACAAGTCCATACTTCCTGAGAAAATAGCCTGAAATGTGCAAAAAAAAACCTCTATGACACCGTGTGTAGTGCTTGGAGCGCAAGTAACTTTCGAACGGATCTGCCGATTCGGTCCAAACTGTGGCTTTCGTAATATTTTGTGCAAGCTTAGTTTAAGTTCGAAGATAAGCCACATTGGTCCACTCCTTCAGGTACCTCCCCCACAAAACTTCAAAATGTTCGGAAAAATTTTGCGCACGATAACTCTTGAAGGGAGTGACCGATGTAATCTATACTTTACACATCCTAATATATCTACCAGATATAGTTCAGGTTCGAATATGGACTATATTTGTCCACTCCTTCGGGTACCTTCCACTCAAAATTACGGATAAATTCACTTTAAGACCTGATCTCAAATCATGCATTCGTTGCCTCAATAACGACAGTAAAAGTTTTTTTCAGGGGCAAGTTCATACTTCTTGAGAAAACAGCCCGAAAGGAGTAAAAAACACCTATGGCACCATATGCGTATGAATATTTCGTTCACAATTTGGATATCGTAATATTTCTTATAGGTACACTCCTTATGGTACCTCACCCACAAAAGTTCGAAAATATTTGCTAAAATGGTACGCGCGACATTTCATAAACGTAGTAACCGAGTTGTTCCAAGCTTTGGATCTCTAAATATTTTGTCCAAACGTAGTTTATATTCAAATGTGGGCGCTATCGGTCCAATCCTTGGGGTATCTACCACCCACACAATTGTTCAACATTTTTGTGTGGTTAGGGGTCTGTTCGAGGATACTTTGAATATTTTTACCCGAAAATTTTTGAGCTTTAATCCAATCCATATTTTTGTCGGTTCATACGCCCAAAATTTTGAAAACCCCTCAAAATACATAATTTTTTTGTGAAAAAAGTGTTTAAATCCGTACAGGCTGAGGGTATATCTCTGTCGGCAAAGCCGACTGATACTTTTTTACTTGTTAAGGGTTTAGCTTCATTATCACACCGGTAGTTTGAAGGCTGTTGCCTTAAATATTCCACGGAACTGGCTGAAGTTTGGTGTTTTGTCTTCATTTGGAGTATGAAACTTTCCATATGAAATTTCTGACGTTAATATTCCACTGAAATGACTGCAATTTGTAATTTAGTCTTCAATGGGGTTATGCTTGTTCTTGTGAATGTTGGCACAGTATAGGACTCTCGAAAACAATATAGTATGGACCTGTAATCCAAACACAGCTGAGAGACCTTAACATATAAAAAGAAAAATGTTCAAACCTATTCAGATGAGCGGGAGTGTATGTATAATACTTTTTTACTTGTCCTTCTTGAAGTGAATGGGCAGAAAATCTATAATAATTGTTCCACAAACATCCCATTCGGGACAAGGGAGACTTCTCTCATATCAATGAGTGCACCCCAATTCATATTAGCTCAATGATATCTAAACAGCTGAATTTTATGCAACCCCTATTTTTGGTCCGATTCATGCCAAATTTTGAGACTGGCTTTTTGGCTTCTGATTACATTACAATCGAAACATATGACATATGCAAAATTACGCAAAATGAATAAATTATTGCATATGCAAAATTTATGCATTTTACATATTTTTTATGCAACAAATATTTCAATAATAGGTATAAAAATGTTTGTGTGTACAATTTTTCTGTTTAAAATTCTCTTAAGACAAGTCAATAAAAAAGAGAAATGTATAACCACAGCCACATCCTTCAAAATACCGAAAATCCGGAGGTATCGCTCTATGAAGGCTATACGAAGGCCTGAACCTTAAGCGACAAATTTTAGGTGGAAAGTTTTTTACCCCCAAGGAAGACTTAATACCAAATTTCAGCCATTTCGGAGGGATATTGAGGCCACAACCTTAAAAATACCGAAAATCGGGAGGTACCGTTCTATGGGGGCTATATGCCAAATTTCAGTCATTTCGGTGGGATATTGAGGCCACAACCTTCAAAATACCGAAAATCGGGAGGTACCATTCTATGGGGGCTATATGAAGACGTGGACCTATACCGACAAATTACAGGTAGAAAGTTTTATACCCACAGCGAAGACAAAATGTCAAATTTCAGTCATTTCGGTGGGATATTGAGGCCAAAACCTTCAAAATACCGAAAATCGGGAGGTACTATGTTATGGGGGCTATATGAAGACGTTGACGTATGTCATGAAATTTAAGGTAGAAAGTTTTATACCCCCAAGGAAGACTTAATACCAAATTTCAGCCATTTCGGAGCGATATTGAGGCCACAACCTTCAAAATACCAGAAATCCGGAGGTACCGTTCTATGGGGGCTATATGAAGACGTGGACCTATACCGACAAATTACAGGTGGAAAGTTTTATACCCACAGCGAAGACAAAATGCCAAATTTCAGTCATTTCGGTGAGATATTGAGGCCACAACCTTCAAAATACCGAAAATCGGGAGGTCCCATTCTATAGGGCTATATGAAGACGTAGACCTATGCCGAAAAATGTTAGGTGGAGTGTTTTATACCCCCAACGAAGACTAAATACCAATTTTCAGTCATTTCAGTGGGATATTGAGGCTACAACTTTTAAAATACCGAATATCGGAGGTACTGTTGTATGGGGGCTATATGAAGACGAGGACCTATGGGGACAGATTTCAGTTGTAAAGTTCAGTGTAAGTTCGGTGGGATATTTAGACCACAAATCCTTGAATATATTTTTGCATATGGTTTTGCATATGCTCATTTTATGCAGATATGTACAAATATGTCAAAATATGCACGAGATGCAGAATATGCAAAATATGCAAAAATTTCTGAGCCTAATTCGTTTTATTTTGTAATAAAAGGAATTTCTGTCTAATCAGATTTTCTCTACGATCATCCTAACCATATATGCATTTGCATAGGATTCCGCTGTCTAATGATATGGTACCTATTGTTTATCGCCGAGTTCGAAAGGCTTTTCTTAAGACACCACTTTGTAGAGAAGTTTTACATGTCTGAAATACTCAGGAAATATCGCCAACATTACTGAGGGGTATTTTGCCACCGTTGAAAATTTTGATGTTGACTGGCCGTGGAATCGAACCCACGACCATCAGCGTGCAAGGCGGATGTGCATACCATTGCGCCGCGGTGGGCAGAAAATCTACAAAAAATTATCAATATAAAATACTTATCATCAGTTAAGATAGTCTGCTCCTCCAAGGAATAAGCCTAATGTCGATGTATGTTCTCGAATAAATGCCAATGCTAAAACTTCTTTGACTTAGTTATGTATATGAAATAGTACTTTAAACCAACTTAAAACACTTTGAAATTTTATTTACACTGCCACAAAAAAAAAAAAAAAAAAAATATTTAAATTCTGGCCACAGTTTCCGAATACTATTATAAGCTTTGTAGCATTGCATACGTTGAGTGGGCTTAACCGAGACGTTGTTTAACAAACGCCACAATTAAAGCGGTCATTTATACATACAATAAAGCAGTGGTAACTGGAGCAAGGCTAACATATGTCTTAGTCGATGAATGCTACCGATTAAAGGGGGAAGTTTTATTGTTCGGTATCACTAAAATATTGGGATCTTGCGGAGCAATCCACATTGAACAAGTGTAATAAACAAAACCAAAAATGGTCAATACGTTCAAGTGCAACAACACACACGTTTTTGTTTTGCCTACACTGAGTATCGAGGAAACAGTGTTTCCTTTCTTATGAAATTTGTAATCATGGACCTTCCAATATAGTGTTGTACAATGTGGATAGGGACTTATGCTGGAATTTTATACAGTGGAATGAAAGACACATCAGAGTGATGGCATATCATTGATCAGAGATAAATTCAAATGTATTCCTACCATTCCTCTGTGGCAACCACATTTATTTCCGAACGGATTTATCCTTAAACCGCGGTTATTTCACAAATGGGTCTAAAAGTCGTTACGGTTATTTTTTTTTAAATTCGCATTGGTCGCAAAACAAAATCAACATGTGGTCCCCTGAATTATTGGGCATAACTAAGATAATAATCACAAATGTGTTTTTGCATATAGTACAGACTACTTGTCTGTCGCAGCCTTACACCAATAATAATTTTCAAAAAAAAAAAAAATATTTTCATAATACTGTACATTTGCCACGCACACATTTAGTAATTCCAAAGGTACATTCAGGAATCCCCCCATCAGTAGGCAAAACTCGTATAAAAGTCTGCATTGTGTGGCTTGCTAGTGGGAATGTTTTCCTATGCGTTTATGCTTTTTTGAAAGTTGTTGCGTAGTTGATCCCGCTGTGGGGATGTTTTCGTACTGTTTTTGTTGTTTGGCCCAAAAAAATAGAAAAAGTTTTAATTGAATCCATAAATTTTTCTTGCCATTTTCCATTCTCGTTTATGATGGTCTCTACCACCACTGCCACCACAAATCTTAACAGCCAAAAATAGTTTTTGCTTTATACCATCCGACAATGAATACTAAAGACATTTTTTTTGCTGTTTTTCTTCTCTGTTGGCTGATGCCGAGTGGCGTTGGCCAAAGTGTTAACGTGGTAAGTTGTGGTCTTAGCGGTTGTACACATTTTAGTTGGTGTTGTTGTTTTGTTCATTGTTCTTCCTCTTCCCAATCATCATCATCATGCCGTTTTGCCTAACTGCCAAGAATATTTTGAGTCAAATCCTTCTTTGGCTTGTTGTTTTGTGGGTGAATTGTACGTTGGCTTCGTTTCGTCTGTTGGAACTGTCAAAATATGCAAAAATATTAATTAGTTAAAATGTCTTTTGTTGACATCGTTTGTATTCACTTATTGTTTATAAGTGTCGTAAAAGGATTTCGTTTAAGTCTCTGCAGCGTTTGAGTAAAGAGCAGTTTAGAGAAACTTTAGAATGGCATTACTAAGCTTATGACATGGAAATAGGGCGAGTGCACTTTGGAGACCAATGACAGAAGCTTAAATTGTTTAGGGAATATATTACAAAGTTACATAAATCCTTGACAGGACAAGGCACTAGCAGCAGCTGTGACAAGGGGACCACAAATGTCTGAGAGGATTTTGTAGATATTGTAATAAAAGGAGATTTGTTGTTTGTTTGGAAATTAAAAACCCTGAGATTAAGACTTCAAAAAAATCACAGATATTCATAAGACCAAAGCAGAGAGAAACTCACAGCAATATCCTTATTTCGATAACATGTCAGCGTTATGGCTAGTATTTTAGAAGTTTTGCTCAATGCAAACAGCATAAAAATCACTGGCTATGTATCGAGACAAAATGAGGAAGATGAGGACATTTGTTGTTTTTGGAAATTAAAAAACTAAAAACCCTCAGATTAAGACTTCAAAAAATCACAGGAATTCATATGTCCAAAGCAGAGGAAAACACTTAACAATATCCTCATTTCTATAACATATCAGCGCTATGGCTATTATTTTCCAAGTTTTGCTCAATGCAAACATCATAAAAGTCACGAGGTATGTATCGCGACAAAATGAGGGAAGTGACATTTTTTATGAAGAGTGAAGAGGGAAACCGTACTTTGAAAAATAAAAATGTACACAGAGATCACTTACTTCGGTGAACCTTTACAGAACATAGGCCGAACATGGACAGGATTCCCACTCCTTTCTGCCTGTTGCTTTTCGTTCTCAATTTGGAATATCGTGTTTTTATACCCTCCACCATAATATTGAGGGTATAATTAAATTTGTCATTCCGAAAAAAAGTTAAAAGGGAAATGAGACCTTGACGATTTTGACCGTGAATGTGAGGTTGAATGGATTTTATGTGTTCACAATTTTTATTCTTTAAGACGAGAGCTACGAGTAAACCCAAATTCTTAGCGGTTTAGAAGATATGTGCCTGAAAAAATGATCCATTTTGTCATCAAGGTCTCAGTTCTTGGGGCCTATAACCGCGAAAGTTGAAGTGATAGGGAAAAACGACGGAACACGTGTCTTCTTATTTTTGGTCTTCTATCCCGCTGTGGTGTCAGAATACGGTTAATAATATTTGTGTCGTACAGTGTAAGTGAAAAAGAAAAGTCAACGATTCGAATCCACACATTTAATACTAAAAATAATATTCGCCCTAATAGGCAAAATTTTCAAATAAATAAAAATTAGCTTGAGCCTTCCAGCCAGAACCATATCCTTGAAAAATATATCAAAAAATTTTTATCACGGCGTGTTAGCGTTCAGAGCCAAATACATAACCTTCAAAGGCAGCGCTAAGCGTTTGTCATGAAATCCATACGAATTGAATAGACAAATAATCCAGCACCGTAAAAAATTGCATTTGAAAGAAGAAAAGTTCTATGACACACTGATGAGCCTTACTAACAGCGAAATTAGTCAAATAAATTGGTGGTTGTTTGGATTCGAATCGTCGGCTTTCCTTTTGCAAAAATTATAGGTCATTAAGCTCGACTACTTGAAATTTGTTAGTATGGATCAAAGCCTTCATACAGCCCCCACAGAACGGTACCTCCCGATTTTCCGTATTTTGAAGGTTGTGGCCTCAATATCTTCGTGGGGGGTATACAACTTTCCACCTGAAATTTTTAGGTGTAGGTCCACGTCTCTCTACAGCCCCCATAGAACTGCACACCCGATATTTTGAGGTTGTGGTCTCAATATCCTAACGAAATGGCTAATATTAATATAATAGTATTTAGTCTTCGTTGATGACATACAACTTTCCACTTGAAGTTTCTCGGTATAGGCACACGCCTTTATATAACCCCCATAGAACGTACCTTCCGATTTTCGGTATGTCCAAAGTTTTACCTCAAATGGCTGAAATTTGATATTTAGCCTTCACTTCAACTTCCACCAGAAATTTGTCGGTATAGGTCCACGTTTTTATAGAGCGCCAACCCACCCCCCAAATTTTCCGTATTTTAAAGGTTGTGACCTCAATATCCCATCGATGTGCCTGAGATTTGGTATTTAGTCCACCTTGGGGGTACACAACTTTCCATCTGAAATTTGTGGGTATTGGTCTTCATATAGCTCGCATAGAACCGCACTTTCGGGGGTTTTTTGACCTCCACAAAAGGTTCGGCCGGGCCCCACTAACACTGTTCTTAATTGTTTTATTTCATCTTGCAATTGTTTACTACATCGAAGCCTTGGCCTTCCAGTTCTGGGTGTTTCGCAAGGCGGCCCATATTAAATGCATTTTAAGCGGGTTCATTGTGACTTATTCTTATCAAATGGCCTAGCCAAAGCACTCGGTAAATATACTGATGTTGTAGTATAGCCGGTACCGCTCGTGATTCATACGACGTCGATATTCACCGTCAACGCATATTGGCCCGTAGATTTTCGAAGAGTTTTCCTATCAAACATATCAAGCACTGCCTTATCTGCCAACGCAAGTGTCCAGGCTTTGGAACCATGCATAAGCATGATAAGTATCGATATTTTGTAAAGTTTAATTTTTGTTTGAGATGTGGCTTTGTTTTCTTCTTCGTATTTTACAACTGATGTTGTTTGTTGTGCTTAAAGCGGCGTCAAGGTCGACGAAGTCTTTTACTACCTCAAAATTGTAGATACCAACATTCACAGTTGGTGCGTCGACATCATCAAATTGGTCTTCTCGCAATACAATAGCGAGCGGACTTATGGCCCTTTCTTGTGGACGGGACACAGGAAGCTCAGCTTCCAATCGTCGGGTACGCATTCTTCCCGCCATATGATGCAAAATAATGGATGCATACACTGGTTGTGAACAGCTCGGCTGGTAAACCATCGGCTCCTGCTACCTACCTATTCTTCAGCCGATTGATTACTGTCTTCACCTCATCTTGGCCAGGCGGTATACATTCAATACCATCTACTGGGACTGGATCTGTGGCATCTTCTCGCTAGTATTGGATATCAACTGTTTGGAAAAATTATCTTTCCATATCCTGAGCACACAATCTGTATCAGATACCAAATTACCTTGCTGGTCTCTACAGAAGGATGCGCCTGTACCAAAGCCATCAGTTTGATATTTCATTCTTTGGGACAACTCGTACTTCATTCTGGCTCCTATACATTTCGATTTTTCATGTTCCCGCTTTTCCATTTATATGTTTTTCGTTGAGAAAAGACGTTTCTCCTCTCTCCTTTTCTCAAGATACCTCCCTTGATGGCTACACGTTGCTACTGCTAATACAGAAGTCTTACATACATACATATAAGCCGCATTCTTATTTTCGGTTGTAGCACGATACTCCAGGTCATCCATTGAGTTCCTTGATGGAGGTTTCTGGTATCCAAGAATGGATTTTGCGCCTATGTGCGTGGAGTGGGTAATATTTTGCCAATATTCTGATATGTTATCGGTACATGGAGTGCAATTGGTCTAGTTGAGTGGAATATACTGTGGCTATCTGTTGAGATTGCGGATTACCGATGTCCAACTTCCGTGCTGTGTTTGTGCTGCTACCTTTATTCGGTATGTTTGTGGGCAAGGTAGTGATCGGAGACGATGTTTGCTCCTCGGAACGATCGTACATCCAACACGCTCGATGAATGTTTTCCATCTATCACATGAAATATCGAATTTATGCAGGTGGAACATATGCCCAATTATGCCTCTATCTCACGGTATGTCACATGACGATTTTGTATTATAAGTTCACGCACGGCATCAATGTTGTCTGGTGTCAGTGATATAAGATGGTTCTTCATCGCCATATAAAGATCTAAGTTCATCGATGTACTCTTGTCATGATAATCCGGGTCGTTTGTGAAAAATGATCGGGCGATAATATTCACAAAAAATCAATTTTTTGGCAAATTAATTTTTTCACATTCATCCGCTACGTCACCCAAAGTTACATTATCATTAAAAGTGAAACGAAATTTTGCTCCCCAAAGGTTTAATTTTGAGCAACATCGTCCCATTTTTATTCCTGAAGACAATTCTATTTAAAAACAAATAAAAAAGTATCAGATATATACTCAGCCTGTGTGAATAGTAACACTTCTTTCCCAAAAAACGTATGTATTTGAGGTGGTTTCAAAATTTTGGGCGCATGAACTTGCAAACAAAACAAGTAAAAAAGTATCAGTCGGCTTTGTCGACAGAGATATACCCTCAGGCTGTGTGGATTGAAATACTATTTTCCCCCAAAAAATATGTATATAGGGTGGTTTTCAAAATGTTGGGCGTATGCACCGACAAAAGTATAGATAGGATTAAAGCTCAAAAATTTGCGGGGATATCAATAGGTAGGGCTTTTTTCACACTAGCCTACGAAAAACATAATATTGCTGTAAACAGGGCCACTAGGAAAACCTTCGGGAACAATGTCCAAAGGATCCTCGAATCACACAACAATGTTGAACATTTGTGTGGGTGGTACCACAAGGATTGGACAGATTTGGGTCAAATTTGAACATAAACGAAGTTTCGACAATATTTAGAGATCCAAAGTTAGGACCAAATCGGTTGCTACATCTATTAGAAATCGCGCGTACCATTTTAGGTACCTATAACCACTACTTTCGAATTTCATCTAATATTCGAAGACATATTACAATATCCAAAGTGTGCACGAACGCTGTATTCGGTTCGAGACGTCCAGCTACTTCATATGGTGCCATAGGGGGTTATTACAACTTTCAGGCTGTTTTCTCAAGAAGTATGGACTTGCCCCTCACGCAGCAATTGACGCAGCGAATGCAATTTACTTCAAGAAAAATCAAAGTGATTCGAGAGCAGGTCTTAAAGTAACTTTATCCAAATTTTTGTGTGGGAGTTACCCGAAGGAGTGGACAAATATAGTCCATATTCGAACCTGATCTATATCTGGTATTTATATTAGGATTTGCAAACTATGGCCCAAATCGGTCTCTCCCATCAAGAGTTATCGCGCACACAATTTTTCCGAACATTTTTGAACTTTTGTGGGGAAGGTACCGGAACGAGTGGACCAATATAACCCATATTTGAACTTGAATTTAGTTTGGACAATATATATTAAGAAAGATAAATTTTAGACCGAATCGATTTATCCGAATCGATTTATCCGCTCCTGTCAGCCAGACATATGGACGGTCAAGCCCATACTACCCTATGGCTAAATCAACTCCAAATTGTCTGAAACCGATTTCGTCCAAACATACTTGGGGTCTAAAACCATTATTTCGATGAAGCAAATTTGGCCAGTATGAAAGTGTATATACCCTCGTTAGCATAAATGTTGAGGGTATAAAAACGTATGTATTTAGGGGGGTTACAGAATTATGGGCGTATGAATTTGCCGACAAAAATATGGATTTGGATTAAAGCTCAAGTTTTGCGAGGGAGTTGACCGACATTGTCCATTTTGGATGTGGGTCTCATAATTTAGACCTTATTTCAGGAAACATGAACTTTACCACGAAGAACATATTATCGCTGTAAACAGGGACACTAGGAGTTCCTTCGGTAAAAATTTCCTAAGGATCCTCGAACAGACTCTTAACCGCACTTAAACAAAAATCTTGAATATTTGTGTAAGTGGTACCCCAAGGAGTGGACCGATAGGGCCCACTTTTGAACATAAACCAAATCGGTTGCTCCGTTTATAAGATATCTCGCGTACCATTTTCGAACTTTTCTGAGGAAGGTTCCGGAAGCAGTGGATCTATAAACACCACCGTCCAATTTTATCTAATATTCGAAGAAATATTACGATATGCAAAGTGTAGACCAAGGCAGTATTCAGTTCGAGAGTTGTCGTGCGCAACAGCCCATTAACTTGCTGGCCGTAGGGGTGTTTTAAGCTTTCGGGTCATTTTGTCAAATGACTTGCCACTCAAAGAACTGGTACTATTGTAATAGGGGCCTTGAGTGCAACCTGTAGTAATCAAAACGAGAAGAGGTCCTAAACTGCACTTTTCAGAAATTTTGTGTGGTGGTACCCGTAGGAGTTGACATATATAGTCCATATTATGTCTCCTAGAAATAAGAGACGCGCACCTTTTTGCGAAAAGTTGTGAACTATTGTGGGGGAGGTATCCAAAGGAGTGGATCGATATGGCTCATCCTAGAACGTCATTTAAGTTTGCGCAAAATAATACGACAGCCAAATCTTGGACCGAATCGGTTTATCCACTCGAGAGTTATCGTGAGCTCCATCCACTACACATGGTGCCCTAGCGGTTTTTACAGTTTTCGGGGCATGGACTTGCCCCTGAAATATTTTACTCTCGTAAGGGGTGTAGTGAATAGAAGTTGTTGCAACGCAAATCAAAACGATTCGAAAGAAGGTCTTAAACTACACTTTTCCCAAATTTTGTGTGGGGGGGTACCCGAAGAAGTAAACCGATATAGTAAATATTCGAGCTTGGTCTATGCCTGGTAGAAATATTGCGATGTGCAAAGTATGGATCATATCGGTTAGTCCCTTCGCATAATTTTTGCGAACAAATTAAATTTTGTGGGGAAGGTACCCGAGGGAGTGGACCGATATGACCCATCTTCCAACTTAAACTAAGTTTGGACAAAATATTACGATGGCCAAATTTTGGACCAAATCGGTTTATCCGTTCGACAGATGGACGGACATTGCTAAATCGACTCCAAATTTTCTAAAACGGATTTCGTGCAAAAATACTTGCGGTCTAAAACCATTATTTCGATGAGGCACATTTTGTCCGTATGAAACTTTATATACCCTCGTTAGCATAAATGCTGAGGGAATAAAAATACTTTATGACTTTGGCACTGTAATAATTCGTTTGGCTACAGGGAGTGTTGGGGCTTACAACGTGGTCGGTATCGGCAGACCATAGCCGTTTCTTATATACTGATATTCCTTTGTTGTGGGGTATTTATGTGTATGTGGTTTTTTAAGTTAAACAAGCTGTCAATAACCTATTACATTGATAATATTTACCCATACTTTAATACTTAATTATATTTCCTTCCTCTTTAAGTATTAAAGACATTTTTAAAAACCGCACACTTATATAAATTTTCCTTACCATTTTCCAATTGGCTTCTATATTTTCTACACAAATATTCGAGTAATGGCAGCTTACATACACATGTATGCATGTTAAAGTTAGTGTGTGTTTGTGTCTTGGCATAATAAATTCCCTTTTATAATTTCTGTTTTATTTTTCCATGTTTTTTCTTCATTCTTGACGGAATTCAAACAAGAAAAAATTATGTAATACCTTAATTGACTGGCATTTCCTTAATGCTTTACTTGCCTGCCCTGTGTTTGCTCATTGTGAAACCACAGAGTAAAATAAGCAAATAGTACAATTTCTTACCTGTAATATACCACTTGTATCCCTCTACCTCATGGCAAAGCATTTTAGTTCTTTTTTCCTGGGTTGGCAGTTGTATAATTTTATTTTATTTCTTTTTTTTCTCAAACGTAAAATGTACAAATGAGAAAAAGAATAAAACAACAAAAAAAGACAACTCTGTTTAACGACATGAACAACAGGCCGTAGAGTATTTCCGTTTCCTGTAATCAAACACACCAACCCACAGAAAGAAAAACATACACACTTCCACTCACACCCATTAAACTTCAACTCCGATATACGAGTACGAACAAATACCAATGTGCTGTGTTTTTTCTACTTTGCTCATATCAAACATATGCAACATTAATGAAGTCATCTTCAATTTTAACTTGCTTATGTGAAATCATAGGGTTATTAAAAAGTAACTTGAAAGGTGATGAAAGGGATGAAAGAAACCAAGCAAAGGTCCTGACCGGCTTTAACATGGCAATGCCCAGGACTTATTTTGGTCCCTCTCTAATCTCAAGTGGGCACTGACCTCCTCGTGTTGTCACCTGGCGAGCTACCTTTAACACATGTTAATGGCAGTGAGCTAACATGTGCGATAAAATTTTGTGTTTAGATGTCGGGTTAGCAACCCACCCCTGGAAAAACAGCCTACTATGAAAAAAAGAAAGAATTGAACAACAAACCCCTCTAAAGTTGACGCAAACGTTTTAAGGACCATGATCTGCGAATCTGCACCTGGAATGTTCGCACTCTTTATAGAGAAGGTGCAGTTTACGCACTGGCAGATGTATTTGAAAAGTACAAGGCCGATTTAGCTGTCATACAGGAAATACGATGGATTGGGAAAGGCGTCACAACAACATCTAAAGGTGATACAGTATAGCTACCATGACACAAAGCATGAGTTTGGTTGGGTATTAGTAGTTGGTCGGAGGTTAAAACACCTGTTTTCAGCATCACCCCAGTGAATGAACTACTTGCTACAATACGGATAAAAGCAAAATTCTTCAACATAAGCCTTATTTGCCTTTATGCTCCAACCGAAGACAAGGACAACAAACCAAAGATATATTCTAAGAGTGCGTATAAGAAATATATGGCAGTTGACAAACAAACAAACCAAAAGATATATTCTGAGAGTGCGTATAAGAAATATATGGCAGTTGTCCTGCGGCAGGACATTAAAATTATTCTTGGCGATTTTAATGACAAAATTGGAAAGTAGAATATATTTTGTCCAACAGTCGGGAAATGTAGTCCCCATAGCTAAACATCGAACAATATCATGAGGCTGATAGCTTCGCAGCGGCAAAAAACATGGTAGTTAGCAGTACCAGAATTAAGCATCTTGACTTTCATAAGGGCACCTGCCTGTCACCAGGCCAAAAAACTAGAAATCAAATTGATCATATTGTGATACATGGAAGACATTCATCGAACGTGTTGCATGTACGATCGCACAGTGGATGCGCCCAAGGACAAAAATCAAAAAATTCATGACATCGTTTTAAAAATTTAAAAATTCAAATCGCTTCAAAACTTTCCAAATTTTTCGAAACTCAACTTATTTTTTCCATTTTTCGTGGTTCTTAAGGAGAAAAAGCCGCACAGGCAACTCTAATTTTGGAGAAAATGAGAAAAAATTGTTATATTCTAAACGAATTTATGAAACAAAGGACAATTTTTAATGCCTCAACTTAAGTTGAATCCTTTAGTAAATTGCCTTAGCTTAATTTTTCTAGTTATGAATATACTTCTAAATTGCAAGGGTTGCCATATATTTTGGTTTTAATATCGGTCAAAATGGAAATATTAAATATAGATGTAGGAATTTCCTTAAAGTTTAAGTTACTTTCCAAAAATTCGCAAGAATGGCCACTAGTACCAAATTGAAGCCTAGCGCCTGTAGATTTCAAACCCGTATAGAGTTTTTGCGGAAATTTGCGGTTTTGGCAGTTATGGCCAAAACTTTAACACCCTTTTTTAGTTGCTGAATACATATTTTTAGAAAATTTTTAAGTAATTTTATTATCCTTTCTTAAATTTGGTTGCAATATAATGTTTTTGTACTATTAGCGATTTCTATGGTCATGGTAACTGAGACCTGTATTGAAAACTTGCGAAAGAAAAAAAGATTTGGGTGTATTCACTTTAACAAATAACTTAATTATTTTTGAGACACCCTAATGTTGGACCATACTAAAAAGTGGAGATTTTCCCCGCATTGAGAACCAAAAATACATTATTTCAAGTAATTCTGCAGACAAATGTGGTTAAATCTTATAAAGTTGCAAGAAAAGGATGGTAACCCTAAATGGAAACTGTGGTCAAAAGGGGACCGTTATGACATTTCTTTATAATATGGTGTTCTGAAATCTGAGATTATTATAAGAACATAGTCGCTTAGAATATTTAGTTGACATCTGCCTAAATAAATCGATATAAAAATCATATAGGGAGTATACCAAATAATGGACCAATACTGACAATTTTTCTCAGGAGGTTTACTATGCATTAAAATCTCTTGGTACCGGATTACAGCAAATTCGGTTCAAAAATTTGTTGGTAACAGTAAAATACTTCAGAATGATTCATTACATGGCAACCACGCGAAATGTTGGACCGAGGACCCCAATATTTTACTTAGAGTGTTTTTAGGCCACTATGGCCCATTGATAACAATTTCAGTTCGATATAGCATTTAGAAGTATTTTTGTCACACCTTCCCATGTAAGTTCCACCACTGTGGATCGTTCCGAGGAGCAAATATCGACTCAACCTACCACCTTGTTGCAGCACAGTGGCAAAATATTGCCCACTTCATGCAAACAGCTGCAAAATTCATGCTTCGATACCAGAGAAATCCACCAAGGGACCCATGATATGACCAGGAATGTCATACTGCTACCGAAGAGAAAAATGCAGCATATAGGGCTACTCTACAATCAGTAGTAGCGTGCATGAGAGAGGTATCGGGAGAACAGAGAAAAGGAGAGGAGAAACATTTCTTCCATAAAAATGAGATAAATGGAAAATTGAGAGTGTAACAAAATTGAGATGAACAGAAGACAGAATGACGTCCAAAGGGTGAATCATCAAATTTCGTGCAGGCACATTCTTCTGTAGAGACCAGGAAGGTAATCAATCCATTTACAGATAGTGTGCTCAGGATATGGAAAGAGTTACTTTACAAAATAGCGAAAACGGCGAAGATACCACAGTTCCAATCCGGACAAGTGAGGTAAAGACAGCATTAAACCTGCTGTATAATAGTAAGGCAGCCTATGGCTTACCAGTCGAGCTGTTCAAAGCCGTAGGCGACAGGCTGATAGGGTGTACACGGTGTACCTTATCCAAATTTAAATGAAAGGTGCTTACACCTGGGAAGTTTTTGTAGATTCTGAAACTACAATGTTCATATATGAGAAATATCAAGAAACAAAAAAAAAAAAATCGCCGGAGGGATTTTCAAATAAATCGCGATTTAAGTTCACATTTTTTGAGGTTATTTAGGTTTTAACGAGTTTGCTTGGAAACTGCGAGTCCTATGTAAATGGGCCTAAAGAAAGTATTGTAGCTGTGTAAATTCTCCACAAGATTGACCTTTGTGCAATTTACGTTTTACCGTTTTTGAGATATAGAAGTTCAAATTGAGGCAATGCACTGACTTTATCGCCTCCTTATAAAACAATGCCATGCTCAGTGCGCCTTAACTAACTTTTGATGAAAACCGCTTACACATGGGAAGATTTCGTGGATTCTGAAACAGCAATGTTCATAGATAAGAAAAATAAAAAAAAAAACAGAAAAAATTGCCGGAGGGATTTTTAAATAACTCGTGTGGGGCTTGCTAGATCCTCCATCGGGACCCTCCCATTGGCGAATTGGGGACGTTCGGTGTGTTTCAACAACATACAGGACACCGGGGAAATAAAATACCCGGGGGTGACCAAAATCTAGCCTAAGGGACGGCAGCTGGTCCCTTAGTATCACTGGCGGGCAGATGTCGAGTCGACTAATATGGTCGCTTTTGGAGAGTGGGTGGCGTAGCAGAAACTGCGAAAGCGGCACACACACAGCGAAATGTGAATATCGGTTTGGAGCAAGCCAAGCACATTCCACTTTCATCGGTAGCGTCTGACCCATATTGGGCGGCTACAAACAGCGTCTGTATTCCAGAGGAACGGCTGAACAAAAAGAAGGAAAACTATAAACCCTTCAGAAGGCAACGGGAAACCACTGAAGTATAATCCCTTGAAAACCATACAATTACAATTACAATGAATACAGGAAATAACAAACGGCCCTCAGTCTCCGGCAATTCGAGGGTGCTAAGAATCCCCGGAGGTAAAACCAAACTAAACGTAGGAACGTGGAATGTCAGAAGTCTTTACGAACTTGGGAAATTGGACAATACCATAAACGAGATGAAAAGGTTACAGATAGATGTGCTGGGCATTAGTGAAACTTGGTGGACCGAATATGGTGAATTTGTATCTCATGATATAAAAGTTTATCACTCCGGAAATCCTGAAGGAATTCATAGAAGAGGTGTCGCAATTCTGATCAAGAACAAAATAGCTGCCAGCGTCACTGGATGGGTTCCAATATCAGATAGGGTCATGATGGTGAAAATATCTGGAAAACCAATCAATATAAACATAATACAAGTTTATGCACCCACCTCTGATAGCAATAACGACGAAATAGAACAGTTCTACAACGACTTGGAAAAATTGTTGAAAATGACAAAACCGCACGACATCACAATAATCCAAGGGGATTTTAATGCCAAAGTCGGGCAAGAAGTAACAGCTGAAGTTACAGGCAAATTCGGACTGGGAAAACGGAATGAAAGAGGAGAGAAATTGATTCAGTTTTGCCAAGAATATAAATACAAAATCACCAACACATTAATTTGTCTTCACCCTAGGCGACTTTATACGTGGAAATCACCTCAGGATAATAATGGCAACATAGTAAGAAACCAAATAGACTACATTTTGATAAATAAGAGGTACTGTACGTGTGTGTCAAAATGTTCTACCTACCCTGGTGCTGATGTCCCCTCAGACCATAACCTTTTAATGTGCAATTTAAGAATTAAACTTGCTACCACTCGCAAGAAAAAGCCGGAACCAAGAATCAATATTGAAAAACTGAATGACCCATTAACGAAACAAACGATAAAGGAACAATTAAATGCCGATCTCATTGAAATAAATGCAACAATATATAATGTTGAAAACCTATGGAACCAAGTGAAAAAATCCATAAAAGATGTCACAAAAAATATAATTGGAACCAACATGCGCAAAAAAGAAGATCCATGGATAACGGATGAAATTCGAGCACTTCGGAAAGAAAGAAGTAAACACAAAAATGTAAGCTATGAAAGATATTGGGAGATAAACCAAGAAATTAAAATCGCAACACGTGCTGCAAAAAATGAGCAAATAAATAAGCAATGTCAGGAAATTGAACGACTTAAAATACTTCATGACGACTTCAATCTCCACAAAAAATTAAAAGAGACATCTGGTATTTATCCAAAGAGATCGTCAACATTTATCTACAATGATAATAAAGTAGCAATTTATGAAACTGCAGAAAAGAAAAAACTATGGGAAGAATATATAAAGCAATTATTTATCGATCACCAACGAACATCCCTATCCAACTCTGGGGATGAAATTAATTTTACAGGGACACCCATTACTGAGAATGAATTACAACTAGCTATTATGTCAATGAAAGATAAAAAGGCAATGGGTCCAGACGAAGTACCTGCCGAGGTACTTAAGTTAATAGACGGAAATAACACCAAGCTTCTTTTAAAACTATTCAACAATATATATAAAACAGGACAATATCCCCAAGATTGGCTCAAATCAACATTTATCACAATACCCAAGAAAAATAATGCGAAGACCTGCAGCGACTATAGACTAATAAGTCTAATGAGCCACGCTCTTAAAATATTTTTGAAAATAATACATAGACGAATCTATCCGATCTGCGAAGCACACATGGGACAACACAATTTGGATTCAAGGAAGGCATGGGGACACGAGAAGCGTTACTAGCTGTACAAGTATTAATACAAAATTGTCGAGAGGTACAAAAAGATGTATTTTTATGTTTCGTAGACTACGAAAAAGCGTTCGATACGGTAAATCATGATAAATTGATAGAGATTCTACTTTCAATCGAATTGGAAGACAGTGACATAAACTGCATTAAAAACCTATACTGGAAACAGATAGCAAACATTCAAGTAGATAATGAATTAACTGACGATGTTCCAATTTCAAGAGGCGTAAGACAAGGCTGCATGTTGTCCCCTCTTTTATTTAACATATATTCCGAGAAAATATTCGAAGAATCTGTACGTGGAAAGAATATTGGTATCCAACTAAACAACACCTTAATAAATAACATACGCTATGCCGATGACACCGTATTAGTAGCAAGCAGCATAGCTGGACTACAAAAATTAGTAGACGCAGTAACACAAAATAGCGAAATATACGGATTAAAAATCAACGTTAAGAAAACAAAATATATGGTAGTAAGCAGGAATCATGCCGACAATAATACGCCACTAAAGATAAATAACGATGAAATAGAGCGAGTGACAACCTACAAATACCTCGGAATTCAAATCAACGATAAATGGGACATATCAAGAGAAATTAAATGCCGAATAGAAATGGCAAGAAGCAATTTCTTCAAACATAACAAAGTTTTACTTAGCCACGACATAAGTCTTACTACAAAAATACGATTTGTAAAATGTTACATATGGTCCGTTTTATTGTACTCTTCGGAAACATGGACTTTGAAAGCTGTAGATGAAAAAAGACTGAACTCGTTTGAAATATGGATATATCGTCGAATTTTAAAGATCCCATGGACCGAGCGCATTACAAACGACGAAGTGTTAGAACGCATGCAAGTCGAACGCCAATTAATAAAAATTATAAAAACACAAAAAAACCGCATATCTTGGTCACATTATGAGGCATGAAAAATATAAGCTTCTGCAAACAATTATCCAAACAAAAATCGATGGGAGAAGACCGAGAGGGCGACGGGAAACATCATGGCTCAAAAACATTCAAGACTGGACTGGACACCATAATGAAAGAACTCTTCTGAATGCCGCCAAAAACAGAAACTTATATATAAATTAATAAACGGATTTGTTAAATATACCAAATTATCATTATGTAATTGTATGATCGCTAAAACCCGAATACGGAATGGCAAATAAAGAAGAAGAAAATTCACAATTATAGGGTTTTTTGTAAGTTTAATTTGGGAAATTGCAGTAATGACATTGTTTTATAAGGAGGCGATACAGTCAATGCATTGTCTTAATTTACATAGGACTCGAGGTTCAAAATCGTGAAAACCTATAGAACCCCTAAAAATGTGAAATTAAATCGCGATATATTTGAAAATCCCTCCGCCGATTTTTTTGTTTCTTGATATTTATCATCTATGAACATTATAGTTTCAGAATCTGCAAAAACTTCCCAGGTGTAAGCACCTTCCACTTAAAATAAGTTAAGGCGCACCGTGCGTATGCATCAGCTAGTTAGTGTCATCTGGCAGAAAGAACGCGTATCCGACAATTGGAACTTGAACATCCTGTGTCCTGTCCACAAGAAAGGAGATTAGATTGTGTGCTCTAACTACGAGGGTAAAAGACTGATCCATCTGCTTCCTATTGCTTAAAATATAGTGTCAAAAATATTTTAAGCCATGTCTGAATTTGGTATCCCACTTTGCTAATTCGGCTTAGTAAGATAACTCTAACTTATACCCGGTCATATCAGCTAAAATAGGAAAGAACTTCTCCAAACAGTTCAGCACCAAAAGAGGTTTCAGACAAGGAGTAGGCCTTTCCTGTGATCTCTTCAACATCCTACTTGAAAAGGTTATGCAAGATGCAAACTTCAAAAGAAATGGCAAAATATACACCAATAACCACATGTTATATGATTATGCTGATAATATGGACGTCATGGGACGGTCAGTAAAGGAAGTAACTGATACCGTTATGAAGGTCGAAGGAGAATATGCTAATGTGCGTATGACGGTAAAAGGAGAGAAGACCAAGTTAATGGTGTCGACGCGCAATGCTTCCATAGTATATAGTTAAACGTATAGTGATACAACGATTGCGTTGAATGGGCTATGTCATAAGAATGACCGAATACCTTAACTGATAATAAATACTCCCTTTCAAAGAGTCATCATGTGACGTCATTGTTGTTCTTTCCAAAACATGGATCAAGATATACAATTTTCCGAATAGAGCTTTTGTATCCTCTGACAAACACACAATATTAAATTACTGCAGTCTCGGTTCGGAATTTTGTTAAAAACCCTCGAAATACATAAAATTGAGCAATACGGGCTAGGCATAAACCTGGATATACATATATGGACTCGCACATTTTCTATCTTCTGGCAACACAAAAATCCAATTAACGACCAATTCGGTAGAAAAATGTGATTAAAATCATTAAAAAACATTAAATGGTGGGGGCTATACCCAAATTATATGGGGGCTATACCCAAACGTGGAACTATACTGTCTGATTTTTTGCAAGGGATTTTTTGTACCTGTATAAATGTCTTGTACCTTTAGCGAAGGCTAAATACCAAATTTCAGTTATTCCGGTTGAGTAATGTGGCTATAGATTACAAAACACTGAAAATCGGAGGACACCGTTCTATGGAGCTATATGATAAAGTTGACCTATACCGACAAATTTCAGGTGGAACGTTTTATATACGTAATTAAGACTAAATTCCAAGTTTAAACCATTCAATCTTCAAAATACCAAACATTTAGAGGAGAAGTTATACGGGGCTATATGAATTCGTGGAGCAATACCGTAAAATTCCATGTGGAGAATTGTATAACGCCAACAAAGACTAAACACCAAATTTCAGCCATTTCGATTGGATATTTAGCCCACAACCATCAAAATACCAAAAATAGAGAGGTACCGTTCTGTGGTGGCTATGCGAAGGCGTGGACCTATACCGACAAATTTCAGGTGGAAAGTTGTATGTCCCTTAAAGAAAACTAAATAAAACATATAAGCCATTTTCGATAGGATATTGATGCCGAAACTGCAAAATATCGAAAGTCGGGAGTTACCTTCTATGGGGGCTATATGAATACGTGGAATTACACCTACATATTTCGCGTTGAAAGTTTTACATCCCCAACGAAGACTTAATACCCAATTTTAGTCGCTCCGGTGGGATATTAAGGACATAACCTTCAAAATACCGAAAATCGGGAGGTACCGTTCTATGGGGGCTATATGAAGGCGTGGACCTATACCGACAACTTTCAGGTGGAAAGTTTTATACCTCCAACGAAGACTAAATACCAAATTTCAACCACTTCGGAGTTATAAAGATGCCACAACCGTCAAAATACCGAAAATTGGAAGGTACCGTTCAATGGGGGCTATATGAAGACGTGGACCTATACCGACAAATTACAGGTGGACAATTTTGTACCCCCAGCGAAGACTAAGTGCCAAATTTCCGCCATTTCGGTGTTACAATGAGGCTAAAAACTTCAAAATACGAAAATCGGGAGGTAACGTTCTATGGGGCTATATTAAAACGTAGACCGATATAGCCCATTTTTAATATCTATCATCCTAAGAGTAATATAAACTTCCATACCAAATTACAAAACTCTATTTTAACAAGTTAAAAATGTTAATTGAAACTTCCATCTTCGGACATACCGGAGTATTTAGAGTCTTTTCCGAATTTTGTGACCCTTTTTGGACATTTGAACTTGCCGACAAAAATGTGGATTAGTATTAAAGTTCAAAAGTGTTTCATAGGATGTACTTGAAGGAATGTATGGAAGTGGACCTTATTTTTGAGTCATATCTTTTCTATAGATATCGCGCCCACTAGTCATTTCAGTGGGTCATCGTATAGCTTTTGGACTTGTATGCCAGGAAGCATAACATTACGGAAAAAATAATATCGCTATAAACAGGACCACAACGAAAATAATCGGTATAAATTTCCAAAGGATCTTCGAACAGACCCTAAACTGCACATAGACACAAATGTTGAACTTTTGTGGGGGAGGTACCCTAAGGACCGTACTGGCCCATTTTAGAAGTTAAACTAAATTTGGACAAAGTATTAGGAAATCCAAAGTTTGCCCCCGTTCAAGGGATATCGTGCATACAATTTTAGGGGCATTTTTTTTTTTAAATAATCGTGATCGTGCTCTCCGTCCGCTACATATGGTGACGTATGGTTTTTTTTACAACTTTTGGGCCGTTTTCTCAAGAAAAAACTGAAAAAACTTTTACATTCGTAATGGAGGTAGCGAAAGTGAGTTGCTTCAACAAAAATCAAAGTGATTCGAGAGTAGGTCTTAAAGTGAACTTATCCGAAACTTTGTTTGGGAGGTACCCGAAGGAGTGGACGAATACAGTCCATATTTTAACCTGATCTATATCTGGTAGATATATTAGGATGTGAAAAGTATGGACCACATCGACTAATAGATTCAAGAGTTATCGTGCGCACAATTTTTCCGAACATTTTTGAACTTTTGTGGGGGAGGTACCTGAAGGAGTGGACCGATATGGCTTATCTTCGAACCTAAACTAAGTTTGGACAAAATATTACGAAGGCTAAATCCGTTCGAGAGTTATCTTGCGCTCCAACCACTACACACGGTATCATAGGGGTTATTGGCAACTTTCAGGCTATCTTCTCAGAAAGTATGGACTTGACCCTGATGAAACGTTTACCGTCGTAGTGGGGGGGAGTGAATACAAGTCGTTACAACAATAATGAAAGCGATTCAAGAGCAGGACCTTATCTGAACTTTTCCAAAATTTTGTGTGGGAAGTAAGTCTAGTAGAAATTTCACGATGTGCAAAGTATGGACCAAATCGGTTACGCCCTTCAAGAATTGTAGTGCGCACAAATTTTCCGAACATATTCGAACTTTTGTGGGGCAGGTACCGGAAGGAGTAGACCGATAAAACCCATCTTCCTACTTAAACTAAGTTTGGACAAAATATTACGAAAGTCAAATTTTGGACCCAATCGCTTGCTCCGTTCTAGAGTCATCGTGCGCTTCAGCCAGCCAGATAGACAGACGGACGGACATTTCTAAATCGACTCCAATACGATATCTTTTATGAAAATTTTATAAAAATTTTAAATGGTTAAAATATCTAATTATTTGCTTAATAAATCAATATGTTTTAGTATTTAAATTTGAAATAATAATGTGTTGCTAGTTTTGTGTCATTTGGGGGATGTTGGCGTGAAGTAAGAGTGTGATTGGAGAAGTGTGGTTTGTGGGGGTCCAGAGGAAAGCAAGGTAAGGACATGCTGGAGCCAGGTAGGGTGGGCTAGTGCGGGATCACTCCAGCAAGATCCCGGCGTGAAGTTTCCCCTTTGTATGGTTTTAAGACGAAGTAAAAGTAATAGAATGTACCCCCTCTTTCGACGTTAGTGTGCTGGGTTCGGTTGGCGGGTTGAGTTCCCTAGCCCTGAGGAGTCCTCACAGTCGGTCAGTTGGCCTAATCGAACGCCGAGGTAACGCACACATAACAGAGAAAGTGTATATACTCTCGTTAGTATAAATGCTAAGGTATACAAATTGCGATCTGTATCTTGATATCAACAAACAGACGGACTGACAGATGGACATGGTCATATCGACTTAGAATTTTATGCTGATTAAGAATGTATGCTTTATAGGGTCTCCGACGAATATTTCGATTTGTTACAAACGGAAGGACAAATTTAATTATACCATCCATATTATGGTGGAGGGTATATTGAGCGATGATGAACCCACTAAAAAGGCCTATAACTACGGTCGCATGGCGGTACACGCAGAACTGGAAGACCAAAGCTTCCATGGACAAAACAAGTGGGAGACGAGATCGAAAAACACTATATTCCAAATTGTACAAGTAAAGCAACAAATAGAGAGGAATGGGAATTTTTTCTTAGTTCGGCTTATAGGACAACTGTTTTCCAGAGGTCCAACTATGTATTAAAGTGTGTTCTAAATATATAACCCTATGTCGTTTTTAAAGAAATTACTACAGTAGGCTTCTCATTTCTGCTTTATTTTCTTAATTTCCCCTTTGTGATAAGCAATTTTTATAAAACCGGAATATAAAAGGGAATCAAATGTAAAACAACACATACATCAATGCAAATACAAGAAGAAACTCAACATTCTTGAAAAATAGCAAAATAGAAGAAGGGAAACAAAGTACTTTGAACACACTGGCAGGATATACATACATACATATGTATACACTTTAGCACATACAACTAAAATATACATACATAAATCGAAGTACGTATTTTATCGTTCGCTAATAAAGAATGACAAGCAGACAGACAGCAAACGTTTGAACAGATGAACAGACAGACTGTCAGATATATCGACTGACAATCAATACCCTCTTCAAAGACAACCAACCAACCAACAACAACAACCAAACTTACATCAACATCAATATCTTAAGAACACATTAGCGTAAGTAGAGAAATATGTTTTACCGAACACTAAACATGCAATATCATTCCCACCCACACCCCACTTTACCTCAGCTACCCTCACTAGCTGCAAAAGGCAATAGTCCTTTTCTTTCATCAGAGTACAACGACCGAATGTCTTACCACAAATGTCACTGTCATTCTTTTTAGCCAACAATGTTCAAACAACAATAACTTGAACTAAATACTTGGCTATTGGAAGAAATGCTCGCGTTTCGTCTTTTCGTTTCTCACAGTTTTTATTATGGGAAATCAAATGTGTTGAACACACTATGATGATGAAGTGTAACGGAAACGGAAATATGGCAAACAATAAAAAACAACTCAACCACTCAAAAGCGAATATGAACAGTTTCGTTTTTTTTTCTATCAAAATCATGATGATTTTTTGTAGGTCCTACAATGGACTGAAGTGTGTAGTACGTTTGTCATGCTTTTGGTAAGAGATAAATTCTTAGAAAATTCTTTGAAAAGTTATGACTCTTGAAGAAAACGGGATTGTTCGGGATTTTAAAATATGTTATACTTTAGCATGAACCTTAGAGATGTCCAAGCAGTTCTTATAATAAATACTTCTAAGGAGTTTATCTTAATAGGATGGGTGTTATAATGCTTTAAAGGATGCAAATATTTGTATAATCGGCCTAAAAAAAGAAAATATATTACTTTCTTCTTTAAATTTTGACTAAAAAGATAGTACTCAAACCGATTTCAAATTAGAGGGTACACACAATTCGCTTCGACCGAACGTGATTCCATCATAACTTGTATATTTTTGTCATTTTTTCTATTTTTTCATTTGATTGCTTCAGCTAGAACATCAGGTCTTACAGGAATATATTGTTGCAACCCCCAGTACCCATTCCATCTTACATTTCCCCCAAAAAAAGTCTAATACCGGTATTACATTTGCGGAAAAAAATACAGATAGAATATTTCCTTGTAACATTTACCCCAACTACTTGCCACGCTATGAATTGAGTTAGATTACGTCTCTCTTATGAAAGTAAATTTAGGTACTTACAGTAATTATTTTTTGAATTGTCACAAGAAAAAAGAACATATCATGAGAAAATGACACGTGTCATATACATGGAGGATATGGATGTTTTCGAAGTACTCCATGGAAGCGATACATTGTCAGTCATCGTTGAATGATGTGTGATCAGATAAATGAATTTATAGAAAATTGTGGTATTGACAGGTATGTCACAAAAAGAAACGAAGATGGGGAATGAGATGTTAACATTTAAAAGTAATAAGTACTTGTTTGATGTTTTTGTACTCGTATATGTTTGGATGTTCTTCGTAGTTCGTAACGTATATTTAAAGATGTACTTGGTAGTTTCCGCAACTTTGATAATGCGGTTCAATATTTTTGTGGTGATTTGTTAGACCTTTTTTATACCCACAACCATAATTTGGTTGAACACTATAGATTATACATATATATTAGGGTTAGGACTTTTTTACAACCACGTATCCCTGTATAAAATTTTGATGAATTATTTCCTAAGATTAGATAAAATCTTAATTATAAGGTGATTCGATAAAAAATAAGCTCAGGCACAAAGTAATTTGAACCTTTTTCTATATGAGCTTTTTTGCCAAATTTTCGAAGTCACCATAAGCATATACATTAGGGTTAGTCATTTTTTTATTTTTTTTCGAATATCAAAAATCTGTGGAAATGGCATGTAGGGCAGGCAAAAATAATAAGAATTGCGTTTTTACTTTTTCGAAATTGTAAAAAAACCTTCCGCACAAAATGCAATTACTTTAGCTAAAAACAAAGTTTTTTAGTTTACTTTTTTTTAAATTTTTAAATTTGAGAAATTTTTTCTGCTATAATTGTTCTTGGAAATATTTTTTTTTTAGTTGGTTTTAGTGCATCGATTTCAAATATGCAATTTGATCAAAAATCTGTCATTTAGTTTTTAAGCTACATCGATTTTAAAATTTGCAACTCGGTTTCATTTCCCAGTTTTAACAATTTTAAACGAGTTGCTCTAATAAAAGTTTGACAATACAGAAGTAATTTCATAATACATAATTTATATCGTTTTGAGTTTTAAATTATTTTTTCATAGTTTGTGTTCACATCGCCATGTCGTTTAAAAAAGTTGCAAAAATGTCCAAAAAAACAGTGATAACTGGGTCAAAAATTTTAAAGCAAAAAGACCAAATGAAATAAAAAAAGCTGTTTTGCCGCTATACCATTTATACGAATTTCCGAAAGAAATCAATATAATTGAAAGATATAGAGGAATAGTGCTTGAGAAAATAAAAAAAAAAAATCTAATTTTATCTGAAGAATTAAATATGTTATGGATTAAGCTTAATCAAAAAGCGATGGAATTAAGGAACGTTGGAGGCAAGGTGCTTAAGTTGATAACTGATTATCAGAAATTTTTAATGCGGCGGCAAGACACCAAAAAAAAAAATTTTAAAAAAAAATATTATCAAATTTTAAAAATCACAAAAAAATTCAAATAAAAAAGTTGGTTTTGAGCTAAAGTAATTACATTTTGTGCGAAACGTTTTTTCACAATTTCGAAAAAGTAAAAACGCAATTCTGCTTGTTTTTGCCTGCCCTATATGCTATTTCCACAGATTTTGAATCTAAAAAAAATGACTAACCCTAATATACAAGTTAATTAAAAACAGGATATTTTATCTTTTTTAAAAAAAGACTTAGTGTTGACGGAGCAACACGTCTTCACTTTATTAATAAAATATTGGCACTAAAATTTACAATTGTGATTTAAAGCTACTTAACTAATTTATTCTGCTGCAACGACAACACGTGCGCTGAGTAGGCATTATTTCATTCCCACATTTTGGTGCAACCTGATATTGCATACAATAATTATGAGAATGAATTTCGTTGATTGTTCCCATGGCTGGATGGTTGGTTATGTGATACGTTCAACATATTGTCTCTTAACTCCTCCCCCTTTAAATTCATACGTCCTCGTATGAATCAATTGGTCATCTTTTTTTCAGAAAAACGGGATATTATTAAGACTTCTGATCCTCTTGTTTGAAGAAGTGATTACGGTTATTATGATAAGTATTATTATGAAAATAAATACAGCCACTCCGATGTCAATCTGTTCTCTTCTTTGGATAGTCTCTATCATTTTTGTGTTGTTAAATGATACAGATTTCATCATTTCAAGTGACAACGTTTCTATTTCTCTATCGGCCTCTTTGGGTTGCACAAGTGCTGGTAATGGTTTTAGACCCGTAATTTGTTTTGAGAAAAATGATCGTCCTTCTATTGTTACATTCGTTTCAGCATGATGGACAATAAATGTGCCGTTTAATAAAATGGGGGATTCGTTTACAAAAACTTCGCCAGAATATTGGTTTAGAAATATCAGGTCATCATTAAGTTGTTCAACTGAGGGGACATCGTCATTATTAGTAACAGCGCACGTGGATGGTTTACTTTGTAATAATTGTACAATACAATCTGTGTCTTTAAGTTTCTCTATATTTTCAATGTTACAGATATTTAAGCTTTCGTAGCTGTCACATTTGTTCTTAATACCTAGTAATTTATTTTTACAAATTATTATTTCATTATATTTTATTTTATAAACAGAGTTTTTAAACTTTACAGGTTTTAACAGATTATGGTTACAATTTTCATTGTCTGTGGTTGGAATGCTTACAATGTAAATTAAACTCTCTGAATCAGATGCTACCTTTACTTTGGCGAATTTTAGTAATTCATCTACGCTATTAAATGGAATTTCTGATTTTTTGAAAAGTTTTTGCAATGTCTCTACTTCGACTTTTGAAAATATAAATGAATTGATAATGCCGGCCTTCGCCCATTCTATGGCAAATTCCACGTTGAAGATTTCTTCTTTTATTATTTCTAATCTGTATTTCAACTCAGTTATTTTTTCC
Source organism: Musca autumnalis (assembly GCF_047663935.1). NCBI lineage: Eukaryota > Metazoa > Arthropoda > Insecta > Diptera > Muscidae > Musca > Musca autumnalis. The sequence continues at coordinate 40,512,408 of NW_027412088.1, read as the reverse complement.
ATTGAGGTTTCTTTATTGTTTTTTAATTCTTTCAAAATCTTGTTGGTAGCATTTGAGAGTAAATTCAACCTTTCTATTGATAATTGATTAATTATGGCCTGGTTGTTGTTGTTGGCCAGTACATTCTCAACTTTTTCTGTAATTATTTGAAAATCGTGGTGGTCTGGCGATCCAGCCAGCCATTTCCATGCACTTCCTAAGAAGTCAATGGATCTTTTTGACCTTATTTTTGGTTTTAAACGATAAATACATGATTTTATTTGGGAAAGGGAATGATGAAGGAAGGGAAGGAGAGGATGATTCTTTTCATTATTCTGCCAGACACTTGATTCCAAATCTTGTATTATGCTCTCATAATTTTTCAGGTCGAACATGTGCACTAGCTTGAAGGTGCCAGTTTGAACCTTTGCCAGTCCGACATCAATTGCAACCAGTTTCGAGTTCGAATAATCCAAAATCCGAAACTCTCCCATACATTGACTAAACGCCATTAAAAACCTGCAAAATGTTTGTTCTGATTAATTTCTTATGAATTTTTTGTGGACAACTCTTCCACCTTCCGTAACAATGGTGGATTTGCGGTCCTCTTTAACAATCTCTTCTTTGTATCTTTCAGATAGTTTTGTTCCTAAACGTTTGTTAATTTTGACGAAAATTGTTTGTCCCGGAAGGTATGATTTAAAGTCCTTCTTTTCTTTATTGTGGTATTTCAAGTCCTTTTTTTGTTTTTCCTTGATCTTTTCCATATTCGATTGCCTAGTCCTTTCATAACTTCCTGGTGAAAAATCCACCGTCCTTCCAAAGAATATGTCTACCGGTTTTCTACCTATGGTGGAATGAATTGAGTGATTATATTCATTAACCGACCTTTCTAGCAATTCCTCGAAATTCCTGCAAATCTCTTCTTGTTTTAAACATCTCATCAGTTCTGCCAATGTGGAGTGAAAACGTTCTACTTGTCCGTTAGCCTCACTCCGATATGGCGGTGTTGTAAAAACTTCTATTCCTAATTCATCTTTCATCATAAATAGGATAGTCGATGAGTTTAGTGATTTCTCATTGTCCATAATTATAGTTTTTGGGACTCCGTAGAAAAATATTAAATCTCGAAGAGATTTCCTAATGTCTTCTACAGATTTTCCATTTATTATTCTAGCCTGTGCGTACTTCGAAAACTTATCAATTGCAGTCAAGACTAGCTTTTTGTCAGTTGCAAAAATGTCTATGTGTACTACCTGACCTGGATATGATGGTACAGGTGTCTCACTCAATTTTGGATCATTCGGATGACGGTCATATTTACTTTTTTTGCAAATAGTGCAGAGTTTCACAATTCTTTTTATTTTTTTCATCATGCTAGGAAAATAGTATTTCTCCATTATTTGCGCTTTATTTTCTACAGCATCCTATGAGCTCGCTTGTGCGTATCAATAATTATACCTTCCTCCATGGATTCTGATGTAATATCAATAACTACTTTTTGTGTAAACCGTGCTTTGATATTGACAAAATGATTTAGATATATTTCTTGAATTCTCCCCATTATTTCTTCTGGTGCTTTTATCCCATTAACGACGGAAGGGTTTAAATATCTTTTTAGTAATGAAAGCAATTTTTCATTAGTAAAATCTCTCTCTGTTATTGAATGACTATGGTATCCTGGAAATACTATTTGAAATTGGTATGAAGTTTCCTCGCCTGCAATCAAAAACAACTGATTCTTGAAAACATTAATGGGTACTTCGACACTCGGTATAAGGTCCTCTGCTGAGCTTTCTGCGCTATGTACCGATCCCGTTAAGGTGTAGACGTTTGAAATAGGTGGCCTAGATAAGGCATCAGCCACTAAGTTCGTATTCCCAGGTTTGTATTTAATTTCATAGTTATACTCTTCAAGGATAGCCCTCCATCTCTTCATCTTGGTGTTAGCGTTCTTATTACTAAGGGCATATGTGAGTGGTTGGTGATCAGTATGAATTACAACTTTGGCTGTACCATACAAATAATTCCTAAGATTGTATAGAGACCAAACTATAGCTAACATCTCTCTTTCGTTTGTGGCGTAATTTTCTTCCTCGTGGGAAAGGGATCTAGAAATAAATGTCACAGGTCGCCCTTCTTGGCTAAGGACTGCACCAATAGCTTTATTTGACGCATCTGTCGTCAAATGAAATTCCTTTTCGAAGTTAGGGTAGGCTAGTACGACTTCCGGCGATATTATCGCATTTTTCAAAGAGTCTATTGCCTTTTTTTCTACATCACTTAGGAAAACTTTTATCCTCCTTGATTGTGTTCTTGTAACTTTTCCGTTATCTCCCCTTAACATGTTTGTAAGAGGTTTAGCTATTTCAGCGAATCCTTTTATGAACCTTCGATAAAAATTAAATAACCCAAAGAGTGAACGCAATTCCCTTAAGTTAGTTGGATATGGAAAATTTACAATGGCCTCAACTTTCTTCGGGTTCATTTTTACACCTTTTGCTGACACTACAAATCCAAGAAACTCTACCTCTTCTTTAAAGAAATCGCATTTATCCAGTTGAACCTTCATATTTGCGTCTTCCAAGGTGGAAAATATTTCCTCAAGATGTTTAAGATGACTTTCTATATCTTTACTAAAGATTATTATATCATCAATATAAACATAGCATGTCTTGCCTATGAACTCTCTAAGGATGTCGTCCAAAGTCCTTTGGAATATAGAAGGACCATTTTTTAACCCAAAAGGAAGTCTAGTAAATTCAAATTTACCATTACTTATGGAAAAGGCTGTTTTTTGCATATCTTCCTCTCTAAGGGGTATCTGGTGGAAACCACTTTTTAGATCTACAACAGAGAATATGTTATTTCCTCCCAAATTTGCTAATACCTCACTTATCTCTGGTATGGGGTATCTATCAGGGACGGTAACAGTATTTAATTTCCTGAAATCTACTACTACCCTATATTTTTTCTGTCCTGAGGCGTCCTCTTTTTTGGGTACTACCCAAATTGGTGAGTTATAGGGTGAGCGGGATGGTCTTATTATTCCGTCATTCAAAAGCTTTTTTATTTCATTATCTACCACTTCTCGTAAGGCTAAAGGATATGGATAATTTCTTGTATACGTAGGAGATTCGTTTGAAGTTATTATTTCGGCCACCACCTTCGTTGTATAGGTTAGGCGTTCGTCTGGCTCTGAAAATAACTTCTTATGCTTTTTTACGATATCTGCTATTCTAGATGTTATATTTTCTGACAAATGAGATAAGCGAAGTTCTATATTTTTTACATCCTGAAAGAAATGCTGGCTTGTAGGTATTTTTCCAACACCGTCTAATGTGAAATAGTTTTCTTTAGTATGAATAACTGCTGAGAGTTCCCTCATTGTGTCGTTTCCTAATATTCCATCGAATGTCTGTAATCCAGGCAAAAGGAAAAACTGTAACGGCTGTGTTTTTCCTTCAAAAATATCTAAATATACGTGGTGGGATACATTAATTTCTTCTTTTACAGCTTTGGCAGCAAATGAATCTTTATTAGGTTGGGGATTACTAACTAAACTAGGTTTTATATAGTTTTTGTTGCTTCCAGTATCAACTAACATCCGTAATGAATGTCCGTTCCTCGTTCTTACGGTAAAGAATGGCAACGAGGAACTTTTTATGCAAAAAAATTCAAGTCAGCGTTGGTATCTTCGTCAGGAATGATATTATCAGAAGCGTAAATTTCACTGCCTCCTTGATCCAACAGATCATTTACATTTTCCTCTGTCATAATATCAGAGTAGCTGGCCAAGTCAGTATTATTATATCCGGCCTCTACCTGTTGTCCGTAGTCGGGTAAATTTATGCTTTCCCCGGCTTCAACCATTTGATCATTTTGACTTCCTGTATTTAAATGGAAGTTCCGTTGCACCTTTGGGGACGGCCCTTGGTACGATCCAGCTGCTCTCTTGACTGTAGGGTTAAACTGTTGCCTGTTTGCGTAATTGACCTGCCTCGTCTGAATAGACCTATCAATATCCATTGGTTCAGGTCTGGGTGAACTTGATTGGCCTGGAAATACCTGTGTGCTCCATGTAGGATTGGGTCGATGATACATCTGTTGTTGTGGGAAATTATTCACATAAGGATTCACAAATGTTCTATGCAGTTGTGGTTGCACCATACCATTACCATAATTTGGTCTAGATGGATATCTTGGTGGTAATGGTGGTTTTGCTGTTCCACCAATATGTGCTAGCTGTGGATAGAAATTTCCCGCAGAATTTTTTCGTAAATAATCTGGTTTTTGCGTATGCCCATATGCCTGACTCATACGATAATTCATATTGTCTAAGTTAAGGCATATATGTAATGCTTGCGGCAATGATGAGGGTTCCCTAACGCTTAAGAGTCTCGGAAGATCCCCTCTTAGACCTCTAATAAAGGTATCAAGAGCTTTATCCCGATAAGCGTTAGTCATGGCCATTAGACTATTTTCGTCCAATTCTAAGCAGGCAATTTTATCAAGAATTAGTGATAAATGTTGGTACACTGCTTGATAATAGTCAGTTATTGATTTTTGTCCCTGTATCATCGTGGAGAGTTGATACTCCAAAGTCCCTATGTCTCTCTTATCTGAGTAATGCATCATGAGGCATTTTTTAATTTTAGGCCAATCTAAAGGTGTTCTATATGAATCTAAGGCTGTATCCGCTTCCCCTACTATTTTAGTTCTAATAGTGTGTAATATGGCATAATATTTACTTGTGCCTTTGAGTTCCTTAAAAAGGTCTAATACTCTTTCTACAGATTTTCGCCAGGATCCAAATTCTCCAGGCTTTCCTGAAAAATCCCTTATTGTTTTTACAATGTCTGGAATTTTTTCTAATTCCTCAACTTTTACGGTTCCTATGGGTTGATCGGAATCTTCATCTAAACAGTCACTGTTTGAATCTATTTTCAATATTTCAGATATTATCGTTCTAATTTCGTCCCTTTGCGCCGACGAAAATCTTGAAGTTTCACTGTTATTATTCATGTTGGCAATATTTAAGGTTGAACTAAGTCTATTTGACAATTCATCTATGGGATTTCCAGGCATTTTTTATGAATCAGGGAATTAGTTTGGTACTTAGAAAAATTAATTCTTGCAGTCAGGAAAAAATCATGTATTTGAAGGATTTTATTTTATGATCAAACCAAATGTACGGAACAATTTTTTCTTAATTATTTATTTAATTGAGTGCCAAGTTGAATTAACTAACTTACCAAAAGTAAAGCAGCATATTTCGGAATTTTAATCTCACTTCCTTTTTGCCTTTTTTTAAAATTAATATTTAGTTTTTCAATTTAAATTTCCTTTAATTCAATTATATTCTTAAAATTTTAATTTTTCAATTTAAATTTTCCTTAATTCAATTGTATTCTCTTATGAAATAATTCTTTTTCCTTATTTTTTTCAACAATTTAAAATTCTTTGTATTTTTTAAAGGTTAACTTCTTTTTTTCTTTTTTAATATTATTTTCTCATTTTTCAATACAATATTTCTTTATTTTAAATAATTTCTTTAATTTTCACAACTTATTTTTCTTATTTTAAAGTCACTTATTTATTTTTTATAATTTCTTTAATTTATTTTCACAAATTCTTTCTTATTTTAGAGTCACAATATTTATTTCTTTTTCTATTTTTCTCATATTTCAATGCAATATTTCTTAATTTTAAATAATTTCTTTCAATTTTCACAACTTATTTTTCTTATTTTAAAGTCACTTATTTATTTTTTATAATTTCTTTAATTTACTTTCACAAATTCCTTCTTATTTTAGAGTCACAATATTTATTTTTTTCTATTTCTTAGAGTCACTTATTTTTCATAAACTCCTTCTTTAGGATCATACAACATTTATTTTTTATAATTTCTTTTAATTAATTTTCACAAATTCTTGCTTATTTTAGAGTCAATATTTTTTCTTATGTTTCTTTATTTATTTAATATTTTTTCTTTGTTTAGTTCACTTTTATGTAGATAATTTTACTTATTTTCCTAAAGTCACTTATAATACAATGCGGCCGCTGTCCTTTTGAGGACTCCTTTTTGAATTGAATCTACTCGGGGGCATCATTTCCGCACTCTCTTGTTGTTTTCTTTCTTAATTTTTTCACGGTTTTTATTTTAATTTTTTTACTATCGACGTGGACCCGTCCTGGGAAAATGCTAACTCCGCGGTTTAGACTTATTTTTCCTCAGGATAACACCGTTCGGGTCCCTGCTCGGGCGCCAGTCTTCACTTTATTAATAAAATATTGTCACTAAAATTTACAATTGTGATTTAAAGCTACTTAACTAATTTATTCTGCTGCAACGACAACACGTGCGCTGAGTAGGCATTATTTCATTCCCACATTTTGGTGCAACCTGATATTGCATACAATAATTATGAGAATGAATTTCGTTGATTGTTCCCATGGCTGGATGGTTGGTTATGTGATACGTTCAACATATTGTCTCTTAACTTACATATGGGTATTTTTGAGTTAAATCGGACACTTTTTCAAAATGAGGTTTTTAAAGTCCTTCATTTTTTGCTGGGGCGATGCTGCTCATAAGAGAAATATTTCAGTATATTTTCAGATCTTTTTTTTTTTGACTAACGGTTCCCGCGATATTGCGCCTTGAAAAAGTCGAATTCTGTAAAAACTATATGTAAATAAATACTCATAACTTTTGTAAAATTGGTCCAATTAGAAAAAATCGTTTTTTGTATTTTTTTATCACCTATCAAATAAAAAATAGAAAAAAATTGCACAGCAGACTTGGATGAAATTTTCGCGACTTATTATTTAAAATAAATTTTTATCAAACATTGTACTCTTCGATTTTCTTGAAAATTGTTTGTATTAAACTATGGTTAATTACAAAAATTTTAAGTCCTGTTTTGTAGTGGGATTCGAATAATTACTTTTTTCTCTTTATTTTTTAAAATTTATTAAAATAATTTTTATTTTCTACCAATTTGAAACATTTGTTATTTTACAAAAAATAAATAAAAAATTAATTTGCTTAACATTAGTTTTGTTGTTTTATTAAAGAATTTATCATAAACATCGTAAAAATGGAGTTATTTTTCGATTTTGAAAATGGATTAGTAGTTATTGTACACGGAGGAAAAAAAGCCTCTCTAACATATGTCCCAAACATATTTTGCAGCAAATAATAATAATTTCGTCCCTTTGCGCCGACGAAAATCTTGAAGTTTCACTGTTATTATTCATGTTGGCAATATTTAAGGTTGAACTAAGTCTATTTGACAATTCATCTATGGGATTTCCAGGCATTTTTTATGAATCAGGGAATTAGTTTGGTACTTAGAAAAATTAATTCTTGCAGTCAGGAAAAAATCATGTATTTGAAGGATTTTATTTTATGATCAAACCAAATGTACGGAACAATTTTTTCTTAATTATTTATTTAATTGAGTGCCAAGTTGAATTAACTAACTTACCAAAAGTAAAGCAGCATATTTCGGAATTTTAATCTCACTTCCTTTTTGCCTTTTTTTAAAATTAATATTTAGTTTTTCAATTTAAATTTCCTTTAATTCAATTATATTCTTAAAATTTTAATTTTTCAATTTAAATTTTCCTTAATTCAATTGTATTCTCTTATGAAATAATTCTTTTTCCTTATTTTTTTCAACAATTTAAAATTCTTTGTATTTTTTAAAGGTTAACTTCTTTTTTTCTTTTTTAATATTATTTTCTCATTTTTCAATACAATATTTCTTTATTTTAAATAATTTCTTTAATTTTCACAACTTATTTTTCTTATTTTAAAGTCACTTATTTATTTTTTATAATTTCTTTAATTTATTTTCACAAATTCTTTCTTATTTTAGAGTCACAATATTTATTTCTTTTTCTATTTTTCTCATATTTCAATGCAATATTTCTTAATTTTAAATAATTTCTTTCAATTTTCACAACTTATTTTTCTTATTTTAAAGTCACTTATTTATTTTTTATAATTTCTTTAATTTACTTTCACAAATTCCTTCTTATTTTAGAGTCACAATATTTATTTTTTTCTATTTCTTAGAGTCACTTATTTTTCATAAACTCCTTCTTTAGGATCATACAACATTTATTTTTTATAATTTCTTTTAATTAATTTTCACAAATTCTTGCTTATTTTAGAGTTAATATTTTTTCTTATGTTTCTTTATTTATTTAATATTTTTTCTTTGTTTAGTTCACTTTTATGTAGATAATTTTACTTATTTTCCTAAAGTCACTTATAATACAATGCGGCCGCTGTCCTTTTGAGGACTCCTTTTTGAATTGAATCTACTCGGGGGCATCATTTCCGCACTCTCTTGTTGTTTTCTTTCTTAATTTTTTCACGGTTTTTATTTTAATTTTTTTACTATCGACGTGGACCCGTCCTGGGAAAATGCTAACTCCGCGGTTTAGACTTATTTTTCCTCAGGATAACACCGTTCGGGTCCCTGCTCGGGCGCCAGTCTTCACTTTATTAATAAAATATTGGCACTAAAATTTACAATTGTGATTTAAAGCTACTTAACTAATTTATTCTGCTGCAACGACAACACGTGCGCTGAGTAGGCATTATTTCATTCCCACATTTTGGTGCAACCTGATATTGCATACAATAATTATGAGAATGAATTTCGTTGATTGTTCCCATGGCTGGATGGTTGGTTATGTGATACGTTCAACATATTGTCTCTTAACTTACATATGGGTATTTTTGAGTTAAATCGGACACTTTTTCAAAATGAGGTTTTTAAAGTCCTTCATTTTTTGCTGGGGCGATGCTGCTCATAAGAGAAATATTTCAGTATATTTTCAGATCTTTTTTTTTTTGACTAACGGTTCCCGCGATATTGCGCCTTGAAAAAGTCGAATTCTGTAAAAACTATATGTAAATAAATACTCATAACTTTTGTAAAATTGGTCCAATTAGAAAAAATCGTTTTTTGTATTTTTTTATCACCTATCAAATAAAAAATAGAAAAAAATTGCACAGCAGACTTGGATGAAATTTTCGCGACTTATTATTTAAAATAAATTTTTATCAAACATTGTACTCTTCGATTTTCTTGAAAATTGTTTGTATTAAACTATGGTTAATTACAAAAATTTTAAGTCCTGTTTTGTAGTGGGATTCGAATAATTACTTTTTTCTCTTTATTTTTTAAAATTTATTAAAATAATTTTTATTTTCTACCAATTTGAAACATTTGTTATTTTACAAAAAATAAATAAAAAATTAATTTGCTTAACATTAGTTTTGTTGTTTTATTAAAGAATTTATCATAAACATCGTAAAAATGGAGTTATTTTTCGATTTTGAAAATGGATTAGTAGTTATTGTACACGGAGGAAAAAAAGCCTCTCTAACATATGTCCCAAACATATTTTGCAGCAAATAATATATTTGTTTGCAACCATTCCCAAACATAACATATGTTTGGATCCTGCAAACAAATATTTGTTTGGATGCAAAAAAATATTTGTTTTGATGAAATATAAATAAAAACCCAAATTCCACAAAAACACATACACCAGAGTAAGGCAATGTATCTCCCGTGAGCGTAAATTTAATTTCGCTCACAACCTGTGTAAACTCTAACTGGTGGTGACCGAGAGTAAATTTAGCTCACGGGAGAACCATTGGCTTACTGCGGCATAGGATGTTTTTCTTTTATTGAAATGTATAGAAATACCAAACACAAATGCAACAACAGACGCGTAGATATATAAAAAATTCAAAATAAAAGGAGTGTCAGACATTTAAAAAGAAAAACAAATAAAAACTCTTAATTATAAAATATAGATACATCTTTGAACGCTTCTCGTTAGTTGTAAAATAAAACACATTCTCCTCAAAATTGGTATCATCAACGGGAAATCGCCACCTGAAATCAAATGATTATATAATGTAATAAATAGGTATATCCATATTTTAAATATGTGCATACATATGAAAAATGTATTAATGTTATTACCAATATGTTTTTACCAATGCGATTTTTTCCTTGTCCAAAAAATATTTTCATTTATTAACTTTCTGAAACTAATCCAATTAGATTTCCCACGATTGATGAATGTGCGGCGTTCAGAAATCCGGCGGTCTGCTGAAACTCGGTCTGAGAAACGATGGATTGCCAGGTGACGTCATATGCCAGACCAGGTGACACGATGGTTATGTCTGGTGAACTATAACTCTCCGCTATTTCTGGTAGGGACGTCCTATTTTACCTTGCAAAACGTTGAGTTATCAATCTGCTCAGGCAGCACTAAACCCCGTTGCCGTTTCCAAGGACCGAATGTCACAACTCATGATGAGCATTACAAGATCAGACGGTTATGACTTTCCTAAAGTGAGCTATAGCTATTTATCGGCGGGGTTTATACATTGACCACCTCTATCCCGGCAGTTCCCAACTGACTCCTACCTCATACTTTCACCATACGACGCACAATGTCGCGAGTTCATATTAACTGTGGCCAAAAATAGAAGGAGTTGTCGTAGGTGCATCAATTTTGGTACACGTACCTCTTATTGACTTGCAATCTTCAGGACAACAAATTGGGTTGGTCGGTCCACGTTTTGATATAGCCCCCATAGAACCGTACCTCCCGATTTTCGGTATTTTAAACGTTTTAGACACAATGACCAACCGAAAGTATTCAAATTTTGCGGTTAGTCTTCGGCAGAGGTATTAAACATTCCAACAGAGAATTGTGGGCGTAGGTCCACGTTTTGATACAGCCCCCATACAACGGTACCTCCCGATTATCGGTATTTTGAAGATTTTAGCCTCATTATTACACCGAAATTGCTGGTATTTGGTCTTCGTAGGAAGCATTATACCTTCACCTTGAAATTTGTCTGCATAGGTCCACGCGTTCATATAGCCCCCATAGGACGGTACCTCCCGATTTTCGGTATTTTGGAGGTTTTAGCCTGATTATCACACCGAAATGGCTGAAAATTGGTATTAAGTCTCCGTTGGAGGACCTATAACCTTCCACCAGAAATATGTCGGTATAGGTCCTCGTCTTCCTATAGCCCCCATAGAACCGTGTCTCCTCATTTTCGGTATTTTGAGTGTTGTGGCCTCAATATTCACCCGATATGACTGAAATTTGGTGTTTAGTCTTCATATTGTTTGTGAGCATATTGAATATATCAAACTCTTGTCTTTAAATATGAGAAATTTCCTTTAAAAAAATTTTTTGACCTATTAGTGGTCAAAAAACGGTAAATTTTTTGTAAAAATTCGAATTCTGATATTCGCTGCTCACAATTTTTTTAAAAATTGATTTTTTTTTAAAATTCTCTCGTTTGAAAGCAATATTATTAGGTACTTAATAAGCCCACAAAAATATATGATGATCGGTTCATTCGTTTTCGCGCTATAGCCAACACCGCAAAACGATTTGTTAAAAAAGGGGGTATCCTCTCAGTGAGGTGGTCGCTGAAAAAGAGAAATGCAACATTCGTCTGCAAACCTCTGCAGCTGGGACCTTTATATATTTACTCACTTTTTACTACTCATACAGCAAAAAATATCGATATACACTTTTATACAATTTTTTCCCACTCCACTCAATTTAAAATTTGCTTCAGAAAATTATTAAACTTAGTAATATATGTTTGGGTAAATGTAAACACAATATGATTAATATTTACATGCAAACAAAAGTGTAGCCAAGTTTATTACATCCCAGAAGAACTTAGAAAACATTTTTGCAGCGACAGTTACTTTTAAATTTTAAATATTAACGCATAATATAATTTATTAATTTTAGAAAAAAAAACACAAAAATACGTATTAACTAAAATTGTCGGATTTAAATTCTCATAAAGCAAAAACTACTTCACGTATGAGTACCGAAATTCCGATTCTTCTTAATTAATATGTTTTCTATCACTCCCCATCAATAAATTTGTTCAACGAAGTATTTAGTTTTTACCATTTTTGGCCACGGTCGTGACACTGTGCGACGTGAGGTTGGTCCCGCCTAAGTTATGATTGATGAACTGTAAGACGATATTTTAGTACGGCCTGTCATAGTCTACAAGGAGGAAAAAAGGCCTATCTAACATATTCCTAATATAAAAAATGTTTAGGTTCAACAAACAAATATATTTTTCGGTGCAAACAAATAGATGCTTGGGTCAAACAAATATATGTTTGGGTGCAGACAAATATTTGTTTGGATGAAGTATAAATACAAATCCAAATGTCACAAAAACATACACATACACACATATTTATAAATGGTTGTTGTTGTTGTTTCTTTTATTGAAATGCATGGAAATACCAAACACAAAAGCAACAACAGACGCATACGTACATAAAAATTACAAATACAAGAAATACATAACAGACTTCAATAACAGCAAAACGGAATAGAATAATTTATAAAGTAAATAATAAAGTAGTTTCACACTTTTAAAAAGAAAAACATATAAAAATCATCAACGGGAAATGGATATTTAGAATCAACTGATTATATAATGCAACATATAGGTACCTTAATATTTCAAATGTATGCCTGTATATGAAAAATGTATTAATTTTATTACCAATCTTAACTTAACTGAAAAAATTTTGCTTTGCTTTTCTTGTGCTTGGTAGAAACGATTAGAAGCAAAAAATGCCTGCTCTTGGAAGAATAAATTGGAACAACAACAAAGAACCAAAACAAGCGTTTGCCCGAATACACACCACCAAAGCAAAAACAAAATTTTTCACCCTCCCGTCGTCGCTTCGGCGTTTTCTATTGCACATAGTTCTTTATTTTGAAATAAGTGAGAGCCCTGTTGTTACCCTCTTTGACAAAAATCATCTCTCAACAGAAATGACGATTTGACGACTTTTACCCCTAAAAAGCCGATTTTTATTTGTGTCAACTTTTTCACATAAAATTTGCGTTTTGTGTGCATATTGTGGTTGGTAGAACATATCTATGAAAGACAACTATACAAATTTGTGACCTTATTATGTACGTTTGTATATAACCGAATTAAGTAAAGCCAACACAGTTCCATTGTGTATACGTCAACTAAATCCTCATAAAAAAGGTAAACCCGAAAAAACCTATAATATAAAGAGGCTCTCCTTTAAAACTATATTTGTATTTTGATCTACGTTCGGTAATTTTTTGTTGAAAAATATTACAGTTTTTTGGCAAATGACCATCTACGAGACACTGTTTTTAAAAAAGAGTTTTGTGGTGTCCTCTCTATCTCGAAAAGACTGGACGGATCATCGCATATTTCTGTTGGCTTATTAAATACCTAATAAAATTGTCTTTAGACGACGGAAATTAAAAATATTAATTAAAAAAAAATATTGGACTGTGAAAGTCAAACTTTTTTAAAAAATTCAGTGTTTTTTAGCCAAACAAATTTCAAAATTTAAAAAAAAACTTCTTTAAAGAGGAGCTTTTTAATTTCCTTATTAATATAAGATAATTGTTCCAAAAAACAACCCAGAAGCGCATGTGAGGGAGGGGAGTGGTGTATGTACGCAATAATCCCACAAATATATATGACAGTCTTTCTCGACCTATAGTCAACACCGCTTGTTTATTTAAAAACAGTGTTTCGTATGTGGTAATTTGTCGTAAAACGATGTAATATTTTTCAACACATACTAATTGACATAATATATCGGTGTCATGCTTAAGTGTTCCATACGCCAATTTTGACATTTTGAGATAAAGGTACCTTACAAGGTATTGAACAATGCTCTTTCAGATTTTTTGGTCGGTCTATCTCTTATAGTTTCTGAATTATTCAGATGCCAGTATGTTCTATATCCGCTTTGTGACCCAAAAAATCTTGTCGTTTTGTTCCATATCCATAAAGCCTGGCGTATGGAACAAAACAACTTTGAACTGTTCCGCATCAAAAATGATGGCGTTTGGAACAAAAAATTGCCCATTTTTACCAAGTTACGAATAATGTGGCGTATGGAACAAATTGTTTTAAAGGACTTGGTTTAAAAACTGAAGAATAATAGTTTCTAAATCCAAATATTTTTGAATATTGTATTGTTATATGAGAGCGAAAATTGTTTTTCAATCGTTTATACAAAAAATCCCTAGTTTAAAGACAAAATTCGACTTGAAACTAGTGTGGACACCGACTACAAAAATGGTATTATAGGAAAAACACGTTTAAATGTTTTATGTTACCTAAGAAATGCAAAATATCAATCCGTTTTGTCCGATCGAAATTTTTACCACAAAAAAATAGTGATAAGTGGAGGCAATCCCTTAAATAAATTTTAAGGAAACCCATAATAATGGTCCTTATTTTATTTATATGAGAAAAATAAATGTTTAATTTAAAGTCCTGATTTTTAAACTCCACAGTAGAACTTCATACAAGGGAGGTGGAACAAGATTGATAAAAAGTGTTTTGGTTGAAATGTGAAAAAACGTGTTCCATGTGATACAAACTGCCAAAAACATGAAATAAAGATGCCATGGAACAACTCAGCAACTTTTTGCAATTATAAAAATTGGTCGTAACTTCTAGCCTATCACAGAAATCTGACTAAAATAAACTACTGATATATTCTATGTGTTTAGTTAAGTAGAACTGAGCTCTTAAAGTATTATTATTGGAGCTATAGGAAACCGCGGGTCTATGTGGCCCATATTTACCCACAGTAACCTACGTCCTTTACATTAAAAGTTATGAGTAAAGATCCACTAAAGTGCCCATATTTCGCACTGAACTTTTACTCCCCAATTTGGACGGACTACAATGCTTTGAAACCTACTCCAGAGGTCGGTATTAACATTCCAGCCTTAATAGCACTATGAAACACTGAAACCCTAGTCGGCTTTTGTCCTGTCAGATCTAGTTCGGATTTTATGGCCTCATCATAACCGGGCTAAATCTACACTTTTTTTGCATTTATCAGGCCTTTATCTCAGAAACGAATAAAAATGTGGCCTTGCTGTCTTTAGCAATATTGTAGCCCTGAACTAGTAGAACTCAACCACATAAGGAAAACTCCATCTAGGGCATCAAAATCTATAAAATATAGAAAATTTTACATAATTGCTGAAATTCTGGTCAGTATCGGCTAAACTGATTGGGAGTTAAACCAAGTAACCTTTTTCAAAAATCTTCCAAATAAAGTTCTCAACAATTATTTAGAACATTCTGAAACTCTAAAATGCTTACTTCATGTTGTTTCAACGGTATTTGACATCATATCATATAAAAAACACGTATTTCAAAAACAGTTCACACCAACAGTTTATTCTCGCATTTCGGATTTCACCACATTATTGACATTTTTATTAAATCTTCGTTGAAAAATGTACTGAAAACAACGGCATAGAGGAATTTTACAACAATGGCATGTTCTGAAGAGTTGTGTATTACATTCCAGGGAATATTTTCTTAAACGAAAATATTCAGAAAAAATTAACGGTTTTGGAGATACGGTGCGAAATGTATAAAAATTGAGGCATTTTTGTATATATTTTGAAATTTTAGGCAATAAATTTAAATTTTCGAGTTCATTATTCCTCCACATATTTTATTCTTGTCCTTATATACAAATTTGCTTCAGATGTCAGAAGAAGATTCGCATTGGATTCACAGATATAGCTCCGAATTTCTTTAAAAACTCAATATTTAACCATGTTTAGATGGGGCCATAAAATCCGAGCTGGATCTGACACAACAAAATCCAACTAGGGTTTCTTGTCGGTTGGGTCTGTACTTTCAAAAAATCCTCAGTTCGAATTGTTTGCGCAAGATCACCTTAAAAATGTTACACAGTGTAATTTACTTCAGGCACCATCATTATAATTCATATTAACATGCTCTTGACATGCCGAGTTAAATTACACTATGCAACACTGAAAATGCAAACGACTTCTAGTATGCATTTTTTAAAGTACATAATTGGACTATAAAAACCCTAGTAGGGTTTCGTCCTGTCAGATCCAGTTCGGATTTTATGGTCTCATCTAAACCGGGCTAAATCTACACTTTTTTGCAATTATCCAGCCTTTATCTCAGAAACGGATAGGAATTTGGCCTTGCTGTCTTTAGCAATATTGTAGCCCTAAACTAGTAAAACTTATCTCTTGAGAAAACCACATAAGAAAAATTCCTCCTAGGGCATCAAAATCTATAAAATATAAAAATTTTTATATAATTGCTGAAATTCTGGTCAGTATCGGCTAAACTATTGGGAGTTGAACCACGTAACCTTTTGCAAAAATCGTCCAAATAAAGTTCTCAAAAATTCTTTAGAACATTCTGAAACTCTAAAATGCTTACTTCATGTTGTTTCACCGGTATTTTGCATCATATCTTTTACAACACGTATTTCAAACACAGTTCACACCAACAGTTTATTCTCGCATTTCAGATTTCACTACAATATTGAAATTTTTATTAAATCGTCGTTGAAAAATTACTGAAAACAACGGCATAGTGGCATTTTACAACAATGACATGTTCGAAATAGTTGTGTACTACATTCCAGGGAATATTTTTCCAAAATAAAATGTTCAGAAAAAATTGACGCTTTTGGAGATACGGTGCGAAATGTATAAAAATTGTGGCACTTTTGCATATATTTTGAAATTTGTGGCAATAAATGTAGTTTTTCAAGTTCATTATTTCTCCAAATATTTTATTCTTGTCCTAACCTACAAATTTGCTTCAGAGGTCAGAAGAAGATTCGCATTGCTTTCAGAGATGTGGCCCCGAATTTCTTTAAAAACTTAATATTTAACCATGTTTAGATGGGGCCATGGTGCAAGAAGGAAGGATAATACCAACTGATGTCTTCATTTGCTGTCAAAACATATTTTTAATCAAACGTAAATAACAAATCTTTCTCTTTTATATGGAATATCTGTGTACAGCATCTATATTTAAGCTTCGCGAACAATGTTTTACCGTTTTCTTCTGCCTTTTGTGGATATTCCACGAAAAAAATTTTGACAGGAAATGAAGATTACGACCTGAATTCGCCTATTGGATCACCTTATTAAATTCGCCTTGGATGGGGCCATAAAATCCGAACTGGATATGACACAACAAAACCCAACTGGGGTTTCTTGTCGTTTGGGTCCGTACTTTTAAAAAATCCTCAGTTCGAATTGTTTGCACAAAATCACCTTAAAAATGTTGCACAGTGTTACTCGAGTTGAATTTATAGCAGTTAAGATTGTCGGTAATTTTTGGTAACTCCATTTGAAGGGTCGTATTATTGTTCGACAAAAGGGAAAAGTTTTCAGTCTACACTTATGTTTCGTGGTTCTCTACGCCATCGATTCTAGCGTACTACTTTGACATGTCCTAACACAGTTGCCTATTATATTAATTTAACCAGATTTCTTACACCAATGATCAAAGGTAATGTTTTCTCAATGTTATATGATTTTTCCAAATTTCACACACAGATTGTAAGATTTGCATCAATGTAAATAGAAAAATACATATCCGATATTTAAAGATGCCACAGAAGGCAATGAATTACAATGTTTCTGAAGGTTTCAACACATATTATCTACGTGTGGATCTCTGTGGGATAGTATGTTCTTTTAACAATGGAAAACTGTTGCTAAATTCAATTTGTATTATTTGCCACCACCACCTACATTACTCAACTTTCGTGCATATATTTCAGTATGTTAGGATGTAATGTCTCAAAAATGGAACAATATTATGTTATAATTTTATGTATATAATTTTGTAGAAAAAATAATTGTATACCTTCAGTTATTTAAGTGTTAATGATTCACAATTATTTATTTATAAATTATTCCAACCTTTAAAACCAACTTTTATCAACCATTCCTCCCCAATATCATAATATATTCCATCTTGATTGAAATCTGTTTTAGAGTTTTTTTCAATTCAAATTGATTGGGCGGAGTTGGAGACTAATACATGCTAAGATGACGTTGTTGCCTGCCACTGGCAGCATTGCCATGAAACAAACGTTTATGCAGATTTTTTTTACGTAGCTAGACAAATTGTTCGAAATGGTAAAATTGAATTTACGTTAAAGGAAAGCGAACAATGTTGAAGCCCTTTGTAATCAGACCTTGGATATGATATGACATGACACGACAAGAGGCAAAAGACGTTTGCATAATTTCCATATTCTAGAAAAATGTAAAAGTTTGCCCTTATAGTTTCAACATCATAAAGGAAATCAATAATTATTAAAGGTTTCCCCATTATACTTAACCTCTCTTGCTATGACAGCACAAAAACATTATTGAAGGGAAACGGTAGTTAGTTTCAATATTGTTATTAACCTTTGGTAATTTTTGTGCATATTTTTGCATTCCATTATTTTAAAACAGCTATGATGAAACCTAATGAACCGTTCGTTTTTTGTTTGAAATAATTTACCTACTTGTTAGCACGAATGGGGGAATGGTATGGTGGTAAACATTATAATCCTAATAGAATACAGTCTCCACAATGTTAAGGGCAAACTTTTTAGTTTTATAATTTATATTAACATTAAACTATAAAACTGGTGGAGAAAACAAGTAAATAAACTAAGGCGAATATTGGAAATAAATTTTCTGTAGTATGGTACGCAGTGTCATACCCATCAAAAGTATCCAAAAGGAAATTTCGAATAGTCTCTTGTTGTCAAGGGAAAGTCTGGAAACTTTGCCTAACAATGTTGAAACACTGAAACTAATTAGTACTTCCTATGTACCTATATATAGGTCATGAGAAAAGAAATTCGACACTCGTATTACTTTCGTAAAGATAACGTGTTTTAAAAAAGGGAAGGGCGGGAAGTACTATGAGTTATGGCTGATGGCATTGCCAACAACAAGCATTCTTACTATCCCACGGCAGCAGTTTCTTCGATACCGAATTGACACGGGACCACACAACATCCGTGTTTTGGCCAGAGGCTGCCACCTCAGTGTATTTGTATCATTTTTCTGCAGCATACCCGAAAGCCTGCTCTGGATTCTTTTGGTTCGTGCCGGGACGGAGAAACCCCCATGAACAGTTTGTCACATCCACATAAATACAAACAAACTTCGGTAATATGCAATAGATGCTGGGAGTGGGTACACCTCTGGAGCTTATCTGAACTCGTCCATTTGAGAGACTACGACAGATACTATGTGGCTACATGCTGCGTGCTGCGTGCACACAACCTCCAGTTAGTCGTCATCGTCAGCAGAATGCGGGACTCCCCCGCAGTCTCCTCAACAGCAGCCGCACACGCAGCACTTAACACCAGCTGTTGCTGTTCCAATCCATGGAAATGCATCCCATCGCACCAAAAGTGTAGGTTGGGGATTAGCTTTCTTACGGCAACAGTGTGTTAATTACAGACCTATCTCGCTTAAGCGAATGTATGGGGGTAGCAGTCAGGTTTTGAATTGCCGAGAGTTGCTCAACGTATACATCTCGCGTATAAATAGCTGTACTTCAGGATATGGGCCCAACATTAGCCGGCTTTACAAAAGTTATAACAGTCTGGCCGTGGGGGACACTAATCATCAGTTGTGGTATTCGGTCCTCGGTAACGACGAGAGAGGTGTGGTGATGGCTGAGCATATTGATTGAGCCCTACGTTTTGCACGGGTCAATTCATCTCCTCATAATTTACTTCTTGAGCAGACCGCCCGATTTCATCAACACTGAACGCTGCACTTTCATCAATCAAGTTAACTAATCACCGCTTCAGAGATCTGTCAAAACCTTCTGATGTTCGCATAGCAGAAAGGACGTTCGGAAATATCATCACTACTGTAGCTGCTCTCCACATACCTGTTGCTCGAATACACGAACTGAGACCAAATTTCCCTGCAGGGTTGGCGGGCCAACCCCAGTGACAACAGAGTCAGGGAGCTGACACTGGAAATTTACGGGTTGGTCGGTAAACATAAGCGGAAAAGGTGACTATATCATCTGAGAAGTTGCAACATTGGAGCCGGAATAAATGAATTATGGGCAACGGTTAATCCACTCTCGAACCCTAGAAAGAAGGAAGATATGACCTTAGTCACGTTTGGAACGTAACGCTGACTGATCACAAGGGATGCAGAATTAGGTTTTAATCGACAGTTTGCCGCGCATTCCTGAAATGATCGGGCGAAGAGAAGTGTACTACGTCGCGCTAAATCTCTTCCTGCCGTGGAGGAACAATCACAATTTATGTTGTAGCGAATGTCATCAGGAACTCTAAATTCCCCTAAGGGTTGGGCCTATATGGAATTTCCATGGTAGTGTTGAAACAGCTGGATGAGTCAGAAGTCGAGTATCCTGCTAATGTTGATGCGTTAGTTCTTCCCAGTGTCAGAAATAGCTATCCAGTTGTCGATCATCAGCAGGGGTTCCGTAAGCAGCACAGCACGACAACAACGCTGCACACCATCTCCACACGTATTAGTCGAGGACTCGACCAGAATAAACCAGCGCTTGTGGCGCTTGACTTATCAAAAGCTTTTGATACTGTAAAGCACTCGACGCTGTTTCCAAACATAGAGCAGATTACCCTCCGGCCAAGTTTGAAATGTAGGATAATCATCTGCGATGACATCTGCGGAACTACCTCTCCTGTATTCCGCCCATTCCAAACAGCATTGAGATCGTAACGTCATTTGTGAAAGGCTGAACTCCTACTTTACCAACTTTATCCCCTTGAGAAATATGCAAATATCCGCCACGAAATCTACGGCCAATCTGTTCATCACATGGACTACAGAGGTGTGCAATGAGTTGAATGTCGTAATGATGTCATGGCAGCAGAATTCCAAACACCAACTACCCCAAAATACTCCTAGAACAACATTCGACAACATGTTCACGTCGTGGTCCTCCTCCAATAAAGCAACACAATGACCCCCACACCCAGGCATATCAGGAGGGATCTTCATCGTATAGAAAGAGATGTCCAACGTTACAAGAGAGAACCTCTAGATCAACAAGTCTATCAGGCAGGTTTAAATAGCATTCATAATAAACACTTATCGTGTAAATGCGGTACTCGAGAACATCGCACCTCCTCAACTGTCCTGCAAAACCAACATAACTAACTCCAGTAACTTTGTGACTACAACCCGTCGAAGCAGCCACATTCCTTGAATTGGGGATTGACCCTGAGCCATATTAAGCACAACAGGTAAGAAAAGCGTTAAGTTCGGCCGGGCCGAACTTTTTATACCATCCACCACTAACTGCATTGAAGTGAATAGGAACAATTGGTTTAATTTCGTTTATGAAAGTACTAAACTCTCCCTTTTATTGCAGGAGTAATACAAATATCTCAACTGACAATACTCCCTTCAAAACAACTAATATAGGGCGAAATTTTTGTTCTTTCCAAAACATGGACCAATATTTACAATTTTCAGAATTGAGCGAAATACATACAATTGGGCAATATCGACTAGACCTAAAACTGGATATTCTGGATTTGGATACTTAACAATATCGGGAGCACCGTTCTATGGAGGCTGTATAAAACGTTGACCTGTACCGATAAATTTCTTGAGGAAAGCTTCGTAATTTCAGCGAAGACTAAATACCAAATTTCAGTTATTCCCGTTGAATAATGTGACTAAAGCTTTCAAAATACGGAAAATTGGAAGGGGCCTTTCTATGGGGACTATATAAAATCATGGAACAATACCGGAAAATTTCAGGTGGAAAGTTTATACCACCAACGGAGACTAAATATTAAATTTCTTCCGTTTCGATGGGATATTGATGACACAACCTTCAAAATACCTAAAATCTGGAAGTACGCTTCTATGGGGGTTATTTGCAGAAATAGGCTTATACTGATAATTCTCTTCTGCAATAGTTTATACACCCATGTCAGTTTAAATACTAAATTTCAGTCATATCGGTGGTATATTGAGGTCACAACTTTCAAAATACCGTAAATCGGGAGGTACTGTCCTATGGGGGCTATTTGAAGACGTCGACCTATACCGGCACATTTCGGATGGAATGTTTTATACCCCTATCAAAAACTTAACACCAAATATCAGCTCTTTCTGTGGAGGACGGAGACTAACTACAAAATGTCAGTTATTTCGATGCGATATTGAACAGCAACTTTTAACATACCGAATGTCGGGAGGTACCGTTCTATGGGGGCTATATGTAGACATGGACCTGTACCGACAATTTCAGGTGGAAAATTTTATACCCCCCGCTAACACTGAATACCAAATATCACAAATTTCGGTGGGATATTGAGTTACGACCTTCAAAATACCGAAAATCGGGAGGTACCGTTCTATGGGGTCTATATGAAAACTCGGACTTTTACCTACAAATTTCAGGTGAGAAGTTTTATACCCTCAGCGAAGACTAAGTACCAACGTGCAGCCATTTCGGCGTTATAATGAGGCTAAAACCTTCAATATACCGAAAATTGGGTATACCGTTCTAGGGGCGTACATAAAAAAGTGGGCGAATACCTACAAATTTCTGAGGAAAATTTTGTAGCCCAGAAAAAGACTTAATACCAAATTTCAGACACTTCGGTGAAATAATGAGGCTACAACCTCCAAATCCCGATAATCGGGAGGTACCGTTCTATCAAAATGTTGACCTATACCGACAAATTTCTGAAAGAAATTTTTGTAGCCCAGAAAAAGACTAAATACCAAATTTCAGCCACTTCGGTGGAAAATTGAGGCTAAAACCTTCAAAATATGGAAAATTGGTCGCTAACGTTCTATGGGAGCTATATGAAGACGTTGACCTATACCGACCAATTTCAGGTGGAAAGTTTTATACCCTCAACGAAGTCTATGTACCAAATTTTAGCCATTTCGGTGTTATAGGCTAAACCCCTCAAAATACCGAAAATTGGGATGTATCGTTTCGTGAGGTGTACATCAAAACGTAGACCGATACCGATAAATTTCTGGGAGAAAGTTCTGCATCCCAAAGGAGGACGAAATATCAAATTTTAGTCATTTTGGTACGATAATTTAGCTAAAACCTTCACAATAGCGAAGATCAAAAGGTACCGTTCTATGGGGTCTATATGAAGACGTGGACCTGTACCGACACATACTTATGCGTTTAATACCCCAATACCCCAAATACCAAATTTCAGCCATTTCGGTGGAATATTGAGAACACAAACTTCAATATACCGAAAATAGGGAAGCACCGTTCTATGGGTGCTATACTAACGCGTGGACCTACGCCGACAAATTTCCGGGGAAAAGTTTTATACCACCAACGAAGACTAAATACCAAATATCAGCCATATCTGAGGAATATTGAGGCCACATCCTTCAAAACACCTAAAATATGGAGGTAAGTTCTGTGGGGGCTCTGTAAAGGCGTGGACCTATACCAACAAATTTCATATGGAACGTTAAATACCCCAAATGGAGACTAAATACCAAATTTCAGCCATTTCGAGTAGTTACAAACGGAATGACAAGTAGCAGCCTTGAGGTAGCATAGCATTCTTGATTAAGTGATTTCCGATAAAAGAATAACAACTAAGAAAATATTAACTTATGCCGGGCCGAACTTTTTATATCCTACACCATGAAATATTCTGAATTTATATGGAATAATTAGTCTTTTTTCTGTATAACTAATTTTACCGTTATATGGGGGCTAAGTCCACAACTTATGTTAGATTCCCGGATTAGAAAGTGATTTAACCGTTGGCCACAATTCACTTAATCCAGTCAGTTTTATGTTCGCCTATAAGCCTTTTGACTTCTAGATAAAGTTCTTCAACTCTTGGTTCTTCCGACCATCAGGTATGAAGCGAGCGGCTGCTATAGTGATGATGTCCCAGAAAATTCCCTCAGCTTCCAGAGAATCTGAGGGAGTGGGAAGCTCTCTGAAGCGGTGATTGGTAAATTCTCTGAACCCTTGCCAATCAGCTTTCCATGGATCGGTTTGATATTGAGGCCACAACCTTCAAGATACAGAAAATCGGCAAGTACCGTTCTATGGGAGCTATACGAAGACGTGGACATATACCGAAAAATTTCGGGTGGAAAATTTGTATACCCCTGATGAAGACAGAATACCAAATTTCAAATTTCGGTAGGATATTGAAGCCACAACCTCAAAATATAGAAAATCGGCAGGTACTATTCTATGGGGGCTATATCAAGACGTGGACCTTTACCAACAAGTTTCAGGTAGAAAGGTTTATTCCCCCAACGAAGACTAAATACCATATTTCAGCCATTTCTGTGCGATCCTTGAAAATACCGAAAACTGGGAGGTACCATTCTATGGGGGCTATAAAGACGTGGACCTATACCGACAAATTTCAGGTGAAATGCTTTATATCCCCAACGAGGTCTAAATACCAAATTTCAGCTATTTCGGTGGGATATAGAGGCTAAAAATATACCTAAAATCGGGAGGTAAAGTTCTATGAGTGCTATGTGAAGATCTGGACCTATAACGACAAATTTCAGGTTCATAGTTTATACCTAAATACCAAATTTTAGCCATTTCGGCTTGATATTGAGGCCATAACCTTTAAAATATCGAAAATCGGGAGGTACCGTTCTATGGGGGCTATAAGAATCTTTACAAATTCGTGGACCTATACCAACAAATTTCAGGTGGATAGATTGATTCTCCAACGAAGAATAAGTACCAAATTTCAGTTATGTCGGTGCGATATTGAGGTGAAAACTTTGAAAATACCGGAAATTGGGAGATTCCGTTCCGTTAAGACGTGGACCGACACCAAAAAATTTCAGGTGAAAACTTTTGTACCCCTTGTTGGGGTAAACACCAAATTTCAACCATTTTGGTGGTATATATAGGTTAAAACCTTGAAAGTAGCTAAAATCGGGAGGTACCGTTCTATGAAGGCTATATGAAGATCTGGACCTATACCGGCAAATTTCAGGTTCATAGTTTTATACCGCCAGTGAAGACTTAATAAAAAAAATGTCAGTCCTTTCCGTTGTCTAATGAGGCCACAACCTTCCAAACACCGAAAATCGGGTGGTTATATTTTGGGATATACTAAAAAAGGGATATAAATACATATCTCCACACATTTTGAGGAGTAGTTTTCCGATCGAATCTTAAAGGCCAAATTATAGCTAATTCGGTTTGAAAATGTAGCTAAAACATCAAAATACCTGAAGGTGGGCGGTACCGTTATGTGGAGGTTATGTTAATACTTTTGTGTATACAAGTTTTTTGACCACTAGAACCCTAAATCCCAAATTATGTCTACACCGATCTGAAAATGTATGTAAAGCCGTCAAAATACCTGAAATCGGGAGGTACCGTTTAAAGGGGCTATACCACAACATGGACCTATGTTGATAATTTTTTGTGGAGAAGTCTTGTGTCAAATGTCAAATAACGGGTATTTAAGCCAAAAACTGTAGGTAAAACCCTCAATATACAGAAAATCGGGAGGTACCATTATATGGGGGATATACCAAAATATGGACCAGTTTTCAGTTTAGAGGTATCGTGGGAACTTCAAATGTCAAAATCAGCTAGTTCGGTTTAAATTGAACTTAATTCCTCCAAACATTGAAAATCGGGGGTACCGTTATATAGGGGTTATACCATTGAAGAAGTATCGTGACTGCTGGAAACCTCAAGTGTCAAATTAATGCTAGCTCGGTCAAGATTGTAGTTAAAATACAAAAATCTGGAGTACAGTTATATGGGGGATATACCAAAACATGGACCTATGTGTACGATTTTTGGTGAAGAAGTTTCTGGACCACTGAAAACCTCAAGTGTCAAATTACAGCTAGTTTTTATCCGAATTGCAGCTAAAATCCTCAAAATACCGTTACATGGGGATTATACCGAAATGTGGACCGATAGCTCATCTTCTCTCTTGGCCTGCCTGCTGACATGTTTGTGGGTGCTAGAGTGATTACCACAGACGGATGGAAGGACGTACATAGATCGACTCAGAATTTTACCCTGATCATGATACTTTATAGGGTCGCATATGATGACTTCAATGCGTTATGAACGGAAAAACAAACTTAATATACCCTCCATACTATGGTGGAGAGTATAAAAGCGGGGCCAAAGGGTCAGTAAAATCGAGGGACCAAGATAAGTTCTGGACTTTGTCATGTTGATACCTGTTAGAACAGTTCCTTGGCATCATTTGAAAACCATAAAGGCCTTATGAAAATGTTCAGCAAATATTGAATTAGACTTAAGTTGCATACTTAGCTCTTGGTTTATCCATTTTAATATCGCGCTCTGTGTTTACCGTTGTTGTTTCGGTCTGCCTTCTCCAACCATTTGGGGGATTGTTTAGTTGATTTGAAACAAAATAACAAAGTTTAGTGCCCCCCTTTTTTTAAAGTTTTGCATAATTTTGTGAATTGCGGACAGTGTAGTGAAGTGGCGTAGTGGCGGTAGTAGTTTTTCGTTTAATTGGAAAACTTTTACAATTCTAATTATAAAAATGTTTCTAAATGCACAACAACGACATGCAACAACACAACAATATGCCAGTCCATTCCTAGCTTCATACACATTCACATTACCGGCCGGCAAAGGACTAAACTTTGTGTGGAGCTGCTGTTGTTGCTGTTATTGTTAAACTGATCCCTTGTCTTTACATTATTTATGGGCAAAATATAGACGAATGGCGTTTAGAGTTGATCCGTGTGGTGTCATCTAGGGCACGAATTAAAGTTATTTTTAATGTGAATAATATGTTAAAATTTTTTTTTTAAATTTTAAGAAATTTAATAAACAGAAAATGTGGAAAGACTTGAGAAATATTAAACACAATGTTGTGCCACTAAAATATATCGCTTCGATCACTGTTTTAAAAAATACGATTTTCTTATGTGAATATTTCCTTATGCGGATACCAGAAAAAAATATTTTTTCATTAAAATCATTTTATCGCCATTCTTCACACATGCTAAACCCCCATGTTTTCCAAAGGTTGTACAACACAGCTGATTACCGCTACCTTTCATTACTCATCCTGCACAAAGACACCTTTTGCCACAACATTAACGAGTATATTTAAATTCTTCTTAGCCAAGCAACAAATACATTAAAGTGCAATAAAGTTCTGCACCACCAACACTGCAACAAAATAATACCACAAAAGAAACTTTTGCACGCAGACACACAGAGCCACACGCACACACCAAGTACATAGTATATAATTTGAGGATGCAATTGGAAAACTGGTCGAAAAGACCTAAAACTTTAACAATAATAGAATAGAATAGGACAAACACACGGTATGGCGTAAAGCCATCACAAAGTACGAGTGCGGCATAAAACTGAGAAACAACCAAAACCAAACTTTATTTATAGTCTTTGAGTTCTCAACTTCCTGTGCGGTGGGTGCGGCTGTGCAGCCAAAGTACCGACATTCATTGTCAGCCACCTCAACATCCTTTAGGTACAGTGATAAGTTCTCTTTTTGGGTTGATGGGTTACTAAACCAGATCGGTTACCCCTCGGCACACTGCATTGAAGATTTGTTGTTGCTCATCATTTCCCAACCGGGATGCCACGAACAGACACACATTCTTCCAAGAGAATAAGCACAACGATTTCCTAATAACCCACACAAACCGATGATGACTGACTGTGTGATATTTTTCGATTTGAGTTGGGTGTTGGTTACACGTTTGCCAGCCAGCATGAACGTAGAAACTTTTTCCAATAGTTGATGTTATTATTGTATGTAAACACATTTGCCCAGAATGAGAAAAAACTTTTGGCAGCAGCAACTGACTTTGTTATGAGGAGAAATGCAATGCAACTTTGCATAAGTTTTTTGTTTTTTAACCGCAGGCGATCACAGTGTTCCAAAATGACATGTTAAACTGAGGTGGAAGAGAATGTTGGGATTGTTCTGCTATAGGGGTTGTGTCTCGCTCTACTGAATAGTAGCGTTGTTGTTCCTATATATTATATTACTCAAAATTATCTTAAAATCGTCCAAAGCCGCCTCCTCGATTACTGGAGTAGAAGTTATATTAGGTTAGGCTTAGGGATGCGCAGCCATCTAGTAGTATAGGTGACTTTCTTCACTCGGGGACTGTTGTTGTTGTCGTAACAGTGTTTATTATTACATGTTATTGTGTTCGTTCTTCTGCTAAATCAGGCTCTGGGTCTACCTCCAGTTCAAGGAAAGTAGCTGTTTCGATGGGATGTAACCACAGATCCACTGGAGTTGGATGAGTATTTGCAGTGTGTCTTGCGAGCTAACGCCGCATGCTGGGCAGATGTGCGATCGAACTTTTCCTGAGCGTAGTTTATTCAAAGCTACTCTGGTTTGTCGTGACATCTGACGCTCCTCAGCTGCGATAGGTAGGGGATGTACTCTGAGGATTTCATTCACAATATATATGCTTATGGCCTTAGCAACTTCATCCGTGTGAATGCTATTTAAACCTGCTTGATATGCCTGTTGATCTAGGGGTTTTCTCCTGTATCGTTGGACCTCTTCCTCTAGAGCGTGAATATCCTTCCTGATTTGCCTGGATGTGTCAGGCCTACACACCAGATGGTGATTGGGATAGCTCTCACGGTAACACCCGAGCAAGTACTGTAGATGGTCCACTGAAGACATGTGGAAGCACCCTGTTGCTGTTCTCAGGGCGGCATTCTCAAAGGTTTGCATTTTTTCCAATTCGTATCACATAATCTCGGGGACCAAACTGGAGCCGCATAGCTCATCGCAGGCCGAATTATCGCGTTATATGTGGTCAACAAGGTTTCTTTATCTGTACCCTGTACCCAAGTGCTGCCGGCTAGGGACTTGAGGACCTTGTTCCTGCTTTTTGTTTGTCGCAGTAGTATCGAATATGACCCCTAGAATTTTGGGGGTAGCTTGTGGCCGAATTTTATATATCATCGACCACCACATTCAACTCTCTTCCAAACTGTGCCGTCCATATTGTGAACCGATTGTCCTTAGATTTAGTGGCATATTCCTCGCGTGAAGTGGTAAGGTGGTAAGATCTGTTAAATAGGCGATCAGTTTTCACAGATGTCATCAGGGAAGGTACCTGACGCCATGATCGTGCAATCATCCGCATGCGTTACAGTCTCGATGCCGTTTGGAGGGAGCGGAATACAGGAGAGGTAGAGGTTAAACAGTTCCGGAGATATCACCCCACCTTGGGGAGCTCCCTGTTTCACTCTACGGGGTTTGGACTTCTTGTTCCTGAAATGTACGACTTGCGTCCACACATATAATTGACTAGCCAACGTTTCAAGATTGGCCGGAGGGTTGTCTGCTCAATGTCCTCAAACAGCGTGAAGTGCCTGATAGTATCAAAGGATTTTTATAAGTCAAGCGATACCATCACTGTTCCATCACACGGCGGTCTCTGGCTGAGTCCTTGACATATATATGTGGTGATGGCGTGCAGCGCTGTTGTCGTGCTGTGCTGCTTAAGGAATCCATGCTCATAATCGGCAACTGGATAGCTATTACTGAGGCTGGGGAGGACTAAGAAATCAAGGGTCTTTGCTACGGGTGACAAGAAGGAAACCGGCCTGTACGATTCACATTTGCTGGCATCCCCGCCTGGCTTCGGTAGCGAGAACACCCTGCTCATTGTCCACAGCAGGTTGAGATTCTATCAAGTCTCAACGCTTTGGATGATTTAGCATTCCTGCTGGCATTCTCAACATCAACCATTGTATATTGTGGTGGTTCATACTCGGCGGGAAGAGATCTGATGCGGCGTAGTACTCTCCTCTTCACCCTGTTGTCACTCCCGGGGTGCTCGACAAATTGTCGATTGAAATTATTTGCGCACCTCTTAGTGTCAGTCATCGTAACATCGCCAAACGTGCCTAAGGTTCTATCTTCCTTCTTTCCAGGCTTCGAAAGTGACTTAACCGTTGCCCACAATTCACTTATTCCGGCTCCAATGTTGCAACTCTTCAGATTATTTAATCACTTGTTATGCTCCAGTGTCAGCTCCCCGACTCTGGGGTCACTGGGGTTGGCTCGATGAAGCTCATTACGCTCATGTGCTATACATTGACTATCAATTTGCTCGACCAGCGCTGTACCCCTCTGGTTGTTTCGGAGGACCGAATGTCACAACTTTTGATGTACATTAAATTCCCCAAAGACCAGACGGTTATGACTTACGGAAAGTGGGCTAATATTAGGCTTGTAACCTGAGATAAAACTATTCATCGACGGGGTGTATATGTTCAGCAACTCTATCTCTGCAGTACCGCACCTGACTGCTAGCCCATACATTCCATATTTGGGTCATTAGAGTCAGGCTCAACCGAGATAGTTATGTATTGAACATACTGGTACAATAGGAAATCTAATCCCCAACTCCACTTCGCGTGTGATCCTTTCAACGCAATGCTATAAGTTGCAGTTGAGTTTGGTTTCGTACACCGCCGAGACCATGATATTCTTCCGTGTTCAGTTTTGTAATCTGACGACGACTCCCTGGGGCTGTGTTCACGCAGCATGCAATAACATTGTCCCTGTCGTGTTGCACTTTTTTAGGATTCGTTCTTTAGCCACAACAATGATCTGGCCAAAAATGTTCATCGATTTGACAATAAATACAGCTTTTAGAGAATTTTCGTAAAAATGCACCTTTGAGCCCATTTAAATAATTATGGAAACAAAGATCGCCTGTGTGGACGGGTTAACCTTAACCGATCGTCATAAAAATTAATATATAAGGTTTTTGGGCCAAATGGAAAACAATTAGTGGGTAGGAGTTTCAATTAAAAACGATTTTTTTTTTGTTTTTGGTTCAGTCTACTGTTCATCCTCTACAGTTTGGGTTTTAGGCAAGACACCATCAAAATTCGACTAACACCGAAAGTGAACCCCTGATAACATATCGAGTGTCTCTAGTCCAAGGTTAGTGCATAAACCGTCGCTACGTTTGATACTACCTGTGGATTTGGGATCCTTAGATAGTATCTTGTGAAACCTAGCCGCCTCATTAACTCCCTGTATAGACTCACTAAATCCAACCAAAATGATCCTTTTAGCTGTTCTTATTTCACTCACGTACTCGTGGACATCCCTATGCATACTGAGTTTCGTCCTACTGGTATATCTTCCAAGGATAAGTGATTGGACAGGAATCCTTATAGCAAGTCAGGAGAGTGTTAGTGAGGGAATCCACAGCATCCTCGACTTCTTCCACTGTGTAAAAGCTATTGCGTCCACACAATTTTGAAGCCACCAGGCCTTTGAATTTACCCCAGTCCGGTCTCCTGGGACTTCTATGGGGATTATTTATTACTCCAAGACTAGAAGAACTACTTCTCAGGTGCACTCCAATTCTCTATATCAGAGTCGACCATGTTAGTGAGGGTTATATCGATCACATCCCCCTTAGTCGGTTATTAAATGTGGTGAGCATTTGTATCGCATCCAAAGATAACTCTGCCTATGCTCCCCAGATCGTCCAGCAGCTCCTGCGTGACCTTGTTTGGTGGATCGGGGTCTTCCTTTCATCCATATCATAATGATAACACCTCTACTGTAATTGGAAATAAGGATTGAATTAAACTTATTTTTAACAACTAATATGCTCTCACCTTATCCCCATTCGAGACGGAGAACACAGTATTGGTCTTATCGCTTATTCGGCTCGCCTTATTTTTGCACAAAAATCTAGACTGAAGCGATGTCAATTTCTAAGGTCGATGGGGTTTTCAGGAGTTCAGCAGCTTTGCAATGATACAAATTTGTTCTACACAAAGCTAAGCTTTTGCTGCTGCCTTTCTATTCGTGTTTTCGAGGGTATCGGAAGCGTATGTGTGTTAATGCCTGCTGTTCCAGATCTATCCAGCCTTTTTTAACTTCGTCGTCCTTAAAAGACGACACAATAACCGCCCACCTTCTACAAGTGGATTTTAATGCTCAACGTACGCTGGCATTTTATCCTAGGTATTGTCCGGTGAACGACAAAGCTCCTAAACAGCATATCGCGGCACATTTCCACAGTTCACCAAGCATCACCACGGTACAAAACAATGTAATTAAATAATTACTCCCGAACCTGAGAAATGCAGATAATAGGCTGACTGTTAATTTCAACGGCATGGCAGTGACAGACCCATAGAGGTACTCGAGTTATTGTAAGTTACATTTTATAGAACACTTGAGAGTGACATGACGAAGAGAGGTGTCAAACGCCGTATTGGAGCCCTCAAAGCTAAAGTTGTACTATGCGGTGGATCCACACAGTTATTGGAACATAAGCAGGGCGGTTATTTACTGAATCTAGGAAGAATAATTTCCCTTCTGTCACACATAGGAAGATTTTTGAGGTACTACATCTCCCAATAATGAGGAGCAGTTCTCTAGTTGGTCAACGTCAACAAAGTTTTTGGAAAACGCATAGTTTTCCACAGCCTATCGAGCCAAATGTACAGAGATTTGGACGAGGACTGAACATGAACAGATTATGCATTCGAACCGTCGCACAGTGGTCGAAGTCATTGATCCAGCGGCGCAAAATTAATAACTTGCGAAAGAATGGAAATATGTTCCTAAAATTTTGCACAAACTCCCAGTAGTTACAAACATTTCTCCACCAAGAATTGTGGACATAGGTCTACGTTTTCGTATTGCCCCCATATAACGGTACCTCCCAATATTCGGTATTTTGAGGACTTTGTCCACATTTTGAGACCAAAAAAGCTGAATTTTGACATTGTAGGTTTTCGGTGGTTATACATACATCTCTTCCACGACGCGTCGTGTTGTAACGGGGGAGAATCAAGCAACTACCAAATATATTGGGTGTAACGCACAACACTGTGTTTGTTTCTATCATAGAGAAAATGTTTGCTACATGAACAAATGACTGACTGACAGTTACCAATGATTGGTTGTTGGTTATATATTTCACTACATTTGATGTGGGTTATGCTGCTACTGCCGCTGCTTGTACTTCTACTTTTGCATTTTCAAATCCTTTCAGCATATTATGACTTTGCTTTAGTTTCTGCAGTTGGTTGGTTGTTGTTGTTGTTGCTGCTGTTCTTATTACCATTGTTCCTTGGTTAGCCACACAAATGTTATGGAGTGAAAGCCACCACCACAATCCTGCCAAGCAACGACACACACCAAGAACTCAATAGTAGGTTTTCCACAATCATCTCAGAACTTTTAGTCATCGTCAAGTTTGTACCAATTGTCTACATAACCGCATTGCAGTCTCTGTCGTCTATTCCCGTTTGCGAAACCCAATTTAATGCATTGGGTCTTACATGCAATTTCAATCTGTTTTGAAAAGTTATGCCTATAAGAATAATCCAACTTTATTCCTGACCCAGTCAGTCAGCCTGAATGAGTGTTCTTCCATTTTTTTCGGGGAGAAAGTTAAGTGGGAGAAATTGTTTTTTGGGTAGAAATGTTGTTGCTTATTGTAATTGTTTTGTTAAGTTTTACAATAGCTGGCAATACAAAACACATGAAATGGAAATCCGATGCTTAATGACATACATACATGCATATGTATGTACATACATAATGAAAGAATCAAATTCAACATATTGTGCACAAATATACATATGGATATGTACACATATTTGTAGAATTTGAAATGATTCATGTGAAATTTGTATAATTTCGCCTGGCAAACCCAGCATTTATATATCAACTAATTTTAACATTTTCATTATAGTTTTGCATGTGGTTCTGGCATATTGAAGTCGTTTTAACTAACATTGAATATCAGACTGCTGTCCTCAAGAATGAATCTATAGAAATTAAGTTGGATGCGCTCAAATGGAAAAATGAGAGAGCTCAAACAATAGCAGAAGGTTTTCAGAATGTGTTAGATGAGTTCAAACTGTGCGGTTCAATTGCCATTATTGTTCCCGATACAACAATCGTGAATACGAACTAAATGACAGGCGTGGTAGGTCGCCTAGGTCAGCCGCATGTGCTGGACGGCGATTTTTGCGCTAACGTGGAATATGACGCCATGATACACACCCTTTAGACTCCAAGCATGTTTGCATGAAAACAGTTTCAGGCAATTTGGAGTCGTCCGTCCGTCTGCTTATCTGGATGGGTGGAGCGCACGATAACTTTAGAATCCAAAATTTAGCCCTCTTAAAATTTTGTTCAAACATAGATCAAGTTTGAACATGGTCCATATTGGTACACTCCTCCACAAAATCTCAAAATGTTTCTTGAAAATGATACTAACGATAACTCTTGAACGGATCAACCGATTTAGTTCAAAATTTCTTTCTCGTAATATTTCGTCCAGATATAAATCACGCTCACTTATATCGGTCCACTTCTTAGAGTACCTCAACAAACAAAACACAAAATAACTACATGTCTCGGATCATTTTATTTTTATACCCTCCACCATAAGATGGGGGATATATTAAGTTTGTCGTTCCGTTTGTAACTACCCGAAATAATCATTGTAGACCCCACCAAATATATATATTCTTGATCAGATTGCAATTCTACATCGATATAGCCATGTCCGTCTAAGGAAATCACTCTCTTGTCCGAACGGATTGAAGTAGGTGGATGAAATTTTTCGTATAGCCCCCAAACAAAGTGGTAACAAAATTGTATGTACGTAGGACTTTTGGTATTGAAAGCGGGCTACGTAGGTCCACGTTTTCGTATAGCCCCCAAACAAAGTGACGTGTGGCCCGTCGTCGTTTTAAGAAATTTTTAAGATATTTGTCCCATTTTACCACCGAATCGGTAGTATTTTGTGTTCGTTTATAAAGGTCCACGTTTTGGTATAGCCCCCATATAACTCCCCATATATAGTATGCGTCACTTTAAGATATTTTGAATGTATTAGTCCCATTTGACCACAGAATCGTAAAATGTAACTTTACATTTTGTGTTTCCAGAGGCTAAGAAACATTTCTACCATAAAATGTTTATATAGGTCCACGTTTTGATATAGCCCCCACAGGACGATATCTTCCAATTTTCGGTATTTTGAAGGTTTTAGACTCATTATCCCACCTAAATTTGTAGCTATAGGTCCACGCCTTGATATAGCCCCCATAGAACGGTTCGTCCCGATTTTCGGTATTTTGAAGGTTGTGGCCACATTAATCCACCGAAATGGCTGAAATTTGGTATTTGGTCTACATTTGAGATATTCAACGTTCCATATGAAATTTTTTTAGTATAGGTCCGCACCTTTATATAGCCCCCTTAGAACTTACCTCCCGATTTTCAATGTTTTGAAGGTTTTGTCCTCAATATTCCTCAGAAATGGCTGATAATTTGTATTTAGTCTTCGTTGGGGGAATACAACTTTCCCTCAGAAACTTGTCGGTTTAGGTCCACGCCTTGGAATAGCCCCCATAGAACGGTAATTCCCTGTTTTCGGTATTTTGAAGATTGTGGCCTCAATATTCCACCGAAATGCCTGAAATTTGGTATTTGGTCTTTATTAGGGTTATTAAACGCATATGAAATGTGTCGGTATAAGTCCACGTTTTCATGTAGCCCCCATAGAACGGTACCTCCCGATTTTCGGTATTTTGAAGGTTGTGACCTCAAATCCCACCGAAATGACTTTCCTCGTGATATTTGTCAGTATAGGTCCGAGTCTTCATATAGCCCCCATAGAACGGTACCTCCTTATTTTCAGTATTTTGAAGGTTGTGACCTCAATATCCCACCGAATTGACTGCAATTTGGTAGTTAGTCTTCATTAAATCTATACAACTTTCCGCCTGAAATTTGTCGGTATAGGTCCACGCCCTCATATAGCCCCCACAGGACGATATCTTCCAATGTTCGGTATTTTTGGTATTCACTTCAATACCGTTCATGGTGGAGGGTATAAACTTAACGCTTTTCTTACTTGTTATTTTTTTTTTTTGCAGCAGACTATCCACGCGTCTTTTTGTTGCTGTACAAGTTTTCCGGGACATACATCCTGAGACAAAAACTTAAAACCTGGCGGCACGTCGTACAATTTTTTTCCAAACGTACATCAAGGTTCCAGCAGGTCTGCATCGGGAAACACCTTCGAGTAACTCCCTCACAAAAGTTCAAAATATTCGCTTAATTGCTATTTAAGGGCAGTTCGAGGAATCCATTGACATTTTTACTGAATGTACTTCCAAAAATTCTACAGTGACCAACTAAAATGGCTGGTTGGTACGATAACTAAGGAAAGCCTTCTAAAATTAGATCCAGTAGCTACTAATGAATTGGTTGTTTTAAAATTTTAAAACAATATGATTAGTTAAGCCTATTAAAAACTCAAATTCAAAATTTTCGCTAAAGTGCAATAAAAGTTCTGTTCGATTATTGTTTTGAAATTGTCATTGAAGGTAGTCGCTCGTGTTCTCGATCATATCCATGCATTATGACAGAATCAAAAAATCCTACTGTGTCTAACTGAAATGGTTGGTGCCACGATAGCTATTGGAAAACCATTTCCAAAATTAAATCCAGTCCCAAGGTGGGCTACGTCTGTCCATTCCTTCAGATACCTCATCCGCCAAAGTTTAGCAATTCTGAGTTTAATGCAGTTTAAGGCCACTTATCGGAACGTGTTGCAGTCTTAAATACAGTTAGTTATTATTATGATTCTACGGTGTAAATTTGGTAATGAAATGTTTACTTTCCATATCTACTTTCAGGGCAGCTTTACAATGTCGTTCTAACGCTTTCAGCATCATAGTACGGAGGGTATATTACGTTTGTTTTTTTCTGTTTGTAACACATCGCACTGGGTGACGTAGGGGATTAAAGATACCAAGGAATGGTCCTGACCGGCTATAACATGGCAAAGTCCAGGATTTATCTTGGTCCCTCTCTCATCTCAAGTGGACACTGACCTCCCTGTGGTGCCACCTGGGGTAGCTGCTTTTAACGCCCGTTAACGGTAGTGAGCTAAAATGTGCCCTCCCCTAGAAAAAAGCCTATTATGAAAAAAAGAAAGAAAGTTAAGGAACTCCGCAAACGTTTTAAGGACCATGATCTGCTAATCTGCACCTGGAATGTTGGCACTCTTTACAGAGAAGGTGCAGTTTACGTATTGGCAGATGTATTTGAAAAGTACAAGGCCGACATTACTGCCATACAGGAAATACGATGGAAAGGGAAAGGCGTCACAACAACACCTAAAGGTGACGCACTGTATTATAGCTGCCATCACGTAAAGCATGAGTTTGGTTGCGGATTTGTAGTTGGTCGGAGGTTAAAACATCTAGTCTCCAGCTTGAACCCAGTGAATGAAAGACTCGCTGCAATTCGATTAAAAGCAAAAATCTTCAACATCAGCGTTATTTGCGCTCATGCTCCCATTGAAGACAAAGACGAACAGACCAAAGATATATTTTACGAGCGCTTAGAAGAAACTTATAGCCGTTGCCCTGCCCATGACATTAAAATTATTCTAGGCGATTTTAATGCCAAAATTGGAAAGGAGAATATCTTTGGCCCAACAGTCGGGAAATTCAGTCCCCACAGCGAAACATCTTACAATGGTATGAGGCTGATAGACTTTGCAGCTGAAAAAACATGGTGGTTAGCAGTACCAGATTTAAGCATCTCTATATTCATACGGGTACCTGGCTGTCGCCAGATCAAAAAACAAGAAGTCAAATTGATGACGTTGAAATAGATGGAAGACATGCATCGAGCGTGTTGGATGTACGATCGTTTCGAGGTGCAAACATAGACCCGGACCACTACCTTGTTGCAGCAAAGGTACTTACCAGATTAAAAGTTGCAAACAAAGTGAGAACAGACACAACACGGAAGTTGGTAAGCTGCAATCACAACAGATAACCACAGCATATTCCACTCAATTGGCCCAATTGCTTAATCAAAGCACTCCTCGTCCAGATAACATATCAGGACAATGGCAAAACATTGCCCACTCCATGCAAACAGCCGCAAAATCAAAACTTGCATACCAGAGACCTCCACCAAGGAATCCATGTATGACCAGGAGTGTCGTGCTGCTACCGAAAAGAAAAATGTGGCATATAGAGCTACCTTACAATCAGTAGCAACGCGTAGCTCACGAGAGAGATATCGGGAGAATAGGAGAGAAGAGAAACGTATTTTCCGCAAGAAAAAGAGAGAAATGGAAAAGCGGGAGTGTGAAAAAATCGAGATGTACAGGAGCCAGAATGAAGTCCGAAAATTCTACCAAAGAGTGAAACATCAAACAGATGGCTTTGGTACAGGCATATCCTCCTGTAGAGACCAGCAAGGTAATCTGGTACCAGATACAGATAGCGTGCTCAGGATATGGAAGGAACAATCTGCTGGTACCCAATAGTAGCGAAGACGATGATACCACAGATCCAATCCGGCCAAGATGAGGTAAAAACAGCAATCAACCGGCTGAAGCATAATAAAGCAGCAGGAGCCGATGGCTTACCAGCCGAGCTGTTTAAAACCGGAGGCGACGCGCTGATAAGGTGTATTCATCAGCTAGTTAGCACCATCTGGCAAGAAGAACGCGTACCCGACGATTGGAACCTAAGCATCCTGTGTCCCGTCCACAAGAAAGGAGATAAGACTGTATGCTCCAACTATAGGGGCATAAGTCTTATGCGAGCGACTAAAGCCAATGGCCAACGAAATAATTGGACCATACCAATGCGGCTTTAGACCTGGCAAGTCCACCATTGACCAGATATTTACCCTGCGGCAAATCCTGGAGAAGACCCAAGAGATGCAGATCGACACCTACCACATTTTTGTCGATTATAAATCAGCCTTCGACAGCCACTATGTTCAAAGGTATTCCAAGCCATGGCTGAATTTGGTATCGCCGCAAAGCCCATTCCGCTTCGTAAAATGTCTTTAACTGAAACGAGATCCTCAGTTAAAATAGGAAAGAACCTCTCCGAAGAGTTTTGTACCAAAAGAGGTTTCAGACAAGGAGACAGCCTTTCGTGTGACCTATTCAACATTTTGCTGGAAAAGGTAATACGAGATGCATATGTCAAAAGAAATGGCACAATTTACACCAATAGTCACATGTTACTTGCTTATGCTGATGACATAGACATCATAGGACGATCAGTAAAGGAACTAACTGATACCTTTAGGAAGGTCGAAGGAGAATCTTCGAAAGTGGGTCTGGCGGTAAACGCGAAAAGACCAAATTCCATAGTCCATAGAGCTTGGACCAACTGTGGAAGTTGGTACCTATAATTTTGAGGTAGTTAGAGACTTTGTCTACCTCGGCACTGGCATAAACACAACAAATAACATCAGTTGTGAAATAAGAAGAAGAATTGTATTGGCCAACAGATGCTACTATGGTTTAAGTAAGCAATTTAAAAACAAAGCCACATCTCTTCACACAAAAATAACACTATACAAAACGCTGATACTGCCCGTGCTAATGTATGGCTCCGAAGCATGGGTACTTGCGCAAGCAGATAAGGCAGTGCTTGGTGTGTTTGAGAGGAAAATTCTTCAAAAGATCTGCGAGCCGATTTACGTTGACTGTGAATATCGACGTCGTATGAACCACGAGCTATATAAGCTATACAAAGACATGAATATAGTTAAGCGTATCGAGATGCAACGATTGCGTTGGCTAGGCCATATCATGAGAATGAGCGATGATGAACCCGCTAAAAAGCCGTATGAATACATGCCACATGGCGGTGCACGCAGAATCGGGAGGCATAAGCTTCGATGGAGCATACAAGTATATGAAGAAATGAAAAGGCGAGGTATTCCAAAAAGCGAAGCGAAAAACGGAGAATTGGAGATCTTTTCTTAGTTCGGTCTATGGAACAAATGTTCTGTAATGGGCCAGCTAAGTAAGTAAGTGTCCAATGTCAGGGCACGAAATACACCATTAATAAAACCTTCAATTGTTAAGTTGTGATTTTCCTGCTGAACTATCGCTATGGGGATTGTGGGGCCATCGTCGTTTGTAACCACTTCATGAGCGGCTGGACTAGCTCGATTTATTTTTAGGGTTGATTCATTGGATGGATGTTGGATCATCTCATTACTGTTGTTTGATGGCGGTGGCATCGGTGATCGGGAACATTTGCGCTTTGTGTATCGACCTTCTTCGGTTCGCATGGTGTCTTATTCTTCGGATTCTTGTTCAATAATTGTTCATCCTGAACAAGTCCTTTTTCATTCTGACCTGCATTCTTGGGCGATGTTTCCAACTTTTCTGCAGTTATAGCATGTGTTTCTATTTCTTTTCTTGTTTTACCTTGCTTAGAACCTTCCTTCAACAGGTCGTCCATAGTCTTGGGATTGTTGTCCTCAACTTCCAGTATCCGCACGTTGTGAGTTTGATGTTTCGCCATTATCTTCGCATATTTTGTCTCTGTATAACAAATGCCGCTAGCAAATACGTTAATCTTGACTATGTAATATGAACAACGAATAAAATACTCAGCCCTTAATCTCCGGCAAACGACGGTGCTACTTCAACACATTTGTAAATTATTGTATGATCGCTTATATCCGGTTAGCGGATTTGCAAATTAAGAATAAGTCCTTTTGTAATTCATTACAAAGTAATGTAACAAGTTAAAACTACTTACTTCACTACTTACTAAGTAATGAGTACGGTGGCACAGAGCGAGTGTGTCCGACTACAAATTCTAGGGTTGTCTGTTCAACACTCACATTTGGCACGCGAGTTTTTTGTTAAAAATATAAAAGAAATAGTTGGTGTTGCACATGCCAGCGTTTAAACAACCTTTAATGTTCGTACAGTGTGTAGTGTGTTCGGCTACAAATCAGAAGTTCGCATGATCAAATCCAGCGGGGAGCGAAATAAAATAAAAATAAGAAGTGAGTTGAAATTGAAAACAAATTCCACCCCAAATGTTCTTAAAATAGAACATGCATTTTTAGCTTATTTTTCAACTTCTAGTGGCCATAGAATAACCAGTTATTCTAGTGGTTATAGAATAACTAGCTATTCAGAGCGACATGTCCTTGTTAAAATAATGGGTTAGTTGGTAGTTACGACTACCAAAAATGTCTATAATACCCATTCTTTAGTAAGGATTTTTTGCTGACAAGATGGACTATGTTGGTACAGTTCTTCCTTCGGAGGATAGTGAAATTTTCAAAATAATTTCAAGTTCCACAATGGACTGTATAAGACAACTTATTCCGGTATCGCTTAAGATAAAATTTTGTGATTGTAATTATAACCATATAATTTCTTCGTAATTATTTCCATGCTTCCTGACAGAATTTTTCAAAAATCTTGAAAAATCCTGCGGTGCCCATCTTAAATGTCTAAAATTATTTCTGAAATTAGATCGAGTTCCATGATGAGCTGCGTCTGTCTATTCCTTCAGGTACTTCATCCGCAAAAGTTCAACACTTTTAAGCTTTAAACCAGTTTAAATCAACTTGTCGGAACGTGTTGAATAGGGTTATGACTTTTTTACAACCTGGTATCTCTGTATTATATTTTAATGAGCTTTTACCTAAGATTACATACAATTTTAATTATAATGTGACTCAATAAAAACTTCCGCACAAAAAGCTTTTAAAGTTTTTATTTTTCAGAACTGTTGACAATTTTTTGAAATGACAGTAAGCAGATATTTAAATGAAAACAAGATATAGGGGCACACCACATAACCGTTTGTTTCTCAATAATTTTATCATCGTATTATTACATATATATCACTTTATATTATAATTCATTTTATTTCATATAAAATAAAAATTAAAAGCGGTTTGTGCGTTACCTTTTTCAATATTTAAATGGAATAAAATTCATTTTAGTCATTAATTGGCAAAAGGCTATCATGCATTCGTGCAACAGAAAAAAACAAATTCTTCATCTCATAGTTTTAAAAAAATCAAAGTGGTTTGCGCGGAACCTTTTTTAAAATAAACTGGAATGAATGTTATTTTAGGCATTAATAGGTAAAAGTTCATTCATTCTCAATACAGGAAATCATTTTTGAGAAATAATGTCAAAATTTCATAACCCTAGCGTTGAAGTCTTAAATGCAGGTAGTTGTTTTATATCACGACTACAACGTTATAAATAGTTTGTTTGATAGCGGATGACAATACTTCCTGAGATATGGGCCCTGAATTATACAAATATTCTGGCCAATCGCTTCATACATCTCTCGCACTAAAGTTTTCAGTATTCTTTTCTGCAATGCGTTGATTGTATTCTGTGAAGACTATGTTGTTGGTAATTATATTACTGATAGACTCTTTGAAATAGTTAGATCCGCTCTCTCTGATATCTTCCCTAAAATTTACGCTGGAAAATTTCAAAATGGCATTTACGAAAGGGCGATACCAACAAATAAAATAATTACTAGGTATTTTATTAGTACTTTTTAGTAGTAGTAACTACTTAAACCATTATTTTAACAAGGAAGTCAAACCCCTACCTACTTTCTTCGCAGTTTTACAATGATGTACTGACTCTTTTATCATATCATTGTGCAAAAAACATAGAGATAATTTTTTTATTAGTTTCTTCCTAAAATCCGCCTCTTCCTGT
The DNA here is from genome assembly GCF_047663935.1 of Musca autumnalis. Taxonomy (NCBI): domain Eukaryota; kingdom Metazoa; phylum Arthropoda; class Insecta; order Diptera; family Muscidae; genus Musca; species Musca autumnalis. The sequence continues at coordinate 40,469,928 of NW_027412088.1, read as the reverse complement.
TCACTCTATTTAAAAAGGATAATATTAATAACGTAATAACAACAAATTGAATTATTTTATTTCAATTTTTTTAATTATTCCTAACTTTTCTTTTCAGTGACTACCCAAAACCCACTTTGATTGAATATAAATCTTTCCATCTTTAAATTCCGCACAACTTTGATCCAAAAAATGTACATTTGCAAAAAAATATATATTAAATGTTACACCCAACACACAATAACTTCGAAAGAAAAATGCAAAACAAAAAAATACATATTTGTAGCTTAAATGGAATATTTTGCATAGCAATTCCAATACACTTTAATTCAATTAAGACAAGCCTTTTAATACCACGGAATTTGCAACGAATGAAATAGTTGTATCCCCACCTATATATTTCCATTCCTGCACATGCAAACATACACATATGTATATATTTTCTTTTTTTTATTATATGTACATATGTATCTATACTGTTGCCATAGTTCATAGTACACGATTTTGCAATTCGATCATCATTTACTCTGTAACACAGTGAACCACATTTTTATGTACATCAGAGCTGTTCAGTGCTTTGTGTGATTTTGTTTTTTTTAACCTTTTTTTTGTAAGATTTCCGTTTCCGCCTTTGTTGCTCGTTATTTCAATGCTGGGTATTCCTTTTTTATCTTCATCCTGCAATAAATTTTATTCATCCTCTGTGAGGGAACGGAAATAGTCTGTCTATTTTAGCTGAGAATCATATCATATGTTATTAAAATGTCACACAATTGTTAAGCAGGATCGCTTAACTTACGTGCATAAATCATGTTTCAATAATCCTTCTTTTTTCCGTTTGCTGGCTGTAGAAGATTTTCCTTTTTAGCCTCATTGTACCTACTTCACGTAATAGAAAATGTAATTTATGTTGCATATTGTAACATTATTATGCCACAGTCATTGTAGTCACAAAGTATATGTATGTATATGAGGCATTCTACTATGGTATTTGGGTGTTGAGGTATTTCGGTTTGATATTGAAGAATGTTCCAGTGTTTCGACATCTCCAGCGAATTAGCTAACTCATTCCACCAATCCTTGTATGTCCCGATACCCAAACAATGTAACTAGGTTGCCCTCGGATCGTTTTGAATTTTTTTCCGTAAATTTTCCTTGCGGCTCCCTTTACGACGGTATAATTTTTTTCTTGCGTAAGTCCACACATCCAAAGTGGCAAATACGCAAGATAATTCTCGCAGGAACTTTCGTATTATTTCATCCAGTCATGTATCAGGTTGGAATATGGAATATATCAGTAAATTCCTTCGGATAACTCCCACACAAAATTCGAATAAAGTGAAGTTTAAGAGCTTCTCTCGGATCGTTTTGATTCTGTTTCAGTAGGTTGTTCGACCGGCCTAATTTACAACAGTACATTTTTTCCGGAGTAAGTCACTACTTCCTAAGATAATGGCATAATTATTGTGTTTGGTTTGTTCTGTGGTTTTTTTGGTCAGTTGCTGAGGGTATTAAGGTGGTTTTAACTCATTAAGATGGTTTTAACTCTAAAAGAAAAAATCGATGCAGGAACAATTTAGGCGGCACTCCCCTAAATTGTTTACTTTTGTTAGATTTTAAGATTGCCAAAGTTTGAGCACAATCGGAATATGTAAACACGTGCCATGAAATTTCCATAGAAATTTGTATAGTGCCAAAGGCGAATTTTCACGAAATCGCTCTACATACAATATTTATTGTCCAATCGCTAAAGAAAATCCGACATCGATTTTTTAAAAGCACCCTAATGGAGCATAGTACTGCGGTTTTCATACATAATGAGTCGACATATGTAAAGTCGACATATGTAAATTTTGAGTTACTGGTGCCACGTAGTTGTACTTCTTGAGAGCTTTGCATATCACAATTTCGTTTAAAAAAATATTATGAAAATAAAATTAAAATATTTATTGATTCTCTTGCAAGTCAAAACTATGTAAAACTAAGTGCGCTCTTTTGCATGCTATTTTATATTAATTTGTATACCCTACACCACTATGTGGGGAGGGTTTTGGCCAAAAAGTTTGTAACGCATCGAAATAATGGTCGTAGACCCATACTTATATATACCAAAATGAATGTCCCGACGAGCTGAGTCGATCTGGCTATGTGTATCCGTCCGTCCGTCTGTCCATCTAAACCTTGTAATAACGCTACAGGTCGCAATTTTTAACGGATCGTCACGAAATTTTGGATGTTGATGGGGGTCCCGGAGGGGAAGAAGCCTATTGATTTTGGTGATGGTCGGATAATATTTAGGGGTCGGAATGGGCAAAAAACTTATGTGGATTAAAAGACAACGATTTTTTCCAAAGCGAATATCTCAGCTTCTATATGGGATATACCAAAAGCAAAACCAAAAACAATGAAAGTAGAAAAAATCACCTTTCTAATGATGTAAAGTAGGTTCTCGTAGGTGATCAAACAACGAAGATATCACAATAGTCGCAAATAAAACCCACATTTTCATTTTTGCGACTTTAATTATAATGACGAATATCACAGCTTTGTTTGGGGATATTCCAAAAGCAAAGCCTGACTATGAAAGTAGAAATGCCATCTTTACAGTGATGCAAAGTAGGTTGGCGTAGGTGGCCACATAACGGAGATATCGCAATAGTCCCATTTTTTCATTTTTTTGTAATCACGCTACACGTCACAATTTTGATTGGATCGTCACGAAATTTTGGGTGTTAATGAGGGTCCCACAGAGGATATTATTCAGGGGTCGGAATGTGAAAAAATTATTTGGAGAAAAGGCCAACGTTTTATTTCAAAGCCAATATCTCTCTTCTGTAGGAGGTATATTGAAAGCAAAACCTGGCAAAGAAAGTAGAGATATCGCAATAGTCGGTAATGCATCCCTTTTTGCATTTTTTTTTGTGCAATCACACTACGAAATTTTGATCGGATCCTCACGACATTTTGGGGGTTGATGGGGGTGTATATATTCTTGATCAGGATAAAATTCTAAGACGATCTAGCCATGTCCGTCTGTTGTAATCACTCTAGCGTCCGTAATAAGAGTGCTGAAATTTTGCACCCGAGGGTCTTTTTTCCATAGGCAGGTCAAGTTCGAAGATGGGCTATATAGGTCCACTCTTTGGTATAGCCCCCATATAACGGTACCTCCGGATTTGAGGTATTTTGAGAATTTTAGCTACAATTTTTAACCGAACTATCTGCAATTTGACATTTTAGGTTCTCAGTGGTCATGAAACATCTCTACGAAACATCCTCAACGTAGGTCCATGTTTTGGTATAGCCCCCATATATCGCTACCTCCCGATTTTCGGTATTTTGAGAATTTTAGCTACAATTTTTAACCGAACTTCCTGTAATTTGCCATTTGAGGTTCTCAGTGGTCATGCACTATCTCCACCAAACATCGTCAACATAGGTCCATGGTTTGGTATAGCCCCCATATAACGGTACCTCCCGATTTTCGGTATTTTGAGAATTTGAGCCACAATTTGTAGCCAAACTATCTGCAATTTGACACTTGAGGTTCTCAGTGGTCATTAAGCATCTCCACGAAACATCGTCAACATAGGTCCATGTTTTGGTATAGCCCCCATATATCGGTATCCCCCGATTTTCGGTATTTTGACAATTTTAGCTACAATTATTAACCGAACTAGCTGTAATTTGCCATTTGAGGTTTTCAGTGGTCATGAAACATCTTCAACGAAACATCGTCAACATAGGTCCATGTTTCGGTATAGCCCCCATATAACGGTATCTCCCGATTTTCGGTATTTTATGAATTTTAGCTGCAATTTTTAACCGAACTAGCTGTAATGATCGGTATTTTGAGAATTTTAGCTAAAATTTTGTCTATTCAAAAATAATCGTCAATATAGGACCATGTTTTGGTATATCCCCCCATATAACTGTACCTCCCGATTTTCGGGAATTTTCAGTGGTCACGAAATTTCTTCACTAAAATTCGTCAACTTGGTCCATTTTTGAGGGTCTACATTGTTTTGATGAAACTACCCTCAATTTGAATCTTGAAGTTCCCTGCAGCTATAAAACTTTTCCGCCAAAAAAATTAAAGATAGGTTGACTTTGTGATATAGCCCCGTAGGTGGTACCTTTCACCTAGCTGAACACATTTTTTTAGATTAGATAACACTGTGCAACAAAATGGAGGTGAAAGTCTGGGGCACGGAAAATTCCTCTTGGGGAAGAATGGCCTTGGTGAGTTTATTATGAACACCGAAGGACAGATCCGCCGTGAGTTGAACTTCCGTGCTATGGCGTGATGAAATTTTTGTTAGAGACCCTATGGGCCTTTAGGAATTAGCGTTATATCTTTGTTCACTGTTGCTTAAGTGCTCTACAATAACAACAAACAAAGATGGTTTCATGATGGTTTATAGGGTCTCTTGCAAAAACTTCATCACGCCATAACGCGGAAGTTCGACTCACGGCTCATCTGTCCTTCGGGGTTTTTAATATACACACACCAAGGGCTTTCATCTCCAAAAGGAATTATCTCTGCCCCAACATTTGTGTTCACAGTGTAATTTAAGCAATAGTGGGAGGCAGTAGGAGTCTAACCATTGTCGAAAAGTTGTTCCACCTAAAATTGTGAAAGGACCCTAATTATTCCATTTTAATTAAGACTATTTTATGGTGGAGGGTATAAAGAGTTCGGCCAGGCCGAACTTAACGACTTTTTACTTGTTTTTGTTAACATAATAAAAATCAGTTGGCGGTGCACATACAAGCGTCTATACGAAAAAATTAGGAATTTCTCATGTTCCTTAAAGCATTTCCTTGGTGATATTCACAGTGTTTTGTAAAAGAAAAGAAAATGGATGATTTTCTTAAGCAGGACCATGAATTATTCTCATAATAATCATATCCGTGTAACAGTTTATACATCGAAATTAGAAACATATCGACGCAAATGTTCCAAATATTTTACAAGAACAATTCCATCAAATATTTTTTCCTACAAAAACTACTGTAATTTTTTTGTAACCCACACATAATGTGTCACATGCACATTTCATTGCATATTTCACCACAAGAATGATAAACTGAGCTTAGCATTAAAGTTAAATGGTGTAACATTACATGTGAAGAAACTTAAAGGAGCAAAAACAAAAACAGCAACAAAGAAATGATATAAAGTTGAGCAGAGTTGATTTATATATACCCTCCATTATAATATTTAGGCCATGTTTTGATTAAAAAAGATTTACATAGGCGTGGGACTGACTAAGTATGATTTAAATGGTTTTAGGAATGTACGTATGTATATTTTGACCAAATATTCAGAAAGTTTAAAATTTTGTATAACGCAATATTTCTTTCAATCCGGTTGAATTTTGTTGCGTACCTCCCCACTGCCTAGAACATTTTAAAAGGTATGAATACAATTGAACCACTTCTAGTGTGTGTAATAATTATGGTTGTAAACTTAGATACCCATTTATTGTTGACTAATAAACTGGCGTCTATTGTAATGGACCCGTCTAATTGAAGCAAAAATGCCACTTATTTCGTCAAATATTGAACAGACTTATGCGCATCTTTAACTGATTTTACCAACGCCATGACAAAATCAGCATACCGCTCACAACATGCTTTACTGTCTAAAAAGGATAACAGGAAACGAAGCGTGCAGTAAAAGGATAATGTTACGAGTTGTAGAATATGTTTTTCATGTTGAAAATCTTCCTGTATTTGGGGAAATAGGGCTCAGTAAAGTTACAAAAGAAAATGTGAAAAATGGCTTGACTACTAACAGAATTTGGCCCACTAACTGGCAAAACGAACATGATAATTTACTACTACCGCTCCATAGAGCTCTATATAACCACATAAAAACGTGCGTTGTACATTTCTCCCAATGAGTGAGTTTGTGTATGTGTTTGTGCTGTGTACTTTTATCCCGCCTGTAGCCTGTAAGCCTTTTCATATTCACAGGATATTAATGTTTGATACTAACAGGGTTACAGGCATGACTATACTTGACTATAGTGCTTTGTCATTTGATTTAATGTGCTTTATATTGCTTGACAGCCAAACAGCTCAAACAGCAGCGTGCATTCAACGTCAAACACTCCCAGGCATTCTACCATTCACTCACGTCATTTAGGACACAACTAAACCGGTGACCTACTTAAGGTACAAACAGAAAAGTTAAAACAGCAACAACTATATTTAGGGATATTTGCTGCATTTCTGTTTTTGTTTTTTTTTTTTCTTGAAAAAAAAAACTCCAACGACAAAAAAACTGAAAATGAAAAATTCCTGAAAACAGCCCCAAGCATTTGCTGTTTCCCCCGCTTTACTGCAACAACCAGAATGTAAACCCCATAAAATGAGCAACAACTGGATTAAAATTCATTTGACTTTTAGTTTTGCAAGCTGTTTTGTTGTAAAACTCTTTTTAAGTTTGTACTCGCATCTGTTAGAGTGGGAGCAAAACTGAGAAGCAAACAGAACACCAAGAATTGTTCAAAAATAACTTTGCATTTATTACACAACATAATGAACAATGCAAAAAAAAAAACATCAAAAAAGTTGCAACATTTGTTGCATTACCAGCAATATTATGTGGTTGCCAACGAATCTCATTATGCAACATTCATTTCTGAAGGAGGACAAGGCGTAACGGAGATTTTGTCAGGTTACTTTGTTTCACAAACTGTATAGGGTCTGTCAGAGAAATGTATGTAAGCCAATCGTTCTTAAAAACTGAAAGTGATAGAAAAAAGCCCTTAAACGGAATTTTGTGAGTTTAACGAAGATCTATCATATCTTAGAAGCTGGAATTCGTGGCGGTTTTGTGTTTTCAGGGTATTGCGAAAAAATCATGGTAGGTATATTTTGTGATACCTTCTTTACCTTTTGTGATATCAAAATTATATTTTATACTGTTAAAAGACAACGACTAAAGAATAGAAATCCCATCAATCCGTATGAAAAAAGTAATTACAAATGTCAATATATTCATATTATTAAATATTTAGGGGGTGGGGTACCTACGCCATGATAGGGGTGTGTTGGGTTAGTGTGATAAATTTACCAGGTTTAACTTAACTTCTTTATGCCATAGATATACCACACTATAATTTGACGTTAAAATCGAATATTATGCTAAACGTATCTTATTTTAGCAATGTTATGATTTTTGTACCCAAATTCAAGTAGGTACTTCAATTAACTGCTAGAATCGCTTTCTATTTGTGAATTTTAGAATCATTTTTGATTATTTCATAGAAAACATGTTAATTGTTTGCATAATGTTGATATTTGTGGAAAAAGTAAAATGGTAAATTACAGTTCTAGAGTTTATGGTGAATGTCCATTTTGTAAATTCTCTAAAATTATATTTTAACAAGTAAAAAAGAATCAGTCGGCTTTGCCGACAGAGAAATACCCTCAGCCTATGTGAATTGAAATATTAATCTACTATTTCGGGTCTTTTTAGAATTTTGTGGCCATTTCGTAACTTTGAACTTGCCGCCGATAATGTGGATTAGGATTAAAGTTTTGCGGAGGGGCTACTTAAATGAATAGACGGCATAGGAAGTGGATCTGATTTTGAGAGTCATATCTTTTTGATATATTTTGGCCACACTAGTTATTTCAGTGGGTAATCTTATAACTTTTGGACCAGTATGCCAGGAAGCATGGACTTGTCCACGGAAAACATAATATGACTGTAAAAGCAGGACCACAGTGAACAGCATCGGCATTCATTTCCAAAGCCTTTTCGAAGAGACCCTAAACTGCATTTCGACACGAATGTTGAACTTTTGTGGGGGAGGTGCCCTAAGGGGAAGAAGAATTTTTCGTGCTCTCCAGCGACTACATATAGGGGTTTCACACCTTTCGGCCTGTTTCCTCAAAAAGAACGGACTTGCCCCTGAAAACAACATTTATCGTCGTAATTGAGGTAGCGAATGCAAATGGTTCAACAGAAATTAAAGTGTCTCGGTAGCAGGTCTTAAAGTGAACCTATCCGAAATTTTGTGTGGGAGGTACCCAAGGGAGTGGACAAATATAGTCCATATTTAAACCTGACATATATCTGGTATGGACCAAATCGTTCACTCCCTTCAAGAGTTATCGCGCGCACAATTTTTCCGAACATTTTTGAACATTTGTGGGGGAGGTACCTGAAGGAATGGACCGATTTGGATTATCTTCGAACATAAACTATGTTTGGACAAAATATTACGAAAGCTAAATTTTGGACTGAATCGGCAGATCCGTTCGAGAGTTATTTGCGCTCAAACCATTACATACGGTGTCATAGGGGTTTTTTGCACCTTTCAGGCTATTTTCTCAGGAAATACGGACTTCCTCCAGATGAAACTTGCACCGTCGTATTGAGGGCACTGAATATAAGTTGCTGCAACCAAAATCAAAGCGATTCGAGACCAGGCCCTAAACCGAACTTTTCCGAAATTTTGTGTGGGAGGTACCTGAAGGAGTGGACCTATTGAGACCATATTGGAACCTTATATTACTCTGGTAGAAAGTTTACGCTGCACAAAGTATGGAACAAATCGGTTTCTCCCTCTCTGAAACACATTTCGTCCAAACATACTTAGGGTATAAAACCATTATTTCGATGAGGCACATTTTCGTCGTATCAAAGTGTATATACCCTCTATAGCCTAAAGGCTGAGGGTATAAAAACAAAATTATATCACCTCTATATAAAAACTTATAGTCAATATATGCTAATATTTTTACCAAAAGTAATATTTGAAAAAAACTTTAACGGTGTCGATATGAGAACATTTTGAACAAAAACGTGGCGAAAGCGTCCCATGTTAAATGATATTGATGTTGCATCATTTACAGTAGTAGGAACTAACTAAATGAAATTTAGAGTTTTGAAAATACAAGGTAGTATTGGTTCGCCATTTTTTTATTATTACTAGCTGACCCGGTTCTGAGTCGTTTTGGATTTCCGTGTAAGGCTTAGTAATCTATCTACAATGTATCTATCTAATATTGACACCTCAAGATATTCGAACCGAATTGGCGATAAATCGACTTTTTGGTATAACCCGCATGCAATGGTATCTCCAGATGTAAAATAGAAAATTACTTTAATTATAGCGTCCACCATAATATGAAGGGTATAATTAACTTTATGATTCTGTTTGTAACACATCGGAATATTCGTCGGAGAACCTATAAAGTATATATTCGTGATCAACATAAAAAATAAGTGAATATAACAGTGTCCGTCTATCTGTTGAAATCAAGATACAGCTCGCTATATTTAACATAGAGCTTTTCAATTTGGTACAGAAGTTTCTATTTTTTCTTGTAGCATGTTTGATATTGAAAATTGGTTATACCAGTCAACATTTTGATATAGCACTGACTGACCGCCCGATTTTCGGAATCTTCAAGGTTTTAGCTGCATTATCCTACCGAAATGACAATACTTTGGTATTTAGTCTCCCTTAGAGGCATAAAGCATTTTTGCAAAGGATTATCAGCATAGGTCCACGTTTTGATAGAACTATCCCAGAACGGAACCGCCCGAGTGTTGATATTTTGGAGGTTTTAGTTTCATTATCCCACCGAAATGACTGCAGTTTGGTATTTAGTATTCAGTGTGGGCATAAAACATAGAATATTTGGTACAGGTCCAGGTTTCTAAATAGTCTTCATTGAACGGCACCTCTCGATCTTCGGTATTTTCCAGTTTATAGCCACATTATTATAGCGAAATGGCTATAATTGGTACTTAGTCTCCCTTGGGGGTATAAACTATTTCTCCAGAGAATTATCGGCATATAGGACGGTACCTCCCGAGTTTCGATAATTTGGAGGTTTAGTCTCAGTTTTTTATGTAACCTTCCGATTTTCAATATTTTCAAGGTTTTAGCATCATTATTCAACAGAAATGGCTATTTTTGGTATATAGTCTTCCTTGGAGGTATCAAATATTTTAGCAGAGAATTGTCGGTATAAATCCATGTTTTCATTCATAAAACGATACCTACCGATATTTTGGGGATTTCGAATGTGTTAGCCACATTATTCAACCGGAATGGCTTAAACCTGATTTCAATACAATTTATGGTGGTGTGCATAAAAGTTGGGGACGGTCGAACTTAACGTCGTTTTTACTTCTTGTAAACAGAGAGATGTTTCATTGAAAACGTTATTATTTTGCACTCCTTAACATGAAAACATCTGTGATTCATAAAAAATGACTTAAAAATGCTATTGGGTTTCTTCAGACTTTGCTGTATTAAAAAACGTGATGTTGATCGAGTTATTCCAAGCACTGAAGTCAATGTTCATTCCATGTTTGCTGTCCCACTTACTAAATTTGTAAATCTAATCAGTAAGAATAAAGCGTTCAAAAATTGGAGGCAATCGCGGTATTCTGCTATTCGGTATTCTATTAATGGCAGAGGACACAATTGCAATGGTATTAGCTACCAATACGTCTAATAATCTCTGATATTTAGAGAAAACCCTCCATTTTCGGTATTCTCCAACTTTATGAGCCTACACACAATTTTATCCAATTCGGCCCAGACGATTTGGAAGTTTAATTTAGAAAATCATGTCAGTCTTAAAGAACCCTATATACATTTAGATAGGTTTTAGATGCACCGAATTGCTGGCCCATCGCTTTAGTGACCAATGTACATTTTTTAGACGTTCTAGTTATTTAAGCGTCTTTGAAATTATGTTTTACCTAATTTCTCAATCAATTTTTTGGCATTTCGGTCAAGGGACATTTAACATTATTTGGGTTGTACTGTATTCCAAAATGTGGGGTTGATCGTTCTTTCCCAATTATTGAAGCCAGAGTTTATAGCGTTTTTGTAGTCACGCTTAATTTAATTAAGGATATTACCTATAATTATACATTTTTAAAAAAATTGGGCTGACCGCGATATTCCACTTCCGAGATGACCACTCAGGATCAAGACGGTAATTACCATAGTATTACAATCAATTTTTAAACAATACGTTCAAAATTATCTTTGATTTCACGTTCCGAAATAGCGCCCACATAACGGTACATCCCAATTTTCGGTTTTCGAATTTTTTTTTACAATTTCAAACCGAATTAGCTGTATTCTGACATGTGAGATTCCTAGTGGTCACAAAACTTTGTCAATATAGGTCCATGCTTTGTTATAGCCCCCATATAACGGTACCTCCCGATTTTTGGTATTCTGAGGGTATGAGCCACATTTTTTACCGAATTCCTTATAATTTTACAATGTAATTCCCAGTGGCCACAAAACTTAACCGAAATTTGTTTACATAGGCTCATATAACGATACCTCCCGATTTTCGGTATTTTCGGGATTAAAGCTAAATTTTTTGACCGAACTCCTCGTAATTTGACATTTGAAATACCCAATGGTCCTAAAACCTCTCCGATAAAAATTCTCAATACAGGTCCATGTTTTGAAATAGCACCCAACTAACAGTACCTTCCAATTTTCGGTATTTTGAGGATTTTAGCTACATGTCTTGACCTAACTATATGTAATTTGAAATTTGCGGTTCCCACTGGTCACACTTTGGAAGGTTTTAGTCACATTATCTGACCGAAATGGCTGGAATTTTCCATTTAGTCTTCTATATGGGTATGTAACATTCATAGTTTACTATAGCCCTCAAAGAAGAGGCACACCACATTTTCGGCATATTTTTCAATATTTTAGCTTATTTCTCATTTATAGACATCGGATTTTTGCATGTTTTTTATTTCTCATCCGATTGGACTCAAATTTTGGATCTAGGCGTTTTAAGAGTAAATTTTTCGATATTTGGGGTCATATCAAAAATATGCAAAAAATATGCAAAAAATATGCAAAATATATGCAAAAAATATGCCGAAAAATATGCAAAATATATGCAAAATATGCAAAAATATGCAAAATATGCAAAATATGCAAAAAATATGCAGAATATGCAAAAAATATGCAAAGTATGCAAACAGTTTTTGGGCGAGAATCGTCATAAAAGTCGAAAAAAATACAATTAAAGTTGGAAAATATCATCAAAAAAACTTTAAAGTGTCCTAAATTAAGACTGTTGGCCATTTAACGTCGATTTTTTAGCAAATTATTATGTTATTGATACCTCTTACGACGGTTTGGTGTAGGGTATATGGTATTGTAATACTATTTTTTATTGTTAAACTACACAAAAATATAAAATTTGATCAAATATCAATAATTTTATGTAAATTCAATATTCTCTTTGTCTTAATTTGTAGCTTTAGGCTGGTTTTAAATCAAAGGGAAGAAATCGATGTCGGATTTTTTTAGGCGGGGGTGCCGCCTAAACTGTTTTCTTAGATTAGATTTTAGATAGATTTAAGATTAAAATTGCCAATTGAGCATCATTGGAATAAGTTAACACGTGCTACTGGAGCCTTGAAGTTATGAGAATTTCGTCTCTCTCGGCGACCCATATTTGTGGAAAGGTTAAAGCTAATTGCCCGTATTATGCATTAAATTAAAGGCCATTCTGTTTATTTTATATTCAAAAACAAACTGCCTAAGTATTACTGAAATCGAGATAGAAAGCCAGTGTCCCGATTAACGTGACTGGCGTACGTAGGGCGAAAATGGAGCCTAACTGGGTATAGCCGACTACTTGGAGAACGCATTGTTTTAGTTGTTCGTCCTTTGTATTTAATTGGTTGTAAGCTCGACTCGGAGTTAATGTGACTTTTTTATGAATTTCGAACAGTTGTTTTTTTGTAAGTTTGGGTCGAATATTTCCGGAGAAGTTTCCATCTTCGCTTTGTTAAAATTTTTGTCGCCATTTGACTCTTCACGGTGTTTTGCACTGTCAGATCAAACAATGCCAAGTCAACAAGTTCAGGACTAAGATACCACAGGTGATTTATCATTTTTTTTATTTCCTTTTCCTGTCTATGTTTTCGTATTTCAATAGATTTTCAATGAGGTCTAGGTCTTCTTTTGATGCTAAACGCTTCGTAGAATCTGAAGAACCATCTGTCCCGAAAATAATCAAGCGCAGCTTCAACAAAAACTCCTATCCATGAAATTGTCATTGCTGCTGGATCCCTGTAAAGTGTCCTATAGGAACGTTAGTCGAATCATTTTATCTACAGTAGAAGCTCTCGGAGAGGACCCCAACAAATATATGATCTTTAGAAGCTTTATCTGTTTATTCCGGAGAATAAACAGTGAAAAATACTCGCAACAACTTCAAGGAAGATACCCCAAAACAAGGCTATTTGCGTGCACTGGCATGGAAAACTATTACCAAGTATTCCCAAAACAGTGCAGAAAGAACGGGTTGCTGTTCTGGTATCATCTGGTATGGAGGTAAAGAACAACTCCTGGGCGTTCCTGAAACTGACAGTAGCTCAGGGGAGAAATAAGACTTAGCAGTGTACGAATGCCTAGAATAATGGGGTCTTACAAGCTTGAGCAGATGTTAAGTCGAGAGCTTCTGTACCTGCGTAGAGATTTATAAGAAGTATTGTTGAGAAGGATTTTTGACTGCAAGTTTGGCAGCACATCCGGACATCAACCAAACATATTCACGCGATTTCTATAGGAATAGTCTGCGATTGACAAATCCAAGTTCGATGTAGGCGAGAATGTTTTAAAACTACTTCCCAGCTGACTTCCCAAGAACAAGAGGCCGTAGAAGCACTTTGTGCTTTCATCTTTCGAGCCTGGTTTAACGCGCCCAGAACGTTTCTTATTTTCTTTATTTATCAAACGACAACAACTGAGTGTTATAAATGGGTGAGTGTGGGTTATTGATTTTACAAAACGTATAATGAACAAGATAATGGTTATGTAGATATAATATTGGATGGATTGGGTAAACATAATCAATAGGTTGAAAAGGATTAGAGACAATAGATTGAGTTTAATACAACAAATAGTGAAAACGAAATTCAGAAATATTTTTTAGGTCCAAAACAAGACCTAAACCGCATTAAAGATTTATTGAAATACGAAACAAATATCAGATAAAGGAAATAACAAAATGATAAATCATCTGTGGTATCTTAGTCCTGAACTTGTTGGCCTGATCTGATAGTTCAAACCACCGTAAAGAGCCAAATGCGACAAAAATCTTAACAAAGCAAGCAAAAGAAGATGGAAAAAACCAAACTAATAGTACGGCTACATTAGAGTTTTTTTGCCGGGTTAACCCACTTCGTTAGGATTTATTTGACGTTTGCGCTATGGAATTGACATTTGAAATCCAAACCCACTGGGTTAATCTGGCTAAGTGTAACCGGGGTATAACAAAAGAACAACTGCCGAAATTTCCAGAAAAAGTCTACCAGGCGTAATTACAGGGTATACTTACTTCTTGTTCAAGGATTAAGCATTAACTCCGAATTTCTTGAAAAAGATCCTGTAACTTGACCGCAGAACATCAATTACCAGGAAGGGTAAAGGATGTTAAACAATTTGAAAGTAGTCATCTTTACCCAGATGTCTCCAAAATCACATTATGTCAGTCCCTTAAATAAATTTAAATATGAACAAAATGTAAAAAAACATTTGTTTTCATTCCCAAAAATTTATAATATGGGAAGAAATAAAAAATAATTTAAAAAAGTTACAATGTTTTATTTATAAAAGCACTTAAAACGAGAACATAATTTTTAATTACGGATTCTCTCAAATAAAACGCTGGTGGCCGTTTAATATTGCCGTTTAATTTTTAATTCAAATGCAAGCGTTTTATATGAGAGATTTAATCATTAAAAATTATTTTCTAGTTTTAAGTCCATTTGTAAATAAAGCACTGTAACTTATTTTTTAACTATTTTTTATTTTTAACTTTTCAGCATTTACTTTTTTTTTTTTTGATCACTGGGAACCTCGTAACCAAATTATAGCCAATTTAGGCCGAACAAACTTTAAAATACCTGAAATCGTGTTGTAGCGTTATATAGAGGCTATACCAAAACCTTGACCTAAGTCCAAAATTTTTAGTGAGGAAGTTTCTGTACCATTGGGAACCCCAAATGCCAAGTTATAGCCAATTCGGTCTAAAAATTTAAACAGAATCCTTATAATACTTTAAATCGGGTGGTACCGCTATATGGGGGCTCTAAGAAAAAAATGGACCCATATTGGTTTTGGTTTCATATTCATGTATTGTCATCCAAGTTTGAAAAGTGTGCAAAGTTTTAGTTCGATTGGTCAACTACAACTGTGTGGAAAATAAGTTACTAGATTTGATCTAAACATACAAGTTAAATAAAACACTGTAAAACGGGCTTTTTCACAATAGACTCCATTTTCACCCTAAGGCGTTTTCAGGACATTCACTTTATTATCTTGAATTCAGTACTACTTAGGTATTTTGTTGTTCGGCAAGCAATATCAAGAAAAGTATGGCATTTAATTTAATGTATAACACGAGCAAATAGCTTTAACCGTTTCATAGATATGGGTCGTTGAAGTCGTCAAATAGCCAAAAAATCAAGATTTTCATAATTACGAGGCCCCAGTGGCATGTGTTAACATATTCCAATGGTGTTCAAACTTTAACAATCTTAAAACAATCATAAACAAGTAAGAACGGCGTTAAGTTCGGCCGGGCCGAACTTGTTATACCCTCCACCACAAGTTGTATTGAAGTGAAATGGAATAATTAGTTTCCTTTCGTGTATGAAGAAGAGTTAATACTAAATTTCAGCAATTTCGGTAAAACAATGTGAGGCACCATTCTATGGGGGCTATTTCAAAACGTCGATCTATACCGACAAATTTCTGACGGAAAGTTTTTAGGCTCAAAGAAGACTAAATACAAAATTTCCTATATTTCGGTAAGAGGATGTGGCTAAAACTTAAAAAATACAGAAAATCAAGAAGTACGCTTCTATGGGGATTTAGAAAGACGTGGACCTATACAGATAATACTCTTCCGGAATATTTTATAACTCTTGGAAGACGAAATAACGAATTTCAGCCATTTCGGTTGGATATTGACGTCACAATTTTCAGTATTACGAAAATCGGGAAGTACCTTTCTATGGGGGCTATATCGAAACGTGGACCTATACCGACGAATTTTAGTCAGAAATGGGGCAATATGAAAGCGTGGACCTGTACAGACATATTTCTGGCGAACAGTTTTATATCCCATTGAAGACTAAATACCAAATTTCAGCCATTTTGGTGGAATATTAAAGACACAACCTTCAAAAAAATCAGGTACCTCCCGATGGGGGCTATATGAAGGCCTGGACCTATACCGACAAATTTAAAGGGGAAGCTTGAGTACCCCCAACGAAGTCTAAATACCAAATTTCAGCCATTTCGGTGGAATATTGAGGCCACAACGTTCAAAATACCGAAAATCGGGAGGTACCGTTCTATGGGGGTTATATAAAGGCATGGACCGATACCGACAAAGTTCTGGGGGAAAGTTTTATACCACCAACGTAGACTAAGTACCAAATTTCAGCCATTTTGGTAGGATAATGAAGCTAAAACCTTAAAAATACCTAAAATCGGGAGGTACCGTTCTATGGGGTCTATATGAAGGTGTGGACCGATACCGACAAAATTCTGGGGCAAAGTTTTATACCCCTAAAGAAGACTACGTACCAAATTTCAGCCATTTTGGTAGGATAATGAAGCTAAAACCTTCAAAATACCGAAAATCGGGAGGTACCGTTCTATGGGGGCTATATGAAGGTGTGGACCGATACCGACAAAATTCTGGGGGAAAGTTATATACCCCAAAAGAAGACTACTAACCAAATTTCAGCCATTTTGGTAGGATAATGAAGCTAAAAACTTAAAAATAACGAAAATCGGGAGGTACCGTTCTATGGGGGCTATATGAAAGTGTGGACCGATACCGACAAAATTCTGGGGGAAAGTTTTATACCCCAAAAGAAAACTACGTACCAAATTTCAGCCATTTTGGTAGGATAATGAAGGTAAAACCCTAAAAATACCGAAAATCGGGAGGTACCGTTCTATGGGGGCTATATCAAAACGTGGACCGATATATCCCATTTTCAATACCAACCATCCTGCAAGTAATAAAAGCTTTTGTACCAAATTTGGACTCTCTATCTTTAAAATTGCGAGCTATATCTTGATTTCAACAGACAGACAGACGGACGGACTGACGGACGGACGGACAGACGGACATGGTCAAATCGACATAGAATTTTATGCTGATCAATAATATATATACTTTATAGGGTCTCCGACGAATATTTCGATGTGTTACAAACGGAATGACAAATTTAATTATACCCTCCATATGGTGGAGGGTATAAAAATTGGACATCGATGTTTTCCCTTTGAGCTAAAACCAGACTTATGCAACAAATTAAGACAAAGAAAATATTGAATTTTACATAAAATATTTGACAATTTAACAAATTGTATATTTTTTAATAGGTTAATAATAAAAAAAATGGTATTACAATAAACATATAACCATATTTTTATATCCACACACATATTTTTATATCTCAATAGCACAATAATCTGCTAAAAAAGCGACGTTAAACGGCCAACAATCCTAATTTAGGACACTTTGAAGTTGTTTTGATGATTTTTCCCACTTTAATTGTCAATTTTACGACTTTTATGACGATTTTCGACCAAAAACTGTTTGCATATTTTGCACATTTTTTGCATATTTTTTGCATATTTTGTGCATATGCAAAATATGCAAAATAAATACAAAATATGACCCTGCCATTGAATTTAGATTTCTTTGAAACGAATTTTGGTCCAATCAGAATCTTCGTATCTTTATTATTAAAAAATATGCAAATATGCAAAATCCGATGTCTACTCATTTAGAAATAGCAGTAATTCGCCATTTACGGCTGCACAGGGTAAACAATTTATATACGAACAAGTAAGAAAAGCGTTAAGTTCGGTCGGGCCGAACTTTTTATACCCTCCACCACAAATTTCAGCCATTTCGGTGGATTAATGTGGCCACAACCTTCAAAATACCGAAATTCGGAAGGTACCGTTCTATGGGGGCTATATGATGGCGTGGACCTATACCTACAAATTTCTGGGGGAAAGTTTTATACGCCTAAAGAAGACTAAATACCAAATTTCAGCCATATCGGTGTGATAATGAGGCTAAAACGTTCAAAATATCGAAAATCGGGAGATATTGTATTATGGGGGCTATATCAACACGTGGACCTATATACACATTTTATGGTAGAAATGTTTCTTAGCCTCTGGAAACACAAAATACAAAGTTACAACCGATTCTTTGGTCAAATGGGTCTAATACATTCAAAATATATTAAATTGACGCGTACTTTATAAGGGGTCTTATGTGGGGACTATACCAAAACGTGGACCTATATAACCCAACTTTGGTAGGAATGTTTTCTGGCCTCTGGAGACACAAAATACCAAATTACAACCAATTCTGTGGTCAAATGGGTCTAATACATTCAAAATATATTAAAATGACGCGTACTTTATATGGGGCCTTATATGGGGGCTATACCAAAACGTGGACCTATATAACCCAACTTTGGTAGGAATATTTTTTGGCCTCTGGAGACACAAAGTACCAAATTACAACCAATTCGGTGGTAAAATGGGCCAAATATCTTAAAAATTCCTTAAAACGACGACGCGTCACGCGTCATTTTGTATGGGGGCTATACGAAAGCGTGGACCTACATAGCCCGCTTTCAATACCAAAAGTCCTACGTAAATATAACATATTTTCCCAAAATTTCATCAACCTACGTCAATCCGTTCGGACGCTAGAGTGATTTCCACAGACGGACAGACGGACAGACGGACAGACAGACAGACGGACAGACGGACGGACATGGCTATATCGATGTAGAATTGCACGCTGATCAAGAATATATATACTTTGTGGGGTCTACAATGATTATTTCGAGTAGTTACAAACGTAGTGACAAACTTAATATACCCCCATCCTATGGTGGAGGGTATAAAAATACGAGTATGTCCACATTTCAGGATTACCCTATATCACTATACCTTTAAGCTACTATGATGACTTTAGCTACATTGTCTAAGCAAATAGCTGTAATGTGCAATTTAAGGTTTCTAGAAAAAATTCTGGCCATGTAGGACAGACGACATTTGACATTTATTTTTTATACTCTCCACCATAGTATGGAGGGTATATTAAGTTTGTCATTCCGTTTGTAACACATCGAACTAATCATTTGCGACCCTATAAAGTATATATATTCTTGATGAGGATAAAATTCTAAGACGATCCAGCCATGTCCGTCCGTCTGTTGTAATCACTCTAGCGTCCGCAATAATTGAGATAGAGTGCTGAAATTTTGCACCCGAGGGTCTTTTTTCCATAGGCAGGTCAAGTTCGAAGATGGGCTATATCGATCGACTCTTTGGTATAGCCCCCATATAACGGTATCTTCGGATTTGAGGTATTTTGACGTTCTTCGCCACATTTGCAGACCGAATTAGCTATAATTTGGCATTCAGGGTTCCTGGGAGGGCAAACAACATATCAACAAAAAAATTATGTATATAGGTCCAAGTTTTGGTATAGCCCCATATAACGGTACCACCCGCTTTGATGTATTTTCACGTTTTTTGCCACATTTACAGACCGAGTTAGCTATAATTTGGCATTTAGGGTTCCTGAAGGCCAAGAAACATAAGAAGTATGTATATACACTACCGGTCATCTGAATAGGTTTGGTTTTTTTTCTTTTTATATGTTAAGGTATCTTCTGATGTGTTTGTATTACAGATCCATACTATTTAGTTATTCAGAGTCCTATACATTGCCAACATTCCCAAGAAAAAACTTGACGGTGTTGCCATATTTTCGGAAAATATCCCTATTATAATAAAAAATTTACAAAAAGTGTCCAATTTTTGCAATCATCAGAATAGGTTTGAATAAAAAAAATTGAAAAATTGTACTACCCAATCAAATATTGAGCAGTTTTTTGGTTTAGTTTAGTAAAATGGAACATTTTGATAAATCCATTTTTGTTTGGAACGTGGGTTCAATTCTCAACATGGAAAAGTTACCAAGAACTTTCAGATAAAATTAAGAAATATTCAAACAAAAACGTTTTATAAACTTGCTTTAAGTGACTTTATGATTTCGTTAGATCTTTTCTGAGCTTTGAAAATTGTCTGAAAGCAAATACTAAGTGTAGCCATATTATTAGGATCGATAAAATAGAAAGGTCATTTAAAATAGTTGGTATTTTAGTTCATGTTTCATTTTTAACTATCCTTGCAGCACATATTTATGTATTATCATATTCACAAATCCACCATAGTCGACCACATGTATCATAAATGTTCGAAAATTGGTCTGGAAGAATGTTTCATCGACGACAATAAAGTAGAAAATTGTAATTCAAATTTAAGTCAAAGGGGCATGATATAACCGACTTTTATAGTTCAAAGAAATTTTGAAACAAGTAGGAACGGCGCTAAGTTCGGCCGGCCGAACTTTTATACCCTCCACCATGATTTGTATCGAAGTAGTTTTGTAGTTTCCTTTCGTTCATGAAAGTACTAAACTCTTCCTGTTTTCCTGATGTTTTTTACATGCATAAATGTCTTGTACCTTTAGCGAATACTAAACACAAAATTTCAGTTATTCCGGAGGGTATCGTATAATGGGTGCTATATGAAGACTATACCGACAAATTTCTGTTGGAAAGTTTTATGTTCCAAAGAAGACTAAATACCATATCCCAAGCAGTTCGGTGGGATATTGAGGCAATATGCTTCAAAATACAGAAAATCGGGAGTGGAAAGTTTTACACCCCCAACAAAGACTAAATACCAAATTTTAGCCATTTCGGTGTGTTAATGAACCTAAAGCACTCAAAATGCCAAAAGTCGGGAGTTATCGTTCTAAACGGTCTATACCAACAACATTCAGGTGGAAAGTTTTATACCTTCGACGAAGACTAAATACCAAATTTCAGGCAGTTCGGTGGGAAATGGAGACCAAAAACTTCAATATCCAGAAAATCCGGAGTTTCTGTTCTATGTGGGCTGTATAAAGCAGTGAACCTATACCGACCAATTCCAGGTGAAACGATTTACACTCCCAACGAAGGCTAACTATCAAATTTCAGCCATTTCGGAGGTATATTGAGGACACAACCTTAAAGATACCGAAAATTGGGAGATAACGTTCAATGGGGGCTATATGAAAACGTGGACCTATACCGACAAATTTCAGGTAGAAAGTTTTGTACTTCAAATGAAGACTAAATACCAAATGTAAGCTATTTTGTTGTTTCGAGGGCTGAAAGATAACTATCATGTCTAACAATGAAAATGCAAATATTTACTATCAAAAACGATTTTATTGTGTTCTTAAGTAGTCTCCAGTATGATTTATACACTTTTTCGTGCTCTCAAACCTATTGGCGGCCAGTTTTTCTGAAGAAACAGGCAACCTTTTTCTTCAAGGTGCTTCTTACATGAACAACTTTCATTTGATTTGGCTCGCTTTTGAAGTCCAAAACGGCCGATTCCTGCTTTTTTCAGTTTCCTAAGCATAGATCCTGGATTCGTCGTCTGTGACGATCTTATAAACGTTGTTTGAAGCACCGCAATCGATTTTATGCTCAATTTCTTTGAACCAATTCCCAGGAGCCTATTTTTTAGCGCTTGTCCAATTTTGCTGGATCTAACGAGAAAAATACATTTTTGCGGCCAGGTATTTTTGCAATATCAAATGTTAGTTGGTGGAAGAAATGCCCAAGGATGCCCCTATCTCACGGTATTTATTATGGCGATCTCGCATTATCCGTTTATGCACGGCATATTTTTTTCTGGCACAACGACCGATTTTCGGCGACCCTCTCGACCTTCGGTTTTTGGTGAGTGCCGACCACGATTGATTCATTAAACCAGTTTTTCATAGTCCTATAGGATGTTCCTTTATCGTCATACAAAGATTTAGTTTGATCTATACACTCTTGCGGTGAAACTATCCAAAAAACTTTCAAATGGCGCCTGGCAATACGTGGTGTTGCCTAGGACAGGTAGTTTTCGTGCAGCCCTCGTATAATGCGGCAAAATCGGGAGGTACCGGTCTATGGGGGCTATATCAAAACGTCGACCGATATAGCCCATTTTCAATACCAAACATCTAGAAGTATTAGATCACCGATTACGAATTATGGATCTAAGCGTAATGAGCCTCGGGGTCTTCGAAGGCGAGGCAAATCCAACGAAAGTTGATCATGGAAGAAGCACTTCCAAGCAAATGGTCGAATTTTTCTTCGGATACAGTTACAATGTGGTTATTATACGGCTTGAGGAAAGTAGTATACTACAATTTGTTTTCTTGAAGTCTCCTAAGGAATTCGAAAAACGAACAAAAGAAGATGAATCATTGTGCACCAAGGCAATGTGAGCTCTCACGCATCGATTCAAACCAGTGCCTTTTTTACCGTTCAAAACGTGGAATAGATTGGTCATCCGTTGTACAGCTCTTGGAAACCATGACATCATTTGATTCCCGCACATCAACGATTTTCGTCGCCAGAAGATGCTGTTGAAACGTTCAAAAGACATGTTTTGGAGGTGTCTCAATCGGACTGGAAAAAGTGTTTCAACAATTAGTTTGAGCGCATGAAAAAGAAATCATGCTAAAAAACAATAAAACAATTTTTAATGATAAATATTCGCATTTTCATTATTAGGCCAGAAACTATTCTAGTTCTCCTCCTAGTAGTTAAAGAACTTATCCACAAAAAACAAACGTAGGTCTACCTAAAAAGATCCCTCCGAACCTAAGTTGCCGTAATTTCGTACAGCGTGCTCTCAAATTGGAAGGTAAACGATACCGTTTGATGTGAATTTCCATTGCTAGCAGGGTGATAAATGCTAACGCTTGATGTATTGATCTGAATCTTTTCCACCTTTCTGTGAATCTCGTTCCCAAGAAACGGTTTGGTAGTTAAGTATAGTCAAATACACATGTAATGCACATGAAACCCTTAATGAAAAATTTTCATTCTTTGTACAACTCCGGTTAAATTCATGGTAAACTGCAATGAAAATTGTTCATTCTTAGTACAGCTCCAGTTAAATTCATAGTAAAATATAATTTGTTCTCTTACAGCATCATCATTTTCAGTCTTAATGGTTGTAAATTTCTTTATCTATTCACCAATTGACTAAATAAAGTTCTGCAAAGATTATCGTTTAATTAATTGAAATAAAAATTTTCAGTGTCTTAATCTGTGTGAGAATCAGTAGTGCTATTACTGCATTCATTTTAATATTAACATTGAAATAATATTTGATATCCTACAAATGAAAATCTCCCTTCTGATTTTGAATTTTCTTTAACATTCATTCACGCCTTAACGACTGCATTTTAATTCTCTTCTCTATCTAAAAAACAAACTACTATTAAAGTTACTGCACTAAGTAGCATTGGCAGACACACCCATTCTCTGGCCGTACTCAACTCGTTGGCAGTGAATGTGACAATGATAAAAGTAAAATATTTATTTTTCCCACAACTGAAGACAAGCAGGACAAAAAAAAGCGCGTACTCGAACTGTCCTGTCAGCAACAGCACCGAAATGAAAGCACAGACATAATTCTGTATAATTTCTATAACGTTTTTTTTTATTTTCTGGCGCTTCTTCTTTTTTGTCGTTCTGTTGCTTTTGGCGTTCACATAACATGAAATTTATTGCGGCGATAATAAAAAGCCATCACCGTGGTGCCACATCACATGACTTTATTTTACAACAATAAATTTTTTGAAATTGTAGAGCATTAAAGGGAGGCTTGAGTTAATGTTGACACATAAAAAAAGTTATGATAGAGTATTGTAAATGGATTAGTGCCACAAGAGCAAAGGGAGGATTGAAGTGCAAAATAATTTAATTTCCTTAAGGCTCTATAAGGGAATGTGTGTGCGTGTGTGAGAGAGAGTGAGTTAGTGAGCAATTGCAAATGTGATTCATTTGGATAAAATGGTGTCATCATGTGGTGGAGATAACTCAAGATATGAACGAACACCTCCTCTGATATGTAATGACTTCAGGATATTTGTCATTTGAAGTAAATGGATTTCAGTTTTATGTACAGCATTGGGTTAATATAATAGGTAAGGAGATTTATTTGTGATATTCAACACATGACATTTATGTCAGAAGAATTTTTGAAATTGAAAGCCCACTTATTTGTATAGATACATAAAAGATACTACCCATTTTAAGGCATTTTTCAAATAAATTGGTATTCTCGAATCGGAAGGGTTTTTGTATATACAAGTGGACGGACATAGGTTAGGTTAGGTGTAAGGATGTCCAGTCCTCTATTATAATAGGTGACTGCTTCACTCGGAGACCGTTGGTCCATTGTGTTCATCCTGTATAGGCTATTTTCAGATGCTGGAAATGATGATTTAAAGATGATGGTGGTGTATTGCTTAGATGTTTGACGATGAAGGAGATGATAGAGTGTTGATGCAGCTTGATGAAATGAGGATGATGGATAGAGGTGAAGAGATGATGGTGAGTGTAGGAGGCGTATTTGGAAAAGTGAAAAAGAAATTTTTTTATTAAGGGTTGCTAGTGATCTTTGCCAAGCCATGCTAGATGTCTGGGAAAGTTGAGTAGGACGATGGGATCTATGTTAGACAGGAAGGTCAGAGTGTCTATCTCATATCTGCCTAGTGTACGGTATCTCCTTATTTGCAACATGGTGCACCTACAAAGCAGATGTTCGACAGTCTCTATCTCCTCCGCATCTTCACATAGTCTGCAGTAGTCAATGCCACTGTCGTCCCATTTTGAAGTTAGGGATCTCACTCTGCAGTGACCTGTTGTAAGTCCAACCGCGATTTTCACCCCTAACATGTCAAGTAAGAGGATGGAAGCCGTTCTTCGACGAGAAACCACGGGCCAGATTGCCTTGGATACCCTACAACCAGGTTCCAATAGCCATCTTTGATGTGCTTTCTCATTGAAGAACTCCCGAAGTTTGCCGATGTAGTGACACATCGGTGGCCGGACGGTTTCATCAACTGATAAGTCGATAGACCTAGCTACCTCGTTTCCTATGATGTTGCTGTGACCCGGAACCCAACATAGCTTTACGATATCGTGTATATCCTGCAGAGGTTGCAGGAGAGCAAGCTCTTGAATTTATGGAATGACTGAATTTATGGTCCATGACTTGAGAGCCTTGAGGGCCGCTTGACTATCGACATATATAGTCACCGGTCCTGTAAGACTGCCTTCAAGCCCTTTAACCAATTCAGCTGCTTTCCTGATAGCAAGAATCTCCGCCTGAAAAACACTACAATTATCGTCCAGCTTACATGAGTTTTTAATCAGTGGATTCTCGCAGTAGACACCAGCGCCAGTACCTTCTTCCATCTTGGACCCGTCTGTATAGATTGCCAGACCGTCCAGAGGAGATATGCACTCAGCCCATGCGTCTCTGCTTGGAAATATAACGGTTAAAGAATCAAACTTGAATGAGGTAGGCATATAATCACTTACGCAACCATTGTCACCTAACTCAAGTCGACTATCAATTAGTGGATGGACATGGTCTTAACGTATACGGGATCTAAAATCATTATTGCATATACCCTCTTTAGCCATAGGGCTGAGGACATAATTAACATTTTGTATTACCAAAGGGTAGAAAATATCCTTACTAAAAACTGCCGTTATAGCCCCACGATTGGTTTAGTACCGCCATATTTAAGATACTTTGCATGTACCCTATCAAAAATTTTCAATGTATGTATTGTCCCGGAATTAGGGTTTGACTATATCTCGTGTAGACGTTGTTTTGTCCCCCTATAAGATTTGTACTAAATAAAACAGGGTTTCGTTTTGGATTACGATTCTACAATACTTTATTGGCGTTATTCACGCAATACATTATTTCTCTACTAGCACACAGCTAACTCTAGGAACAAGTAAACACACTGCTTTACTCTATTCAGGTTACTTATTTACTCTTTAGATTACACTGGCGGTTATAGTTCGCGATATGATTTATAACTAACTCTCCCACCCGCTTCACACTCGTATTTATACTGCAAGCGGGTGCATAGACTGTTCTAGCACTCTTCATCGGGGAGGTTCTCCAATGTTCAAACGAGATCCAGATCCACATATACACATACTCGTATACAAACAGACGAATTAATGTAAACAACTCATCAATGTGCCAGCGGTATTAGATACGAGGGATTACGAGAGGTTACAATGACGTGACAAAGTAGAAGCATAATTGAGTATTCAAAGTGAATGAGAGAGAGTATAAAAATAAGTAAAGAGTGTACATTAAGACTAAGCTCTAATTTCAAGATTGCAGTAATGGTTGTTGTTGCAAAACTGAAAGCGTACAACAAGAACAATACTAAAGCAAACATAGAAAAGCAATTCTATAGAGTAATTGTTGTTGTAAATTTGATTTAAATAAACTAAATGCTTAATGAAAATTTACGTTACAATTCAAATTATTAAATTAACAGAAATTCGTTTAAATTAACTTAAATCTATCAGTTACTTTCGTAACAGTATTAAGTCTCCTTTGGGGCTACAAAACTTTCCTCCAGAAAATCAGCTACTTTGAGGACTTTATCTATATTTTCCGACTAAAATAACTCGGCATACTTAGGCCCACATATAACGGTTCCTTCCGACCGATGTTGCTGTAATATTGTACAGCGAGCTCTCAGATTGGAAGGTAAACGGTAACGCTCCAAGTAAAGTCTTTGAAATGGTTCTACTGAAGTGGCTGTAACTTGGTATTTCGTTTTTTAAATGGGTAGAAAAAGTCTACGCATCAATATAAGTATAAAGTATATATATTCTTGATCAGGGTAAATTCCTAAGTCGATATAAACATGTCCGTCTGTCCGTCCGTCTGTTGAAATCAAGATACATCTCGCAATTTTTAAGATAGAGCTTTGCAATTTCCTATATATATATATATATATATATATATATATATAGGATAAAGCCGAAATGGCTGAAATTGGTTATTTGGTCTTCGTTGGGGGTGAAAAACTTTTCCCCAGAAATTTGTCGGTACAGGTTCACGCCTTTATATAGCCCCTATAAAACGGTACCTGCCGATTTTCGGTATTTTAAAGGTTGTGGCCTCAATATCGCAGCGAAATGGATGAAATTTGGTATTTAGTCTTCGTTGTGGGTATAAAACTTTCCACCTCAAATTTATAGGTTTAGGTCCACGCCCTCATATAGCCCTATAGAACGGTGCCTCTCGATTTTCTGTATTTTGAAGGTAGTGGCTTTAATATTCCACCGAAATATCTGAAATTTGGTATTTAGTCTTCGTTGGTTTTTTTCGGTATAGGTCCACGCTTTCATATAGCCTCCATAGAACGGTAACTACCGATTTTCGGTATTTTTATGTTTGTGGCCACAACAACCCACTGAAATGGCTGAAATTTGGTATTTAGTCTATGTTTCCGACTGAAATTCGTCGGTATATATAAATCTGAAGGTTGTGACGTCAAAATCCCACCGAAAGACTGACATTTTTTATTTAGTCATCCATGGGGTTATAAAATATTCCAGAAGAGAATTATCTGTATAGGTTTATGTCTCCTGTACCCCTATAGAAGCGCACTTCTTGATTTTCGGTAGATTGAAGGTTTTAGCCACATTATCATTTGGTGTTTAGCCTTCATTGAGTCTAAAATCTTTCCACCAGAAAATTTTCGGTATTTAGTCTTCTTCATAAACGAAAGGAAACTAATTGTTCCATTTTACTTCAATACATCTAGTGGTGGATGGAATAACAAGTTCGGCCTGGCCGAACTTAACGTCGTTCTTACTTGTTTGCAAAGTGAGTCACTGTAAACAACACAACACATGGTCGTATTACAAGCTGTCCTGAGTTTTAGCCCAGTCAAAATAGATATTAAAATTGTCCCCATCTATCCCATGTGTGCAAAAGAAGTTGTTATTCGAGGTCAAGAGTCAAATTTTGAGGGTTTTTTTTAGATTTTCGGAACTTTTTTGAAATAGACTATCTACAAGTTTGGTCTTTATAATTTTTTTCCGAGAAAGAATCATTCCTGAGATATAGAGGTTCCAAAAAAAAAAACATCATTTTAATGCACACATAAGGGGAATATGCACATATTCAGGCGAACCGGCTAAAATAACCGGGGTAACCGGGTAATTTCGCTCTTCAGGGGAACATATTTTTTTCGGGGGTGACAAATTTTATGCAAAATTAGCCCACTTAAGCCACATGCGTAACCCTAAGCCCAACGGGAACGAATCCAAAGAAAACTCCCCGATTTTTTTAATTTTTGTGCGAAGGTAGGCGTTATTGCGCTGATTAAGAAATGTATAATTTTCATTGACGGCCGAAAGGCCAGATTTAGAAACCGGATTAGACTCGGTTCTACTGAACCGTTTACTTCATAGTGAATATCGTTTGAACATTTATACAAATACTAAACGCAAGGTTTGGTTATTTTAACTGGTACGCCTCATAATGTATTTACGCGGCTTATTTTTAGTTTGACGCTTAGTTAACGATATTTCAAAAGGCCATTCGTGTAGAAAATTGTGAAATCTACAAATTTTAATTTTGTAAATTTTGCTAAGTTTTACCGTTTTTGAGCAAAATCCCAAAAAAAAAATAAGGCCTAAAAAAGTCTTTTGATCCTGAATAACTTTTTTTCACACATGGGATCGATAGGGACTTTTAGGACCTTGCTTTTAACTTTAAACCCTTGCTCTTCACCAAAATTCAGCTTTGTGGGAATTTTTCCTATTTCCGATTTATACGCATGTCTATTTTGACTGGGCTAGTTTAAGCCAAAAACTGTCAAGCTGTGTTGCCTAGGCCAGAAAGATTTCGTGCAACCCTCGTATTCTTCAGTTAGCATATTCCACATGTTCTAGGAATAAGCAAAGTGTAGGAAAAGCTTGGAGTTTTCCATTGTCAAAGCAGATAATCACCAATTCGTGAATACTTTCAAAGTTAATGATTTCGTTTATAATTTCTTAACAGCTTTGCAAGACTTTTTACCCCGCAAAAAACAACCCACACTAATGTATGTATACGGATATTTCTTCCATATGTTTTCAATGGTGAAGAAAGTAGTTAAATTCGATTTCTTAAAAAATTCAGCGAACCTCTAATGTGATCTCATTCTATATTGCTTTTAACATCTATGCATGTGCCATTTTAATGAGCATATAATTGATATGACATCAACTTAAAAGGTTGTTTGATTTCTACATACTTTCCGTCTCAAAATCAAACAGACAATACCAAGGCAAGTGATGTCATCATCCTCATCATCAAAAAAGGCTGTAAAAGGGAAAACACGTATTCTCTTCCTCCCCTTTCATACCCTTCAAAGCTTAGTTGATTGTATTGTTCATCACATAAATGCACCAAATGTCTGTGCAGGAACATAAAAATTATGTGTTAATCGATTTTACGCTTTTAACGAACAGACATGCAGCCTGGGTTTTACACACACACGCATACAAATTCATACACTTAGGATCCTTATAAAACAAATGATGCAGGATGTTTACGATTGTATGGGAAAATGTATTTGTATTACTGGGGGTGGTAGTCTTGAAATGCGTATGTGTGTGGAAAACAGAATTGGTACATGTGCAACATCTGCTGTTTATGCGTTCGATGTTTTATTTTATTGCTTACAAGGTTGATAATTGTTATCGTCGATGTTGTGTATTTTGTTGTTGTTTTCAGTGCTTTTTGCAAATTTTTGCCTACGTATTGAGGCTAAATTGTAAGAAGTTGGGGGCTGTACACTTGAATGTAAATTGTTGAATTTGTATGGGTATTGGATCAGCTGATTTATTTCAACAATTAGTAGAGTGATTATCGTTGAAGTGGTTGTATTTTATCAAATCGTGTAAATGTAAACAGTCGAGGGGGTAAGAAACGTACATATATTATCCATATTGGGGGGTACACAAAGAGAACAACAACTTTCTTTTTCAAATGCATATACATATACTGTCAAATTTGTCTACAACGTAGCACTTGGGCACCGAAGAATTACTACTTTATAGAGCAAATTCGTTATATAAAGATTATTTTGTGTGAGACTTTCCAATAGTGCCTTAAAAACTTCTTCGCTATAGAGAAGTATTCGTTACAGGGAAGTTCGTTATGGAGAAGTTCGACTATACTATTTTTCTTGAAATAAACAATTGCAAAATTACTGTGACATCCCATAGCTAAACGTACCAAAAGTAAAAAAAAAACTGTAAAAAATCGTTAAGTTCGGCCAGGCCGAACGTTTTTATCCCCTCCACCATAAAATATTCTAAACTAAAACGGAATAATTATTTTCTTTCCTGTCCACTTATACCTAACTTATATCTATACCTAACTAATTTAAAACAACTAAATACTTCCTTAAGTTTGGCCAGGCCGAACTTGTTATACCCTCCACCTCGAGTTGTATTGAAGTAAAATGGAACAATTAGTTTCCTTTCGATTACACTGTACAACAAAATCGAACTTTTTTTAAATTACAAGAAACCCCGCACAAATTATAAAAGAGGGCCGAAAAAAGAAGACACGTGTATCGGCGTTTTGAAAGTTTACGTCGGAAAGTAACCTAAATAGGCGTGACAAGTTCCGCCCATTTCTACAGGTTTTGAAATATTCGACATCAGATTCCTTGGAATCCTTGCATTTTAGGTATAAAGCGTCTTTGACAATATTGCTGACAACAATGCGGGGTATCTTTTTATGAAAAATTAACCCTCATGCGTGTCACTAAAGGGGTCTTTTTGGTTCCTTTTTTAAAAAAACGTTTAAAAACTCCTTTAAAATTTGATCCTATCAGATCAAAATATTCTACAAAATTATTTGTCATAAAATTTCACTATAGGTCCCCGAATACACCAAAACCTTAAATCGTACCTAAACGCCAGGAATCTGCCAAAAGTAAAATCACGTTTTAGGGTTAATATTGTACTTTATCTGAGTTTATTAAGTTTTGTCCCACAAAACTTCATTCTAGATAAAAGACGTCAAAGACAAAAATAATCTCCACCAAATTTCAATATAAGTCGCCGAATAAATGAGATATGTATTTGCAATATATATCAAGAAAATATATGCATCAAATTTGCCAAAAAAACACACAAATATTTTTTGAATAAATTTGTTTTGTTCTTTTTTCGAGTTGATGCATGAAAGTAATATGAAGTTTAGTTCTAGACGAAAGGTGTTAAAAGAAGAAATATTCTAAATAAAATTTCATTGTAAGTCCTATAACAAACTAGATATCTGAGTAAAATAGTTCGTTAAGAAAATGACGTTACACAATTAGATATTATAGGTAGAAATTATTTGTTAAACTTTTAGAATTATCTTGTAATTATTTTTTGTGTTGTACAGTGTGATAAAGAAAACTAAATACTAAATTTCACCAAGTTCGGTAAAAGAAAGTGGCTAACTTTCAAAATACTGAAAATCGGGAGTTACCGTTTTAAAGGGGGCTATATCAAAACATCGATCTATACCTACAAAAACCTTAAAACTACCGAAAATCGAGAGATACGTTTCTATGGGGAATATAGGAACCCGCAGACCTATACCGATATTTCTCTTCTTTAATATTTATAACCCCACGGAAGACTAAATAACAAATTTCAGTCTTTCGGTTGGATATTGGCGTCAACACCTTCAGAATTACGAAAATCGGGAGTTAACGTTCTATGTAGGCCATATCGAAACGTGGTCCTATACCGACGAATTTCAGTCAGAAAGGCTTTTACTTCCAATAAAGACTACATACCAAATTTCAGCCATTTCGGTGGGTTGCTGTGGCCACAACCTTCAAAATATCGAAAACCGGGGGTACCGTTCTATGGGGCTATATGAAGGCGTAGACCTATACCGAAAAATTTCTGGTAGAAAATTATATACCGCCAACGAAGACAATGTGCCAAATTGCAGCCATTTCGGTGTGATATTGAGGCTGAAAACTTAAAAATACCGAAAATGTGTGGACCCATGCTGACAAATTTCAAATGGAACATTTCTGCCGTTTCGGTGGAATATTGAGGCCACAACCTTCAAAATACCTCAAATAGGGACGTACCGTTCTATGGGGGATATACCTGTACCGAGATGTTTCTGGGGGGAAGTTTTATACCCTCAACGAAGAAGACTTAATACCAAATTTCAGCCATTTCTGAGGAATATTGAGGCAACAACTTTCAAAACACCGAAAATCGGTAGGTACATTCTATGGGGGCTATATGAATTCGTGGACCTATACCGACACATTTTTAGGGGAAAGTTTTGAACCCCCAACGAAGACAATGTACCAAAATTTCAGTCTATATAGAAAAAAAAATTGGGACCTGTATTTTGATTTCAACAGACGGACGGACAGACAGACGGACATGGTTATATCGACATTGAATTTTACCCTGATCAAGAGTATATCACCAATATTTTTGAAAATTTAACATAGCTGAAGCCAAGGTTTACCCTTTTAGAATACGCGACTTGTGGTTCTATATTATACAAATTAAATATTTTTGGATAAAATGAAATGTTGTTGAACGCGGCAAAAATATTGGCCTTAAAAGATAATTTGTGTGGAAGCTGTGGCTATATTTATGTTAAAAAATGGGCAAAAATGGGTTGATGCCACCATGTCTTTTTTTGTTTTCTCTCGATTTGTGAGTAAACCACACTTCTCTCGATTTTCCTGTCAAAGTAAAAGTAGAAGCAAACTAAATAAGGACCATCTCACTAATGTATTACTTTTCAAAATTTGAACTGCTTGTACCATTAAATGATGCTGACATTTTGAAGCCAGATTTACAGTGTTTTTTGAAATTTTCTTCTAATTTCATTCCGTAAACAGGTTTTTTAAAAAATCATATATAGGATTGTAGTACTTGCGATTCTGACTTATTTGATACGACTAATGAGAATGTAGTCTGCACAGCTTCATAGATATGTATATCCAAATGCGGTAATTTTTTGCGAACGTTTTTGTAAAAAACCTATTTTTCGGGCCTAATTTTTACAATTGTCATTCGATTTCCTCGTACTTGATTGCACATTTTAGTTTTTTACCTTCCGAATCTAATAAATCATTCCCCGTGAAAATCCATCCACTAAAACGCGAGTTACAAGAAAGTCCAAAGTAGAAAAATCACCTAAAATTGTTTTTGGAAATATCGCGTATTTTACCGCGTTTTCTGCGGTTCGTTTTCACTGCAATGAAACAACTAATACAGCATCTTCGTTTTAGCGGAAACAGACTTTTGAAAACTTCACTGATAAGGTAGCTACATTAATTTTATCCCAAAATATAGTGTGTGATGCTACATCCACGGTTCTTAATTGATCGCCTTGGAATAGATATATATCGATGTAGATTTTCATGGTGGACATTGAAATCGGATGCGGACAAAAATTGTATGCACTTTGCGCAAATTAGCGATATTTTATAGGTATTTTAATGCTAAGATGCAGCTGATGCTACATCTTAGCCTCCAAATTAAATTTCGAAAAATATATACAAATTACCAGATATGGTCTTGCTGTACATGAAAATCACATGCGGAAAAAATGATTTTGATAATTACGCGATTTACACGTATTTTAAAATGTATATATATATATAAATGGGTTATTTGACCTCTATTTCCGTTTCAGAAGCTTTGACATATATCCTCATCAACCCAATTAGCTTCCCTAATGGGAAAGCTTTAATATGAATGTCAATAAAGCAAAATCCGTCTATTTTGTTAGGAGATTTAAGCAAAATGAGGGAAGTATTCCTATAAATTTTTACAATATTTTCTACTACATAATGCATGTGAAAAAAATATTTTTTCAAGCAAAAAATTATTTTTTGACCAAAATAGGTGCTTATTTTGGCTGTAACATCCTAACTATAACACCAATCTGTATGATTCCAGTCTCATTTGATTTGCCGTGAAGTTTGGATCCACAACAATTTTTTATGTAATTGTATGACCACTAAATGGGCCTTAATTTTGAAAAAAGGAGACTTATATTCAATAATTTATCAATTTTATGTACATTCCGCGAATTCTGTGTAACATTTTGCAGGTATTATGCAATCTACTCGCTTTCTTAAAAAGCGAAATAAAAGCGCCATAACTTTTGTCCGCAACAACCAAAAATTGGCTCGCGACCAGATTCGTACTGGTAATCTTTTTCTTAACCTACATATAAAAAATCGTTGATGTAGCGCAAAAAAAATTTATCCTTTTTTTCTGAAATGGAATATGAAATAATTGACAATATTCCTGATATATCCTTTATAGGATGTCCGATGAGTATTTCGAAGTGATATAAATGGAATGACAAATTTAATTATACCCTCCATATAATGGTGGAGGGTATAAAAATGCATAAAAAATGTCTTCAATCGGTCGGCACCTTTACAGGGGGCTACATCAAAGCCCCCCTTTATAGGGGGCTATATCAAAGTGTGACAATTTTGGTGAAGTAGTTTTGTGACAACTGGGAACTTCAAACTTTGAATTCCAGGAAGTTCGGTCAAAAATTGTAGCTAAAATACCGAAAATCGGGAGGTACCGTTATATGGGGGTTAAACCAAAACCTCGATCTTTGTTGACGGTTTTTGGTGGAGATGTTTTGAGACCACTGGAAACCACTAACCTCAAATTGGAGTTTCTTTGGTCCAAAAATAGGTAGTTCGGTCAAACAATGTAACTAAAATCCGCAAAATACCGAAAATCGGTCCCACATGATGCCCATAACTCTTTCCAATTTATCTTCGGGGTCAGTCACTCGAAAGTCGTCAGCGGGCACCATTATGGCCATGAATGTGTCATTTAACGATCTGGGTCATCGTCTTCTTGCAGTCTAAGAAGGCCACTGAAACCGATTTTTCCTTCCCTTTATCTTTGCTTTCCGGGTTTGAAATCAATGTTTTCCTTTGCGGAAGTTATTAGCGTAGACTCTTTAGTCTTCTTTTTCCCTTTTGGATTGGGCTGGTTCTTAGCAGATTCCGTCACTTCTACTTTTTTTGCTTGCGACCGCAGTTTTTTAGAGGATTTGATATGAGCAACTGCAGGGGCTGGAAGGAATATCTTGTCCACCTGAACTTCGCGTAGGGGAAAATCAGGGTAAGTTCCATCGAATTTCCTCATGTACCTCAACCTGTTTCTGGTGAAGAAGACCTCTTTCTCAGTAAGCAAGACAAGATTGAATTCATTCAACCGGTTTCCATAGTCCAATAGGATGTTCCTTTATCAACACAAGAAGATTTAATTGCAGTGATGCACTTTTGTCGGTATTATCCATGTCGAAAGTTGTGAAAAATATTCGGACGAAAATGTTCACAAATTGATTTTTTCAAGTCACTGTAAACAAAGTCTTACGCCAAACTGACCTGAGTACTTTTAGGCTAAAAACTATCAAACTTTAAAAACAAAATGTTAAATGGCGCCTGGAAATACGCAGTGTTGCCTAGGCCAGAAAATTGTCGTATTCCATAACCACTAGAATAACTATTTAATGACCACTAGAAATTAAAAAATAATTTCAAAAAAACATATGTTCCATTTTTGGAACAGTTGACGTGGAATTTGTTTTCAATTTCAACACACTTCATACTTTTATTTTGCTATCTGCTGGATTTGATCATGCGAACTTCTGATTTGCCAAACACACTACACACTGTGCTACGCGTACGAACACTAAGGGTTGTTTAAACGCTTACATGTGCACCACCAACTGTTTTTTATATTTTTAACAAAAATTCAAGTGCCGACGGCGAGCGTGAAACACACAATCCTAGGGTTTGTAGTCGAACACACACTATTTGTGACATCGTACTCATTACTAAGTATATATCCAGCAAACCAATCGTACCGACATCGTTACGAAATCGGAACAAAATTCGGACGATACGTCCGATTTCGGATCCAAAATCGTAACGATATCTTAACGAAAGTTGAATGAAGTGGTTGACATAATTTCGGTACGAAAAGTCGGAGCGAAATCGGATCGATTTCGGTCAGAATTCGCAAGAAAATCCTTGGGAAATTCGGAATGCGAATTTTTTCCTCCGAATCTTCGTACAGATTTCTGAACGATTTCGGAATAATGTCGTATGAAACTCTAAGGTACCTTCTGAATCTTCGTAAAGATTTCTGAACGATTTTGGAATTAGGGATACGTATTACCAAGCAAAAATCGATCTTTTGATTCTTTCTTAGAACTCAAGAATCGATCTTTCGATCTTTTGATTCTTACTTAGAACTCAAAAATCGATATTTCGAACCTTTGGTTCTTACTTAGAACTCACTTGGATAAAAGAATCGTTCGATCGAGATGACTCCTTTGTTGAAAATGTGAACGTTTTAGTGTACAATGCTTCGCGTTTAACACTGCCGTACCGTTAGATTAACTTTGTTCATCAGTACAACAAATAATATAATATTGTTGTTTTGCTCTTACCAATGTTATCTGTATATTTCATTTTTGTGGTACATGAAAAAGTCAAAACAGAATTGATCTTTCGATTCCCACTGCAAGAATCGAAGAATTACAATAGAGAATCGATCTTTGGATTCTCTATGAAGTCAAAACTCGATTCCGATTGTTAGATTCTTCAAATCAAAGAATCGAGGAATCGATTACTCGAAAATCGACTTGCGTATCCCTATTTGGAATAATGTCGTATGAATATCGAAGGAAAAAAAAATTCTCTGACTCCTCTTTTTATTGATACATTTTTCTTTTTTGTTGGAAAAAAACGTATCTAATGATTTTGACTGTTTTCATTTTGTAGTTAAAATAGAACAATCGAAAACTGCTTCCAAATAAAGTTTTCAACAATTCTTTAGAACATTCTGAAACTCTAAAATGCTTACTTCATGATGTTTCAGCGGTATTTTGCATCATATCTTTTACAACACTTATTTCAAACACAGTTCCCACCAACAGGATATTCTGGCATTTCGGATTTCACTACATCATTGACATTTTTATTAAATCATCGTTGCAAAATCTACTGAAAACAACGGCATAGAGGCATTTTACTACAATGACATTCCAGGGAATACTTTTCCAAAAGAAAATATTCAGAAAAAATAACGGTTTTGGAGATACGGTGCGAAATGTATAAAAATTGTGGAATTTTTGCATATATTTTGAAATTTGAGGCAATAAATGTAGTTTTTCAAGTTCATTATTTCTCCAAATATTTTATTGTCCTTATCTACAAATTTGCTTCAGAGGTCAGAAGAAGATTCGCATTGGTTTCAGAGATATAACCCTAAATTTCTTTAAAAGCTCAATATTTAACCATGTTTAGATGGGGCCATAAAATCCGAGCAGGATCTGACACAACAAAACCCAACTAGGGTTTCTTGTCGTTTGGGTCTGTACTTTCAAAAAATCCTCAGTTCGAATTGTTTGCACAAGATCACCTTAAAAATGTTGCACAGTGTTATTATATGTTGCATTTATATTTTAAATATTTAAAAATTGTATATGCGAATTTTTTAACCAACCATTTCGTTTTTCAAAAACAAACTAAAATGTTGCTAGTTAGATATATACAAAAGGTGGTTGTTGTGCGAAGGGAAATTTATTTCCGATATATCGATGAGTATTCGTACCGAAATCGGAAGAATAACATTAGCATATTCGAAGAAAAATTTACTTCCGACATTTTTCCGAAATCGGAACGAAATCTGAACGATTTTGCTTCCGAAATTGTTCCGATGTGTCGGACATCAGACAGGTTTTTTGCTGGGTAGTGAAGTAAATAGTTTTACTTGAAACATTACTTTCTAATGGGTTACGTAATGACTAACGGATCCGAATTTTTGCTGAGTGAATTTGTACGAAATGTTGTAAGCACTTCTCTGAAGTGCTCTATTCACTACTTAATCCACTTCTTTTCTCCATAAAGTGTTCCTTAATAATATACGGATTTATTATTTTGTCATTCTTGCTCAATTTTCGCAGGTACACTTCTTACGACCAAAGCAGAGAATATTTTTATACCCTACACCACTATGTGGGGAGGGTATTATAAGTTGGTTTGGCCCAAAAAGTTTGTAACGCATCGAACTAATGGTCGTAGACCCATACTTATATTTACCAATATGAATGCCTCGACGAGCTGAGTGATCTGGCTATGTGTGTCCGTCCGTCTGTCCACCTAAACCTTGTAATCACGCTACAGGTCGCAATTTTGATCGGAGCGTCACGAAATTTTGGATATTGATGGGAAGCCTATTGATTTTGGTGATGGTCGGATAATATTTAAGTCGGAATGGACAAGCAACCTAGGTGGATAAAAAGACAACGTTTTTTCCAAAGCGAATATCTCAGCTTCTATATGGGATATACCAAAAGCAAGACCTGGCAATGAAAGTAGAAAATATCAACGAAGATATCACAATAGTAGCAAATAAAACCCAACATTTCATTTTTGCGATTGTAATTATAATGACGAATGTCACAGCTTTGGTTGGGGACTTTCCTAAAGCAAAGGCTGACTATGAAAGTAGAAGACCCCATCTTTACAATGATGCAAACTAGGTCGGCGTAGGTGACCAAATAACGGAGATATTGCAATAGTAGGTAATACATCTCATTTTTCCATTTTTTTGGAAATCACGCTACAGGTCGCAATTTTGATTGGTTCGTCACGAAATTTTGGGTGTTGATGAGGGTCCCGAAAGGGAAGAAGCTTATTGATTTTGGTGATGGTCGGATAATATTTAGGTCGGAATGGACAAACAACCTAGGTGGATAAAAAGACAACGTTTTCTTCCAAAGCGAATATCTCAGCTTCTATATGGGATATACCAAAAGCAAGACCTGGCACTGAAAGTAGAAAATATCAGCTTTCAAATGATGTAAAGTAAGTTCTCGTAGGTGATCAAACAACGAAGATATTACAATAGTCGCAACTAAAACCCAAATTTTTATTCTTGCGATTTTAATTATAATGACGAATATCACAGCTTTGGTTGGGGACTTTCCTAAAGCAAAAGCTGACTATGAAAGTATGAGATCCCATCTTTACAATGATGCAACCAAGTCGGCGTAGGTGACCAACTAACGGAGTTATCGCAATAGTCATTAATACATCCCATTTTTCCATTTTTTTTAGAAATCACGCTACAGGTCGCAATTTTGATCGGATCGTCACGAAATGTTGGGTGTTGATGGGGGTCCCGGAGGGGAAGAAGCCTATCGATTTTGGTGATGGTCGGATAATAATTAGGGTCGGAATGAGCAAAAAAAATGATTTGGAGAAAAAGTCTACATTTTATTCCAAAGCAAATATCTCAGCGTCTATAAGGGGTATATGGTAATATTCAAAAATGTTTTACAATCGTTGAAGTTGAGGTTCACCATTTAATACGTCGCGAACTGTCAATATATTTTATACAATATGAATATATTTATATTAATTGAAGTGTTTTAGCCGCGGTCGCATAAAATGAACCATAACAAATAATTTATGTGGAAGCTGTGTTGGTGGTAATATTAAAAAATGGGTAAAAATGTGTTGAAGTTTATAAGTTTTTTTGTGTTCTTTCTTGATTTCTGGTCAAACCACGGAAAATTCAGACCTGAGCTCAAAGAAAGAATTGAAGAATACCCCTTGGGCAACATGGTTCTTAGGTATGACTTTTCGATATATACACTGCATCCCCCTAAAATCGATGCTGACATTTTGAAGTTTTGAAATCTGGGTTTTTTGAATTTTTCTTATAATTGGAGGGCGCAACCAGAGAATTACCCAAACTATTTATTGGATTGTAGAACTCGTGATTCCACGTCGTTTGATGTATATCTCATGAGTGTGCTTCATACAGCTCCCTAGTAATAGGAGTCCAAAGTCGAAATTTTGGTGCGTAAATTTTCTTTAAAAACCTATTTTTTGGCTTCGAAATTTACAACTGTGACTCAGGTACCCTTGAACCCCGCGTGATTTTAGTTTTTTTACGCGCCGGATCTAATGAACCCTTCCGGTTTCAAATCCATCCACTAAAACGGCGGTCATAGATACGTTGAAAGTAGGAAATTCTGCAAAATTATATTTTGATGATTCCGCGCATTGAACCGCGATTTTCTTTGGTTATTTTTACATAAATGGAATCCTTTATACGCGATTATATTATTTTCCAAAACCGTGTGGCATAAATTGCCGAGATTCTGGAGAAATATTCGTATTTCGTACAAAATGGAATTTAGTAGCACATCCGCGGTTCTTGACGAATTTGTTTAAAATTTGTTATAATGACGTATTTTTTATAGGCGGTCACTGAAATCGGATGCGCCTTATAATCTTATGTACATCGCGCAATTTTTACCCACATAAAGGTTTTTTGAACAGTAAGATGCAGCTGACGGCACACTTTGGCCGCTGAATGAAAAGTGGAAAAATCGCAACATATTGATAGAGATGAACTCGCTGTATCTGAAAAGCGCATGCGCCTTAACTGATTTTAACGAATTCGCGAATTATACGTTTTTTAACTTTTATATTTTTTCTTTGGTTGTAATTTCAATATTACTTTCTATTTCATAATCCTATTGTTTATCAAAGTAAGCAAATACACTTTCGGGTTTGTCATCGCATTTTCCCTGAAGAAGTTTTAGCGAAGTCCGTCAGTCCTTGCATCGAAATTTAGCGAAATATAGAATAACTCCTAAAAAATTTTTTTTTATTTTTCTTATTAAACAAAAAAATATATTTTTGAAATAATATTCCAACAATAAGTTTTCGTCTTTTGTTGTTGCTGTAATATGGCAGTTATAAATCCTATCGTTAAAATTTTGGTCCCATATTTTTCTACGCGTTGTCTAGAATACGTACGTATTCTTAATTTATTTTTTTTTCGAGTTTTATTTGGAATAGATTAAATTTACTCCAAGATTTTTTCAGTATTTCTTGATTTTCCGCGAAAATAGAAATACATTTAGTAAATATTTAGGCATCTACGGATAGATTTTAAATGCTGTTAACGCTTTATATATACATTTTCTTATTACAGCAAAAATTGAATTTTTAAATATTTGTTCTTTATAAGGGAATAAAACCCCCCATAACTTTGGAGCGCAGCATCCAATTTTGTGAACGCGAACAGATTTGAAACCACGACTTTTTTCTTAATCTATGTTCTAAAAATTGCGGATGTGCTCTCAAAATTTTTTTTAACATTTCTTCTAATGGAATTGCAAAGGAAATTTGAAAATTACCATATAAAAAGCAAAACTTGGCAATGAAAGTAGAAAATATCACCTTTGAAACGATGTAACGTAGGTTGTCGTAGGTGGTCACACAACGATGATATCGCAATAGTCGCTAATAGAACCCAACTTTTCATTTTTGCGATTTTAATAATAATGACGAATATCACACCTTTGGTTGGGGACCATCTAAAAGCAAAACTTGACCAAGAAAGTAGAAAATATCATCTTTAAAATTATTCAATAGTCGGTAATGCATTCCTTTTTTCCACTTTTTCTTCAATCACACTACAGGTCGGAATTTTGATCGGATCATCACGAAATTTTCTCATAGAGATAGAAGCATATTGATGTTGGTGATGTCGAGAGTAGTCAAATATAAAACTGAATATTAATTATTTTGGTTCAGTTCGCCTTAATTCATTTCGTATAAAAGCCAGATAGGTGAAAACTGTCGTATCTCCGTAAAAGAAACGGTTTCGAGTGAAAAGATTATGCACAGAGGTAGTGGTGTAAGGTATCCCATAGTCGGCCCCGTACCGACTATAGCCTTTTTTCACTTGTTTCTACATGTTATTATTCCTATATTTTAGTTTACATAGTTCGGATAATTTAATATAATTTCCCTTTGAACTTCTTACCCTTTATTCAAAAACCCTCATAAAGCAACACTTATTTATCTTGCACCAAAATTTCCCCACAATCACAATTAGTTTTGTGGTATACTCTTAAATTATAATGTAAACGAAGTTTGTTAACACCAACTTGAATAAATTATCACATTGACTATTTTATTTTCTAAGTGATGCCAAGCAGTACTTTCAATTTTGGCTATTTGCCAATATCATATGTCAAAAACACTCTGCGGACATGGTATTCTGTAATACATTTAACATTTCTTTCGGTTTACTCAGTATCCTTGTTATCAATATGCACATTGGCCCATTATACATGACAGTTCGTTCCATTCAATCAGCATTTGTGCCATTTGTATTTTCATAACAGTTCCTATAAGGTCAATATCATTGGCTTAAATATGTATCTCCAAAAAATTCAGTCTCTACAATCAAAAACTTCAATATGCTAATATTCGTAATACATTCAAACACAAAAACACAGTCATGTACAAACACACACACACACATATTACAGCTTGCTTGATGATGTATTTTGTTTTTGGCTTGGTAAAATATTTCCTGACCGAAGAAGAACTTGTAAAGTACTCACCAACAAGCCAAAGAGCAGAAACTAAGCTATTCAAGTATATAATGCACAATTTATGCAAATTTCCAAAATATTCTACCAGTGTCTTATGCATCATCATCATCGTCGTCATAATACATATTTTTGGTAAAGTTTTTTTTTTTCGTTTTTGAAAAACAAAATTCAAACGGGCACCGAACCCATCATCGTCATCATCACCGACTCACACAGCAGTGTCTTTTGCATGGAAATGGAAAACTCCTTCTCTGAACGAAATCAATTTTTTCTGTTGAACTCAAGAGTTTAAGTTTAAAGATGCTCCGTACGATGACATCGTTAAAGAATAGAGTGATAGAAGTGTAACACTTTTGGATGATAGAAGTGTAACCCTTTTTGCCAAATCTTCAGGTAAGTTTTTTTTTAAAAAAAATAGAAACTGTTATAAAATCAATTCAAAGGAAACAGTCACAATAAATCTGATGGTCTCAAAACGAAATAATTCTGCCAGGTATGTATATTAGGGTTATGACTTATTGATTTTTTTTCTCAAAAATGATTTCCTGTAACTTTTGCTTATTATTGCCTCAAATAACATTCATTCCATTATATTATAAAAAAAGGTTCCGCACAAACCACTTTGAAAAAAAATTAAAAATACTATGAAATGAAAAAAAAAATCTGAAAATATTTTTTCCTTTTGCACGAAAGAAT
Organism: Musca autumnalis; assembly: GCF_047663935.1. Classification (NCBI taxonomy): domain Eukaryota; kingdom Metazoa; phylum Arthropoda; class Insecta; order Diptera; family Muscidae; genus Musca; species Musca autumnalis. The sequence continues at coordinate 40,426,732 of NW_027412088.1, read as the reverse complement.
CACCCTTTGCCTATTAATGACTAAAATAATTTTATTTCCCCTTAAATGATGAAAAAGGTCCCGCACAAACTACTTTTAATTTTTATTATATATGAAATAATGTTAAATCTATGAGCCAGGCTGGGATTCGAACCTGGGTCTCCGACAACTGAGTGTCAAGGTTGCCGGCGTCTTAGCGTTCTGAGCCACCTTCAACTTGTCAAAACTTTAGTAGACAATACTTGATGATCAAAAATCTTCTGATATAGGAGAGCAATTACTAATGACGTAGGAATAAAACTTACCATAGTATTTGTGAACATTGAAAAATGGGATTACCAAGCAGGACTATAGGAAAAGTTTGGAGTTTCAATTAACTGACATAATTTCGCATATGCATTTATCTAATGAAGTGCGATATATATTCTAGTTCCCAAGCTTTGCCTTCGTCTGCCACAAAAACAACATTCAATAAGCCTGAGGATCGGCTTAACCACCCGTGAAACGTAGCGTAATGGTTGAATGCGTGGGACTTCGGTAGACTCCTAATTTTTCAATGTCTAATAAGCTCAACTCGAAACAGAATTAATCAAATTTGACCACGTCCACTTTTACGCCCACTTTTTCCAATTTTCAATTTGTATCTTTTATACAAATATTACTGAACTGATTTTCCTGAAATTGTCAGGGAATGTACAGCGATGGCCCCGGTGAATATAGGCTACATATTTTAGTGAATTTCGGAAAGAGGCGCGGTACTTCCCTTATACCCTAAATCTTTAAAAATGCTATATCTATACAAATAAAAATCAAATGTCGTTTGTTGGTAATGGCATCAGTTGAGAAGGGCAGGACCGATTTGGATAATTCGTTTTTTGAAATGTTCGTAATACGCAAAGAAACGTTGACCACGTCCACTTTTACGCCCATTATACCCTCCACCATATGGAGGGTATAATTAAATTTGTCATTCCGTTTGTAACACATCGAAATATTCGTCGGAGACCCTACAAAGTATATATATTATTGATCACCATAAAATTCTATGTCGATTTGACCATGTCCGTTTGCCCGTACGTCCGTCTGTCTGTCTTTGAAATCAAGATACAACTCGCAATTTTAAAGATAGAGAGTCAAAATTTGGTACAGATGTTTTTATTACTTGCAGAATGGTTGGTATTGAAAATGGGATATATCGGTCCACGTTTTGATATAGCCCCCAAAGAACGGTACCTCCCGATTTTCGGTATTTTTAAGGTTTTAGCTTCATTATCCTACCAAAATGGCTGAAATTTGGTACGTAGTCTTCCTTAGGGGTATAACACTTTCCCCCAGAATTTTGTCGGTATCGGTTCACACCTTCATATAGCCCCCATAGAACGGTATCTCGCGATTTTCGGTATTTTTAAGGTTTTAGCTTCATTATCCTACCAAAATGGCTAAAATTTGGTACGTAGTCTTCTTTAGGGGTATAAAACTTTCCCCCCAGAGTTTTGTCGGTATCGGTCACACCTTCATATAGCCCCCATAGAACGGTACCTCCCGATTTTCGGTATTTTGAAGGTTTTAGCTTCATTATCCTACTAAAATGGCTGAAATTTGGTACGTAGTCTTCTTTAGGGGTACAAAACTTTCCCCCAGAGTTTTGTCGGTATCGGTCCACACCTTCATATAGCCCCCATAGAATGTTACCTCCCGATTTTCGGAATTTTTTAAGGTTTTAGCTTCATTATCATACCAAAATGGCTGAAATTTGGTACTTAGTCTACGTTGGTGGTATAAAACTTTCCCCCAAAACTTTGTCGGTATCGGTCCATGCCTTCATATAGCCCCCATAGAACGTTACGTCCCGATTTTCGGTATTTTGAACGTTGTGGTCTTAATATTCCATCGAAATGGCTGAAATTTGGTATTTAGTTTTGAATGTGATATAAAACTGTTCGCCAGAAATATGTCTGTACAGGTCCACGCTTTCATATTGCCCCATTTCTGACTAAAATTCGTCGGTATAGGTCCACGTTTCGATATAGCCCCCATAGAACGGTACCTCCCGATTTTCGTAATACTGAAGATTGTGACGTCAATATCCAACCGAAATGGATGAAATTCGTTATTTCGTCTTCCAAGAGTTATAAAATATTCCAGAAGAGTATTATCAGTATAGGTCCACGTCTTCCTATATCCCCATAGAAGCCTACTTCTTAATTTTCGGTATTTTTTTTAATTTTAGCCACATTCTCTTACCGAAATATAAGAAATTTCGTATTTAGTCTTCTTTGAGCCAAAAAACTATCCGTCAGAAATTTGTCGGTATGGATCGATGTTTTGAAATAGCCCCCATAGATTGGTGCTTCACATTGTTTTACCGAAATTGCTGAAATTTAGTATTAAGTCTTCTTGATACACGAAAGGAAACTAATTATTCCAGTTTACCTCAATACAACTTGTGGTGGAGGGTATAACAAGTTCGTCCCGGCCGAACTTAAAGCCGTTCTTACTTGTTTATTATAAATTGCTACTGAAAAAAACTATTCCAGAGGGGGTGGGGTACCTCTGCTATGCGATATTTAAAAAAAAAAGCTTACTTACTTACTTATCTGGCCCATTACAGAACATTTTTGGCCGAACTAAGAAAAGATCTCTATTTCTCTCTGTCTATTGTTTCTCTTTCTGGAATACTGCGCCTTGCCATCTCTTCATCCACTTGTTTGCGCCTTCTATTCTTTGGCCTGCCAATTCTGCGTACAGCGCCAAGCGGCTCATATTTATACGCCTTTTTAGCGGGTCCATCATCGCTCATTCTTATGATATGGCCTAGCCAACGCAATCGTTGCATCTCGATACGTTTAACTATATTCATGTCGTTGTATAGCAGATACAGCTCGTGGTTCATGCGACGTCGATATTCACCGTAAACGCAGATTGGTCCGTAGATCTCACACCAATCACTGCCATGTCTGCTTGCGCAAGTACCCAGGCTTCGGAACCATACATCAACACGGGTAGTATCAGTGTTTTGTAAAGCGTTATTTTTGTTTGACGAGTTGTGGCTTTGTTTTTAAACTGCTTACTTAAGCCAAAGTAGCAGCTGTTAGTCAATATACTTCTTCTTTTTATTTCACAACTGATGTCGTTAGTTGTGTTTACGGCGGTGCCGAGGTAGACGAAGTATTTTACTACCTCAAAATTATAGGAACGAACGTCAACAGTTGGCCCGATCTCTATGGACGCATTGCGCGTCGACACCATCAACTTAGTCTTCCCACCGTTTACCGCCAGGCCCAATTTAGCTGATTCTCCTTCGACCATCATAAAGGTATCAGTTACTTCATTTACTGATCGTCCCATGATGTCTATATCATCAGCATAAGCAAGTAACATGTGACTATTGGTGTAGATTGTGCCACTTCTTTTGACGTTTGCCTCTCGTATAACCTTTTCCAGCAGGATGTTGAAGAGATCATATGAGAGGCTGTCTTTTTGGCTGAAACCTCTTTTGGTACAACATTTTTCGGAGAGGTTCTTTCCTATTTTAACTGAGGATCTCGTGTCAGTTAAAGTCATTTTACAAAGCCGAATGAGCTTTGCGGGGATACCAAATTCAGACATGGCCTGGAATACCTTTGAACGTAGTGGGCTGTCTTAGGCTGGTAGGTGTCGATCTGCATCTCTTGGGACTTCTCCAGGATTTGCCGCAGGGTAAATATCTGGTCAATGGTGGACTTGCCAGATCTAAAGCCACATTGGTATGGCCCGTTGACCATAGGCTTTAGTCGTTCGCACAATATCCCTGACACGATCTTGTAGGCAATCGGGAGTAGACTTATGTACCTATAGTTAGAGCATACAGTCTTATCTCCTTTCTTATGGACGGGGCACAGGATACTTAGGTTCCAATCGTCGGGAACTCGTTCTTCCTGCCAGTTGGTGCTAACTAGCTGATGAATACACCTTATCAGCGTGTCGCCTACGGTTTTGAACAGCTCGGCTGGTAAGCCATCGGCTCCTACTGCCTTATTATTTTTCAGCCGGTTTATTGCTGTCTTTACCTCATCTTGGCTGGGCGGTATACATTCAATACCATATTCTGGGATTGGGTCTGTGGTATCTTCGTCGTCTTCGCTGAATACCAACAGGTTTGAAAAATGCTCTTTCCATATCCTGAGCACACTATCTGTATCAGTTACCAAATTACCTTGCTGATCTCTGCAGGAGGAGGTGCCTGTACCAAAGCCATCAGTTTGAAGCTTCACTCTTTGGTAGAATTTTCGGACTTCATTCTAGCTCCTGTACATCTCGATTTTTTCACACTCCCGCTTTTCCATCTCTCTCTTTTTCCATGCGGAAAAGACGTTTCTCCTTTTCTCACGTATCTCTCTCGTGCGCAACGCGTGGCTACGGATTGTAAAGTAGCCCTATGTGCCGCATTTTTCTCTTCGGTAGCAGCACGAAACTTCTGATCATACCATGGATTCCTTGGTGGAGGTCTCTGGTATCCAAGTATGGATTTTGAGTCTATGTTTGCACCTCGGAACGATCGTACATCCATCACGCTTGAGGCATGTCTTCCATCTATCACAACGTTATCAATTTGATTTCTTGTTCTTTAATCTGGCGACAGCCAGGTGCTTAAATCTGGTACTGCTAACTACCGTGTTTTTGCAGCCGCAAAGTCTATCAACCTCATACCACTGTCAGATGTTTCACTGTGGAGACTGAATTTCCCGACTGTTGGGCCAAAGATATTCTCTTTTCCTATTTGGCATTAAAATCGCCTAGTATAATTTTAATGTCATGGCAGAGCAACGGTCATAAGTTTCTTCTAAGCGCTCGTAAAATATATCTTTGGTCTGTTCGTCCTTGTCTTCAGTGGGAGCATGAGCGCAAATAAAGCTGATGTTGAAGAATTTTGCTTTTAATCGAATTGCAGCGAATCTTTCATTCACTGGGGTGAAGCTGGAGACCAGATGTTTATACCTCCGACCAATCCGCAACCAAACTCATGCTTTGTGTCATGTCAGCTATAATACAGTGCGTCACCTTTAGGTGTTGTTGTGACGCCTTCCCCAATCCATCGTATTTCCTATATGGCATTAATATCGGCCTTGTACTTTTCAAGTACGTCTGCCAATTCGAAGACTGCACCTTCTCTATAAAGAGTGTGAACATTACAGGTGCAGATTCGCAGATCATGGTCCTTAAAACGTTTGCGGCTTTCGTCAACTTTAGAGGGGTTTTTTTTTGTTTTTTGTGTTTTTTCATAGTAGGCTGTTTTTTCTAGGGGAGGGTTACTAACCCGACGCCCAAACCAAAGTTTTTAACTTTCTTATGGGTGAACGCGCGGCACATGTTAGCTCACTAACTTTAACGGGTGTTAAAGGCAGTTCCCCAAGTGAAAGACTGGTAGGTCAGTGCCCACTTGAGATGAAAGAGGGACCAAGATAAATTCTGGGCTTTGCCATGTTAAAGCCGGCCATCCCCTACGGCAATATTCCGCACATTGTACTGGCGAGGTATTTTGTTGGTTATAGCCCTATTAGTCACCATCTTTTATACATACATATGTAGTTAGTTATAAGGGCTATACCAAAGCATAAAAATCTATTCATTCTCAAAACAATTTCTTCTTCATTTTTCAAAATTCATCACTCTTATGTTTTCGTTCATATTAGTTTGTTAAAGCTTTATACATATTTCTGATGATAAACTTAACTTCTTTTCGTCTATAAACAAAATTGTTTGGACAGCAGCCAAAAATATGGAGAAGCCAAAAATACTAAGCAAAATAAAGTTGTAACAGAAGTAGTATTATTGTCTATTATTGCCGTTATTATTAGGAAAAAATGTTAACAGTCTAAATCATAATGCATCTCAGGAGTACAGAATTTATGAAAAAAGAGGAATCAAGATATTTTGTAATATCTTTGATGACCCGAGGATAATCTTAACAAGACGACTACTAATAAACGTTTTCCTTCATTTTGCATTTGATTGCATCAAAAAGATTCATTTCGGATGAGAGTATTTTATTCACTTTTGAACAAGTAAGAAACTATCAGTCGATTTTGCCATCAGAAGCATAACCTTCATAATCACCAGGAATGCGAAGGGTAGTGATAGTTTCTTAGTAGTTTAAAGGGTGTTCTAAGATAGTTTTGGATACAGTCTTAGGAAATATGGACTTTCCCACGTAAAAATTATATCATTATAACAGCTCTTTTGTGGTAGAGATAAACTTATAAGAATTTTGCAAAAATAGAACAGAACTTGGATCGGTTCTGTTGTTACCTTCAAGCCTTTTTTGTGTGCAACAGCCAGCCAAATAGACAGAAGAACATGGAAAATCTTTAGGTGAAATGTTTCATTCAGACGTTCACTTTATTCCTTCGAGCTGCATCGTTCGGATCTAAATTGGGATAAAACCACTCCTTTTTCGTCTTGGCAGCTGGCGTTCTTCTGTTGCAATTGACAGACGGTGGTCACCGAACCGTTTTCTCTCTCTCACTCTCTCTCTCTCTCTCACTCTCTCTCTCTCTCTCTTGTCCACTAAATTGTGAAACGGATGCTCGCGGCAATAACATTTAAGCAGGTACAACATCTTGTTGTACTGATGTACCGGTCTCCTCATGAAGGTGGTACATACATACATGAGGAGGAACCCTGTTCCTTTCCTAAGGGCGCCATTTTTGCAGGTTCTTCAATAATAATTCTGACATTTACATACCACACTGTCGCCGCCTACATAGCTTATTAAAGTCTGGCCGACATTGCCCAATATGTTCAGTGAGAGTCTTATTTAACCAGTCCAGATGGTGATCAGTAGAGAGTGGATTTATCATGTTTTGATATTCCTTAGATTGAAGATCTGTTCTTAGTCATCTATGTAGAAATTTAATCTATAACGTATTTCAACGTCGATAGAACCGACGCACACTGGTCGAAATCAATGATCTAGCAGCGCGAAAGTCATAAAATCAGTGCATAAAATTGCGAAATGTTTTCCATTGTATCGATTACAGACACTCTGCTGACTGAAATTTTGTTTTTACTTTTTTGTTATTGTAAATATTCAATCAGTTATTCACAGTCAAGTTCAAGAAATTTTGATGCAACAGAATTTAACAAAATTAACAAAAAACTGTTTTCATATTTGTTTAATTGTTTAATAAATTCGTAATAAAACTAAACAAAGTTTATTTTTTACTGATAGGGGAGGGTGTAAGATAAATTTAAAAACAATGTTTGGGGCTTGAATTTACATAGTTATATAGCAATAAATGTACAAAAATGATTATTTTTTTATGTTTTTAGTGCAATATACTTAAGGTCCAGTCCAATTCTTTTTTTACTAATTAATTTGGAATTCCTAGATTCCGAATAACAACAATTCAGCTGCAAATAGCTGCAAATCTTGCTGATAAATGGTCTTGAAAAATAGCTTAAATTTTAAAAATACCCAAAATCTGTCGATACAGTTATATGGGGACTATATCAAAATGTAGACCTAGGTTCACAATTTTTGGTGGGGAAGATGTATAACCAACGAGAACCTCCTATGCCAAAATTCAGCTTATTTGGTCTGGAAATGTAGACAAAATCCTAACAACACCGGCTATTGGGATGTACCGTTATATGGGGACAATATCAAAACGTAGACCTATGTCCACAATTTTTGGTGAAGATAGTTTGTGTTCACTGGGAACCCGAAATACCAAATTACACCTAATTTGATCGGAAAATATAGCTTTAAACCCCCAAAATACTAAAAATCGGGAGGTACCTTAAAAGGGGCCTATACCCAAACGTGGACCTATGTCCACATTTTTTGGTGGAAAATTTTAGTGATCACTAGAAACCCTAAGTACCAAATTACAACTAATTTGGAAGGAAACGGTGGCTTAAATCCTCAAAATACCAAATATCAGGAGGTACCGTTATATGGGGGCTATACCAAAATATTAGCCGATGTTGTTTATATTTAGTCTATTATTACCCACGCAAACAGAATGAGTTTGTGCAAAATTTAAGAAAGATATCTCCATTCGTGTCCACGTTATTAATTTCGCGCCGCTAGATCAGTCATTTCGACCACTGTGCGACGTCAAGATCGTACATCATCAGCAATTTCAGAAATGTGGAGCCTAAACAGTTTCGGAGATATCACTTGGCAAACTCCCTGTTTCACTCCACAGGTTATATTTTTAAATTCGAGAAACGACGTACGTTCATACATGTTCCCAGCTAAGTTTGAAGAAAGGGGTTCTACGCGATGACGTGATTTCATGGCATATTTTGCATTGGTTCAAAGCAAGTCGTGAAAGATCCGATTTTTCCTTAGCATTTAAACCCATGCAAAGGAAGTCGTGAAAGATCCGATCTTTTCATCAGCATTTGAATCATTTGTACAGATCACTATAAACAAACAAGTCGATTTGTACATCCCTACATGTAGCGACATCAAAACAAAAGAGTATACATTTTCAAAATTGTTGTTTTAAATTACAAATTAAATGATAAATTCTTAAAGGAGTGCTGTTGGAGTCCATGTCGAAATCTGAACTGGTGATGAGAAGATAATAGAAAAGCTTTTGAAAGATGAAACAAAATCAGTGGCTCAGAGTGGACGAAGTAAACTCTGTTGCGGTGCAGCGGCGGTGATTAAATTGAAATTTTGGGTGTAAACTTTATGCTGATATATTAGTTCTAGTTATTTCATGAATTAATTTGAATTAATAAAGAAGAGTTTGTTTTGTCATGAAAATCATATTTCAATACAGAATTTTCCATTTTCCAAACAAGACATGAAAATGTCATGCCAAAGGGTTGGTGAAAATTACATGTCAAAGCATTGGTCAAAATGACATGCTTAGGATCCGACAATGAATGTCATCTTAAGATCCGAAAATGATTGTCATCTTATGGTGGTCACGCTCATATAAAATTCATGAGTGAAAATGCTAAAAAGATGACATGCCAGATCACTTGCACTTATGATTCTATAGCATCCTTGGCATCGAACATTTCGCTGGGTTATTTATTATCCAACTTTTCAAACTCGGCTGGAGGAATGTTTTATCCATGTCCTTAAAGAGCTCGGCATGGTTGACGGTATCGAAAGCGTTCGATAGCTCAAGAGCCACCATGAATGTTCACTAGCAATGCCTGTTCTTGCGCAGTCATCGACTAATATGCGCGGATCTAGTGTGCCATGCTATTGCGGTACTATACATTTTCCTGAATTCATGCTAATGATGGGCAACTGGGGAACTGCTTCTCATCAAGGGAAGGAGTAGTGCCTCCATGAACTTCGCTACAGACACACAGTGGTTCAGAATCGTTTTTCCTGGTCAAAATCGTTTTTCCGTGGTGGTGTTCAAATCGCCCCACTCTAATGTACTTGCATACGAAAAACATGATATCGCTGTAAACAGGACAACTAGGTAAACATTTTCAAGGGATCCTCACACAGACCCTTAACCGGGTTGCTCTGTTTATGAGATATCGCGCGTACTATTTTAGCTAATATTTTCGAATTTTTGTGGAGGAGGTACCAGAAGGAGTGGACATACAAGCACCACCTTCGAATTTCAACTAATATTCGAAGAAATATTACGATATGCAAGGTGTAGATCAACTCAGTATTTGGTTCGAAAGTTGTCGTGCTCTCCTGCCACTACATAGTGCCATAGAGGGTTTTTACACTTTTCGGGCTGTTTTCTCAAGATGTATGGACTTGCCCCTGAATGGAAGTTGCCAGCGAATGGAAGTTGCTTCAACAAAAACCAAAATGATTCCAGAGCAGTTCTTAAACACGGTATGCCATAACCAAATTTAAATGGAAGGTGCTTACACCTGGAAGGTTTTTGCAGATTCTGAAACTACAATGCTCATAGATGAGAAATATCAAGAAACAAAAAAAATCGCCGGAGGGATTTTCAAATAAATTGCGATTTAAGTTCACATTTTTAGGGGTTCTTTAGGTTTTCACGATTTTGTTTGGCAACCGCGAGTCATGTCAAAATGGGACTAAAAATAATTTTTAGCTTTACACGGTGTGGACAAATATAGTACATATTCGAATCTGATATATCAGGAAAAATGTCTAAAATTGTCTTTTTTATTTCAAAAAAATAAAAAAAAAATTTTGATACTACATCAATGATTTTTGGTACATAGATTAAGAAAAAAATCAGCATTCCAAATCTGTTTTCGTTACTAACTTCGATCGTTGCGCGCAAAAGATATGACTGTTTTAATTATGATAATTAGAAAAAATTCTAAAAAAATCGCGGCTTAATATTGTTAGCTGTTATATCCTATTATCGTGAACTGAATTCGTAACCTTTGCGATGATGCAAAAAAATAATCGCAAAGTCTCAATGGATTCGCGAAAAATCAAATTTGTTAAATAATTTCACGTATTTACAAACATATTTTTGAAACAATAGCGTTCATACTTACGAAAAATATATAAAAAAATTATAACAGCATCCAGACATTTTGAGGAGTAAAATGAAACCTAAGTTGTGAAGGTTGGAGCTATAGTATTCAAGTTATTTGCAAAAATACGAAGAAAATATTACGAAAAAATTAAAATCATATTATTCTACTTTTATTTTTTTATGGTTTTCTAGGAAAAGTTGGAGAAAAAATTTTTGAGTTCTTCGGCATTTTCGTCAAAATTTCACGCAATAATGATGATATTTCGTTGTAACAAATTTTTCGCTTATAGTTTTCCTATTGGATAATATTATTAGAACCTTATATCAAATCACAAGGAATTCCAATGGTGGCATAACGTTAAAATAATGTTATATTGAATATTACAACATTTGAGATGCATATAAACCGCGCAATTATGAAAATGACATGATGCGCATCCGATTTTCCAACACAGCGAATCAATCCCTTTTATTTGATGTACAGTTTGTCAAATTCTATTTAGCGACCACGATGTAGCATCTGCTGCATATTAGGGTGCAAAATACTGTAAAATGGTCATAATTTCCGCGAAGTTCATTTACATTTTATGCGCATCCGATTTCAATAATCACAATTAAAAAATACATCATTCTATGCCGTTTCAATGCGATCCATCAAGAACCGTGGATGTAGCATCGCACTCAATTTTTAGAAAAAATCTATTATATCTCTGGATTTACGAGAGTTTTTAAATATCTGTTTTCGCGCAGTTTAAACACGCGTATCGATCTATTTATTTGAGTAGAACTGACACATCCAAAACGCGTTTTATTATGCGATATTTTCAAAATAGTTTTTTGCAAATTTTCGAAATTTGAGGGGTATCATATCCACCGATCTAGTGGGCGGATTTTTACGCGTCGTGGCTTGTTAGATTCAGAACGCAAAAAAACTAAATTTACGCGGGTTTCCACGGAAATCGATTGACGTTTGTAAATTTTAAACCAAAAAAATAGGTTTTTGAGAAAAATTTACGCACAAAAATTTCGTGTTTGGGCGCAGATTACTGTGATCCTGTGAGGGCTACACCCTCATGTTATACATTAAAAAATGCGAAATCGCGAGTACTACAATCAAGTAATAAGCTTTTAGGGAAATCCAGCTGCGCGTCCCGATTAGAGCAAAAATTCAAAAAAACCCCATTTGTCTCGTTTCAAAATGTCAGCATCCGTTTGAGGTAGATACAGTGGATATATTAAAAAATCATACATTAGAAACATCAACTCTGAAGTGTACTCTTTAACTTCTCCTTTGAGCATTAAGCTCTACATTGTGTTGTAAAACCACTAATTGGAAAATAACATAATAAAACTCGTTTTTTTCAACGATTTTTTCCGATTTTTTTACATTAGTACGACCACAGCTTCCGCTCAAATTATTATTTTAAGAAACCCCTCGGTGAATCGGGCTAAAACAGTTTATTTTACCGAAATGCGGTCAAAAGTTATGGTATAGTAAAACTGATCGCGAGTTACAATGCCCCATACCTCAGTTTCAACATAAGTTAATTTTCTACAAAAAGCTTGATATGTATATCTGGTCGATATATTAGGATGTGTAAAGTATGGACCAAATCGGTCACTACTATCAAGAGTTATCATGCGCACAATTTTTCCGAACATTTTTGAATTCTTTGGGTGTGGTACGTGAAGGAGTGGACTGATATGGCTTATTTTCGAACTTATACTAAGTTTGGACAAAATATTACGAAGGCCAAATTTTGGACCGAATCGGCAGATCCGTTCAAGAGTTATCTTGTGCTACAACCACTACACATGGTGTCATTGGGGTTTTTTGCACCTTTCAGGCTATTTTCTCATGAAGTATAGACTTGCCCCTGATGAACCTTGAACAAAGCGATTCGAGAGCAGGTCCTAAACTGAACTTTCCCGAAATTTTGTGTGGGACGTACCCGAAGGAGTGAATGAATTGGGTCCATATTGAAACCTCATGTAAGTCTGGTAGAAATTTCACGATGTGCAAAGTAGGGACCAAATCGGTTACTCCCTTCAAGAGTTATCGTGCGCACAAATTTTCCAAACATTTCTGAAGTTTTCTGGGGGAGGTACACGAAGGAGTGGACCGATATGGCCCATCTCCGAATTTAAACTAAGTTTGGACAATATATTACGAAAGCCAAATTTTGGACCGAATCGGTCCGTTCGAGAGTTATCGTGCGCTCCAGCCAGACAGACAGACGGACGGACATGGCTAAATCAACTCCAAATTGTCTGAAAACATTTCGTCCAAACATACTTGGGTTGTAAAACCATTATTTCGATGAGGCACATTTTGCCCGTATGAAAGTGTATATACCCTCGTTAGAATAAATGCTGAGGGTATAAAAACACTTTTTTACCCATGTAATTTCCAAAAATTTAAAAAAGTGCTAAACGGACGGAGCAGGAAGGAATAAGGCAAAGTCAGTCTTGCAATAAGAACTCAATAAAAAACTTGTTTATTCAACAACATATCGTCGGTGTCATGCTTAAGTGTTCCATACGCCATTTTTGACTTTTTTAGATACAGGTGGTTTCAAGGGTTTTCCGGTGTGCTCTTTCTGAATTACTGGTCGGCTTTCTCCTATCTACTCTAGTTTCCGCGATATCCACGCCTCGACCGGAAAGCATAAACTTTTTTCAGTTATGAAATTAATATTTTAAAAACTTACAAGTTTAAAAACACATTTGAAAAATCAGAATTTTAATTTTCGATTTAGAAGTAATTAATTTATTGAGGCAAAGATGGAAAATTTGTTTGTCACATTGTTCCATGTGATTTACAATATTTCACATTTGTGTCATAAGTAGACATCGGATTTTGCATATTTGCATATTTTTTATTAATAAAGATACGAAAATTCTGATTGGACCAAAATTCGTTTTGAAGAAAACTGAATGCAATGACAGGCTCATATTTTTTATTTTTTTGCATATTTGCATATTTTGCATATGCACAAAATATGCAAAAAATATGCAAAATATGCAAAAAATATGCAAAATATGCAAAAAATATGCAAAATATGCAAAAAATATGCAAAATATGCAACTAATTTTTTTGACGAAAATCGTCAAATTAAATTTGGAAAGTCATCAAAAAGTGTTCTAAATTAAGTTTATTGTCGTTAAACGTCGATTTCTTAGCAGATTATTATGTTATTATTTATTATTCCGCCACAGCAATAAAACTGGACTAAAAAACTTAGAAAATTTCCTTTAACCCAGCCTTCTTATTACAACGTAAGTTGCTTTCTAATACAAATTTGTTCAAAAACTCAATCAGAAATATCAAAATGAACGTATCCAAATATGTTGATAGTTTCTGCTCGGCCAAATTGTCTGACAGAATAACAAATGAGGTAGAAATTAAGACTAAGACAATATTGAATATTACATAAAATCTATCATATTTTACTAAAAACATATAACATATAAAAACATATACAGGGCAATCATGAATATTTCCCTCCGAATTTTCCGCACGGAAAATAATTTTAGAAAGTGAAACTCTTTTAAAATCAATTTTTGTTAAAAGTTGAAAGCTACTAGATTCGCTTCATGATGGCATATTCTAGTCGAATCGACAAAAATATTCCCTTTTTAGGCATAAATATGGAAAAAATTATGAAATTTGGGAAAGGAAACAAATTATGCACGGAATTTTTATTCATGATTGCACTGATAACTATATTTTAATACCCTAAGGGTATTATGTCTTAGTGAATGAGTTTGCAACATGCAAAAGGAAACGAAATAGACCCACAGTTCCTTTTGATGATCTGCATAGATTCGCATTTATCCATCTGGCCAGGTCTTTCTGAAAACAAAGTACAGGTCACATTTATATACCAAATCGCATAAAAATTGGAGATTTTTTGGCCCTAGGGCGATCCCTGTTTATTTTGGTAAGAATCGATTCAGATTTGGATATTGCACCCATATATACAGTATAATCTCGATAATCCCTACACCACAGGTTTCGGCGGTGTCCGAATTATCAAATTGTCCGGATTAACGAATAGTAAAGAAAATAAATTATTTTCTATGATTAAATAACTCGTGGTAGTTATATAATACTCTACGTGCTCTAAGTGTTAAAAATAGTGAGATTTTTTCTATACGACAATCCAGACATTTTTATTGGCATTGCCCGTATTTGTTCCTTTCTTTACTTTTACCAATTTACCATGCAACAAGACTCAATTTTCCCAAATTTAAGAAAACGCAAATCAGATTGGGAAAGTATAGCCAGAAATATGACGTTTTTAAAGTATACATCAGGATGTAAGCAAAACACGGGACAAGTGTGAAATTTCATTTTTTTTGAAAATTAAGATTCCTTGAAATCTTTGCCTTTTAGGTGTATAGTGCCTTTGGCAACTTTAATGACAATATTGCGGCGAATATTTTTCTTAATATATTTATTTATATCCTAGACAACAAGGCCAATGTGTTATAAAAGGTGTTATATCCTTTTACCGGATAATTTTTTCTAAATGTTGCTGAAACTATTTTTACAGCAACTCCTCCACTAAACAACTGTCCAAATTCGTAACATTTGTAATAATTAGTTCAAAGTATCGAGTACACGGTCAGGTATAAGTTAATTAATTGTATATTTTCTTTTCGACTGTGTAATCAAAATTGTTTTCCTGTAGCAGGAATGAAAGAACTATATTTTTTTAGCATTCCAAATGCTTTTCTAGCAGAAATATGTGAGTGGTTTTGCCATGTTAAAGATAAATCCAAGGGTTTGACTTATTTTACCACTACCACGCTATTGTGTGGTTTTTCTGAGTGATGTCATTTTGCACTAATCATTTGGTGTTCTTCGCATCAATTTTAACTACATCCCACTTTAAATAAAACTTGTTGTTTTTAAAAATTTGAAAACAATAAAACCCGAGATTTAGCTGAAATTATTTTACAACAATAAAATAATACACATCTCAACAAAACTGCCAAAAGTGAATCTAAATATAATGCATTACTTTTCGCCGAGGAGTGAACATTTCCCAATTCTGCATTAAGCTGCTGTATGCTTACAATATACATATAAAATTAAGTATTTTTAGTGCATTAAACTAAAACCATGTCATCAATACTAAAGCGGCAGTTAGAGCATTTTTCCAAAGATGTTTTTTGACCACAAATATAGGACTCAACACTATAAAATATATTCGAATGTAATATGTGGATATTCAAAACGTATACTTCTAATTATAGTTATATTCCAGAACCTGGAATCGTAAATGGTACTTTAGTACTTTTTCCCATTTTGCACTAAAAAGCGAACCCTTTTTCCAAAAACTAGAAAAAATTGCGCATTTATCTAAACAAAAATAACTCTAGCTCATTTGTTTTTCTGCTAGACTATTTTGGCCGATTAGAAACTATCACCATATTTGGACATGTTGATTTTGACATTTCTGATTGAGTTTTTGAAATTTTTCCATTATCTATCTACATTTGTATAGGAAGCAAATTATGTTGTAATAGGAATGCTGGGTTATTTGACATTTTCTCACCTTGTGAAAACTGATTTAAGTCTTGTTAGTCTAGATTTATTGCTGTGGCGGAATATCTGGAGAGTCTCAATAACATAATAATCTGCAAAAAACTATGTTAAGCGTCAAGAAACTTAATTTAGAGTGCTTTTTTGATGATTTTCCAAATTTAATTGACGATTTTTGTCAAAAAAACACTTGCATATTTAGCATATTTTTTGCATATTTTGCATATTTTTTGCATATATTTTGCATATTTTTTGCATATATTTTGCATATTTTTGCATATTTTTGATATGACCCCAAATATCGAAAATTTGACCCTCAAAACGCCTAGATCCAAAATTTGAGTCCAATCGGATAAGAAATAAAAAACATGCTAAAATCCGATGTCTAGTCATAAGTGAGGATATGGAACAAATCGACAAAAATTATTTTTTTAAAAAAATCTCTATAACTGTAAAAAATCTGGACTGTAAGAACGACTCTTAAAGACAACAAACTTACCTACCTAACAAAAAACAATGAAGACAATATCTGTTATAGTTTCTGAGACATAGCTTTTTCTTTCTCCAGAAATTTGCAAAAATTACATATTTTCCTAAATTGGGGAACATTTTCCGTCTTTATGAGCACGCCCACACCTTGTAATATTTTAATCTAATTTTTTGCTTTCCTTATGTTAGGTTAGGTTGAAAAGGATCACCACAAGTCCGTGTGGACATACACTTAAGCCCTAAAGGAGGCATGTTGTGCGCTCTAATTTGCGGTCAGGATGATGCGATCTAGAGATGGGCGCGTGCCTAAAAAATTAAGGCACGAACATGCACGAACACGGACCAAAATTTTTATGCACATTCACGCACAAACACGGCGTTTTTCAAGAAAGCACGAACACGCACACTCACGCACGAAATTGCAAAAAAAGAGAAATCGATATAAGTGTTCAAAAAATATTCATATGGGGTTTTCTGAGTAAAATCGGACACATTTTCAATATGAGGTTTTTCATTTCATTTATTTTTTTTTTTTAATTTAGAATATTACAGTCGAAAACGGTTTTAACGAACGACGGATATAACGAACAAATTTTCTTGTTCCTACCCCCTATTTTAATTTTAACTATTTTATTTATTACAACCCAATAAACGCAGTTAAAACCATAAAAAGGGTATAATGAACTAAAATATTGATCCGCCAAAACATTTTTATAAACATTGATATCTTTACAATATTGATTCGGGGATAGATCTTTATAAATATTATTTTTTTAAAAGAACCAGATAAACCGCGCAATCATGATCCCTATGTAGAACGTATTACATATATAATTAACAAAAAAGTTGACAACGACACCTCTGTACATTTTTACAACACATGGTGAATATATCTTTAAAGAACATGTATTTTTAGTTAAAATCGGATGCTTTTTTGTGTTTAATATTTTCCTCACCAAATCAAAAATTAAAAAAATATATTTTTTCTGCAAGAAGGGCGCCTTCAAAAAAGTCATATAACTCAAAAAATCGCACATTGGTATATTATGTAGTTGATTCAGAACCCTTTTCTGAAGACATTTACGGTGTCAGAATTTCAGACAAAGTTGGACAATTTTGTACAAGTCTATAATAAAAAACTAAAATTTTGTTTTCTTAGGTTGTATCCTACATGACGTTTTTTCCCGCTGTAACAAACATGTTAAAGAAAATTATTTTATAAAACAGAAAGTACACACCGCCACCATTCCACTGAATATCATATCTATGTATTTGATTATTATCAAACTCTTACAAATTGCGTTTAAATTTTGCTCTGAGTTTTGATATTGTTTGTTTTTGTTTTCGAAATTTTGATTTTAACTTCGAATTATACCGCGAGTTTTGCATATTTTTGAAAACAAATTGCACATCCATATAATCTGACATATTCTTTCTTCGAATCAAATTAGAAAATTAAGAAATGATTGTTTAGTTTTAGCATTCAAATCGTTCATGAATTGAGTCAATGGTATCAATTGAGCAGACTTTCAAAAGTATTTTAGACCGAAGGGCAAAAATGTGCTTAGTAGGGTACTTTTCCGAGCGAATATTTTATACAATTTGTTGTTTAGCTCCGAGTGTTTAAAATATCTTCCCAATTCGGGAAGAGGATGTTTTTCAATAACATCATCCATAACAGATAATACAGTTAGATAAACATCTGATATGCAAAGAGTGTATATTGCGTTGACCCTCTGAGTAGTTTTTGTATTTGCTTCTGTCATGAACAAAACAACTTGCAAACAAACGTCATATTTTTTTACTCATACTATTGCCTCTCCATAACAAAACGGCAATAAGTACCAGACTACAAAAACGAAGCAAATAATTTTAGGCATATTTGGTCGGTTTTATATTCTTGTTAGATTGTCGTGTTTTATATGGTCTCTGGCAGGACTTCTAAAGGGAGACCAAAAATTTAGCACGATCGTGTCACATAGTGAAGATCGTGTTTAGTCGTGTCGTGCAAAGTCGTGTCGAACAAAAAAACATGATCACGCACGGCCAAAAATGTATTCCGGCACGACACGCACAAACACGGCGTTTTTTGAGAAGGCACGAACACGCACTACTCACGGCACGACACGCGCCCACATCTAATGCGATCAGGAGGATGTATTATCAGTTCATGCACAGTATCAATGGACGGCCGTTTATGGGCGACCTTCGTCTTTGAACGAGATTCATCTTTGAGTGCGCCTAGTGTTGCTTTGGCCAGAAACTTATCTTGTAGACCTCGTATTATTATTAGTGATTCTTGTGCAATATTTATTTAAATATTGAAGTGGACCAGAAACATAATTTTTATCCGGTTTATTACCAAGCACCTATACATCTCTCTTCCTTCATTCAAATGTTCGTTTATCTATAATGCTACCGTGGATTTGAAATGCATTTACCAAAAGCACTAATCATCTAAAAATTCAACAAATTCCTAACCCATTCCCTTATATTAAAACGCCGAACTCAAATTAAGTCAATACCTTCCATTACACAATTTTGAAACATGGATTTTAAAGGCGATTTTAACATTTTGACAAAGTACAAGGTCGCCAACAACAAGAAAATATTTTGGTAAGAGGATTACATTGTTTTGCTTAGTTTTTTTGTGAAAAATTACTTTACTTTGGAGAAACCGTGAAAAAATTCCTTTTGACTTTGTGAAATCATCACTCTCGTTTGAAAACATGCGACTTTATACTCCTTTACCAACAGGGCAACAAGACCAATAGCATATAACAAATGGCATGTAAACCTTATATGTATGTGATTTGACATAACTAACATGTCCATGTACTTGAAACATCCTGAGACACAAACATGTAATAAATAAAAAACAATCATTACTAATACTTGTTCTCAACTCCCTCAACCACTCAACCCACACCATAGAGCGTATGAAGAACAACGTTGCGTATGAACAACAAAAAAACATGAGGTTTTCTTGTTGACAAAACGTTAAAAACACAAAGGCTCATTAATCAACCTGTCTACTTCAAGTTGAAACTTGGCTGCTGCTCACCAAAGCAGAATGGTTGACAATGGCAAAAAAAAAAGTGAAAACAACTCGGAATTTTGCGAGGGTGGGGTGATAAGTGTGACAAATCACACATGTGGATTTGGTAATTTATTATCACATGTTCGTTCTGCACTTCAATGTTGCTTTATGTCATTTATTTGGCAACCAATTTCCTCATGTCAAAATATTTTTATAATGCCATAAATTACCGTGTTTTTGTTGACACAGAAAATGAAACAAGAACTATAACTGGTGTGAGGTTCAGCTGTTCAGCGAGCATGCAAACTATTGCACAATGGTAATTTCAAATTAAGCTTCGTTTGATTAATTCGCTGAAAATATTGGTAGAAATATACAAAAATAGTTTTTAGTTTTCGATCTGGTTTATCCTCTGCATTAAAAAAGGGTGCCTTGTAAACAAAGTGTCATCGGAAGCGGCTATAACAATGAAAATCCTACGGAAATCTAGAGTTTTGTGCCCCCTTAAAATTTAGAAAACTTCTTAAACAACTAACAATTTTAAGAAATATTCAAGTTTCTCATTTACTTCTTCGCTAAGATTTTCTTTTCGGCTAAGATTTTATAAATGTTTTCAAATGTAAGAAAAACACCAAAAGCCACATACCAAAACGAAGTAACAAAAAACCAACACATTTTTTTTTTTCTTTTTTTTCCCGTGATGTCTGGGTGGTGACAACGATAAATTGTTGTCGGTCAGTTATAATGAAACCGTAAAAATGTCTATGAACATATCTTGATGTGATAACAATACAGTAATGTTTGTGCACATTTGACCAGTCGTTTCGAATGGTTTTGTTGAAACTGCGGTACATACAAACATTCAAGAAAATGTCTCAAATGTCATTTGATTTATTGATCAATTTGAAAATGGTCAACCAACATTGGGGAACGAGAAAAGAAAAACATTTCCTAAGGAAAACATTAATGATTACAGCTTTCATGATGGTCAAATGATTGATGCGGACGTTTTTGGTTTAGATAAATGAGAAAGAAGATATGGCAAAATTGACTTTAAGTATTATTTATACTCTGGGGAGCATAAAAAGCTATTACCAATAGATTAATCAATAAGGATATACTATTTTCAACATAATGGTACTAAGTTTCATTTACAGAAAATGTATTTTAATGCAATACAGTACATTAAAGTTACAAAGTTTTCGCTCTGCAGGGAAAATAATTTACTAACTTATATCACTAATTCTAGCTATAAAGAAAACAGTTGGTGCAGAAACTGAATAGTTAATTATATCATTGGAAAAGTCAATGTTATAAACCACGCTCCCGCTCATGAGCTTAGTTTGGAATTTTTGTATATGTTAATTTAAGGGTGTATTTTGCTTTGTTCTGACAACATACATAGTCTATAAACTAACTTTAAAGGGTATCCTACTATACTCGTATGTCAACCACAGTCTTATGACTGTATAGATCACCAGTAAGGAAACAAACAAAGTCGAGAGTGGCCGACTATGTGATACCCTACAACACCACGATTTCAATATAATTTGTCGAAATTATTTCTAGATCAAATTCCGTAATATTTTCCAAATCTCATCAAAATTGGGTAGACGTGGGTGTGTCGTGGATTAAATATATGAAATTGGGTGAAATTACATATGGGAGCTATCGAGATCTGAACCGTTTCTCAACAGAAGCAATAGAACTCGACAAAAAATGCAATCCTAAATTTCAACATGTCAGAAAGTATAAGCCATCTGTGCCGACAGATGTATACCTTCAGCCTCGGACCTAAAGAGAAGAAGCAAAAATATACTTCTGACGTCTACTTTTTTAGGTTGCTTCGAATTTTGTGTGGGAGGTACCAGAAGGAGTGGACCGATATAGCCCATATTCCAACCTGATACATGTCTGAAAAATATAATATGATGTGCAATGTCTGCACCAATCAGAATCTCCTGCGAGCATTATCTTGCGGATTTGCCATTTTGTTTGATGCCGTCAGGCTCTCTTGAAACATTAAGGCCAATATCTCAGGAAGTATGGATTTTAACAAGAAAAAAGTTGTACCGTCATAAAGGGAGTAGCAAGGACAACCTGCTGAAAAAAATTCACGGCGTCCCGAGAGGAGCTCTTAAACTTCATATTATCCGTATTTTGTGTCGGAGATACCCGATGAAGTGGACCGATATAGTCCATATTCCAACCTGATACATGACTGGATGAAATAATATGATGTGCATAGTCTGCACCAATCAGATTCTCCTGCGAGCATTATCTTGCGGAATTGCATTTTTGGATGGTGCCGTCAGGCTCTTTTGGAACATTAAGGCCAATATCTCAGGAAGTATGGACTTGCGCAAGAAGAAAATTGTACCGTTGTAAAGGGAGCATCAAGGACAACTTACTGAAACAAATGTCAAAACGATCCGAGAGGAGCTCTTAAACTCCACTTTAACCGAATTTTGTGTGGGAGGTACCTGAAGGTGTGGATAATATACTCCATATTCGAACCCGATCTATACCTAGAAGGAGTAATACGATGTGCAAAGTTTGGACCAAATCGATTGCTTCCTTCGAGAGTAATCGTTCACACCATTTTACAGACAGATTTTGAACTTTTGTGGGGAAGGTACCCGAAAAAGTGGACCTATATGGCCCATCTTCGAACTTAAACTACGTTTGGACAAAATATTACGATACCCAAAATGTGGTTCGACTCAGTTGATCTGTTCGAGAGTTATCGTGCGCACCAGCCAGTCAGACAGACAGACCGGCAGACAGACAGACAGACGGACGGACATGGCTAAGTCGACTCCAAATTGTCTGAAACTAATTTCGTCCAAACATACTTGGGGTCTAAAACCGTTATTTCGATGAGGCACATTTTTGGTCGTATCAAAGATCGTATGTAAGTGTTAAATTTCTCAGTGACCACCCCATTAACCCTTTAATGCTTAATCTCTTTTTTAACAAAGCCTTTTGCAGTGTCGTCTAAAGCTCGAAAACGAATGGACTGATCATCATGTATTTTTGTGGGCTTATTAAGTACCGAAGAGTCTTGTTTATACCCTCAGCATTTATGCTAACGAGGGTATATACACTTTCATAAGGGCAAAATGTGCCTCATCGAAATAATGTTTTTAGACCCCAAGTATGTTTGGTGAAATGTGTTTCAGACAATTTGGAGTCGATTGAGCAACGTCCGTCCGTCTGTCCGTCTCTCAGTCTGGCGGGCTGGAGCGCACGATCGGTCAACCGATTCGATCCAAAACTTGGCTTTTGTAATATTTTGTCCAAACTTAGTTTAAGTTCGAAGATGGGCTATATAGGTCCACTCCTTCCGGTACCTCCCCCACAAAAGTTTGAAAATGTTCGGAAAATTTGTGCGCACGATAACTCTTGAAGGAAGTAACCGATTTGATCCATACATGGCACATCGTGAAATTTCTACCAGACTTAGATCGCTTTGGTTTTTGTTGCAGCAACTTGTATTCATTGCCCCCATACGACGGTACAAGTTTCATCAGGGGCAAGTCCATACTTCCTGAGAAAAAAGCCTGAAAGTTGGAAAAAGCCCTTATAACACCGTGTGTATTGGATGGAGCGTAAGATAACTCTCGAACGGATCTGCCGATTCGGTCCAAAATTTGGCCTTCGTAATATTTTGTCCAAACATAGTTTAAATTCGAAGATAATCCATATCGGTCCACTGTTTCAGGTACCTCCCCCACAAAAGTTCAAAAATGTTCGGAAAAATTGTGCGCACGATAAATCTTGAAGGGATTGACCGCTGTAATCCATATTTTGCACATCCTAATATATCTACCAGATATAGATCAGGTTCATATATGGACTATATATGTCCACTCCATCCGGTACCTCCCACACAAAATTTCGGAAAAGTTCACTTTAAGACCTGATATCGAATCACTTTGATTTTTGTTGAAGAAACTTGCATTCACTGCCCCAATTACGATGGTAAAACTTTTTTCAGGGGCAAGTCCATACTTCTTGAGCAAACAGCCCGAAGGGTGTATGGTCAATGCGGATCCATTCCTTTTAGTATCTCCTCCGCAAAACTTTTGATCTTTAATCCTAATCAACATTTTTGTCGCCCAAAATTTTTAAAACCCCCTAAATACATTCAAACCTGATATATGTATATATGTATATCTGGTACATATGGGTGACGTAGGGGATGGAAGATACCAAGCAACGGTCCCGACCGGTTTTAACATGGCAAAGCCCAGGATTTATCTTGGTCCCTCTTTCATCCCAAGTGGACACTGACCTTCCCGTGGTGTCACCTGGGGAACTGCCTTTAACTCCCGTTAAAAGTAGTGAGCTAACATGTGCCGCGCGTTCACCCATAAGAACGTTAAAAACTTGGGTTTGGGCGTCGGGCTAGTTACCCCCCCCCCCCCCACCCCCTTAGAAAAACACAGCCTACTATGAAAAAACAAAAGAAAATAAAAACAAACCCCTCTAAAGTTGACGATCCCCGCAAACGTTTTAAGGACCATGATCTGCGAATCTGCACCTGGAATGTTCGCACCCTTTATAGAGAAGGTGCAGTGTACGCGTTGGCAGATGTACTTGAAAAGTACAAGGCCGACATTACTGCCATACAGGAAATACGATGGACTGGGAATGATGTCACAACAACACCTAAAGGTGACGCACTGTATTATAGCTGTCATGACACAAAGCATGAGTTTGGTTGCGGTTTTGTAGTTGGTCAGAGGTTAAAACATCTGGTCTCCAGCTTCACCCCAGTGACTTGCTGCAATTCGATTAAAAACAAAATTCTTTATCATCAGCTTTATCTACGCTCATGCTCCAACCGAAGACAAGGACGAACAGACCAAAGATATATTCTACGAGCGCTTAGAAGAAACATATGACCGTTGTCCTGCCCATGACATTAAAATTGTTCTAGGCGATTTTAATGCCAAAACTGGAAAGGGGAATATCTTTGGACAAACAGTCGGGAAATTCAGTCTACATAGTGAAACATCAGACAATGGAATGAGGCTGATAGACTTCGCAGCGGAAAAAATATGGTAGTTAGCAGTACCAGATTTAAGCATCTCGATATTCATAAGGGCACTTGGCTGTCTCCAGACCAAAGAACAATAAATCAAATTGATCACGTTGTGATAGATGGAAGACATTCATCGAGCGTGTTGGATGTACGAGGAGCAAACATAGATTCGGACCATTACCTCGTTGCAGCAAAGGTACGTACCCGTCTTAACGTTGCAAATAAAGCACGGATAGACACAACACGAAAGTTGGACATCGCTAAGCTGCAAACACAACAGATAGCCACAGCATATTCCACTCAACTGACCCAATTGCTTAATGAAAGCGCTTCTCGTCCGGATAACATATCAGCACAGTGGCAAAATATTGCCCACTCCATGTAAACTGCCGCAAAATCAGTACTTGGATACCAGAGACCTCCACCAAAGAATCCATGGTATGACCAGGAGTGCCGTGCTGCTACCGAAGAAAAAAATGCGGCATATATGGCTACTTTACAATCAGTAGCAACGCGTAGCTCACGAGAGTGGTATCGGGAAAAACGGAGAGAGGAGAAACGTCTTTGCCGCAGGAAAAAGAGAGAGATGGAAAAGAGGGAGTGTGAACAAATAGAGATGTACAGGAGACAGAACGAAGTCAGAAAATTCTACCAAAGAGTGAAGCATCAAACTGATGGCTTTGGTACAGGCATATCCTCCTGTAGAGACCAACAAGGTAATTTGGTAACTAATACAGACAGTGTGCTCAGGATATGGAAAGAACATTTTTCCAAACTGTTGGTATCCGATAGCAGTGAAGACGGCGAAGATACCACAGATCCAATCACAGAAGATGGTATTGAATGTATACCGCCCAGCCAAGATGAGGTAAGGACAGCAATAAATCGGCTAAAGAATAATAAGGCGGCAGGAGCAGATGGCCTACCAGCCGAGCTGTTCAAAACCGGAGGCGACACGCTGATAAGGTGTATGCATCAGCTAGTTAGCACCATCTAGCAGGAAGAACGCGTACCCGACGATTGGAACGTGAGCATCCTAGGTCCAGTCCACAAGAAGGGTGATAAGACTGTGTGCTCTGCTCCCTACTGCATATAAGATAGTATCTGGCATATTGTGTGAGAGACTAAAGCCTATGGTCAATGAAATTATTGGACCCTATCAGTGCGGCTTTAGACCTGGCAAATCCACCATTGACCAGATATTTACCTTGAGACAAATCCTGGAAAAAACCCAAGAAATGCAGATTGACACCTTCCATCTTTTCGTCGATTATAAAGCAGCATTCGAAAGCCCTATACGTTCAAAGGTGTTCCAAGCCATGTCTGATTTTGGTATTCCTGCAAGGCTCATTCGGCTTTGTAGAATGACATTAACTGAGACGAGATCCTCAGTTAAAATAGGAAAGAACCTCTCCGAAGAGTTTATTACCAAAAGAGGTTTCAGACAAGGAGACGGCCTATCGTGTGATCTATTCAACATCCTGCTGGAAAAGGTCATACGAGACGAGAAGGTCAAAAGAAATGGAACGATATACACGAACAGCCATATGTTACTGGCTTATGCCGACGACATTGACATCATGGGTCGATCGGTAAAGGAAGTAATTGACACCTTTACAAAAGTCGAAAGAGAATCTGCTAAAGTTGGTCTGGCAGTAAACGGCGAAAAAACCAAGTTGATGGTATCGACGCGTAATATTACCACAAACCCCGCACCATTTGTGAATGTTGGTACCTAAAATTTTGAGGTAGTAAAGGACTTTGTCTACCTCGGCACCGCCATAAACACAACAAATAACATCAGTTGTGAAATACGAAGAAGAATAGTGTTGGCTAACAGATGCTACTTTGGGCTGGGTAAGCAGTTTAGGAATAAAGCCACCTCTCGTCAAACAAAAGTAGCACTTTACAAAACACTGATACTACCCGTGCTAATGTATGGTTCCGAAGCATGGGTACTTGCTCAAGCAGATAAGGCAGAGCTTGGTGTGTTCGAGAGAAAAATTCTTCGAAAGATCTACGGGCCAATCTGTGTTGACGGCGAATATCGGCGTCGTATGAACAACGAGCTGTACCAACTATACAATGACATCAATATAGTTGAACAAATCGAGATACAACGATTGTGATGGCTAGGCCATGTTATAAGAATGAGTGATGATGAACCCGCTAAAAAGGCGTATAAATACGGGCCGCATGGAGGTTCTCGCAGATCTGGAAGGCCAAAGCTTCTTTGGAGCGAACAAGTGAAACGAGATATCAGTAAACTACATATCCCAGATTGGGAAAATACAGCAGCAAACAGAGAGTATTGGAGATTTTTTTTTAGTTCGGCTTATGGAACAAATGTTCTGTAAAAGGCCAGCTAAGTAAGTAAGTAAGTAAGGTACATATATTAGGATGTGTAAAAAATGGACCAAATCGATCACTCCCATCAAGAGTTATCGGCAGTTCCGTTGGAGAGTTATCTTGCGCTCCAACCACTACAGACGGTATCATAGGAGTGTTTTGCACTTTCATGCTATTTTCACAGGAAGTATGGACTTGCTCCTGATGAAACTTGTACAGTCATATGGGGAGCAGCGAATTAAAGCGATTCGAGAGCAGACCCTAAACTGAACTTTTCCGAAATTTTGTGTGGAATGTACCCGAAGGTGTGGACCGATAGAATCCATATTTGAACCTCATCTATGTCCACTAGAAATTTCACGATGTGAAAATATGGACCAAATCGGTTACTACTTTTAAGAGTTACCGTTCGCACAATTTTCCGAACATTTTCGAAATTTTGTGGGTACGGAAGGGGTGGACCATTATAACCCATCTTCGAACTTAAACTAAGTTTGGACAAAATATTACACGGTGTGCCTTAACCAAATTTAAATGGAAGGTGCTTACACCTGGGAAGAAGATGATCATAGATGAGAAATATCAAGAAACAAAAAAAATCGCCGGAGGGATTTGCAAATAAATCGCGATTTAAGTTCACATTTTTAGGGGTTCTTTAGGTTTTCACTGTTTTGCTTGAAACCTATGATATTTTCGTAGTTTATACCGTTTTTGAGGTATAGAAGTTCAAATTTAGACATTGCACTGACTATATCGCCTGCTTATAAAACAATGTAATTACTGCAATTTCCCACATTAAACTTATATATCTTGAAAATGGTACAACCTAGGAAAAAATAAATCATCCAATCTTGTAGAGAATTTTCACAGCTTCAACATTTTCTTTAGTCCCATTTTGATATGAATTGCGGTTTCCAAGCAAAATCTTGAATACTTAAGATAAAAACCTAAAAAATTTAACTGAACCTCTATATCTCAAAAATGGTAAAACCTACGAAAAAACCTAAAGCTCAGTCTTGTAGAGAATTTTTACAGCTACAACATTTTCTATAGACTCATTTCGATACGACTTGCGGTTTCCAAGCAAAATCGTGTAAACCTAAAAAAACCTTAACATTGTGAATTTTGATCGTGATTTATTTAAAAATCCCTCCGGCGATTTTTTCTGTTTTTTTTTATTTTTATTTTTCTTATCTATAAACATTGCTGTTTCAGAATCCGTGTTATACACAATTTATACGATATATAGATAATTTTCGAAATAAAGCAGTAAAGTTCTAAATTGTCGTATTTTTTATGACTAGTTAAATTTACAACAGCTTGTTTTGAAAATTCATGTTCGATCAGCTGCGCATATGCATCTACCTTGATTATTGTGACATGTTTGAAATCAACAAAAAATAAGTGTAAACACCGGGATGTTTTTCAGGATTTCGCGAAATCCAGTGGATTTTTGAGCGTAAGTGTAAACATGGTATTACGGAAAAATTTCAGTAATTACCGAAATTATAATTTTTTTTAATTTACCAATTTTCGTCAGTAACCAAAAAATGCGTTAGAGAATCCCACTACTAAGCAAGCCAAAACTGTTTAACCTCTACCTCTCCTCTATTCCGCTCCCTTCAGACGAAGTAAATGATCTTGGCGTCCTATTTGACTGATCGTACTACCTTTTTCTACGCGAGGAATATGCAAATATCGGCCACTAAATCAACGGCCACTCGTTTCACCACATGAACAGTAGATATGAGAACAGAGTTGAATGTCATGGTTGATTGTAGCAGAATTCTACCACAATATTCTGGGGGTAATTTTTTTTGTATTCCTTGGTACAATTCATCTCTTCCTCACTATTTAAAATCTTGCAACTTTTGATACCAACTTAAATCAATAATATTGTTAATATAATATTTTCAGATAAGTTTTCACCAACATTGAGACATTACTCATTATTTTTTTTAATCGGATATTGTGTTTGTATTTGGATTGCTTCCGTTGTATGCACGCGACCATTAATATCCTGTTCGTAACGTTACCGTGTGTTTGTGAAAGTTAAATAAACGTTTTTCATTGCTTTTTTCACCATGATAAATGTATGTATGTATATATGTATGTATGGTATGTAGGTACGTACATTAGTATGTTGGTATTGGCAAGGAAAGCCTTTACATTCACCAATAAATATTTTCAAGGTTTGTGTCTGCAATCGGAGAAGGTGGGATATTTCGGTTAGTTACCACACATATCAAAAAATATTACCAACCAACTTTCTGCAAGAGACCACCTTTATGGGAAGTTGTATTGTACATGGTTGAACTAGCCAGCAGGCCACAAAAATGGGTGGTCCTATTTAGGTATATTCGTTCGAATTAGTACCAAATTTTTGTTTTTGAAAAAATATTTGGCCCACTTTTGTTTTAAAATAAACAAAACAATAACAAAATGTTGATAGCAATTCGAACAAATTTGGCTTCGAATCGTCTTGGAGAAACAGGCCTGACAATTTCAATGTTGCATCCTTTATACAAGTAAAATTGTTATACAATAAAACATCCATCCTAATATATGTATTACTTCAAATACATAATAAATATGTATGATTTGTATGTATCAATTCAGTGGATACAAATACGTTTCCACAAACAAACATAACGGTGTAACGGGACAGACGTCATATTTTGTATATCATACAGTTCAGTACAGAACTGTACGAACATATTATTGGAGTTGGTCTCACAAAATTACTGGAAAAATTAATTAATTCAAAGAACTTCTATTCAAATGGAAGGTACCAAGTCTATACTGAACTCGGCTACAAGAATAAATGTTCCGTTGTTCTATAGGTAATTTGGTAAGCAAAACTTTCTTACCAACACTGTTTTTACATATAAATATTCCCTCCAAAAACGGCATCAATAACATGTCACGGTTCATTGTGTATAACGTTTGGCGGCGTAGAAAACCTCAATACTATACACATAAGGATATTCTCGCTGTTCAACATTCTCCACACACACAAACACACTTATACACCTTCAATCACACGTATTGGCTTCTATGACGACAAAAACAACCGCAATTGGCAAAATGCTTGTGAATGAAAATTTCGTACAATGGCGATATGGAAACATCACAACCACCTGAACAAAAGTACCAACACAACCCACCAACAAAGTCATACATCTTTCGGTCATAATTCATTTGTGTTGCACACACAATTTTCATTTTACAGACGCCAAAGAAGAGATTGGGGAAAGGAGCCTGACGTCGTGCAATAGTCAGCCGCATAGCTTCATACATTGAATTTTGGGAACAGGAACACATACCAACACAACGAGTCGAATTTCCGCTTTCCAGTTGTGGTAAATTCTACCACAACTTCAACATGCTGCTGTCATTTTCTGCCGTTACAGTCATTCTTTCGTTGCAATACCGAAGACACACAATACCTTTATTACCACACATACCAATACCGAAAATGGGCTGGTAAGCGATAACACAAAAATAAGGTAAAGAAAATTACAATTTCTTGGTTTCTTGGTTGAGACGTTGCGATGTCGTTGGAAATATCGTTTCTGCGTCAATAGTAAATTTGTTGAAACGGTTATGATTTGGTATGTTAAGGCAGCACTGTGGATGGATTTAATGGGATCTAGGTAGAGACTTATATCCCAGCAGAAAAAATCATTACAAAACGATGTTGGGAGTTATGTCCGCCTTGGTTTGCGGACATAACTCCCAAATTCTTTGGGAGCTAGGTCCGACCCCCCCTAGCGCACATACATAAGTCCTGTGATTTATGTATGTTCGCACAGAAAACAAGAATTAAAAACACTTAATTTTACGGTTTAAAATTCAATTTATTTTATTTCAATTTGTTTGCCGATCATAGATCAACAATCTTATTTTCTAATCCCTTTGGTAGGGCCACAACACAACAGGGAACAAAATGAATTGAAACACAAAACAATAATGGACTACAAAGAAAACAAATCGATCAGTAAATGAACGATCGAAAAGAACGACAATCTAGTCCGGTCAAAATAGACATTGAAATAGCAAAAATTCCCACAAAGCTGAATTTTGGTGGAGAGCTAGGGTTTGCCATTAGAAGCAACGTCCTAAAAGTCCCCATCGATCCCATGTGAGCAAATAAAATTATTCGGGGTCAAAGGTCAAAATTTAAGGGTTTTTAGGTTTTCGGATTTATTTTTTGAAAACGGTTGATCTATTCAAAAAGTGACTAAAGTAAATATTGTAGACAGAAAAATTATCTACAAGTTTGACCCTTATATTTTTTTCTTAGAAGGAACCATTCTTGAGATATAGCTGTTCTAAAAAACACTTGATTTTTATGCACTTGTAAGGGAAATATGCACATATTCAGAAGAACCGGCTAAAATAAGCGAAGTAATCGGGTCTATCCCCCAAAAAATATATATTTTCTTGAAGAGCGAAATTATAGCTATCTTCTAAAAAAATTCCAACAAAATCGGAGTGTGTTAAGTAGAGTTATTCAATGTTAGAGTCATTTTATGCAAAAATAGCCCATTTAACCCACATGTATAACCGAAAGCCCAACGGGAACGACCCCAACGAAAACTCTCCGATTTTTTTCAAGTTTTGTCCGAAGGTAGGGTTTGTTGAGCTGATTACGGAAATGTATAATTTTCAACGGTTGCGGATCCGGTTCGCCGGTTATTCGACCAGAAAGGCCAAATTTAAAAACCGGGTTAGACCCGGTTCCACTGAACCGATTACTGCAAAGTGGATATCGTGTGAAAGCTTACGGAAGTATCTAACACATTGTGTCGTTACTTTAACCGGGTCGCCTCATCATGTACTTACGTGGCTAATTTTTTATTTGACCTTTAGATCGAGATTTCTCGAAAATGGTAAGTATTTTTTAAGAATCATAAAGACCAATCTTGTAGACAATTATTGAATCTACAACTTTTACTTTAGCGGGTTTTGCTAAGTATTACCGTTTTTGAGAAAAATTAAAAAAACTGAATAATGCCTCCAAAAATAACCTTTGACCCCGAACCTATTAGGGACTTTAAGAATCCAAACGGTGAACATATACCCAGCGATACCTTAAAAGCTGAAGTTCTCGCAGATCATATGCAGGGTGTACTGAGTCCCATGGATGGGCCGGTGGACCATACCTTCCGGAGTTCAGTTAATCGAATTGCGGAGGAGATGGACGATCGGTCACCAATGGCAAACTTTAGCGACACGTTTACTGCTGATGGTGCATCTATCGATAATGCTGCGAGATGGGAGGAAGCAGGTTTTATTCATCCCAGCTCTATAGGCAACGCTCTTGCCTGCAGACCTTCTAAAAAATCGTCTGGTTTGGACAGAATTCCTGACACCGCTTTGAAAAAAGCTGGGAATGTCATATTTGCCTTTCTGTCCATTCTCTTCAATCATTGTCTGAACTTAGGCTACTTTCCATACGCATGGAAGCAAGCCATGGTAGTTCCTATTTTAAAAAAGGGCTCTCCATCCGACAAATGTGAAAGCTACAGGCCAATCTCTATGCTGTCTGCTTTCGGAAAGCTGTTCGAATCCTTTATCCT
Organism: Musca autumnalis; assembly: GCF_047663935.1. Lineage (NCBI taxonomy): Eukaryota > Metazoa > Arthropoda > Insecta > Diptera > Muscidae > Musca > Musca autumnalis. The sequence continues at coordinate 40,394,244 of NW_027412088.1, read as the reverse complement.
CACTCGATTAAAAATGATTGTTGGGGATAAAAGAATCCTTAAGAATTGCCAATTCGGATTCCGAACAGCCATTCCACATCACATGCCCTCACGGTTTTCTCTAATTTTGTCGTGAAGGGATTCGATCGGAGACATGGAACCATTGATTTTGCTAGAGCATTTGACTCAGTCTGGCACAATGGTATCCTTTACAAGATGAAGCAGTTGGACTTCGACCACCAAACCTGTAGGCTTGTAGCCAGCTTTCTAAAGGGCAGGGGTTTTAGGCTTAAAGTAGGGGATAGTCTTCCAATTGCAAAGCCAATTATGGCAGGGGTCCCCCAGGGCTCTCTCCTGGGCCCCATGCTATATAATATATTCGTCAGCGATATGCCTGAACCCCCTCCAGGTGGCATTCAACTGTTATACGCTGACGATGTAATATTAGCTATGTCCGGCCCTAAAGCAAGTACGCTGTCATCCAGCCTTAACATGCATCTTGAGGTCCTATATTTTTGTAAAAAATCGCGCATTTTTTTTAAAATATTTTCTCAATTTTAAACTATAAAAAGTTTTTGTAAAAATATTCAAATACTTTCTGAAAAACGAAATGCGCCGCAGGCGAAATTATTAAAAAAAAAATCGCGCAATTTTTTACAAAAATATGTTCACAATTTAAGAAGATAAAATGTTTTTATAAAAATATTCAAATACTTTCTGAAAAATGAAAAGCGCTGCAGTCGAAAATATTTAAAAAAAAACCCGCGATTTTTTACAAAAAAATTTTCATAATTTAAGAAGATAAAAAGTTTTTGTACAAATATTCAAATACTTTCTGAAAAACGAATAGCGCTGCAGTCGAAAATATTTTTGAAAAAAATCGCACGATTTTCAAATATTTTCGGCGCCGCATCAGCTGAGCCGACAGAGATATACCCTCAGCCACGTACACGAAGAAAAAAACTTAACACAATACTTCTGCAGGTTTTTTAGCTGTTAGGAATATTTTCCAGGATGGAAAGTGCCGCAAAAAACTACATGTTGCAACAAAATTCAGAATGATCCAAGACGAATGTTTTTTTTTTTCCAAACTGTGGGTAGGGCGTACCCGTGGGAGTGATCCGATGTAGTACATATTGGGACCTAATACAAATCTGTAGGACATAATTTTTTTTCTTTATTAGTCTATGGATATTTTCTTTACAGACTATATCGACACCTCCAAATAATAGTATGCTAAGTCTAAAAAGTGAGTTTTGCAGGAGAAGCTCTCAAAGTTTGAAAATTTTTTTGAACTTCAGTACTAGCTAAGTCAATATTTGTTTGTAACTTCTGTTCGGATTGACCGATCATTACCAAAATTACACAGAATTTAAGTTAGAGGACGTTTGACACCTCAAAATAATAGTTTGCTAACTCTGAAAAGCGAGTTTTGCAGGACAAGCTCTAAAAGTTTGGAAATTTCTTTGACCTTCAGTACTATGCTAAGTAAATATCTGTTTATAACGTCTGTTAGGATTGTCCGATCATTACCATTACCAAACTTTGACAGAATTTAAGTTAAAGGACGTTAAATATAAAAAATTAACGAACTTGAAAACATGCTAAGTCGACATAGCATACTATTGTTTGGAGGCGTCGATATAATTAAAAATGTTGTACTTACTTTTCTGAATTTAAATATATTACAATTTTACTTTTCAATTTACAAAGTTTGAGCTAAATCGATTTCTCTCTTAAAGGGTTATTTTACACATAAGCCAGTTTAGGTGGTGCCGGCGGGATTTTCTGGACCTTTTTGGGTCATTATCTCAGGAAGTATGGACTTGCCAATATTAAAACCCGATCTACGCCTGAAAGTAATATTACAAATAGCAAAGTTTGGCTCAATTCGGTTACTCCCTCCTAGAGTTATCATGCCCACAACCTTGTCGACAAATTTTGAACCTTTGTGGGGGAGGTACCGGTAGGAGTGGACCGATATGGTGTATCTTCGAACTTAAACTAAGTTTGGACAAAATATTGAAAGACCCAACATTTGAACCAAATATGTTGACCCGTTCGAGAGTTATCGTGCGCTCCAACTACGACAGGAAAATTTGTGCTGATTTCTGAGGAAGTATGGACTTGCTCCTGATAAAAATTATATCGTCGTAATGGGGGTAGTAAATAAATGTGGCTGCAACAAAAATCAAAGCGATTCGAGAGCAGGCCTTAAACTGCACGGATATCGTACAAACATACTTGGGGTCTAAAACCATTATTTCGATGTGGCACATTTTTGGTTGTATCAAAGTGTAAATACCCTCTTTAGAGTATAGCTATAATTATAGCTATAAATTTCAAAATTAAACAAAGAAATAAATTATAAATTAAGGAAAAAAGTCGTTGGGAGTTATGTCCGCAAAGAGCAGCGGACATAACGCCCAAAACGTTTTTGGGAGTTATGTCCGGGCACCGTCGTAACCACTAACAAAACTTCTTACTAACCTATTATTTTAACAAGGGCATGTCACTGTCAACTTCGGGTCGAATTTTTTATACCCTCCACCATAAAGTATTCTTAACTAAAATGGAATAATTAGTTTCCATCCCTGTCCAAAATTGTAGGTGCAAACATTTTTCGATGCCAGATGCCAACATTTTCTAATCTAATCTAAGAAATGTGTTCACTCAAGTGATACGTTTCTATGGGGGCTATATCTAAGTGTGGACCTCTGTTGACAATTTTTCGTAGAAAAGTTTTGTAACTGCATGGAACCTAAAATGTCAAATTACGTGTAGTTCCGTCAATTAATGTAGCTAAACTCAAAATACCGACAATTGGGAGGTACTGTTATATGGGGGTCATATCAAAATATGTTTACAATTTTCTGTGGAGAAGTTTCGTGACTGCAGGGAGTATCAAATCAAATTACGGGTAGTTCAGTCAAAAAATGTAGGCAAACCTCTCAAAATACAGAAAATGTGGAGGTACCTTTATATGGGGCTACACCTAAGCATAAACCTATGAAGACAATGGTGAAGATGTGTTGTGACTCCTTAGAATCTCAAATATCAAACCTAAAACCCTCAAAATACCGAATATAGGGAGGTACCGTTACATAGGGCATTACCTAAACATGGACCTTTGTTGACAGTTTTTGGTGGAGTAATATTGTGATCCCTAAGAACCTTAAATGTCAAGTTACAGCTAGTTCGGTTAAAAATTTTAGATAAACCCCTCAAAATATCCGGAGGTACCGTTATATGGGGGCTATACCTAAATATGGACCTTTGTTGACAGTTTTTGGTGGAGTATTATTGTGATCCCTAAGAACCTTAAATGTCAAGTTATAGCTAGTTCGGTTAAAAATTGTAGCTACAACCCTCAAAATGCCGAAAATCGGAAGGTACCGTTATATGGGGGCTATACCAAAAATGGACCTATATAGCATCTTCGAACTTGACCTGCATATGGAAAAAAGATACTCGGGTGCAAAAATCCAGGCTTCTAGCTCGAGTTTTGCTGACACCGGAGTGATTACAACAGACGGACATGTCTAGATCGACTCAGAATTTTATCCTGATCAAAAATATATATACTTATATCCTCCATTCTATGGTGGAGGGTATAAACATAAGTTAAAAGAACATATTAATGGTTCTATTTTTAGAACAGTTGTGATAGAATTCAATTTCAACACACTTCATATTTTTTTTTTATTTTGCTATCTACTGGGTTTGACCATGCGAACTTCTAATTTATAGCCAAACACACTACACACTGTGTCACTCGTACGTACATTAAGGGTTGTTTAAATGTTTATATGTGCACCACCAACATATTGTTTTTTGTCACCGTTGAAAATGTGACATTGGCAATCTTGGGAATCAACCCTGACTTTCAGTTTGTAGTGTAGTCGAGATTTTCAAAGACCGTTCAAAAACTTCTCGAAAAACGTTGGATGGAAATGTTATTCGCCCGGCTTTAAGTCATGTTCGGTTACATCACAAAAACCCAAGGATTTATATTCCTAGGTACTAATGATCCGATATCGGTCTATAACCTGCATTTAGGTGTGAATTTGTATGCCTTTGTGGAGAAGGTTGCATAGGATGTCACCTATTTCACAAAAGTCTTTAACTTGTTGATAGCCATGCACATCGTAACCGTGGTCGGATAGACAGGGTGGTTCTGCTACTGAGGCCAAGATATGACGCCAGAAAATGTGAATCGTGCAGACTGATATCAGTTATGAATACTATAGAGGCATTATCCCAACAGCGCAGTAAATCAACATCACTTCATCTTCATTCTTTTAAAGCGAACACTTAACATTCTGTCGTTCTAATTTTAGAAGAATTGTATATGTAATTTTTCACTAGAATAAACCACTGTATTTAAACCGATAACATACAGAGATGGCCGTGGATCAACGAAAAACAAAAATTGCACTTGAGTGCGGGGGCACGTCATGGCAATGTGTTACAACATTTGTTTGGTATTGGCATCTATAAAACTTCTTTACATTTATTTCATACATTTTGTCGACGGCGACCTTTCCTTTAAAGGTCCACCTCTATGTTTCATTTGCCTTCTGTTAAAGCATAATGTCCTTTACTTCTTTACTATGGTGTGGTTTAATCCGGGGAAGGTAGAGTGTTCGTGCTTTTCTTCATGTAATAAACTTCCCCCTTGATGTGATAGAGTTGGGGGACTCCACAACAAAAATGAAAAACAAAAAGCTGGGACGAGAATAATGTTTTTTCTCCCAAAGGAGAGGGGTCGGTGGGCTTGTAACAGTGTGGGTTATGGTAAATGCCGCCGTCTGAAACGCCATGTATCCATATCCTCAACAAATATAACCGAATTCTTTGCACATTTACCAATAGTAAAGTGAAAGATGACTTAAAAGTTCAAAACGTTTTATTGTTACGCTTAAGAAAAAAACGAAATTTGTTTTTATTGTTTTTCTTCGAGTTGTTCCTTTTTACGTTTGTGGCTTTTTCTTGTTCTTTTGGCGGGCTGGGCTATATTCTAGGAAAACGGGGTTGTGTGTGTGAGTGTGTTTGGAGTGAATATTGCAGACATTGTTCTTGAACATTGTCGTGTGGTGAAGGTTAGAGGTTACACGATTTGCCTGAGGTTATTCTTGCATGTTTTACATGAACTTCAACACAAGACGTTATAAAAAGAATGAGAAAATTTACAATAAATACTTTAGCGATAATGCCATAATAAAATTTTGTGATTTTCCTAACACTCACTTTGATTTCAAATGACTTTTTTCATGGATAAAGCTAATGTTGGCTAGGAGGGTTTCTTTTATAACACTGAAAATTGAGAACAATTTCAAAGAGTGTCAATTTCGTAAAGCAATTTGCCATGAAAAAGCTTATCTATCCGCTTTTCCAATGGTAATGGATTTTTTGGGGGGTTTTGTTGTGGGGCGAATTTGTGGAAACTAGTCATGATTGAAAGCAATAGATATCCAAAAGTGCTTCGGTATTGTGTTTATTGAAACGGTTTGAAATGCTAAAGCCAAAAGGCGAAGTAAACTCGAAGTTGTGAACAATGATTGTGAATTTCATATATGCATTTTATTTGAAGAAAATTTAAAACTCTCAAAATGTATTATTACCCCATCCAATGATGTGTTGTCTCGGTCTGGCATCGATCTGTGAAGCTGTAAGATCTTTATCGGGCAAAATATGAAACTATAATTTTTTCAGAGCATTGCCTACGACTTCTATACCCGACGACTATTGGGTATAGGCATTTTGGAATCATAGATTTCAAATTGGGTGACGTAGGGGATGGAAGATACCAAGCAACGGTCCTGACCGGTTTTAACATGGCAAAGCCCAGGATTTATCTTGGTCCCTCTTTCATCTCAAGTGGACACTGACCTCCCCGTGGTGTCACCTGGGGAACTGCCTTTAACACCCGTTAAAGGTAGTGAGCTAACATGTGCCGCGCGTTCACCCATAAGAACGTTAAAAACTTGGGTTTGGGCGTCGGGTTAGTAACCCTCCCCTAGAAAAAACAGCCTACTATGAAAAAACGAAAGAAAAGAAAAACAAACCCCTCTAAAGTTGACGAACCCCGCAAACGTTTTAAGGACCATGATCTGCGAAGCTCCACCTGGAATGTTCGCACTCTTTATAGAGAAGGTGCAGTCTTCGCATTGGCAGACGTACTTGAAAAGTACAAGACCGATATTACTGCCATACAGGAAACACGATGGATTGGGATAGGCGTCACAACAACACCTAAAGGTGACGCACTGTATTATAGCTGCCATGACGTAAAGCATGAGTTTGGTTGTGGATTCGTAGTTAGTCGGAGACTAAAACATCTGGTATCCAGCTTCACCCCAGTGAATGAAAGACTTGCTGCAATTCGAATAAAAGCTAAATTCTTCAACATCAGCTTTATTTGCGCTCATGCTCCCACTGAAGAAAAGGACGAACAGACCAAAGATATATTTTACGAGCGCTTAGAAGAAACATATGACCATTGCCCTGCCCATGACATTAAAATCATTCTAGGCGATTTTAATGCCAAAATTGGAAAGGAGAATATCTTTGGCCCAACAGTCGGGAAATTCAGTCTCCACAGTGAAACATCTGACAATGGTATGAGGCTGATAGACTTTGCAGCTGCAAAAAACATGGTAGTTAGCAGTACCAGATTTAATCATCTCGATATTCGTAAGGGCACCTGGCTGTCTCCAGATCAGAAAACAAGAAACCAAATTGATCATGTTGTGATAGATGGAAGACATTCATCGAGCGTGTTGGATGTACGATCGTTCCGAGGCGCAAACATTGATTCGGACCACTACCTTGTTGCAGCAAAGGTACGCACCCGCTTAAACGTAGCAAACAAAGTACGAACAGACACAACACGAAAGTTAGACATCGGTAAGCTGCAATCACAACAGATAGCCACAGCCTATTCCACTCAACTAGCCCAATTGCTTAACCAAAGCACTCCTCATCCCGATAACATATCAGCGCAATGGCAAAGCATTGCCCACTCCATGCAAACAGCCGCAAAATCCATACTTGGATACCAGAGACCTCCACCAAGGAATCCATGGTATGATGAGGAGTGTCGTGCTGCCACCGAAGAGAAAAATGCGGCATATAAGGCTACTTTACAATCCGTAGCAACGCGTAGTGCACGAGAGAGATACAGGGAGAAAAGGAGAGAGGAGAAACGTCTTTTCCGCAGGAAAAAGAGAGAGATGGAAAAGCGGGAGTGTGAAAAAATCGAGATGTACAGGAGCCAGAATGAAGTCCGAAAATTCTACCAAAGAGTCAAGCATCAAACTGATGGCTTTGGTACAGGCACATCCTCCTGTAGAGACCAGCAAGGTAATTTGGTAACTGATACAGATAGTGTACTCAGGATATGGAAAGAACATTTTTCAAATCTGTTGGTATCCAATAGCAGCGAAGACGACGAAGATACCACAGTCCCAATCCCAGAAGATGGTATTGAATGTATACCGCCCAGCCAAGATGAGGTAAAGACAGCAATAAATCGGCTGAAGAATGATAAGGCAGCAGGGGCCGATGGCTTACCAGCCGAGCTGTTCAAAACCGGAGGCGACACGCTGATAAGATGTATTTATCAGCTAGTTAGCACCATCTGGCAGGAAGAACGAGTACCCGACGATTGGAACCTGAGTATCCTGTGCCCCGTCCACAAGAAGGGAGATAAGACTGTATGCTCTAACTATAGGGGCATAAGTCTACTCCCTATTGCCTACAAGATCGTGTCAGGGATATTGTGCGAACGACTAAAGCCTATGGTCTACGAGATAATTGGACCATACCAATGTGGCTTTAGACCTGGCAAGTCCGCCATTGACCAGATATTTACCCTGCGGCAAATCCTGGAGAAGACCCAAGAGATGCAGATCGACACCTACCACCTTTTTGTCGATTATAAAGCAGCCTTCGACAGCCCGCTGCGTTCAAAGGTATTCCAAGCCATGTCTGAATTTGGTATTCCCGCAAAGCTCATCCGGCTTTGTAAAATGACTTTAACTGACACAAGGTCCTCAGTTAAAATAGGAAAGAACCTCTCCGAAGAGTTTGGTACCAAAAGAGTTTTCAGACAAGGAGACAGTCTTTCGTGTGACCTCTTCAACATCCTGCTAAAAAAGGTTATACGAGAGGCAAACGTCAAAAGAAATGGCACACTCTACACCAATAGCCACATGTTACTTGCGTATGCTGATGATATAGACATCATGGGCCGATCAGTTAAAGAAGTAACTGATACCTTTATAAAGGTCGAAGGAGAATCTGCTAAAGTGGGTCTGGCGGTAAACGGTGAGAAGACCAAGTTGATGGTGTCGACGCGCAATGCGTCCATTGAGCTCGGACCGACTGTGGAAGTTGGTTCCTATAATATTGAGGTTGTAAAAGACTTCGTCTACCTCGGCACCTCCGTAAACACAACAAACGACATCAGTTGTGAAATAAAAAGAAGAATTACATTGACCAACAGATGCTACTTTGGTTTAAGTAAGCAGTTTAAAAACAAAGCCACATCTCGTCAAACAAAAATAACGCTCTACAAAACACTGATACTACCCGTGCTGATGTATGGCTCCGAAGCCTGGGTACTTGCGCAAGCAGACATGGCAGTGCTTGGTGTGTTTGAGAGACAAATTCTTCGAAAGATCTACGGACCAATCTGCGTTGACGGTGAATATCGACGTCGCATGAACCACGAGCTGTATCTGCTATACAACGACATCAATATTGTTAAACGTATCGAGATGCAGCGATTGCGTTGGCTAGGCCATATCATAAGAATGAGCGATGATGAACCCGCTAAAAAGGACTATGAATACATGCCACATGGCGGTGCACGCAGAATTGGCAGTCCAAGGAATAGATGGCGCAAACAAGTGGATGATGAGATGAAAAGGCGCGGTATTCCAGAGTGCAAAGCAACAAATAGAGAGGAGTGGAGATCTCTTCTTAGTTCGGCCTATAGAACAAATGTTCTGTAATGGGCCAGTTAAGTAAGTAAGTAAGATTTCAAAGCTTCAACACAACCGTAAGTAAGGACTTGGCATTGGATCTATTAATTTTTACCATAAGGGTTCTGCATCGATGAATCTAAGTGGCATTCGGAAGGGAAGGAATTCGAACTGTAAATCGGGTGGAACAATTTTCATATCATATCATTTCATTTTCGCCACCTTGCTCTCCTCATATGACTCAATTGTTACCGTCATATCAAATTTTAACAACTCCTTAAAGGAAACAGCGTTTTTTATCCAGCGTGCGAAATTGTGGTTATAATGACTGTTCAAAGTAAACTCTCGTGCTGCAATGGAAAGCACTTCAAACATAATTTCCGGGGTCGATTCACAGGCTGGGCTATATCACATTTTCAACGGTGGCAAAACACCCTCAGCGTAACCTCAGCTATGTAAAATGTCTGTAAAATGGTGTTGTTAGACACTGCTTTTGGAATCGGAGATATGATAATCGAGCCAATTAATATTCGAATACTATTGGCAAAAACTTTCTTGCTTTTCAGTTTAATTTATGGATGTGAACTTTTTGTTGGATGTGACTCATTTGAGCCAACAGAAGCTGAACGTTGCATTTAACAACATTATTGGCTATATCTATGGACTAAAAAACTCAACATGTGTCTCATCTTGCACAGTCCCTTTATGGAGTTAGTTCCAATGCACTTCTGAGGATAAAGTCTTTATTATTTTTACATAAAATTGTTGTTAAACAGAAACCAATATATCTCTTCGAGAAACTAAAATTTACACAGTCCAACAGAGGCAAAAAACTATTTCCATGTAGACGAAGCCTTATATTTAAAATACAGTTGTACGTTAATTCGATTCGCCTGTGAAACACTCTTCCTAACGAAATTCAAACCATCAGCAACGCGTTTTCTTTAAAAAAAATATTTTCAATTTTATAGTACATAATTTGTTTAAAATTTTTTTTTTTGGATTTTGACCATACCATATTATTCTACCTCAATGCCATTTTCGGTATAGTTGTATGCCTTCATAGAGCGCTACCTCCGGAATTAAGGAATTTTGACGATTTTAGCAACATTCCAACCGAAATAAGTGAAATGTTGTATTTAGTTTTAGTATAAAAAATATTAAGTTCGTTTTTCTGTTTCTAACTCATCGAAATTTCATTTCCGGTCCCATAAAAAAATTCTTGATCACGGTAAAATTCGGAATCTAATCATATCGGTTTGTTCGTCTGTCAATAATTGAGCTAGAACGCCATATTTTCATAGACAGGTCAAGCTCGAATATGAGCTATATCGGTCCATGGTACCTCCCGATTTTAGGTACATTTTGACCTGTGGTGACAAAAATTCTTCACCAGAAATTGCGGACATATGTGAGTCCCCTTTTTGGTATGGTTCTTATTTGGTATGGCTGATTTCAGGTATTCTAAAGTTTTTATCTACATTTTCGGTCTATATTGGCTGAAGTTTGCCATTGAGGGTTTCCAGTGCTCAGAAAACTACCCCGCCACCAATTATGGACATATGTACTTTCGCAACAGAATATATCTTGGTGAGGTTATAGAATGTTCGGCTCGGCCAAATTTAACGCTATAATCCAACCGAAATTTTGTAAACATGCCTTCAATATAATTGATGATAAGGGTTATAAAAAGTTCGGCCACGAACTTATATCCATTTTTACTACTTTAAAATTTTGTAAGTTTGATTTTGTAATGTGGCCATGTAGATTTTGATATTTGGTGTGTTTATCCCATCTGATATATGCTTGTGATAGATAGTATTTGAAAATATCCCTTTTAACAGCGGTCATTGGTGTTGCGAGTTCGTTAAAGCCAGATCTTCCGGTATTTTGACGTTTTTACTCACATTTTCAGGGTATAAACTATAATTTGACATTTAGGGTTCCTAGTGACCTAAAAATGTATATTCCAAAAATGTTGGTCCATGTTTTGGTATAGCCCCCATATAACGGTACCTGGAGATTTTCGGTATTTTAAGGATTTTAGGAACAATTTCTTACCGAACTAGTTGTAATTTGCCATTGGGGGTTCTCAATGGCCACGAAAGTTCTCCACCAAAATTCGTCAACATAGGTTCATGTTTTAGTATAGCCCCTATATAACGGTTCCTCCGAATTTTCGATATTTTGAGGATTTTATCTAAAATGTTTAACCGATGTAGCTGCAACTTGAGATTTGAGGTTCTCAGTGATCACGAAACTTCTCCACCAAAAGTAGGTCCTTGTCTTCATATAGCTCCCATATAACAGTACCTAACAATTTTCGTTATTTTTTGGGATTAAAGCCAAAATGTTTAACTGAACTAGATATAATTTAACATTTAGGGTTCTCAGTGATCACGAAAGTTCTTCACCAAAAATCATCAACATATGTCCATGTTTTAGTATATCCCCCATATAACGGTACCTCCCGATTTTAGGTATTTTCGGGATGTTAGTTGAATTTTTTGACCGAACTACGTGTAATTTGATATTTTAGATTTCCAGTGGTCACGAAACACCTGTACTAAAAGTCGTCAACATAGGTCCATGTTTTGCCAGAGCCCTCATATAACGTTACCTTCCAATTCTCGGCATTTTTAAGATCTTAGCTAAATTTTTGACAGAACTACCTGTAATATGACATTTGAGATTTACAGGTGTCAGAACAGTCCTCCACCAAAATTGAAGACATAGGCCTACGTTTTGGTATAGCCTCCATGTGTAGGTACCTTCCGATTTTCGGTATTTTCAGGATTTTAGCTACAATTTTTAACCAAACTAACTATAATTTGACATTTTCACAAAACTTCTTTTCCAAAAATTGTCAACATAGGTCCATGTTTTGGACGATTTTCATTATTTTCTTAATTCTTGACCATACTACCTGTAATTTGACTGGGAAACTCAAATGCCCAGTGGTCACAAAACGTATCCACCAAAAATTGTCAACACAGTTTCGTGTTTTGGTATAGCCCCATATAAATGTGCTGACCGATTAAAACAAATTTAGGTACATTTTTCTAGGGTATCAGTGGTCATAAAATATCACCAACAAAAATTGTGGACAGATATTTGGGTGCTAACGTAGTTCAATAGTATTTGAAATTCACAGGTGTCACAAAACTTCTCCACAACAAATTGTCAACACAGGTCCATTTTGGTAAAGCCCCTATATAACGATACCTCCCGACCGAACTTTATGTATTTTGACATTTGAGGTTCCCAGGTCAACATAGCACAGTGGATCCACTTGTATGGTGAAAGTGGCCAAAAATATTCCCCGTGTAAATATGAAGTTAATGCGATGGGTACCGCCTTGTGCTGCTGCTAAGATTGTTACACGAATCCATGAGGGTAGCATTCTCCCCTTTCCCCTACGGAGGGGGTGCGGTCCGTGTATAGAGCAACATAAAGTTGCCGCCCGCAAGACATTTTTAGGTGCATTAATAAAATATCACCACCAAAAACTGTAGGCAGGAAAGAAAACTAATTATTGCATTTTAGTTCAGAATATTTTATGGTTGAGAGTATGGCTGAGGGTATAAAAAGCACAGCACGGCCAAACTTTCCCATTTTGTAATTTTTTGACTGATTACGTAGTTTTTATTGCTCGAACGTCCACCATGATCGATAAATGATACTTTAAGAGCTGTGTCTTAGGATTTCTCTATAATGGATACAGCTTTTTCTATACGAGTATGTGCCGACTTTTATCAATAATTAAAAATTAGAATAAGTCAAATTAGGCTTCGTTGGCGTTGAAGACGTTATTATACCCACGCCAACGAAGCCTTTAACACCAGCCCTTGTTGTCCCAATCCCAGAAAATGCATCCTTTTAGCAATTTAATTGCAATGGACTCTGAGGTAAGATCGAGGAAATAGTAGATTACAACAACAACTGTAGCTTACACCGTTGTGATGGTTACAACATGTTAAGGAATGATCGCACCAGAAGTGGTGGGAGGGGGATTAGCTTTCCTATTGCATCAGTCTTTCCAATACTGACCTATCTCGCTTGAGCCTGTCTCTAATGACCCGTACATGGAATGTATGGGGGTACCAGTCAGGTTAGGAACTGCCGAGATAGAGTTGCTGAACGTATAGATCCCGCCGAGAAATAGCTGTATCTCAGATTACGGACCTGACATTAGCCCGGTTTTGGAAGGTCATAATCGTCTGGTCCTGGGGGACTTTAATGCGGATCATGAGATGTGGCATTCGACCCTCGAAAACGACCAGAGGGATACAGCGCTGGCTGAGCAGTCACAGTTCGCCAGACATAACCATCGTGTCACCTGATCTGACAAATGGCGTCACCTGGCAACCCGTCATTTCCCTTGGATCAGACCATCTGCCCATAATTGTCTCCACCCGGACCTCCCGGTTTCATCACCTCTGAACGCCGCACGTTCGTCAATCATAGGAAAGCTGATTGGACGAGTTTCAGAGAGTTCACCAATCACCGCTTCAGAGAACTGCACAATCCTTCTGATGTTCGGGTAGCGGAAAGGACGTTCCGAGACATCATCACTGCTGCAGCCGCTCGTCATATCCCTGCTGGTCAAACTTCCCAGCAGAGACGACGGAATTAGCAAATGAGAGTGATGAGCTTCGTCGAGCCAACCCCAATGACCCCAGAGTCAGGGAGCTGACACCGGAAGTTAACAGGCTGGTCGGCGAACATAAGCGGAACAAGTGGTTAAATCATCTGAAGAGTTGCAACATTGGAGCCGATATAAGTGAACGGTGGGCAATGGTTAAGTCACTCTCGAACACTGGAAGGATGGAATATAGGACCTCACTAACATTTGGCGACGTTACGTAGACTGAACCGAAGAGGTGCGCAAGTTATTTCAATCGACAGTTTGTCCAGCACCCCTAGAGAGACAGGGCGAAGAGGAGAGTATTACGTCGCATCAGAGCTCTTCCTGCCGAGGATGAACCACCACAGTTTACAATGGATGATGTTGCGAATGCCATCAGGAACGCTAAATCATCCAAAGCGTTGGGCCCTGATGGAATCTCCATGGTAATGCTGAAGCAGCTGGATGAGCCGGGAGTGGAGTATCTCACTAAGCTTCTCAACTTGTCGCTAGCCACCCTCATTGTTCCCGAAGTCTGGAAAATGTGCAGGGTGGTCCCGCTACGGATGTCAGCAAAAGTGAATCGTTCAGGCCGATTTCGCTTTTGTCGCCCGTAGCAAAGACCCTTAGTCCTCCTCAGTATCAGGAATAGCTATCAAGTTGCTGATCATCAGCATGGATTCTGTAAGCAGCACAGCACGACAACAGCGCTGCACGCCATCTCCACATATGTTTGTCAAGGACTCAGCCAGAGACAGCCGTGTGATAGAACAGTGATGGTGGCGCTTGACTTATCAAAAGGATTTGAGGACATTGAGCAGAAAACCCTCCAGCCAAGCTTGAAACGTTGGATAGTCAACTATATGTGTGGACGCCAGTCGTACGTGTAATTCAGAAACAAGAAGTCCAAACCCCGTAGAGTGAAACAGGGAGTTCCCCAAGGTGGGGTGATATCTCCGGAACTGTTTAAGCTCTACTTCTCCTGTATTCCGCCCCTCCAGACGGCATATAGATCGTAACGTATGCGGATGATTGCACGATCCTGGCGTCAGGTACCTTCCCTGATGACATCTGTGAGAGACTGAACTCCTATTTAACCGATCTTACCAAATTTTTCCACGCGAGGAATATGGAGATTTCCGCCACAAAATCTACATCCACTCTGTTCACCATATAGACAGCGCAGTTTGGAAGAGAATTGAATGTCGTGGTCGACGGTAGCAGAATCCCGACCACAAACTGCCACAGCTATCTGCGACAAACTGAAAAGTAGGGACAAGGTCCTCAAGTCCCTAGCCGGCAGCACTTGGGTATAGTTTGTGGTAAGCTATGTGGCGCCAGTTTGGTCCCCGGTATTGAATTGGAAAAATATTCAAACCAGCCAGAATGCCGCCCTGAGAACAGCAACAGGGTGCTTCCTCAAGTCTTCAGTGGACCATCTACATGAGGAGGCAAGATTCTTCCAGTAAAGCAACACAATGAGAAGTTTTCCTTGCAGTACTTGCTTGGGTATTACCGTAAGAGCCATCCCAATCACCATCTGCTGGCTAAGCCCGACACATTCAGGCATACCAGGAAGGATATTCATGCTCTAGAGAGGGAGGTCCAACAATATAGGAGAGAACCTCTAGATCAACATGCATATCAAGCAGGTTTAAATAGTATTCACACGGATGCAGTTGCCAAATTTTCATTTTCCAATTTTAATTATAATCACGAAGCAAAGCCTGAATATGAAAGAAGAAAATCCCAGTTTTACAATGATGCCAAGTAAGTTGGCGTAGGTGGCCAAATAACGGAGATATAACAATAGTTGGTAATACATCATATTTTTCCATTCTTTTGGAAATCATGCTACAGGTCGCAGTTTTGATGGGATTGTCACGATATTTCGGTGTTCAAGGGGGGTCCCGGGGAGGAAGAAGGTTACTGATTTTGGTGATGGCCAGACAATATTCAGGGGTCGGAATGGGCAAAAAACTTATTTGGGGAAAAATTCAACGGTTTATTCGAAAGCAAATATCTCAGCGTCTATAAGGGGTATACCAGAAAGTACAAAAGTACCTCAATGAAAGTACAAAACACCACCTTTCTAACAATGTAAAGGAGGTTGTCGTAGGTGTTGAAACAACGCAATAGCCGCTAATGAAACCCAATTTTTCATATTTGCGATTTAAGTTATAATGGCGAATATCACAGCTTTGGTTGGGGACCTTCCAAAAACAAAGCCTGATTATGAAAGTAGAAAATGCCATGTTTACAATGATGCAAAGTAAGTTAGCGTAGGTGGTCAAGAAATGGAGATAGCGCAAAAGTCGGTAATGCATCCCATTTTTCCTTTTATTTTGTAACCACGCTACAGTTCGCAATTTTGATAGGATCGTCACGAAATTTTGGTGGTTAATAGGGCTTCCAGAGAGAAGCATATTGAGTAGATGTCGACAGTAGACAAATATAAAATTAAATATTAATTAAAACATGCTATAACATACTTTATTTGACGTTAAGCAATGGAATTTGGATTTTCTAAATCCCGTCCAATTAAATGTAATATTACTCTTTTTCTTTTGTTTTTCATAAACCGCATAAAACTACTGGATTTTCTAATTCTGTCCAATGTAGATGTAATATTACTCTTTTACTTTTGTTTTTCATAACCCCCATAAAACCACGTTTAGCTGAGTTATCGCTGTTTTACAACCAGGGGACCTGCAAATTCAATAATATACTCTTTAAATTTTATATTACTTTTATATTAAATCTGTAACTCTTTGGACAAATCCAGTAAGAATATCAGTGTGTGTCACATGCATAAGTGCACACTTTGGCCTAGATACTACAACACAAGAACAACATATTCCAATCACATAAATTATAACTTACTGTTGCCATCGCAGATTGTGTTGTTACCATAATTCATGTTAAGCATTAAACAACTCTTCTCCATTCACATTTTGCAACGAACATTAAATCAAGCCCGTAGTAGACCCAGTTCACTTCAGCAACTCGATGTATTTCTTCAGTTATCCGTTTTGAGATTATAAACTTCTCTTATGTCCTGTGTTGCAAGCATTCATTCATTCAATACTTCGTATAATGGCTATCAGCACTTCCGTAAGCCATGTTACGCATTTAACAACTTCATAAAAATCCACTGGCATTGTCGGGTGTATACTTTTAACAAATTCATATTTATTCCCAGCTTGGACAACGCAATGGCAAGCAGGCGGTTAGCCAGCCAGCCAAGGAAGGACACAGGATATATGGTTGTAGCAAAAAAAGGGGAAAATTCATAAAAAATAACAACCACAACAACAATCCAAGAACAAAAAAAGAAAATACAACGAAGTAAGTTATAAACTATAAACAGCAGCGACAACGACAATGGCATCAGAACTGATGATTCTGCTTGCTATTGCCACCGCTGCTGGGAGCTGCCAATGTTCATGTTGATTATGCTGTTGATGCTGATGACGTTGATTGTGGCTCTCTGAAAGGAATGTTTTACGGTGCCACCATAATGGTTACTGCCACAATTGCCATTAAAATTGAGGGTGGACTAGAAAAAAAGTGAAAATGTATAACGTAAAAGAAAGCAAAATTAATCAGATTTAAAGCTCTGGTGATTTTGTTTAATGTTAATAAAGCTGCTAGAAGTTAGTGAATAATGTAGGATAATCCGGATGTTGAAAATGGGTTGTCAAACAAAATTTGAAAACAAAATGTATTTAACAGAGAACGAATTTAAAGATACCATGTAGCCAGTCAGTATACCGTGTGATGATAAGTAAGATAGGTAATATTTTGTTTTAATTACCGTGAGGATCATTGATGAATAAAATATTGACTAATGCTTGTCACTGTATCCTTCGATTTTATAACTCTAAATAGAATATAACAATAATCCGCCATGTGTATTTTACAGAGAAAATGAATGATAGAAATGGATATTTCGAATAACCCTCCCAAGTTTTGGGTAATTAGTTTGACGAATAATATGGGCCAATATGAAGAATCTCTTTTGAGCAATCCTACTAGTGAATAGTGTTACATATTTTCATAAGTGGTACATATTTTCATTATTTCTCATGTAAGATATGTAGACAGATGCTGAAGCTATCACATATATATGCCATTAACGATCGAACCCTATGTCAGGATGGTAGAATCATCCTCATACATTACGATATATGTGAGTGGATATGGTGTAAATTCATGCAACACGGCAACAGCTTCTAAATATGGGGAGGAGGATTGCTCTAGAAAATTCGCTACTGGAATGAACCGAAATTGGCCTGTACGATTCGCCTCTGCTTCTGCTTTGCCTGGCCTGTGACTAACGACAACTAGAGAACACATATCGATAACTCAACTCCAGCTTCATGCAATTGTTACCACTGAAATTTCGTGTGCCCCCCAACGCGTTGGTTGATTTTGCACATAGGATGAGAGGACACACTCCTCTTTACTCTGTCAGTCACGGTGTGCTGCATTAAATCAGGTGGTCTAGCCACTTTTTCAGCGGGTACTCATCTTCATCTTACTCTTGGATCGTCCGGGTTCACACGACGAAGCTCATCACGCTGTTTGGCTAACACATCTTTTTATAACCTCCACCATAATATGGAATTTGTCATTCCGTTTGTAACACATCGAAATATTCGTCGGAGACCCTATAAAGTACATATGTATATTCTTGATCAGGGTAAAATTCTAAGTCTGCCCGTCCGTCCGTCTGTTGAAATCAAGATACAGCTCGCAATTTTTAAGATAGAGTTCTGTAATTTGGTATAGAAGTTTCTATTACTCCTAGGATGTTTGGTATTGTAAATGGGCTATATAGGTCCACGTTTTGATATAGTCCCCATAGAACGGTACCACCCGATTTTCGGTATTTTGAAGGGTTTAGCCTCATTATCACACCGAAATGGCAGACATTTTTACTTAGTCTTCACTGGGGGTATAAATCTTTCCCCCATAAATTTGTCGGTATAGGTCCACGCCTTCATATTGAGAGTTTAAGCCTCATTATTACACCGAAATGGCTGAAACTTGGTACTTAGTCTTCGTTGGATGTATAAAGCTTTCACCCTGGGATATGTCTGTATAGGTCCACGCCTTCATGTTGCCCCCTTAGAGCGTACCTCCCGTTCCATATGAAATTTGTCGGTATAGGTCCACGCCTTCATATAGCCCCCATAGAAATTTAGTATTTAGTCTTCGTTTCCACCAGAAACTTGTCGGCACAGGCCCACGCCTTAGTATAGCGCCCATGGAACGGTACCTCCCTATTTCCAGTATTTTGAAGGCTGTGGCCTAAATATTCCTCGGAAATGGCTGAAATTTAGTTCTTAGTCTTAGATGGAGGTATACAGCTTTCATTCATGAATTTGTCGGTACAGGTCCACGCCTTCATATTGCCCCCATAGAACGTACCTCCCGTTTTTCGGTGTTTTAAAGGTTGCGGCCACAGTAATCCAACAAAATGACTGAAATTTAGTATTTTGTCTTCTTTTGGGGTATCAAACGTTTTATATTTGTCGGTATAGTTCCACGCCTTCATATAGCCCCCAATAGAACGTACCTCCCGATGGTTGGTGTTTTGAAGGTTGTGGCCTCAATATTCCTCAGAAATGGCTGGAATTTAGTATTTATTCTTCGTTTTCAACAGAAACTTGTTGGCACAGGCCCACGTCTTAGTATAGCCCCCATGGAACGGTACCTCCCTATTTCCAGTATTTTGAAGGTTGTGGCCTCAATATTCCACCGAAATGGCTGACATTTGCTATTTGGTCTTCATTTGGGGTATTAAAAGTTCCATATGAAATTTGTTGGTATAGGTCCTCTCCTTCATATAGCCCCCAAAGAACAGTACCTCCCGATTTTTGGAATTTTGAAGGTTGTGGCCACAGCAACCCACCGAAATGGCTGAAATTTGGTATTTATTCATTGTTGGAGGTAAAGCCTTTCTGACTGAAATTCATCGGTATAGGTCAACTTTTCGATACAGCCTCCATAGAACGGTAACTCCAGATTTTCGGAATTCTGAAGGTTGTGACCAACCGAAAGACTGTTGTTATTTAATCTTCCATGGGCTTATAAAATATTCCAGAAGGGAATTATCAGTATAGGTCCGCGGGTTCCTATATCCACCATAGAAGCGTACCTCTTGACTTTTGGTATTTTGTGCAACTATCTGCTTTCTTGTCAGGGTTCGAGAATGACAACCCTAGCCTACAATGCACAAATTCTGGCTGCAATATTCTAAACGATTTAGCCACCTGTGCCTGTTCTGTTAATGATACAATTATAGGGAGACGGTCTGGCCCAAAAGAAATGCGGGTTAATGTTGGACCTTTAACCTGTAGTATCGGCGAAGTGTTTACTTTATGCAACTCTACCTCGGCAGTTTCAGGCCTGACTGCCTGACTGACATTAGAGCCAAAGGCTCATGCGAGATAGAAGTGTATTGAAAAGGCTGAAAAGCTAGTTCACTTAATTCCTTAGCACGTTGAAACCATCACAACGCTGTAAGCTGCAGTTGTTGTTGAGCTTGTTTTCCTGCACCGCCGCGAACTTGTCATTATTATGACTTGAAAAGTCCACTATTTATTCGATCTTATCCTGAGGTGTATTGCAATTAATTTGCAAAAAGGATGCACCTTCATTGAACGATTTAAATGCTGTTTCAGTGATTGCTGCAGTGATGCAGTAACAAATTTTCTGCCGTAGTCCCTGACACATCAACATTCTTGATGAAAGTCTTACATCAATCACAATGTGATATGAAGTTGTGCCCTAAACATGCTGATAACCTGTTGGGCCAAAGATATTCTCTTTTCAAATTTTTGCATTAAAATCGCTGCTCAACTTCAAACTCTGGTCGGAGCTGTCGCCAACAATAGTTCGACTCTCCAAATTATTTTTTGAGTTACCGACAAAAAATCGGCAAAATTAAAAGGCAAAATTATGAATGAAAAGTTCAAATAAAAGTTGATACCAATCGATAAAACCGAAAAATATCGTTTATTATCGAATTTATAAGCACTTTAATTTTACCGATTTTGACATGGACGAGTCCACAGCAACCCTTGAGATGCACCCACTCCTGAAATCTATTTCATCTTACAGAAGCGTGGGTGCAGTAGATGAGGATGTGGCAAATTGAGCACTTCCATATTGGTCCTCAGTTCTACCCGGTCCCAGCACGGAGCTGGCATCCTGGGTATGCTGCTCCCAACACAGCAAAACGAACGGACGAACAAGTGATCCGAGCCGATGTTTGCTACTAGGAACGATTGCACATCAACATTCTTGATGAAAGTATTACATCAATCACAATGTGATGTGAAGTTGTGCCCTTAACATGCTGCTAACCTGTTGGGCCAAAAATATTCTCTTTTCAAATTTTTGCATTAAAATCGCGGCTCAATTTCAAACTCTGGTCGGATCTGTCGCTATCAGTAGTTCGACTATCCAAATTACCTACAAAAAATCGGCAAAATTAAAACGCAAAATTATGGATGAAAAGTTCAAATAAAAGTTGATAGCTATCGAAAAAACCGAAAAATATCGTTTATTATCGAATTTATAAGCACTTTAATTTTACTGATTTTTGTCGGTACCTAAAAAAACTACAGCAGTGCCATTTTTTGAGTTACCGGTAAATAATCGGTAAAACTAAAACGCAAAATTATGAATGAAAATTTTAAATAAAAGTTGATAGCGCTCTTGTTATCGATAAAACTGTAGGACTACTTTTTGGTCGCTTAAAAATTTCGTCGGTAAATCAAAAATGACTTTGAGAATCGCACTACAGGCCGCTAAAAGCAACAGTCGACCTATCATCAAGTTTTTTTGGGATTAGAGAGTGATTTAACCGATGCCCAAAATTTACCCAATTCTGTACCAATATTGAACAGCTTCTGGTGGTCTAGTCACATTTTTCTGCTTCTAGCATGTTGACTTCATGAGTAAGTGCTCTATCTCTTAGGTTTTCAGGGTTCGTATGATAAAGCTCATCGCGAAATTTGGTCTTTGATCAGCAGGTATGCAGCGAGCAACTAAATTTGTGATGATGTCCAGAAAAATTATATCAGCTACCCGAGAATTTGAGAAACTGGACAGCTCATTGAAGCGACGCACGTTGGTTCAGAAATGGATTGTCCTGGCCAAAAATCAAAATTTTGTTTTGTGAAAGATATTTAATTTCTGTGTGGAATTCGATAGTGAACATATTGCAACTAAGGAAACCAAAATAATTAGATCAAAATATTGGAAGGTGTGGAGACGAGAATTTTCCACATTTTTGAGAAATGCGTAATTTTTAAAAATTTCTGGAGAAAGAAGTAGCTATTTCTCGAAAACTATAACAGATATTGCGTTCCTTGTTTGTTAGGTAGGTAGGATTGTGGTATTTGAAAATCTTTTTAATAAATTATCGTAGCGTTTACACAACATGAGCTATTTTATTTTTCTTCAGTTACTAAATTTTATGAAATTCCAAATTTAGTTGACTAGAATTTTTGTAGAGCAACATGGAACAATGTTCTGTTTTCACAGGACGATTCCCGGGAGTCTTTTCTTTCAGCACATATATTCTTTTGTACCCATCCCGTTCCATCCGTTTAACACTTTTTGAAATTTATTGAAATTACATGGGTAAAAATGGGTGTTTTTCCATACCGTTTCCCATATGAATACATTTTTTTACATAAATTGACGTTTTTGTGTGGGTGACTTAGGGGATGGAAGATACCAAGAAACGGTCCTGACCGGCTTTAATATGGCAAAGCCCAGGATTTATCTTGGTCCCTCTTTCATCTCAAGTGGACACTAACCTCCCCGTGGTGTCACCTCTTTATAGAGAAGGTGCAGTCTTCGCATACAAGGCCCATATTACTGCCATACAGGAAATACGATTGATTGGGAAAGGCGTCACAGCAACACCTAAAGATGACGCACTGTATTTATTATAGATGCCATGACGTAAAGCATGAGGTTGGTTGCGGATTTTGTAGTTAGTCGGAGACTAAAACATCTGGTATCCAGCTACACCCCAGTGAATGAAAGACTTGCTGCAATTCGAATAAAAGCTAATTTCTTCAACATCAGCTTTATTTGCGCTCATGCTCCCACTAAAGAAAAGGACGAACAGACCAAAGATATATTTTACGAGCGCCTAGAAGAAACTTATGACCGTTGCCCTGCCCATGACATTAAAATTATACTAGGCGATTTTAATGCCAAAACTGGAAAGGAGAATATCTTTGGCCCAACAGTCGGGAATTTCAGTCGCCACAGTGAAACATCTGACAAAGGAATGAGGCTGATAGACTCTGCAGCTGCAAAAACATGGTAGTCAGCAGTACCAGATTTAAGCATCTTGATATTCATAAGGGCACCTAGCTGTCTCCAGATCAAAGAACAAATAATCAAATTGATCATGTTGTGATAGATGGAAGACATTCATCGAGCGTGTTGGATGTACGATCGTTCCGAGGAGCAAACGTAGATTCGGACCACTACATCGTTGCAGCAAAACTACGTACCCGTCAAAACGTTGCAAATAAAGCACGAACAGATACAATGCGGAAGTTGGACATCGGTAAGCTGCAAACATAACAATTGCTTAATGAAAGCACTCCTCGTCCCGATAACATATCAGCACAATGGTAAAATATTGCCCACTCTATGGAAACATCCGCAAAATCCATACTTGGATACCAGAGACCTCCACCAAGGAATCCATGGTATGACCAGGAGTGTCGTGCTGCTACCGAAGAGAAAAATGCGGAATATAGGGCTACTTTACAATCAATAGCAATGCGTAGGTATCGGGAGAAAAGGAGAGAGGAGAAACGTCTTTTCCGCAGGAAAAACAGAGAAATGGAATGACGGAAGTGTGAAAAAATCGAGATACACAGGAGCCAGAATGAAGTCCGAAAGTTCTACCAAAGAGTGAAACATCAAACTGATGGCTTTGCTATAGGCACATCCTCCTGTAGAGACCAGCAAGGTAATTTGGTAACTGATACGGATAGTGTGCTCAGGATATGGAAAGAACATTTCTCCAAACTGTTGGTATGCGATAGTAGCGAAGACGGTGAAGATACCACAGGTCCAATCCCAGAAGATGGCATTGAATGTATACCGGCCAGCCAAGATGACGTAAAGTCAGCAATAAATCCGCTGAAGAATAATAAGACAGCAGGAGCCGATAGCTTACCAGCCGAGTTGTTCAAATCGGAGGCGACATGCTGTTAAGGTGTATTCATCAGCTAGTTAGCACCATCTGGCAGGAAGAACGAGTACACGACGATTGGAACCTGAACATCCTGTGCCCTGTCCACAAGAAAGGAGATAAGACTGTATGCTCTAACTATAGGGGCATAAGTCTTTTCCCTACTGCCTTCGAGATAGTGTCAGGGATAATGTGCGAACGACTAAAGCCTATGGTTAATTAAATAATTGGTTCATACCTATGCGGCCTTAGACCTGGCAAATCTACCGTTGACCAGATATTTACCCTGCTGCAAATCTTGGAGAAGACCCAAGAGATCGACACTTACCACCTTTTTGTTGATTACAAAGCAGCCTTCGACAGACCCCTACGTTCAAAGGTATTCCAAGCCATGTCTGAATTTGGTATTCCTGCAAAGCTCATCCGGCTTTATAGAATGACATTAACTGATACTCCATCGTCAGTTAAAATAGGAAAGATCCTCTCCGAATAGTTTGGTACCAAAAGAGGTTTCAGACAAGGTGATGGGCTCTCGTGTGATCTTTTCAGCATTCTGCTGGAAAAGGTTATACGAGATGCGAAGGTGAACAGAAGTGGCACAATATATACAAACAGCCATATGTTACTTGCTTATGCCGATGACATTGAAATCATAGGTCGATCGGTAAAGGCAGTAACTGATACCTTTGAAAGACAAAGTTAATGGTTAGAAGACAAAGTTAATAGTGTCGTCGCGCAATGCGTCCATAGAGATCGGGCCAACTCTTGACGTTGGTTCATATAATTTTGAGGTAGTAAGGGACTTCGTCTACCTCGGCACCGCCGTAAACATTACCAACAACATCTGTTGTGAAATACGAAGAAGAATAGTGTTGGCCAACAGATGTTACTTCGGGCTGAGTAAACAGTTTAGGAATACAGCCACATTTCGTCAAACAAAAACAACTCTTTACAAAACACTGATACTACCCGTGCTGATGTATGGTTCCGAAGCCTGGGTACTTGCGCAAGCAGACAAGGCAGTGCTTGGTGTGTTTGAGAGAAAATTTCTTCGAAAGATCTATGGATCAATCAGCGTTGACGGTGAATATCGACGTCGTATGAACCACGAGCTGTATCTGATATACAACGTCAGTATAGATAAACGTATGGAGATGCAACGATTGCGTTGGCTAGGCCATATCATAAGAATGAGCGATGATGAACCCGCTAAAAAGGCGTATAAATACGTGCCACATGGCGGTGTACTCAGAATTGGCAGGTCTAAGCTTAGATGGGGCAAACAAGTGGATGAAGAGATGACAAGGCGCGGTATTCCAGAAAGCGAAGCACTAAACAGAGAGAATTGGAGATCTTTTCTTAGCTCGGCTTATGGAACAAATCGAGCCCTTCCCGCGAAAATGATGTAAGCGACATTTTTTCGAATTTCGTTATTTTATCTATGAAGAATATTCCAACACACCATCTCCCAAATTTTTAGAACTCAGCCATGTACCGTTACGAAATTAGAGCAAAAACAAATTTGATGTAAGCGCCATTTTTGCTTTTTGTGTACATTTGTTTGTGACAGCGAATTGTCGCTTACATCAAATTGCACATTTACATACCATGTCGTTATTCAACTATATTACAAAAAATACGTTTTAATCTTATAATTCTTCGAATAAATACTTGCTATAAAATTAGTGTGCTTTATTTTTAAATTGTATATAAGAATTTGATTTGTTTCAAATATTTTTTTTGATGTAACCACCACTTCTCAAAGTAAAAGCCTGATTGCGTGACAGCGAAAAAGATGTAAGCGACACCACAAACTACCGTTATATTGAAGATATTCCACAATTTTTTTTTTTTATTTTTTCAGTAAGTAGGATTTAATAACAGAACTATACCAAATTTGAATAAACAATTTTGGTTATATCAAAAGTTATTCAATAAAAGCCGTCTCCTGTAAAATTAGCTTTTTGTCGCTTACACCTTTTTCGCGGGAAGGGCTCGAAATGTTCTGTAATGGGCCAGCTAAGTACGGAAGACATTTTTTTAGTATATGAGATTTTTATAAAAACCCATGGAGTAGATTTTCTTTAATTTTTGAAAAAAAATTGAACATTGGTGGCGTCTTTTTTTTATTGGGATAGCCAATACAATCTTGTTTTTCAAAATAGTCTGGCTTAATCCCATTGTTGTTGTTTTATTATTTTAAAACAACTAATTTGTTAGTGGAAAAAGTTTGGCATTGTTCGCCAAGGGGTAAGGCAGGGAAGACTAGTTTCGATCCATGCCACTGGATCTCATCAGTTCCCTTGTTTCTTGTTTGTGGATATTCTCCACCGAAGTTCTTTTTCAATAACTTTTTCAACATGAAACTTTTTATACAAAAACATCAATCGTCAGCTCGAAGTGTAAAGGTGAACAAAGAAAAAACTTCAATGAGAAGTTTTTCTTTGGCAACCTAACACAAATCTGACGAAAGTGTTTGCGAAACAAACCAAACCTTTTTCCACTGCTATATGTCGTTGAATTTCGACAAATGTGCATTCGTAACATAACAAAATGTTGTTGGTAGCTCGTCGCAGCCAATCAACATAGTTTTACAGAAAAATTATAGATTTAAGAGGTTTTTAGAATTGTTGGCCCTTTTGCCTACACAAATATCGATTTAGATAATAGTTCAAAAGTGTTACGGAAGAGGTGGCAAAAGCAATGCGCCGCATTCTCCATTTTGAAAGTGCATCTTATTTTGGGAGTTATTCCATTCGATATAAATCGCGTCATCATCTCCCATCATTTCAGTTGTTGCCTAAAGACTGAGGATATAAAAAGAATATCAAAAGACTGGACAAAGAGTTACAGCTTATTTTGACGGTGACTAGGGAGGTTATATGGAAACAAGAAAATATTTTAAGTGGTGGAATGTGTTTATGGTCGCTGGAAGAAGGTTTTCATCGGAACAAAAGAAGCAAACAAATTTGCGTTAATACTGAAACCCCGTCTAACAGATCATTAAAGCAAACAACTCAACTACACCTTGGCTCCATGAATTTTCGGCGTTGAATCCCATAGTGGTCTTCCCAGTATATAACTAAAAGATTATTGACCTTTTTCTTTAAAACTCTCATTCATCTAAACAACGACTCGTCTTTTGACTTCCTTATAAGAATTTACCATAAAAAATCAAATGTTTCCACACCCAAGCGAAAAGAGAAAAATAAACAAAACCCACCCCCAACGAAAATCATAGGTCTGTTTCATGTTACCCAACATCGTCATCATCATCTGTTGCACTCCATCACTAGGGAAGAAAAACCATAAACCATATGCAAGCCACAATCATTGATTTTTGTTGTTGCTGCGAGTATGAGTGTGGATACATGCATATGTGACTAAATATAGATTTGAACATGTTTTCATAACTTAGTTCCGTTTTTATGCTAAACAGACACCATACACAATACTTCCTTTTTGCTTCTAGCAGACAATTTTTCTCAATGGGAATCTCATTTAAACTAAACTCTCACATAAATGTGTCCAATGCGTTTCTCATTGGACATATGCAACTCTAATAAGAATGTTGTCTCATTGAAGATCTCATAAGATCCCCAATGCTCTATGTATGCAGGCAGATCTGTATGTGAAGAAGGGAAACGTTTTACCACATTGTGTATATTTTATGTATGGCACGCGACTCTTTAGGGCAACAATAGGTGGAGTATTCCAAAAATAAGTTTTATTCTCCCCATTGTAAGAAATAAAAACTGTCTGGCAAAGATATATGTGAGTATTCGTATAAACGTCGCATTTGTGCGTGACGATCGGTGGTGTGATATTTATAGAAATCAGTGTCATCAGAATTTAATGTTAAGATGAATTTTTCTAATGTGTAATGCACCCTACATCTTGCTCTATTGGTTGTATGAATTTGAGAGTAATGAGGGTGAATTAGGATCAATTATAGATATGCTGACCAATAATTTCTGGCGACTCTATTCTTCGATACTTGATTTTTATACCCTCCATCATAGTATGAAGGGCAAATTAAGTTTGTTTTTCTGTTTGTAACACATCGAAGTAATTATTTACATATGAAGTATATAATTCGCGATCAGGATAAAATTCTAAGACGATCTAGCATGTCCGCCCGTCAGTCCGTTTTTTGTAATCATTCTAGCTTCTGCAATAATTGAGATAGAACGCTAAAAGTTTGCACCCGAGTGTCATTTTTCTATAGGCAGGCTAAGTTCGAAGATGGGCTATATAGGTCCACGTTTTATTATAGCCCCATAAAACGATACCTTCCGATTTAAGGTATTTTGAGGATTTTAGCCAAATTTTTTGACCGAACTAGCTGAAATTTGACATTTGAGGTTACCAATCATCAAGAAATTTATCCAATAAAAATTGTCAAGATAGGTTAACGTTTTGGTATAGCCTTCATACGAGCGTCACTAAAAAACCTTCTGGCCTAGGCAACAACCAGTGTCCCCAGGTGTCATTTGACATTTTTTTTGGAAAGTTTGACAGTTTATAGCCTAAGCGTACTCAGGATAGTTTCACATACGACGATGTGTTTACAGTGACTTGAAAAAATCACTTTCCAAAAAAAAGTGAATTTACTGGTGAACATTTTCGTCCGATAATTTTTCACAACTTTCGACGTGGATAATCACGGCAAGAGTGGATCGATCAAATTAAATCTTTGTATGTCGATAAAGGAGCATCATGGCACTATGAAACACTGGTTTAATGAATTCAATCCTGGCCGACACTCGCCAAAAAACTAAGTTCGTGAGGATAGTCCAAAAACGGTCGTTGTGCCAGACAAAACTAAGCCGTACGTGAACCGATAATGCAAGATCGCCATGTTATGTACCGTGAGATAGAGGCATCCTTGGGCATTTATTTCAACAACTAACATTTGACGCTTGGCGCCAAAAATGGGGGTTTTCTCGTCGGATCCCGTGTTGGTCGGCGCAAAAAATTTCGAAAAAATACGCGGTGCTACAAAGCCGGTGCTTCAAGAGACGTTTATTAGGTGGATCCAGGTGACGAATCATGAAACTATGAACGCGAAAAATTGTTCAAAAACAATGTTTTGGGGTGTTTTAATCAAGCCACTGTAAACAACCCAACACATGGTCGTATGTCAAACTGTCCTGAGTGCACTAAAGCTAAAACCGGTTTAACTTTCCAAAAAAATGTCGAATGTCTTTATGTGTTGCCTAGGTCAGAAGATTTTTTAGTAACCCTCGTATAACGGTACCTCCCGACTTAAGGTATTTTCCTCAGAAGATCTACCCATTTCCGTCTGGTGTAATCAATCCAGCGTCCGCAATAATTGAGATAGAACGCTAACATATTGCACCCGAGTGTCGTTTTTTTCCAAAAACAGGTCAAGTTCAAAAATGGGCTATGCACGTCCACGGTTTGGTATAGCCCCCATATAACCATACCACCCGATTTAAGGTATTTTAAGAATTTCAGCAACATTTTTTCACCGAACTAGCTGAAATTAGACATTTGAGGTTCCCAATAACCAAGAAATTTATCCACTTAAAATTGTCAAGATAGGACCACGTTTTGGTATAGCCCTCATATAACGGTACCTCCTGATTTAAGGTATTTTGAGGATTTTAGTTACATGTGCCGCCCAAATTGGCTCCAATTTCTCACTTGGAGTTTCAAGAGGTCAAAAAACTTCTGCACCAAAAATGATGGAGATAGATAAACATTTTGGTATAGGCCCCATATAACGGTACCTGCCGATTTAAAGTACTTTGAGGATTTTAGCTAAGTTTTTTGACCGAACTAGTTAAAATTTCACATTTAAGGTACCCAATGACCAAGAAATTTGTTCGCTAAAAGTTGAGAAGACATGTAGGTCCATGTTTTGGTGTAACCCATATATAAAGGTTCAAGGTAGTTTGAGGATTTTAGCTACATTTTCTGTCCAAATTGGCTCCAATTTTTAACTTAGAGTTTCAAGAGGTCAAAAAACATCTGCCCCAAAAATATATCAGTATATCCCGATTTAAAGTATGGTGAGGACATTACCTAAATTTTTTAACCGAATTAGCTGAAATTTGACATTTTAGGTTCTGAATGACCAAAAAAATTTGCAAAGATAGGTCTACTTTTTGGTGTAACCCCCATATAACGGTACCTCCCGATTTAAAGTATTTTAAGGCTTATGCTACATTTTCTGTCCGAATTAACTGAAATTTGACATTTGATGTTCCCAATGGCCAACAAACTTTTCCACTAAAAATTATCAAAATAGGTCAACGTTTTGGTATAGCCCCCATATAACGGTATCTCCTGATTTAATTTATTTTGGGAATTTTAGCTAACGTTTTTGACCGAACTAGTTGTAATTTGATATTTGAGGGTTTCAGTGGTCCCGAAATCTCTCCACTAAAAATCGTCAAATAGGTTCATGTTCCGGGATAGGCCCCATATAACAGTATCCTTAGATTTCCGATATTTTGAGGCATTTGGCTACAGTTTTTAACCGAACTAACTGTAATTTGACACTTGAGGTTTTCAGTGGTCACGAAACTCCTCCACCAAAAAACGTAAACCTAGGTCAATGCTTTGGTATAGCCCTCATATAACGGCATCCCCGATTTTCGGTATTTTGACGACTTTTGCTAGCATTTTTATCTGAACTAGCTGTAATTTAACACTTGAGGTTTTCAGCGGTCACTCCACCAATAAAATTGTCAACATAGGTCCATGTTGTGATAAAGCCCCATATAAATGTACCCGCCGAGTTTGGTATTTTGAGAATTTTAGCTACAATTTTGGTTCCGAAACTTACAACTGTTCATGTGAAATGTGTCGGTAAACCTTCGGATTTACGATACTTTGAAGGTTGTGACCTCAATATCCATCGTATTATCTGAAATTTCGTATTTAGTTTTCATTGAGGTTATACAACTTTCGTCCTGAATTTTGTAGGTATAGGTCCAAACCATCATATAGACCCCATTGAACAGTATCTCCCCATTTTCGGTAGTTTGAAGGTTGTGGCCTCAATATTCCACCGAAATGGCTGAAGTTTGGTTTTTAGTTTCCATACAACTTTCCATTGAACCGGTATTTTGAAAGTTGTGGCCTCAATATTCCACCGAAAAGGTTGGAATTTTTTATTTAGTCTTCTCCACCTGAAATTTGTCGGTATAGGTCCTCGCCTTCATATAGTCCCAATAGAACGGTACCGACCGATTTTCGGTATTTCGAAGGCTGTGAAAAGACTGAAACTTGGTATGTATTTAGTTTCGGTTGAGGGTATAAAACTTTCCATCTGAAAGGTCCACGCGTTGATATAACCCCCACAGAACGGTGTCTCCCGATTTTCGGTATTTTGAGGATTTTGGCTCCAATATCCACCTATGTATATCGCCGAAATGTTGAATATAGTCTTCGCTGAGGGTATAATACTTTTTTCTTCTCTTAAGACACAAAACATTAGCACAGGTACGTTACGTTACACAGGTACGTTACGTTACAAAAAAATCAGATAATGTTCCACGATTTGATGTAGCCTCCCTATAAGGGTAGTAGCCCCATTTGAGATTTTTTTCTATCGAATTGGTTGTTAATTGAAAATTTTCCCTCGCAAAAAAACCATCCATACATATCATTACGAAATTTGGTCTTACTTCTGGTTTTCGATCAGCAAGTGCACAGCGAGCAGCTGAATCTGTGATGATGTCCTGAAAAATTCTATAAGCTACCCGAGAATCTGAAAAACTGTGCAACTCCGTGGAGTGACGATTGGTAAATTTTCTGATACCTTGCCCATCGGCTTTGACTTGGTTCAGAAAAATCTTTGGTTATAAAGTAATTGATAGAAAGGTGGTCCGAGACAAGTTAAATGTCAGGTTGCCGGGATACGTCATTTACAAGACCTCTAACCACAATGATCTCCAGCGATCTGTGAAACCGAAACTTCTCCAGCAAAAATCATAGGTCCATTTGTTGGTATAGCTCCTAGAACGGTTCCTCGCAATTTTCGCTATTTTGAAGATTTTGACTAATTTGACATTTGAAGTTCTCAGAGGTCCCCGAAACTCCTCTACTAAATATCGTCCATATAGGTCAATGTTTTGGTAATCCCCCATATAGAGGTTCCAACAGATTGAAGAAATTTTTAGAAACGTTTTGTGACCTAATTTCTATAAATATTTGGACTATAGTCAATATACATATGTGGACAAGAGTAGTTCTTCCCGATGGGAATTGGACATTAGTTTTTTATGGTTTTTATTAGTTTTATTTGAAGAATACTTTGTTAAATCTTCTCACCACCCATCTAACTTTCTTTTATATAAGGAATGTTTTCAATACCCTAACGCTTAAAATTTTGTTTATTTTCTCCAATCAGATTTCCATTTTTCAATTATAGTTCATTGCACTTCCTTCCAACTTCAAATACAAACCAATCGATGTAAATGGTATACCACTCCTCCGTTTGTAGCAATTTATAAATAGCGCCAGCGACGGTAAACAAATTGCAGCACGAGCTCCATCTCCATCCACAACAAACATCATCACTTCCATGTAAAAGAGGAAATCACTGAGAGCATTAGTTTTGAAGAACTCATCATGGAAGTAAGACGTGTCGATTGTGCTCTGCCAACATATGATCAGTCGTGGTGTGTGATTTAAAATAAAATTTTCTAAAGAAAATATCATAATCGAATATCGAAATTATCTCAAAGAATAAAAACAAAAATATTTTAACAAAATAATTTTAAATAATCTAAAAGTGATAAGAAATAATAATTTGTGTAATTTGTTTTCAGTGGTGCTCCACCCAAACCCTTGTGTTCTTCATTTCTCAACGATGCCCTCAAGGATCCCATATTGATATTTATAACAATTGCTGTTGTCATTGGATCCTTTTGTTTGTTAAGTGGCCTTTTCCTGTTGTGTTTAGTCTCAAAGACAATACAGGATGAAACATCGGAAGCAATTCTACTAATTGGTAAGTGAAAGGATAATCTAAATATTTTAAAATGTTTCGGATAGTGTGCAATGGTAAACAATAATTCGCAATACAACAATCGAACAACTTTTTAAGGTACATATTGGTAATAAAGAAATCCTATATCGGTTTTGGGTTATTAGATCACATTTGTGTAGTCCAAAAATTAAGGGAAAATTCCCAAAATTTCTTCTACAAAACATCAAACATCTATATATATAAAAATGGTGTAAAAAATGTATAGTAATTCATAAAATGAGAACGGCTAGGCCGATTTCTGTAATCTTTTTTGTCACTTATTCGTATTTGCGAGGAGAAGGTCTTTACGGAAGAAAATTTTGGAAAATCTCTCTGGAAAAGTCGGAAAATTGGAAAAAATCGAAAATTGAGTTTTTGTATGAAATTGTATTCCTTAATAGCGAGACGAAGTTCGCCGGGTCCGCTAGTTGTTTATAGATATCTCAATTTTCCTAAATATATAGATTTAGTTGTCTAGGTTTAAAAACACGTAGCTGTAATAAATAACGTCGGTTCAATCAGGGACCAAAGGTCTTTTGTGTTCATTCTGTAACTAGAAGAGAAAAGATAGAAAGGAAGAGTTGTATAAAAATAAAGGTAGATGGCGAGAAGTTAGATAGATAGTGGCAGCCGCTACACAGTGGTCGCTGCCATTAGCCAAAATTAAAAAAAAATTAAAGTCTAATTTTTGGCACCATATGTGTTCATATCTACTCCTAACATGTTAAATTTCTCTAAAATAAATTTGTTATGGATTACTTCTTACTGTACTCTTCGAGAATAGCATCAAAAAATAAAATTTTGAACAGGTTGGATTTTGAGGTGAATTTAGTGCAAAAGTTAGGTGAAAGTAAAATATTAATATCAAACTTAATGAACTCAATATTGAAAAACAATGTATTAACTTAATTTTTATGCAGTTTTGTGTTTGTTAATTTTTGGGATTCATTATTGAATACGCGTGTTGACTGAAGGACTTTTGCAATGTAATTTCTTCAGTATAATTGAATTTCATGTAAAGTTTTAGTTATGTTCCCTCTCTTTCCCCCCAACGAAATTTTGTTTTAAAGATCAGTAGTATGTAGTCTAAAGATTCTATTTTCAAACTATCAGCTGCGTCTTTCCGCGTCTTTGGAAATGATTCCCAAAATACTGAGGGCATCTTTCAGGGTGTTTTTGTCATTTTTCATACATTTCAGCTTTTTAAATACGAGGGCAGTTCGGAAACTTCTTAGCCTAGCACAAAAAGCGCAGTATAAACAGAAAAAAGTTAAGTGTATTGGAAAATTCCATCTCTGTTATGAACACATGTTAAATTTTGTTTCGATCTGGCAACTCCTTCATATAGAAACAGATGTTCAAAAAAGACGCATCCCCAATTTTTTTACAATGGAAAAATTAGAAATTCTTGCTGTCATTAAATATTTACATGTCATTAAATATTTATGGTGAATGTGTTAGGTAAAAGTGCTCCTTCATATGCAACAGTAAAAAATTGGGTTGCTGAATTTAAACGTGGTCGTAAAAGCATTGAAGATGAACCACGTAGTGGACGTCCAAAAACAGCAACAACAACAGAAATTGTAGCCAAAGTGCATCATATGGTATTAAATGATCGACGAATAAAAGTGCATGGCATTGCTAATATGTATCATGGGCATCTCAAATGATCGAGTCCATTTAATTTTGCATGAAGAACTACAGATGAAAAAGCTTTCTGCAAGATGGGTGCCGCATTTGTTAACAGTCGATCAAAAACGCATAAGAATGAACATTTCTCAAGCTTGTTTGGATCGTTTTAAGCGAAATAAAATGGATTTTAAGCGTCGTTTCATAACTGTTGATGAGGCATGGATCCACCACTATACTACAGAGACAAAAGAACAATCCAAACAATGGACTGAAGCTGGAGGAAGTGCCCCAAAGAAGGCAAAAACAATTCAATCGGCTGGTAAGGTTATGGCAACGGTTTTTTTGGAACTTCAAAGGTATTTTATTGATTGACTATCTGCAAAAGGGTAAAACAATAAATTCAGAGTACTATTGCAACTTTTTGGATCAGTTAAGTGTACAAATTCGAGAAAAGCGTCCTGGCTTACAACACAAAAAAATAATTTTTTATCAAGGCAACGCACCAGCGCACAAGAGTGTTTTTACAATGGCTAAAATCAACGAATTAAAGTACGAGTTGCTTGACCACCCACCTTATTCTCCTGATTTAGCTCCCAGTGACTTTCACTTGTTCCCAAATCTAAAAAAAATCCTTGCTGGCAAGCGTTTTACCTCAAATGAAGATGCAATTACAGTTGTAAACCACTATTTTTAAGACTTTGAGGAAAAATATTTTAATCAAGGGATAGAATTGCTAGAAAAGCGGTGGACTAAGTGAATTGAAGTTTCAGGAGATTATATTGAAAAATAAAAAAATTTTGAAGAACTAACTATTCTCTTTCATTGATAGGCTAAGAAGTTTCCGAACCGCCCTCGTATATAGAAGAGACATTGTGCGGTTCAGTTATATTATATGAAGTTATATCGTCGGTGTCATGCTTAAGTGTTTCATACGCCATTTGCCTGATTCGAGAAAAACTCAAGTTAATGTTTAAGGCCATACAGGATAAAAATGGTGCAATAAACCAATACTTTAAGAGCTCAGTTCTACTTAACTAAACTCATAGAATATATCAGTGGTTTATTTTAGTCAGATATCTGCGATAGTCTAGAAGTTACGGCCAATTTTTATAATTACAAAAAGTTGCTGAATTGTTCCATGGTATTTTTTTTTATGTTTTTGGCAGTTTGTGTCACACGTTTTGTCACATTTCAACCAAAACACTTTTTATCAATCTTGTTCCACCTCCCTTATATGAAGCGATACTGTGGAGTTGAAAAATCAGGCCTTTAAATGAAACATTTATTTTTCTCATATAAATGCAATAGGGACCATTATTAAAGGTTTCCTTAACATTTATTTAAGGGATTGCCTCCAATGATCACTATTTTTTTGTTGTAAAAATTTCGATCGGACAAAATGGATTGATATTTTGCATTTCCTAGGTAACATAAAACATTTAACCGCGTTTTTCTTATAATACCATTTTTATAGTTGGTGTCCACACCAGCACGTTTTTGCGTATATTTTTGTGGACTTACATCAAAATTTTGACTTTAAACTAGAGATTTTTTGTTTAAACGATTTATAAATTTTCGTTTTCATATAACAATACAATATTCACAAATATTTGGATTTAGAATCTATTATTCTTCAGTTTTTAAACCAAGTCCTTTAAAACAATTTGTTCCATACGCCACATTATTCGTAACTTTGCAAAAATAGGCAATTTTTTGTTCCCAACTCCATCATTTTTGTGCGGAACAATTCGTTTTTGTCTCTTTTTGTTCCATACGCCAAACGACATGGATATGGAACAAAAAAGTTGTTTTGTTCCATACGCCAGGCTTTATGGATATGGAAGCGGATATGGAACATACTGGCATTTGAATATATCAGAAACTATAAGAGATAGAGAAAAACCGACCAAAAAATCTGAAAGAGCATGGTTCAAAACCTTGTAAGGTACCTTTATCTCAAAATGTCAAAAATGGCGTATGGAACACTTAAGCATGACACCGACGATATGATACGTCAATGTAAAATTTGCAAAATTTAGCCATTTTGATTGATTATTACGGTTAGAAGCCTAAAAATACCGAATATTGGCCGGTACAGATCGAAGGGGGGACCTACATTAATCGACAATTTTCGAAATGGCTGAAATGCCACTTAATCTTTCCTGGAGGTAGGAAAGATTAAGTGGCATTTCGGCCATTTCGAATTAATAACTTATATAAAACCTTCAAAATTCCGAAAATCGGGCGGTATAATTATATGGGGACTCTATCAAAACGTGGACCGAATTCAAAAATTTTTGCCAAGAAGGTTTTCTAACACTAGGGAATACCGATAGGCAAATTTTAGCCAATTTCATTGAAAGATGTAGTCAAGACCCCCAAAATGCCAGAAATCAGGGGGTACCGTTCTATGGGGGCTATACCTAAAGTTGGACCTACATATGTTGATTTTTGTTTTGCTTCTTTTTATTTGTGTTGCTAAACTAGCCTTTAATGAAGTTTTCGTATTGATATCTGCTCATATTTGGCCGTTCTTCCCATACAAGTTCGACCACAGTGCGCTAGTCGGAGGTGGCAGCTGCTAGTCGGAACGCAGGTGTAGTGAAGTTTTGGGTCAATCCGCCGTCAAATTACTCATCAGTCATTTTATTGGACGTCTGCATGTGGTTTTTGGGCCCTTTGTCAGGAAGTATAGATTGGAAACCACAAAATAGTGTATTTGCAAAAAACAAAATCAAAACTATCCGAGACCTGTCCTGCGAAAAATTTTAAAATTTTATAGTCTATATTTGATCCTAGTCTACGGCTGGAAGTTAGAAGCATATTTTTGAAATGTTGTGGGGTAGGTATCCGTAGGAGTGTACCAGTATGGTCCTTTTTATACCTTCCACCATAATATGGAGGGTACAATTAAATTTGTCATACCGTTTGTAACACATCGAAATATTCATCGTAGACCCTATAAAGTATATATATTCTTGATCAGGATTAAATTCTAAGTCAATATAACCATGTCCGTCCGTCCGTCTGTTGAAATCAATATACTGCTCGCAATTTCTATGATAGAGCTTGGTAATTTGGTATAGAAGTTTCTATTACTCCTAGGATGCTTGGTATTGCAAATGGGCTATATCGGTCCACGTTTTGATATAGCTCCCATAGAACGGTACAACCCGATTTTCGGTATTTTGAAGGTTGTGGCCACAATAATCCACTGAAATGGCTGAAATTTGGTATTTAGTATTCATTTGGGGTATACAACTTTCCATATGAAATTTGTCGGTATAGGTCCACGCCTTCATATAGCCTCCATAGAAAAATACCTCCCGATTTTCGGTATTTTGAAGGTTGTGGCCTAAATATTCCTCCGAAATGGCTGAAATCTGGTACTTAGACTTCGTTGGTGGTACAAAACTTTCCCCCAGAATTTTGT
Source organism: Musca autumnalis (assembly GCF_047663935.1). NCBI lineage: Eukaryota > Metazoa > Arthropoda > Insecta > Diptera > Muscidae > Musca > Musca autumnalis. The sequence continues at coordinate 40,356,333 of NW_027412088.1, read as the reverse complement.
CGGTATAGGTCCACGGCTTCATATAGCCCCATAGAACGGTATCTTCGGATTTCCGGTATTTGGAAGTTTGTGGCAGTAATATTCTACCGAAATTGTTGAAATTTGGTATTTTGTCTTCGTTGGAGGTATAAAACTTTCCCCAGAATTTTTTTGGTATAGGTCCACGGCTTCACATAGCCCCCCTAGAACGGGCCCTCCGGATTTGCGGTATTTGTAAGGTTTTAGCTTCATTATTAAACCGAAATGGCTGAAATGGTTGGGGGTATAAAACATTCCCCCAGAAATTTGTCGGTATAAGTCCACGGCTTCATATAACCCCCATAGAACGGTACCTCCGGATTTGCGGTATTTGGAAGGTTTTAGCTTCATTAAGTCACCGAAATGGCTGAAATTTGGAATTTAGTCTTTGTTGGGGTTATAAAACGTTCCCCAGAATTTTTGTCGGTGTATGTCCACGGCTTCATATAGTCCCATAGAACGATACCTCCGGATTTCCGGTATTTGGAAGGTTTTAGCTTCATTAAGTCACCGAAGTGGCTGAAATTTGGAATTTAGTCTTCGTTGGGGTTATAAAACTTTCCCCAGAATTTTGTCGGTATAGGTCCACGGCTTCATATAGCCCCATAGAACGGTATCTTCGGATTTCCGGTATTTGGAAGTTTGTGGCAGTAATATTCTACCGAAATTGTTGAAATTTGGTACTTAGTCTTCATTGAGGGTATAAAACTTTCCCCAGAAAATTTTTTGGTATAGGTCCACGGCTTCATGTAGCCCCCACAGAACGGTACCTCCGGATTTGTGGTATTTGGCAGGTTTTAGCTTCATTATTAAACCGAAATGGTTGGGAGTATAAAACTTTCCCCCGAATTTTGTCGGTATAGATCCACGGCTTCATATAGCCCCCATAGAACGGTACCTCCGGATTTGTGGTATTTGGCAGGTTTTAACTTCATTATGACACCGAAATAACTGAAATTTGGAACTTAGTTGTGACGCCAATATCCCACCGAAATTACAAAAGTTTGTTATCCATGGGGTTATAAAATATTCCAGAAAATAATTAACAATACAAGTCCACGTCTTCCTATATCCCCCATAGAAGCGTACCTCTTGATTTTCGGTATTTGGAAAGTTTTAGCCACATTATCTTACCGAAAGTTTGGTATTTAGTCTTCTTTCAGTCTAAAACCTTTCCGCCAGAAATTTGTCGGTAAGACCGAATTTTGGTATTTTGAAATTGCTGAAATTTGGTATTTAGTCTTCTTCATAAAAAAGGTAACTAATTTTTCCATTTTATTTCGATACATCTCGGGGTGGAGGGTATGACAATTTCATCCCGGCCGAACGTAATGTCGTTCGTACTTGTTTAACTTCATCTTAGTTTGGATAAAATGTTACGAGGTGTTTGGACCATATAGGTTGGCTTATTATCCAGGAAGATGGATAGACAGAGCTAAATCGACTCTAAATTGTCTGATATGGATTTTGTCCAAACCTATTATGGGTCCAAAACCATTATTTTAATAAGGCACACTTTTGATCATTTCGACCATTACCTCTAAAATAGGTGTTCAAATTAATATTTCGCAGGTTACAAACGAAATGACAAACTTAATATACCCTCCATTATGTGATCGAGGGTATAAAACAAAATTTCGAAAGTATAGACCCAGCTTAAATTCGGATCCGTTAGTCATTATGTAACCTATTACAAAGTAATATATCAAGGCAAAACTACTTTTTTTCTCTTCTTACTAAGTAATGAGTACGGTAGTGTGTCCGACTACAAATCCTAGGGTTGTGCATTCAACGTTCACCGTCGGCAAGCGAGTTTTTTCTTAGCAAAATAAGAAACAGTTGGTGGTGTACATGTAAACGTTTAAACAAAGTATGTTCGGCTACAAATCAAAAGTTCGCATGATCGAATCAAGCCGAGAGCAAAATAAAATGAAAATGTGAAGTGTGTTGAATTGCAATAAAACTTAATTTTGTTGTATTGTGAATTTGTTCTTATTTTTATATGCGCATATACATTTATATCAATATTTATTTATCAATGATATATTTATTTAAATCTATAATCTCAATTTTTTTATTTCATAACAAATTAAATTAAACCTAATTTAAACCTTTTTTATTTAATTTATTTTTTGCAGGCATTGGATTTTTTATATCTTCAGTGGCATGTGTGTCCTGGAAATTAACAACACGGCGACAAATAACACATTTCATTGAAGCCATTAAAGAGGAGACAGTTTGAAATGATGGCAGGCCGGTGTAATGGCCTAAAAATCTAGTTTTTTAAGTAGTCATTTTGTACAGCAATAAATTAATTATTTTTAGCACGTTTATTATTTTTAAGTTCCTATTTATTTCAAAACAGCCATAATAAAATAATAATGAACGAAAAAAATGTATTAAATTAAATATTTGTTTTTGTTTATTTATGACTTTGTTTTATATATGAATTTGTTATCATGGGAATATTGTTGCTGCCAATGTCCAAGCTGTCGTTGATATATTATTTGTGTACAAAAATGTATGCCCTGCTGTGCATGCCCTGCCTGTCGCATTGGTTTCATTGGAAATATTTATTTATGAAATTTAAATTTATTTGGTTGTTGATATTAATCATCAGAAAAACTGAAACACTAACAAAAATTATAACACATTTCAATTGAGAAAATATTAAATTATACACTACTGTTTTTGTACAGATTTATTTTCAAACAGCGAAACATAAATTTAAAATGTTGTTTTTGTTGTTTGTGGAAACTTTGTGCAATCGCAGCGTTTATTATAAAAATGTTGTAATCCTTTTTGTATTGAAATAATTTTTATTTATTTATTTATTTTTTTTTTTTTTGTAGCACACATTTTTTCTTTTGAGTTTCAAATACCAAAACCATAATTTATACCACGTAGAGAGAAAACAAAATAATGCAATCAACCATAATTAAAGAAAAAAATCCGTATTTCGTGGTTTGTGAAATTTCATTGAAACCAAAAGGATATGAGATTGTGAATAGTTATCTTATTTATATGAGAGCTATATTTTTATTAGAAATTGTATGAGAAACAAGTAAGTAAAGTCTATAGTCGGAAGGGGCCCACCATATGATACCCTACACCACAACCTCTAGGAATTAGCTATGTGCAACCACCTTGCACGCTGAAGGGCCGGTTTCGATTCCCGGATCTGACCACATAAAATTTCCAACGGTGTAAAAATACCCCTTTGTAATGTTGGCGATATTTCCTGAGTATTTCAGCCATGAAAAACTTCTCTACAAGTGGCAACTTATGGCACGTCTTTCGGATTCGGCAATAAAAACATATTAATGATCTAATATTTTTCATACAAAAGAAAGGTCTATGTCACCCGCTAAATAATTTCAGATCATCATGCAAAATTATAGGCATTTTCTTCAATCTAAACTCTTACCTTCAGCAAAATTACGCGACTATTGAGCTGTAATTACGACCTCAAGCGTGTTTATGATAACGCTACAAACAAAAAACTGGAACTATAAGGCTGTAACTCTGTTATCTGATCACATACATCAACATAATTGACATCAATGGAGAGGTCAAAAGATCGTCTTTCAAGTATAACTTACTTGCTCGGAATGTCTCCTCCAGGAATAAAGATAACAAAAGTTATGGTCCATTTAACCTTCTAAATATTATCTGATCACCATCTCTAATTGCAAGCTTCTTCTTTTTCATATACCCTTACCTTATTTAAAATTTCGACATACAGAGCCGTTACAAACTTGGATAAATATTATGTTTTTGGTCCATTTCACCCGCTAAATATTTCACGATCATCACAAATAAAAATAGGGATCTATTCTGGTCTGAACCCGACCTCCATACAAAATTTCGTGACGATCGCTCCATAATTGCGGCCTGGAGTTTGATTACAATTTATAATGGACAGACGGAAACACACCTCAAAATCGCTTTATCTCGTCGAGATATGAAGATTGGCATACCACATTGGGGGTCTCCGACGAATATTTCGCGGTGTTACATGAATTTTTACCAAAACAAACTTATAATACCCTTTCCACAGATTGGTGTAGGGTGTAAAAATGTCCTATGACTAAAAGCTTTCGTTAGAAAAGAATATTGCTCTAACTAGCCAAATAAAGTCATAAAATAACTGTTGTATCATTGCTGGAGCAACCTGAATTTTAATTATATCCAGCGACTTCTGTATGAGAAATAGAGTTTTTTTCTTTGTCGACGTTATATTTATTCAGATATGGAATGTTTGTCTCTGAGATTGTAAAAGCATATTATTGACGTTATAATGTTTATACCCTCGGCACGGCACTTCCCATATTCTCTCACCGAAATGGCTGAATTTTGGTATTTAGTCTTCCATGAGACTATAAAATAAATACTACCGAGGCGAGCCCAACACCCGAAGACTACCGAGCCGAACTCAATCCCACGGCAGCGGGTTCTTTCGTACCGGATTGACCCGGAACAACACAAAACCAATGTTCCGGCCAGCGGCTGCCACCTCAGTGTGTACATGTTCGTATTTGTTTCGTTTTTCTGTATTGAGAGCAGCATATCCCGGAATGCCTGCTCCGAATTCTATTGGTCCGAGCCGGGACGGAGGAAAACCCAGGACCAATATATCTGTGCTCAGTTTGTCACATCCGCATCTTCACCCACATTCAACCTTCGGTGAGATGCAATAGATGTCAGGAGTGGGTGCATCTAAGGGGTTGCTCTGGACTCGTCCACGTGAGGGACTACGACAGGGACTATGTTGCTGCATGCTGTGTGAACACAGTCCCCAGTGAGTTGTCGTCGGATTACGAGACTCCCTCGTCGTCTGATTACGAAACTCCCCCGCAGTCCCCTCGGCAACAACCATACACGCAGCCTTTAACACCAGCCGTTGTTGTCCCAATCCCCGAAAATGCAGCCTTTTTGCAATTGAATTGCAATGGACTCCGAGGTAAGATCGAGGAGATAGTAGATTTTATGAGTCGGAATAGAGAAGGTATTTACCGGGTATTTACCCGGTAAATACCCACACGGTGGGTAAATACCCATTTGTGGGTATTTATTTGGGTATTTACTATATTGAATGGCAAATACAACATTTTACACCCTATTACTGGGTTTAGGTTGTAAATTCGTTTCAAAATGGATACAGCCCCCATATAGCCGTACCTCCCGATTTAAGGTATTTTTCATCTATTAGCCACATTTTACAACCAAATTGGCTGTAATTTGGCACAGTGAGCCCTCAAGGAGTAGAAAATATCCTTGCACATATTTTTCAACGTAGGTCCACTTTTTCCTGTAGCCCCCATATAAGGGTACCCCGATTTCGAGTATTTACCCAAATTTTGGGTAAAAACTCTTTAACTGCCGAACCACTTGACGTAGGCTGACATAACTTGATACCAATCTTTCTTATGTCAAAAGAACTTCTGGTACTGAACATGGGGTCTCTGGGTCCATGTTTTTATATAGCCCCCATATAGCCGTACCTCCCGATTTAAGGTACTTTTCATCTATTAGCCACATTTTACAACCAAATTGGCTGTAATTTGGCACAGTGAGTCCTCAAGGAGTAGAAAATATCCTTGCACATATTTGTCAACGTAGGTCCACTTTTTCCTGTAGCCCCCATATAAGGGTACCCCGATTTCGAGTATTTACCCAAGTATTGGGTAAAAACTCATTAACTGCCGAACCACTTGACGTTGGCTGACAAAATTTGGCTCAAAACTTTCTTATATTAATAGTAATAAAGGTATTGAAAATGCAGTCCCTGGGTCCATGTTTTGATATAGCCCCCATATAGCCGTACCTCCCGATTTAAGGTATTTTTAACTATTAGCTACATTTTACAATCATACTGACTGTAATTTGGTACAGTGAGTTCACAATATGTATAAAATATCCTTGCAAAAAATTGTCGACGTAGGTCCACGTTTTCTTGTAGCCCCAATATGAGTTTCTGAAATCGGGAGGTACGGCTATATCAAAAAGTGGACCCTTATATGGCGGCTACAAGAAAGCGTGGACCTACGTTGACAAATGTTTGCAAGGATATATTATACTCCATGAGGACTCACTGTGCCAAATTACAGCCAATTTGATTGTAAAATGTGGCTAATAGATGAAAAATGCCTTAAATAGGGAGGTACGGCTATATGATCGCACCAGAAGTGGAGGTGGCTTTCCTATTGCACCAGTCTGTCCAATACAGACCTATCTCGCTTGAGCCTGTCTCTAATGACCCGTACATGGAATGTATGGGGGTAGCAGTCAGGTGTGGAGCTGCCGAGATAGAGTTGCTGAATGTATACATCCCGCCGAGAAATAGCTATATCCCTGATAATAGGCCTGACTTTAGCCCGCTCTTGCAAGGTCATAATCGTCTGGTCCTTGGGGATTTAATGCACATCATGAGATGTGGCATTCGGCCCTCGGAAACGACCAGAGAGGTACAGCGCTGGCTGAGCAGATTGATAGCTCTACGTTTTGCACGGTCAATGAGGACGCCCCTACCAGAATTAGAGGAGTGTCACAGTTCGCCTGACATAACCATCGTGTCACCTGGTCTGACAAATGACGATACCTGGCAACCCGTCATTTCCCTTGGATCAGACCATCTCCCCATAATTGTCTCCATTAGCAGACCACCCGACTTCATCTCCTCTGAACGCCGCACGTTCGTCAATCATAAAAAAAGCTGATTGGCCGAGTTTCAGAGAGTTCACTAATCACCGCTTCAGAGAATTGCCCAATCCTTCTGATGTTCGGTAACGGAAAGGACGTTCCGGGACATCATCACTGCTGCAGCCGCTCGCCATATCCCTGCTGGTCGAATACCCGAAGTAAGACCAAATTTCCCAGCAGAGGCGACGGGATTAGCAAATGAGCGTGATGAGCTTCGTCGTATCAACCCCAATGACCCCAGAGTCAGGGAGCTGACACTGGAAGTTAACAGGCTGGTCGGCGAGCATAAGCGGAACAAATGGTTAAATCATCTGAAGAGCTGCAACATTGGAGCCGGTGTAGGTGAATTGTGGGCAACGGTTAAGTCACTCTCGAACCCTGGAAGAAGGGAAGATAGGACCTCAGTCACGTTTAGCGACGTTACGTTGACTGACCCGAAGAAGTGCGCAAGTAATTTCAATCGACAGTTTGTCGAGCATCCCGAGAGTGACAGGGCGAAGAGAAGAGTATTCCTGCCGAGGATGAACCACCACAATTTGCAATGGATGATGTTGCCAATGCCATCAGGAACGCTAAATCATCCAAAGCGTTGGGCCCTGATGGAATCTCCATGGTAATGTTGAAGCAGCTGGATGAGCCGGGAGTCGAGTATCTCACCAAAGTCTTCAACTTGTCGCTAGCCACCCTCGTTGTTCCCGAAGTCTGGAAAATGGGCAGGGTGGTCCCACTACGGAAGCCAGGCAAGGATACCAGCAAAAGTGAATCGTACAGACCGATTTCGCTTTTGTCACCCGTAGCAAAGACACTTGAGGCCTTTCTCCTCCCCAGTATCAGAAATAGCTATCAAGTTGCCGATCATCAACATGGATTCCGTAAGCAGCACAGCACGACAACAGCGCTGCACGCCATTACCACATATATCTGTAAAGGACTCAACCAGAGACGGCCGTGCGATAGAACAGTGATGGTGGCGCTTGACTTATCAAAAGCCTTTGATACAGTCAGGCACTCCACGCTGTTTGAGGACATTGAGCAGACAACCCTCCGGCCAAGCTTGAAACGTTGGATAGTCAACTATATGTGTGGACGCCAGTCGTACGTGGAGTTCAGGAATAAGAAGTCCAAACCCCGTAGAGTGAAGCAGGGAGTGGGGTGATATCTCCGGAACTCTTTAACCTCTACCTCTCCTGTATTCCACCCCCTCCAGACGGCATTGAGATCGTGACGTATGCGGATGATTGCACGATCCTGGCGTCGGGTACCTATCCTGATGACATCTGTGAGAGACTGAACAACTATTTAACCGATCTTACCACCATTTCCATTCTAGGAATATGCAGATTTCCCCCACAAAATCTACAGCCACTCTGTTCACCACATGGACAGCGCAGTTTGGACGTGAGTTGAATGTCGTGGTCGACGGTAGCAGAATTCCGACCACAAACTGCCCTAAAATTTTAGGGGTCACATTCGACACTACATTCACGTCGTGCGCACACGCCACAGCTATCTGCGACAAGTTGAAAAGTAGGAACAAGGTCCTCAAGTCCCTAGCCGGCAGCACTTGGGGTGCAGATAAAGAAACCTTGTTGACCACGTATAACGCGATAGGTCGGTCTGAGGTAAGCTATGCGGCTCCAGTCTGGTCCCCGAGATTGTGTGATTCGAAGCAGCCACTTTTCTGGAACTGTAGATAGACCCAGAGCCAGATTGAACATCTGAAGAGCTGCAACATTGGAGCCGGTGTAGGTGAATTGTGGGCAACGGTTAAGTCACTCTCGAACCCTGGAAGAAGGGAAGATAGGACCTCAGTCACGTTTAGCGACGTTACGTTGACTGACCCGAAGAAGTGCGCAAGTAATTTCAATCGACAGTTTGTCGAGCATCCCGAGAGTGACAGGGCGAAGAGAAGAGTATTCCTGCTGAGGATGAACCACCACAATTTGCAATGGATGATGTTGCCAATGCCATCAGGAACGCTAAATCATCCAAAGCGTTGGGCCCTGATGGAATCTCCATGGTAATGTTGAAGCAGCTGGATGAGCCGGGAGTCGAGTATCTCACCAAAGTCTTCAACTTGTCGCTAGCCACCCTCGTTGTTCCCGAAGTCTGGAAAATGGGCAGGGTGGTCCCACTACGGAAGCCAGGCAAGGATACCAGCAAAAGTGAATCGTACAGACCGATTTCGCTTTTGTCACCCGTAGCAAAGACACTTGAGGCCTTGCTCCTCCCCAGTATCAGAAATAGCTATCAAGTTGCCGATCATCAACATGGATTCCGTAAGCAGCACAGCACGACAACAGCGCTGCACGCCATTACCACATATATCTGTAAAGGACTCAACCAGAGACGGCCGTGCGATAGAACAGTGATGGTGGCGCTTGACTTATCAAAAGCCTTTGATACAGTCAGGCACTCCACGCTGTTTGAGGACATTGAGCAGACAACCCTCCGGCCAAGCTTGAAACGTTGGATAGTCAACTATATGTGTGGACGCCAGTCGTACGTGGAGTTCAGGAATAAGAAGTCCAAACCCCGTAGAGTGAAGCAGGGAGTGGGGTGATATCTCCGGAACTCTTTAACCTCTACCTCTCCTGTATTCCACCCCCTCCAGACGGCATTGAGATCGTGACGTATGCGGATGATTGCACGATCCTGGCGTCGGGTACCTATCCTGATGACATCTGTGAGAGACTGAACAACTATTTAACCGATCTTACCACCATTTCCATTCTAGGAATATGCAGATTTCCCCCACAAAATCTACAGCCACTCTGTTCACCACATGGACAGCGCAGTTTGGACGTGAGTTGAATGTCGTGGTCGACGGTAGCAGAATTCCGACCACAAACTGCCCTAAAATTTTAGGGGTCACATTCGACACTACATTCACGTCGTGCGCACACGCCACAGCTATCTGCGACAAGTTGAAAAGTAGGAACAAGGTCCTCAAGTCCCTAGCCGGCAGCACTTGGGGTGCAGATAAAGAAACCTTGTTGACCACGTATAACGCGATAGGTCGGTCTGAGGTAAGCTATGCGGCTCCAGTCTGGTCCCCGAGATTGTGTGATTCGAAGCAGCCACTTTTCTGGAACTGTAGATAGACCCAGAGCCAGATTGAACAGAGGAACGAACAAATAAACATAACAAAAACACTGTTACAACAACAACAACCGAGCCGAACTCAACATCCTGTCATTTCAGTGGACCAGTATGCCAGGAAGCATGGACTTGTCCACGAAAATATAATATCGCTGTAAACAGGACCACAGCGAACAGCATTGGTATACATTTCCAAAGGATCTTCGAACAGTCGAACAGCTTATCTTCGAACTAAAACTATAACAAAATATGACGAAGGCCAAATTTTTGGCAAATCGGTTGATCAGTTCGAGAGTTATCGTGCTCTCCAGCCACTACATAGGGTGCCATAGGGGTTTTTACAACTTCCGGGCTGTTTTCTCAAGAAGTATGGACTTGCCCCTGAAAAAACTTTTACCATCGTAATGGAGGCAGCGAATGCAAGTTGCTTCAACAAAAATCAAAGCGATTCGAGAGCAGTTCTTAAAGTGAACTGATCTACAATTGGTAGATATATTAGGTTGTGTAAAGTATGGACCAAATCGGTCACTCCCTTCAAGAATTATCTTGCGAACAATTTTTCCGAATATTTTTGAACTTTTGTGGGGGGGGGGTACCTGAAGGAGTGGACCGATATGGCTTTTCTTCGAATTTTAATTATGTTTGCACAAAATATTACGAAGTACAAATTTTTTACCAAATCGGTGGATCCGTTCGAGAGTTATCTTGCGTTCAACCACTCACATGGTGTCATTGGTGTTTTTGCACCTTTCAGGCTATTTTCTCAAGAAGTATGGACTTCCCTGATGAAACTTGTACCGTCGTATGGAGGGCAGTGAATACAAGTTGTTTCAGCAAAAATCAAGGCGATTCGAGAGCAAACTGAACTTTTCCAAAACTTTGTGTGGGAGGTAACCGAAGGAGTTGACCGATAGAGTCCATACTAAAACATCATCTATGTCTGAGGTACCGGAAGGAGTGGGCCGATATAATCCATCTTGGAACTTAAACTAAGTTTGAACAAAATATTACGAAAGCCAAATGTTGGACCAAATCGGTTCGTCCGTCCGAGAGTTATCGTGCGCACCAGCCAGCCAGACGGACGGACGGACATTGCTAAATCGACTCCAAATTGTCTGAAACGGATTTCGTCCAAATATACTTGGGGTCTAAACCATTATTTCGATGAGGCACATTTTACCCGTATGAAAGTGTATATACCCTCGTTAGCATAAATGCTGAGGCTATAAATAGCATATTTGTTCTACGCAAGAAAAATGAAATTGGGCAGCTATCGCCAAAACGCAGCTAAAACTAATGCAGCTAAGTGAAAGCTACTGTATTGACTTTGGATTCTGTAAGTGACAAAACTCATGCTTTTAGTGATTCCGTGGAAATTAACAATTAATCGACTACGTCCTTGCTCGTCTTCAACAAACACTCTATAGAGTAGAGATCCTTCGTACTCCATCATATGCCACCAGCTACGATTTTAACATCTGTCCAATCAGGCGAGTTTGTCATGCTAGTTTTGTTACATATTCAAATAAATTCCCAAAATGTAAATATTTACAAAAAACAAATAATTTACGAATTGTTTTCAAATACCCGGGACAACACATTAATTCCAAAATTGACAGTTTTGCACAAATCTTTTCAATTCCAAAAGAATACAACCAAGACGCCAAAAAATTCAAATCATTCTTGCCGGCACCCAGCAAAGGTGAAATGTAATTGTGCCTTTCCCTGTTTTTGCCATGTTTACGGTAAGGACGTGACAGGATTACAAATAAACAAATACCGGCACTTGTGCTGGCAGTTTTTTTCTTCTTATTTATTGAGTGGTTGTTTCGAATCCAGTTAACATTTAGCTACAAATCACTTCACCGTGTAATGACCAATGGAATACAAAGCAGTATGGAGGAGGATGGCAAACTTTTGGCTGCACTCAAAAATATTGTGGCTAATGTTTACATAGGAATGCTACTAAAAATTCATCGCCAACGAAAGTGATTAATTTCAAATTTGTGTTGCCTTCGATAAGGGGTGTTCTACGGGCCACATTACCATGGAATTTGTTAGCGGTTAGTGTACATTATATTTTAGGCTTGAGAATATAATTTCCAATGTAATTTAGGTTAGCTTCAATTTTGTTGTTACGCCCTCCACCATAAAATGGAGAGTATGACCAATTTTGTAATTCCGTTTATAACACATCGAAAGATTCATTTGGTGACCCTATAAAGTATATATAATCTATATAAAAACTGTATGCGCGATATCTCATAATCGAAGCAATCGATTTGCTTCAAACTCTGGATCTTGAAATATTGCGTCCAAACTTAGTTTGGTATAGTCCCCATACTAAAGTTCCGTCCGGTTTTCGGTGTTTTGAAATTTGTAAGCACATAGGTTCAAGGTTTGGTATATCCCAGAATTTTCCAACCACATTCGTCGCTCTTATATGGCATTTTGTGTTATAATTCCTGCTGAGTACTTATCCTTATTTCTATGAATATGTATCAGCTTTAATATATATTTTGCGATTTTGAACGAAATAAGGGATTTATGCGTATGAGCCAGAAACAAATCGGTGATTTGGCCTTCAATGACGAGCCAAATCGAACCAAAGCAAATGGCCGACGGTTTCTTCAATCAAAAGACGGTAATCTGGCGAGTGATACACTAACATTTGTTTGCCTGATGTCTTAGAAGGAATTCGAAAAACGAACATTGGACACCATGACAATAGGAGCCAAAATGTGGGCAAAAATCTGGAATTGATGGCTCATTCGCCGAAAGCACTGGCATCAAGCACATCAAGAAAAAATGCGTCGCCAACGATATTCGTCGCTGTGCTGTGTTGTTGAATCTTTTAAAGCCATTGTTTGGGAGGTGTCTCAATCGTAGGGGAAAAAGGGTTTCGACAATTCAAATTTTATTTTGTGTTTTTATAGACTCTATCATTAGGCCGGGGCGATTTGAAAACCTTAATGGGCCCTTCGCGTTTCTGATTCCTGGGGTTGAACTGAGCAAAAAAGTCTACTGGACCATATATCTACCGTGAAAATCGAGCTTCCCGATTTTGACTTTAAGTTTTTTATTGACGTTTTTTGGATATTTTGGCATATAACAGCCAAACCATTGAGATTTTCGATCCAACACAAAGACAAGCATTGTAGCCAAGACAGTAATTGAAAACTCTCTAATACATCGCAAAAGCATTGGAACGCTCCTTCAGGCAGTTTTGGCCTTAAGAATGTGCAAACTTTTCGGAAAATGTCGATAAATGACATTGTGCTACAAAATTTGACCCGAAAAATATTCAAATGTTCTGATGCAATATTATATCGTGTTGGGATCCATGTACAACGACAATGCCTTTATTTCGTTTGGGTCACTTTGTTTTATTTTTTTAAAACGGTAAAAGTAGTGAACATCTGGGTTTCTTACATTTTCAAATTTAAACGGGCATATCTTATTTTTTCCACAACGGATTTCTTTTGATCCTTCTCTTTTTTAAAGGGGTGAATAATGTCTTTTGAATAAGCTATTATTGTTTTAAATCGATTAACAAATGGCTAAGTTATAGTGCTTTATGTCTGAAAACCCCCACAATAAACCTATAAAGGAATTTCTCATAATTTTCAAAAATATAATGTTTTTTTTGTTTTGTTCAATATTTATTTTGAAAATTATGAGAAATTCCTTTATAGGTTTTTTGTGGGGGTTTTCAGACATAAAGCACTATAACTTAGCCATTTGTTAATCGATTTAAAACAATATTAGCTTATTCAAAAGACATTATTCACCCCTTTAAAAAAGAGAAGGATCAAAAGAAATCCGTTGTGGAAAAAATAAGATATGCCCGTTTAAATTTGAAAATGTAAGAAACCCAGATGTTCACTACTTTTACCGTTATAAAAAAATAAAACGAAGTGACCCAAACGAAATAAAGGCATTGTCGTTGTACATGGATCCCGAAACGATATAATTTTGCATCAGAACACTTGAATATTTTTCGGGTCAAATTTTGTAGCACAATGTCATTTATCGACATTTTCCGAAAAGTTTGCACATTCTTAAGGCCAAAACTGCCTGAAGGAGCGTTCCAATGCCTTTGCGATGTATTAGAGAGTTTTCAATTACTGTCTTGGCTACAATGTTTGTCTTTGTGTTGGATCGAAAATCTCAATGGTTTGGCTGTTATATGCCAAAATATCCAAAAAACGTCAATAAAAAACTTAAAGTCAAAATCGGGAGGCTCGATTTTCACGGCAGATATATGGTCCAGTGGACTTTTTTGCTCAGTTCAATCCCAGGAATCAGAAACGCGAAGGGCTCATTAAGGTTTTTTTCCTTCCACACAAATCGCCCCACCCTACTCTATCATAGTATGGAAGTGGAGAGTAGATTAAGTTTGTTTTTTGTTTGAAACGCATTGCAATATACATTTCCGACCCTATAAAATGTATATTTTTGATCAGAATAAAATTCTAAGTCGATGTAGCCATGTCGTCTGTTGTAACCACTCTAGCATACCATAGAACAGTACGTCCCGATTTTCGATATTTTGCGGATTTCAACCACATTCTTCGACCGAACTACCCGTAATTTGACGTTTGGGGTGACGTGGTCACAAAACATCTCCACCACAAACCGTCAAAATAGGTCCAGTTTTCGGTGTAGCCGCCACATAACGATACCTCCCGGTTTTTGGTATTTTGAGGATTTTAGCTACATTTTGTAACCAATCTACCTATTACTTAACATTTGAAATTCCCAGTGGCCACAAAACATCTCCACCAAAAACCGTAAACATAGGTTTAGGTTTTTCGGGATTTGAAGATTTTAGTTACATTTTGTGACCGAACTACCTGTAATTTGACAGTTGAGGTTCGTAGTGACACAAAACATCTCCATGAAAACTTGTCAACATAGGTCCAGGTTTCGATATTTCACCCATATAACGGTAACTCCCGATTTTAGGTATTTTGAGGACTTTAACCGAACTACCTGTAATTTGACAGTTGAAGTTCCCAATGGTCACAAAACATCTTCTCCAAAAATGTTCAACATAGGTTTACGTTTTGGTATAGCCCCCATATAACGAGTTTCGATATTATGAAGATTTTAGCTATAATTGTTAACCGTACTAGTTTTAATTTGACATTTGATGTTTTCAGTGGTCAAAAAACTTCTCCACTAAAAATCGTCAATATAGGTCCATGTTTTGGTATAGCCCCCATTAAACGGTTCCTCCTGATTTTCGGTATTTTGGGGAAATTAGCTAAAACTACCTGTAATTTTTCATTCAAAGTTCTCAGTGGCCACAAAACTTCTCCACTAAAAAATCGTCAACATAGGTCAATGTTTTGGTATAACCCCATATAACGGTACCTCGATTTTCGGCATTTTGAAGATTTTAGCTACAATATTTAACCGAACTAGCTGTAATTTGACATTTGAGGTTCTCTGTGGTCATGAAACTTCTCCACCAAAAATTTGCTTAGCTGTAATTTGACATTTGGATTTTCAGTAGTCACGAAACTTCTTCACTATAAATCGTCAACATAGGTCCATAGGGTTATAAAACTTTCCCCGAGAAATTTTTCGGTATAGGTCCACGCCTTTATACCATTGGACGTACCTTCCGATTTTCGATGTTTTGAAGGTTGTGTCCTCAATATTCCACAAAAATGGCTAAAATTTTATATTTAGTCTTCGTTGGGGGTAAAAACTTTCCCCGAGAAACATGTCGCTACAGCTCCACACCTTAGTATAGTCCCCATAGAACGCTACCTCCCTATTTCCGGTATTTTGAGGGTTGTGGCCTCAATATTCCACCGAAATGCCTGAAATTTGGTATTTGGTCTTCATTTGGGGCATTAAACGTTCCATATGAGATTTGTTGTTATAGGTCCACTGCTTAGTATAGTCCGCATATAACGCTACCTCCCTATTTCCGGTATTATGAAGGTTGTGGCCTCAGTATCACTATGCTTAGCCTTCGTTGAGGGTATAAAACTTTCTCCCCGATATTTTTCGGTATAAGGCCACGCCTTCATATAGCCCCCATAGAACGGTACCTCCCGATTTTCGATATTTTGAAGGTTTCGGGCCACAGCAAATTTTTCGGTATAAGCCCACGCCTTCATATAGCCCCCATAGAACGGTACCTCCTGATTTTCGATATTTTGAAGGATGTGGTCACAGCAACGCACTGAAATGTCTGAAATTTGGTATTAAGTCTTTGTCGGAGGTACAAGCCTTTCTGACTGAAATTCGTCGGTATAGGTCCACGTTTCGATACCTCCCGATTTGTCTAATTCTGAAGGGTGTGACGTCAATATTTCACCGAAAGACATTTTGAAGATTAGCTACATTGTTTTACCGAACTTGCTGAAATTTGGTATTTAGTCTTCTTCATAAACGAAAGGCAACTAGCTGTTCCTTTTTTACTTTAATACAACTTTGGTGGAAGGTATAACAAGTTCGGCTTGGCTTGTGAAAAATTTTAATATACAGCTTATATCTTTGTTCTTGAAGGACACATTCCTCCCTTGGGAGCTATATTTGGAAGACGATCTCTTCACCTTTCCATTGATGTTAATTATGTCGATGTACGTGATGAGATAACAGAGTTACAGCCTAATATATCCAGTTTTTTTGTTTGTAGTGTAATCATAAGCACGCTAGAGGTCGCAATTATAACTCAATAGCCACGAAATTTTGCACGAGGTAAGAGTATAGGTTGAAGAAAATGCCTATAATTTTGCATGATGATCTGATATTATTTAGCGGATGACATAGACCATTACTTTCGTATGAGAACTATACAAATTTTATTTTTGGTCTATATTTTAATTCCTGGAGGGCATATACCGGCAAAGTAGCCTACATATGGGAAAATATCTACTGATCTTTCCCCTGATGCAAATTGCAATAATGTGTCTGCTAGATAACGGGCCTACTGCCTAATATATAATGGGTTTTGTGTAGAAAAGTACATGTGCCTCCCATGCTACAAATTGTCTCTATTATGACAGAGAAATTTTCAATTCAGTTGTCCAATTGAATTTTTTATACAAACATTGCAGCATAGGGGCCCCTCGTCACCTATTTTATACCTCCGGATTTACTGTAAAGGGAATACATACAAAATACGACCAAAGATGTGTCTCATCGAAATAATGGTTTTAGACCCCAAGTTTAAAATTTTTTCGAAAAATTGTGTGAACGATAACTAGCTAAGTGAGCAACCGATCGGCTGATCGGGTAAGACTATATCGGTCCACACCTTCGGGACGTTCCACACAAAATTCGTAAAAGTGAAATTTAAGAGTCCTCTAGAACCGTTTTAAATTTTTTTATTGTATTATACAATTGCAATAGCAATTCCAAACTTCCTGAGATTATGGCCGAAAAGCTCCAAGAAACCCTGAAAAATAAACAAGAAACCTAAATAAAATTGCAAATCCGCAAGATAACTCTCAAGGGGATTTTCTGATTGGTCCAAACTTTGCACATCGTATTATTTCATCCAGTCATGTATCAAGTTGGAATATGGACTATATTGTTTCTGTACTTCGAGTACCTCCCACACAAAATTTGGGAAAAGTGCAGTTTGAGGGATCTATTTCAATTTTTTGAAGGAGTTTTTTTTTCGCGTTCCCTATTGCAACGGTACAATTTGTCCGGGGTAAGGCCATTCTTCCTGAAATAATGGTCCAAGGGAGGGACAAGGGAGGCTTCTCTTATATCAATGGATTCATATTAAGTTATTGATATGTGACCTAGTTTTTTATCGCCGAGCCCGAACGGCGGGTCCTAAATTGCCACTTGTAGAGACGTTTTTCATGACTGAAGTTGTTATTTAGTCTTTGATATGGGTATAGAGAATTGGGGGAATAAGTCCACAATTTAATATAGCCCCCATATAACGGCGTCAACCTCTATCCGGTATTATCTAACCAAAGTAACCGAAATTTGAATAAGATTAAATTCATTTTTTTTTTTTCAATAATAAAATGATCGCTATAGAGAAATGCAAAAAAAAAACAAATAAGCATATGCAACAAAAATACACAAACAACTCAGGCAACTAATCGCTAAATCCTCTTTTCTCTCAACACAAAGTCAAAAATTCCCTTATAATATGACAAGTAGAATTGAAATCGAAACGAACTCGAAACGAATTTATCTGAAGATTCTTCAGAAATTATTCAAGTGTATCGGGCATTTTGTTTGCTGGTTAGGCAATCCTTTTTTAATTTAAGGCAGTGTTTTCCACTGTGAATGAGAGGGATACAAACACAACAACAACGAAGTAGGCGGAGGTATAATACATAATATGTATCTTTGCAAAAACGTTGACGTTGCAATAGCACCATTTCTATGCACAAAATAACCAAATAACTGGACATCACTGATCCATGATTCCACCCGAATAGGTTGCAAATTCAAATTTTATATACTCAAAGGTTTAAAAATAACCTTATAATTTGGGTCAACAGATGTCCACGTATAGGTTATCATCTATATTACGGTACCGCAATTTATTGCTTTCCATTGAAGTTTTATGATTTTATTATATTTATTTCAAAATATTATGCGAGGCTATGAAAGCATACCGTCCTAAAATAACGAACACCACAATACTAACCAACATTGTAGTGGTAATGCAAAACAAATGAACAACAGCGTTAGATGAAAAATCAATTAGGATTATATATTTGTATATTATTACTTTTTAATTACTCTAAAGAAACCATGAAACAGAATGCTTTCTTTACATTGTATAAATTTAAGGATTTTAATTCTACCAAAAAAGAGAAACATTTTATCCACTAAAGAAAGAAAATTAAGAAAAACAGATTGCTTGACTTTATACATAATGTAGAATATTTAAAAATTAATTAACAAATTGAAATTGACCAAAAAAATGGAAACAAGTGAAGGCAATTCAAAACAGTAGAAGATGAAGAGAAACAGCCGACCTCATAATGGACAAAAGTTTGCTTCCAAAAATCTGCAAAAGAAAAAAATGATTTTTCGTTATTTGAGATTATTAAAAGCTTTCGTTTAACATCTTTAATCTTTACCTTATATAATTTTTAAATGTTCTTGAATTCAATAATCCTCTCAGTTTCTCATATACTTTGCGTACAACGACAGTTTGCCACCAAATTACATAAAATAATAGTTGTAAAATACAAATTGTCAAATATAGTCCACAAATAAAATAAATCACAATTTCAAAAATATTCCACACTGAGGAGAACAATCCCAAATGTAATACTGAATTTCCTTGTGTATACGAATGACCTGCATCGGCCAAAGCAAACAGCACGATAAAATGTGTAACAAAATCCATGTTTGTGTGTGTGTTTTTTATCCTGCACGTTTTTCTCCCTCCACAGTCGTAGATCAACTGATCTGTGATTTTATTTTTATTTTGCTTTAAACGTTTACTTGAAGATTAGAAAAATGCCTTAATTGCAACTCAGGTAGAAAGTACAAGTATTTTTTGTAATCCTTACAAAAACAACTTTGTATGTGAACAGCTGTTTACATTGTAATCCTTAGTTTGTGAGAAACCGAAAACTGCATAAATTCGTGTTTCTTTCTTGTTTTTGTTTTTCTTTGAGGGTAAAGAGATTTCATTTATTTTTAAAGAAGGCAGATGCAACTGTTGCTCTATAGAATTTCCGAAAATGTTTTCGCTATACACCCTTAATGTGAAATTTTCAAACATAAAGGAATTTCCGTTAATATCCAATTTTGCAGATTTTGACGAGAAAAATGGCTACAAACCAGAATCAATAGTTAGACCCCAAAAATAGGATGCATTAGATTTGAACAAGTAAAATTAATAAGGAAAAATATAATTTTATTCTCAACATTTTTCTCGATATTGTAAAAGCCCCAAACAATTGGTATTCTTGGTTAAGATCAATACATGGCCAGTCAAAAAGCCCTTGGTCACTTTTTTTTATACCCTCCACCATAGTATGGAGGGTATATTAAGTTTGTTTTTCCGTTTGTAACGCATTGAAATACTCATTTGCGACCCTATAAAGTATATATATTCTTGATCAGGGTAAAATTCTAAGTCGATCTGAGCACGTCCGTCCGTCCGTCTGTGGTAATCACTCTAGCATCCACAAAAATGGAGATAGGACGCTGAAATTTTGGGAAAATGCGTCTTTTGTTTGCAGGCAGCTCAAGTTCGATGATGGGCTATATCGGTCCACGTTTTGGTATAGCCCCCATATAACGGTACCCCCCGATTTGCGGTATTTTGACGTTTTTAGCTACATTATCAGACCGATGTAGCTATAATTTGACATTTAGGGTTCTTAAGTGTAAATAAACTTATTAATTAGAAGTTGTGCACATAGGTCCACGTTTTGGTATAGCCCCCATATAACGGTACCCCCCCGATTTGCGGTATTTTGACGTTTTTAGCTACATTTTCAGACCGATGTAGCTATAATTTGACATTTGGGGTTCTTAAATGTCAATAAACTTATATAACAAAAGTTGTGGACATAGGTCCACGTTTTGGTATAGCCCCCATATAACGGTACCCCCCGATTTACGGTATTTTGACGGTTTTAG
This sequence comes from Musca autumnalis, assembly GCF_047663935.1. Classification (NCBI taxonomy): domain Eukaryota; kingdom Metazoa; phylum Arthropoda; class Insecta; order Diptera; family Muscidae; genus Musca; species Musca autumnalis. Next base: position 40,335,909 of record NW_027412088.1, on the reverse strand, counting down.
CTACATTTTCAGGTCGATTTAGCTATAATTTGACATTTAGGGTTCTTAAATGTCAATAAACTTATATAACAAAAGTTGTGGACATAGGTCCACGTTTTGGTATAGCCCCCATATAACGGTACCCCCCGATTTACGGTATTTTGACGGTTTTAGCTACATTTTCAGGCCGATTAAGCTATAATTTGACATTTAGGGTTCTTAAGTATCAATAAATTTATGTAACAAAAGTTGTGGACATAGGTCCACGTTTTGGTATAGCCCCCATATAACGGTACCCCCCGATTTACGGTATTTTGACGTTTTTAGCTACATTTTCAGACCGATGAAGCTATAATTTTATATTTGAAGTTCTTAAATGTCAATAAACTTATGTGACAAAACTTGTGGACATAGGTCCACGTTTTGGTATAGCCCCCATATAACGGTACCCCCCGATTTACGATATTTTGACGTTTTTAGCTACGTTTTCACACCGATATAGCTATAATTTGCCGTTTAGGGTTCTTAAGTATAACTAAACTTATATAACAAAAGTTGTGGAACTAGGTCCACGTTTTGGTATAGCCCCCATATAACGGTACCCCCGATTTACGGCATTTTGACGTTTTTATCTACATTTTCAGACTGATTTAGCTATCAATTGACATTTAGGGTTCTTAAATGTCAATAAACTTATATAACTAGTGGACATAGGTCCATGTTTTAGAATAGCCCCCATATAACGTTACCGCCCGATTTCAGGTATTTTGAGAATTTTACCAACAAGTTTTAACTGAATTATCTGTAATTTGAACATTTGACATTTGAAATTCTTAGTGGTCACCACACCTCTCCACCAAAAATTGTCAAGAAAGCCCCCATATAACGGTACCTCCCGATTTTCAGTAATTTGATGATTTTAGCTACAATATTAAACCGAACTAGCAGTAATTTGACATTTGAAGTTCTTAGTGGTCACAACACCTCTGCATCAAAAATTGTCAACATAAGTCCATGTTCGGATATAGCTCCCATGTAACGGTACCTCCCAATTTTCAGTAATTTGGCAATTTTAGATACAATTTTTAACAGAACTAACTGTAATTTGACATTTGAAGGTTGTAGTGACAACCACACATCTGCATCAACAATTTTCAACATAGCCCCCTTATAACGATACTTCCCCATTTTCGGTACTTTGAGGATTTTACTTAAAATGTTTAACCGAACGTAGGTCCATGTTTTTGTATAGCCCCAAAACAAACCTCCCGATTTTCCGTGCCTTAGCTTTATTTTTTGGACGAACTTTCTGTAATTTGAAATTTAAAAGTCAACAAAAATTCTGCAACAAAAATTGTTCATTTAAGTTCATATTCTCATATAGCCCAGATACCTCCGAACTAGCTGTTAATGACATTTGAAGTTCCCACGTTATGTACCGATTTTCGATATTTTGAGGATTCTAGCTAAATTTTTTAACCGAATTAGGAGTTACTGTCAACATAGGCCCATGTTTTATTGTAACCCCTATGTAACAGTACCTCCCAATTTCTAGCCCACCAAAAATTGTCAACAGTTAGATATAGGCACCATAAAAAAGGCCTCCCGAATGAAGCATTTTATGTACATTATCTGACATTTTAACGTACTCACTTAAAGTTGGGGACGGGAATGAATATTTTATGGTGGAGGGTATGAAAAGTTCGGCCCGGCCGAACTTAATGCTTTTTTACTTGTTAAAGGTTTAAAAACTCCTTTAAAATGTGATCGTATCAGATCAAAATATTCTACAAAATTAATTGTCATAAAATTTTACTATAAGTCCCCGAATACACCAAAACTCTAAATCGTACCTAAACGCCAGGAATCTGCCAAAAGTAAAATCACGTTTTAGTGTTAATGTTGTACATTATCTGAGTTTATTATGCTTTGTCTCATAAAACTTCATTCTAGAATGTAGATAGAAGACGTCAAAGACAAAAATATTCTCTATCAATTTTTTTTTGTGTGAACCTATGAAGTAATCGCAAGAATAAGGACGAGACGTTGGGAACGATCGAAAAAAAAAACAAGTAAAAAGTGTCAGTCGGCTTTGCCGACAGATATATACCCTCAGCCAATGTGAAGTGAAACTTCCGCCTACGGACAGATCGAATGTATTTAAGGTCTCTTCAGGATTTTGTGGCCCTTTTTGGACATTTGAACTTGCCGACAAAAATGTGGATTAGGAATTAACTGCACTAAGACACAAATGTTGAACTTTTGTGGGGGAGATACCCTTAGGGAGGACCGATATGAGCCAATTTAGAAGTTAAACTAAATTTTGACAAAATGTTAGAAGATCCAAAGTTTTTACCAAATTGGTTGCCTCATCAAATGATATCGTCCTAGCGTTTTAGTGACATTTTTTAAATATTTTGGGGAGAAGTACCGGAAGTTGTGGACCGGTACTGCCCCATGAAACTAAGTCTGGATATAATATGACGAAGACCAAATGTTAGACCAAATCGGTTGAACAGTTCGAGAGTTATCGCGCTCTCCGACCGCCACATGTGGTAACATAGGGGTTTTTTACACTTTTCGTGCTGTTTTCCCAAGAAATATGGACTTGCCCAATGAAAAAACTTTTACCGTCGTAATGGAGGTAGCGAATGCAAATCGCTATGATTAAACTTACACCGTCGTATAGAGGGGAGTGAATACAAGTTTTTACAACAAAAATCAAAGCAATCCGAGAGCAGCTCCTAAACTGAACTTTTCCGAAATTTTGTGTGGGAGTTACCCGAAGGAGTGGACCGATTGAGTCCATATTAAAACCTTATCTAAGTCCGGTAGATATTTCAAGATGTGCAAAATATGGACCAAATCGGTGAATTCCTTCAAGAGTTATCATGCGCACAAAGTGTCCGAACATTTTCGAACTTTTGTGAGGGAGGTACCCGAAGGGGTGGACCGATATCGCCCATTTTCGAACTTATACTAAGTTTGGACAAAATATTACGAAGGCCAAATTTTGGATTTGGGCGGTGGCTAATACATTCACTCCACCTTCGGGTGTTGTTCCACTCCACCTTCGGGTGTTGTTCCACTCCACCTCCGGGTGTTGATCCCCTCCACTTTCGGGTGTTCTTCCACTCCACCTTCGGGTGTTGTTCCACTCCATATTCGGGTGTTGTTCCACTCCACCTTCTGGTGTTGTTCCACTAGTCAGTACTCGTAGTATACTGTAGATGTTAATTTAGAACAAACACTGACTAACCGCGACCCGAACAACCGAACCGAGTGCTGAATCACCGAGTGGGCGAACCCTTACAACACGAGAGTCGAGGGCCCGAGCAACCATACGAGCACCAAATGGCCGAACAGCTACAACAAGAATCACCGTACCCCGAACACTGAATCACCGAGTGGCCGAAGACATACGAACCCCGAGTAGCCGAACATCTTCAACACGAATCACCGAGTGACCGAACCCCGAATCACCGAGTGACCGAAGACATACGAACCCCGAGTAGCTGAAAGTCTAGGACACGAATCACCGAGGTCCCGATTATCTTCAAATCGCCTACAACCGAACAGCGAATCATTGAATTCCCGATTATCTTCAGATCGCCTACTACCGAACAGCGAATCACAGAGTTCCCGATCATCATCAAATCATTTACTGAATCCAAGTAGCCGATCCCCCAGCCAATTATCCTTCTTATCGTATTTAAACATCTTACTTACTTACTTACTTAGCTGGCCTTTTACAGAACATTTGTTCCATAAGCCGAACTAAGAAAAAATCTCCAATCCTCTCTGTTTGCTGCTGTATTTTCCCAATCTGGGATATGTAACTTTCTGATATCTCGTTTCACTTGTTCGCTCCAACGAAGCTTTGGCCTTCCAGATCTGCGAGAACCTCCATGCGGCCCGTATTTATACGCCTTTTTTGCGGGTTCATCATCACTCATTCTTATAACATGGCCTAGCCATCGCAATCGTTGTATCTCGTATTTAAACATCAGTAGATTATTAATTAGTTTTACCGGCGACCCTGGACATGACTAAGTCTACCCCAGCCTACAACAAAACCACGTAACAGTACGCCACAACCTTCAAAATACTGAAAATCAGGAGGTACCGTGCTATAGGAGCTATACGCCCGCGTGGACCTATACCGACAAATTTCATATGGAAAGTTTTATACCCCATATGAAGACTCAATACCAAATTTCAGCTATTTTAGTGGAATATTGAAGCCACAACCTTCAAAATACCGCAACTCAGGAGCTATATGAAGACTAAATACGAAATACTAAATACTAAATACGCCACAACCTTCAAAATACCGCAAATTGGGAGGTACCGTTCTATGAAGGCTGTATGAAGGCGTGGACCCATACCGACAAATTTCTCAGAGAATTTTTTATACCCCAAATGAAGATCAAATATCAATGGAAAGTTTTATACCGCTTATTTTATACTATTTCGGTGGATTATTTTGGCCTCAACATTCAAACTACCGAACATCGGGAGGTATGGGGGTACATGAACACGTTGACCTATACCCACAAATTTCAGGTAGAAAGTTGTATACCCCCAACGAAAACTTTATAACCAAATTTCAGCCATTTCGGTGGGATATTATGCTAAATCCTTTAAAATAATGAAAATCGGGAGGTACCTTTCTATAGAGTCTATACGAAGACGTGAACCTTTACCGAGAAATTTCAGGTGGAAAGTTTTATGCCCTCAACGAAGACTAAATAACACTTTTCAGCCATTTCGATGGGATTTTGAGGCTAAATCCTTCAAAATATGGAAAATCGGGAGGACCGTTTAATGGGGACTATGTGATTACGTGGATCTTTACTTTATGTGAAGATCTTTACCAACAACAACAAATTTCAGGTGGAAAGTTTTATACCATTAACGAAGACTAGATACCATATTTCAGACTCAATGCCATATTTCAGCTTTTTTAGGGGGGATATTGAGGCCACAACCTTCAAAATACAGAAAATCGGAAGGTATACAAAGACGTGGACCTATACCAGCAAATTTTAGGTGGCACTTTAGGGAGGATATTGAAGCCATAACCTTTAAAATACCAAAAATTGGGAGGTACTGTTCTCTGGAGGCTATATGAAAACGTGCTCCTATATCGACAAATTTCAAGTGGAAAGTTGTATACCCCCAACGAAGACTAAATAGCAATTTTCAGTCATTTCGGTGAGATTTTGAGGCTAAATCCTTCAAAATACGGAAAATCGGGAGGTACCGTTTAATGGGGACTATGTGAAGACGTGGATCTTTACCAACAAATTTCAGGTGGAAAGTTTTATACCCTCAACAATGACTGGATACCAAATTTCAGGCATTTTAGGGGAGATATTGAGACCACAACCTTCAAAATACCGAAAATAGGAGATACCGTTCTATAGGGGCTATATAAAACGTGGACCGATATTGCCATTTACCAAACTTCCTAAGAGTAATTGAAACTTCTATACTTGCGAGCTGTGTCTTGATTTTAACGGACGGACAGACGGACATGGCTATTTCCACTTAGAATTTTATGCTAATCAAGAATACATGTACTTTATAGGGTATCCAACGAATCTTTCGATGTAATTTAAAATACAAAGAAACTCAAATCACAATAATGTAAAATCTATTAAGTTTATTGTCCAAAGTAGGCTTACTGGTCTACCTCTAACAGACCTTGGTTTTTTTGGGTCTGTCAGGGTAATAACGCCTAAAATGTACACTGGAAACTTCCAAAACTTTTTTTGGTCAGATACGAACATGGTACTTATTTTTTAAATTAAGGATGTGTACATTTGGGTATACCAGTCCACTTTTGTCTCCAACACTGATTGCATTCTCCAGCCAGCAGATACTTTTTTATTCGTTTTGACAACCACTCATACACATTTGCTGATACGTAGCATTTATTTTAGATATAAATTATATAACATCTGCCACACATACCAATCATATGCAGTAACCAGTTATGATTTAATAAATATGTTTTGTTTTTTAATTACATTTTTTATGATGAACAAATTGCTACTAATCGATCGGATTATTTTTAATCCTTACAAATTAAAATATGTTGTGTTGACAAATATATTTATTTACGGACACATATTGCAAGTGTAAATTGCAACAGCTACGTTTATGATAGTTTATTTTTTTTAAGTAATGATTTTAAAAATCAGAACCATTTTATTTCCCGAAATGATTCCAAATAGTCCGTATTTGATTTAGTTTGGATGTTCGTGGTAATGTTTTTGATAATTTTTTAAAGAATCAAAATATCCCCAAATTTGAGCAACACGGCTATAACAAAAAAAATACCATGATAGTACCATGTGCGGAATGTTCCCAGCAAAAATTCGGATCCATTTGTCATTACGTAACCCATTACAAAGTAATGTAAACAAGCTTCTTTTCCCATTACAAGTAATCTGAAACGTAATGGGATACTTCTTAAAAAAATTACAAGGCAAACCTACTTACTTTGCTCCTCACTAAGTAATGAGGACGGTGGCACAGTGAGTGTGTGTCCGACTATAAATCCTAGGGTTGTGTGTTCAACGCTCACTGTCGGCACGCAAGTTTTTTTAATTAAAAAATAACAGTTCGCGGTGCACATGCACATTTAAGTTCTTAAACAACCCTTAATGTTCGTATGCGTGGCGTAGTATGTAGTGTCTTTGGCTAGAAATCAGTGGGTTCGTGTGTTCAACTCGCACAGCGAGCGAAATAGAATAAAGTAAAATAAAAGTAAGAAGTGTGATGAAATTAAAAAAAAACTCTACATTAACTGTTCAACAAAATATAATTTTTTCAACTTGCTTTTCAACTTCTAGTGGCCACAGAATAACTAGTTATTCTAGTGGTCATAAAATAACTACAAACTGAGTGCGACATGCCCTTGTAAACATAATGGGGAAGAAAGGGGGTTTGCGAGTAGTTAAGGCTGCAAAAATCCCTTACAAAACCCATGATTTTGGGAGGATTTTTTTTTGCTGGGTTGAATAAAGTTTCCGCACCAACTTGGATTTCTAAAGGCCTTTGAATAATTTTCTCTTTGTAAAAATTTTGATTTTAATTTTTAGAACGAACATTTATATGTATAGGTATGATTTATTTATGTTAACATAATTGCTTAGTTATTCCGATTTGGCAAAAAAATCTGTAATGAACTTATTAGAGTACACTGAGCGACAACCAAAAAGATTACAAGGAAAACTGAGTAGATCATAACAGTAGAGCTAAAAATATGAGACACGTGTATCGGCGTTTTTAAAGTTTACGTCGGAAAGTAACCAAAGAAGGCTGTTACTTACTGGTTACAGATTTCTTTTACTCAGAGACTCATAGTGAAATTTGATTTGGAACATTTCTTTTTTGAACAATATCCCCAAAAAGTGAAGGATTTTGTGAGATTTTGATCCAGCATGGAATTATGTAATTTGTAATCTAATTTTCTTATGGAAATAGTATACTTAGATATATAGTTTATTGCGAAACTCATAGTGGCATTTTGTGTAGAATTTTTCTTATTTTGACACTTTTCACCTAGAACCAAGTTTCGTATTACATCCTTGATTCAAATCGAAAAAATACGGAAAAATTTTTCATCAAAAATATTGGGAAATATGTTCATGTTTTTTCAGCAAAATTGATACTGATATTTTCATCATATATAATGTAAATAGATATTTCATTTCTTTGGTAACCCGTAGTGAAATCTGTCTTTGACGTCATCTCTCTAAATTTATGTTTTGTGGGACAGTTTTGAAGAATCTCAGATAAAGTCCAACTTTAACCCTAAAACGTGTTTTTCATTTTTAGAGATTCGTGGCGATTAGATAAGATTTACAGATTTGGTGTGTCCTGAGAACGATTTTCGAAAAAAGGACCAAATAGACCATTTTAACAGAAATATTCCCCATATCCTCCTCAGTAAAGTTGCCAAAGACACTATATACCTAAAATGCGAGGATTCCAAGATATCTTAACTCGAATATTTCGAAAAAACTAGAAATGGGCGGAACTTGACCCGCCCACTATGGTTACTTTCCGACGTAAACTTTAAAAACGCCGATACACGTGTCTCATATTTTTAGCTCTACTTTCATCATCTAATCGGCTTTTCCCATCATTTTGAAAAAAATTGAATTTTGTTGCACAGTGTTATATTCACTTTCAGTAAGAAATATCACCTTTAAGAAGAATTTTCTGTCGTAATGATAGGTTGTTCCAGAACTAAAAAGTTTTTATTTTTTTTTTCACTTTTACACGTTTTACACCTAAACCCGTTCCCGTACCCAAAAAAGTTGTAAAATGTTCACTTCTCTTTAAACAAAAATGGAACTGAATGACGCTCTATATAACAGCCTGTTTCACTTTGTCGAACAAACATGAAAACGAAAGAAAAACAATAAAACTCGTTTATGATTTTTAGATTTTCTAGTTGTTTTAAACCAAACACAAAGTCAGTATTGCCATGAAAACCAAAGTTTAGGTATTATTCGTTTGCAATGATTTTCTTTCGACATAGTGAAACAGGCCCAAAATAATTTTCGCACGACAAATTTGGGCGTGTAAAAATACTAACACGGTTGCCTTGTATACCGACTTTTGTTCCAGTTTTTTTGATTTTTTTTTCTCATTTTTCCGTTCCCGTACTTTTTGAACAAAGTTGTATGTGTATCCAATTTGTCATAGTTCGCTCTTTTACTACTCTTTCCCTTAATAAAGTACGGGAACACACATAAAATAAATAGCTGCAATTGAAATTTTGTATGCAATCGGTGCGCGAACTTTTTCTATGGCAGAAGAAAAGTGATAACGCATTTCTTAATATTTGTCTATTTGCAAGAAATGCAAAATAGTTATAAACCTAATGTACAAGTCCTTAGCTTTGTTCCCGTACTTTTTATTAGTAAAACTCGTAAAAGAGAAAAAATGAGAAAATTTTTTGTCAAACAAAAGTTTTTTCAAAAAGTTCGGGAACGCAAAATTGGAAAAAACGTCAAAAAAGCTGGAACAAATGTCGAAGTCGGCGTGCCAGCCAATCAGACGCCGGCATACATGTTACTATTTTTTACACGCTCAAAAAGCAAAAAGTTTTTAAAGAGAGCGTCATTCAGCGCCATTTTTGTTTAAAGAGAAGTGAACATTTTACAACTTTTTTGTGTACGGGAACGGGTTTTCGGGTAAAATGTGTAAAAGTCGTAAAAATTGTAAAAACTTTTTAGTTCTGGAACAGAGCTCTTATTAACATTCAAAACTTTTTCCTGCAATACATATGGCCTGTTCCCGTACTTTATAAAGTGGTAAAAGTCGTAAAAGTTGTAAAAGTCGTAAACGATTTTCATATAAATTTTGTGTACGGGAACGCAAAATGTGTAAAAGTTGTAAAAATTGTAAAAACTTTTTAGATCTGGAACAGAGCTATAATTATCTTATCGACAATGACACAGTATTATCGACACAGTTTCTGTAGTTGAACTACGCGTCACTAGATGTCGCCAAATGAAGAGTTTAGCACAGACACAAACAGCTGGAGCCAGGGTTGTATAAAACGAGACATTTACTAAAGGATTTTTTTTCAAACATTCAGCACTGCTGAATTTAATGTTTAGTATTGCTATACACCGCATAAATCATACCTGTCTGTTAATACTGAATGAGTTATTCGGTATGTTTACACCATGGTTAACCCTAAATAAGTCTCTAATGTAAACATCCTATAAAAATATGTACGGAAAAGAGCGAACTGCACAGAAAGGGAGACATATGTATTAAAAATAGAAAGTAATCATAATAACAATTTCAGATAGTCGTATTAACCAAACAAATTTTGTACCGAGTACAGTGGTAAGCAAAGCAATGAACAGGTTATTTAGGAAAATTCAAAATTAGGAAAAATAATTTGTATTATTTTTTCCTCCAGCCTTGACCAAAAATCATGAAAGCTAAAAATGTTGTGTATCATTACCTAAAGCTATTTTAAAGGTTTTAAGTTGATTTTATGTGCAATATAGATATATCGACACCTCCAAATAATAGTATGCTAAGTCTAAAAAGTGAGTTTTGCAGGAGCAGCTCTCAAAGTTTGGAATTTTTTTAACGTCTGTACTATGCTAAGTCAATATTTGTTTATAACTTCTGTTTGGATTGACCGATCATTACCAAAATTAGACAGAATTTAAGTTAAAGGACGTTCGACACCTCCAAATAATAGTTTGCTAATTCTGAAAAGCGAGTTTTGCAGGACAAGCTCTAAAAGTTTGGAAATTTCTTTGACCTTCAGTACTATGCTAAGTAAATATATGTTTATAACTTCTGTTCGGATTGTCCGATCATTACCAACATTTGACAGAATTTAAGTTAAAGGGCGTTAAATATAAAAATGTAAAGAACTTGAAAACATGCTAAGTCGACTTAGCATACTATTGTTTGGAGGCGTCGATATGTAGTCCCTTAGATAGTAATTTTACCTTGTTAAGTTTTCAATCGAACATAGTTTTGACCACGAGTACTAACTCCGATAAGAAGATCTACCTCAAAGACCTTTTAATGTTATCCAATTATACCAATTATTATTTATATTTTTTTGTGGTTATTTTTTCTTTTTTGTGGTATTTATTTCAATAAATACCACAAAAAAGAAAAAATAACTCGAATACGCAAGTGCAGGTTAGACTAGTATCGAATATTTCCAATCAAAAATTAAAATCCAAATTGAAACATATAGTCTCCAGTTTCACCCAGTGGATGAAATATTTGCTAATTAATTCGGATAAAAGGTTAATTCTTCAACATTAGTCTTATCTGCACTCATGCCTCCACCGAAGACAAGAACGAGGAGACCAATGATGTATTTGACGAACGCTTAGATGAAAAGTATGACCATGACATTAAAATTACCCTATGCGAATTTAATGCCGAAATTGGAAAGGAAAATATCTTTGCTCCAACAGTCGGGAAATTAAGTTTCCACAATGATAGATCTGAGAACGGAATAAGGCAGCTGCATTAAATATGGTAGTCAGCAGTATCCGTTTTAAGCATGTCGATATACATCGGAGCACCTGGTTGCCGGCAGCTAGTTAGATCTGACAGATAGAATCCGTATTTTATAATTGAAAAAATCGAATTTTATATCCCGTCTGCAAGAGAGAAGATAAGACTGTGTTCTCAAATTATTTAGGAATAAATGAGGGGCTCAGCGCTAAAATAACCTAACCCACATGTTCAAAAAACTCAAACTGACTATATTAATTTAACCGGAATATTTTGAAATACACACTAAAAACTCCATATTGCATTGTTTTAGCAGGTAGTATAACCTAATGTTTTACAATGCAATAGGGATTTCGCTAGAATTCACTTTTTCAATACAAACTCCTACTCCTACTCATTTTACCTCGATTATTTTAATTAATTACCAAGTAAAAAACGTTACCAATACACTACGGTGGCACCCACATATCTTTACAATTTTTGGTGGAAAAGTTTTATAACTGCAGGGAACCTCAAATGTCAAATTACGGGTAGTTCCGACAAACAAAATACCGAAAATCGGGAGGTACCGTTATATGGGAGCTACACCAAAATATGGACCAATGTTGACTGTTTTTAGTGAAGAAGTTTCGTGACCACTGAAAATTCAAATTTCAAACTACAGCTAGTTCGATTTTTCGTGGAGAAGTTTTGTGAACACAGAGAACGTCAAATGTCACATTACAGATAGTTCGGTTAACTATTGTAGCTAAAATCCCCAAAATACCGAAAATCAGGAGGTACCCTTATATGGGAGCTACACCAAAACATGGTGCCATGTTTACGATTTTTGATGGAGAAGTTTCGTGACCACTGAGAACCTCAAATGTCAAATTACAGCTGGTTCGGTTAAAAATTGTAGCTAAAATCTTTAACATACCGAAAAATAGGAGGTACCGTTATTAGGCCGGGGCGATTTGTATGGAAGGAAAAAAGTGATGGTGGGCGCCTGGAGTTTCTGATTCTTGGGATTGTACTGAGCAAAAAAAGTCCACTAGACCATATGTCTACGGTGAAAATCGAGCCCCCGGATTTTGACTTGAAATTTTTTTCAAGGATATTTTGGCCAAACCATAACTCAGAAACTTGGCCTATCCTGAAAATTTCCTTTTGTGTTCTTAGTACACTCACCAAGGGAAATTTCCACCCACTGACGTTGAGTCAAATTTTGTAGCACAGTATTTTCCGAAAAATTTGCACTTTCTCGGGGCCATAACTGCCTAAAGGAGCGTTCCAATGCTTTTGCGATGTACTAGAGGGTTCTTAATTATTGTCTTGGCTACAATTTTTGTCTTTGTGTTGGATCGAAAATCTCAGTAGTTTGGCTGTTACATATATGCCAAAATATCCAAAAAACCTTGAAAAAAAAACTTCAAGTCAAAATCCGGGGGCTCGATTTTCACCGAAGACATATGGTCTAGTGGACTTTTTTGCTCAGTACAATCCCAATAATCAGAAAATCCAGGCGCCCGTGGTGGTGTTCAAATCGCCCCACCCTAACCGTTATACCAAAACATTGATCTATATTGACGATTTTTATACCCTTAGCATTTATGCTAACTACGGTATATACACTTTCATACGGGCAAAATTTGCCTCATCGAAATAATGGTTTTAGACCCCAAGTGTGTTTGAACGAAATGTGTTTCAGACAATTTGGAGTCGATTGAGCAAAGTCCGTCCGTCTGGCTGGAGGGAACAATAACTCTCGAACGGATAAACCGATTCGGTCCAAAATTTGGCTTTCGTAATATTTTGTCCTAACTTAGTTTAAGTTTGAAGATGGGTTATATCGGTCCACCCTTTCCGGTACCTCCCCCACAAATTTCGAAAATCTTCGGAACATTTTTACGCACGATAACTCTTGAAGGGAGTAACCAATTTGGTCCATACTTTGCAAATCGTGAAATGTCTACCAGACTTAGATGAGGTTTCAATATGGACTCCATCGGTCCACTCCTTCGGGTACCTTCCACACAAAATTTTGGATAAGGTCAGTTAAGGACCTGCTCTTCAATCGCTTTGATTTTTGTTTAACAACTTGTATTCACTGCCCCCCATACGACGGTACCAGTTTCATTAGGGGCAGGTACACACTTCCTGAGAAAATAGCCTGAAAGTTGCAAAAATCCCTATGACCGTGTGAGGTGGTTGGAGTGCAAGACAACTCTCGAACATAGTTTAAGTTCGAAGATAAGCCATTTCAGTCCACTCCTTCAAGTACCTCCCCTACAAAAGTTCAAAAATGTTCGGAAATATTGTTCGTACGGTAACTCTTGAAGGGAGTGGCCAAATTGGTCCATACTTATACATCCTAATATATCTACCAGATATAGATCAGGTTCAAATATGGACTATATTTGTCCACTCCATCCGGTACTTACCACACAAAATTTCGGATAAGTTCACTTTACGACCTGCAATCGAATCAGATTTATTTTTTTGAAGCAACTTGCATTCGCTGCCTCAATTACGATGGTAAATTTTTTTTCAGGGGCAAATCCATACTTCTTGAGCAAACAGCCCGAAGGGTGTAAAAACCCCCTATGGCACCATATGTAGTGGCTGGAGATTCACTTCCATAATGGTCAATGTCGATCCATTCCTTTACGTATCTCATCCGCAATACTTTTGATCTTTAATCCTAATCAAAATTTTTGTCGGTTCATACATCCAACCCCCTAAATACATACGTTTTTTGAGAAAAAATTGTTTCAATATACACAGGCTGAGGGTATATCTCTGTCAGCAAAGCTGACTGATACTTTTTTACTTGTTAAAGTGAACTTATCCAAATCGGTCGCTACCATCAAGAGTTATCATGCGCACAATTTTTCCGAGCATTTTTAAACTCTTGAAGGGGAGGTACATGAAAGAGTGGACTTATATGGCTTATCTTCGAACTTAAACTAAGTTTGGACAAAATATTACGAAGGCCAAATTTTGGACCGAATCGGCAGATCCGTTCAAGAGTTATCCTGCGCTCCAACCACAACACACGGTGTCATAGGGGTTTTTTGCACCTATTTTCTCTGGAAATATGGACTTGCTTACATTTACTTACACTGTCGTATAGCGGACAGTGAATAGAAGCAGGCCTTAAACTGAACTTTTCCGAAATTTTGTGAGGGAGGTCCCCGAAGGAGTGGACGGATTGGGTCCATATTGGAACCTCATCTAAGTCTGGTAGAAATTTCACGATGTGCAAAGTAGGGACCAAATCGGTTACTCCCTTCAAGAGTTATTGTGCGCACAAATTTTCCGAACATTTCCGAAGTTGTGTGGGGGAGCTACCCGAAGTAGTGGACCGATATAAGCCATCTTCGAACTTAAACTAGGTTTGGACAAAATATTACGAAAGCCAAATTTTGGACCAAATCGGTTGATCCGTTCGAGAGGAAAAGTCAGAATTTTTACAGTGTTTTTATTATTATTATTACAGTGTTTTATTTAACATGCTTTGGTGTGTGTTTAGTTCAAATCTGGTAACTAATTTTTAATACGGTTGCAGTTGACCAACCGAACTAAAACTTTGCACACTTTTCAGATTTGGATGACAATACACGAATATGAAATCAAAACCAATATGGGTCCATTTTTACACTGTTTTACAGTGTTTTATCTAATTTGCTTTTCAAATCTGGTAACTTATTTTTCACACAGTTGCAGTTGACCAATCGAACTTAAAATTTGCACACATTTCAGATTTGGATGACAATACATGAATATGAAATCAAAACCAATATTGGTCCATTCTTACAGTGTTTTTACGGTGTCTAGCTTAACCCCCTTTTCAAATCTGGTAACTGATTTTTAAAACGGTTGCAGTTGACCAATCGAAGTAAAACTTTGCAAACTTTTCAGATTTAGATGACAATACGTGGATATGATACCAAAATCAATATGGGGTCATTTTTTCCTATAGCCCCCATATAACGGTACCACCCGATTTCCGGTATTTTGCTTTTCAAATCTGGTAACTCATTTTTCACACAGTTGCAGTTGACCAATCGAATTAAAACTTTGCAAACTTTTCAGATTTGGATGACAATACATGAATATGAAATAAAAATCAATATTGGTCCATTCATACAGAGTTTTTACGGTGTCTAACCTAAACCCCTTTTCAAATCTGGTAACTGATTTTTAACACGCTTGCAGTTGACCAATCGAACTAAAACTATGCACATTTTTCAGATTTAGATGATAATACATGAATATGAAACCAAAACAAATATGGGTCAATTTTTTCCAATAGCCCCCATATAACGGTAATATCCGACTTCTGGTATTTTGAGGATTTTGTCTTCATTTTTAGCCCGAATTTGCTGTAGCTTAGCATTTGGAGTTCTCAATGGTCCAGGAACTTCCCCATTAAAAATTGTGGACGTAGGTCAAGGTTTAGTATAGCCTCCATATAACGGTACCACCCATTTCAAGCATTTTAATCTACATTTTCTGCTCAAATGGACTGTAATTTGGCATTTGGGGTCCTCAGTGGTCAAACAAAAATTATTTACTAAAAATTTAAAAATGAAAAATAATTTAAAAACATTAATTTACAGTGTTTTATTTATAATTACACTAAAATCTAAAGAATAATTCTTCTTCACGATGGAATCTCTCAAATAAAACGCTTGCCGTTTAATATGGTCGCCATTTGTAATGTAAATGCAAGCGTTTTATTTGAGAGATTCCATCCTGAAGAAGAATTATTCTTTAGATTTTAGTGTAATTATAAATAAAACACTGTAAATTAATTTTTTTAATTATTTTTTATTTAATATTCCATTTGAAAAAAAATAAAATTTTATTTTGACGCTACATGAAAGATTTTTGGTACATGTATTGAGTAAAAATTCCCATTCTCAAATCTGCTCAAGATACTAATTTTGGATATTGCGCGCAAAAGTTATGGCGGTTTCAATTCTGATTATTAGAAAAAATCTTATAAAAACGCTATTCATTATATCGAGAAACATTGTTAATTTATGGCTTCCTACATACGATATGTTTACTGAGGTCCCATAACTTAAGTGGAAAGGTTGTACATTTTCGCGGAAATTAGGAAAGAATTCTAAAAAATTGGTAGTTTGCAACTTATTTTAATAAAAATCAACCTGTTTATGCATCTGAAAAATATGTAAAAAATATATATGTAATCTAAACATCGCAAAGATTCAAATGAAACCAAAACTATACAAATCCGTTTAGTGGTTTGCATATTATAGCAAAAACAAAAAAATATGTTGAGGAAATTTATAAAATTTTTGTAAGAGAAAATATTTATAAAAATTTATTTTGTGAGTTAGTTGAAAAAATGTAGGAAAAATAGGTCGGAGTTATTCTCCCATTTTAGTTAAATTTCACGCAAAAAATTAAATTTTTTATTCTAATCACTTCTCGAATACACGCTAACATCTAGCGGAAGATATGGGTATCGTTCAAATAAATGTTGGGTTCCTTTAAATGGGGTATACTCTTGAAATAAAACTGTACCGCTAAGATGTAGCATCGTCTGCAGTTTAGTGTGCAAAAAGCTGTTTAACGCTTATAATTTGCACAAACTGCATACACTTTTTATGCGCATCCGATTTCACTAACATCTATGAAAAAATACATCGATCTAATCCTATTTCGATAAAATCCATCAAGATACGTGGATGTAGCATCACACACTATTTTTGGGATAAATCGGATAAAGCTCCCATGCCACTAAATCTTTTAAACCGCTGTTTTCGCAAAAACGCTAGTAATGTGTTAGTTTCTTCATTAAAAAGGAAAAGATTCACGGAAAACGCAATTTAATCCGCGATATTTTCACAAATATTTTACGCACAATTTTCGGCTTTTGCAGTTGCTAGTTTCCCCGTTGTAGTGGATGGATTTTCACGATCTATGATTTATATGATCCGGACCGTCAAAAAACTAAAATATCTTGGGGTCCCAGCACAATCAAAAGGATATTGTAAATACTGTACTCAAAACATAGGGTTTTTCGAAAAAATATCGCACTAAATTTTGGCCTTTGGCAGTGGACTACTGTGATGCTGTTTGGGCTACATAGTCAATATTCATATCAAATTATGCATAATCGCGAGTACTTTGATACTATTATATGTTTTCTGAAATACCCGAATGAGCGTCGCAGTTAGACCAAAAATACAAAAAACACCTAATATCTGGCTTCAAAATGTCAGCATCCATAAAAGGTGGATGTAGTGCAGATTTTGAAATGTGATACATTAAAAGTGTAATCTTAATTTTGTATTCTTCTACTTTTACTTTGGACAGACATCCGTATTTAAACGGTTCAACCGCCAATCGAATAACAACGTAAAAAAACTCTGTTGACGTGCAAATTAACTGTTTTAGCCACATTTTTCAGCTTTGCAGTATTTTGCGATTTATAACAGTGTTAACGTTGGCTTCATCAATGTTAAATTTTTTTGACTTTTCGTCATATACCCTCGTTAGTATAAATGCTGAGGGTATAATTAACCAGATATATGTCTTACGACAATTCCCGGAAAAGATCCGATACCTTTTAAAAACATATTGAAAAACAATCTGCTAAGTAGGTATGTAAGTGTGGACAATCGTATTTATTGATTTCATAAAAATATTGACATAACTTATATAACATTCATTTCAGGCCTACCAGTCTTGATATTCACGTTTTATAAGGCCTCTGTAAATAAAAACCAAATGTCATTATATATGTATTTCATGTTAAGTGCCCACAATACTTACTCATTCTACTCTCATTCCAGCCAATTTTAACCTTATTTTGTTTATTGATGGCCTTCAGCCAATCAACAATCGGTGTATAGTATTCCATCAAAGGTTCGGCACACAATGAAGGTTTATCGGTTAAAATTTTCGAAATAACCTCTTTCCAGGGTTTGGTTGAACCCAATGTCATCATGGATCTACAAAAGAAATGAAGAATTCGTTTTTAGAAACAAACATTTGATAATGAATTGTGTTTTGTTGGGACTTACTTCATGACATTACCGACATCTTTGTTGCCATAGAAGTCGCAATTGTGCAATTGACCTGTTTGACCTGATTTTTGGCACAAGGCTTTATAGAATTGATAACCAAGAATTTCTGAAACGAATTTCCTAATACAAATGTTGGGTTTGTTAGAATTGGCCTATATTAAAGAGCAGATTTTTTTGCATACTTTGTCTGATGGTTCTCCTCAACCTCAAAGTAGAAATTGTAGGGAAAATCAATGGAACCTTCTTCACGATCCGATGGTGGTTCAACACCAGCATATTCTTCCATGAGTTTCCAATAACGTCTGTTAACACCCTCCATATCAACCGTGCCATTTAGTAGTTCATTGACAATTTTGCTGTGGACATAGAAGACCGGAATATTGAGTATGGTATGGATACCCATGCGGAATAAACGATTCATAAGGGCCTTATCGGTAAAAGCATGATCTTGGGCCAAACCAATAGCTTGCAAATGTTTGGGTGCACTAGCCGAGAGGATTACAGCTTCACCCACGGGATATTCCAAATCATAGGCATCAAAGAAGTACGAAGGCAAGTTCTTTTTCTCTTGGGCATATTGAATGCGTCCAACATAACCGTGAGCTTGCATGAATTTCTTAAAGTCAACTTTCTGGCAGTATTCCATGTAAACCTTTGGTGTATTATCGACGATAGTTGTGCGACAACCATTTGTGCTCTCCGATTCATCTTGTTGTTTGACACGATTCTTTAGGAAATCTTCATCCAAATCAGAGAAACCCAAAGATTTGTAAAATTCTTGAGCAGTGTTGAGAATTTTTTTGCTATCGAAACTCTTTACAAAACCATCATATGATGGCAATTCCTTGAAGGGGAAATAGGTTTCGATGACACTACCCTCTTTCCAGGCTTGTGACAGGACCTGTTCAAACAGATGATCGGGTATGGGACCATTTGGATCAACAACATCATCTCCATACTTTTTGTACAATTCATTGCGTATGAAAGCATGTAACTGCTGGTAGGTTGGTTTGAGCTCTTCCATAACTTTGTCCATTTCCTTGAGGAACTCTTCAGTATCATAGTTCGAATAATATAAGTCCAAAACGGGACGATCTGTAAAGGGAAGGTATAACAACAATGTTATAATTAAAGATTATTAAATCATGATTAAGATGAAGAGCATAAAGCGATTGGCATTGTCGGTGGCAGAATTTTAGTGCGGATCTGACATTTTCTTATAGTATGTCACCTAGTTTGCAATAAGCAAAGCCAATCACGCTTTCAATTTCAGCCTTGGGAATAGAAAAAAAAACTTTGTTGATTTTAATTCTTGATAAGCTCCTCCGCCATGACATTGTGCCGTATTAATATTTTCCGAATAAAACTTTTGTATCCACATTTTGGTCCGAACCCACGAAATACAACGCGGGAATGTGGAATATATTAATTTGCGGATTTATACCGAAAATTCCCCTGCTGGAATGTTTTATACCCCTGGCGATGACTATGTACCAAATTTCACCCGTTTCTGTGCAATAATGTGGCTAAATCCTTGAAACTATCGAAAATAGGGAGTTGCTTGTATATATATTAGGGGCTATATCAAAACGTCGACCTATAGCGACATATTTCTAAGGGAAAATTGTATACTCCCAATGAAGACTGTATACTTAATTTCAGCGATTTTGGCGTGGTAAAGAGGGTAAAACTTTGTGGCACAGAAAATCGGGAGGTACCGTTCTATGGGGGCTATATAAATAAGTAAATAAAAAAATAAATTACAGTGTTTTATTTATAAATGCACTGAAAACTAGAAAATAATTTTTCAAATAATTTCCCAAATAAAACGTTTGCTGTTAATTTTCTTACCATTTTTAATTTAAATGCAAGCGTTTTATTTGAGAGATGCCATCATGAAAAAGAATATACATATTGAAGTTAAGCGAAAAATGATTTTCTAGTTTTCAGTGCATTTATAAATAAAACACTGTAATTTAATTTTTTTAATAATATTTTTTTTAACTTTTTAGTAAAAAATTGTTTTGACCACTGAGAACCCCATAACCAAATTACAGTCAATTTAGGCCAAAAATGTAGATACAAACTTTAAAATGCCTGAAATCGGGTGATACCGTTTATAGGGGCAATGGAAAAACCTGGACCTTTGTCCACAATTTTTCGTGGAGAAATTTCTGTTCCATTGGGAACTCCAAATGCCAAGTTACAGCCAATTCGACCTAAAAATGAAGATAAAACCCTTAAAACACTTGAAATCGGGTGGTACCGCTGTATGGGGGCTATACCTAAACCTGGACCTATGTCCACAATTCTTGATGGGGAAGTTTCTGTGCCATTGGGAACCCCAAATGCCAATTTACAGCCAATTCGGGCTAAAAATGAAGATAAAATCCTCAAAATACCTGAAATCGGGTGGCACTGCAATATGGGGGCTATATGAAAAAATGGACCCATATTGGTTTTGGTTTCATATTCATGTATTGTCATCCAAATCTGAAAAGTGTGCAAAGTTTCAGCTCGATTGGTCAAATGCAACCTGTTAAAAATGAGTTACTAAATTTGAACTTAACGGACACCAAAGCAAGTTAAATAAAACACTGTAAAAACATTCAGTTCGGCTGGGCCAAAATTTTTATACCCTCCACCACAAAATAATCTGAACCAAAATCGAATAATTAGTTTTCTGTTAGGTGCAAACATTGTTCGACCACGGATACCCAAGTCAGTCGGGCCAAACTTTCTATACCCTATACCATAAGTAGTCTTAATTAAAATGGAATAATTAATTTCCTTTCACAATTTTAGGTGGAAAAGTTTTTCAACCACGCATACCCCAAATGCCTAAATTATATATTCTAATCTAAACAAGTAAAAAAGTATAAGTCGGCTTTGCCGACAGAGATATACCCTCAACCTATGTAAATTGAAACTTTCATCTACGTACCGACTGAATGTATTTAGGGTGTTTTCTGAATTTGTTGGCACTTTTTGGACATTTGAACTTGCCGATAAAACGGTGGATTAGGACTAAAGTTCAAAAGTGTTGCTGAGGAGGTACTTAAAGGAATGGTCCGACATGGTCCATTATGGAAGTGGATCTTATTTTGGGAGTCATATCTTTTCGATAGATATCGCGCCCACTAGTCATTTCAGTGGGTCATCCTATAACTTTGTGATCAGTATGCCAGAAAGCACGGAAAACGTAATATCGCTGTAAACAGGACCACAGTATCTGTATACATTTCCAAAGAATCATCTAAGAGACCCTAAACTGCAATTAGACACAAATGTTGAACTTTTGTGGGGGAGGTACCTTAAGAAGAGGACCGATAGGGGTCTTTTTAGAAGTCAAACTAAATTGCCCGTCTTCAAACTAAATCTAAGTTTGAACAAAATATGACGAAGGTCAAATTTTGGACCAAACCGGTCAGTTCGAGAGTTATCGTGCTCTCCTGCCACTACATATGGTGTCATAGGGGGTATTTCGGGATGTTTTCTCAAGAAGTATGGACTTTCCCCTTAAAAACTTTTACCGTCTTAATGGAGGCAGCGAAAGTAGGTTGCTTCAACAAAAATCAAAATAATTTGGAAGCAGGTCTTACAGTGAACTTATCCGAAATTTTGTGTGGGAGGTACCCGGAGGAGTGGACAAATATAGTCCATAGTCGAACCTGATCTATATCTGGTAGACGTATTAGGATATGTAAAGTAGGGATCAAATCGTGTGCACAATTTTTCCGAACATTTTTTAACTTTTGTGGGAGAGATATCTGAAAGAGTGGACCGATATGGCTTACCTTCGAACCTAAACTAAGTTCGGGCAAAATATTACGAAGGCCAAATTTTGGACCGAATCGGCAGAACCGTTCGAGAGTTATCTGCACTCCAACCACTACACAGAGTGTCATATGTGTTTCTTGCAACTTTGAGGCTATTTTCTCAGGAATTATGAATTTGTCCCTAATGAAACTTGTACCATGGTATGGGGGTCAGTGAATACATGTTATTTCAACAAAAATCAAGGTTATTAGAGAGCAGGTCCTAAACTGAACTTTTCCGAAATTTTACGATGTGCAATGTATGGACGAAGTTGATTACTCCCTACAAGAGTTATAGTGCGCAAAAATTTTCCGAACATTTTGTGGCGGAGGTGCCGAAAGGAGTGGACCGATGTAACCCTTCTTCGAACTTATACTAAAGTTGGACAAAATATTGCGAAAGCCAAATTTTGGACCGAATCGGTTGATCCAGTCGAGATATATCGTGCGCTCCAACCAGCCAGACAGACGTACGGATATGGCTAATTCAACTCCAAATTGTCTGAAACGGATTTCGTCCAAATATACTTGGGGTCTAAAACCATTATTTCGATGAGGCACATTTTGCCCTTATGAAAGTGTATATCACAAATATTGTCAATTATTTCATATTACATTTCAAAAAAAGGTTAATTATTTTTCGCGCTACATCAAAGATTTTTGGTACATACGTTAAGAAAAAATTCCCCAGTACGAATCTGCTTTGGTTGTTGCGGACAAAAGTAACGGCGGTTTTATTTCGTCTTTTAAGAAAAAATTATTATAATGAGCACAGTTGTTATTAAAAAGTTTTCTCGAAGTGACTTCAGCGAGTAGATTGCATAATACATGTAAAATGTTGCTCGGAATTCGCGGAATGTACACAAAACAAACTGTTTTCCAATTAAAGGCCCATTAAGTGGTCATAAAATTACATAAAATTTTGTTGTGGATCGAAACTTCACGTGAATCGAATGAGACTAAAGTCATACAGATTGGTATTATAGTTTCGATGTCACAGCCAAAATGAACACATATTTCGGTCAAAAAAAATTTTTTTTTGTTTGAAAAAATATTTTTTCACATGCATTATGTAGTACAAAATATTGGAAAAATCTATATGAATACTTTCTTCATTTTGCTTAAATCTCCCATTAAAATATACGGATTTTGCTTTATAGGCATTCATATAAAAGCTTTCCTATTATGAAAGAGAATTAGGTTGCTGAGGATATATCTCAAGGCTTCTGAAATGGAAATAGAGGTCACATAACCCATTTTAATTTATATGCATTTTAAAATACGTGTAAATCGCATGTGATTTTCATGTACAGCAAGACCATATCATTTAATTTGTAAATATTTTTCGAAATTTATTTTGGAGTCTAAGATCTAGCATCGGCTGCATCTTAGCATTAAAAACTCTATAAAATATCGCTAATTTGCGCAAAGTGCATACAATTTTTGTCCGCATCCGATTTCAATGTCCACCACGAAAATCTATATCGATGCATATCTATTTCAAGGCGTTCAATCCAGAACCGTGGATGTAGCATCACACACTATTTTTTGGGATAAAACGAATGTAGCTCCCTTATCAATAAAGTTTTCAAATCTCAGTTTCCGCTAAAACGAATATGCTGTGCTAGTTGTTTCATTGCAGTGGAAACGAACCGCAGAAAACGCGATAAAATACGCGATATGTTCAAAAACAATTTTAGGTGATTTTTCTACTTTGGAATTTTTCGTAACTCGCGTTTTAGTAGACGGATTATAACGGGGAAGGACATATTGGATCCGGAACGTAGAAAACTAAAATGTGCAATCAAGTACGAGGAAATCGAATGACAATTGTAAAAATTAGGAAAAATATGATTTTTAGAGGAATGTTCGCACAAAATTTCTGCAATTGGATACAGATTTCTATGAAGCCTTACATTCACAATATTCGTATCAAATAAATCAGATTCGCAAGTACTACAATCCTATATATGATTTTTTGAAAAACCAGTTTGGGGAATGATATTAGATGAAAATGTAAAAAGCACTGTAAATCTGGCTTCAAAATGTCAGCATAATTTAATGGTAGAAGCAATGGAAATTTTGAAAAGTATTACATTAGTGAGATAATCCTTATTTAGTTTGCTTTTACTTTTACTTTGGCACGAAACTCGTGGAAAGTGTGGCTTAATCACAAATCGGAGAAAAACAAAAAAGACAAGTTGGCTTCAAACCATTTTTACCCAATTTTTTAACTTAAATATGGTCACAGCTTCCACGCAAATTATCTTTTAAGGCCAATATTTTTTGCCACGCACAAAATTATTTCATTTAATCCAAAAATATTTAATTTGTATAATATACAATCACAAGTCGCGTGTTCTTCAAGGGTAAACCTTGGATTCAGCTATGTTAAATTTTCAAACATATTGCTGATATACCCTCGTTAGCATAAATGCTGTATAAAAATGTGTTTAGCCAGGTGAAAGGTACCACCTACGGGGCTATATTAAAGTGTGGACCTATCTCTATAGTTTTTGGTGGAAAAGTTTTATAACTACACGGAACCTCAAATATCTAACTGCAACTAGTTCGGTTAAAAATTGTAGCTAATATCTTCAAAATACCTAAATTCGGGAGGTACCGTTATAAGCGGGCTATAGCAAAACATGAACCTATATTGACGATTTTTGGTGGAGAAATTTTGTGACCAGTGAGAACATCAAATGCCACTTTACAGCTAGTTCGGTTAAAAATTTTAGCTAAAAGCATCAAAATATCGAAAATCCGGGGGTACGTTATATCTGGGCTATTCCAAAACATGAACCACTGTTGACGATTTTTGGTGGAAAATTTTCGTGACTGTTGAGAACCTCGGTTAAAAATTGTAGCTAAAATCCCCGTTCTATGGGGGCTATACCAAAACATGGACCTATGTTGAGGATTTTTGGTGCAGAAGTTTTGTGACCTGTGAGAACCTCAAATGACAAATTACAGCAAGTTCGGTTAAAAATTGTTGCTAAAATCCTCAAAATTCCTAAAATCTATGGCAAAACATGAACTTATATTGACGAATTTCGTGGAGAAATTTTGTGACCAGTGAGGACCTCAAATGTCAATTTACAGTTAGTTCGGTTCAAATTTTTAGCTAAAATACTTAAAATAGGGAAGTACCGTTATACGGGGCTACACCAAAACATGGACCTATTTTGACGATTTTTATTGAAAAAGTTTCGTGATCACTGAAAACCTCAATTGTCAAATTCGGTTAAATATTGTAGCTAAAATCCTCAAAATAACGAAAATCCGGGGGTACGTTTATATGGGGGCTATTCCAAAATGGGTGCCACCGTGGTGCAATGGTATACACACCAGCCTTGCACACATAAGGTCGTGGGTTCGATTCCCCGGCCAGTCAACATCAAACACTTTTCAACCGTGGCAAAATACCACTCAGTAATGTTGGCGACATTTTCTGAGTATTTCAACCTTGTACAACTTCTCTACAAGTGGTGTCTTAGACACGCCGTTCGGACTCGGCGATAAACAGTAGGTCCCATATCATTGAGCTAATATGAATCGGGGTGCACTCATTGATATGAGAGAAGTCTCCCCTGTCCCGCCTGGGATGTTTGTGGAACAATTATATTATTCCAAAATATGGACCTATATTGACGATTTTTGGTGAAGAAGTTTCGAGACAACTGAGAACCACAAATATCAAAATACAGCTAGTTCGGTCAAACAATTTAGATAAAATCCCCAAAATACCTTAAATCGGACGGTACCGTTATATGGCGACTATACGAAAACTTGGACCTATCATGGTCATTTTTAGTGGAAAATTTCGGTCAATGTCAAATGTCAAATTTCACCTAATTCGGTCAGAAAATATAAAAAGCGTCAAAATGCCTTAAATCGGGAGGGCTATAGCCAAACGTGGACCTTAGAGTGGTTTTAAAAATCGATGTCGGATTTTTTTTATGCGGCACACTCCTAAAATTTTTAGTTTTGTTAAAAATTAAGATTGCCAACGTTTGAGCTTAATCGGAATATGTTAACACGGGGCCTCAAAGTGTCCACGGGCCCTTTATATAGCTAATATTAAAATCTGACCCGATTTTCGAATTTTTTTGTAGGACTACTTGTTTAGCCACTACATGCATGTAGAACTGGTAAACTGTTTTCATGTGATTTTGTGAAAATTCATCTTTGGTCCCATACAAATTCGCCTTTGGCCTCATACAAATTTAAAAAAAAATCGCTCTACAGACCACATTAATTTTCCAATAGATGAAAACAGTGTACCAGTTGTTTGTAGTCTCTAAACAAGTAGTCCTTCAAAAAATTTTCAAAATCGGGTCAGATTTTTTTATTGGCTATATGAAGGGCCCATGGAAACTTTGAGGCCCCATGTTAACTTATTCCGGTTGAGGTCAAACTTTGGCAATCTTAATTTTTAACAAAACTAATCATTTTAGGAGGGTGCTGCATAAAAAATCCGACATCGATTTTTTTCCTTTTGAGTTAAAACCAGTCTAGTGGACCTATCTTGGCAATTTTTAGTGAAGAAGTTTTTTGGTCATTGGGAACCTCAAATGTTAAATTTCAGCTAATTAGGTCAAACAATGTAGCTAAAACACTCAAACTACAGAAAATCGGGAGATACCGTTATATGGGGGCTATATCGAAAAACTTTAAATCGGGAGGTATCGTTATATGGGCTCTACATCAAAACGTGGACCTATCCCCACCATTTTTGGTGCAAACGTTTTTTGACCTCTAGAAACTTCAAGTGCCGAATTAGAGCCAATTAGGCAGAAAATGTAGCTAAAATCTTCAAAATATGTAAAATTGGGAGAAACTCAAATGTCAAATGTTAGCTAGTTCGGTCAAAAAAAAGGTTGTAACTACGTTTACCTTAAAATACCTTAAATCGGGAAATACCGTTATATAGGACCTATACCAAAAACGTGAACCTATATAGCCCATCTTCGAACTTGACCTGCATAAGGAAAAAAGACAGTCGGTTGCAAAATTTTAGCGTTCTATCTCAGTTATTCCGAGTGATTACAACAGACGGACATGGTTGGATCGTCTTCGAATTTTATCATGATCAAGAATATATATAGTCGCAAATGATTAGTCCGATGAGTTACAAACAGAAAATAACAAATTTAATATACCCTCCGTACTATGGTGGAGGGTATAAAACGTAAATTTATAGCAACAAATTTCTGCGGAAGATTTTATGCTCCCAACGAAGACTAAGAACGAAATTTCATCTATTTCGGTGCAATAATGTGGCTACTACCTTAAAAATACCGAAAATCGGGAGGTACCATCCTATTAGGCCTATATCAGAACGAGGACCTATAGCAACGAATTTCTGGGAGATACTTTAATGCTCCCATCGAAGACTAAGTACGGAATTTTAGCCATTTCGTTATGATAATTGGAATAAACGTTGAAAATACAGAAAGTCGGGAGGTACCGTTCTATGGGGTCGTTATATCAAAACCTGCACCTATAGCAACAAATTTCGCGTGAAAGTTTAATGTATGTGTGACAATTAGGCTAAACCCTGGAAAAATAGGGGAACAATAGCAATCAATTTCTGGGAGAAAGTTTAAAGACAAAATACGAAAGGCTAGCCTTTTCGGTGTTATAATGAGGCTAAAACATTGACACTACCGAAATTGGATGGTACAGTTCTATGGGGCCGCACAAACAAGTGGACCGTTATAGCCCATTTTCAATACCAAACATCTTAGGAGTAATATAAACTTATGTACCAAATTATAAAATTATGTCTTACATATTGCGGGGTGTATTTAGATTTAAAAAGACAGACGGGCGGACGGACAGACAGTTGGACATCGTTATTTCGATTTAGAATGACAAATACAAGTACAATTATACCCTCCATTTTATGTTGGAGGGTATAAAAATATAAGCAAATCTGATCTTACCCAAAATGGTTGCAGCCTTTTGTATAGCCTCAATAATGGTATAGAAATTCACTGAGGCCCAGACAGCGTTCTTTTCACGAAAAGCTTGCCAATAGTATTTCAATTCTTCGGCATCGGTACTGGTTTCGAACACCTTTTCTATATCAGGATAATAGGCAATTGGACTATCATCTTGATTGGGCATATTAATACCACCCAAATAAGGTTCAATATCCTTATCCGATACAAGACTCTGGAGAGCCTCCAAAGCCACAGCAATCGATTCAAAATACTCATCACCCAAAACGAAAAGTGAACCAACTTCCCGAAGATTTGTGAGGGCTCTCTTCAATTGTGGATCACTGATTTCACTTAGATCAAATTCACCCGCTTCCTCGGAAATTTCCACCAAATCCTTGGCAATTTCTTTAATTGTTGACAACTTGTTGAGGGCCGTATTCATGTCGTCATCATCGTCCATGGTAAAAATTTCAGCAGTGATTTTATCATGGAGATTGTAAAAACGTTGGCTGGCTTTGGCCACATAAGTCTTGGCCTCTAATTCAACATTTGTGGCAGCCAAGCTTAGCTACAAAAGAGAAAAAAATAATAATTTTTAAACAAATAAAATTTTAAAATATTTATGCAAATTTAACATCCTTGAATAGAACCCTGAAACATTTATTTGTTGTTGTTGTTGTTTTTTCTAAACAAATTGCGTAGTTAAATAATAACTTCAAGGTATTCTCTCATACCGGAACTTTTCTTTAACATCTATATAGTATCGTTTCACACACTTACCCCACAAGCCAGAGCGATAACAAGAGCTTGCAAAAGCTTCATTGTTTTCACTTTTAATCTAATGTTTCACAGAGACACAAAATCGATGCTGTGTCTTCGAAATCTATTGGCAGACTGTTCTAGTTCCGAAACGAATATTGAAAACAAATGTTTAGAATTAGAACACACCCGAAAGTGATAATTCTTATCTCTTTGAGCATTGTGATCTTCTAAAGAACATTTGATTAGAAAATTTAACGAGTCTAATTATTGAATTCAAGAGAATTATTTTTAGGTTCGCCATTCAACATGTATTATATCATTTCTGATATCTTCAAACTGATTTGCGCTCCACCATCACTATTTCGAACAAAAATTTGGCAGCCCCATGAGCCGAATAATCACAAAGAACTGTAAACGAGGTGCCTTCCGTATTACCAGTAGTTCAAAACCAATGGGTCATATTAAAATAAAATTGCAAGAAAAACTACTAATTATACTCATACTAAGACGAATCGCGTGCGTCCCTGATTACAAAGCCAAAGTTTATAAGGTCGGCAATCAGCGTCAGCCAACTAAAAACAATACAGACACTGATATCCCAAATACCTAAATTAGGTCAGGCAAGTGAAAAAGTATGAGTCGGCTTGCCGACAGTGATATCTCTCAGCCTGTGTGAGTTGAAACTTGCATCTATGGACGAAATAGACGAATACAAGCTACGCAACCAAAATTCTTTTCCCCAATAATTATATATTAGGGGGTTTTCAGATATTGTGGCACCGTTTGGGCGTATGAAGTTTCCAAAAAAAATATATATATGTCTTTGGATTAAAGCTTGTAAGTGATGCGCAGGAAGTATCTGAAGTGGATCTTATTTTGGGAGTCATTTCAATTACATAAACATTGTTCCACAACATCCCATACGGGACAAGGGAGACTTCTCTCATATCAATGAGAGCACCCCGATTCATATTTAGCTCTAATGATATGGCGTGTCTTAAGACACCACTTGTGGAGAAGTTTTTCAAGGCTGAAATACTCAGGAAATGTCGCCAACATTACTGAGGGGTATTTTGCCACCGTTGAAAAATGTTTGATGTTGCTTGGCCGGGGAATCGAACCCCCGACCTTCTGCGTGCAAGGCGGGCGTGCATACCACGGTGGCACCCATTTCAATTAGTCACCGCATAACTTAGAGATTTTGGACCACTACGTCAGGAAGCATGGACTTGCCCACAAAAACATGCATTTTGGATCAAATTGGCTGATCCGTTCGAGAGTAATCGTGCGCTACAGGCACTACACTTTGCACCACAGGGGTTTTTTACAACTTTCGGGCCATTTTCTCAGAAAGCATAAACTTGTGCCGTTGTATGGGGATAGTGAATACAAGTTGCTACAACAAAAATCAAAGGGATTCGACAGCAGCTATTAAACTGCATTTTGTGTGGGAGGTACACGAAGGAGTTGACATATGTATGTAGTCTATTTTTTGAACCTGACCTTTGTCACATATGAATATTAGGATGTGCAAAGTATGGAGTGGACCCATATGGCCCATCTTTGAACTTTGGGCAAAATATAATGAAGTGCAAAAGTTTGTTCGAATCGGTTGTTCCGTTCGAGAGTTATCGTGCGCTGCAGCCATCCAGACAGACAGACAGACGGACGGACATTGCTAAATCAACTCCAAATTGTCTGAAACGGATTTCGTCCAAACATACTTGAGGTCTAAAACCATTATTTCGATGAAGCACGTTTTGCCCGTATGAAAGTGTATATATGTATGTACATACCCTCGTTAGCATAAATGTTGAGGGTATAAAAATACGACGAATGTTCATGTTAACAACACTAATGTTGTTGCTACCAAAAAGTTTTATATTAGACTAGCAAAATGCCCGCTACTTCGTATGCGGAAAGGGAATAATATACACATAAACAATATTTAATATGAAAATGGTGGATACTGAAAATTTTGATGTACTTATACCTATTTTAATTGATATTTAATTTCATTTAAATACAGTTCGAATATCTTTAGTTCGAAATTTCTAAAAATACCTTATCGCACACCTACACATCAACATCAACCCACATTTTAAATTTCAGTCCACGTTTTATTAGAACGGTACGGGTATTTTGAAGATTCATCCATTTCGGAATCTTTGATATCAATATGTAGAGAACCTTTATTCAAGAAATGTTACTTAATGCGCACACTTTGAGCGGCCCCTATATATATATATATATATATATATATATATATATATATATATATATATATATATATGTTCCCACAACATCTCTGAAGGGACAAGGGAGACTTCCCTCATATCAATGAAAGCACGCCGATTCATATTGGCTCAATGATATGGGACCTACTTTTTATTGCCGAGTCCGAACGGCGTGTCTTACGACACCACTTGTAGAGAAGTTTTTCAAGGCTTTAATACTCAGGAAATGTCGCCAGCATTACTGAGGGGGAATTTTGCCACCGTTGAAAATTTGATGTTGCTTGGCCTGGGATTCGAACCGCAGACCTTCTGAGTGCAAGGCGGACGTGCTAACCATTGCACCACGGTGGCCCCAGCGGCCCCTATATAACAGTTAATTTTTTATATAGGGGCCGCTGGGGCCACCGTGGTGCAATGGTTAGCACGTCCGCCTTGCACTCAGAAGGTCTGCGGTTCGAATCCCAGGCCAAGCAACATCAAATTTTCAACGGTGACAACGGCCCCTATATAACAGTTAATTTTTTTGAGTCATTTCACTTAAGGCCTTTTTGTTCTTGGATAAAAACCTTCTTCTAATACAATGGTCGTATAGATCTACGTTTCAAAATGTACTTTCTAAAATGTCAAGAATAAAAAAGCAATTTTGTTCGAAACTATATCCCAACCGCGATACACATTTACAGTTCTATCTGTTCTCCCAAAACCAATTATACCAGTATTTAGTACTCCTCCTCCTTATATCCACTCTAAACGGCAAGTACTATCCTGATAACGAATTTCATCACTTCAGCTGTACCCCTTTACACAATAACAACTTGAACCAAGTTCTGGGGCTTTCAGTCATTTTCATTAACTTATGGTTCGTATATCCACAACCACATCCATATGTCAACCCTACACACCAATAGCGACAATAATACTTTTCGTACGAAACTACGAATTTTAATAACTATCTAAATCCTTCACTCCAACATTAATCTTAATGCTATATTTAGTTCGATGCGTTCACCAAATCTAAATTATATCACATTTAGTACTTTTTGTACACATAAATACGAATTTCCAAAGCTATCTCGATTTTACACTCAACAGTAATCTTAATTCCAAATTTCAGGTTTCTAGCTTTATCCGTTCACCCAAATCAAAATTTAGTACCATTTAGTACTTTTCGTACACATAAGTACAAATTTCCAAAACTACCTGCATATCTAAATCCTACACTCAAACAGTAATCTTGATTCAGACTTTCAGGATTCCAGTTTTCTCCGTTTACCCCAGTCCAAAGTGTACCAAATTTAGTACCATTTAGTACTTTTCGTACACATAAGTTCGAATTTCCAAAACTACCTACATATCTCATTTCTCCACTCTAACAATAATCTTAATTCCAAATTGCAGGATTTAACTTCTATCCATTCACCCAAAACCAAGTTGTACCAAATTTACTACCATTTAGTATTTTCGTACACATAAGCATGGAAGTCACAATACTATCTCATTCCTACACTCGCAATAAGTACAAATTTCCAAAACTACCTCAATCATATACTGCAACAGTAAGCTTATTTCCAAATTTCAGATGCGTTCAATGCAAATAATACCAATTTTAGTAACTTTTAAGTAGGAATTTCCAAAAATACCTCTATATCTCAATCCTACACTTCAACAGTAATATTAATTCCAAATGTGAGGATTCCAACTCTATCCGTTCTCTAAACTCAAGATTGTACCCAATTTAGTACCATTTAGTAGTTTTCGTACACATAATAAGTACGAATTTTCATAACCACCTCCATATCTCAATCCTAAACTTTAACAGTAATCATTATTCCAAATATCAGGTTTCCGGCTCTATCCATTTACCCAAACCCAAGTAGTGCCAAATTAGTACCATTTAGTAGTTTTTGTACACATAAGTACGATAATCCGAAACCAACTCCACATCTCCATCCTCCGCTCCAACAGTAATTCTTATTCCAAATTTCAGGATTCCACCTCTATCCGTCCACTTAAATCCAAATTGTACAAAATTAAGTACCATTTAGTAATTTTCGTTCACAGTATGCATCTACAAAACTACCCCTATATCTCTATCCTGTACTTCAACAGTACTCTTAATTTCAAATTTTAGGTTTCCAAATTGTACTAAATTTAGGACCATTTAGTACTTTTCGTACACATGAGTACGAATTTTCCAAACCATTTCCTTTTATAAACACCACTTGCCAACATTGATTTCCATACCAAATTCCAAAATTCTAGTTATATCCTTTCAAAATATTCAATTGGTATTAAATTTTTCATCTTGCTTCTTCAATACAACCGGCCGAACTTGCCGCCTTTGTATATTCTCCACAATAGTATGGAGGGTATAATACAATTTGCCATTCGGTTTGTCACACATCGAAATATTCGTTACCTCTCGGTACCTACGGTACCTCTCGATTTTCGGTATTTTGAAGGTTTTAGCCGCAATATCACACCGAAATTTGGTATTTGGTAGAAAACTTTCCACCTGAAATTTGTTGGTATAGGTCAACGTCTTCATATAGCCCCCTAAGAACGGCACTTTCCGATTTTCGATATTTGGAGGTTGTGGCCTCAATATCCTTCCAGAAATGATTGACATTTAGTATTTAGTCTTCGTTGGGTATATAAAACTTTCCACCAGGAAATTTCCAAAAACGGAGATTCATTCAAAAAATGAAATTAGGTTTTTGGTATATACATATATTATATTGCGGCCACAACCTTCAAAACACCGAAAATCGGGAGGTAAGTTCTATGGGGGCTGTATAAAGGCATGGACCTATACCAACAAATTTCATAGAGAACGTTTAATACCACCAACGAAGACTACACGCCAAATTTCCGCCATTTCGGTGTGATGATGAGGCTAAAACCTTCAAAATACCGAAAATCAGGAGATATCGTTCTATGGGGGCTATATCAAAATGTGGACCTATATAAACATTTTATGGTAGAAATGTTTCTTAGCCTCTTAAAACGCAAAATGCAAAGTTACAACCGATTCTGTGGTCAAATGGGACTAATACATTCAAAATATCTTAAAATGACGTGTACTATATATGGGGTCTTATATGGGGGCTATACCAAAACCTGGACCTATATAAACAAAATTTGTTGGAAATATTGCTTAGCCTCTGGAGACACATAATACCAAATTACAACCAATTCGGTGGTCAAATGGGACAAATAACCTAAAATTTCCTTAAAACGACGACGCGTCACTTTGTATAGGGGCTACACGAAAACTTGGACCTACATAGCCCGCTTTCAATACCAAAAGTAGTAGGACTTACATGTAATAGATTTTACCAAAATTTCTGTCACCTACTTCATCCGTTCGGAAGCTAGAGTCCGTCGGAAGCTAGAGTCCGTCGGACAGACGGACGGACATGGCTATATCGATGTAGAATTGCACGCTGATCAAGAATATATATAGTTTGTGGGGTCTACAGTGATTATTTCGAGTAGTTACAAACGGAATGACAAACTTAATATACCCCACATCCTATGGTGGAGGGTATAAAAAAATCGTCGGAGCGCTTTTTAAATAAATCGCGATTCAAGATTGACCTTTATGATAATTTCATAGGTTTTACCGTTATTGAGATATAGAAGTTCAAATTGGGACAATGCATTGACTGTTTCGCTAGCTTATAAAACAAGCTCATACATGGTGCGTCTTACCTAACTTTAAGTGAAAACCGCTTACATCTGAGAAGTTTTTGCGGATTTTGAAACAGCAATGTTCATAGGTGAGGAAAATCCAAAAACAAGAAAAAATCGCTGGAGGGATTTCAAGTTCAAGTTCACATTTTTGGGGGTATTTTAAGTTTTCGCGATTTTGCTTGGAAATAGCAAGTCTTATCGAAAAGGGGCTAAAGAAAATGTTGTAGCTGTGAAAATTCTCTACAAGAGTGGCTTTCGTAATTTTTTCCTAGGTTGTACCATTTTCGAGATATATAAGCTTAAGTTGGGAAATTGCTGGCATGACACTGTTTTACATGGAGCTGATACAGTCAATGCCTTGTCCCAATTTGAACATCTATATCTCAATAACGGTAAAACCTACGCAATTATCAGAAAGGTCAATCATATAGCTACAACAGTTTCCTTAGTCCCATTTCGATAGGACTTACGATTTCCAAGCAAAATTGTGAAAACATAAAAAAGCCCTAAAAATTTCATCTTGAATCGCGATTTATTTAAAAAGCGCTCCGGCGTTTTTTTAGTTTTTTGATTTTTCTCATCTATGAACATTGTATTTTCAGAATCCGCAAAAACTTCCCAGGTGTAAGCACCTTCCATTTAAAGTAGCTTCAAGAGCACCGTGGTTACGAATATCAAATTTCCATCAGAATTTTCTTCCGAATTTTAAACGAATTCGTCTGAAAAATCGACTGCTGTGTTGGACGGAATGGGAACTTGTGCAGAAATTTTATCCGAATTCGGTACGATCTCGGCAAAAATTGTTTAGTGGGATGCTAGTGGATTCGCAAATACACATACTCACATATTTGTATACAAACAGACGAATTTATGTAAACAAGTAATGAGGCAGAGGTAGTACATAAGGGGCAGGAGTAGAATTAAAATTAATGACGTCACAATGAGAGCTACAACTGAATGCTCAAAACAAATGGAAATAGAGAAAGAGGATTGAAAGCGTATAACAAGAACAAAAGCAAAACAAACATAGAAAAGTAGTGATTTGAATTCTATACAGTAATTGTTGTTGTAAATATGAATTAAAATAATCTAAACGCTTAATGGAAATTTACGTCATAACTTAAATTCTTAAATTAGAAACTGTCGCTTTTGGTCTGTTTGTTTGGCGCGGACTATAACTTTCAAACTTTAGGCTTTCTTCCAAAACTTCCAAAACTATATCAAGTTTGAAGATGGACTACATCCTTCTGTTACCTCCAACACAAAAGTTCACAAATTTTCGCTTCGATAAAAACATATCTTATTTATTTAGAACTCACATATACACGCAGAAAAATTTATGTTAGAAATATGTTTGGGTCCAAACAAATATATGTTTGGGACCGGTTGCAAACAAATATATGTTTGGATCCAAACATAATATGTTTGGGTCCAAACAAATATATGTTTGCAACATTTTGTAACATATCTCAATTTGATATGTTTGGGTAAAACATATTTTTTATGTTAGAACATTTTTTTCATGGGTGGAGAGAGGATGTTTGTCAACGAGAGTAATAACAGTGCTCTCGCGGCTGTGTAATGCTGTTTTATAATTAAGAGTTGTGTGTATTGTATAATAGAAGACGTAGAAGCGAAGAAGGGGGCTTTGGTGGCATGTATGCGTCAAACTCGTGTGTTTCTTGTTTAGTTGTTGTTAACCAACTTAGCTGGCGAAGAAGAAAAGAAGAAATGATATGAATTATATTTTTTTCTTTCTTCAGTGTTTTAGTTGCCTTTGTAGAGACAAGACGGTAAAGTGAGTGAATAAATC
This sequence comes from Musca autumnalis, assembly GCF_047663935.1. Classification (NCBI taxonomy): domain Eukaryota; kingdom Metazoa; phylum Arthropoda; class Insecta; order Diptera; family Muscidae; genus Musca; species Musca autumnalis. The sequence continues at coordinate 40,299,576 of NW_027412088.1, read as the reverse complement.
AGTGTTTTGTGTTTTCTTAAAGAAATTGTGCTTTTTAGTAAATTAAATGCCCAATACATTTTATAATTGGACATTTTATTATTGAATCAATAAGGTGAATGGAAATTTTTTATTGGACAAGGAAGAACTCGCATTTAATATTGGTAATTACATATATACTTATGTATATTTGAAATATGGCATATCCATATTTATTTATTACATTACATAATCATAATCAATCATTCTAGATGCCGATTCCTCGCTGATGATTTCAACTATGAGGACAATTTGTTTTATTTCACAACTAAGAAGAAGCGTTCAACTACGTTTCTATATATTTTGCTTTTTTAAAAGTGTGACTATTTACAAATTATTTCAATCAGTTTTTCTTTTATTAAAGTGTGTTATGTATTTCTTTGGAATTTTGTATGTACCTATGTGTTTGTTGTTCTTTTGCCTTTCAATAAAAAACCACAACATTTGTGTGAATACTATAGAGATAGCCAGTGAGTTCTTACTGAGAGCAAGTGAGCGCACATTTTAAAGTGTTTTACATTGAATTTTACGCTCCCTTGCTCTCAGTAATCGCACACTGGTGCATGTGTTTGTTTTTTTTTGTGCCTTTTGGGTTTGTATTTTTTTTTTTCACCCAAGCATATAAAATGTTTGCACCCAAACATATATTTGTTTCCACCCAAACATATATTTGTTTGCAGACCCAAACATATATTATGTTTGGTACTGTTGCAAACATATATATGTTTGCTGCAAAATATGTTTGGGACATATGTTAGACAGGCCGTTTTTTTTTTGCGTGTATGGTTGGTACAAGTACACAATTTTTGGAAGATAGATCTTCAATTGACAAATTTTACATAGCATTTGTAGTGAATAAATTGGAGTAATGTCCGTCGGTCGAATATCAGAGATATAGCAAATTGCATTGTAACTGGGAATATTTGTAGGGGCTTATATATTTAGTTATATTATAGGATTCTGATATTCGAAGAAAATTTAAAGATGTAGCAGAAGGTGCTAAATACTGATAATTTTCCAATTTTAGAATATTTATTAGAAATGTATAATATATATATGATTTTTCCACGAACATCCCAGAAGGGACAAGGGAGACTTCCTTCATATCAATGAAAATTCGATTGTTTATTCTGTCAAAAACCTTGTTTTTGTCTAGGTTTACGACGTATGACCATCAATGGTGTACAGAGGCACATGGTCGGCGTAGCCCGACTGTAGCCCTCTCTTACTTCTTTTTGATATTATTTTGTTTTCCTTGTATAATTCTTATATAAATTTGATTTGAAGGCAAATGAATGACTAAAGGCCTCGACACATAAGAAGTATAGCATTCTTGCTTAAGTCATATCTGGAAAATGACTAAAGACGAAGTTGGACCTAATTCAAATGTGATTCTGAAATCTGTTTATTAGGTCGAGCTCTGTATATAGTCAGATTTTACTTCAGCAAGAATGTCATGCTTCTTATGTGACGAGGCCTTAAGTTTACTCCAAACACATGAAGCAAAATATAATAAAACTTAAAAACTTCATATCTTGTATAATTCGGAAAAAATGGAGGTTGAAAAAAATTTGCAGGGGGGTTCTATTCATGTGAGTGGCAGTGTATATCAGGCAATATTGTTAATACTGACTGTTACCACATATTCTATACTACTTATACTTGAAAATATACCAATAAAGCTACAAGTGGGGTCAACCCTTAATCTAGCGACTTCACCCCTCTATGCGTCGCCTACTGTATGTGCATTTGGGTTATGACTTTTTCTTTTTTTTTCTCAAAAATTCAGAATTGAATGAACTTTTGTCTATTAATGACAAAAATAAAGTTTATTTCATTTAAGTAGTAAAAAAAGTTCCACACAAACCACTTTAGAATTAATTTTTTTTTTTACAAAAATACTATGAAATGATAAAATCTCAACAAATTATTTTCTGTTGCAATCTCAACAGTTATCCTAATAACAAATTTCAGTTCGCTGGATTTATCGGTTCATTCAGTACAAGTGCTTCAAAGTTTAGTAATATTTAGTACTTCTAGTAAACTTAACTGGCCTGTTCATGTATGTCGATAAGAAAATGAATGCCAAATTTGAGTGTGTTTTTCAAATTTACTTTTTGTTTTGAAGCAAAAGCAAAGGAAATAATATTTCCAAAACTAAAGTTTGGGTTTGTTTCATGCACAGAAAAAAATTGTAACCATTTGATAAAAAAATTCAAAAATCTGATTAATTTTTAATTGATTTTTTGCCGATAAAAGTAATGTTCATATTGACAATCGTCGATAAAAAAAATTGTTGTTTTCATTAGAAATTATTTTGATAAAGAAATTCTCATATTAACTAAGAATTTTGTAGAATTTAATTTTTTTCAAGCGATAAAATATTTTTCTTATTAACAAACTGGTTTATCGATTTGTTAATTTTTATTTGATAAAAAAATTTTCACGTATACAAAAAGGTTTGTTAAATATCAAAGTAAATATCGATAAAAATATGTTCATATTTACAATTATTTTGTTGATTTTTTGTTAAATACAAACCCAAAAGCCACAAAAAGATAGATACATACACACACATTTATAAATGGTGGTGGTTGCTTTTTTATTGAACTGTATGGAATGCCAAATGCTAGGTACATACACAATTATATATCACACAAGAAATAAATGAAAGAAAAACGAAATGAAACAATTTATAACAAAAGTAATAATTTAGCGTCACACTTGAATTTAAATGGAAGAAAACAAATAAAACACTTTTATATATAAAATATAGGAATCTCGTTGAAAGCTTCTCGATAGATGTGAAATAAAACAAATTCTCCTGTTAAATTAAAAATCATCAGCGGAAAATCGGTATCTAGAATAAAATGTAATAAATAGGTGCATCATATTACAAATATGTATATAAAATAGTATTACCGTGCGATTGCTTCTTCGTCCAATAAAATATTTCCATTCTCCCTTTTCCGATTTCTGCATTACATTACAAAATTTGGTTCCAATCATAAAATGTATAAGCACCATTATTCACACATAAACACTGATTTTTTTCCACACTTTTCGATCTGATCACAGCGAACGACTAAATGCTTCTTGCGAACAAAACATTTTTTCTTTTCCCCTTCTTTTGTTAACAACAAACCAAAGATTTAGTATACATACAAGCATTCGCGGTGGCAACAAGTAGATAAATAAAAACCCCCCAAGCCGCAAAAATCTCATACCCATGCTTTGAATAGCACAGCACATTGTTGTAGCGGAAAATCTCTCTGTGCCATAAAAAGTTATTTTCTCTCGCTTTTGAGAGCGAGAACATGTGACAAACCTCGAAAACCATTATAACAAAAAATATTGGTTAAAAAACTTAAACAAATTTCAATGAATTATTTGTTTGAACTTGTTATATCGGTCGCTTTTTATTAACATTTTAATTTTTGATAAATATTTTCCCAATATGTTTGAAATATTTTATCGACATTCAACAAAAATATGGTGATGAAGCTTTTAATCAAAATTTTCAGAGTGTCTTTTTTCTGTGTGCGCACACATTTTCGTTTTGAAATACATAAACAGGGGGTTATTGTACGAACACATCTAACAGTGAAAGCCTCAATTCAGGCTCAATTCTACACCCAAAACCAAATTTAGTACTTTTAGTACACTTATTTCCGACATCACCTCGATTGTGACCTCTATATCTAGTTTCAGAATTTGTATGCATTTCCTTATCTAAACAACAACACTAACCCGAATTAAAAAAATTTAAATTCCAAAAATTATAATCCTTATTCCAAATTTCCGTTCATCCAAATCCAAACTTTACCATATTCAGTACCATTTACTACTTTTTGTACCCATAAATACGAATTTCCAAAACTACCTCAATCCTACACTCCAAATGTAACTTTAATTCCAATTTTCAGAATTCCAGCTCTATATGTTCACCCAAATCCATATTCTATCAAATGTAGTACCATTTATGAATTTTTTTACATATATGTATTTATGAATTTCCAAAACCATTTTCTTATATCAACACCAAAACCATTTCTATACAACAACACCACAACCTTGAGCCCCATACCAAAATTTCAAGATTCTATCTACATCTGTCCAAAATATCCAATTTATACCAAAATTAGTAAATTTTCGTACTCTTTTGGTACAACTTTCTTACTCTCCATCAGTGAACCTCAATTCATATTTCAGAATTCTATTTCTTTTCGTTTGCCTAATACAAAAGGTACCATATTTAGTATATTTTGATACCTTTTGTACCCTTCTAGTTCCAATTTCCACAAACCCAACCTTTTCTCACCCCTACACACCAACCACAACCCACACTCAAAATTTCAAATTTAAGATATCAGGAAAAATGTATAAAATTGTCTTTCCCATTTCAAAACAATCAAAAAAATTTTTGATACTACATCAATGATTTTTGGTACAGAGATTAAGCAAAAAATCAGCATTCCAAATCTGTTTTCGTTACTAACTTTGATCGTTGCGCGCAAAAGATATGACCGTTTTAATTACGATAATTAGAAAAAATTCTAAAAAAATCGCGGCTTAATATAGTTAGCTGTTATATCCTATTATCGTTAACAGAATTCGTAACCTTTGCGAAGATGGAAAAAATAATCGCAAAGTCTCAATGGATTCGCGAAAAATCAAATTTGTTAAATAATTTCACGTATTTACAAACATATTTTTGAAACAATAGCGCTCATACTTACGAACAATATATAAAAAAAAAATTATAACAGCATCCAGACATTTTAAGGAATAAAATGAAACCTAAGTTGTGAAGGTTGGAGCTATAGTATTCATGTTATTTGCAAAAATACGAAGAAAATGTTACGAAAAAATTAAAATCGTATTATTCTAATTTTATTTTTTATGGTTTTATAGGAAAAACTAGCAGACCCCGGTCCGCGTTGCTGGCCCGTCGTAATGAGTTTTAATGACAACTTTTTATCGACTTTATGCTTGAAAATTAAAAAAATAGTTATTTTCTACCTCGCTTCTTCGCTCTATTGTCAAACCGAGAAGGATTTTTTCTTTTCTCTTACGGACTTTGTCGGATTTTTTCGCCAATTTATGCTTTTTAGGATTTATTATCGTCCATGTCCCTGTCTTTATCCTAAAGCGATCTAATTTTAAAGGTTAAAAAGTGGTTAAATCGAATTCTCCCGCTTATTGGGACTTATATGTTTTAGCTTTTCATGGCTGATGGACCGTTGAACCTCACCATTCAGTAAATTTGTAAATAAATAGTTTTTCTTGATCGGGGGCGCAACCACCGTTGTCTCGAAAACTAATTTGCAACCCGATGCACTCATATGTTTAGCAAATATAGCGATTATAAAATAATAGGCCCCGAAATTCGTCTACAAATATATAGCATTTTGGACCACGGGACATTCCTGAACATTTTCTGAATATTAGGTTCAGTAGTTTTGGAAAAATAATGTTTTGAAAAGAGTGGGCGTGGTCATCAGTTTTCAAGATATAACATATTAAAAAAAATAGGCCTGGTCCGGTATCTTGGCTCCAAATATGTACCTAGGGTGCACACAACTTCATTGCCTACCAACATGTATGCTGAAACCGATATAATCATACATTTGACTTATATATTGCGTTTAACAGAAAGGCATGGGGAAGGTACCCCACCTCTTCCGAAATTCATAATATATACATAACAACGGCAAACATTGAGCTTTTGTCGCAAATTTTATGGAAATCCCTTCAGTAGTATTGGAGTTATGACATATTAATAAAAAAACAGGCGTGGTCGGGCCTATAGGCCCTAAAGAAGTACCTAGATTGTAGATTAATCCGTAAATTTTTAATCCGATACATGCATAATTTTTGCGAATATAACGTTTTTTAAGAATATCACATAGGGGAGGTACCCCGCTCCCTCTGGAATTCAATAAAATATGTAACCTGTTTTCGGGGGGCGTGGTAAACTTTTCTTTCCAAAAAACCTAAGTTGGGTTATGACAGCATTTGATTTTTATTCATAAAGGTAAGGCGTTTTTTTTCAAATATGCCCCCTTCAAAATTCAAGAAAATATGCCCGTACATTCCCTGACATATTCAGGAAAATCGGTTCAGTTGTTTTGTAGATGTACTTACTTACTTACTTACTTACTTAGCTGGCCCATTACAGAACATTTGTTCTATAGGTCGAACTAAGAAGAGATCTCCATTCCTCTCTATTTGTTGCTTTGCTCTCTGGAATACCGCGCCTTGTCATCTCATCATCCACTTGTTTGCGCCATCTATTCCTTGGCCTGCCAATTCTGCGTGCACCGCCATGTGGCATGTATTCATACGCCTTTTTAGTGGGTTCATCATCGCTCATTCTTTTGATATGGCCTAGCCAACGCAATCGCTGCATCTCGATACGTTTAACAATATTGATGTCGTTGTATAGCAGATACAGCTCGTGGTTCATGCGACGTCGATATTCACCGTCAACGCAGGTTGGTCCGTAGATCTTTCGAAGAATTTTTCTCTCAAACACACCAAGCACTGCCATGTCTGCTTGCGCAAGTACCCAGGCTTCGGAGCCATACATCAGCACGGGTAGTATCAGTGTTTTGTAGAGCGTTATTTTTGTTTGACGAGATGTGGCTTTGTTTTTAAACTGCTTACTTAATCCAAAGTAGCATCTGTTGGCCAATACAATTCTTCTTTTTATTTCACAACTGATGTCGTTTGTTGTGTTGACGGAGGTGCCGAGGTAGACGAAGTCTTTTACTACCTCAATATTATAGGAACCAACTTCCACAGTCGGTCCGAGCTCAATGGACGCATTGCGCGTCGACACCATCAACTTGGTCTTCTCACCGTTTACCGCCAGACCCACTTTAGCAGATTCTCCTTCGACTTTTATAAAGGTATCAGTTACTTCTTTTACTGATCGACCCATGATGTCTATATCATCAGCATAAGCAAGTAACATGTGACTATTGGTGTAGATTGTGCCACTTCTTTTGACGTTTGCCTCTCGTATAACCTTTTCTAGCAGGATGTTGAAGAGGTCACACGAAAGGCTGTCTCCTTGTCTGAAACCTCTTTTGGTACCAAACTCTTCGGAGAGGTTCTTTCCTATTTTAACTGAGGACCTCGTGTCAGTTAAAGTCATTTTACAAAGCCGGATGAGCTTTGCGGGAATACCAAATTCAGACATGGCTTGGAATACCTTTGAGCGCAGCGGACTGTCGAAGGCTGCTTTATAATCGACAAAAAGGTGGTAGGTGTCGATCTGCATCTCTTGGGTCTTCTCCAGGATTTGCCGCAGGGTAAATATCTGGTCAATGGTGGACTTGCCAGGTCTAAAGCCGCATTGGTATGGTCCAATAATCTCGTTGACCATTGGCTTTAGTCGTTCGCACAATATCCCTGACACGATCTTGTAGGCAATAGAGAGTAGACTTATGCCCCTATAGTTAGAGCATACAGTCTTATCTCCCTTCTTGTGGACGGGGCACAGGATACTCAGGTTCCAATCGTCGGGTACTCGTTCTTCCTGCCAGATGGTGCTAACTAGCTGATGAATACACCTTATCAGCGTGTCGCCTCCGGTTTTGAACAGCTCGGCTGGTAAGCCATCGGCCCCTGCTGCCTTATTATTCTTCAGCCGATTTATTGCTGTCTTTACCTCATCTTGGCTGGGCGGTATACATTCAATACCATCTTCTGGGATTGGGACTGTGGTATCTTCGTCGTCTTCGCTGCTATTGGATACCAACAGATTTGAAAAATGTTCTTTCCATATCCTGAGTACACTATCTGTATCAGTTACCAAATTACCTTGCTGGTCTCTACAGGAGGATGTGCCTGTACCAAAGCCATCAGTTTGATGCTTGACTCTTTGGTAGAATTTTCGGACTTCATTCTGGCTCCTGTACATCTCGATTTTTTCACACTCCCGCTTTTCCATCTCTCTCTTTTTCCTGCGGAAAAGACGTTTCTCCTCTCTCCTTTTCTCCCTGTATCTCTCTCGTGCGCTACGCGTTGCTACGGATTGTAAAGTAGCCTTATATGCCGCATTTTTCTCTTCGGTGGCAGCACGACACTCCTCATCATACCATGGATTCCTTGGTGGAGGTCTCTGGTATCCAAGTATGGATTTTGCGGCTGTTTGCATGGAGTGGGCAATGCTTTGCCATTGCGCTGATATGTTATCGGGATGAGGAGGGCTTTGATTAAGCAATTGGGCTAGTTGAGTGGAATATGCTGTGGCTATCTGTTGTGATTGCAGCTTACCGATGTCTAACTTTCGTGTTGTGTCTGTTCGTACTTTGTTTGCTACGTTTAAGCGGGTGCGTACCTTTGCTGCAACAAGGTAGTGGTCCGAATCAATGTTTGCGCCTCGGAACGATCGTACATCCAACACGCTCGATGAATGTCTTCCATCTATCACAACATGATCAATTTGGTTTCTTGTTTTCTGATCTGGAGACAGCCAGGTGCCCTTATGAATATCGAGATGATTAAATCTGGTACTGCTAACTACCATGTTTTTTGCAGCTGCAAAGTCTATCAGTCTCATACCATTGTCAGATGTTTCACTGTGGAGACTGAATTTCCCGACTGTTGGGCCAAAGATATTCTCCTTTCCAATTTTGGCATTAAAATCGCCTAGAATGATTTTAATGTCATGGGCAGGGCAACGGTCATATGTTTCTTCTAAGCGCTCGTAAAATATATCTTTAGTCTGTTCATCCTTTTCTTCAGTGGGAGCATGAGCGCAAATAAAGCTGATGTTGAAGAATTTAGCTTTTATTCGAATTGCAGCAAGTCTTTCATTCACTGGAGTGAAGCTGGATACAAGATGTTTTAGTCTCCGACTAACTACGAATCCACAACCAAACTCATGCTTTACGTCATGGCAGCTATAATACAGTGCGTCACCTTTAGGTGTTGTTGTGACGCCTTTCCCAATCCATCGTATTTCCTGTATGGCAGTAATATCGGTCTTGTACTTTTCAAGTACGTCTGCCAATGCGAAGACTGCACCTTCTCTATAAAGAGTGCGAACATTCCAGGTGCAGATTCGCAGATCATGGTCCTTAAAACGTTTGCGGGGTTCGTCAACTTTAGAGGGGTTTGTTTTTCTTTTCTTTCGTTTTTTCATAGTAGGCTGTTTTTTCTAGGGGAGGGTTACTAACCCGACGCCCAAACCCAAGTTTTTAACGTTCTTATGGGTGAACGCGCGGCACATGTTAGCTCACTACCTTTAACGGGTGTTAAAGGCAGTTCCCCAGGTGACACCACGGGGAGGTCAGTGTCCACTTGGGATGAAAGAGGGACCAAGATAAATCCTGGGCTTTGCCATGTTAAAACCGGTCAGGACCGTTCCTTGGTATCTTCCATCCCCTACGTAGATGTAACATATTTTAAAAAGTGCGTCTGGTCAAGTCATTGGATCCTAAAAAAGTGGGTAAGGTCTTCCGAAATAGATATATTCGTAATTATTGTAAATATAACATTTTTAAAAAAGTAGGGTATAGGGGAAGTACCCCGCCCCTTCCGAAATTCAACTGAATTTGTAGCCTAATTTAAGCGGGGGCCATCCTTGTACATTCCCTGGCAATTTCAGGAAAATCGGTTCAGTAGTTTTTGTAGAAATGATAAAAATTAAAAATTGAAAAAAGTGGGCGTACATTTTCTTTGCATAAAAAAATATCGAAATCGGTCCAACCGTTCTCAACTGATTCCATGACCAACGAACGACATTTGACTTTTATTTTTAAAGATTTAAAAGTTTAGACAAATCGCGATTTCCTTGAAAATCCCTCCGTAGTTTTGTAGATATAACCTAATTAGAAAGTGAGCGTGGTCGGATCTTAAGTCCCAAAATAAGTACGTAAGGTTGGAGACACAATCGCCATTGACTCGTAAATAAATTCCGAAACCGATATATTCGTATTTGTTGCAAATATTGCATTTTTACAAAAATAGGGCATAGGGGAAGTACCCGCCCGATCCGAAAGTCAAAAAATATGTAGCCTATTTTTATCGGGGACCAACCCTGTACATTCGCTGAAAGTTTCAAGAAAATCGATTCAGTAGTTTTGTAGATATAACATATTTAAAAAGTGGTCGTTGTCCAGTCTTTATGCCCCAAATAAGCACGTAAGGTCGGAGACACAATCGCCATTGACTCGGAAATTAATTTTCAAAGCGATACATTTGTAATTGTTGCAAATATTGCATTTTTACAAAAATAGGGCATAGGGGAGGTACCCCGCCCGATCCGAAATTCAACCAAATATGTAGCCTATTTCAACCGGGGGCCATCACTCTACGTTCCCTGAAAATTTCAGGAGAATCTATTGAGTAGTTTCGTAGATATAACATATTTATAAAAGTGGGCGGAAAAGTGGGCGTGGCCAATTTTTCTTTGCATAAAAACCTAAACTGGACTATGACTAACATTTCCACAAAAAATTATCCAAATCGCTCCAGCCGTTTTCAACTGATTCAATTACCAACAAACGACAATTGAGTTTTATATATAAAGATTACAACATTTGAGACGTATATAAACCGCGTAATTATGAAAATGACATGATGCGCATCCGATTTTCCAACACAGCGAATCAATCCCTCTTATTTGATGTACAGTTTGTCAAATTCTATTTGGCGGCCACGATGTAGCATCTGCTGCATATTAGGGTGCAAAATAAAGTAAAATGGTCATAATTTCCGCGAAGTTCATTTGCATTTTATGCACATCCGATTTCAATAATCACCATTAAAAAATACATCATTCTATGCCGTTTCAATGCGATCCATCAAGAACCGTGGATGTAGCATCGCACTCAATTTTTAGAACAAATCTATTATATCTCTGGATTTACGAGAATTTTTAAGTATCTGTTTTCGCGCAGTTTAAACACGCGTATCGATCTATTTATTTAAGTAGAACTGGCACATCCAAAACGCGTTTTAATATGCGATATTTTCAAAATAATTTTTTGCAAATTCTCGAAGTTTGGGGGGTATCATGTCCGCCGATCTAGTGGGTGGATTTTTACGCGTCGTGGCTTGTTAGATTCAAAACGTAAAAAAAACTAAATTTACGCGGGTTTCCACGGAAATCGAATGACGTTTGTAAATTTTAAACCAAAAAAATAGGTTTTTGAGAAAAATTTACGCACAAAAATTTCGCGTTTGGGCGCAGATTACTGTGATCCTGTGAGGGCTACACCCACGTGTTATACATTAAAAAATGCGAAATCGCGAGTTCTACAATCAAATAATAAGCTTTTAGGGAAATCCAGCTGCGCGTCCCGATTAGAGCAAAAATTCAAAAAACCCCATTTTTCAGGTTTCAAAATGTCAGCATCCGTTTGAGGAAGATACAGAGGATATATTAAAAAATCATACATTAGAAACTTCAACTCCGAAGTGTACTCCTTAAATTCTCCTATGAGCATTAAGCTCTACATTGTGTTGTAAATCCACTAATTGGAAAATAACATAATGAAACTCGTTTCCTTCAACGATTTTTTCCGATTTTTTTACATTAGTACGACCACAGCTTCCGCTCAAATTATTATTTTAAGAAACCCCTCGGTGAATCGGGCTAAAACAGTTTATTTTACCGAAATGCGGTCAAAAGTTATGGTATAGTAAAACTAATCGCGAGTTACAATACCCTATACCTCAGTTTCAACATAAGTTAATTTTCTACAAAAACTTGATATGTACAAATATAAATATTTTTTTTGTTTGTTGATCGACACCTTTGGTTCTTTTAAAAATAGTAGTAAATTACATATTAAACTTATAAAACAACTGAGAATTGTATTATGAGTTTCCATCTTTCCTCCCTTAAAGGATTTCTGTAAATAAACATGAGATTAAATGTAGTGCAATCCAATGTAAACCTTGTACTTACTTCTTTTACTTTCATTCCAGCCAATATTAAGATGGTTTTTACTATTAAAGTTTTTAAGCCATTCAATTACAGGTTTATAGTATGCCAAAATGCCAATGGAATTCAAACTAGATTTTTGCTGTAAAATCGTTGATATGACATTGTGCCAAGGTTTCGTAGAACCCAAAGACATCATTGATCTGTAAACATAAATATTTCAATATATATGTTTTTAATAATAATTGATGATAACATTTAAAAGTCACCTCAAAGCATCACCAACAGGTTTGTTGTCATAAAAATCACAATTATGCAGAGGTTCTGGTTGATCTGTTTTCCTACACAGAGCTTGATAGAATTGATAAGCTAAAATTTGGGAAACGAATGTTCTATAAAAAGAAAAGGAAGATGTTATTTTTTTAAGGAGTTTTTTTATTGTATGTTTCTTTACTTCGTTTGATAGTTGGTTTCCATTTCAAAATAAAAGGTGTGGAGAAAATCAATGGCATGCTCTTCACGATCCATGGGAGGTTCTATCCCAGCATATTCTTGCATTAGCTTCCAATAGAGACGATTAACACCTTCTATTTGTACTGTGCCCTTAAGAAGGGCATTCATAGTTCGGCTATTCACGTAATATAGGGGAATATTCAAAATTGTATGAATTGCCATGCGAAACAATCGATTCATTTGGACCTCTTCAGTAAAATTGGCAGATAAGCCCATGGCTTGTAGATGTCTGGGTGAACTAGCTGACAGCATCACAGTCTCGCCCACAGAATATTCCAGATCATAGGCATCAAAGAAATATGATGGCAACGATTTCCTTTGCATGGCATAATGCAGACGACCCACATGACCATGCATTTGCATAAAATTTTTAAAATCGACATTCTTGCAGTATTGCATTCGAACTTTGGGCGTTAAATCGAAAATGTTGGCATGACATTCAGCATCATTGTTATTAGTTGAATTTATTTCATTGAGGCGATTTTTAATAAAATCGTCTTCTAATTCTGGAAATCCAAGTGATTTATAAAATTCTTGGGCTTTATTTAGAAGATCTTTGCCATTCAAATTTTTCACAAAATCATTATATGGTGGTAAGTGCTCAAATGGGAAATATTCTTCAATAATGCTATTCTCTTTCCATGCTTGAGCTAATACTTGTTGGAATAAATGGTGGGGTATTGGACCACTTATATCCATCATATCATCGCGATATTTTCTTTTCAATTCATGACGTACAAAGGCGTGAAGTTGTAAATAGAGTGGCTTGAGTTCTTCAATAACCATTTCCATTTCCTGCATGATGTCCACATCTTTATAGTTGGAGTAGTAAAAATCCATTACTGGCAGATCTACAATAATAAAATATGTCATTAACATGACAACTAAAGAAAGTACTAGAGATAGGAGTCATCAGCATTTCCACTCACCCAACAGCACGGCCGCACTTCGTATGGCATCAATAATAATATAACAATTCATTGCTGCCCATATGGCATTACGTTTTCTCCATGTTTCCCAATAGTATTTTAACTCCTTGCTATTGCTACTCTCTTCAAAAATCCTTTGTATATCAGGATCATATGCCAGGGGAGTAGAATCAGAATTTGCATCGTAACGTTTAATATCTTTATCCGTTGAAAGACTTTTAAGAGCATTTATAGTTATTAAAATCGATTCAAAATAATCATCTCCCAACACAAATAGACCTCCCACATTATGCAGTTTATCGAGTGCTTTCCTCAGCACTGGATCTTGAATTTGTTTGATATTAAAGTCACGAGCTTCTTTGGAAATTGCAACCAATTCATGAGCAATTGTTTTTACATTTGTAACTCTGGTAAAAATAGTGGTAAAGTTTTCATCCTCCATAGAGGCATACGTTTCAGCTGATAATTTATCGTAGAGATCGAAATAACGATTACTAGCTTGTGTTATAAATGTTTTAGCCTTTACATCATATATGGTTGCGGCCAATGAGAACTAGAAATATATTTTATTAAATGGTTAAAATTAAACATTAAATCCAAATTGATCACGTTGGATGTACTATCGTTCCGAGGATCTAACATCGGCTCGGATCACTACCTTGTTGCAGCAAAAATAATTTGCAGTAAAGCTAGCGAATAAAGTACAAACAGACATAACACGGTATTCGGTAAGTTTCAATTACAGCAGATAGCCATTTTTAGTACCCAAACTTCTTCATAAAGGACTCGAAATATTAAATTACGTTAAGCTAAGTTTGAAAAAAGTTGAAAAAGTTTTAGAATTATCTTGCACAATAGCCATTTTAGTATGTGCCGGCAGGGTTTTGAAGCCTTTGGGCCATTATCTTATGAAGTATTGACTTACTCAGGAAAAAATATACCGTTGTAAATGAGGCGGCTAGAACAACCTACTGAAAAAAGGTATCTAAACGATGCGAGAGGAACTCTTAAACTTCACTTTATCCGAATTTTTTGTGGGAGGTACCCGAAGGAGTGGACCGATATAGCCCATATTCCAACCTGATACATGACTGGATAAAATAATAGGATGTGCAAAGTCTGCACCAATCAGAAACTCCAGCGAGAATTATCTTGCGCATTTGACATTTTGGTTGGTGCCGTCAGGGTTTCTTGGAACATTAAGGCCAATATCTCAGGAAGTATGAACTTGAGCAAGAAAAAAATTGTACCGTCTTAAAGGGAGCAGCAAGGACAACCTGCTGAAAAAATTCAAGACGATCCACAAGGAGCTCTTAAACTTCACTTTACCCGAATTTTGTGTGGGAGGTACCCGAAAGAGGGGACCAATATACTCCATGTTCGAACCCGATCTATATCTAGAGGGATCAATACGATGTGCAAAGTTTAGACCAAATCAATTGCTCCCATCGAGAGTTATCGTTCACACCATTTTACAGGAAATTTTGAACTTTTGTAAGGAAGATACCCGAAGGAGAGGACCTATATGGTCTATCTTCGAACTTGAACTAAGTTTGGACAAAACATTACGATACCCAAAATTTGGTTCGAATCAGTTGATCCGTTCGAGAGTTATCGTGCGCACCAGCCAGACAGACAGACGGACGAACATGGCTAAATCGACTTTAAATTATCTGATACGAATTTCGTCCAAACATACTTGGGGTCTAAAATCGTTATTTCGATGAGGCACATTTTTGGTCGTATTGTGCTCAAACTTTTTGGGATAGAGAAGGTATATACACTTTGATATACCTTTTCTAGCCTAAAGGCTGAGGGTATAAAGATACCCAAAGTTTGAGCACAATTGCAAGATGTTAACACGTGCCACTGGGACCTCAATGAAAAACATATACATATGATACAAAATGATGATAAATTTAGTGCGAAACATAAGATTATGCCATTTTAATCTTTAAAATTTGTGGAAAAAGCTAATACAGAAAAATTTGACTTTGTGCGTGAGCTTTTTTTTATCGAATCACCATATAATTAAGATTTTATCTAATTTTAATTAAAATTTTATCAAAATATGATACAGGGATATGCGGTTGTAAAAAAGTCATAACCCTAATATACATATTGTATATAAAAAGTGACAAGTCATATGTAACAAGTAAAAAAGAGGTAACTTCGGCCGGACCGAACTTTTTATACCTTCCATTATTTAACACTCTTATCGGTCGTTCGGTACAGTTATATGGGGGATACAATAATACGTGGACATATGTCAATAATTTTTGTTGGAGAAGTTTATTGATCGCTGGGAACCCTAAATGATAAATTATAGCTAATTCCGTCTGCAAATGTAGCTAAAAACGTCAAAATACTTCAAAACGGGCGGCATCGTTATATGGGGCTATACCAAAACGTTGACATATATTGGCAATTTTTACTGGAGAAGTTTTTTGGTCATTGGGAATAATATGGGAAGAATAATAAGGCAGCAGGAGCTGATGGTCTACCAGCCGAGCTGTTTAAAACCGGAGGCGACAGGCTGATAAAGTGTATGCATCAGCTAGTTAGCTCCATTTGGCAGGAAGAACGCGCACCCGACGATTGAAACCTGAGCACCCTGTGCCCCGTCCATACGAACGGTGATAAGACTTTATGCTCCAACTATAGGGCCATCAGAAGTTCTCCCTATCGCCTACAAGATAGTGTCAGGAATATTGTGCGAACGACTAAAGCCCATGGTCAACGAAATAATTGGACCTTGCCAATGCGGCTTTAGACATGGCTAGTCCACCATCGACCAGATATTTACCCTGCGGCAAATCCTGGAGACGACCCAAGAGATGCAGATCGACACCTATCACCATTTTGTCGATTACAAAGCAGCCTTCTACAGCCCGCTACGTTCAAAGGTATTCGAAGCCATGTCTGAATTTGGTATCCCCGCAAAGCGCATTCGGCTTTGTAAAATGACTCTATCTGACACGAGATCTTTAGTTAAAATAGGAAAGAACCTCTCCGAAGAGTTTTGTACCAATAGAGGTTTCAGGCAAGGAGACAGCCTTTCGTGTGATCTTTTTAACATCCTGCTAGAAAATTTTATTCGAGAGGCAAACGTCAAAAGAAGTGGCACAATCTACACCAATAGCCACATGTTACTTGCTTATGCTGATGACATAGACATCATGGGACGATCAGTAAAAGAAGTAACCGATACCTTTATGAAGGTCGAAGGAGAATCTGCTAAAGTGGGTCTGGCGGTAAACGGCGAGAAGACCAAGCTAATGGTGTCGACGCAAGTTTGAGGTAGCAAAAGACTTCGTATGTATACCTCGGCACCGTAAACACAACAAACGACATCAGTTGTGAAAAAAAGAAGAATTGTATTTGCCAACATATGCTACTTTGGCTTATGTAAGCACTTTATAAACAAAGCCACAACTCGTCAAACAAAAATAACGCTTTACAAAACACTGATACTACCCGTGCTGATGTATGGTTCCGAAGCCTGGGTACTTGCTTGGCATGTTTCAGAGAAAAATTCTTCGAATTATCTACGGACCAATATGCGTTAACGGTGAATATAGACGTCGCATGAACCACGAGCTGTGTCAGCTATACAACGACATCACTATAGACGTATCAAGATACAGCGATTGCGTTGGCTAGGTCATGTCATAAGAATGAGCGATGATGAACCCACTAAAAAGAATTGGCATTCCAAAGAATAGATGGCGCAAACAAGTGGATGAAGAGATGATAAGGCGCGGTATTCCAGAAAGAGAAGCACTAAACAGAGAGAATTAGAGATCTTTTCTTAGTTCGGTCTATGGAACAAATGTTCTGTAATGGGCCAGCTAAGTAAATAAGTAAGCTAGTTTGGTCAAAAAATGTAGATAAAATCTTCAAAATACCTTAATTCGGGTGGTACCGTTATGTGTGGGCTATATTAAAATGTGGCCTATGGAAAAAAGACACTCGGTTGCAAAATTTTAGTGTTCTATCTCAATTATTGCGGTCGCTAGAGTGTTTACAACAGACGGACATACGGACATTGCGCCTTAGAATTTTATCCTAATCAAGAATATATATACTTTATAGGGCCGCTAATGGTTAGTTCGATGTGTTACAAACATACTACATTGAAGGTTATGAAAACATATCGCGTAAAGTACCAATTAACGAAATCAATCCTCGTTTCGACAACATAACGTCAAAGTATTGCCTACTCAATGCAAACAGCCGCAAAATCCATGCTTGGATACTAGAGTCTTCCACCAAGGAACCCATATTTTGACAAGAGGTGTAGTGCATGGGAGAGGTATCCGCAGAAAATGAGAGAAATGGTAAAGCGGAAAGTGTGAAAAAATCGAGATATACGGGAATCTCAATATTCTACCAAAGAGTAAAGAACGTCAAAATATACGACGTTGTGATTATTATAAGTTGGTTTTGACCAACAAGTTTGTAAGACATCGAATATGGACTCAAGCTGAAATAAACACAAAGATGTAAAATTCTGCAGTCCAACAATAAAAAACGCCGACATCGAAATAATCGTTGTAGACTTATACTTATATATACAGGTGGCAAAACGACGGAGAACCGCAATAGTCCGTAATATATTCCATTTGTCAATGTTTGGTAATCACGCTACGGGTCGCATTTTCCGAACCGATCGTCACGAAATATTAGTGGTTGAAGGGGGTCCTGAAGAGGAAGAATCATATTGGTTTTAGTGATGGCCGGATCATACTCAGAGGTCGGAATGGGCAAAAAACTTCTATGGAGAAAAAGTCAAGGGTTTTCATGCGAATATCTCAGTTTCTAATATACATAGGTATTCCAAAAGCAAGGCCTGTCAATGGAAGAAGAAAAAATCACTATGACAAAAATGCAAAGGTTGGCGTAAGTGGTCAAAGAATGGAGATATCGCAATAGTCGATAATACATCCCGTTTTCCCGTTATATGCGGGCTATACCAAAACCTGGACTTATGTCCACACTTTTTGATGGGAAAGTTTCCCGAGCAATGAGAACTTCACATACCATACTATAGCCCCTTCGTACCGAAAATGTAGATAAAAACTTCAAAATACCTGAAATCGGGATGTACCGTTATATGGGGGATGTAACAAAACCTGGACCTATGTCCACAATTTTTGGTGCATAAGGTTTCTGACTTCATCGTGGTGTTTTATGTGGGTACCTGCCACACAGCGCTTTTAACACCGGGTACAAAAAGTACGAGTACCAATTCGCTCACACGTATTTGGACGCGATCGCCTTCTTGTTGGGAGCGGAGCCTATCTAAACTCCTAACTTTCTATGGGTCAGGTACCCGGTTGAAGTGCATCTCCACACTCGAGCCGAAGCTCCCCAATAGCCACCGCGATGCTTCCACAAGGGGCCCAACACCAACTGCTAGGCCAGACCCAAGGATCTGGGGGCACCTGGCACACGCGGTACCAAAATATATACTCCTGTCAGGCTTCAAATGACCACTACCAGTTGGACTCCAAACAGCCCCGGACTGGTGACCTCCACCAATTCACCCAGGAGGAACTACCTCCACTAAGTCCAGTCCTTCTCCTAACAACTAAAGGTCCGACTGTCTTCAAGTGCCCTACTGAAATCCCATACCGCCGCTCCATACGTGATACCCATATTGACTAAATCTCTAATGTCATCATAGTACCGGCATTCCGTCAGTATATGCCGCCAGTCTTCAGTCATCCCACACCCACACAAATCTGTCCCGGACAGGCATCTTGCATGCAAAAATGCATTTTGAGAGCCATGCCCCGTCAGTAAGAATAAATTCGTGCGTCACCCTCCCTTTGTCGCTGTCCGTCCACTGCGCCGCCTAACATTCCCATCCAACAAATCAGAAGGCCCGAGCCAATCATCCTCAGACAGTTGCAAGCCACGCTTCAGCTTATACAGAACAGTCCTACATCTCACTTCCAGGTCAAAGGGCAGGGAGCCAAGTAACACGTGCATTGCGTCCGTGGACAAAGTGCGACACACTGTCATACTAACATGACCACACGTTGACACGACGAGAGCCTTCTGCGTCCAACAACAGACTTTGCTGTGGCGTACCACACAGGTGCACCATATGTCGCAGATGCAACAAACAGCCCAATTTATATGGTACACACGGAACGCCTGCTCAAACCCCAGTCGGTCCGTAAGACCCGTCAAATTGTCAACTTGTTCTTCAAGCGATCAAAGTGTGGCAAGAGGTTCATTCTCTCGGCCATCGTTATACCTGACATACCCGCCTTACGTACCGTATGCCGTGGTCACCAAATCGAACGTGGGGAGGTCGACTGTGCGCTAATCTGTCTTTCAGCAGCATTAGCTCAGTCTACTCCCTAAACACTAGAACCCGAAATACCAAATTACAGTCAATTCAGACCGAAAATGTACACAAAACTTCGAAATACCTGGAATCGGGTGATACCGCTATATGAGGGTTATAGGAAATACTGGACCCATATTCATGATTTTTTTGGCTATCGAATTTTTTGCTTATTTTAGGCATTTATAACTGAGCACTGATTTTCATCGACGGATTCCTTGCACGACCCATTAATTAAATTTATAGTTTTATAGTTTTTTATATCCTTTTCAGGTGATTTTTGAGTTATTCACCTAAAGTTTAATTATTGCATTAACTTGCCTTTAGTATGATAAGAAAGGACACTACTGTGGCACATTTCATTTTGAAAACATGAACAGAAAAAAACGAATGTTCCAATACGTTACTGCTATCAAGACGCCGATGAAACTGAAATCCGCCAAGTAAAATTAAAATTACAGCCCACAAATCGCAGTGATGACCATGAATGCTTATCATCAATGGAACAGTTAATAAATAAAACATTTCGAATTTCATGCATGCATTTATTTGCAAATTTTATTATAAACAACTAAAATGAAGTATGCGAAAAAACGTTTTAATCAGTAACATTGAACATTAAATCGATATTTCTGTAACGGCCTCATGTCAGAATTTATTGTCTCATTACAACTCTGTCGGCATCGTGACGAATCGATACATCAACTATGCTCATGTTGGGTGTTAAGAATTGTACCAAACGATCAACACCTTGGCGTGGCAAACGATCGAAGGGATAACCCATGGGACGACGATCCGGATAGAGACGATCACGTACACCACAGTATGAGGCAGCATCACTGCAGGCACCAACCAAAGTTTGATCAACCTAAAAGGCAAGAATAATTTATTTTATAAATTAACATTTATGTACAAAATTGTTTTCAGTACTTACCCGATCATCTTCATAATTGGAGACCATGACAAACAATTCACAACGCATGCCACCGGGCAAACCCTTGGGTATCAACATGTGCTCAGGCCAGCCACAACCACAGAAATTGAATTCCAATTCTTCGGGGCTACCTGCGGTTGGACGATTGGCTTCCAAGTTACGGAAGGTACGTTCAAATGGTATGGTTACACTGGATTGGTTGGAACGGCGACGAATGGTGTTTTGACCAGGATTCACTAGGGTTTGGAGAATTGATTATTAATAACATTTTGAAATAAGGTACAGTAGAACTTCGATAATTCATAATCCAAGGGACCGCCAATTTTATACGAAATATCGAGGATTTCGAATTACCGAGGTACGAATTATTGCGATTCTACTGTGTTTTTTTTAATTACTTACATTGCACAACAAATTTATCCAACTCAACCATCATCAAACGTTGATCCCGGAACAACCATGGCTGGCCACGTTCATCAGTCTTTGGTGCCAAGAAGATGCGAACCGTGCCGAATCGTTGAGCTCCACTGTCATTGTTTACATTAATGGTGTAGGTGAATGGTGTGTGTTGCAAATGTGTGAAACGGGCAAAGACATTACCGCGTGGCACAAAGTCCATACCACGTGACAAATCAACATCAGATTGTTGCCAGAATGTGGTCAACACATTTGGTTGGCCACCATCTGTGCTAACCTGAAGACCAGCTATGGATATACCATCATATTGTAATTGGGGCAAAGTGTAGGGAGTCAAACGGCTCTTGTGTTCCTGGAAGATGTCATCAATGTAGGCATGCCATCTGTAGAAAATAGGATCACGCATGGCGGTGGCAGAATCACCCATTACACCAAATGATTCCAAGTGACGATGATCAGGATCATGGGCATAGGAAATGAAAACATGACCCATATTGTGGAAGTCACCATATACCGATTGATTGGGAGAAATAATGGAGGCCTCCATCATATTGCCCAGAATATCAATACCACGCGTTTCATCCAAGGGGATGCGATTACCGCTGGCATCAACCACAAAGCCTTGATGGATAGCTTCAAAAATACGATCGCGCCATCTTTCCAAGTCGGCCAAGTCCAAATTAATTTGATCCAATTCACGATTCAAATCCCTCAGAGGTGTGTTGTCGAAACGTGGAGGCCAAGCACGACTGGCAACCAAGGAATCCATCTTGGGAAAATAACCCTCAGCAATTGGTTCGCGGAAGTTATTGAATCTTGTCACACGGGCCAAATTGTTGCTGAAACGTTCCATATTGTAGCGGGCAATAATCTGTTGATGCATATAATAGAAGAGTTCACCGCGACGATCCTTGTCGACAATGCGACGATCTCCCGCTTCGAAAGGATATACCAAATGCCAATGCCAGTGATGTAAATTAATACCCATATCTTCACGGAAATACCATAGACGATGTTCTGGATCTAAATCGGAGGCGGTATAATCACGTGGCACCACAATTGGCATACGAGAACCATCGGGAACAACTGTGGCCTCTTCTCTCACCTGACGGAAGACCTGGGAATCCACGAACTTATCGGGGAAGTTTTGGGCAAATGATGGTAAATCCAAACCCTTGGTATCTTCACGATGCAACAAGGCCACAGAAAGAGCATAATTGAACAAGTAAGGATTGACACGATCACGAGCATAAACAGCAACACTGAGTAAATCATCAACGGTACGCATGCCAAGGAAAATATCAATTAAACGTCCAGCAATGCGGCGATGACGTGGTACAAACAACGAGAATTGTTCATCACGACCCATGCGTAAATCGGGCAGGGATATTTCACGTACCGGCACACGTTGTTCAGCCTTTTCACCGAAACGACTTTGGATTTCAGTGCCCAATCGTTCGTAACGTTTAGTCAAGTACTTGTCGGGAACATCGAATACGGTGGATGTTGTGCCCTTTTGCATGAACACAGGTTCAGTTGGGCGGTCGAACAACAACAAAAGATTCTTTTTGTCAGTCATGGTTATTGCGATGGTTTTTATGAAATTTAGAAATCAAAGAAAAACGATTCTTATGAAATGTCCGAATTAGTGAACTGTATTTCACTTCTTCGGTGAAGGCACTGATGACTTTTGGGATTATTTCTGGGGTTTTTATACTAAAATTTGTTTGCAGTCGCATAGATAAACTTTTTTAATTCCCAAATAATGCACTTGCAGAAATCTAAAAATTGTGGTTTACTGTCAAAATGTTTGCGGTTATTCGTTGTCCAAAAAATGCGATAAAACACTATTTGACAACATTTGATAAGAACGTATGCAAAACATTTTGTTTTGATATTAGTGTGCGAATTTTTCTTCCAAAGTTTGCAAAAATTTCTTCCAAATGACATTTGTCGCAATAAGAATTTGCTCTTAATGCATTAAGATAAAACTTTAGTAAATTCCCATGAAATAAACAAGTGAAAAAAGGCTATAGTCGGGCCGGGGCCGACTATGTGATACCCTACGCCACTGCTCCTGTGCAGCTTCTCACGAGTGAGAAACATTTATTTTAGGGAGATACTAAAGTTTTCACCTATCTGTCTTTTATACCAAATGAGTTAAGGCGAACTGAACCAAAATAATTATACCCTACACCACTACGTGGGGAGTAGAGTGGGGCGATTTGAACACCATCACGGGCGCCTGGAGTTTCTGATTCTTGGGATTGTACTGAGCAAAAAAGTCAACTAGACCATATGTCTACGGTGAAAATCGAGCCCCCGGATTTTGACTTGAAGTTTTTTTTCAAGGATTTTTGGATATTTTGGCATATAACAACCAAACCAGTAAGATTTTCGATCCAACACAAAGACAACAATTGTAGCCAAGACAATAATAAAGAACTCTCTAGTACATCGCAAAAGCATTGGAACGCTCCTTCAGGTAGTTATGGCCTCGAGAAGGTGCACATTTTTCGGAAAATATCGATAAACGACACTGTGCTACAAAATGGAACTCAAAGTCAGTGGGTGGAAAATTTCTTTTGGAGATGAAAGCCCTTGGTGAGTGTACTGAGAACCCAAAAGGAAATTTTCACCATAGGTCAAGTTTCCGAGATATTGCGTGATTAATGATTTAATTTTGGCCCCTTAATTTGTGATCAAATAGCTTTATATCTCTCTAAAGCGTTATTGTAGCTTCATTTTGATATTACATGTCTTCAGTCAAATCGAATGGTGAATCTTTTTGTAGAATATTTCATCCTTCTAACTCAATTCCTTTCATGTCCTTTTCGTCCTTTATTTTTTGAAGCGTAGTAAAAGTACCACAAGGCGAGATTTTAAAGCATCCAAATATTCTACAAAAATGTTGTTCAGAAGATTTTAGGTACGGTTCTCATTGATGACCAATCGATATTTCCCCGTTTTCATGGTCCTTTTTGACATTTTACTGGTTTTTGTTCAGAAAACTATGTTTTGTTTTTATGTATATTCGTTATTGGTCTGTGGTACTTCTAAAATACTTACCATAAATAGCTCTTGTAATGACGAACACGTTAATAACAAATTTTATTGGAGGACAGATCCGGTTATCTAAATTTTTGAACCGGATATTCTGATATTAAAACCGATTTTGGAACCGGTTTTAAGTAACCGATTAACCGAATATGTAATATCATTAGAAAGCTAATAAAATGGTCAATCAAATGACAGCAAGTAGCTGATTACAACTTTGTCGGTTACGAAGCTTTCCAAAATAAATATTGAACAAAACAAAAAACATTATAGTTTTGGATAAAATGTAGGAAAAATTAGAAATAGAACATTTTATAATTTTGCGCTATGGAAAAATGAAAATGATAAGGACAGTTATTGACATGGTTCAAACTTCTGAGTTATGGCGAAATTAATTCATTCTTGATGAACTTTAAGTGCATGATATAAAAACAACATAACACAAATTCATCTCGCCATAACTCAGAAGTTTGACCTATGACATAACAGCCTTTCCAGATTTATAATATTATCTTAATCGACTTTCATCGCCAAAAAGAACCCAGTGATATTTTACATCAAAATCGGTTTAAGAACGCGGTTTTTTTGTTGTAATCAGCTACTTGCTGTCATTTGATTGACCATTTTATTAGCTTTCTAATGATATTACATATTCGGTTAATCGGTTACTTAAAACCGGTTCCAAAATCGGTTTTAATATCAGAATATCCGGTTCAAAAATTTAGATAACCGGATCTGTCCTCCAATAAAATTTGTTATTAACGTGTTCGTCATTACAAGAGCTATTTATGGTAAGTATTTCAGAAGTACCACAGACCAATAACGAATATACATAAAAACAAAACATAGTTTTCTGAACAAAAACCAGTAAAATGTCAAAAAGGACCATGAAAACGGGGAAATATCGATTGGTCATCAATGAGAACCGTACCTAAAATCTTCTGAACAACATTTTTGTAGAATATTTGGATGCTGTAAAATCTCGCCTTGTGGTACTTTTACTACGCTTCAAAAAATAAAGGACGAAAAGGACATGAAAGGAATTGAGTTAGAAGGATGAAATATTCTACAAAAAGATTCACCATTCGATTTGACTGAAGACATGTAATATCAAAATGAAGCTACAATAACGCTTTAGAGAGATATAAAGCTATTTGATCACAAATTAAGGGGCCAAAATTAAATCATTAATCACGCAATATCTCGGAAACTTGACCTATGGTGAAAATTTCCTTTTGGGTTCTCAGTACACTCACCAAGGGCTTTCATCTCCAAAAGAAATTTTCCACCCACTGACTTTGAGTTCCATTTTGTAGCACAGTGTCGTTTATCGATATTTTCCGAAAAATGTGCACCTTCTCGAGGCCATAACTACCTGAAGGAGCGTTCCAATGCTTTTGCGATGTACTAGAGAGTTCTTTATTATTGTCTTGGCTACAATTGTTGTCTTTGTGTTGGATCGAAAATCTTACTGGTTTGGTTGTTATATGCCAAAATATCCAAAAATCCTTGAAAAAAAACTTCAAGTCAAAATCCGGGGGCTCGATTTTCACCGTAGACATATGGTCTAGTTGACTTTTTTGCTCAGTACAATCCCAAGAATCAGAATCTCCAGGCGCCCGATAACACTTTTTTCCTTCCATACAAATCGCCCCGGCCTAGTGGGGAGGGTATTATAAGTTGGTTTTGGCCAAAAAGTTTGTAACGCATCGAAATAATGGTCGTAGACCCATACTTATATATATATCAAAATGAATGTCTCGACGAGCTGAGTCGATCTGGCTATGTGTGTCCGTCCGTCCGACTGTCCGTCCGTCTGTCCATCTAAACCTTGTAATCACGCTACAGGTCGCAATTTTAATCGGATCGTTACGAAATTTTGGGTGTTGATGAGGGTCCCGGAGGGGAAGAAGCCTATTGATTTTAGTGGTGGTCGGATAATATTAAGGGGTCGCAATGGGCAAAAAACTTATGTGGATAAAAAGACAACGTTTTATTCCAAAGCGAATATGTCAGCTTCTGTATGGGGTATACCAAAAGCAAAACATGACAATGAAAGTAGAAAATATCACCTTTACAGCAATGTAACGTAGGTTGTCGTGGGTGGTCTAACAACGAAGATATCGCAATAGTCGCTAATAAAACCCAACTTCTCATTTTTGCGATTTTAATAATAATGACGGATATCACACCTTTGGTTGGGGACCTTCTAAAAGCAAAGCCTGACTAAGAAAGTAGAAAATCCCATCTTTGAAATTATGCAAAGTAGGTTGGCGTAGGTAGTCAAATAATAGAGATATCGCAATAGTCGTTAATGCATCCCTTTTTTCCACTTTTTCTGCAATCACACTACAGGTCGGAATTTTGATCGGATGATCACGAAATTTTCTCACAGAGATAGAAGCCTATTGATGTTGGTGTAGTCGACAGTAGTCAAATATAAAATTAAATATTAATTATTTTGGTTCAGTTCGCCCTAAGTTATTGGTATAAAAGCCAGATAGGTGAAAACTTTCGTATCTCCACAAAATAAATGTTTTCGAGTGAAAAGATTATTTACAGAGGTAGTGGTGTAGGGGCCACTACCCCGTACCGACTATAGCCTTTTCTCACTTGTTAATATTTCATTTTTTATTTGACTACTGTCGACATCTACTTGGTACTGCTTGAAAGCGTTGCTGGTCTTCTTGATTAGCATTTTACATGTCTTAATTACACCAAATTGAAGCAGAGGTATTTGCCATTAAAGTAAAAACTTCAAAATATTAAAATTGTAATAACTTAGCGCTTTTTGTAATAACTCTGATATTTTACCATAAATGTCACATTTTGTATTAATTTAAAACTCAGATTGTTTAGTTTCATTATCAAGCTCTCTCCTTGGAATAAGTCCAACAGATGCAGAAATATCCGAAATGGAAATAAAATGCCAAAAATTGGAAATTGGGATATGCCAGTTTCTTTTTCAACATCACAAGTTTTTCATCAATTTTGGTAACGCAATTGAGAACATTTTAAAACTCAGAATATCTGCAATTTGGAAACGCATCCAACCAAAGCTGAGATACTCGTCAGTACAATGCAAATAAAAATATGGGAAAGTGGTATGTGCGTCAACGTATTTTGCATCATAATAAAGGCGATATTTCCTCATCCATTGACGGACTTTCCTTTCGGGATGCGACTACTTGAAGCGGAGATATTCGCATAAGAATAAAACTTTGAATTTTTGTTGAAATAAGTTGTTTGCCCATTCGGGCTCTTGAATATTATCCGACCATCACCGAACTCAATATGCTTCGTCCTATCAAAATTGCGACCTGCAGCGTGATTACAAAAAATGGAAAATGGGTTGCATTACCGAATTTCGCGATATCTCCGTTGTTAGACCACCTACGTCAACCTATTTTGCAACAATGTAAAGGAAATACGATGTCCTTCTTCCACAAAGGGGACAAATTCAAAAAAAAAAACGGCGCTTAATAGAAAAATCAAAACATAATTTTTTCTTAATCTCTCTTGACAGGGTTAAAGGTTACAAAATTCTACCTCAGTATCCAAAATAGCAATATCGTATGTTGTTTACTTTTCTTGTTGCACTGTGTTAAAGTTGAGCATTTTTTCAAGTTTTTGTCAGCATTACGTAGTTTTTATGATATAAAATTGCGATTTTTAGTATCTCAATATTTTAGAATAAAATTGTTTTGGGAAAAGTGTTATAGAAATCCGTTTAAAAAGTCGTCAAAATGTGTCCAGATTTTGCATAATTTTGAAATGTATTGGAGTATAACAAAAAAGAGGGTCGAGAAGGTCGTGAGAAATTTGTATTTGCGTCTTGCTTGCGCATTTTGAGTTATGCCAAAAATGGTGGAAATAGCCTTGGGTCAAATTTTTGCATTTTGGGATTTTTGTCTTCATTTTCACTGTTATTGTTGTACAGTATGTCTTGTTTTGGCTTAATGTCTGTGTTCACCCTACATAAGACAATATGTACACGTCCACCATTATGTTATAGATACTATATAATGATTTATATGAAATGATGGAGATGCACAAAGGGTAAAATCGCAAAAAATGGAGTTTAATTAAAACAAGAAAGCAAAGACTATAGTCGGACGGGGCGACCATGTGATACCCTACACCACTACCCCTGTGAATTAGCTTTCAGCAAATCAAAATTCATTTATGGAACGAATAAACGTATTGTAATAAATAACTTTGTGGATTCTGCCACCTTATCACATCAAGCTTAAATAATAATAAAATAATTGTTCCACCAATATCCCATAAGGGATATTCATACTTCCTGATATGGGACCTTCAGTTTATCGCCGAGTCCGAATGGCGTGCCCTAAGCCACCACTTGTAGAGAAGTTTTACATGACTGAAATACACAGAAAATTTCGATAACATTACTGAGGGGTATTTTCCCACCGTTTGAAGTTACCTGACCGGGGAATCGATCAACAGTGGTAAAATACATCTTAGTAATGTTGACGACATTTCCTGAGTATTTCAGCCATGAAAAACTTCTCTACAAGTGGTGTCTTAAATATTAAATATTAACTTGGCGGTAAATTGTCGAATGTATAAATCCTAAAATTGTACGCCAGGAGGAGATCAGTGAGTGCCTTCACCTTCACCAAAATTAATATTTCAAAAAACTTTAACGGTAGCGACACCGAGAACATTTTGAAAAAAAACGTGGCGAAGCGACCCCATGCTGCACTATATCGCACCTGTTCAACAATTTACTATTTTTCAGTAGAGACAAAAACTGTTGGTACATAAGTAGTAGTATGAAAAGTGAAATACCGGTATTTTTGACGAAAGAATAGACAAAGAAATGACAGATTTATACAGTGGGTAGGGTAATTTATTTTCTAAATAAAAAGTTAAAATTTTTAGATACTACCATTCTGTTGAACAAGTGCGATATGTATAAAAAAACCAATTGTATATAAAAAACCAATTATTAAGCAGTAGCCCCGTTATCTAGAAAAAACTCATTATTGCAATTTGTATCAGTGGAAAGGTCAGTCGTTCTTTTTTTATATGTAGGCTACTTTGGTGGTATATGCCCTCCAGAAATTAAAATATGGACCAAATATAAAATGTATATATCTTTCATACAAAAGTAATGGTCCATTTCATCCGCTAAATTATATCAGATCATCATCCAAAATTGTAGGCATCTTCTTCGAACTAAAGTCTTACCTCGTGCAAAATTTCGTGACTATTGAGTTATAATTGCGACCTCTAGCGTATTTATTATCAGGGGTGCCAAGTTGGTGGTTTTTCCGCTACTTGTGGTGATTTTGGAAGTACAAAAACCACTGTTCAAGCAGGAATGTCAACTGTTTTAAGGTAAAAATCGCTACAGACCTTTTTTTTTCCATTTACAATTCTTTATTACAATTTACATTTGAAGCCCCAGCGCCAAAAAGCTTTATAGGGGCAAAACTGACAACCATCAAAATTACATTTCATATAAACATACATACATGCTTGTGTAAGAATTTGGATTAAAAAAAAATAAAATAAAATTTACGAAAGAAGTGTGTCTATTTTTGTCAATAAATATTTTTTTAAATTAGTTTTAAAAGAAAAAATTGAATTTGAGTTTTTTATTTCAAGTGGCAATTTGTTGTACTCACTTGGTCCAGCAAAACCAATTCGCTGCTTTGTGGTCTCAAAACGACACCTGACAACATGAAGTTGGTCAGATTGACGTGTGTTTCTTGCAGTTCTTTCCCGATTACCAGCGAACTCTATTGATCTTGTACCTCTGTCTCTTGTAGACTTGAAAACATATGTCAAAATTTGCTGCATATATAACCCTTTTATCGGCAGAATATTTTTAATTTTACTTCTATAAAGTCGCAGGGAAGAATAACGCCTTGGCAGATTCATAACAATTTTTAAGGCAGTATTCTGTGTTCGTTGCAATTCTCTTAATGCGCTATTGTTTTTATAGGCATATATTCCTGGTAGATACGTAAGGTGGGAGTGAATCAATGCTTGATATATCAATAACTTGGTATCAGTACTCAACAATCGGTTAAACTTCCGTAGAATACCTGTTGCAGCAGAAACTTTAGCCTTAACATTTTCAATGTGAGAATTCCATATCAAATTACTGCTTATAGTCACACCCAGATATTTAATTGACCTTGATTCGTTAACAGGAACGCCATTTATGTGCACAGACATAGTATCTCCACCAGTGTGAGGTTTAAACCGAATAAATTTTGTTTTTGAAGAATTTAACACCAGCGTATTTAGTCTGGCATACTCTGCCAATAAACATGAGTCGTATTCAATTTGCACTTGCAGTACTTTCTCATCCATGTATTTATAAAAGAGACTCACGTCATCAGCGTACATCACGAGTTTTCCAAAAAAAGGCAAATTCTTCAAGTCATTTATATAAAGTTTGAACAATAATGGGCCAAGAACACTTCCTTGTGGAACACCATTTCGCACACGTACCCAACTACTTTCTGCATTGCCAACTTTAACAAACTGAAAACGATTGGTTAAAAAGTCTTTAAAAAACAACAAGGTATCCTGTGTAAATCCAATACGTTCCAATTTATTAATTAATATTGTATGGTCTACGAGATCAAACGCCTTGGTAAAATCAAAAAATACACCAGCAACTCCTTTGTATCCGGAATCAAGTCCATTGCAAATATTCTCTACAATATGAAATACAGCTTCATCAGTACCGCATGCCTTTCTAAACCCAAATTGATTGGCAAATAAAATGTCGTTTTCCTCTATATATTTTACTATCTGTTCGGAAATGATTCTTTCGAAAATTTTGTCAAGGACTGATAACACAGCAACAGGTCTAAAATTTGTGATACTTTTTGAACTAGTTATCTTGGGTACTGGTATCACTTTGTGGATCTTCAAGATATCAGGATATTTTGCGCTTACGATCATACTATTGAACATTCTGTGCAATACGTCTGCTACCTCAGATTTCTTTACCAACAACATCCATGGACGTATATTATCGAACCCGCAGCTCTTTCTTGGATTTAACGCCTCAATTTCATTCAATAGACGACTTCTGTCAACTGGCTGTAAAGAAAACTGACTACTTTCCAATGCAAGTGTCCTAAACACATTAATATTGTCATCGTGATGATGCTGTATGTCTTGCCTTAACTCTTCTACAGAACGATCAAAATAACTGTTCAGCTTGTTGGCTTTGTCAACATCTTCTGTTACAGAACTACCATCCTCATCAACAATATCTCCAAGTGGCTTTTTGCTTCTACCCAATTCGTTGTTCAGAAATTGCCAAACTTTCCTTACGTCCCCGTTGCATGAAGTAATATTATTTTTATAAAAATCGTTCTTAAGGCTTCTGCTGCAAAATTTTATAACATTGCTTATCCGCTTCAACTGATTTCTAATATTTGGATCAGTTTTCTTTCTGCGCCTCAAATAAAGCAACTTTGTTTTATATTCAATCAAAGAGACCAGTTTATCTGTTAGCCACGGAGCAATACTTTGTCGTCTATTAACAAATTTCATTGTAACTTCATTACTGTGGCAAACTCCAGTTTGTATTATGTCAACAAACTTTTCACACAGTTCAGACGAATCATCAATTGCCGTTAGAATGTTTAAGTTGGTGTTCAAATATTCTGTAAACTTAGCATGGTTTACTTTTGAAATACTTTCGGGCAAATCTTCTAGGTGTACGTCAACATTTATAAAACAGCTCAGAATATTATGATCCGACAATTCGTTCTCTATACTATGAACCACAACACTACTGCTATAATTGCTAAATATCCAGTCGATGCACTTTTTTGAAACAGGACGCGTTATGTGATTATGGCAAGAATGCATATTTTAAGAACTTAAAAGATCAATCAAGTTCTTTTGCTGTTTTGTTTTATTAAAGAAATCAATATTCATATCACCGACCATCATTACAAAACCAGAATCCAAACGTTGCAACATAGTTTCAATTTTCGTAACAAAAACACCCACTCTGCACTTTGGGGATCTATAACACGAGGCTAATATTAATTTCGAGTTGTGTAAACGAATGCCAGGAAACTCAACAGCTATAACATCAACATTGTTCTCACTCTCATTAAACAATACTTTGTATCTATGAGATGATTTCATAAAAATCGACGTACCTCCATATCCATCCGACCTCTCACAGTTGACAACATTGTACCCATCAATTTGGTAAATATTTAAAAATTGGCTGCTGAACCAAGTTTCCTGGACCGCAATAATATCTGGTAATTTTTGAAGATTACATATCTCATTTTTAAATTTATTAAATTTTCCTATTGATGACACACTTCTAGCGTTTACAGATATAATATTAAGACATTTTTCCGCTTTATTTTCAACAACATATTCATTATAAAAATCTACTTTGTGAAAATATTTTGAATCCATAATAAAGTAAAGGATATTTAAATTTAAAACAAATAAAATATAAAAATTCAAATTGGCGAGTGAAAGCCATCTTCATCATCATTTTCTTCGTCTTCAGAATCATCCTCGTCTTCATCGCTTGACTCAACCTCAATTAACTTGCGTTCATGTTTGCCCTTCGATACAACTTGCTTTAAAAGATTATCAACATCGCCCATCGATTTCAACCGTATCTGTCTAGATTTTTCCTCCTTCTTTGCAAAAACTTTCCCTCCACTTGTATAGATAAACTTATACCCAACGGTTTTCAAAGATTTTGCATGATGAAAGACTTTCATCGTATCTTTAGATACAAAGTCGTTAATGTAAACAGACTTTGTTTCTAAGTGTTCTCTCAAATTCTTCTTCTCCTGCATAAACTTCAATTTGCTTTTATTGCTAACAAATTTAACAACAACAGATTTTGGATTTGCCTGGTGTTTCGTTCTCAAAAAATATGCGTCTTCCACATCATCTTCGGCAATATTCGCTCCAATGGTATTTGCTACGGCAATAACAACATCAATGGGTTTTGTTTTGTCATCAGCTGTAATACCATTGATTACACAGTCTTTCTGCACACGTACTTCGTTTAAAAACGTAACCGTCGATTGCAACTTTTTCACGTCCTCTTTGAGATTTGCATTCTCTCTTTTTAAGTTTTTAATTGTTTTTGTATTTTTCTTTACCCCTTTTAAAATGTCATCATATTGAGATGACATAAAACTCATAGTTTTTTTAAGGTCTCTCATTTCCGTGAGAATAGCCTTTATATCTGCATTGTCATTATTACTCGGAGCGCAGTATTGACACTTGAAAGGGAGAGATCTATCTTTCCATAGTTTCTCAAACTCCACTTTATTTAACTCAGTGCACTGAGAGTGGATAATTTTTTTGCATACATCGCATTGTAAAGAGTCGTCGTTTTCCAACACTTCAGTTTTACAGTGCAAACACATTTCTTTTTTCTTTTTACTTAGAAGACTTTTTCTTTGTTGTCCAGCCATATTTCAACAAACACAAATAAAATCACTGTCTCTGATGATATTTCTGTTATGTTTTAAATAATCGCTCAATGTTTACGTCTAGAAAAGTTATTTTTTTTAAGAGAGCACAAACAATTCACTGAAATGACGTCTATTCCGTATCAGGGTTGCCAGACCTATGGTGCGTATGTGGCTGTAGCGATTTTTACCACGGAACAGTTGGCATCCCTGTTTATTATTACACTACAACCAAATAATTGGATATATAAGGCTATAACTCTCTTATTTTATCATGTACACCAACACAATTGGCATCAATAGAAAGGTCAAAAGTTTATATTCCAAGTATAGCTTATTTACCCGGAATATGTCTTCCAAGAATAAAGATATAAGCTGTATTTTACAAATTTTCCCAATTTTCACACAAAAGTTGTGGTCCATTTAACCCTCTAAATATTATCTGATCATCATCTCAAATTGCAGGCTTCTTCTTCGTCATATACCCCTACCTTCTTTAAAATGTCGGACTATTATTACCTACAGAGCCGCTACAAAATTAGATACAAATTATGTTTTTGGTCCATTTTACCCGCTAAATATTTCACGATCATCACCGACAAGAATAGGGATCTATTCTGATCTGAACCCGACCTCTATACAAAATTTCGTGACGATCGGTCCATAATTGCGGCCTGGAGCGTGTTTACAATTTATAATGGACAGACGGACGGACGGACAGACACACATCTCAAAATCGCTTTATCTCGTCGAGATATGAAGATTGGTATACCACATTGGGGGTCTCCGACGAATATTTCGCGGCGTTACATGTATTTTTACCAAAACAAACTTATAATACCCTTTTCCACATTGTGGTATAGGGTATAAATATTCTGGCTAATCCTTTACTAGAGTACTTAAAATTAGTAATAAATTTAATCAATTCAAATATACCCTTTTGTAATGGAAATAAAATTTCACTGCGTGGCATAAGTATTTTTACAAAATTGTCCTATTGATTTTTAGACCTCAACAATTAAAAATTTCTTATTTATATTTTTGATTATTATTAGTTACGGTAAAAATAATATATTTCACACACACCTGTACCATTATGGACCCATCGTACATCGGACACATCGTACCACTCCTTAGGGTATCTCCCACACAAAATTTGGAACATGTAAAGTTTAAGGTTTTTTATACCCTCAGCATTTATGATAACGAGGGTATAAACACTTTCATACGGGCAAAATGTGGCTCATCGAAATAACGGTTTTAGACCTCAAGTATGTTTGGACGAAATGTGTTTCATACAATCTGGAGTCGATTTAGCCATATCCGTCCGTCTGTCTGTCTGGGTGGTGCGCACGATAACTCTCGAACGGATGAACCGATGTGGTCCAAACGTTGGCTATCGCAATATTTTGTCCAAACTTAGTTTAAGTTCGAAGATGGGTTATATCGGTCCACTCCTTCCGATACCTCCCCCACAAAAGTTCGAAAATGTTGGGAAAATTTGTGCTAACTATAACTCTTGAAGGGAGTAAACGATTTGGTTCACACTTTGCAAATCGTGAAATGTCTACTAGACTTAGATAAGGTTTCAATATGGACGCAATCGGTCCACTCCTTCGGGTACCTCCCACACAAAATTTTGGATAAGTTCAGTTTAGGGCCTGCTCTCGAATCGATTTGATTTTTGCTGTGGCAACTTGTATTCACTGCCCCCCATACGACGGTACAAGTTTCATCAGGGGCAAGTCCATACTTCCTGAAAAAATAGCCTGAAAGTTTCAAAAAATCCCTTTGACACCGTGTGTAATGGTTGGAGCGCAAGATAACACTCGAACGGTCCAACATTTGGCCTTCGTAATATTTTGTCGAAACTTAGTTTAGGTTCGAAGATAAGCTATATCGGTCCACTCCTTCCGGTACCTCCCCCACAAATGTTCAAAAATGTTCGGAAAACTTGTGCGCACGATAACTCTGGAGGAAAGTATCCGATTTGGTCCGTACTTTGAACATCATAGATCAGGTTCGAATATGGATGGCATATGTCAACTCCTTCGGGTACCTCCCGCACGGACTTCTCTCGAATCACTTTGATCTTTGTTGTAATAGATTGCATTCGCTGCCGCCCTTACGACGGTACAATTTTTTTAGGGCGCAAATCCATTCGTGCTGAGAAAATATCCCTAAAGTTACAATCGTACAAACTTTGGATCTCCTAACATTTTGTCAGAAATCATCCACAAACATCCACAAAAGTTCAACATTTTTTAAGGACAGTTTAGGATCAGTTCGAAGATCCTTTGGAAATGTACATCCGGTATTATATTTGATATTGTGAATGGATGGAAGTTTCAATTCACACAGGCTGAGGGTATATCTCTGTCGGCAAAGCCGACTGATACTTTTTTACTTATTTATATGGAGGTTATTCCAAAACGAGAATATATGGAGATGATGTTTCATAAGAATATTTTCAATCCCTTCAAAATGCACAATTCACAATTTAAGCCAGTTTAGTTGCAATTTAGGCCTAAAATAGTCTAAAACCCCAAAATTTGACTGTACCTCTATATGGGAGCTATACTAAAATATTGACTTATATTGAAAAATTTTCGCACGATGAATTCTTAGGTATTCAGAACTATAAATCCTAAATTACAGATAAAAATGTGGTCAAGACCCTCGAAATACAGGCTTTCCTTTTGGAATATGCTTAATAGAAGCGGAGATATTCCCATATGAATAAAACGTTGAATGCTCTCCACATAAGTTTTTTGCCCATTCCGACCATCACCAACATTAATAGGATGTATTACCGTCTATTACGATATCTCCGTTATTTGACCACCTTCGCCAACCTAATTTGCATCATTGTAAAGGTTGTATTTTCTACTTTTATAGTCAGACTTTGCTTTTGGAAGGTCCCCAACTAAAGCTGTGTTATTCGTTATTATAATTAAAATCGCAAAAATGAAATGTAGGATTTCATTAGCGACTATTTCGAGATATATTTGTTTTTTGACCACCTACGACAACCTACTTTACATCGTTAGAAAGAGGATATTTTCTACTTTCATTGTTAGGTTGTGATTTGCCATTCGGACCCATAAATATTATCCGACGATCACCAACATCAATAGGCTTCTTCCCCTCCTGGACCGCATCAACACCCAAAATTTGGTGACGATCCGATCAAAATTGGGACCTGTAGCGTGATTACAAAGTTTAGATGGACAGACGAACGGACCGACACACATAGCCAGATCGAGACATTCATTTTGGTATATGGTAAATTTCAAATTTCCTTTACAATTACATAAAAAAATTAAACACTTTTTTGGAGAGCACATCCGCCATTTTGGTACATGGGTTACGAAAAAAATCGTGGTTTCAAATCTGTTCGCGTTCACAAAATTGGATGCTGCACTCAAAAGTTATATGGGGTTTTACTCTCTTGTAAAGAAAAAATATTTAGAAATTCCTATTGTGTTGTAATAAGAACATGTATATACAGTGCTGCTCAAAACATTTGCAACTCAGATGCCTATATCACAGTCAGTCTATTTTTAGGGACATTTTGAGTTTTGAAATATGTTTGTTTTTGTTATTTGATTTTTAATTGACCATATTTTCAGGATTTAAAAAGCATTATTCAGTTATGAACACTTATGTTTAAAAAATGTGTGAAATATCGGAGGAACACATGTTTTAGCCTGCTCAAAACATTTGCAACTCCGTGTTACGAATATCTATGAGTTCATTTTTGATGAGTTTTTTGTATTGAATGGCATCAAATTTAATTTTATCAGAAGAAGGGGGCAAAAAGCTTTCATGAGGAGTACATTTTATCCCACATATGTTTACTTTTGATAGACAAGTATGCCGAAAACAAGACATGTCCAATTTTTTAAGAAAAACTTAAATTATGACCAGAAATTTTTATCAACGCTTTGATAAAACGGTAATTTTTGAAAATTGTGGATCCAACGAGGTCCAAAAATAAACATAGGAACATCACAATATCTAAAACAGAGCTGGATACCGCGTAAAAAGAACTAAAATCGCCATAAGATGGGAAGGAGATGCAAGGACAACAACATCTACTGCAGGGGATGATCAAAAAATTATACGAATTATTAAGCAGATCTCTCAGAGGTCATCAACAGATGTTAAAAAAAGACTTGAAACCGATAAATCTATACAAACTCCTCCGATACATACCAAAGACACCGGTGTACCAAAATAGGCAAATTTTGGGAAAACAGTAATTTCCAGGAAAAATGGAATTTTTCATAGAAATTATTCAAAAAATGTGTGGTTATATTCTTGGAGTAGTGAAACCGAGTACTCCTCCTCGATATAAATCAATATTTAAGTTATATGACTTGAAAAAATTTGATTGATCACCAGAACGAAAGATAATAGAATTAGTCCCCTTATACGAAAAAGTTGACCCAAAATGTAGAAGGTGTTTTATATTGTCCTGGAGGTATTTTTATGGACAGAAATGCTACAGGATATATGAGGTCGAGATATTTATCAGATCCAAGAACTAACAGGACAGGTAGCATGTCAAAATCTCACCATGTACACTCCAGAATTGTCGTATAACAGAATGTTTTGGCATAATACCGCTTCTAAACCTATATATAACCACGTAAAACTAGTAATTTTTTGAAAATATGCTTAAGTTCTTATCGGACGCAATCATCCATAATAATCTAAATTCATATAGGAGGTTCCGGGACTCTAATCTGGACTCTAGACTATTAAATATCGAATAATACCTTGGTATTTAACAATTATCCTTAGAGCACAGGATTCAGAAGGATATATTAATTTATTTAGTTAACTGGTTTCCTTTACGATGTCTCCAGATAATAAATAAAATGTTTAATTCACAAAAAATTATCAAAACAAAAATAATTTCTTCAGATTTTGAATAAAATTTTCCCAGTTGCAAATGTTTTGAGCAGAACCAAAAGTGAGTTCGAGCTTTGTTTTGTATATTTTTTCTAAAATAAGTGAAATTTTTGCAAATTAATTTTTAAATCTTTAAAGAGGATTCAATAAACAATCAATCTACAAAAATATTGGCATTTCAAATCCACAAACTACCTCAGAACTATATAAAATATGAACTAGTCATTCCAGTTGCAAATGTTTTGAGCAGCACTGTATGAATCGTTAGCAGCATTTGATATCTATCCGTAGATGCTAAAATAGTTGCTATATTTATTTTTATTTTCGCGGAAAATCAAAAAATATTGAAGAAATCTTGGAATAAATTTTATTTATTCTAAATCAGAGTCCAAAAAATCTCTAAAAAAATAATTTAAAAATACGTACAAAATCTAGATAACGCGTAAAAAAATGTGAGACCAAAATTATAAAGATCGCGTTTATAACTTGCATATTACAGCAACAACAAAGAACGGAAACTTATTGTTGGAAATTATTTCAAAAATGTATTTTTAGTTAAATACGAAAAATTTGAAAAATAAATGTTGGGAGTTATTCTATTATTTCGCTAAATTTCGATCCAAATGCTGAAGTATTTTGCTTAAACTTCTACGAGAAAAGTAATTAGTCATCGTGAAAGTATATTTGCTTTCTGTGATAAGCAATAGAAATAAGAAGTAGAGAGTAATATTGAAATTACAAGCAAAGAAAAACATAGAAGTTAAAAACCGTATAATTCGCGAATTGGTTTAAATCGGTTGAGGTGCATGAGCTTTTCGGATACAGGGAGTCCATGTCTATCAATAGGCATGGATTTTCCCATGTTTCATTCAGCGGCCAAAGTGTGCCATCAGTTGCATCTTACTATTCAAAAAACCTTCCAGTGGGCAAAAATTAGGCGATGTGCATATGATTATAAGGTGCATCCGATTTCAATGGCCCCCTATTAAAAATACGTCAATATAAATTATTTTAGACAGATTCGTCAAAAACTGCGGATGTGCCACCGCATTCTATTTTGGGATAAATAGGGATATTACTCCTGAATCTTTGTAATTTGTGACACACCTTTTTGGCAAATATTATAATCGCGTATAAAGGATTACATTTATGCAAAAATAATCAAAGAAAATCGCGGTTCAATTCGCGGAATTGTCAAAATATATTTTTGCAGATTTTTCTACTTTCAAGGTATCTATATCCGGCGTTTTAGTGGATAGATTCGACCGCGGAAGAGCTCATTAGATCCGGCATGTAAAAAAACTAAAATCACGCGGGGTTCAGGGGTACCTGTACGACAGTTGTAAAATTATTATCTAGTTGCACCCTCTAATTATAAGAAAAATTCGAAAAACCCAGTTTTCAAAACTTCAAAATGTCAGCATCGATTTTAGGGGATGCAGTGTATATATCGAAAAGTCATACATTAGAACCATGGGGTATTCTTCAGTTCTTTCTTTGAGCTTATGTCTGAATTTTCCGTGGTTTGACCAGAAATCAAGAAAGAACACAAAAAAACTTGTAAACTTCAACACATTTTTACCCATTTTTTAATATTACCACCAACGCAGCTTCCACGAAAATTATTTGTTATGGTCCATATTATGAGATCGTGGCTAAAACACTTCAATTAATATAAATATATTCATATTTTATAAAATATATTAACAGTTCGCGACTTATTAAATGATGAACCTCAACTTCAACGATTGAAAAACTTTTTTGAATATTACCATATATATGTATGGGTCTACGATACGTTACAAACTTTTTGAATATAAAAAATGACTGTAAGAATAACATAAAATTTTTTTATGTACCTTAGGGTGGGGTAATTTGAACACCTTATTGGGCCCTTAACGTTTATGATTCCTGGGATTGTACTGAGCAAAAAATCCACTAGACCATATGTATACTGTGAAAGTCGAGCCTCCCGATTTTGATGTTTTTTATCCACGTTTTTTTGGATATTGTGGTATATAACAGCCAAACCATTGAGATTTTCGATCCAAGAGAATAATTAAGAGCTCTCTAGTACATTGTAAAAGCATTGGAACGCTCCTTCAGGCAATTTTGGCCTTGTGGATAAAAAACTTCAAGTCGAAATCGAGAGGCTCGATTTTCATCGTAAACAAAGGGTCTGGTCTAGTGGACTTTTTTGCTCAGTACAAGCCCAGGAATCAGAAACGCGAAGAGCCCAAAGAAGGTATTTTTGCTTTCATACAAATCGCCCCGGCCTAATGTAGCTATTTTTATTTCAGAAAATATTAATAAAATAATTAAAAAGTTTATGAAGTATGCTTTTGCAAATATTAAATCTATTGCAACACTTCCAATTTTATGTGCTTTTATCTGCAAATTGGATTAAAATGCCGCATTATTTTATAACTATCTTAAATCACTATTCAAATATAATCCAATTCACATATCCATTATCATCGCTATTTGTCTTATGCATTCAATATTTTCGCGTTTTTAATTTCATTATTGTTGACGTTGTACCACCCGATTGGCATCATGTTTAATATTCACATCCACAATACTCATATTTGGTGTTAAGAAATTCGTTAAACGATCCGCACCCTGACGTGGCAGACGATCAAATGGGAAACCCATGGCACGACGATCAGGGTATTTACGATCACGTACTCCACAATAGGATGAAGCATCACTACAGCTACCAACTAGATCTTGATCGACCTAAAAAGAACAGAAATGAATCTCATAGCATACAGGAAATTGTTTTATATGCAGCGAGTGAACATACCCGATCATCTTCATAATTGGATATCATAACGAACAGCTGACAACGTAAACCTTCACCCGGCAAACCCTTGGGTATCAACATGTGCTCAGGCCAGCCACAACCACAGAAATTAAATTCCAATTCTTCTGATGTGTTTGCATTCGGTCGATTTACATCTAAATTACGGAAGGTGCGTTCGAAAGGTATCGTAACACTGGACTCCTCAGAACGACGGCGTATAGTATTCTGTCCCGGATTGACTAAAACAAGACGGAGTATTTATTTGCATCAAATGTATTTTTAGACAATTAAAATAAACAAACAAATGGAGCTAGACGTGTAAAATCAATCAAAGCACAATAATGCGACAAAATATTTCTATGTAACTTTTAATACCCTCCATCACGAATGGATAGTTTTTTGCGAGTAAGTTTTTTATCTTCTGGGAACACAAAATTTCAATTAAAAACCAATTCGGTAGAAAAATTAAAAGTAAGGTTTAAAAAAAAAATCGTAAATGGGGGCACTATTATATGAGGGCTATACCAAAATGGGCAAATTAAGGGTATTTTAACCCAGAAAAAAGGGAAAAAATCTATGTCGTGGTTTTTTAGGCGGCACCCTTCTAATGTGTTTAGTTTTGTTAGATTTTAAGATTGCCAAAGTTTTAGTAACTGGGTTAACACTTGCCACTGGGTTCTCGAGGAATGTTTTGTACCCCCAACGAAGTCTAAATATTAAATACTAAATTTTAGCCACTTCGCACAGTGCAAAATATGAGCACTTTAGCGGAACTTTACGGAAAAGGTGTAGATTCCTAAAATTTTGCACAAATGTTTATTATATTAGTGGACAGTGTGGGGCTCAAATTGGGCCACATAGACCCGCGGTTTCCTGTATCGCTCATGTAACGGTGTCTGCCGTCGTTTTACATTCATTTTTCAATCGATTTTGATGCAAATTGGTATATTGAGTTTTCAGCGGATAGAAAACTTATGTACAAAATATTTTCAATATAGGTTCGCGTTTTGGAATAGCCCCCACATGCCGGGCTCCTTCATATTGGGTATTTTAAAGGTTAAAGACAAAAATTGCAGCCGATTGTGATGCAAATGTAAATTTTAAGATGTGAGCGAATAAAAAACCTCCTCACACAAAAGCTGTCAACATACGTAGGTCCACTTCTGGGTGAAGCCCCACAACCCTACACATCTATTAAGGAGTAAAATGTCAATATTTTTGTTTTCATTTGTATCTATAATGTTTATTGACCCTTTCAGCAGGTCTGTACTATTAATTTTGTTGATAATGTCTTTCAGATCAAGTTCAGGTCTGCACTGCATTACAGCATCTAAAAATGTTGCACTATATGTAAATCACCAACATTTAGAGGTCAAAACTATGAAAAATTGCGAGAGGTTTCTTAATTTTACCGAAATTATCATTGTTAGAATTAGTGAGTCCATTTCTTCAAAACACAGTCAACAATGGCGTTCATTGTCGCGATTACCTCACTTTTGGAAAATGCAACTGAATGAAATTCCCGAAGTCTTTTTAGAAAATCTTGAATATCTCCAAAGACCGCGTGATACCGCAGCAGTTTTATAGCTTTGCGAACAGAGGAGAATCCAATCTTTCATATTATATATATCTTAACACGTGAATGTACGGAACTCACTTTTGAAATGTCCACGGAAAATAAAAAATTATAATTTTGAAAGCCTCAAAAAATCACTTCTTTCCGACTAAAATTGCACGAAAACAATAAGGGTTTGTTGCATTTCTTTAACGTGTAAAATATCATAATTGTTTTGTAAAATATTAAGAAAAATAAATCATGGCATACTGACTTACCATTTGTCCGCACCACTCCATTTTTTTAATGAATCAAAAATACATTTCTTACAAAAAAAAAATTTTTAAACAAAGGTGCAACTTTAAGTGCATTTTTAAGTCGTTTCGCGGAGTATGGACCATTTGCAGTGGAGTACTTAGCTAACGAATTCAATAAAAGTTTAATTAATTTCATGTACTTTGAAAATCCCTTAAAGTTCCACTAAACTTCCCAAATTTCGCACTGTGCTTCGGTGGGATATTGTGGCCGCAACTTTCAAAATACCGAAAATCGGGAGGTTCTGTTATATGGGACCTATATGTAGACGTGAAATTTCTACCAGACATAGATGGGGTTCCAATATGGACTCTATCGGAGAGGACAGATCGGTTACCTTCGACAAAAAATTTCGGTTAACTTCGGTTTAAGACCTGCTTTGCCTTTTGTTGCAGCCACTTGTATTCGCTGCCACCATCAAGACGGTACAAGTTTTTTCAGGGGCAAGTCAATACTGAAAATAGTTTGAAAGCAGTAAATAACCCCAATAGTACCATGTGTATTGGCTGGAGCGCACAATCACTCTCAAACGGATCAGCTTATTCGGTTCAAGATTTGGCCTTCGTAATATTTTGTCCAAACTTAGTTTTTGTTTGTACCTCCCCCACAAAAGTTGAAAAATGTTCGGAAAAATTGTGCGCACGAGTAAAAATTGTGCGGGAGTAACCGATTTGGTATATACTTTGCAAATCGTGAAATTTGAACCAGACTTAGATGAGGTGTTAATATGGAATCTATCGGTTCACTCCTTCGGGTCCACCCACACAAAATTTCGGAGATGTTCAACTTAAGACCTGCTCT
This sequence comes from Musca autumnalis, assembly GCF_047663935.1. NCBI lineage: Eukaryota > Metazoa > Arthropoda > Insecta > Diptera > Muscidae > Musca > Musca autumnalis. Next base: position 40,255,581 of record NW_027412088.1, on the reverse strand, counting down.
CGAACCGCTTTGATTTTTGATGCAGTCACTTGTATTCGCTGCCACCATACTTCCTGAGAAAATAGCCCGAACATTGGATCGCACTATAACTCTTCAACTGATCAACCGATTTGTTCCAACATTTGGCTTCGTATTATTATACCCTCCACCATACGGAGGGTTAATTAAATTTGTCATTCCGTTTGTCACACATCGAAATATTCGTCGGAGACCCTATAAAGTATATATTATTGATCAGCATAAAATTCTATGTCGATTTGACCATGTCCGTCTGTCCGTCCGTCCGTCCGTCCGTCTGTCTGTCTGTTGAGATCAAGACACAGCTCGCAATTTTAAAGACAGAGAGTCAAAATTTGGTACAGAAGTTTTTATTACTTGCTTGGTATTGAAAGTGGGATATATAGTTGGTATTGAAAATGGGATATATCGGTCCACGTTTTGATATAGCCCCCATAGGACGGTACCTCCCGATTTTCGGTATTTTTAAGGTTTTAGCTTCATTATCCTACCAAAATGGCTGAAATTTGGTACGTAGTCTTCTTTAGGGGTATAAAACTTTCCCCCAGAATTTTGTCGGTATCGGTCCACACCTTCATATAGCCCCCATAGAACGGTACCTCCCGATTTTCGGTATTTTTAAGGTTTTAGCTTCATTATCCTACCAAAATGGATGAAATTTGGTACGTAGTCTTCTTTATGGGTACAAAACTTTCCCCCAGAATTTTGTCGGTATCGGTCCACACCTTCATATAGCCCCCATATAACGGTACCTTCCGATTTTCGGTATTTTGAAGGTTTTAGCTTCATTATCACACCGAAATGGCTGAAATTTGGTACTTAGTCTTCTTTAGGGTATAAAACTTTTCCCCAGAACTTTGTCGGTATCGGTCCATGTCTTCATATAGCCCCCATAGAACGGTACCTCCAGATTTTCGGTATGTTGAACGTTGTGGCCTCAATATGCCACCGAAATGGCTGAAATTTGGTATTTAGACTTCGTTGGGGGTACTCAAACTTCCCCTTTAAATTTGTCTTTATAGGTCCACGCCTTCATATAGCCCCCATGGAAAAGTACCTCCCGATTTTTCGTCTTTTGAAGGTTATGTCTTCAGTATTCCACCAAAATGGCTGAAATTTGGTATTTAGTATTCAATGTGATATAAAACTGTTCGCCAGAAATTTGTCTGTATAGGTCCACGGTTTCATAGTGCCCCATTTCTGACTAAAATTCGTCGGTATAAGTCCACGTTTCGATATAGCCCCCATAGAACGGTACCTCCAGATTTTCGTAATATTGAAGATTGTGACGTCAATATCCAACCGAAATGGCTGAAATTAGTTATTTCGTCTTCCAAGAGTTATAAAATATTCCAGAAGAGTATTATTAGTATAGGTACACGTCTTACTATATCCCCATAGAAGCTTACTTCTTACCGAAATATAGGAAATTTGGTATTTAGTCTTCGTTGAGCCTAAAAACTTTCCGTCAGAAATTTGTCGGTATAGATCGACGTTTTGAATGAAATAGCCCCCATAGAATGGTGCCTCACATTGTTTTACCGAAATTGCTGAAATTTGGTATTAAGTCTTCTTCATACACGAAAGGAAACTAATTATTCCATTTTACTTCAATACAACTTGTGGTGGAGGGTATAACAACTTAACGCCGTTCTTACTTGTTTTTTCCAAACTTAGTTCGAAGATGGGCAATATCGATTTTTATAAACTCCACAATACTATGGAGGGTATAATTAAATTTGTCATTCCGTTTGTAACACATCGAAATATTCGTCGGAGACCCTATAAAGTATATATATTCTTGATCAGGGTTAAATTCTAAGTCGATCTGACCATGTCCGTCTGTCCGTCCGTCTGTCTGTTGAAATCGAGATAAAGCTCGCAATTTTTAAGATAGAGCTTTGTGACTTAGTATAGAAGTTTTTATTACTCCTAGGATGTTTGGTATTGCAAACGGGCTATATCGGTCCACGTTTTAGTATAGCCACCATAGAACGGTACCTCCCGATTTTCGGTATTTTCAAGTTTATAGCTTCATTATTCCACCGAAATGGCTGAAATTTGTTGTTTAGTCTTTGTTGGGGCTATACAACATTCTCCCAGAATTTTGTCTGTATAGGTCCACGCCTTTATATAGCCCCCATAGAACGGTACCTCCCGATTTTCGGTATTTTTAAGTTTTTAGCTTCATTATGCCACCGAAATGGCTTAAAATTGGTATTTAGTCTTCGTTGGGGCTACAAAACATTCCCCTAGAATTTTGCCTGTATAGGTCCACGCCTTTATAAAGCCCCCATAGAAAGGTACCTCCCGATTTAGTCTTTGTTGGGGCGACAAAACATTCCCCCGATGTTCGGCATTTTGAGGGTTTTAGCACAATTATCCTACAGAAATGGATAAAATCCCGTTTATATAATTTTTCACCAGAGTGACTTTTCTTCATAGGCAGGTCATGTTCGAAGGTGGTCTATATAGCTGTACCACCCGATTTAAGGTATTTTGAGGATTTAAGGTAAATTTTTGACCGAACTATCTGGAATTTGACATTTGAAATTACCAATGGCGAGGAAATTTCTGCACTAAAAATTGCATGAGATCCCGAAACTTCTTATTGCATTTTAGTTCCGAATATTTTATGGTGGAGGGTATAATGGTTTTTACTTGTTAGTATTTTAAAGGTTTTAGAATCTGCTGTACATACATCGTCCAAATAGAATGACTGTAATATAGTATTTCGGATTGTGAACGGGTAGAAAACGTCGGTGCCCGGACATAACTCCCAAAATGATTTTGAGACTCATGTTCGTAAATGAACTCGGACATAACTCCAAAATTTGTTGGGAGTTATGTCCGCGAACACCTAGCGCACATAACGTCCAAAATATTTTGAAGAACATTTTGCAAGGGTTGAAGTCAAATGAGTTATGTCCGCGAACACCTAGCGCACATAACGTCCAAAATATTTTGAAGAACATTTTGCAAGGGTTGAAGTCAAATATATTGCAAGGCAAAGAAGATTTGGTTCGCGTAGCCGGATTTAGTATATGTGCAAGGGTAGAAGTCTTAAATCACATCTTTAAATTTGAAAACAAAATTATTAAAATTAAAAAAGGGCCAATTGGGAGTTACATATGTCTGCACATATCATCGGACATAAGTTCTAATGGTTTTGGGCGTTACGTCCTACATAAAAGGAGGACATAACTCCCAAAATTGATTTGGGAGTTATGTCCGTTGGGAGTTTTGTCACGACACCGAAAACATCGATAAAAATTGAAAATTCGTATTCCCAGTGGTCAAAAAAATTCTTTTCCAATCGAAAATGATGGATATAAGCCCTGGTAAATACTTTCCTAACAGAAAGAGGACTAATTATTCAGTTAAGAATATCTTATGGTGTAGGGAATAAAAAGCTCGGCTTAGCCTAACTTAACACTTTTTAATTGTTTATACGAGGTCTGATAAACAAAAGCCGTCATTTTACAATCTGTTTTGGGAAAAGGAAAACATAAGCGGAGGGCAAGTCCGGTGAATACGGCGGTTGAGGCATGTTAACAGTTTTGTTTTTGGCCAAAAACTCAAGCGCAAGCATCGATGTGTAAGCTTGTGCGTTATCATTTTGCAAAATCCATTATTGATTTTTAACAATTTAGTGCGTTTCTTATGCGCAAACGGCGCACAACGTCAAGGTAGTATTCCTTATTGACCTTACGCACATGTGGCAATAATTCATGACACATCACGCCATTGCAGTCGAAGAAAACTGTGAGCAAATCCATCTTCTTTGATTCATTTTTTTTTTTATAGTAAAACATCGAATAAATCGACACATCCCCAGAACTTAGCTGATTGGGATATTAATTAGGATTTCTGCATTTCTGACATTCTTTTGTGGAAACCACAGAAACATTTTTTTCGCGTTAATGCGCAAAGTCTTATTCCTACGCCGTCGCAATTTGTTGCCATATCACACTTTGTTGTGTGTGTGGTTAAAATATAATTGACCATATATGTGGTTCTGATAGTATAACGAAACTGAAAGCGTGTGAAAATTGAAATTGCATTTTTCAATGGGAGATAAGCTTATGAGCGCGACAACAATCTGAAATCACAACAATGCAATGAACTCAAAAAGTTATGACATGTAAATATGAGACCTTTTCAATTGCTCAATTTTGAAAGAATTTCATAGGTAATTTGAAGATCACCTAAATATAGGGAAACTTCTCGAGATCTTACAATGCAGTATGCAATTGGCAGATGCAATGTAATGTACGGAGGAATATGAAAGTAAGCAGAAGAAGTTAAAACATTTCAAAATTAAAAATGAAGTCTAACCGGACATCCTCAGCTTGTTTCTAATATACATATGTATCTAGGTCCATTTTCCATATACTTACATGATGCCACAAATCTATCCAATTCCACCATCATTAAACGTTGTTCACTGAATATCATTTGTTGGCCACGTTCATCGTTTTTGGGTCCCAAAAATATCCGCACCGTACCGAAACGTTGAGCACCACTGGCATTTTTCACATTTATCGTATATGTAAATGGTGTATGCTGAAGATGGGTAAAACGTGCAAAAACATTACCCCTTGGCACAAAATCCATGCCACGTGATAAATCCAAATCAGTTTGTTGCCAAAATGTCGTTAAGACATTGGGTTGTCCACCATCACTGGCCACCTGCAAACCCTCTATGGTGATACCATCGTTTTGTAACTGTGGCATGGTGTAGGGTGGTAATTTTCGCTTATGTTCTTGAAAGATGTCATCAATATTTGCGTGCCATTTATAAAATGCTGGATCACGCATTGCCGTTGCTGAATCACCCATAACACCGAACGATTCCAAATGACGATGATCGGGATCGTGGGCAAATGAAATTAGTACATGACCCATATTGTGTATATCTCCATATAGATTTCGATTTGGTGATATAGTGGATGATTCGATCATATTTCCGAGGATGTTTATGCCTTCCTCTTCGGTAAAACGTTGTTGGTTACCACTTTCCTGGAAGGAGAAATACAATAACGAAATAATTTTGGATTGTTAAACGAGTGTACATTAGGGTTAAAATTTGTTTTGCATTTCTTACAAATATCAAAAAATATCACCACATAGCCGTGTAGAGCATTGACGAATATTATGAAATATATATATATAATCTTAAATATCGGACCGTACTACATAAGTATTATAAAAGATTTTCTCCACATAGCTATATTTTAAGCATTTATTTGAATTTAAATGAGGCAAATGTTCAAACATTTAGATCAAAAATTGTGGCCGAATAGACCTTAAAACGTATTTTTGTTATTAGGACAATATTCCACATATGGTAGTGTTGTGGTATTTTTTGGTTATAGTCCTAGTGTACATAAGGGCTATGACATATATGGCTATATCCTAACTGGATTTGTTATGGTAATGATGCAGCTATTTATGTCAATTTCTAGAGTTTATTCCCTAAGTGCCACAGGGGTTACTGTCATCATTGTATTATATTGAACCACGACAAATCGTGCATGTGAGAGCCCTTATAACAACTATATTTTCACTGAACCATAGCCGTAAACCTCTCACGTATCTTCTGTATGAATTTGTACCGAGAAAATATCAATAAGATATTTATAGTGTCAAATCACAACGACAATCTGGATAAAAATTGTAAAATATGGCCTAAAAACAATGGCTGCTAAGAATGTTACACTGCACCCCGGTTAACTACCTTTCATAAAATTCCAAAAAATTGAGGCAGTTATGCGGGAAAGGCAGTTACGAAAATCCCACATAACTACCTCATGTGTGTAGTTGCAAAAATCTCATCTCAGCCTTACAAAAAATGACAACAATTAGAACATAATCGCCAAAAAACAAAACGGTCTATAGTAAAAAAGTCTAAAACTATATAAGTTATATTATTTAATCAATAAGAAATTTAGTCATCAGTGAACATAACACCATAACATAACACTGGACATCTTCATCACAATTCACGTAGTCGTCGAAATTGATTTTCTCATAAATACACCAGTGCGGGTAATAAACCGAGAAAAACATTATTAACTGTTCTTTTTGGGGAACTATTTGACGGGCAAATATCCGAATTGGGTACTTATAGAAAAGTAGTTAAACGGGACAGTTTGAACCCATTTGTATGAAAAAAACTTTGGGGATTCAGATTGTGAGGCAATTAAACGGGAATGGCTGTTAAGCAGAGAGGTAAATAAGCGGGGTGCAGTGTATATGTTATGGTTACAGATTTCTTTTATTCAGAGACTCATAGTGAAATTTGATTTGGAACGTTTTTCCTTTTTATCATATCCCCAAATAGTGAAGGATTTTGTTAGATTTTGATCCAGTATGGAATTATGTAAAATTAACAGTCCAAAATAAAAACAAATAATTTCATTCTAAAATATATAAATTTGTAATCTAATTTTCTTAAGAAAATAGTATACCTAGATGTATATTTTATTCTGAAACTTATAATGAAATTTTGTGTAAAATTTTTCTTCTTTTGACACTTTTCACCTAGAACCAAGTTTCGTATTACGTTCATGTATCAAATCGAAAGAAAAAGGAAAAAACTTGTTTTTCATTTTTAAAGATTCCTGGCGATTATATAAGATTTACAGATTTGGTGTATTCTGAGACCTATAGTAAAATTTTATGACAAACAAATTGGATCAGTCGAAAATGTTCCGAAAATTTGTGTGCACGATAACTCTTAAAGGGAGTAGTGTTTTTGGTCTATACTTTGCACATCGTGAAATTTCTACCTGACTTAAAAGAGGTTCCAATATGGACTCAATCGGTCCACTACTTTGGGTACCTCCCACACGAAATTTCGGAAAAGTTCAGTTTAGGACCAGCTCGCAAATTTGTTGTAACAACTTGTATTCACTGCCCCCATACGACGGTACAAGTTTCATTAAGGGTAAATTCACACTTTCTGAGAAAATAGCATGAAATGTGCAAAAAACCCCTGTTACACCGTGTGTAGTGATTGGAACACAAGATAACTCTCGAACGGATCTGCCGGTTCGGTCCAAAATTTGGCCTTCGTAATATTTTGTCCAAACTTAGTCCTCCAGGTACCTCCCTAAAAAACTTCAAAAATGTTCGAAAAAATTTTTCGCATGATAACTCTTGAAGGGAATGACCTATTTGGTTCATACTTTACACATCCTAATATATCAACCAGATATAGATCAGGTTCGAATACGGACTATATTTGTCCACTACTTCGGGTACCTCCCACACAAAATTTCGGATAAGTTCACTTTAAGATCTGCTCTCGAATCGCTTTGATTTTTGTTGAAGCATCTTTCATTCGCTACCTCAATTACGACGTAAAACGATTTTTTTTCAGGGGCAAGTCTATACTTTTTGAGAAAACAGCCCGAAAGGTGTAAGAAAACCCTATGGCACCATATGTAGTGGTTGGAGAGTACGATATCTCTCGAATCGATCGACCGATTTGGCCGTCATATTTTGTCCAAACTTAGTTTCTGTTCTAAGATGGGCAATACCGCTCCACAACTTCCGGTACTTCCCCCCAATGTCACTCATATATCTCTTGAACGGGCAACCAATTTGGTCAAAACTTTGACTCTCCTAATATTTTGCCCAAATTTAGTTTAACTTCTAAAATGTTCCATATCGGTCTACTCCTTAGGTTACCTTCCCCACAAAAGTTCAACATTTGTGTCCACGTGCAGTTTAGGGTCTGTTCGAAGATGTTTTGGAAATGTACACCGATGCTGTATACCGATACCTTTGATCGGAGGGGACTGTCGAATGCTGCTTTATAATCGACAAAAAGGTGGTAGGTGTCGATCTGCATCTCTTGGGTCTTCTCCAGGATTTGCCGCAGGGTAAACATCTGGTCAATGGTGGACTTGCCAGGTCTAAAGCCACATTGGTATGGTCCAATTATTTCGTTGACCATTGGCTTTAGTCGTTCGCACAATATCGCTGACACTATCTTATATGCAATAGGGAGAAGACTTATGCCCCTATAGTTGGAGCATACAGTCTTATCTCCCTTCTTGTGCACAGGATACTCAGGTTCCAATCGTCGGGTACTCGTTCTTCCTGCCAGATGGTGCTAACTAGCTGATGAATACACCTTATCAGCGTGTCGCCACCGGTTTTGAACAGCTCGGCTGGTAAGCCATCGGCCCCTGCTGCCTTATTATTCTTCAGCCGATTTATTGCTGTATTTACCTCATCTTGGCTGGGCGGTAAAAATTCAATACCATCTGTGGACTGTGGTATCTTCGTCGTCTTCGCTGCTATTGGATACCAACAGATTTGAAAAATGTTCTTTCCATATCCTGAGTACACTATCTGTATCAGTTACCAAATTACCTTGCTGGTCTCTACAGGAGGATGTGCCTGTACCAAAGCCATCAGTTTGATACTTGACTCTTTGGTAGAATTTTCGGACTTCATTCTGGCTCCTGTACATCTCGATTTTTTCACACTCCCGCTTTTCCATCTCTCTCTTTTTCCTGCGGAAAAGACGTTTCTCTTCTCCCCTTTTCTCCCTGATTGTAAAGTAGCCTTATATGCAGCATTTTTCTCTTCGGCGGCAGCACGACACTCCACATCATACCATGGATTCCTTGGTGGAGGTCTCTGGTATCCAAGTATGGATTTTGCGGCTGTTTGCATGGAGTGGGCAATGCTTTGCCATTGCGCTGATATGTTATCGGGATGAGGAGTGCTTTGATTAAGCAATTGGGCTAGTTGAGTGGAATATGCTGTGGCTATCAGTTGTGATTGCAGCTTACCGATGTCTAACTTTCGTGTTGTGTCTGTTCGTACTTTGTTTGCTACGTTTAAGCGGGTGCGTACCTTTGCTGCAACAAGATAGTGGTCCGAATCAATGTTTGCGCCTCGGAACGATCGTACATCCAACACGCTCGATGAATGTCTTCCATCTATCACAACATGATCAATTTGGTTTCTTGTTTTCTGATCTGGAGACAGACAGGTGCCCTTATGAATATCGAGATGATTAAATCTGGTACTGCTAACTACCATGTTTTTTGCAGCTGCAAAGTCTATCAGCCTCATACCATTGTCAGATGTTTCACTGTGGAGACTGAATTTCCCGACTGTTGGGCCAAATATATTCTCCTTTCCAATTTGGCATTAAAATCGCCTAGAATGATTTTAATGTCATGGGCAGGGCAACGGTCATATGTTTCTTCTAAGCGCTCGTAAAATATATCTTTGGTCTGTTCGTCCATTTCTTCAGTGGGAGCATGAGCGCAAATAAAGCTGATGTTGAAAAATTTAGCTTTTATTCGAATTGCAGCAAGTCTTTCATTCACTGGGGTGACTCACTGAAGTGACTAGTGGGCGCGATATCGAAAAAAGACTCCCAAAATAAGAACCACTTCCATATTTGACTATATCGATCCATTCCTTTAAGTACCTTCTCCGTACCACTTTTGAACTTTAATCCTAATATACATTTTTGTCGGCAAGTTAAAATGCCCAAAAAGGACCACAACATTTTGTAAAGACCCTGTCCGTAGATGAAAGTTTTAATGCACATAGGCTGAGGGTATATCTCTGTCGGCAAAGCCGACTGATACTTTCTTACTTGTTAGCGAAAATGTTTCGTAACCACTGAGGACCTCAAATGTCAAAGTAGCTGTATGTAGTTCGGTTAAAAATAGTATCTAAAATCCTCATAATACCGAAACTCGGGAAGTGGGGGCTATACCACAACAAGAACCTATGCTGACGATTTTTGATGGTGAACTTTCGTGACCGCTCAAAACCTCAAATGTCAAATTACAGATTGTTCGATTAAAATTGTAACTAAAATCCTCAAGATACCAATAATCTGAAGGTAACATTATATGGGGGCTATACCCAAACATGGACCTATGTTGATGATTTTTGATGGAGAATTTTCGTTACCACAGAGAACCTCAAATGCCAAATTACAGCTTGTTCGGGTAAAAATTTTAATTAAAATCCTCAAAATACCAAAAATCTGGAGGTACCGTTATATGGGGGCTATACCAAAACATGGACCTATGTTGACGATTTTTAGTGAAACAGTTTCGTGACCACGGAGGACCTCACCTGTCAAATTACAGCTAGTTAGGTTAAAAATTTTAACTAAAATCCTCGAAATACCGCAAATTGGCAGGTACCGTTATATAAGGGTTGTACCAAATTATAGGACCATAATTGTTGACTATTTTTAGTGAAAAACTTTCGCGACCGCTGAAAACCTCAAGTGTCAATTTGACAGCTTGTTTGGTAAAAATTATAGTTGAATTCCTCAAAATACTAAGAATCGGGAGGTACCGTTATATGGGAGCCATACCAAAACATGGTTTCATGCTGACGATTTTTGGTGGAGAACTTTCGCGACCTCTGAGAACCTTAAATGTCAAATTACAGCTAGTTAGGTTAACAATTGTAAGTAAAGTCCTCAAAACACCGAAAATCGAGAGGTACCATTATATGGGGGCTATTCCAAAACATGGACCTATGTTGACGATTTTTGGTGAAGAAGTTTCGTCACCACCAGGAACCTCAAATGCCGAATTACAACTAGTTCGGTTAAAAATTGTAACTAAAATTCTCAAAATACCGAAAATCAGGAGGTATCGTCATACGGGGGCTATGCCAAAACATGGACCTATGTTGACGATTTTTAGTGAAGAAGTTTCGTGACCACGGAGGACCTCAAATGTCAAATTACAGCTTGTTTGGGTAAAAATTGTAATTAAAATCCTTAAAAAACCAAAAATCGGGAGGTACCGTTATATGGGGGCTATACCAAAACATGGACCAATGTTGACGATTTTTCGTGGAGAAATTTCGTGACCACTGAGAACCTCAAATGCCAAAATACAGCTAGTTCAGTTAAAAATTGTAACTAAAATTCTCAAAATACCGAAAATCAGGAGGTACCAATATATGGGGGCTATACCAAAACATGGACCTATGTTGACGATTTCTGATGGAGAAGTTTCGTGACCACTGAGAACCTCAAATGTCAAATTACAACTTGTTCGGGTAAAAACTGTAAATTAAATCGTCAAAATACCGTTATATGGGGGTTATACCAAAGCATGGACCAATGTTGACGATTTTTAGTGGAGAAGTTTTGTGACCACTGAGAACATCAAATGTCAAATTACAACTAGTTCAGTTAAAAATTGTAGTTAAAATCCTCAAAATACCGAAAATCGGGAGGTACTGGGGCTATACTAAAACATGGACCAATGTTGACGATTTTTGGTGCAGAACTTTCGAGACCGCTGAGAACCTCAAATGCCAAATTACAGCTAGTTCGGTTAAAAATTGTAACTAAAATCCTCAAAATACCAAAAATGGGGGCTATATCAAAACATGGGCCTATGTTGAAGATTTTTTGTGGAGATGTTTCGTGACCACTGGGTATAAAACTTTCCCACGAAAACTTGTCGGTACATGTCCCCGTCTTAGTATAGCCCCCATAGAATGGCACCTCCCTATTTCCGGAATTTTGAAGGTTGTGGCGTGGCCTCAATATTCCACCGAAATGGCTGAAATTTGGTATTTGGTCTTCACTTGTGGTATAAGGCGTTCCATATGAAATTTGTCGGTATAAGTCCATGCCTTCATATAGAACGGTACCTCCTGATTTTCAGTATTTTGGAGGTTGTTGCCACAATAATCCACCGAAGTGTCTGAAATTTGGTATTTGGTCTTCATTTTTTCATATTTTCCTATTTTACCTCCCTATTTTCGTAATTCTGAAGGTTGTGACGTCTATATCCTGTCCAAAGACCGAAATTTGTTATTTAGTCTTCCACTGGTTTATCAAATATTCCAGAAGAAAATTATCAGTGTAGGTCCCGGGTTACTATAGAAGCGTACCTCTTGATTTTCGAGTTTTTTAAGGCTTTACCAAAATGTCGGAAATTCGGTTTTAGTTTTCTTTGAGTCTAAAAACTTTCCGCCAGAAATTTGTAGGTATAGATCGACTTTTTGATATAGCCCCCCATTGAACGGTACCTCCAGAATTTTTGTATTTTGAAGGTTAGCCACATTGTTTTACTGAACTTGCTGAAATTTTGCATTTAGTCTTTATCATAAACGAAAGGCCTGGCCAAACTTAACGCCGTTCTCAATTTTTTTTATTTATATTTTTGACAAAAGTGTTCACGATATTTTTATGATTTATAAAGAAAATTTTGAAAAACAAATGTTATGTAACCGAATAACCTTATAATTAAGGTTTTACGTAATCTTATGTAGAAACCCATCAAGCTATGAAACAGGGATATGAAGTTGTTAAAACCTCAAAACCCTAGTGTACATATCTCGTCGTTAAAGTGCCATGCAGAAAAATCTATATAAGAACCACTTAGTAGTCTTTCTTTTTCTTTCTGTGGGTCTAAACCCGAATACCTTACATCATTCTAAAAAACTTATACTTACATCCACAGCGTAGCCCATATGAATCGCTTCCATAATCAGATTACGCCATCTTTCCAAATCGTTAATATCAACACTAATTTGATCACTTTCACGCTTTAAATCACTCAACTTGATATTATTGAAACGTGGTGGCCACGATCTGCTCGCCACAAGAGAATCCATTTTGGGAAAATATCCCTCTGAGATAGGCTCACGGAAATTATTGAATCTTGCCACACGCGGTAAATTATTACTAAAACGTTCCATATTATAACGAGCCATTATCTGTTCATGCATATAATAGAATAATTCACCACGACGATCTTTATCGACAATACTACGTTGCCCGGCTTCGAAGGGATACACCAAATGCCAGTGCCAATGATGCAAATTAATTCCCATATCTTCACGGAAATACCATAGACGATGTTCAGGATCCAAATCGGAGGCTGTATAATCACGTGGTACAATAATTGGCATACGTGATCCTTCCGGAACTACATTGGCCTCTTCCCGCACCTTACGAAATACCTTAGAGTCTACATATTTCTCGGGGAAAGATTGTGCAAATGAGGGTAAATCCAAACCTTGGGTATCGGGACGATGTAACAGTGCCACCGACAAGGCATAGTTAAACAAAAATGGATTAACACGATCACGGGCATACACTGCAACACTTTGCAAATCCTCAATACTTCTTAGACCGACAAAAATATCAATTAAACGTCCAGCAATACGACGATGACGTGGAATAAAAAGTGAAAATTGTTCGTCACGAGCCAAAGACATGGGAATACGCAAATCAGGCAAAGTGATATCACGCACGGGAACTCTTTGTTCAGCCTTCTCACCAAAACGACTTTGCACTTCGTTACCAATTGGACGATAACGATCGGTTAGAAATTTATCCGGAACATCGAAAACTGTTGGAGTTTTACCCTTTTCCATAAACACAGGCTCGGTGGGCTTGTCGAATAGCAGTAAAAGGTTTTTCTTGTCAGCCGTTGATCGAGACATCTTTATGGAAATTTTCTATTAAGAGGTAGATTTTAGAGTTCCGTAATTGCACTGTTGCAATAAAATGCATTTTACATGGCTATTTATACTAAATTTCAAGCTTACATTGGAAAACATTATATTGCAAAATTTTATCGTAACTGTGCGGTTTCGGTTTTACAAGTGGCACACTGCACTTTTGTAAAATGATAAATGTGTGATCCAGAAAACTAACATTTTACAAAGTTTATCAGATTGAAAACTACAGTCAAACTTCTCTATAAGGTAGCACGTGGGGACCGACGAATTACTATAGGGAAATTACTTATAGGGAAAACTCGTTATGGACATATTATTTTGTTTGATAACACTGTGACACAAAATGGAGGTGAAAATCGGGGACAGAGATAACTCCTTTTAGGTATGAAAGCCCTTGGTGAGTATATTAAGAACCCGAAGAACAGATCCGCCATGAGTCGAACTTCTGAGTTATGGCGTGATGAAGTTTCTGCTGAAAAACCTATAAGGCATCTGAAATTAACGTTATATCTTTATTAACTGTTGTTTTAGCTTATTTACGAGATGACATATGTCTTCAGTCAAATCGAATGAGGATTATTTTCGTAGAGCATTTTGAACTTCTAGCTCGCTTTCTTCAATGTTCTTTTCGTGTCTTATTTTTTGTTTTTCAGGTACGGCTCTCACTGATAAAATATTTCTGATCCGTTATTACACAATAAAGTGCGCCTATGTTTCCGTGCTTTTCATGCCATGCGATATCTTCTAATTCAAAGCCCTTGATGTTGACATGAAGCATTCGGCGGTGTTTTTTTTTGGACCTGTAGATGTCCGCAGCTAATGAAACTGGGTAGAACCCATCGATTTGCATCCACTTTTCTGAGATAAAATATCAATTGTTGTATTGGAAAGGTAGAAATTTGAGTTATCTTTACCATATTTTCTCTGTTTCGGACTCATAAACCTAATTCAGTATACAATTTTGACTTTATAAATTGTTTCTACCGATTTCTTCATATGAATATTTTTGGAGCTCTAAGCATCGATTTTCATCAAATTCCAAGACCATAATACAAATTGTTGCACAATATTTTTTGGCAATCAATATAATTATAAATAGTTTTTTGTAAAAGTTTGCCACATTTGACAACGGATTTGTGTAAATTCTTAGGGTGGTTCTATCCTGGCAATGGTTCACCACATGCTAATATTTTGAAATTTTTTCATAAAGCGAGTAAAAAGTACCGTTATAACGCATATGTGAGACATGTAAGGTATTGAAAATATCGGCTACTGTGCTACAACCCTTTCTTTAATCCCATTTCGATAGGGCTGGCGGTTTCCAAGCAAAATCGCAAAAGCCCTAAAAATGTAAACCTTTACCGCGATTTATTTGAAAATCCCTCCTGCGACTTTTTTGTTTTTTTGATTTCTCTCATCTACGAACATTGTAGTTTCAGAAACTTCCCAGGTGTAATCCCCTTTCATTTAAATTAATTAAGGCGCACCGTGGCTATATCAAAACATCGATCTATACCTACAAATTTCTGGCGGAAAGTTGTTAGATAGACTCAAAAAAGACTAAATACCAAATTTCCGATATTTCGGTAAAACCTGCAAAATACCGAAAATCAAGATGTACGCTTCTATGGGGGATATAGGAACCCACGGACCTATACTGATAATTCTCTTATGGAATATGTTATAACCCCATGGAAGACTAGATAACAAATTTCTGACTTTTGGTGGGATATGGACGTCACAACCTACGAAAATCGGGAGGACCTATACCGACGAATTTCGGTCAGAAAGGCTTTTACCTCCAACAAAGACTAAGGTTCTGTGGCCAGAACCTTCAAAATACCGAAAATCGGGAGGTACCGTTCTATGGGGGCTATATGAAGTCGTGGACCTATACCGACACATTTCAGGGATAAAGCTGTATACCCCCCACGAAGTCTAAGTAGCAAATTTCAGCCATTTCGGTGCGATAATGAGGCTAAAACCTTCAAAATACCGAAAATCGGGTGGTACCGTTCTATGGGGCCTATATGAAGACGTCGACCTATAACGTCAAATTTCTTATGCAACGTTTAGTACCCCAAATGAAGACCAAATACCAAATTTTCAGCCATTTCTGAAGAATATTGAGGCCACAACCTTCAAAATACGGAAAATCGTTAGGTACGTTCTATGGGGGTTATATGAAGGTACATGCCGACAAATTTCATATGAAGCCCAAATATCAGCCATTTCGGTAGATTATTATGGCCACAACCTTCAAAATACCGAAAATCGGGAGGTACCGTTCTATGGGGGCAATGTGAAGGCGTGGGCCTATACCGAAAAATTTCTGGGAAAGTTGTATATCCCCACCGAAGACTAGGTACCAACTTTCAGCCATTTCGGTGTGATAATGCGTCTAAAACCTTCAAAATACCAAAAATCGGTGGTACCGTTCTATGGGGGCTATATCAAAACGTGAATCGATATAGCCCATTTGCAATCCTAGGAGTAATAGGAACTTCTATACCGAATAACAAAGCTCTATCTTAAAAATTGAGAGCTGTATCATGATTTCAACAGACGGACAGACTGGCATGGTTACATCGACTTAGAATTTTACCCTGATCAAGAATATATACTTTATAGGGTCTCCGATGAATATTTCGATGTGTTACAAACGAAATGACAAATTTAATTATACCCTCCAAAAATCGGGAGGTACCGTTATATGAGGGCTATACCAAAACATGGACCTATGTTGACAATTTTTGGTGGAGAATTTTCATAAGCACTGAGAACCTCAAATGTTAAATTACAGTTAGTTTGCTTAAAAATGTTAGCTAACTTCCTCAAAATACCGAAAATCTGGAGGTACCGTTATATGGGGTGGTGAAGTTTTGTGGCCATAGGGAACCTTAAATATTAAATTACAGCTAGTTCGGTAAAAATTGTGACTTAAATCCTCAAAATACCGAAAATCAGGAGGTACCGTTATATGGGGACTATATAAAACCATGGACCTATATCCATAATTTGTGAAATATACATTGTTTGGTCACTAGGAACCCTAAATGCCAAATTATAGCTAATTCGGTCAGAAAATATCACTGAAAATGTAAATATACCTGAAATCGGGCGGTACCGTTATATGGGGGCTATACCAAAACGTGGACCGATATAGCCTATCTTCGAACTTGGCGTGCCTGCAAACACAAGACGCATCTTTCCAAAATGTCATCGTTCTTTCTCCATTTTCTTGGATGCTAGAATGATTACAATAGACGGAACGAGATGGACAGGTCAACTCCGAATTTTACTCTGATCAAGAATATATATACTTTATAGGGTCGCAAATGATTATTTCAATGCATCACAGACGGAAAAAATACCAACTTAGTATGGAGGGTATAGGACTTATTTTTTATACCCTCAGCATTTATGATAACCAGCAAAATGTGACTCATCTAAATAACGGTTTTAGACCCCAAGTATGTTGGACGAAATGTGTTTCAGACAATTTGGAGTCGATTTAGCTATGTCCGTCCGTCTGTCTGTCTGCCTGGCTGGTGCGCACGATAACTCTCGAACGGATGAGCCGATGTGGTCCAAAACTTGGCTTTCGTAATAGTTTGTCCAAACTTAGTTTAATTTCGAAGATGGGTTATATCGGTCCACTCCTTCCGGTACCTCCCCCACAAAAGTTCGAAAATGTTCGGAAAATTTGTGTGTACGATAGCTCTTGAAGGGAGTAACCGATTTGGTCCATACTTTCCAAATCGTGAAATTTTTACAAGGCATATATAACGTTCCAATATGGACCCTAACGGTCCACTCCTTCGGGTATCTCCCACGCAAAATTTCGGTAAAGTTCAGTTTAGGACCTGCTCTCGGATCATTTTGATTTTTATTGTAGCAACTTGTGTTCGCTGCCCCCTTTTCGAAGGTACACGTTTTATCAGTGGCAAGTCCATACATCCTGAGAAAATAGCCAGAAAGTTGTAAAAAGTCCCCAAAGGCGCAATGTGTAGTGGTTGGAGCGCACGATAACTCTCTAACGGATCTACCGATTCGGTCTAAAATTTGGCCTAATATTTTGTCTAAACTGAGTTTAAGTCCGAAGGTGAGTCATATCGGTCCATTCCTTTAGTTACCCCTCCCACAAAATTCGAAAATATTCGGAAAATTTGTGTCCACGATAACTCCTGAAGGCAGTAACGGATTTGGCCCATACTTTGTACATCGTAATATTTCTACGAGACATCGATCAGGCTTGAATATGGACTATATTTGTCAACTCCTTCAGGTACCTCTCACACAAAATTTCGGAAAAATTAATTTTAAGGCCTGCTTTCGAATCGCTTTTACTTTTGTTGTAACAACTTGTATTCACTGCCTCCATGACGACGGTGCAATTTTTTTCAGGGGCAAGTCCATACTACCTGAGAAAATAGCCCAAAAGCTGTAAAAATCCCTATGGCACTATGCATACGATAACTCTCGAACGGATCACCTGATTCCGTCCAAACTAAGGTTGAAGATTGGCACTGTCGGTGCGCAGTGCCCCAAAAGTTAAAAAATGGATGTCCTAATATTTTCTGCAACTTTGGAAAATTATACCGATGCTATTCTTTGTGGTCCTGTTTAAGCGATATTATGTTTTTCGTGTGCAAGTCCATGCTTCCTCACATCGTGGCCCAAAACCTCTAAGTTATACGGTGACCAACTAAAATGACTGGTGGGCACAAAATCTATCAAAAGGAATGAATCTTAAAATAAGGTTAACTTCCAAAATGGACTTTGTCCGTCCATTCCTTCAAGTACATCCTGCGTAACACATTTGAGCTTCAAACCAAATTTATTTATTTTTTTTTTTTTTTTTTTTGTTGGAAAATTTCAAAATGGGCTAGATTCCGTAGATTCGATATTGTAAATAGATGGACGTTTCAATTCACACGCTGAGGGTATATCACTGTCGGCAAAGCCGACTGATACTTTTTTACTTATTTGTTGAAGCAACTTGCATTCGCTGCTTCAATTACGACACTAAAAGTTTTTTAAGGGTAAGTCCATACTCCTTGAGAAAACAGCCCGAAAGTTGTAAAAAACCCTTATGGCATCATATGTAGTGGCTGGAGTGATCGATCCGAATACTGCGTTCATACACACTTTGGATATTATAATATTTCTTCGATTATTAGATGAAATTCGAAGGTGGTGCTTATAGGTCCACTCCTTCCGATACTTCCCCCACAAAAGCTCGAAAATATTCGCTAAAACGGTACGCGCGATTTCTCATAGACGTAGCAATCGATTTGGTCCAAACTTTGGATCTCTAAATATTGTCGAAACTTAGTTTATGTTTAAATTTGGGCCCTATCTGTCCAATCCTTGTGGTACCACCCACACAAATGTTCAAAATTTTTGTGTGGTTAAGGGTCTGTTCAAAGATCTTTAGGACATTTTTACCGAATGTTTTCCTAGTGGCCCTGTTTACAGCGATATAATGTTTTTCGTAGGCTAGTGTGATAAAAAGGCCCTATCTCTCGTTATCCCCGCAAATTTTCGAGTTTTAATCCTATCTAAACTTTTTTCTGTTCATACGCACAAAATTTTGAAAATCCCCCCGAATATATAAGTTTTTTTTTTTTTGAAAAAAAGGATTTCAATCCACACAGGCTGAGGGTATATCTCTGTCGGCAAAGCCGACTGATACTTTTTTACTTGTTTTTTTTTATTATTAAATCGCGAAAATTGCACCCAAGCTGAAAAAAGAAACAACAAATATAAAAAAATATTTTTTTTTTATTTGGACCAATATTAAAGGATTTTTGTGAGTATAAAAAATGTGAAAATATACTGAAATCAGATAAGGAAATCCAAAACCACCTTTTAAAAAAGTCCGATTTCACTCAGAATTCCACATTATACTTCATGTGGTCGCAAGTAATTATTTCAATATATCACAAACGGAAAAACGAACTTAATATCCCCTTCATGCTATGTTGCAGGGTATAAAAAAGGTCATAGCTTCATTATAAATATGTTATAAATTAAATATCTCATTAATTTATGTTCAATAATATGTTATTTATTTAATTGTTCATCAATTTCATTTTGTTTTTGTTAAATAAATTACAATAACATGCCGCTACTTATAACATACATTGATTGATATATGATAAATATATATAATATCTTCTTATGTGTATATATAATGTACTCTGTTTATTTAATATCATTTAATTGTTTTTGTTATATTCTTGCAATTTTTATTAATCATAAGTTTAATTAAATATTTTATTTGCTATATTATAGTTTGTTTTTTTTTTTCTTTGTTCTTTGGTTTTTGTTCCTTGTATTGTTGGTATTCTTTGGGTGTTTGGTTTTGTTTGTTTGTTGAGTGTAGTTTTTTCATTGGACTCATGGCATTTGTTGTACTTAATAATAACTATTTCATATACATATATTTTACTTTGCTATATAGTTTATATTTTATTATGTTATTAATAATTTGTCCAAATAAATTTCTTACAAATTTGTGTATAGTTGTTTGTGGTTTTGTTATTATTTTTTTAAGTTTTTGTAATTTATTTAATAAGTAAAGTAGTTTTGCATGTTTTTGTTGAAACAATTTCCCTAAATAGTATTTTCTTTTAGTTGTTTAGTTTGTTGGTAATTAGTTTTGTTTTGTAGTTTTATTGTAATTTGCTGTTTAGCGAATCCATAAATTATTTGTACGAAATTATAAAAAGTGTTGTAGAGTTAGAAATTATTTGTTGTAGTTTTGTAAAGTCTTTCAACCAATGATTGATTATCATATAAATTTTGAGCGCTTTCAAGTTTTTTTTAAATGTAGACTCGTAGAAATATTGTAGATTCTACAACAAATGACTGACCTTTTATAATTACCAGTTGTCCAATATTAATGGATTAAATACCTAGAATATAGCAGACATTGAATACAGTATCAAGCCAATTAATAGACGGATTATCATAATCAGTGTAAAAGACATTTATTCGAGACCAAATTACCACATAACACTTATGTGCAATTATATCGGTAGACAAATTTGTTCGAGGAATTCAATACCAACAAGCAAAAAAGGGTTAAGTTCGGCCATCCACCATGAAATAATATGGAATAATTAGTTTTCTTTCTGTTACGAAAGTCCACAATTTTAAGTGGAGAAGATTATTGATCACTATCTGAAATCGGACGGTACCGTTATATTAGGGTTATACCAACAAATGGACCTATATTCATAATTTTTGGTAGATATCGTGTTTTACCTCTAGGAATCCTACATCCCTGATATAGCTAATTCTGAAAATGTGGCTAAAAACGTCAAAGTACCAAATAGCCGGTACTGTCATATGGAGGCTACATCAAAATATAGACCTATGTCCACAATTTTTGGTTGATACGTTTTGCGACAACTAGGAACTCGAAATGTCAAATTATAGCTAATTCGGTGAAAAATGTAGTAAGAACGTCAGAATACCTGAAATCTGGCGCTACCATTATATGGGGGCAATATCAAATAATAGACCGATATAGCCCAGCTTCACACTCGACCTTCCGCTATAAAGACATATAAGCAGCATATGAACGGTCCACGTGAAAAAGGGAATACCGAACATCAGAAAGATAGGGCAAGTGAACGTTGCCAGCTGGAATCGTTTGCGGCGTTTGTACTTTACAGTTGTACTGCCTGCTCAACTACATCACTGCGATAACACAAGCAGGTGCTGCATCGACAACATCTAGTTGTGCGGATGCACCGGTAACATTTTAATTTCCTCTCCAGTGGTTTCATGAGTAGGCATTCTGTTGCAGTTCTCAGGACGGCCTTCTCACAACTTTGAATATTCCTTCACTGCCTAGATTACCACAGACCGCCCTATTGTTTTGTAATAGGTCAACAAGGTTTATTTGTAAGCACCCAAGTGCTGCAGGCCAGCGACTTGAGGATATCGTCCCTACTTCTTATGGTTGTTGCTAGCGCGGACGGCTTAAACATTTTATTAAACGTTGCATCCAATATAATAGAGTAGTTAGTGGTCGGAATCAGGAGACCATCGACCAATATATTCAGGTGGAGCCTCATTTCAACCGTCCAGGTGATGAACAATACCGCTGTGGATTTAGCGGCGGATATTTTCATACTCCCCAAGTGTAAGAACTGCACTAAGTCAGCTATGTAGATACTTAACCTATCACATATGTCACCGACGATAGAACCCGAAGCCAATAACGTACAATCATCCGCATACATAACAATCATCCGCACACCCTTGTCGAGGCTTTGGAATTTCCGAAAGACAAAGGTTAAAAGTTCCGCCTTGGGGAACTCCCTGCTTCACTATACGGGTCTTTAACTTATTATATCTGATTTCCACAACTGGCCGGATTTCACTCATACAGGTGATCACAATGTGCAACAGTTTTCGGGCCATGGTAGGGGTTGTGAGGATTTCCAAGTGGAGGAAATAGTATACGGTCAGTAGATGAAAACTCCCAAAAGGATATTGGGGTTTCATTCCGAAGTCGGTTAGAGCCCCTCTGGCAATGGGTCCCCAATAATATATTAGAGACTCTTGGATTACACAAAAAAAAATATCAATTTTCGGGCGATAAAAAATTTTCATATTGACGAAATTCGATAAAATTATTTGATTACAAAGTAAAAATACAACTGATAAAATATTTCACATATTGATTAAAATATTTATCGTTTTTTGTTATATCGAACTGATAAAATATTTCACATATTGACAAAAAATATGTATCAAAATATTCCAAAGTTTGTATCAGCATTCAGTGGGTGTTAGAATACCTACTAATACACATAAGGGTTATAACTTTTTTGTAATTTTTGCAAATATCAAAAATACCACCGCATTTACACGGCTACGCACGAAAAACTACTATGATATACGGTGTCATTTCTTCTCTATCGCGAAAAAAGTTTCCGCACCAAATGCATTGAAGTTCATTAATGCATTATTTAATTTTATTTGTTAAAATGACATATACGCTTTCTGTAATAACTTATTAATATTTTTAATCTAATTTAAGATCAATATCGAACCATTCTCGACCAATTTGGCTTTTGGGATTGTATTTAATAAAGAAACAACAAAATAATTGTAAATATGAACATTTTTTATCGATTGAAAAAAATACCTTCAAAAATTGTTTTCATCAAGAAAATATTTTGTTTTTATCAAGCACAATGTTGAATATTTGGATAAATATTTTTGTCAATATGTAAAATATTTTATCAGTTGTATTTCAAATAATTTTATCGAATTTTGTCAATATGAAAATTTTTTATCGCCGGAAAATCGATAAATTTTTTATTGAATCTTTGAATTTTTTATCAAATAGCTAAAATTTTTTTCTGTGAGCAAGCAGCTAGTATAGCTCCAATAATCCAGTATGCAGCATAGGCAAGAGGATCCTCAGAAGTGTACCGCTTCCCAACATCCATTACACCTCACCGATGTTGACATGTGGTGGGTGCGAATATGGAACAGATCCATGACCTGCGGTTCTTCTCTAAAGCTCGCAGCAGGTGTTCCGCTATATATTGCCGCTATCATAATGGAAAAATATACTAACACAAAACACATATTTGTTGAGATGATGGATGCCCGAATATGTCGCGAGTTCAATTAGACGCTGGCCAAAAATAGAAAGAGTTGACGTAGGTGGATGAATTTTGGTATTGTTGAATGGCAATGACGTTTTGGTATAGACCCCATATAACGGTACTTACCAATTTTCAATATTTGTAATTAAGGACGCGTAGTGAAATGTACACGCAGAGAAGAGATATTGTAGGAGCAATCATATTTTAGCAGCATAATAGGGTATTTTAAAAATCTGAAACTGTATATTGTTGTTTCAACCATATATTTTGTGTCAAGAACTATAATGACACAATATATATTGTTGGACCAAAAATATATTTTTTCAGATTTTTATAATACACAATATCTCTTCTCTGCGTGTAATAATCGGTTTTTCGATTAATCGATTTTGTAAAAGTGTTCCAAAAGTCGACTTTCGATTGTTCATTTACAACCGAAAACCAGTTATAATCGGACGATTATAGTTCGTTTCCAATAGTCAACTACGACTAATTGTCGACTACGATTAATGGTCAACTTCGACAAAGAACACATACCTCCCGGTTTTCGTTATTTTGAAGTTTTTAGCCACATTATCGAACCGAAGAAGAGGATATTTGGTATTTAGTCTTCGCCAGGGCAGCGGAATTTTCCTTCAGAGATTTGTTGGTATTGGTCCACATTTTGATATAGACCCCATGGAATGGTACCGCCCGATTTTCTATATTTAGAAAGTTTTTGTCAAATTATTCATCCAAAATGATGGAAATTCGGTGGGCTTATTGAATACATCAAATTTTTTTCTTCAAATATTAGAATTTTCTTTTCTTTTTCGACCGATAAATGGTCAAAAACAGCCCGTTTTGTGTTAAAAATCGAAATTTCAATTTTTACTGTTCATATTTTTTTTAATTGGTATTTTTAAAATTCCCTCGTTTAAAAACAAGATTATTAGTTACTAGAGGTCCGCAAAATGCCACTCGCTTTTAATGCATATTCGCGATTTCGTGCTTTTTTCATTGCTTGCTATTGCCATCTCTGATCAGTGCTATTGCTTGCTTTGCCTTTACTTTCATGAGTGTGGGCCAATTGCACACACACAACACACTACAAGAGCTCGTTGCCTTTTTTGCACGCTGCCTTCGAAAAAGCACGTTGCATTACAAAAAGCAGTAAATATTTCTGGTCAAATTTACATGTTAATAAACATAAAAAAATAATGTTGAGACAATAAAAACAATTACTAGTTTAGTTTATCCTATTATTAAAGAAACTCAAAGAAAAAGCGAAATTTGGCAAATGTATTCATTTATTCAAACAGAAGATGGTACGATACTGTGTGGTGGTATGCAGTATTGTGCATACTGCATTTGCGAATCGTGTGAGTACAAATGTAAAAGCAAGCAAGCATGCACTAAAGCCGTTAATAATTTTTTGGGGTGAATCTGCTTTTTGCACATTCATACTTTTTATATGCAAGGCACTGCACTATTCGCTTTTGGGAAAAGGCAATAGAGTGTGCCTTTTATATGCATTTTGCGGACCTCTGTTAGTTACTTAATAAGCTCATAAAAACGTATGATGATTGGTGCATTCGTTTTCGAGCTTAAATCTAGGGATAGGTAATGGAAAGCAATAATAGATTTGTCGACTTTTCGATTTTGGTCTGAAACTAAAAATGCGATTTTTTTGGTTTGGCGATTATTTCAGATGTCCTAAAACTCGACTTTCGACTTTTTCATAACCGCAGAAAGTCGATTATTCGTCGATTTTTGCGTTTTGTTTTGAAACCATAAAACCGCCAAAACTGAAAACCTGGCAACTGAAAGCTGGCAAAAAGTCGATGGCACTATCAATAATATCGATTTTTTTTTTAAAATTCAATATCGACAGATAGTTTTGTCTATCGATATTATCGGATTAAAAACCCCTACCCTAATATTCATTGAAATAAATAGTAATTTCGCGGCTTTTCAGATTTGTGGATGTGAGAAAATAAGTCCGTAGTCACACGTACACATTTTTTGGAAAAGTAAAATGATTTCATTGCATCTTTTGCATTGGTTCAAACGAAGTCGTGAAAGATCCGATCTTTTCATCAGTAATTGAACCCATTCCGTCGATCCAATAGAGATGAATTTTGTGTTTTTATTTATACACATTTTTATACCCTCAGCATTTATGCTAACGAGGGTATTTACACTTTCATACGGGGAAAATGTGCCTCATCGAAATAATGGTTTTAGACCCCAAGTATGTTTGGACGAAATGTGTTCCAGACAATTTGGAGTCGATTGAGCAATATCCATCCGTCCGTCTGTCTGGCTGGCTGGTGCGCACGATAACTCTCGAACGGATCAACCGATTCGGTCTAAAATTTGGATTCGTAATATTTTGTACAAACATAGTTTACGTTCGAAGATGGGTTATATTGGTCCACTCCTTCCGGTACCTCCCCCCCCCCCCAAAAGTTCAAAAATGTTCGGAAAATTTGTACGTACGATAACTCTTGAAGGAAGTAACCGATTTGGTCCATACTTTGCAAATCGTGAAATGTCTACCAGACTTAGATGAGGTTCCAATATGGACTCAATTGATCCACTCCTTCGGGTACCTCCCACACAAAATTTCGGATAAGTTCAGTTTAGGATCTGCTCTTCCTGAGAAAATTGCCTGAAAGTTGCACAAAACCCCTATGACACCGTGTGAGGTGGTTGGAGCGCAAGATAACTCTCGAATGGATCTGCCGGTTGGGTATAAAATTTAGCTTTAGAAATATTTTGTCCAAACATAGTTTATGTTCGAAGATAAGCCATATCGGTCCACTCCTTCAGGTACCTCCCCCCCCCAAAATTTCAAACATTTTCGGAAAAATTTTCGGTAACTTTTAAAGGGAGTGGCCGAATTGGTCCATACTTTACACATCCTAATATATCTACCAGATATAGATCAGGTTCAAATATGGACTATATTTGTCCACTTCATCCAGTACCTCCCAAACAAAATTTCGGATAAGTTCACTTTAAGACCTGCTATCGAATCACTTCGATTTTTGTTGAAGCAACTTGCATTCGCTGCCTCAATTACGATGGTAAAAGGGTTTTCAGGGGCAAATCCACACTTCTTGAGAAAACAGCCGAAGGGTGTTAGAACCCCCTATGGAACCATATGTAGTGGCTGGAGATCCACTTCCATAATGGTCAATGTCGATCCTTCCCTTTAAGTATTTCCTGCGCAAAACTTTTGCTCTTTAAACCTAATCAACATTTTTGTCGGTTCATACGCCCAAAATTTTTAAACCCCTCTAAATACATACGTTTTTTTGGGAAAAATTTGTTTCAATATACACAGGCTGAGGGTATATCAATATATGGGGAATTCCAAGTGAAATCGGACAGTTCGGAGAAAAGTAATTTTTGATTTCAATTGTTTTTGGTTCAATTAATGCTCCTAGCCAACAGAACATTTTAGTATATTTTAAAATTTTTTTTTGACCAACGGTACAGAGATATCGCCTACTGAAATTATCGCATTTTTAAAGAACTATGTTCAAATAAATACTCATAACTTCTTTAATATTGGTCCAAATGGGACCATCTTTTTTTTGATTTGTTTGTTTTTTTATCAGCTATCGAAAGAAATATCTAAAAGAAAAGTGCACAGTGGGCTTTAATGCAATTTTCGGGATTTAATATTTAAAATCAATTTTTAAACATGATTGCACCCTTCGATTTTTTCAAAAAAAATTTATGTTAAACTACGTTCAATTACAAAAATTTTAAGCCCTATGTGGTAATGGGATTCGGACAATCACTATTTTTTCTGAATTTTTTAAAATTTGTCAATACAATTTTTCCTTAATACCTTTGTCCAAAATTTGTATTTCCTGTATTTTTGAAGATAAAAGTACATATTTATCATTATATATTATATATTTATCATAAAAAATAGAAAAAAAATCCACAGTGGACTTTAATGGAATTTTCGCTGATGCATTTTCAAAATCGAAAAATGACGCAGTTTTTAAGATGTTTGAGATAAATTCATAAATATAAAATCAAAACAGATATTTATAAATGAAATTTTTAATTTTTTTAATAAAATAATAAATTTTGGACAAAGGTATAAAGGAAAAATTGTATTGACAAATTTTAAAAAATTCAGAAAAAATAGTGATTGTCCGAATCCCATTACCACATAGGGCTTAAAATTTTTGTAATTGATTGTAGTTTAACATAATTTTTTTTTGAAAAAATCGAAGGGTGCAATCATGTTTAAAAATTGATTTTAAATATTAAATCCCGAAAAATGCATTGAAGCCCACTGTGCATTTTTCTTTTAAATATTTCTTTCGATAGCTGATAAAAAAACAAACAAATCAAAAAAAAGATGGTCCCATTTGGACCAATATGAAAGAAGTTATGAGTATTTCTTTGCATGTAGTTTTTACAGAATTTGACTTTTTCAAGGCGCGATATCTCTGGAACCGTTAGTCAAAAAAAATTTGAAAATATACTAAAATGTTTTGTTAATCAGCAGCATCGCCACAGCAAAAAATAAAGGAAATCAAAAACCTCATCTTGAAAAAGTGTCCGATTTCACTCAGAAATCCCCATATATACAATTAATTATTTATGATAGGCTGGATGTTGTCGGAAACTCGAAATCACAACCAACGTTGTTAAAACTCTCGTCGTAATGATAATGTCATCACAAAGGGTTGGTGAAAATGACATGCCAAAGCATTGGTGGAATTGACATGCCAAAGCATTGGTGAAACTGACATGTCAAAGCATTGGTGTAAATGACATGATTTGGATCCAAAAATGAATAGCATCTTTTGGGGTCCACGCTCATATAAAATTCATCGATGAAAATGCTAAAAAGATGGCATGCCAGATCACTTGCACCCATGATTGAATGGCATCTTTGGCATCGAACATTTTGCTGGGTATTTTTGTGTATTTTTCTCCTTTATATTTCTGTGAACTACTTGTGCCAAATGTTAACAAAAGCAGAGACATTTCCGCCATTTTCATTTCCAAATTAATGGTGATGAAAAATAAACAATAATATCGATAGTAATCGATTTTTTGAAATTAAATATCGAAAATATCTAATGTTGGGAATTGACAGTTCTAATCTATTGGCTAACTTGAAAATTAATCACAATATAATCGATTATACGATTTTCCCTCCAGACAAAAGTCGACTACGATTTTTAGGCTTTTAACTGCAAAAACTCGATTAATCGATTTATCGAAAGACGACTTACATATCGTCACCATAAATGCCCGAAGAAGTAATCCACAAAACCAAAACTTTGCAGTAGAAGAAAAAACGTTATAAAATTGAAAAATGTTTTACGGAATATTAATCCTATGAAGGCGAGTATATGGGATATTATCAATCATATACGAAGGGTAATAAGTAATGAAACCAAAACCGCTAAATTGCTTAGTTTTGAAATCCTCCATTACAACAAAATCTGCAATATTATCCCATTTTCTGAAATGGCATTTCTTGAATAGGATCGTTGTATTTGAACGTAGAAGCTTGAAATTTTGCCAGAGCATGTATTTTAGCTTTATGTGTAAGATTACGTAAAAAACTAATTTCGGTTTTTATGTCGGTTACGTCGACGATATATCCCTACTTTAGTCCATACCGCTAAACGCTTTGCTAAAAAGGGGGAAACCCTTTAATGACCCTGTAGGAAGTCTGGGGTGAAGTGTCAACATGATACCACTTTGTCTACTACTATGGTGGCTTCGTAAACATGTTCTCTTCATTTACTACTGACATACTAGTTCCAATATCACTATGGACTTTCTAATGGCACGCTCATACAAAATGTCTATAAGAAATTACATGAGTTGTCTACAATTTGTCAGTAGTACTGTTGACAATGTCAGTAGTAAATCAGTATAAATTTACTATTGACATCTTACTGGGAAGATGGTCACTGATAACATATTCTTCTGCAAGCCTCTGTAACTGGCACCTTTATACATTTGAAGTACTCACAACTTAATCAGCAACAAATATCGACATACAATTTTACAATTTGCTTCACAAAATTGATGAACTAAGAACTACAGGTCTGGGTAACTGTAAACACCATATTATATCACTATTTGCTTTCAAACAAATGTGAAGTGAAGTTTATTTCATCCAATGTTACCTAAAAATCAGTTTTATAACAACCGTTACTTAAAATATTCAAATATTTGAAGATAATAAATTGTACTAATTTTGGGTAAATATCGAGAAAAATGCACATTGTCAGAAAGTACCGGATTTGAAACCTCATATAGACAAAACTACTTGACGTATCAATGACAAAATTAAAAATTCTTCTAATTTGAATGTGTTCTATCTATTCCCATCAATATATTTGTGCTCCGAGGTACTTGGTTTTGCCATTTTTGGGCGCTGTCGTGCAACTGTGCGGCCCCTTATCTCCGAGTCAATCCGGTGCATATTACCGGCCGCCTTGGGCCGGTCATAAGTCAGATGTGTTGTAGAACATACAGTATTTTAAAATTCCGAATGTCTATTTTGTATTAAAGATTTTGTTGATATGTACGATTTAAGCTCAGTTTACATAAAATATATTTCGATAGACAATTTAAAGATTGTTTGTGTTGTTTCCCAATTAATTAAGAGTAAGTGTTGTAAATGTTATAAAAATTGCTAATATTCTTTATAATATTTGGCTTTAAGGTAGATATTCTACTATACTAAAATAAAATAAATGTATCAGCTATAATATAATTAATACAGATTACAAATAAAAACAAAAACTATTTAACAAATCAAGTGGCCCACATTTTTTGGTTAGCAATTTCTTGTGTGTGGTTATGTTGAAAAAATATAATATTGATACAGTGGTCCTCCTTGCTAGTTATTTTTTCACTTTTAGAAAACATAACATTTCCCAATTTTCTTCTACTTCAATAATGCCATACTAAATTGTGTGATATAAAGCTTTATGCGCCTTAGTTATTTGCCATCTCTAACTGTTCTCTTTTAAAATTAGGATCTGTTGTTTACATCAAATTATCCATGTCCTTCATGCGTATATTAGGAGGTTTGTTTCTTGTCTGCATAGTTATTTATTTGCCTTAGCTTTCATAAATAATGGTGGTATGAAGTTTTGCAAAAGTTATTTTGTAAATATTTAATAAAGTTTGCCAGTTATCGATTTGATTTTTGTTTGATTAAATTTACATTTATTAAAAGAAAAGGGACTGCAATTGTTGTTGTTTTTTTCTCCCTCTCCTTTTAAATATATTTTACAAATATTGTGTTGTTGTTGAGTTTTTGGTCATTTTGTTTGTTTGTGTTTTCATTTGGTGAAGTTTAGTTTGTACAATGTCTGATTTATGTTATCTATATATTTTTGTCTGTATGTTTATTGTAAATTTACATAATTTGTTTTAATATTATGCCAAGAAATTTTGTATAAATTTCATTTATTACAATGAGAGAAGAAAATGTTAAGGATAATATAAATGTCCATGTGTGTGTGTATTTATAATCAATTTCTTTTGATATTTGCTTTTACATATTGATTTATTAACTAATATGTATTACAATTTTTTATGAAGAATTCGTATTTGATATTCGTTGCTAAATAATATAGTAAGGTAATAAATGTTTCTTTTTGTATAGAAAAATATTTCCCTTTTATATAATAGACTAAATTTAACAGAGTTGTTGACAATAATTCAAAGAATAATATGTTTGGTAAAAATTGTATTAGAAAAAAGTGAGAAGTTGAAAAATTGAAAAGAGTTTCATAAACTTCATAGATTTTAATTTCAAAAATTGGTATGAGAGAATATGCTCCTTAGGAGATATTAATGGAAATAGTTTTGTTTAAAACACCAAACTCTTTTTGGTGGATTTTTTTCATCTGAAGGAGAACATTTTAGTCTAGTGTCTAATTACTATTCCTTTTTTTAGAAAAATATGATGGACTTCCATGAGATTCTCTTTTTTGTTTTGCGGTGCCAACTCTAGCTCGAAAACTAATTAACCGATAATCCTATAGTTTTGTGGGCCAGTAAAAACCTTCTGACCTAGAGTTGGGCAATCTCGATCCGGATCACTATCTCGTTCAATGGACACCGGTAATTTCTTTGAAAAAACTGCGTATACTTAATTTCACACGTTGGTTTTTATGATGTTACTCATTCGTCTGTGAATGAGGACAGTGATCCGGTACGTTCAATTGAACGAGATTGCCCAACTCTAGTTTTTAACCTAAGAGTACTCAAGACAGTTTGGCATACGACCATGTGTTGGGTTGTTTACACTGGCTTGATTGAGACACCTCCAAAACATGATTTTTGAACGTTTTTACAGCATCTTCTGGCGATTGCTGTTATTTTGGGGTTCATACGCATAGTTCCATGATTCGTCACCGGGATCCATCTTATAAACGTTTTTTGAAGGGCCGCGATCGTATTTTTCGAAATTTCATGAACCGATCGACAAGGTAATCAATGAGAAAAATCCCATTTTTTCCACGATGACACTTTATCGACATACAAAGACTTAATTTGATCTATTTACTCTTGCCGTGGTTATCCACGTCGAGAGTTGCGAAAAATTATCGGGCGAAAATGTTTACAAGTAAATTCCATTTTTTTTTTTTTGTAAAGCGATTTTTTCATGAGGCACTGCCCTGAGTACGCTTGGGCTAAAAACTGTCAAACTTCCCAAAAATGTCAAATGACGCCTGGCGACACTGCGTGTTGCCTAGGCCAGAAGTTGTTTTATTGACCCTCCTAACAAAATAAGGATCTAGTCCTTCACCGATCGACTTTTTTAATATTTTTTAAAAATAGTAGATTTAACTGAAATTGTTGAACAAAAAAATAAAAATTTCAATTTTTTGCAAAAAAAAAAAAAAGCTGATAGTCTGGTCGTAAATCCACGACTAATGTGTGTTGACTAATATGGTTGAATCCTCGACTAAAAATGTAAAGATAGCGGGCTGCGCTGGTGTCGTGCTGTGATGCTCACAGAACCCATATTATTGATCGGCAACCGCGTAGCCATTCCTGACACTGGAGAGGAGTGAAGCCTCAAGAATCTTTACTACGGCGACAATAGGGGAATTGATCTGTACGATTCACCTTTCCTAGCAGCCTTGCCTGACTTCAGTAGCGGGACCACCCTGATTTAGCGTTTTGATGGCATTCCTAATAACATCCATTGTAAATTGTAGTGTTTGCTTCGCGGAAGGGAGATCCAATCCAACGTAGTACTCTCCTCTTCACCCTGTCACAGCCGACGTGCTCTACAAACTGTCGATTAAACATATCTTCGGATCAGTGAGCATAACGTCGGCAAACGTGACTGAGGTCCAATTTTCTTTCTTCCCAGGATTCGAGAGTGTCTTAATTTCCACACAATTTACAATTTACTTACACCGGCTCCAATGTTGCAACTGTTCAGAAGATTTGTTCTTCTTGTTCCGCTTCTGTTCACCGACTAGTGTCAGGTCCCTGACTCACGCTCATGTACTACTCCCGTCAGCCTCCGCTGGGAAATTTGGCCTCACTTCGGGTATTCAAGTAGTAGGTATATAGTGAGTGATTGCAGCAGTTATTATGTCTCGGAACGTCCTCTCTGCTACCCGAATATCAGAATGGTTCGGCAGTTCTCTGGACCTGTAATTGGTGAACTCTCTGAAAGTGGGCCAATTAGCATTTTCAAGATTGATGAAATTGCGGCGTTCAGAGGTGATGAAATTGAACGGTCTACCGACGGAGACAATTATGGAGAGATGGTCTGACACGATAATTTGATCTGACAAAATGTGAAACTCTTCGCTAATTATGGTAGGGACGTCTGTGCACAACGTAGAGCTTTCAATCTGCTCAGCCAGTACTATACCACGCTGGTCGTTTCCGAGGACCGAATGCATTATTACATGGTGAGCATTAAAGTCCCCAAGACCAGACTAGAAGGTCATAAGGCTTGCAAAAGCGAGCTAATGTTGGACCTATAACTTGGAGTACAGCTATATATCGGCGGTATTTATATGCATATCAATATCATTTTTCCAAACTGTTGGTATTCAATAGTAGCGAAGACGACGAATATGCCACAGAACTAATTCCTGAAGATGGTATTGAATTTATGCCGCCCAGCCATGATAAGGTAATGCCAGCAATAAACCGGCTAAAGAATAATAAGGCAGCAGAAGACGATGGCTTACCAGCCGAGCTGTTCAAAACCGGAGGCGACACTCTGATAAGGTGTATGCATCAGCTAGTTAGCACCATATGGCAGGAATATTGGAACGATTGGACGTTTGGAAGCTGAGTACCCTGTGTCCCGTCCACAAGAAAGGAGATGAGACTGTATGCTCTAACTATAGGGCCATAAGTCTTCTCCCTATTGCCTACAAGATAGTGCCAGGGATATTATGTGAATGACTAAATCCTATGGTCAGGGACATAATTGGACCTGGCAATTCCACCATTGACCAGATATTTACCCAGCGGCAAATCCAGGAGAAGAACCAAGAGATGCACCCTTAGACTGTCCCCTGCGCCACATGGTATTCCAGGCCATGTCTGAATTTGGTATCACCGTAAAGCTCATTCGGTTTTGTTAGATGACTTTAACTGATACTAGGTCCTAAAATAGAAAAGAACCTCTCCGAACAGTACAGTACTAAAAGAGGTTTCACACAAGGATACAGCCTTCCGTGTGATCTGTTCAATATCCCGCTGGAAAAGGTTATACGAGATGCAAATGTCAAAAGAAATGGTACAATCTACAGCAGCAGGCACATATTACTTGCTTATGCTGATGACATTGACATCATGGGACGATCAGCAAAGAAAGTAAATGATACCTTTAATAAGGTCGAAGGAGAATCAGAAAAAGTTGGTCTGGCTGTAAAAGGCGAAAAGACAGAGTTCATGGTGCCGACGCGCAATGCGTCTATAGAGCTCGGAGCCCGCTAAAAAGGAGAACAATTCTTCGAAATATCTACGGAGCAATCTGCGTTGACGGTGAATATCGACGTCGTATTAACCACGAGCTGGATCTGCTATACAACGAGATCAGTATAGATAAACGTTTCGAGATGCAACGATTGCGTTCGCTAGACCATATCACAAAAATGAGCTATGATGAGCCCGCTAAAAAGGAGTATAAATATGGGCCAAATGCAGTGCACGCAGAATTGGCAAGCCAAGGTTTCGATGGAGCAAACAAGTGGATGACGAGATGAAAAGGCGCGGTATTCCACAAAGCGAAGCAACAAACAGAGAGAATTGGAGATCTTTTCTTAGTTCGGTGTATGGAACAAATGTTTTGTAATGAGCCAGCTAAGTAAGTTAGTAAGTAAGTATGTATACTGTCAGCAACTCTACCTCGAAAGCTCCACACCTGACTGCTGTCCCATACATTCCATATACGGTATTGAACCGACAGGTGCAATAGGAAAGCTCATCCACCACCTCTACGACTGTTGTGATCCTTCCTCAGTACGTTGTAACCATCACAACGCTGTAAGATGCAGTTTTTGTTGAGATTGGTTTCCTGCACCACCCCGACCATATTATTCTTCCAACTCCTATAACCCACTATTGTACGGAGAAAAAAAGTCAACTAGACCATATGCCTAGTATCGGGTGTACAGATTTTGACTTGAAGCTTTTTACCCAAGTTTTTGGGTATTTTGGCATATACAGCCTAACCGATCGATATGTTCCATCTTGAAACTTGACATGCCCCAAACAAAAGACCCATCTTTCCAAAATTTCAGCGTCCTATCTCAATTTTTGTGGATGCTAGAGTGATTACCACAGACGGACGGAAGGCATAACAAACCATACCAAACCAACCATTTTTTAACTGACTTCAGTATCAGTATCTTCTAAGCAGCAAAGAGAACGAGGAATAGCATGCGTGCGTTTTTTTTTTGTCCATTTGTTCCATATCCAGACTTATGATACAAATGTAAAATATTCACGGTGCGACTTAACTAATTTTAAATGGAAGGTTTTGGAGATTCTGAAACTGGAATGCTCATGGATGAGAAACATCAAGAAACAAAAAAAACAATCGCCGGAGGGATTTTCAAATAAATCGCGATTTAAGTTCACATTTTTAGGGGTTCTTTAGGTTTTCACGATTTTGCTTGGAAACCGCGAATCCTATGTAAATAGGCCTAAGGGAAATGTTGTAGCTGTGAAAATTCTGCACAAGATTGACCTTTGTGATATTTCGTAAGTTTTACTGTTTTTGAGATATAGAAGTTCAAATTGAGACAATGCACTGACTGTATCGCCTTATAAAACAATGTTCAAATCGCCCCACCCTAGTAGTCCGGTCAAAATAGTTATTGAAATAGCAAAAATTCCCACAGAGCTGAATTTTGGTGGAGAGCTAGAGTTTGCCATTAGAAGCAATGTCCTAGAAGTCTCCATCGATCCCATGTGTGCAAAAAAAATTATTCGGGGTCAAAAGTCAAATTTTAAGGGTTTTTAGGTTTTCGGATTTATTTTTTGAAAACGGTTGATCTAATCAAAAAGTGACTAAAGTAAATATTGTAGACAGACAAATTATCTACAAGTTTGTCCTTTATAATTTTGTTCCTAGAAGAAACCATTCTTGAGATATAGCTGTTCTAAAAAACACATGATTTTTATGCACTTATAAGGGAAATATGCACATATTCAGACGAACAGGCTAAAAAGAGCGAAGTAATCGGGTCTGTCCCCAAAAAATATATATTTTCTTGAAGAGCGAAATTATAGCTATCTTCTAAAAAAATGCCAACAAAATCGGAGTGTGTTTAGTAGAGTTATTCAATGTTAGAGTCATTTTATGCAAAAATATCCCATTTAACCCACATGCATAATCAGCCCAACGGGAACGACCCCAACGAAAACTCTCCGATTTTTTTCAAGTTTTGTTCGAAGATAGGGATTGTTGCGCTGATTACGGAAATGTATAATTTTCAACGGTTGCGGATCCGGTTCGCCGGTTATTCGACCTGAAAAGCCAAATTTAAAAACCGGGTTAGACCCGGTTCTACTGAACCGATAACTGCAAAGTGGATATCGTTTGAAAGCTTACGGAAGTATCTAACACATAGTGTCGTTACTTTAACCGGTTCACCTCACAATGTACTTACACGGCTAATTTTTTATTTGACCTTTAGATCGCGATATCTCGAAAATGGTAAGTCTTTTTTAAGAATCATAAAGGCCACTCTTGTAGACAATTATTGAATCTACAACTTTTACTTTAGCCGGCTTTTGCTAAGTCTTACCGTTTTTGAGAAAAATTAAAAAAAAACTGATTAATGCCTCCAAAAATGACCTTTTACCCCGAATAACTTGTTTTGCACACATGGGATCGATGGGGACTTTTAGGACAACCCTAGCTCTCCACCAAAATTCAGCTTTGTGGGAATTTTTGCTATTTCCCCCTTATACGCATGTCTATTTTGACCGGACTATAGGTGTTGTTGTATGTTCGTTCTTCTGCTCACTCTAGGGCAGAATTCGGCACCTCATTACTCGCGAGCAAGCAAAGAGAGCTTTTCTCTCCACTCACTAATTGAAAAGCCATGCACTGACAACAGTGTTTGCTGCAGTTAGATGAGTAGGCTTGGGAGGGCAGATGTCTTGCACGGTGTGATCGATATTTGCCCAATAAAAATTTAGGCGACTGCAATATCCTAAGCGAGCAACTGCGTCTGTGTGAATGCTATTTAAACCTGCTAAATATGCCTGTTGATCTCGGGGTTCTCTTTCGTATCGTTGGGCCTCTTTCTCTAGAGCGTGGATATCCTTCTTGATGTACTTGGGTGTGTCGCGCCTACCCACCAAATGGTGATTGGGATAGCTCTGACGGCAACACCCGAGCAAATACTGCAACAAAAACATCTCAGTGTGTTGCTGTATTGGAAGAATCTTTGCCTCGTCGTGTAGATGGTCCACTGAAGACATGAGGAGGCACCTTGTTGCTGTTCTCAGGGCGGCATTCTGACAAGTTTCCAACCTTCCCCATTACGTATCACACTGGCCCACACAAGTTCACAAAGTCCCTTCCATTGTCCTCTATCTCTTGGATGGGTGGATGATATTGTCACCAGCAGGTTCGCCGCTTGAGTAATTACTGCAAACTTTGCAAACCCATTAACCTTTTGTTTTGGCGATATCAAGCAGTTAAAACACAAAAGTTTATTTAATCGTGCTACAGGAAATAATTTTGAGAAAATAAGTCGAAAGTCATCACCCTAGTGTATATAGTGAGGCATAATAAACATATTACTTTAATAATTTTGTCAACAACTCTGATCAAATTTAACATGTTAAAATATACTCTTTCCAATGTAAATATATTTCTCTGACTTTGTCTCTCTTACGAACTATACCTTTTTCTTGTTGTTTGATAGAATTGCTATTAAATTTGATTTGTGGATATTTATGGGTCATTTACTTAAAAATATAACACTTCTTTAAATGTGGATGTATTAGTTTCATTGCCGATTTCTTTTGGTATTGCAGTTATAACAAGTTGCTAATAAATGTATGAGATACTATGTACTAACAATAATAATACTCTTTCTTTGTTTTGGTTGGTTGGTTGGGGGGTTATGTTTTTTTTTTCATTTCGCACTAACTCTAATTTGCTATAGTAGCATTATCACTTAATGTCGTCTGCTTGCAATAGCCCATCACTATGTCGGCACGGCAGTCTTCACTAAGACTTGGCAGCAGTACCGCAGCACCCAAAATAGTAACTAGAGCACCAAAAATCACCAGTCCCAAAGCGGGTAACTTTTCGCGGCTTGTCAGTGGGTTTGGATCGAGTTGTATAAAAGCCAAACCGGGTAAAATATAAGCCAAGGGTATGGCTGCCAAAAGGCCCTGGGTGGAAGAGAAAATTGTACTTTCTTATAAATAACAAATTCAAAATATTTTACATTCAATTCCAACACAGATCCCAAACATTCCGTCATCGGTGAGATGACAAAAGCACTAAAGACAATGGCCAGTGTAATGTTACGCGAATATTCATCTGTTTCAGCTCCCTTTTCACGTTTGGGATCCTTTTCCGTTGTCAATTCACTGATCGGCTCTTTTAGTACAAATCTGTGGACCATGGCTCGGACGATCTATAAATTGTAGAAAATTAGTAAAACGCAATCAATGTGTTCTTTAATTCAAAAATATGTGATTGTAACAAATGTTAATGTTTTAGTTTTTTAATTGTTCAATTATACCTCTCTTGAGACAAAACATTCAATAGGAAAAGTTAATAATATCGATATAGAGAAGAGTACACGTGAGAAATTCATCAGGTCATCATTCCAGCAGTAGTTTTCAAGTAAATCACCTTGAAACGATTAAATTAAATTTTCATTTTTCGATTACATTGCAATAATTACAAACTTTACTAACACACAATTACAACATTTATGTCGTGTTATCTTTGTACATTTTAAGTGCATTGTTGTGGTGGAGAGAAAAAGGAAGGAGTGCGTGTTTGAATCACAAGCAAGAGTAGATTGCAAAAAAATGTATGTGCTATAGAGAAAGTGTTACAGACACAATAGAGGTTAATGTGATATCAGTAAAGATTTATGAAAAAGTATAAATGTTTTTATTTCTAAAATAATATATTGCATTGAAATTTTTAAGACACTTATACATATAAAACTTCATATCAATTATACGTTTTTTTCTATGTTGAATTTTAAAATTTTCAATATTTACGTCACTTGTTCAAATATTTGAAAATTACTACGAAATTGTCATATTTACTATTTCATATTTAACATCAGCTCACCTTAAAGCTATAAATCGTATATGACCACTAAAAACAATATTCAAGTTTAAGTGATAAGAACCACAATAATGTGCTGTGGGAAACCTCGAATTATTCACACACAAATATCAAAACAATATGAAATGTTGAGGTTTTAACTGATAAGAGAGCTCGCATTAAAAAGAAAATTAATGATCACATATGTACATATGTATATACGAGAACATACATAATGCTATAATGCTATTATTTACAAATACACAATTTAAGGTTATGGAGTGAAACTGAAAAGAGGAAATTAGTTAAATAAATTACATTACATTACAATTAGTTAATTAAAAGTCCCTCACCACGGTGCCCTTCTGACCTTACAGTATGAGTTTTAACGTTTCTCTGCCAGACATAGACTTTATAGCTATCAAAGAAGAAGGTGGTGCGTTGGTTATTTTTATGATTTTCAATTCTAGCAATGAATTAACCCATAGAGCAGGAAAGAAATCTCATTTTAAAATTTTTGAGATATAGAAGTTCAAATTGGGGCATTGTACTAACTCCATTATCTGCTTATAAAATAATGTCATGACTGCAATATCCCAATTTAAACTTATATATCTCAAAAATTACACAACCCAGGAAAAAATTACAAAAGCCAATCTTGTAGAGAATATTCACAGCTATAAGAATTTCTCTAGTGCCAGTATGATATGACTTGCCGTTTTGAAGCACAATTGTGAAAACCTGAAAATGTGGGCTGAACCTCTCAAAAATGGTAAAACCGAGGGCAAACCATAAATGTCAATCGTGTAGAGAAATTTCATATCTACACAATTTTTTAAACCCTCAGCACTTATGCTATCGAGGGTATATATGTACACTTTCATACGGCCAAAATGTGCCTCATGACATCACTAAAGAAAAGCCATAGAAGCAATAGCCACAAATTTTTATACCCTCAGCCTTTAAGCTGATGAGGGCATATGGTAAATTTCAAATTTCCTTTACAATGCCATAGAAAAAAAATTAAAATTTTTTTTGGCGAGCACATCCGCCATTTTTGATACATGGGTTACGAACACAATCGTGGTTTCTAATCTCTTCGCGTTCACAAAATTGGATGCTGCACTCAAAAGTTATGGGGGGTTTTACTCTCTTATAAAGAAAAAATATTTACAAATTCCTATTGTGTTGTAATAAGAACATGTATATATGAATCGTTAACAGCATTTGATATTTATCCGTAGATGCTAAAATAGTTGCTAAATTTATTTTTATTTTCGCGAAAAATCAAAAAATATTGAAGAAATCTTGGAGTAAATTTTATTTATTCTAACTATTCTAACTAATCTCTAAAAAATAATTTAAAAATACGTACAGAATCTAGACATCGCGTAGAAAAATGTGAGACCAATATTATAAAGATCGCGTTTATAACTTGCATATTACAGCAACAACAAAGAACGGAAACTTATTGTTGGAAGTTATTTCAAAAATATACTTTTTGGTTAAATACGAAAAATTTGAAAAAAAAATTTTGGGAGTTATTCTATTATTTCGCTAAATTTCCATACAAATCCTGAAGTATTTTGCTTAAACTTCTACAAGAAAAGTAATTAGTCATCGTGAAAGTGTATTTGCTTTCTGTAATAAGCAATAGAAATAAGAAGTACAGAGTAATATTGAAATTACAATCAAAGAAAAAACATAGAAGTTAGAAATCGTATAATTCGCGAATCCATTTAAATCAGTTGCATGTGCTTTTCGAATACAGGGAGTCCATCTCTGTCAATATGCACGGATTTTCCCATGTTTCTTCATTCAGCGGCCAAAGTGTGCCATCTGTTGCTTCTTACTATTCAAAAAACCTTCAAGTGGGCAAAAATTACGCGATGTGTATATGATTATAAGGTGCATCCGATTTCAATGGCCGCCTATTAAAAATACGTCAATCTAAATTATTTTAGACAGATTCGTCAAGAACTGCGGATGCGCCACCACATTCTATTTTGGGATAAATAGGGATATTACTCCCGAATCTTTGTAATTTGTGACACACCTTTTTGGCAAATATTATAATCGCGTATAAAGGATTACATTTATATAAAAATAATCAAAGCAAATCGCGGTTCAATTCGCGGAATTGTCAAAATATATTTTTGCCGATTTTCCTACTTTCAAGGTATATACATATATACGGCATTTTAGTGGACGGATTCGAACGCGGAAGTGCTTATTAGATCCGGCACGTAAAAAAACTAAAATCACGAGGGGTTCAGGGGTACGTGTACGACAGTTGTAAATTTTAACGCCAAAAAATTGGTTTTTTCTGAAAATTTACGCACCAAATTTTCGCCTTTGCACTCCTATTACTAGGAAGCTGTACGGAGCACACTCATGAGATATACATCGAACGACGTGGGATCGCGAGTTCTACAATCCTATATACTAGTTTCGATTATTATCTAGTTGCACCCTCTAATTATAAGAAAAATTCGAAAAACACTGAAATCAAAACTTCAAAATGTAAGCATCGATTTTAGGGGGATGCAGTGTATATATCCAAAAGTCTTACACTAGAACCATGTTGCCCAAGGGGTATTCTTTAGTTCTCTTTTTGACCACAGGTTTGAGTTTTGCGTGGTTTGGCCAGAAATCAAGAAAGAACACAAAAAAAAATTGTTT
This sequence comes from Musca autumnalis, assembly GCF_047663935.1. Classification (NCBI taxonomy): domain Eukaryota; kingdom Metazoa; phylum Arthropoda; class Insecta; order Diptera; family Muscidae; genus Musca; species Musca autumnalis. Next base: position 40,213,950 of record NW_027412088.1, on the reverse strand, counting down.
ACTTCAACACATTTTTCCCATTTTTTTATATTACCACCAACGCAGTTTCCACGAAAATTATTTGTTATGGTCTATATTATGAGATCGTGGCTAAAACACTTCAATTAATGTAAATATATTCATATTTTATAAAATATATTAACCGTTCGCGACTTATTAAATGGTGAACCTCAACTTCAACGATTGTAAAACTTTTTTGAATATTACCATATATATTATTGATCAGGTAAAATTATAAGTCGATATAACCATGTCCGTCAGTCCGTCCGTCTGTTGAAATCAAGATACAGCTCGCAATTTTTAAGATAGAGCTTTGTAATTTGGTATAGAAGTTTCTATTACTCCTAGGATGTTTGGTATTGCAAATGGGCTATATCGGTACACGTTTTGATATAGCCCCCATAGAACCGATTTTCAGTATTTTGAAAGTTTTAGCTTAATTATCACACCAAAATGGCTAAAACTTGGTACTTAATCTTCATTAGGGGTATAAAACTTTCCCCCAGAATTTTGCTGATATGTGTCCTTGCCTTCATATAGCCCCCATAAAGCGGTACCTCCCGATTTTCGGTATTCTAAAGGTTCTGGCCTCAATATTCTTTCGAAATGGCTGAAATTTGGTATTTAGTCTTCGTTGGGGGTACGAAACTTTCCCCCAGAAATTTGTTAGTACAGGTCCACGCCTTCATATCGCCCCCATAGAACGGTACCTCCTGATTTTCGATAGTTTGAAGGTTATGGCCACAATAATCCATTGAAATGCCTGAAACTTGGTATTTAGTCTTAGCTAGGCGTATAAAACTTTCTTCCAGAATTGTTTTTGATATGGGTCTATACCTTCATATAGCCCCCATAGAACGGTACCTCCCGATTTTCGGTATTTTGAAGGTTGTGGCCTCAATATTCCTTCGAAATGGCTGAAGTTTGGTATTTAGTCTTCGTTGGGGTACGAAATCTACCCCAGAAATTTGTCGGTACAGGTCTACGCCTTCATATAGCCCCCATAGAACGGTACCTCCCGATTTTCGGTATTTTGAAGATTATGGCCACAATAATCCACTGAACGGGACAACAAATTTGGTCCAAACTTTGGATCTCCTAATATTTTGTCCAACTTTATTTTAACTTCTAAAATGGTCCAAGTCTATGCTTCCTAGCATACTGGTTCAAATGTTATACGATTGGCCACTGAAATGACTAATGGGCGCAATATCTATCAAAAAAATATGACTCCCAACATAAGATCCATTTCTCCGCAACACTTTTGAAATTTAATCGAAATCCACATTTTTGTCGATAAGTTCACATGGGCTGAGGGTATATCTCTGTCGGTAAAGCCGACTGATACTTTATATATATATGTAACATTATTTCATATATCAAATCAATTGAAAGAGGTTTGTGCCTGCAAATGGAATTAATGCTATTTTAGTCATTAATAACACTGCTCAACAAAATTGAAAAAGTTGAATGTTTCAGACAAAGTTGCAGTTGTTTCTAGATGAAATCGGCGAGTTATTTTCAAATCCGGTCCCGGTTTTTCTCCATCAGCTCTTGTTTTTGAGATATAGCTCCAAATCAATTTTTACGAGTTTAACACAGTCTTTCGTTATTTTCGGATACAAACAAATATTTTTTGTGGGTTTTTCGACATTAATATATTAAGGAGATGTTGTACGCTCGATACAAATCGTTTTTGAAATAGTTATGGTGAGTATATATCAAAAATATATAGAAAATATACGACGGACCTTGTAAAAATTTCTTATTTTGAGTACTTTAAGCGGTAACTACGTCATCGGGGGAAGTCATAGGATCTTCATATGGCAATGCGGATATGCTTAGGGTGTCTACTATATAGACCAGCATTCAAATATATAATATAAAGTTCATAGCGCCCATGATTCGGCCATAATCTAAAAGTCATCATGAAGACTGCCATTGAAAAGTAAATGGCTTATGTGGTAATGATATCACTGGTAAATTATTTCCCTTTAGCAGTCTTCATGGCAATTTTTAGGTTATGGCCGAATCATGTGGACTATGAACTTTATATTATACATTTGAATATTGGATTATATAGTAGACACCCTAAGCATATCCGGAGTAGCACATGGAGATCCTATGACTTCCCCCGATGACGTAATTACCGCTAAAAGTACTCAAAATATGCATTTTTTACAAGGTCCGTCGTATATTTTCTATATTTTTTGATATATACTCACCATAACTATTTCAAAAACGATTTTATCGAGCGTACAACATCTCCTTAATATATTAGTGTCGAAAAACGCACAAAAAGTATTTGCTTGTATCCGAAAATAACGAAAGTCTGGGTTAAACTCGTAAAAACCGATTTTAAGCTATATCTCAAAAACAAGAGCTGATGGAGAAAACCCGGGACCGGATTTGAAAATAACTCGCCGATTTCATCTAGAAACAACTGCAACTTCGGTTCAAACAAAAGTCCTGTTGACCAGTGTAATTGAAAGTTTATTCATTCATGAGTGCAAGAGGAAAAAACTTTTTGAGAAAATATTTTTTTATTTCGTAGTATTTTTTCACAGAAATATAATTTGAAAGTGGGTTCTGCGGGACCATTTTGATACCTATATGGAAAAATATTATTTTATTCATTAATAGTCAAAAGTTCGTTCAGTCGTGACTGCGGGGAACATCAAGTGTCACATTACAGGTACATAGTTCAGTCAAAAAATGAAGCTAAAACTCTCCAAATACCGCAAATCGGGAAGTACCGTTTTATGTGGGCTACACCTAAAAATGGATCTACGTCGCCAATTTTGGTTTAAGAAGTGTTGTGAACCTTAAGAACCTCAAATGTCAAATTACAGCTAGTTCGGATAAATACCGAAAAAAATCCTCACAAATACCGAAAATCAGGAGGTACCGCTATTTCACGAATGAATGACCTTCTGCCTATTAATGACTAAACTAACTTTTATTTCACATAAATATTGGAAAATGTTCCGGCCAAATCACTTTCAATTTTTATGATATAACTAATTTTGAAAGAAATTGTTGAAAAAGTTTTAAAGTTATCTTGCACAATAACCATTTGAGTATGTGCCGGGAGGGTTTTGGTGCATAGACCATTATCTGAGGTAGCATTGACATACTCCGGAAAAAGATTTTACCGTTGAAAATGAGTAGAGATGGTATTTACCCGGCAGAACTTGACCTAGGCTGCCAAATTTTACTTATTATACCCTCAGCCTTTAGGCTAAAGAGGGTATTTACACTTTGATACGACCAAAAATGTGCCTCATCGAAATAATGGTGTTAGACCCCAAGTATGTTTGTACGATATCCGTTTCAGACAATTTTGAGTAGATCTAGCAATGTCCGTCCGTCTGTCTGTCTGGCAGGCTGGTGCGCACGATAACTCTCGAACGGATCAATCGATTCGGTTCAAATTTTGGGTATCAAAATATTTTGTCCAGATTCGATTTAAGTTCGAAGATGGGTCATATAGGTCCACTCCTTCAGGTACCTCCCCCACACATGTTCAAAAATTGTCGCAAAACTTGTGCGCACGATAACTCTTGTAGGGAATAACCGATTTGGTCCATACTTTGCTTGTCGTGTAATTTCTACCAAACTTAGATGAGGTTCCAATATGGACTCAATCGGTCCACTCCTTCGGGTACCTCCCACACAAAATTTCGGAAAAGTTCAGCTTAGGACCTGGTCTCGAATCGCTTTGATTTTTGTTTACGCAAGTTGTATTCGCTGTCCTCTATACGACGCTGTAAGTCTCATTAGGGGCAAGTCCATACTTCCTGAGAAAATAGCCTGAAAGTTACAAAAAACCCTATGACACCGTGTGTAGTAGTTGGAGCGCAAGATAACTCTCGAACGGATCCGCCGATTCGGTCCAAAATTTGCTTTCGTAATATTTTGTCCAAACGTAGTTCAAGTTCAAAGAAGGATTATATCGGACCACTCCTTCCGGTACCTCCCCCACAAAAGTTCGAAAATGTTCGGAAAATTTGTGCGTACGATAACTATTGAAGGGAGTAAACGATTTGGTCCATACTTTGCACATTATGAAATTTCTACCAGACTTAGATGAGGTTCCATTATGGACTCAATCGCTAAACTCCTTCGAGTACCTCCCACACAAAATTTGGGAAAAGTTCAGTTTAGGACCTGCTCTCGAATCGCCTTGGTTTTTGTTGTAACATCTTGTATTCACTGTCCCCTATACGAAGGTACAAGCTTCCTCAGAGGCAAGTCCATACTTCCTGAAAAAATAGCCTGAAAGTAGAAAAACAAACCCTATGACACCATGTTTATGGGTGGAAGCGCAAGATAATTCTCGAACGGAAATGTCGATTCCTATGGACTATATTTGTCCACTCCATCCCGCACATCCCATACAAAATTTTGGATAAGTTCACTTTAAGACCTGCTATTGAATCACTTTGATTTTTGTTGAAGCAACTTACATTCGCTGCTTCAATTACGATGGTAAAAGATGTTTCAGGGGCAAGTCCATACACCTTGAGAAAACAGCCCGAAGGCTGTAAAAACTCCCTATGACACCCACATGGTCCATGTCGGTCCATTCCTTTAAGTACCTTTTCCGCAAAATTTTTGAACTTTAATCCTAATCAACATTTTTGTCGGTTCATACGACCAAAATTTTGAAACCCCCTAAATACATAAGTTTTTTGTGAAAAAAGTGTTTCAATTTGCACAGGCTGAGGGTATATCTCTGTCGGCAAAGCCGACTGATACTTTGTTACTGTTTTCTTTTGTATATCTACAGAATTTCTAGTATTGAAAATGGGGCCTCTGGGTTCATGTGTTGATATAGCCCCCTTGTAACCGTGTCTCCCGATTTAAAGTATTTTTTAACTATTAGCCAAATTTTACAATCATGTTGGCTGAAATTTGGCACAGTGAGTTCTCAGTGTGTCTAAAATATCTCTATCTCTATCTCCATCTCTAAAAATGAGGCCGCTAGAACAACATACTGGAAAAAGAATCAAAACGACGCGAGAGGGGCTCTTAAACTTCACTTTTTTCGAATTGGTGGGAGGTACCTGAAGGAGTGGACCGATATAGCCCATATTCCAACCTGATACATGACTGAATAAAATAATATGATGTGTGCGATTGCAATTTTGATTGGTGCGGTCAGGGTTTCTTGGAACTTTTAAGCCAATATCTCAGGAAGTGTGGACTTGCGCAAAAAAAAATTATATCGTCATAAAGGGAGCCGCAAGGACAACCTGTTGAAAAAAATTCAAGACGATCCGAGAGGAGCTCTTAAACTACACTTTATCCGAATTATGTGTGGGAGGTACCCGAATGAGTAGACTAATATACTCCATATTCGAACCCGATCTATATCTAGAATGTGCAAAGTTTGGACTAAATCGATTGTTCCCTTCGAGAGTTATCGTTCACACCACTTAACAGATACATTTTGAACTTTTGTTGGGAAGGTACCCGATGGAGTGGACCGATATGGACCATCTTCGAACTTAAACTAAGTTTGCACAAAATATTACGACACCCAAAATTTAATCCGTTCGAAAGGCAATTGATTTTTTTGCTACGCTGGCTGCTTGTACTCTATAAAAAATTAATTGCGCGCTTCAAATTCGACTATCAAGCCCAATTAATTAAGGTTACGAACAAAGGAGTTTGTTCTCTGCTATACATATAAAGTACGGATGTAGTAGTGTAATATCCGTAGTATTCATTGGAAATGACATTAAACATACACATAATTCAAAATTATTTTATTATAATCATCATGATGAAACTTTAATTAAAAATTTTATTTTAACCTAATGTTGTTTGCTTGTGTATGTGTAAAAATACCACAACAAATGAACTATTGAAAAGATAAACAATTTGTGGTTAACGATTTAAAATATGAACTTCTTTTCATTTAATTAAACTGTGTGTGTGCTTTTGTAAAAGTGCTCTGGCGAAAAAGTGTGGGTTAATTGCGTGTGGTAATAGTGCTGGTATTTTTAATATATACACATACATATAGACAGAACATTCTCAGAATTGTGTAGGAGTGCAGCCAGTATAGTATGTGTGCTAAAGACAACTATTTGTTTTTGTACACACATCATCTCAGTTTTACTTCACATCACACAACGGTTGTAAAGTGCCACCTTGTATTCTGTGTGGCATATATCAACTTTAAATTTTCACATATACACACTTAAACACGCACTAAAATATTTGGGAATATAATACGCACACACACAAACATATACACATACAGTAAACATCGAAATGACGGCAATATGAAACACTTACCTTGTGATAAAGCCCTAAATGTTGAATATCCAGCAATGCCAAAGAGAGCTGCTACTGTCCAGGCAAAACCAATTGATATATGCGTTACCTTTTCCCAACGCTCCATGGTGGCGTCACGCATTGATTGATATACCAGAAATGTGTTGTGATGACACATAAATGCTATAAAGAGGAAGGACAACGCACGAGAATGAGCAAAATTTGATGTTTAGTTTTTCAGTGTCGTTATATTTAGGCAACTTTAAAAATCGTTAAATCATTGAAGAAAATTCAATGTTAATCCACTAGGCTTAACCATAGCATATGTAAGCTCTATTAGGAGAAAAATTCGACTTTCACAATTTCGACTACTAAGAATATTAGGTGGCGATTTGGGTATTTGATGCACTATGTACAATAAATATATAAATGTAAATAGAGGGTTGCTAGATAACTTTCTGGCCTAACAATGAAAAGGCAAACATTTACCATCAGAAATTGTTTTATAAAGTAGTCTCCTGTATGATTTACACCAATTGTGGAAGCAATTTTTCCACTCCGATTGAGACACCTCCAAAACATGTTTTTTAACGCTTTAGCATCCTCTTCTGGCGACGAAAATCGTTTACCGCGCCTTTTTTTGATTTGCGGGAATTAAATGAAGTCATTGGGTTCCATGTAAGGGCTGTACGACGGATAACACCCAAAGAACATAACTCCCAAAATGATTTTGGAAGTTAGTTCGGCCTTGGTTTGCTGACATAACTGCCAAAATTTTTGGGAGCTATGTCCGCCGCCTACTTGCGGACATAACTCCCATTGGGATAATTTTGAAGAAAAATCGTTTTTGTAAAAGTATGCAAATACTGTTAAAAAAATGTTTTTGAAAAACATCGCGCGATGCTGCACAAAAATATATATATATACAAATATACAAAAATATATTCACTATTTTAGGAAGCAAACAGTTTTTGCAAATGTATGCAAATACTTTATGAAAAAGGAAAGCGCAGCAGGCGAACATTTTTTTTTGAAAAAAGCGCCGCGAAACACGTCCCTCCCATAAGGAAGGCTTTGTGTTGATAATCCACCTCTGACGAACTTTTTATACCCTCCACCACGAACAGTTTTAAAGTACATAAATAGGAACAATTAACCTATTATAATATTTTGCACTCTTAGCGAAGACTAATTAAACAATTTTAGTTATTCCGGTAATAAGGCTAAAACCTTCAATATACAGAAAATCGACATGTATCAAGAAATTTCTGGAGGAAAGTTTTGTAACTCCAACGAAGACTAAATACCAAATTTCAGTAATTTTGGTTGAATAATATGGCTAAAACTAACAAATTACCGTAAATAGGAGGGTACCGTCCAATGGGGGCTATATGAAGACGTGGACCTTTATCGAAAATTTTCTGGTGGAAAATTTTATCTGAAAACCTGGACCAGTACCGACAAATTTCTGGTGCAAATTTGTATACCCACGACGAAGACTAAATACCAAATTTCAAATAACACTGTGCAACAAAATTCAATTTTTTTCAAAATGATGGGAAAAACCGAGTACATTATGAAAGTAGAGCTAAAAATATGAGACACGTGTATCGGCGTTTTTAAAGTTTACGTCGGAAAGTAACCAAAATAGGCGGGGCAAGTTCCGCCCATTTTTAATTTCTTCGAAATATTCGAATTAAGATATCTTGGAATCCTTGCATTTCAGGTATACAGTGTCTTTGCTCAGGAGGGTGTGGGGAATATTTTTGACAAAAATTTTAACCCTCATGCGGTTCATCAAAGGGGTCTTTTTTGTCCTTTTTTTGAAAATCTTTCAAAAACCTCTTAAAAATGTAATCGTATCAAATATTCTACAAAATTATTCACCATAAAATTTTACTGTAGGTCTCAGAGTACACCAAATCAGTAACTTATGTCTAATCGCCAGGAATCTCTAAAAATGAAAAACACGTTTTAGGGTTAAAGTCGGACTTCATCTGAGTTTATTAAAAATTGTCCCACAAAACATAATTTTAGAGAGATGATGTCAGAGACAAAAATATTCTTCATCAAATTTCACTATGGGTCACCAAAGAAATGAAATGTCTATTTACATTTTATAGCATGAAAATGTCAGTAACAATTTTGCTAAAAAAATATGAAAATATTTCCCAATTTTTTTGATGAAAAATGTTTCCTTCTTTTTTCGAGTGGATACATGGAAGTAATATAAAACTTGGTTATAGGTGAAAAGTGTCAAAAGATGAAAAATTCTACACAAAATTTCACTATGAGTTTCAAAATAAACCATATATCTATGTATACTATTTCCTTAAAAAAATTAGATTACAAATTTATATATATTAGGATGAAATTATATGATTTAATTTTGGACTGTTAATTTTACATAATTCCATACTGGATCAAAATCTAGCAAAATCCTTTACTTTTTGGGAATATTGTTAAAGAAAGAAATGTTCCAAAAGAAATTTCATTGTGAGTCTCTGAATAAAAGAAATCTGTAACCATAACGTATATCATTCTTAGCAGCCCTTGTTTTTGGTGTAGGGTTTAGGGCCATATTTTACAATTTTTAACCAGATTGTCCTTCTGATTAAAAAATATAAATATCTTATTGATGGTTTTTCGTTATAAATTCATACAGAAGATGTTGTGTGTTCAATTTAAATAGCTTTAAAAACATTTGTGGTGAATATATATTTGAAAAATATAGAAAACCCAGATCGGACCTGCCAAAATTGCGTATTTTTAATACTTTTAACTTAAATTACGTATTTAGGATAAGCCATTGGTTGTTTATATTGTATGTGAAAATACATTAGAGGTCTGCGGCTATGGTCCAGTGAAAATATAGGTGTCATATAGGCTCTCACATGTACAATTTGGTGTGGTCCAAAAAACTACAATGATGGGACTCACTCCTACCTTGGTGGCATTTACGTAATTAACTATAGCAATTGACATAAATAAATATATCCTAACTGGGTTCGTTATGGTCATTCATGATACAGCTATTTACGTCAATTGCTATAGTTAATTACGTAAATGCCACAAGGTAGGAGTGAGTCCCATCATTGTAGTTTTTTGGACCACACCAAATTGTACATGTGAGAGCCTATATGACACCTATATTTTCACTGGACCATAGCCACAGACCTCTAATGTATTTTCACATACAATATAAGCAACCAATGGCTTATCCTAAATACGTAATTTAAGTTAAAAGTATTAAAAATACGCAATTTTGGCAGGTCCGATCTGGGTTTTCTATATTTTTCAAATATATATTCACCACAAATGTTTTTAAAGCTATTTAAATTGAACACACAACATCTTCTGTATGAATTTATAACGAAAAACCATCAATAAGATATTTATATTTTTTAATCAGAAGGACAATCTGGTTAAAATTGTAAAATATGGCCCTAAACCCTACACCAAAAACAAGGGCTGCTAAGAATGACATACGTTATGGTTACAGATTTCTTTTATTCAGAGACTCACAATGAAATTTCTTTTGGAACATTTCTTTCTTTAACAATATTCCCAAAAAGTAAAGGATTTTGCTAGATTTTGATCCAGTATGGAATTATGTAAAATTAACAGTCCAAAATTAAATCATATAATTTCATCCTAATATATATAAATTTGTATTCTAATTTTTTTAAGGAAATAGTATACATAGATATATGGTTTATTTTGAAACTCATAGTGAAATTTTGTGTAGAATTTTTCATCCTTTGACACTTTTCACCTATAACCAAGTTTTATATTACTTCCATGTATCCACTGGAAAAAAGAAGGAAAAATTTTTCATCAAAAAAATTGGGAAATATTTTCATGTTTTTTCAGCAAAATTGTTACTGATATTTTCATGCTATAAAATGTAAATAGACATTTCATTTCTTTGGTGACCCACAGTGAAATTTGATGAAGAATATTTTTGTTTTCGATTGTGTGAGTGGAGTATTCCCCCATTGGCTCAACTTCATTTATTATTCTCTATTACAGAGAGTAATGTTTTTCAAAACGAACTGACAGTGTTGCAAAATTTTACTGATCGCTACCAATATCATGATTTCATCCCGGCGAAGGGAATTATCAATTGGCTTCTCAGTTTTTGAAATGATGCCTTTTTAGCGAAAAACCGAACTCTTTAAGTGTCTAGTATTCTCATATGAACGAGAATCACACTCACTTTTCGGCTTTTCCAAAGAAACACCAAAATCAAAATATTTTGCAACATGTCAGCACGTCTCAACTAAGAATTCTTCGAATTCTGTGAGTTGAAAAGAACACCAACACAGTTGCCTGTGAGGTTGTTTATTGGAATTTTGTTTTTTTTTGTTTTTAACAAAGCTCCAATTCGCCCGTGCCTCGGCTGTTTTTTGTTTGTTTTGTTTGTTGTTGAAGTTCAATCTCATTTTCGATTGTGTGAGTGGAGTATTCCCCCATTGGCTCAACTTCATTTATTATTCTCTATTACAGAGAGTAATGTTTTTCAAAACGAACTGACAGTGTTGCAAAATTTTACTGATCGCTACCAATATCATGATTTCATCCCGGCGAAGGGAATTATCAATTGGCTTCTCAGTTTTTGAAATGATGCCTTTTTAGCGAAAAACCGAACTCTTTAAGTGTCTAGTATTCTCATATGAACGAGAATCACACTCACTTTTCGGCTTTTCCAAAGAAACACCAAAATCAAAATATTTTGCAACATGTCAGCACGTATCAACTAAGAATTCTTCGAATTCTGTGAGTTGAAAAGAACACCAACACAGTTGCCTGTGAGGTTGTTTATTGGAATTTTGTTTTTTTTGTTTTTAACAAAGCTCCAATTCGCCCGTGCCTCGGCTGTTTTTTGTTTGTTTTGTTTGTTGTTGAAGTTCAATCTCATTTTCGATTGTGTGAGTGGAGTATTCCCCCATTGGCTCAACTTCATTTATTATTCTCTATTACAGAGAGTAATGTTTTTCAAAACGAACTGACAGTGTTGCAAAATTTTACTGATCGCTACCAATATCATGATTTCATCCCGGCGAAGGGAATTATCAATTGGCTTCTCAGTTTTTGAAATGATGCCTTTTTAGCGAAAAACCGAACACACAATCGAAAATGAGATTGAACTTCAACAACAAACAAAACAAACAAAAAACAGCCGAGGCACGGGCGAATTGGAGCTTTGTTAAAAACAAAAAAAAAAACAAAATTCCAATAAACAACCTCACAGGCAACTGTGTTGGGGTTCTTTTCAACTCACAGAATTCGAAGAATTCTTAGTTGATACGTGCTGACATGTTGCAAAATATTTTGATTTTGGTGTTTCTTTGGAAAAGCCGAAAAGTGAGTGTGATTCTCGTTCATATGAGAATACTAGACACTTAAAGAGTTCGGTTTTTCGCTAAAAAGGCATCATTTCAAAAACTGAGAAGCCAATTGATAATTCCCTTCGCCGGGATGAAATCATGATATTGGTAGCGATCAGTAAAATTTTGCAACACTGTCAGTTCGTTTTGAAAAACATTACTCTCTGTAATAGAGAATAATAAATGAAGTTGAGCCAATGGGGGAATACTCCACTCACACAATCGAAAATGAGATTGAACTTCAACAACAAACAAAACAAACAAAAAACAGCCGAGGCACGGGCGAATTGGAGCTTTGTTAAAAACAAAAAAAAACAAAATTCCAATAAACAACCTCACAGGCAACTGTGTTGGTGTTCTTTTCAACTCACAGAATTCGAAGAATTCTTAGTTGATACGTGCTGACATGTTGCAAAATATTTTGATTTTGGTGTTTCTTTGGAAAAGCCGAAAAGTGAGTGTGATTCTCGTTCATATGAGAATACTAGACACTTAAAGAGTTCGGTTTTTCGCTAAAAAGGCATCATTTCAAAAACTGAGAAGCCAATTGATAATTCCCTTCGCCGGGATGAAATCATGATATTGGTAGCGATCAGTAAAATTTTGCAACACTGTCAGTTCGTTTTGAAAAACATTACTCTCTGTAATAGAGAATAATAAATGAAGTTGAGCCAATGGGGGAATACTCCACTCACACAATCGAAAATGAGATTGAACTTCAACAACAAACAAAACAAACAAGAATATTTTTGTCTCTGACATCATCTCTCTAAAATTATGTTTTGTGGGACAATTTTTAATAAACTCAGATGAAGTCCGACTTTAACCCTAAAACGTGTTTTTCATTTTTAGAGATTCCTGGCGATTAGACAAGTGTTACAGGTTTGGTGTATTCTGAGACCTATAGTAAAATTTCATGGTGAACAATTTTGTAGAATATTTGGATTTGATACGATTACATTTTTAAGGAGTTTTTGAAAGATTTTCAAAAAAAGGACGAAAAAGACCCCTTTGATGAACCGCATGAGGGTTAACATTTTTATCAGGAATATTCCCCACACCCTCCTGAGTAAAGTTGCCAAAGACACTATACCTGAAATGCAAGGATTTCAAGATATCTTAATTCGAATATTTCGAAGAAATTAAAAATGGGCGGAACTTGCCCCGCCTATTTCGGTTACTTTCCGACGTAAACTTTAAAAACGCCGATACACGTGTCTCATATTTTTAGCTCTACTTTCATAATCTACTCGATTTTCCTTGTCATTTTTTTGGTTGTCGCACCGTGTAATGAGGCCACAACCTTCAAGATACCGAAAATCTGGAGGTAAAGTTCAAAGGGGGCTATATGGAAACGTGGACCGTGGTGGAAATTGTTATACCAGCAACGAAAACTAAATAAAAAATCAGCCATATCCGTGGGATATTGAGGCCCTAATTTTCAAAATACCGAAAATCGGAAGGTACCTTTCTATGGGGCTATATAAATGCTAAGGCCTATACCGACAAATTTCAGGTGGAAAGTTTTGTACTCCCAACGAAGACCAAATGCAAAACTTCAGTCATTTCGTTTGCATATAGATGCCAAATCCGTTAAAATCCTAAAAATAATACAAAAATACTAAAATCGGGAGATATCATTCTATAGGTGCTATATGAAGATGTGGACCTATACCTACAAATTTCAGGTGAAAAGTTTTGTACCCCCAACGCAGAGTAAATGCAAAATCTCAGCCACTTCGTTTGCAAAATACCGAAAATATGGAGGTACTGTTCTATGGGGGTTATCTGAAAACGTGGACCTATACAAACAAACAAATACCTGGTGCAAAGTTGTATACCCACAACGAAGATTAAATACCAACTTTCAACCATTCCGTTGGAATAATGAGGCCACAACCTTCAAGATACCGAAAATCGGAAGGTAAAGTTCAGTGGGGGCTTTATGAAAACGTGGACATTAGGGTGAGGCGATTTGTGTGGAAGGAAAAAAACCTTAATGAGCCCTTCGCGTTTCTGATTCCTGGGATTAAACTGAGCAAAAAAGTCCACTGGACCATATATCTACCGTGAAAATCGAGCCTCCCGATTTGGACATTAAGTTTTTTATTGACGTTTTTTTAGATATTTTGGCATATAACAGCCAAACCATTGAGATTTTCGATCTAACACAAAGACAAACATTTTAGCCAAGACAGTAACTTAAAACTCTCTAATACATCGCAAAAGCATTGGAACGCTCCTTCAGGCAATTTTGGCCTTAAGAATGTGCAAACTTTTCGGAAAGTGTCGATAAATGACATTGTGCTACAAAATTTGACCAGAAAATTATTCAAGCGTTCGGATGCAAAATTCTATCGTGTTTGAATCCATGGACAACGAAAATGTCTTTATTTCGATTGGGTAACTCCGTTTCATTTTTTTTATAACACTAAAAGTAGTGAACATCTGGGAATTCATTTCTTTTTTCACAACAGATTTCTATTGATCCTTCTTCCATATAAAGGGGTGAATAATATCTTTCGAATAAGCTACTATTTGTTCAAATCGGCTAACAAATGAGTAAGTTATAGTGGTTTAAGTCTGAAAAACCCCACAAAAAAACTATAACTGAATTTCTCACAATTTTCAAAATAAATATTGAACAAAACAAAAAAATATTATATTTTTGAAAATTATGAGAAATTCAGTTATAGTTTTTTTGTGGGGGTTTTCAGACAGAAACCACTATAACTTAGTGTTACAAAGGGATTCACAATTTTAATTAATAATTTAATCATATTACGGTGGAGAGTATAAAAATGGAAAACAATACTGACCTATATAGGCGACATCGGCATAAGAGTAGAAATAGTGTCTGCCAAAGTGGTTCTGACAGTAAACGGCTATAAGACTATGATTACGGTATCAAGAATCTTGTGGACTCCGGCCAACTGTGTATATTGAAAAAACACAATTTGGGGGTAGTTAATGACTTTATCTACCTCAGCATCGCATAAATAAAATTAACAACATCTATATAAAAATACCAATTAGATTGGCCAACTAATTCCACATTGTTCTAAGCAAACATGCTTATGGCAAAACGACATTTAGCCAAACATAAGTCACACTATACAAAAAACCGATGCTACACATTCTTTGTTAGGTTTCGATACATGGGTACATGCGAAGGCAGTGCTTAACATTTGTGGTGATAGAACACTTGCATTGGCTAGGTCATGTCAATAGAATGGACCAAGGCGGCCCCATCAGAAAAGCATATGACTACAAACCATTCCAAGTTCCAACATTATATGTAGAATATAAATCCACATAAAAGGACTTAGAAAACGCAACGTTTCCTCTCTATTTTCATTTTAAAATTTACGAATTTTTACTAAATTATCTTATTTTTCCCGAGTAAAAGCTATTTTTGTGCACCTACAAAATCACAATTTTCTATACAATAGCCCAATAATATCTGTCTAATCCAATAAAAAATATCTCACAAACACACAAAAATACACGTGAATTTCAGCTATCTGTACGTACTTACATAACTCAATGCGAAAAATAAACCTTGTACTTACCAAAGACCATAATACCAGTTGCTGGGATGACATCAGAATTTGCAAATCTCCATGATTCCGCAGTATCCGTGCTGTATTGTTGAAACGAAAGAAAAAGAGAATGAACAAAAAAAAATGTAAATTGTGAATTGTTAGCAAAGGGGGAAACACGGCAATGCGTCTGTGATAAAATTCAAATTATTTGCAACAGAATCTTAGCAGAAGTCGAGCTCATACAAACACACTTTTATACTCACTTATTCGCTTTCGCTTTCTTTAGGAGTTGGTTGTTATATTCGACGTCAGTTCTAAATATTACGATTTTGCTGTGTAACAACAACTCAACTGCGAATTGTAATACCACAAGTGTGGCAGGTGAACAACTGCCGCATTTCTAAACGAGTACTGTGCAGTCCCGAGGACTTGATTTTTATTTGAATTTCCATGAAAAGTCTACAAATTGCGCAGGTTGTTTTTTTTTTGGGGACGCCAACTTAAGATGTCCACAAAAAATCAAGTAGCAAAGCAAAAAAAAAAACGACTCTGGCTACAAAATAAAATCTGTGGTAAATATTGAAGTCGAGCAAAAAAAAGGCAGGCAGGCAGACACTCAAGTTAGCAATTAACACATTTTGTAATGCATAAAAATGACACAGAGGCTGCTCTGTGAATAGCCAAGGTGAGCAGCTGCAGAGAAGACTGCAGTCTGTGTTATGAAAATAGTAAAATACGAAAAGTAAACACCTTGAAATTCTAACACCCCCTGGGGTGTAATTTGTAGTTTTCCAAGGATATTGGGAACAACGATATTCATTTCCTAGTTTATTTATTGTGACAGAGAAGGATAGTAGATAAATTGAAATATTGCTAGTATTTAGGATTTTTTCGTATTTATTGGCGAGTAAATACATACATATGTATATACATATATACACAATACTTTACAGTTGCCATGTTACTATTTACGGTAATACGACATAATTAAATTGTTGAAATAAAGAAAAAAATTAAATAACGTCAAATATGTTCACTAAAGCAAGAAATTTTAAGCAATGTGCCTAATTGCAATAATAACTATACCTTTAGGTAAACATTAAAATGTAATTGGTTATAGTTGTTAATTCGCAAAAGAATAACAAAACTTATCATCATTTCATAATGGGTTTATAATGTTAGCTGTTATTTGACATTTCATCTTCTCATTTCATCTGCTCTTTTTCTGCAATGGCATAATTTGAGGTAGAAAGTGACGAGCTTTAAAACAAACAATATATTAAACCAGTAATAACGGCGTTATGTTCGTCCGTTCCGAACTTGAAGTACTAAGCTCTTCCGTCTCGTCTAAGCTTATTGCTAGGTGAAGTGGAATATGCGAACTGAATATCACTGAGACAAGGTGATATTTATGTTATCTACCAATTTAGAAACCAAAATACCACGTTACAGTATTCCAATTGGACGATGCGTGTACATCCTTCAATATACGTCAAATCTGGTTGCGCCTTCATATTGGGAAAATACCAAAAGATTAACCTATATTGATCATTTTCTGCAAAGAGGTTTTCAACCAACTGAGAATCCGAAATACCAAGTAAAATTCACCATCGTGACATCCACAATGCCCCTTCCATGAAAACCCTCAACCATTTCAAACATTTTTGGAACCCATGAGTAAAAAGTCTAAGATCCCTGGAGTGAAACAGTCTCTACAATAACAACCAACGCAGCATCTAACACCACAAGTAGTTGTTCAATGGCGCGGAAATTCATCATTCCTGTAATTCTATTGCAACGGTATCCGCAATAAGGTCAGCGACCTTATGAGTCGGAAAAACATCATGGTCGCCACGATTCAGAAAACAAAGCCTACTGTCATCTGTAGCTTGCAACGTTGTGATGGTTATAACGTCGAGGAGGAGGACTTGCCTTCCTCATACACCAGTCTGTCCAGTACAGATCTATCTCGATTGAGCTTGATTCTAGTGACCCATTCATGGAATGTATGGAGGAAGCAGCAAAGTGTGGTACTGCGAGGTAGAGCTGATTAATGTGTACATACCGCAGATGAATAGCTGTGCCCGGCGTTATATGCACGATATTAGTTCGTTTTTAGAGAGCAACAACCGTCTGGTGCTAAGGGACTTCAGAGACAAGAAATCCAAACCCCGTAGAGTGAAACAGGGAATTCCCCAAGGAGGGGTGATACCTACGGAACTGTTTAACCTCTACCTCTCTGAAATTCCACACCATCCAGACCCCATAGAGATCGTAATGTATTCGGATGATTGTAAGATCTTGGCGTCTGACCCAGTGCAGTTCTTCCATCTGAGGAATAAGAAAATATCCGCCGCTAAATCCACTGCCACACTGTTCACCACTTGGACGGTTGAAATGAGGCTCCCACTGAACATATTTGTCGAAGTTTAAGTTGTTTGCCCTAGCCACAAAGTTCTCAAGTCGCTGGCAGGCAGTAGAGACCTTTTGGAGGTACGAAGTGGGAGGTACTGAGTGCTTTCCTTCCTTGTACCACCTTCGTGAGGTTACAAAGGTTTTACCGGTGCATCAGCAGCAGTATGTTGTCAATGCAGAATTATACAAAGCCGCTATTTAAATATGAGCGTCAAGGAGGAGAACAGTTAATTCATGTTTATACCCTCCACCATAATACGGAGGGTATGGTTATATTTGTCGTTATGTTTATGTATGTATAAATGTATATGATCAGCAGAAAATTCTAAGGCGACACAACTACAGTGTCGGCCAAAACTAAAGCACCCCATTTTTTGGAATGGTAATTTTTTAAGAAAGCAAAGTTGTAAAGTTGTTTTGTATTTTTCTTTTTATTTATTTTTATCTTTATTGTTGAAAAATACAAACATAAAGAATTCAGAATTTAATAAAAACAAGTAAAAAAGTATCAGTCGGCTTTGCCGACAGAGATATACATTGACCATTATGGAAGTGGATCTCCAGCCACTACATATGGGCCATAGAGGGTTTTTACACCCATCGGGATGTTTCCTCAAGAAGTATGGACTTGCCCCTGAAAAAACGTTTACCATCGTAATTCAGGCAGCGAATGCAAGTTGCTTCAACAAAAATCAAAGTGATTCGATAGCAGGTCTTAAAATGAACTTATCCAAAATTTTGAGTGGGAGGTAACGGATGGAGTGGACAAATCTAGTCTATATTTGAACCTGATCTATATCTAGTAGATATATTAGGATGTGTAAAGTATGGACCAATTCGGCAACTCCCTTCAAAAGTTACCGTATGAACAAATTTTCCGAAAATTTTTGAACTTGTGTGGGGGAGCTACCTTAAGGAGCGGACCGATATGGCTTATCTTCAAACTTAAACTATGTTTGGACAAAATATTACTAAGGCCAAATTTCCGTTCTAGATTTATCTTGCGCTCCAACCACCTCACACGGTGTAATCGGGGTTTTTTGCAACTTTCAGGCTATTTTCTCAGGAAGTATGGACTTGGCCCTAATGAAACTTGTACCGTCGTATGGAGGGCAGTGAATACAAGTTGCTAAAACAAAAATCAAAACGATTCGAGAGATGACCCTAAACTGAACATTTCCGAAATTTTGTGTGGGAGGTACCCGAAGGAGTAGGCCGATTGAGTCTATATTGAAACATTATCTAAGTCATGGGCAAAGTATGGACCAAATCGGTTACTCCCTCCAAGAGTTATCGTGCGCACAAATTTTCCGAACATTTTCGAACTTTTGTGGGGGAGGTACCAGAAGGAGTGAACCGATATAGCCCATCTTCCAACTTAAACTAAGTTTGGCCAAAATATTACGAAAGCCAATTTGAACCGAATCGGTTCATCCGCTCGAGAGTTATCGTGCGCTCCAACCAGCCAGACAGACAGACGGATGGACATTGCTAAATCGACTCCAAATTGTCTGAAACACATTTCGTCCAAACATACTTGGGTCTAAAACCGTTATTTCGATGAGGCACATTTTGCCGTATGAAAGTGTATATACCCTCGTTAGCATAAATGCTGAGGGTATAAACAATTTAATTTTGTTGTACAGTGTAATTTTAACTGTGCTTTGACATTACAACTTCTTAATACGCAGAAAACCGTAGCTCTCGCTTTAATGGCATAATTTGGGATAGAAAGTGACGATCATTAAAATGTTCATACCCTCCACCATGAGTTGTATTTATGTACTAACCTCTTCCGCCTCGTCTAATCTTACTCCCAGGAAAAGTGGAATATGCTAACTGAATATAACTTTCTTTTAAACAAAGTTTAATACAAATGTGACATCTATGTTTCTACACATTCAGAATCCGAAACACCATGTTAAAGTCTTGCATTTGTACGATGCATGTCCGATCCGATTTTCACACATTTTTGTGGGATTCGTTTTTTAGCCACAACAAAGAACTGGTCAAATTGTTGTCATCGATTGGGAAATAATTGTGGTCTGTCAACCGATTTCCTGAAAAGTTGCCTTTTGCCCCCATAGTTAGTAGTATGGAAATAAAGATCGGTCAGGGGCCATGGGTTATCGTTAAGAGATCATCATCAATCAATTTTTTTAGAAATCGTTTTTAAGCCGCAACAATGAACTGGTAGCGTTTTTCCATCGATTGGACCATATATGAGGCCTTTAGACTATTTTTGTAAAAGTCACCTTCAGTCCCATAAAAAATACTATGGAAACAATGATCGCTTTGGTGGCACGTTAACTGATCACCATAAAATTTCATATATCAGCATGGAGCTCTTGATCAAACTTTGCTTGGAAGTCCTATCGAAATGGTGCTAAAGAAAATGTTGTAGCTGGGAAAATTCTCTAGAGGATTGGCCGTTATGATTTGTGCCTACGTTTTACCACTTCTGAGATATAGAAGTTCGGGTCACATGTTTAGGTTTTTTTGATATTTTTTCATGATTTTCGTGAAAACGGTAAGTCTAATCGGAATAAGACTATAATCTTATAGATGTGAAAATTACTACAAGATTGATTTCGTAATTTTTTCCTAGGTTGTATCATTTTTGAGATATATAAGTTTTAAATGGGAAATTGCAGTCATGACATTATTTTATAAGGAGACTACACAGTCAATGAATTGTCCCAATTTAAACTTCTATATCTCAAAAATTGTAAAACCTACGAAAATATCATAAAGGGCAATCTTGTAGCGAATTTTCACTGCTACAAATTTTTTTTAGTTTCATTTTAATAGAGCTTTCGGGTTCCCAGCATAATCGTGAAACCCTAAAAAACCCAAAAAATGTGAACTTTGACCGCGATTTATTTAAAAAGGGCTCCGGCGATTTTTTTAGTTTTTTGATTTTTCTCATCTATGGACATTGTAGTTTCAGAATCCGGAAAAACTTCTCAGGAGTGAGCTCCTTTCATTTAATGTTGGTTTGCGAATATACTAAAAGATGAACTCATATTGATTATATTTTGCGAGGAGGTTTTCTACCCACTGAGAAACCAAAATACCAAGTAACAATTGTTGGAGTGATATCGAGCGGTATCGTTGTACCTTGCAATCTGAGAACATACATCATCCATGGCGGACTATATCAAAACGTGGATATGTATCGATCAATCCCAGCGGGGAAGTTTTCTACCCCGAGCGAAAACTAAAAAACTAAATTTCAGCCATTTTGGTTAGATAACGTGGCTAAGCCCTTTAAAATACTGAAATTCGGGAGATACCGTTCTATGGGGACTATATCAAAACGTAGACCTCTATCGCAAGAATGTTGTATATAACCAACGAAGACTATATACTAAATTTTACCTATTCCTCTAGGATAATGCCTGCAAAATACCGAAAATCGGGAGGTACCGTTTGGGCGCTACATCAAAACGTGGCTTCTGAAAATTTTTAAAGGAAAGTTTTGTGTTCCCAATATGCAGAAAATCGAGAGGTATCGTTATAAGGAACTATGTCAAAATGTAGACCTGTACTGATAATTTTCAGGGGAAATAGTTAGAAGCCCCCAGTGAATACTAAATCAGAAACTTCAGCCACTTCAGTAAGATAATTTGGATAAAAGCCAACAAAATACCGAAAATCGGGAGAACCGTTCTATGGGGGCTATATCTAAAGTGTACCTATACTGATAAATTTGTGGGGGTATGTTTTGTATGTTTCGATAAGATAATGTGGCTAAAACCCTTAAAATACCGCAAATCAGAGGGTAACATTCTATGGGAGCTATATGAAAGTGTAAAAACCGGGAGGAACCGTTCTATGGGGGCTATATCTAAACGTGTACTTGTACTGACAAATTTGCGGGGTATGTTTTGTCGCCCCAAGGAAGACTATTGCCAAATTTCAGCCATTTCGATAAAATAATATTGCTAAAATACTGAAAATCGGAAGGTAACATTCTATGGGGCCTATATGAAAGTTTGGACTAATACTTATATTTCTCTTCTGGAATGTTTTAAAACCGCATCGAAGACTAAATTTAAATTTTATATTTGATAATGACGCTGGAACCTTCAAACTACGTAACATAGGGAGAGATCGTCCTATGGAGCTTATATGAAGAAGTTGACCATAAGTTGTATAACCCAACTAAGACTAAATACTAAATTTCAGCCATTTAGATGCGATATAGAGGACATTACCTTCAAAATATAGAAAATCGGCAGTTACGGTTCTATGGGGGCCATATTAAAACATGGACAGATATAGGCCATTTTCAGTAACAAACATCCTGTACCATATTATTGAGCTCTATTTTAATTATTGTGAGCTGTATCTTGATTTCAACAGATAGCCTTACGGACTTGGTTATATTGCTTCAGAATTTTATGCTGATCAAGAATATGTATATTTTATACGATCTCCGGCGAATATTTTGATGTGTTACAAATATAATAACAGATATAATTATACCCACCGTATTATGGTGGAGGTTAAAAAAAATGAATTATTTGTTCCCCTCCTTGACGCCCATAGATGGTCCCAGCAAAAACACCCATTATTAAATAGCGGATTTATATAATAGTGGATCGACAACAACAGGTACTACATCGACAACATCCTGCTGCTGATACACCGGTAAAACCTTCATTTCCTTATGAAGGTGGTCTATTGGTGGCATGAGAATGCACCTTGTTGAAGGCCTAAGAGTGCCATTGCGGCAGGTTTGAATATCCTTCCACTGCATAGCGCTAGGTTTTACTAGATTTCGGCCTACTGTTTTGTAAAGTCTTAACAAGGTTTCTACATCACAACGGCTAGTGCTATCTATCAGCGACTTGAGAACCTTGTCCGATCTCGTCGCAAGTAACTGCGGCTTGCGCAAATATAGTTATTTAACCTATCACATATGTCAACGACGTTAGGACCCGACGCCAAGATCGTACAATCATTCGCATATCTTATGATCTCTATGTCGTGTGGAGGGTGTGGAATCTCAGAGAGGTTGAGGTTAAACATTTACAAGACATATAACTTTTGTTCTGTTCTTCTACCAGAATTTGTAGACAGGTATGGTCAAAACGTGGACATACATATGCTTACAATTTTTAGTGAGAAGTTTAAAATACCAATAATCGAGGGGTATTCTAATATAGGGGCTATATGAAGACGTGGACCTATACTGACAAATTTCTGGAGGAAAGAAATAACAAATGTCAGCAATTTTGGTGCGATATTCAAATGATCGAAAATCAGGAGGAACCGTCCTATGGGGCATATATGAAGAAGTTGACCAGCCTTTTTTTCCCCAACGAAGACTCATACCTAATGTCAGTCATTTCGGTACGAAATGTTTCGTTTTTGTGGTTAATCTAGTATATACATATATTCCCTTAATATATCACATTACCCAACAATTATGATAATTTATCAAATCGCACAAACTCTTCGTTGCAAAATTGTCCCAGTTGCTAAATCGTTGTGGTTCCCTACGTTTAGCGACCACAAACTGAAGCAATCATCAATTCATCAACCAAAACACAATCAAAACAGCAAACCACTAATTACATTTAACACGAATAGACTTATCATTCTATCACAAACGGTGGTGAAACTGTTTTGGGACTTTGAGCAACAATTTGTTTATCTACTCTTTGGAAATAAAGAATAAACATATAGACACAGACACAGTGAGGGGATATGTGGACATTAGTATGTAATTTATTAGAGCAAAAATTGCAAAAAGTATGTGTAGGTGAATACTGTTGCATAGGAATGTTTTCAGAATTTCTTAAAATTACTATTTTCTTATATGTATACACGTTGTTGAAAATATAACTGCTATGTCTTCGATTTTATTAAAGTGGTATATTTTACTTTACGTAAACGGATGTTGCTTAGCTTATACAATCTAAAGGAGCTTCTAAGTATGTCCTTTCGATCGTACTTTGTTTAGTTTGTTAGAAATCATTTACATATAATCTGTTGTACAAGTAATCCATTACCTTAAGGTAACATTAAACGGAAGCTCATACAATAAACATACACGTTTATTCCACATATACACATGCTAACATACAAATCCTTTGCACACACAATTAATTACTTAAATGTTTAAATCAAGCAATTTCCTGTAATTTACTTTTTCTCGCTTGAATGCACATAGCAAAGCGTAAGTTAAAAACAGACGGCAAAACAAGAAATGAGCATAGTCGAGGAAAAAAGTGCCATAATTAAAATTCTTGCAAGCAAAAAGAACTTAAAAATGCACACGTGGTTCATGTAATGAAAAAACAAGTGTAAATTCGCACATTTCAATGAGACCGAGTCCTTCAAAATCTACCCTCATATTTTAATGCATATGTATGTATGTATTTGTATTATATTTGTTCAACAATTTTTTTATCAATGATATTGCATAATCACGTTTATTAAACCACAGTCTATCATTGAAATTTGTCAGATTTAGCCAATTGTGCATACACAAATTAAAATTAATGAAAAGCTGGGCTAAAGTCATTTCAATATCCCATATTACAATATGGAGAAGACATTATATGTTTGTTTCATCCATAAATCATGTAACTTCTCCAAATATTCGTATTAGACCGATTATAAATTGTAATGCTGGAGCGATCGGCACGCAATTTTGAATGATGGTCGGGTTCCAAACCCTATAGACTTTACAACGTATAGTATTTGGGGCTGGTCTTAAAATATTTTGAGGGTGAAGTAAATCTAACACTAAATGTTAGTCATATAAAAATTGGGGAAGATATTTTATTTTTATTTTTTTTTTGCCCAATGAACGGGCGCTATTTATTTTCATAAGAATTGGTTCTTATTTGAATATAGCTCCCGATTTCAGTTATTCATTGCATCAATCACGCTATGAATTTCTAATTTTGATTTGATTATTTCAATGTATATAGATGGGATTCTACCCATTATTTACCCTAAACTTGGGTAAATACCCAGTAAATACCTTTTTTGGGTGTTTATTTGGGTATTTAAAAATTTATTTTGATTTTTAGATTTTATAATTATTTCTACTAGGAATTTAATATTTTGTTAATACTATTTATTGGCCTTGAAGGCTTTTGTATTAGTATATGGATTGAATAAATAAATAAGTAAATGAACATTTTGTTTTTATGTCATGTAGGTAAATCGGTTTAAATTCGCGGTTTCAATATTTTATATATTTCACATCTATCGTTAACGTCAGATGGGCTGCAGGCTGCAAAAAGTAAAAATTTTCCAGAGAGGACCAAATCTCAAGATAATCTACGAAAATCGAGGATAAAGTCACTTGATATATGGGATACCATGACATATTTAGACAATAAAAACCCTATAAGGGTTTTGTCCTGTCAGATCCAGTTCGGATTTTATGCCCACATCTAAACCGGGCTAAATCTACACTTTCTTGCATTTATCAGGCCTTCATTTCAGAAACGAATAGGAATTTGTCCTTGCTGTCTTAATCAATATTGTAGCCCTAAACTAGTAGAACTTATCTTTTGACAAAAACACATAAGAAAAACTTCAGCCAGGGCATCAAAATCTATAAAATAAAGAACATTTTACATAATTGCTGAAATTCTGGTCCATATTGGGAGTGGAACCAAGTAACATTTTGCAAAAATCTTCCAAATAAAGTTCTCAACAATTCTTTAGAACATTCTAAAACTCTAAGATTCTTACTTCATGTTATTTCAGCGTTATTTTGATCATATCTTTTACAACACGTATTTTAAGCACAGTTCACACCAACAGTTTATTCTCGCATTTCGGATTTCACTACTTTATTGACATTTTTATTAAATCGTCGTTGAAAAATATACTGAGGCATTTTACAACAATGACATGTTCTGAAGAGTTGTGTATTACATTCCAGGGAATATTTTTCCAAAAGAAAATATTCAGAAAAATTAACGGTTTTGGATAAATTTGAGGCAATAAATGTAGTTTTTCGAGTTCATTATTTCTCCAAATATTTTATTCTTGTCCTAACCTACAAATTTGCTTCAGAGGTCAGAAGAAGATTTGCATTGGTTTAAAAGACATAGCCCCGAATTTCTTTAAAAACTCAATATTTAACCATGTTTAGATGGGGCCATAAAATCCGAGCCGGATCTGACACAACAAAACCCAAATAGGGTTTCTTGTCGTTTGGGTCTGTACTTTCAAAAAATCCTCAGTTCCAATTGTTTGCACAAGATCACCTTAAAAATGTTGCACAGTGTTATATTGAAATCGGCCGAGATTTTGGATATAGTAGCTCCCATGTATATTTTCGGCCGATTTCATGTATTTAGTACACCAAACACCCTATGTATGTCCTACTTCAATAAATTTTGGTATGTGTATGGTCTAATTTTGAAATTGAGATCGGTCTTGATTTGGATAAAGCTCCCATATATATTTTACATAGAACATTAGTGGCGTTTTTATTGGGTAGCTGTTGCAAATTTGTTTTTTTTTTTTTCAAAATAGTCTGGCTTAATCCCATTATTGTTGTTATAATATTTTAAAACAACGAATTTATTAGTGGAGAAAATTTGGCAAAATATCCAAAAACAAAACAAGTGAAAAATATTAAATTCGACAGGGCCGAACTCTGAACTAAATAGAATAATTAGTTTCGTGGTAGGTGCAAAAATAATTCTACGGATACCCCAAATGTCTTAATTAGGTCAAAAAGTGTATCTTAAAATTTCTTACATCTGTTGGTACCTTTATATGGGGATATACAAGAACGTTTTTGTGGAAGAGTTTCAGTACATTGGAAAACTCAAATGTAAAATTACAGCTGGTTCGTTTAAATATTGTGGCTAAAATCATCAAAATACCGAAAATTACGAGGTACCTCCATAGGGGCTATAACAAAAAAAATAATGGAACTATGTTGACGAAATATCAAATTTCAGCTAGTTCAATCCAAAACTGTAGCTACCTACGTTAACGGCTCTGTGTGGAGAAATTTCGTGACCGAAAACCTTAATTTTCAAACTACAGCTAGGTCGGTTAAACATTTTAAGTTAAACCCTCAAAATACCGAAAATCTGGGTTACCGTTATATAGGGGCTATTACAAAACATGGACCTATGTTGGACCTAGAACCTTCGAACTAGAAAAATAACACTCGGGTGCAATATTTTAGCACTCTATCTCAATGATTACGGACGCTAGAATGATGATGACAAGATCGTCTTAGAATTTTATCATGATCAAGAATATATATGGTCGCAAATGATTAGTTCGATGAGTTACAAACATAAAAACAAACTTAATATACCCTCCCTACTATAGTGGAGGGTATACAAAGTAGAAAAAACTTTAAGGTATCCGAAAACGGGCTATACCAAAACGTAATGAAAATGTAAACAAAAACTGCAAAATACTTAAATTCGGGCGATAATATTGGCGCTATACCAAACCGCATGCACCACTTTTTGTGAAGAAGTTGTTTGACCACCTTAAACTCCATATGACAAGTTGGAGTCACTTTGACGAAAAATGTAGCTAAAATACTCAAAATACCTTAAGTCAGGAGGTATCTTTATATTGGAGCTATACTAAAACGTGGACCTATCTTGACAATTTTTAGTGGAGAAGTTTGGTGGCCTTGACATTCTTAAATTTTACCTAGTTCGGTAAAAAATATAGCTAAAATACCTTAAATCGGAAGGTACCGTTATATGGGGCTATACCAAAACATGAAACTATTTTGGCAATTTTTAGTGGATAAGGTTTTTGGGTATTGGGAATATAAAATTTCAACTAATTTGGTCAGAAAATTTAGCTAAAACCCTTAAAATACCTTAAATCGGGAGGTCCAGTTATATGGGGGCTATACCAAAACATGGAACTATCTTGGCAATTTCAGTGGAGAATTTTTTGATCGCCATGGGATCCTCAAATACCAAATTTCAGCTAATTCATAATTAGATGGGGGCTATACCAAAACGTGGACCTATATAGTTCATCTGCGACCTTCACCTGCTTATGGAAAATACACCCACGCTAGGTTACATCAGACGGACAGACGAGCATGGCAAGATCGTCTTACAATTTAATTCTTCTCATACTTTATATGGTTGCAAATGATTGGTTCCATATGTTACAAACAGAACAAGTAGTCATTTTACTGGGTCATTGTACAACTTTTGGTCCAATATGCCAGGAAGCACGGATTTGTCCACGGATAACATAATATCGCTGTAAACAGGACCACAACGGATATCATCAGTATACATTTCCAAAGGATTTTCGAACAGACCCTAAACTGCACTTAGACACAAATGTTGAACTTTTGGGGGGAGGTACCATAAGGAGAGGACCATTATGGACCATTTTAGAAGTTAAACTAAATTTGAACAAAATATTAGGAGGTCCAAAGTTTGGACTAAATAGTTTGCCCGGCTCAAGAGATACCGTGCATACCATTTTAGTGACATTTTTAAAATATTGGGGGGAAGTACCAGAAGTTGTGGACCGGTATTGCCCCTCTTCGAAATGAAACTAAGTTAGCACAAAATATGACGAAGGACAAATTTTGAACCAAATCGGTTAATCAGTTCGAGAGGTATTGTGCTTTCCATCCAAATATTGTCCATATTCGAACCTGATCTATATCTGGTAGATATATTAGGATGTGTAAAGTATGAAGTAAATCGGGCACTCCCTTCAAGAGTTATCGTGCGCACAATTTTTCTGATAATTTTTGAACTTTTATGGGGGAGGTACCTGAAGGAGTGGACGGATATGGCTTATTTTCGAACTTAAACTAAGTTTAAACAAAATATTACGAAGGCCAAATTTTGGACCGAATCGGCAGATCCGTTCTAAAGTTACCTTGCCCTCTAACCACTACACACGGAGTCATAGGGGATATAGTAAATTTCAGGTTATTTTCTCAGGAAGTATGGACTTGCCCCTGATAAAAACGATTCGAGAGCAGGCCCTAAACTGTCTGTCTGGTGCGCACGATAATTCTCGAACGGATCAACCGAATCGAACCAAATTTTGGGTATCGTAAAACTTTGTCCAAATTTAGTTCAAGTTCGAAGGTGGACCATATCAGTTCACTCCTTCGGGTACCTCCCCCACAAAAGTTCAAAATTATCCTGTAAAATGTTGTGAACGATAACTCTCGAAGGGAGCAATTGATTATATGTCGGGTTCTAATATGGACTATATCGGTCCACTCTTTCGGGTACCTCCCACACAAAATTCGGATAAAGTAAAATTTTAGAGCTCTTCTCGGATCGTTTTGAAAATTTTTTCGGAATGTTTTCCTTGCGACAGCCTTTACGTCGATACAATATTTTCCTTGCGTAATTCCATACTTCCTGAGAGATTATCCTAAAAGCTCCAAGAAAACCTGACGGCACCAACCAAAATTGAAAATCCGTACTATAATTCTCGCAGGGAGTTTTTGATTGGTGCAAAACTATGCACATCGTATTATTTCATGCAGTTATGTACCAGGTTGGAATATGGACTATATCGGTCCACTCTTTCGGGTACCTCCCACACAAAATTCGGATTGAAATTGATTCTTTTTTCAGTAGGTTGTTCTAGCAGGCTCATTTACAACGGCCCAAAAGCTGCAAACCCCTGCCGACACATACTAAAATGATATTTGTGCAAGATAACTCTAAAACTAATTTAATATTTCGAGTCCCTTATGAGGAAGTTTGGTTGTTAAAAATGTTTGGTATTTGTCAGTGATTTGGTATAGCCCCACATTACGGTACCTAGAGATTTTAAAGCAAAGCCTTGATTCAAATTCGATATATGTATTTTATATACGGTGTAATTATTGTGTTTGGTTCTGTTGTTTTTTTTTATGAGTGGCTGAGGGCATTTCTCCTTCAGCACAGCTGACTGATATTTTCTTACTTGTTTTATTTCTTTCAAAATGAGTTTTTCTTTGCGAAAACTTAATTGGCAAAAGTAGTGCTGAAGGGTATAACATTGACGATCTTGTCCAACTTTAGTCAATTCTCATTTATTATTTTTTTTCGAACATTTCAGTTTTTTGTACATAATTATTTTTTTGTTGTACGTAAGTATTTGTACAATGTCATAAAACAAAAACATAATGGTTGCAAGTGTTTCACACCTCTGAATACCTTTTTTGTGTAAGGTAATTGCAGCAAATTGTTTTATATAAATACACCATCACGAAATAACAATAGCCATTCTTTATTACTCTATTCACCAAACCGCACAAAAGCAATAAAACAAATTGGCAACATTCCTCTTTTTTTTGCTACGACTTCAGGTGAAATATTTGTTTAGCCATTTGAGAAGAAATGCGTAGCTAAAAAAATGAAAAAATAAATAGGTAGGGAAAACCGTCAAGACTCTTGGTATATGATGGTAGGTTAAAACAAGTAAAAACCGTGTTAAGTTCGGCCGGGCCGAACTTGTTATACCCTCCACCATAAGTTGTATTGAAGTAAAATGGAATAATTAGTTTCCTTTCGTGTATGAAGAAGACTTAATACTAAATTTCAGCAATTTCGGTAAAACAATGTGAGGCATCATTCTATATGGGCTATTTCAAAACGTCGATCTATACCGACAAATTTCGGACGGAAAGTTTTTAGGCTCAAAGAAGACTTAATACCAAATTTCCTATATTTCGGTAAGAGAATGTGACTAAAACTTAAAAAATACCGAAAATCAGGAAGTACGCTTCTAATACTCTTCTGGAATATTTTATAACTCTTGGAAGACGAAATAACGAATTTCAGCCATTAAGGTTGGATATTGACGTCACAATCTTCAGTATTACGAAAATCGGGAGGTACCGTTCTATGGGGGCTATATGGAAACGTGGACCTATGCCGACGAATGTTAGTCAGAAATGGGGCAATATGAATGCGTGGACCTGTACAGACATATTTCTGACGAACAGTTTTATATCACATTGAACACTAAATACCAAATTTCAGCCATTTTGGTGGAATATTGAAGACACAACCTTCAAAATATGAAAAATCGGGAGGTACCTTTCCATGGGGGCTATATGTGGCGTGGACCTATACCGACAAATTTAAAGGGGAGTTTGAGTACCCCCAACGAAGTCTAAATACCAAATTTCAGCCATTTCGGTGTGATAATGAAGCTAAAACCTTCAAAATACCGAAAATCGGGAGGAACCGTTCTATGGGGGCTATATGAAGGTGTAGACCGATACCGACAAAATTCTGGGGGAAAGTTTTATACCCCTAAAGAAGACTACGTACCAAATTTCAGCCATTTTGAGAAAGCTAAGCGAAAGTTTTATACCCCTAAAGAAGACTACTTACCAAATTTCAGCCATTTTGGTAGGATAATGAAGCTAAAATCTTCAAAATACCGAAAATCGGGAGGTACCGTTCTATGGGGGCTATATGAAGGTGTGGACCGATACCAACAAAATTCTGGCGCAAAGTTTTGTACCCCTAAAGAAGACTACGTACCAAATTTCAGCCATTTTGGTAGGATAATGAAGCTAAAACCTTAAAAATACCGAAAATCGGGAGGTACCGTTCTGTAGGGGCTATATGAAGGTGTGGACCGATACCAACAAAATTCTGGGGGAAAGTTGTTTACCCCTAAAGAAGACTACGTACCAAATTTCAGCCATTTTGGTAGGATAATGAAGCTAAAACCTTCAAAATACCGAAAATCGGGAGGTACCGTTCTATGGGGGCTATATGAAGGTGTGGACCGATACCAACAAAATTCTGGGGGAAAGTTGTATAACCCTAAAGAAGACTACGTATCAAATTTCAGCCATTTTGGTAGGATAATGAAGCTAAAACCTTAAAAATACCGAAAATCGGGAGGTACCGTTCTATGGGGGCTATATGAAGGTGTGGACCGATACCGACAAAATTCTGGGGGAAAGTTTTATACCCCTAAAGAAGACTCCGTACCAAATTTCAGCCATTTTGGTAGGATAATGAAGCTAAAACCTTAAAAATACCGAAAATCGGGAGGTACCGTTCTATATAGCCCCCATAGAACGGTACCTCCCGATTTTCGGTATCAAAACGTGGACCGATATATCCCATTTTCAATACCAACCATCCTGCAAGTAATAACAACTTCTGTACCAAATTTTGACTCTCTATCTTTAAAATTGCGAGCTGTATCTTGATTTCAACAGACAGACGGACGGACGGACGGACGGACAGACGGACATGGTCAAATCGACATAGAATTTTATGCTGATCAATAATATATATACTTTATAGGGTCTCCGACGAATATTTCGATGTGTTACAAACGGAATGACAAATTTAATTATACCCTCCATATGGTGGAGGGTATAAAAAGTACACGCAGGTTAATTTTTTTGCACTAAAGATTCATCCACGATGAAATCAAAAATAAAACTAATATCCGAAGTTTCTATTACTCCTAGGATGTTTGGTATTGAAAATGGGCTACATCGGTCCACGTTTTGATATAGCCCCAGTAAAACGGTACGTCCCAATTTTCGGTATTTTGAAGGTTTTAGCCCCATTATCCGTTGGGGGTACAAAACTTTCTACCAGAAATTTGTCATTATAGGTTCACGTTTTCGTATAGGCCGCATAGAAAGGTACCTCCCGATTTTGGGTATTTTTAAGGTTTTGTCCTCAATATATCACCGAAGTGACGGAAATGTGGTAGTATAAAACTTTCCACCTGAATATTGTTAGTATAAAACCACGCCTTCACATAGCCCCCATAGAACGGTACCTCTCGATTTTTTGGTTTTTTAAGGTTTTAGCCTCATTAACACTCCGAAATAGCTAAAATTTGGTATTTAGTCTTCGCTGGGGGTATAAAACTTGTCACCTGAAAATTGGTATAGGTCCTCATCTTAATATGATCCCCATAGAACGGTACCTGTACTAAGCCTTCGTTGGGGGTTACATGTTTCCAAATGAAAATTTTCGATATTGCTCTACGTCTTCATATAGCCCCCGTAGAACTGCCCCACCAAGTTTTTGGTATTTTGAAGATTTTGGCTCCAATATCCAACCTAATATTTTAAATTTGGCATTTGGTCTTCCTTGGGAGCACAAATCTTTCCACCAGAAATTTGTCGGTATAAGCTCCCATAGAACGTTGCCCTCCGATTTTCAGTGTTTTGAATGTTTTAGCCTAAATTTTCAAACAGAGTAACTAAAATTTGGTATTTTATCTTCGCTAAAGGTAGAAGACATTTATGCAGGTACAAAACATCCCTTGCAAAAAATCAGACAGTATAGGTTCACAGTTTGGTATAGCCCCGTATAAGCGCAGCCACCATTTAAGGTTGTTTGAAGATTTTAGTCACATTTTCCTACCGAATTGTTTGGTTTGGATTTTTTGTTCCCAGAAGGTAGAAGAAGATTAAAAGTTACTCGCAAACAAACTGTCCATATATCTCCAGGTTTTATAAACGAAAGGAAACTAATTGTTCTTATTCACTTTAATACAGTTAGTGGTGGATGCTACAAAAAGTTCGGTCCATCCGAATTTAACGCCTTTCTTACTTGTTATTCTATATTATCCCAGCAAAAATTCGGATCCGTTAGTCATTACATAACCCATTACAAAGTAATGTAAACAAGCTTCTTTTCGCATTACAAGTAATCTGAAAAGTAATGGGTTACTTCTTAAAAAATTTACAAGGCAAATCTACTTACTTTACTCCTCACTAAGTAATGAGGACGGTGGTACAGTGTGTGTATCCGACTATAATCCTAGGGTGGTGTGTTCAACGCTCACCATCGGCACGCGAGGTTTTGGTAATTAAAAAATAACAGTTCGTGATGCACATGTGCAATGCACAATTAAGTTCTTAAGCAACCCTTAATATTCGTGTGCGTGGTACAGTGTGTAGTGTCTTTGGCTTGAAATCAGAGGGTTCGTGGGTTCAATTCGGGCAGACAGCGAAATAAAATAAAATAAAATGAAAGTAAAAAGTGAGTGTTAAAGGAATGGACCGACATAGTCCATTATGGAAGTGGATCTTATTTTGGGAGTCATATCTTTTCCATAGATATCGCGCACACTAGTCATTTCAGTGGGTCATCGTATAACTTATGGACCAGTATGCCAGGAAGCATGGACTTGTCCAGTAAAAAATATTACCATTGTAAGAAGGACAACAACGATTCCAAAGGATATTCGAACTACCCATTTTAGAGTTAAACTAAATTTGGACAAAATATTAGGAGATCCAAAGTTTGGACCAAATTTCTTCAAATTTGTTTAAATATTCGGGGGAAGTAACGGAAGTTGTGGACCGGTATTGCCTATCTTCGAACTGAAAGTATGACAAAATATCAGGATGGCCAAATTTTGGACCAAATGGGTTAGTTCGAGAGTTATCGTACTCTCCTCACCTTGTGTATATTGAAACATTTTTTTCCAAAAATATGTATGTATTTAGGGGGTTTTAAAAATTTTGGGCGTTTGAACCGCAAAAATGTTGATTAGGATTAAAGATCAAAAGTTTTGCGGAGGAGATACTTAAAGGAATGGATCGACATTAACCGTTATGGAAGTGGATCTCCAGTCACAACATATGGTGCCATAGGGGGTTTTTTACACTCTTCGGGCTGTTTGCTCAAGAAGTATGGACTTGCCCTTAAAAAACTTTTAGTCCCAATTTACATTGGGCGAGTTTACTTGCGGCAATTGTCATTTTGTAGGAGAGAGAGGTGAGGCATATGGTAACCCTTTGCCTCTCAGCACCCTCTCTCACCTACAAACTGACAATTGCCGCAAGTAAACTCGCCTAATGTAAATTGGGACTTACTATCGTAATTGAGGCAGCGAATGCAAGTTTCTTCAAAAAAAAATCAGAGTGATTCCATGTCAGGTCTTAAAGTGAACTTATCCGAAATATTGTGTGGGAGGTACCGGATGGAGTGGACAAATATAGTCCATATTTGAACCTGATCTATATCTGGTAGATATATTAGCATGTGTAAAGTATGAACCAATTCGCCCACTCCCTTCAAAAGTTACCGTACGAACAATTTTTCCGAACATTTTTGAAATTTTGTGGGGGAGGTACCTGAAGGAGTGGACCGATATGGCTAATCTTCAATCTCAAAGTATGTTTGGACAAAATATTACTAAGGCCGAATTTTGGACCGAATCGGCAGATCCGTCCGAGAGTTATCTTACGCTCCATCTACCTCACACGGTGTCATAGGAGTTTTTTGCAACTTTCAGGCTATGTTCTCAGGAAGTAAGGACTTGCCCCTGATGAAATCAAAGCGATTCGAAAGATGGCCCTAAACTGAATTTTTCCGAAATGTTGTGTGGGAGGTACCCGAAGGAGTGGAGTGGAAAATTTCACTATGTGCAATGTATGGACCTAATCGGTTACTTTCTTCAAGAGTTATAGTGCGCATAAATTTTCCGAACATTTCCGAACTTTTGTGGGCGGAGGTACCGGAAGGAGTGGACCGATATAACCCATCTTCGAACTTAAACTAAGTTTGGATAAAATATTACGAAAGCCAAATTTTGGACGAAATCGATTCATCCGTTCGAGAGTTATCGTGGGCACCATCCAGCCAGACAGACGGACGGACGGACATTGATAAATCGACTCCAAATTGTCTGAAACACATTTCGTCCAAACATACTTGGGGTCTAAAACCATTATTTCGATGAGGCACATTTTGCCCGTATTGTTTTCCATTTGGACCAATATTAAAGAAGTTATGAGTATTTCCTTGCATATAACTTTTACAGAATTCGTTTTTAAGGCGCAATATCTCTGGAACTGTTAGTTAAAAAATCTAAAAACATGCTGAAATGTTTTGCTGGTAGGCAGAATCAACACGGAAAATAATAAAGGAACTCAAAACCCACTTTTTGCAAAAGTGTCTGATTTCACTCAGAAATCATCATACACTTTATAGGATGGCAAATGATTATTTCAATCCGTTACAAACGGTATTTTAGGTACAAATGACAGAGTTTGGGAGATGCTACCGATTTGAGTAGAAATTCGGTTGGCGTGTGGTAGAAATAATGTGTGAAACTGAAACCCGACAGGAGTTGACATTAGGGTTATGACATTTACCCCCTGTTCATGTATTTTGAAACGAAAATGTGTGCGCATGAAACACCCAAACTTTTGTTTTGGAAATATTATTTCCTTGCTTTTGCTTCAAAACAAAAAAATTGAAAAACACACTCAAATTCAGCAGCGTTTCTTACGAATTCATTTTCTTATCGACATACATAAACTGGCTCATAGTCTCAAAAATGATTTCCTGTTAAATGAATGAATGCATTTTTGCATTAAAAAAGGTCATGTACAAAACACCTTGAATATTGTTCTTTTTTTTTGTTTTTCTTAAAAAGCTACTTTCTGTTGCAGGAGTGAATGGGCTTTTGCCTATTATTGAAAAGTTCATATAAAGAAATTTTCAAATGATTTTGTGCATGAGCTTCTTTTGTCGAATCACCCTATAATTAAGATTTTATATAATCTTAGGTAAAAACTCATCAAAATACGATACTTTTAACCCTGATTTAAGTTTACTACAAACGTTTGAGTACTCTAATATACTCACATCAGAATAATAATTTTCAGGTTTAAATCACAAATGTAAATTATTATGCACCACATATGCAGTAATAAATTTCACTATCATGCAATGCCAACAGTTTTGTTATGATACAAATTTAATTTATTTATACCCATATAATAAAATATTCTGTCAGTCAAGGATAAGATACATATGTATAAATTTACATACTTACACTTTATAATCACCGGAAATAAGTTTGATAATCACAGCAAAGAGTATAAAAACAACACAGGCCAAACTTATAAAACTTGCTCTTGCCAGGCGTGAAACATTTTTGTACAGGCAGAGTGGCACTACAATGCCCACCGTCACGAAGAAAACCACACCCAGGCGAACGGCACCCATTGATGAGCCCCACGAGGGTATAAGTCGTACCAGCACCTTGGACAGGGTATCACCAACCACAACATTGTAGGAAATCATGGCTGCAATTACGGAAATAATCAAAATATAACAACAGAGAAACACGAATATATAAATATGTATGTGTATGTATGTGTGTAAGTAAATATGAACATAAAACCATTTAGTCTAAGTGCAATGAATTTATTGTTCAACATTTCCGCTAGTCTAATGAATTAGTCAAATAATTTATAGAACGTGGATTGGTTTGTTGTTATTGGATTTTATGTGTGTGAAATTTGTTTCTAAATATGGTTTTATTTGGGTATTAAAGAATTACTTTCAAATTGCAGTAAAAACAATGAATGGTTGATAAACAATTCCCATTTGTAATACA
This sequence comes from Musca autumnalis, assembly GCF_047663935.1. Classification (NCBI taxonomy): domain Eukaryota; kingdom Metazoa; phylum Arthropoda; class Insecta; order Diptera; family Muscidae; genus Musca; species Musca autumnalis. The sequence continues at coordinate 40,176,953 of NW_027412088.1, read as the reverse complement.
TACCTAGGAACGGATACATAAATTGCAACAAGGACAATAGGTAGTAGCCGTATTTGCCGTAGGCAGCCTCCATAATACCGGGATAACTGAAACGTCCACATATGTGACCACACTTGACCTGAAAAAAGAGCAAACACACACATACATATAAACACCCGGTCAGAGTAGAGAAACACACAAAATGTTCAAATGTCATAGAAACAAGACCACACAAACGTTCCGCCTTAAATAAACGGCAAAAAATATTTCCACTGGACACACGGAAATAAAAAAGTGTTTTTTTTTATTGAAAATATTTAAGTGGATTCGAAATGAAAAAAACAAGCGTTTTTCTATTTGTGCATATAACGCTGTTGTACACTTTGATTGCTGAAAAATGGAATATAAACTTTTAATTAAAATGCCGCAAGGATTTGCTTAAAACTTAAACAGAATATTCAGATATTTATATTTATATGACCGAGGATGTTTTTTATTAAACAAAATTAGATGGGATTCCGAATTAGGATGCATGTAATAAACTGGCCTGAACACTGATTTAATTAGAATTAGAACTTTTGTCCATTAAGCCGTGGGTTTTAGTGGGTTCATCATCGCTCATTCTTATGACATGACCCAGCCACAGCAATCGTTATATCTCCATTAGACCGATCCAAAAAACAAAAACTCTTTTGATTGGAACCCCTACTCCCTAAATTTGTGACATATGTTAACCTCAACCGATCGTCATAAAGTTTCATATATACTTTTTTTTGGGTCAAATAGAAAAAAATTAGGGGGTAGGAGTTCCAATCAAATTTTTTTTTTTTTGTTTAGCCACTGGATTTTCGGTATTTTGAAGTTTTTGGCCTCAACATCCAACCGCAATGGCTGAAATTTGGTATTTAGTCTTCGTTAGGAGTATAATACTTTCCACCAGAAATTTGGCGGTATAGGTCTTTATATAGCACCTATAGAACACAACTCACGGATTTTCGATAGTTTGAAAGTTTTAGCTGGGGGTACAAAACATTATAACAGGTTCAACACATTCCTTGCAAAAAATTAGACAACATACGTCAACGTTTTGCTGAACGTAGTCATCCCGCCGAGAAATAGCTGTATCTCGGATTACGAGCCCGACATTGGCCCGCTTTTGGAAGGTCATAATCGTCTGGTCCTGGGGGACTTTAATGCGCATCATGAGATGTGGCATTCGGCCCTCGGAAACGACCAGGGGGTACAGCGCTGGCTGAGCAGATTGATAGTTCTACGTTTTGCACGGTCAATAACGACACACCTACCAGAATTAGAGGAGAGTGTCACAGTTCGCCAGACATAACCATTGTGGCACCTGGTCTGACAAATGACGTTACCTGGCAACCCGTCATATCCCTTGGATCAGACCATCTCCCCATAATTGTCTCCATTAGCAGACCACCCGCATTCATCACCTCTGAACGCCGCACATTCGTCAATCATAAGAAAACTGATTGGCCGAGTTTCAGAGAGTTCACCAATCACCGCTTCACAGAACTGCCCAATCCTTCTGATGTTCGGGTAGAAGAAAGAACGTTCCGAGACATCATCACTGCTGCAGCCGCTCGTCATATCCCTGTTGGTCGAATACCCGAAGTAAGACCAAGAGAGTCGGGGAACTGACACTGGAGGTTAACAGGCTGGTCGGCGAGCATATGCGGAACAAGTGGTTAAATCATCTGAAGAATTGCAACATTGGAGCCGGTATAGGTGAATTGTGGGCAACGGTTAAGTCACTCTCGAACCCTGGAAGAATGGAAGATAGGACCTCAGTCACGTTTGGTGACGTTACGTTGACTGACCCGAAGAGGTGCGCAAGTTATTTCAATCGACAGTTTGTCGAGCACGCCGAGAGTTACAGGGCGAAGAGAGGAGTATTACGTCGCATTAGATCTCTTCCTGCCGAGGATGAACCACCAGAGTTTACAATGGATGATATTGCCAATGCCATCAGGAACGCAAAATCATCCAAAGCGTTGGGCCCTGATGGATCTCCATGGTAATGCTGAAGCAGCTGGATGAGACGGAAGTGGAAAATTGGCAGCGTAGGCCCACAAAAGTGAAACGCACAGGCCGATTTTGTCGCCCGTAGCAAAGACCCTTGAAGCCTTAGTCCTCCTCAGTCAGAGATAGCTATCAAGTTGCCGATCATCAGCATCGATTCCGTAAGCAGCACAGCACGACAACAGCGCTGCACGCCATTACCACGTATATTTGTCAAGGACTCAACCAGAGACCGCCGTGTGATAGAACAGTGATGGTGGCGCTTGACTTATCAAAAGCTTTTGATACAGTCAGGCACTCCACGCTGTTTGAGGACATTGAGCAGACAACCCTCCGACCAAGCTTGAAACGTTGGATAGTCAATTATATGTGTGGACGCCAGTCGTACGTGGAATTCAGGAACAAGAAGTCCAAACCGCGTAGAGTGGAACAGAGAGTTCCCCAAGGTGGGGTGATATCTCCGGAAGTGTTTTACCTCTACCTCTCCTGTATTCCGCCCCCACCAGATGGCATCGAGATCGTAACGTATGCGGATGATTCCACGATCCTGGCGTCAGGTACCTGATGACATTTGTGAGGGACTGAACACCTATTTAACCGATCTTACCACCTTTTGCCACTCGAGGAATATGCAGATTTCCACCACAAAATCTACAGCCACTGAGTTTGGACGAGAGTTGAATGTCATGGTCGACGGTAGCAGAATTCCGATCACAAACTGCCCCAAAATTTTAGCGGTCACATTCGACACTACATTCAAGTCATGCGCACACGCCACAGCTATCTGCGACAAACTGAAAAGCAGGAACAGGGTCCTCAAGTCTCTAGCCGGCAGCACTTGGGGTGCAGATAAAGAAACCATGTTGACCACATATAACGCGATAGGTCGGTCTGTGGTAAGCTATGCGGCTTCAGTTTGGTCCCCGAGATTATGGAATACGAATTGGAAAAAGATTCAAACCTGAATGTCGCCCTGAGAACACCTCCTCAAGTCTTCAGTGGGCCATCTACATGAAAGTTTTAGCTAAGGTCACAAAACATTATAACAGGTACAACACATTCCTTGCAAAAAATTAGACAACATACGTCAACGTTTTGCTGAACGTATTCATCCCGCCGAGAAATAGCTGTATCTCGGATTACGAGCCCGACATTGGCCCGCTTTTGGAAGGTCATAATCGTCTGGTCCTGGGGGACTTTAATGCGCCTCATGAGATGTGGAAACGACCAGGGGGTACAGCGCTGGCTGAGCAGATTGATAGCTCTACGTTTTGCACGGTCAATGACGACACACCTACCAGAATTAGAGGAGAGTGTCACAGTTCGCCAGACATAACCATTGTGGCACCTGGTCTGACAAATGACGTTACCTGGCAACCCGTCATATCCCTTGGATCAGACCATCTCCCCATAATTGTCTCCATTAGCAGACCACCCGCATTCATCACCTCTGAACGCCGCACATTCGTCAATCATAAGAAAACTGATTGGCCGAGTTTCAGAGAGTTCACCAATCACCGCTTCACAGAACTGCCCAATCCTTCTGATGTTCGGGTAGAAGAAAGAACGTTCCGAGACATCATCACTGCTGCAGCCGCTCGTCATATCCCTGTTGGTCGAATACCCGAAGTAAGACCAAACTTCCCAACAGAGGCGACAGGATTAGCAAATGAGCGTGATGAGCTTCGTCGAGCCAAACCCAATGACCCCAGAGTCGGGGAACTGACACTGGAGGTTAACAGGCTGGTCGGCGAGCATAAGCGGAACAAGTGGTTAAATCATCTGAAGAATTGCAACATTGGAGCCGGTATAGGTGAATTGTGGGCAACGGTTAAGTCACTCTCGAACCCTGGAAGAATGGAAGATAGGACCTCAGTCACGTTTGGTGACGTTACGTTGACTGACCCGAAGAGGTGCGCAAGTTATTTCAATCGACAGTTTGTCGAGCACGCCGAGAGTGACAGGGCGAAGGGAAGAGTATTACGTCGCATTAGATATATTCCTGCCAAGGATGAACCACCACAGGTTACAATGGATGATGTTGCCAATGCCCTGACGGAATCTCCATGGTAATGCTGAAGCAGCTGGATGAGCCGGGAGTGGAGTATCTCACTAAAGTTCTTAAATTGTCGCTAGTCACCCTCATTGTTTCCGAAGTCTGGAAAATGGGCAGGGTAGTCCCACTACGGAAGCCCGGAAAGGATGCCAGCAAAAGTGAATCGTACAGGCCGATTTCGCTTTTGTCGCCCGTAGCAAAAACCTTTGAGGCCTTAGTCCTCCTCAGTCAGAGATAGCTATCAAGTTGCCGATCCTCAGCATGGCTCAACCAGAGACCAGCGTGTGATAGAACAGTGATGGTGGCGCTTGACTTATCAAAAGCTTTTGATACAATCAGGCACTCCGCGCTGTTTGATGACATTAAGCAGACAACCCTCCGGCCAAGCTTGAAAGTTGGATAGTCAATTATATGTGTGGACGCCAGTCGTACGTGGAATTCAGGAACAAAAGTCCAAACCCCGTAGAGTGAAACAGGGAGTTCCCCAAGGTGGGTGATATTTCCGGAACTGTTTTACCTCTACCTCTCCTGTATTCCGCCCCCTCCAGACGGCATCGAGATCGTAACGTAAGCGGATGATTGCAAGATCCTGGCGTCAGGTATCTTCCCTAATGACATCTGTGAGGGACTGAACACATATTTAACCGATCTTACCACCTTTTTCCACTCGAGGAATATGCCGATTTCCACCACAAAATCTACAGCCACTCTGTTCACCACATGTACAGCGCAGTTTGCACGAGAGTTGAATGGCATGGTCGACGGTAGCAGAATTCCGACCACAAACTGCCCCAAAATTTTAGGGGTCGCATTCGACACTACATTCAAGTCATGCGCACACACCACAGCTATCTGCGACAAACTGAAAAGCAGGAACAATGTCCTAAAGTCTCTAGCCGGCAGCACTTGGGGTGCAGAGAAAGAAACCTTGTTGACCACATATAACGCGATAGGTCGGTCTGTGGTAAGCTATGCGGCTCCAGTTTGGTCCCCGAGATTATGGGATACGAATTGGAAAAAGATTCAAACCTGTCAGAATGCCGCCCTGAGAACAGCAACAGGGTACCTCCTCAAGTCTTCAGTGGGCCATCTACATGAGTAGGCAAAAATTCTTCCAGTAAAGCAACATAATGAGATGCTTTCGTTGCAGTGCTTGCTTGGGTGTTACCGTGAGAACCATCCCAATCACCATCTGCTGGCTAGGCCCGACACATTCAGGTATATCAGGAAGGATATTCATGCTCTACAGAGGAGGTCGAACAATAGGAGAGAACCCCTAGATCAACAGGCATATCAAGCAGGTTTAAATAGTATTCACACGGATGCAGTTGTTAAAGCCATAAGCATCTATCTATCGCAGCTGAGGAGCGTCAGCTGCCACGAGAAACCAGAGTAGTTTTGGCTCAACTACGCTCAGGATATTGCAGTCGCCTAAATTCTTCTCGCAAAAAACTATCCCTGTACATATTTGTAGGTTTTAGTCTAATCCCCATGAACTGGTATTGCCCAATGTTTTTGTAATTTGAGGTGCTTTTGTCGAATTGCTGTAATTTTGTATTGTGTTTAATCAGAGGATAGAACGAACAACGATGAGCTCTTTTAAAGAGTGTTGCAACATTTTCATTCTGAAGTGGGTAGAAACCCTCCACACAGAAAATTATCAGTATAACGTGATCATCATCAGTTAAGATATTATTCTCCCCCAAGGAATTATAGTTAACGTGGAGAAAGAGCTTAGTAGTTACTAATTGTACTTTAAGTTTTTGTCTAAATTGGTTGTAATTTAACATTTAGGCTTCGTACTGATCAAAAAACGTCTCCGCCAAAAATTTGTGAATATTACATTTGGATGACGTGGGGCACTTATTGTTCAAAGTGGCTATTACGGTAGCATCGATTCGGGTAATTCAAGTTTTTATCAGATTTAATTGACTAAAATTAGGTATTTGGTGTTCCTAGTGGTCAACTTATTTAATATTAGTTCAGAATGTTTCATAGTGGAATGCATAAAAATTGTACTTGTTAATTGTATACAACACATCAAAATCCGTCCGTCCCTATATTAAATACTGGCTTTTTTAACAACACCATTCCATTTTGCATTATCATTCAACAAAACTAACGTTCATCATTCTTTCCATTTATAAGTTATCAAGATGCTAATGGTTACGCTGACCCATTAACTATGGATCAAATAATAAAACTCTAGATAGGAAAATTCTTGTATACACAGCAGGATAAATCCGTATACCATTACACCCACAACCAACCTTCCAACTTTCGTTTTCACAAAAACATATTACACGAGGTTTCAAGGGGAGAATCCATTCAATAGATGTTATATGTCTGTGTGTGTGTATGACGCATGTGGGCAAAATCATCATCACATTTTAATGGTTTCGTATCAAATAATATGTATATTTAAATACATAAGAGTGGGTAGCAATAATATGAAAACATTGTTTTATGATGAAAGTAAAAAACAGGGAACCCCATTTGAACTTTTACATTTGCATAAACACACATTTGTATATTCTCATTTCGTTACCACCAAACATGTGTGTATTTGCCCTTGACTCCTTTTGTTTGACCGTTATCCACCCAGCTTACCATAAGCTCAACGAGCTATGCAAAGTGCGGTCAATTCATACTGGGTGAGGTATAAAATTCTTCCATTTATCAAACTCCCTTTCGTATCGAAAAGAGATGGTTGATAGGCAATTGTGACAGACTTCATATACATACATATGTCGAAAGTGATGTAAATATTGTGTAAAAAACATGTTTGAATAAGCAAGAACGGCATTAAATTCTGTATTGAAGTAAATATGAATAATTACTAAATTCTAGGCTACTTGTTTTTCTACGCTAAAAATAATTGCTTGGAGGAGAATAATATCCTAACTGATGACAATCATTTTATACTGATATTTTTGTGTGTAGAAGCTATCTACCCATTGAGCAACAAATGTAAAAGAGCTCATCGTTGTTCTTACTATCCTCTGACTAAACACAATACCAAATTACAGCGACCTCGGTTCGAAAATTGGAAAAAAAACCCTCGAAATGCATAAAATTGGGTAATACCCATCCATGGGGGTAAGACTAAAACCTACATATATGCATATGGATAGTTTTTTTTTTGCGAGTAAGTTTTCTATATTCTGGGAACACAAAATTGCAATTAACAACCAGTTCAGTAGGAAAATGTGACTAAATTCTTCACATTAAATTGGGTGGTACCCTTACATGAGGCCTTTGGCAAAACGTGAGTGTTGTTGTCTGATTTTTTGCAAGGAATGTTTTGTACATGTTATATTATTTTGTACCCCTGGATAAAATTTTCAAAATAACGAAAATCCGTGAGTGCCGTTCTACGGGGGCTATATAAAGACCTAAACCGACAAATTTCTGGTGGACAGTTTTATAGCCCCAGCGATGACTAAATTCCAAATTTCAGACATTTCAGTGTGATGTTGAGGCAACAACCTTCAAAATACCGAAACTCAGAAGGTACCGTTCTTCGAAGACTATATGAAGAGGTGGACTTATACACTGCACCCCAGTTATCTACCTTTCTGCTTAACTGCACTTCCCGTTTAATTGCCTCACAAATTAAAACCCCAAAATTTGTTCACATAAATGAGTTCAAACTGTCCCGGTTATCTACTTTCCTTTAAGTACCCAATTCGGATATTTGCCCTTCAAATATTTTCCCCAAAAGGAACATTTAATAATATTTTTATCGGTTTATTACCCGCAGTAGTTGATATCTGAGATAACCAATTTCGAATTGAGACGAAGATGTCCAGTGTGTTGTTTTTGTGTTACGCTCACTAATGACTTAAATTCTTATTGATTAAATAATAGCTTTGCTCTTTTACTTTTTCAATGGTAAGGGTGGTAAAAGAGAAAAGTGTCAAAATTGTTCAAAATTGATCTCTCATGAACATTTTTACCAGAAAAGTAAAGGAACGGAAAAATGGTAGATCTGGTAGCAATGTCAAAAAGAAACATAAAAAAGTCAATTTTCGTCTTTTATTTCACAGTTTTTAATTTAGTTTTGTCAGCGTTCGACTTTTTCTTCTGTTTTTCGTCCATTTTCTTTTTCATTGTGAAATAATCGTCAAACAAAAGTCGAAAAATCAGTTCTGCCATTTTTTACCTGCAGAAATTTTGCTGGTAGCCTGTGGTAGAAGAGAAAGCCATTTTTGTTCTCTATCCACTCTCACTCTCTTAAAAATTGCTTCCAGTTTTGCCACTTTTCGGGGTTAAGGAACGCTTTGCAGGTTAAAAATGGTAACAAATGGTAAAAATGGTAACCTCAGGTAAGTAAAGGAACACGGCTAATATAACTTATATGTATATTTTTAGACTTGAAATGAACTATTCTGCTATAAATTTTTGTGATTTTTTGTAAGGTATAGATGATATTTTGGTAATTACCCACATGAGGTAGCTATGCGGGATTTTCGTAACTGCCTTTCCCGCATAACTGCCTCAATTTTTTGGAATTTTATGAGAGGTATTTAACCGGGGTGTAGTGTACATACAAATTTCAGGTAAAAAGTGGTATTCCCCCAACGAAGACCAAATGCCAATTTCAGCCTTTTCGAGGGGATACTGAGGCTAAAACATGAAAATGCCGAAAATCGCGAGGTACCCCCATAGGCTATATGAAAACGTGAACATATACAGGCAAATTTCATGTGGAATGTTGTATACCCCAACGAAGACTAAATACCAAATTTCAGTAATTTCGGTGATATATAGAGGCTTAATACTTTAAAATACCGATATTGGGTGTTTCATTCTATTGGGCCTATGAGAAGATGTGAACGTGAAATTTCAGGTGGAAGGTTGCATAACCGAAACGAAGACTTAATACCACAGTTCAGCCATTTCGGTGTGATATTGAGTCCACAACCTACAAAATACTTAAAATCGGAAGGTACCGTTCTATGGGGACTATGAAAAGACGTGGATCTATTCCGGCAAATTTCAGGTGGAAAGTTTGGGGGTATATAACTTTCCACGAAGACTAAATACCAAATTTTGTCATTTCGGTAGGATATTGAGGCCACAACCATCAAGATACCGAAATTTGGAAGGTACCATTCAATGGGGACTATCTATTCGTAAAAATTTCAGGTAGAAAGTTTTATACCACCAACGTAGACTAAATACTAATAATACCGAAAATCGGGAGGTACCGCACTGTGGAGGCTATATGAAGACGTTGACCTATACCGACAAATTTCAAGTGAAAAGTTTAATAACCATAACCAGGACTAAATACTAAATTTCAGCAATTTTTGTGATATATTGAGGACACAACATTCAAAATATCAAAAATCGGGAGGTACCGTTCTAAGGGGACTATATGAAGATGTTGACCTTTACAGACAAATTTCAGGTTGAAAGTATCGATAGGTACCGTTCAATTGGGACTACCTATAATAATTGTTCCACAAACATCCCAGGTGGGACAAGGGAGACTTCTCTCATATGAATGAGTGCACCCCGATTCATATTAGCTCAATGATATGGGACCTACAGTTAATCACCGAGTCCGAACGGCGTGTCCTAAGACACCACTTGTAGAGAAGTTTTACATAGCTGAAATACTCAGGAAATGTTGCCAACATTACTGAGGGATATTTTGCCACCGTTGAAAATTTGATGTTGCCTAGCCGGAGAATCGAACCCAAGACCTTCTGCATGCAAGGCGGGTGTGCATACCATTGCACCACGGTGGCACCCACTATCTATTCCTACAAATTTCAGGTGGACAGTTTTATACCTCCAACGAAGACTAAATGCTAATAATACCTAAAAACCGGGAGATACCGCTCTGTAGGGGCTATATGAAGACGTTGACCTATACCGACAAATTTCAAGTGAAAAGTTTAATAACCCCGACGAGGAGTAAATACCAACTTTCCGTGATTTCAGGGGGATATTTAGGCCACAATCTTCAAAATACCGAAGACCGGAAGGTATGGGGACCGTATAAATAGGTAGACATATACCGAAAAATTTCAGGTGGAAAGTTTTATATTCCCAACGAAGACCAAATACAAACTTTCAACCATTTCAGGGGGGATATTGAGGCCACAACCTTAAAAATACCGAAAATCGGAAGGTTCGTTTCTAAGGGAACTATATGAAAACGTGAAGCTATTCCGAAAAATTTCAGATGGAAAGACTAAATACCAAATTTCAGCGATTTCGGGGGTTAATATCCCCCACAAACTTCAAAATAGCGAAAATTGGGAGGTTCCGCACTATGGGGACTATATGAAGACGTTGACCTATAACAACAAATTTCAGGTGGAAAGTTTTGTACCAACAATGAAGACTAAATACTGAATTTCAGCCATTTCAGTGACATATTCAAGTCACAACCTTCAAAATACCGAAAATCGGGAGGTACCGTTCTATGGGGGCTATATGAAGACGTTGACCTATAACGACAAACTTCAGATGGAAAGTTGAATACCCCCAGCTAAAACTAAATACTAAATTTCTGTCATTTCGATGGGATATTGAGGCTTAAAATACCGAAAAGCGGGAGTTTCCATTCCATGGGGGCTATATGAAGACGTGGACCTATATTGACAAATTTCGGGTGAAAACGTGCATACCCGCAAAGAAGTCTAAGTACCAAATGTCAGCCATTTTAGTGGGATAATAAGGCTAGAACCAAAACACCTAAAATCTGGAGTTACCGTTCTATGAGAGCTATATCAAAATGTGGACCGATTTAGCCTTTTTTCAATACCAAACATCCTAGAAGTAATAGAAACTACTATACCGAGTTATAAAGCCCAATCTTAAACATTGCGAGCTGTATCTTGATCAAGAATATATCGCTCATTTACTCAAAGAGTGGCATAACTCAAAAAATGCTTTTTCCGAGTTAGCAATTTCTATTTTTTCTAAGACATCTATTTTATCTTGTGTCAAATTTCCATGTTGATATATCTAAAACACATGGATTTACAGCTCATTTACTACAAGATTGGCATAATTCAAAAAATGTTTTTTTTTATTTATGAAGCACTCAAACACTTCAAATCATGCTTGATCTTGCAGAGAAATTTAGCACTTATATCTAGCTAACTGGGGAGTCAAATTTCAATCGCCAACTTAAAACGTGTTTTTCTCGAAACTAGATTTGTTGAGATGTGTCACTCTTTGAGTAAATGAGAGATATACACTTTATAGGGTCTCCAACGAAAATTTCGATGTGTTACAAACGGAATGACAAATTTAATAATACCCTTTAATGAAACTATGGTAATATTCCAAATAGTTTTGCAATCGCGTACTGTAAATATATTTTATGAAATATGAATATATTTAGTTTTTCAAAATAGTCAGGCTTAATCCCATAGTCGTTGATTTAATATTTTATTAAAACAACTTTAATTTATTAGTGGGAAAAAATTGGCGATGTTTACCAAGGGGTAAGGCAGGGAAGACTATAGTTTCAGATCTCGCCATCTTCATCAGTTCCCTTCTTTCTTGTTTTTCAACAAGAAACTTTTTATACACAAGTGTCAATTGACCGATCAAATAGATACGTGTGCAAAGAAACACTCTGATCGAGAATTTCTTTGGCACTACCTAAACTCGAGCAACTTCACTTGCAAACAAAACCAAATCTTTCCCACTGCTATGCGTTCGTCGATTCTCAACGAAAAAACACATAACTAATTTGTTGGTATTGCATACTACAGCAATGAACAACATTTCGACGATGTCCGGTCTCACAATTAGGAGGGTTGGCGTTTTTTTATTTGGGATAACGACTACTATTTTGTTTTTCAAAATATTCTTCTATTTTAGCCACGATCTCATAGCATGGACCATAAAAAATAATTTTCGTGGAAGCTGTGTTGGGGGTAATACAAAAAATGGGTAAAAATGTGATGAAGTAAACAATTTTTTGTGCTCTTTCTTGATTTCCAGCCAAACCACGCTACATTCAAACCTCTATTCAAAGAAAGAATTAAATAATACCCCTTGGGTAACATGGTTCTAATGTAAGAGTTTTCGATATATACACTGCATTAGAGGGCGCAACCAGATAATGATTTATACGATTGTAGATTTCGTGATTCTACGTCGATTGATGTATATCTCATGAGTGTGCACCGTACAGCTTCCTAGTAATAGGGGTCCAAATTCAAAAATTTGGTGCTTAAATTGTCTTAAAAAAACTATTTTTGCTTTAAAAAATTTCAACTGTAACACAGGTAACTTTGAACACCGCTTGATTTTAGTTGTTTTTACGCGCCGGATCTAATGAGTCCTTCCGCGTTCGAATCCATCCACTAAAATATATTTTGACAATTTCGCGCATTGAACCGCGATTTTCTTTGAAAATGTATACATAAAGAGAATCCTTTATACGCGATTGTAATATTTGCCCATGACATTAAAATTATACTAGGCGATTTTAATGCCAAAATTGGCCCAACAGTCGGGAAATTCAGCCTCCACAGTGAAACGTCTGACAATGTTATGAGGCTGATAGACTTGGCAGCTACAAGAAACATGGTAGTTAGCAGTACCAGATTTAAGCATCCAGATATTCATAAGGGCACCTGGCTGTCGCCAGATCAAAGAACAAGAAATCAAATTGATCACGTTGTGATATATGGAAGAGATGCATCAAGCGTGTTGGATGTACGATTGTTCCGAGGTGCAAACATAGACTCGGACCACTACCTTGTTGCAGCAAAGGTACGTAATAGATTAAACGTAGAAAACAAAGTGCGAACAGAATCAACACGAAAGTTGGACATAGCTAAGCTGCAATCACAACAGATACCCACAGCATATTCCATTCAACTGGCTCAACTGCTTAATCAAAGCACTCCTCGTCCCGATAACATATCATGCAAACAGCCGAAAAATCAGTACTGGAATACCAGAGACCTATACCAAGGAATCCATGTTATGATCAGGAGTGTCTTGCTGCTGCCGAAGAGAAAAATGCGGCATATTTGCTCACTCTACAACAGCGACGACCACCGAAATACAACCAAAGCGAAGACATGTATGAACGTATGAGTGAAAAAAGCAACAACCACATTATGTTTTTGTTTGTTTTCACTCATTTACACTGTACGTGAGAGAGAGAAGCAAATGCAAAAACAACTCAGTGGGCACCCTCACTATACGATCTAAGCAAAGAACCTCGTCCCTGCTCTACAATCAGTAGTACGCGTAGCGCACGAGAGAGGTCTGGGGAGAGAGGAGAAACTTATTTTCCGTGGAAAAGAGAGAGATGGAAAAGCGGGAGTGTGAACATATCGAGATGTACAGGAGACAAATGACGAAAATTCTACCAAAGAGTGAAACATCAAACTAATGGCCTTGGAACTGGCACATCCTCCTGTAGAGACCAGCAAGGTAATCTGGTAACTGATACAGATAGTGTGCTAAGGATACGGAAAGACCATTTTTCCAAACTGTTGGTATCCAATAGTAGAGAAGTCGGCGAAGATACCACAGATCCAATCCCAGAATATGGTATTGAATGTATACCACCCGGCCAAGATGAGGTAAAGACAGCAATAAACCGGCTGAGGAATAATAAGGCAGCAGGAGCTGATGGTCTACCAGCCGAGCTGTTTATAACCTGAGGCGACACGCTGATAAGGTGTATGCATCAGCTAGTTAGCTCCATCTGGCAGGAAGAACGCGTACCCGACGATTGGAACCTGAGCATCCTGTGTACCGTCCATAAGAAAGGAGATAAGACTTTATGTTCCAACTATAGGGGCATAAGTCCTCTCCCTATCGCCTACAAGATAGTGTCAGGGATATTGTGCGAACGACTAAAGCCCATGGTCAACGAAATAATTGGACCATACCAATGCGGCTTTAGACCTGGCATGACCAGATATTTACTCTGCGGCAAATCCTGGAGAAGACCCAAGAGGTGCGATCAACACCTACCACCTTTTTGTCGATTATAAAGCAGTCTTCGAAAGCCCGCTACGTTCAAAGTATTCCAAGCCATGTCTGAATTTGGTATCCCCGCAAAGCTTATTCGGCTTTGTAAAATGAGTTCAACTGACACAAGATCTTCAGTTAAAATAGGAAAGAACCTCTCCGAAGAGTTTTGTAACAAAAGAGGTTTCAGGCAAGGAGACAGGAGACAGCCTTTCGCGTGATCTTTTCAACATCCTGCTAGAAAAGGTTATAGGAGAGGCAAACGTCAAAAGAAGTGGAACAATCTACACTAATAGCCACATATTACTTGCTTATGCTGATGATATATACACCATGGGACGATCAGTAAAAGAAGTAACCGATACCTTTTTGAAGGTCGAAGGAGAATCTGCTAAGGTGGGTCTGGCGGTAAACGGCGACAAGACCAGTTGATGGTGTCGACGCACAATGAGTCCATTGAGATCGGACCAAATGTTAAAGTTAGTTCCTTTAATTTTGGGGTAGTAAAAGACTTCGTATACCTCGGCACCGCCGTAAACACAACAAACGACATCAGTTGTGAAATAAAAAGAAGATTTGTATTGGCCAACAGATGCTACTTTGGCTTAAGTAAGCACTTTAAAAACAAAGCACAACTCGTCAAACAAAAATAACGCTTTACAAAACACTGATACTACCCGTTCTGATGTATTGTTCCGAAGCCTCGGTACTTGCGCAAGCAGATAAGGCAGTGCTTGGCGTGTTTGAAAGAAAAATTCTTCGAAAGATCTACGGACCGATATGCGTTGACGGTGTATATCGACGTCGTATGAACCACGAGATGTATCTGCTATACAACGACAGCGATGTAGTTAAACGTATCTAGATGCAGCGATTGCGTTGGCTACGCCATATAATAAGAATGAGCGATGATGAACCTGCTATAAATTCGAGCCAAATGGCGGTGCACGCAGAATTGACAGGCCAAAGAATAGATGGCGCAAAAAAGTGGATGCAGAGATGACAAGGCGCGATATTCCAAAAAGCGGAGCACTAAACAGAGAGAATTGGAGATCTTTTCTTTGTTCGGTCTATGGAACAAATGTTCTGTAATAGGCCACCTAAGTAAGTAAGTAACCAGATAATGACATGAATAATTTTTACGATTGTAGATCTCATGATTCCACGTCGATTGATGCATATCTCAAGAGTGTGCACCGTACAGCTTCCTAGTAATAGGAGTACAAATTCAAAATTTTTTAAATATTTGTTCTTCATAAGGGGATAAACCTCTGATAACATTTGATCGCAGCATCCAATTTTATGAACGCGAACAGATTTGAAACCACAATTTTTTTCGTAACCCTTGTACCAGAAATCGCGGATGTGCTTGCCACAATTTTTTTTAATTTTTTTAATGGAATTGTATAGGAAATTTGAAATTTGCAAAATAGCCCATCGAAAAGGATTTGCCTACAAATTGTTAACAATCAATGGTTAATAGGTCCTCAATAGTTCAACACTCGTATACATAAACATTATACATTAGGGTTTTTACTTTTTGACATTTTTTCTCAAAAATTATTTACTACCTAAAATAACATTCATTCTATTTTGTTGTAAAAAAAGATTTCACACAAACCACTTTGATTTTTTCATTTTTTTTAAATGCTATGAAATAAAAACAATTTCAAAAAATTATTTCCTGTTGCACGAATGAATGACCTTTTGCCTATTAATGATATAAAATAACTTTTATTCCATTTAAATATTAAAAAAGGTCGCGCACAAACCACTTTAAATTTTTATGATATTAAATAAAGTTATATATAACATAAAATTTTTGGGTGCCACCGTGGTGCAATGGTATATACACCCGCCTTGCACGCTGAAGGTCGTGGGTTCAATTCCCCGGCCAGGCAACATCAACAATTTTTAACGGTGGCAAAATACCCCTCAGAAATGTTGGCGACATTTCCTGAGTATTTCAGCCATGTAAAACTTCTCTACAAGTGGTGTCTTAAGACACGCCGTTCGGACTCGGCGATAAACATTAGGTCCCATGTCATTGAGCTAATGTGAATCGGGGTGCACTCATTGATATGAGAGAAGTCTCCCTTGTCCCATCTGGGATGTTTGTGGAACAATTATTATTATAACATAAAATTATGTTATAATACGATGATAAAGTAAGTGAGAAACAAACGATTATGTCATTTTGGTTATGTCGTGTGCCCCTATACCTTGTCAGTTAAATATCTGCTTACAGTGACTTAAAAAATTGTGAAAAGTTCTGAAAAATAAAAACTTTAAAAGCTTTTTCACTTTATAATTAAGATTTTATGTAATCTTAGGTAAAAACTCATCACAATATCCTACAGGGATATGAGGTTGTAAAAAAGTCATAACCCTATTATATGTACATAGAAATACGCAACGCTGTAATATCAAAGATTGTCGCAAACTTTAAAAAATCTTCTTACATACCATCCCTGATATACACATTGAGGGAAACATTCAACAATTTGTCGTTTTTTTCTCGTTGTCGCCATCGTTCATATGTATTGCTGTGTTTCTCCTCCTTCTTCTTCTTGTTGTTGCCGTTGTCGGTCTGACGCTGCGTTTCAGCATATGGAAAATGTATGGTTTTGACATTTTAGCAAAATTAAAGTTTAGTGCTCTGTTGTTTAAAGGAAATTGCAAAAAATATTGTTTTTCAAAATCGTTGTTTTGTGGACGTCTTCGCATACCCAGAGAGACGTGATATGGAACATGAATATGCGAAAGGAGTAGGTAGCCCTGATATATAGTATACACTTCTATCTTACATACTTACTAATATTACAAAGTGGCTTATTTGTCTCAAGGAGAGATTGTACGGTTTGCATGCCCCTTTGTAAATGGGGTAGATTTGTTAGGTAAAGCACGAACTAAATGTTGTATGTTTTATTTGATGTTCAAGGAACACGTAACGAAAAGACTGGTTTATGACGAACAGCGAAAAAAAATCTCAAAGTCAAAGAATAATATTAAAATGCAATTTATCTAAAAGGATTCTGGCGGAAACAAGATTTCTAAGAAGTTTAAAAGGCAGCATTGTTATAAATGTAAATACAGAAAATATTGTGAAATGTATTGTATTATGCAGAATAACGTGCAATTATTGGCAAATATCTTGGAAAATACATTCTCAGTATCCGCAGTAAAAAATATTTTTAAAAAAGGTCACTAGGCATATTATTTAAAGAGTAACCTCGATTTCTAATTTCTATATGGGATTCGGAAATTTCTGAAGAATAAATATATATTTATTGGAATCCATAACATTGCAACCAATGCATTGGTTAAAACAACTATTGTTTAATAAAAATTAGTTTTTTTCCATCAGATGTTGCTTTTGAAATATAGCTCTAAATCCTTTATTACGATTTTTACCTAGAAAATATAGTACGGAGATGTTGTTGTCGTAAAAAACGATTTTGAGTTATATCTCAAGAAACAAGAACTGATGGAGAAAAATCGCAATCGTTAGAAACACAAACATTCAACTTTTTTAATGTTGTTGACCACATTGGTGCATAGTAAACACGTCCGCCTTGCACTCATAAGATCCGCTGTTTTATTTCAGGCATGGCAAAAACATTATACTTTCCAACGGTGCACTATAGGTAATTTGCCCAGTTTTTGAGGCAAAAAGTAGATCTTGCAACTTTTAATAATAATAATTTTTTAGTTGGCATTGAAAAAAGAACATGTCAAAATGTATTAATATGAATGATATTTTTCAAAATAGCGCCGTTATCGCGGTTTAAATTGTCGTCAAAGTGGGAATTTCGAAGAAAACATAAAAAATATATATTATAAGGCATATTTCAATGTATTTAAAACCGCGGAAAAATACACCAAATATAAACATATGTAAAATGGAATATATTGGCAATTGCGGCAGGAATTTATTTAATATATAACATAGCTTAAACATTTTGGGTAGCGACCAAAAAACACAAAAACTCAGAAATAAATATTTAATTTTTCTTAAACTCACTTCATATAGACTTATACTAAATTGGCCGCCTTTGGCCGTGATTTTGCCACCTAGAACATATTACTGAAAGTCTTCTGCATTGGTATTACTAGGTTTCAAAACGCGATTTTGCGCGTTTTTTTGATATTTATCAGATTTTATAAGGTTACTTCTCAAAAAAAGTCTTAAAATTGTGTAAGTTTGGTTTGAGGAAATAAATAATGAATATAAAAAAATATTGTTGCTTACAATTTCATTGCAAGTAAAATAAGTAATGGCGACAAATTGTTCTTTATATCCGTGGTTTTCTATAAACGGTGCGGCATAATAATCATTGATACGGTATAAAGGAGTACGAAACTCTTCTTAATAAGGTGTTCAAAAAATATACAAAATTGTAATAACAATTCGTTTGAACAGTTTGTGATCGTTTTTAACAGTTTGTTGTGTATAAGAAAACTAATGAAAATGACATTGGAAGAAATAGCTTTGTTCGTTATATACGTAGTTGCTTATAACCGTTGTTCGTTATATCCGAATTTATCTGTAGAAATCTTTGTTTTATCTCACTTTTACACGTAAATAATTTAAAAAGTTAAAAAATCCTTTAATTCCGCTGTTATTAATTTTTGCCTCAAAAACAGGACAAATTAACTATAGTGCGGTGGCAAAACAACACCTCAGTGTAAAGAATGCGACATTTCCTGAGTATTTCAACCATGTAAAACTTTTCTATAAGTGGTGTAGTACGACACGTCGTTCGGACTCAGCGTTAAAAAGTAGGTGCCATATTTGATCTAATATGAATCGACGTTTGATATTGATATGAGAGAAGTCTCGGTATCCCTTCAGGGATGTGTATAGGAAGATATGTGTGTATTTGGCAGGGACGATTAGTATGGAAGAAAAAAAACCTTAACGGACCCGTCGCGTTTCTGATTCCCGGGATTGTACTGAGCGAAAAAATCCACTAGACCATATGTCTACAATGACATCGAGCCTGTCGATTTTGACTTGAAGTTTCTTGTCAACGTTTTTTTGGATATTTTGGCAGATAACAGCTAAACCATTGAGATTTTCAACACTTAGATGAAAATTGAAGCCAAGGCAATAATTAAGAACTCTCTAGTACATCGCAAAAGCATTGGAACGCTCCTTCAAGCAGTTTTGGCCTTGAGACAGTGCAAATTTTTCTGCAAATGTCGATACAAAAGATGACTAGAAAAATATTCAAGCGTTCTGATGCAAAAAATTATACCGTTGGTTCCTTTGGTTCATTTTTTGTTTGTTTTATAACGGTAAATGTAGTAAAAAACGGGGTTTCTAAGATTTTCAAGTTTAAGCGGGCATAACCTTTTTTATACCCTCAGCATTTATGCTAACGAGGCTATATACACGTTCATACGGGCAAAATGTGCCTCATCGAAATAATGGTTTTAGACCCCAAATATGTTTGGAAATGTGTTTCAGGCAATTTGGAGTTAATTTAGCAATGTCCGTCTGTCTTCCTGGCTGATTGGAGCGCACGATAACTCTCGAACGGATCAACCGATTCGGTCCAAAATTTAGCTTTCGTAATATTTTGTCCAAACTTAGTTTAAGTTCGAAGATGGGTTATATCGGTCCACTCCTTCCGGTTCCTCCCCCACAAAAGTTCGGAAAATTTGTGCGCACGATAACTCTAAAAGGGAGTAACAGATTTGGTCCATACTTTGCATATCGTGAAATTCCTACCAATCGGTCAACTCCTCCCACACAAAATTTCGGAAAAGTTCAGTTTAGGACCTGCTCTCGAATCGCTTTGATTTTTGTTGTAGCAACTTGTATTCACTGACCCCCATAAGACGGTACAAGTGTCATCAGGGGCAAGTCCATACTTCCAAACAGCCTTAAAGGTACAAAAAACCCCTATGACACCGCAAACTTAGTTTAAGTTCGAAGATAAGCCATATCGGTCCACTCCTTCAGGTACCTCCCCCAAAAAAGTTCAAAAATGTCCGATTTTGTCCATACTTTACACATTCTTATATATTTACCAGATATAGATCAGGTTCGAGTACGAGGGCAGTTCGGAAACTTCTTAGCCTAGCACAAAAAGCGCGGTATAAACAGAAAAAAGTTAAGTGTTTTGGAAACTTCCATCTCTGTTATGAACACATGTTAAATTTTGTTTCGATCTGGCAACTCCTTCATATAGAAACAGGTGTTCAAAGAAAACGCATCCGCAATTTTTTTA
This sequence comes from Musca autumnalis, assembly GCF_047663935.1. NCBI lineage: Eukaryota > Metazoa > Arthropoda > Insecta > Diptera > Muscidae > Musca > Musca autumnalis. The sequence goes on along the minus strand of NW_027412088.1, from coordinate 40,156,664 downwards.
CAATGGAAAAATTAGAAATACGTGCCATTGCTGTCATTAAATATTTACATAAAAAAGGTTTATCGGGACAAGAAATTCATAATGATATGGTGAATGTGTTAGGTGAAAGTGCTCCTTCATATGCAACAGTAAAAAATTGGGTTGCTGAATTTAAACGTGGTCGTACAAGCATTCAAGATGAACCACGTAGTGGACGTCCAAAAAATGATCAACGAATAAAAGTGCGTGAAATTGCTAATATCATGGGCATCTCAAATGATCGAGTCCATTTAATTTTGCATGAAGAACTACAGATGAAAAAGCTTTCTGTAAGATGGGTGCCGCATTTGTTAACAGTCGATCAAAACGCATAAGAATGAACATTTCTCAAGCTTGTTTGGATCGTTTTAAGCGAAATAAAATGGATTTTAAGCGTCGTTTCATAACTGTTGATGAGACATGGATCCATCACTATACTCCAGAGACAAAAGAACAATCCAAACAATGGACTGAAGCTGGAGGAAGTGCCCCAAAGAAGGACAAAAACAATTCAATCGTCTGGTAAGGTTATGGCAACGGTTTTTTGGGACTTCAAAGGTATTTTATTGATTGACTATCTACAAAAGGGTAAAACAATAAATTCAGAGTACTATTGCAACCTTTTGGATCAATTAAATGTACAAATTCGAGAAAAACGTCCTGGCTTACAAAACAAAAAAATAATTTTCGATTGCTTGAGTGGAGTATTCCCCCATTGGCTCAACTTCATTTATTACCCTCTATTACAGAGAGTAATGTTTTTCAAAACGAACTGACAGTGTTGCAAAATTTTACTGATCGCTACCAATATCATGATTTTATCCCAGCGAAGGGAATAATCAATTGGCTTCTCAGTTTTTGAAATGATGCCTTTTTAGCGAAAAACCGAACTCTTTAAGTGTCTAGTATTCTCATATGAATGAGAATCACACTCACTTTTCGGCTTTTCCAAAGAAACACCAAAATCAAAATATTTTGCAACATGTCAGCACGTATCAACTAAGAATTCTTCGAATTCTGTGAGTTGAAAAGAACACCAACACAGTTGCCTGTGAGGTTGTTATTGGGATGAAATCATGATATTGGTAGCGATCAGTAAAATTTTGCAACACTATCAGTTCGTTTTGAAAAACATTACTCTCTGTAATAGAGGGTAATAAATGAAGTTGAGCCAATGGGGGAATACTCCACTCAAGCAATCGAAAATGAGATTGAATCTTCAACAATAAACAAAACAAACATATATTATTTTATATCATATATATTTTTATTTCATGTATCATATTAATTAAAAGTGGTTTGTGCGGGATCTTTTTCAATATTTAAATGGAATAAAAGTTATTACAGTCAAAAATAGTTAAAGGTCATTCATTCACGCTACAGGAAATGGTTGTTGAGAAAAAAAGTCATAACCCTAATGTATATATTCTTGATTTGCAAACAATTCTAAGTTGATATTATTTTCTTCAAAGAATTATCGGTCTAAGTCTACGTTTCGATATGACCCCGCTGCACATAGGTTTCAATCAGGAAATTTTTGGCCAAAACCCTAATTTTGAAGTTTCGAAATTTTAATTTTTTTTTTTTTTTTTTGCACAGAATAATAAAAAACGCATCAAGTCATCTGAAAATAATTAGTTTTTGCAAATAACGTTAGTATTCGTTGATTGGCGCAGTACCAAAGTTGACACTTTTTTTATGTAAAAATAAAACAGACTTTGTGCTGTAAAATATACAATTTTTGTTGTATTGCGTCGCTGCATAAATATACAGAATTGAGACCAAAGTTATTATGAATCGGGAAGCTGTTAATGAGTACTTTCATAATATTTACAAAATGAACGATGAAATTTGCAAAATTAGCGTAATAAAATCAATGTTTTTATATATATTGAAAATAATTTTTTACAAATATTTTTTAAATATATTTAAACTTTTAAAAAAATGTCCAAATTTGTCCACCTCCAAATCAAATTTGGAAGATAGCAGGGGGTCTGTACTAATAAATTCAGAAGTAAAATCGTGCTCAAATTTGCCACAGTTAAAATAAAGTAGATTTTTCTATTTTAAGATGGGAGAATTTTTTGTAAATACCTGTTGTGACTGTAGTACAGTAATACGCACGTACGGTAATACGCACATCTATCAACCGAGTTCCCTTAAAATTCATATTTGAGGGTTCAGAGTGTAGAAAACAAGTATGTATAATTTTTTTGAAAATAGGTAAATTTTTTCTCGTAGCCCCCACATAAAATTACTGTCCGATTTTAGATATTTGTGGATTTTAGCGACACTTTATGACCGATTCGGCTGAAATTTGGTATTTTGACCTCTTGGAAAATATGAATCCTTCGTACCAAAAATTATTAACATATGTAGGTCAATGTTTTGGTTTAGACCCCACACAACGGGGCCACCCTGTTCAACAAATTTTGGCAGTTTTTGGTCATTTTGGTCGTTAAAACGTAAGAATTGCTGTTTGTGCACATTTATTATAAATAATAATTAATTTCAATACAAAATGGACGTTGAAATAGTTTTGGCCAGAAAATTTGGATTTGGGACCATTGTGCGCTGGTAGTATAAAATTTGACTGCATAGAATTTTCGGTGTTGATAAAAATCCAAATTGCTTTGTAATTTTGACCTTTAAGAACCGTCTATACAGAGTTCGTATGTTCTGGAAAGATGTTTATGGAGATCTGAGGTACATTTTTGTAGTTGGTTGTTTGCTTCAAAACCCGAGAAAAATTGTTAAAAGAAATTTGACCTTGGCGATTTTGACATTGCATGATGAAGTTTGATGGATTATATGTGTTCAGAATTTTGGTTCTTTAAGACATGAGCTACAACTTTGCCTCTGAGATAAATTCAAAATTCCTAACGGCTTAGAAGATATAGTCTTGACAAAATGACCCCTTTTTGCATCAAAGCCTCAAACTTTTGGAGGCCTATAACCGGGAAAGTTGATGAGATAGGGAAAAAAGACGAGACACGTGTTTTCTCTTTTTTGATCTTTTATCACACTGTGGAGTCAGAATATGGTTAATAAAACATGACTCAAAAAATTACACACAGTGTAATAATACTCAAAACAGTGTTGTATAAAGTGTAATTTTTTATTATTAAATAAAAGATAGTCTACAACGTTTTAAATAAAAATCAGATGTGTGGCTTTCCACTCCCTAATGCCGTATAACAAATATAGCCCAATCATGAATATCAACACCCCGTAAGATGTTTCACTTTAAGTTGCAAAGGCAGAAAGACAAAACTCACGGAAGTTCACATTCATGATCGGGCTAATAAATCCTTGTGACGACCCTGGGCCCGCTAAACCTACCCCAGATTCAAAGAGAAATTACGTCGTACAATATAAGCTCCTCCTGGCTGAAGTGTACAGATTCCATATCGACATGTGGCGATTTTTGTTTCGCTTCATCTCAACCAAAACTCATCTAACATAACCTACATTTATTTTACATTTTTTATTTCGACTACATTCTTTCTGATATTTGTGCATGCTCTACATCGATATACATTACTTTTGCATCCATGTCTTAGCTATAGTGGAGATGGTAAAATCAAAACATTTTGTATTGTTTTACAAAAAAAAAAAAAAAACAAAAAAAAAACAAAATATTAAACTCCAACACCAAGTAGTTACGAAGACTTCTTATATTAGTTTAAAGCCTGTATTAAAATCGATCCCATTACTGTCTGTTGAACAAGCAAATTTAAAAAACAAACACGAACAACATCCTAATAGCTGTAGCAAGGATATTACGTAAGGCAATCAAAAAGGATGAAACAAGGAAACTGCCAAAAGCATTATCCTCATACTTACCATTAATATAAGTGAATAGTCTGTAATGTAGGCAACAAGTATGAGCAGCAAAAGTCCAAGGCCAAAACCGGCTCGATGAAACGCATATGGAATGCCAATAACGCCACTGCCTACAATTGAGTTGATGTAGTTAAAGGATGCCTGCGGCAATGACGACAACGTTTCACCCAATGACCCATCGCCTATTATGGCACCTAGACCAATGTTTCCTATGGCACTGCCTCTCCCACCACCAACACCACCACGTCCACCGCCACCGACACCACCACCATTTGCAGCAGCTTCACTTATGCCATCGTTAGTGTATGAATTTTGTTGTTGTTGCTGTTGATTTATGGAGCTCTGTAAAGTGGGGTCCTGTTGACTGTAGTACTGTTGTGCATTATTACCACCATGATGGTCATTCTAGGATAAAAAGTAGAAAGAAAAAATTTAAAATGTTCATACAGACCATATTACTTGCAGATGAGTAGATTAAAATACGAGCAGCTACATGTACAAAAGAAGTCGGTCATGCAGCTATGCTTTTTAAAAAACGAAAATCATAACCATTAGCGAAATATATGCCGTAAGTCAAAAATTTTTGAAAAGTAATCGTTTGGTACACCGCAATAAAGTGTAGTTTATGGTTTTTGGTATTTAAAATGTGGGAGGATTCGTGGAACGAAATAACCAATATATAATGATGCTTTCAAGCCAATTATATAATAGAGTGGTAGCTAAACAAGTTTGTTTTTGTAATGGTTTCCTTAGAAACAATGTTTCCTTTTAGCCATTTTAAGGCTTTAAGAGGTATATAATTAAATCATCTCATTTACAACTTTTAGTTTACTTACCAATAAACTAAACCCTATTTACAGTTCACCGACCATTTTCAGAAAAAGCGGTTCATTAATATTTCACCCTAAAATCACAAATTATGCTACAACGCCATGCAACAACATCCCTTACAAATGCGACTACTCGCCATTGCTCTCTAAAGCAACAAACTTAAGGTCGTGCCCACCATTGCCAAAGGTGTTAAAGAACACTTAATTATTCACTATTATGTAGGCGGTTTGTACATTCCACTTACTTTCAATTGGGGGTTTACCCCCTGTTTTTGTAACTTATTTTTGTTCGTTCGTCTATATTCGTAATAATTTAGGCCTTCATAGCTCAGACCCCAGATGACATACACATCTAATTTTTCGTATACTCGTTCCATATATCTTTAAGGATTCCTCATTTAAAAATCAGCGCTCTACATTTGCGCTAAAGCGAGTAAATCGATATACAAAATTTGACAGTTCGTGTGAGAAGAATAAAAATGTTTACAAAAACTGGGGGTTAATTAAAAAAGTAAGCAAAGAAAAAAACAAAACTATTTGCTTTGATGTTGGGTGCTGAACGAACGAGTAGTAGGCCATGACTTGATATTGACAATACATAGCAACAGACATAAATTTACACTAGGGTGGCCCAAAAAACGACAAACAAATTGCCACCTGAGCGATCTTTCTTTCATGAAAATTCTCTTTGTCACCTCATTGTTGTGATTAAAAAAAAGAATTCTACAAAAATTTATGAAAATCGGCCCAGATTTTGATATTGTTCCAATATGCATAAAAGCCCAATTATAAGTAATTTGGGCTCTATATTGTTGCTAATAGTAGAATCCGATCCGATTTTCACAGTTTGTTTTAGGATTCGTTTTTTATCTACAACAATGAACTGGTAAGTTTTTTGTCGATTGGAAAATACTTGTAAAAATAAGATCGGTTGGGGGGTTTATATAAACGGCTGACAATGTCCAGGGTAAAAAATTGGGCAGACCGATCCACGTTTTGGTAAAATGGTACTTCCTACTTTTCGATAATTTTAATATTTTAGCTAAATGTATGGACCAAATTGGCTAAATTTTTAGAAGCAGGGTTTTCCCAATATAAATTATGGACATAAATCTACCTTTTCGTATAGACTCCTTATAACGGTACCTCCCGATTTTCGATATTTTGAAGAGTTTAGCTAAGTTTCTAGATAAAATTGGCTGAATTTTTCCCAGTCAACAAACAATTTTTCTGGTAAAAATTATGGGCATAGGTCCACTTTTTGATATAGACCACATAGAATTGAAATGCCCGATTTTCGGTATTTTGAAGGTTTTGGCCACATTATACAACTGAAATAGCTGAAATTTGGTATTTAGTCTTCGCCAGAGCTGCGAAATATTTCCACAGAGAATTGTTGGTATTGGTCCATGTTTTGATATAACCCCCATGGAACGGTACCGCCCGATTTTCGGTATTTTGAAGATTTTTGACACATTATCCACCCGGAATGACTGAAATGTGGTGTTCAGTCTTCATATATTTTTGTGAAATTAATGAGTACATTAAAATGTTGTCTTTAAATAAGATATCTTTCCTTCAAAAATAGTTTTTTATAGAAAGGGGGTATCCAATGATCATTGCCAACAATTTTCGGATTTGAACCTTCATATAGACAAGACGTATTAATATCAAAATTCAAAAACATTATAATTTCAATGTTTTCTATCGACTGCCATCCATACATTTGTACTCCGAGGTACATGGTTTTAACCATTTTTAGCCGCTGTCGTGACACTGTGGGCACGGGTTATCGTTCACTGATCATGAAGCCATTTTGAAGAAATCGTCTTTCAGCCGCAATAATGAGCTGGTGAAGTTGTTTTCCATCGATTGTTCCATAAATGCGGCTTTTAGAGAATTTTCGTGAAAATTCACCATTGGCCACATACAAATTACCACGAAACAGATATCGCTGCGGTGGCACGATCGCCATAAAATAGGCCATAAATAAGGTTTTTGAATCAAATGGAAATTAATTGGGGGTTAGGGCATTAAAAAACTGTTGTCGTTTTATGGGCCACCCTAATGTACACATATCCAACATACTTGTGTATGTAAGTAAATATTTACAAAATTGATTGAACCAAAAACAACTGATTCGAATGCATTCCTTCAATGCAACAGGGTGTTTACATACGTAGGTATCCATTCACCTACGTAAACAGCCTGAATATACCTGCATACACTGTATTCAGTATGCATGAAGTACGAGGGCTGAACGAAAACTATCTGGCCTAGGCAACACCGCGTGTTGCCAGGTGCCATTTGAGTTATTGAAAAAATCACTTTGCTAAAAAATGGAATTTACTCGTAAACACTTTCGACCAAGAATTTTTTCAAAAAATTCAACACGACAAGAATGCATCGATCACAATAAATCTTTGTACGTCGATAAAGGACCATCCTATATGACTATGAAAAACTGGTTTAATAAATTCAATCGTGACCGGCCCTCGCCAAAATACGAAGGTCGCCAGGGTCGCCCAAAATCTACCGTTGTGCCAGAAAAGAAATATGCCGTGGGTGAACGGATAATGCGATATCGCCGACTTATATACCGTGATTGATGGGTCATCCGCCGTACAACCCTGACTGGGGATCCAATGACTTCATTTGATTCCACCACATTAAGAAAAAAAGCGGGGTCAACGATTTTTGTCGCCTGAAGATGCTGTAAAAGCGTTCAAAAACAATGTTTTGGAGGTGTCTCAATCATAGTGGAAAAAGTGCACGAAAAAGTGTATAAATCATGCTGGAGACTACATAAGAAATCGAAAAAACCGCTTTTGATGGTAAATATTCGCGTTTTCATTGCTAGGCCAGATAGTTATCGTACAGCCCTCGTACATATTGTAAAAACCAAAAATGTTTTACAATCGATGAATCCGAGTTTAACCCATTCAGAGTTCGCGAACTGTTAACAATATAGTATAACTAAAATTCTTTAAAATGAAGTGTTTTAGGAGGGATCCCATAATGTTGACCATTAAAATTAATTTTTGTGGAAGCTCTGCTGGCATCCATGAAGACAAGTAAGAACGGCGTTAAGGTCGGCCGGGCCGAACTTGTTATACCCTCCACCACAAGTTGTATTGAAGTAAAATGGAATAATTAGTTTCCTTTCGTGTATGAAGAAGACTTAATACTAAATTTCAGCAATTTCGGTAAAACAATGTGAGGCACCATTCTATGGGGGCTATTTCAAAACGTCGATCTATACCGACAAATTTCTGACGGAAAGTTTTTAGACTCAAAGAAGACTAAATACCAAAGAATGTGGCTAAAACTTAAAAAATACCGAAAATCAAGAAGTAAGCTTCTATGGGGATATAGGAAGACGTGGACTTAAACTGATAATACTCTTCTGGTATATTTTATAAATCTTGGAAGACGAAATAACGAATTTCAGCCATTTCGGTGGGATATTGACGTCACAATCTTCAGTATTACGAAAATCCGGAGGTACCGTTCTATGGGGGCTATATCGAAACGTGGACCTATACCGACGAATTCTTTATATGCGATTATAATATTTGCGAAAACGCGTGTCATAAATTACAGAGATACGCGAGTAATAGGGATCTTTAACGCAAAAAAGAATGTGGAGGCAAATCTGCGGTTCTTGAAGAATCTATTTGAAATAGGTGTATATTGACGTATATTTGATCGGCGCCAATGACAGATGATGCGCCTCAAAATCGTATGCTCACTGCGCGGCTTTTACCCACTTCAAGGTTTCATAAGAGAATAAAAACCGCTATAACTTTTGCGCGCAACGGCCAATTTTGTGAACGCGAACAGATTTGAAACCAGAATTTTTCCTTAACCTCTATACCAAAAATCGTAGATGTTTTCGCAATTTTTTTTAATTTTTCCAAATGAAATTGTAAAGCAAGTTTAGTCTTTACCATATATATTTTTTCATCTTTACTTCAGCTGAACTACGATAAAAATCTTAAATGCCTACAGCCAAACTTATGTCTTGTTTCATGTCAGATATAAACAAGTGAGCGAAGCCTATAGTCGGAACGGATCCGACTATGTGATATCCTACACCACTACCCTGTGCATAAGCTTTTCACTGGTAAACATATTTTAAGGCGGTACTAAATTTATCAACAACCCTGACGTTTATATCAAACAACTTAGGGCTAAGTGAACCAAAATAATAAAAAAGTCAGGGCCGACCCTTGGATACGTCAGTGCAAAGCTGCGATATTCGGCATTACAATTCAAATATAAAAATTGAAAATGAGATGTATTACCGACTGTCTTTCCTTGAATACCTCACCTAGAAGTGGAAATATTCGCATAAGAATAAAACCTTAATTCTTCTACACAAATGTTTTTTTGCCATTCCTACCCCTGAATATTATCCGACCGTCACCAAATTCAATAGGCTTTTTCCTCTCTGGATACAGATCAAAATTGCAACCTGTGGCGCGATTACAAAAAATGGAAAAATCGGATGTATTAACGAATATTGCGATATCTCTGGCATTTGGTGGTGATCTTTTCTTCTTCCATCGACAGGCTTTCCTTTTGGCATATCCCTACTAGAATCGGAGATATTCCGATATAAATAAAACGTTGAATTTTCCAACCTACGCTAACCTACGTTACATCGTTGAAAAGGTGATATTTTATTCTTTCATTACACCGTCCGACAGTCAAAATTACACCTGAACCGGCCTATATACATACGTCTGAAACTATCATTTTCTCATCCTATTGACCTTTTAATGGACATTCAAATATCAAAGGACAACATTTTTCTAAAAAATATTTTAAATACTTGTACTGTCATATTAAAGAGGAGAATGTTGGCTTCATTTCATAAATTAATTTGTTGCATTCAAGGATAACAAGGACATCAAAAATGTCCTTGAAAAATTAAATACTAAAAAATGGTGGATTTTATGTCTTCAGAATTAGTTCTTTAAGACAAGAGTTACAACTTTGTCTCCGAGGGCAAATTAAAATTCTTAGGGGTTTAAAAAATATGAGCCTGGCAAAATGATCCCTTTTGACAACAAGGCCTCAAACCTTTGGGAACCATAACCGCGAAAGTGGAAGTGAAGGGGGAAAAACGGCGGGACACGTGTCTTCTTATTTTTGGTCTTTTATTATGCTGCGGTGTCTGAATATGGTTTGTTCGTAATTTTTGTTTTTAATTTTGTTCGTGTAGCACAATGATATAGAATAAAATGTTTTGTTTTCTTTGAAGAATTTCATGTAAATATTTATTAAAACATAACTTACAAAGCTAGGATATTGAAATTTCGGGAAGTGTTGCACTACATAAAGATATTAAGATATATATTTGTTGGAAAGAATTGCAGAATGTTTTCAAAGGATGTTTTTGTATTTAATTTTTCAAGGTCTTTTTTGATGTCCTTGTTATCCTTGAAAGCAGTAAATGAAAATTATGATATAAAGTCAATAGTTTCCTCTTTAATATAACACCAACACCAGCATCGTGGGATGAGTACAAATATTAAAAATATTTTTTGAAACATCTTGTCCTTTGAAATTTGAATGTCCTTTAAAAGGTCAACAGGATGAGAAAACGAAATGTGTAACGCAATCTTTTGAAAATTGTCGGACGGTGTTATCAAGTTTTGCTTTTAGCATACACCCTATAGATGAGGAGACATTCGCTTTGGAATAAAACGTTGACTTTTTCTCCAAATAAGTTTTTTGTCAATTCCGAGCCCTTCTTCCCCTCCCAGACCCCATCAACACTCAACATTTGGTGACGATCCAATCCAAAATTTCAACCTGTAGCGTTATTACAAAGATTAGATGAACAGACGGACGGACACACATAGCCAGATCGACTCAGCTCGTCGAGACATTCATTTTTGAATACATAAGTATATGTCTTCGACCATTACACGATGGGGCCGATAATAAGCTTTTGAGGCAAAAAATCACAGGGGCAAGCTAGACCTTCAAAATTTCGTGCAGATGTTTATAATCGGCCTAGAAGCTAATCTGCCAAATTTGGTTGATATCTGTTCATATATAGATATAGCTCTCATATATATGTTCGTCCGATTTCGATTAATTGATGGACCAAACACGAAAATTCTGTCCAATTATGATGATATTTGGAATATGTGGCGGAATTCGGACTGGAAATAAGTTTGCCAAATTATTTTGAAATCGGTTCAAATTTGGATATAGCTCCCTTATATATTTTCGCCCGATTTGAGGTATTTCGTGCAACAAACACGCAATTTCTGTCCAATTTCGAAGAAATTTGAAACGTGTGACAGGATTTGGTCTAAAAATATGTTTGCTAAATTATATTGAAATCGGTTCAGATTTGCATATAGCTCCCACATATATTTTCACCTGATTTTAATTATTTCGTGCAGCAATCAATTGTGATGAAATTTAAAGTGTGTGACGGAATTTGGTAGAAAACATTATTGAGACATCATATTGAAATCGGTTCAGATTTGGATATATCGTTCATAAATTTAATTGTTTTCTCAATTTAGTTGGTTGATACCGAACTTCCTTGAGAACATAGTATAAATATTTTTCTTTTGACAAATTGGCTGAAACAGAGGCGGCATGAATCAAGGGTTTCGTATTGTTGCCGTGTTCATAGCAGACTTCCGAAGCAAGTTTTCTTCCTTCACTATAATCCACACAAGGGCGCCCTCTCTTCTTTTTATCATTACGTTGTTCTAGCGTAAATACTGTGTCGCTAGCTAACCATAAGCTTTCTAATTGTAATACACGACTTTTTGACCTCAAATTTTTTATCCATTTTTGGTTCAGGCGTGCACAAATATTACAAATTTGCTTTTCAACTTCCGTCATGAAGTTGTCTTTGACACCTCGATTAAATTTTGCAGAAATCTATTATATAAGGTGTTTAGGTTTTCGCTGATTTTCCAACCAAAAATAAAAAATATCCAAATTTTTAAGTTTTACGAAATCTGTAAGTTGATAATTTTTTTATTCGCAAGTATACGCAAAAATTGTTTTCAAAATCTGTTAGCCGACATTGTCACCTTTCACCAGATACATATTTTTAAGAGAAAGCACCCTGAAGCCGAAAGTTCTACTCCAAAGAACACATGGACGATACCACAGACTACATCAAAAACCATCACTTACTGACACAACAAATTATTGACCACATCTAATATTACATTTACACTTTTAATAATAATCTTAATTTACATACCATTACCCGTATTTTCCATTTTTAAAAAATCTGTTTTTGGCGCCAAAATACTTAAATTGTTTAATTACGACTGAATGTCAGAAATAAACGGAATCATAATTATGACATATTTGACAGCTTGGCATGTCGCCGTGGGTCGTTGCCAGATTGTAATTTTTTGGTTTTGTAGGTTTGAAAGTGTTAAGAACATAATTCCGTTGTTATTTGATTTCAATCGCTGACTTGAAAAAATGACTTTTTGCCTCAAAAACCTGCCATTGGCCCCATCGTGCATTATTTCTATGTGTTACATAATTTTTGCCCAAACCATCTTATAATACCCTCCCCACATAGTAGTGTATGGTATAAATAACGTATTTTCATCATCAGGACAATACTGCGTGGTATTTTTGCGGTGAAGGTCTTGTTGCTTTCGATACATTTAATTTTCGAATTTCATGCTTTGGGTACCATTGCTAACTTCGATCATTCCTTTGACGCCACCGCCTACCCATTTATATGAATTTTTAGTTGTTGTTGCAAAGAGACAGGTGAGAGGCTTTCCAAATTTGCCTGATCGGCACGTTGGTCAGAGGTTCTCTTTTTACCTTTAGACCGCTCTCTCTAGATCATGAAGATCTCTCCTAACATGCCTTGATGGGGAAGCCTGTCCAATAAATCGTGACAAGAATGCTCACGGCGATAACACCCACATAGGCACTGCATCGACAACATCCACATGTGTAAACGCTATCCAAACCTACCTGATAGGCACGTTGGTCTAGAAATTCTCGTTTATACCTTTGGTCCTCTCTCTCTAGATCATGAAGATCTCTCCTGACATGCCTAGGTAGGGAAGCCTATCCCTTGAATCGTCACAAGGATGTTCACGATAACGCCCAAGCAGGTACTGGATCGACAACATCCACATGTGTAAACGCTATCCAAACCTGCCTGATAGTTTCGTTGGTCTATAGGTTCTCGTTTATACGTTTGGACCTCTCTCTCTAGATCATGAAGATCTCTCCTGACATGCAAAGATGCTCACGCCGATAGCACCCAAGTAGGTACTGCATCGACAACATCCACATGTGCTGACGCACCGGTAAAACCTTCATCTCGTCATGAAGATGGCATTCTGACAGGTTTGAATATTCTTCCTCTGCGTTGCGCTAATATTTGCCTACCACACTGGCGCCGCATATCTTACCACTGACCTATTGCTTTGTAAGTGGTCAACACGGTTTCTTTGTCTGCACCCTAAGTCCTGCCGGCCAGTGATTTGAGGTCTTGTTCCTACTTCTGATCTTATCGCAAATACCTGTGGCTTGCGCGAATACCTTAAATATGCTATCGAACGTTACACCCAATATTTTGGGGTAGTTAGTGCTCGGAATCAGTACATCGACCAATATGTTCAGTGGAAACCTCATCTCAGCCGTGGTGAACAGTGTGGCATGGGATTTAGTGGCGGATATTTTCATATTTCTCAGAATATATACGAGGAACTGCATTAGGTAAGCTATGTAGACATTTAACCTATCATATGTCATGGACCATATGTCATTCTAGTAGGCAGCTTCGCCTCTCAGGAAAGTGTAGCTGAGTTCCACCGGTCTCACCAACGTGTTGTGGATCGTTGCCGTGACAACTTGATATTCGCTCCGCAACGAATCTGGCTCCACTCGGCCAGAAATTGTAAACCTAGCGACTGTTGTATCAACTGGAATTTTTTTTCTCAGGTAAGCTAAATAAGCCAGCAAATCTGCTCGGAATTATTTTACTTCGAGCCGGCATTGAACAAAATCGAGCGTAAGGATTTGTTCAGTATACAATTTTAAACGTTTACAATAAATGTTTCATTGAAGATATGCTTAGCCCTTGTAGAGTGGTGCTTGCCATTACTTATTTGACATCCCAAAAATGTATCTCGTTTTTTTATCTAAAATCTTTACAGCATTTCAAATGTGCATCCAACGGCTGCATTCTCATACTGAACTACTCTGACGCCATCTGTATGTGCAGTTCTTTATTTATACTAAGCTATTTATCAGCTAGTTGGTAGTCACAACATATTTATTGGTCATTGCTTTTGCTCCTAAGATCTATTAACAGCCGATAGGATGCTTTATGGAAGCAAAAACGAAATTTCTCGGTCATTTCGTCGTTTTATTGCCGTACAGAACAGTTCACAGTCTCAAAAAAAAAAAAAAAAAATCACTAGAAAAATTCTTAGCCTTTGCTGGTATTTCCTATTATATATCAGTTTCATACTGTCATTTATATCAACTGATCACGATTACTATTTCCATGATCGGAAATTGGTAAGCTTTAATCAATGTGATTCGCTCAAATTGATTTTGTATTATTGTTCATTAAAATTTGCAGATTATATTGTGCGACAAACATACTTTCTGTTCTGTGATCGACGAAATATTTATGAACGTGCGTGCGTTTGTTATTTCATCAACGTCAAAGTTTTTTCCCTATTTGTTCTGGTGCCATTTCGCAAAAAGCGGTAATTTTGATTTCTGATGGTCTCATTTAAATTGAGAGTTCACTTTTTTACATTTCTTCCTATTAGAATTGGCACCATACACACATCCGTACATACAATCCCTACAACAAACATTCAAAAGCAATTGTAATGTTCCATTGAGCATTGTAAGGCAATAAAAAAAAAATACCGGTTCTTCTCTACCACCAAACTTGGGTTTGTGCATGGATTGCTTTCAGAGTCATCATTAATTGTCGCCTATGCCTTATACCGAGAGTGCATAAATACTGTATGTGAAGAAATCTAATTAAAATCAAATAAACTCAGAAGAATACCCGTCAATATTTGGAAACCTTAACAAAAGGCTGTCAATAGTTCTGCGGAGGATAGATTCATTACATACTGCGTAAAGTGGAATTCCGTGCGAAATCGTCTAGAACCACGTATTAATAGAACATCGCCAATATCAGAAGACAACAATACCAACAAAATTTTAAAATTTTGGGAAGTGTGTTTTAAGGAAGTGGTGAATGTGACCTAGAAAGGGTTTTAATAAGAGTTTTAAGTATAACCCATATATATTTGCCAGTGTAATAAGCCAAAAGTATCGGCAAACTAGTCACAAAGTTGGAAAAATCGGTGAGTCAGTGAACAAAAATCGTGTGTCCCCAGTGATTGTATTATAATCGGTTGTATGTGCAAGCTAAACTAATCCCAACAAAAATTTTTGACTGTAATGGGAAAAATTGCTAATATGGACTGCTACCCAAAATTTGTGACTCATTTGCCGATATTTTGTCGTTGGATTTAATTGTTAAAGATTTTATTTTATTACAATATTTTTTCCCTTCTTTAATCATTGATTCCATCAAACTAGCCAAACACACACCAGATACACAAGGTGCGCTATATACATATCTGTCTGTGACATACAGACAAATTAATTAAAAAGAGAGAAAATACTGGGTTGTGTTCTCTACTAAGTTTGGTTGGATCAATCTATCTATAAGCCGTAAGCGTTTAAATTGTAAGCGTTTTGCCGGTGCTATTGTGCAAATGTTTATCAACATTGTTGCGGGAGAGAACAATCACAAGCAACGGAGCATCACTCTTTTTATTTTATCAATGCATGATCTCTTCGAAAGGCCTTTCGTCGGGGGACTACGCATGTATGAACTGAGTAAGTGAGAATGTATTAATTATAAACAGAGTAAGTGAAATTATGTGTTAATAATTTAAATGTTGCACTCTCAAATTATCTATCGTTTGTTTTGATATTGTTCTCCACCCGTTGTTAAAATTGCCGTTCGATATCTTCATATTAGATATTACCATTCAGATACAATAGAGTGGGTTACATATTTCATGGAAAGTTAAATTTAGATTTTGATAATCGACTTTAAATTATTACCATCTGAACAATTCCTGTAATTTATAAGTCCATTATGCTTATGTACTTTACTAGCAATAATCACCAAGTCAATATACGCTAGCGTCTACAATCCGAATATGAACTCTAGATTCGTAAGGTTACTAATATCACAAATAATGAATAAATTTGTCTTATATCAAATGGAGTAAATTGCTTTGATGTTTGATTCCATGATGTAGTCGAGTGAAAAGGTCAGTAAGAAGTAGGGTATCACATCCAGAAAGCATCTATACTAGAAAGGAGCATTAATCATGTGATCAGGAAGGGTGGGCAAATCGGGCGAACCAACACCTAATCGTCCCGGTATCATATTTAGCCGTAAAGAAATATTCCTCTATATCTTCTCTCTCAACCTAAATTTCCGAATGAGCACGCAAAGTAAAATAATTAAGTGTAGCCGAAGGAAGGGCATTGGAGCTCCGAACCTACCCCTACGACGAGTTATAAGGCCGGAAACCGACGTGCTCTAGCTCCCAACATTTGCCTTTAATAACATCTCCTTTCACACGCAGTACGTTATACGCTACATTATTATTTTTGGCGCCCAACGTGGGGCCCGAACAACAACAACAGTTAAAAGACAAAAAAAGATCACCTGGACATAGTCCTCTTTGTTCGGCTCCCGTAGCACACTTTCCACTTACCTTTTGTAAGCTATCTATTTGTTATCTACTCTTTCATTCTTTTCGTTCTTAAACGTTTCTGTCGTTTAAGGGATTTTCTCAAGAGTCTGGATTATGATTGAATCAGGATTTGGATATCATTTCTTCATTCCGACTTCTAGGGAAGTCTCTCCTTAATACATGCTTAAGATGTTGTTATTTTTGTACTTACGTTGCTTGGAATGCAGATTCTGGTATAGTAAGCTGGTTCTGACCTCAATGGAAGACAGAGGTAATAACGTCTATAATCACAATGTTGGAACATTTGGAACACGTTGTATATACCTACCAACTTGTGTCTTGATCTACCTGTCCGTTATCCTAATTTTCTTTTCATTTAAATATTTCTTTTACGGCCACTTCTTATGTGACCCCACTTATATGTCATGGAATCAAACACTTATATATAATTTTTGGGTTATTTTGAATATATAAATTCATTTATTTTTTATTTTTCTTTTTTTTGAAAATACTTATATTTAATTTATTAATTGTCAGAAGAGAAGACACGTATTTACTGCTAGTCTGATTAATTTAATAATCGATGTGCATGACAGTTTAGTGTTTTCTTCTAAGTTCTGGGGAAGCTGAAAGAATCTCGGTAGCGACAGCAGCCTTCAGCTACTCAGTCTTATCATTAAGGTATCATTTTTTTTCTCAACTGTTTTCTAATCTTTTTAAATTTTTTTTGTACACATTAACCCTTGGCGAATACCTCTATGTTAGAGTGTTCGGAATTTTTTTGACTTTTTTCTTATGTGCTCGATTAGTCGACATTTTTTCTTTTTTTTTGGTTGACTTATTTGTCAGCTAGTGACTTTTTGAAAAGGTCAAGGGGATATAGTAAATAATTCGGGTTTTGTTACATGAATAACAGTTTGTTTCAAACTAGTTCTCATCATCGATAAACGCAACTTTTTGCGTTAGTGTTTCAGTTCGGAAATTTTCTGTGACCTAGCTTCGATTCCTTCATTTACTTGTCTCTCATTTGGTTGCTCCCATTGCTTGATTTTATGATGGCTACCAACACTGATGAAAAGTCTGCGCCTTCTGAAGATGGTCTTTGTCCAACTTGTAATGCGTGTGATGAGGAAATCGCTCCCGGCACAGCATTTCAGAGAACCTCTTGCAACCATATATTCCATAAATCTTGCCTCGACATAAGCATTAAAACTAGGCCATATTGTCCTGCCTGTAACGAGAAGATATCATTTGTGCCTCCTCAGACTCAGAGCAAGTCTCAATACAAGACCAGATCACAAACCAAAAGCGCAACTTTAGACCAACCGCTTGCAACTCAGAGTGTTGACAATACCTCAGCTCCTACTGCCAATCCGAAAGCTACTTCAACTAAAGGAATGCAGGAGCTAGTCACAAGCACTGTGGCTGCCGAAATGTCGATCTTTAGGTCACAGATGTCTGAAGCGATTGAGAGGAGTATTGCAGCCAGTATGGAAAGACTAATGCCCAATAATCCCTCACCGTCTCGGCAAGCTGGTGAGCCTCCTCATCAAATTCAGTCACCTCCTGAAGTTGATGACCGACCTTTCAGTGACGTGTTCGAGAGTATGCCTCCCAATGGACCAAATGATGTTGTTATTAACCGACAGTCCTCAGGTAATATTAACTCAGGCTTTAATGCATCTGGAGTTGGGTCAAATGGGTCTTCCAATCTTCAATTGCGTCCGGATAAAGTTCTTCAAGTCATGTCCAATTGGAAGGTGAAATTCAATGGAGGGTTGAACGGACTGTCCGTCGAGAACTTTATTTATAGGGTTGAAGCCCTGACGGCTCAAACTTTACATGGACATTTTGATTTATTATGTGGGAATGCCAGCTCCCTGTTTGATGGGAAAGCCAATGATTGGTTTTGGCGGTACCACCGATCTGTGAGGACCATCCGGTGGGGTGAATTATGTAAAGCTCTTAGGGAACAATACCAGGACTCACGGACCGATATTGACATACGAGAACTGATAAGGGAACGCAAGCAAAAGCCTAATGAGTCCTTCGACTGCTTCTACGAATCGGTTGTATCTCTTACTGACCGTCTTCAGATCCCTCTTTCGGAAAGTAGCTTGGTGGAAATTCTGCGTAGAAATCTTCTCCCCGAGATACAGCACGAGATGCTTAATTTAGAAATAAAGTCCTTGCAGTATTTAAGAGATACTTGCCGTCGTCGCGAGTTCTTTATGCAGGATATGCGTCGAAGACATGGGTTTGCAATGACAAAGCCATTGTCGACGGTAAAAAGGGTTTCGGAACTAGAAGTTGAACAGGGGGAAATGGTGAAAAGTCAGGATTTGCCCGTTGAGGAAGTCTCGGCTATAAGCTTAGTGTGTTGGAATTGCCAAAAGAAAGGTCATCGGTATCAGGATTGCCTTTCTGACCGGACCATTTTCTGTTATGGTTGTGGGGCTCCCGACACGTATAAACCGAATTGTAACAATTGCCAGTCAAAAAACTCGAAAGCGAATGCACCAAGGAGTGCAGGAATTTCACCCAGATCACTGAATCTGGAGTAAGGGTCCTAAAAAGGCCCCCTACTAACTCAACCTACTCTGACCTACCCGATAGTTCCCACGTAGAAGCAACCAAATGTGCCACTACCAATAATGATATCCTTACAAATGAACACCCCAATTCCGATGTATCCACCCAACTTCGATTCAAGCCTCTGCATGTACGATTGAAGGAATATGCAGCAGCTCGAGAGAGAATTTTTGATGGGAAAGACTCAAAGAAATCCCGATCTTCTAATCGGATAAATTCGTTCTGGAAGAAAGTGAAGAATATTAAGCGTAAGCTGGTTTCCTCCATCTTAAATACTCCTTCTGACGTGAGACCATACGCAGAAGTTGAGCTTTTCGGTAGCAAGATGTTAGGGCTCCTCGACACTGGGGCCTCTATTAGCTGCATAGGATCTGGCGCAGCTCAGAAGTTCTTGGAGTCTAAAGCTCCTTTTAAGAGGTTAAAGTCAACGGTCCGTACGGCCGATGGTAAAGGTCAATGTGTTTTGGGTTTTGTAGAAACCTCAATCACGTTTAAAGACGACAAGATGCCGATAACCATTTTTGTTATACCCAGTTTAGACAAAGACCTTTTCCTAGGAATCGATTTTTGGGAAAAATTCAATCTGTTGCCCCCTGAATTTCGTCGTGAAAATTGTAAAATTACATCTGCCATATCTGAGCTTTCAGATCAGATTCCCCTTTCCCATATACAGAGGCAGCGTCTCGACCAAGTCATTAGTCTGTTTCCATCTTATTCCAAAGAAGGTCTTGGTCGAACGGATATCCTCTGCCACACAATTGATACGGGTGATGCTAAGCCGATAAAGCAACGCCATTTTCCAGTGTCCCCAGCTATAGAGAGATTGATTTACGAGGAACTGGACAGAATGATATCCTTGGACGTAATCGAAGAATCAAACAGCCCGTGGTCTTCTCCTGTAGTCCTTCACAGGAAACCGGGCAAGAATAGGCTGTGTTTGGACAGCAGGAAAGTTAACTCGGTCACCGTAGGAGATGCTTATCCTTTGCCTCAGATCGATGGCATTTTAAGTAGGCTACCAAAAGCTCAATTCATAACCAGTCTGGATCTGAAGGATGCCTTTTGGCAGATCCCTTTGGACCAGAAGTCCCGAGAGAAGACGGCATTTACCGTCCCTGGGAGGCCCCTTTATCACTTCAAGGTCATGCCATTCGGGCTATGCAATGCCCCGCAGACCATGTCCCGGCTGATGGACAGAGTGATACCTCCGGACCTCAGGGCGGAAGTGTTCGTCTATCTTGACGATCTTCTGGTCATATCGGAGTCTTTCGAAAGGCATCTCGATGTGCTCAGACTAGTGGCGAAGAAAATTCGGGAATCGGGTCTCACAATTAATGTGGAAAAGAGTCATTTCTGTGTTCCCGAAGTCAAGTATCTCGGTCATGTCGTGGGTAACGGCGTTATTCGTACAGACCCAGAGAAAGTGTCGGCAATCACTGAATTTCCGCCTCCTAGATCGGTTAAACAGATTCGCAGATTCTTGGGGATGACCGGTTGGTACCGGAAGTTTATCAGAGACTATGCTTCAATTACCACTCCCATGACTGATTTGTTGCAGGGCAAGAAGAAATTTGTATGGACCGATGAGGCCCAAAAGGCCTTTGAAGTTTTAAAGTCCCACTTGAGTTCAGCCCCTGTTCTGCACAGCCCGAACTTTTCACAGCCGTTTTTCATACACTGTGACGCTAGCAGAACAGGAATAGGAAGTGTATTGGTACAGAAGAATGCGGAGGGTGAAGAGGTTCCTATCGCCTTTATGTCGAGGAAACTCAACCAAGCCCAACGCAATTATTCAGTTACCGAACAAGAATGCTTGGCAGCAATGCTAAGTATTAAAAAATTCAGACCATACGTCGAAGGACATGAGTTCACGGTAATTACTGACCATGCGTCATTAAAGTGGCTCATGTCCCAGACGGATCTTAGCACAAGGCTGGCTCGATGGGCTCTAAAACTGCAGGGATACAAATTTAGCATTCAACATAGGCGTGGTAATCTGAACATAGTCCCTGATGCACTTTCAAGGGCCAATACAGAAGACCTATCTGCTCTGGGTGGTGTATCTGAGATTGCGACAGATTGTGGATTATTCGTGGATTTGAATTCCCCTCACTTTAAATCAAAAGAATATTTAGAACTTTTGGGAAAAATCGGGAAAAATTTGGACAAGATGCCAGATCTCAAAATAGTTGATGGCTTTTTATACCGTCGCACCGAACATGCTTCGGGGGACCAGATGCATGACGATCTAGTCTGGAAGCTTTGGATACCCCGTGAGTTGGTACCCGATGTTCTGAACAAAGCCCACGACCACCCACTATCGTCGCATGGGGGTATAAACAAGACCTTATCAAGAATTCGCAAATACTACTTCTGGCCTAATTTAGCGGTCGATGTAAAAGAATATGTTAACAATTGCGAAGTATGCAAATCATCTAAGCACCCGAACTCGGTTTTAAGGCCTCCTATGGGTAGAACATCGGAGTCCTGTAGATTCTTTCAGAAGCTATACGTTGACTTCCTAGGTCCATACCCAAGGTCAAAAGCAGGGAACATTGGAATATTCATAGTGCTCGATCACTACTCGAAATTTCCGTTTCTGAAAGCGGTAAAAAAGTTTACGGCTGACGTAGTAGTGCAATACATGGAAAATGACCTTTTCCACACCTTTGGGGTCCCGGAGTCCATAGTTTCGGACAACGGCTCACAGTTTCGTTCCAACGTTTTTAACCACTTGCTAAAGCGCTACGGGATACAGCATATATATACCGCCGTCCATGCTCCGCAATCCAACGCGTCGGAGAGGGTTAATAGATCGGTACTTTCGGCCATCAAATCCTACATCAATCCAGACCAGAAGAATTGGGACACGCTTCTCAGCAGCATTAGCTGTTCTTTGCGGTCATCAGTGCATTCCGCCATTGGCACAAGCCCGTATTATCTCACCTTTGGGCAAAATATGATCACGAATGGTACCACCTATTCCCTCCTCAGACAGCTAGAGATGTTGGAAGATCGATCCGTGTGTTTCAGTAAAAATGACTCGAGAGATATAATGGCAAGAAGATCTTTAGGATTGACGAACAAGCAATTCGCTAGAAATGAAAGGACATACAACTTACGATCTCGGGAAGTTTCGTATCAGGTCGGCCAGGAAATCTACAGGCGTAATTTTAAGCAAAGCAGTTCTGAGCAGGGATATAATGCCAAATTGGCCCCAACTTTTCTCAAGGCACGGATTAGGAAGAAAATAGGGAATTTATACTATGAATTGGAGGATCTGAAAGGGAATCTGGTCGGCACATATCATGCCAAAGATATACGCCAATAGTTGCGGAACGATGGACTGATTTTGGGCAAGCTATATCAGCTTCGTGAATGCGATACATCCCCGAAGGCTGATTTTGGTCGGGGGGATGTAGAGTGGTGCTTGCCATTACTTATTTGACATCCCAAAAATGTATCTCGTTTTTTTATCTAAAATCTTTACAGCATTTCAAATGTGCATCCAACGGCTGCATTCTCATACTGAACTACTCTGACGCCATCTGTATGTGCAGTTCTTTATTTATACTAAGCTATTTATCAGCTAGTTGGTAGTCACAACATATTTATTGGTCATTGCTTTTGCTCCTAAGATCTATTAACAGCCGATAGGATGCTTTATGGAAGCAAAAACGAAATTTCTCGGTCATTTCGTCGTTTTATTGCCGTACAGAACAGTTCACAGTCTCAAAAAAAAAAAAAAAAAAATCACTAGAAAAATTCTTAGCCTTTGCTGGTATTTCCTATTATATATCAGTTTCATACTGTCATTTATATCAACTGATCACGATTACTATTTCCATGATCGGAAATTGGTAAGCTTTAATCAATGTGATTCGCTCAAATTGATTTTGTATTATTGTTCATTAAAATTTGCAGATTATATTGTGCGACAAACATACTTTCTGTTCTGTGATCGACGAAATATTTATGAACGTGCGTGCGTTTGTTATTTCATCAACGTCAAAGTTTTTTCCCTATTTGTTCTGGTGCCATTTCGCAAAAAGCGGTAATTTTGATTTCTGATGGTCTCATTTAAATTGAGAGTTCACTTTTTTACATTTCTTCCTATTAGAATTGGCACCATACACACATCCGTACATACAATCCCTACAACAAACATTCAAAAGCAATTGTAATGTTCCATTGAGCATTGTAAGGCAATAAAAAAAAAATACCGGTTCTTCTCTACCACCAAACTTGGGTTTGTGCATGGATTGCTTTCAGAGTCATCATTAATTGTCGCCTATGCCTTATACCGAGAGTGCATAAATACTGTATGTGAAGAAATCTAATTAAAATCAAATAAACTCAGAAGAATACCCGTCAATATTTGGAAACCTTAACAAAAGGCTGTCAATAGTTCTGCGGAGGATAGATTCATTACATACTGCGTAAAGTGGAATTCCGTGCGAAATCGTCTAGAACCACGTATTAATAGAACATCGCCAATATCAGAAGACAACAATACCAACAAAATTTTAAAATTTTGGGAAGTGTGTTTTAAGGAAGTGGTGAATGTGACCTAGAAAGGGTTTTAATAAGAGTTTTAAGTATAACCCATATATATTTGCCAGTGTAATAAGCCAAAAGTATCGGCAAACTAGTCACAAAGTTGGAAAAATCGGTGAGTCAGTGAACAAAAATCGTGTGTCCCCAGTGATTGTATTATAATCGGTTGTATGTGCAAGCTAAACTAATCCCAACAAAAATTTTTGACTGTAATGGGAAAAATTGCTAATATGGACTGCTACCCAAAATTTGTGACTCATTTGCCGATATTTTGTCGTTGGATTTAATTGTTAAAGATTTTATTTTATTACAATATTTTTTCCCTTCTTTAATCATTGATTCCATCAAACTAGCCAAACACACACCAGATACACAAGGTGCGCTATATACATATCTGTCTGTGACATACAGACAAATTAATTAAAAAGAGAGAAAATACTGGGTTGTGTTCTCTACTAAGTTTGGTTGGATCAATCTATCTATAAGCCGTAAGCGTTTAAATTGTAAGCGTTTTGCCGGTGCTATTGTGCAAATGTTTATCAACATTGTTGCGGGAGAGAACAATCACAAGCAACGGAGCATCACTCTTTTTATTTTATCAATGCATGATCTCTTCGAAAGGCCTTTCGTCGGGGGACTACGCATGTATGAACTGAGTAAGTGAGAATGTATTAATTATAAACAGAGTAAGTGAAATTATGTGTTAATAATTTAAATGTTGCACTCTCAAATTATCTATCGTTTGTTTTGATATTGTTCTCCACCCGTTGTTAAAATTGCCGTTCGATATCTTCATATTAGATATTACCATTCAGATACAATAGAGTGGGTTACATATTTCATGGAAAGTTAAATTTAGATTTTGATAATCGACTTTAAATTATTACCATCTGAACAATTCCTGTAATTTATAAGTCCATTATGCTTATGTACTTTACTAGCAATAATCACCAAGTCAATATACGCTAGCGTCTACAATCCGAATATGAACTCTAGATTCGTAAGGTTACTAATATCACAAATAATGAATAAATTTGTCTTATATCAAATGGAGTAAATTGCTTTGATGTTTGATTCCATGATGTAGTCGAGTGAAAAGGTCAGTAAGAAGTAGGGTATCACATCCAGAAAGCATCTATACTAGAAAGGAGCATTAATCATGTGATCAGGAAGGGTGGGCAAATCGGGCGAACCAACACCTAATCGTCCCGGTATCATATTTAGCCGTAAAGAAATATTCCTCTATATCTTCTCTCTCAACCTAAATTTCCGAATGAGCACGCAAAGTAAAATAATTAAGTGTAGCCGAAGGAAGGGCATTGGAGCTCCGAACCTACCCCTACGACGAGTTATAAGGCCGGAAACCGACGTGCTCTAGCTCCCAACATTTGCCTTTAATAACATCTCCTTTCACACGCAGTACGTTATACGCTACACCCTCACACCGGGATTGGGCACAGCAATTCAAAGCCAGCTGCTGTCCGTTCAATACAATGGCTGCAAAAGTTAGTGTCATATGAGAAGATTTACCTCCTTGCATTTCCACAGAAAGTGGAGACCCCGGTTCACTGCACTTCCGCTAGCAATTTTTATAAAAAAGGACATTAGGACATTAAAAAATTTTCATGAGAATCGTCCTTACAAACAGCTATGAACAGGAAAAATTTTAAATTCTTTGGAAAATAATGCGACCTGCACAATGATTTAATGACCAGACGATGGCCATAATATTTTGTTTTTAGAATTTTTGGGAATTTGGGGGAATGGAAACAAAAAAGTTAACTTATCAAATTCTTGATAAATTGCTCCACACCATAGTAACCTAAAGTATGTTCAGTCCCTGATATATTAAGCAACTGGTGCTGACTTTGTGAAAACGTTAATTGACATGTATGTATGTATGTACTTCCTGGTAAATAAATTTGTATTTTTTGTATGTATGTGTTTGAGTATAACTAAGTAAAAGTATTTACTCAATTGTTTCACACCAGTTTGAAATTTTTACCTCCATACTTTCAGAAAAGTGTAAACAACTAAGATACAATAAAACGACAACAAACAAAAACAGCAACAAAATGACATGTTTGAAATTTTGTCTTTTGTTTTTCTAGTATATGTATGTGTGATAAATAAAACTTTTACTCGTTGCTATTTGAATACAAGTGAATACAAGTTGTTATTACAAAAATCAAAGCGATTCGAGAGCAGGTCCTAAACTAAACTTTTCCAAAATTTTGTGTGGAAGATACTCAAAGGAGTGGAGCGATTGGGTCCATATAAAACCTCATTTAAATCTTGTAGAATTTTCACGATGTGCAAAGTATGGATCAAATCGGTAACTCCCATCGAGAGTTATCGTGCACACAAATTTTCCGCACATTTTCGAATTTTTGTGGGGGAGGTACCAAAAGGAGTGGATCGATGTAACCCATCTTCGATGTAACTTAAACTAAGTTTGAACAAAATATTACGAAAGCCAAATTTTTGACCAAATCGATTAATCCGTTCGAGAGTTATCGTGCGCACCAGCCAGCCAGACGAAAGTGTATATACCCTCGTTAGCATAAATGCTGAGGGTATAAAAATATTCAATCGTTCTGATGCAACAATTCAAGTCAAAATCGGGAGGCTCGATTTTCACCGCAGACAAATCGCCCAGAGGACTTTTTTGTTGAGTATAATCCTAGGAATCAGAATCGCAACGCGCCCTTTAAGGTTTTCAAATCGCCCCGGCCTAATGTAGACATTTGACCTATCCCATACGTCATAGACGATATCTCTTTCTAGTAGGCAGCTTCGCCTCTCAGCAAAGTGTAGCTGAGTTCCACCGGCCGCATCAACGTATTGTGGATCGTTGCAATGACAACCTAGCGACTGCTGTATCAACTGGATTTTTTCCTCAGGTAAGCTAAATAAGCCAGCAACGTTGCTCAGCATTCTTTTACTTCGAGTCGGCATTGAACAAAATCGAGTTCCTAGCGTATGGATTTGTTCAGTGTACAATCACAGTTATCTAAAACGTTTACAACAAATGTTTCACTGAAGAGATGCCCAGGCCTCAATTCATAGCCAGCTGCTGTGAGCAGCCAACATGATCAAGCACGTCATCTCCTGCAACTCACTTCACTTCCGCTAGCAATTCTTATAGTACTGGGACTAGCACTTCGTCTAGTAATCTATGCAGAAGCTCTCGTACTCGAATCCAAACTAGTAGCGCACCTAGTTATTTTACTAGTGATTTCTCCAGTGCCTCAATTCCATTCAGTTATACTTCTACAAGTTTCCTATCTATTCCTCTAATACAGCTACCTAAAAAAACAAATCATAAGTTACAGATAACGTGTAAAAAAATCAAAAATTTTCTTCAGAATCGTTCCTTAGAAACAAATACGAACATGATAAATTTTAAATCTTTTGGTCAATAATGCGACCTCCACAATGATTTAATGCCCTGACCATCTTGTGGCCAATATTTTGTTTTTAGGATTTTGGGAATTTGCTAAGGGAATGGAAACAAAAAATGTGACTTATCAAATTCTTGATAAATTGCTCCACACCAAAGTTACCTAAAGTATGTTCAGTCCCAGAGATATTAAGCAACTGGTGTTTACTTTGTGAAAACGTTTAATGGCATGTATGTATGTACATATGTACTTCCTGGTAAATAAATTTATATTTTTGTATGTATGTATGTATTTAGGTATAACAAAGTAAAAGTATTTACTCAATTGTTTCACACCAGTTTGTAATTTTTACCTCCATACTTTCAGAAAAGTGTAAACAACTACGATACAATAAAATGACAACAAACAAAAACAGCAACAAAATGGCATGTTTGAAATTTTCCCTCTTGTTTTTCTTGTATGTGTGTTTTTGTGACAAATAAAACTTTTACTCGTTGATATTTGAAGAATTTTGTAACTTTTTTGAAGTGTTTATTTTTGGCTACAATTGAATACAAAGTTTATACTGACTAAAGTTGTTCCTTTTTTTGTTCAAGGTTGGTTGACTTCTTTTTCTCTCGCTTTTTCACTTCTACCTCTTACCTTTTTAGTTGACATATCTATTGTTCGAAACTTTCAAAATTTGTTAAACAAATTTTAATTAATGAAAATATACAAATACAATTAAATATGTAAAAAAGTAGCAGTCGACATTACCGACAGAGATATACCCTCAACCTATGTGAATAGAACTGTAGTATACGGACAGATCTGATGTATTTAGGGTATTTTCATAATTTTGTGACCCTTTTTGGACATTTGAACTTGTCAACAAAAATGTGGTTTAGGGTTAAAGTTCAAAAGTGTTGCTGAGGAGGTACTTGAAGAAATGTTCAAAAGTGTTGCGGGGGAGGTACTTGAAGAAATGGTCCAACATAGTCCATTATGTAAGTGGATCTTATTTTGGGAATCATATCTTTTCAATAGATAGCGCGCCCACTATTCATTTTAGTGGGTCATCGTATAACTTTTGGACCAGTATGCCAGGAAGCATGTACTTGTCCACGGAAAAGATAACATCTCTGTAAACAGTACCACAACAAACATCATCGGTGTACATTTCCAAGGTTCTTCGAACAGACCCTAAACTGCACACAAGTGTTGAACCTTTGTAGGAGAGGTTCCCTAAGGAGAGGACCTATATGGGCCTCTTTAGAAGTTAAACCAAATTTAGACAAAATATTAGGAGATCCAAAGTTTGGACCAAATTGATTGCCCCGTTCAAGAGACATCAAGCCTTCCTTTTAAGTGATTTTTTTTTAAATATTGGGGGGAAGTTCCGGATTTTGTAGGCTGGTATTGCCCATCTCCGAACTGAAACAAAGTTTGTACAAAACTAAGTTTGTACCAAATCAGATCGTGCTCTCCAGCCACTACATATGGTGCCATAGGGGTTTTTTTACATCATGGGTCCTTTTCGACCCATGATGTCAATGTCGTCGGCATAAGCCAGTAACTTTTCGTGTATATCGTTCCATTTCTTTTGACCTTCGCGTCTCGTATGACCTTTTCCAGCAGGATTTGAATAGATCACACGACAGGCCATCTCCTTGTCTGAAACCTCTTTTGGTAATAAACTCTTCGGAGAGGTTCTTTCCTATTTCAGTTAATGTCATTCTAAAAAGCCGAATGAGCTTTGCAGGAATACCAAAATCAGACATGGCTTGGAACACCTTTGAACGTATAGGGCTGTCGAATGCTGCTTTATAATCGACGAAAAGATGGAAGGTGTCGATCTGCATTTCTTGGGCCTTTTTTAGGATTTGTCTCAAGGTAAATATCTGGTCAATGGTGGATTTGCCAGGTCTAAAGACGCACAGATAGGGTCCAATAATTGCATTGACAATAGGCTTTAGTCTCTCACACAATATGCCATATACTATCTTATATGCAATAGGGAGCAGACTTATGCCCTTGTAATTGGAGCACACAGTCTTATCACCCTTCTTGTGGACTGGACATAGGATGCTCACGTTCCAATCGTCGGGTACGCGTTCATCCTGCCAGATGGTGCTAACTAGCTTATGCATACACCTTATCAGCGTGCTGCCTCCGGTTTTGAACAGCTCGGCTGGTAGGTCATCTGCTCCTGCCGCCTTATTATTCTTCAGCCGGTTTATTGCTGTCCTTACCTCATCTTGGCTGGGCGGTATACATTCAATACCATCTTCTGAGATTGGATCTGTGGTATCTTCGCCGTCTTCACTGCTATCGGATACCAACAGTTTGGAAAAATGTTCTTTCCATATCTGAGCACACTATCTGTATCAGTTACCAAATTACCTTGTTGGTCTCTACAGGAGGATATGCCTGCACCAAAGCCATCAGTTTGATGCTTCACTCTTTGGTAGAATTTTCGGACTTCGTTCTGTCTCCTGTACATCTCCATTTGTTCACACTCCCTCTTTTCCATCTCTCTCTTTTTCCTGCGAAAAAGACGTTTCTCCTCTCTCCTTTTCTCCCGATAACTCTCTCGTGCGCTACGCGTTGCTACTGATTGTAAAGTAGCCCTCTATGCCGCATTTTTTTCTTCGGTAGCAGCACGGCACTCCTGGTCATACCATGGATTCTTTGGTGGAGGTCTCTGGTATCCAAGTACTGATTCTGCGGCTGTTTGCATGGAGTGGGCAATATTTTGCCATTGTGCTGATATGTTATCGGGACGAGAAGCGCTTTCATTAAGCAATTGGGTCAGTTGAGTGCAATATGCTGTGGCTATATGTTGTGTTTGCAGATTAGCGATGTCCAACTTTCGAGTTGTGTCTGTCCGTGCTTTATTGCAACGTTTAGACGGGTACGTACCTTTGCTGCAACGAGGTAATGGTCCGAATCTATGTTAGTTCCTCGGAACGATCGTACATCCAACACGCTCGATGAATGCCTTCCATCTATCACAACGTGATCAATTTGATTTATTGTTCTTTGTTATGGAGACAGCCAAGTGCCCTTATGAATATCGAGATGCTTAAATCTGGTACTGCTAACTACCATGTTTTTTGCCGCTGCGAAGTCTATCAGCCTACCAGCCCGACGCCCAAACCCAAGTTTTTAACGTTCTTATGGGTGAACGCGAGGCACATGTTAGCTCACTACCTTTAACGGGTGTTAAAGGCAGCTCCCCAGGTGACACCACGGGGAGGTCAGTGTCCACTTGAGACGAGAGAGGGACCAAGATAAATCCTGGACTTTAACATATTATAGCCGGTCAGGACCGTTCCTTAGTATCTTTCATCCCCTACGTCACCCAACTTATATGTTTTAGTTTTTCAAGGCTGATGGACCGTTGAACCTCACCGTTTAAGGAAATTTGTAAATATATTGTTTTTCTTGATCGGGGGCGCAACCGCCTTTGTCTCGAAAATTAATTTGCAAGTCGATACACTCATAAGTTTAGCAAATATAGCGAGTATAAAACAATACAAAAAAACATTGTTCCACAACATCCCATACGGGACAAGAGAGACTTCTCTCATATCAATGAGTGCACCCCGATTCATATTTAGCTCAATGATATGGGAGGTACTGTTTATTGCCGAGTCCGAACGGCGTGGAGAAGTTTTTCAAATACTCAGGAAATGTCGCAAACATTACTGAGGGGTATTTAAAAGAAAGCCATGGGGAAGGTACCTCAGTAGTATTCGAGATATAATTAAAAAAATTTTTAGATTACTCCGTAAATTTTTTAACCGATACAAGGGTAATTTTTCGAATTTAGCGTTTTTTAAAAATATCGCATAAGGGAGGTACCCCGCTCCTTTTGTAATTCAATAACATATGCATCTTATTTCCACCGGAGGCCATCTCTGTACATTCCCTAAAAATTTCAGGAAAATCGGTTTTGTAGATGTAACATATTTGAAAAAGTGCGCGTGGTCAAGTCTTTGGTTCCTAAAAAAGTAGGTAAGGTCGGAAATACAACTACAATTGTCCAGCAAATTAATTTCCAAACCTATGCATTCGTACTTACTTTAAATATAGCATTTTTAAAAAATAGGTTATAGGGGAAGTTCCACGTCCCATCCGAAATTCAACATACATATTTTAGCCTATTTTCACCGGGGTCCATCGCTGTACATTCCTTGACAATTTCAGGAAAATTAGTTCAGTAGTTTTTGTAGAAAAGATTAAAATTTAAAATTGAATCAAGTAAGAACGCGTTAAGTTCAACCAGGCCGAACTTGTTATAACCTCCACCACGAGATGTTTTTGAAGTAAAATGGAACAATTAGTTTCCTTTCGTTTATGAAGAAGACTAAATACCAAATTTCTGCGAAGTTAGGTAAAACAATGTGCGAATGCCATCAGGAACGCTAAATCATCCAAAGCGTTGGGCCCTGACGGAATTTCCATGGTAATGTTGAAACAGCTGGATGAGCCGGGAGTGGAGTATATCACTAAAGTTCTCAACCTGTCGCTAGCCACGCTTATTGTTCCCGAAGTCTGGAAAATGGGCAGGGTGGTCCCGCTACTGAAGCCAGGCAAGGATGCCAGCAAAGGTGAATCGTACAGGCCAATTTCGCTTTTGTCACCTGTAGAGAAGACCCTTGAGGCCTTAGTCCTCCCCAGCATTAGAAATAGCTATCAAGTTGCCGATCATCAGCATGGGATCCGTAAGCAGCACAGCACGACAACAGCGCTGCACGCCATCTCCACACATATTTGTCGAGGACTCAACCAGGAGCGGCCATGTGATAGAACAGTGATGGTGGCGCTTGACTTATCAAAAGCCTTTGATACTGTCAAGCACTCCACGATGTTCGTGGACATCGAGCAGACAACCCTCCGGCCAAGTCTGAAACGTTGGATAATCAACTATATGTGTGATCGCCAGTCGTATGTGGAATTCAGGAACAAAAAATCCAAGCCCCGTAGAGTGAAACAGGGAGTTCCCCAAGGAGGGGTGATATCTCCAGAGCTGTTTAACCTCTACCTTTCCTGTATTCCGCCCCCTTCAGACGGCATTGAGATCGTAACGAGACTGAACTCCTATTTAACCGATCTTACCACCTTTTTCCACGCGAGGTGTGTTACCGTGAGAGCCATCCCAATCACCATCTACTGGCCACCGGTACACCCAGGCATATGAAGAAGGATATTCATGCTCTAGAGATGACGGTCCAACAATATAGGAGAGAACCTCTAGATCAACAGGCATATCAGGCAGGTTTGAACAGCATTCACACGGACACAGTTGCTAAGACTATACGCAATTATTGTGTGAATGCAGTCATTGTAGCACATCCCCCATCTATCGCAGCTGAAGAGCGTCAGCTGCCACGACAAACCAGAGTAGTTTTGGCTCAATTACGCTCAGGATATTGCAGTCGCCTAAATTCCTATTGGGCGGGAATTGATCGCACCGTGCAAGACATCTGCCCAGTATGCGGCATGGGCCCGCACGATACTAAGCACCTATTCAACTGCCCCGCCAAGCCTACTCATCTGACTCCAGTGGATCTGTGGTAACATTCCATCGAAGTAGCCAACTTCCTGGAACTGGATATAGACCCTGAGCCAGATTGAGCAGGAGAACGAACATACAAACATAATAATAAAACACTGTTACAACAACAACAACCTTAACAATACCGAAATTCGGGAAAAACCGTTCCATGGGGCCTATATAAAAACGGGGATCTATACCTACAAATTTCTGGCGAAAAGTTTTTAGACTCAAAGACGACTAAATACCAAATTTCCGATATTTCGGTAAAACCTTCAAAATACCGAAAATCAAGAGGTGTGCTTCTATGGTGTATATAGGAACCGCGGACATATTCTGATAATTCTCTTCTGGTATTTTTTATAGCCCCATGGAATACTAAATAACAAAGTTCAGTCTTTCGGTGGGATATTGACGTCACAACCTTCAGAATTACGAAAATCGGAAGGTACCTATCTATGGGGGCTATATGAAGGCGTGGACATATACCGACAAATTTCTGGGATAAATTTTTATACCCCCAACGAAGACTAAGTACCAAATTTCAGCCATTTCGATGTGATATAGCCTCATTATCACCTTTAAACCTTCAAAATACCGAAAATTGGGTGGTACCGTTATATGGGGGCTATATGAAGGCGTGGACCTATACCGTCAAATTTCATATGGAACTTTTAATAACCCAAATATAGACCAAGTACCAAATTCCAGCCATTTAGGTGGAATATTGAGGCCACAGCCTTCAAAATACCGGAAATTGGGAGGTACCGTTCTTTCTTCTTTCTTTTACTTATTACACCCTATACCATATGGAGGGTATAATTAAATTTGTCATTCCGTTTGTAACGTATCGAAATATTCGTCGGAGACCTTATAAAGTATATACGTTATTAATCAGCATAAAATTCTATGTCGATTTGACCATGTCCGTCTGTCCGTCCGTCCGTCTGTCTGTTGAAATCAAGATACAGCTCGCAATTTTAAAGATAGTGAGTCAAAATTTGATACAGTTTTTATTACTTGCAGGATGGTTGGTATTGAAAATGGGATATATCGGTGCACGTTTTGGTATAGCCCCCATAGAACGGTACCTCCCGATTTTCGGTATTTTTAAGGTTTTAGCTTCGTTATCCAACCAAAATCGCTGAAATTTGGTACGTAGTCTTCTTTAGGGGTATAAAACTTTCCCCCAGAATTTTGTCGGTATCGGTCCACGCCTTCATATAGCCCCCATAGAGCGGTACCTCCCGATTTTCGGTATTTTGAAGGTTTTAGCTTCATTATCCTACCAAAATGGCTGAAATTTGGTACGTAGTCTTCTTTAAGGGTATAAAACTTTCCCCCAGAAATTTGTCGGTATCGGTCCACACCTTCATATAGCCCCCATAGAACGGTACCTCCCGATTTTCGATATTTTGAAGGTTTTAGCTTCATTATCCTACCAAAATGGCTGAAATTTGGTACGTAGTCTTCTTTAAGGGTATAAAACTTTCCCCAAAAACTTTGTCGGTATCGGTCCATGCCTTCATATAGCCCCCATAGAACGGTACCTCCCGATTTTCGGTATTTTGAACGTTGTGGCCTCAATATTCCACAGAATGGCTGAAATTTGGTATTTAGACTTGGTTGGGGGTACTCAAACTTCGCCTTTAAATTTGTCGGTATAGGTCCACGCCTTCATATGGCCCCCATGGAAAGGCATCTCCCGATTTTTCGTATTTTGAAGGCTGTGTCTTCAATATTCCACCAAATTGCTGAAATTTGGTATTTAGTCTTCAACTGTTCGGCAGAAATATGTCTGTACAGGTCTATGCTTTCATATTCCCCCATTTCTGACTAAAATTTGTCGGAATAGGTCCACGTTTCGATATAGCCCCCATGGAACGGTACCTCCCGATTTTCGTAATACTGAAGTTTGTGACGTCAATATCCAACCGAAATGGCTGAAATTCGTTATTTTGTCTTTCAAGAGTTATAAAATATTCCAGAAGAGTATTATCAGTATAGGTCCACGTCTTCCTATATCCCCATAGAAGCGTACTTCTTAATTTTCGGTACTTTTTAAGTTTTAGCCACATTCTCTTACCGAAATATAGGAAATTTGGTATTTAGTCTTCTTTGAGCCTAAAAACTTTCCGTCAGAAATTTGTCGGTATAGATCGACGTTTTGAAATAGCCCCCATAGAAGGTGCCTCACATTGTTTTACCGAAATTGCTGAAATTTAGTATTAAGTCTTCTTCATACACGAAAGGAAACTAATTATTCCATTTTACTTCAATACAACTTGTGGTGGAGGGTATAACAAGTTCGGCCCGGCCGAACTTAACGCCGTTCTTACTTGTTTTTTTTTTCAACAAAAAAAGGTGGAATAAAAGTAATTTTAGCCTTTAATGCTACGTTCACATTTACGAAATCCAATCGATTTCAACTGGTAATTCCACTGCTAATGAAATTCAATGGATTTAATTTGACGTATACGCAAAGGTATTGACTGCTGAAATCCACTCGATTTCGTAAATGAAAACCTAATATTGCCTATTGTGAGTCGGTATTTGATCTGTTCATAGATGTGAGGAGTTCCCAATAATGGTCTAGTACAAAAACTATGATTTCAGGGCGAAACTTCGAAGAAATATAATGGTGACTTATCCTCGGCAGATCTATGTAAAAACTATGGAATATAAATTGGAAAATCTTTTGAAAATATGTTATGAAAAAGAAAAGGGTGGTCTGATTCATAAGTAGAAGAACACATTTTGAAATTAAATCAATATATATATAAACTTCAGTGAAAGATTTGTTTTGGGAAAACACAGAACATATTGGGTCTGCTTCCTTTGTTTTTCCACAGATACATTTTTACTTTTTATTATAACAAACCATAAAATTAAGTCTAGTTAGAAGTCTTTGTGTGTTTGTGTGAAATTAAATACAGTTATGAAAATGATAAAAATAAGCCTAGATTCATATGGATTTCATTGCTTATTTCAAATACAAATCCAGTTGTCCATGTGAACAATAAAACAGACAACAACAAATAAACGAACAACAACAACAACTTTGTGGGTTCTGGCAAAATATTTTTATGCTCTGCACGTTTTTAATTAATAAATTTTTATTTTATTTCTTCTCTTTTGCTCATCCTATTTATTTGCGAATGCCATAGAGACAGACCATAACTAAGTATAATGTAGATTATACATCTGATGTGTTTCCGTGGGATTAGAAAGTTTCTAAATAGAATTGTTGTTGGTTGTCGGTAAGCGGGGTATTGTACGCATGTTTTGGAATTAGTTGAAATACAAACACAATTTGATTATTATTAATGGATTTTAAATTCTAAACATTGTTTTAGTTTTCTGTGAAACTTGTCAGCCCAAATTAAATATGCAAATTTCCGCATTAGAATAATATTTGATGTTTAGCAGCAGCAACAACAACAACAGCGATAACAAGAACAGTGACAGTAGCAGCAAGGGAACTGTTAACATTTACAATCTTAATTTGTGGCAAATTTGATTGCATGAATTAGGACAGTATGTTTAGCTGTAGTGCAAAAAACATTAATCGTTACATTTACCAGTCATGGCAGTAGAGAAAATTTAATTAAAACTCTAAATTAGACTAAATAAATATTACTCATTTTGTTTGTGTGTTTACTTTAGAAAGCTAAAGAGACAAAGATGAATGATGATGTAATTTGTTGAAATACCCTTAAAATTGAAAAAAATATAAGGAGGATTTTGTTTAAAAATTCTAAAAGGAATCAGTAAAAATTAACTTTTCAAACATTTTACATCTTTTTAGAAAGTAATCTGATCTGGGGGTTCTCTCATATATCGTTGGACCTCTTTCACAAAATCACTAAGACTCCTCCTTACATACTGGGTGGCAGAGTCCTATCCACCATTCTGTGATTGGGATGACTCTTACGGTATCACCCGAGCAAGTATTGCATGCCATTGTTTGGCCGTACTGGAAGAATCGTCGACTCCTTATGCAGATGGTCTAGGACATGAGGAGGCATTATGCTGCATTCCTCAGGTCGGCGTTCTGACACGGTTGAATATTATATCATCGAGGTAGCTTTGACATGTGTAGATGCGTTGAACGTGCTATCGAATGTTAACCTTAGAATCGTGGAAAGGTCGGAATTCTGTTACCATCGACCAGGATATTCAACTCTGTACTCATCTCCGCAGTCCATGTAGTGATCCATGTTGTCGTAGACTTAGTGGTTGATATTTGCATATTTCTCTCTCGAAAAAAGGTGCTAAGATCGATCAAATGGAAGTTCAGCCTTTCAAAAATGACATTGGGAAAGGTACCAAAATCATTCAATCATCATCCACATACGTAACGATCTCAACGTACTTTGGCGATTGTGAAATATGAGAAAGGTAGAGGTTAAACAGTCCCTAAAATATACCATTTCCAACCTACGGGGTTGCGACTTCTTGTTTTTGAATTCCACGCTCGACTGGCGAAATGTAATTGATTCTCGAATGTTTCAAACTTGGTCGGAGTGTAGTCTGCTAGATGCCCTCAAACAACGTGAAATAGCAGACCCCATATAACGGTACTGCACGTATTTTAATTCATCAGCTGAAAATTGACACTTAGGGTTTCCAGCAGCCAAGAAACTTCTACCTAAATATCTCTCCGATAGATACTTTCCTTTTATTTGATTGAATTCTTATTACGGTTTTACTAAGAGGAAAGTTTTCCCCATTTTATCTAGAGGTGTGTTGAAATAATAAGAGCATATCTGAATCCAAAAGCTGATATACCTGCATTATATTTTATACAAATTTCCATACGTTAACTTTAATAAATTATCATTTTTAATTAGTTAAATTAACAACAAAAACAACAAATTGAAAATCTATAATCAATTTCTACGTCAATAAACAATATTTATATGTGTGTGTGGGTGTATATCAGTAATTGAAATAATAATAAGTTTAAAACATTTTCCATTAATTTACATGGCCCGAATGGTAGATTTTTTCATTATTTTTATTTTCCATTGAAACGAAATCTTAATTTCATTTAAACGTCAATAACAGTGAATTTTGTGGCTGTTTGTCCTCCAACAGCAGAGGAAAAGCGGCGATATTAATTTGTAGGGTTGTTGCAGCAGATGAGTTGGGTTGAAAACACCATTGCTATGTATGACCTTCCCCCCAGTGTATTAAAGGTGTTGGCATTAAGGTAAATATTTAAACTGAACAAATGAACGCGCTTTGCTTTAAATGTTTATGGCAGTTTTGTCACCGACATTTTATCGTTGTTTTCCAAAGGGGAATTGGCTGTGGAGGGATTGGGATGATGTAAACACAGACCTTTTTAGAAAGTTAGTCGTTCTTTTGTTAGCGTACAATGTATAGTGGGAAGGTCACATACTCGCTTGATTCATAAATTTTTTTTTATAAAACAGAAAGACAGAAAACTTAATGTCTTTGAAAAATGTTGTACCCAATGAAGTGATAAAAGTTGACTGATTAAAAGGATATTGGCGTTGTTTCAACAGAAAAGCCAAGTTGGCATACAGGAAGAGTAATATGAAAAGAAATTTAAAAGAAAGCGTTGTGGGTTGCCAACATTTTAAAGCTTTATTTAAGTTTAATCAAAAAATATTTGTTTTTTTTTTCCGAGTGATACTAGTAAAGACCGAAACACGCGTTAAAAAAAGTAAAAACCACCAGAGATATACCCTCAGCCAGTGACGTGAATATAAAATTGCTAAGAATATAACACCAGTTTTATAAATAAATATCATTTTTATAGGCGAAAAAGTCAGTTTTGGATGTTGTCAGCTTAAATTTTTAGGCGTTTGTGGGATAGGTATCGTAATTATACTCTCCACCATAATGTGGAGGATATAAATAAATATGTCATTCCGTTTCTAACACATTGGAGACCATACAAAGTATATGTATTCTTGATCAGCATAAAATTCTAAGTCGAAATAGCAATAACTGTCTTCCGTCCGTCCGTCTGTTGAAATCAAGATACAGTTCGCAATTTTTAAGATAGAACTTTATAATTTGATACAGAAGTTTCTACTACCCCCTGAAGGTTGTGGCCCCAATATAACACCGAAATGGCTGAAACTTTGTCTTTGTTTCGGGTATAAAACTGTTCACTGGAAAGTTGTCAGTATAGGTCCACGCCTTATGTAGCCCCCATAGAACGGTCCCTCCCGACTTTCGGTATTGTGAAGGTTGTGGCCTCAATATTCTACCGAAATGGCTGAAATATCATATTTAGTCTTCGTTGAAGGTATACAACTTTCCAGCTGAAAATTTTCGGCGGAGGTATTGCGAAGGTTTTGGCCTCAATATCCCATCGCAAATGCTGAGATTTAGTATTTAGTCTTCGTTGAAGGTATACAACTTTCCACCTGAAATTTTTCGGTGTAGGTATACGCCTTCGTATAGCCCCCATATAGCGGTACCTCCCGATTTTCGGTATTGTGAAGGTTGTGGCCTCAATATCCCATCGACAGAGCTGAAATGTAATATTTAGTCTTCGTTGAAGGTATACAACTTTCCATCTGAAATTTGTCGGTGTAGGTCTACGCCTTCATATAGACCCTATAGAACGGTACCTCCCGATTTACGATATTTTGAAAGTTGTAGGCCTCACTATCACACCTTATTTCAAATTTAGTCTTCGTTGAAGGTATAAAACTTGCCACGTGAAAATATTCGGTGTAGGCCTACGCCTTCATATAGCCCCCGTAGAACGCTATCTTCCGATTTTCCGTATTTTGAAGGTTATGGCCCCAATATCCCATTGAAATGGCTGAAATTTAGTATTTAAACTTCCATGAAGGTACTAAATATTGGAGAAGAGAAATATCAGTATAGGTCCACGTTTTCAAATAGCCCCCAAACAATATCACATCACAACGGCTGAAATTTTGTATTCTGTCTTCATTGGTGGTACAAAACTTTACATCTGAAATTTGTCGGTGTAGGTCTGCGCTTTTATATACCCCCCATAGAACTGTACCTCCCGATTTTCGGTATTTTGAAGGTTGTGCCCTAAATATCCCACCGAAATGGCTGAAATTTCATATTTTGTCTGCGTTGAAGGTATAAAACTTTCCATCAGAAATTTTTCGGTTTAGGTCAACGACTTCATATAGCCACCATAGAACTGTACCTTTCGCTTTTCGGTGTTTTGAAGGTTGTGGACTCAACACCCCACCGAAATGACTAAAATTTGGTATTTAGTTTTCGTAGGGGATATAAAACTTTCCATCACAAATTTGACGGTATAGATCTTTATATAGCCCCCATAGAAAAGCACTCACAGATTTTCGATATTTTGAAATTTTTATCCAGGGGTACGATAACAGGTACATTACATCCCTCACAAAAATTCTGCCAACATACGCTGACGTTTATTTACAAAATTTTAAGTTTGGACCAATGTCAGTCACTCATTTCGATTGTAACAAAGTAACGTGGGTTTGTCATCGGCTGCGTTAAGTTCAGTGGCGTCCTCTCCATAAGGGTCCAATAAACCTTAGGGATGGAAGAGACTAGTGAAGGTATTGTTGTGTAAAGGTAGCTCAAACAGACATTACGAATATTTTTGGCAACTGGCGAGTTCTTGGTGAGTCGGCAAGTTTTGTTCTAGACGATTCGTTGCTGTAACAACGCAAATATGTTCGTTCGTATATTTTATAGAACTATCTGGTTCCGGTTCCTCTGTATCCATATTCCAAAAATCCGGTAACGTGGGGCTCAATTCTGTTTGTATGAAAATGTGAAATGAAAACTTTTATAAAAGAAAAACTTTCAAATGAAAAAAATTTAAAGGAAATGTTTTTCATTTCAAATTTTCATAGAACAAGAATCCAGCCCCTGGACTGACTGCGTCCATAAAGACAGGTGAGTGGGGTTAGTTGTACAGCTAAATATGAATTCAAGCGGCTGCATCGTACGGATCGTCCATACTCCAATATGTTCAGGGGGTGCCGCAGTGCAGGCGGTTAACTGTGTACTCAGTGCGGCGGATACTTTAATATTTCTACACTAACCCCCTGTTTTTGTAACTATTTTTTTGTTCGTTCGTCTACATTCGTAATAATTTGGGCATCCATATCTCAGCCCCTAGATTACATACAGATTGAATTCTTCGTAGACACGTTCTATATATAGTTAAGAATTCCTCATTCAAAAATCAGCGTTCCACATTTCCGCTAAGACGAGTAAATCGATCTACAAAATTTGACAATTCGTGTGAGAACATAAATTTTTTTTTACAAAAACCGGGGGTATGACAGATATTTATTCTATTCAGTACCAGAGACATTATCCCACCTTGGGGAACTCCCTGTTTCAATCAACAGGTCTTTGATTTCTTATTTCTGAGATCTACAAACGACTACCGTCCACACAAAAACAACAAACATTGTTCCACAACATCCCATACGGGACAAGGGAGACTTCTCTCATATCAATGAGTGCACCCCGATTCATATTTAGCTCAATGATATGGAGAATTTTTTCAAGGCTGAAATACTCAGGAAATGTCGCCAACATTACTGAGGGGTATTTTGCCACCGTTGAAAAATGTTTGATATTGCCTGGCCGGGGAATCGAACCCCCGACCTTCTGCGTGCAAGGCGGGCGTGCATACCATTGCACCACGGTGGCACCCCTACCGTCCACACATATAATTAATTATGCAACGTTTCGAACACGGCTGGAGGGAAGTTTTCTCTACATCCTCGAATAGCTTGGCATGGTAGACGGTATCGAAGGCCGTCGATAAGTCAAGTCCCACAATAACAGTTCGATTGTACGTCCTGCTATGGATCAATTCTCGATTAATATGAGGTGCTGGTCATTGTCCGGCATCAATGTTGTTGTTGGACAACTGGGAAACTACTTCTCATCATGGGGAGGAGTAGTCACTCTAGAATCTGGTGAAGGCGCAGATGGGCTTGTGCGAGTCACCTCCGCTAGTATCCTTACCTGGTCCACCGAGACAAATTTCCAGGCTTCTGGTATAATATGGTGGCTAACGACATATTGAGATTCCGTCTGGACCCAACGCTTTGGACGGTTTCAAGTTTGGGAGGACGTCTGCAACATCGTTCAACGTAAATTTTGGTGGTACCCCCTCAAACGGGAGGCCTTTTAACGACGTAACGCACTCTTCTTCACCCAATCACTCTCGGGCTGCTCCATAAACGTAAGGTTAAAATAACACAACCACTTCGAATCTGTCACTGTCATGCCGTTGAAATTAACAGCAGTTCCATAACGCTTCATTCCCGGATTTACATAACCCTGTACCAATGTTGCATTGCTTCAGATGGTCTAACCACTTTTTCCGCTTATGTTCGCCTACTAGCCTGTCGACTTCAAGAGTATGTTCACTAACTCTTGGGTCTTCAGGGTCCGTACCACGAAGCTCATTTGCTGGCCCCGTCGCCTCTGTTCCGAATTTTGGTCTGACTTTGGGTATTCGATTAACATCAATTGTGGTTGTACCTTCTTCGCCCTATCACTCTCGGGGCGCTCTATAAACGGCAGGTTAAAATAAGTCGCACTCCTCTTCGGATCTGTCACGCCGTTGAAATTAACAGCAGTTCTATCACACTTCATTCCCGGGTTCGAGAGTTATTTAACCGTTTCATACAATTTCCTTAACATTGCTTCAGATGGTCTAACCACTTTTTCCGCTTATGTTCGCCTACTAGCCTGTCGACTTTAAGAGAAAGTTCACAAACTCTTGGGACTTATCCGATGACAGCTCTCTTCAGCGGTGATTTGTAAATTCTCTGAACCCCTGCCAATTAGCTTTTCCATGTTTCAGAAAAGTACGGCGGTCAGAGGTTATGAAGTCGGATGGTCTATTTACTTAGACGATGATCGGAAGATGGTCTGATCGGCTAGCGCTGTACCTGCACATTTCTTGTCATTGTTTAGAACAGAATGACAAAGCTAACGATGATCATTGAAGTCCCCTAGCTCCAGTTATGGGTAACTAGAGTCAAGATATAAAGACGGGAGGTTCTCCTCCTAGGCTTCTTGTACGATCCTTTCGTAAAACGTTGTAACAATCGCAACGTAGAAAGCTACAGGTGATGCTTAGCTTTGTTTCCTGATGCGGGGCATTGAATAGCCAATTTTAACATATGGTGGATGCGTATCTTGCAAACAGAACAGATTCATAGCCTGTGGTTCTTCTCTATCCCGTGCGATTAGTGGTAATCAGTCATTAAAGTTAATGCTGGTAGGGGTTTTTAACCATTTGCGCCGTTACTTCAGGAAATATGGGCTTGCCCCAAAAAATTGTAAGGTCGTAATCGTGGCCGCGAGGATAACGTGCTGCAACACAGTTTGCGATGTGGCTGTAAATTTTAAAATTTTGTGTGGGAGATATCCGAAGAAATGGATATAGTCCTTATTCAGTCCTGATCTATTTCCGGAAAGAATATTAGAATGTACAAAGTTTGGGTTACTTCATTCGAGAGTTAACGTGAACATCATTTAAGCCAACAATTTCAAATTTATTTGGGGGAGGTACCCGAAGGATTGGGAGAAGGGGAACTTCTCTCATATTAATGAGTGCCCGCAGACTCAATTCGCTCAATGATATGGCGCCTACTTTTTTATCGCCGACTCCAAACGGCATGTCTTTCGACATCACTTGTAGAGACGTTTTTTATGACAGAAACACTCAGAATATGTAAGCCAACATCACGCTGAGGGGATTTGCCACAACTAAAATGTTGATGTTCTGGTCAGGTATGGAACCGCAAGCTTTCGGAATGCAAAGCAGACAGATAGACCGCTTACAGAACATTTTTCTTATAAACCGAACCAAGAAAAGATTTCAATTCGTCTCTGTTTGTTGCGCGGTATTCCGCGTGCGCCGCCATGTGACCCGTATTTATATGCCTCTTTAGCGGGTTCTTATACCACGGCCTAGCCAACGCAATCATTGTATCTCGATACGTTTAATTAAACTGGTGTAGTTGTGTAGCAGATATAGCTCGTGGTTGATAAGACCTCGATATTCACCGTCAACGCAGATTGGCACGTAGATGTTTCGAAGAATTTTTTCTCAAACATGCCTATCTGTTTGTGCAAGTACTCTGGCTTCGGAACCATATAATAGCACTGGTAGTATCAGTGTTTGGT
The DNA here is from genome assembly GCF_047663935.1 of Musca autumnalis. Taxonomy (NCBI): domain Eukaryota; kingdom Metazoa; phylum Arthropoda; class Insecta; order Diptera; family Muscidae; genus Musca; species Musca autumnalis. The sequence goes on along the minus strand of NW_027412088.1, from coordinate 40,112,920 downwards.
AAAGTGTTGTTTTGTTTGACGCGATGTGCTTTTGTTTTTAAACAGCTTACATAAGCCAAGATAGCTTCTGCTGGCCAATACAATTCTCGTTCGTATATCACAACTGATATTGTTTGTTGCGTTTACGGCGGTGCCGTGGTAGACTAAATCTTTATAGAAACCAATTCCCACTGTTGTTCTCAGCTCTATGTACGCATTGAGCGTCGACCCCATCAACTTGGTCTACTCGCCAGACCCACTTTAGTAGATTCTCTTTTGATCTTCTTAAAGGTATCAGTTACTTCTTTTACTGGGCGGTCCATGATGTCTACAACGTCAGCATAAGCAAGTAACATGTGGCTATAGGTGTAAATTGTGCCATTTCTTCTAACATCTGCATCTGGTATAACCTTTTCCAGCAGAATATTTTAACTGAGGACCGAGTATCAGTTAATGTCATTTTACGGGTACACCAAATTCGGGGATATCAAATTCGGGGATACCATATTCACATGGCTTGGAATACAATTGAACGTAGGGGGGCTGTCTGCATCTCTTGGGTCTTCTCCAGGGTTTGCCGCAGGGTAAAATATCTGGTCAATGGTGGATTTGGCGGGTCTAAAATTTGTTGTTTAGTCTTGGTTGGGGGTATAAAACTTTCCCCCAGAAATTTGTTGGTATAGGTTCACGCTATAATACAGCCCCCATAGAACGGTAGCACCCGATTTTCGGTATTTTGAAAGTTTTAGCTCAATTATCACACCGAAATGGCTGAAATTTGGTACTAGCCTTCGTTGCGGGTATACAATTTTCCCCCAGAATTTTGTTGGTATGGGTCCACACCTTCATATAGACCCCAAAGAACCATATCAACGGATTTCCGGTATTTTGAAGGTTGTGGCCACAATATTCCTTCGAAACTGCTGAAATTTGGTATTTAGTCCTCATTTGAGGTATAAAACTTTCCATATGAAATTTGTCGGTATAGGTCCACGCCTTCATATAGCCCCCATAGAACGATACCTCCCGATTTTCGGTATTTGGAAGGTTGTGGCCACACCAACCCACCGAAATGGCTGAGATATGGTATTTAGTCTACGTTGGAAGTAAAACTCCTTCGACTGAATTTCGTCGGTATAGGTCCACGTTTCGATATAGCCCCCATAGAACGGTACATCCCGATTTTCGTAATCGTGAATAATGTGACGTCAATATCCCACCGAAATAACTGAAATTTGTTATTTAGTCTTTAATGGGTTATAAAATGTTCCTGAAAAAATTATCAGTAAAGGTCCACGTCTTCATATATCCCCCATAGAAGCGTATCTCTTGATTTACGGTATTATTGAGGTTTTAACCACATTATCTTACTGATGTATACGAAATTTGGTATTTAGTCTTCTTTGAGTCTAAAAACGTTACGCTAGAAACTTGTCGATGTAGATCGACGTTTGGTATAGCCCCCATAGAACGGTACATCCCGAATTTCGGTATTTTGAAGATTAGCGACATTGTTTTACCGAAATTGCTGAAATTTGGTATTAAGTCTTCTTCATAAACGAAAGGAAACTAATTGTTCCATTTTACTTAAATACTATTAGTGGTGGACCGTTCTTACTTGTTTCTCCGCATAACTCTCTCGTGCGCTAAGCGTTGCTACTGACTGTTGAGTGACACTATATGCCGCATTTTTCTCTTAGGTACCAGCACTACACTCCCGGTCATATCATGGATTCCTTGGTGGAGATCTCTGGTATCCAAGTATGGATTTTGAGGTTGTTTGCATGGACTGTGCACAACTTTGCCATTGTGGTGATATGTTATCGGGATGAGGAGTGCTTTAATTAACTAATTGAGCCAGCTGAGGGCAATATGTTGTGACTATCTGTTGTGATTGCAGCTTACCGATGTCTAACTTTCGTGTTGTGTCTGTTCATACTCTACGTTTAATCGGGTACGTACCTTTGCTGCAACAAGGTGGTGGTCCGAGTCTATGTTTGCTGCTCGGATTCCTTGGTGAAAATCTCTGGAATCCAAATATGGGGTTTGAGTCTGTTTGCATGGAGTGGGCAATACATTGCAATCGTGCTTATATATTAACGGATGAGGGTAATATACTGTGGCTATCTATTGTGATTGTAACTTACCGATATCTAACTATCGTGATGTGTCTGTTCTACACGTTTAACCAGGTACGTACCATTGGTGCAAAAAGGTGATGATCCGAGTCTATGTTTGCTCTTTCGATTCCTTGGTGAAAATCTGTGGTATACAAGTATGGATTTTGTAGTTGTTTGCATGGAGTGGGCAATACATTGCCATTGTGCTGATATGTTAACGGGATGAAGAGTGCTTTGAGTAATTAAGCCAGCCACTAATTGAGCCAGCTGAGGGCAATATGCTGTGGCTATCTGTTGTGATTGCAGCTTACCGATGTCTAACTATCGTGTTGTGCCTGTTCGTACTTTATTCGCCACGTTTAACCGGGTACGTACCTTTGCTGCAACAAGATGGTTGTCCTAGTCTATGTTTGCTCCTCGGAACGAACGAACATCCAACACGCTGAATGTCTTCCATCTATCACAAGGTGATCAATTTAATTTCTTGTTTTCTGATCTGGAGACAGCCAGGTGCCGCTATGAATGTCGAGATGCTTAAATCTGGTGCAGCTAGGTACCATATTTTTTGCCGCTGGGGAGTCTGGAATCTTCCGACTGTTGGGCCAAAGATATTCTCCTTTCCAATTTTGGCATTAAAATCGCCTAGTATAATTTTAATGTCATAGACAGGGCAACGGTCATATGTTTCACCTAAGCGCTCGTCAAATATATCTTTTGTATGTTCGTCCTTGTCGTCTTGTCTTGGGAAAGCATGATCCCAAATGAAGCTGATGTTGAAGAATTTAACTTTTACCCGAATTTTAGCAAGTCTTTCATTCACTGGGGTGAAGCTGGAAATCAGATGTTTTAACCTCCGTCCAACAACAAATCCGCAACTCATGCTTTACGTCATGGCAGCTATAATACAGTGCGTCATCTTTAGGTGTTGTTGTGACGCCCTTCTCAATCCATCGTATTTCATGTACAGCAGTAATGTCAGCTTTGTACCTTTCAAGCACATCTGTCAATGCGTAAACTGCACCTTCTCTATAAAGAGTTAGAACATTCCAGGTGCAGATTCGCTGATCATGGTCCTTACAACGTTTGCGGGGTCGTCAACTTTAGAGAGGTTTGTTGTTCTTTTCTTTCGGTTTTTCATAGTAGGATGCTTTTTTCTAGGGGTGGGTTACTAACCCGACGCCCAAACCCAAGTTTTTATCGTTCTTATGGGTGAACGCGCGTCACATTTTAGCTCACTACCTTTAAAGGGTGTTAAAGGCAGCTCCCCTAGTGAACCACGGGGAGGTCAGTGTCCACTTGATATGAAAGAGGGACCAATGATAAATCCTGGACTTTGTCATGTTAAAGCCGGTCAGGATCGTTGCTTGGTATCCCTACGGGCATATGCATGTAAAAAAACCATTATTTCGATGGGAAACCATTTTGATCGCATAATAATGTATATACTAGAGTGGTTTAAAAAAATAAACTGTTTTCATCGATTGGACAATAAATGTGGTCTGTAGATCGATTTCTTTAAAATTTGTATGGGACCAAAGGCGAATTTTCACAAAATCACTCTACAGACCATATTTATTGTCCAATCGATGAAAACAGTTTACCAGTTCTTTGTAGTGGCTAAACAATTAATCCTACTAAAACTTTTGAAAATCGGGTCAGATTTTAATATTAGCTATATAAAGGTCCCATGGAAACTTTGAGGCCCCAGTGGCACGTGTTAATATATTCCGATTGAGCTCAAACTTTGGCCATCTTAATTTTTAACAAAACTAAAAATTTTAGGATGGTGCCGCATAAAAAAAATCCGGCATCGATTTTTTCCCTTTGAGTTAAAACCAGTCTAGTATATACCCTCGTTAACCTAAATTCTAGGGTATAAAAATTATGCATTTTATACACTGCAGTACTTGGCTGCACAACAACAATAAAAGAAATTCAACAAAAAATGTGTACATTACAACACGTTCATACTTTGCTGAAGTTCGGAATGCAGCAGAATAATTTTACGACTTTCAATCATAGAAATATTAAAGAAAAAAAAAAAACAAAGAATAAAAATAAGTGCAGGATTATTAAAAATTACGTGGAGTGCCAAGGATAAAGTGCAAAGAGGGAGAGAAGTGATTTTAAATACTTGCATCATCAAGTGCTGGGCGAGAGGAAAAAAAGTGCAAAAAATTATCATGTGAACACCAACAACAACAAATTTCATTTGCTTTGCGAATGGGGGTAAAATGTGCACTTTAGCAAAATTTACCTTTGTCAAATTGCTAAAATCATTGAAAGGATAACCCTCTGTAGTTGATGCATCACTTTCCTATAAACATAAAAAATAGAAAAAAATTGGTTAAGATTATTAGGAAATATGTGATTAAAACAGTTTCATTTCAACTTTTTTTTACTTTTTTCATTCCAGGTATAAAGTGAAACAGATTATACATCAAACCCCACAAATATCTCCCACTTATAAATGGTTTCAATATCAAATTATAAATATAAATATGTGCATAAATTTATATGTGAACTTGTGTATTCTGCAATAGGAAATATCCTGCTAAAATACATCATCATCATCACCAACCAAAAGTTATAAATATTAATGATGTAAAATATACTCGTTTATAGATTATGTAAATCTCATGGAATATTTATTCGGTATGAAAAATGGTAAATCAGCACACATACTCGTACATACCAGTATTATAAACAAAATGCCATGTGTTGTAATCGAAAGTAAATTTTTTTGGGGAAGTGAAAATCTGATTTACATTTTTTTACGAAAAATTTTTAATTTATTCTGTAATAATTTCGAGTTAGGCTTTATTTTAATTTTAGAAAATGGGACATAAAACTGACACGGTGCTCTTGAATCAAATTTAAATGGAAGGTGCTTACAGCTGAGAAGTTTTTGCGGATTCTGAAACTACAATGTTCATAGATGAGAAATATCAAAAAACAAAAAAATCGCCGGAGCGCTTTTTAAATAAATCGCGATTCAAGTTGACATTTTTAGGGGTTGTTTAGGTTTTCCCGATTTTGCTTAGAAACCGCAAGTCCTATCAAAATGAGACTGAAGAAAATGTTGTAGCTGTGAAAATTCCTTACAAGATTGACCTCTGCGGTATTTTCGTAGGTTTTACCATTTTTGAGATATTAAAGTTCAAATTGGAACAATGCTATCGCCCCCTTATAAAATTGCAGTAATGAGAGATATAAGGACACGATACAGAATTGAATTGAATTTGAATTGTCCCAATTTCAACTTCTATATTTCAAAAGTTGTAAGACTTACGAAAATATCATTAAGGCCAATCTTGTAGAGAATTTTGATACCTACAACATTTTCTTTATTCGAATTTTGATAGGACTTGCGGGTTTCCAAGCAAAATCGCAAAAACCTAAACAACCGCTAAAAATCTCAACTTGAATCGCGATTTATTTAAAAAGCGCTCCGGCTGTTTTTTTTTTTTTTTTTTTTTTTTTGTTTTTTGATTTTTCTCATCTATGAACATTGTAGTTTCAGAATCCGCAAAAACTTCCCAGGTGTAAGCACCTTCCATTTAAATTTGATTCAAGAGCGTAGTTAATATGGGACACCGAAATTAATATAGAAATTTTTCAAAGGCATAACAACGCTACTCCAAATATTTGCATCGTCAAATAAATGGTCTGGCCCATCCGTTTAACACTTTTTTATACCCTCCACCATAGGATGTCATTCCGTTTGTAACTACTCGAAATAATCATTGTAGACCCCACATACTATATATATTCTTGATCAGCGTGCAATTCTACATCGATATAGCCATGTCCGTCCGTCTGTCCCTCTGTGGAAATCACTCTAGCGTCCGAACGGATTGAAGTAAGTGGATGAAATTTTAGTAGAATCTATTATATAAATACGTAGGACTTTTGCTATTGAAAGCGAGCTATGTAGGTTCACGTTTTCGTATAACCCCCAAAAAAAGTGACGCGTGAAGGGTCGTCGTTTTAAGGAATTTTTAAGATATTTGTCCCATTTTACCACCGAATTGTTTGCAAGTTGGTAATTTGTGTCTCCTGAGGCTAAAAACATTTCTACTAAAGTTTGTTTATATAGGTATAGACCCCATATACATATAGTACGCGTCACATTAAGATATGTTGAATGTATTAGTCTCATTGGACCACAGAATCGGTTGTAGCTATGTATTTTGTGTTTCCAGAGGCTAAGAAACATTTCTACCAAAAAATGTTTAGATAGGTCCACGTTTTGATATAGCCCCCATAGGACGATATCTCCCGATTTTCGGTATTTTGAAGGTTTTAGCCGCATTATAACACCGGAATGGCTAAAATTTGGTATTTAGTCTTCGTTGGGGGTATAGCACTTCCCCCCAGAAATTTGTAGGTATAGGTTCACGCCTTCATATAGCCCCCATAGAACGGTTCCTTCCGATTTTCGGTATTTTGAATGTTGCGGCCACATTAATGCACCGAAATTTGGTATTTAGTCTCCGTTGGGGGTACAAAACTTCCCCCCAGAAACAAGAACGGTAATTCCCTATTTTCGGTATTTTAAAGGTTGTGGCCTCAATATTCCACAGGAATGGCTGAAATGTGGTATTTAGTCTTCGTTGGCGGTATACAACTTTTCAGCGGATTTGCGGTGTTTCGAAGGATGTGACCCCAGTATCCCACCGAAATGACTGAAATGTGGTAGTAAGTCTTCGTTAAGGGTATACAACTTTCCACCTGTAATTGGTCGGTATAAGTCAACGTCTTCATATAGCTCCCATAGAACGGTACCGTCCGATTTTCGGTATTTTGAAGGTTTTAGCCTCATTATTCCACCAAAGCGGCTGACATTTTGTATTAAATCTTTTTCTGGGCTACAAAAACTTCCCTCAGAAATTTGTCGGTATACGTCCACGTTTTGATGTACACCTCATAGAACGGTACATCCGAATTTTCTGTATATTGACGGTTTTAGCCTCATTATAACACCGAAATGGCTGCAAGTTGGTACTTAGTCTCCGTTAAGGGTATGAAACTTTCCAACTGAAATTTTTCGGTATAGGTCCATGTCTTCATATATTTCCCATCGAACGGTACCTCCCGATTTTCGGTATTTTGAAGGTTGCTGCTCAATATCCCATCGAAACGACTGACATTTGGTAGTTAGTCTTCGTTCCCCACCGAAATTGCTGATATTTGGTATTAAGTTTCCACCGGAAATGTGCCGGTATAGGTTGACGTCCCCAAATAGCCACCATAGGACCGTACCTCCCGATTTAAGGTATTTTGAAAGTTGTGGCCTCAATATACAACCGGTATTTAAACTGCCATGAGTATATAAAATATTGCAAAAGAGAATTATCAGTATAAGCCCTTATCTTCAAATAACCCCCATAGAAGCGTACTTCCCGGATTTCAGTATATTGAAGGTTGTGTCATCAATATCCCATCGAAACGGATGATATTTAATAGTCCGTTGGTATAAAACTTCCCACCTGAAAAATCGGAAGGTGCCGTTATATAGAGCTATACGAAAGCATGAATCTAGGTTGACAATTTTTGGTCAAATGTCAAACTACAGGTAGTTCGGTCAAAAAATGTGGATAGAATCCCCAAAACAAAATTACTGCTAGTTCGTTTAAAATTTGAAACTAAAATCCCCAAAATGCCAAAAATTGGGAGTAGCCGTTATATGGGTGCTATAACAAAACAGGGACCTATCGTGACCATTTTCGGTCTTGTCAACACTGGGAACTTCACATGTCAAATTATAGATATTTCGGTCCAAAAATGTAGCAAAATCCTCAAAATACCGAAAATCAGGAGGGGCCGTTATATAGGGGCTATATATAAATTTGGACCTATGTTAACAATTGTTGGTGGAGAGGTTTTGTGTGGCCATTGGGAACATCAAAGGCTAATTTACAGGTAAATCGGTAAAAAAAATTAGCGTAAACATGAACCTATGTTGACAGTTTTTGGTGGAGAGGTTTTGCGGCCATTGGGAACATAAAATATTAAATTGCAAGTAATTCGGTAAAAATATGTAGGTAAAAACCTCAAAACACAGAAAATTGGCATGTACCGATATATGGGGGCTATACCTAAACGTGGACCTATATTGACAGATTTTGGAGGATATGTTTTGTGATTACTAGAAACCTCAACAAATTAATCAAATTACAGGTAGTTCGGTCAAAAATTGTAGCTAAAATCCTCCAAATACCGAAAATAGGGAGGTACTGTTATATAAGGGCTATACTAAAACATGGACCTATGTTAACGGTTTTTGTTGGAGATGTTTTGTGGCCACTGGGAACTATTATCGTTAAGTTGCAGGTAGTTCGGTCAAAAATTGTACATAAAATCCCCAAAATACAGAAAGTCGGGATGTACCGTTATATTGGGGTTATATCAAAACATGGGCCGATATAGTCCATCTTCGAGCTTAACCTGCCTGTGGAAAAAAGATACTCGGTTGCAAAAATATAGCGCTCTAGCTCATTTATTGCGGACGCTAGAATGCTTACAACAGACGGACATGGCTAGATCGTCTTAGAATTTTATCCTGATCAAGAATATATATACTTTATAGGGTCACACAGAAAATTGGCAGGTACCGATATATGGGGGCTATACCTAAACGTGGACCTATATTGACAGATTTTGGAGGATATGTTTTGTGATTACTAGAAACCTCAACAAATTAATCAAATTACAGGTAGTTCGGTCAAAAATTGTAGCTAAAATCCTCCAAATACCGAAAATAGGGAGGTACTGTTATATAAGGGCTATACTAAAACATGGACCTATGTTAACGGTTTTTGTTGGAGATGTTTTGTGGCCACTGGGAACTATTATCGTTAAGTTGCAGGTAGTTCGGTCAAAAATTGTACATAAAATCCCCAAAATACAGAAAGTCGGGATGTACCGTTATATTGGGGTTATATCAAAACATGGGCCGATATAGTCCATCTTCGAGCTTAACCTGCCTGTGGAAAAAAGATACCCGGTTGCAAAAATATAGCGCTCTAGCTCATTTATTGCGGACGCTAGAATGCTTACAACAGACGGACATGGCTAGATCGTCTTAGAATTTTATCCTGATCAAGAATATATATACTTTATAGGGTCGCAAATGATTAGTTCGATGTGTTACTAACAGAAAAACAAACTTAATATAACCTCAATACTATGGTGGAGGGTATAAACACCAAGCAGTATTTTTTTCAAATTTTTAACAAATTTAACATATTTTGAAAAAAAAAATATTTTTATTATTATTATAGGCTATTCATTGGGATTTGTTACTAGATAGGAAAACATAAAAAAACAGAAACAATCATGTTTTGATGCAAAATATGTATAAAAAAATTTTAAGTTTGGCTTCGAATTCCTCTGCAACTACTCGACTGAAGTTGATTATGTTTGATTTACCGAAAAGCCAATTGTGTTATTTGTCGAACAAAAACAAAATATAAATATCACTGTGCAACATTTTTAAGGTGATCTTGTGCAAACAATTCGAACTGAGGATTTTTTGAAAGTACAGACCCAATCGACAAGAATCCCTACTTTGGTTTTGTTGTGTCAGATCCAGCTCTGATTTTATGGCCCCATCTAAACGTGGTTAAATATTGAATTTTTAAAGAAATTCGGGGCTATATCTCTGAAACCAATGCGAATCTTCTTCTGACCTCTGAAGCAAATTTGTAGATAAGCACAAGAACACAAGAATTTTTCGGAGTAGTGACATATCTGCGCTTTGTATAATGTATTACATTTATTGGCCATAAGGCTTTGTTTTACATGTAAGGATTCAATTTAAATAATTAAATAGGATTATTTCATATGCACACTGAGTAGTGATAACATACAAATATGTAATATTATGTAATTCATTTTAATTGGCCTGATGGCTTGAATTATTGTAAAGTTGATTAATAAATAAATAAATAAGAATAAAATATAAGGAGAAATAATAATCTCGAAAAACTAAATTTATTGCCTCAAATTTCAAAATATATGCAAAAATTCCACAATTTTTATGCATTTCGCACCGTATCTCCAAAACCGTTAATTTTTTCTGAATATTTTGGAAAAATATTCCCTTGAATGCAATACACAACTCTTCAGAACATGCCAATGTTGTAAAATGCCTCTATGCCGTTCTTTTCAGTACATTTTTCAACGACGATTTAATAAAAATGTCAATAATGTAGTGAAATCCGAAATGCGAGGATAAACTGTTGGTGTGAACTGTGTTTGAAATACGTGTTGTAAAGATATGATGCAAAATACCGCTGAAACAACATGAAGTAAGCATTTTAGAGTTTCAGAATGTTCTAAAGAGTTATTGAGAAATTTATTTGGAAGATTTTTCAAAAGGTTACTTGGTTCAACTCCCAATAGTTTAATCGATACTGACCAGAATTTCAGCAATTATGTAAAATTTTTTATATTTTATAGATTTTAATGCTCTATATGGAGTTTTTCTTATGCGGTTTTTTCAAAGATAAGTTCTGCTACTTTAAGGCTACAATATTGCTAAATAAAGCAAAAAATTCCTTTTCGTTTCTGAGATAAAGACCTGATAAATGAAAAAAAGTGTAGATTTAGCCCGGTTTAGATGAGGCCATAAAATCCGAACTGGATCTGACAGGACAAACCCTACTAGGGATTTTTGTAGTCTAAATATGTACTTTGTATCACAGGGTAGATCTTCATGATTTCAACAAAAAATTCAAACACTAGATTAAGATGTGCTCTTTCGGATGAAAAAAAATCTGCCAAAAAAGTTTTGTAGTTTTCTTGGAAAAATTCGTGAAAATTTGGCTCACAAAAATTCTAGATTTTCGCTTGAGTGCAGTCATATTTCTTACTTACTTAGCTGGCCCATTACAGAATATTTGTTCCATAGACCGAACTAAGAAAAGATCACCAATTCTCTATGTTTAGTGATTCGCTTTCTGGAATACCGCGCCTTGTCATCTCTTCATCCACTTGTTTGCGCCAACTATTCTTTGGCCTGCCAATTCTGCGTGCACCGCCATGTGGCCTGAATTATACGCCTTTTTAGCGGGTTCATCATCGCTCATTCTTATTATATGGCCTAGCCAACGCAATCGCTGCATCTCGATACGTTTAACTATATTGATGTCGTTGTATAGCAGATACGGCTCGTGGTGCATACGACGTCGATATTCACCGTCAACGCAGATTGGTCCGTAGATCTTTCGAACAATTTTTCTCTCAAACACGCCAAGCACTGCCTTATCTGCTTGCGCAAGTGCCCAGGCTTCGGATCCATACATCAGCGCGGATAGTATCAGTGTTTTGTAAAGCGTTATTTTTGTTTGACGAGTTGTGGCTTTGTTTTTGAAGTGCTTACTTAAGCCAAAGTAGCATATGTTGGGCAATACAATTCTTCTTTTTATTTCACAACTGATGTCGTTTGTTGTGTTTACGGCGGTGCCGAAGTATACGAAGTCTTTTACTACATCAAAATTATAGGAACCAACTTCAACAGTTGCATCAACTTGGTATTCTCGCCGTTTACCGCCAGACCGACTTTAGCAGATTCTCCTTCGACCTTCATAAAGGTATCGGTTACTTCTTTTACTGATCGTCAGATCACACGAAAGGCTGTCTCATTTCCTGAAACCTCTTTCGGTACAAAACTCTTCGGAGAGGTACTTTCCTATTTTAACTGTCAGTTAGAGTCATTTTACAAAGCCGAATGGGCTTTGCGGGGATACCAAATTCATTCTCTTTCTTTTTCCTGCGGAAAAGTCGTTTTTTCTCTCCTTTTCTCGCCACACCTCTCTCGCGCGCTACGCGTATTGTTGATTGTAGAGTGACCCTATATGCCGCATTTTTCTCTTCGGTACCAGCACGACACTCCTGGTCATATCATGCATTCCCTAGTGGAAATCTCTGGTCTCCAAGTGTGGATTTTGAGGCTGTTTGCACGAAGTGTGCACTACTTTGCCATTGTGTTGATATGTTATAGGGAAGATAAGTGCTTTGATTTAGCCAGCTGAGGGCAATATGCTGAGGCTATCTGTTGTGATTCCTACTTACCGATGTCTACCTTTCGTGTTGTGTCTATTCATACTCTATTTGCTAAGTTTAATCGGGTACGTACCTTTGCTGCAATATTTTTGAACCTCGGAACGATCGTACATCCAGCACGATTGATGCATGGGTTCCATCTATCACAACATGATCAATTTAATTTCTTGTTCTCTGATCTGGCGACAGTCAGGTGCCCTTTTGAATATCGAGATGCTTAAATCTGATACTGCTAAATACCATGTTTCTTGCAGCTGCAAAGTCTATCAGCCCCATACCATTATCAGATGTTTCACTATGGAGACTGAAATTCCCGACTGTTGGACCAAAGATATTCTCCTTTCCAATTTTGGCATTAAAATCGCCTAGTATAATATTAATGTCATGGACAGGGCAACGGACGTAAGTTTCTTCTAAGCACTCGTAAAGTATGTATTTGGTCTGTTCGTCCTTGTCTTCAGTGGGAGCATGAGCGCAAATAAAGCTGATGTTGAAGAATTTTGCTTTTAGTCGAATTGCAGCGAGTTTTTCATTCACTGGGGTGAAGCTGGAGACCAGATGTTTTAACCTCCGACCAACTACAAATCCGCAACCAAACTCATGCTTTGTGTCAAGGCAGCTATAATACAGTGCTTCACCTTTAGGTGTTGTTGTGACGCCTTTCCCGTTCCATCGTATTTCCTGTATAGCAGTAATGTCGGCCTTGTACTTTTCAAGTTCATCTGCCAATGCGTGAACTGCACCTTCTCTATAAAGAGTGCTAACATTCCAGGTGGGCTGTTTTTTCTAGGGGAGGGTTACTAACCCGACGCCCAAACCCATGTTTTTAACTTTCTTATGGGTGAACGCGCGGCACATGTTAGCTCACTACCTTTAACGGGTATTAAAGGCAGTTCCCCAGGTGACACCACGGGGAGGTCAGTGTCCACTTGAGATGAAAGAGGGACCAAGATAAATCCTGGACTTTGCATGTTAAAGCCGGTAAGGACCGTTCCTTGGTAGCTTTCATCCCCTACGTCACCCATTACAGTTACATATATAGTTTTATTCGTGAGCAATCCCAACATATTGTCCCGAAGGCCCTAAAATTCTAAATGACTGTTTGACACGAATGGAGTGACTGATCTTGATCCAAAAGTTTCTAGAACTTTTTTTGGGTACGGGTCATAATATATAAAAGGGGTATTTACACTAGCCATCAATGTCATATGACCTGAAATTTTCCATTGTTATACAATCGCTAATGTGTGCAATATTGGGGATTTTTCTTAAGTCCTCACCAGCAAAAACGCAGTCTGTGTGGACCGATATGGAATGTTTTTATTTCGTGTCATATGACATTGATGACTAGTGTAAACACCCCTTAAGGTTTCAATCCTTCCTGTAAACACTCAATAGTGCCACATACATTGCAGCCACAATTTCGTACAAAATACTGCGTTAAATGTTGCGAAATTTCCGGAGACAGTTACAACGAAATGATTCTTAAGCAAAAAATAAAAAGAATCTTCTCTCTAATAATATCACAAAAATAATTTTCACGCCAATAAAAAATTAAAACAGAACGAAGTAGAAATTCTAAATCTGTTCTTAAACATGTGTAAAATAAATCACGTCTGAATTTATTTCAGCAAAACAACAAATATAATTACAATCCAATCTTTTGAAGTTTTTATTGTTTTTGTTTCACTTTGTGTTGGCGTTTTTTTTTTAAATGACTCTTATGGTCGACCTTATCACATTCATTAAGAGTAAATTACATGAAAATCTGTGATAATTTAGTCAAGCTATTGTTTTTTGTTTTGTTTGATTATTCCTTCATTTATTTTGCTGTTAAGTTTTATTGTTTCATTTCATGAAACTCATAAAAAACCAACAATAAACGTTCATACATACATTCATACATATGAATGAATATTTTCAATCATTGTTATTACAACAACAACAGCGAAGGCAGCAAACCAACAAACAATAAGAAATAAAGTCTCTGGTGTGTGTTTTAATGGAATTTTCTTTTAATTTTCTGCATGTTTATTTTCGATTTACAGATGTGAAATGAAATGTACATACATACGTACGTATGTACATATTTACCACAAAACCTAAAGATGACAAGAAGTAGTACAAGAACGAACACTGCAAAACTGTAGCGTAACGGATGCCACGAGCAATGCTCCACAGACTCATAATGTATGTAGCTTTTTCCAAAGAAAAGCGAAATTGGGAATTAAGACATACATATGTATTTATATATCCTGTTGTAACATTACTGTGTATACACATGTATGTGGGTGTACTTAGCAAGCTGTCAAGTTATAACGGCTTACTGCCTATTTGCTTGATTGTTTGAATGGTGGCTATAGAAAATTTCTCTGAAACAATATTATTGAGACGTTACATAAACGAGCTGTTGATGGTCGAATGGCATACCATTCGTTTTCTGGTTAATATAAAATTTTCACATTAAAATGCAAAGAGAATTTCTTATTTTTGAATTGGCATACTCACATTAAGTTGTTACGGAATATATCTCGCAAAAATTTTGCAATCAACATAGACCACTTTTGCCATTAGAACAGGTTATTGTAGCATTATCAGTAAGCTGAACATATATAAAGTCGGGTGGTATCGTTATATGGGGGCTGTATTAAAACTTGGACTTATATTGACAATTTTTGTTGGAGAAATTTTGTGACCACTGGGAATCTCAAATTTAAAAACATGAAATTTAAACCCTTTAATATACCAAAAATCGAGAGGTACCATTATATGGTACGGAAACGTGGGCATATATGTCTTCGAACTTGACCTGCCCATATATAATATAACAATTTGATTTCAACAGACGAATCGACTCATAATTTTATCCAGATAAAGAATTTAATCGAATATATACTTTATAGGGTCGCAAATGATTATTATTCGGAATACGAAATTTAGACATGACTCGGAATACTTCTGAATATTCAATGGTGGCGTAAAGTCGCACAGAAATGGTCCAATTATTGTCATGACTAACCAAACATCGGTACGCGTTCCTTCTGGCAAATGGTGAAGCCGCAACCTCCTTTTCGGTAGCAGTGCGAAACTCCTGCCTACACCGTAGATTCCCTGATGAGGCACCTGGTATGAAAGTAAAGCAATACATTGTCACTTCGCTGACATCGGAGCGTGGTATGCTTTCATTAAACAAATGGACAAGTTGTATGCATCCTTCTCTTCGGTAGCAGTGCGAAACTCCTAGCCACACCATATGTTCCCTGGGGGAGGTCTCTGATATCCAAGTAAAGCAATACATTGTCACTTCGCTGACATAGGAAGCAAGAGAGTTTTCATTTAGCAAATTGATAAGTTGGGTCTGTCTGACCTTTATATGCGACATTAAATGGGGCATGTACCTTAGACTGGGAAAAAATCGATGTCAGATTTTCTATGCGGCACCCCCTAAGTGTTTAATTTTGTTAGATTTTAAGATTGCCAAAGTTTGAGCACAACCGTAATATGTTAACACATGCCACTGGGGCCTCAAAGTTTCCATAGTAATTTGTATGGGGCCAAAGGTGAATTTTCACGAAATTGCTCTAAAGGCCACATTTATTGTCCAATCGAAGAGAAAATTAAAAATTTGAGTTAGAACCAGTCTACAATATCGAATGTATGCTGGTGGATGAAATGCCCAAGGTTGACTCTATCTCACGGTATCATGCATTATCATTTCACGCACGGCATCAATGTTTTTTGGCATAACGTCAGTTTTTGGAGGACCCTCAGGATCTGCGTCTTTGAGCGAGCATCGGCCAGGATTGAATTCATTAAACCAGTTTTTCGCAGTGCTATAGGATGGTACTTGTACTCTTGTTCTGATAACCCACGTCGTAAGTTACGAAAAAGGGTCGGACGAAAATGTTCACATCTCCACTTTTTTACTCCATCGAAGCCTTGACCTCCCAGTTCTGCGGTCCGCATATATGTATATGTCTTTTCAGCGGGTTCATCTTCGTTCATTCATATAACATGGCCTAACCAACGCAATCGTTGCATTTCGATGTGTTTAACTATATTTATGTATGTCGTTGTATGGCCGATACAGCTCGTGGTTCATACGATGTGGATATTCAACGTCAACGCATATCGGCCCTTACATCTTTCAAAGAATTTTTCTCTCAAACGCACCAAGCACTGCTTGCGCAAGTACCCAGGCTTCGGAACCATACATTAGCATGGGTAGTATCAGTGATTTGTGAAGCGTTAATTTTTTGACGAGATGTGGCTTTGTTTTTAAACTACTTTGGTCCATGTTTTATGAGCGCGTTGTTCGCCGATATCATCAACTTGGTCTTGTCGCCGTTTACTGCCAGACCCACCTTAGCAGATTCTCTTTCGACCTTTTTAAATGTATGATTTACTTCTATTACTAATCGATCCATGATGTCTATATCATCAGCATAAACAATAGAGTTGTGCCAATTAAACTATTATGAACGACCTAGTTCACTATCTAGTTCAATGTCACCGGTCGTGAGTGAAGTGGATCTTTACAGACCCCCTTAAGGGAGTCTTTATAGAAGCCCTGAAGTGAGTCTCTATAGTCGAGCTGAAGTGAGTCTTTATAGACGAGCTGAAGTGAGTCTTTATAGACAAGCTGAAGTGAGTTTTTATAGACAAGCTGAAGTGAGTCTTTATAGAATCCCTGAAGTGAGTCTTTATAGAATCCCGGAGGTGAGTCTTTATAAACGAGCTGAAGTGATTATTTATAGACGAGCTGAAGTTAGTCTTTATAGGCGAGCTGAAGTGAGTTCTTATAGACGTGCTGAAGTGAGTCCTTATAGACGAGCTGAAGTGAGTCTTTATGGACGAGCTGAAGTGAGTCTTTATAGACGAGCTAAAGTTAGTCTTTATAGACGAGCTGAAGTGAGTCTTTATAGACG
Organism: Musca autumnalis; assembly: GCF_047663935.1. Classification (NCBI taxonomy): domain Eukaryota; kingdom Metazoa; phylum Arthropoda; class Insecta; order Diptera; family Muscidae; genus Musca; species Musca autumnalis. Next base: position 40,095,822 of record NW_027412088.1, on the reverse strand, counting down.
AGCTGAAGTGAGTCTTTAGAGACGAGCTGAAGTGAGTCTTTATAGACGAGCTGAAGTGAGTCTTTATAGACGAGCTGAAGTGAGTCTTTATAGACCATATGGAGTGAGTCTTTATAGACGAGCTGAAGTGAGTTCTTATAGACGTGCTGAAGTGAGTCCTTATAGACGAGCTGAAGTGAGTCTTTATGGACGAGCTGAAGTGAGTCTTTATAGACGAGCTAAAGTTAGTCTTTATAGACGAGCTGAAGTGAGTCTTTATAGACGAGCTGAAGTGAGTCTTTAGAGACGAGCTGAAGTGAGTCTTTATAGACCATATGGAGTGAGTCTTTATAGACGAGCTGAAGTGAGTCTTTATAGACGAGCTGAAGTGATTCTTTATAGACGAGCTGAAGTGATTCTTTATAGACGAGCTGAAGTGAGTCTTTATAGACGAGCTGAAGTGAGTCTTTATAGATGAGCTGAAGTGAGTCTTTATAGACGAGCTGAAGTGAGTCTTTATAGACGAGCTGAAGTGAGTCTTTATAGACGAGCTGAAGTGAGTCTTTATAGACGAGCTGAAGTGTGTCTTTATAGACGAACTGAAGTGAGTTTTTATAGACGAGCTGAAGTGAGTTTTTATAGACGAGTTGAAGTGAGTTTTTATAGACGAGTTGAAGTGAGTTTTTATAGACGAGTTGAAGTGAGTCTTCATGGACGAGGTGAAATGAGTCGTTATAGACGAGCTGAAGTGAGTCTTTATAGACGAGCTGAAGTGAGTCTTAATAGACAAGCTGAAGTGAGTCTCTATAGACGAGCTGAAGTGAGTCTTTATAGACGAGCTGAAGTGAGACTTTATAGACGAGCTGAAGTCAGTTTTTATAGACGAGCTGAAGTGAGTCTTTATAGACGAGCTGAAGTGGGTCTTTATGGACGAGCTGAAGTCAGTCTTTATAGACGAGCTGAAGTGAGTCTTTATAGACGAGCTGAAGTGAGTCTTTATAGACAAGCTGAAGTGAGTCTTTATAGGCAACCTTAAGTGAGTCTTTATAGAGGAGCTGAAGTGAGTCTTTATAGACAAGCTGAAGTGAGTCTTTATAGACGAGTTAAAGTGAGTCTTTGTAGACGAGCTGAAGTGACTCTTTCTAGACGAGCTGAAGTGAGTCTTTCTAGACGAGCTGAAGTGAGTCTTTCTAGACGAGCTGAAGTGAGTCTTTATAGACGAGCTGAAGTGAGTCTTTATAGACGAGCTGAAGTGAGTCTTTATAGACGAGCTGAAGTGAGTCTTTATAGACGAGCTGAAGTGAGTCTTTAGGGACGTGTTGAAGTGAGTCCTTATAGACGAACTGAAGTGAGACTTTATAGACGAGGTGAAGTGAGTCTTTATAGACGAGCTGAAGTGAATCTTTATAGACACCTTAAAGTGAGTCTGTGTAGACGTCCAGAAGGGAGTCTTTATTGATGCCCTAAGGAGTGTCTTTTTAGACGCCCTAAAGGGAGTCTTTATATGCGCCCTGTCCTGGGTGTAGTCTTTATAGGCAGCCTGAAGGGAGTCTTAGCTGATACACACAGCGTGTCGCCTCCAGTTTTGAACAGCTCGGCAGGTAAGTCATTTGCTGCTGATGTCTTACTTTTATTTAGCAGGTTTATTGTCATCTTTATCTCATCTTGATCCGACGGTATACTTCAGTATCATCTTCTGGGATTTGATCGGTGGTATCTTCGTCGTTTTCGCTATTATTGGATACGAGGGCTACACGAAAACTATCTGGTCTAGGCAACACCGCGTTGTTGCCAGGCGCCAATTGAAAATTCCTTTGGAAAGTTTGACAGTTATTAGCCTAGACGTGCTCAGGACAGTCTGTCGGACGACAATATGATGTATTGTTTACAGTGACTTGAAAAAATCACTTTGAAAAAAATGGATTTTTTTCACAATTTTCGACGTGGATAATCACGACAAGAATGCATCGATCAAATAAAATCTTTGTATGTCGATAAAGGACCATCCTATAGGACTATGAAAAACTGGTTTAATGAATTCAATCGTGGCCAGCCCTCGCCAAAAACGAAGGTCGTCAGGGTCGCCCAATATCTACCGTTGTGCCAGAAAATAAATATGGCGTGCGTGAACGGATATTGCGATATCGCCGAGTTATATACAGTGAGATAGAGGCACCTTTGGGCATTTCCTCCACCAACTAATATTTGATATTGCATAAACACCTGGCCGCAAAAATTGATTTTTTCTCGTTAGATCCAGAAAAATTGGACAATCGCTCAAAAAAAGGCTCCTGTGGATTGTTTCAAAGAAATTGTGCATAAAACCGATCGTGGTGCTTCGAACGACGTTTAAAAGATCGTCAGAGACGACGAATCTAGGATCTATGCTTAGAAGCCCGAAACAAAGCAGGAATCGGCCGTCTGGGTCTTCGAAAACGAGCCAAATCCAACGAAAGTTGTTCATGTAAGAAGCACTTCGAAGCAAAAAGACGTCTGTTTCTTCGGTTAAAATGACCGTGTGGCGACTATATGGCTTGAGAAATGTAGGACGGTTAATTCTGAGTGTTACACTACAATTCGAAAAACGAACAAGAGAAGACGAAACGTTCTGCATCATGACAATGCGAGCTCTCACACATCGATTCAAACCAGCGCTTGTTTGACTGGACAAAACGTGGAATTGATGGTTCATCCGCCGTACAACCCTGACTGGGGATCCAATGACTAAATTTGATTCCAGCACATCAAGATAAAAGGCGGGGTCAACGATTTTTGTCGCCTGAAGTTGCTGTAAAAGCGTTCAAAAACCATGTTTTGGAGGTGTCTCAATCCGAGTGGAAAAAGTGCTTCGCCAATAGGTTTGAGCGCACGAAAAAGTGTATAGATCATGCTAGGGACTATTTAAGAAAACAATAAAAACTTTTTGATGGTAAATATTAGCGTTTTCATTCATAGGCCATGTAGTTATCGTTCAGCCCTCGCACCAATAGTTTAGAAAAATGTTTTTTTTTCCATATTCTGAGCATAGTATCTGTATTAGTTACCAACCCAGCAAAAATACGGATCCGTTAGTCATTATGTATGACACGAACAAAGGTGGTCTCAGTCGAAGCATATCTTTAATCTATCACAACATGATCAATTTGATTTCTCGTTTTTTGGTCTGGAGATAGCCAGGAGCCCTTATGAGATGCTTAAATCTGCTACTGCTAACTGCCACATTTGTTGCCACTGCAAAGTCTATCAGCCTCATACTATTGTCAGATGTTTCACAATGTGCAGGCTGAATTTCCCGACTGGCTGGACAAATATATTCTCCTTTCCTATTTTGGCGTTAAAATCATATGTTTCTTCTAAGCGCTCGTAAAATATATCTTTGATCTGTTCGTCATTGTCTTCGCAAATAAAACTTATACTGAAGAATTTAGCTTTTATCCGAATTGTAGCAAGTCATTCATTCACTTACAAATCCACAACCAAACTCATGCTTTATGTCAGGGCAGCTATAATGCAGTGCGTCACCTTTAGGTTTTGTTGTGACGCATTTCCCAATCCACCGTATTTTCTGTATGGCAGTTATATCGGCTACCGTGGTGCAATTGTATGCGCACTTGCACTAAAAAGGTCTACGGTTGGGAAATACCGCTTCCTGAGTATTTCAGCCATGTAAAAGTTATCTACAAGTGGTGTCTTAAGACAACGCGTTCGGACTCGGCATTAAACAGTAGGTCCCATATCATTGAGCAAATATGAATCGGGGTACAGTCATTTATATGAGAGAAGTAGAGAACCCATAAGGGACAAGAAACCTTATGGGTTGTTAGTGGAACAATTATAATTATAGTTATATCGTCCTTGTCCTTTCCAAGAACATCCGCCAGTGCGTAAACTGCAACTTCTCTATAAAGAGTGCGAAAAGAGGACGCCCTAATGTGGTTTGCGGGGGTAATCAAATTTAAAAGGGTTTGTGTTTCTTTTCCTTTGTTTTTTCATAGTAGGATGCTTTATTTTAGGGGTGGGCTACTAATCCGACGCCCAAACTCCAGTTTTTGTCATTCATAATGGGCGGCGCATGCTAGGTCACTATTTTTAACATGTTTTAAGGGCAGCTCCCCAGTTGACACCAAAGGGAGGTCAGTGTCCACTTGAGATGAAGGAGGGGTCAAGATAAGTCCTAGGTTTTGCCATGTTAAAGTCGGACAGGACCGTTGCTTGGTTTCTTTCATCCCCTACTTCACCCAACGTTACACAATGTTTAATGGAGGCTCCTCTGATGTATATGGTATTTTTCCTTGGTCAAACTCATACCCCTTTTCTTTCTAGACAGACTACTTCTAATCTCTTTTTTATTTTTTCGATTAATACATTCAGTTATTATGGGGCACAACTGTCAAATGAGCATTGTTTTATTTTATATTCTAACAAAGCATCATTATAAAAATTATAATCTTGACAACGTCATTATTATGTATTCCATACCATATGCATACATTGTGAATCCATTGGATTTGTATAAATCCCCATCGGACTGAAGGACAAAGAAAAAATTCCACAATTTCTTTTATCGAATTCATAAATAGCTATCATTAATTCAAAAGATATAGCAAAAATTTTATTAGCTTTAATCTCAACGTGTGGTTGTAACGTGTCATTCATTCATTCGTTCGTTATACAACACATACATACGTTGCGTGTTCATTGTTCATAACATTATTCTATTCATCTATTGTTTATAAAAGAGAAACAATATTCTGTTTTTGTTGTTATCCTTATGACCAGTCATTTGCTCGCAGATAATAAGCAGTAAAATCATAACAGATATTTTCCATGACAATGGGGGTGGGCGAGGGTTGATCACAGATGTTGTGCTTCTATTCAAATCTAATATAACGTGTCAATGGCAATTAATATAAACACTAAACAATTTTGTTGGACGTGTTTTGTTGCTTCTTCTTCTTATTGTCTGTTGATTTCTATAGAAGAAGATTCAAAATATTTCAGTGAAAGATTGCATAAAAATTCCATAACAAAAATTGCTTTTGTAAGAATTCAACTGAATTTGTATTCCATTTTATGTAACAGTTTTTCGCCAATATCCTGATATGCTGTTCATGTAAAAATCTTCCATTATAAATAAGCTACAATGTCCTTCACTTAATTCTGGCAATGTTGAGCATGGGAAATTTTGACCGATTATCCATGCAGTTTTCTCCTACGAAGTATAAGTCCCATAATGTCGGGTGCCTATCAGTGTTTTAAACAGGGTTTCGGAGTCGAGGTATTTTTTTCACAACTCCGGCTCCGACTCCGACCCCGGGTTGACCCCGAGAGTGTATTCCTACACCACTAAAAATGAATAAAATGTGCACAAATTTTTAACCTGTTACTATATGTTGGCCTATATAGGCTAATGTGTTAGTCTTTCCTTACATATTCATTAGAAAGGGCATTCGTGCGAATACATTCGAACATATCAATATTGTTTTTGCCGAATCTTACATTGAAAAATAGCAAAGTTAGAAAATTTTTGTCGGTTTTCCTTTTTTGCACGTGTATATTCTGGACGGAACTCTTCCGCCTGAGAAAATCTTTAAGTTTTCAAAATATGTGAAAATGAAGGGGCAATACAAACCATAAGGACTACATGTAATAAAAATTATAAGCAATTCAAGACCATGTTTCAAATTGGATGTAAGCCAACATTTGAGTGTTCTTAGCCTTAAAAGGAGATCCCCGGTTATAAAGCTCAAAAAAAGAATTTTTTCATGATTTTTTCCGATAAAACTACGTAACTTTTTGGCAGATTTTTTTACCCTCAGCCTTTAGGCGGTTTTAGACCTGAAGTATGTTTGGAAGAAATTCGTTTCAGACAATTTGGAGTCGATTTAGCCATGTCCGACCGTCTGCCTGTCTGGCTGGCTGGTGCGCACGATAACTCTCGAACGGATCAACTGAGTCGAACTAAAATTTGGGTATCGTAATAGTTTATCCAAACTTAGTTTAAGTTCGAAGATGGGCCATATCGGTCCACTCATTCGAGTACCTCCCCCACAAAAGTTCAAATTTTTTTTCTGTAAAATGGTGTGAATAACTCTTGAAGGGAGCAATTGATTTGGTCAAAACTTTGCACATCGTATTATTCCTTCCAGATATATATCGAGTTCGAATATAAACTATATCGGTACACTCCTTCGGGTACGTCCCACACAAAATTCGGATAAAGTGAAGTTTGAGAGCTTCTCTCGGATCGTTTTGAATTTTTTTTTCAGTAGGTTGCAAGATAATTCTCGCAGGGAGTTTGTGAATGGCGTAGACTTTGCACATCGTATTATTTCGGTCCACTCCTTCGGGTACCTAACACATAACGGTACAAGTTTTTTCCGGAGTAAGTCAATACTTCCTAAGATAATGGCCCAAAAGCACCAAAATCCTGCCGGCACATACTAAAATTGCTATTGTGCAAGATAACTCCAAATTTTTTTTAAAAACTTCTTTTAAACTTAGTTTAACGTAATTTAATATTTCGAGTACTTTATGAAGAGGTTTTGTTACTAAAATTATTTGGTATATGTCAATGATTTTGTAAAGCTCCAAATTACTCGTGATACAAAATCAATATATTTTATATACTGCATAATTATTTTCTTTGGTTTGGTTTTGCTGCTGTTTTTTCTTTTTTTGTCAGTGGCTGAGGTATATCTCTGTCAGCACAGCTGACTGATACTTTTTTACTTGTTTTCTTCATCTAAAGGAAAAAAGTATTACGAAGTTTTGAGGCCGTCTACGAAACCCTGTTTTTATTAAAGCATTTTGTTGTCCCAACTCTAGCTCGAATACTAATAAACCAATTTTCATATATTTTTGTGGCCGATTTCGAGAAAAACACATTTTATAGGCTGCATACAAAATAAAATGAACTGTTCCCATCCAACATTCATTCTGAGGCAATATTGTTCAGATCGACTTAAAATCTTACCACATATTCTATTCTATTTATGCTTTCTACTTTTTTCTGAAATTTGTAAGTAGGGATCACCCCTTAAACTAAAATTCAGCGCTCACATTTTGAACTTTGGTGTGGCGTGTGGAAATATTTGAGATATATTGTAGACCACCCAGCACGTAGGCAGATGGATCTTTTCTGGAGCTGAAAAATTAGCAAACGATGAGATTTCGTGCATGAAAATATTCTACAAAAATGTTGCTAGGAAAATTTTATTTAGGGTCGGTCCACTAGGACAAGGAATTGATATTGTCATGTTTTCATTGTCCTTTATCACTTTTACCCGATCCTTTCTCATGAAAATACTATTATTATGTAATTCATTGAATTTCGTATATGCTGTTGGTTGTAAGAAAACTGGATACACATAAACTATATCTGTTCCAGACGGACAGATCCGGCTATTTGAATGTCTACATTTAAAGCCCTGTGGGACTTCTGAGTTATGGCAGGATGAATCTGTCGTTGACCAACAACGAATTTATGATGCCCTAATTCAGAAGCGTAGCCATCCGAATTTCATATATAGGTAATAGATTATGCAAAATTTACCGGAATACATAAACATACGGTTTTTTTTTTGAGAATGTAACTGGTAAAACTTGGGTGACGTAGGGGATGAAAGATACCATGATTTCACAACAACACCTAAAGGTGACGCACTGTATTATAGCTGCCATGACACAAAGCATGACTTTGGTTGCGGATTTGTAGTTGGTCGGAGGTTAAAACATCTGGTCTCCAGCTTCAACCCAGTGAATGAAAGACTTGCTACAATTCGATTAAAAGCAAAATTCTTTAACATCAGCTTTATCTGCGCTCATGCTCCAACCGAAGACAAAGACGAACACCAAAGATATATTCTACGAGCGCTTATAAGAAACATATGACCGTAGTCCTGCCCATGACATTAAAGTTGTTCTAGGCGATTTTAATGAAAAATTTGAAACGAGAATATCTTTGGACAAACAGTCGGGAAATTCAGTCTACATAGTGAAACACCAGACAATGGAATGAGGCTGATAGACTTCGCAGCGGCAAAAAACATGGTAGTTAGCAGTACCAGATTTAAGCATCTCGTTATTCATAAGGGTACCTGGCTGTCTCCAGATCAGAAAACGAGAAATCAAATTGATCATGTTGTGATAGATGGAAGACATTCACCGAGGCGCAAACATTGATTCGGACCATTACCTCGTTGCAGCAAAGGTACGTACCCGTCTAAACGTTGCAAATAAAGCACGGACATACACAACACGAAAGTTGGACATCGCTATGCTACAAACACAACAGATAGCCACAGCATATTCCACTCAACTGACCCAATTGCTTAATGAAAGCGCTTCTCGTCCCGATAACATATCAGCACAATGGCAAAATATTGCCACTCCATGCAAACAGCCGCAAAATCAGTACTTGGATACCAGAGACCTCCACCAAAGAATCCATTGTATGACCAGGAGTGCCGTGCTGCTACCGAAGAAGAAAATGCGGCATATAGGGCTACTTTACAATCAGTAGCAACGCGTAGCGCACGAGAGAGGTACCGGGAGAAAAGAAACGTCTTTTCCGCAGGAAAAAGAGAGAGATGGAAAAGAGGGAGTGTGAACAAATAGAGATGTTCAGGAGACAGAACGAAGTCCGAAAATTCTACCAAAGAGTGAAGCATCAAACTGATGGCTTTGGTACAGGAATATCCTCCTGTAGAGACCAACAAGGTAATTTGGTAACTGATACAGATAGTGTGCTCAGGATATGGAAAGAATATTTTTCCAAACTGTTGGTATGCGATAGCAATGAAGACGGCGAAGATACCACAGATCCAATCCCAGAAGATGGTATTGAATGTATACCGCCCAGCCAAGATGAGTTAAGGACAGCAATAACCCGGCTGAAGAATAATAAGGCGGCAGGAGCTGATGGCTTACCAGCCGAGCTGTTCATAACCAGAGGCGACACGCTGATAAGGTGTATGCATCAGCTAGTTAGCACCATCTGCCAGGAAGAACGCGTACCCGACGATTGGAACGTGAGCATCCTATGTCCAGTCCACAAGAAGGGTGATAAGACTGTGTGCTCCAATTACAGGGGCATAAGTATGCTCCCTATTGCATATAAGATAGTATCTGGCATATTGTGTGAGAGACTAAAGCCTATGGTCAATGAAATTATTGGACCCTATCAGTGCGGCTTTAGACCTGGGAAATCCACCATTGACCAGATATTTACCTTGAGACAAATACTGGAAAAGACCCAAGAAATACAGATCGACGCCTTCCATCTTTTCGTCGATTATAAAGCAGCATTCGACAGCCCTATACGTTCAAAGGTGTTCCAAGCCTGGTTTTGATATTCCTGCAAAGCTCATTCGGTTTTGTAGAATGACATTAACTGAGACGAGATCCTCAGTTAAAATAGGAAAGAACCTCTCCGAAGAGTTTATTACCAAAAGAGGTTTCAGACAAGGAGACGGCCTGTCGTTTGATCTATTCAACATCCTGCTGGAAAAGGTCATACGAGACGCGAAGGTCAAAAGAAATGGAACGATATACACGAACAGTCATATGTTACTTGCTTATGCCGACGACATTGACATCATGGGTCGATCGGTAAAGGAAGTAACTGATACCTTTGCAAAAGTCGAAAAAGAATCTGCTAAAGTTGGTCTGGCAGTAAACGGCGAAAAAAACCAAGTTGATGGTATCGACGCATAATATGGCCACAAACCCCGCACCATCTGTGAATGTTGGTACCTACAATTTTGAGTTAGTAAAGGACTTCGTCTACCTCGGTACCGCCATAAACACAACAAATAACATCAGTTGTGAAATACGAGGAAGAATAGTGTTGGCTAGCAGATGCTACTTTGGGCTGAGTAAACAGTTTAGGAATAAAGCCAACTCTCGTCAAACAAAAGTAACACTTTACAAAACACCGATACTTCCCATGCTAATGTATGGTTCCGAAGCATGGGTACTTGCTCAAACAGATAAGGCAGTGCTTGGTGTGTTCGAGAGAAAAATTCTTCGAAAGATCTACGGGCCAATCTGTGTTGACGGCGAATATCGGCGTCGTATGAACAACGAGCTGTATCAACTATACAATGACATCAGTGTAGTTGAACGAATCGAGATACAACGATTGCGATGGCTAGGCCATGTCATAAGAATGAGTGATGATGAAACTGCTAAATAGGCGTATAAATACGGGCCGCATGGAGGTTCTCGCAGATCTGAAAGGCCAAAGCTTCGTTTGAGCGAACAAGTGAAACGAGATATCAGAAAGCTACATATCCCAGATTGGGAAAATACAGCAGCAAACAGAGAGGATTGGAGATCGGCTTATGGAACAAATGTTCTGTAAAAGGCCAGCTAAGTAAGTAAGTAACGGGTAAAACTGATAAAGGACAATGAAAACGTGACAATATCGATTTCTTGGATATGGGAAACCTACATATAATTTTCGGTGGAACATTTTTGTAGAAAATTTCATTTTGTTTTACCTTTTGATTTCAAGAACTAAAAGGGCATGGACGGAACTGAGCTAGAAGGACATCATATTCGGCAGAAATGTTTCTCATTCTAATTATCTGAAAACATGTCATCTAAAATGATGAAACAATATCTCCAAACAGAGATATAGGGTTTTTTCTCAATGATTGATGGGGGTCAATCAACAAATTCATTATGTCATAACTCAGTTCTCAGATGGATCGTTCATTCTGAAAAGGAATTTTTCCACCCCCAAATCTTGACTTCCATTTTGTGTCGCAGGGTATTCAGTAAGATTTCCCATTGAGACCAAAATGTCTTTAATAGAAGACAAGAATGGCTTCTCATAAAAAACAAGATGAGAATACCAATAGACCTTTGTGAGAAGACCAGTAAGACTTCTGATGAAAGAGGTTAAAGGTCCAATCTTAATTCGATTGTCAGAGAACTTTACTTTTGTTTGCAAAAATGTAAAGAATCAATTGGATCAACATATATCGTCTGCTCCGTCGGAAAAGGTCGTAAGTCCACTTTTTTTGGAAATCGCGTTTTTGTTACAGGATGATAGTACAAGTCAAAACACGTCCTATGATACAAAGAAAATGGTAGTATGTGGCGTTTTTCTATATGTTTTGCCCTTGTCGGAAAAGGTCGTAAGTCCACAAAACGTACAAATTTCAGTTCGAAAAGGTCGTAAGTCCACAGGAAAATGTATACTTTAAAAGAATACTACAGCTAATGTAGTTCAGATATAATGTTTAACGTCATCCATGGTTGGGGTACAATATAAAGAACTAGCCTACACCTTTGGATGATAATCGAATGATATTTGGCGGAGCCAGTGGACCAAACTTTTGAACAAAAATGTGATAATTTTTATATTGCAACGAAAGTTTACATTTGAAATCTATTTTCCCCTATAAGCGAACTGTTTATGAAAGATGGACTTCTGGCCTTTTCATTGATACAAATTGGGATGCTGTATGTGTTCAAATACCTCATATATGGAAATTTTTTAAAAAATAATCAAAATTTTTACTGTTTTTACTGTCGTATATCTTACTTTACTTTATCAAATGGTAATTTGTGGTTTCTCTAGGGACATTTATTCACATAACGAGATTAGTTTGTATTCTGAATTCAATAAAGTAATACCTTCTAACGGACAGGTAAGTGCAATGTTTATATTATTAAATGATTCTAAAATAATAATTGATTGAAATGATATAAAACTAAGAAGGCATCATGATTTTTGCTAACAAAGAGCAGTATGAATTTGGAATGGAATTAGACGATGGTGTCATGGGTCTAGTTGATTCTGAAAGCTCTGATGACGTCAATACCAAACATCCTAGAAGTAATAGAAACTTCTATACCAAATCACGAAGATCTATCTTAAAAATTGCGAGCTGTATCTTTATTTCAAAAGACGGACAGACGGCCATGGTTATACTGACTTAGAATTTTACTCTGTTCGGGTCTTATTGCTTAAATGTGTACCCAGGATTGGGGAAACGGAATCGTTCGTAAGTTTTATATATAGCGCATTTAAAAAATAGGGCACAGGTGTAACCCGCTCCTCCGAAATTCAACAAAATACATAAATAGCCTACTTAAACCAACTGTGCATAATCTGAAAATTACATGGAATAAGTACTTAGGGTTGGAGATTCAACAACCGTTGCCTCGCAAATTAATTTTCTGACCGATACTTTCATAACTTGTACAAAAAAAGCCTTTTTTGAAAAATAGGGCCTGCCCCAGCCCCTCCGAAATTCAAAAAATATAAAGCCTATTTTCACCTCGGTTGTTCCTTGTATATTCTCTGAAATTTTCAAAAAATTTGGTTCAGCCGTTTTTGAGTCTATGCGGAACATACAAACATACGCACATTGTCTTTTATATATAAGATTTCACACAAAAGTTTTGGTCCATTAAACCCGCTTTATACTGCGACCTACAGGACAGCTACAAAGTCGGGTAAAAATTGTGGGTTTGGTCCATTTCACACCTTTCGATCATAACCAACATCTTATGGGGTCACTTCTGGTCGGAACCCGACCTCTCCACAAAATTTCGTGTCGATCGGTCCAAAATTGAGGCTTGTAGTTTTATTACAATTGTTAATGGATGGACGGACACACATAGCTAGATCGTTTTATCTCGTCAAGATATGAAAAATGGCAAGGGGAGGAGGTCTACGACGAATACTTCACGATGTTACACGAATATTGGGCAAAACAAACTTATAATACCCTTTCCACATTGTTTTGTAAAGTATAACTATTTTATTTTAAAAACGTCCGTAAATTGTAGGAAAAGGTCGTAAGTCCCTACAAAAATACAAAACTGTACAAGGAAAAGGTCGTAAGTCCAAAGACATCCAATTATCTCTCAAACGCGACGAAGTTTTATTAAACAAAGTACAGGTATTGAAGCGGAATAAATAAACAAAAAACACTGCCTTTACCACCATAATAAAATCTTTAATACAGAAAGCGCTGGCATGTTTTTTCTTCCTCCTGAAAAATTTTTTGAAAGGGACTTACGACCTTTTCCGACGGAGCAGACGATATGTTTTCTTATACCTTCCTTTTAAAATAAATAATGATTTTTAAAAAATATATTCTTGTTCCAAATTTAATTTTATATTTCTATAACGTGGATAAAATTTTGCCCGCAGTCGGACTCAGACTCCGACTCCAGCAAAATTGCTCGACTCCGAAACCATGGAGTAATTTTAGTCATTCGCTTGTATTCAAATCCGATTTATACAAGAATTATACAATGAAAACAAAATAAAGTCAAAAATTCAAGTACAAATTTGGCTCATTTGAATAGAACCGCCCTTTCAAAATTGGGTATTCAGAAAGATTGTGCTAGAATGCCGATGCATATTCACTCTATATTAAAAACGAAGTACTTTCAGTAATATTCAATATAAGTATATCCTTCCTGATGAGGAGTGTCCTTAATAATTATGAATGACTTGAGCGTCAATTTTTCTTACTCAAAATGCGTACGACAAATTACAAAGGAGTTTTAAAACATACATTTCCAGTAGTGAGAAGTATTTTTGGATGTCCGGAGTGGTAATTTCATCACAATTTTATAAAATTTTGTACATTATTGTGTATTTTTATAGTTGACCTTTGAACTGTTTAAACTTATTCTTTTTTGTTTGGCTTTAGGTCAGAATAATTAAAAAACATTTTTGGTTTTGTTTTTTATTTACTTTTTTATTCTTCCAATATTTCGACTTTCCTCGAAAGTCATCATCAGGGATTTTTCAATTTAATTTTGATTTGCAAAACAACGAACATTTCGACACATCTTCTTTCTGGCTTGAGTATTTTCCAACTGAAAATACTCAAGTCAGAAAGAAGATGTGTCGAATAGTTCGTTGTTTTGCAAATCAAAATTAAATTGAAAAATCCCTGATGATGACTTTCGAGGCAAGTCGAAATATTGGAACAATAAAAAAGTAAATGAAAAACAAAACCAAAAATGTTTTTTAATTATTCTGACCTAAAGCCAAACAGAAAGCATAAAATTGCATTCGCGAGTATATCAAATAGAGATATACAGTGTTTGGAGGATATAAACAGTTCGGCCCGAACATAACGCCTTTTCTTCTTTAAAGTACATATCCAGATATTCCATTTAAAAAGTATTGTATTATTGTAAGAAAATAATATTCATTAATATCATAAGAACACCAAAAATTTACTATTTTACTAGAAGTGATAGAGTCCATGAAAGCCAACACAAAATTCAGAAAATTACTTTAAAAAAGAGAACATTTTTCTCGGGGCCGAATGATGCAGTCTACGATTCATAGACTCCGATTCCAACTCGCAGTACCGTTTGAGACTGCGAAAAAACATAGCCAAAAAAATATCTCTAAAAAAGCTCGGCAACAATTTGGTCAAGTCCTGAAAAAATAGGTTAAGCCTGATACCTCAATGGTTGTTGTTCCCGCTTATTTTTATCATAATTGTACGATTAGATTTTGATGGCCTTAAGAACTTTCCAAAGACCAAATACTTCTGTCTGCACCGCGGAGGCAAACTTATAAAAATTCATAACTTATGTTTTCTGGAAAACAAGTAAAAAAGTACCAGTCGGGTTTGCCGGCAGATATATGCCTTCAACCTGTGTGAGTTCAGACTTTTATATATAGACAGATCGAATACGGCCAACATAGCCAAATTTTTTCTAAATTGTATAGCCAGGAAGTTTCAGAATTTCGTGTCCTTTTTGGACGACAATAATATCACAGCAAAAATTTGGATCCGATAGTCATTACGTAACCCTTTACAAAGTAATGTGAACAAGCTTCTTTTCGCATTACAAGTAATCTGAAAAGTAATGGGTTACTTCTTTAAAAATTTACAAGGTGAACCTACTTACTTTACTTCTCACTAAGTAATGAGGACGGTGGCACAGTGTGTGTGTGTGTCCGACTACCTACTTTTGGAAATCATTCCGTTTGATAGTTATGGTGTCAAGGCGTCAATTTAGTTGGTCGCGGTAAGATTTAGAGCTTTCGGACCACTCCTGGCATAACCATTGACTTACCACACTTATTTTGAACTTTTGTGAGGGATGTATCCGAAGATGTTGTCCCAAATAGACCCTCTTGGTACATGATATATGTACGTTTGGAAGTTATTTTAGGATGTTCAAAGTTTCGGTCAAATCGGATAATTGAAATTTTTGTGTAGGAGGTACATGAAAGAGTGAATCGATATAATCCATATTCGAACCTAAATGTATCTCGAAAAAATCGGTTTGGACTTTCGAGAGTTATTGTGCCCAAGAGTGGACCGATATGACTTAAAATTTGTACCGAATCTGTTGATCTGTTCGAGAGTTAAAATACGCTCGAGCCAGACAGACGGATGAACTGGGATAAATTGACTCCAAATCTTTTGACGCGGGTTTCGTCAAAACATATGATTAGTATAACAACAACATTACATTGATGAGGTACATTTTTATCGTTAGCCTAACGGCTGAGGGTAAAATATCACGGTCTTCTTGAATCAACGTTAAATGAAAGGAGCTTAAAACTGGGAAGTTTTTGCAATGTTCATACATGAGAAAAATCCAAAAACAAGAAAAAATCGCTATTCAAATTTTTAGGTTTATTTTATTTTAGGTTTATTTATTTTATCACTTTTTGATGCACAACAACAAGTTGATATAAAATAGGAATACAAAATTTTGATTAAGGCAATAAAACAATTTTTTAATTGGGTTTCGAGATATACTCCACGAAAAACCCTTGATATGTCGTTCATATTGTCAAATAGACATTTAATTTCATGTACTTCTAATCCGTACAATACTGAATTTGTAATCTTTACATTCATTACAAAATTCCAAAACACTGGCATGGCATAAAGAAGGAATTCAGTTTTACTGGAAGTTTCTCCCAAAAATAGTATTGAAAAAAAAAATATTAATATATCTTAGACAACATGTACAGTACAGAATTTTCAGTACAGAACCTCCAGAACAATATATATTTTCATTTGAAATTTCAAATGAACGTCCCTGAAGTTAAGTTCAAACACGATTGTAATGCATGGTAGTTGTTGTTTGGGGAAAAAAGGACTTGTCTTCGCGCGAATTTTTAACTTGATACCAAGACACGTCCTTTTTCCCCCTAACAACAAGTACCATGCATCAAACAACAACTACCATGCATCACAAAACATTTTACTTTCACAATCATATTTCCCTATACTTTTAGTTCCATATATTCCTTCCTCATTCTAATGACTAAGCTTTTTATTTTTATTTATTTATTTTTTTTTTTTTTTTTTTTTTTTTTTTGCTTAAAAACATTCCATTTTCTACATTCACTCCTAATTTGTACAAACTGTACTGTAGCCAATAATATTTTTTTCGATTTTTTGAATGAACACTTTCATTCTAACAGCCTGTTCATGTATGTCGACCGAAAGGTTTCTTGCGCTTCGGAAGTGGGAAAAATCATTTTCTGTTCATGTAAACACCTTCGAAACGAAAATCTATGCGACCGACAAGCCCTACGAAATAACACGTAAACGTACACTTTTCCATTAAATTTGGGTTTATGTATTTCGAAACGACTGTCTCTTATAGGAAGAGAATGTCAAAATCACTCACTTGCTTTGTAGCTGCCGAGTAGAATATAAACTCGCGAATAACACCGAAAATCTTAAAACAAATTTATGCAATACATTCTTGAAACAAAATAAAAATTTTACAGATACGTTTCGTTGGCGCTTTCATTCATTATTTTGAAGAAATCAATTAAATAAAATAATTCAAAATACAAAATACCGACATTTTCAGCCTGTTCATGTATGTCGACCGAAAGGTTATTTGCGCTTCGAAAGTGGAAAAAAATCATTTTCTGTTCATGTAAACGCCTTCGAAACGAAAATCTATGCGACCGACAAGCCATACGAAATAACACGTAAACGTACACTTTTCCATTCAATTTGGGTTTATGTATTTCGAAAGGGCTGTCTCTTATAGAAAGAGAATGTCAAAATCACTCACTTGCTTTGTAGCTGCCGAGTAGAACGTAAACTCGCGAATACCACCGAAAATCTTAAAACAAATTTATGCAACACATTCTTGAAACAAAATAAAAATTTTACAGATACGATTCAATGGCGATTTCATTCATTATTTTGAAGAAATCAATTAAATAAAATAATTCAAAATACCGACACATTTTATTTTTCAAACAAAACAAATCACACATATTCCAATATTTGTATGTATATGTGGATTTTGTTTTCATTTCTCATTTGGCTCTCATTTATGGAACATAGTTGTACAAATGTACATTCAAATTAGTAGTATTTCGGATAGGATACGTAACGGCAGTCGCACGATGGTTTGCGAAATACATGAACGCATTTTTAGACGGAAGCGATCCTTTCGTACGGGTTTCCGTGCGACATACATGAACAGGCGGTAAATTTAATGAAATTTCAAGACAAAATCTGAAATTTAAAATTAAAGAAGAAAGAAGAAAAACTAGCACCTAAGGAAAATATGATAGGGAAACACATGGTAGGTCCCGTCCGACAATACCTGTTTCTAACATGTTTTTGTATGATTGCAAACGGCTGGTCGAACATAGTATGATTTTCATACTATGATACTATTATTGCACAGAAAAAAACTGATTTCTCTTGCAGGAGTATCGAAGGCACCACGAAAAGGGACATGCTAGCCATTGAACCATGGCGGCACCCACTAGAGTATATGTTTTGTACAAAACGACAGTACATCCCCAGCAGCAACAAAATATACCAATCAACCATAACAGTTGAGGAGATTTAAAAAGAAAAACAAAACAACAGAAGTGTGACGCCAAATAAATGTAGAAATGTCAGAAATGAAAAGAGAATAGTGAAAACAACACGAATTGTATTGTTTATTATTAGTTATATCTGCTTCGATTGTTGCTTAAATTGCTGGAGGTGGTTCTAAGTATGGTTGTGGAGGTTCTGGCCATGGTAGTGCAGCGTTTGTTGGTGGTGGTGGAAGTGGTGGTTAATGTGGTAAGTTGTGGTGTTGCTTTTGGTAAGCATGTCATGAACAATGATTGAGTTTGGCACCATCACTTTCATTGTTGCTGATAAATAAATGTTGGCAACAAGACATGGAATGGCAACGCTTAGTAAAGTTGTTGTTTATTGTACTTGGATTTTTTTTATTCACGGCATCAATATTTTATCCTGGCGTTGATGATGATGATGGTGACGGCGGCAATCTACTATACTATGTGTTTATTCGGCCCGAAGCGACCAAATGTTTAGTCCGCACTATAGGGACTTGGGGGAACAAGTGTATCAAGACTCCCCAATGGAGCCAGTACGCCCAATGCGTATGTTTGTCCGTCAATATAAAAAGAAACGAATAAGAAAATAAAACACAATAGTTTTAGTAAATGGTTTGGCTCAACTGCCGATGTTTATTCAATGGTAAACAATATTACCTTTCGTACAACGATATGTACATGCAAGAGCTTACAATAAAGCGCGGGAGTTGCTTGCGATTCAAGCTGATCGATCTTCTCTTTTATTTATGTTTGGTTTATTAGTTTATGTTGACGTCTGCATGGATGTTTAAAAGTGGCGGTTGTCAAATCAATATTCGTTGAAATCTCTCATACTATTACAGGAGTGTAATAAATGGGCATGAGGAGATTTCAACGAATACACCTATGCAATTCATAGGTCCAATTTAAAGTTGTAGAATCAATTCTAACTTAAACATTTGCCGCCTCCCTTGAAACATCCAGATGTTTTAACAAATACGATAGAAAAGTATGTGTATATATGTAAGTATTCAGCATTAGTATGTATAATGCAGGCGTGAGCATAACCTTTTACATTTTTTCTTTCAAACGATTTTGATTTTTTTTTTTGTTTTTTTTTTGTTTTTAGCATTTCATTTTTTTCAAAAACATTCTTACATGCTAAACGATGGGCCATGAGGGACCCCGGGCCATTAGGGACCCCGCGGTAAATATGGCCATTAGGGACCATGTGATAGTCTTACAAACTAAACGATTGGGCCATTAGGGACCCCGGGCCATTAGGGACTCCGCGGTAAATATGGTCATAAGGGACCATTCAAGTGACTGGGCCATTAGGGACCCAGCTGTTGTGCAGATCACTATAGATCTGGCTAACGAAAGGGCCATTAGGGACCCTGCGAACGATAGTGCAACGTGAGCTAACGTTCGCCTTGTTTGGTTGGGCCGCTTTACAACGATTTTCCGTACCATTTACGAAAACGACAATTTATGTGACAGGGCCAGTAATGATCCACCCAAATGATGTATTTTGAGCGAGCAGCGAACCGGACGAAAGTCGAAGAGAATGATTTTTAATTATTTTCGGGTACAAGTCTGCTCCTATCAAAATATCTACTGAGCGCGATTCGCCGAATTGAGTATCTGCCAAAACTATATTCGACAAATCCGACTTAAGGTCCGAAGTGACCGAAAAGGTTGGAAGATTTCCCGATATGGAACCTACTACCAACGCCGAAGTCTCAAAAGTAGACGACCTGTCACTACGACTGCAAAGTTTCAATGAGCAGCTTTTACGACATGTAGCTGCGACAGTACTATTAACTCCAATGATTGTCGATTTCGTGGATTGAACCTGGAGTTTCAGATCCTTCTGAAGTCTTTCCGAAATGAGAGACGACTCAGAAGCGGGATCGATCAGCGCCCTAGCAGGAAAAGAAGCTCCCTGACGAACGATATTCACCAGCGCTGTTCCCAATAGAACTTTTCTTTCCTGCGTAACGTGGAATGATTTTCGAACTAAATTATCGACCGATGTCGACGGAGCGCTAGATGTAGACGAACTTGTGCTACAATTTAAGGTTCTAGGCCGAAAGGTGGAAGCTGTAGCTGACAACTTCGAACTTCTGGGAGTCACAATTTGACTCGGACTGCTCACCATAGAGCGATCTCTGTGCAATAGAGTGTTATGTCTCTGGTTGCACTTTCGACAGCAACGACTAGCACAATTTTTGACTTCGTGTCCCTTCCGAAGGCAATTTACACACAAACGATGCCTTTTGACCAATTTATATCTGTCCAACGGCGTACAATTTACGAACCGCTGGCAAACATTTAATTTGTGTTGTTGGTCTGTACAAAGAACGCAACAAGTCTTAGGAAACGAACGAAGAGGTGTCGAAAAGAGTTTGGGACTGGGAGAAGTGTGAGGAGAGGAAGTACAATATTGAGGAGACACTTTACAATTCGAATTATACAAAGCGCCAACACTTCTCATTTCATGCAAACACAGAAGAGTTCGAATTCTCTCTGTCAAGAATGCATCTAATTCTTTCCAAGTTGAAAGACGAGACTTATTTGTCACACTTTGCTCCCATAAAGCGAGTGTGATCTTAGGCAATTTTTGCAAACAAATGAAAACCACGATCGGATCCCAATTATCCGTAGGTATTTCATAAATTGCCATTGCCGAAAGGCAACTATTGATCCCGCAATGAATAGACTTAAGTCCCAAACTAGTTTCCTGATCCAACACAGGAAGCGAAAACAACGATTTCAATTTGCTGTTGACAAGCAATCGTGGATTATCATATGTGGAATTCAATTCATTCCACGCAAGGTCGAAACTCGTATGAGTTAGAGGAAACTTCGAGACGATTTCTCGGGCCTCACCACTAGTTTTACTCACCAGATGACACAAGCGTTCAATATCTGTCACCTGGGAGTTATTTACATAAACCGCACTAAAGAAGTCTCTAAAAGTGGACCAATTAAGAAAATTTCCATCAAAAACCTCAACATCCAAAGGAGGTAACGCAAGATTATGAAAGTCATCAAAATTTGTGGGATCTGCAACGAAGTTTGTGCCTACTCTAGGATTCCCAATACTAAATATTGTAGAGCTAGATACCTGTGTTCCCACATCACGAGAATGATGGGACGACAAACTCACGTTTTTAACATTTACGTCACAGGACTGTTTTTTCGAAGAAATATCGCCTGGATGTTTTGTTAAGTAATCTTCCGAACTACCCAATGTGTTCGGGGACATTTGAGCAGAACTACTAAATCTTGACAACAAACTATATATCTTTGAAGAACAATTTATATATTTTTGATGCGACTCCTCATAAATGTACTTTAGATTTTCGGGGTTTTCTACACGTGAGAGGCATTTTTGAAAAGTTCCCTGAAAGTTCTTCCACAATTTCTCAATTTCCTCACAATAAACTTCTAGGCCATAAAACTCAAGTTCGTCTTCCTTTAATGTACTGAAGTGTTCAGTGAATGTCACGATAGACTTGGAAGCACGAATTAATAAATATGGAGGAGTGAAAGCCATATTAGTCAAATCTAGGACAAACCAAACCAACAAAATGGTAAACGTAAAGTTTAACTGTTCAATAAATAATATAGTCAACGAAATGACGGATATGTAGTTCGATCTAACAAATAAGCCACCAATTGTAGCGGAATTTAAATCGCAAAAATTCACAATAAGGAGAAAATTTTAAAGCTACCAATTGTAGCGTGCTGATTAAAATCTGAAATTTGAGACAATATACAAAATCCCACAAATTACACCAAATTATTGTAACGAAAATCAACAATTAAAAGCAAGCAAAAATACAATTGACAATTGTTTATGAGCAACGAAATTGGCTTAGAATTCAGCAATAAAAATTTTAAACCACTATTTTGATTCTAATATTTGTAAATTACTATTTAATTTACACAAACTATGAATCTGGAAATAACCAAAAATGGCACTATGTGAGATAAATAGCAGTAAAATCCAATAATAAATATCTAATGTCAACCAAAAATTCACAAAATACTACCGAACGTAGTGTATATTTGTCCAAAAATGCAAGAGGAAATTCGAACGATATCAAAATTCCAGAAAAATAATTACAAAATTAGCAAAAATAATGGCTAAAATACGCTCTACAAAAGAAAAAGTCCAATTGACCGGTTGTAGGATGCATGCAATATTAAATATAAACAAATAACCACCGAATATAGTGTATTTGTGTCCAAAATGCAGTGAAAATTTCAAACAATATTGAAGTTCCCAGAAAGTATAAAATTGCCAAAATTCTGTTTAAAAAACACCCTACACAAGAATATGTCCAATTGAGCGACTGTAGGGTGCGAATTTATACAAATAGCCACCGAAGGCAGCGTATTTGTGCCCAAAAATGCAGGGAAAATTTCAAACTATATTGAAATTCCAAAAATATATAAATAACTCCCTACACAAGAAAAGGTCCAATCGACCGATTGTAGGGTTCACGCAATTCCAAAAATATTATTAAAAAGTTCCCTGACACCGATTTATTATATTTACTATAAAATATAATAATATGTGTCGCAGTACTAATTTACTGACCGGCTACTGTGTAATAATACACCGGCGGGAGACTGTGCAATAAAAACGGACACGACAGAAAGAGGAATTACCAAAATGCAATATTTATGCGTACATGCGTGTGTGTATATTTTTGCATGACAGCCACTTACTGACCGACTAGACGGTACGACAAAGCGACGATGCTGGAGTATGTAGATATACGAACGTGTGTTTATCAAAGCAGAAGGGACCACGAATAGGCCGTGCAGTGTAAATATGTAATCGATGTATTGATGAATATACGTTTGTATATTTACACTGCTAAAGCGAAACGAAATCAATGCAAATTAGAAATATTTTAGGGAATATTTTCTACACCTTTTGCAACAACAATAAGCAATAAGTAAAATAATTTTACAACGACGAATTAGAGAAAAAGAACGAAAAATAATGCTATATTTGTGACCCAAAAATATCTATTATTTTTGTTTTGACTTTCTTATTCCCGTATGTATGTACGTCTGTCCACGATTTGGACTTTGACCGATTGACAAAAAAGAGGGAATCTATGACGTTGTAAAACGAGATGGCCACAAACAAACAAACGAACACTTGTTTTTATTTATTTCAATGCTCACTTTGCACTATACGTACCAATAAAATAGTGAGATCCAAGGGGGTAGTGGACTGTATTTCAGTAGGATGATTGCTTCCAATTCCAATCTGGCTCGAATTGACCAAATGTTTATTCGGCCCGAAGCGACCAAATGTTTAGTCCGCACTATAGGGACTTGGGGGAACAAGTGTATCAAGACTCCCCAATGGAGCCAGTACGCCCAATGCGTATGTTTGGCCGTCAATATAAAAAGAAACGAATAAGAAAATAAAACACAATAGTTTTAGTAAATGGTTTGGCTCAACTGCCGATGTTTATTCAATGGTAAACAATATTACCTTTCGTACAACGATATGTACATGCAAGAGCTTACAATAAAGCGCGGGAGTTGCTTGCGATTCAAGCTGATCGATCTTCTCTTTTATTTATGTTTGGTTTATTAGTTTATGTTGACGTCTGCATGGATGTTTAAAAGTGGCGGTTGTCAAATCAATATTCGTTGAAATCTCTCATACTATTACAGGAGTGTAATAAATGGGCATGAGGAGATTTCAACGAATACACCTATGCAATTCATAGGTCCAATTTAAAGTTGTAGAATCAATTCTAACTTAAACACTATGATTGTCATAAAACATGCACGTTCGTCTTATTATTTATGGTACGATGCACTATAGATGTGTTTAAAGTGGATGAAGATAAATATATAGATTTATTTTGAAATATGTGGTGTTTGTGATGGAGTTGGGAAACATGAACTTAAAAGAGGTAGTGATATATGTGTGATTGGCCCCCCTTACCCCCTTCATTTTATTTGGTAGTAGGATTCAAATAATTACTATTTTCCTAATTTTTTAAAATTTGTCAATAATTTATCTTAAACATCGTAAAAAATTAATTATTTTTCGATTTTGAAAATGGATTAGCAATTATTGTACCAGCCAGACAAAAAACTAACGAAACTGGTGATCAAATAGCTACAGCTCGGAAATTATATAATTGGACATCCGAGGCATATAATCTACCAAATACTAAAGTAATATTTTCTTCAGAAGATGACTACTTAAATAAGAAAGAGGATTTGAGGATTTTGGAAAAAATCATTCAGTAATACTCACTAATGCTGGTACACTAATTGCTAAACCATTCTTAAAATCGCACAATACAAAAATGTTTAATATGTTTAATTTTAGTTTTTGTTGTTTTTTTCGACCTTTTTGATTTTAATAAAACAGTTGTATATTTCGTTGAGCTTTAGGCCATATTGTATTTTATTTATTTTCCAATATTTCGCAATTGATTAAATTGCATCTTCAGGGGATCTACAAAACATACTTAATATTAATATCACAGCTTTTTTATATCTAAAGACACCAACACATTACACAAAGAAATTGCTTACATGTAAAACTTAATTTAGCGTCAAGATTACTTAAAAACTATGACAGACTTCACCGTCATCGTCGACTGTAAATATTGCACTGGATTGCTTTACATATTGCACGATCTCTTCTGTGTTAAGTGTCGGTAGCAGTAGGCTGCGTTGTCGGTGTCGCTTTTAAAGTTGATTCGCTTTGTTGTCTCTAGGTTGTTTATATGTAGCATCTCCAACATCAATCGTTTATTGTAATTATTTTCTGTTTGTAGAATTTTAACTTTCTCAAAGTTTGGTACATGATTGTATGTCTTGCAATGTTCTGCAAGAGCTGTTTTTGGTGCTGTATAATTGTTTCTTAGTTTAATGTCTGATTTGTGGGCAGACATCCGAGTTTTTAACTTATTTTTGGTGGTACCCACATATAATTTGCCGCATTTCTCATCACTATTACCATCACATTCTATTTTATATATTACATTGTGTTTATCTGCATTATTTATCTTGGTTTTTGTATTAGTAAAGAATTTGTTAAGGGTATTACTCGTTCTTTGTGCTATTATATACTTGGTTTTATCGTACAAATTAGATTTTTGAAATCTTTCGGATATCTCCGGTACATAAACCATAGATTTGTATACTTTTTCAGTTATTTTTTCTTCGCCTCTCATGTGTTTCGAATTCTTATTGTAATTATTTATAAGATTATTTATAACCTTATTTGGGAAATTGTTTTTCGATAATATATCTCTTATTTTATTTTTGTTATCGTTGTGAAATTTGGTGTCGCTTATGTTTAAAATTCGGGTTACCAAATTCCTCGCAGTATTTATGACCATCTGCTTTGGGTGTTTAGAATAGAAATTTATAATTCTCCCGGAAGCCGTTGGTTTTTGGTACCAGTCTATCTCTAATTTTCTTGCTTTTTTGTATACCAGAGTATCTAAATATGGTAAGCATCCATTGCATTCCTCTTCCATCGTGAATTGAATATTCTTATTGAAACTATTAAGTCTTGTCAAAGTATCCAATATTGCATCATTCCTGAGTATCACAAATAGATCGTCAACATATTTTGTCAGTATCAGAGGTTTCGTCGTCAATTGATCCATACAGGTGTCAAGTAGTTTCTCCATCACTAAATCAGCAACTATGGGAGAAGCTGGTGAACCCATTGGCAGTCCTTTCTTTTGTTTGTACACCTTGTCATTATATTTGAAGTACCGATTTTCTTTAATGCAAAAATTGAGAATACGGAAAAATAGGCACTTAGTCATATTAGTGTATTCTTCGATTTCATTCCATCTTTCTTCTACAATTCTTATTCCCAAATCGACTGGTATACTCGGAAAGAGAGATACGACATCAAACGACATAACGAAAAATGGTTTGTTAATAAAACAACAACGGATTTCCCATTCGATGTAAAGTGGCTTCTCTCACTCGGAGATAAATTTGGAGATTGCGGACGGAGATGAGGTTATTCAAACATGGAACGAAAAAGAAAGAGAAGAAGTGATGAGAACAAAGTTCACAACAATGATCGATACACACATTAATAGAATGACAGAGAGTGGAAGAGACAAATGTGTAAACTGTACAGTGGAACATACCCGTGCTTTCTTGAAACAACATAAAGATATTTTCATTTTGAATGCAGATAAGGGAAATGTGACGGTGGCAATTAGTAAAAATGACTACGAACAAAGGATGAACAACATTATATCGGACATGATGACATATCAAAGACTAAGCAAAGATCCAACAACAAATTTAATAAGGAAGAATAATGAGCTTGTAGAAGAAATGTACAAACATCATATAATTTCGGCAATTGAAAGGAAGCAGCTAAAAACTGACGTGGCAACAGCGCCTAGAATATATGGACTTCCGAAAATCCACAAGGAAGGTTACCCTTTAAGGCCTATATGTTCGTCCGTCAACTCCCCCTCCATTCAATTGTGTAGATATGTGGTTAAGATTTTAAAGAACTTAACTAAGAATTCCAAATACAATGTGAAAGACTCGATAGAATTCAAGAATAAAATAAAAAATCTACCAATTAGTGAGAAAGATAAGATGGTATCGTTTGATGTCGTATCTCTCTTTCCGAGTATACCAGTCGATTTGGGAATAAGAATTGTAGAAGAAAGATGGAATGAAATCGAAGAATACACTAATATGACTAAGTGCCTATTTTTCCGTATTCTCAATTTTTGCATTAAAGAAAATCGGTACTTCAAATATAATGACAAGGTGTACAAACAAAAGAAAGGACTGCCAATGGGTTCACCAGCTTCTCCCATAGTTGCTGATTTAGTGATGGAGAAACTACTTGACACCTGTATGGAACAATTGACGACGAAACCTCTGATACTGACAAAATATGTTGACGATCTATTTGTGATACTCAGGAATGATGCAATATTGGATACTTTGACAAGACTTAATAGTTTCAATAAGAATATTCAATTCACGATGGAAGAGGAATGCAATGGATGCTTACCATATTTAGATACTCTGGTATACAAAAAAGCAAGAAAATTAGAGATAGACTGGTACCAAAAACCAACGGCTTCCGGGAGAATTATAAATTTCTATTCTAAACACCCAAAGCAGATGGTCATAAATACTGCGAGGAATTTGGTAACCCGAATTTTAAACATAAGCGACACCAAATTTCACAACGATAACAAAAATAAAATAAGAGATATATTATCGAAAAACAATTTCCCAAATAAGGTTATAAATAATCTTATAAATAATTACAATAAGAATTCGAAACACATGAGAGGCGAAGAAAAAATAACTGAAAAAGTATACAAATCTATGGTTTATGTACCGGAGATATCCGAAAGATTTCAAAAATCTAATTTGTACGATAAAACCAAGTATATAATAGCACAAAGAACGAGTAATACCCTTAACAAATTCTTTACTAATACAAAAACCAAGATAAATAATGCAGATAAACACAATGTAATATATAAAATAGAATGTGATGGTAATAGTGATGAGAAATGCGGCAAATTATATGTGGGTACCACCAAAAATAAGTTAAAAACTCGGATGTCTGCCCACAAATCAGACATTAAACTAAGAAACAATTATACAGCACCAAAAACAGCTCTTGCAGAACATTGCAAGACATACAATCATGTACCAAACTTTGAGAAAGTTAAAATTCTACAAACAGAAAATAATTACAATAAACGATTGATGTTGGAGATGCTACATATAAACAACCTAGAGACAACAAAGCGAATCAACTTTAAAAGCGACACCGACAACGCAGCCTACTGCTACCGACACTTAACACAGAAGAGATCGTGCAATATGTAAAGCAATCCAGTGCAATATTTACAGTCGACGATGACGGTGAAGTCTGTCATAGTTTTTAAGTAATCTTGACGCTAAATTAAGTTTTACATGTAAGCAATTTCTTTGTGTAATGTGTTGGTGTCTTTAGATATAAAAAAGCTGTGATATTAATATTAAGTATGTTTTGTAGATCCCCTGAAGATGCAATTTAATCAATTGCGAAATATTGGAAAATAAATAAAATACAATATGGCCTAAAGCTCAACGAAATATACAACTGTTTTATTAATATGTTTAAGATAACTGCAACAAAAAAAATGTTAATAGATACAACATATTATTTTTTTTTTTTTTTTGTAAAATAACATATTTTGCAAAGTAATATATAGGAAAAACTTTATTGAAAAATTTAAATTTTTTTGTAATTAATCTTAGTTTAATACAAAAAAATCGAAGAGTACAATCATTGACAAAACTTGAATTTATATATTAAATCGCGAAAAATGCATTCAAGACCACTGTGCAAATGTTTTTTCTATCTTTTTTTAGACAGCTGATAAAAAATAAAAAAAATACTGAAATGATTTTTCCTATTTGGACCAATATTAAAGAAGTTATGAGTATTTCTTTGCATATACTTTTTAGAGAATTCGACTTTTTCAAGGCGCGATATATCCTTTAGTCAAAAAATCTGAAAATATACTAAAATGTTTTGCTGACGGGCAACATCACCACAGCAAAAAATTAAGGAAATCAAAAACACCCATTTGAAAAAGTTCCCGACTTTACTCAGAAATCCCCATATACCATATAATATCATATATAATTTTGTTTCATACATCATGCCAATTAAAAGTGGTTTGATATTTAAATGGAATTAAAAATATTTTAGTTATTAATAGACATATTTTTGGCTTCTGATTAAATTGCAATCGAAACATATGACATAGGCAAAATTATGCAACAAATATTTCAAGAAAATGTTTGTATGTAAAATTTGTCTGTATCTTCTTTTCTTTTCAGACAAGTCAATAGAATAGAGAAATGGTTATACAGCCTCAACCTTCAAAATACCGGAAATCGGAAGGTACGGTACTATAGGGGCTATATGAAGACGTGGACACAAATTTCATGTGGAAAATTTTGTACCCCCAAGGAATACTCAAATTTCAGGTGGAAAGTTTTATACCTCTAATAATAATAATAATTGTTCCACAACATCCCATAGGGACAAGGGAGACTTCTCTCATATCAATGAGTGCACCCCGATTCATATTAGCTTAATGATATGGGACCTACAGTTTCGCCGAGTCCGAACGGCGTGTCTAAGACACCACTTTTGTAGAGAAGTTTTACATGGCTGAAATACTCAGGAAATGTCGCCAACATTACTGAGGGGTATTTTGCCACCGTTGAAAAGTGTTTTGATGTTGCCTGGCCGGGGAATCGAACCCACGACCTTATGTGTGCAAGGCGGGTGTGCATACCATTGCACCACGGTGGCACCCAAAACCTCTAATGAAGACTTAATACCAAATTTCAGCCATTTCGGAGGGATATTGCGGCCACAACCCTCAAAATACCAGAAATCCCGAGGTACCGTTCTATGGGGGCTATATGAACACGTGGACCTATATAGAGAAATTTCAGGTGGAAAGTTTTATACCCTCAAGGGTGACTTAATACCAAATTTCAGCCATTTCGGAGGGATATTGAGGCCACAACCTTTATATTACCAGAAATCCGGGGGTACCGTTCTATGGGGGCTATATGAAGACGTAAACCTATACCGAGAAATTTCACGTGGAAAGTTTTATACCCCCAACGAAGACTAAATACCAAATTTCAGTCATTTCGGTGGGATATTGAGGCTACAATTTTCAAAATACGGAAAATCGGGAGGTACCGTTCTATGGAGCCTATATGGAGACGTGGACCTATACTGACAAAATTTCGGTGGAAAGTTTTATACCCCCAACGAAGACTGTATACCAAATGTAAGCTATTTAAGAGTGATGTTAAGGCCACACCCTTTAAAATATGGGATTCCAGCAAAATTTCAAGGAAGGGGTTCCATGCGATGACGTGTTTTCATGGCATCTTTTGCATTGGTTCAAACGAAGTCGTGAAAGATCCGATCTTTTCATTAGCATTTGAACCAATGCAAAGGAAGTCGTGAAAGATCTGATCTTTTCATCAGCATTTGAACCCATTCAAAGGAAGTCGTGAAAGATCCGATCTTTTCATCAGCATTTGAACCCATTCCATCGATCCAATAGAGATCAATTTTGCGTTTTTATTTATACACATTTTTCTAAATATAAACGATTTTTTATTTACAATAGGCTTGATGTTGTAGGAGACTCGAAATCACAATCAACGTTGTTAAAACTCTCGTCGTAATGATAATGTCATTGCAAAAGGTGGATGAAAATGACATGCCACAGCATTGGTGGAAATGACATGCCAAAGCATTGGTGAAAATGACATGTCAAAGCTTTGGTGTAAATGACATGTTTTGGATCCAAAAATGAATAGCATCTTTTGGGGTCCACGCTCATATAAAATTCATCGATGAAGATGCTAAAATGATGACATGCCAGATCACTTTCACCCATGATTGAATGGCATTTTTGGCATCGAACATTTTGCTGGGATATCTCCCAAACATAATTTGCAGCAAACATATACATATTTGTTTGCAAGCAGTCCCAAACATAACATATGTTTGGGTCCTGCAAACAAATATATGTTTGGGTGCAAACAAATACAAACACAAAAGCCACAAAAAAAACAAACACACGCACCAGTGGGCGTTTTCTGAGAGCAAGGGAGCGTAAATGTCATACGGGCAAAATGTTCCACATCGAAATAATGGTTTTAGACCCTAAGTATGTTTGGACGAAATCTGTTTCAGACAAATTAGAGTCGATCTAGCAATGTCCCTCCGTCTGTCTGGCTGGCTGGTGCGCACGATAACCCTGGAACGGATGGCTAAAATTTGGCCTTACTAATATTTTGTCCAAACTTAGTTTAAGTTCGAAGATGGGCCATATCGGTCCACTCCTTCAGGTACCTGCCCCACAAAAGTGATCGATTGAAGGGAGTGATCGATTTGGTCCATACTTATAATATAATATAATAATAATAATTGTTCCACTAACATCCCATACGGGACAAGGGAGACTTCTCTCATATCAATGAGTGCACGCCGATTCATATTGGCTCAATGATATGGGACCTACTTTTTATTGCCGAGTCCGAACGGCGTGTTTTACGACACCACTTGTAGAGAAGTTTTTTCAAGGCTTAAATACTCAGGAAATGTCGCCAGCATTACTGAGGGGGAATTTTGCCACCGTTGAAAATTTGATGTTGCTTGGCCTGGGATTCGAACCGCAGACCTTCTGAGTGCAAGGCGGACGTGCTAACCATTGCACCACGGTGGCCTCCATACTTACACATCTTAATATATGTACTAGATATAGATCAGGTTCGAATATGGTATATATTTCTCGACTCCTTCGGTTACCTCCCACACAAAATGTCGGATTAGTTCACTTTAAGACCTGCGAATCACTTTGATTTTTGTTTATGCTACTTGCATTCGCTGCCTCAATTACTACGGTAAACGTTTTTCCGGGGCAAGTCCATACTTCTTGAGAAAACAGCGCGAAAGGTGTAAAAACCCCAATGCGCAATATGTAGTGGCTGGAGAGCACAATAACTCTCGAAGTAACCGATTTGGTCCAAAATTTGTCATTCGTCATATTTTGTCACAGTTTCAGTTCGAAGATAGGCAATACCGGTCCACAACTTCCAGTACTTCAACCGAATATTTAAAAAATGTCACTTAAATAGTATACACGATATCTCTTGAACAAATTTGGTTCAAACTTTGGATTCTTCTAATATTTTGTCCAAATTTAGTTTAACTTCTAAAATTGGTACCTCCCACACAAAAGTTCAACATTTGCGTCTGAGTGCAAGTAAAGATCTGTTTGGATATTATGTTTTCCGTGGACAAGTCTATGCTTACTGGTATACTGGTCCAAAAGTTATACGATGATCCACTGAAATGACTAGTGGGCGCGATATCTATCGAAAAGATATGACTCCCAAAATAAGATCCACTTCCATAATGGACTATGTCGGTCCATTCCATTAAGTACCTCCTCTGCAACACTTTTGAACTTTAATCCTAATCCACATTTTCGTCGGCAAGTTTAAATGTCCAAAAAAGGCCACAAAATACTGACCGTAGACGAAAGTTTCAATTCAAAATGGCTGAGTGTATATCTCTGTAAGCAAAGCCGACTGATACTTGTTTACTTGTTTGAAATATTTTTTATTTGTAACTTTTTAGTAAATACATTTTTGACCACTAAGAAGTCCATAAACAAATTTACAGAAAATTTAGGCCGAAAATGTAGATTAAAACTTAAAATTGCCTGAAATCGGGTGGTACCGTTATATGGGGGCTACACTAAAATCCGATCCCTGTGGGATGTTAGGGAAGTTTCCTTACAATTGGGAACTCCAAATGCCAAGTTACAGTCGATTCGGACTAAAAATGAAGACAAAATCCTCAAAACACCGGTGGTACCGCTATATGGGGGCTATAGGACCATATTGGTTTTGGTTTCATATTCATGTACATATTGTGATCCAAACCTGAAAAGTGTGCAAAGTTTCAGTTCAATTGGTCAACCGCAACTGTGATAAAAATGAGTTACTAGATTTGAACTAAACGGACACCAAAGCAAGTTAAATAAAACACTGTAATAAAAACACTGTAAAAACTGTAAAATCCAACATAAAGAAAAAACATTAGAAGATACTTATGTAGTACATTAATGCAATGGAATGCGTAACATCTCAGAATAGTATAGAAGATAAAATATATTTTATCAGATTTTAAAATCTCCTTGCAAAGAAAAAACTTTTGTAACCACACATACATTAATGGCTTTATGTTCAGAGTTTTTTTGTTGTAATTAAATAAACCATAAAATTTATAACATATTACATACACACCAAAGAGTACACATATACGCTGTATATGTCCCAACATATCTGTGTTCTCTGTTAAAACTCCATAAACCTTTATTTTTACAACCGCTTCCATTTCACAAAATTGTGACTGCTTTGAGATAACCGCAAAAAAATGAAATGTTTGAACTGCTTTCAGACTTCAGGGTATTGTAATAGATCCTTTATATTATTTTCTGCACAAGCAAACGTTCAAATATTCGTACAATGTGAACGTGGTTGTTGAGATGATAAACTATAAATACCGGCAGACAAGTTTGAATGCCTTTCTTGAAAAGAGTTTTAGCACAAACCTATACACAAACATTTACACACTATGGCAATCACATGTCCATACATACATACATACGTAGGTACCGGGTAAGTTTTATACTTTCGTGTAGAGAATAGCTGTAGCTTGCCGTATACGTGATAACTGATATTTAGTTAAAAACACGTTTAAACTGTCTGCACCACAATGAAATTTATATGGTGTGATGTTTCTGTCTACAGAAAATCTGACAAATACAATATTTGTGTCATATACACTGAAGTTAAAATAATGATTTATATATGTATGTAAATCGTAGACATTATGTGGACGATATTGATATTGTTGTTTTTTTTTTCATTTTGTTGACATGAAAATTATAGAGATTCAACATTTATGCGTATACGCAATAATTATACAAACACATTCTAATTTATAGGGATCATACGCCGTGAGGTACCTTTTTATTTCAAGGTGTTTTTGTGTATGACGGAATCTTGTATATATGAGGAAAAGACAAAATTTTTTAGTTTTCCGTCAAAAAATAAATAAAAATTTTTTTCAAGCTACACGAAAGATTTTTGGTACATTGGCTGAGAAAAAATTCCCATTCTCAAATCTGTTCGAGATACCAATTTCGGTTATTGCCAAAAAAAATAAAAAAATACATTTTTTAACATTTGTTTTGTTGTTTTATTTAGGAATTTATCTTAAACATCTTAAAAACATCTATGGTGTTCGATTTTGAATATGGACTAGCAATTATTGTACTAAGTTGTAAGAAAATAATTAAATTATCGAATAAAGAGTAAACCGCTAACTTTTAATTTCTAATAAGGTGAGCAGTTATTTACTTCCGATTTTTTATTTGTGAAAGTAAAATAAAGGACTATATTGTTTAGTGCCACCTTCATCTCCCTCACTCTCTCGTTTTCAATGTTTTATCCGTAAAATGTTTCTCTAATTTATTCGACTGTTAGCTGTCACAACAAATTGAAACAAAAACCACACACACACTTAATTTCAATTTGGATAAACCAAATAAGTAAAACCCCATGGGTTACATTAGTTCACATTAGTTACAAACCACTAGGTAGGTGGTAATCGTACAACCATCCATCCGGCCATCATTTCATGTTACTAAGCGTTTTCTTGATATATTATTGCTGTTTAAACAAATTACCGATAACAGCTTTAGGGTGAGCTTAAATATGATGTTTGCTTTATGTCATTACCATAATACACATACTGACGCTATATAATTTGATTTAGCATAAATGCAACATTAATCATTTCGAGTAGAAGAAGCAGAGGGAATATGCAGTTACGCATTGGCGGATGTACTTAAAAAGTACAAGGCCAAAATTACTGCCATACAGGAAATACGATGGATTGGGAAAGGCGTCCCAACAACACCTAAAAGTGACGCACTGTGTTATAGCTGCCATGACACAAAGCATGAGTTTGGTTGCGGATTTGTAATTGGTCGGAGGTTAAAACATCTGGTCTCCAGCTTCACCCCAGTGAATGAAAGACTTGCTACAATACGGATAAAAGCAAAATTCTTCAACATTAGCTTTATCTGCGATCATGCTTCAACCGAAGGAAGGGACGCACAGGCCAAAGATATATTCGATGAGTTCTTATATGATATGAACGTTGTGCTGCCCATGACGTTAAAATTATTGTAGGCGATTTTAATGTCAAAATTGGAATGTCTTTGGTCCAACAGTCGGGAAATTCAGTCTCCATAGTGAAACATCGAACAATAGAATGAGGCTTCGCAGCGGCAAAAAACATGGTAGTTACCAGTACTGATTTAAGCATCTCGATATTCATTAGGGCACCTGTGTCCAGATCAAAGAACAAGAAAACAAATTGATCACGTTGTGATACATGGAAAACATTCATCGAGCGTGTTGGATGTGCGATCGTTCCGAAGTGCCAACATAGACTCGCACCATCACCGAGTTGCAGCAAAGGTGCGTACAAGATTAAATGAAGCAAATAAGGTGCGAACAGACACAACTCGGAAATTGGACATCAGTAAGCTGCAATCACAGCAGATAGCTCATACGGCTTTGTAAAATTACTTTAACTGACACTCGATCCTCGGTTAAAATAGAAAAGAACCCCTACGAACAGTTTTATACCAAACGAGATTTAAGACAAGGAGACAGCCTGTGCAAACGGTAAAAGAAATGGCACAATATACACTAATAGCCACATGCTACTTGCTTATGCTGACGATATAGACATCATAGGACGATCAGTAAAAATGTAACTGATACCTTTGTGACGATCGAAGGAGAATCTGCTAAAGTGGGTATGGCGGTAAACGGCGGTAAGACCAAGTTGATGGTGTCGACGCGCATTGCGTTCATAGAGCTCGTTCCAAATATTGAAGTTGGCTCCTATAATTTTGAGGTAGTAAAAGACTTCGTCTACCTCGGCACCGCGGTAAATACAACAAACAAAATCAGTTGTGAAATAAAAAGAAGAATTATATTGGCTAACAGATGCTACTTTGGCTTAAGTAAGCAGTTTAAAAACAAAGCCTCATCTCGTCATACAAAAGTAACACTTTAAAAAACACGGATAATACCCGTGCTGATGCATGACTCCGAAGCATGAGTACTTGCACAAGCGGACAAAGCAGTGCTAGGTGTGCTTGAGAAAAAATCTTCAAAAGATCTATTTACCAATCCGCGTTGATGGTGAATATCGACGTCGTATGAACCACGAGCTGTATCTGCTATACAACGACACCAGATACAACGACTGCGTTGGCTAGGCCATATCATAATAATGAGCGATAATGAACCCGCTAAAAAAGGCGTATAAATACGGCCCACATGGCGGTACACGCAGAACTGACATGCCAAGAAATCGATGGAATAAACAAGTGGAAGAAGAGATGAAAAGGCGCGGTATTCCAGAAAACGAAGCAACAAGTAAAAGGAGATCTTTTCTTAGTTCTGCTTATAGAACAAATATTCTGTAATAGGCCAGCTAAGTAAGTATGTAAGTTTATTTTTAATTAATAGGGGAGGGTGTAAATTAATACATAGTTATATAGCAATAAATTTGCAAAAATTATTATTTTTCTTGTGTATTTTAGTAAAATATGACTATTTGAAATGGAGAGTAACTGCAAATGTTGTGTAATGTCCAGTACAATTCTTCTTTGGCAAATTAAATTGAACTTACTAGATTCTAAATAACCAAATTTTGCAACTAGCCACAATAAATAAATAAATAGTCTGAAAATATAGCTTAAATTCTCAAAATACCCAAATCGTGCGATACAGTTATATGGGGACTATATCAAAACATAGACCTATGTTCACAACTGTTGTTGGAGAAGATGTATAACCAATGAGAGACTCCAGTGTCAAAACTCAGCTTATTTGGTCTGAAATGTGGACAACATCTTCAAAATACCGAATATTGGGAGGTGCCGTTTTATGGGGACAATACCAAAACGTAGAACTATGTCCACAATTTTTGGTAGAGAATGTGTCCACTTTGTGTCCACTGGGAACCTCAAATACAAAATTACACCTAATTTGGTCGGAAAATGTAGCATAAATCCCACAAAGTACTGAAAATGGGGAGGTAACTAAAATGGGGTTTATACCTACGGTGACCAAT
Organism: Musca autumnalis; assembly: GCF_047663935.1. Taxonomy (NCBI): domain Eukaryota; kingdom Metazoa; phylum Arthropoda; class Insecta; order Diptera; family Muscidae; genus Musca; species Musca autumnalis. Next base: position 40,059,175 of record NW_027412088.1, on the reverse strand, counting down.
ATTTTTTAGTGAAAAGAGAGTACATATACGATGGATACTATATAAATTTCTGACTTATGCAACAATTCAAGTTGCAGACGCTATTTGGCATTTCCATTAAAAAGTTTGACACTTTTTAGCATAAACGTTCTCAGTACGGTTTGAAGTACCACCATGTGTTGCGAATTGAAAAATCAATTTTCCCAAAATTTGAATTTACTTGTGAACATTTTAGTCCGATAATTTTCTACAACATTCGACGTCGATTTTCACGCAACAGTGCATCGATGAAATCTTTGTATGGCGATGAAGCAACATCCAATAGCCCTGTTGAAAAACTGGTTTGATGAACTTAATCGTGGTCGACACAATGACGAAGATAGTAGAGTTGTGTCAAAGGAACTATATGGAACTATCTCGTTCACTTCGCAGTTCCAATGGCCCACATGTTATCTCTGAACAAACTGCGTATACCTAATATCACACGTTTCATGATGTTACTCATACGTTTTGGAACTACATAGTACAAGGTACTAGGAACTAGATTATTAGTGAAGGCCGTTCAAAAATTCGGTTGTGAAAGAAAACATTAAAGCCATGTGTAACCTAGTAATGCAACTTCGCTATGATAGGGTCACCATTGGACATTCCTACCACCAGCTTACATTCGATATTGCATTAACAGCTGGTGGTAAAAAGGTTTGTTTATGTTGGATTCCGTGTCAATCGGTGCAAGAAATTTGTATGAATCATGCTGGAGAATACTTTAGAAAGCAACAAGTAAAAAAGTACCAGTCCGCTTTGCCGACAGAGATATACCCGCAGCCTGTGTAAATCGAAACACTGTTTTTCCAAAAAAAAAAAAAAACAAGTAAGAGAGGGCTATAGTCGGACAGGTCGACCATGTGATACCCTACACCACTACATATATGAATTAACTCATCGCGTATTAAAACCGTTTTAAAATTTGATTTTGCGGCAAAGCGAATCATGCTGCAATGCATGTATAAAAATCCAATTGGACAATTAAAACCTTAGGGCACCATGTAATATGCAACAATGCAACAACTGGGAATGGGAAAATGTGGTTCTCTACACATAAACCATAATATATTAAGCAGTAGGCCCGTTATCTAGCAGACACTTTATTGCAATTTTCATCGAAGATCAGTAGTTCTATTTTCATATGTAGTCTACTTTGCCGGTATATGCCCTCCAGAAAAAAAATATGGACCAAAAATATTTTTTTTTTTGTATTTTTCATACAAATGTAATGGTCCATTTCACCCGCTAAATAATATCAGATCATCATCCAAAATTGTAGGCCTCTTCTACGACCTAAACTCTCACCTCATCCAAAATTTCGTCATTATTGAACTATAATTGCGACCTCTAGCGTGTTTATCATTACACTACAAACAAATATCAGGGTATATTAGGCTGTAACTATGTTATCTTATCATGTACACCAACACAATTGACATCAAGAGAAAGGTCAAGCGTTCCTCTTCCAAGTATAGTTTACTTGGCCGGAATGTCTCTTCCAGGAATAAAGATATAAGCTGTATAGTAAAATTTTTCAAAATTTTTACACAAAAGTTTTGGTCCATTTAACCCTCTAAATATTATCTGATCACCATCCCAAATTGCAAGCTACTTCTTTGTCATATACTCTTACCTTACTTAAAATTTCGAGACGATCTGACTATTATTGCGACCTACAGAGCATATACAACATCGGATAAAAATTATGTTTTTGGTCCATTTCACCCGCTAAATATTTCACGATCATCACCAATTAAAATAGCGATCTATTCTGATGTGAAACCGACCTCCATACCAAATTTCGTGACGATCGGTCCAAAATTGCGGCCTGGAGTTTGATTACAATTTATAATGGACAGACGGACACACGGACGGACGGACACATATCTCACAATCGCTTTATCTCGCCGAGATATGAATATTGGTACACCACATTGGGGGTCTCCGACAAATATTTCGCGGTGTTACATGAATTTTTACCAAAACAAACTTATAATACCCTTTCCACATAGTGGTGTAGGGTATAAAAACAAAACGTATGTATTTAGGGGGCTTTAAAATTTTTGGCCGGTTCATACGACAAAAACGTGGATTAGAATTAAAGTTGAAAAGTGTTGCGAATGAGGTTCTCTGACATAGTCCAATATGGAAATGAATCTTATTTTTGGAATCATATCAGTGGGTCATCGTATAACTTTATGACCAGTGTGCCAGGAAGCATGGACTTGTCCATGGAAAACAAAATATCGCTGTAGACAGGACCACAATGAACAGCATCGGTATTTCTAAAGGATCTTCGTACATACCCTGGACTGTACTTAGACACAAATATTGAACTTTTGTATGGGAGGTACCCTAAGGAAAGGATCGATATGGGCTACTTTAGAAGTAAAACTAAATTTGGACAAAATATTAGGAGATTCAATGTTGTGGACCGGTCTTGGCCATCTTCGAAATGAAACTACGTTTGCACAAACTATTACGAACGCAAAATTTAGGACCAAATCGGTTGATCAGTTTGAGAGGTTTTTTCGCCTTTCCGGCTGTTTTCTGAAGCAGTATGGACTTGACACTGAAAACACTTTCACCGTCGTAATTGGGGCAGAGTATGCAAGTTGCTAAAGTGAACTTTTCCGAACTTTTGTGTGGGAGGTACCCGAAGGAGTGGACAAATATAGTCCATATTCGAACCTGATCTATCTCTGGTAGATATATTTGGATGTGTAAAGTATGGACCAAATCGGTCACTCCCTTCAAGAGTTACCGTGCGCAAAAATTGTCCTAACATTATCGAACTTTTGTGGGGAAGTACCTGAAAGAGTTGTCGGATATAACCCATCTTTGAACCTAAACTAAATTTGGACAAAATATTACGAAAGCCAAAAGTTGAACCGAATCGGTTGATCCGTTCGGGAGTTATTGTGCGCCCTGCGAGACTGACGGACTTGTCCAAATAAACTCCAAATTGTCTGAAACGGATTTTCTCCAAACATACTTGGGGTCTAAGACCATTATTTCGATAATTTTGCCTGCATGAAAGTCATATCATAAATGCTGGGGGTATAACAAAATTATTACAATTTCTCTGCCTATACTTCCATTAGTCTATGGCAATACTTTAACACAAAACTTAACAAATGTGAATGCTTCTATTAACTAAAACTTGCCTTCCAAAACGTTAAAACCAACAGAAAAATCAGTGAATTTCATTTAAACCGAGAAAATATTTTGATTAATTTCTGACTTGGGTTCTCTGATTTCATTGGATTACCTATGTATTCAGTTGTATTTCTAAAACAAATCAAACATAGAGGACATAGAAAACGCTGGTACGACCTTATTTATGATTGTCAATAACATGATAATAAATAACCACATATTCCAAATGTAATTGTGACCAACATAAACAAAACGATTTATTCGTTTATATTATGTCAATAACAGAATGATAAAACATGTTTACCAACCAAACAAATTATAACCTTTCCTTCCTTTTCATACAGTCGGCTAATAATTCTAATTTGACTGCCAAACACGTGTAGTGACTGGTCTAAATAGCATTTTTGTATTTATTAGTATCCAAATAAAAAACACTGTATACACTTGTATACTATGGAGTGAATAAAATAGCCGTCTCTATTTAAAAGATACTCAACGTATACTGAGATCTCATAGACACCTCAATAAATATAATTCAATTGTCATGAAATGTTCTGTCGACACCCGTAAATAAACAAAGTTATATACAATAAAAACAACACCAATGCCAACATAAAACCCAAAAAAAACATACATACACGCTCATATATGCTATTTACGAACTGACGAGATCCTAATATTGACACAATGAATTTTTTATGAAATACACACAAGTTACCATGTTTTTTTTTTGTCTTTTTGCTTGGTTTTTGCTCTTGTGAGTATACTAAGTTGAAGTGTGATTCACAGTAGATCTAAGTGTAAATGGTCAAATAAAAAACTTTTTTTTAGAACAAGTACACTTAACAGGTTATGAGGCCATTATTTTATATAAGGTAATTCTGGCTTATGGCTATAGACTGTAATACACTTTAATACGTTCGTCTAGTCTTGCAATCTGTCCGTTTGTGTGGCAGGCTGGGGCGTACGATAATCTGATTTGGTCCAGGTTCGATTATAAGCTATTTCGGCCCACTCCTTCCGGTATGTTCCCCACAAAAGTTCCAACAAATTTCGCTTTAATGCAGTTTAACAATATCATTTATTTCTTGCTGATGTACATACTTCCGAAATATGGTCCTACAGCTCTTAAAACCCTATTGCCACCAAACAAAAATGACTTCTTCACACGATAACGCTCTAATGGAGCATATGGTGTTGCCCAATTTTTTCACATAGTGAAAAGGTCACCTAGGTAGGGCACCTACGAAATCTGTGTTTTCACAAAAATCCAGGAACTTGTCTTGTTCCCTTTTTCATCCCAAGTGAACACTGACTTCACCATGTTATTACCTGGGATGCTGCCTATAACTAGAGTTGGACAATCTCGTTCAATTGAACAATCCGGATCACTGTCCTCGTTCAAAGACGAATGAGTAACATCATAAAAACCAACGTTTGAAATTAAGTATACGCAGTTTTGTCAAAGAAATTACCAGTGTCCATTGAACGAGATAGTGATCCGGATCGTTCAATTGAACGACATCCCTTAAAGGTAGTGAGTTAACATGTACCGCTCGTTTGCCCATAACAACTATAAAAACTTGGGTTGGGATTCGGGTTTGTAACACACCTCAATAAAAAACACTCTACTATGAAATAAGTAAAACTTTTTATATCCTCCAACATAAAATATTCTGAACTAAAACGGAATAATTATTTCTCTCCTGTCCACAATTTTAGGCGGAGATATTTTGTGACCACTGATACCTAAATACGGTAAAAATGTATATAACAAGTAAAACAGTATCAGCCGACTGATATATAAACTAATCCTAAAAACGTGGTTAAGGATTAAAGTTCAAGAAAGTTGCGGAGGAGGTACTTAAAAGAATGGATCGACATAGTCCATTATGGAAGTGGATATTATTTTGGGAGTCATATCTTTTCGATAGATATCGCGTCCCTAGTCATTTCAGTGGGTCATCGTATAACTTTTGGATCAGTATGCCAGGAAGCATGGACTTGTCCAAGGATAACATAATATCACTGTAAACAGGACCACAACGAACAGCATCGGTATACACACAAATGTTGAACTTTTGTGCGGGAGGTACACTAAGGGGATGACCTTTTTAGAAGTTAAACTAAATTTGGAAAAAAAATATTAGGGGATCCAAAGTTTGGACAAAAGTGGTTGCCAAATTGGTCTTAATGTGAACTTATCAAAAATTTTGTGTGGAAGGTACCCGAAGGAGTGGACAAATATAGTTCATATTCGAACCTGATCTATTAGGATGTGTAAAGTATGGACCAAATCGGTCACTCCCATCTAGAGTTATAGTGCGCACAATTTTACCGAACATTTTTGAACTTTTGTGGGGGAGGTACCTTAAGGAGTTGTTGTTGTTATAACAGTGTTTTATTATTATGTTTGTATGTTCATTATCCAGTTCAATCTGGCTCTGGGTCTATCTCCAGTTCCGGGAAGGTGGCTAGAGGTTCTCTTCTATATTGTTAGACCGCCGTCTCTAGAGCATGAATATCCTTCTTGATATGCCTGGGTGTATCGGTGGCCAGCAGATGGTGATTGGGATGGCTCTCACGGTAACATCCGAGCAAGTACTGCAAGGATAGCATCTCATTATGTTGTCGTACCGGAAGAATCTTTGCCTCCTCATGTAGATGGTCCACTGTAGATTTGAGGAGGCACCCTGTTACTGTTCTCAGTGCGGCGTTCTGACAAATTTGAATCTTATCCCACTGCGTGTCACATAAATTCGGGGACCAAACTGGCCCCGCATAGCTTACCACAGACCGACCTATCGTTTTATACGTGGTCTACAAGGTGTCTTTATCTGCAGCCCAAGTGCTGCCGGATAGGGACTTGAGGGCCTTGTTCCTACATTTCAGTTTATCGCCGATAGCTGTGGCATGCGACGTGAAAGTGGTGTCGAATGTGACCCCTAGACCCCTAGTTGTGGTCGGAATTCTGCTACCATACTGATATTCATATACTGCGCCGTCCATGTGGTGAACAGAGTGGCCGTCGATTTAGTGGCAGATATCTGCATATTCCTCGCGTGGAAAAAATTGGTAAGATCGGTTAAATAGGAGTTCAGTTTCTCACAGATGTCATCAGGATAGGTAGCTAACATACGTTACGATCTCAATGCCGTCTTGAGAGGGCGGAATACAGGAAAGGTATAGGTTAAACTGTTCCGAAGATATCACCCCACCTTGGGCAACTCCCTGTTGCACTCTACGGGGCTTGGATTTCTTGTTCCTGAATTGCACATACGACTGGCGACCACACATATAGTTGATTATCCAACGTTTCAGACTTGGCCGGAGGGTTGTCTGCTCGATGTCCTCGAACAGCGTGGAGTGCTAGACAGTATCAAAGGCTTTTGATAAGTCAAGCGCCACCATCACTGTTCTATCACACGGCCGCTCCTTGTTGAGTCCTCGACAAATATGTGTGGAGATGGCGTGCAGCGCTGTTGTCGTGCTGTGCTGCTTACGGAATCCATGCTGATGATCGGCAACTTGATAGCTATTTCTAATGCTGGGGAGGACTAAGGCCGCAAGGGTCTTCGCTACAGGTGACAAAAGCGAAATCGGCCTGTACGAGTCACCTTTGCTGGCATCCTTGTTGGCTACAGTAGCGGGACCACCCTGCCCATTTCCCAGACTTCGGGCACAATAAGGGTGGCTAGCGACAGGTTGAGAACTTTAGTGAGATACTCCACTGCCGGCTCATCCAGCTGTTTCAACATTACCATGGAAATTCCGTCAGGGCCCAACGCTTTGGATGATTTAGCGTCCCTGATGGCATTCGCAACATCATCCATCATCCTCGGCAGGAAGAGATCTATTACGACATAACACTCTTCTCTTCGCCCTGTCAATCTCGGGGTGCTCGACAAACTGTCGATTAAAGTAACTTGCACACCTATTCGGGTCAGTCAACGTAACGTAGCCAAACGTGACTGAGGTCCTGTCCTCCCTCCTTCCGGGGTTCGAGAGTGACTTAACTGTTGTCCACAATTTACTTATTCCGGCTCCAATGTTGCAACTCTTCAGATGATTTAACCACTTGTTCCGCTTGCGTTCGCTGACCAGCCTGTTAACTTCCAGTGTCAGTTACCTGACTCTGGGGTCGTCGGGGTTGGTTCGACGAAGCTCATCACGCTCATTTGCTAATCCCGTCGCCTCTGCTGGGAAATTTGGTCATACTTCGGGTATTCAACCACCACGTCCTTTCCGCTACCCGAACATCTGAAGGATTAGGCTATTCTCTCTGAACTCTCTGAAACTCGGCCAATTAGCTTTCCCATGATTGACGAATGTGCGGCGTTCAGTGGTGATGAAACCGGGTGGTCTGCTGATGGAGACAATTATTGGGAGATGGTCTGATCCAAGGGAAATGACAGGTTGCCAGGTGACGTCATTTGTCAGACCAGGTGACACGATGGTTATGTCTGACGAACTGTGACACGCTCTTCTAATTCTGGTAGGGGCGTCCTCATCGACCCAGCAAAACGTAGAACTATCAATCTGCTCAGCCAGCGCTATACCCCTATGGTCGTTTCCTAGGGCCGAATGCCACATCTCATGATGCGCATTAGAGTCCCCCAGGACCAGACGATTATGACCTTCCAAAAGCGGGCTAATGTCAGTCGTATAATCTGAGATACAGCTATTTCTCGGCGGGATGTATACGTTCAGCAACTCTATCTCGGCAGTTCCACACCTGATTGCTGCCACATACATTCCATGTACGGGTCGTTAGAGGCAGGCTCTAACGAGATAGGTCTGTATTGAACAGACTGATGTAAGAGAAAAGCTAATCCCCCACCTCCACATCTGGTGCGATCCTTCCTTATTACGTTGTAACCATCACAACATACTGAGCTATGGTCATTCAGCATGGTTTCCTGCACCGCCGCAACTTTGATCTTCTTCCGATTCATAAAGGTCACTATTTCATCGAACTTACCCCAGAGCCCATTGCAATTAAATTGCAAACAGGATACATTTCCTGGGGTTGGAACAACAACGGCTGGTGTTAAAAGCTGCGCGTGCGGCTGCTGTTGGGGGTACTGCGGGGGAGTTTCGTAATCCGACGACGAATGGCTTTCGTAATCTGACGACGACTCACTGGGGGCTGTGTTCGCGCAGCATGCAGCAACATAGTCCCTATCGTAGTCCCTCGCGTGGACAAGTCCACAGCAACCACTTAAATGCACCCACTCCTGACATCTATTGCATCTCACCGAAGATTGGATATGGGTGAAGATGCCGATGTGAAAAACCAATCAAAAATATATTGGTCCTGGGTTTTCCTCCGTCCCGGCACGGACCAAAAGAATCCGGAGCAGACATTCCGGGATATGCCGCTCCCAGCACAGAAAAACGAAACAAATACAAACACATGTACACTGAGGTGGCAACCGCTGGCCGGAACGCTGATGTTGTGTGGTCCCGGGTCAATCCGGTACAGAGAACCCGCTGCCGTGGGAGTGGGCCGACATGGCTTATCTTTGAACTTAAAATAAGTTTGGATAAAATATCTTGGCTTCAACCACTACACACTCATAGGGGTTTTTTGCACCTTTCGTGTTATTTTCTCAAGAAGTATGGACTTGCCCCTGGTGAAACTTGTACCGTCATATGGGGGACAGTGAATACAAGCTGCTACAAAAAATCAAAGCAATTCAAGGGCAGGTCTTAAAGTGAACTTATGCGAAATTTTGTGTGGGAGGTACCCGAATGGATCGATTGAGTCCATATCGGAACCTCATCTAAGGCTGGCAGAAATTTTACGATGTGCAAAGTATGCGCTAAATCAGTTACTCCCTTCAAGAGTTATCGTGCGCACAAATTTTAAGAACAATTTCGAACTTTTGTGGGGGAGGTACCGGAAGGAGTGGACCGATATCGATATCATCTTCGAACTTAAACTATGTTTAAACAAAATATTATGAAAGCAAAAGTTTGGACCTAATCGGTTGATCCGCTAGAGAGATATCGTGCGCTCCAGCCAGCCAGACAGACGGATAGGCAGACAGAAAGAAGGGCGGACATGGCTAAATCAACTCCAAATTTTCTGAAACGAATTTCGTCCAAACATACTTGGGGTCTAAATCCATTATTTCGATGAGGCACATTTTGCCCGTATGAAGCATAAATGCTAAGGGTATAAGAATGTCATTCAAGCGGTCGGCACCTTTATATGGGGCAATATTAAAGTGTGGACCTATATTAACAATTTTTGGTGGAGAAGTTTCGTAAATACTGGGAACTTCAAACGGGAAACTACAGGTAGTTCGGTCATCAAATGTAGTCAAAATCTTAAAAATCCGCAAACACGTGGACCAATGTTGACAGTTTTTTGGTCAAGTAGTTTTGTGAACAATGGGAACCTCAAAATACAGGCGTTTGATTAAAAATGTTAGCTATACTCCTCAAAATACCGAAAATCGAGAGGTACCGTTCGATGGTGGCTACGCCAAAACGTGGACCTATGTTAAAAGTTTTTGGTGAAGAGGTTTTGTGAGCATTGGGAACTTCAAACAGCAAACTACAGGTAGTTCGGTCATCAAATGTAGCTAAAATCTTCAATATACCGAAAATCGGGAGGTATCGTTATATGGGGGCTGTACCAAAACGTGGACCAATGTTGACAGTTTTTTGGTCGAGTAGTTTTGTGACCAATGGGAACCTCAACTGTCAAATTACAGGTGTTTGATTAAACATTTTAGCAATAATCCTCAAAATACCTAAAAACCGAGAGGTACCGTTATATGGTGGCTATGCCAAAACGAGGACCTATGTTAAAAGTTTTTGGTAAAGAGGTTTTGTGACCATTGGGAACTTCAAGCGGCAAATTACAGGCATTTCAGTCATAAAGTGTAGCTAAAATCCCCAAAATACCGAAAATCGGGGATATCGTTATATGGGGCCTATACGAAAATATGGACTTATGTTCACAGTTCCTGGTGGAGATATTTTGTGATCACTAGGAACATCAACTGTCAAATTACAGGCAGTTCGGTCAAAAAATTTTGCTAAAATTCTCAAAATACCGAAAATCGCAACGTACCCTTATATGGGGGCTATACCAAAATCTGGACCTATGTTGACAGTTTGAGGTGAAGATATTTTGTAACCACTGAGAACCTCAAATGTTAAATTACAGGTAGTTCAGTTAAAAAATATAGCTAAATTCATAAAAATACCGAAAATCGGGAGGTAACGTTATATGTGGAGATGCTGCAAACACAGTAGATATCACAAGCCTACGCCACTCAAATGAATCACATGATGGGAGACGGCACTACCTGTCAAGATAATGTGGAACCACAGAGGCAAAGACTAGCCAGGTCAATCTCTTCAAACTGCCGCAAAATCTAAACCACCAGCTGAAAATCTATGGTACGATCAGGAGTGTCGTAAGGCTACTGAAGAGAAGAACGCGGCATACAGGAAAATATCGTGAAAAGAGAATAAATAGGAAACTCATTTTCATAAGGAAGAAGAAAGAGTCGAAAAAACGCGAGCGAGAGAAACTGTACGATGTTCTGTAGTCTGAATGAAGTCCGAAAATTTTACCAGATGGGAGACGGCACTACCTGTCAAGATAATGTGGAACCACAGAGGCAAAGACTACTTGTAATTTGACAGTTTAGGGCCCTAGTGATCACAAAACATATCCACAAAAAACTGTGAATAAGACCCATAAAACGGATCCTCCCGATTTTCGGTGTTTTGAGGATTTTAGCTAAATTTTTTGTGGACAGGAAAGAAAATAATTATTCCGTTTTACTTCAGAATATTTGATGCTTTTTACTTGGGTTACTTCGGCACCGCCATTAATAAGACAAAACAACATTCGTTTCGAAATAAAAAAAGAACAATATTGGCCAACAGATGCTACTTTGGTCTAAAAAAACAGTTTAAAAGCAAAATCAGGAGACACACTCAACTAGACACTGATACTACCCGTACTTATGTATGGATCCGAATTATGAGTACTTGCAAAAGCACATCGATGAGTTTTGAAAGATTTGTTGGCCAATATGCGTTGTCGTTGAATACCAACGACATATGAACCATGAGCTGAACCAGCCGACCGACATCGATATAGTAAAACTAATGGAGCTATAACGATTACGTTGGATGGTCATGTCAGCAGGATGGTTAAATATGCTCCCGCCAGAAATGCATATGAATACTAGCCACTTGACGGTATACGCCCCAGATGAAGGACAAAACTCCGATGGATAGACCATGTTGAAAATGATGTCACAAAACATGGCATCCAAATTTGGAGAAGTAAATGAGATGGTGCGTTTGGAAATTTATTGTTATTTCGGCTTATGGAACAAACTGTTCTGTTTAGTATAAAAGTCATCTAAGTGGATAAGTAAATATTGACAGGACATATCTGAATAAATTTATTAGCAACGTTTGATATTGTTTCGGACCGTCCAAAATTGTCAAGATCAAGGCGTCAATAGTTCCAAACATTCGGATAAATTTTCGGATAATTTTGAACCCCCCCTTAAATTTTTGAGCAAAAAGGATTTCAGTTGTGAATCCAATATTCGATCAGCACGTAGTTTAAAATCTCAATTTCTAGCCGATGTTCTGCCTCACACGGAAACTGTGTTTGAAGGGTTAAATTTTGAAGAAATGTAATGGTGAATAACTCAGGAATATAAGTTCCCGGACGATGTTCATAAAAATCATGGAATAAGGAGAAAACCTTGATTTGAAATCAATATGTTTTATAAACGTCAGGACTTGCATTTGCTTCTTTTCTTTATGATACAAGTGAGGCAATGCCAACTGATACTTTTTTAATTGGTCCATATTTGCATTAGGCAATTTTCCTTGAGGCAATTGTCAGTTTGATGGAGAGAGAGGTGAGGCATATGGTAACCCTTTGTCTCTCAGCCTCTCATCGACAAACTGACAATTGCCGCAAGATAAATTGCCTAATTTAAATATGGACTTGTTTTTTTGTTATTTTCTAGAAAAGTTCAGTGGAAATATTACTTCAACGAAAAGCTCAATTGGGGGAGTTCATGGAAATTGTACAACTATTAAATGTTTACAGAAATTTTCTTCGAATCATAATTAAAATATAAATTCTAAAACCACATGAAAATGTTTTCTATACTGTTGCAGAGAGAGAATATAATATTTCTGCTCCATTGCGGCAGAATATAATCGTTTGAAATTTTAAATTTTGTTCACAGATGTTACTTCCATAAAATACCTTCCTTGAGGGTAAATTTACAAATATTAATTGTTTTGAAGATTTTTTCTTCGAAACATAACAAAATTATCAATTCCTTTGAATCACTGTTCATATATAGTTTTTAATAAATTTCGTCATATGTACATGTGATTGTTACAACCCACATATTCTGGATATGGACATGTACTTAGAAATGTTTTTTTTTTTTTTGCCAAGAGATATTTACAAATATATTTATGTATGTTATATTACATACAACCACACATGCTTTCAGCAAACCAAATTTACACAGATTCATTCATATTCATGTATGTATGTATGAATGTTTGTATACATACTTGTGGTTGTCGACTCACTGTCTTCTTACAATGAATGTACAATGCCATGGATTTTCTCCTAATCAAAGATTTATGTCAGACATGTAAATCGAACATGTTTGGAGACATGGTATATTTTCAATATCAATCTAATCATTCTCCAATGACAACAGTATAGCCCCAAGTCGAAGATTTAAAAATTTCATATGAAATGAAAAACTTTTCGTTTGTAACGCATAAACCAGTGGCGTAGAAGTATCTTTTTTCTGGCAGACAGGTCAAGTTCGAAGATGGACTATAATCGTGTTTTGGTACAGCTTCTATAGAATTAAAGATACAAAATCAACGTTGTAGCTGTTTTACTTTTGGCATTTTTTATACAATCATCATTTATGCTAACGAGGGTCTCATCGAAATAATGGTTTTGGACCCCAAGAATGTTTGGACGAAATCCATTTCAGACAATTTGGAGTTGATTTAGCCATATCCGTTCGTCTATCTGTCTGGCTTGCTGGAGCGCACAATAACTCTCTTTGGCTTTCGTAATATTTTGTCTAAACTTAGTTTAAGTTCGCAGATGGGTTATATCGGTCCACTCCTTCCGGTACCTCCCCCACAAAAGTTCGAAAATGTTCGACAAATTTTTGCGCACGCTAACTCTTGAAGGGAGTAATCCATTTGGTCCACACTTGCAAATCGTGATATTTCTACCAGACTTAGATGAGGTTCCAATATGGACTTAATCGGTCCACTTCTTCGGGTATCTCCCACACAAAATTTAGGAAAAGTTTAGTTTAGGACCTGCTCTCGAATCGCTTAGTTTTTTGTAGTTCAAACTTGTATTCACTGCCCGCCATACGACGGTACAAGTTTTATTAGGCGCAAGTCCATACTTCCTAAGAAAATATCCTGAAAAACCACTATGACACCGTGTGTAGTGGTTGCAGCGCAAGATAACTCTAACTTTTAAACGGATCTGCATATTCGGTCCAACATTTGGCCTTCGTAATATTTTGTCCAACCCCCAACCACCCTCATACGTTAGAAGATGTTACCCACGCCTGTAGGATAGCAGCAGAGAAAACGATTGGACTAAAGAATAGGGAAAAAACCATGGATTAGCCCTAGAACATGGGAAGCCATCGAACGAAGGAGAGCACTTAAAAAGGATCTAATGAACACAAAAAATGCTGCAGAAAAACTTACCAAAAAGCAACAATATACGGAAGCTGAAAAACGAGTCAAGCAATTTGCAAAGGAAGACAAAAATAATTTCATAAACGGAGTGGCAGCAGATGCTGAAATCTTTGCTCGACGTAACAATCTGAGAGGAGTTTATACTGCAATAAAACAAATCACAAACAAAAGGCCAAACATACCGCCCCTTAAGGACACAAACGGACTCCCTCTTACAACAATTGAGCATCAACTTACACGTTGGACCGAATTTTATAAAGACGCCGATGATAACAGTACTGTCCAATACCAGCCAACGGAACAATCCAGAAACAGCCCGCCGCACAACATAAATGTAGCAGAACCAACGAATGAGGAAATATCCAGCGCAATTTCAAAACTCAAAGGCATAAAGCCGCAGGACCTGATAATCTACCCCCGGAACTTTTCAAATACGCCGCAGATGTCTTAACCCCCATACTACAACCCATCGTTAGCGAAGCATGGATCACTAACAATATACCATCGAAATGGAAAGAAGGTGTCATTATCACAATTCCAAAAAAAGAAGATCTAAGCTCATGCGAGCTCATGGAGGGGAATCACTCTCTTAAACACCATCCAAAAGGTTCTAGCCTTTATAATACTTGACCGATTCACACCAGTTTTAAACCCACAATTGAGGCGCGAACAAAACGGTTTCCGACTAGAGGTGGGCGCGTGTCGTGCCGTGAGTAGTGCGTGTTCGTGCCTTCTCGAAAAACGCCGTGTTTGTGCGTGTCGTGCCGGAATACATTTTTGGCAGTGCGTGATCGTGTTTTTTTGTTCGGCACGGTTTTGCACGACACGACTAAACACGACCTGCACTATGTGACACGATCGTGCTAAATTTTTGGTCTCCCTTTAGAAGTCGTGCAAGAGACCATACTAAACACGAAAATCGAACAAGAATATAAAACCGACCAATATATTCCTGAAATTATTTGCTTCGTTTTTGTAGTCTGGTACTTATTGTCGTTTTGTTATGGAGAGACCAGAGTATGAGTGAAAAAAAGATTATGGACCATTATTATATGTGTTCTTTTACCATCTGATGGATTTGAAAACGCAAAATAAGCCAATTTGGAAGCATTAAAAAAATTATTTTTACATTGAAAGTTAACGCAAAGAAGTTCCTCCTTGAAACTCAATCATCACTTTTAACATTTAGTTAACCGGAACGCTATAAATCTGTTCGGTAAATCCAAACTATAACAAAAGAGGACTTTTAATAATGGGGGTAGGTTTGTTTGCTATTTGTTTTGTTCACGAGAGAAGCAAATACAAAAACTACTCAGAGGGCATTGATGTCCAAAATAAATTAGAGAGAATTGAAGGGAGAGTAATGTCCCTTTATTAAACAACGGCTGACTATCATTTGAATTCCTTATTCTCTTTTGTTACGACAATAAAATGGGAAAATTAATTGACTGCCCAAAAAATGTTGTAAGCTATTTTAAACACTCGTAGGAGAACATCAAATTGTCGAAAATATTAAAACAAGATATAAGAACACGTTGGAATTCAACATATATAATGATTGAGAGCAAGTTCAAGAATAATATTAAGAGTATATTGTTACAAAAGAATGAGTTGGATCGTATATCTAACTTAAAGTTTTCAATGCTAGAACCTCTATTTGGTTTTCATAAAAGCTTTGTTCCTTTACTTACCTGTGGTTACAATTTTTACCATTTGTTACCATTTTTAACCTGCAAAGCGTTCCTTAACCCCAAAAAGTCGTAAAACTGGCAGCAACTTTTAAGAGAGTGAGAGGGGAGAGAGAGCACTTATGCCTTTCTCTTCTACTACAGGCTACCAGCAAAATTTCTGCAGGTAAAAAATGGTGGAACTGAATTTTCGACTTTTGTTTGACGATTATTTCACAAACAGAAGAAAAAGTCGAACGCTGACAAAACTAAATTAAAAACTGTGAAATAAAAGACGAAAATTGATTTTTTATGTTTCTTTTTAACATTGATACCAGATCTACCATTTTTCCGTTCCTTTACTTTTCTGGTAAAAATGTTCATGAAAGAGCAATTTTGAGAAATTTTGACACTTTTCACTTTTACCACTTTTACCACTAAAAAAGTAAAGGAACAAAGCTAAAATATTCAAATAGTGTTCCGAAAAATTAAGCTCGAAAAAGTACCCTACTATGCACAGTTTTCCCTTTGGTCTAAAAAAACTTTTGAAAGTCTGCTCAACTGATACCATTGACTCTCAACTCATGAATGATTTGAAAGCTAAAACTAAACAATCATTGCTTAAACGCTTTGTACCAATATGGCACATCTTATAGGGACGTTTTTATTTCCGCCGTTTAAGGAGATGCATTTTTATTAGCTAATGTTAAAGCTTGTGGCCGTCTTATTTTGTCACCATTTTTTATTTAAATGCAAGCGTTTTATTTAAAAGATTTCATCATGAAGAAGAATACAATTATTGAGGCTAAGCGAAAAATTATTTTCTAGTTTCTAGTGCATTTATAGATAAAACATTGTATCTTAATTTTTTTAAATTACTTTTTATTTTTAACTTTTTAGTAAATTAATTTTTTTTGGCCACTGAGAATCCCATAACCAAATTACAGCCAATTTAGGCCGAAAATGTAGATACAAAATTTAAAATGCCTGAAATCGGTTGGTACCGCTATATGGGGGATATACCAAAACCTTGACCTTTGTCCAAAATTTTTGGTGGAGAAGTTTCTGTACCATTGGAAACTCTAAATGGCAAAGTACAGCCAATTCGGACTAAAAATGACGATAAAATCCCCAAAATACCTAAAATCGGGTGGTACCTCTAAAGGGGGCTATTGGAAATAATGGACCCATATTGGTTTTAGTTTCATATTCATGTATTGTCATCCAAATCTAAAAAGTGTGCAAAGTTTTAGTTCGATTGGTCAACCGCAACTGTGTGAAAAATGTGTTACTAGATATGAACTAAACAGACAACAAAGCAAGTTAAATAAAACATTGCAAAAATAATGTTTTTAAATATAAAATAATAATAAAAATAATGTTTTTATATTAGAAGTACATATGAATATTTTTTGAACAAATAAATGTACACCTATTTCGATTTCTCTTTTTTTAATTTCGTCCGTGTTCGTGCATGTTCGTGCCTAATTTTTTAGGCACGCGCCCATCTCTATTTCCGACCACAGTGATCATGCACTGACCATATAAACACACTCCGAATCGTTGTGGAACAGTCCGTAGAATTCAGGCCACCTTTATATCTACTATTTGTGGACATTGAACGAGAGAGACGCAATATGGGAGACGCAATATGGGATACCCTAACTGAATATGGGCTCCCTAATAAAATCATTGATATCATCCGCGAGCTCTACACAAATGCAGAATGTAGCGTGCGATTTAAACAAAAAACTAGCCCAAACTTTACCATTCGCAACGGCGTCCGCCAGGGCTGCGTCTTATCCCCACTTCTATTTATACTTGAGCATGATAATGTCCTGCGCAAAACAAATTCAGAAATCGAAGATGGCATACAATGGCGTCCACATGAAAAGCTAAGCGACCTTGATTACGCTGATGACATTTGTTTCATGAGTCATTCCATCCCAGGAACCAGAGCTAAATTGGAAGAGCTATTACAAAATGCAAAAACGATCGGTCTCAAAATTAACATGAAAAAGACCAAACTCATGCGCCTAGAAACTCAAAACACTTCCCCTTTGACTGTAATGGTGGACAGCAAACCAACTGTCGTGGATGACGTCGACAGCTTCTGTTATTTGGGGAGCATAATCACAAAGGACGGGGGCGCCGATTCTGACGTACAAAGCCGTATCAATAAAGCTAGAATTGCTTTCCACAACATGAGGAAAATATGGTCATCCCGCAACATCAACAGAAGTACCAAGCTGCGTCTATTCAACACAAGCATCAAACCAATACTAATTTACGGATGCGAAACTTGGAAGGTGACCAAAACCATTAATCAAGCTCTGCAGGTATTTATAAACAAATGCTTAATATCCAATGCAGACCTTCTGCAACTTACGTCATCAGAACCTATAGAAAGGGAAATTAAAAGGCGAAAATGGAGATGGATAGGCCATACACTCAGAAAAGATGACACTGATCTAAATAAAATGGCCTTCGAATGGAATCCCCAGGGTACAAGGCGCAGAGGAAGGCCCCAGATGACATGGATACGAAAAATTCAGGCAGAAAGCAAGAACTTTGGCACATGGTCAGAAATACGAAGAATTGCCCAAGATAGACAACGTTGGAACGAACTAGTTTCCGCCCTATGTTCCGTGTAGGAACGGCATATTTTTAACAAAAAATTATACATGCAATGTTCAAACGTACATATGAATGTGTTTTAATATTGTTAAATAAATGTTGCCAAGGAAATAAAAAAAAATATTTTGTCCAAACTTAGTTTAAGTTCGAAGATAAGCCATATAAGTCCACTCCTTCAGGTACTTCCCCCACAATAGTTCAAAAATGTTCGGAAATATATCTACCAGATATAGATCAGTAGTGCGATTCTCTAACTCATTTTTTGAACTACCGACAATTGTCGGTAAATGCTTATAACTTCGGTAATTACCGATGTTTTTAGGTAAGTTAACGACGACTAAAAAGCAGTCGAGAAGTTCTACCGATAGCATTTATTTGAACTTTTTATTCATAATTTTGCGCTTTAAAGTTACCGATTTTTGTCGGTAACTCAAAAAAATGTGTTAGAGAATCGCACTACAGGTTCGAATATGGACTATATTTGTCCACTCCTTTCAGGTAACTTCCGCATTCGCTGCCTCAAATACGACGCTAAAAGTTTTTGTTTCAGGGCAAGTCCATACTTCTGGAGAAAATAGCCCGAAAGGTGTAGAAACCCCCTTTGTTACCATATGTAGTGTCTGGAGAGCATGAAAACTCTCGAACTGATCAACCAATTTGGTCCAAAATTAATTTCAGTTCGAAGACGGGCAATACCGATTCCCAACTTCCGGTACGTTCCCCTAATATTTAAAAAATGCCACTAAAATGGTATGCACGATATCCCTTCAAGTGGACAATCAATTTACCTTCTAAAATGGCCCACATCGGTCCTCTGGTAGGTTGTTTTTTTTTTTTTGGGAAAAAGTGTTCTAATCTATATAGGCCGAGGGTATATCTCTGTCGGCCGACTGATACCTTTTTACTTGTTACTTGTTTATTTTTGCCATCTGCCAATATGCCGGTTTCGCTGGTAGTTTAAAGCCGCTCTCCTAGCACGTGAGTAGCTGGACCGATTTTTTGAAAAGTTCTTTATACGAATGTTATTGCATATTTTCATATTCGAAATACTTTGTGCCTGTCCGTTTTATGTTTTATAACTTTATTTCATTCTATTTATGTTTTCGGCAAAATCCTTTTTATATTTTATTAAATTAGTATGCAAAAATAGGTTTCAAATTACTCGTTGGAAAGTGCCTGTAAGATATAATTACAAGTTTTAATATGATGTAAAATTCACAAAAATATTTTATCAAACGACATCGATTTTGAAGTAACCCCCCATACCATTGCTTTCGCAAACGATATCGTTTTCGAATGTTTTGCGATAGTTTTGCGGATATTTTGTTCGAGAACGACACACGAAAACGAATCAAAAACGATTCACTGGTCGCTCAGTTTGTGGCAGTAAAACTTTCGTTTTCGAAGTATCGATAATAATATTATTTTCGAATCAAAAACAATACGGAAACATATAATTTAGCGATACTTTAACGATTAATTTTAGATATCGCTAGAAGCTCTTTAATGTTATTATTATCGATAGTTTTGGTGTTTCATTTTCCATTCGTTCCCTAATAATTAAAGGGTATTTTAGGTAAATTTTAATACATATATTTTTATTGAGTTAGGAAAGTGTATTACAAAAACTAAAAATAATATAATTCTATGCAAAAATTGCAAAATAAACAGAAAACATAACAATTAATTCAAAGTATTAAATAGCGGGAAAACTAAGACTATATAGATATAAATTTCTTCATTTCCTTTTTTAGATTCATCGAACTTTTGCTTTTCGCGGCTTTTACAACCCTGTCATGAGCGTTTTACAACTCTGTCATCCAGGGAAAATCCCAGGTCAGCCACCATGTCATCCGGGTACATTTAAAAGGAGAGAAAAGATATATGTCAAAAATTAATATTTAAAATAGACTTAATATAAATATACATACTCCGAATTGCAATTTTTAGTTGCTGTTCACACGCCAAGAAACCTTTTCGGCCAGGTAATCGGAGAATATTTTCGACATCGATTGAATCTTCTGACACTATGTGTCCACTTCTTCCAGGGACGCAAACCCGCGTCAAACGTTCTTCAACGTCAGGAGTCTCACCTTCAATGGATTCTACATGCAATATGTATCCACTTCTTCCTGGGGCATAATTTTCTCATCTTATTCAAAAGTCCCTTCATCTGGTATATTTGCTCAGCTCCTAAGCTTTCGATTACAGGTTTCACAAAAATATTTTCAACTTTTCTTTTATAAAAAACATATAACACAATAAAATTCCGCGATTGTTATTTACACAACTTATAAATAAACCAAATTCTTTTAATTCAACTAAATAAACGAATTCACATGAAACTTTTTACAAACTGATTTTAATTTGAAAAAATAAAATTTGACAACAATTCCAAATATTTTATTTTTGGCCTACACTATCGAAAAAACCCTTGTATTCTGCTCGAAAATAATATCACTTTCGAAGTTTTGTGGCTAACTTTCGAATAATATCCGCACTTGGTATGGGGGGAAATATCTTTAGGCGTTCTAAAAACGAAAGTAAACTTTTATCAGTCAAAACAAATTTACAAAGTTTATTGCGTAGTAAATTTTTCCACTGTCAATCAAGAAAGGGGTTTGGTATGGAAGTTTTTTAGGCAATGGTATTTATATCAGGGGTGTTCAAAGGGTGCCCATCTGATGTGTAAGTGTGTTATTTTGCTCACACACATAATTTAAAAAGAGAACATTTGTTTTTGTTTTTACATTTTAAAAACACAAATTCTTTCTACGGCAGGAGCAACCCAACATACTAAAATTGCTTGAAATAATATAATAATATTAATAATAAAGTAATTAATTTTAAGTACATCCCACTTTAAACTTGTTGTTTTTAAATTTGCAAACAACAAATATGATATTAAGCTTGACTTACATACAAATAGTAAAAAAACACACATCTCAACAAAACTGCCAAAGTGAATCTAAAAATAGACACAAACCACCGTGGACGATTGGTTGTTGTTATTTTTCGACAACTATCAAAATAGTTATGTGCATTCCCTGCAATGTGAAGACACGTGAAAGTGGGAGTAGTTAATTTGATTTACATATGCGGCTACGTAAGTTTTTAGGTGTTTCGGTTGAATTCGTATTTAAACGATTTCATCAGTCACACTTATTCTTGAGCTCGAGTCGTCATAAAATTGGGGAAGGCTTCTTTGTTTCAATACAAAGAACTAAGAGAACTGATGAGTTCAAGTGGCGTTGGACGAAACTAGTCTTCTCTGCCATCCCCTAAAGTAGTCAATTTTAACCACATCCGGCTTTAAAGTTGTTGTTTTTAAGTTTGAAAACAAATATGAGACTAAGCTTGACTTACATACAAATAGTTAGGAAATTACAAAAAAGTTTTAAAATGCATGTGTAATATCTGGAAAATGATCTGATTCGCAACAACAACCATTACTGCAATCATGAAATTATTGCTTAGGCTTAATTTACGCTCTTTACTTAGATAATTTTGTTGTACTCTTTCTCTTATTCATTTTTTTTTTTTTTATAGTTCATTTCATTTATTGGTGTATTAAGTACTTAAAATATAGACATACTATAAAAATATCTTATAAGTACCTAATAGATATTACTCTAATTACATTGATGCCTCAGCGTCACAAAGACATTGTAGAGGCTAAAGTTGGCAAAGTAAACATTATTGGTACTTGAAAGGCAAAATTTAGCATTATTATCTTTTTGTTAGAACTGAAAAATTTAAATTAATTTAAAATTGCATCTAATTCTTCAAATAAATAGTTTTTTATATTATTTTTAAATTCTGAAATTCGGGTTACATTTCTTATAGCATGAGGTAATTTATTAAACTCATAACATCCTACATACAAAATCTTCTGTTTTGTTAATTCAAGTCTGCACCTTGCTACCCTTAAGTTTGTGTTATTTCTGGTATTAAAAACATTTTGATTCACAAAAAATCCAATTGTATGGAAACCAATATTATGAATACATTTGTACACATACATTAACAGTTGCATTTTATAAATGCTATATAGCGGCAAGACAGATGGAAACATTTCTTTGTATAGCAATATGGTTGGATATCGGATTGGAAGATTTCCGACGATTTTTAAAGCTTTGTTTTGTAACCTAAACAGTGATTTCAATTCAACACTCTTTCTGCATCCATATATTAGAGTCAAATAAGTAAGGTTGCTGTGAAACAATGCTTGGTAAATCAGATATTTAGTTTCAAAATTAAATTTGTTTTTGAATTTATACAGAAGTCCTAACACTCCAGCTACTTTATTTTTTAACTGTTGTATGTGAGTATCCCATGAAAGATTGCTTTGTAAAGTTAGTCCTAGGTACTTTAAGGAACTAACTTCTATAATTGGTGTGCCATTGACATTTACACTAAAAGACGTATTATCGACGTGTGGCTTAAAACGTA
The DNA here is from genome assembly GCF_047663935.1 of Musca autumnalis. Classification (NCBI taxonomy): domain Eukaryota; kingdom Metazoa; phylum Arthropoda; class Insecta; order Diptera; family Muscidae; genus Musca; species Musca autumnalis. Next base: position 40,036,472 of record NW_027412088.1, on the reverse strand, counting down.
TGACTTTCGTTTTATTTGTGTTCAGAAACAGCTTGTTTATACGTACATATTCGTTGATTAAAGCAGCATCACGCTCCATGTGAACTTTTGCTATCGTCTCATGTTTATAAGGATAGATGAGACAAATATCATCCGCGTATAAGAACATTTTCCCAGAGAGACCTAAGTTCGTAATATCATTTATATACAACTTGAACAGCAATGGCCCAAGAACACTTCCCTGGGGAACTCCATGGACAATAGAAGCTTCAGAACTTTTCTTCTGTTTTATTTGCACAAATTGTTTCCTGTTTTCTAAGTAGCTCCTTACCAACTGAAGTGTATTCCCTCTAAAACCATAATATTGCAACTTTTTTAATAAGATCATGTGGTCCACTAGCTCAAAGGCCTTGGAAAAATCATAAAAAATTGCAGCAACTCCCTTCGCGCCATCGTCTAATCCATTGCATATCGTTGTCACTACGTTTACGCAAGCCTCCTCAGTTCCACAACCTTTTTTAAATCCGTACTGATACTGACAAAGAATATTGTTATTATCAACATATTCGCAAATCTGTTTAAACAAAATTTTTTCGAAAATTTTATTGAAAGTTGATAGTATAGCAATTGGCCTGTATTTATCAGATGAACTAACATTAGCTTCCTTTGGTATCGGAACAACCTTATGAATTTTTAAAGCCTCAGGATAGATACCTTGATCAAGCATATTGTTAAAGATAATCACAAGATATGCAACAAGGTCGGCACCACATTGTAAAATGGTTCTAGGACAAATATTGTCGTAACCTGGACTGGATTTAAGAGACAAATTGGATATCACTTCTTGCATTTCACCCACAGTGGTATGACGAAAGTTTAAATCGCAACTCAACCAGTTTGTAGTTCTCAACGAATTCCAAGCATCAATATTATGTTCCACTGACGATTTCAATTCCCTCACTGAATCGAGAAAATAGTTATTTAGAAAGTTAGCCTTTTCGAGATCATCACAAATTAAATTACCGTCATTATTTCGGACTTTTATAGATTTATCCCCAGTCGATCTTCCTAGATTATTATTCAAAAATTTCCAACACTTACCAGGATCAGTTCGAAGTTCTTCAAGATTTATAATGTAGTAATTATTTCTTGATTCCCTACAAGCAATCCTTATTATCTTGCTTATGAATTTGAGCTGTCTTTCTATAATACGATTGCCACGATTTCTTCTTCTATTCTTCAACAATTTCTCTTTAAAACGAATCAAATTTTGCAAATTCTGATTTATCCATGGAGTAATGTTACCTTTATCTTGCCGTTTGTAAGCTCGAATAGTTGTAGACTCATTTAAACATTGCTGACACATAGAAATTAAACAACTTATATCGACCGACGAATCATTAGTTAGTCTAAGCAGTGGTAATTCCCTTTGTATACAGCGGACTAAGTTTTGATGATTTATGAAAGAGTAAGTTCCAGAAGTCTGTATATATTGTTCCATTGGAACTCCAACAGAAAAATAAATCAGATTATGATCCGACAAAAGACATTCAGCCGAAAAAATTTCCGAAATACCATCAATGTTAGTATAAACATGGTCAATGGATGTACCACTTATTGGCCGTGTTACTAAGGTATGACAATTCCTAAAACTATAACTCTCTAAGATGTTGAAAAGGCCATTGCATGCATGCGCATCTAATACATCTATATTAGTATCTCCTACAAAAATACATGGATCTCTTCCATAATTTATAAACATATCTTCCAGAAATGAAAGAAAAAAGTTCGTTAAACATTTTGGCGACCTGTAAAATGAAACTAATTTAACTGTTTTACCACATGATTTCACACCATCCAAAGAAATCTGAATGCATTCAATAAAATTTTCACTTCTACATAGAACAATATCAAATTGAATATCATTTCTTATATAAAAAGACGTTCCTCCGTATCCATCCATCCTACAACAGTGAACAGCTTTATAACCAGCTATTGTGTATATTTGAGAAATCTCCCGTCTAAACCTGGTTTCTTGCACAGAAATAACACATGGCAACACTGGCAAACTTGCAACTAAAGTTCTAAATTTATTAAATTTATTCACTGAAGATAAACTTCGCATATTTATTGAAATGATATTAAAATGTATATTACTAATATTTTGAATATAATTTTTAAAATAAGTAAATTCATTGAAATATTTATTAGACATAAAAAAGAAATAAATTAATATTTAATCGACTACAATGATACTTTAATCGATAAACAGCTAAGACGAAAGATATGTGTCGTCGTCATCACCATCAACTTCAGTCAAATCACGACGAGGTTTATGTGTTGTTGCCTCAATCAGCAATTTATTGATGTCTTCCTCATTACGTATAATTCTTGGTTTTGATAATTCGCTTCTTCGTACAAACACTTTTCCTCCAACAGTATATACGGAACGAAATCCAATTTTTTTTAAAGTTTTCGCATAGTTGAAAAGGTTCATTGTCTCGCGACTTAAAAAGTCATTTACGTATACGTTTTTCGTTTCATCATTTTCCTTCAGCGTTTTTTTCATAGACATTATTTTGCTTTTCATTTGTTTTGATTTAGTTTTGACAACCATTGTTTGATTGTTGTTATTGGATGTTACATTCTTTTTCAGAAAAAACACATCTTCAATGTTCTCTTCATTTATTTCCACACCAGCATTTTGAGTTATTTTAATGAGAGTTTCCATTGCTGTAGTGTTATCTGCTCTTTTAATACCAGATATAATGCAGTCATTTTTCACTCTCTCATCATTTATAAACTTCATTGAGCTCTTTAAGTATTTAACTTCTTCTTTTAACATTTTGTTTCCCTTTTGAACTGTTTCTAGTTTCTTATTATTTTCTTTGATTCCTTTCAATATATCATCATATTGTTTTGACATAAAAGTCATTGTTTCTTGCATTGTTGTTAGCTGATCTAGTTTTTTCAATTCAATTCATTATTATTCAATTATACTTCTACTTTGTGACGTCATTGTAACCCCTCTTACTCCCTCGTATTTATTACCGCTGGTGAATTAATGCGTTGTTTACATTTATACGTCTGTTTGTATACGAGTATGTGTGTATGTGCATCTGGATCTCATTTGAACATTGAAGAACCTCCCAGATGAAGAGTACTGGAACAGTCTATGCATACGCAAGCGGGTATAAATACGAGTGTGTAGCGTGTGGGAGTTGAGTAGTTATAAATCACTCCGCGAGTTAAGTCGTCAGTGTAATCTAAAGAGTAAAGAAGTAACCTGAAGAGAGTAAAGCTGTGTGCTTACTAGTTATTGGAGATAAGACGTGTGCTAGTAAAGAGATAAAGTCCTGAATAACTGTGGTGAATAACGTCAACAAAGCATTGTAGAATTGTAATCCAAAACGAGCCCTGTTTTATTTGGTACAAATCGTATCGGGGAATAAAACAAAGTCTACACGGGATTAGGTTAAACCCTAAATCCGTAACAATATGTATGTATGTATATTATTTATTTGTATACCACACTTATTTATATTTTTTTCGAAGCTCTGTGTAGTATAACTCCCTGCGATTCTTTAACTTCTCTGGAAATCAACTCATTGTAACGCAACACCTGACCTTTACCTTTTTCTGTTGACGTTACTTTTCATCAGGTAATCTACTAAAAATTAAAATCATATTACAAAAAAAAGCATTTAATAGTATTAAACTGTTTCGTATTCATTATTCATATAACGTATTGTAGACAAAGTAATGCCAACCTTCATCACAACATCAACAAAAGGGTGTAAGGAAACTTCTTGGAATATAAATTCAGCAAAAATGTATTCAGTTCTTGTTGCTGTTGTTGTTGTTGTTGGTGCTCGTCAGTTCGCCAGCATTGTAAAGACATGACATTGTAATTTCATTGTTAGCTAGAGCTATAGTCTTAATATTATTCTTGAATAACAATGCCAACAACAACATCAACAACGATAACAAGCTACGAACAATGTTTTTAACTGACGCTTATTCACACATACAAACATATCTGCAATCAGTTGTACGAATATTCCGATGTAATATTAGGCCAAAACAATTTTAAAATCAAGTACTTGACATTGATTTTTTAAAACTGTATGTTTAAAGTGACATGAATTTAATAATGGAATTGAGTTTGGAAGAAACTTGTAGTCTTTAATGAACACTTTAACATTTTTTAAGACAAGCTGAGAAGGTCCTAAAGACCAAAAAAGTGACAGATGCAAGAAGTAGTCCCAAGGACACACATACATACGTACACATAGTTTAGTCAAATACATACGTATGTCAAATCAGCTGTTGTGGTTTCTAGGGAACAAACCACTTTATTAAAGGGAGTTTCCCTGAAATGGATCAAAAGGATTGAGGCATTGATATTTCTCAACACTGACAAACTGTGGCGTTTTTAAGCTACGTTGCACCCAATATTTTTTTTATTTTAAGTTATTTTTGAGAAGCCATTAAAAGCGGGTGGCAAACCTTCGTCAAAAATTACAACAACGAATTTTTCGTGCCAAATTATTGTGGCGTTTTCAAGCAACATATAATGATAATATGGGGGATAAATTCGACAGAAGCCATTAAAAGCGGTTGGCAAACCTTCGTCAAAACATCGCTACTGAGACGTTATTTCTTTAAGCAATGATTATGCATAAGAGAATGCCATAACCTTCATGTGATTTGCGAAGATTCCCAATTTAGACTTATGTTGGAACCAAATTCGGCTATCGAATTGAATTTTGTAACTGAAAAACGAGTAAGAACGGGATTAAGTTCGGCCGGGCCGAACTATTTATCCCTCCAACACGAAGTGTATTAAAGTAAATAGGAACAATAAATTAACTGATAATAAATAATAATAATAATAACAATAATAATAATAATAATAATAATAATAATAGTAATAAAAATAATAATAATAATAATAATAACAATAATAATAATAATAATAACAATAATAATAATAATAACAATAATAATAATAATAACAATAATAATAATAACAATAATAATAATAATAATAATAATAATAATAATAATAATAATAATAATAATAATAATAATAACAAGTATGAAACTATCAGTCAGCTGTGCTGACGGAGATATACCCTCAGCCTATGACCAAAAAAGAAGCAAACACAATAATTATACCGTATATAAAATATATTACTTTTGTACCACGAGTTTGCTTCAAAATACGTGGAATCTGTAGGTGTAGTAATGTGGGACTATACCACATCATTGACGTATACCAAAAATGTTAGTAGGCAAACTTCTGATTCAGGGGAACTCGAAATATTAAATAACGTTAAACTAAGTTTGGAAGAAATCTTTGAAAATGTTGAAAGTTATATTTCACACTATCCATTTTTATAGGTGCATGCAGGGTTGTTTGAAGCTTTTGGGCCATTATGTCAGGAAGTATGGACTTACTCCGGAAACATTTTTTTGAAATATATCCGAGACGAGTCCTAAAACTGCACTTTTCCCAACATTTGTGTGGGAGGTACCCTAAATATGGGACCGATATAGTCCATATTTCAACCTGATACTCGACTGGATGAAATAAAATGATGTGCAATCAGAAACTCCCAGCGAGAATTATTTTGCGGATTTGCCATTTTGGTTGGTGCCGTCAGGGTTTCTTGGAGCTTTTAGATCAATACCCCAGGAAGTATGGGCTGCGCAAGAAAAAAATTGTGCCGTCGTAAAGGGACCGTAAAGGGACAACATACTGAACAAAATTCAAAACGATCCGAGAGGAGCTCTTAAACTTCATTTTATCCAAATGAAGTGGACCGATATAGTCCGAAGGAGTGAACCGATATAGTCCATATTCGAACCCGATATATATCTGGAAGGAATAATACGATGTGCGAAGTTTGAACCAAATCACTTGCTCCCTTCGAGAGTTATCCTTCACACCATTTTACAGAAAAATTTTGAACTTTTGTGGGGGAGGAACCGGAGGGAGTGGGCCGGTATGACCCAAAATTTTTGCGAGCACATCTACAATTTTTGGCACAGAGGTTAAACAAAAAATTCTGTTTTCAAATCTGTTTGCGTGCACAAAATTGGACAATGCGCGCAAAAGTTATAGCGGTTTTTATTCTCATATAAAGAAAAAATATTTAACAAGTAAAAAAGTATCAGTCGGATTTGCCGACAGAGATATACCCTCAGCCTGTGTATATTGAAACAATTTTTTTCCAAAAAACGCATGTATTTAGGGAGTTTTAAAAATTTTGGGCGTTTGAACTGACAAAAATGTTGATTAGGATTTAATATCAAAAGTTTTGCGGAGGAGATACAAAAAAGAATGGATCTCCAGCCACTACATATGGTACCATAGGGATTTTTTAGAACTTCAGAGATGTTTGCTCAAGAAGTATGAACTTGCCCCTGAAACAACTTTTACCATCGCATTTGAGGCAGCAATGCAAGTTGCTTCAACAACAACAACAAAAATCAAAGTGATTCGAAAGCAGGTCTTAAAGTGAACATGTATCCGAAATTTTGAGTGGGAGGTTCCGGATGGAGTGGACAAATATAGTCCATATTTGAACCTGATTTATATCTGGTAGATATATTAGGATGTGTAAAGTATGGACCAATTCGGCCACTCTCTTCAAGAGTTATCGTACGCACAATTTTTCCGAACATTTTTGAACTTTTGTGGGGGTGGGAGGTACCTGAAGGAGTGGACCGATATGGCTTATCTTCGAACTTAAACTATGTTTGGACAAAATATTACTAAGGCCAAACTTTGGACCGAATCGGCAGACCTGTTCGAGAGTTATTTTGCCCTCCAACCTCCTCACACGGTGTCATAGGGGTTTTTTGCAACTTTCAGGCTATTTTCTCAGGAAGTATGGACTTGCCCCTGATGAAACTTATACCGTCGTATGGAGGGCAGTGAATACAAGTTGCTAAAGCAAAAATCAAAGCGATTCGAGAGATGTTCCTAAACTGAACTTTTCCAAAATTTTGTGTGGGAGGTACCCGACGGAGTGGACCGATTGAGTCCACATTAAAACCTGATCTAAGTCTGGTACACGCTCCACGATGGGCAAAGTATGGACCAAATCGGTTACACCCTTCAAGAGTTATCGTGCGTACAAATTTTCCGAACATTTTCGAACTTTTGTGGGGGAGGTACCGGAAGGAGTGGACCGATATAGCTCACCTTCGAACTTAAACTAAGTTTGGACAAAATATTACGAAAGCCAAAATTTGAACCGAATCGGTTCATCCCTTCGAGAGTTATCGTGCGCTCCAGCCAGCCAGACAGACAGACAGACAGACGGACGGACATTGCTCAATCGACTCCAAATTGTCTGAAACACATTTCGTCCAAACATACTTGGGGTCTAAAACCATTATTTCAATGAGGCACATTTTGCCCGTATGAAAGTGTATATACCCTTCACAGCCTAAAGGCTGAGGGTATAATAATAACAATAATAATAATAATAATAATAATAATAATAATAATAATAATAATAATAATAATAATAATAATAATAATAATAATAATAATAACAATAATAATAATAATAATAATAATAATAATAATAATAATAATAATAATAATAACAATAATAATAATAATAATAATAATAATAATAATAATAATAATAATAATAACAATAATAATAATAATAATAATAATAATAATAATAATAACAATAATAATAATAATAATAATAATAATAATAACAATAATAATAATAATAATAACAATAATAATAATAATAATAACAATAATAATAATAATAATAATAATAATAACAATAATAATAATAATAATAATAATAATAATAATAATAATAATAATAATAATAATAATAATAATAATAATAACAATAATAATAATAATAACAATAATAATAATAATAATAATAATAATAATAATAATAATAATAATAATAATAATAATAATAATAATAATAATAATAATAATAATAATAATAATAATAATAATAATAATAATAATAATAATAATAATAATAATAACAATAATAATAATAATAATAATAATAATAATAATAACAATAATAATAATAATAATAATAATAATAATAATAATAATAATAATAATAATAATAATAATAATAATAATAATAACAATAATAATAATAATAATAATAATAATAATAATAATAATAATAATAATAATAATAATAATAATAACAATAATAATAATAATAATAACAATAATAAAACTTCTCTCATATCAATGAGTGCACCCCTATTAATATTAGCTCAATGATGTGGGACCTACTGTTTATAGCCGAGTCCGAACGGCGTGTCCTAAGACACCACTTGTACAGAAGTTCTACATGGCTGGAATATTCAGGAAAGGACGCCAACATCACTGGGGGTATTTTTCCACCGTTAAAAATTTGATGTTGCCTGGCCTGGGAATCGAACCCACGACCTTTGAGTTTTTATATCCTCTGGCGACCCACAATACTAAATAACAGCAATCTAGGTTCGAAGATTTGACAAAAAAACCCTCGAAATACATAATAATGGGCAATACCGGCTGGACTTAAACCTGGATATATTTAAACAGTTTGTTTGCGAGTAAGTTTTCTGTCTTCTGGGAACAGAAATATCCACTTAACAATCAATTCGGTAGAAAAACTAAAATCTTCAAAAAATTTATATGATGGATACGTTTATATGGCGGCTAAACAAAAACAAGGACCTACTTCAAACTATTTGTTGAAAATTGCAATGCAAATCACTATGATTTTTTGTTGATTTTTTAGGAGGTGCGTAATAATTATCAAATTATCGAGCAATTTATGGAAATGCGTAATTTAAAACACAAGTTATTGCAAAAACAGAATATGCTTGAAATTAAACAAAAACTGCATGATTTCAACCATAAAGTGTTGTAAAATCTGTAAACGCAACAGAAAGTGCTTGAAATTAAACACAAACAGCAGCAAATGCAGTTTTCACACAACAAAAAAATCCAAGCAGAAGAACAATAAAACTCAAAAAACGGGTCAGTTGCTCGCTGTTCGAAGCGAACGAAAGGTTGTGAAGATATTAGCTCTGTTCCAGAACTAAAAAGTTTTTACAATTTTTATCACTTTCACATATTTTGCGTTCCCGTACACAAAATTTATATGAAAATCATTTACGACTTTTACAACTCTTACGACTTTTACCACTTTATAAAGTACGGGAACAGGCCAATTGTTTTTTAAAAAATCACAATTAAAATAAGAAGTAAATATAAAAGTCAATAAAAAATTGTAACAATGTGCTTAAAAGCCAAAAAAGTTAGAAGCCTGCAACCAGATTTTATATACATATAAGTTATGTTTTTATATAAATAAAACAAATTTTTGTCCAATGGTATGCACGCCCGCCTTGCACGCAGAAGGTCGGGGGTTCGATTCCCCGGGCAAGCAACATTAAACATTTTTCAACGGTGGCAAAATACCCCTCAGTAATGTTGGCGACATTTCCTGAGTATTTCAGCCTTGAAAAACTTCTCCACAAGTGGTGTCTTAAGACACGCCGTTCGGACTCGGCGATAAACAGAAGGTCCCATATCATTGAGCTAAATATGAATCGGGGTGCACTCATTGATATGAGAGAAGTCTCCCTTGTCCCGTATGGGATGTTGTGGAACAATGTTTTTTTTTTGTGTCTAAAATCGCAACTCAAAATGTTTCAATTTTAAACATATTTAGTGTAAAATCTTACAACAAAAACCTGTTGAAAATTATGCATTTTTGTGTCGCATCTTGTTGCCTATCATTATAATTGTGAAATTTAACAGAAAAAGTTTAGAGTGTACACTATCTGACTTTTTGCAAGGCATGCTTTGTAACTGTATAAATGTTTTATAAATGTACATTTAGTGAGGACCAAATGTCAAATTTCAGTTACTGAATAATGTGGCTAAAACTTTCAAAACACCGAAAATCGTAGGGTTCCGACCAATTTCAGGTGGAAAGCTTTATACCCCCGACTAAGACTAAATATCAAATTTCAGCCATTTCGGTGGAATTTGAGATCACAAACTTCAAAATACCGAAAATCGGAAGGTACTGTTCTAGGAGGGCTATATGTAGTCGTGGTCCTGTACCGATAAATTTCAGGTTTTATACCCCAACGAAGACTAACTACCAAATTTGAGTCATTTCGGTGTTATATTGAGCACACAACCATCAAAGTATCGAAAATCGGAAGGTACCGTTCTCTGTGGGCTATATGAAGACGGGGACATATTCCGACAAATTTCAGGTGGAAGACTAAATACCAAATTTAAGGTATTTCGTTGTGGTAATGTGGCAAAATCCTTTAAAATACCGAAAATCGGGAGGTACCGTAGTATGGGAGCTTTATGAAGGCAAGGACCTATACCGGCAAATTTCAGGTGGAACATTTTGTACTCCAACGAAGACTAAATGCCAAATTTCAGCCATTTTGGTGTGATAATGAAGCTAAAGCCTTCAAAATACCCAAAATCTGAAGGTACCGAGTGAACCGATATAGCACATTTGCAGTACCAAACATCCTAGGTGTAATAGAAAATTCTATACCAAATTACAAAGCTCTATCTTAAAAATTGCGAGCTGAATCTTGATTTCAACAGACGAAAGGACGGACAGCCGGACATTGCTATATCGAATTAGAGTTTTGCGCTGATCAAGAATATATATACTTTATATTGTCTCCGATGAATATTTCTAATGGAACATTTTATTTTACCCTCAATATTATGGTGGAGGGTATAAAAACAAGTAAAAAAGTATCAGTCGAGAAAAAAGTCGACGTCAGAGATATACCCTCAGCCTTGACAGATCGAATGTATTTAGGGTCTTTTCAGAATTTTGTGGCCCTTTTTGACATTTGAACTTGCCGACAAAAATGTGGATTATGATTAAAGTTCAAAAGTGTTGCCCATCTTCGAACTGAAACAAAGTTTGGACAAAATATGAAGAAGGCCAAATTTGGGACCAAATCAGTTGATCAGTTCGAGAGTCATCGTGCTCTCCAGCCACTACATGTTGTGCCATTGGGGTTTTTTATACCTTTCGGGCTGTTTTTTTTTTTTTCAAGAAGTATTGACTTGCCCCTGAAAAAAACTGTTGTCGTCGTAATGGAGGCAGCGAATGAAAGTGGCTTCAACAATTCGAGACCAGTTCTTAAAGTGAACTTATCCAAAATGTTGTGTGGGTGGTACCCGAAGAAGTGGACAAATATAGTCCATATTCGAACCTGATCTATATCGGGTAGATATATTAGGATGTGTAAAGAATGGACCAAATCGGTAACTCCCTTCAAGAGTTATCGTGCGCACAATTTTTCCGAACATTTTTGAACTTTTGTGAGGGAGGTATCTGAAGGAGTGGACCGATATGGCTTATCTTCGGACTTGAACTAAGTTTGGACAAAATATTACGAAGGCCAAATGTTGGACCGAAACGGTAGATCCTTTCTAGAGTTATCTTGCGCACCAACCAGTACACACGGCGTCATAGGTGTTTTTTGCACCTATGGACTTGCCCCTGATGAAACTTGTGCCGTCGTATGGGGGACAATGAATACAAGTTGTTACAATAAAAATCAAAGCGATTCGAGAGCAGTGGACCAAATTGAGTCCATATTGGAAAGTCATTTAAGTCTGGTAGAAATTCCACGATGTGCAAAGTATGCACCAAATCGGTTACTTCATTTAAGAGATATGTTGAGAACATTTCCGAAGATTTGTGTTGGAGCTACCGGAAGGAGTAAAAAATTCCTCTAGACAAAATAACTCTTTAGCTCCTCTATCCAAAGAATTACTTCTATAGACATAAGACCACTTATAGTCTACTAAATCACAGAAGACATCAAAATATTGACAGAAATACTTCTTGAGCTCATCTAAAGACAGAATACATTGAGACGGAGGACCTCTTGAGTTCTTTTATTGGCAGAAAACTTTTGAGGTCTGTAGTCGAAAGACTTCTTGAGGTCATCCACAGATAGAACACTTCTTGAGGTCTTTATAGCAGAGGTCATTAAAATTGTCGGAAGACCTCCAGAAGTCATCCATAGATAGAACACTTCATGAGGTCCGCCATAGACAAAGGACATCAATACAGAAGACATAAAGAGGTCATCCATAGAAAGAAAAATACTTGAGGACTTCTTTAGACAGAAAACTCCTTGTGGTTTTCTATTGGCAAAGGCCTCCTATTAACAGAACACCTATAAAGGTCATCCATAAACAAAATACCTCTTGTCACCTTCTATTGATAGAAAACATTTAGAGATCGCCTATAGACGACGTCTTCTATTAACGGAGGTTATCATAGACAGAATACTTCAGGTCTTCTCAGCTCTTCTATAGACGGAAGACCTCTTGAGGTCTTCTATAGACAGAAGACCACTTCAGGTCTTCAATAGAAAGAAAACTTCTTGAGGTCTTATATAGACAGAAGACTTCTTGAGGTCTTCTATACAAATAAGGATTCTTGAGTTCATCTATATAGAAAAGACCTCTTGAGTTCATGTATATAGAGAAGATCTCTTGAGGTCATCTATATAGAGAAGACCTCTTGAGATCCTCTGTAGACAGAAGAACTCTTGAGGTCTTCTATAGACTGAAGACCTCTTAAGGTCTTCTATAGACAGAAGGCCTCTTGAGGTCTTCTATAGACATAAGACTTCTTGAAGTCTTCTATAGGCAGAAGACTTCTTGACAGAAGGCCTCTTGAGGTCATCTATAGACAGAAGACCTCTTGAGCACTTCTATATAGAGAAGACCTGTTGAGATCATCTATAGACATAAGACTTCTTGAGGTCTTTTATAGACATAAGACTTCTTGAGGTCTTCTATAGACATAAGGCCTCTTGAGGTCTTCTATAGACATAAGGCCTCTTGAGGTCTTCTATAGACATAAGACCTCTTCAGGTCTTCTATAGGCAGAAGACCTCTTGAGGTCTTCTATAGGCAGAAGGCCTCGAGAGGTCTTCTATACAAATAAGGATTCTTGAGGTCATATATAGACAGAAGACCTCTTGAGGTCTTCTATATATAGAAGACCTCTTGGGATCATCTATAGACAGAAGACTTCTTGAGGTCTTCTATAGACATAAGACCTCTTGAGGTGTTCTATAGGCAGAAGACCTCTTGAGGTCTTCTATAGGCAGAAGACCTCTTGAGGTCTTCTATAGGCAAAAGACCTATTGAGGTCTTCTATAGGCACAAGACCTCTTGAGGCCTTCTATAGACAGAAGGCCTCTGGAGCTCTTCTATACAAATAAGGATTCTTGAGTTCATCTATATAGAAAAGACCTCTTGAGTTCATGTATATAGAGAAGATCTCTTGAGGTCATCTATATAGAGAAGACCTCTTGAGATCCTCTGTAGACAGAAGACTTCTTGAGGTCTTCTATAGACAGAAGACCTCTTGAGGTCTTCTATAGACAGAAGACCTCTTGAGGTCTTCTAAAGACAGAAGACTTCTTGACGTCATCTATAGACGGAAGATCTCTTGAGGCCCTCTATACGCTGAAAACCTATTGAGGTTATCTATAGACACACGACTTCTTTCGGTATTCTATTGGCAGCAGGCCCCTTGGGTATTCTTTTGGCTGAAGGCCCCTTAGGTATTCTCTTGGTAGAAGACATCTTGAGGTCTTCTATAGACAGTAGACCTCTTGAGGTATTTTTATAGACAGAAGACCTCTTGAGGTCTTTTCTAGACAGAAGACCTCTTGAGGTCTTCAATAGACAGAAGACCTCTTGAGGTCTTCAATAGACAGAAGGTCTTTAGAGGTAACTATAGACAAATTACCTTTTGAGGTCATCTATAAACCACAGACCTCCTGAGGTCATCTGCAGACAAAAGACTTCTTGTGGTCTTCTATTTACAGACAGCCTCTTGAGGTCTTCTTTTGGCAGAAGATCTCTTAAGATATTCAATTGGCAGAAGACCTAACATATTCTATTGGCAGAAGACCACTTGAGTTCTTTTATAAACAGAAGACATCTGAAGTCTTCTATACACAGAAGAACTCTTGAAGTCTTCTATAGACAGAAGACCTCTTTAGATCTTTAATATACAGAAACCCTTTTGAGGTCTTCTATAGACAGCAGAACTTTTGAGGTCTTCTATAAACAGAAGAGCCCTTTAGGTCTTCGATAAACAGGAGACCTCTTGAGGTCTTCTATAGACAGAAAACCCCTTGAGGTCTTCTATAGAAAGAAAACGTCTTGAGGTTTTCTTTAGAGAGAAGACCTCTCGATGTCTTTTATAGAAGGAAGACCTCTTGAGGTCTTCTATAGGCAAAAGAAATCAACGGGTCTGTGTGGGCGTCTATTGCCTATAGGTGAGCTCAAGAGTTTTTCTATCTAGAGAAGCTTTTCTGTCTATTGAAAATTTTAAGATATATTCTGTTGTCAAAGAGAGAATGGTCTTTTGCTGTCTAGATGACCTCAAGTAATCTTCTGTCCAATAGAATACCCATGGACGACTTCTGTCGATAGACAGAAGATCTCTGTTGAACTCTTCTGTATACAGAGGACCTCTTGAATTAATCTATAGATGAATATCCTCATGAGGTCATGTTGATTAGAGGCTCACATTAACCCCTTAGATTTCTCCTATACCACAACTACACAGGGCTTTCTGAGCTCTTCTTCAGACAAGAGAATACTATTTGAAGCTTTCTATAGACAACAGAAGACGTCTAGAGACTTCTATAAGCAACGGAAGACCCCTTTAGATCTTCGAAAGATAGAAGTCATCTGGATATTTTCCATAAACAGAAGAACTGTTGAAGTTAGTTATAGTACCTAGGTTTTAATGTGAACTCACATACGGTGTCCACAGAAAGGGACTTCACTTCTGAACTTGATGTTAGTGATAGCAGCGCAGAAGACTTGTTGTTAGCTCTTCGAAATATGACCTAATTTCGACTTCAAGAACAAACGCTGTGCAATAGAAAAATAGGTAAGTATGCTACTCAAAATTCGAACCCTTCGTAATTAACACCCTCCATACGTAATCTTATTCTTCTCCTCATTTCTGTTACATTTCGGTTATACCTCTCTTAAATATTTAATTGTCCTGCTGTTTAGTGAAATGACTTCACCAGATACATATATTGACTTTAGTCTCAAGTATTGTCATACGACCATGAAATGCACTTGACATGCTAATGAAAAGTATGTCCTTAACAATAACGGGCAATGTTCAAGAGAATAAGGTGGGAGAGATAGAAAAGAGAAAGCAAACATGGGAAATCTTAAACATTATTGTGCAAAATATACCCTAAATGTATGTTAGTTTGTGTGTATGTATATGCATACATCCATGTTATTGAGCTTTCAAATAAATGTTCTACCATGGAGGTGATTGAAATTCTATTCTTCTACAAACTCTAACGGACACAGAATTCAATAACGTTGCTGGTGATGACGAAGATGATGATGATGATGTGTTAGTTTGGATTTTTGTTTTTTTTTTTTTTTTTTTTTGTTAAGGAAATGCACATCCATTATTATTCGCATCAGACCATCAATGAGTGTTTATGTATGCATGTTTGATATACGCATGTGGTTCTTTTGTGTTTGTATGTGTTTGTGTGTATACTAAGTCTACATGCCTAGGATATGCGTACGTACAACAATTGAATATTAATCATTCATTGTACGTGACACATTTGTGTCGATTATCGAAATACATTCTTATCGATGTGATGTGTGTTAAGCCAAATTGAAAGCAAGGATTAGTTATATCGTCAGTGTAGTAGTAGTTGTGTGTGTGTTTGAATGAGTGTTAATATTATTGTTTATATCAACTGTGAAAAGGAAATCCGTACATTTCACTTCGCTTTCACCGAACTAAATGCTATTTGGGAAAATTTGACCAAGAACACTGTAGAACGGTTAGCCAATCTAAAGTCTGATTGATGATAAACTAATTTATCATAGCTGCCAAAACAGCCATCGCATAAATCATGGTTTCAAATGTTTTTTTTTTTTTTTTTTTTTTGTACAACAATGGATCACCGTGCCACCATGTTATATTATAGAAATTGGAACGATTTTATCTTTTCTATTACGTTAAATCAAAAGCTATGAGCATGACTTTATTGTGGAAAAACATAATAATGATTTATTATGGCGATAAAATAAAATGCAAATTAATTATTGGAATTTATATTGAACAGAGGAAACAAAAATAGAATATAAAATATTGGAAAAACTCAATAATAATACATAGTACGTGATGACCATGGTAATTGTAAATAATTTATTTATTAATGGCAGATAAAAACGGCCTGGCTATGGCTCACGGTGTTATTTTAAATTATTAATTATGTCTTTATTTAAGCCAAAGTTCTGGTTGTTATAATATGGAGCGTATATTAAGTTTGTTTTTCCGTTTGTAACGCAAATACCTTGATTTCGATAAAGACGCTGCAATTACCATGGAAATTGTGACAATTCCCACAACCCTGTCTCATAATATTGACATAAAATAGAACAGTTCTCTCCAGTTATTAATGTTAGAAACATTTCTCTCCTTCCACCTTCTAGAAAGTTTTTATTTGGAAACACATATGTATGTATATTTGCTTCAAAAATATTTGTTCTTTTGGCATCCTAATGTACGCACATAATTACTGTAAATCATGTTTCATCAAAAACGGAAGTTATTCCCATGTCTAATGTTTCCATTAATGTTGTACAAAATGAATTTTATTTTCCGTATGAATTATTCACAATTCACAAGAATATTTAGAATACCCTAACAGATTTTTAAATAAATAAGGCAATCATTGTTAAGGATAAACACATCAAAGCAATTTCCTGAGGCATATGTTGTAACCATGTAAGAAGTAATAGGGCAATTGTGTTGAAAACCTTTTTTGCTAGAAATTTGTAATTAAAAATTTAATTTGTATTTACATTGCAAGAGTTAATACGCAACCAGAATAAGAAAAGATAAGAATAAATCGGCATTTAAAAGAAAAACAGAAATATAGGGTGTTTTTTTAAGCCCGATAGAACTTGAAATTGTAAAAAATAACACAAAAAATTAAATTGTAATCAAAATCAAAAGTCTATTCATGATGATTTGTCAGAGTATACTGAAAAAAATAAAAAAAAAGTTTCATCAAAATTTAATTTTTTGTGTTACTTTTTACAATTTAAAGTTCTATCTAGCTTAAAAGAACACCCTATATAAGCTCAGCCTATGATAGTAAATTATTAAATACCCCCTATCCATTATAAATATAAGAAGAGCATAGGTACATAGATATTTTTAACTTTTTTTCTTATTTTATTCACGATGTATGTCGAAATATCGGAAGGTATGTGTTTCGCGAATAAAATATCATACAATATGAGAACAGACCATAAGCTGTGATTATCGAATATTTCTGGAACATTTGTGAGTTATCTGGCTGGTGCGCACAGACTGACACAAAGATCTAAACCGATTTTATTGGTGAGGCAATTTATTCTCTTAACAAAGTGCGTCAGAGGAGAATTTGGCAATCCAAATCAGCCCATGGATGTGAAGAGATGGGAAGTCTTCCACAGGAAGGAGACAGAGAATGGTACTCTTATTGTGGTGGGACTTGACGATCTCTCACTGGCCAGTCTGACAATGACTAGGGTATGGCGCATTACATCTCAAATGCCGTTCATTTAAAAATTGGCTGTGCAAGTATCGACGACTCACAAGAGGTAGCCGAAACCATTATCAATTCTTAACAAGTAAAAAAGTGGTATGTTCGGCCGGGCCGACCTTTTTATACCCTCCACCATGAAACACATATTAGTAAATTTCTGTTCCTGTTCACAATTTAAAGTGGAGATATTTTGTGGCAACGGAAACCCAAATGCCTATATAAATTCAAAAAATATATCAAAAAATCTCTTCAATCGGGACCTACCTTTATATGGGGGCTATATCTAAGTGTGGATCTATGTTTTCAATTTTGTGGTGGAGAAATTTTGTGACCTATAACCTCGGCCAAAAGGTAGTTAAAACTCTCAAATGCCTATAATTGGGAGGTACCGTCACATGGGGCTATATCACAACATGTACATAGGTTGAAAATTTTTTTTTGTAACCACTGGGAACCTGAAATGTCAAATAAGAGGTAGTTCGGTGAAAAATGTAGCCAAACCCCTCAAAATACCGAAAATAGGGAAGTACCATTATAATGGGACTATACCAAACCATGGACCTATGTCGAAACATTTTGTAGAGTTGTTTTGTGACAACTGAAAGCCTCAAACGTCTAATTGCAGATACTTCTGTATAAACAGGTAGCTAAAAACTTCAAACTACTGAAAATCGGGAGGTGCCGTTATATGGGGGGTATACCAAAACCTGGACCTATCTTGACAATTTTTGTTTTGTGACCGCTGGTAACCTCAAATGTAAAATTGCAGGCACTTCGGTCAAAAAATATAGCTAAAATGCTCCAAACACCGATAATCTGGAGGTACCTATGTTGACAATTTTTGTGATAACTGGGAGCCTTAAACGCCAAATTTCAGGTACTTCAGTATAAACAGGTAGCTAAAATCCTCAAAATACTGAAATCGGGAAAATCAGAACACCGAAATTCGGGAGGTACAGTTATAGGGGGATAAACCGAAACATGGACCTATGTTAAACATATTTAGTGGTGATATTTTGTGACCACTGGGAACCTCATACGTTAAATTACATGCAGTTCGATCAAAAAAATTTAACTAAAACCATCAAAAACCGAAAATCAGGAGGTTCGTTTTATGGGGGCTATTCCAAAGCATGGACCTATGTTCGCAATTTTTGGTGGTAATGTTTTGTGTCCTCTGGAAAACTCATACGTCAAATTACAGATAGTTCGGCCACAAAAAGGCCATTTACTTGTGGACCTATGATAAACCAGATAAACCTCCATCGGAGTGACACAGCAACAATAGTCCTGATGGGGAAAATCAGTCAATACATATCGCCAGAGTTGTCAACATTGCACGCCACTGTACTGAAACAATCGAATGGAACATATTCCTGGTGTCGGCATATACTGCCGTTCGATTTGCCGGCATTACTACCTTCGTCTGGTGAAGATGACAAAACGAACATGCAATGAATTAGAAATTCCAACTCATACCACTTTCCGTGGGGCACAACTAACAAAACCAAAAGGAGCCGGGCCCTTTTGGGATTAATTGAATACGAACTACCTACTAACTCTTAATATAGTAAATACGTCTAGCAAGAACACATAACAATATTTTCAGCAAACATCTAATAAACAAGCTACACGAATCGGAGCCTCAAAATATCAAATCCACCGCATAATCTCGTAAGCTACGGATATATGTAAGACCAAAACCAATTGGATTATGGTCGGAAACCATATAAATTAGAAGACTAGGGACTAGAAAGACTAATGACGAATGTCTGAGGAAGGAAGATTTAGACAAAACTGTTAACATACTGACAGAGGAATACTAAAGTCTTTCGATGATAGTCGTTCCCTTCGAGATAGGAAATCTGCCTACTAAAAATCCTGTATGACCCTAGGGAATACGCATCGGAAGAAACACCAAAAATCGTCAACACGATTGTCAAGCAAGCCTTAATGATGTTCTCACCATACAAAGCAGCGGAACCAGACCAGATCTTCCAGGCTCTCCTTCTGGGGGAAGTAGACTATATTTCATCCTAGCTAGTCAGAATTTTCAAAGCATCCAAATTTGCTTTGCAAAAGGTTCGAAACGGCTCTAGAAATTGCATACACAGGGGCTAGACTAAGATTTCTAAACGTCTAACCAAAAATTATGTCTATTCACTAGGAAAACGAAAGTGGGACCTTTCGAAGAACTCATTTTCCTGTATAAGACAATAGCAATTTTTATTAAAGCGAAATCACTTTGAGCAATCCTTGATAGGAAATCCAAATGGAAAGACATATCCAGGAAAGGGCTAACAATACTTACAGATTTGAGTCAAACTGTAGAAGGGCTATAAACTCAAACTGGGGTTTCTAGAATGACTCACTGGCTATTCAAAAACATAATTTTACCATGGTAAAAATATTAAAAAAAAAACATATGTCCCTTTGGAATAATGAGGAGATAGGAAAACCCCTAAAATCCTATGGATTTTGTAACAGATGAGTACAAAATGAGGACAGTAGTAGACAGGAAGTCTGCCAGGATATAATAACTTGAGCTACAAGCGCATCTGCACAAAATAGGCTATGCAGAAAATATCAAAACAGGGCACGCGAATAGAACAGAGAGACGTTTGAACACCTTTTCTGTCATTACCCAGATTTCGTAAACCTCAGAAACCTGCACTTGGAAAACGACAGAATTTTGCAAGTGAGATTTTATTAATGGCACAAAATTTCTAAGTATTTCTAAAATTATTAATTGATAAAAATTAATATAACTTTGGCTTAAGTGGCCCTTTTTATACCCTCAGCCTTTTGGCTAACGAGGGTATATGAGGAAAAGTCAAAATTTTTTAGTTTCCATAAAGCCAAGGTTTGCACTATTATAATACGCGAACTATTGTAGTTTACCAGTAACTATGACTATTGCTGGATTAATTTAGATGTTTTTGTACAAAGCTCAAAAATTTAGCAAAAAAAATTAATTTACGTGGTAGTTACGACCGCGTAAAGGAAAAAACATAGGTAAAAACACGTTGAAGCTAAACAGGTTTTTTACATTGCTATTCGATTTCTGATTAAACCATTCAAATGGCGGACATCTGTCCAAAGTAAAAGTAGGAGAATACAAAATGAAGATTACACTTCTAATGTATCACTTTCCAAAATTTCCACTGCATCCACCTTTTATGGATGCTGACATTTTGAAGCTGGATTTCAGGTGTTTTTTGTATTTTTTATGTAACTGGGACGCGCATTCGGATATTTCGAAAAACCCATTATAGGATTAAAGAACTCGCGATTTCGCATAATCTGATATGTATATTGAGTATGTAGCCCACACAGCAGCAGAGTAATCTACTGCCAAAGGCCAAAATTTAGTGCGATATTTTTTCTAAAAAACCTATTTTTTGGGTACAGTATTTACAATATCGTTTTGAGTGTGCTGGTACCCCGCGATATTTTAGTTTTTCGACGATCCGGATCATATGAACCACAGATCGTAAAAATCCATCTACTAGAACGGCGAAAACAGCAACTGCAAAAATTGAAAAATTTGCGAAAAATGTTTTTCAAAATATCGCTGACTAATACGCGTTTTATGTGGATCGTTTCCATTTCAATGAAGAAAGTGAATCATCACTCGCGTTTGTGCGAAAACAGCGGTTTGAAAAATTTAGTGGCATGGGAGCTGTATCCGATTTATCCAAAAAATACTGTGTGATGCTACATCCACGGTTCTTGATGGATTTTATTGAAATATGTTTAGATCGATGTATTTTTTCACGGTTGATAGTGAAATCGGATGCGCATAAAAAGTGTATGCACTTTGTGCAAATTATAAGCATTATACAGTTTTTTGCACACTACGCTGTAGGCGATGCTACATCTTAACCGCCAAATTAAATCCTGGCAAATGTGTACAGATTAAAAGAGAAGAATTCGCCGTATTGATAAACCGCATGCGCATCAAGTGATTTTGAGGATTTCGCGATTTACACGCATTTCAAAATGAACATTACCCGATACAGTTTTATTTGAAGATTATACCCCATTCAAAGGAAACCAAAATTTATGATAACGTTGCCCATATCTTCCGCTAGATGTTAGCGTGTACTCGAGAAGTGATTAGAATAAAAAATGTGATTTTTTGCGTGAAATTTAACTGAAATAGGAGAATAACTCCGACCTAATTTTACTACATTTTCTTCAACTAACTCACAAAATAAATTTGAAAAAATATTTTCTCTTAAAACATTTTTATAAATTCTCTCAATATATTTTTGTTTGTTTTTGCTATAATATGCAAACCGCTAAACAGATTTGTATATTTTTGGTTTCATTTGAATCTTCGCGATGTTTAGATTACGTACATATTTTTAAAATATTTTTCCGATGCATAAACAGCTTAAATTTTATTAAAACAATTGGCAAGCCATCAAATTTTTTGAACTCTTTCTCAATTTCCGCGAAAACTTAAAACTTTTTCACTAATGTTATGGGGCCTCAGTAATCATGTATTACGTAGGGAGCCCCTAATTAAGAGAGTTTCTCAATATAATGATTAGAGTCTTTTAAAGATTTTTTTCTTTTTATCAGAATTGAAACCGCCATAACTTTTGCGCGCAATAACCAAAATTAGTATCTCGAACAGATTTAAGAACGGGATTTTTTTCCCAATCTATGTACCAAAAATCTTTCATGTAGCTTAAAAAAAATTTTTTAATTTTTTTTTTATGGAAAACTAAAAAATTTTGTCTTTTCTTCATATACACTTTGATACCATCAAAAATGTGCCTCTGCTTCAGAAAATTTGGAGTCGATTTAGTCACGTCCGTCTGGTCCATATTTAATATATCTAAAATACAGATCAATGGACTATATCGGTCCATTTCTTCGGGTACCTTCCACACAAAATTTCGGAAAAGTGCAGTTTAAGAGCCTGCTTATGTATGTCGACAAGAAGAATGAATGTGTAAGAAACACTACAAAATTTGAGTGCGCTTTTCAGATTTGTTTTTTATACCCTCAGCCTTTAGGCTAGAAAGGGTATATCATCAATATTTTTGAAATTTTAACATAGTTGAAGCCAAGGTTTACCCCTTTAGGTGTTTTTAGAATGTTTTTGGCTAAAATGAGATGTTTTTGGACTATATTTATGTTGAAAAATAGATAAAAATCGGTTGAAGCCAAAGTGCCTTTTTTCTCTTGATTTGTGAATAAACCAAACTTTTCCCGATTTTCCTGTCAAAGTAAAAGTAGAAGCAAACTAACTAAGGATCATCTCACTAATGTATTACTTTTAAAAATTTGATCTGCTTCTACCATTAAATGATGCTGACATTTTGAAGCCAGATTTACAGTGTTTTTTGACATTTTCTTCTAAATTCATTCCGCAAACAGGTTTTTCAAAAAATCATATATAGGATTGTAGAACTCGCGATTCTGAGTTATTTGATATATGTGCCGTGAATGTAGTCTACACAGCTTCATAGAAATCTGCATCCAAATACGGAAATTTTGTGCGAACATTTTTCTAAAAATCATATTTTTCGGGCCCAATTTTTACAATAGTCATTCGAAATCCTCGTACTTGATTGCACATTTTAGTTTTTTACGTTCCGGATCCAATAAATCATTCCCCGTGAAAATCCATCTACTAATACGCGAGTTACGATAAATTCCAAAGTATAAAAATCACCTAAAAATGTTTTTGAAAATATCGCGTTTTCTGCGGTTCGTTTCTACTGCAATGAAAGAACGAGTACAGCATCTTCGTTTTAGCGGAAACAGAGATTTGAAAACTTCAATGAAAAGGGAGCTACATTAATTTTATCCCAAACAATAGTGTGGGATGCTACATACACGGTTCTTGATTGATCGCCTTGAAATAGATATATATCGATGTAGATTTTCATGGTGGACATTGAAATCGGATGCGGACAAAAATTGTATTCCCTTTGCGCAAATTAGCGATATTTTATAGGTTTTTTAGTGCTAAGATGCAGCCGACGCTACATCTTAGCCCCCAATGTAAATTTCGAAAAATATATATAAATTATATGAGTAGTTATGATGTAAAGGAGGCAAATTATAATCAATGCAATCATTTTTTTTTTAATTGTTATGTATAGTTTGTAAGAACAATAATGTTTAATATTTTATTTAATTTGTAATTATATATGAATTGGCCATTGACTTATCCATATGGCTTCGATTGCAAAGTAATGAAAAATAAATAAATAAAATAAAATAAATTAAAAGATATAGTCTTGCTGTACATGAAAATCACTACGATAAAATATAATGGAATGCCAGAATTATTTTAACGTTTTTAATATTTAACAAATAAATATAGGAGATATGAAGGCGTTATATACCTATTTATGGTTGTTATGGAGCTACTATGGTATTTTTGTATGTTTCAGGAGTAACACTCCTCCGAAAGCCTTTCCGCCTATAAGTATTCCTAATGATTTAGATATATCATAATAAAACATACATCTTAAAAAGTCTCTCAAAGACATGATACTTAATAGCTGTAGCCTTGGTCAATTCCTTCCCGACTATAAGTACTTCTGTAAATAATGATGACTTTTACTGACTGCTATGTCTTCAAAATTTCATTGAAATTGAACATACGTAACAAAAACATGAAATCGACCGAAAATATATGTGGGTAGCTATATTCCTATATTAACCGCTCTCGATATAATTTGTCAAATTTATTTTTAGACCATATACCTCCCCCACAAAAGTTCGAAAACGTTCGGAAAATTTGTGCGCACGATAACTCTTGAAGGGAGTGACCGATGTAATCCATACTTTGCACATCCTAATATATCTACCAGATATAGATCAGGTTCGAATATGGACTAAATTTGTCTACTCCTTCACACATCACACAAAATTTCGGATAAGTTCCCTTTAAGACCTGCTCTCGAATCACTTTGATTTGCATTCGCTACCTCCATTACGACGGTAAAAGTTTTTTTCAGGGGCAAGTCCATATTTCTTGCGAAAACAGCCCGAAAGGTGTAAAAAAACCCCTATGTCACCATATGTGGCGGTCTGAGAACACGATAACTCTCGAAATGTTCAACCGATTTGGTCCAACATTTGGTCTTCGTCATATTATATCCAAACTTAGTCACATGGGCAATACCGGTCCACAACTTTCGGTACTTCTCCCCAATATTTAAAAAATATCACTTTGGATATCCTAATATTTTATCAAAATTTAGTTTAACTTCTAAAATGGCCCATATCGGTCTTCCCTAAGAGTACCTGCCTTACAAAAGTATAATATTTGTGTCTTAGTGCAGTTAATTCTTATTCCACATTGTTGTCTGCAGGTTCAAATGTCCAAAAAAGGCCAAATTCTGAAGAAACCTGAAATACATTCGATCTGTCCGGAGGTAAAAGTTTCACTTCATATTGGCTGTGGGTATATATCTGTCGGCAAAGCCGACTGACACTTTTTTACTTGTTGTTTTGAAGCGAAAGCAAAGGAAATAATATTGCCAAAACTTAAGTTTGGGTGTATTTCATGTGCACACATTTTCGTTTTGAAATACATAAACAGACTGTTAGACCTGTTTTTGAATCGTTTTGATTTTTCTTGAAAAATGTTATTCTAAGGGCCCTTTCGTTCAGTGCAAGTCTATACTTACTGGGAAAATGACACGACTGGTATTAAAACCCTCTACGGCCACAATATGTTGTGTCTGGAGCGCAGAACGACATTCCAACAGGATATTGCGTTAGTCCAAATTTGAATATCTCATATATAACTATGTCCTGTTTACAGAAAGTCCATGCTTCTTGAAATAATAGTAGAAAACCACTAAATTATACGGTGACCAACTGTCAGTCGGCAAAGCCGACTGATACACGTTTTCAAACCGAATTAGCTATCATTTGATATCTAGGGTCCTCAGTGACCAAAAAAATGATATTCCAAAACCCATGGACATAGGTCCATAATATGGTATAGACCCCACATATAGACCTCCCGATTTTCGGTATTTTGAAGATTTTAGCTACAATTTTTACCGAACTGGCTGTAAGAGGTTATCAGTGGTCACGTAAGTTCTCCATCAAAAATCGTCAACATAGGACCATGTAGCCGCCCAATTTTGGGTATTTTGAATATATTTTTTAACCGAACTAGCTGTAATTTGATATTTGGGGTCACAAAACGTACTCAATAAAAATCGTCAACAATAAAAATCGCCATGTTTTGGTATAGCCCTTATAAAACGGTACCTCCCGATTTTCGGTATTTTGAGGCTTTTAGCTAAAATTTTTAACCGAACAAGCCGTAATTTGACATTTGAGATTCCCAATGGTCTCGAAACTTTTCCTCCAAAGGTCGACAACATACGTTAAAGTTTTGGTATAGCCCCCATATAACTTTCAGTATTTTGAGGATTCTTGCTACAATTTTTAATCGAACAAGCTTTAGTTTGACATTCGAGGTTTTCAATGGTGACAAAACTTATTCAATAAATATCGTCAACATAGGTCCATGTTTTGGTATAGCTTCCATATAACAGTAACTCCCGATTTTCGGTATTTTGAGGCTTTTAGCTAAAATTTTTAACCGAACTAGCTGTGATTTGACATTTGAGAATCGCAGTGGTCACGAAACTTATTCAACAAAAATCGTCAACGTCCATGTTTTGTTATAGACCTCATAAACGGTACCTCCCGATTTTCGGTACTTTAAGGATTGTAGCTAAAGTTTTTAACCGGACTACCTATAATTTGACATTTGAGGTTCTCCGTGGTAAGTCCCGATTTTCGGTATTTTGAGTGTCTCAGCTATATTATTGAACGAAACTACTCGTAATTTGACATTTGAAATTCCATGCAGTTGTAAAACTTTTCCACAAAAATTGTCAAGATACATCCACACTTTGACATATACCCCATATAAAGAAGTTACCTCCTGGTTGAACACATTTTTACAGTGTTTTATTTAACTTGTTTTGGTGTCCGCTTAGTTCAAATCTAGTAACTCATTTTTAACAAAGTTACAGTTGACGGAACTGAGACTTTGCACACTTTTCAGATTTGGATGACAATACATGAATATGAAACCATAACCAATATGGGTCCATTTTTTCCTATAGCCCGCATATAGCGGTACCACCCGATTTCAGGTATTCTGAGGATTTTATGTTCATTTTTAGTCTGAATCAGCTGTAACTTGGCATTTGGAGTTCCCAATTGTACACATACTCCCAGACCAAAAATTGTGGACATGGGTCAGATTTTGGTGTAGTCCCCATATAACCGTACCACTCGATTTCAGGCAATTTAAAGTTTTTATCTACGTTTTCAGCCTAAATTTACTGTAATTTGGTTATGGTCAAAAAATGGTTAAATGGTTAAAAAATGGTTAAAATTAAAAAATCAGTAAAAAAATTAAGTTAGTGTTTTAATTATAAATGCACTTAAAATTAGAAAATAATTTTTCATGATGGAATCTCTCAAATAAAACGCTTGACGTTTAACATTGTCACAATTTTTAATTCAAATGCAAGCGTTTTATTTGAGAGATTTCATCATGAAAAATTATTTTCTAGTTTTAAGTGCATTTGTAAATAAAACACTGTAACTTAATAATTTTAATTATTTTTTTATTCAGATTAGATTATAAAATTTAGGCATTTCGATCGAAAAAGTTTTGCACCTAAAATCGTGAACAAAAAAGGAAATTAATTATTATATTTTTGTTAAGAATATTTTATCGGGGGAGGGTATACAAAGTTCTGCCCGGTCGAACTTAACGGCTGTTTACTTTTTTAATCTCACCTCACCCAAAGCAAAGAAAAAGTGGGAAACCCCAGACACCCGACATTGATCACTACCTTATTGGTTTATTTTAAGTTTAAATAATAAATTTTCCAATGTCTTCCGATGCCATGACCTCCAACCTGTTACCGCCATATTAATTGTTTTCGCAGAGCAATCACAACAATTGTTTTACAATCTCATCAATCTTTTGACCATAGACTGACCACAACTTTGGCAATAATAAAACCAGTAAATAAATTGTACTTAACAGAGATAGCGAACGAATATGGAGAGAAAGTGATGCATAGGAAAACCCAAAAAGAAACAAACAACAAATATTCCCCAGAGTGAGCAACAATGTTTAAAACATAAAAAAAAAAAACAACAATAAACGTAAGAAACATACACACTATACAACAAAATGGGTTTTTGGGAAATCCACAATAATGTCATTGGAAATACCAACCTGACGTTGAAGAATATAACTGAATTCACTGGCTGTATATCGATGGCTGGTATCACTCATTTTTGCTGCTGTTGTTGCTGTTGCTGGCCTTTTCAATAAAATTCAATTAAAATTCAACGATAACGATGATGATGATGCGAAATATGTGGTCCCCACATAAGTTGTTGTAGCTGAACGGATGTGGCCAAATGGAGATGTTCTCACGTTGAATCGAATTTCAAAATAAGTTGTCAAAATGTTGAGGTACACCAACAAACTAAATAAATTTTGTTCACTTTTTACACGTTTTACTCTTGAGATTCTTCAATTTTATTTCATATCACCTTCACTATTGTATATATCTTATTTTTCAAAGAATTTTTCAATCACAACAACGGCAACAAAACGACCCACTGAAACAAGTAACAAAAAAAAAAAAAAACAAAAATGAAAAAATGACTATAATTAAATTTTCTTTTAAGTTCATGTTCCTGCAATTGTCCCAACCAAGTTAGCTGACACGAAACAACAAGAAGTTGACTATGTCTGTGGTTTTGGACTATGTGCGCCAAATGCAAAGCAACAACCACACAAAACAGGAAATGAACTAACTTTCAGATTAAATCAGAAAGGGAAAATGGAATGAAATGCAAACCCTCAGAGGGTCGTCTTCGATTGAGTAGTTGTTGCTGTTGTTACGTTTTGTGTTTTTATTTCATTTTTATATGTTCTTGTGGGTGGCCTAAAGGCGTATCAGTGATAAAAGTTGTTGTGTCAGTGCTCAAAGATATTTTGAATATTATGAACTTTTATTAATTTTCATTTAAACTTTTACTATATTCTTTCTTTGTAATATTATTCTTTATTTATTTTTGCTTTTATAAACAAAAAGTAAATATTACTTCTTTTTATTCGACTTTATAAAAACTTTAAATTGTTGTTTTAAGTTTAAACATTTAATTTCACTTTCACTTCCACACTCGTTTCCAGGAAGTTGTGTAACTACATAACTCTGAATTATATTTCTCTTTTTAATTTATTTTATGTTTCCCCAATTTATTTAAATAATTTTTGTATTATTGTTTTTTGTTTTTATTTACTTGATGCTATGTTTTTTGTTTGCAATATTTTTTCCGTTGAGTTTCTTAAGCGTATTGCCTGATTCTTCGACGTTTACTTAATAACTGATGGCAGAGCAGAAAAAAATTTGTTGCGAAACTTCCGACTTCCGAAGGATGCAAGCTTTATTTTACTTTTGCTTTCATTTTGAACTCTGTTCTTATTGTTGTTGGCGACAACAGCAGCAACAACCATCAACAGCAGGGTTGCCAAAGTTTGGAATTGAATTTTTCTACAACATGTTGAGCGATCATTTCTTACTCTATATGACTTTTTTAAACAAGATATAATAAATAGTATAAAATATTTTAAGTACTTATACCCTCAGCATTTATGGTAAATACACTTTCATATGGACAAAATGTGCCTCATCGAAAAATGATTTTAGACCCCAAGTATGTTCACGGTGCGCCTTAACTAATTTTAAATGGAACGTGCTTACACCTGGGAAGTTTTTGCAGATTCTGAAACTACAATGCTCATAGATGAGAAATATCAAGAAACAAAAAATCGCCGGAGGGATTTTCAAATAAATCGCGATTTAAGTTCACATTTTTAGGTGTTCTTAAGGTTTTTACGATTTTGCTTGGAAACCGCGAGCCCTATGTAAATGGGTCTAAAAAAATGTTTTAGCTGTGAAAGTTTTCCACAAGATTGACCTTTATGATACTTTCGTAGGTTTCACCGTTTTTGAGTTATAGAAGTTCAAATTGAGACAATGCACTGACTGTATCGCCTCCTTATAAACCATTGTCATTACTGCAATTTCCCAAATAAAACTTTTATATCTTGAAAATGGTACAACCTAGGAAAAAATAAATCATCCAGTCTTGTAGAAAATTTTCACAGCTTCAATATTTTCTTTCGTCCAATTTTGATATGAATTGCGGTTTCCAAGCAAAATCTTGAAGACTTGAGATAAAAACCTAAAAATTTGAACTGAACCTCTATATCTCAAAAATGGAAAAAGCTACGAAAAAAACCTAAAGGTCAGTCTTGTAGAGAATTGTCACAGCTACAACATTTTCTTTAGACTCATTTCGAAACGACTTGCGGTTTCCAAGCAAAATCGTGAAAACCTAAAAAAACTCTAAAATTGTGAATTTTGATCGTGATTTATTTAAAAATCCCTCCGGCGTTTTTTCCGTCTTTTTTTATTTTCTTGTCTATGAACTGCTGTATACACGGCCCCCATATGGACCGTGAATACAAGTTATTACAACAAAAATCAAAACGATTCGAGAGCAGGACCTAAACTGAACTTTTCCGAAATTTTGTGTGGGAAATGCCCGAAGGCGTGGACCGATTGAGTCCATGTTGAAACCTCATCTAAGTTTGGTAGACATTTCACGATGTGCAAAGTATGGACCAAATCGGTAACTCCCTTCAAGAGTTATCGTGCGCACAAATTTTACGAACATTTTCGAACTTTTGTGGGGGAGGTACCGGAAAGAGTGGGCCGATATAACCCATCTTCGAACTTAAACTAAGTTTGGACAATCGGATCATCCGTTCGAGAGTTATCGTGCGCACCAGCCAGAGAGACAGACGGACAGACATTGCTAAATCGACCCCAAATTGTCTGAAACACATTTCATCCAAACATACTTGGGGTCTAAAACCATTATTTCGATGAGGCACATTTTGCCCGTATGAAAGTGTATATACCTCCGTTAGCATAAATGCTGAGGGTATAAAAACGATCCCAGAGAAGTCCTCTCAAACTTTGTGTGCGAGGTACCTGAAAGGTTGGGCCGATGTAGTCAATATTCGGACATAATCTGAGCATGTAAGAAATAATAACGTTTGGACCAAATCGGTTTTTGAGGATTATGTTACGTACTACCCATTATCTCAGGAAGTATGGATTTAACCCCGAAAAAAATTGCGCCGTCGTAATAGGGCCCGCAAGCAAAACTTGTTCCAAAAAAATTTCAAAACTATCCGATACGAGCTTTAAACTGTACTTTTTCGCACATTTTGTGTGGGAGGTACACCACATAGTCCATATACAAACCTGATCTTTGCCTGCAAGTAATATTACTTACTTAACTGGCTCATTCCAGACCATGTGTTTCATAAGCTGAACTAAGAAAAGATCTCCACTTTTCTCTGTTAAGTGATTCGCTTTTTGGAATACCGCCTTTTCCAATCTCGCCTTCCGCTCGTTCGCTTCATTGAAGCCTTGTCCTGCCAGTTATGCGTGTACCGCCATGTTGCCCCTATTTATACTTTCAACGGGTTCATCATCGCTCATTATTATGATATAGCCTAGCCAACGCAATGGTTGTCACGGCAAGAGTAAATCGATCAAATTTAATCTTTGTATGTAGGTAAAGGATTATCCTACAGCAATATGAAAAACTGGTTTAATGAATTCAATCGTGGCCGATACTCGCCAAAAAACGAAGATCGTGAGGGTCGCCCAAAAACGGATCCTGTGCCAGAAAACAATAAAACTGTGCCTGAATGGATAATGCAAGATCGCCATGTGTAATATCGTGAGATAGTGGCACCCTTGGACATTTCCGCCACCAACTAGCATTTTATATTGCATGAAATTTGTTCATGGAAGAAGACTTTCGAAGCAAATGGTTGCCTGTTTCTTCGGCAAAACTGACCGTGTGGCAACTATAAGGCTTGAGAAATGTAGGACGGCTAATTCTGAGTGTTAAACTACAATTTGTTTGCCTGAAGTCTCCTGAGAAATATCAAAAATGTGAGCTCTCACTCATTAATTCAAACCAGCCCCTGTTTGACCGGACAAAATGTGGAATTGAAAGGGCATGCGCCGTACAGCCCAGACTGGGGATCCAATCACTACATTTGATTCCGGCACATCAAGACAAAAAAGGCGTGATCAACGATTTTCGTCACAAGAAGATGCTGTAAAAGCGTCCAAAAACCATGTTTTGGGGGTGTCTCAATCAAGCCACTGAACTATAGGTAATTTGACCTGTTTTTGAGGCTGAAATTAATAGCGGAGGACTTATGGGCTTTTTATACATTTTTAATGCTTTATATGCAAAAGTAAGCTAAAACAAACAATTACACAGTAGAATTCGGATATAGCGTACATCGGCTATAAGAAACACCTTTTATAACGAGTAATGTTTTGTGTTCCGAAAGAATTTTTCTTAACATTTGTACACACATTCAACTTCTTAAAATTAACACGATTATAACAAACAAAAACTGTCACCACGCGAGTAGAATTTCTTAGAATTTGTTAGGATTTACAGGACCCCTTTTAAGTATAAGCGCATTGTGACGAATTTAAGCACTGTTTCAAATATTTTAATATATATTTAAAAGATCGCAGGATATAACGAACAATATTTGTTGTTCCAACCTAAATAAGGCGTTTAAACTAAAATATGGATCCTCCAAAATATTTTTATAAACATTGATATATTTAAAATATTTATTCGCTAAGAGATCTTTATAAATATTATTTCTTTAAAAGGACCAAATAAAACGCGCAATCATGATCCCTAAAACGATTACAGGTATAATTATCAAAAATGTTGACCACGACACGTCTGTACATTTTTAACAACACATGGTGAATATTTCTTTAAAGAAAATGTCGTTTTAGTTCAAATCTGATGCTTTTTTGTGTTCAATATTTCCTTCACCAAACCAAAAATTGAAAAAAATATTTTTTCTGCAATGAGGCCACTTCAAAAAAGTGATATAACTCAAAAAACGCAAAAAAACGCATCTTGGTATATTATGTAGTTAATTCAGAAACCCATTCTGAAAATATTCGCGGTGGCTGAATTTCAGACAAACATGGACAATTTCCTAAAAGTCTATAATGACGATTTTTACCGCTACACAGAGGGGAAACATAGGCCTAAAATTGCTCAAAACTCAAAATATGAAAATCGTTTTTTTATGAAAAAAATGTTGATAAACGGCAAGCAGACTCTTTTCCACATTTGCTATAACCACCCTCATCTTTGTAAGATTAACCAATCCAATGCAGCAGTCGATTGAACTCAGCCATACTGAAAACAAAAAGTAAATTTTCGAAAACTAAGAAATTAGGTGAACATTAAAATGACATTATTTTCGTGAAAATTTATCTTTTTCAAGATTTATTGTTTTTGTACAGTCTCCGAACAAGATTAGCATTTAAGATTTTCAGATTGATTTTACATCTTTGCTCTTTAAAAATGGTGATACATATCCTCTTTATGAACATTTTTTTATGATAATTTTTAAGATTACTACAATTTCGATAGTGGAAAAGACTATTTCCCCGTTGTTTCCCGACCATAGTTTCTTCTAATGTTTTATGCGCTTGAGTCTCAAATATCAGATTCAATCATAAAAAATTGCGCATATTTGCGCCATTCCGAAAAAATCTAATTTTTCTCAACTAAAATATGAAATATTTTTATATGGAATTGCAAGGCTTACTCACACTAAATTTTGTTCCGCCTTATAACCGGGACTCTTATTTATCAGACTAAGCCAACACCTATCAAATATGTTTGCATTATTCAGACACATTCACGACTTTTCTCATGTGAATTGAGAAAAATTTAATTTAAGTAAGTTTCAAAAAATAAAATTTGGAATGAAATATATGCATATGGGACTATATTTACATCTGTACCGATTTGTTTGAAAATTGGCTCAATGTTTTTTAGGCTTGTTCAGGTTGCATGTCTCAAATTTCAGTGATTTTGGTGCATTTTTATCTCACATCAGATGCGAATATATATGGAAGCTGCATCCAAATCTGGACCGATTTTCATTATTTTCTATAGGATTAATCCTTGTACAGAAGATATGCTTTGTGCAAAATTGTATATCAATCCGACTATAAATGAGCTCTCTAGGGCTTTTGATCAAATTTTAACACAAATTTCCCCTCTGTGCGCTATAACAAATACTTGGAAGAAAATTATATCTTAAATAAAATATCATATCCATGTATTTGACAATTACAAAACTCTAACAAATTGCGTTTAAATTCTGCTCTATGTTTTACTCTTATTTTTATTTTTATACCATAGTATGGAGGGTATATTAAGTTTGTCATTCTGTTTGTAACACATCGAACTAATCATTTGCGACCCTATAAAGTATATATATTCTTGATCAGGATAAAATTCTAAGACGATCTAGCCATGTCCGTCTGTCCGTCCGTCTGTCCGTCTGTTGTAATCACTCTAGCGTCCGCAATAATTGAGAAAGAGTGCTGAAATTTTGCACCCGAGGGTCTTTTTTCCATAGGCAGGTCAAGTTCGAAGATGGACCATATCGGTCCACTATTTGGTATAGCCCCCATATAACGGTACCTCCGCATTTGAAGTATTTTGACGTTCTTCGCCACATTTGCCGACCGAATTAGCTATAATTTGGCACTTGGGGTTTCTAGTGATCAACATCTCCACGAAACATCGTCAACATAGGTGCATGTTTTGGTATAGCCCCCATATAACAGTATCTCCCGATTTTCGGTATTTTGAGAATTTTAGCTGCAATTTTTAACCGAACTCGCTGTAATGATCGGTATTTTGAGAATTTTAGCTACAATTTTGTCTATTCAAAAATAATCGTCAATATAGGTCCATGTTTTGGTATATCCCCCCATATAACTGTACCTCCAGATTTTCGGGAATTTTCAGTGGTCACGAAATTTCTTCACTAAAATTCGTCAATATGGGTCCATTTTTGAGGGTCTACATTGTTTTGATGAAACTACCCTCAATTTGACTCTTGAAGTTCCCTGCAGCTATAAAACTTTTCCGCCAAAAAAATTTAAAGATAGGTTGACCCTTTGATATAGCCCCGTTGGTGGTACCTTTCACCTAGCTGAACACATTTTTTAGATTAGATTAGATAACACTGTGCAACAAAATGGAGGTGAAAGTCTGGGGCACGAAAAATTCTTCTTGGGGAAGAAAGGCCTTGGTGAGTATATTAAGAACCCCGCGTTATGGCGTGATAAAATTTTTGATAGAGACCCTGTGGGCCATCAGGAATTAGCGTTATATCTTTGTTCACTGTTGCTTAAGTGCTCTACAAAAACAACAAACAAAGATATAATGCTAATTCATGATGGCTTACAGGGTCTCTCGCAAAAACTTCATCACGCCATAACGCAGAAGTTCGACTCACGGCGCATCTGCCCTTCGGGGTTTTTATTATACACACACCAAGGGCTTTCATTTCCAAAAGGAATTATCCCTGCCTCAACATTTGTGTTCACAGTGTAATTTAAGCAATAGTGGGAGGCAGTAGGAATTTATCCATTGTCGAAAAGTTGTTCCACCTAATCCATAATTATTCCATTTTAATTAAGACTATTTTATGGTGGAGGGTATAAAAAGTTCGGCCCGGCCGAACTTAACGACTTTTTACTTGTATTTTTTTATTTTGGAATTTTGAATTTGACTTCAAATTTTACCGCGAATTTTGAATATATTTGAAAACAAATTGCACATCCCTATATTTTGACATGTTTTTTCTTCAATTTAAATTATAAAACTCGCGTTATTAAAAGGGCAAAAATCGTTTTTGCCTAAAAACTTATTCAAATTACCTATAGTGCACTGTAAACAACCCAACACATGGTCGTATATAAAACTGTCCAGAGTACGCTTAGGCTAAAAGCTCTCAAACTTTCTAAAAAAATGTCAAATTACGCCAGAACGGTTTTCGGAACTTAGAAAGTTGTGGGCTCGATACCCACCGAAATAGCTGAAATTTTGTTTTAAGTCGTCGATGGGGGCATAAAACTTTCCACTTAAAATTTGTCGGTATAGGCCCAAGCCTTCATATAGCCCTCATAGAACGAAACCTTCCGATTTTCGGTATTTTGAAGTTTGTGGCCTCGATATCCCACCAAAGTGGCTGAAATTTGGTATTTAGTCTTCGTTGTCGGTATAAAACTTTCCACCTAAAACTTGTCGATATAGTCCACGCCTACGTACCGAAGTGTCTAAAACAAAGTGTCTATTAAATTTATCGATATAGGACCACATCTTCATATAGACCCCTTAGAACGGTACCTCAAGATGGCTGAAATTTTGTATTTAGTATTCTTTGAGGGTATTAAACGTTCCTCCTGAAATTCGTCGGTATAGGTCCACATTTTATTTAGCCTCCATAGAAACATACCTCCCGATTTTGATTTTTAACGTCGTTCTTACTTGTTTGTTGGAATTTTAATTGAAGGAAAGCTTACGACGTTACCTGTCAATCGCTGGGCGTCGTTCGACCAGATCGACAACGACATACAAATTAAACATTAAAGTTTTTTCTCTTTTAATTTTATTCTACGCTACGTAAAATAATATTGCAACTTCGGTCATGTTGGAAAGAGTCACGTTGGTTGATCCCAAGTGAACCTCTTGGTCTGTTAAAAGAAACATTAAACACACATTCGTGGAGCACACAGAGAGTAACAGGATGAAGAGAAAAGTAGTACGTTGCATAAGGAAACAAGACAGTTTAAAACGGATTATGATGCTAATATAATCTTGGCCCCGAATGGAATCTTCCTGGCAATGCTGGTACTTGGTACTTTTCGTTATTTTGCCTCCAAACGTTCCATAACAAATTTCAGAAATTTACTTATTTTTGTTGAACCTAATATGAAACAAATAGATTTGTGCCAATTAAACTACATGGAACTATCCAGTTCATTACGTGGAACTACATTCCGGTTAAATCTTTATAGTCAGTTAGATTTTTTTGAACATGTGGGTTATTTGTTTTGTCACTGAGCGCCTCATTTGTTCTTCCTAGCGTATGTTCAATAGGAATGTATGGAAATGATCACACATACGGTCCAGAAGACCTGTTGTCAAAATAATCTCCTTTTGTGTTGAAGTTCTTATTAAAAAATAACAACAACAGAACACTATGTACAATGCTTTAATGCTCACCATAACGCATTGACGAAATTTTTGATGTAATACCTACTTTAAAATGTTCCTTCTTTAATCCATAATCTGTGCAACTTTCGTTGAAACTGTCAAGAAAGTAAAATTAAGCTCGGCAACTCTATATGACAAAACAACGCCAACAACGATGTGAATGAGCGTTTCGGTGAAAATACGTTTGTGTTGTTGTAGTTGTTGTCACAGTAATCGTTATTCGACAGTTTATTTTCCCCACACAATTCTCTGGAATGTTAGACATGTACATTGCCGTATCTTTGTATGTCTATCTATCTACATGATTTACAGTATATTCATCCTATGTTGTTGCTGTTGTTATTGTCCGATTGTAGGTGATGCTCTTTTCATTGGCCCACACCTATTGGCCAACATGTAAAATGGCTTTTAGAAAAATGTAAACAACTGAGATTTCATGTTTACGCAATCACATCATACATAACAAAAATATCCTTTAACTTGTACTCTTCAATTCTATCAACAACCAAACTGTCAAGTGATGTTTTTTTATTTTAGCTTTGTTTTGTTGTTAAATCAGACAGTGGCACTCACCCACACACATAGCCTTTATATTTACGTATTCATGCCAACAAAGAGCGAGCTACAATTATTGACAACAACTCACAAAACCAACCCAGTTACATACGTACACGAACATATCCACAAACGTGTCTAAAGGACTGCTGTGCGAAACTTTTAAAATATTATCAATGGTAACCGGAAGTACACAAAGCTAAGTATGTAAATACAAATGCAAAAAATAAACACTGTTTAGCAACATTGAAGAGAGCAAATGTTTAGAGAGAGAGGGAGAGAAAGAAGGATATGTTGCAAAGTATTTGGAAGCTTTTGAGAGAAATTATACCAAGCTTTCAAAGCTTTTTTAAGTTAAAGCTTCGATATAAAAGGGTGATTCACAATTACAGAAATTCTAAGCGGAAGTTCTATAAATTTCCGGTAAAATGAATTTTTGATTGTCAATTTTTAAAAAATTAACATTACTGGGGAATGAAATTCCGAACTATGTTGAACAAGACGGTTAAGTTCCAACCAAATATTAAGAAGTAAACAAGTAAGAACGCGTTTTATACCCCCAGTACCAATGTATTGAAGTAAATATGAACAATTAGTAACTACTAAGATATTTCTCTACGTTAAGTATAATTCTTTGGAGGAGAATAATATCTTAGCTAATGATAATCACTTTATACTGATCATTTTCTGTGTGGAGGTGTTCTACCATTGAGATTCAAAAATACCAAGTGAAATCCACTTCAGAAGAAAAACTAGCAACTCTATTTAAAGGAGCCTTTCTATCCTCTGACTTAACACAATACTAAATTACAGCAATCTAGGTTCGAAAATTTGACAAAAACCCATCGAAATATATGAAATTGTTCAATTATGGTTAATAGGGGTTAGACCAAAACCTTCATATACATACATATGTATAAAAAAGTTTTTTGCCAACAACCAAATCGATAGGAAAATGTGACTAAACCTTACATGGGATTTTTGGATTTTTTGTACCTGTTAAAATCTTTTGTACTTCTGGCTAAAAATCTCAAAATATAAAAAATCCGTGAGTGCCGTTATACGGGGGCTATACAAAGACCTATAACGACAAATTTCTGGTGGTAAGTTTTATACACACACGAAGACTAAATACCAAAATTGAGTCGTTTCGGGGGTATGTTAAGGTCACAACCTTCAAAATACCGAAAATCTGAAGTACCGTTCTATGGGGGCTATATGAAAACGAAAACCTGTACCGACAAATTTAAGTTTTTTACCCCCAACTTCCACAAAATACAAAATTTCGGTGATATATTGAGGCCACAACCTTCAAAATACCGAAAATCGGGAGCTACCGATTTTTGGGGGTTTTAC
The DNA here is from genome assembly GCF_047663935.1 of Musca autumnalis. NCBI lineage: Eukaryota > Metazoa > Arthropoda > Insecta > Diptera > Muscidae > Musca > Musca autumnalis. The sequence goes on along the minus strand of NW_027412088.1, from coordinate 39,997,622 downwards.
GAAGACGTGGACATATACCGACTAATTTCAGGTGGAAAACTTTAATACCCCCTTACTAAGTACGGAATCACAGTGTGACGGAATCGGGCCGTCATGATGATAACAAACGATTTTGCACAGTACTATTGCTGACCTAAAAGGAACATCATTTGGTGTTGGATTTATGACAAATCGTAGACTTAAAAACCTGGTCTAAATATTCATTCCGGAAGGTGAGATGAATGCTACAATTCGTATAAAATCAAATAAATAAAGCAAAGACCTTACAGACTTATATAAGATGACCTGATTGGAAGACCTCATGGTCTCTTATAAGAAGTAGTCTTCTATGAGATGACCTTGTGGTATTGTATGAGAAAACCTCGTGGTGTTCTATGAGAAGTCCTCGTAGTCTTCTATGAGAAGACCTCTTGGTCTTCTATGAGAAGACCAGATAGTTTTCTATGAGAAGACCGCATTTTCATGAAAAGACCCTCTGGTCATGAGAAGACCTCATGGTCTCCTATGTGAAGACCTCATGGTCTTCTATGAGAAGACTTCATGGTCTTTTATGAGAAGACCTCATGGTCTCCTATGTGAAGACCTAATGGTCTTCTATGAGAAGACTTCATGGTCTTTTATGAGAAGACCTCATGGTCTTCTATGAGAAGACCTCATGGTCTTCTATGAGAAGACCTCATGGTCTTCTATGAGAAGACCTCATGGTCTTCTATGAGAAGACCTCATGGTCTTCTATGAGAAGACCTCATGGTCTTCTATGAGAAGACCTCATGGTCTCCTATGTGAAGACCTCATGGTCTTCTATGAGAAGACCTCATGGTCTTCCATGAGAAGACCTTATAGTCTTCTATAAGAAGACCTCACGGTCCTCTATGAGAAAACCTCATGGTCATGAGAAGACCTCATTGTCTTCTATAAGCAGACATCGTGGTCATCCTTGTTCTGCTAGAAAATCTTATTGTATTCAATGACAAGGCATCATGTTCTTCTATGAGAAGTTCTCAGGGTCTTTTATGAGAAAAGCTCGTGGTCTTCTATAAGAAGACCTCATGGTCTTCTATGAGGAGACCTCATGGTTTTCTATGTGAAGTCCTCATGGTCTTCTATGAGAAGACCTTATGGTCTTCTATGAGACGACCTTATGGTCTTATATGAGAAGACCTTATGGTCTTCTATGAGAAGACCTTATGGTCTTCTATGAGAAGACCTTATGGTCTTCTATGAGAAGACCTTATGGTCTTCTATGAGAAGACCTCATGGTCTTCTATGAGAAGACCTCATGGTCTTCTATGAGAAGACATCATGGTCTTCTATGAGAAGACATCATGGTCTTCTATGAGAGGACCTAATGGTCTTATTTGAGAAGACCTTATGGTCTTCTATGAAAAGACTTTATGATCTTCTATGAGAAGACCCCATGGTCTTCTAGGAGAAGAACTCATGGTCTTCTATGAGAATACCTCATGGTCTTCTATGAGATGTATTGTACTAGAAAATCGTATGGCCTCTATGACAAGGGTCTTATATGAGAAAAGTTCGTGGTATTTTATGAGAAGCCATCATGTTCTTCTATGAGAAGTATTCACGTTGTCTTATGTGAAGGCCTCATGGTCTTCTATGAGAAGACCTTATGGTCTTGTATGAGAGGACTACATGGTCTTCTATCAGAAGACATCATGGTCTTCTATGAGAGGACCTAATGGTGTTCTATGAGAAGACCTCATAATTTTCTATGAGAAGACCTCATGGTCTTCCGTGTCTTCTATGAAAAGACTCCATGTTATTCTACTAGAAAATCTTATGGTCTTATGAGAAAAGCTCGTAATCTTCTATGAGAAGCCATCATGTTCTTCAATGAGAAGCATTCACTTTGTCCTATGTGAACGCCTCATGGTCTTCTATCAGAAGACCTCATGGCCTTCTGAGAGAAGTTCTCATTGTCTTCTAAGAGGAGTTCTCTCTTTTATGAGACCTTATGTTCTTCTGTGAGAAGTTCTCATGTTCTTCTACGAGAAGTTGTCATGGTGTTCTATGAGAATACCACATGTTTTTCTACGAGAAGTTCTCATGTTCTTCTACAAGAAGTCCTCATAGTCTTCTATGAGAAGACACCATTGTCCTCTATGAAAATACATCATGGTCTTTATAAGCAGACTTCGTGGTCTTCTCTGGCGGCAAAAGTCGGACCTAAGACAGGACTGATCTTGGATGTCGTGAAGCTGCAAAGACAGCAGATAGCACAATCTTACTCATCTCAGCTTATCCACACTCCTGGTTCTGATAATGTGGAGGCAAGGACTCTCCCACTATCTTTAAGCTCCCGCAAAATCTATGCTTGGGTAACAAAAACCCTCGCCTAAAAATCCATGGTACAATTATGAGTGTCGTAATGCCATTGAAGAAAAGAACGCGGCATACAGAGCAACCCTGTAGTTAGTCGCAACACGAAGAGCCAAGGAAAAATATAAGGAAAAGAGGAAAGAGAAAAGCGTATTTATAGAAGGAAAAATGAGCAATTAAACCGTCAACATATGAAACTCGAGATGTTTAGGAGTCAGAATGAAGTAAGAAAATGTTACCAGAGTAAAAAACACTAGATTGAAGGTAATGGTGGAGGCACACTGTCCTTTAAAAATGATTAAGGGAATCTGGTAACTTTCAAGCTCTTTGTTTCGAACATGAACGGCTATGAAGATTCCCCAAGACCAAACGACGACATTGAGAATTTGCCACCTAGCTAAAAGAGATCATGACAGCAATTAATAGGCTGAAGAACAAAAAGAAAGCAGGAGCAGATGGGTAGACTTGCGATCTGTTCAAAACCGGTGGCGACATACTTATAAGGAATAAGCATCACTTGATTAGTAAAATTTGGCTGGAATAATGCATTCTTAACGATTGGTAGTTTAGTGCAGAAATAGGGGACAAGACGGTTCGTTCCAACCACAGTCTCCTACCCATCGCATATAGTTCTGTGGTGGGTGTTGTGTAAACGACAAAAGCCTATGTTCAATAAAATAATCGGTCATACCAATGTGGCTTTAGACATTGGAAACCTGCATACAAAAGACCCTTTACTCTATGCCTAATACTAGAGAAGACCCAAGACGAGCCGCAACAGACCCATTGAAGAAGAGTCCGCCAATGTGGGTCTGGCAGCAAACGGCGATAATAGCCGGTTTATATTATAGGTTTTTTCGGGTTAACCTTCTTTATGAGGATTTATTTGACCTAGGCCTTGTTTATATTATAGCCTTTTTCGGAGTAAACCTTCTTTATGAAGATCTATTTGAAATATAAGCAATGGAATTGACATTTGAAACCCAGTGTGTTTGTTAAATCCGGTTATATATAAACGTACTATAAGACACAGTTTATGGTATCAAGACGTCTAGTAGACTCTGGGTAACTGTGGACGTTGAAAATACATTTGAGGTACATAGTTACAGACTTTATCTACTTTATCATGGATCGGAAGCCTGGGTACTTGCAAGTGCAGATAAGGCAGAAATTGGCAGAAATTCTTCATCATATGTATGGATTAATAAGCATTAACGGCGAATACCGGCAATTCGTAGTTCGAATTGTATCAATGTAGTAAAACGTTTGGAGCTACGTTGGTTGGGTCATGTTAATAGGATGAATAAAGAGGCATTTGACGGTATACCCCCTAAGGGAAGACCAATACTCTAAAACTCTAGAAAAATCGTTTCTCCATTCAACCTAGCTTAACATCCGCATTTCCAAAACAAAACCATGTTGGCCTTGATCTACTACTACCTGAAATTGTTGACATTTGTGAAATTATTTTCAAAAACATCAAAAGCAACAGCAAACCATATTCACAAAAATGGCTTTACAAATCGCACAGCTAGCCGCACGTCAAACATTCGCCAGAAATCTTCAACACTTACCGCAAATCATTTGGAAACGGCGGACATCTTTTGATTTTACAAATACAAAATGTGGTAAACGTGAATATGTCGGTTTTGGTGTCAATGGTGCACCGATTTATTGTGATGTAGCGGAATTTCCAATGCCCGCAATACGTTTTCGTGAGCCAGATGCAACCATTTGTGCGCTGCGTGAAAAAGAAAAAGGCGATTGGAAGAAGTTGTCTAAGGAAGAAATTAAAACCATTTACCGTTATAGTTTTTGTCAAACATTTGCCGAATTTAAAGCACCAACCGGAGAATGGAAACATCATTTGGGTGTTGGTTTGTGGGCCTGTGCCATTGGTGTGTTGTGGACAGCGTTTGTTAATTGGTATCACCGTGATTTACCCGATACCTTTGATGAAGATCGACGTCAGGCACAACTAAAGAGAATCATAGCATTGGAAATGAATCCAATTGAAGGCATTTCATCGAGATGGGATTATGAAGTTGGTGATTGGAAATAAATTTTGAAAATTTTTAATTTGATTTACTGTTTGTACAAAAATACTTTTCAATAAAAATATGTTGATACCAATAATTTCATTATTTCTAATAAAATAGGACGTGTTTTCCATTTGTCTTTGCTGTTGTAACAGTTTTGATCTGGCTCTGGGTCTATCTACAGTTCTAGGAATGTCGCTGCTTCGATGGGACGTAACCACAAAGCTAGTGTAGTTAGTTGATTATGTTTGGCAGTGTGTCATGTTGGTCTGCGCCGCATGCTGGGCAGATGTTTGGCGCGATGTCATCGATCCTTGACCTATAGGAATTCAGACAACTACACCTTCCCGATCGTAGTTGAGCCAAAACAATGTACTCTGGATTGTCATGGCAGTTGACACTCAGTTGCCGCATTCACACGTGACATCTGCGACTGCATCTGTGTGGATGTCATTCACACCTGATTGATAGGTTTGCTGATCTAGGGATTCTTTGTTGTAACATTGGACATTTTTTGTAGATCATGAAGATCCTTCCTGAAATGCCATGTTGGGGAGACGGTTTCTTATTCACCATATGGTGATTGGCTCTCACGGTAACACCCGAGCAAGTACTAATGGAATAATCTTTGTCTCCTCATGTAGATGGTTCACGGAAGATATGAGGAGGCGCCCTGTTGCAGTTTCCAGACCGGCATAATGAAGGTTTTGAATATTTTTCTATAGCGTTATACTTATATTCGCGTACCACAATGGCGCTACATAGCATACCATAGACCGCCCTATCGCGTAATATGTGGGTTTCTTTATCTACATCCCAAGTGCCGCCGGCTAGGGACTTGAGGCCTTTGTTCCTACATCTCAGCTTGTAGCAGATAGCTGTGGCATGCGCGTACGACATGAAAATGCTGTCAATGTGACCCCTGATGGAATTCTGCCACCATCTACAAAGACATTCAACTCAGTGCTCACATCCATGTTGTGAACAAAATGGTCGTAGATTGGCGGCAAAAAATTTGCTAAGTAGAGCGCTACCAACACTGTCCTACCCCACGGCTTACTCTGGCTGAGTCCTTGACAAATATGTGTGCATATGGCGTACAGAGTTGTTGTCGTGCTGTACTGCTTACGGAACCCATGCCGATAATCCGCAACTGGATACCAATTTCTGACGCTATGGAGGATTAAAGCCTCATTGGTCTTTGCTACGGGTTACAAAAGCGAAATCGGTCTGTACGATTCGCCTTTGCTGGCATCTTTGCCTGACTTCAGTACGGGATCACCCTGTCCATTTTCCAGGCTGCGGGAACGAGTGGTTAGCGACAGGTTAAGAACTGAAGTGAGATACTCGAATCCAGCTTTTTCAGCATTACAGTGAAGATTCCATCAGGGCCCAACGCTTAGGATGATTTAGCGTTCCTGATGAGCGTTCCTATTGTAAATTGTGGTGGGTCTATCTCGGCAGGAAGAGGTCTAATGCGACGCAGTACTCTTATCTTCTTGCTGTCACTCCCGGGGTACTAGACAAATTATCGATGTAAAAACTAACCGGTTCTGTCAGCATAACATCGCCAACGTGACTAAAGTCATACCTTCCTTCTCCCAGGGTTCTGTTGCCCACCATTCACAAGTCCCGTCCAATATCGCAACTTTTTAGATTCTTAGCTACTTGTTCTGCTTCCGCTCACCGCCCAATCGATTAACTTCCAGTGTCAGCTCGCTAACCCAGGATCACTACGAATGGCTCGAAGCTCATCACGCTCATTTGCTTGTATCGCCGTCTCTGGTGGAAAATTTCGCCTCAATTCGACTGCACCTGTGATGATATCATTCTTTCTGCTTCCCGTATGTTTGGGAATGGTTGGACAGATCTCTGAAGCTGTTATTGGTGAGACAAAGCCAATTAGCTTTCCCATGATGGATGAAATTGAAACTTTCAGAGTTTGTGAAGTCGGGCGATCTGTTGAAGGAGACAATTATGCGGATATGGTCTGACCAAAGAAAAAGGGCATGTTGCCATGTGACACAAAGGTTATGTCTAGCGAAACGTGGCATTCGCCGTCGTGCAAAACACCCCTTTCGTCATAACCTAGGACCACATTAAAGTCTCTTAAAACCATTCGGTTATGACCTTCCAAAAGCTGGTTAATATTGGCCCTATAATCTGTAGTAAACCTTGTAAACAGCCGGATGTATACGTTAAGCAACTCTATATAGGTAGTTCCCACAACTGGGTGATACTGACGTATATTTCATGTACGGTCATTAAAGCCAGGCTCAAGCGAGATAGGTGTTGTAACCATCACAACGCTGTAAGCTGCAGTTATTGTTGACCTTGGTTTCCTACTCAGCCACGACCATTATTTTCTTCCGACTCATAAGTAGTTGTCTCTCTCCTCGATCTTCCTCGGAGTCCATTGCAATTGAATTACCATTGGAACAACAACCACAGGTTTTAAGAGTCTCTCATTCTGATGACAAAGACGACAATAACTCACTAAGGGCTGTGTTCTGGCAGCGTAGTTCCTCACATGAACAGAGCAATTAATGAATTTCACTCACTCCCGACATCTATTGCATCTTATCGAAGTTTGAGTGTGATGAATGTGGATGTGGAAAACCGAGTACCTCCAAATTGGTCCTGGGTTTTCATCCATCCCGCCAAGGGGCCAAAAAATCCGGAACAGGTATACTGGCATATGTTGCTCCTAACATAGAAAACGATACAAATAAAACATACATATGCACACTGAGCCGCTGGCCGGAGCGCTAATGTAGTGTGGCTCCAGGCCAATCCGGTGTCGAAGAACCCGCCGCCGTGGGATTGCTTCTTATTTCTTATTATCAGAACACCATGTCGCAAATATGATGCCACCATTTTATGAGAATTTTTTAAAGACTGAATAAGCATGTCCGTCTTGCACCCTGCGGTTCAACTCCTGACCAAATCTCTTCAGCGAAAAAACTTCTCAATAGCCATGAAAAACTTATCAACAACAATATAATTGCTCCACAAACATCCCAGACGGGACAAGGGAGACTTCTCTCATATCAATGAGTGCACCCCGATTCATATTAGCTTAATAATATGGGTCCTACAGTTTACCGCCGCCGAGTCCGAACGGCGTGCCCTAAGACACCATTTGTAGAGAAGTTTTACATGGCTGAAATACTCAGGAAATGTCGCCAACATTACTGAGGTGTATTTTGCCACCGTTGAAAATTTGATGTTGAATGGCCTGGGAATCGAACCCTCGACCTTCTACATGCAAGGCGGGTGTGCATACCATTGCACCATAGTGCGTGTACTCATAGATATGAGAACAGTGGGCATATAAACACCGAAATGTCTGAGGATTGAAATTTAGATTTATATGTAATTCGAAAAATTTTAGTTGTAATTCGTAACATTTCATTCATAATTCGAGAATTCCATTTGTAATCCCAATTATTCCATTTGTAATTCGAATTATTCCATTTGTAATTCAAATTATTCAATTTTTAATTCGAATTATTTTTTTAGTAATTCGAATTATTATATTTGTAATTCGAATTATTCCATTTGAAATTCGAATTATTCCATTTGTTATTCGGGTTATTTTATTAGAAATTACAAATAAAATGATTCGAATTACAAATGGAATAATTCGAATTTCAAAAAAATAGTTCGAATTACAAATGGAATAATTCGAATTACAAATGGAATAAAACGAATTTAAAATGGAAAAATTCGAATTACAAATGGAATAATTCGAATTACATATTAAATATTTCGAATTACATGTGGAATAATTTGAATTACAAATGAAATCTTACAAATTACAAGAAAAATTCTCGAATTACAATTAAAAAAATTTGAATTACACCTGAAAAAATGTGCAAAAAGCAAAAAAATATTTTTTTTGTTTTGAAACTCTTACCCCCTTAATAAATTCCATTTGATCCAAAAATCTATTGGATAAAATTTTATGGCGATCGGATAACCGAACATTGGTGGCGTCGTTTTTTATTGGGATAGCTAATACAATTTTGTTTTTCAAAATAGTTTGGCTTAATCCCATTGTTGTTCTTTTATTATTTTAAAACAACTAATTTATTAGTGGAAAAAGTTGCCATTGTTCGCCAAGGGGTAAGGCAGGGAAGACTAGTTTCGATCCACGCCACTGGATCTCATCAGTTCCCTTGTTTCTTGTTTGTGGATATTCTCCACCGAAGTTATTTTTCAATAACTTCTTCAACAAGAAACTTTTTACACCCAAACATCAATCGTCAGCTCGAAGTATAAAGGTGAACAAAGAAAAAACTTCAATGAGAAGTTGTTCTTTGGCAACCTAACACAACTCCGACGAAAGTCCAAACCAAACCTTTTTCCACTGCTATGTGCCGTTGAATTTCGACGAATGCACATAAAAAAATGTAGTTGGTAGATTGTCGCAGCCAACCATACAAACGGTGCCAGTGTTTCTCAAATCGAACATTGGTGGCGTTTTTTATTGGGATAGCTAATACAAGTTTGTTTTTCAAAATAGTTTGGCTTTATCCCATTGTTGTTGTTTTATTATTTTAAAAAACAAACCAATTGCTTATTAGTGGAAAGCAATTGGATTAAGCCAAACTATTTTGAAAAACAAAATTGTATTAGCTATCCCAATAATTTGAGATTTGAGAAACACTGGCACCGTTTGTATGGTTGTCTGCGATAAGCTACCAACTACATTTTGTTATGTGCATTCGTCGAAATTCGACGACACATAGCAGTGGGAAAAGGTTTAGTGTGTTTCGGAAACACTTTCGTCAGAGTTGTGTTAGGTTGCCAAAGAAAAACTTCTCATTGAAGTTTTTTCTTTGTTCACCTTTATACTTCAAGCTGACGATTGATGTTTGGGTATACAAAGTTTCTTGTTGAAGAGGTTATTGAAAAATAACTTCGGTGGAGAATATCCACAAACAAGAAACAAGGGAACTGATGAGATCCAGTGGCGTGGATCGAAACTAGTCTTCCCTGCCTTACCCCTTGGCGAACAATGGCAACCTTTTTCCACTAATAAATTAGTTGTTTTAAATAATAAAACAACAACAATGGGGTTAAGCCAAACTATTTTGAAAAACAAGATCGGATAACTTTAACCCGTGCCACCCAAGTAATTTGTATGGGTCCAAAAGTTTCATTTTCACGAAAAATCTCAAAAGGCCGCAATTATGACCCAATCGATGAAAAAACTTTACCACTTCATTGCTGTCGCTAAAAAACGATTTGTACAGACATGTATGATGATCGGTTAACGATAACTTATGTCTCCTGACCGATCTTTATGTCCATAGTACTTTGTATGGGGACCAAAGTCAAATTTTCAGAAAATCGCTCCACAGGCGTTGTTTCGATTTGCCTTAACAAAAAATAATATATATTTTTTCCGATTTGCGCTACTGAATCTATTTGCTTTATTTAAAACTAATATTTGTGGCTCTGAGTTTTGTGAAGAGTTTATTCAAAACATGTGTTTCGATTTGCGCATTGCGTCGGAACCAATCATTGACGCTAATCGAAGTGTTACTGTACTTGAAAACAATACTTGTCTCCACGGCAAATTTATATAAGGTAAATGCATGAATTACAACAACTAACAAAAACAACATTGTTGTTATTGAAAATTAATTGTCAAAGAAAATATTTCATAATAGGGTCGTTCCAAAAATTGTTTTAGGAGAAACATAAATACATTTTGAAAATCCTCTAAAATAGAACAAATTTGAATCAAAATGTAAATAGAAATCATTCAGAACTTTCGTAGGTAGTTTTTATTAAACGTTTAGGATGAAAATCTATATTTCATGGTAGCAAATTTCGAAGTTTCAAATTTCATGAGTAGACCCTATTACATTTTGAAAACTAAATTTAGAAAAAAAGTTAAAATTCAGATGATTGTCACTTCTACCTTGTATAAATATGCCTTGCTTGTCTCCAATTTATCTCAACTAATTCATATGAACAAATTTGTAAACAACGGTGTTGGTTTAAACATGGCAAAATTACATCTAGAACCAATAAACTGGAATTTGTAACGAAAATATTTCACTATAGTTATCGATCTACAAATCCAAGTTCTATACATTCATTTATGTATATGATTTTCTTCCTTTTCTTCAATAGTCCAGTGTGTAAATATAAATGTAACCATACCACATAAAGTAAAGCATACTTTTAGGCATTGTTATCAAAATTGTCGTTCCTTCCTTCTTGGCCATTCGAATTATGTACATACATATATTTTTGACAAAATATCAATAATTTCCTGCTTTTTATTTCTTTTCTTATTTTCTTCAAAATAATGTGTGAATCTGTTGTGCCCTGCTACGAAACACCATCCCCACAAAAATATCGCCACTTATCTTTGTTGTTATTGGATTGTTGGCAGCGTGAATATGACAGCAGACCATATCGTAATTTTATATTCGAACGATTGATGTTTGAAGAACGTATTCAACGTTTATATGATCCCGTACGTGATTTTGCAACAATTGTGCGGTTCATAGAAACACGATCACAGTTGCTAAGCATAAAGATTGTGGGATTGGAAATCGTATCATACGAAATTGAATTACTTCAGAAATTTGTGGAAAGTTTCAGCAATTTACGTTCTATTCAATTGAAGCTTATGATATTACCAACGGAATTTTTTGCACTTCTTGCAAAAACTGTTGATCAGATGTCTGTGGAAGAGTTAGTGTTGGAGGGTAAGTAAATACAGTGTTACAGTATACTGAAGAGACAAGAGGATAAAATATTTTAATTTAGAATTATTAAATATTCTCAGGCGCGTAGAACATTGGTGGCCTGTTTTGCTAAGGCGAATTGAATGCTAATTCGTTCGAACTACTACCAAACATCTATTCATACAGTGTTTTATTCAACTTGCTTTGTTGTCTGTTTAGTTCAAATCTAGAAACTCGTTTTCCACACAGTTGCAGTTGACCAATCGAACTAAAGCATTGCACATTTTCAGATTTGGAGGATAATACATAAATGTGAAACCAAAACCAATATGGGTCTATTTTTTTTTCTTATAGTCCCATATAGCGGTACCACCCGATTTAAAGTATTTTAAGGATTCTACCTTCATTTTTAGACCGAATTGGCTATAATTTGGCATTTGGGGTTCGCAATAGTACAGAAACTTCCTCATCAAAAATGCTGTAGGTCAAGGTTTTGGTGTAGCCTCCATATAGCCGTACCATCCGATTTCCGGTATTTTAAGGATTTTATCTTCATTTTCAACCCGAATTTAGTGAAACTTGGCATTTGGTACAGAAACTCCCCCACCAAAATTTATGGACATAAGTCCAGGTTTTTTTATAGCCCTTACATAATGGTACCCCATGATTTCAGGCATTTTAAAGTTTTTATCTACATTTCCGGCCTAAATTGGCTACTATTTTGTTATGAGTTTCGCAGTGGTCAAAAAATTTAATTACTGAAAAGTTAAAAATAAAAATTATTTAAAAAAAATTAAGTTACAGTGTTTTATTCATAAATGCACTTAAAACTAGAAAATAATTTTTCACGATGGAATTTCTCAATAAAACGCTTGCATTTGAATTAAAAATTGTGACAATATTAAACGGCAAGCGTTTTATTTGAGAGATTCCATCATGAAAAATTATTTTATAGTTTTAAGTGCATTTATAAATAAAACACTGCACCTTTATTTTTTTATTATTTTTTATTTTAAAAATAGGTTTGTCCTTGTACTTTCACAGTAAATATTAATCAGTAACTTCTTTTTAGAGAGTAAAGCATTTTTACTCTTTCAAAGGAAAAAATTAAAAAAAGTAAAAAGACAACATTCAGTAAAAATTTTCAATTTGATTAATATTTACGATTATGATATTTGAATATTTTAAACTTTTGACAACTGCCTAAAGCTACAAAATGTTTCTGAACAAAATTCCTTCAGTAAAAATAATAAGTTCTCAGTAATAAAAATTTCAAAACAGGTTTCTCAATTCATTCTCTTTTACTGAACATTTGTGTAAAAAAACAACATTCAGTAATAATTTGTAATAATTCCCAATAGAAAATCCAGTCTTCGATGACATTTTCGTCAACGATTCGTTGACGATATTTCCGAAATTGTCATGAACGACAATTCGCATGACTATGTCTTGCATTGTGTCTTGGTAACAAACCAAAAATACTCAAAAAGTGTGCTTTGAAACAATTGTTCACATATTTATTCAAATATAAAATTTTCGATTTGTAATAAATGCAATATTAAAAAATCATAAAATTCGGAATCCGCGTCAAGATTTAAACTGATTTTATTTATACAGAGTGCATTAACGCTCATAAAATGGTAAGTTAGAATATATATGAAGATTAGATTACTTATTATTTGATATGACATTATAAATCATTATAGTTATAATTTTTATACATGTACATATGTAGGTTGAAGTCATGGATAAGTTTGAAAACTGCAACATGAATATGGTAAGATTTTAGAAGATTATATTGACTATCTTCAACATTTATTTAAAATATTTTCTTTCTTGTAGAATCCGTAAATAAAGGGAGATCGCCGCCTCTGTCGGCTGCAGTTAGAAGCGGGGCGTGGCAAAGCTCGAAGAAAATTGTGGCTTGTAGAACATACGTGAGATTTATATTATAAGTTTGTGGATATAATGTATTTTATAATTTAATAAAAACAAAAAATTGACACACGACAACATAAATGACATTGTCTTTAATTGTGTCGTCAATGACAAATAGCAGGACAGTGTCTGCAAAACAGTCGTCGACGAAATAGGGGGTTTTTTGTCTTCGAAGTCGTCGTCGACGACAGCTTCGCTTACCCTGTCGCCCAAGTTGTCGTGCATGAATACTGGGACACTTGTGTGAAAAAGTCGTCAACGATCCCAAAGGGCTGTCTGCAAAGAGTCGTGAACGAATTGGAAATGTCGTGCACGAGTCATCAATGTTGTCTTGAAGACACTTTCTATTGGGTTATTATGCCGGGCATACACTATGGGCATGCAGGACAGCATTTGTAATAGTATTAGTAAATTTTGAAGTTTTTGTCAATGTATTTGGGAGTAGTTTTGGCAGGATTGAAATAGTTTTGATTTTGTAAATGAACCCCTTTCAATCCGATGAATTTTGTTTATTTTCCAAGTAACCAACAAATAATTTTTGAAAACAACAAATATTATTTGTGAGGAAATTAAAAATTTGGAAAATTCATCATTTTTGCAATATGGATTGAAGGAATGCCACACACTATTCAATCACACACTTACACAAGGGTTCATCGGTTGCTGTCCTGCATGCCCATAGTGTATGCCCGGCAATAAACCCAATCTTTATAATTTTTTTAGAGATTTGTATGGTCTCTGACATGGTATAAGTAAAGAGGTAGATTTAAATGAAAAAAATCTATAGAACCCTTGTTTTTCTTGAATTCCTAAAACTTCAAAATAAAAGCAACAAGTGGGTTTGTTTACAATGTATTTTTTGAGCATTTTATAAAAAACGCAAAAAATTAATGAAGAGTTAAGTTTTCTCCACATAATCGAGTTTTGAATATGATAAACTGATTGTTTCAATGCAAATCTCACCAATTTATTCCACACAAATAGTCTAAAAACAATTTTGCAAATCATTGAATTCGATTGTTTTTAAAATTGTTTGGCATCCCAATAGAAAGTGTCTTCAAGACAACATTGATGACTCGTGCACGACATTTCCAATTCGTTCACGACCCTTTGCAGACAGCCCTTTGGGATCGTTGACGACTTTTTCACACAAGTGTCCCAGTATTCATGCACGACAACTTGGGCGACAGGGTAAGCGAAGCTGTCGTCGACGACGACTTCGAAGACATAAACCCTACTTTTCGTTAACGATCCTTTTGCAGACAATGTCTTGTAATTTGTCACCAACGACGCTCCTAAAGAAAATTTTATTTACGTAAATAATTTTGTTTTTAACATTTTTTTATTTTATTAACATACAAAATATAACATTTTTGTACATATAAAAATATACTACATAATATAAAATCGTTTCCGCGGCAATGCGGTCTATAATCCAGAACGGCCCAAGACTCCTTTTAACAACAATTCCTAGGAGAGCAAGACCTTTTTGGCAAATTCTGCAAATAATAAAACATTATGCGTAATCTTGTGATGTATAAATATATGTATGTCATTTATACACTTACCTTTAATTGTTTCCACGATCGCGTTCCACTATAATAGACTCCAAATTAAAAATTTTAATTCTATGTTGATTGCTTCATCCTATGTTAGAGAAACAAACAAAGTCATTGTTTTAAAGTTCATATGTATGTATGTCAGTCTATTTCTCACTTACCACCAGCTGTTTAGAAAAAATGTCGCGAAATTTTATTTCAAACTGCAATGTTTGACCGATTTCAGTCGTGTTGAAATATTAACAATTCCTAGATATGTGTACAAATATGTCATAGCATATTTTGTTTGATTATTTTTGTTTTTTTTTTCTGGTGACACATTGCAAGAACTTGTCATGCATCGTGTCGTGCACGACAATTTCGGAAATTTCATCAACGAATCGTCGACGAAAATGTCATCGAAGACTGGATTTTCTATTGGGATATTATTCAAACACCACACATACATACACAGTTTGTTTATATTGTTTTGAAGTTTTAGGCATACTCGAATGAAAAAATTTACATTGACATAAAGCTTTGGCTAACCTTTCTTATTAAACCATGGTCTCTGAGTTAGAATAAATAAAATTTACTCCAAGATTTCTTCATTATTTGTTGATTTTCCGCGAAAATAAAAACAAATTTAGAAATATTTTAACATCAGCGGATAGATATAACATCCTGTTAACGATTTATACATTTTATTTCTTATTAAAACCCAAAGGGAATTTTTAAGTATTTTTACTTTATAAGGGAACAAAACCCCCTATAACTTTTGGGTGCAGCATCCAATTTTGTGAACGCGAACATATTTGAAATCACAACTTTGTTCTTAACCTAAGTACCAAAAATCGCGGGTGTGCTCGCAAAAAAAATTATTTGTTTAATGGTATTGAAAAGGAAATTTGAAATTTACCATATATATTCATGATCAGGATAAAAGTCTAATACGATTTAGCCATGTCCGTCTGTCCGTCTGTTGCAATCACTCTAACGTTCGCAATAATTGAGCTAGAGCCCTATATTTTTGCACCCGGATGTCTTTTTTCCATAGGCAGTTTGGGGTTCCCAGTGGTCACAAAATATCTCCATGGAGTCCATGTCTATCTACTGTCGACATAGGTCCATGTTTTGGGATTGCCCCCATATAACAGTAACTCCCGATTTTCGGTATTTTGAGGTTTTTAGCTAAAATTTTTTACCAAACTACCTGTAATTTCACAGTTGAGGCTCCTAGTAATCACAAATCATCTCCACCAAAAACTGGCAACATAGCCCTCTGTTTTGGTATAGCCCCAATATAACGGTACCCCCCGATTTTCGGTATTTTGTGGATTTTAACTACAATTTTTGACCAAACTACCTGCAATTGAACATTTGAGGTTCCCAGTGGTCACAAAACATCTCCACCAAAAACCGTCAACCCAGGTCCCTGTTTTGGTAAAGCCCTTTTTTGATGGTACCTCCCGATTTTCGGTTTTTTATACCCTCCACAATAGTATGGAGTGTATATTAAGTTTGTCATTCCGATTGTAACACATCGAACTAATCATTTGCGACCCTATAAAGTATATATATTCTTGATCAGGATAAAATTCTAAGACGATCTAGCCATGTCAGTCTGTCCGTCCGTCTGTCCGTCTGTTGTAATCACTCTAGCGTCCGCAATAATTGAGATAGAGTGCTGAAAATTTGCACCCGAGGGTCTTTTTTCCATAGGCAGGTCAAGTTCGAAGATGAGCTATATCGGTCCACTCTTTGGTATAGCCCCCATATAACGGTACCTCCGGATTTGAGGTATTTTGGCGTTCTTCGCCACATTTGCTGACCGAATTAGCTATAATTTAGAACTTAGGGTTTCTAGTGATCAACAAACTTATATCCCAAAGGATATGGACATAGGTCCATGTTTTGGTATAGTCCCCATATAACGGTACCTCACGATTTTCGGTATTTTGAGAATTTTAGCCACAATTTTTAACCTAACTATCTGCAATTTGACATTTGAGGTTCTCAGTGGTCATGAAATGTCTCCACGAAACATCGTCAACATAGGTCCATGTTTTGGTATAGCCCCCATATATCGGTACCTCCCGATTTTCGACATTTTGACAATTTTAGCTACAATGTTTAACCGAACTAGCTGTAATTTGCCAATTGAGGTTCTCAGTGATCATGCAATATCCCCACCAAACATCGTCAACATAGGTTCATGTTTTGGTATAGCCCCCGTATAACGGTTCCTAAGGATTTGAGGTATTTTGACGTTCTTCGCCACATTTGCAGACCGAATTAGCTATAATTTGGCACTTAGGGTTCCTAGTGATCAACAAACTTATATCCTAAAGGATATAGGCATAGGTCCATGTTTTGGTATAGTCCCCATATAACAGTACCTCCCGATTTTCGGTATTTTGAGAATTTAAGCCACAATTTTTAACCGAACTATCTGCAATTTGACATTTGAGGTTCTCAGTGGTCATGAAACGTCTCCACAAAACATCGCCAACATAGGTCCATGTTTTGGTATATCCCCCCATATAACTGTACCTCCCGATTTTCGGGAATTTTCAGTGATCACGAAATTTCTTCACTAAAATTCGTCAACATGGCTCCATTTTTAGGGTCTACATTGTTTTGATGAAACTACCCTCAATTTGACTCTTGAAGTTCCCTGCAGCTATAAAACTTTTCCGCCAAAAAATTTAGAGATAGGTTGACTCTTTGATATAGCCCCGTAGGTGGTACCTTTCACCTAGCTGACCACATTTTTTTAGATTAGATTAGATAACACTGTGCAACAGAATGGAGGTGAAAGTCTGGGGCACGGAAAATTTCTCTTGCGGGAGAAAGTCCTTAGTGAGTATATTATGAACGCCGAAGGACAGATCCGCCGTGAGTCTTGCGCGCTATGGCGTGATGAAATTTTTGTTAGATACCCTGTGGGCCATTAAGAATTAGCGTTATATCTTTGTTCACTGTTGCTTAAGTGCTCTACAAAAACAACAAACAAAGATATAATGCTAATTCATGATGGCTTACAGGGTCTTTTGCAACAACTTCATGACGCCATAACGCGGAAGTTCGACTCACGGCGAATCCATCCTTCGGGGTTTTTAATATACACACACCAAGGGCTTTCATCTCCAAAAGGAATTATCTCTGCCCCAACATTTGTGTTTACAGTGTAATTTAAGTAATAGTGGGAGGCAGTAGGAGTCTATCCATTGTCGAAAAGTTGTTCCACCTAAAATTGTGAAAGGACCCTAATTATTCCATTTTAATTAAGACTATTTTATGGTGGAGGGTATAAGAAGTTCGGCCCGGCCGAACTTAACGACTTTTTACTTGTTTATTTTAGCTACAATTTTTGACCCAAATATCTGCAATTCAACATTTGAGGTTCCCAGTGATCACAAAACTTCTCCATCGAAAACATAAGTCCACACTTTGATATATCCCCATTAGGGTTATGACTTTTTGGCAATTTTTCTCAAAAACGATTTCCTGTAGTGAGAATGAATGAACTTTTGCCATTAATGTCTAAAATAACATTCATTTCATGATATTATAAAAAAAGTTGCGCACAAACCACTTTGCAAAAAAAATTGAAAAAATACTATGAAATGAAAAAAAATTCTCCAACAATTATTTCCTGTTGCACGAATGAATGACCTTTTGCCTATAAATGACTGAAATAACTTTTATTTCATATAAATATATAAAAAGGTCCCGCACAAACCAATTTTAATTTTTATGATATATGAAATAATGTTCTATATAATATAAAATGATATATATGTAATAATACGACGATAAAATAGTTAGAAACCAACGGTTATGTCATTTCGGTTATGTCGTGTGCCCCTATACTTTGTTTTCAGTTAAATATCTGCTTATAGTGACTTCAAAAAATGGTCAAAAAATGAAAAATAATAACTTTAAAAGCTTTATGTGCGCAAGCTTTTTGTATCGAATCACTTTATAATTAACATTTTATGTAATCTTATGTAGAAACTTATCACGCTATGATACAGGGATATGATGTTGTAAAAAAGTCATAGCCGTAAGCCACATATAAGGTTCCCGACCGATTGAATATATTTTTATGCTTTCTTTACCTTATTAAGGTATCAAAGATCTCAAAATATCTCCGCCTAAAATTGTGAACAGGAAAGAAAATAATTATTCCGTTTTATTTCTGAACAGTTTATGGTGGAGGGTATAAAAAGTTCGACTCGGCCGAACTTAAAGCTTTTTTATGTGTTCAAATTTGATTTTTGTTTTGAAGCAAAAGCAAAGGAAATATTATTTCCAAAACTAAAGTTTGGGTGTGTTTCATGCGCACACATTTTCGTTTCGAAATACATAAACAGGCTGTTTTTTTTCAACCCAGCTAGCAATTTTTGCCGAGGGCTCCAATATCAGATTTTTTCCGAGATTCTCTAATGTTTTTTCCGATAATTTTCCGAGTAATTTTGTGTTTGTTTTTGAATGTTGTGTTCAAAAAGAAATGACAAGGGAAAATGGATACACATTTTTTTAATAAGTTGTTTATAACAGTTAATATTGTTAATTCTCTTTTAGATAAGTCTAATAAAAAACAACAGCGTGGTGGCATACGGAAACTACGGTTGGAAGAGCTACGTTTTATAATTTTGTAGATATACAATGTCAGCGAGCAGCAGCAATGAATACTATTAAATCCACATTATAGAGTTCTACAAATATATGAAGAAGTTAATTATTGACGTATTTACATCAAATCCCCAAAAATGGTCTGTATTTCTGATTGAACATCCGATTTTCTTATTGAAAACCGATTTTTTCGCCATTTTCCGATTTAAAATTTTGACCGAAAAAAATTAGAATTTCGAATCAAACATCCGAAAAGTTTTCGACTTTCGGACTAAACAAGCAATAATTTTCCGAATACCGGATCAAACATCCGATACTTTTCCGAATTTCGGATCAAAGATCAGCATTTTTTTCGATGTTCTGAAAAAGTATCCGAAAACCACCCTATTTTCTGCCGATTTTCGAATGTTCCTTCAGAGTTTTTTTCCGAAATTGTGCAGATAATCGACAATTCCCTTAAAATTTCTCTTTTTTCATACGAGTTTGTTACGAATTCATTTAGAATTCGGAAACAAACTCTACTATTCCTTCCGATTTTTTTCCGACAAAACTTTCCGAATTCGTGGGCACCTTCACACAATTTTGTTCCGATTTCGGAACGAATTCGGCATCAGAATCGGAAACTTGTGCAGAGTTTCGTTCCGAATTCGGAAAAAAAAATCGGAAACAATTACTTTCTAGTTTTAAGTGCATTTTTAAATAAATCACTGAACTTAATTTTTTGTAATTATTTTTTTATTCTTAAGAATTGACGTAGCGTAGTATATAGTGAATTTTGCAGGTCTAGGCGTTTCGTTTTGGGCATTTAACTTCGTTGACCACTGTGTTAAGTCTTTGAAACAATTAATTAAGAGAGATGGATGGACCTGATCCTTCCACTACCGAGCTTAATACCTGCTACGACGTTATCTATCTTCAAATATTATTAAAAATTCCCATTTTGGAAAAGTTAGCTTTAAAACTATTTCTCAACTATTGTTTTTATTAGATAAATGTTATACTTACTAACCGCTACATCTGTCCCTTTCAGGAACTCCTTTAAATGATAATGACATCATATGGTTACGCCTCTATATCATAAATTCGCGGACCCTTCAATATCTTCACGTTGGCTCATGCAATATAAACCAATATAATTTCGCCAATTTAGCCGATGCAGTTCACAAATCTCAATCCATAAAAGGTTTCAACTGTGGCCGCTTATTGGGCAATAATTTAAGTTTAGATTCTCAAAAAATCGCCCACCTCATATCCTCATTAATATGGCAAAATAAATTACAACAACTTGAAATGGAAAAATGTGAATTAAATAGTGATGATATGGAAATCATTGCAGAATATTTATACAACAAAAATTCGAAATTATTTATATTAAATGTTGCCTATAATACAATTGGTCCAAATGGTGCTGAACATCTATTGAAAGCAATTTCTGTATCTGGAACTTTAAAATCTTTAAACATGAATGGTTGTGGTTTGGGTTCGCATGGTGGTGAATATATTGCAAAATATCTTAGTTCATGTCGAAGTTTGGAATCACTTCGCGTTCAAAATAATAACATCGGAGCTGAAGCTATTACGTTGATACTCTTAACCATGAAAAAGTCATTACCGCTAAATAATTTGCATTTATGGGGAAACAAATACAATCCAAGAACTGGCAGCATTTTAAGGCGTTTAATAGAAGCCGGAGTTATTAGTCAAGATACCTTGGATATAACATATAGCTTTGATGATACCATACCTGGTTGGCGTGTGATACCGTGGAGATGATGAATTTAGACTGAAAATTTTATTTTGGGATTTTTAATATATAATATATAGATATATTACATATCCAACATTAATTTTGTTTTTCTGTTTGTAACACATCGAACTAATCATTCGCGACCATATAAATTATATATATTCTTAATCAGGATAAAATTCTAAGACGATCTAGTCATGTCTGTCTGTCCGTTGAACTTTGCACCCGAGTGTATTTTTTTCCATAGGCAGGTCAAGTTCGAAGACGGATTATATAGGTCCACGTTTTGGGATAGCCTTCATATAACGGCACCACCCTATTAAAGGTATTTTGATGCTTTTAGCTAAATTCTTTGACCGAATTAGCTGAAATTTGACATTTGAGGTTCTCAATAACCAACAAACGTCTCCACTAAAAATTAACAAGATAGTTTTCGATATAGTCCCCACATAACGCTACCACCCGATTTAAGGTATTTTGGGGATTTCGGCTAGTTTTTTGACCGAACTAGCTGTAATTTGAGGTTCTCAGTGGCCTCGAAAATTTCTCACCAAAAATCGTCAATGTTTTGGAATACCCACTATAGAACGATACCTTGCAATTTTCGGTATTTTGATGATTTTAGATACAATTTTTAACCACTAAAAATTACGATACCACCCGATTTAAGGTAGTTTGTGGATTTAAGCTAAATTTTTTGACCGAACTATCTGTAATTTAACATTTGAGGTTCTCAGTGGTCCCGAAACTTTCCTATGGTATTTTGAGAATTTTAGCTACAAATTTTTGACCGAACTTTGACACTTAAGGTTTGCAGCGGTCACAAAACTTCTCCATCAAAAATCGTCAATATAGGTCCACGTGCTGGAATAGCCTCCATATAAAGTACCTCCCGATTTAAGGTATTTTGAGAATTTTAGCTACAATTATTGATCAAACCAGCTGTAATTTGACATTTGAAGTTATTGATTTGATTTAAGGTATTTTGGGGATTTTAGCTAATTCTTTTTGATCGATCTACCTGTAACTTCACATTTGAGGTTCTCACTGATCCCGAAATTTCACCACCAAAAATGGTCAATATAAGTCCATGTTCTGGAATAGCAACCATATAATGGTACGCTTCGATTTTCGGTATTTTGACGATTTTAGCTACAATTATTGACCGAACTAGCTGTAATTTTACATTTGAAGTTATCAGAGGTCCCATCCACCAAAAATCGTTCACATAGGTCCATGGTTTGGTGTATCCACACATAAAGGTACCAACAGATTGAAGAAATGTTTAGATATATTTTTTGAGCAAATTTAGACATTTAGAGTATCCGTGGTCGAACAATTTGTGTACCAATTATTCCATTTCAGTTCAGACTATTTTATGGCTCGGCCGAACTTAATGGTTTCTACTTTTTTATATGAATGTCAGACATTATTTTATTTTGGCTGTCATTTCCATTTTTATTCCAATTTGCCAGAAAACACACCCTTTGCATTAATGGTTTTGGACCCCAAGTACGTTCGGGCTTTGCAGACAACTTGGAGTCAATGCAACTATGTCCGCATGCACGATAACTCACGAGAGAATAAACCAATTTTGTCCAGACTTTGTACCTTTTAATACTTTGTACAAATTTAGATCATAGCCGACCAAGAAGAGCGAGCGCTTAAATTGTTTATGTGTGGGTAAAATTACACTGACAGAACAGAACAGGGTGATGATTTTCATATTGAGTATGAAATGAAAAATGCAGGAAAAAAGTTGTCACGGCGTGTTAGCGTTCAGAGCCAAACATAGTGGTGGGTGTGTTTTTTGTGTGTTTTACAAAGCAAAAAGGATTTGTTAGGGTTTTAGCACTTGACATCCTTTGATTTCAACTTTAAAATTTCTTCAAATGCATTGAACAAATTGTTTACGGTTCTAATATAAATTAGCATTTGACTTGTGTCCCTTATATCAGTGCTTTCATCAAAGCAAACAGATACATATACCGCATTTCGAATCCTCTCCTTTGTTTCATGTTTTATGAATTTCCCTATTGACTCGGTGCGGCGGACTATTGTGGACCGAGATAAAGGCACCTCTTTGAAAATGTCTTCCATTTTTCTACCAGTATCTCTAAAAAAAGGTAATACTGACATAAAAACTTCTTTAAAAAACCCCCCATCTTCAAAAGGTCTACATTTCTTGGCCAATTCCAAAGCAATATTATATGAGGCCTTGATTGTGGCATTATCATAATTGCCTTTGTCTTTTATAATATTAAGACACCTATTATTTTTATTTCTTAAATTATCTTTAAGCTGGCATATTATTTTTTCTTCGCACATTTCCCGTCATTAAATGATATTTTGTATGCGTATTATAATGACGCCTAAGGTAAGATGGATATACATTTTTTATTGTTGCATTGCAGACGAGGCATTCTGCGTCATTAAAAATATTAATACAAAACAAAAAATAATTTTCAAATTCTTCCCTCCACATATTTGCTGTACAACTGCAAAATCTTTTCAGTGTACCCAAAAAAAAAAAAAGAAATAAATCGGCATCAACCTGCTTGCATGACATTCAGTACAAGACTGAAGTAAAAAAATCAAAACATTTGCTCTCTTACTTTGCGTTCGGGTCGCGTGTGTGTGATTTGCCGAAAAACTTCGTAACCATATCAATACCAACGAACGGGTTTGATTTAGATCAAGTTCAGCCCTACGAGTAACTTCTCCACAGAAGATGAAAAATGTTCGCTAAAAATTTTTGCACTGGAGAAGTTTAATGATGGACTAGAAACCCCTTCCAACCGACCAACAATGACTGATGAGCATGATAACTTACGAATTGAGCATACGATTGATCGAAACTTTCCACATCGTAGTAGAAATTCTTTCAAACTTATTTACATCCAGTTCCAAGCAGGTCTATACCGCATAACATGAGTACCTTCCTCACAAAAGTTCAAAATTTGTGCTTAAGTTCAGTTTAAGGGCTATTCGAAGATAGTTTTGAAAATTTTTAATGGGCTGCATCAGCATCGGTATTTTGAAGGTTGTGGCCTCAATAGCAAACCGAAATGACTGAATTTTGGAATTTTGTCTTCGTTGGTGGTATAAAACTTTCTACCAGAAATTTAATATAACCCCCATAGAACGGCACCTCTCGATTTTGGTATCTTGTGGCATGAATATACTATATATATACCGAAATGGCTGAAATTTTGTATATAGTCTTAGTAGGGGTTATACAACTTTTCACCAGAAACTTGTCGGTACGTATAACGGCACATCTCTATTTCCGGTATTTTAAAGGTTTTGCCGACATTGTCCAACCGAAATCGCATAAATTTTGTACTGCGCTTCTACGGCGGATATAGGAAGACGTGGACCTATACTGATAATTCTCTTCTGGAATATTTTATAACCCCATGGAAGACTAAATAACAAATTTCAGTCCTTTCGAAAGAAAATCGGAAGATACCCTTCTATGGGGGCTATATCGAAAAGTGGACCTTTACCGACGAATTTCAATCGAAAGGTTTTTACCTCAAAAGTAGACTAAAAACCAAATTTCCGTCATATCGGCAGCTGAAGGTTGCGGTCACAAACCTTCAAAATACCGAAATTCGGAATGAACCATTCTATAAGGGCAATACGAAGTTGTGGCCCTACACACAGAATTAACCGTCCTACATTTCTGAAGCCATATAGTCGCCACATAATAAGTTTTGCCGAAGAAACAGGCGACGATTTCCTTCAAAGTGATTCTTACATAAACAACTTTCGTTGGATTTGGCTCGCTTTCGAAAACCTAAACGGTCGTTTCCTATTTTGTTTCGGGTTCCTAAGCATAGATGCAAGATTCTTCGTCTGTGACGACGTTTGAAGCACCGCGATCGTTTTTACTTACAATTTCTTTGCAGCAATCCACAAGAGCTTCTTTTTCAGCTATTGTCCAATTTTGCTGGATTTAACGAGAAAAATACATTTTTGCGGCCATGTGTTCATGCTATATCAAATGTTAGGATGTATGCCTCTATCTCACGGTATTTAACTTGGCGATCTTGCATTATTCGTTTACGCACGGCTTAATTTTTTTCTGGCACAACGCCCATTTTTGGATGACCCTCACGACTTTCGTTTTTTAGGGAGTTTCGGCCACGATTGAGTTCATTAAACCAGTTTTTCACAGTGCTTTAGGATGGCCCTTTATCGACATACAGAGATTTAATTTGGTCGATGCACTCTTGCCGTATCCACGTCGAAAGTTGTGAAAAATTATCGGACGAAAATATTCACAAGTAAATTCCATTTTGTTATAACGAAGTGATTTTTTCAAGTCACGGAAAACAACCACCAAAACATGATTTTTAGTGTAATTTCGTCACAAACTATTTTTATTATTTTCGATTGTTTGAGTGGAGTATTCCCCCATTGGCTCAACTTCATTTATTACCCTCTATTACAGAGAGTAATGTTTTTCAAAACGAACTGACAGTGTTGCAAAATTTTACTGATCGCTACCAATATCATGATTTCATCCCGGCGAAGGGAATTATCAATTGACTTCTCAGTTTTTGAAATGATGCCTTTTTAGCGAAAAACCGAACTCTTTAAGTGTCTTGTATTCTCATATGAATGAGAATCACACTCACTTTTCGGCTTTTCCAAAGAAGCACCAAAATCAAAATATTTTGATTTCTACAAAATTTTGATATAAATGTAACGTATAATATTAAAGGTACAGACAAACACAACACAACAGGTTTTGCCAAGTGAAATGAAGAAGCAGTATACTAACCACCAAGCAACATAAAGGATAATTAAAAGACATAACAAAGCAGAAAAGAATATAAAACAAAGGAAAGAAACAAAGAAGTATAAAAAGAAATTTTTTTTTAATTTATTTCGTCTAACAAAAAGACTCATAAATGACTCCCTAAAGACTCATAAATGATTATAAACATGACTCTAAAACAGGGATGAGCTTCTTTGCTTAGATCGTATAGTGAGGGCGCCCACTGAGTTGTTTTTGCATTTGCTTCTCTCTCTCACGTACAGTGTAAATGAATGAAAACCAACAAAAACAAAATGTGGTTGTTGCTTTTTTCACTCATACGTTCATACATGTCTTCGCTTTTGTTGTATTTCTGTGGTCGTCGCTGCTCTAAAAAGACTCGAAAAAGGGTCCGAAATTAATCAACAAAACACCAATAAATGATTGAAATACGACTCGAAAAAGACTCATTTGTGATTTGTTTAGAAGAGTCGCCTGAGGTTATGTTTTCCTACCGACATTTATGATCAGAAAATGAGCTCATATTCTAGCTTTTTAATCGTGCAGTCGGATCAAAAAAGACTCGAATTTGATTAAAATTTTCAAAAAATGCTGACTGGGCTGCTTAAAATACTCACACATACATTGGCAAATACTTCTAAATTTACTAATACTATTACAAATGCTGTCCTGCATTCCCACTGTGTATGGGACGCATTACATTCTAATTTTCAACTTTGACCGATATTACTAATGTCGAATTGATTTCTTGCCAGCGTGCAAACAAGTTCAATAGAAATGGTTCAATGACATTCCGAACATATTTGGTGCAAACTAAAAACTTTACAGAAACATGGTTTCAAGGTCAATCATGTCTATACATCGCTAACATAGAAACGACCTTGAAATTTAGAAAAAAAAACAATCGTGACTCCCTTGTAAAACTGTTGGTATTCTATCAATAGCCATGCTTCGCTAATAATATATTAATAGTTCCTTATAATAATAGTAATAGCAACAGATATTCTTACCATTTTAGTAATAATTTCAAAATAAAATAACTCTATTAGGTGCTAGCCTGTCAGCTAGGAGGAGCATCTTTATGTCCACTGTTTATTAATAGAATTTTCTCTTCAATGAGGCACGTGGCATTTTATTCTATACATATATGGATGGCTATGGTATGTTGTTGTACGTCTACTACTAATCATATAGAAGACTGACCACATGCTTCGCATTTACCATGGCTAGACATGTTGGTGGCTAAGGTGACAATGTTAACACTGACAGCAACAATTATGGCTATGATGTTGATGACTGTCATCACCAGTAAGTATGACAACTGTGGAAGAAGTCAATCAATCAATTGGTTAAGGTTGAGACAGATAAGTAGCATTTTAGAAGAATAAAGAAAAAGAATAAAGAACAATTACAACTTAAGTCAAAGGTAGTTCTGGTAATTTATTTTTCAACTTTTATTGATGGTAAAGCTAGCAAAAGTGTCAACTGTCAAAAATAGCTTTTCGATACAAATTTGATCAAAAAAGGAAAAATGGCAAAAATTGCACAAACTCAAGCAGAAATGTCAAAATCAAATCAGCCTTTCAGATGCCAGCAAACATGCTATTTGTTTCTACTCTGCAAGCAGAAAATAGGAGAAGAGATAGTCATTAATGCAATTTTTGTTAAAAGAAAAGAGTAAGTTTTACTAGTTTTTGGAGTATAGGACAAACTTGAAAAAAGTATTGATGAGTCATGTTTAAGTTTAATAACTTTCTCGTATATGATATATAAAATGGAATTTTTTACTAGCTTGACAAATAATGTTTCATAATGACCACAGTCTTCAGCTTCGCACAAATGGGCTCGTCCTAGAGCATTTTCCACAGCATCTTTAAACAATTTGTGCAAAAATGTTTGCCTTGAGTTCAAGGATTGTCTCTGGCTTGTTCAGATCCACTCGCTTCTTGAAATAACCCCAATCATGGTATAAATAAAGAGGTAGATTTAAATGAAAAAAATCTATAGAACCCTTGTTTTTCCTGAATTCCTAAAACTTCAAAATGAATCAACAAGTGGGTTTGTTTACAACACCAATTTTGAGCATTTTATAAAAATCGCGAAAAATGAATGAAGGACCAATGTTTCTCCGCATAATCAAGTTGTGGATATGATAAAATGTTTGTTTCAATGATAACCTGACGATTTATTTCTACACAAATGTTCCAAAAAATCATTGAATTCGATTGTTTTTAAAATTGTTTGACATATTATTCAAACACCACACACACATACAAAGATTGTGCATATTGTTTTGAAGTTTTAGGAATACTCGAATGAAAAAATTTAAATTGACATAAAGCTTTGGCTAGCCTTTCTTATTAAACCATGACCCCAATAAAAAATAGTCAGGTGCTGCCAAAGATGGCCAAATAATTTCCACATTTCACGATATTATATGGTCTAAGAAATTTATTTAAATGTTCAGCCATTTCGGTGTGATAATGAACCAAAAACCAGGAAAATACCAAAAATTGGAAGGTAGCGTTCTATCCCAGTCAGCATTTTTTGAAAATTTTAATCAAATTCGAGTCTTTTTTGATCCGACTGCACGATTAAAAAGCTAGAATATGAGCTCATTTTCTGATCATAAATGACTCCTTTGTCGGTAGGAAAACATAACCTCAGGCGACTCTTCTAAACAAATCACAAATGAGTCTTTTTCGAGTCGTATTTCAATCATTTATTGGTGTTTTGTTGATTAATTTCGGACCCTTTTTCGAGTCTTTTTAGAGTCATGTTTATAATCATTTATGAGTCTTTAGGGAGTCATTTATGAGTCTTTTTGTTAGACGAAAAAAATTAAAAAAATTTTCTTTTTATTCTTCTTTGTTTCTTTCCTTCGTTTTATAGTCTTTTCTGCTTTGGTATGTCTTTTAATTATCCTTTATGTTGCTTGGTGGTTAGTATACTGCTTCTTCATTTCACTTGGCAAAACCTGTTGTGTTGTGTTTGTCTGTACCTTTAATATTATACGTTACATTTATATCAAAATTTTGTAGAAAGTGTATATGGGAATTTTATTTTTTTATTTACAACCAAATAAGAATAAAACAAAGCAATCAGTTTTTAATCACCTAACTGTTCAAAATATGATCAGAAGGTACATAATTATAATCACTTTTCAAACACCTGTATGACCCTTTTTTGATTAAGCATTTTTCAATCTTCCAGATGATCAAAATGTGACAATAAATAACAAAAAATTGTCACATTTTAAACACCTCAATGATTTATTTGTGATTGCTACACATTTGTTGTTGTATCTTAAATTGAACTCTTTTTAATCATTACAGGGAGTCACTTTCGAGTCCCTTTCTGATCACACAAGCGACTTAATCAATTTTTGATCACCAAAAGGACTCTAAAAAGACTCCTCAATGTGATTTTTGAAAAAACAGTCTTCTAAATGCTATCTGGGATGGGGGGCTAACAATTCTGAGGGAAAGTTCAGCGCTCCCAACGAAATCTAAATACGAACTTTTCACTCATTTAGGTGTGATAATGAGAATAAACCTTGAAAATACCGAAAATCGGGTGGTAGAGGGGGATTATATCAAAAATTGAACCACTTTAAATACAAAACATCGTAGGAGTCAGGGACGTATCAAGGATTTCATTTGGGGGGGATGCACCGGACCAAAATTTTGGAAGTTCATTTTAACGAAATTTCTTATTTAACAATGATGTTAACCTTGTTCCCACATACTATTGGGCGTATCATTTATCATATTGGAGGGCCTTTGTTAAAATACTTCAGAGTAATATATAGAACTATACAACTTCTTATGAAATTCCCACTCCCCGAAATAGTGTTCTCAAACCCCCAGCCAAAATTGCGTTAAATATGTCCATGGAATGTTTAGGTCCTTTCCTTTGTTATCTACTTCACAAAAGTTTAAATTTTCCACTCTAATTTTATTGAATAATTTATGGAAAGAAGATGGGATTAGTTGAGCATTGATCTATGTAGAGGGAGCGTTGGGACATCATTGCGTCCTCCATTTGGGTTTTTGTATTGACAGGTAGAAGTCAGGAGAATTGAGGAGAAAAACACGTCGAGACTCGATACATATTTTTTGGTCTTGTATCACGCTGCGGTGTCAGTGTTATTATGTTTAATATAAAAACAAGTAAAAAAGTATCTGTCGGCAAAGATATACCCTCAGCCTATGTGAATTGAAAATGTCATCTATGGTATGATCGAATGTATTTAAGGTCTTTTCTGTATTTTGTGGCGTTTTTGGACATTTGAACTTGCCGACGAAAATATGGATTAGGATTAAAGTTGAAAAGTGTTGCAGAGGAGGCACTTAAAGGAATAGACCGACATAGTCCATTATGGAAGTGCATCTTATTTTGGGAGTCATATCTTTTCGATAGATATTGCGCCCACTAGTCATTTCATTGGGTCATCGTATAACTTTTGGACCAGTACGCCAGGAAGTATGTACATGTCCACGGAAATCATTATATCGTTGTAAACAGGACCTCAACGAACAGCATCGGATCTTCGAACAGACCATAAACTGCACTTAAAGACAAATGTTGAACATTTACCCTAAAGTTCCTCCATTTCAGAAGATAAACTAAATTTGAACAAAATATTAGGAGATCCAAAAGTTGGACCAAATTTGTTCAATAGAAATATTTGGGGGAAGACCGGAAGTTGTGGACCGGTTTTGTGTATCTTGGAACTTAAATTATGACAACTTATGACGAAGACCAAATTTTGGACCAAGTCGGTTGATCAGATCGAGAGTTATCGTGCTCTCCAACCACTACACTTGGTGGCATAGGGGTTTTTTACAACTTCTGGTTATTTTCTCAGAAGTATAGACTTGCCACTGATAAAACATGTACTGCCGTAATGGGGGCAGCAAATACAAGTTGTTACAACAAACATCGAAGCGATTCGAGAGCAGCTCCTCAACTGAACTTTCCAAAGTTGTGTGTGGGAGGTACTCAAAGGAGTGGACCGATAGAGTCCATATTGGAACCTCATCTACGTCTGGTAAAAATTTCACGATGCGAAAAGTATGGGCCAAATCGGTTACTACCTTTAAGAGTTATCGTGCGAATAATTTTTCCGAACATTTTTGTACTTTTCTGGGGGAGGTACCTGAAGTAGTGGACCGATATGGCTCATCTTCGAACTTAAACTATGTTTGGTCAAAATATTACGAAGGCCAAATTTTGGACCAAATCGATTGATCCGTTCGAGAGTTATATTGCGCACCAACCACTACACCCGGTGTCATAGGGATTTTTTTCAACTTTCAGACTATTTTCTCAGGAAGTATGGACTTGCCCCTGACGAAACTTGTACCATCGTATGCGGAGCAGTGAATACAAGTTGTTACAATAAAAAACAGCTCCTAGCAGCTCCTAAACTGAACTTTTCAGAAATTGGGTGGTACCCGAAGGAGTGAGCCGATTGAGTCCATACTAGAACCTTATCTAAGTCTGGTAGAAATTTCACGATGTGCAAAGTATGGACCAAATCGGTTATTCCCTTTAGGAGTTATCGTGCGCACAAATTTTCCGAACATTTTCGAACTTTTGTGGGGAAGGTACCGGAAGGAGTGGACCGATATAACCCATCTTCGAACCTAAACTTCGAGAGTTATCGTGCGCACCAGCCAGCCAGACAGACAGACGGACGGACATTGCCAAATCGACTCCGAGTTGTCTGAAACACATTTCGTCCAAACATACTTGGGGTCTAAAACCATTATTTCGATGAGACACATTTTGCCCGTATGAAAGTGTATATACCCTCGTTAGCATAAATGCTGAGGGTATAATTATAGAGCCAAGACGTGAGTTAATTAATAGATCAATTCCGGAACCTAATCGTGGGTATGTTAATAAGCAACTTCAGACTCCCATTCACAGTCCTGCGTATATAAATATCCTGGCGTCCAACCTGTGGCTTTGAAATAAACATATTATGGCTACAAATCGTGAATCTGTTAATAGAAAAATTGTGGCATCCAATCTTGTTTCTTTTAACAGACAAACCTTGGCGCCCAAACTGGTTATTTTATAGAGAACAAGTAAAAAAGTATCGGTCGGCTTTGCCGACAGAGATATACCCTCAGCCTGTGTGGATTGAAATTCTTTTTTTCCAAAAAAAAAGAAATGCATGGGCCTATGAACCGACAGAAATATGGATTGGATTAAAGCTCAAAAATTTGCGGGGGATATCGATAGATAGGGCTTCTGTACCATACTAGCCTACGAAAAGCATAATATCGGGCCACTAGGGAACCCTTCAGTAAAAATCTCCAAAGGATCCTCGAATAGACCCTCAACTACAAAAATGTGTTAAACATTTGTATGAGTGGTACTCCAAGTATTGGACCGATAGGGCCCAAATTTGAACATAGACTAAGCTTGGACAAAAAATTTCGAGATCGAAAATTTGGACCAAATCGGTTGCTACGTTTGTGAGATATTGCGCTTATCATTTTAGCAAATATTATAACATTTGTGGGAGAGGTACCGGAAGCAGTAGACCTATAAGCACTACCATCGAATTTCATCTAATATTCGAAGAAATATTACGATATCCAAAGTATGGACGAACGCAGTATTCGGTTCGAGCTCTACAGCCACTACATATGGTGCCATAGGTTTTTTTTTTACAACTTTCGGGCTGTTTTCTCAAGAAGTATGGACTTGCCCCTGAAAAAACGTTTACTATCGTAATTGAGACAGAGAATGCAAGATGCGTCAACAAAAATCAAAGTGATTCGAGAACAGGTCTTAAAGTGAATTTATCCAAAATTTTGTGTGGGAGATACCCGAAGGACTGAACAAAACAAATAAAGTCCATATTCGAACCTGATCTATATCTGGTAAATATATTAGGATGTGTAAAGTATGGACCAAATCGCTCACCCCAATCCAGAGTTATCGTGCGCACAATTTTTCCGAACATTTTTGAACTTGTTTGGGGGAGGTACCTGGAGGTGTGGATCGATATGGCTTATCTTCGAACTTAAAATAAGTTTGGGCAAAATATTACGAAAACCAAAATTTGAACAGAATCGATTCGTCGAAACTTAGATTGTCCAAACTTAGATCAAGTTCGAGGATATCGGTCCACTCCCTTCGGGGACTCCCAATGTAAACATTTTCAGAAAAGTGCAGATTAAGATCTGTTCTCGACTCGTTTTGACATTTTTGCAACTGGTTGTTTTCGGGGCCCCTATTAAGGCGTTACAAGTTTTTTTCGGGTGCATGTCCATACTTCATGAGAAACTGGCTCGTAAGCTGTAAAAACCACAACTTTCGAACTGCGTTAATCCTGCGTTGGTCCAAACTTTGCATATCGCAATATTTGTGCGAATCTTAGATAAAGTTCGAAGATGCTGTTAACTACCTACCTACCCCATAAAATTCAAAAAAATCGCTAAAGTGGCACACGCGATATTTCTTGAACGGAGCAACCCATTTGGTCCAAACTGCATTTAGTAATATTTTTCCCAAACTTACTTTAAGCTCGAAAATGGGCCATAGCTAAGGTACCGTCCAACAGCGATATTATGTTTTTCGTAGACATGTCCATGTTTGGTCCAAAAACTCTACATTATACGGAGACCAACTGAAATGAGCGGTATGTGTGATATCTATTACAAGTATTAATCCAAATCCTTATATTGTCAGCAAGCTCAACCGTCAAAAAAAAAGCCACAAAATTCTGAAACCACCCTAAATACATACATTTTTGTGAAAAATATTTTGGTTGTGTAGCCGGTATTCGATCTGTCCATAGATGGAAGTTTCAATTCACACAGGCTGAGGGTATATCTCTGTAGGCAAAGCCGACTGATACTTATTTAGTTGTTGAGTCTTTTATAATTAAGGATCGGTTTCAGTTTTTTCGTTTGTCTTTGCAAAGTGATTTACCGAAGAAAGAAAAAAGTAAAATTTGTAGAAATATGCATAAATTGGAAGTACGTGTTTGTTCCTTATCGTCCTATTTTTTTCCAAAATACAATTGTTGTGGGCATAAAAATCCATTTTGTACAATAGACATTTCAGCAGAAATAGTGAAAAACGGCTGTATATGGGAAAGCAACATCAAATTTCCAACGGTGGCAAAGTACACTTCAGTAATGTAGGCGACCTTTCCTGAGTATTTCATCCATGTAAAACTTCTCTACAAGTGGTGTCTTAAGACACTCCGTTCGGCTCGGCGATAAACAGTAAGTCCCATATCACTGAGCTAATATGAAACGGGGTGCACTCATTGATAGGAGAGAAGTCTCCCATGTCTCGTTTGGGATGTTTGTGGAACATTTATAAATATATATATCTCGGAAACTTAGTCGAAGTAAAAAAAACCTGTAGCAAGAAATCAGATGAAAATAATCTAATGACAAACGTTAATATAACTTTTTTGCAAACAACAAACAAAGGAATTTGTAATTGTAATGATGTTCAAAATAGTTCATTACATAAGGTATTAGAGAAAATATACAAAAATTGAAAGCCACAAAGATTAAGCAATGATTTTATCTCTAGCAAAGTTCAAACATTGTTGATTTTCTCTTATCAAAAATTTCAAAAATAAAAAAAATTGCAAGATTTTTTTATATGTTGTTCATAATCCTAAATATTTGACGTTATATCCCACAAACGTTCCACATATACAAATCAACGTATTGTTCTGAAGTCAGCAACACCACAATCAGCCTAAACTTACGATTAGACCTTTCAACTTAACATCAACTAAACAGAAAATTACTCAAAAATTAAATTTTTTTAAGTTTTACCTTAGGGCGAAGACCATAATTTGTGAGATTTATAATTAATTTAATTAATTAATCGAGCTATATGATTAATGAGGTTACATTAAAAAATTGATATCTAGTGAAGTCTTACATACACTTCAACCACTATCCGACGATCGTTTCGTTAACTGGGGTCCTATTCTTTAACTTTTTAACATCTTTATTCATTGTTTATTTCACAACAATTTCATTTGTTTGTTTTGTAGTTGTTACAAAAACAAAAGAAATTTTAACAATATCGATAGTTGTTAAAAGTTACAGAATAGGTCTATAACTTTTTAACAACTTAACTCATTGTTTATTTTACAAAAAATTCATTTGTTTGTTTTATTGTTGTTACAAAAACAAAAGAAATTTAAACAATATCGAAAGTTGTTAAAATTTACAGAATAGGCCTACAGGCATAATATATGTTGTTGTTGCTAGACAATTTTCGTCATTTGAAGCCCCTATTTATACATCCAAGATTGCAAATTTAAGCTTTTTATTTCCAAAGACGAGTCATTTGTCCCCCTTCTTTCCTAGAAATCAGTAGGCTTATTCTGTAACTTTTTAACAATCCGAA
Organism: Musca autumnalis; assembly: GCF_047663935.1. NCBI lineage: Eukaryota > Metazoa > Arthropoda > Insecta > Diptera > Muscidae > Musca > Musca autumnalis. Next base: position 39,962,469 of record NW_027412088.1, on the reverse strand, counting down.
AATCGACAACGTTATCGACACTAAAAATTGTTTGCAGTAACGATTGTGATATTCTGTAAAAATGTAGACAAATTGACGATAAACTTTCAAGAGCTTTCAGTTTTTAATGTATTCCAAAACGAAACATACTGACAAATCAAAGGCAAATCTGTAAATTTAACAACTTCACTCATTGTTTATTTTACAACAATTTCATTTGTTTGTTTTGTAGTTGTTACAAAAACAAAAGAAATTTTACCAACTTTTCGATCGATAAAAGGTACAGAATAAGGCTACAGGTCTGCAAGTTGCAGAGAAATTCGAGGTCAAAGTTAAAATTTTGAGTTTTTTTACTATTTTTCATCAAAATATGAGTGTTTTTTTTTTTTGTTTTTAATATCTTCTTATATATTAAAGATGGTCAAACACCAATAAATCTATATATTACCAATATTTTTGAAAATTTAACATAGCTGAAGCCAAGGTTTACCCTTTTAGAACACGCGAATTGTGATTGTATATTATACAAATTAAATATTTTTGGATAAAATGAAATGTTTTTGGACATGGCAAAAAATATTGGCCTTAAAAGATAATATGCGTGGAAGCTGTGGATATATTTATGTTAAAAAATGGGTAAAAATGGGTTGAAGCCACCATGTCTTTTTTTGTTTTCTCTCGATTTGTGAGTAAACCACACTTCTCTCGATTTTCCTGTCAAAGTAAAAGTAGAAGCAAACTAAATAAGGATCATCTCACTTATGTATTACTTTTCAAAATTTTAACTGCTTCTACCATTAAATGATGCTGACATTTTGAAGCCAGATTTACAGTGTTTTTTGACATTTTCTTCTAATTTCATTTCGCAAAAAGGTTTTTCAAAAAATCATATATAGGATTGTAGTACTTGCGATTCTGAGTTATTTTATAGGTATATTGTGAATGTAGTCTGCACAGCTTCATAGAAATCTGCATCCAAATGCGGAAATTTTATGCGAACATTTTTCTAAAAATCATATTTTTTGGGTCTAATATTTGCAATTGTCTCTAGAATACCTCGTACTCCATTGCACATTTTAGTTTTTTACGTTCCGGATCCAATAAATCATTCCTCGTGAAAATCCATCTACTAAAACGCGAGTTACGAGAAATTCCAAAGTAGAAAAATCACCTAAAATTGTTTTTGAAAATATCGCGTTTTCTGCGGATCGTTTCCACTGCAATGAAAAAACTAGTGCAGCATCTGTGTTTTAGCGGAAACAGAGATTTGAAAACTTCACTGATAAGGAAGCTACATTAATTTTATCCCAAAAAATAATGTGTGATGCTACATACACGGTTCTTGATTGATCGCCTTGAAATAGGTATATATCGATATAGATTTTCATGGTGAACACTGAAATCGGATGCGGACAAAAATTGTATGCACTTTGCGCAAATTAGCGATATTTTATAGGTTTTTTAATGCTAAGATGCAGCCGATGCTACATCTTAGAGTCCAAATTATATTTCGAAAAATATATACAACTTAATAGATATGGTCTTGTTGTACATGAAAATCACATGCGGACAAAATGATTTTGATAATTACGCGATTTACACGTATTTTAAAATGCATATAAATTAAAATGGGTTATTTGACCTCTATTTCCATTTCAGAAGCTTTGAGATATATCCTCAACCACCCAATTACGTTCCCTAATGGGAAAGCTTTAATATGAATGTCAATAAAGCAAAGTCCGTCTATTTTATTGAGAGATTTAAGCAAAATGAAGGAAGTATTTCTACATATTTTTACAATATTTTCTACTACATAATGCACGTGAAAACATATTTTTTCAAACAAAAAATTATTTTTTTAACCAAAATATGTGTTTATTTTGGCTGTAACGTCGAAATTATAATACCAATCTGCATGATTGTAGTCTCCTTTGATTCGCCGTGATGTTTTGATCCACAACAAATTTTTATGTAATTTTATGACCACTAAATGGGCCTTAATTTTGAAAAAAGTTGACTTATGTTCAATAATTTATCAATTTTATGTACATTCCGCGAATTCTGTATAATATTTTGCAGGTATTATGCAATCTACTCGCTGAAGTCACTTCGAGGGAACTTTTTGTAACAATTGTGCTCATTAAAATAATTAGCGTTTCTATAATATTTTATTTCTTAAAAAGCGAAATAAAAGCGCCATAACTTTTGGCCGCAACAACCAAAAATTGGCTCGCGACCAGATTCTTACTGAGAATTTTTTTCTTAACCTACATATCAAAAATCGTTGATGTAGCGCGAAAAAAATTTATCCTTTTTTTCTGAAATGGAATATGAAATATTTGACAATATTCCTGATATATAAAAGAGCTTAGTGATAAGTGAGTGACATATATATCATCGCCCAGACGAAACCGCTAAAGCTGGAAAGCTGAAATTTTGACTGTGGGTTGCTGTCGATGTGTAGGTGTGAGATAAGGCTGGGTTTTTGGAAATTCGACCTAGAAGGGTACTAAAAGGTACTAAATATGGTACCCTTTGTATTAGGCAAACGGGAATACCTAGAATCCTGAAATTTGGAATGGGGGTAACTCATGGAGAGTTAGAAAGATGTACAAAAGGGTTTTTGGAAATTCGACCTCTAAGCGTACGAAAAGTACTAATTTTTGTACGAATTGTATATTTTGAAGACATTTAGCTTGAAACTTAGAATTTGGTATGGAAATCAAGGTTGGGAAGTGGTGTTTATAAAAGGAAATGGTTTTGGAAATTAGTACTCTTGTGTACGAGAAGTTCTAAATGGTACTAAATTTAGTACAATTTGGATTTGGGTGAACGGATAGAGCGGGAATTCTGAAATTTGGAATGTGGGTCACTGATGGAGTTAGAAAGATGTACCAAAAGTTTTTGGAAATTTGACCTATAAGTGTACTAAAAGTTACTAAATTTAGTACCAGTTGTATATTTTCAACTGATATAGCTAGAATCCTGGAATTTGGTATGGAAATCAAGGTTGGGAAGTTGTGTTTATTGAAGGAAATGGTTTTGGAAATTCGTACTCATGTGCACGAAAAGTTCTAAATGGTACTAAATTTAGTACAGTTTGGATTTGGGTGAACCAGAGGAAACCAGAAATTTGGAACTATGATTATTGTTAAAGTGTGAGAATGAGATATGGGTGTAGTTTTGTAAATACGTACTTATGTCCACGAAAAGTACTAAATGGAACTAAATTTGGTACAACTTGGAGTTGGGTAAACAGATAGAGCTGCAAACCTGTACTGTGGATTATTAAGTTAGCTTTGGAAATTCGTACTTATGTGTACGAAAAGTACTAAATGGTACTAAATTTGGTACAATTTAGATTTTGATAAATGGATAAAGGCGGAATCCTAAAATTTGAAGTAGTGATTACCGTTGGAGTATGGGATTGTGGTAGTTTTGGAAATTCGTACTTATGTGTACAAAAAGTACTAAACTGTTCTAAATTTGGTACAATTTGGATTTGGGTGAACGGATAGAGCTGGAAACCTGAAATTTGGAATTAGGATTACTGTTGAAGTGTAGGATTGAGTTATGTAGGTAGCTTTGGAAATTCGTACTTATGTATACAAAAAGTACTAAAGTGTACTAAATTTGGTACAATTTGGATTTGGATTAATGGATAAAGGCGGAATCCTAAAATTTGGAATAGTGATTACTGTTGGAGTATAGGAGTGATGTAGTTTTGGAAATTCGTATTTATGTGTACGAAAATACTAAACTGTTCTAAATTTGGTATAATTTGGATTTGGGTTAACGGATAGAGCTGCAAACCGGAAATTTGGAATTACGATTACTGTTGTAGGGTAGGATTGAGTTATGGAAATAGCTTTGGAAAATTGTACTTATGTGTACGAAAAGTGTTAAATGGTAATAAATTTGGTACAATTTGGATTAGCGCGAACGGATAGAGCCGGGAACCTAGAATTTGTAATAATAATTACTGTTGGAGTACAGAATTGAGGTAGTTTTGGAAATTCGTAATTACGTGTACGAAAAGTATCGTGAAATTTGGAATTATGATTACTTTTGCGTAGAGGATTGAGACAGATTTCGGAAATTCGTTCTTATGTGTACAAAATACTTTTTGTACGAAGTACGAATTTCCGAATAATACTAAATTTGGTACCATTTGGATATGGGTACAATATGGTACAATTTGGAGTGGAGGATTGAGATAGTTATTGAAATTCGAACTTTCGTACGAAAAATATTAAATGGTTTATAACGGTGGAATTCTGAAATTTGGTATTATAGACGCTGTTGGTGTATAGGGTTGAGATAAGTTAACGAAAATTACTAAACGCCACAAAATTTGGTTAAAATTGTTTAGATGAAATTGTAAATAAGTATCGCGTTTGGGATATCGCGATGTTATTTTTGAAACGTTTACCTATTATAAGTACTAAATTTGGTTCTTTGTTGCTTTGTTTGTGTTCAGATAAGGAGTTTTTGAAATGCATAGAAATTCTGAAATTAGGTATGGAGGTCTCTAAGGACTGAATTATTGAGTTGGTATTAGAAATACAAAATAGTACCAAATTTGATGTTGGGTGATGCTGGAATTTTATAGTTAGTGTGCGCAAAGTACGAAAGGGCAATAAATTTGGTATTGGGCTAAGGAGAAGTTGTCAGTTTCACTGTTAGAGGTGTTAGTACAATAAGTGTACTAGACGTATTAAATAGTACTAAATACCATGGAGTTTTAAAATTGTATCGAATAGTGTGATAATGCTTTCATGTTAACGCGAGGTGGTTTATAAATTTTACACTGAAATCAAACAGTCAAACGTATCTTTTGAACAATATTGTTTTTTTTCTATTTTGAACGTTTTAGAAGGTACATTTGAAAACATAGATCTATGCGACTATTGTTTTACAAGAAGGTTTTTATCCCCTGGGAACAAAAGGGTTCAATTAAAATGTGTAAAAATAACTGTTATATATAGGGGCCACGTCAAACAAAGCGTGCGCATTAAGTAACATTTTTTGACTAAAGGTTTTCTACATGTTGATATCACAAATGCCGAAATTACTTCGGTTGCGAATAATATCTTCAAAATACCCGTACCGTTCTAATAAAAGATGGAATGGAATTTAAAATGGGTATTTTTTGGAAATTCGAACATAAGTATGAAAAGTACTTAAAAGAAATTAAATATCTATTAAAATAAGTATTAGTACATCAAAATTTTCACTGTCCACCATTTACATATGAAATATTGTTTATTTGTATATTATTCCCTTTCCGCATACGAAGTAGCGGGCATTTTGCTAGTAAACTATAAAAATACAAAAAACCTAAAAAAATCGAAAAAAAAAATTCGACACTTTTTTAAAAATAAATTCAAAAATTATTTAAAAAATTACAAAAAATTTAAATTTGTTCAAAAAATTAAAAAAATATTTCATAAAACATATATAACTCGTATAAAAACTCATATACTCAAAAAATGTCCATTTGTATAAAAAATCTGTAATTCATTTGGGAAACGGTACGAAAAAACACGTGTTTACCCATGTAATTTCAATGAATTTAAAAAAGTGTTAAACGGACAGAACTGGACGTGAACAAAAGTATATATGAGCTGAAAGGGGAGACTTTCGGGAGTCTTTCTGTGAAAACAGAACAATGTTTCATGTTGTTCCACAAAAGTTCTAGTCCACTAAATTTGGAATTTCTTAAAATTTAGTACCTGAAGAAAAAAAATATATAGCTCATGCTGTGTAAACGCTACGGTAATTTATTAAAGTCCATACTTTTACCTACCTTACAAAAGAACAATGAACACGATATCTATTATAGTTTTCCCGAAATAGCAATTTCTTTCTCCAGAAATTTGGAAAAATTACGTATTTCCAACAATGGGAAAAATGTTTGTTTTTAGGTGCAAGCCAAAGCCAAAGTAGCATCTGTTGGCCAATACAATTTTTCTTTTTATTTCACAACTGATGTTGTTTGTTGTGTTTATGACGGTGCACCGGTGTTTGTTATAATCGTGGTCGTTTTAAGAAGTTGAATGTGTGTTCAAATAATTGGAAAAGTTCCTTGGAAACATAAAACTTTATTCGCTATAAACGTAGTTTCTTATAATCGATGTTCGCTATATCCGAATTTTACGTTGTAATTCTTTGTTTTATCATACTTTTGCATATAAAGCAATAAAAATGTATAAAAAGCCCACATATCCACCGCTATTAATTTTTGCCTAAAAAACAGTCCAAATTACCTATAGTGCGGTGCCGAGATAGACGAAGTCTATTACTAGGAAACAACTTCAACTTTTGGTCCGAGCTGTATTGACGCATTGCGCGTCGACACCATCAACTTTATCTTTTCGCCGTTTACCGCCAGACCCACTTTTGCTGATTCTCCTTCGACCTTCTTAAAGGTATCAGTTACTTCCTTTACTGATCGTCCCACGATGTCAGTGTCATCAGCATAAGCAAGTAACATGTGGCTGTTGCTGTAGATTGTGCCATTGCTTTTGACATTTGCATCTCGTATAACCTTTTCCAGCAGAATGTTGAACAAGTCACACGAAATGCTGTCTCCTTGTCTGAAACCTCTTTTGGTACTGAATTGTTCGGAGATGTTCTTTACTACTTTACCTCAGGACCTAGTATCAGTTAAAGTCATCTTACAAAGCCGAATGAGCTTTGCGCCTCCGGCTTTAAACAGCTCAGCTGGTAAGCCATCGGCTCCTGCTGCCTTATTATTCTTTAGCCGGTTTATTGCTGACTTTACCTCATCTGGGATTCAATCTGTGGTAACTCGTCGTCTTTGCTACTATTAGATACCAATAGTTTGGAAAAAATGCTCTTTCCATATCCTGAGCACACTATATGTATCAGTTACTAAATTACTTTGCCGGAGGATGTACCTGTACCAAAGACATCAGTTTGATGTTTCACTGTTTGGTAGAACTATCGGACTTCATTCTGGCTCCTGTACATCTCACGTGGACCTATACCGAGAATTTGTAAACCCCCAACAAAGTTTAAGTACCAAATTTCAGACATTTAGGTGTGATAATGAGGCCAAAACCTTCAAACTACCGAAAATTGCGAGATGCCGTTTTATGGGGGCTATATAAAAACCTGGACTGATATAGCCCATTTTCAATACTAAACATCCTAGGAGTCACTTCTATACTAAATAATAAAGCCCTATCTTAACAATTGCGAGCTGTATATTGATTTCAACAGATGGACGGACGTAAATGTTGATCAAGAATATATATACTTTATAGGGTCTCCAACGAATATTTCTATGTGTTACAAAAGGAATGACAAATTTAATTATACTCTTCATATTATGGTAGAGGGTATAATAAATTAGAGAATTTTTAATATCGGACCACTCTTTCTGATCGCTCCTACCACAGTTTGTCCTTGTGGCCTCTATTACAACTGTATCCTTTCGTTTTTGATTCTCTTGATCTAGATTTCACGATGGAATATTTTGTTTAGTTTGAAATAAATAGACAATAGGTCCAATGTCATTGAGCTAATGTGAAGAGGGGTACACTCATTGATATGAGAGAAGTCTCCCTTGTCCGGTATGGGATGTTTGTGGAACAATTATTATTATAGTTTGAAATCGGGTCTTACATTGTATACATGAAGACCTGAACCTAATTATACACTTACATATTTATTTTTTTGTAAAGTGAGCTACCAATTCCTGTAATCTTATTTAAAGAATATTATGTTTCCAAAGATGGGGTTGGACCTACCCATTGCTCATAAGCTTCACAAAATATTTGAAACCTATAACCACCTTAACATGTAAGTTTTAGTTAGACGTACAAATCTTAAGCAGTACCTCCTTCGTGTGTATACACAAAGACTACTCTAAATTCACATAAACAACTTGTTGATGCTTTCAAAAATAAATTAGACTTTCAAATCAAAATTTGAGTCCAGACGTGTGCATGATAATGTGAGAATAAATAATTGAATGAAAATAAAAGTGTAAAGAAATAAACGTATTTTTAGTCAGCGATGGTTGTTTATCATATGTTAGGTATTAGGCAGCATTCCAAATGACAGAGGACCCTGAGAATTGCGAAATTTGTAAAGAAAAGAAAAACAAGACGTATCAAATAAAGAACTTCTGATTTACTTTATATTTGCAATTTAATGTTGTTGTTGTTGTTTTGAAAGCGTGCGTCTGCTATATCTGATTGTCAAAATGCACAATTATTGTGTGGATTTGGGGTATATTATTGTTGTTGGCGCTGTTCTCGATGGCGAGACTTTGAATTTCCGTATAGCAGTTTGATCGTCTCTTTTCGTATCTAAGCAAACAGTAAAAGAACATGCAAATTCATTAAAATACAATTTATTTGCAATTGTTGTTATTGTTGAAAATTTGAAGGACATATTTCACATATTCAGACATAATCTTAATTTATAACATAATAATGAATATTAATGACTAAAATCTACATACATATGTTGGTAATTTATTTTTTAGGAAAAAATTAATTGTTATTATTCCATTGAAACTACAATTGCTTTGCATAAAACATACAACGAAATAAAATATTTGGATCGTTGAATATTTACGCTTTTATAATTTTCTAACTGCCCGTAATGGATATGATATGAGGGGTGGGGATGATATTTACCATAAGCGTTCTTACCCTCTTCTGTATTTAAGGCACACATTCCTTCTCTATGTATCACCTCGGAAGCTACCTTTAACACCCGCTCCGACATTTGAAGAAACTCAAGTAAGAACGGCGTTAAGTTCGGCCCGTCCGAACCCTCCACCACGAGTTGTATTGAAGTAAAACTGAACAATTAGTTTCCTTTCGTTATGAAGAAGACTAAATATCAAATTCCAGCAATTTCGGTAAAACAAAATAACTTTCAAAATGTGTTTTTTACGACCACGAAAGTTTTATACGACCAACGAAGACTAAGTCCCAAATTTCAACCACTTCGGTGGAATATTAAAGCCACAACTTTTAACATACCGACAATCGTGAGGTACAGTTCTATAGAGGCAATATGAGGGCGTAAACCTATACCTACAAATTTCATTTCATAACCTTCAAAATACCGAAAATCGGGAGGTACCTTTCTATGGGGCCAATATGAGGGCGCGGTCCTATACCGACAAATTTCATATGGAACGTTTTGTACCCTAATTGAAGACTAAATACCAAATTTAATCCATTTAGGAGAAATATTGAGGCCACAACTTTCAAAATACCGACAATCAAGAGGTACCGTTCTACGGCGGCTATATCAAGGCGGGGATCTATACCGACAAATTTCATATGGAAAGATTAATTCCCCAAAAAAAAACTATCAAATTTCAGCCATTTCGGTGGGGACACAACCTTCAAAATACCTTGCCTGAAACCTCTTTTGGTACAAAACTGTTCGGATAGGTACTTTCCTATCAACTGAGGACGGAGTATCTTTTATGCTATAGGGAGAAAACTTATGTCCCTATAATTAGAGCATACAGTCTTATCTCCTGTCATGTGGACGAAACACAAGATGGCCAAGATCCAGTCGTCGGGTACGCGTTCTTCCCTTTCAGATGGCTAACTAGCTAATACATACACCTTATCAGCGTGACGCCTCCGATTTTAAACAACTCGGCTGGTAAGCCATCGGCTCCAGCCGCCATTTTAATCTTTAGTCGGTTTAGTGGTGCCTTTACCTCACCTTGTCAGGTGGTTACACATTCAATACCATCTTCTGATTTTTCCATATGCTGAGCACACTATCTGTATCAGTTTCCAAATTACTTTGTTGGTCTTATAGGAGTGTGTGCCTGCCAAAACCACCAGTTTGATGTTTCACTCGTTGGTAGAACTTTCGGACTTCATTCTGCCTCCTGCACATCTCGCTTTTTCACACTCCAGCTTTTCCATTTCTCTCTTTTTCTTGCGGAAAAGACGTTTCTCTTCTCTCCTTTTCTACCGATAACTCTATGGTGGGCTACGCGTTGGTACTGATTGTAGAGTAGCCATATATGCTGCATTTTTCTCTTCGGTAGCAGTACGACACTCCTGGTCATACCACGGATTCCTTGGTGGAGATCAAGTATGGATTTTTCGGCTGTTTGCATAGAGTGGGCAATCATTTCCATTGTGCTGATATGTTATTGGGACGAGGGGTGCTTTCATTAGGCAATTGGGCCAGTTGAGTGGAATATGCTGTGGCTATCTGTTATTTCAGTTTACCGATGTCTAACTTTCGTGTTGTGTCTGTTCGTACTTTATTCGCTATGTTTAACCACGTACATACCTATGCTGCAGCAAGGTAGTGGTCCGAGTCTATGTTTGCTCCTCGGAACGCTCGATGAATGTCTTCCATCTATCACAACATGATCAATTTAATTACTTGTTCTTTGATCTGGAGACAGCCAGGTACCCTTATGAATATCGAGATGCTTAAATCTGCTAACTACCATGTTTTTTGCCGCCGCGAAGTCTATCAGCCTCATTCCATTGTCATATGTTTCACTATGGAGACTCGTTTCCTATTTTGGCATTAAAATCGCCTAGAATAATTTAAATGTCATGGGCAGGACAACGGTGATATGTTTCTTCCAGATGTTTTAACATCCGACCAACTACAAAACCGCAACCAAATTCATGTCAGCTATAAAACAGTGCATCATCTTTAGGTGTTGTTGTTATTAATGTTCTTATTGAAGAAGCCGCGGCACATTGAAAGAGAGACCAAAATAAATCTTGGGCTTTGCCATGTTAAAGCCGGTCAGGACCTTTCCTTGGTATCTTTCATCCCCTACGTCAACCAACGGAGACTAAATACCAATTTTCAGCCATTTCGATGGGATTTTGAAGCCACAACCTTCAAAATCTCGATGTACCATTCTATGGGGGCTATATAAAGACGTGGACCTATACCAAGAAATTTCAAGTGGAAAGTTTTATATCCCAACGAAGACTAAATACCAAATTTCTGTAAATTCGATAGGATATTGAGGCCACAACCTTAAAATATCGAAAATCGGGAGGTACCGTTCTATGGAGGCTATAAGAATATCAGGTTGATAGTTTTATACCGCCAACGACTAAATACCAAATTTCAGTCATTACTACCATTCAATAAGGGCTATATGAAGACATGGACCTACACGGACAACTTTCAGGTGGAAAGTCAAATACCCCCAAGTAAGACCACATTTCGACAAAATATTGAGGCCATAATCTTCAAAGCTGCGAAAATCGTGTTGATAGTTTTATACCGCCATCGACTTAATACCTAATTTCAGCCATTTCGGTGGGATATTGAGGTTGAAACCTTGAAAATACCGAAAATCGGGAGGTACCGTTCTATGGGGGCTATATGAGGGCGAGGACCTATACCTACAAATTTCAAGTTTTATGCCCCAACGAAGACAAATACAACTATTGAGGCTATATATAATAATAATAATTGTTCCACAAACACCCCAGATGGGACAAGGGAGACTTCTCTCATATCAATGAGTGCACACCGATTCATATTAGCTCAATGATATGGGACCTACTGTTTATTGCCGAGTCCGAACGGCGTGTCCTAAGACACCACTTGTAGAGAAGTTTTACAAGGCTGAAATACTCAGGAAATGTCGCCAACATCACTGAGGGGTATTTTGCCACCGTTGAAAATTTGATGTTGTTTGGCCTGGGAATCGAACCCACGACCTTTAGCGTGCAAGGCGGGTGTGCATACCATTGCACCACGGTGTCACCCACAACTATTGAGGCTACAACCTCCAAAATACCGAATACCGGGAGATACCGTTATATGGGGGCTATATAAAGACGTGGATCTGTTTCGGCAAATTTCAGGTGGAAATTGTTATACTCCCAACCGTCAAAAAACTAAAAATCGGGACGTACCGTTCAATACCGAACATCCTAGGAGTAATACAAACTTCTATACAAGCTTATAAAGCTCTATCTTTAAAATTGAGGCCTATATCTTTATTTCAACAGACAGACAGACATAGCTATTTCGTCTAAGAGTTTTATGCTGATCAAATACATATGTAATTTATAGAGTCTCCGACGATTATTTCGATGTGTCACAGACGGAATGACAAATTTAAGTATGCCTTCCACATTATGCTGGAGGGTATAAAAGATCTGGAGGTATGTTCTATATCAAAACATAGACCTATACCGACAATTTAATGCAGCAAAGATTAAATATTAAATTTTAGACATCTCGGTTAGATCGTGGCTAAAACCTTTAAAATACTGAAAAACACGAGGCACGATGGTTCAGAAATGGATTTTCCTGGCCAAAAATCAATTTTTATACCCTCCACCATAGTATGGAGGGTATATTAAGTTTGTCATTCCGTTTATAACACATCGAACTAATCATTTGCAACCCTATAAAGTATATATATTCATGATCAGTATAAAATTCTAAGACGATCTGTCCGTATGTTGTAATCATTCTAGCGTCCGCAATAATTGAGATAGAGCGCTGAAATTTTGCACCCGAGGCAGGTCAAGTTCGAAGATGGGCTATATCGGCCCACTCTTTGGTATAGCCCCATATAACGGCACCTCCGGATTTTAGGTATTTTGACGTTCTTCGCCACATTTGCAGGCCGAATAATTTGGCACTTAGGGTTCCTGGAGGCCAAGAAACATATCTACAAAAAATTATATATATAGCCCCCATATAACGGTACCTCCCGAGGTATTTTTACGTTCTTCGCCACATTTGCAGACCGAATTAGCTATAATTTGGCATTTATGGTTCCTGGGGGGCAAACAACATACCTACAAAAAATTATGTATATAGGTCAAAGTTTTAATATAGCCCCCATACAACGGTACCACCCGATTTGAGGTATTTTCACAATTTTTGCCACATTTGCAGACCGAATAAGCTATAATTTGGCATTTAGGGTTCCTGGAAGCCAAGAAACATATCTACAAGAAGTATGTATATAGGTCCAAGTTTTGATATAGCCCCCATATAACGGTACCTCCCGATTTGAAGTATTTTGAGTTTTTACGCCACATTTGCAGACCGAATTAGACACAATTTGGCATTTAGGGTCTCTGTAGGTCAAAAAACATTTTATCAAAAATTCCACGTCCATGTTTTGAAATAGCCCCCATATCAAGATACCGCCCGTTTTCAGGTACTTTGAAGTTTTTATTATACCCTCCACCATAGTATGGAGGGTATATTAAGTTTGTTTTTCCGTTTGAAACACATTGAAATAATAATTTGCGACCCTATAAAGTATATATATTGTTGATCAGCGTAAAATTCTGAGTCGATCTATGAATGTCCGTCCGTCCGTCTTATCCAACAAACATCGTCAATATAGGTATATGTTTTGGTATAGCCCCCATATATAGGTACCTCCCGATTTTCGGTATTTTGTGGATTTTAGCCAAAATTATAAAACGAACTAGCTGTAATTTGACATATGAGGTTCTATGTGGCCACGAAACTTATCCACCAAACATCGTCAATATCGGTCCATGTTTTGGTATAGCCCCCATATATCGGTACCTCCCGATTTTCGGTATTTTGTGGATTTTAGCTACAATTTTGAACCCAACTAGCTGTAATTTGACATATAAGTTTCTATGTGGCCACGGAACTTATCCACCAAACATCGTCAATATAGGTCCATGTTTTGGTATAGCCCCCATATATCGGTACCTCCCGATTTTCGGTATTTTGTGGATTTTAGCTACAATTTTTAAACGAAATAGCTGTAATTTGACATATGAGGTTCTATGTGGCCATGAAACTTATCCACCAAAAATCGTCAATATACATAGGTCCATGTTTTGGTATAGCCCACATAAACGGTACGTCTCGACTTTACGTAATTTGAGATTTTTAGCTAAAATTTTTAACCAATAGGGAGATTTTATGCAAAATTAAACGGTATTATATAGTAACATAATTTACTCCTCCTAGTAATATGACGTGGCGGAGGATCTAAGTACTTTCCCAATGGAAAGGAAACCATTTATTCCATTTAGGTTACTTTATGGTGGAGGGTATAAAAAGTTCGGCCCGGCCGAACTTAACACTTTTTTACTTGTTTTTAATTTAATTAATCGAGCTTTATGACCTAAGGAGATTACATTGAAATATTGATATCTAGCGAAGTCCTACACACACATCAACCACTATGCGACGATCGTTTCGTTAGGCTAACATCCTCAGGTGTATTAGATGTTGTTGTTGCTAGACAATTTTCGTCATTTGGATCCCCTATTTATACATCCAAGATTGCAAATTTGTGAATTTCAAATTGAAGCTTTTTATTTCCAAAGACGACTCATTGTCCCCCTTCTATCCAGAAATAGATTTTTCAATATTACATTCATATTTCCATCGTATACTGTATATGTCTTTCACATCGAAAGATTTTAAGTGGATTGTGGTTCAGAACGCTGAGACGTCAGCAACATTGTCTGTTAGTTGGCGACGACCCAGATTCGAATCCCAGCCGGTCTCAGCTGAATTTTTATTTTTGCCTTTTTAGGGCAAATTTCAAACAGATATTTTATTTCAATATGGGATTCGATAGTAAACATATTGAAACTAAGGAAACCAAAAAATTAAGTCAAAATATTGGAAGGTGTGGGCGGGGCTGCCCCTAGAGACGAATATTTTCCCCATTTTTGGGAATTAAGTAAATTTTGCAAATATATGGAGAAAGAAGTTGCTATATCTTGGAAACTATAACAGATATTGTGTTCATTGTTTTTATACCCTACACCACTATGTGGGGAGGGTATTATAAGTTGGTTTTGGCCAAAAAGTTTGTAACGCATCGAAATAATGGTCGTAGACCCATACTTATATATACCAAAATGAATTTCTCGAAGATCTGAGTCGATCTGGCTATGTGTGTCCGTCCGTCCGTCAGTCAGTCCGTCCGTCTGTCCATCTAAACCTTGTAATCACGCTACAGGTCGCAATTTTGATCGGATCGCCACGAAATTTTGGACGTTGATGGGGGTCCCGGAGGGGAAGAAGCCTATTGATTTTGGTGAGGGTCGGATAATATTTAGGTGTCGGAATGGGCAAAAAACGAATATCTCAGCATCTATATGGGATATACCAAAAGCAAGACCTGACAATGAAAGTAGAAAATATCACCTTTCTAATGATGTAAAGTAGGTTCTTGTAGGTGATCAAACAACGAAGATATCACAATAGTCGCAAATAAAACCCAACTTTTCATTTCTGCGATTTTAATTATAATGGCGAATATCACAGCTTTGGTTGGGGACTTTCCAAAAGCAAAGCCTGACTATGAAAGTGGAAGACCACATCTTTACAATGATGCAAACTAGGTCGGCGTAGGTGACCAACTAAAGGAGATATCGCAATAGTCGGTAATGCATCCCATTTTTCAATTTTTTTGGAAATCACGCTACAGGTCGCAATTTTGATCGGATCGTCACGAAATTTTGAGAGTTGATGGAGGTCTCACAGAGGAAGAAGCTTATTGATTTTGGTGATGGTCGGATAAAAATTAGGGGTCGGAATGAGCAAAAAATTTATTTGGAGAAAAAGTCAACATTTTATTCAAAAGCAAATATCTCAGCGTCTTTAAGGGGTATACAAAAAGCAAAACCTGGCAATGGAAGTAGAAAATATCACCTTTACAAAGATGTAACGTAGGTTGTCGTAGGTGGTCAAACAACGAAGATATTACAATAGTCGCTAATAGAACCCAACTTTTCATTTTTGCGATTTTAATAATAATGACGGATATCACACCTTTGGTTAAGGGACCTTCTAAAAGCAAATCCTGACTAAGAAAGTAGAAAATCCCATCTTTAAAATTATGCAAAGTAGGTTAGCGAAGGTGGTCAAATAACAGAGATCTCGCAATAGTCGGTAATGCATCCCTTTTTTCCACTTTTTCTGCAATCACACTACAGGTCGGAATTTTGATCAGATCATCAAAAAAATTTCTCACAGAGATAGAAGCATATTGATGTTGGTGATGTCGATAGTAGTCAAATATAAAATTAAATATAAATTATTTTGGTTCAGTTCGACTTCAGTAATTTGATATAAAAGCCAGATAGGTGAAAACTTTCGTGTCTCCCTAAAAGAAATGTTTTCGAGTGAAAAGATTATGCGCAGAGGTAGTGGTGTAGGGTATCACAAAGTCGGCCCCGTACCGACTATAGCCTTTTCTCACTTGTTTTATTTTAAGGTAGATAGGATAATGGGCTTTAAAAATCGTTTTAACAAATTACCGTAGCGTTCACACAACATGAGCTATTTTACTTTTCCACAGGTACAAAATCATGGTGTAAGAAAGAAGGTGATACAATAATAACAACCTATGTCTTCATTTGCTGTCAAAACATATTTTTAATCAAAAATAAATAACAAATATTTCGCTTCTATAAAAAATATCTGTGTACAACATCTTTGTTTAAGCTTCGCGAATAATATTTTAACGTTTTCTTCTAACTTTTGTGGATAATTCGCGCAAAAAAAATTTGACAGCAAATGAAGACTACAACCTAACGTCAACTATTGGATCACCTTGTTAAATTCGCCTTGTACAAAATTTTATGAAATTCCAAATTTAGTAGACTAGAACTTTTGTGGAACAACATGGAACAATCTTCTGTTTTCACTAAAAGATACCGGAGAGTCTCCTCTTTCAGGTCATATATACTCTTGTATCCGTCCCGTTCCGTCCGTTTAACACTTTTTTAAATGTGTTCCTTTAGTTACCTGAGGTTACCATTTTTACCATTTGTTACCATTTTTAACCTGCAAAGCGTTTCTTAACCCCAAAAAGTGGTAAAACTGGCAGCAATTTTTAAGAGAGTTTAAAAGAGGCTACCAGACAAATTTCTGCAGGTAAAAAAATGGTAGAACTGATTTTTCGACATTTGTTTGATGATTATTTCACAATGAAGAAAAAATAAACGAAAAACAAAAAAACAAAATTAAAAACTCAGAAATAAAAGAAAAAATATTTTATGTTTCTTTTTGACATTGCTACCAGATCTACCTCTGATAAAAATGTTCATGAGAGAGCAATTTTGACAGTTTTCTCTTTTACCACTTTTACCATTAAAAAAGTAAAGGAACAAAGCTAATGTGTGTTTTTCCATACCGTTTTCCATATGATTTACAGCTTTTTACACAAATGGACATTTTTTGAGTATATGAGTTTTTATACGGGTTATATAAGTTTTATGAAAACGCAAGAAGTATATTTTTTAATTTTTTAAAAAATTGAAATTTTTTGGAATTTTTTTTTTAATTTTTGAAAAAATTTTGAAAATTTTTGTTTTCGATTTTTTTAAGTTTTTTTTTTTTGGTATTTTTATAGTTTATCTATTGGGTTTTGACCATCTGTAATATATACAAAGATATAAAAAACACAAAAAACAGTCAAATTTTGATGAAAAATAGAAAAAACATCAAAAGTTTAACTTTGACCTTGAATTTCCCTGCAACTACCAGGCCAAATTTGACCAGTTATAATTTATAGACCTAACAAAAAAGAATTTTGAAAATATCTCTATCCGTTCAAAAGTTACAGAATTTTGACCGGAAAAAACGATTCTGAACCACTGTGCGAGGTACCTTCTATGGGGCTATAGCGAAACGTGGTCCTATACCGATAATCCTCTGTTGTATATCCCTAACGAACACTATAAACTGTATTTTACCAATTCCTGTCGGATAATGCGACTAAAACTTTGAATATATCGACAATCGGGAGGCACCATTTTATGGGGCTAAATCCGAACACGGACATATGGGGACTAATTTCTGGATGATAGTTTTGTACCTCCCAAAGAAGATTCAGTAAATGTCAGCCATTTCGCTTAGATAGATTGGCCAAAACGGGTGGACGGACAGACTGATATGGTTATATCGTCTTAGAATTTTATGCTCATGAAGAATATATAGGATCATCGACGAATATTTCGATGTGCTACAAACGGAATGGCAAACTTAATTATACTCGTACCCTCTATATTATGGTGAAGGATATAAAACACATGCATTTGTAAATAGAATTATCCAGTAACTCCAGGCATTTCGAAGGAATAAAAAATTATGTCTATACCTTTCTTGGTGTTTAAAATGCATAAAAATGTCCTGTCGTTCGTTATCTGGTGGTAATTGCATGGCATGCAATAATGCATTTTAAATTTGATTTGCAAAGACCAGAAGCTAATTTGTTTGTTAGCATAAATATTGGATTTTGAACATTTTTTATTTATGCCTTCAGCATTTGTAGTTGCCAGATTGGAGAACTCCACACACATTTGGACATGGAAAAATTTGTAAAACAAAAATAGCAAAAAAAAAATCCAAAGACCAAATAGCAAATTGATGATTCTTATTCGTTAATTTATTTAAAAGAAGATTTTCTTTAAATCTGGTAAACATCTTGCATTGATTTCTTGTTTCCAATAGGCGTGTATTGTATAAACATTTATTGTTTAGCATCTCTCGACAGCAAGAGGAAAGAAACCAAATGTGAATAAAAACAAAAAAAAACATATAAACCAGCACAACAACAAACAAACCCACAAATCATATGAACATCACAAAAAAAACGTAACAAGTGCAGCCGAGCAGAGGGTCTGTCTGCAAAATGTCTAGAGTTGAAATTTGCAATGCACACATGTTTCCAGCCTATACTTAAGTCAGATGTTGGGAAGGACAGACGCCAAAACAGACAGACAGACAGAGACATTTCAGACAGACAAAAGGTAATGTTATTAAAGATGCAGACAACAGACTCGAGTCTGTATTTTTTGTTTCTTATTGGACGATCGTCATCGTTGTTGTTTTTGCCACATTTTCAAGTGCCTTAAATTTATCGTATTTAATATTTAGCTTTTTGTGGCAGACAAATGTGGACCAGACAACGTGACACGCGTATGTCTGTCTGTACATGCATGCAGCATACCTTGTTTATGCGTTGTCAGCTAATAGCCCTTTAACATGCCAGACAAATGGACAGACATGAGACCTGTGGCTAGACTGCTTGTCTTTTAAATTGTTAATGTCTGATATTGTTTTGGTAGAAATGATGCTGTTGCAAGGAGACGAAAACAATAACAAGAACAACAACTTCAGTAGTAGTGGCAACAGCAACAAATCATTTAACATTTCACGTAAACTCAGATCTTAGTAGGCCAAAGGCACAAACGATCTGACCAAGTCTGTCTCGCCAAACCAGACAGTCTGACTTAAAAACAAAAACAGAAAAATAAAGAAATAAATAATGGAACATTACAAATGCACGATGCACTTGAAACGTATGCGGGATTTGGCATGGTATTTTAGGAATATGCTTGTGGGGCCTTTATAGATGTATTAAAAATAAATTGGAATCGAATGAGTTTTTCTAAAACTATTTCAGGGTATTCTAAATCGTGTAACTAAATCAAAAAAAATGCTAAAAATGTTTTTTTTTAACAACATCAATTATTAATGCCCAATTAAATCCATATTCTATAAAAATGAAAAAATATCAGTTGGCTTTGCCGAAAGAGGTATACCCTCAGCCTGTGTGACTCTATACTTTCATCTATGGACAATATAGATTCGAAAAGTGGCTACGCAACCAAAATCCTTTTCGGCAATAATTTAGGGGATTTTCAGATTTTTCGACCCTGTTTTGGTATGAAGTTGACGACAAAAATATATATTTGGATTAAAGCTCAAAAGTGTTAAGGCCTCGACACATAAGAAGCATGGCCTTCTTGCTGAAGTGGTATCTAATAAAAGACTAAAGACCAAGTTCGACCTAATTCAAATATGATTCTGAAATCTTTTTATTAGGTCGAACTTGGTCTCTAGTCTTTTATCAGATATGACTTCGGCAAGAATGCCATGCTTCTTATGTGTCGATGTCTTTACGGAGGACGAACCTGGCGTAATGCATCGGATTCGAGAACAGCTCTTAAATTGTACATTTACGAAATTTTGTGTGGGAGGTACCTGAATTAGTTGACATATATAGTCCCTATTCGAACGTGATCTATATCTCGTAAAAATATTACGATGTGCATAGTATGGGCCAACTCGGTTTCTGCCTTCAAGAGTTATAGTGCGCATCATTTTAGCGAAATTTTCTGAAAGTTTGTGGGGAGGTAAGGAAAGAAGTGGACAGATATGACATAATTTTCGAAGATAAACTAAGTTTTGACAAAATATTACGATACCGAAAATTTTAACCAAATCGGCTGATCCATTCGAGAGTTACCGTGCGCACTAGGCAGACAGACAGACGGACAGACATGGCTAAATTGACTCCAAATTGTCTGAAACGGATTTCGTCCAAATATACTCATTTTGAAAAAGTGTCCCGTTATTTCGATCAGTCACCATTTTGGCCGTATCAAGGCGTATATACCCTCTTTAGTCTAAATACTGAGGGTACCAAAACTTAAAAATAGTCGAAACCGGGCTGTAGACCAAATTTCATAGAAATTGAACATAAATAGGGTGTTTGGTGCATAAAATACAGGAAATCAGGCGGAAATATATATGGGAGCTATATTCAAATCTGAACCGATTGCGATATAATTTGCCCCATTTATTTCTAGAAAAAATTCCGTCACGCGTTTCAAATTTCAGCGAAATTGGACATATATAGCGTGTTTGGTGCATCAATACAGAAAATCGGACGAAAATATATATGGGAGCTATATCCAAATCTGAATCGATTTCGATATAATGTGGCACATTTATTTCTAGACCAAGTTCTGTAACGCATTCCAAATTTCAGCGAAATTTGACATATATAGCGTGTTTGGTGCATTAAATACAGGAATTTGTCCGAAAATATATATGGGAGCAATATAAAAATCTGAACCGATTTCGATATAATTTGGCACATTTATTTCTAGACCAAGTTCTGTAACGCATTCCAAATTTCAGCGAAATTTGACATATATAGCGTGTTTGATGCATCAAATACGGGAAATCGGCGGAAAATATATATGGGAGCTCTATTCAAATCTCAACCGATCTCGATATAAATTGGCACATTTATTTCTAGAACAAATTCCGTCATACATTCCAAATTTCAGCGAAATTAGATATATATAGCGTGTTTGATGCATCAAATACAAAAAATCGTCCGAAAATATATATAGCAGCAATATAAAAATTTGAACCGTTTTCGAAATAATTTGGTACATTTATGTCTAGACCAAATTCCGTCACACATTCCAAATTTCATTGAAATTGGACATACATAGCGTGTTTGGTGCATCAAATACGGGAAATCGGCCGAAAATATATATGGGTGCTATATCCAAATCTCAACCGATTTCGATATAATTTGTCACATTTATGTCTAGTCCAAATTCCATTACACATTCCAAACTTCAGCGAAATTGGACATACAGTATCGGCCAAAACTAAAGCACCCCCTCAGTAAATTTTTTTGAAATGATAATTTTTTTATGAAAACTAAATTATAAATTTATTTTTTATTTTTCTTTTTATTTATTTATATCTTTATAATTGAAAAATACAAAAAAAAGGAGATCAGAATTTAGTAAACAAAAGTTAAAATTCAAAAAACATTTTAGGTCGCAAATATAAGCGGACAAAACTAAAGCACCCCCCCCATTTGAAGTACAGCAAAAACTATTAAAATCAATATTACGTTGCTTATCCTCTATTCTGGATGACACAATCACATCTTTTAGGCATAAAGGATACTAAATTATTAATTACTGCAGGCGAAATAATTGATTTTCGGAAAATTTAGCTTGAATCCTCAAATTACTGAAAATCGGAAGGTACCGTTATATGGAGGCTATACCCAAACGTGGACCCAGGTCCACGATTTTTGGTGGATATGTTTTGTGACCACTAAGAACCCTAACTACCAAATTACAGCTAATTTAGTAGGAAAATGTGGCTTAAATATCCGAAATACCGAAGATCGGAAGGTACCGCTATAATGGGGCTATACCAAAACATTAGCCGATATTGTTCATATTCATCCAAAAATGATGCTACAGCATTCTCTGGTCAAATACTAAATCCCTTAGGTTTAAAAATTAGCAAAAGAACGAATTGCAAAAGAACGGTAGACGCCGGCTTATTCAGTCGACGACCAGCAAAAAACCTTCCGCCTCCATGTTTTACAGCTTCTTTGCAATATTTAGGATTTAACGGTTGCCCATTTGGTCCACGCCTTTTACCATCTGAATACTTTACATTAAACATAGATTCATCGGAAAACAGTTCAAATGGGTCTTGGCGAATGCCAGTCTGGCTCCTTCATTTTTAGTCGATATGAAAGGTTTTTTTTTTTGCTGGTCGTCGACTGAATAAGCCGGCGTCTATCGTTCTTTTGCAATTCGTTCTTTTGGTAATTTTTAAACCTAAGGGATTTAGTATTTGACCAGAGAATGCTGTAGCATCATTTTTGGATGAATATGAACAATATCGGCTAATGTTTTGGTATAGCCTCCTTATAGCGGTACCTTCCGATCTTCGGTATTTCGGATATTTAAGCCACATTTTCCTACTTAATAAGCTGTAATTTGGTACTTAGGGTTCTTAGTGGTCACAAAACATATCCACCAAAAATCGTGAACCTGGGTCCACGTTTGGGTATAGCCTCCATATAACGGTAACTTCCGATTTTCAGTATTTTGAGGATTCAAGCTAAATTTTCCGAAAATCAATTATTTCGCCTGCAGTAATTAATAATTTAGTATCCTTTATGCCTAAAAGATGTGATTGTGTCATCCAGAATAGAGGATAAGCAACGTAATATTGATTTCAATAGTTTTTGCTGTACTTCAAATGGGGGGTGCTTTAGTTTTGTCCGCTTATATTTGCGACCTAAAATGTTTTTTGAATTTTAACTTTTGTTTACTAAATTCTGATCTCCTTATTTTTGTATTTTTCAATTATAAAGATATAAATAAATAAAAAGAAAAATAAAAAATAAATTTATAATTTAGTTTTCATAAAAAAATTATCATTTCAAAAAAATTTACTGAGGGGGTGCTTTAGTTTTGGCCGATACTGTATATAGCGTGCTTGGTGCATAAAATACCGAAAATATATATGGGTGGTATATCCAAATCTGAATCGATTTCGATATAATTTGGCACATTTATGGATGGTTTAATGTGTCCAGATTTTTATGTACGCACTTCTCCTGGAATCCACAGGGGCTAAATTAACCAGAAATGTGGCCTCTCTGACAGGTCTAAACATTCCTGTCAGAGAGGCCACATTTCTTATTCATTTCTTATTTATTTATTTTTTTTTATTTTTTTTTTTTATTTTTTTTTTTATTAGGTTTAGGTTAGGTTAAGTTTAGTTTTAAGTTTAATCCAAATGAGACATGCTCTATAAATATTGAAGTGTCGAGAGCAAACACGATTTACTTTCACTGTACAATAACAACATATCTTACACGTCAAAACAAGCCAGATGCTGAATTTTTAAATATGTCATTGAAACAAAACATAATAGCTTTAAGTATTTCATATTATGTGCATTTTAAACTTGTATGAGATTAAAAAAAAGACTCAATATATTTGAATTGAATTGGCACATTTATGTCTAGACCACATTCTGTAACACATTCCAAATTTTTATACCATGTTCCGTCACACATGCAAAATTTTATTGAAATTGGACATTAATAGCGTGTTTGGTACATAAAATAAGGAAATCGGATGAAAATATATGTATGTGGGAGCTATATCTAATTCTGAACCGATTTGAATATAATTTGGTAAATTTATTTCTACATCAAATTCCGTCATACATGCAAAATTTGGGGATTGTATTTGTAACAGTTCTAAAGATATTTGTATTCAAAATCTAAATCTTTTGGAGGTAGGCTTATATTTATTCATTCGTGCAACAAAAAATAATTTTTGAAAAAAAAATTTTTTCATCTCATAATTTTTTTCAAAATATTATATTTTTAAAATCGATTTGTGCGTGAACTTTTTTTATATTTCAATGGAATAAACGATAGGGTAGTGATTATTAGGCAAAAGCCTCCTAATAACTATAATAATGTTTATTTCATTCAAATATTGAAAAAGGTCATGCACAAACCACTTTGAAAAAATTTTAAATTTTTTGTTTTTTGTTAAAAAATTATATCTTTAAATAAAAGCGTTTACGACATTTTTACGATTCTCAGAATTGAAGAAAATTAGTGAGAAATAAATGTTATGTCAGTTTAATTATCTCATGAGACTCTAAAGTTTATTTTCAATTGTATATCTGCTTACAGTGACTTCAAAAAATTGTCCATAATTTTGATAAATTCAAATTTTAAAATCATTGTGTGCGTGAGGTTTTTTCACCGAATCACCTTATAGTTATGATTTTATGTAATCTTATGGCAAAACTCATCACGCTATGATACAGGAATATGAGGTTGTAAAAAAGTCATAACTCTAGTGCTTAAGTTTTTGCAGATTCTGAAACTACAATGCTCATAGATGCGAAATATCAAGAAACAAAAAAAATCGCCGGAGAGATTTTCAAATAAATCGCGATTTAAGTTCACATTTTTAGGGGTTCTTTAGGTTTTCACGATTTTGCTTAGAAACCGCGTGTCCTATGTAAATGGGCCTAAAGAAAATGTTATAGCTGTGAAAATTTTCCACGAGATTGACCTTTATGATATTTTCGTAGGTTTTACAGTTTTTGAGATATAGAAGTTCAAAATGAGACAATGCACTGACTGACTAAAACGATATCATGCTCAGTGCACCTTAACTAACTTTTAATGAAAACCGCTTACACATGGGAAGATTTCGCGGAATCTGAAACAGCAATGTTCATAGATAAGAAAAATAAGAAAACAGAAAAAATCGCCGGAGGGATTCTTAAATACATCGCGATCAAAATTCACAATTTTAGGGTTTTTTTAGGTTTTCACGATTTTGCTTGGAAACCGCAAGCCGTATCGAAATGAGTCTAAAGAAAACGTTGTAGCTATGAAAATTCTCTATAAGACTGACTTTTAGGTTTTTTCGTAGGTTTTTCCATTTTTGAGATATAGAGGCTCAGTTCAGATTTTTAGGTTTTTATCTTAAGTCTTCAAGACTTTGCTTTGAAACCGCAAGTCATATCAAAATGGGAATAAAGAAAATGTTGAAGCTGTGAAAATTCTCTACAAAATTGGATGATTTATTTTTTTCCTAGGTTGTACCATTTTCAAGATATATAAGTTTAATTTGGGAAATTGCAGTAATGATATTGTTTTATAAGGAGGCGATACAGTCAATGCATTGTCTCAATTTGAACTTCTATATCTCAAAAACGGCAAAACCTACGAAAATATCATAAAGGTCAATATTGTGGAGAATTTTCACAGCTACAACATTTTCTTAAGGTCTATTTACATAGAACTCGCGGTTTCCAAGCAAAATCGTGAAAACCTAAAGAACCCCTAAAAATGTGAACTTAAATCGCGGTTTATTTGAAAATCCCTCCGGCGATTTTTTTGTTTCTTGATATTTCTCATCTATGAGCATTGTAGTTTCAGAATCTGCAAAAACTTCCCAGGTGTAAGCACCTTCCATTTAAAATTAGTTAAGGCGCACCGTGTTTATTGACAAATTTAAAAAAAAAAACAAGTAAGAAAAGTCTATAGTCGGACGGAGCCGACCATGGGATACCCTATACCACTATCCCTGGACAATCGCTCTCCACGGATATTCTTTTCAATGATTGTGAAAATTTAATTATCAAATATAAAATATGTAATGTATAATACTTATGACCAAAGCCAAAAAAGTTATCTAGCATGACAAAGACATTTTTGTAGCAGGAAAGGAAAATTTAGTTCACACAAACTAAAATGTATTGCAACCCACTTATGTAGTACTACTACTTCCGTTGTTTAACCGCTACGTTATTGAAATTTTTACCAATTTCACACAAAAGTTTCAGTCCATTTAACCCGCTAAGTATTATCTTTTTCTTCGTCATAAACTCAAACTTTGTTTAAAATTTTGCGGGTTATTATTTTGACCTACAGAGCCGCTACAAAATTAGTTAAAATTTTGTTTTTGGTCCATTTCATCCCCTGAACATTTCACGATCATCACCAAAAACTAATCATTTATATTCTGGCCGAACCCAACCTCCTTAAAAATTCGTTACAATCGGTCCATAATTGCGGCCTTAAGCTTGTTTACAATTTTTAATGGACGGACACACATCGCTAAATCGCTTTATCTCGTCGAGATATGAATTTTGGCATACCAAATAAGGGGTCTAGGACGAATATTTGGAGAGACAATACATAGCTTGGGATAAAAATGTGGTTATCTACACAGAACCCATTATATATTAGGCAGTAGGCCCGTTATCTAGCAAACACTTTATTGCAATTTACATCAGAGGAAAGGTCAGTAGTTTTTTCCTATATGTAGGCTACTTTGCGAAATAAATATGTCCTCAAGGAATTAAAATATCGACCAAAAATAAAATTTTTATTTTTTTCATACAAAAGTAATGGTCCATTTCACCCGCTAAAGAATATCAGATCATCATTCAAAATTGTATGCATCTTTTTCGACCTATACTCTTACCCGGTGCAAAATTTCGTGACTATTGATGTATAATTGCGACTTCTAGCGAGTTTATTATTGCACTACAAACAAATAACGGAATATATTAGGCTGTAACTCTGTTATCTGATCATGCACACCAACATAATTGGCATCAATTGAAAGGTCAAGCGTTCCACTTTCAAGTATATCTCACTTGTCCGGAATGTCACTTCCAGGAATTAAGATATAAGCTGTTTATTAAAAATTTTCACAATTTTCACACAAAAGTTTTGGTCCATTTAACCCTCTAAATAATATCCGATCGCCATCTCAAATTGCAAGCTTCTCCTTTGTGATATACTCTTACCTAATTTAAAATTACGCGTTGATCGGACTATTATTGAGACCTACAGAGCCGCTAGAAAATTGGATAAATATTATGTTTTTGGTCCATTTCACCCGCTAAATATTTCACGATCATCACCAATAAGAATAGGGATCTATTCTGATCTGAACCCGACCTCCATACAAAATTTCGTGACGATCGGTCCATAATTGCGGCCTGGAGCGTGTTTACAATTTATAATGGACAGACGGACGGACGGACGGACGGACAGACACACATCTCAAAATCGCTTTATCTCGTCGAGATATGAAGATTGGTATACCACATTGGGGGTCTCCGACGAATATTTCGCGGTGTTACATGAATTTTTACCAAAACAAACTTATAATACCCTTTTCCACATTGTGGTATAGGGTATAAATAGAAAAAATAGTAATTATTCGAATTCCACTATCAAATAGTACTTAAAACTTTTGTAATTAATCGTAGTTTAATAAAAACAAGTAAAAAAGTATCAGTCGGCTTTGCCGACAGAGATATACCCTCAGCCTTTATATATTGAAACAATTTTTTCCCAAAAAACCTATGTATTTAGGGGTTTTTAAAAATGTTGGGAATTTGAATTGCCAAAAATGTTCAGTAGGATTATAGATCAAAAGTTTTGGGTAGGAGATACTAAAAGGAATGGATCTACATTGACCAGTATGGAAGTGGATATCCAGCCACTACATATGGTGGCATAGGGGGTTTTTACACCCTTCGGGATGTTTGCTCAAGAAGTATGGACTGAAAATGGACCCCTGAAAAAACGTTTACCATCGGAATTGAGGCAGCTAATGCAAGTTGCTTCAAC
This sequence comes from Musca autumnalis, assembly GCF_047663935.1. Lineage (NCBI taxonomy): Eukaryota > Metazoa > Arthropoda > Insecta > Diptera > Muscidae > Musca > Musca autumnalis. The sequence goes on along the minus strand of NW_027412088.1, from coordinate 39,934,700 downwards.
AAAAATCAACGTGATTCAATAACAGGTCTTAAATTCAACTTATCCGAAATTTTATGTGGGAGGTAACGGATGGAGTGGACAAATATAGTCCATATTTGAACCTGACCTATATATAGTAGATATATTAGGATGTGTAAAGTATGGACCAATTCGGCCACTCCCTTCAAGAGTTACCGTATGAACAAATTTTCCGAACATTTTTGAACTTTTGTGGGGGAGGTACCTGAAAGAGTGGACCGATATGGCTTATCTTCAAACTTAAACTATGTTTGGACAAAATATTACTAAGGCCAAATTTTGGACCGTATCGGCAGATCCGTTCTAGAGTTATCTTGCGCTCCAACCACCTCACACGGTGTCATAGAGGTTTTTTTTTGCAACTTTCAGGCTATTTTCTCAGGAAGTATGGACTTGCCCTTAATAAGACTTTTACCTTCTTATGGAGGGCAGTGTATACAAGTTGCTAAAACAAAAATCAGAGCGATTCGAGAGATGGCCCTAAACCGAACTTTTCCGAAATTTTGTGTGGGAGGTAACCGAAGGAGTGGACCGATTGAGTCTATATTGATACATTATCTAAGTTGGGTACACATTTTACGATGGGCAAAGTATGGACCAAATCGGTTATTCCCTGCAAGAGTTATCGTGCGCACAAATTTCCCGAAATTTTCGAACTTTTATGGGGGAGGTACCGGAAGGAGTGGACCGATATAGCCCATCTTCGAACTTAAACTAAGTTTGGACAAAATATTACGAAAGCCAAAATTTGAACCGAATCGGTTCATCCGTTCGAGAGTTATCGTGCGCTCCATCCAGCCAGACAGACAGACAGACGGACATTGCTCAATCGACTCCAAATTGTCTGAAACACATTTCGTCCAAACATACTTGGGGTCTAAAACCATTATTTCGATGAGGCACATTTTGCCCGTATGAAAGTGTATATACCCTCGTTAGCATAAATGCTGAGGGTATAAAAAATATAAAAATATCCGTCCAAATATCCGTGGTTGTATAAAAACACATTTGCATTTGAAAAACCAAAAGTTCCAGGACAGAGAAGCCATCCCACAGTCGATACGTCTGAAGAGCTGCTCAACTAACAGCGAAACCAGGTCACGTAATTTGGTGACTGTGTGGGGTCGAGTCCTTGGCTTTCCTTTATCACTTACAAAAAATTTTCGATCATCAAACTTAACTCTAAACGAGAAAATTAATAAAAATGATTTTTTTCTATTTGGACCAATATTAAAGAAGTTATGAGTATATTTTTCCAAATAGTTTTAACAAAATTCAAGGCGCGCGATATCTCTGAAACCTTCAGTTAAAAAAAATTTGAAAATATCCAAAAAAGTTTTTCCGATGAGCAGCAGCATCACAACAAAAAATAAAGGAAATCAAAAACCTCATTTTGAAAAAGTGTCCGATTTCAGACAGTTTTTTTGTGAAAATCTTTTCTTACCTCTCGAAACACAAAACCAAAACTACGACAAATTCGGTGGTCAAATCCCTTCAAAATTTCTTATAGTGGCGCGTAATATGGGCGGTTTGCCGCCCATTTTTAAAAAGACCTATACAAAATTTTTGGTTGACATTTTTTTAACCTCTGTCATATTTTCAAAATGTTCAAAAGGAAGAGGGCACAAATTAAAACCATTTGTATATTAAAAATACAAAAATAGGGTCCTCTTTCTGCCCTACCTAAATTAAAAGAACTATCATAGGCCCCATTTATGAAAATTTTATATCACCAACGCGCCTAAGGTAACTTCAACTGCATGTTTATACAATGAGCCACAGAACATATGCAAAATTCCTCATATCCTTGCAGACACAAACAAGAAAACAAAAACAATCTTAAACTGATGAAGGTGTTTGTTGTTCAGGTCTACATTGACGATATAATGCAACAGTGGTGTGAACACTTATTAATATTATTAATCCATAAGGCCAAAATGTTTGGATTTTTAAAGAAAATTTTTTCAAGCGTGGATTTTTAAATAAAATTTTTCAAGCACCATAAATAGCGTGGATTTTTAAACAATAATTTTTCAAGCACCATAAATAGCGTGGATTTTTAAACAATAATTTTTCAAGCACCATAAGGCCAGAAAGCGTGGATTTTAAAGAATATTTTTTCAAGCACAAAAAGCCAAAAAGCTTGAATATTTTTTCAACCACCATAAGGCCAAAACGTTGAATTTGTAAAGAATATTCTTTCAAGCACAATAAGACCAAAAAGCTTGAATTTTTAAGAATATTTTTTCAACTACCATAAGGCCAAAAAACTTGAATTTTTAAAGAATATTTGTTCAAGCACCCTAAGGCCAAAAAGCTTGAAGCTTTAAAGAATATTTTTTCAAGCACCATAAGGCCAAACAGAATGAATTTTTAAAAAATATTTTTTAAGGCCCAAAAGTTTCCATTTTTAAAGAATATTTTTCAAGCTTCATAAGGCCAAAAAGCGTTGATTTTTAAATAATATTTTTTCAAGCGCAATAAGGCCAAAAAATTAAATTTTTTTAAATTTTAAGGCCAAAAAGCATGCATTTTAAGGAATATTTTTTAAGCACCATAAGGAAAAATCGTGGACTTTTAAATAACATTTTTTTACAAGCACCATAAGGCCAAAACCTGGATTTTTTAAAACTATTTTTTCAAGCACCATAAGCCCAAAAAGCTTGAATTTTTAAACAATATTTTTTCAAGCATCATAAAACCAAAAATCGTGGATTTTTAAAGAATAGTTGTTCAAGCCAAAGCTGGCCGGTTTTTCGTAGCAGCTGACGTCCTGCAGCAGTGATAAATGGGGGAAACCCCTGTTGGAATTTTCAGAGAGACCTTCTGACAGATTTAAATGTAACTTTATGATGTTGCACATGTGTATATTTAACTCCCTGACTCTGTATTCATTATTGCTAACTTACAAATGCCTGCACTGCATGGTCAATATCACTGACCATATAATTCTAGGACTTTTCAATGTTAAAACCCCACAAAACCTTTGCCTAGAAACTATCGTCAACTACGTCATTGTTCCACTGTCGCAACAAATAATGCATTTGTGCCACTGAAAACGATTTGTATTTCCACAAAATGCATAAACGCACTTACATACATACACACATGTGTACATATGTTAGGCTATTCCAATATTCACATTCGTGTTCAGTTGTATGTTCAACTAACCAAAGCTGTAGACTTCTAGACAAAATGTGCATTCTTGTTATGTCTGCACGATATGCCTTCTCATTCATTCAAGATTTTTGTTTGTGGCAAACATTCAAAGAAGAGGTGTTGTCCGTATCTGTCTGTCTGCGTTGCGTCGTTTCCATGGCAAATTATATGTGTTTGGTCGTAATTTATAGTTTTTTTTTTTAAGAAATACCACTCAACAAAAAAATTTAAAAAACAGTAGCAGTCAAAAAGTCATAATAAATATTATTGTTTATAAATGCAATTTTGCAGAAACAAAAGAGTGGGTTCTTAGAAAAACTGTTGAGATTTGAAAATCCGATGAAACTTTAAATCGAATAGGATGACTAATATTTTTTTTTTTTTTTGATTTAAAATACTTATATCACAGGTATGCAGAACCAAATTTAAACAGTACATGAACAAATCTACATTCATGTTTTCACTTCCATTGCGATGGAAAACTCTTTTTAGCAATACCAACTGACTGGCCTTAGTTTTGAACATCGAAAAATACAAAACAAATTATTACACTTATAATCACTCTAATATACCCACTCTCTGCATCATTGAATTTTTGCACAGAAGCCATAATCAAGCTATCGAAACACCATCACAAACATTTAACACAACATCGTCATAGTCTTTGAAAACACTAAATTTATGTTATATGTTTGGCAACAACATTATTTTAATGACGATGCCCCGACTGACTGCTGACCAAAATTTACTGTGTTTTTTTCGTTCGTGACCATGATTGCATTGATTCCGGGATGCAACTGCATTTAATTAACAACTGGAACTTTTTAATGTCACATAAAAATGCATCAAAAGCAACAAACATAACAAAATAAGGAACAAACATAACAACAGAACACAATTTGAACATAAAATTATGCAGCTTGTATCTAATTACGACGGCCAATATACTCACAAACTTAATGATGGTTTGATTTGCCCAAAAGAACGTGGTTGGAGGCAATGAATAAATCATGAAAATGAAAGTGTTTGCAAAATGAAAATATTCGTAAATAGTAATTAGGGAAGGCTTACTTTGGCATGCGCATATTTTGACAACAACATTGCCACCAATATTACACTCCAGACAAAATGTTAGTTTATTTGCAGTGCAACAATTTGTGGTTTACATTCGCCTTGCTGAAGGTCAGAAGGTCTGCGGTTCAATCCCTTACCAGAACATAAAAATTGTTGGTGGTGGCCAGGTACGTACACAGGGGGGGCCGGAAATCGAAAATGAATACATACATTTTTCTGTAGGTTCTGAACTGAAAGGTTACTTTATTAACAAGTTGTCTAAGCAATATTTAATTTTTTTTTTGCTGGAAAACTATTATTAAGGGAAACTACCAGTAAAATCTGAATTACTTCTTTATGTCATGTCATTTCATTATTAAATAACCTTTCGGTGATTCTATGCCATATGGCATAGCCAGTTTTTGAAGCCCGTTTTAAGGCAAAATACTTATGGGTACCCTTTTTAATAATTTTGTATTTTTCCCTGAAGTGTTATCTAGAAATAAATCGACATTGTTATGTCTCAAAGAGCGAGCGCTCCTCGTTCGATTTAAATTTTGCATGAAAATACCATCTTATAATTGTATATATTTCATTAACAAAAATATTTTTTGTTAACTTTTTGTAATTAATTTAGTAGATAGTCATTGCCTTAATAACACTGTGCAACAAAATGGAGCTCAAAGTCTGGGGGGTGGAAAATTCCTATTGGAGATGAAAGCCCTTGGTGAGTATATACAGAACCCCGAAGGACAGTTTCGCCGTGAGTCGAACTTTCGCGATATGGCGTGATGAAGTTTTTGCTAGAGACCCTGTAAGCCATCAGGTATTAGCGTTATATCTTTGTTCACTGTTGCTTTAGCTTATTTTTGAGATGACATGTCTTCAATCAAATCGAATGGGGATTATTTTCATAGCGCACTTCGACCTTCTAACTCGCTTCCTTCAATGTCCTTTTCGTCCTTTATTTTAAGAGCCGCTATAAAAGTACCCCAAGATGACGTTTTTCAGCTTCGAAATGTTCTGCAAAAATGTCGGCCAGAAAATTTTAGGTACGGCTCTCATTGACAACTAATCACTTTTGTCGCGTTTTCATAGTAATTTTTTACATTCACCCTTGTTTGCTCAGAAAAAAACTGTGTTTTGTGTTTTTGTATGTTCTGTAACGAATATACAAAAAATCAAATATAGTATTTTTCTGAACAAAAACAGGGTAAATGCACTAAAAGACCACGAAAACGTGACAAAATCGATTTGTTGTCAATGAGAGCCGTAACTAAAATTTTCTGGCCTACATTTTTGAGAAACATTTCGAAGCTGAAAAACGTCATCTGGGGGTACTTTTATAGCGGCTCTTAAAATAAAGGACGAAAAGGGCATTGAAGGAAGCGAGTTAGAAGGTCGAAGTGTTCTACGAAAATAATCCCCATTCGATTTTATTGAAGACATGTCATTTCAAAAATAAGCTAAAGCAACAGTGAACAAAGATATAACGCTAATACCTGATGGCTTACAGGGTCTCTAGCAAAAACTTCATCACGCCATATCGCGAAAGTTCGACTCACGGCGAATCTGTCCTTCGGGGTTCTGTATATACTCACCAAGGGCTTTCATCTCCAATAGGAATTTTCCACCCCCCAAAATTTCGGTTCACAGTGTAATTAAAACGAAAAAAAGATCCTAAATATGTATAGTTCAATAGACCTGTCAGATTTTTTATATTTCATACTATGCCATATGGCATAGATTTTTTCCAAACGGAAATGTTTCAGTTTGTTTGACTGCCAGATCTTCTATAGTAAAACCCCTAGACCTTCAATAAGAAGACCTCCAGATCTTGGACTTATGTATGAATATCTCCAGGTCTTCTATAAGAAGACCTTCAGATCTACCATAAGAAACCTTCAGATATACAATAAGATAACCTCCAGATCATGTATAACAATTCCTGCAGATTTTCTAAAATAAGCCCCTCAGATCTTCTATAAGATGGCCCCCATATCTTCTGCAAGATGATCTCCCGGCCTTCTATAGGAAGGCATACAGGTGTTCTATAAGAAGTCCTTCAGATCTGCTTTAAGAAGACATTCAGGTCTTCTATAAGAAGTTATCGGTTTTTTCTAAATGAAGGCCTCAAATCTACCATAAGAAGACTCTCTGTCTTCTTTAAGAAGCTTTGAATGTTCTAAAAGAAGACCTCCAGATATTCTATAAGAAGATCTTCTATGTGAAGACCACCAAATCTTCAAAAAGTAGACCCCCAGATCTTCTATAAAAAACGTTCAAGGCTCCTATTCTTCTATGAAAAGACCATCTGTTTTTTTATAAGAAGATCTCCTACTGTTGAAAGAGATATGCTCCTGCTTTTCTTTAAAAAGTTCCCCCAGCTCTTCTATGAGAAGGCTACCTGCCCTTCTATGAGAGGACCCTCTGCTCTTCTATGAGAAGACGTCCTGATCTTCTATGAGACGACCCACTGCTCTTCTATGAGAAGACCTCCTGCTCTTGTATAAGGAGACCTCTTGCTCTTGTATAAATAGAACTCCTGCCCTTCTATATGCAAATGTTCTGCTCTTTTATGAGGATACCTCCTCCTCTTGTTTAAGAAGAACTCCTGCTCTTCTATAAGAAGACCTCCTGCCCTTCTATATGCAAACGTCTTGCTCTTCTATAAGAAGTCCTCCTGCTCATCTATGAGACAACCTCCTGCTTTTCTATTAGAAGACATATTTCCCTTCTATGAGAAGACATCCTGCCTTTCTATGAGACGACCCTTTCCTCTTCAAGGAGAAGACATATTGCCCTTCTATGAGAGGACCTTCTGCTCTTCTATAAGAAGACGTCCTGCTCTTCTATAAGAAGACCTCTTCCTCTTCTCTTCTCCTGGTCTTCTATAAGATAAAATTGAATTAAAAACTTGAATATTTTAGTTTTTTTTTTCTTTAAATACATTCTATGCCATATGACATAAAGTCCAAAAACCATTTTTCCAAACAAAATGTTAAAAAATTAGTTTTGGTTATTCATATAGTGGGCTTAAGTACATATATATAAAATTGGAAAAATATACTTTTCAGAACAAAAACAAAAAAGAAGCACCGAAAGGGGTAATAAAGGGTCTCGGAAATCTGTAGTGAATATTTAGGTCTTGAAGCTTTTAAGTATTGTGCGGATTAGAAGTGCGTGAAACGGCATGTATATTGGAAAAATGTACAACATATCAAGGGGTTTCCATGTAGTATATCTCGAAAACTAATCAGAAAATTGTTTTACTGCCTTAATCAAAATTTGTAATCAAATTTTTTTCAAATTTGTTGGTATATAGTAGTACAAAATAATGGAGAAAAATTTATTGCTGTGCGTCATAAAGTGCTGCTATATACAATATTTAGCATACCCACCTGATTGTAGCTGATCTGGTCTTACACTCCTCATATGTTTTAAAGAAATCGGCTTCAGATAATTTGAAGTCGATTTAGCCCTGTTCGTCCGCAATATTTTGTCCAAACTTTGAGTTATATCGGTCCACTCCTTTGGACACTTCCCCCACAAAACTTCAAAATGCACAATAAGAATCGAAGGTCCAAATCAATTTCTTCGAGACATAGATTAGTTTCGAATATGGATTAAATCGGTGCACTCCTTCAGGTATCTACCACACAAAACTAAAAATATCCGATTTCACCGAAACTCCGGATTTCCTAAAATTACTTCCAGGCATATATATAAAGAACCAAGAGGGGCTATATGGGACAACATCTTCGGATACCTCATTCACATATTTCAACATAAGTGCAGTTTAAGGGCTGTTCGAGGATGCACTGGACATTTTGGCCAATGATGTTGATTACAGCGACATTCTATTTTTCGTCGGTAAGTCCATGCTTGCTGAAATAATGGCCCAAAAGCTCTAAAACTTACGAATAACGGCTTGACAGGAAATCTATCAAAAGAATGACTTCGGTCTATTCTTTTTGGTATCTTCTTGTATCTTCTCCACAAAACCTTTTAATGGGAAGTTAGTGTGTTATGTTCGGGTCGAACTGTTTATATCATACACCATATTAAAACACTGTATATATCCATTCGTCACATTCACGAATGGAAACCTTGTATTAAAACGTGGATCTATTTTGACAACTTTCTGCAAGGAAGTTATCCCACCAACAATATTTTCGATATTTACTATTTGTAGATAAGTCAAGCTTAATCCCATATATGTTGTTTTCAAGCTTAAAAACAACAAGTTAAAAGTGGGATGTAGTTAAAATTGATTACTTTAGGGGATGGCAGAGAAGACTAGTTTCGCCCAACGCCACTTGGACTCATCAGTTCTCTTAGTTCTTTGTATTGAAACAAAGAACCCTTTCCCAATTTTATGGCGACTCGAGCTCATGAATAAGTGTGACTGATGAATTCGTTTAGATGCGAATTCAACCGAAACACCTAAAAACTCTCATAGCCGCATATGTAAACTAAATTAACTACTCCCACTGTCATGTGTCTCCACATTGCAGAGAATGCACACAACTATTTTGATAGTTGTCGAACAATAACAACAACCAATCGAACACGGTGCTTTGTGTGTTTATTTTTAGATTTACTTTGGCAGTTTTGTTGAGATGTGTGTTTTACGTACTATTTGTATGTAAGTTAAGCTTAATCTCATATTTGTTGTTTTCAAATTTAAAAACAACAAGTTTAAAGTGAGCTCGAGTCGTCATAAAATTGGGGAAGGGTTCTTTGTTTCAATACAAAGAACTAGGAGAACTGATGAGTCCAAGTGGCGTTGGACGAAACTAGTCTTCTCTGCCATCCCCAAAAGTAATCAATTTTAACTACACCCACTTTAAAATTGTTGTTTTTAAACTTGAAAACAACAAATCTCAACAAAACTGCCAAAGTGAATCTTTTCTGATCTTATTTAAGCATTTGGGTTTCCGTGGTCACAAAATATCACCTCTTAAAATTGTGAACAGGAAGGAATTCTAACTAATATTTTCTTTATGGTGGTCGTTTAAAAACTATTGTAATCGACATAGAAAACATTTTTTTTCAACGAAATATAGACACGTATTTGTTTGGCAAACTGTCTTATCTAACAAACTTTTTGTATGTGTGTGTATGCATTGCATTTCCTTTTTATTTATTTTTTTAAATGACATGTCATGACCACCGAAACAAGATAACATTTCAAACATGTCATAAATAAGTTTTTGATATAAAAAATTGTTTGCAATATCATCAAATCTAAACAAAGAGTTTTTTAAGCGTCAAATGGTTTCCTATTGAAGTTTCATTGTTCTTCGTTAGCTTAAAGTGAATGAATGATTTGTTGGCAAAGATTCACAAATACATACACATACATACATACGAACGTTTAAAGTTTTCTAAGAAAAAAATTATGAGTTTATTTATTAAATTGTTTATCAATTTCATTGAAAAGAAATATTGTTTTATATATCACTAACTTGCCCGAAGGTGCAATGAGCAGAGCCCGTTGGTAATTATATTTTGAGGCGTTAAACGTCTAATATCCAAATCAGACAATTACGCAGGTCCCATGTAAAGGAAATAGATATATAGAACTCATAAAGTTATTAATTATAACTTTCCTTTATTTCATTTTTTCTATTCATGTTCAGTTTTCTTTTTAATAGTTTATTCTAGTTGCACCTATTAATATTAAATGACACACTGGCATGGCGTTTCCCCTTACACAATTGTTGTATTAAATTTTGCTCGCAAAAATCTTACAACATTGTTGCTGACCACTTAAGCAACAACATTGCCGCACACATTGTTACCAGTAAACTATTTCGTAAGTTTTTTTTTTGTCTGTCTGGCTTAGAAAATATACAAATTATCTAATTTAAAACCCGACATTATCACATGATATTAGAATTAGGTTCTATGAATTGTTAGTGACTGTCAAAAAAGATCGTATTACGTAGAGACATTACAGGAGGCTCTGAATAATGTTGAAGCTTTATTTATAAAATTTTGCCAAAGAGACCGACGACAGTGTAAGGAAATTTAGTTCCGTATTGACGGCATAAATCGAAACATAGTTTATCACAATACTCCTGAACTAACATTAAATGAAAGGTACTTACACCTGGGAAGTTTTTGCGGATTCTGAAACTGCTGCAATTTGCATAGATAAGAAAAATCAAAAAACAAAACATGCAAGATCGTGCCTACTTCCAAAACATCACGACTTACCGAAAATGTTTCATATTCAAATGCAACCAGAAGTGCAGAACCAACACAACATCATAATACTGAAACCCAGTCACACCCACCGACTAAAATGTCTGAAATTCAAGCCATGTTGAATAGCCTCAACATGATAATGCAACAAATGACAAATCTCATTGTAAGCATCAGTCAAAAACTTTCTGCTATTTAAATGGAGTTACTAAAAATAGTTTTCTGAAATGCAAACGGTTTGTCACAGCATTCCTTAGAAGTGAAAATTTTTCTTATATCAAATCAAGTTGACATTCTACTCTTATCAGAGACACATTTTACGCATAAACACAATTTTTCAATTCCAAAGTTCAATTTCTATCACGTCATGCATCCCGGTGGGAAAGCACGTGGTGGGTCAGCTATCCTAATAAGTGAATCTATAAAGCATCACCAAGGCAACTCATATTGTACAGATGAAATTCAGGCTACAAATATTATTGTGGAAAGTTCCCATGGCCCATTTACTGTGTCTTCACTATACAGCCCTCCAAGAACTCTTGAGAATAAATTTATAGCGTGCGGAGATTATAACGCCAAACACACACATTGGGGTTCGGGGCTTACTTCCCCAAAGGGTAGGCAGTTGTACAATGCTATAAAGGAATTAAAACTAAGAACAATTTCTCCACATTCCCCCACCTACTGGCCTTCGGACCTGAACAAAGCACCGGATCTTATTGATTTCTGTGTCGCAAAGGAGATCCCAGTATCTTCTGAAGCTTGTTTTAATACTCATGACTTCTGATCATTCGCCTGTTTTCTTAACGTTGCATTCTAAACACATCATGAATGATTAAAAATGTAAATTGCACAACAAAAAAACCAACTGGCAATACTTTTGACACCAAATATGTAATTCTCTCAATCTTAAGGTATCTCTGAAAACAGAAAATGAAATCACAGAGAGTGTGGAACACTTAGTCCAAGTTATACAAAACGCTTCATGGAATTCTACGCCTAAAACAAGTTTCCAAACCCCACAATCTCTACCTAATCATGTGCGAAAAAAGATATCCGAAAAAAGAAAGGCCAGGAAGCGTTGGCAACAGACTAAATCTCCTGAGGACAAACGGATACTTAACAAAGCAACCCCTGAACTCCGAAAGCTTTTGATATATATATAAACGATAAAGAAATTGAGCGCGAGATCCAAAACATTGGGTGAAGGATAAGGTAGTTATAGGAAAGAGAAAGTTAGTCTAAAGAAAGATTTCTAGATTATTCAAGTCTATACTGACCCGCCCATAGCCATTTAAGGCTCTTACAATATGTAACCAGAACTGTAGGGTCAATAGAGGAAAAGTAAGAAAGAGAGTCAATCACATATACACCAAATAGTCTATGCCTTTTGACCGTCAGTCTAGGGCATCGACAAAGAAGGTGCTCGATTGTCTCCGTTTCCTCTTCATCCTCACATAACCTACAATACTCAATATTGTTTTCATCCAACTTACAAGTCATGGATCTGCTACAGTGGTCAGTTATAAACCCCGTAGCAGTGGCCTGCGCAGTGAGAGAAGGGACGCCTTTTTACGCCCTGAGATTGCCGGCCAGATTGACTTCGATACCTTACAGCCAGGTATTTCCTGCCAATTTCTTACGGTTTTCTCTGCGTAGAACTGGCTGAGTTTGCTGAGGAAGAAGCAAAGCGGTGGCTTGACATAGTCGTCTACCATGAGGTCAGAGGACTGTGAGCCTCGCCTTGCTAGTTCATCAACAATCTCATTCCCCTCAACATTGCAGTGTCCTGGTACCCAAAAAAGGTTGACGCGTACGTTGCATGTTTTTAAGATGGATCTACACTTTTGTACAATCCTATATTTAATAGTATAAGACCCTAGCGCCTTAAGGGCAGCCTGACTATCCACATAGACTGTGACTGTCCTGCCTGCGTTGTCCGTCATTCCTACCACTAATTCTAGGGCTTTCATTACTGCAAAGACCTCCGCCTGAAAAACACTGCAATTTGTACTAAGCTCAAACGAGAGTTTGATATTTAGCTCTTCGCAGTACACCCCGCTCCAGTACCTTCATCCATCTTCGAACCATCAGTAAAGATGGGAAGGCTATCGGGTAGTAGTCTGCCCTGCTCCCATTCACTCCTGTCAGGGATTATTACATTCGCTACATCAAAGTCCAGTGAAGGCGAAATGTAGTCAGTTTCATTCCTCCCGTTGCTTAATCCGATCTGACTGCTTAACTGTTGTAAAATGCTAGCATGTTCAAACCCTGAAGAACGCCACAGGTTGAGCTCCTTAAGCCTCAGGGCACTACGGGATGCTAGATATTGAACTGAGATATCAAGGGGTTGAATGTTCAATACCACATTCAGTGCTGCCTGAGGGGTGCTCTTTACTGCTCCAGTGATAAGAAGTGAAGCAGATCTCTGCACAGCCGCGGCCTTACAGTGGTGCAGATTAATCTGCACCACCCGCAGGCCATGCTGCCGAACTACTTTACTGCGACTTCGAGATCCGGAGCCGAAGTCCACCAGATCCGAAGAACAGCACTCCCCCACAGTCTATAATATATCCCTACCGCATTACCATGCCGTCTCCTTCTTTAAAGAAGTTGAGCAGCCTCCAACTGTCGATAAAGAGGCCTCTATCCTGCTTCCTTATCATCTTCATCACCTCCTCTGCAGCAGAATCAGGAGGAGGCCCCCATGTTGTGGCTACAATCCTCCTGGGTATCTCATCCGCAGAAATCGCAGCAAGCCTGCAGCCGTCCCAGAGTTCACCAGCGCCCTCTACCGTCTGGATAAGAAAGTCTCTCGACTCCTCATCCTAACAATAGAGGATTTTGATGCCTCTTTGGGCGACCGCCCTGCCGAAACCGGTCTTCCCGGTGTCTACCTCATCGGAGGTGATGGTCCTCCTAAGGAGGCGTTCCACTGCGAGCCAGTGTGTGTCGCTGATCCTCCCATACAGGTCAGCTTTATCGATTACCGCCACTCGGAGATTCTCGGAGCGATCATCCCTTCTGAGCTCACTGACTTCGGTGTCCTGTCACCAGAAGGCTGTGGGGGGATTAGACCTAGGTAGGCTTTGCTGGCCTTCCCCGGTTGAGCCCTTTCTGCCTTCTTTTGACCGGTCCCCTGTGCATACGAGTCCATGTGGTTGCCCGGTCGAAGATCCACCACCAACAGGATGCGGATCTTCAGAAGACCTAACCCTCTTAACGCATTCCTGCGCAGATGTCTTCGAATGTCCGCCCTGTTAAGAGGTCGATGGTCCATCTCCCACCACTGCCCCATGGCTCTTCACAGTGTCAGCACTGCTCTTAACTCCAGAAGAGTGAGGTCCCTCAAGTGCCGACGACTTTACAGTGGTCTGTTGCCCAGTCCTCTGCACAGTCGTCGCCCCTGATCGATCTTCACCCTTCTTTACCCCGGCAGGTCCGGTAGCAGCCACCGATGAGGCAGTCGAGATAGGCGGTACCTTTAGCGGCTGTCTCGCTTGTGGCTGCAACTTTCCCTGCGTCAACTTCGAAATGGGAGAGATCACACCCGTGTTTCCCTTACGTTCCATCGTCTTCGGGGCCAACGGAGCCGAGCTGCCCGAACCTACCGCGGTCATCAAAGATGTCCGCAAAGGACTCGAGCAGTTCGACAACATTGGATTTATTAGTTTCCCTGTAGAGGTTGCCTTTGTGACAGCCGCTGGGTTGGAAACTGCAGCCTTTACAGGGGTCGGAATTTGGTCGATTGGAATGAAGATCTTCTCAATGTGAGGGTATTTCCGTTCGAAACGCCTCATAAATTGGATATTCAAACAATCTCCCTAAATTCCGACTGAGTCGCCTCGGAGGGGTCTTTGCCGATAAATCTTTGGCAGTAGAAGATTGCTCTACGGTAATTGTACCTATCCTTCTTCTGACTGGCTGATGGGGACATGGTCGGTATGGAGAGTGTATTAGGGTTGGGGTTTTTATAAGTTTTCAAATTATCATCAATAAGAGAGAAGTGTAATGGGGGTTCTGAGGACAATCATGGCATAGTCCTCCACTACCATGATTGGGGCTGAAATACTCGCTGAGGCGCCCAGGTATCAAGCGAGGCTCCGTTTAAATACAGTTGGTACCCTAACTGGAAACCTTAGGAACACCGATAGGCACGAGGTTGCTTAATACCCCGGCGTTAGGGGATCCCCGTTAAGGCGGAGGATCACTACCTGGAATAACCTTTGGTCGTGCACAGCTTCCTATAAATCAGGGCAATGTACTTAAAATGCAGAAATATACAGTGAAAGCACATTGCTTGGACAAAAAGAGAAACTGTACACTTAAGCCCTCATATCGCTTCAAGATTGTTATTCCCGATGAGGGACAGCTTTGCTGATGATACTGATATTTTAGCCACCGACGAAAATGCTCCTAATGCTAGTAAAAAACTATAAAACTGTTTAAATACTCTTTGTAAATGGCTAAAGTGCTGGCGTATAAAAGCATATGAATGAAATGAAAATGTTGTAGCAGTGAAATTTCTCTACAATAGTGACATTTGTGATATCTTCCTAGGTTTTACCAGTTTTGAGATTTCTCAAAATATATTTATAAGATATTTTCATAGAAGACAAAAGATCCTCTCATAAAAGACCACAAGATCTCTTCATAGAAGTCCACAAGATTTTTTAAAAGAAGACCACTAAGTTCTCTTTAGAAAGACCACAAGTCCCTATCATAGGAAACCACGAGATTTTCTCATAGAGAACACACTATTATCGCAAAAAGACCCCAAGGTCTTATCATAGAAAACCGCAAGGTTTTCTGAAATATGACCACAAAGATCTTCTCATAGAAGACCTCAAGGTCTTCTCATAAATAGACCACAATGTATTCTCGTAGAAGGTCATAATGTCCTCTCATAGAAGAAAAGTCTTCTCACAGAAAACCACTAGATCTTCTCACAGAAGACCACAAGTTCCCTCATAAAAGAGCACAAGATTTTCTCATGAAAGATCACAATGTTTCTCACCGAATACAATAAGGTATCTTCAATGTACACAATGACCCCAAGGTCCTCTTATACAAGACCTCAAAGGCCTCTAATCGAAGACTACAAGGTCTTCTTATTGAGGACTACAAGGCCTTCTCATAGAAGACTCAAATGGTTTCTCAAAGAAGCCATAGAGGTGGACTAAGAAATCTTTTGTAATCTGGTATCTGAATTAATTATACGTTTCTTTGCACATATTGCTAACATACTTGAAACACCCTCGACACACTAAAATATGCAAAAACTGCATCTACTGTAAACAAATCACAAAACTGTCTGAACATTTTGCTTTGTATTTAAATTAAGTGAATGATTTAGAAAAAAAAATCTGTACAAATGTCTCGAAGTGCGTAAACAATCAAATATGGAACTTGCTCCAGTTTGTATAACATAGTAGTAAATAAATGACTTATATTCTGTTTGTCTGTCTATCAGTCAGTCTGTCTGTCTATCTAAATCTAAATTTTCCCCGACTTAGTTGGTAACAAAGGCAAAAAAAAAAAGAAACATTGCGCCGTTGATTGAGCGTATAATACAAAAACGTCTGCAAATTCAATTATGCTACTATGCGCAAATAGTTCAATTGGAAGAAAGCAGAAAGTGAGAATTATTTCTTATTATCACACACACACAGACATACACTTTTCTACTCTAGAGAACGTGTGATGGCATGTGTTTCATATTATCTCAATGATGAACGAATAATAGTAGCATAATCATTTCATAGATTTAACTTAAGCGTGTTTGTTGCATTACTTCCGGTTTATGTGTTGATGTATTTCGAATCAATTTTTTCTAGAAATTTTGAAATAAAAAAAAAAATTAAGCTAATTAATGTTGTCAGAATTTCCATGAATATTATCAAAGATGACCTTTAAAAGTAAGCTAGATTGTTGATTTGAATGGGGTCCCCTGCTACTACGGTGATATTACCCCACAATCCTAATGAATTTCCTTATTCTGTTTTGGGATATTATAGCCGGAGAATATAATTCTGCGCTGACTTTTTATAGATAATTAGCTCAATAAAACCAATTTGTAAATAATTTTTTTCTGATTTATTTTGTGAAAGGCTAGTGAGTAGTAACAGTAATTCTCAATTACATGAGAAACTGATCCTTGAAAAGCTCGCACATCATCACCAAAAATAATAATGTCAAAAAGCTGATTTATCAATAAACAAATTGCCCACTCCATGCAAACAGCCACAAAATCCTTAATTAGAACCCATGGTTTGACAAGGAACCCATGGTTTGACCAGGAGAGTCGTGCTGCTACTAAAGAAAAAAAAATGCGGCATATAGGGCTACTCTACAATCGTATTGCACGAGTGGGGTATCGGAAGAAAAGGAGAGTAGAAAAACGTCTTTTCCGCAGGATAGATAAATGGAAAAGTAGGGAATGCGAAAAAATCGACAAAATCCACCAAAGAGTAAAACATTAAACTGATGGCTTTGATACATATAGTGTGCTCAGGATATGGAAAGAGCATATTTGCAAACTGTTGGTATCCAATACTAGCGAAGACGACGAATTACCACAGGTCTGAATCCTAGAATAAACCAGATGAAAATAAAAAGGCACTAGGAGAGAATGGCTTACCAGCCAAGCTGTTAAAGACCGGGGGCGACACGTTTATATATTGTGTGCATCATCCGGCAGGAAGAAGGCGTATCCGACGATTGGAACCTGATAATCCTGGGTCCCGTCTACAAGAAGAGAGATAAAACTTTGTGCTCTAACTACAGGGACATAAGTCTTCTACCTATTGCTTATAAAATTGTATCAAGTATATTGTGCGAACGAATAAAGCCTATGGTCAACGAAATATTGCCAACCCAAAAGATGCAGAACGACACCTACCATCTTCTTGTCCATTATAAATCAGCCCTCTACGTTCAAAGTTATTCCAAGTCATGTCTAAATTTGGTATTCCCGAAAAGCTTATTCGGCATTTTAAGATGACGTTAATTATACCCTCAGCTTTTAGGCTAAAAAGGGTATATGGTAAAAACCAAAAATGTTTTACAATCGATGAATCCGAGTTTCACCCATTCAGAATTCACGAACAGTCACATAATCTATGTAGTATGCCTGAAATTCTTTAAAATGAAGTGTTTTAGGAGGGATCCCATAACGTCGACCATTAAAATTAATTTGCGTGGAAGCTGTGTTGGCAATTCCAACAAGTTTTTTATGTTCCCTTCCGATTTCTGCCTTAACCTTACACTTTATAGACCTATGTCCAAAGAAAGAATCACAGAATACTTCATGGGCAACATGATACTAATGTATGATTTTTCGATATATTCACTGCATCCACCTAAAATTGATGCTGACATTTAGAAGCCGGCATTTCGGGTTTTTTTTTTGATTTTTTTAATAATCCGGACGCGCAACAATGTAATGTTCAAACTTATAATGGGATTATAGAACGCGTGGTTTTACGTCGTTTAATGTACATATGTCTCATGAGTGTGCTCCTTACAGTATCCTAGTAATTGGAGTCTAAAGGCCAAAATTTGATGCGTGAATTTTCTTAAAAAACGTATTTTTTGCGTTTAAAATTGAAAAGTGTCATTCAATTTCCTTTGAACCCCGCGTGAATTTAGTTTTTTTACGCGACGAATCTAATGAGCCCTTCTGCGATCGAATCCATCCACTAAAACCGCGGATATAGGAAAAATATATTTTGACAAATCCGGGTATTAAACATCGATTTTCTTTAAACATTTTTACACAAATGGAATCCTCGTGTCAAAAATTACTGAGATGCGCGAGGAATATGGGTCTTTTACGCAAAATAGAATGTATAGAATGCTTTTTTAATAAATTGCGATTCAAGTTCAATTTTTAGTGGTATTTAGGTTTTCACGACTTTGCTTAGAAACCGCAGGTTCTATTGAAATGGTACTAGAAAAAATATTGTAGCTATGAAAATTCTCTACAAGATTGACCTCTATGATATTTTCGTAGGTTATACCGTTATTGTACCGTCTCCTTTGGAATATTTAAATCGTAATAAATAATTATTGCCAACAGAGTTTGGTTTACTTTAAAATTTGTCTTCATTGAGTAGAAAATATTCTAAAAAACAATTCAGAGCATAGATCCTTGCTTTGGCCCCTCCCCCCAAGCATCCACATACGTTAGGTTAGGTTAGGTTGAAAATAGGGGCGAGTAATCGCCATATGCCCAGGTGGACATACACATAAGCCATGAAGTAGGCCTGTTGTGCGCTCTAGACTAGGTTTTTGAAGAAGGGGACTCTACTGTATTTTATTTAAGGAACTCTGTTCCCTTAACAAAATCCTGTAATTGTTTCAGGTTGTCTGGTATTGTGTCGTTCCCTAAAAACTGGGAAGCGGTGCATTGGCAGAGAAAATGCTCCAATGTTTCGTCATCTTCTCCGCATGCCCTGCATACGCTGTTGTCTGCACAATTAATTTTGTGCAGATGAGCTTGTAAACCCAGGTGAACTGTAAGGACACCTGTAATGCTACTCAACTCTGCCTTACCTAGCAGTAATAGGTTTTTAGTTTTTTCCTCATTTGGGTCTCCCCATAGGATTTTTGCGGTTTTCCCTAATTCCTCTCTATTCCATAGGGATAAGTGGGCATTTTTTTACCCAAGTTTTTAACTCTAGCCGAGACGCATTTAGTGGCTTTGCGTTCTCTAAGTTTACTGTTGCTAATTCCCTTTCATTTTTGGCCAGAGAATTTGCTATCTCATTACCTCTATTCCCCGCATGTCCCGGTACCCATATTATACGCACCGAGCCATGTTGAGAATAGCTGTTGATCGAATTTATACAATCCAAGACTGTTTGTGATTTTACTGTCTTGGATGTTATTGCTTTGATTGCAGTTTTACTGTCCGTAAAGACGGTTACAGTAGTTGGTCACGTGT
Source organism: Musca autumnalis (assembly GCF_047663935.1). NCBI lineage: Eukaryota > Metazoa > Arthropoda > Insecta > Diptera > Muscidae > Musca > Musca autumnalis. The sequence continues at coordinate 39,915,310 of NW_027412088.1, read as the reverse complement.
TGGCATTAAGCCAGTTCAGCCACTCTGTAATCGCTCGGATCTCCGCTTGATGGACCGTATTGTGATCCCACAAACGAAGAGATATTTCGGTCTCTGGTTCTTCAATACAAAGACCCAGTCCCGTTCTCCCACCTAGCATGGAGCCGTCTGTATAACAACAGTTTCCAGTCGGCATTTGTGCTAGTGTTCAGCCGATCCACGAGTCTCTGTCTGGAATTAATGCCTCACATTAGGAAGCTACAATTGTTTCATGTATACGGTCCGATACAATGTTATCCATTGACTCTCCCGTTATTACCCGTAGATGTTTTGATGGTATGTTACGTGGTCCTTACTGATCCACTCGTCCATCGCTTTAAGTCGGATAGCTACGACAGCCGCTTCATACCTTATCTGGATTTCTATTGGGGGTATATAGAATAGTTTCTAATGCCCTCGTTGGTGTTGTCCTCATTGCGCCGCTTACACTTAAACAGCACATTCGTTGAACTTTCTGTAGTATTTTAATATTACACTTTTTATCCATAGCTGTCCACCAGACTACTGAAGTGTATGTTAGAATAGGTCTAACTACGCTTTTGTATAGCCAGTGTGTCATCCTAGGATTCAGAACCCACTTGGAGCCTATAGCCCTTCTACAGGTTGACCAACATCTATAAGCTTTGTTAGCTCTCTCTCTTGAATATGGTCTTTCCATTTAAGTTTAAGTTTACTCCCAGATATTTAACTCTGTTCGAAATATTTATTGTATTGTTTAGGAAAACTGGTTCTTCAAAGTGTCCCAGTTTTGTTTTCCTAGTGAACAGACATATTTCCGTTTTTTTCCGGGTTTACGTTAAAACCTCTTGGTCTAGCCCAGTTGTACGCTAGTTTTAAGGCTGATTCAGCTCTTTTGCATAGCAAGTTTGGATTCATACCACTCAGAAGTATTATAACGTCGTCTGCATAGCAGACTGGGTCAAATCCCTCATCGGTTAAAGTCCTTAATAGGCTATTTATGGTAGCGACCCATAGGAGTGGGGATAACATCCCCCCTGCGGTGTACCCTGACCAACTTTGTCCTTTATTTTTACGTCAAGCAGCCCGCAGCTTATCCATCTATTCCTTAGCCTGTGGCTTATCCAGTCCCTAAGGGCCCGGTTCACCTGAAATTTATCTAAGGATTGGATAAGGTTTTCGGTGCTGACGGTATTGAAAGCACCCTCGATATCAATGCATACCGCTAGTGTATACATCTTCCTGTCGAAGGTGCTCTCAATGTGGTGTACAACCTCATGTAATGCGGTTTCCACTGATCTACCTTTAACGTATGCATGTTGTTTATATTTAAGCATATCGTTTGGAATCTTGCTCTTAATCATGGTATCGACTATTCGTTCCATGGTTTTAAGCAGGAAGGATGTTAGGCTTATCGAACGATAAGACTTAGGAATTGCGTAACTTGCCTTCCCAGGTTTGGGGATAAATACTACCGTCGCCTCCTGCCAGGCTTTAGGGGTATACGCAAATTTTAAGCATGCGTTAAAAATTCCAGATAGTTTGGACGCAATGTAGTCCATCTCTTTCTGGAGTAAGGCCGGAAATATCTCATCCGGTCCCGCTGCTTTGAAAGGTTTGAAACTCTTTATGGCATCCTTTACCATCGCTTCATCAATTGTTGGTGCTTCTTCTGTAACATGTTCCCTAACTACCGCCTTCTCTGCGTGCACTGCAGTGCTCGGCGGGAAATGTGTATTCATCAAAAGCCCCAGCGTGTCCTCGATTGTTTCCATCTTATTTCCCATATCATTCACCATACTCTCGGTTTGTGTATGGGTTTTCGATAGAAACTTTTTTATTTATGATACATCATTTACGCTGTCTACCTGTTCACAGAAGAGTTTCCAGGAATTGGCTTTGCTGTTCTAGTCATATTGTTGAATTCTTTAAGTTTTGTGTGATAGTTGTCCCAGAATACAGCTAATTTTTACGCCTTCGGACCTCTTTGCTTTGTTACGAATTTCACCTGTCTCGAAGTGGACAACTTTCTTCGAATGACATATGTACGTTAGTAAATGAAAAAAAAAAACATTTTTTCTAGATTTTTTATTTTTAGTTTAGTGTCATTGATATAAATAAATTTTACAAATTGAATGTTTCGACTGAGGATATGTTTATCTTCTTACACGGTTCTGCAAATGAGTATATCACCTAAAAGCATCTGGTGCAACTATGCTTTGTTTTAGGTACTTAACGATGTCCTGAGAAAACTGCTCAAATTTGACAATTTTTTCTATAAAATGTGAATGAAATTCCCAAGAATAGTCATAAAACTATTAAAAGCAACATTTCTTAGTATTGGTGAACCCATTTTGGGATAAACGAAAGCAACATTGACATCTAATGCAGGTTCTTCTATCAAATTTTCAAAAATATAGTTATATGAATATTCCAATGACTTTCTGAAAAAGTCGCATATCTCGTAAACCTGCGCGAACCTGCAGCTAATTTTTGGTTTGTCTAAGAAAAATATCCTACATCTCAGAAAATGTATGATTTATTCTGCAATTCACCACAATACATTAAAAAACCCCCAAAACTTATAAAAAATAATAATTTAGTCGACTTTTAAAAAAAGCACATTTTTAAGGAACGGATATCAAACAAACTAAATTAGATATTACAAAACTATAAACGCCAAATAATTAAAAAATTGTCGAGAATCATACAAAGTAGTGGATTAGGGTATCATATAGTCGGCTCCGTCCGAATATAGTCTTTTCTTACTTGTTTTTATTTATTTATTTCGCCTTTAAGAACCGTTTCTACAGAGGTGTGTGTGTGTGTGTGTAAGTCGTTATTACGTCCCTATGTACATGTTTGTAGTTGGTTGTTTGCTTGGATTTTGAACGGTTTGGTGGACCTAAACTTTACTTCTCAGAACATCACATTTGTAGTGGACCGATATAGTCCATATATACCCATGATCAGTGTGTGGGAAAAAATTTTGTGGGGTGGTACCCGAAGAAGTGCATCGATATGGCCCACCACCGAATTTAAACTATTACGAGATCCAAGAGATTCAAGAAGTATTATCAAATTAGTAAAGTAACTCTGGTAAAGTAACGGTTTTCGCAAGGTAAACTGTCTAATAAAATAGTCTAGTCTTTCTTGTATGGAAGGAACTAAAAATGAAATAACAAATGAAGATGTGTGGAGTGTATAATTACACTGAGCGACTGTGAAAATTTGCAGGGGTTCTGATGAATAAATTCAGTAGTGTGGGAGTTCATGCAAGACGAAAATACCTTTGGTTTCTTTGGGTCACTTCGTTTTTTAAATTTTATAACGGTAAATGTAGTGAAAAACGGGGTTTCTTGGATTTTCAACTTAAAAAGGACATAACTTCTTTTTTCCACAACGAAATTTTACAGCATATACTTTATTTAAAAGGTGAAAATCACGTTTTTCGAACAAGCTATAATTTTTAAAAATTGGGTAACAAATGGTTAAATTATAGTGATTTAAGTGTGACAAAAACGTATTAAAAAACAGGAAAATGCTTTTCCTCGTGCTCTAGGTTGCGTAGAAGATACCAAACTGCGTAATAATATACTTTTATCAAGAAGGAAATTTAGTTAGCTTTACAAAATGGGGAAACCCAATTAAATCGGTTGAAAAATAGATGAGTTATGGCATTTTTTGTGTTCTAACTTTTTGGTTTTTCCTTTATAAAAGTTGGTTCCTTTGGCCGTATGATTGTAATTTGAATTTGTCTACTTAATAATTACGCACAAAAGTGAATATATGCATCAGAACCCCTGCAAAAAATTTTGTGAATTTTTGTAGCACAGTGTTATTGTAGGGACTCTTTGGGGAATATAATTAATTTAAAATAGCTAAATTTGAAAACAATTTAAATTTTATTTCTTATTTAAAAACATTGTTAGGGTTTTGGGAAATAAAGAAATTTGTTCGTGCTCTGGAGCGTATAACTATCACCAGCACTCATACTCTCTAGGGGCAAAATTAAAAGAGAATTTCTTCAATTGCACTGTGAGTCATTTTTTGAGTCATGATTTATAACACCATATTCTGACACCGCAAAGTAATAGAAGACCAAAAATAACAAGACTCGTGTTCCGTTGTCTTTTCATATCACTTCAACTTTCGCGGTTATTGGTGCCCAAAGTCCTGAGGCCTTGATGTCAAAAGGGATCATTTTGTCAGGTACATATCTTATAAACCGCTAAGAATTATGGTTTACTCGTGGAAGCAAACTTGTAGGTGTCGTCTTAGAGAATAATAATTGTGAACACATAAAATCTATTCAACCTCATCTACAAGGTCAAAAGCGCCAAGGTCAAATTTCCCTTATAATTTTTTCTCGGATTTTAGTCTACAGATATCAAATCGATCAAAATTGAAGCAAACGACCAACTAGAAAATTTACCTTAGATCTCAATAAACAACATTCTAGAATATGCGAACTCTGTAGAAATGAGTGTTAATGGCTAATGTAGAAAAACAAATCCGATTTCATTCTATTTTCTCGGTTTCCGCTCTATAGATACTAAACTGCTCAAAATGATAGAAAACAGTCAACCACAATAATGTAGCAAAGATATGAGCAAACATTTTTTTGGAATATACTTTAGTGAATAAATAACTTTTGAAAATATTCGATTTTTATACTTTTTTCTCCGATTCTGGTCAACAGATAGCGAACCGCCCAAAAATTAAGGATACAATCAACTACAAAAATGTACCTAAGATTTCAATAAACAACATTTTGGAACATATTATTTATTTCGAGGCCTTAGGTCTTTGGGGGCCTATAACCGCGAAAGTTGAAGTGATAGCGAAAATGGTTAATAATTTTCGTGTCGCATAGTGTTATACACATTTTTGCGACAATTTCCAATGATGGCAATTCCCTTCCAAGGAATTCAATGCTATTTAATCTTAATAAAAATTTGATAGTGCTCTGGAGCGTATAACTATCATTAACACTTATACCCTCTAGGTGTTCATTTAGTAAAATGAATTTGAAAATGGATTTCTTTTATCCAGAAAGGTTTGAATTTTGTTAAAATTTGATTATTCAAAAAATTTTTATAGAAATAGTAGATGCAAATTATCTTCAAGGGAATTCATGCTCTTTAATTTTTGGTGATATAGCTCCCTTACATATTTTCCGCAGATTTCATGTACTTTATACACCCCAGCAAAAAAATGCCTATTAATTAATGGGTTGTTATAATACTTTTTGCTAGTCGTAACTACTTACAAAACCCCCTACTAACCCATTATTTTAACAAGGGCATGCCGAACTAAATTACTAGTTATTCTATGACCACTAGAATAACTAGTTATTTTATGGCCACTGGAAGTTTAAAAATAAGCTATAAGCCAAAAAGAAATATTTTCAATTTTTAGAACAGTTGAGGTGGAATTGTTTTCAATTTCAAACACATTTCATATTTTTATTTTTATTCGCTCCTTGCTGGAATTGGACACATGAACTTCTGCTTTCTGCCGACGGTGGACGTTGAACACGCTCCGTGGCACCGTACCCATTGCTTAGTAAGGAACAATATAAGTCGTTATTTTTGCTTACATTACTTTGTAATGTCTTACATAATGACTGACGGATCCAAATTTTTGCTGGGACTAAACACGCCTATGTACATCTAATTTCAATAAAATGATTAAGGTGTGACGATATTTTAACCAGATATAATTTGCCAATTATATCGAAATCGGTTTCAGATTTGGATATACATATGTATGTAGCTCTCATAAATATTTTCGGCAGATTTTATGTATGCATTTAATACACTAAACAAGCCTATGTGTGTCCAATTTTGATGACATTTGGATTATGTGACGGAATTCGGTCAAGAAATAAATTTGTCAAAGTATATGAAAATCGGTTCAGATTTGGAAATCATGCATTTGCTGCAATAAACACGCTATGCCTGTTTAATTTTGATAAAAATGTGACGGAGTTTTGTCTTAAAAAAAGTTCGTCAACTAAGTTTGAAAACGTTTTAGGTTTTAATATATGTAGAGCTCTTATACATTTTTCCCCAGTCTCATTTATTTGATACAACTAAATATCCCATTTATGTATGTCCAACTTTGAAGACATTTGGCGCAGAATTGGGTATTTGGCGCACTATTCACAAAATTGGACAGACATTTGGAAAATGTGACGCAAATTGGTCTAGAGAAAATTTCGCCAAATTATATTTAAATCGTAGTGGTAGAGGGTATCATATATATTTTGCGCCGCCCGACTTTGATCCCTTCCTAATAAGTTTTTTATTTATTTATTTTTTTATATTACTTATTTCAAAATAAGTGGTTTGTCGCCTACAAACTTATATCAGGAACGATCAAAAGGAAAGTTCTCTTTTTCTGGAACATGCAACCGTTATCTCGGAAAATGTATACTCTAAAAAGGAGTCGACCGGAGTATGTCTTCGAATTTGATGTAAGTTTAGAAGAAATATTGCGATATGCCAAGTCTGAAATAAATAAATCTGGTACCCCCTTCTTGCGCACACATCATTTTAATTATTCGAAAGAAAAGACTTTTTAATATACAACTATACATACTTAACATTATTTTCTTAATGTTAAAAATCTCCAGCATACAACATTAACAGACAAAGTTGACGACTGTTATATTACAACATCAGCGTTAACAGAAAACACGACATGAAACATTGACAATGGTGTTAGTCACATAAACGAAAGCAAACACAAACTCACATACATCGCACCGCAATGGCCAATGTGATGCCACAAATACAGTTGCATTTGCATTCAACCAACCGGCGAATAGCAAAAACCGACAGCTATAACATAACAGCAAACATACGGAAACACACATGCAAACAGTTGCAGCAGCATTTCACACAGACGACAGCAAGAAAATGACACGATGAACAGGTTAAAGTCGTTGTGTCGTTAAACATACATACATCATTGATGAAGTATATAAATAAATATATTTCGTGTGTGTAACAGTAAACCCTTTTTTCAGTGCATTCTAAACAGTGGCTTCAAAGAAATATAAATGCGTTACATCAGAGTTAGAAAATGTTATTTCATGGGGACCGAAATATAAGACTTAAGTAGAATTTAATCACTTCAACGAACAAAAAAAGTTCTTTATATATTTGGATTGTTCTCCGGCTAATTAATTTTTAAAATCGAAAAATGAAGCATTTTTACGATGTTTTTGACAAATTCCTAAATAACAAACAAAACCCATGTTAATAAATGTAATTTTTTATTATTTTTTTTTTTTTTTTTTTTGGTAAAATAACAAATGTTTCACACTGCACAATGGTCCCAAATCGAAATTTTCTGGCCAAAACTATTTCAACGTCCATTTTGTATTGAAATTAGTTATTATTTATAATGAATGTGTACAAACACGAATTCTTACGTTTTATCGACCAAAATGACCAAAAACTGCCAAAATTTGTTGAACAGGGTGGTCCCGTTGTGTGGGGTCTAAACCAAAACATTGACCTATGTTTTTAATTTTTGGTACGGAGGATTCATATCTTCCAAGAGGTCAAAATACCAAATTTCAGCCGAATCGGTCATAAAGTGTCGCTAAAATCCACAAAATATCTAAAATCGGACGGTACTTTTATGTGGGGGCTATGACAAAAAATGGACATAGTTTCAAAAAAATTATACATACTTATTTTCTACACTGTGAAACCCTTAAATATGAATTTTAAGGGAAATCGGTAGATATAATATAATCGTGATCTGAGGTATATTGTGACTTTTGTGCAACTTTAACAAAATGTGAATTAAAAAATATATGTTGGGACTACAAATAAATCTGAACAGATTTGGACCAAATTAAGCATGCTTTACATCGGCTAAGTTTTGGATGTTTTTCGCTTCTTTCAAATGTTATCTAAACTCGGATGCCAATATATATGGGAGCTGTATCTTAATCTGGACCAATTCTCACTATTTTCTGTAGTATTAATCTTTATGTCGTAAATATGATACGTGCCAAAATTTACGTCAATCGGACTAAAAATGAGCTTGTTAGGAGTTTTAATCAATTTTTAACATACATTTCCCCTCTGTGCCTCGTTAGCATAAATGCTGAGGGTATAAAAATTAGTAATTATTGGCCGAGCTACCTGTAATTTGACAGTTTAGGTTCTTAGTGGTCACAAAACATCTCCACCAAAAACCGTCTACATAGGCTTTGGCAAGCCACCATATAACGGTACCTGCCGATTTTCGGTATTTTGATGATTTTAGCTATATTTGAACTACCTGTACTTTTACAGTTGAGCTTTTCAGTAGTCACAAAACTACCGCACATAACGGTACCTCCCGATTTTCGGTATTTTGAGCATTTTAGCTACATTTGATGACCGTACTACCTGCAGTTTGCAATTTGAAGTTCCCATTGGTCACAAAACTTCTACACCATTAATTGTCAACATATCGTCGGTGTCATGCTTAAGTGTTCCATACGCCATTTTGGATTTTTTGAGATACAGGTGATTTCTAGGGTTTTCTGGTATGCTCTTTCTGAATTTCTAGTCGGGTTTCTCCTATCTGCTCTAGTTTCCGAGATATCCACGCATCGACGCGAAAGCTTAAACTTTTTTCAGTTATGAAATTAATATTTTAAAAACTTACAAGTTTACAAACGCATTTCAAAAATCAGAACTTTAATTTTCGATTTAGAAGTATTTAATTTATTGAGGCAAAGATGGAAAAAAATTTTCTCACTTTGTTCCATGTGATTTACAATATTTCACATTTGTGTCATAAGTGTGGATATGGAACAAATCGACAAAAATTCATTTCTTAAAAAAATCTCTATAACTTTTATATTCCAATACATATTCCTCTGTATTTTTGCAAATATGTTCTATATACTATTACTAATATTTCGTGTCAAAAGTATAAATATTTTCTTTAGTCAGCTCCAAGCAGTTTTGACGCAAACCATTAAAATGCGATTATCTCAAAACGGGCAAATGGCGTATGGAACACTTAAGCATGACACCGACGATATGTCGACACTTTGATATAGCCCAATATGAAGGTGCGACCGATTGAAGACATTTTTATATTCATTTTTACCTTATTTAGGTATCAGTGGTCACAAAATATCTCCGCTTAAAATTGTGGACAGAAAAGAAAATAATTATTCCGGTCGAACTTAACGATATAAAGGTACCACTTGATGGAACACATTTGTATACCCTACACCATACTGTGGTAAGGCGTACTATGTCTTTGTGCATTTGTATGTAACATACATAAGTAAACGAAAGACCAATAATTCCTTTTGGGAATATACATAGAATCACTTGCTGAGTCGATTTATGCATGTCCGTCCGTCCGCCTGTCCATGTATTTTTGTTCGTTACTTAAAGGTCGAATTTATCTTCCAATTCAGCTGAAAATTGGGAAATGCCATTTTTTAGCCATAGGAAGAACGATATTTCTTTTGGTGAAAATCGGTTCAGATTTGGATATATATAGCTCCCATATATTTTCGCCCGACTTCACGTATTTGATGTACCAAACACGCTATATATTCCCGGTTACGATGAAATTTGGAATGTGTGACGGAATTCGGTCTAGAAAAAAGTGCCACATTATATCGAAATCGGTCCGGTGATTTGAATATAGCTCCCATATACATTTTCAGCCGATTTGAGGTATTTTATTTGATGTATCAAACATACTATCCAATTTAGATGAAATTTGGAATGTGTGACGGAATTTGGTCTAGAAATAAGTTCTAATTGAAATCAATTCTGATTTAGATATAGCTCCCATATATATTTAACATACTCACAGTGGTGTAGGGTATCATATAGTCCGCCCGCCCTTTATGATTAAGATTAGATAATTTAGACATTTGGGGTGTCCGGGGTCGGAAAATGTTTGCACCTAAAATTGAGGACAGGAAGGGAAATAATTATACCATTTTAGTTAGGAATATTTTTAAATACGTATAGAGAAAAGTATGAATGTATTGTTGAAAATGGTTTGTAACTTTGCTATTGTCTTGCCAATACTGTCTGTGTGTAAACACCTAGTTAGGGCTAGATTCTTGTTCTATGAAAATTTGAAATGAAAAATATTTTTTTCATAATATTTTATACAAATTTTCATAGAAAGAGAATTGAGCACCAGACTATAGTGGTGTCATGTTCAGTTGTTTTACATATGAGTGGGCATAGGTTAGCAGTGTTTTCCTGATCTTAGCATATAAAACCTATTCGTCTAAAAGCTGTTTCCTGGCATGTGTGGATAAGAAATTCCAATTTTATAATTGTAATGAAAAGTATGTGAAACCTAGTTAAAATGTCCAGTATCGCCAATTAAATGTGCGTTTTTTTAATAATTGATGCCAAAAGTAACCCTACTTGTTGATTTGTTCAAGGTCAATTTTTACAATAAATAATGAAAATAATATAAATCTAGTTGGACTATGTATTATATCGTTTCATAAAAGAGGGGGAAAGTTGTTTTTACCAATTTCCATAGAAACATCCTGCACTAATTTGCACGTTTTGATTTTGTGTGATATTTTGTCTAGCAGACAATTTGAAAAAAGGACCAAATTAACCCTATTAATGACCCGCTCGATGGTCAATTTTTTAAAATTTTTTACCAAGGACACCATATACATAAAATGCATGGATTCCAAGGAATCTGAACATACATATTTTCAAAATGTAGAAATGGTGGAAACCTGCAACACGATTTGAGTGTCGTTGTTTTTTTTTTTTTTATTTGGCAAAATTGATACTTATATTTCCTTAGTAGGTAATACAAATAGAGATTTAATTTCTTTGGTGACTTATAGTAAAAAGTAGAGGATAAAATTTTTGTCATTGACATCATTCTTCTCAAAAAATGGTTTCTGGGACAATTTTGCATAAACTCAAATGGAGTCCGTCTTTAACCCCAATATGTATTTTTAATTTTTAAAATTTAATAGTAAAATGTTAAAGCGTTTCGTAACCGCTGAAAACTTCAAGCGTCAAATTGCGGCTAGTTCGGTTAAAAAATGTAGCTTAAATCCTCAAAATACCAAAAATCGGGGGATACCGTTGGGGGTTATTCTGCAACATGGACCTATATGGACGATTTTTAGTGGAGAAGTTTCAGGGCCTCTCAGAGCCTCAAATGTCAAATTACAGCTAGTACGGTTAAAAATTTTAGCATAAATCATTAAAATACCGAAATTCTAGGGGTAACGTTATATGGGGGCTATACCATAACATGGATGATTGTTGATGGTTTTTGGTGGAGAAATTTCGGGACCAATGAGAACCTCAAATGCCAAATTATAGCTAGCTCGGCAAAAAATTAGCTAAAATCCACAAAATACCTTAAATTAGGAGGTACCCTTATATGGGGGTTATACCCAAACGTACCTAAACCTATCTGGTTAATTTTTAGTGGAGTTGGTTTTTGAGAACCTCATATGTCAAATTTCAGCTAAAATGTAGCTAAAATACTTTAAATAGGGAAGTACCAATATATGGGCCTAAGCTTTTTTTTTTTGGTGCAGAAGCTTTTTGACCACTTGGAACTCCAATTGCCAAATTGGAGCCAATTAGGGCGGAAAATGTAGTTAAAATCTTCAAAATACCTTAAATCGAGAGGTACCGTTATATGGGGGTTATAACTAAACCATAATATGGAGGGTATAATTAAATTCGTCATTCCGTTTGTAACACATTGAAATATTCATCGGAGACCCTGTAAGGTTTTAGCTTCATTATCACATGGCTGAAATTTGGTACTTAGTCTTCATTAGTGATATAAAACTTCTCCCCAGAATTTTGTCGGTATAGCTCCACGCCTTCATATAGCCCCCATACGGTACCTCCCGATTTTTGGTATTTTGAAGGTTGTGGCCACAATAAACCACTGAAAAGGCTGAAATTTGGTATTTAGTCTTCATTTGGGGTATAAAACTTTCCATATGAAATTTGTCGGTATAGATCCACGTAATCATAAAGCCCCCACAGAACGCTACCTACGGATTTCCGGTATATTGAAGTTTGTGGCATAAAATATTCCTGAGAAATGCTCAAATTTTTGTCCTCGATGGTATAAAGCGTTCCCCCAGAAATTTGTCGGTATAGTTTCACGCCTTCATATAGCCCCCATAGAACGGTGCCTCCGGATTTCCGATATTTTGAAGTTTGTGGCATCAATAATCCACCGAAATTTTTGAAACTTGGTATTTAGTCTTCGTTTGGGGTACAAAACTTTCCATATGAAATTTGTCGGTGTAGATCCACGCATTCATATAGCCCCCAAAGAACACTACCTCCTGCTATTGGTATTTTGCAGGTTGTGGCCTCAATAGTCCTCCGTAATGGCTGATATTTGGTATTTAATCATCGTTGTGGGTATAGAACTTTCCCCAAGAAATTTTTCGGTACCGGTTCACGCCTTTAAAGAGTACATCCCAATTTTCGATATTTTGAAGGTTGTGACCTCAATATTCCACCGAAATGGCTGAAATTTCGCATTTAGTCTACGTTAGAGGTAAAAACCTTCCTGACTGAAATTCGTCGGTATAGGGCCACGTTTCGATATAGCCCCCGTAGAACGGTACCTTCCGATTTTCGAAATTCTGAGGGTTGTGACGTTATATGGGGGCTACACCAAAACGTGGACCTAAATAGCCTATCTTCGAACACGATCTGCCTATGGGAAAAATACACTCGGGTGCAAATTTTAGCGTTGTATCTCAATCTAGTTTGATTAGAACAGGCAGGCGGACGGACATGGCTAGATCAGCTTAGCGTCTCGACCTGATGTGCTCAATCCTTCCGATGTTCGGGTAGCAGATATACCATATACCTGCTGGTCGAATACCCGAAGTAAGACCAATTTTTTCAGCAGAGGCGACGGGATTAGCAAACGAGCGTGATAAGCTTCGTCGAACCAACCCCGACGACCCCAGAGTCAGGGAGCTGACACTGCAAGTTAACGGGCTGGTCGGCGAACTTAAGCGGAACAAGTGGTTAAATCATCTGAAGAGTTGCAACATTGGAGCCGGTATATGTAAATTGTGGACAACGGTTAAGTCACTCTCGAACCCCGGAAGGAGGGATGACAGGACCTCAGTCACGTTTGGCGACGTTACGTTGACTGACCCGAAGAGGTGTGCAAGTTACTTCAATCGACTTTTTGTCGAGCACCCCGAGAGTGACAGGGCGAAGAGAAGAGTGTTACTTCGCATTAGATCGCTTCCTGCCGATGATGAACCACCACAGTTTACAGTGGATGATGTTGCGAATGCCATCAAGAACGCTAAATCATCCAAAGGGTTGGGCCCTGACGGAATTTCCATGGTAATGTTGAAACAGCTGGATGAGCCGGGAGTAGAGTATATCACTAAAGTTCTCAACTTGTCGCTAGCCACTCTTATTGTTCCCGAAGTCTGGAAAATGGGCAGGGTGGTCCCGCTACTGAAGCCAGACAAGGATGCCAGCAAAGGTGAATCGTACAGGCCGATTTCGCTTTTGTCACCTGTAGCGAAGACCCTTGAGGCCTTAGTCCTCCCCAGCATTAGAAATATCTATCAAGTTGCCGATCATCAACATGGATTCCGTAAGCAGCACAGCACGACAACAGCGCTGCACGCCATCTCCACACATATTTGTCGAGGACTCAACCAAGAGCGGCCGTGTGATAGAACAGTGATGGTGGCGCTTGACTTATTAATAGCCTTTGATAATGTCAAGCACTCCACGCTGTTCGAGGACATCGAGCAGACAACCCTCCGGCCAAGTCTGAAACGTTGGATAATCAACTATATGTGTGGTCGCCAGTCGTATGTGGAATTCAGGAACAAGAAATCCAAGCCCCGTAGAGTAAAACAGTGAGTTCCCCAAGAAGTGGTGATATCTCCGGAACTGTTTAACGTCTACCTTTCCTGTATTCCGCCCCCTCCAGACGGCATTGAGATCATAACGTATGCGGATGATTGTATGATCCTGGCGTCAGGTACCTACCCGGATGACATCTGTGAGAGACTGAACTCCTATTTAACCGATCTTACCTCCTTTTTCCACGAGAGGAATATGCAGATATCCGCCACTAAATCGACGGCCACTCTGTTCACCACATGGCCGGCGCAGTATCGCCTAAATTCCTATTGGGCGGGAATCGATCGCACCGTGCGGCATGGGCCTACTAAGCACCTATTCAACTGCCCCGCCAAGCCTACTCATCTGACTCCAGCGGATCTGTGGTTACATCCCATCGATGAAGCCAACTGCCTGGAACTGGAGATAGACCCAGAGCCAGATTGAACAGGATCACGAACATACGAACATAATAATAAAACACTGTTACAACAACAACCTTCTGTGCTACTTCGACTGACAACAAGTTTTGATATAACCTTCTTCCCTTGAGTCCCTTCTACCAAGCCCCTTCAACCCCAACGAAAACATAATTTATAATAATTTGTGATCTATTATGGCCTAAGGAGTGCATGTAATTTTTGATATCAAGCCAAATCCCACACCCACCCAAGCAGAATATTACCACAGTTTTACTGTTGGTTAAGCAGAAGTTCCTTTACATAGGATATTTGTATGTCCGAAAGAATATAAAATTTTATCATCCAACTTCGATCTATTTATAGTCTGGCTGTAGAAACATATGTTTTAAAGAACACACATAGGATTTTTCACACATCAAATGTATTTGTCTTCTAGTCCCGAACTTTGAAAAGATAATAGCGTCTTAGAATGGTAAGCCGTCTGCAACATTTTATGTACGTAGGAGCTTAGAGGGAATCCAAAATAGAGTTAACATGACAGGTATGTAAAGCGAGCTCATTCTGCTAGTAGGATATAACATAGTACGCAAAATAATGTAAACTTATAAGAAATAGTTGTCATAAATTATTGTATAAGTTTAAGTGAGTATGTTTGCATGTAAATCAATATATGTAACTTCCAGTAAGGATTGCCCTCTTATCTCGCGTATATATTTTCCACCAACACAGACACCTCTATTTGAACATATACGAGTGCATAATTTTCTCTGCGAATGAAATAACAGTAAGTAAATTCACAGCAAAAGTAAATATATACACATACATTCAAAGACACAAATCGCATTCTCAATCACAGAAACACACCAACATTCAGATAGATGTTCATTCGTACCAATACGAATAAAAAGCTGCTGATATTGATGTTGTTTTTGCTTTTGCTTTGGCCTTATTGTACATAAGTGCATGCATATATGTAGGTACGAATAAACGACAAATACAAAGACAGCCTCAGCCAGACTGCGAGCCAACACAGCACAGTCTGTGTTGGATAGATGCGAGCAAATGTTATTTAAGTCTTTTAAAGTGCCTCGCGCAAATCACTTCGTACTTGCCATTCTTAGAGTGAAGACAACAAACTAGAAATCAAGAAAAAGGAAAATATTGCTTTTTATTTTCTCAATGAAAGTGTCTAAACAAAAAATTTGTTCAAATATAAAATAAAAACTTCTTAAGAAGAAAATTGTAATAATCAGTGTGCAAAAGAAACCAATAAATATTTATTTTATAAAAAAACCAAAGACACTCTTGGTGCAATATAACAATGAAATTTATATAATATTGTTCCGTTTAGAGGAAGATATTTAACAACAACAACATTTATTACAAGTGCATTCCACTAAAAAAAACAATAAACGTATTGAACGCTTGACTCCAACACAATGTTTGTGCCAAAAGTTATTATCATCTTTGGCCTCTATTGCCTTCCCTTGTTGTATTTCAATATTTTTGTGGAAACAGCCGATGATGGTGCCATCCACACTGCACCGGTCGATGGCAATAATCGTAAACAAATATTGGCCATGTTTAATTTGACTGAAGATCAAATGAGTCGTATCTATGCCGGTATAAATGCAAAAAAAGAGGAAGCTGAGGCCAATGGCAGTGTTTATTTTAAAAATATCAAAGATTTCCGGTAAGTTAAATGAAATATTTGTAAGCTATTCTGAAGGGATGTATAGTGTATTTCTTGTATCGTCTTTAAGTCCTGGGCGGAACGTTTAAGAACTTGTTTTTATGTCAGAAAACCACACACAAATAGATTTGTTTGAAATTGTGCATGAGAAACTTCAAATTTGTATCCAAAGATGGAAGACTGTTGACTAATTTGAGACTTTTTCCTATTCCATCTACAGACAATTTTTTGCATCACGTGGTGACTTGCCCATATACTAAAATCTGCACTTCCATTGGCTAAAGACAAATCGCTCAGGAAATTAAACACAACCAGGAAAATAGGATTAAATTTTATTTTTCATATGTAATTTAGTTAGAAATGTTTGAATTATCAAAGTGTTTTTTTTATGAAATAAAATGGGGTCATACAAATTATTAAAATGTTGTGTATTTTGTTCATTACTTTTTATAGCCTCAGCCACTTTAGATAATTTGTTGTCGAGACATGCAGTCTGTGAGGCTGGTTAACCCATAGCTATCGTAATATTTCTTCCATGTGGGAATATATCTGCCACTTCTTTGAGTACCCCCACCGTGGGAACGTCTATACTTCCTGAGATAATGACCCAAAAGCTTTAAAAATTCCCGCCCTCACAAAAGTCCAAAATTTTTGCTTGACTGCAGTTTAAGGGATTTTGAGCATTGTTTTGAAAATTTCACATAAGTTAGTCCTTAAAACCCTACTCTTAGGTGCAGTTTAAGTGATTTTCGAGTATCGTTTGGTTGTGAAATATTTATCGAATATAATCCTTATGGTTCTGATTATAATGACATAATATATTTCGTGGACAAATCCATATGCCTGAAATAATGGGCCAAAAGCTCTAAAAAACTCGCCCTTACAAAAATTCGAAAATTTGATTAAGGGTCGAGGCGAGTGGCCTTTTTTGTACTCAAAAAGTAGTCATAACCTCTTAATAGCTGTTTAAGTGTCGATCGAATAAAGTTCTAAACATTTATTAGGGGTCCTGATTACAATGATATAATTTTTTCTCTATGCTTTCTGTTGCCCATCTAAAATGACTAGTGGGCACCATAGTATGAAGGGTATATTAAGTTGGTTTTTCCGTTTGCAACGCATTGGAATAATCACTTGAGAACCTATAAAGTATATATATTCTTGATCAGGGTAAAATTCTGACACGACCTATGCATGTCTGTCTGTCCGTCCCTCAGTTGTAATCACTCTAGCGTCCACAATAATTGAGATAGAACGCTAAAATTTTGCACCCGAGTGTCTTTTTTCCATGGCAAGTCAAGTTCAAAGATGGGCTATATAGGTGCACGTTTTGGTATAGCCCCTATATAACGCTATCACCCAATTTAAGGTATTTTGAGGATTTTATCTACATATTTTGGCCAACCTAGCTAAAATTTGTGGACTACAAACTTCTTCACTAAAAATTGTCAATTTAGGTCCACGCTTTGGTATAGCCCCCATATAACGGTACCTCCTGTTGTTTTTTTTTTTTTTTTTTTGCAAGTCCTTATTTAATGTTATACTGGTTCGAAAGTTCCAAAATGTCCCACGGTGACCAATTAAATGGGTGCAGGGGAAGAAACTATCAGAAGGGAGCGACTTCCAAACTTATATCAATACCCAGATGGGTTATGGCTCGATTCTCTCAGATATCTCATTAACAAAAATTCAACATATTTGTGCTTAAATCCACTTTAAGGCCACTTCTCAAATGGCTATGAATTTATGCTCCAAAATTTCCCGATATTTAGGATCATTCCCTTATACACCTCACACGGTACTCTTGAAGCTAATTTAAATGGAAGGTGCTTGCACCTGGGAAGTTTTTGCAGATTCTGAAACTACAATGTTTATAGATGAGAAAAATCAAAAAACAAAAAAATCGCCGGAGCGCTTTTTAAATAAATCGCGATTCAAGTTAACATTTTTTGGGGGTTGTTTAGGTTTTTGCGATTTTGCTTGGAAACCGCAAGTCCTATCAAAATGTGACTAAAAAAATGTTGTAGCTATCAAAAGCTATCTACAAGATTGACCCTTATGTTATTCTCGTCGGTTTTACCGTTTTTGAGATATAGAAGTTGAAATTGGGACAATCCAAACAAAAAAACCTAAAAATGTAAACTGAGCTTCTTTATCTCAAAAAAGGTACAAGCTGGGAACAAATCATAAACGTCAATCCCCTAGAGAAATTTCACAGCTACAACATTTTCTTTTCCCATTCCGATAGGACTTGTGGTTTCCAAGCAAAATCGTGAAAACCTAAAAAACACCTACAAATGTGAATATTGACCGCGATTTATTTAAAAATGCCTACAGCGATTTTTTCTTGTTTTTAGATTTTTTCATCTATGAACATTGCTCTTTCAGAATTCACAAAAACGTCCCCTGTGTAAGCGTTTTTCATTAAAAGTTAGTTACGGCGCACCCTTTATGCCATTGTTTTATAAGGGGGCGATACAGTCAGTGCATTGTCCCAATTTGCACTTCTATATATCAAAAATGGTAAAACCTATGTAAATATGGCAAAGGTCACTCTTGTAGAGAATTTTGGTAGCTACAATATTTTCTTTAGTCACATTTTGATACGACTTTCGGTTTCCAAGCAAAATCGCAAAAACCTACGCAACCCCTAAAAATGTCAACTTGAATCGCGATTTATTTAAAAAGCGATGAGGCGATTTTTTTTGGTTTTTGATTTTTCTCATCTATAAACATTGTAGTTTCAGAATCTGCAAAAACTTCCCAGGTGCAAGCACCTTCCAGGAAGACGTTGATCTATACCGACAAATTTCAGGTGCAGAGTTTTATACCCCCAACGAAGACTAAATACCAAAGTTCAGTCAGCTCGGTGGTATATTGAGACAACATCCTCCAAAATACCGAAAATCGGGAGGTACTGCTTTCTGGGGACTATATGAAGGCCTGGACCTATACCGACAAATTTCACGTGGATAATTTTATATCCCCAACGAAAACTAAATTCCAAATTTCAGCCAATTCGGAGTCATATTAAGGCCGCCACAACCTTCAAAATACCACAAATCGGAAAGTTGCGTTCTATGGGGACTATATGAAGACCTGAACCTATACCGAAAAATTTCAGATGGAAAGTTTTATACCCCCATCGAAGAGTTAATACCAAATTTCAGCCATTTCGACGTGGGATATTAAGGCTAAAGCCTTAAAAATACCGAAAATCGAGAGGTACCGTTAAATGGGGGTTATATGACGACGTGGACCTATACCGACAAAATTCAGGTGGAAAATTTAACACCCCTAACGAAACCTAAATACCACCTTTCAGCCCTTTCGGTGGGATATTGAGGCTTAAACCTTAAAAATACCGAAAATCGGGAGGTACCGTTAAATGGGGGCTTTATGACGACGTGGACCTATACCGACAAATTTCAGGTGGAAAATTTTATACCCGCAACGAACACTAACTAATAAATTTCAGCCCTTTCGGAGAGATATTGAGGTCACAACATTCAAACTACCGAAAATCGGGAGCTACCGTTCTATGGGGGCTATATCAAAACGTGGACCGATATAGCCCATTTTCAATACCAAACATCCTAGGGGTAATAGAACCTTCTATATTAAAATATAAAGCTATATCTTAAAAATTGAAATCTGTATCTTGATTTTAACAGACAGACATACAGACCTATGTATATGGCTATTTCGACGAATATTTCGATGTGTTACAAACGGAATGGCAGATTTAATTATGCTCTCCATATTATGGTGGAGGGCATAAAAAGCCCCAACAGAAAATTAGTCCCTATAAAATATTCAGTGTGTGTTCGCAAAATTACGTTTGAGCCCAAATGTATCTCTCGATTTGGGATGCATTTTCAAAATTATGCATTATTGCCCCAAAAAATATTTTTTCTATAACATTTGGGGTGTAAATGAAACAAGACATTTGGGGTGTCATGTCAATAATGGGGTTTAAAGATATTCATTGCATTTGTGCCCTAAATGTGGGAAGAAATGCTCTAAAGGAAAACCCAATCACAATCTATTTAATTTTCCATTTTCTTGTGGTGAAGCCAAATTGGCCCTAACCGCTGAAGGAACAAATTTAAAACAAAAAACAAGTAAGAGAGGGCTATAGTCGGACTGGTCCGACTATGTTATATCCTGCACATTTTCTCCTGGGCAATAGTTTTCTACTGAATTTATTTTATATGACTATAAATACACAGCACGCAAATTTCAAAAATTCACAAATTTTCACACCAAATTTTTTGTCCAATAAACCCGCTAAATATTATAGGATCACCTTCTTACAAGCAAGCTTCTTCTTTGACATAAACTCAAACCTTAATTCAATTTTCGCACCAATCAAACTATTATTGCGACCTTCCGAGCAGCTACAAAATCGGATAAAAAATTTGTTTTTGGTCCTTTACACCTTCTCAATATTTCACGATCATCACCAACAACAATAAGTGTCTATTCTGGTCGGTGCCCGACCTCCATACAAAATTTTGTGATGATTGGTCCATATATGTCATGTTTGATTAAAAATTTTAACACATCTTAAAATCGCTTTATCTCGTCAGGATATGAATTTTGGTATACCACAAGAAGGAATATTTCGCGGTGTTATATGAATTTTCGGAAAACCAAACTTATAATAACTTTCCACATTATGGTATTGGGTATAAAAAAACGAAAATAGGCTCCAATAGTGCCTGTTTTGGTTATATAATACCAAATTATATTAGTGATATAAATTTTTAAGGAAAAAATATATCATTCAGAAAAAAACTCTTTCCCATAAAGACTTCCTCATATCGATGACATGTAACCTTCTCCAAGTTCCGCTTATAGAGGCGGTAAAACAATTGTTAAGTTTGCAAGAATTCAACTTTCTGCAAATTATGCGTTTAGTGGAATGATACGGAAACATTCAAATTGAAAATGTAACGAATTTTCATTCATGTTTTTCAAAATATACAATGAAATGTGAAAAATATTAGTTTCTTTTTCAATAATTTATAGGTATTTCCTTGTTTTGTTTACAAATAACGGTGACACTAACGTTACAAACAAAAACAAATTTCTATGTGGTTGTTTTTGAGTTATATTTGTTATAGTATTCACTTTACAAAAGTATATATGGGCTGAAAGAGGATACACTTAGGCATCATTCTGTGAAGACGAAACCTTATTCCAAGCTGTTTCCTAAAAGTTCTAGTACACTAAATTTGGAATTTCAATAAAATTTTGTAACTGATGAAAAATAAAATATCTCACTTCGTGTAAATGCTACGGCAACGGTTCTTATAGGCTACAATCCTACCACCTAACAAAAAAACAATGAATACAATATCTGTTATAGTTTCCGAGATATAGCGATTTCTTTCTCCAGAAAAATGCGAAAATGACGTATTTTCTAAAATTGGGAAACAATTTTCGTCACCTTCCAATATTTTGAACTAATTTTTTGGTTTCCTTAGTTTCAATACATTCACCATCGAATCGCCAATGGAAATTGACAATTGGTGACGACAAAAAATTGGGGTTTTTACCAGAAAAAAATCGATTCCTGAACCATTGTGCGCCGTTCTTATATGTTTTCTGCCCCATACTTCCCTCGATAATGGCCGAAAGCTCAAAAATACACGAAGAATTGTTTTATTTATTATCTTTTGGTTATGCTAAAGATAGCTTGTTTCAATTAACTTGTAATAAGTTATTCAGTTCTTCAAATGCTTGCTGCGTATAGTTTTCTTTAAATTTTTTATATATAATTCTTATAAGTTATTTTTACATATTTAAGGCATTTAGCTAGACAAACTTAATATCTACTTCCTTATTTAAGAAAATTGCAATTCAGTGACATTTGATCAGCTTGAAAAGTAAATACATTAGCGACCAGTATTAGTCACAAGCAGCCAACAATGGAATATTAGTTTTTTGACAAAAAAGAAAAAAACAACAACAAGAACAATAGTTAAAATAAACCATGAGTCATATTGGCAAGACCACATCAAACGTTGCGAACTTTGAAATCTTTGTGAATTGTCCCACATGGATTTGTTTATATTTCTTCCCACTTTGATGGTCTTAAGAACATTTGATTATTTAAGCAAGTGCAGCAAACATTTAAACATAGAAACAGACATTCAATATTAAAGCGTTATATTAAAGTCAACAAATTGTAATAATTACATCCTACATTGCTACCGATGTTGTAACTTTGCCAGCGATTAAATTTGTTGTGTACTTTAAAACAAAATACTTCAAAAAATAACAATGACCTCACACATTTCCCTATTAGTGGCCACAAACCTCATTGGTAGATATTTATTTAAATTTTATTTAAATGTTGCAGTTACTTAAATCTGTAATCTGCAACAAACATTAAACATATGGCTTTCATATTTAAAATATGAGTATTACAGATTTATTGTCTAACCATTGTACATATTTGTTGTTGAATATAATTCTGTTTATTCTCACACGTTTTCCTCATCTCGTTTTCATTTGGATATTCTCTTTTTTGTTTATATCAACAAATAATGTTTATTTTTTCAAGGTTGCATTGATTTTCTTTTTAAAGAGTTTTCTTATTTTTATTCACCTCTCAATGCACTTTTCCATGTTTATAAATTTGAATAAGGTTAAACACCTTGCGTTGAGAAAATCCATACACATAACACTTGGTGCTAGGGGAAAGTTACGCAAGAGAAAATAGAAAATTTAAACAAGTAAGAACGGGTTTAACTTGTTATACACTTATATACGAGTGGTATTTAAGTAAAATGTAACAATTAGTTTCTTTCGTTTATGAAGAAGAATTAATATCAAATTTTAGCAATTTCAGTAAAACAATGTATCTAAGCTTTAAAATACCGAAATTCGGGAGGTACCGTTCTATGGGGGCTATATCAGAACTTCGATACCAACAAATTTCTGGCGTAAAGTTTTTATATTCAAAGAAGATTAAATACCAAATTTCCGATATATCAGTAAGATAATGTGGTTAAAACCTAAAAAATACCGTAAATCAAGAGGTACGCTTCTATGGGGATATAGGAAGACGTGGATCTATACTGATAATTCTTTACTGGAAAATTTTATAACCCCATTAAAGACTAAATAACATATTTCAGTCATTTCGGTGGGATATTGATGTCACATCTTTCACAATTACGAAAATCGGGAGTTACCGTTCTATGGGGGCTTTATCGAAACGCGGACCTGTAACGACGAAATTGAAGCGGAAAGGGTTTACTTCTAACGTAGACTAAATATCAAGTCTTAGCCATTTCGGTGGGTTGTTGTGGCCACAACCTCCAAAATACCGAAAATCGGGAGGTACCGTTTTATGGGGACTATATGAAGGCGTGGACCTATACCGTCAAATTTCATGTGGAAAGTTTTATACCTCAAATGAGGACTAAATACCAAATTTCAGCAATTTCGGAGGAATATTGAGGCCACAACCTTCAAAATACCGCAAGTCGGGAGGTACCGTTTTTTGGACCCATAACAAAAAAAATCTGAGGAGACATTTTATACCCCCAACGAAGGCTAATATCAGCCATTTCGGTGCGATAATGGAGCTAAAACCTTCAAAATACCGAAAATCGGGAGGTACCGTTCTATGGGGACTGTATTAAGGCATGGACCGACCTATCCTCCCAACAACTATATGTACTGCTGTTTGGGAATAATCAGGTATCGCTGAGCTGGTAAGCGTGGATACAACCCCATTTCATTGTCCTCTTACGCTTGGATGGGTGAATGGTATTGACACCAGCAGGTTTGCCGCTGGTGTAACCAATTAATTTTCATCTTTTACCTTGGTGATGCCAAGCAATACCTTCAATCAACGTTTTGTCGCACTCTATCAGAAGTTTTGTTCGTTTTGCACTATTTCGCGGAACGTGCAACAGGAAAGTCGAAAAGTCATCACCCTAACAAATATTTCGTAAGTACGAGCTTATCAGTTGTTGTTGTAGCAACGCAAGTATGTTCGTTCGTTTGTATTATTTCAGTTATCAGGTTCTGGTTCATATGTATCCAGACTCAAAAATTCAGCAGCCTGAACTGGTTACGTCCATAAAGAATCAGGAGACAGTTGAGTGGGGTTAGCTGGGCAGCTAAACAAATGCAGCGTGTCGTGTGGTCCCAATCCACACGTTGGACATGAATCATCATCGTGACATCAATACGGGCACAATGCGAATAAAGGGGACTGCATTGTCCGGATCTTAACTGGGCCAAAAACACTCCTGTTTGCCTTGGCAGTTGGCGTTCTTCCGCTGCGATGGATTAGGGGTGGTCTCCAAGTACGGCATTTACACTGTATCTCCGTACTGGCTGCGCGACCGCATCAGTGTAAATGCTATCCAAGACTGCCTAATAATCTCGTTGATCTAGAGAACCTCCTTTGAACCTCCCTCCCTAGGTCCTGAAGATCTCTCCTGACGTGCCTGGGTGGGAGAAGTCTGTCCATTAAATCATGACAGGGATGCTCACGGCGGTAGCACCCAAGGTACTGCATCGACAACATCCTGTGTCATGAGGAGGCACCCTGTAACAATACTCAGGGCGGCATTCTGTCAGGTTTGAATATTCTTTCACTGCGTAGCGCTAATATTTGCATACCACACTGGCGCCGCATAGCTTATCACAGACCGGCCTATTGCTATGTAAGAGATCAACAAGGCTTCTTTATCAGCACCCAAAGTGCTGCCGGCCAGCGGCTAGGGGACATTGTTCTTATTTCTCATCTTATCCCATATAGCTATGACTTACGCGGACGACTTAAGCATGCTATCGAACGTTACACCCAATCATCCGTATACATTCCGATCTCTATACCGTCTGTAGGGTGTGGAATTTCAGAAAGGTAGAGGTTAAACAGTTCCGGATATAGCATACCGCCTGTTTCGTCCAATAGGTTTTCGACTTCTTGTTTCTGAATTCCACAAACGACTGGCGTCCGCACATATTGTTGATTATCCAAACGTTTCAAAAATGACAGGAGAGTGGTATTCTCTATGTCCTCGAACAGCTTGGCATGGTTGACGGTATCAAAGGCCTTAGGTAGGTCAAGTGCCACCTTAACTGTTAGGTCGCTCGGCCTATTCTGGCTCAGTCCTCTATTGATATGTTTGGATATGGCGTCTAATGCTGTTGTAGTACTGTGCATTTTCCGGAATCCATGTTGATGTTGGGCAACTGGAAAACGGCTTTTCATCATGGGGAGGAGTGGTACCTCTTGAATTTTTGCTACAGGCGACAGTAGTGAAATTGCCCTGTACGAATCACCTCTGCTGGCATCCTTGCCAGGCTTCAGTAGAGTGACCATCCTGCCAACTTTTCAGACTTTTGATACAAACGAATGGCTAACGATAGGTTGAGGACACTTACGCACTACCATTAATATTCCGTGTGGACCCAACGTTTTGGATGATTTGGCGTTTCGTATGACTTTTGCAATATCTCTCATCGTAAATTGTGGTGGTAGATTCTCGGCTGGGAGGGTTCATTTTATGCAACGTAGCACACTCCTCTCCACCCTTCACTCTCAGGTGTTCTATCCTTGCTTGTGGGCTTTTTTTCGCCTACTAGCCTATTGACTTCAAGAGTAAGTTCTCTAACTCTTGGGTCTTCAGGGTTCGTAAAACGAAGCTCATCACGCTCATTACATAGTCCCGTCGTCTCTGCTGGAAAACTTGGTATGATTTCGGGTATTTCACCAGCACGTATGTAGCGGCTGCTGCGGTGTTGATGTCCCGAAAAGTTGTCTCAGCTACCCGAGGATCAGAGGGAATCGGCTGCTCTCTGAAGCGGTGATTGGTAAATTCTCTGAACCCTTACCAATCAGCTTTCTCATGGTGAGCTTACCAATAATTTTAGTTGGTGCCAGAAAGGGGTTTTGAGCTTCTTTCAAAACGATCTGGACATGTCCTTAAACTACACTTTTGTGAAAATTCTCGTAATTTTGTGTGGAAGGTATTCGAAGGAGTGGATCGATATAGTTCATTTTCAAACCTAATCTCTGTCTGTGAGAAATACTACGAGTTGCGAAGTTTGAACCAAATTTGTTGATCAGTTCGATCAGTTGATTGTACGTTAACTGCGCACCAGCCAGGCAGACGAACGAACGGGGCTAATTATACTCTTATTTTTCTAAAATATACTTAGAATCCAAAACCATTGTTACGATGTGACATATATGTATTTAATTGTTAGCCTAAGAGCTGACACGGTACTCTTGAACCCAATTTAAATGGAAGGTCCTTACATCTGAGAAGTTTTTGCGAATTCTGAAACTACAATGTTCATAGATGAGAAAAAAAATCGCCGGAGCGCTTTTTGAATAAATCGCGATTCAAGTTGGCATTTTTAAGGGTTTTTAGGTTTTTACGATTTTGCTTGAAAACCGCAAGTTCTATCGAATTGGGACTAAAGTAACTGTTGTAGCTGTGAAAATTCTCTACCAGATTGACTTTTATAATATCTTCGTAGTTTTTAACGTTATTGATATATAGACGTTCAAATAAGGACAATGGATTGATTGTATCGGCTCCTTATAAAAAATTTCATGTCTGCAATTTCTCAACTTAAACTTATATACATATCTCAAAAATGGTTAAACCTAGGAAAATATCAATTAGCCAATCTGGTACAGAATTATCACTGCTATAACATTTTCTTAAGTCACATTTCGATAGAACTTGCGGTTTCCAAGCCAAATCGTGAAAACCTAAAAAATGTCAATTTGAATCGCGATTTATTTAAAAAGCGCTGCGGCAATTTTTTTATTTATTTTTTACTTACCGCATCCTAGTTTTCTTTCTGCTAATGCCACCAGAGATACTGCGACGAAGTAGGTTCCGAAACCAGTAGAGTATGCGTAGCAAAGTTCTATATAATTCTCTAGAGGCAGATACAAAGCGTCAAATCTGTTGCCAATGATAAAACGCCATTGTCGTGGTTTCAATCTATCAACATTTTTGTTATTGTGAATAAATTATATTAAAACGTAAATAAACATTTTGACATGTTGAAGAATTTTCGGCCAAAATAGAGATGTTGTTGTGCTATTTACGTGATCTGGTAAATATATCTTGCTGTAGTCTTACAATCTTATAGAAATTTGTTAATCTATCTGATATTAAATTAAATATAGATGTACTACCATTTGGGTTCTCAGGTTCCTGAAAGATAATTTAACATTTTAAAATTTCCAGGAAACCATTTCTGATCATCTATCATTCTCCGAAAACTGCATTTTCTTACAAAGCAATGATTTGTACCACAAATTATAAAAAAAACTACATTAACATTTTATTTAAAATATTTATTTAATCGTTTCTATATCCTTCAAGTAGACACTTAAATTTGCCATTTAACTTAAGTAGACTCATTTGTATATAACACGCCGCCAACCTTCTTCTTCATCTTCTTCTTATCGAATAGAAAACAAAACCAGAAATGTCATGCTGTCTGGAAATAAAACTCAGACATGTTTGAAGCTAAATATTCTGTTTGATCCTTTTCGACGGCTATAACACATAAAGGAACAACAACAACAACGACGACGACTCACAATCAAAGAATTCTTAATGTGGTCTGCTACCAACAATAATAAAAAGTGCTAATAAAGAAATCTAAACTCTTTTATGCCATAGATGCCGCCACAAGTATACCCTATGACGCCATATCAAACTCAGTCTGGAGATGTTGTTTTAATTTGTTGTTGGGTTCTGTATGGTTTGTTCATTGCAAAAAAGTTACCTTAAAAATGATAGCAACAAACATATTTTCTAGACTTAATTAAAGCTGTAGATTTTAAAGTTCCGTTGCATTATTGTGGTAGTGGTGGTGTTTGCTGGTCAATTGTTTAAAAATAACAAAAACGAGCTTAAACGTCTATGGCCCAGACCGGCAAACAATTGGCCAACACGGTAAAGACACACAAAAATAAATAAATAGCCGACATAAACTACAAGGAATAAACATTAAACTCTATTAACACACATATGATTGTGTGTTTGTTTGTCTCTATGTGTGTGCAGTGTGCTCTAGTGTGTTTATTAAACGTTTTGTGCATAGCAACGACCTACAAAAAGTTCATTAACGGAGATACCTAGACATGGCCCAGACATCTGGCAGACAATGCATAGACAGGCTAGACTAGACCGACTTTAAATAACAACCACATCATAAACACACATACACATGTATGTTTATAAACTGTTTAACATGGGCCAACAGAAATACACTGAAAAACACATGCACGCACACACACACACATTAAAATAACAGACATTTATGCAAAACTTGCAGTTTACCGGCAAACGGCTAAAGTTCCACCAAAATAAATAACTTTTGAGACTTTAAGACGGCACTTTTGTTGATGTTAAAGTACGACTGTGAACAAAATGCAATGACTTTGCGGTTGTTATAACCTTCGAACAGTGGAAAAAAGAAGATTTCACACTCACATTCAGTGGGGAGAGGCCAAACATATTGATATCGGAAACAAACGTATGGCTATTGTGAATAACGAAGTCCAAAATATAGGGAGACACTTAAACGAAGATATGTATTATAAACACAAAGGAAGCAGCAATGACACTACCCAGCAAAAATACTCATTACAAATTGGCCTACTTTCTCATTATTTTAACATGGGCATGTCATAGGGAGTAAGTACTTATTTTTTGGCACTTAAAAGTAAATAAATAAATACTTAAATAAGTAGTTACGACTTGAAGTAACCGGGAGTAACTACTTATTTATCTACTTTTTAGTGGTCAAAAAGTAAGTACTTAATCCCTATGACACGCCCATGTTAAAATAATGAGAAAGTAGGCCAATTTGTAATGAGTATTTTTGCTGGGTAGTTGATTTGACAAAACAAATTGGTTAATTTTTCCGGCAAGATGCCACTTTCGAAAAAATCAGTAAAGCTGAAAACACATCCAACGTTTGGGTAAAGTTTTGTGTCGTTTTGGCAGTTTTTACACTGTGGGGCATGATGCCGAAAAATTCAAATTCATTTGAAATATATGCCGGCAAACAGATCAACGCTGGACTTTGGTGTCGGCGTCGCCCTGTTGTTGTTGTTTTTTCTCTACGCCCACACACAAAAACACGATTACAATAATAATTTGGCGACATTTTTTCCAGAGCAAAGTGCGGCACATTTGCCCTCCTCCTGGTGAAAGACTTGCTACAATCCGGATAAAAGCTACATTTTTCAACATAAGCTATATGAGCGCAAGCTCATAATTTCGTAAACTGCAGATTTACTGCGAGCAACGTCTTACCTGGATACAAACTAAATTATCAAATTATTAAAGGCCAAACGTAGTGCCTCTGCATCATACGGACAATATAAGGAATCCTCAACAAGATCATTCTCAAGGTTTTGTGCTCTGTCCACAAAATTCAAAGCCTCCCTCATAAGAAACTTGTCGATTCGTTCAATATTCGCTCCATCATAAGTTGCCATACATGACCGACTTTTATACAATCCATCGCATTGAATTGTTGCCTTTAGACCTAAGCAGTAGTTTAGTATCGATCTTTCCCATCTACTAAGTCTTTCCATTTGGCACGAAGATATAAGAAAACAGACCGGAAAAGCAGAGGAGGCAATGGGTCTGATCACCTGTTTGTAGATCAAGAGCTCTATTACATTAGAGAGCCCACCATTATGCCGTAGTACACCTTGATAGGCATAATAAACTCGTTTGGCTCTTTCAAGGCTAAAATCTACGTGCCTTATAAACTCGAATTTTTTGCAGAAAACTACTCCTGAGTACTTGATTTTATCTTTGAGTTGGATAACCTCACCACCAACCAACTTTTAGAATCGGGTAGAAAGACCTAAAATTCGGAAAAAAAAGACCTTCGGTTTGCTTATGAACACGATATCTGAACATTTGCCCAAGTTCACCTTGGGGGCCACCTAGAAAAATATCTATGTAAGTCTTCAAGCCAAACGTTAATACCCTAGACAGACGGCAGCGTTAATTTGCATTAACTGCCTTAATACAAATTAATTCGTGCATTATCCACATCCTTAATGCACAAAATCAAACAGAATTTAAAGGGCATTTAGGTATTTCAATATGGCAATACCGTAGTGGAGAGCCCATATTCATATGAGGGAGAGAGCATATTCATGCTCTGAGACACAAGGAAAACAAAAAAAATACAGTGCAAACAGCAATCAGCTGTTTCGTAAATGCAGAAACTGTCGTCTGTCAGGGTAAAATTAAATGCACATCATAATGCAAATTAACGCTGCCGTCTGTCTAGAGTAGAAGGCGAGAAGCCACAGTCTTTGCTATTGGGCCAGACATCGCCAGTATCACATCGTCAGCATACATGAGTAGCAGCCCTCTTTGAGGAGGTTCAGGCATGTCACTCACAAAAATATTGTAAAATATGGGACCCAGAAGAGAGTCCTGGGGAACTGCAGCTCGAACAGGTCTTTCAGTGGAGAGACAGTCTCCTACGTTAACTTTAAAGTTTCTGCCCTTGAGAAAGCTAGCCACCAATCTTCATGTCTGGATATCAAAACCAAATTGATTAAACTTAGATAAGATCCCGTCATGCCACACTGAGTCGAAGGCCTTTTCGAAGTCAAGCCCAACAGCTATAGTCCCAAATCTCCGATCAAACACCTTGATCACAAAAGAGGAAAAGACCGTAAGGGCATGGACTAGCATTCGTTTGTCTTCAACAATTTTTTAAGGCGTTTGAGAATGAAAGATTCGTAAAGTTTCCCAAAAGCTGAAAGCATGGAAATGGGACGATAGCTACCACAATCCCTAGATAGTGAATGGTTGAATAAAATAGTAAGGAAACCAAATAATTCTGATCCCGCCTCTTTCATTGCTATGTCTGGTATCCTGTCTAAATCACTAGACTTTTTGGCGCATCTGCTTGCAAGAGCCTCCCTTACACAGTTGGTTAGAACATATCCGGCTTGATTCCATCTATCGATATCAACTGCCGAACCATCAACCGTAAAGGAGCTTCAGAACGTTTCCAAGGGAGACCGATAATCCATTCCCTCCACAGCCCTGGAAACAGAACCGTGGAAAGAATTTCCAATCGCTCCATCAGCCGACTCAAAGGCGTTCTGCAATTGATCAGCTAGAGCTTCAGCTTTAGCAGTGTCATCAACGATGTGTGTACCTTCTGAGTCGATTAGCTCACCAACTGGGTCCCTGGAGGACACCCCTGCTGCAGCCTTGACCTTAGCGAAAGCTCTGTAATCTACTCTTATACCCTCCAAGAAGTTTTGGAAACGTTCATGCTCGAAAATGCAAATCGAATCACTTATAATGTGATCAAGGTTCCTTATATCCGCTTTAAGAGTGTTAACTCGCGAGGGATCATTGGTTCTGGGCATAGCGCGGCAGATTCGCCTCCGCTCTCGAATAAATCCGATAACCCTTGGGGGAAGCTCACCTAGGGCCATGTATTTAATTCTTTGCTTTAGAACTGAGGAGTCGATAGCATTTCTAAATACAGAGTCTAAATTAATAACAGTTGAGTCTATCTCTTCAAGTGAAACATTTCTGTCTACTGGCAGACAAATTTCTGAGAGTCCCTGCCTTATTTTGCCCTGAAAGCGAACTAAATTCATGTTATCGAAATTAAGGAAGGCATTTGTTTCCCTCTCTCTAAAGCCACCCATGTCGAGGACTATCTCCAGAGCTCTGTGGTCTGATTCGAAGTCCAGGGCTGCAACCGCGTTGCTACCTCCAACAAAAGGTAGACATGGGGTCCGCAGGAGTACGTCAATAAACGAACCCAATGTATCATTGGGCCGTGTGGGACAGACAGAAGAAAGTATAACAAGATTTGGGCAATCCGTTAAATACGTTGCTAGTGCTCTACTTGTTTCTACTTCCACCCCATGATGGGTGTTTGGCGTTGAGATCTCCTCCTATAGGAACTTCGCCCCTTAACTTTAGATTAAATAAGGATTGAAGATCTGACTATTAGCAAGACGACAATATAAGGCTGCAAGGAAAACAGCGGACCCATCTTCCCTTGAAATTTTGACAACACAGGATTCCACCGAACCAGTGGTGATGGAAAGTGGCATTTGAAACCACCTAAACTGAATCTATTCGACGGCTGAAGCTTATGTTCAGCCACGAGAACCACATCAGTAGTGCGATTCTCTAACGCATTTTTTGAGTTACCGACAAATGTCGGTAAAATTACAATGCTTGTAATTTCGGTAATTAACGAGGTTTTTCGTTAAGTTAGCGACGAATAAAAATCAGTCGTAAAGTTCTACCGATAGCATGAGTGTTGTCAACTTTTATTTGAACTTTTCATTCATAATTTTGCGTTTTAATTTTACCGATTTTTGTCGGTAACTCAACAAATGTGTTAGAGAATCGCACTACTGGTTGTCTTTATTTTATGAAGTTCTTAAAATAGTGTCTCTTGATTAGTCTAGAGTGTTCACGTTTAAAAAATAACTTTAAAATTGGACATCGCCAGCCATACACAGGACCCATGTAAACAATGCCGCATCAAAACCAGCATTATTTTTTATTTCTGTGAAAATCGGCGCAAAATTTTCCACTTTCTCACATTTTTTATCGAAATCTGAACCAAAGTACTGCGCAATATTGCTAGCACTTGCTTCGGCATTTATTCTACTTGTGGCAGAAGAAGGTGCTCGGAAGTTAGTACCGGTCGTATTGGTTCTGGGGGCGGAAGTATTTCCCATTGCAGCAGAATACGATACTCCAGAGCGTACCACGGCCAAACGCTGGAAACGGGCCTCAGCCCACTGAAGACAAAGACAAACAGACCAAAGACATATTTTGCGAACGATTAGAAGAAACATATTACCGTTGCCCTGACCATGACATTAAAATTATTCTAGGCGATTTTATGGCGAAATTGGAAAGGAGAATATCTTTGGCCCAACATCGAGAAATTCGGTCTCCACAGTGAAACATCTGACGCTGGAATAAGGCCGATGGACTTCGCAGCGGCAAAAAAAACATGATAGTTAGCAGTATCAGATTTAAGCATATCGATATTCATAAGGGCACCTGGCTGTTTCCAGATCAAAGAAAACGAAATCAAATTGGTCACGTTGTGATAGATGGAAGACATTCATCGAGCGTGTTAGATGTACGATCGTTCCGAGGAGTAAACATACGAAAGTTAGACATCGATAATCTGCAATCACAACAGAAAAGGGAAACGTCTTTTCCACAGAAAAAAAAGAAAAAGCGGGAGTGTGAGGTGTACAGGAACCTGAATGAAGCCCGAAAATTCTACTAAAAAGTGAAAGATCAAACTGATGGCTTTGGTAAAGGCAGCAAGGTAATTAAGTAGCAGATAGTGTGCGCAAGACATAGAAACAGAGTTTATTTTTTCAAATTGATGGTATCCATAGTAGCGAATGTTTGAAGATAAGTACAAGTTTTGCTGGTTTTTGTAGTGCGGGAACCCTTTACTACCACATATTCTACCAAGTAGCATATTGCAGGTTCTAGAACACAACTATTATTTATTTATGAGAAACTCCAACATAACCATCACGATATTCGAGACATAATCAAGTCACACTTTGGGTAGCATTTAAAGTAAAACTAAAGAATTCACAGCAATTATTGTAGACAGTCTGTCGTCAGTCAGTCTGTCTGTCAATGGCCAATGAACGTCAACAATCACCAGCAAATACTCGTATTGTTGTTATTGTTTTTAACTTATGTATGAAATTGTTGACAAAACAAATTTGTTGTGCTTGACGGCAGGCTACTCGCGACATGGGGGCAACTTCAACGGCGAGCAACAACATATCGCTAAGTTTGAATTACGTCTGCATGTTATCGTACCAGTGCTGATGTTTGTCGTCTATAGTCTTGAATGAAATTGCACCAAATCATATCACAGACACCTGCACCACCATCACCACCACCACTTCCCCTCCAGACAGTCTACACAACACACAACATTTAGTTGAGAACATAGAGGCCTATATGTCGATGTCTGTCTACGATAGCGTCTGAGTAAATTGATAATGTTAAATTATGCTGGCAAGTGTTGAGTATCAAACATTTGATCGCACTTAGACAGTTTAACAACAATGTTGCATACTATTTGGCATAACATTCATTCAGATTTTTCATACCTATATGTACACTATGTTGGTTATAGATGGCATATGCATGTAGACAATTAAATCATCAAAAGTTCTTTTGCAACGTATATATGTATGTCTTACATACATACGTACGTTGCAGAATAACTTTTTTGACTGTAGACCAGAGAGTATCGAAGGCCGTTAGACCCTAAAAGTTTCCATCATAGTAGATTTAAGATCAGTTATACTTAAATATGTATATCACAATTATATGCAATATTAGAATTGTGTCTTATAATATACACATACATATGTATTGTATGTGACTGATTTCCTTGGGTAGGCAGACAATCTCATCTCATAGTGCATTTGAATAATGCAATTGTTGTCTCCGTTTGAATATGCAAACAATTGCATGTCTGAACTTTAGGCATCGTATTGTGTTTGTATGCAGTCACTTCCACAGATATTTTTTATTAAACACTTTTAAGTGATAATTTGACACAGACATGAAGTAAATTCATAAAAATAAAAGTGTTTGTTGTAAAACCAGACACACAAATGAATTTTGTAGACATTTAAATTGATTAATATTGAAATAAAAAAACAGTATGTCAAAATATGGGAAATATACAAACCTAAAGAGTTTTGAACAGCCTAATATAATAATAAGTAAAAACAAGTACAAAAGTGTCAGTCGGCTTTGCCGACAGATATATACCCTCAGCCAATATGAAGCGAAACTTTCACCTCCTAACAGATCGATTGTATTTAAGGTCTCTTCAGAATTTTGTGGCCCTTTTTGGACATTTGAACTTGCCGACAAAAATGTGGATTAGGAATTAACTGCACTAAGACACAAATGTTGAACTTTTGTAGGACAGGCACCCTTAGGGAGGACCGATATGAGCCATTTTAGAAGTTAATTTAAGTTTGGATATAATATGACGAAGACCAAATGTTGGACCAAATCGGTTGAACAGTTCGACCGCCACATATGGTGACATAGGTGTTTTTTACACCTTTCGAGCTGTTTTCCTAAGAAATATCGACTTGCCCTGAAAAAAACTTTTACCGTCGTAATGGAGGTAGCGAATGCAAATCGCTTCAACAAAAATCAAAGTGATTCGAGAGCAGGTCTTAAAGTGAACTTATCCGAAATTTTGTGTGAGAGGTACCAGAAGGAGTAGACAAATATAGTCCATATTCGAACCTGATCTATATCTGGAAGATATATTAGGCTGTGCAAATTATAGATTACATCGGTCACTCCCTTCAAGAGTTATCGTGCGCATATTTTTTCCGAAGATTTTTGAATTTTTGTGAGGGAGGTACCTGAAGGAGTGGACCGACATGGTTTATCTTCGAACTTAAACTATGT
The DNA here is from genome assembly GCF_047663935.1 of Musca autumnalis. NCBI lineage: Eukaryota > Metazoa > Arthropoda > Insecta > Diptera > Muscidae > Musca > Musca autumnalis. Next base: position 39,879,777 of record NW_027412088.1, on the reverse strand, counting down.
TTGGACAAAATATTGCGAAGGCCAAATTTTGGACCGAATTGGAATTGAAGATCCGTTCGAGATTTATCTTGCGCTCCAACCACTACACACGGTGTCATAGGGTTTTTTTTTTGCACCTTTCAGGCTATTTTCTCAGGAAGTATGGACTTGCCCCTTATAAAACTTGTACCATGGGGGACAGCGAATACAAGTTGCTACAACAAAAATCAAAGCGATTCGAGAGCAGGTCCGAAGGAGTGGACCGATTGAGTCCGTATTTAAACTTCATCTAAGTCTGGTAGAACTTCCACGATGTACAAAGTGTGGGCCAAATCGGTTACTCCCTTCAAGAGTTATCATGCGCACAAATTTTTCGAACATTTTCGAACTTTTGTGGGGGAGGTACCGGAAGGAGTGGACCGATATAACCCATCTTTGAACTTAAACTAAGTTTGGGCAAAATATTACGAAAGCCAAATCTTGAACCGAATCGGTTGCTCCGTTCGAGAGTTATCGTGCGCACCAGTCAGCCAGCCAGACAGACTGACGGACATGGCTAAATCAACTCCAAATTGTCTGAAACACATTTCGTCCAAACATACTTGGGGTCTAAAACCATTATTTCGATGAGGCACATTTTGCCCGTATGAAAGTGTATATACCCTCGTTAGCATAAATGCTGAGGGTATAACAAGCAAAAAGTCGTTAAGTTCGGCCGGACCGAACTTTTTATACCCATACACCATAAAATGTTCTTAACTAAAATGGAATAGTTATTTCCATTCCTGTCCACAATCATAGGTGAAAAAGTTCTGACAGAAATTATTGCCAAAATCCTCAAAGTACCGAAAATCGGGAGATACCGTCATATAGGGTCTGTTCCAAAACGTGGACCGATATTGACAACTTTTGGTGGAGAAGTGTTGTGACCAATAGGAACTTCAAATGTCAAGTTCGGTCAAGAAATTAAGCCGTAATTCTAAAAATACCGAAAATTGAGAGGCATACTTGGTTGTGGCCCATACCAAAAATGGGAACCATATTGAAAATGTTTAGTGAAAACTTTTTGAGATCATTAGGAATCTCAAATGTTTAATCTCGGGTAGTTCCGTCAAACAATGTAGCTAAAACCCTCCAACTACCGAAAATCGGGAGGTGTTGTTAACAGGGATTTAAGTTGGTGGAAATTTTTGGTAGGGAACCAAAACATGGATTTATGTTGGTGGAGATTTTTGGTAGGGAACTTTCGTCACCACTGATAACCTCAAATTGGGCAATTACAGCAGTTCGGTTAAAAATTTTAGCTAAAATTCTCAAAATATCGAAAATCGGGATGTATGCTTAAATGAGGCCCATACCAAAAAATGGAACTAATTAAAACTTTTTTAGTGACAACGTTTTGTGACCACTGGGAATCTCAAATCTCAAATATCGGGTAGTTCTGTCAAAAATGTAGCTAAAACCCTCAAAATACAGACAATCGGGAGGTACCGTTATATGACGTCTATACCAAAACATGCACCTATATTGGTCATTGGGACCCTCAAATGTCAAATTAAAGCTAATTCGGTCAAAAAATGTAGTTAAAAGCGTCAGAATACTTTAAATCGGGAGGTACCGTTATATGGGGCCTATTTCAAAACGTGGACCTATATCCACCATTTTTGGTACAGAAGTTTTTTGATCTCTTGAAACTCCAAGTGCCAAATGCTGGCGGAAAATATAGCTAAAATCCTCAAAATACCTTAAATAGGGAGGTACCGCTTTATCAGGGCTATAGCTAAACGTGGACATATCGCTTAACTTTTGAAGATAGTTGAGAAGTTTGGCAGGACTGTTGAAAATGTGTCGTGCGACATCTGCCAGCATGCGGTACAAGGCTGGCAGATGTAATGCGACACAGTACTCTTCTCTTCGTCCTGTCATTCCCGGGGTTCTCGAAACACTGTCGATTAAAATAACTATACCAAAACGTGGACCCATCTCCACCATTTTTGGCGCTGAAGTTTTTTACCCCTTGAAACTCCAACTGCTAAATTGGAGCCAATTTGGGCGGAAAATGTTGCTAAAATCCGCAAAATGCCTTAAATCGGGAGGTACCGCTTTATGGGGTCTATAGCAAAACGTGGACCTATCTCTTAATTTTTGAAGATAGTTGAGTAAGTTTGGCCGGGCTGTTGAAAATGTGTCGTACGGCCCTCTATCGCATGCTGGCAGATCTAATGCAACACAGTACTCTTCTCTTTGTCCTGTCATTCCCAGGATGCTCGACAAATTGTCGATTAAAATAACTTGCGCCCCTTCCTCATATCCGTCAGCGTAACGTCACCAAACGTGATTGAGGTCCTACCTTATTTCTAGGTTTCGAAATTTACTTGCCCAGCATTTACTAATTCCGGCAACTTCTCAGATGATGTAGCCACTTGTGTTTACTGACCGACCACAATAACTACGATTGGCTCGACGAAGTCCATTACGCCCATTTGCTAGTCTTGCCCCCTCTGGTGGGTAATTTGGTCTCACTTCGTCTATTCGACCAGCGACTGCAGCTGTGATGATGTCCCGGAACATCCTTTCTGCTTCCCGAACCATAGATGGGTTGGGCAGTTCTCTGAGCCGATGATTGGTGAACTCTCTGAAACTAGGACAATTAGTTTTCACATGATTGGTAAAAGCGATGACGGCTTTCACATGTTGTGAAGTCGGTTGGTTATAAGGATGATCTAACCGAAAGGTGCCACAATAGTCATGTCTGGCGAACCGTGTCATTCTCCGCTAATACTAGTAGGGGCGTCCTTATTGACCGTACCAAACATGCAGTGATCATTGTGCTCAGCCAGTACTATAACATTTTAGTCATTAATTTAAACATAATGCTTCTAAACGTTGGCTGATATTTGGCCTATTTATCGAATACATCTTAAGCAATTCTACATCGGTAGTTCCGCACCTGACTCATACCCCCATACATTCTTTCTCGATCTTTTCTCGACCTTACATCGGAGTCCATTGCAATTAAATTGCAAAAATTATGATGGACGACTACAAAGGAACGCCTAAGATGCACCCGCTCCCGGCATCTATTGCATCTCACGAAGTTTTAGAGTGGTGGATGTAGGAGCCAACTTGGTACTGTGGCAAATCCCCGAGCACATATTGGTTCTGGTCTTTCCTCCAAAAGAATCCGGATCAGGCATTCCTGAATATGCTGTTTCCAACACCAAAACACTATAAAATTGAAACGTATGTACCCTGAGGTGACAGCCGCTGGCCTCGAAGAACCGGGTGCCGTCCAAGACTCGATTAAAGGTCCTAAAATTATACTTTTTGTTGTCTATAGAGACTAATTTCCTGTCGCCTTTATATGTTGAACCCACTCGTCTAGAGAGACTATTTTATTTTTCAGGCTTCTATAAAGACCCTTTTCCAGTCTTCCACAGAGACAACCATAGGTACAACTTTTCAGTATACCCTAGAGACAGCGTTTTAGTCATCTGTATACTCTCTTGTCCAAACTTCTATATAGACTCCTTTCCAGACACTATGGAGATTCTAATCAAGTTTCAATCGTCTATGGAGGCTTTCTGCCGAGCGATTTAAGTTGACATTTTTAAAGGTTGTTTATGTTTTCGCGATTTTGTTTAGAAACCGCAAGTCCCATCAAAATGGGACTAAAGAAAATATTGTAGCTATGAAAATTCTCTACAAGATCGATCTTTACGGTACTTTCGTAGTTTTTACCATTTTTGAGATATAGAAGTTCAAATTGGGACAATGCACTGACTGTATCGGCCCCTTATAAAACAATGTCATGTAGGGTGCGCCTTAACTAACTTTTGATGAAAACCGCTTGCACAGGGAAAGTTTTTGTGAATTCTGAAACAGCAGTGTTCATAGATGAGAAAAACCCAAAAACAAGAAAAAATCGCTGTACGGATTTTTAAATAAATCGCGGTCAAAATTCACATTTTTAGGTGTTTTTTAGGTTTTCACGATTTTTCTTGGAAACCGCAAGTCCAATCGAAATGGAGCTAAAGAAAATGTTGTAGCTGTGAAAATTCTCTAGAGGATTGACGTTTATCATTTGTTTCCAGCATGTACCATTTTTGAGATAAAGAGGCTCAGTTTACATTTTTAGGTTTTTTTGTTAGGGTTTCGCGATTTTGCTTGAATACGGTAAGTATTATCGACATGGGACCTGAGAAAATCTTAAAGCTGTGAAAATTCTCTACAAGACTGGCTTAAGTAACTTATCCTAAGTTGTAACATTTTTTAGATATATAAGTTTAAGTTGGGAATTTGCGGTTATGACATTGTTTTATAAGGGGCGATACAGAATTGAATTGAATTGTTCCAATCTGAACTTCTATATCTCAAAAACGGTAAAACCGACGAGAATATCATACAAGTCAATCTTGTAGAGAATTTTCATAGCTACAACATTTGTTTTAGTCCCATTTTGATAGGAATTGCGGTTTCTAAGCAAAATCGCGAAAACCTAAACAACCCCTATAAATGTCAACTTCAATCGCGATTTTTTTAAAAAGCGCTCCGGCGATTTTTTTTGTTTTTTGATTGTTCTCATCTATAAACATTGTAGTTTCAGAATCCGCAAAAACTTCCGAGGTGTAAGCACCTTCCATTTAAAATTGTTTCAAGAGCACCGTGAGAATCATTTTCAGTATTTTTTAATCGTTAAAGTCTCCATTTCAGTGTCGTCTTTAAAGCCTCAATGTCAGTCATACTCTTCAGGTGTCTAGAGAGCCATAATTAAAGTCGTTATAAGACCTACATTTCAGTCATCTATCTAGGCTCAATTGCAGTCGTTTATGGAGCCTAAATTATCTACAGAGGATCCTCAGTTGTCTGCAGAGCCTCCATTTAAGTCATCTATAAGACTCCATTCCAGTCGCTTATAATTCCTCTATTTCAAACATCTACATAGCATACACTTCTATCTTCTGCAGAGCATCTACTTCAGTCATCAGTAGAGCCACCATCTCAGTCTTTTTACACGGACACATTTTCCGTCATTTTTCGTCTGTAAGCCCTCAAATTAAGTCAACTGCAAAAGCCTAAATTTCGGGTTTTTACAAAGCCGCCATTTCTGTCGTCTATAAAGTCTCCATTTCAGTCGTCTCGTACAAATCATCGATTCCTGTCCTCTATAAAGCCTCAATTTCTTACATGTTAACTATAACCAGACTAAAAGCCAAACGCTTAAAAACTGCTTCCATTCAATCAACTTCAGTCTTCTGCAACATTGTCTAAAATCACCCATTCAGATTAATGTTTAGCTATTTCCCGTTGAAGGTCTACCTACGTTTGTGCTATAATCAATTAATTTGTTCATATCATTAAATGAATGACCAGCAATTAACACTGTCTGGGCCACTACTACGACAACAACTATCACATCTGTGGCTGCAAAGCATACCTGATTCTAGCTAGTCAGCCAGACAAACGGTAGGCTAGACAGGAAACATGATTTAGTGACATTGCGTGTGAAGCTAATAACGCACCTCAAACCAGACTGTCTGCCAAGTGGCAGACAGGCTATACCACAGACACCGGCCGGACGATATTGGTTGGTGGTGAGTCAAAAATCTCAAAACCAAATCTCAGACAGTCAGTCATTCGTTAAGCTGAACTCTAAACAAAAAAACACCACACTTTGGTTTGGTCTGGTATTTTTGCAAAAAAACAAAAAAACGCATAGCTTAAGGGGTGCAAGCAACATTGCGCATGTTTAGAGGGCTCGTCTAGCCAATTGCAACAACAAGTGCTGTTGTTGTACGACTGGTTGCTTGCTTGTGTCTGTTGTGGTTGTCGAGAGTTAGTTATGTTGTTGCCAGACACATTATAAAGTAGCAGTTGCAACAACTACAACCGCCACCGCCACCAGACAGTCAGACAGACACATTTGATACTCCTCTGTCTCGAGCACGCTCATGTTTTCTGTTTGGTGGTTTTGATAGCTTCAGGTTGTCTTGTGGTATTTACATTTTGTATGTTACTTGCTGCTCTACTACAATGTTGCTGTTGCCTTGTAAAGGTTGCAGACAGATCAGTGGCACACAACAGCAATAACAATAACAACAGGAACAACATGAGACATACATTAAGGTATAGGCCAATTAACAAGAAATCAATACTTGTGGCTTAACTAGTCTGCAGTAGTTTGAAAAACAAAAACATGCATTGTATGGTGGGTGAATCATCAACATTCTCATTCCTTGGATCCCTCCCCGGATTGCCACAATTTCTATTCGATATCAATTCCTATGAAATTTAGCAAAAAATTCTTGGAACAAAGACTAAAATACACTTTATTTGAAATGAGATATCATTCACACACACACACACACACATATACACACACAAGTTTTTATACCTCCTCCATAACATGTAGGGTATAATTAGATTTGTCATTCCGTTTGTAACACATCGAAATATTCGTTGGAGACCCTATAAAGTACATATATTCTTGATCCGCATAAAACTCTAAGTCGAAATAGCTATGTCCCTCTGTCCGTCCGTCTGTTGAAATCAAGATACAGCTCACAATTTTTAAGATAGAACTTTCTAATTTGGTGTAGGATAATACCAAATAATAATAAAAAACACTCCTAGGATGTTTGGTATTGAAAATAGGCTATATCGGTCCACGTTTTGTGCTTTAAATGGAAGGTGCTTACACCTGGGACATTTTTGCGGATTTTTGAAGATTCTGAAGCTCATAGATGAGAAAAATCAAAAAACAACAAAATCGCCGGAGCGCTTTTTAAATAAATGGCGATTCAAGTTGACATTTTTATGGGCTTTTTAAGGTTTCACGATTTTGCTTGGAAACTGCAAGTCCTATCGAAATATGACTAAAGAAAATGTTGTAGCTATGAAAATTATCTACAAGAGTGACCTTCACGATGATTTCGTAAGTTTTACCGTTATTGAGATATAGAAGTTCAAATTGGGACAATGCATTGGCTGTATCGCCTCCTTATAAAACAATGTCATGACTGCAATTTTCCAACTTAAACTCATATATATCGAAAATGGTACAACCTAGGAAAAAATTATGAAAGACAATTTTGTAGAATTTTTTCACAGCTAAAAGATTCTCTCTAGTCCCATTTCGATAAGACTTACCGGTTTCAAGCAAATCGTGAAAACGTTACAAAAACGCTAAAAATGTGCCATGAACATCTAACTATCTCAAAAAATGGTAAAATCTAGAAATAAATTTCTAGAGAATTGACCGTTGTGAATCCTCTAGAAATTTTTTCACAGCTACAACAATTTCTTTAGCCACATTTCGAAGGACTTGCGGTTTCCAAGCAAAATTGCGAAAACCTAAAATAAACCTAAAAATGTGAATTTTGACTGCGATTTATTTATAAATCCCTCCACCGATTTTTTCATATTTTTGGATTTTTCTCACCTATGAACATTGCTGTTTCAAAATCCGCAAAAACTTCCCATGTGTAAGCGGGTTTCTCTTAAAGTTAGTTAAGGTGCACCATGTATGACATTGTTTTATAAGCGATACAGTCAATGCATTGTCCCAATTTGAACTTCTATATATCAATAACGGTAAAATCTACGAAATTACCATAATGGTCAATCTTGTAGAGAATTTTCATCGCTACAACATTTTCTTTAATGTCATTACGATAGGACTTGTGGTTTCCATGCAAAATCGTGAAAACCCCTAAAAATGTCAAATGGAACCGTGATTTATTTGAAAAGCGGTCCGGTGATTTTTTTTTTTTTTTGGATTTTTCTCATCTTTGAGCAATGTAGTTTCAGAATCCGCAAAAACTTCCCAGGTGTAAGCACCTTCCATTTAAAGTTGCTTCAAGAGCACCGTGCGGTACCTCCCGATTTTCGATATTTCAAAGGTTGTGGCCTCAATATCCCCCAGAAGTGGCTGAAATTTGGTATATAGTCTTTTTTGGGTGTACACAACTTTCCGCTTGAAACTTGTCAGTATACCTCCACGTCTTCATATAGACCTCATAGAACGGTACCTCCTGATTTTCGGTATATCCACCGAAATGGTTGAACTTTGGTATTATGTCTTCTTTGGGAGTACAAAACTTTCCATATGAAATTTGTCGGTATAGGTTTATGCCTTCATATAGCCCCCATCGAACAGTACTTCCCGATTTTCGATATTTTAAGGTTTTGGCCTCAATATCCTACCGAAATTGCTGCAATTTGGTATTTAGTCTTCGTTGGGGGCATAAAACTTTCCACCAGAAATTAATCGGTATAGGTCCACGTCTTCAAATAGCCCCTATAGAACGGTACCTCCCGATTTTCGGTATTTTCAATGTTTTAGCCTCAATATACCACTAAAATGACTGGAATTTCGGGTATGAAGCCTTCCACCTGAAATTTGTTGGTATAGGTCAAGATCTTAATATAACACCCATAGAACGGTACCTCCTGAATTTTGGTTTTTTGATGGTTGTGACCTCAATATTCCTCTGAAATGGCTGAAGTTTGATATTTAGTCTTCGTTGGGGGTATAAAACTTTCCCCCTTAAATTTGTCGGTATCGGTCAAAGTCTTAATACAGCCCACATAGAGCGGTACTTCCCGATTTTCGGTATTTTGAAGGTTGAGGTCAAAAATGGCACCGAGATGGCTGAAATTTGATATTTAGTCATCGTTGGGGCTATAAAACATTCCGCCTGAAAATTGTCGGTATATGTAGGTCTACGCGGCACCTCCCGATTTTCGGTATTTTGAAGTCTGTGGCCTCAATATTCCACTAAAATGGGTAAAATTTGGTATTAAGTCGTCGTTGTGGGTATAAAACTTTCCACCTGAAATTTGTTGGTATAAGTCCACGCTTTCATATTGCCCCATAGAACGGTACCTCACGATTTTCGGCATTTTGAAGGTTGTGGCCTCATTATGCTACCGAAATGGCTGAAATTGATATTTAGTCTTTGCAGCGGGTATACAACCGGGTGACGTAGGGGATGGAAGATACCAAGGAATGGTCCTGACCGGCTTTAACATGGCAAAGCCCAGGATTTATCTTGGTCCCTCTTTCATCTCAAGTGGACACTGACCTCCCCGTGGTGTCACCTGGGGAACTGCCTTTAACAGCCGTTAAAGGTAGTGAGCTAACATGTGCCGCGTTAAAAACTTGGGTTTGGACGTCGGGTTAGTAACCCTCCCATAGAAAAAACAGCCTACTATAAAAAAAAACGAAAGAAAAGAAAAACAAACCCCTCTAAAGTTTACGAACCCCGCAAACGTTTTAAGGACCATGATCTGCGAATCTGCACCTGGAATGTTCGCAATCTTTATAGAGAAGGTACAGTTTACGCATTGGCAGGTGTACTTGAAAAGTACAAGGCCGACATTACCGCCATACAGAAAATACGATGGATTGGGAAAGGCGTCACAACAACATCTAAAGGCGACGCACTGTATTATAGCTGCCATGACACAAAGCATGAGTTTGGTTGCGGATTTGTAGTTGGTCGGAGGTTAAAACATCTGGTCTCCAGCCTCACCCCAGTGAATAAAACACTCGCTGCAATTCGATTAAAATCTAAATTCTTCAACATCAGCTTTATTTGCGCTCATGCTCCCACTGAAGACAAGCACGAACAGACCAAAGATATACATATTTTACGAGCGCTTAGAAGACACTTATGACCGTTGCCCTGCCCATGACATTAAAATTATACTAGGCGATTTTAATGCCAAAATTGGAAAGGAGAATATCTTTGGCCCAACAGTCGGGAAATTCAGTCTCCACAGTGAAACAGCTGACAATGGTATGAGGCTGATAGATAGGTATTGAAGGTATACCACTCGGCCAAGATGAGGTAAAGACAGCAATAAACCGGCTGAAGAATAATAAGGCAGCAGGTGCTGATGGCCTACCAGCCGAGCTGTTTAAAACCGGAGGCGACACGCTGATAAGGTGTATGCATCATCTAGTTAGCTCCATCTAGCAGGAAGAAAGCGTACCCGACGATTGGAACCTGAGCATCCTGTGTCCCGTCCATAAGAAGGGAGATAAGACTTTATGCTTCAACTATAGGGGCATTAGTCTTCTCCCTATCGCCTACAACATAGTGTCAGGGATATTGTGCGAACAACTAAAGCCAATGGTCAACGAAATAATTGGACCATACCAATACGGCTTTAGACCTGGCAAGTCCACCATTGACCAGATATTTACCCTGCGCCAAATCCTGGAGAAGACCCAAGAGATGCAGATCGACACCTACCACGTTTTTGTCGATTATAAAGCAGCCTTCGACAGCCCGCTACGTTCAAAGGTATTCCAAGCCATGTCTGAATTTGGTATCCCCGCAAAGCTCATTCGGCTTTGTAAAATGACTCTAACTGACACAAGATCTTCAGTTAAAATAGGAAAGAACCTCTCCGAACAGGTTTGTACCAAAAGAGGTTTCAGGCAAGGAGACAGCCTTTCGTGTGATCTTTTCACCATCCTGCTGGAAAAGGTTATATGAGAGGCAAACGTCAAAGTGACACAATCTACACCAATAGCCACATGTTACTTGCTTATGCTGATGATATAGACATCATGGGACGATCAGTATAGGAAGTAACCGATACCTTTATGAAGGTCGAAGGAGAATCTGCTAAAGTGGGCCTGGCGGTAAACGGCGAGAAGACCAAGTTGATGGTGCCGACGCGCAATGCGTCCAATTTTGAGGTAGTAAAAGACTTTGTATACCTCGGCACCGCCGTAAACACAACAAACGACATCAGTTGTGAAATAAAAAGAAGGATTGTATTGGCCAACAGATGCTACTTTGGCTTAAGTAAAGCCACAACTCGTCAAACAAAAATAACGCTTTACAAAACACTGATACTACCCGTGTTGATATATGGTTCCGAAGCCTGGGTACTTGCGCAATCAGATTAGGCAGTGCTTGACGTGTTTGAGAGAAAAATTCTTCGAAAGATCTACGAACCAATCTGCGTTGACGGTGAATATCGATTTCGTATGAACCACGAGCTGTATCTGCTATACAACGACATCAATATAGTTAATCGTATCGAAATGCAGCGATTGCGTTGGCTAGGCCATATAATCAGAATGAGCGATGATGAACCCGCTAAAAAAGTGTATACATACGTATAAAAGTAATAGATGGCGCAAACAAGTGGATGAAGAGATGACAAGGCGCGGTATTCCACAAAGCGAAGCACTAAACGGAGAGAATTGGAGATATTTTCTTAGTTCGGTCTATGGAACAAATGTTCTGTAATGGGCCAGCTAAGTAAGTAAGTAAGCGGGTATACAACATTCCACCCGAAATTTGTCGGTATAGTTCCGCGTCTTCATATAGCCCCCATAGAACGGTACCTCCCTATTTTCGGTATTTTGACAGTTGTGGCCTCAAGTTTCCACCGAAATGGCTGAAATTTGAAATTTAGACTTCATTGGGGCTATAAAACTTTCCACCAGAAATGTGTGGGTATATGTCCACGCCTTCGTATAGCCCTCATAGAACGGTACTTCCCGATTTTCGGTATTTTAAAGGTTGTGGCCCCAACAAACCACAAAAATGGCTGCAATTTGGTATTTAGTTAGTCTACGTTGGAGGTAAAAAATTTACCGACTGAAATTAGTCTCGATATGTTCGTTTCTATATAGCCCCCATAGAACGGTACCTCCCGATTTTCGTAAGGTTGTGACTCAGTATCCCACAGAAATGACTGAAATTAGTTATTTAGTCTTCCATGGGGTTAGGTCCACGTCTTCCTATATCCCCCACAGAAGCGTAAATCTTGGTTTTCGGTATTTTGAAGGTTTTAGCCAAATTGTTTTGCAGAAATATCTGAAGTCTCCCTTGTCCCGTATGGGATGTTTGTGGAACAATTATTATATATCTGAAATTTGGTAAACTAATTTTTCCATTTTTCTTCAATACAACTTTTGGTGGAGGGTATAACAAGTTCGGACCGGTCGAACTTAACGCCCTTCTTAATTGTTGTATGTAAAATGATGTCTCCAATTTTTGCGGTCTTCTCCTTCTTCAAAGTGAATTTGGTTTCAATTTAAGATTTGTTCTTGTTATCGTCATGGACGTTGATTTGGTCTCTGCTGGCCTGTTCTTGTTGCTGTTTTTTTTTTTTTTTTTTTTTTTTAACTTGAGACGTCAATGTTGGCGGCGTCTTATGTCTGTCTGACTCTCAGAGTATGTCTGGCCTGGTCTGATGCATTTTGTTGGTCTTTTGTGTCTGCATTTATTTGCTCTGCCGACAAACGTAGACTTGTGAGTATTTATATGCATATACGCTTATTAGATTGGAGCTATGTGAACAAAATGCAGTATCATGATGATGAAGTCTGTGGTAGGTTCGAGAAATTCGTCTAACTGAACTGAATTAACGTATACCTTTAGAAATTTTGAAAGGGAGACTTTATAGGGGAATGATTAGGAAGAGTCTTCAAAACGGAACATTATAGCAAAAGATAGAAGCTCAGTATGCCTGAACAACTTAAAAGTAGTTTGCACAGGACCTCCGCATAGACGATGGCAAATTACCCTTTAATGTTTTTTGAAGTTTACCTAAGCAACACTTAAAGGAGTTTCAATAAACTACTAAAAAAGTCCCTTCAGGCAACTAAAAATGAGTCCTTAATTCATTTAATATAACTTACAAGGACTATATAAATATGTCTAAGAGGGTACTTAGTTGGGAACCAAAAGAACAGAAAAAATATTAAACCCACTTTAATGTGTGGTCATACTGCGGCTAATGCAAGTATGTTTGAGGAAAGAGCCAAGATTATGATTACATTAAATCAGCAGTTATGTTGTCGAGACCGACATTCATGTGTTCTCTTGTTGTTGTTGTTTTTGCTACTCTTGTGTGTTGTGTTAATTTTAATTTTTTTTCTGAACCTCTCTGTGTATTTGTCTATGCCTCGATTGAAAAGAGTTGTTGATGTTGTTTTTGCATTGCGTTTTTCTTCTTGTTGTCGCTGTTGTTGTTGTCGTTGCTGGTTTAATTTTCTAGACATTGAGTGTTTGCTGTTTGTTTGTGTTTTGGTTTTGTTTTGATATGCCATACAAAACGTGGCTAGACAGTGTCTAGCCGGCTGTTACTGCAGCCTTTTTTTCCTTTGGTTCTTCAAACATTCAAGTCGGCTCAACAACAATTAAACAACAACAATAATAACAATTATGCAGTTAACCTGAGTAGCCCTTAAACCATATTCATCTGACACAAACACCCCGTCACACATTAATATTACATTAAAGCACTGAGCACGAAGCACTCCTTTACAGACTTACGACTATCGACATACACACACACCCACGTTTCTACTACAGTTAGTCCTTGATGCATTTGTAAATTATGTATTTTGTTCAGTAACTCATTACAAGTTTGTTGTTGTGTGAGATTTTGTTTTGCATGAATGAATAATTATTTTGAGCAACAGCAGCAGCAACAACATGAATGGCAACAACAGCAACCACCGGAGAAACAACAAAATTTACAATGAAATCGTAATGCAACAATACATAAATGCATCGTAAAAGTAGTACTCTCGTAAAAATGTGTAAAAAACAAACAAACAAACAAACTAAACCTACGTAACCGCCCACGTCGAGTAAAGTTTAATTCATAAAATTTATGAAAGAAGTTAAATCAGACCTCAAGAGCGGAATAAAAATATGATGGGAATTATCTACAGGTGTATGATAAGAAGACTTAATAGGCAAATAGACAGACGCCTGATAAGGAGTCTATATAAACGACTGCAAAGGTGTCTTTGTAGACGAAAGAAAAGGAGTTTCTATAGGCAACTAAAATGGAGTCTATGTTAACGACTAAAAAGAAGGATCTGTGGACAAGCGAACATAAATTCTATGGTATACCGGGAAGAAGTTCTTGAGAAAACTGAAAAAGAGTCTCTATAGACAAATGGAAAGGAGTCTCTATAGCACTGTTGGGCAGAAATGCTCGGCCTCATACACAAAAGTGTAAAAAATACATGAGTCTCTTGCACTTTGCCCACCATTGCTCTATAGGTATCTCTGTAGGAGAGTAAAATTGAGTATCTATATCTCTGTGGACGACTAAAAGGAATCTTTATAGACGACTCAAAACAGAAATGGAATGGAGTACTGAAAATGTGTCTCTATAGATGACTTAGAAGGAGTCTGATTCTGACTACATGCGCTTGATAATAATTAGGCGAGTAGAAGGAGACTCTATAGACAACTGAAAAAAATGACTATCGACGACTGAAAAAGAGTATCTATCGACTACTGAAAATGTCGTCTGTACACGACTGAAATGGATTCTCTACAAAATACTGAAACAACTATATAAACGACTTAAAAGAACTTTCTGTAGACGAAGAATTTTCTGTAACGCTTGAAGAGAACAATGAAGGGAAACTTTATCGCCGATTGCAGAAAGGCAGTCTATGTCGAGGACTATAGTAAAAGTTTCTTTATAGGCAACTGAAAGGATTCTTTTAATTATATCTATAGCCGAGAGAAATAATGGCTGTGGACCGCAAGAACGTTTAGACGAAATCCGAGTCAGGCAATTCGGAGTCAGTTTAGCCATGTCTGTCCGTCTGTTTATCTGTCGAAGGAATAAACCGATTTGATATCAACTTTGACCTATAAAGTCGCCATATATACAAAAGTCGACCTGAAGGGTAGCAATCTGTACAATTTTTTTATTTAACTTCGTCATCTTTATAAAATTTCACATATAACGTCATCAATTATCCAGAAGGTGGCATATAAGGTCGCCAAAAACAACTAAAATCAACTTATTAGGTAAAAATCTATACTGAAGTCGACCTATAAGGTCGTCGCCTATACAGAAGTCGATCTAAAAGGTCGCCATCTATACAGAAGTCTGCCTATAAGATCGCCATCTTCGCAGAAGTCGACCTATACGATCGCCATCTATGCAGAAGTCGACCTATAAGGTCGCCATCTATGCAAAAGTCGAACTATGAGGTCGCAATCTATATAGAAAGTTCGCCACCTATACAGAAGCCGACTTATAAGGTCGCCACCTATACATATAAGGTCGCCACCTATACAGAAGTCGACTTATAAGGGCGCTACCTATACAGAAGTAGACCTATAAGTCCCAATTTACATTAGGCGAGTTTACTTGCGGCAATTGTCAGTTTGATGGAGAGAGAGGTGAGGCATATGGCAACCCTTTGCCTCTCAGCCCCCTCTCTCACCTACAAACTGACAATTGCCGCAAGTAAACTCGCCTAATGTAAATTGGGAGTAAGGTCGCCACCTATACAGAAGTCGACCTATAAGGTCGTCATCTACACAGAAGTCGACTTATAAGGTCGCCATCTATACAGAAGTCGACTTATAAGGTTACCATCTATACAGAAGTCGACCTATAAGGTCGCCATCTATGCAGAAGACGACCTATAAGGTCGCCATCTATACTGGAGTAGCTATCTACCCTAAAGTTGACCTATAATGTCCACACATATACAGAAGTCGGCTTAAAAAGTCGCCATCTATACAGAAGTCGACCTATAAGGTCACCACCTATACAGAAGTCGACCTATAACTCGCCATCTACACAGAAGTCGACTTATAAGGTCGCCATCTATACAGAAATCGTCTTATAAGGTTGCCATCTATGCAGAAGTCGACCTATAAGGTCGCCATCTATGCAAAAGTCGAACTATGAGGTCGCAATCTATATAGAAAGTTCGCCACCTATACAGAAGTCGACTTATAAGGTCGCCACCGATACATATAAGGTCGCCACCTATACAGAAGTCGACTTATAAGGGCGCTACCTATACAGGAGCAGACCTATAAGGTCGCCACCTATACAAAAGTCGACCTATAAGGTCGCCATCTACACAGAAGTCGACTTATAAGGTCGCCATCTATACAGAAGTAGACCTATAAGGTCGCCACCTATACAGAAGTCGACCTATAAGGTCGCCATCTACACAGAAGTCGACTTATAAGGTCGCCATCTATACAGAAGTCGACTTATAAGGTTGCCATCTATACAGAAGTCGACCTATAAGGTCGCCATCTATGCAGAAGACGACCTATAAGGTCGCCATATATACAGAAGTCGATTTATTAAGTCGCCATCAATACAGAATTCGACCTATAAGGTCGCCATCTATACAGAAGGCAACCTATAAGGTCACCATATATGCAGAAGTCGACCTATAAGGTCACCATCTATGCAGAAGTCAACTTATAAGGTTGCCATCTATGCAGAAGACGACCTATAAGGTCGCCATCTATACTGGAGTCGCTATCTACCCTAAAGTTGACCTATAATGTCCACACATATACAGAAGTCGGCTTATAAAATCGCCATCTATACAGAAATCAAACTATAATATATAACCTATACAGAAGTGGACCTATAAGGTCGCCATCTATACAGAAATCGATTTATAAGTTCGCCGTCTACACAGAAGTCTATAAGTTCGCCATCTATACAGAAATCAAGCTATAAGGTCGCAACCTATACAGAAGTCGACCTATAAGGTCGCCATATATAAAGAACACGACCTATAAGGTCGCCATATATACTGGAGTCGACCTATAAGTTCGCCGTTTATACAGAAGTCGACCTATAAGTTTGCCATCTATACAGAAGTCGACATATAAGGTCGCCATCTATACAGAAGTCGAAGTATAAGGTCACCATCTATACAGGGGTCAACCTGGAAGGTCGCCATCTATACAGAAGTCGACTTATAAGGTCGCCATCTATACAAAAGTCGACCTATAAGGTCGTCATCCATGCAGAAGACGACCTATATGGTCGCCATCTATACTGGAGTCGACCTAGAAGTTCACCGTCTATACAGAAGTCGACCTATGAGGTCGCCATCTATACAGAAGTCGACCTATAAGGTCGCCAGCTATATAGAAGTCGACCTATAAGGTCGCCATCTATACAGAAGTCGACCTATAAGATCGCCATCTATACAGAAGTCGACCTATAAATCCGCCGTCTATACAGAAGTCGACCTATAAGATCGCCGTCTATACAGAAGTCGACCTATAAGGTCGCCATCTATACAGAAGTCGACCTATAAGGTCACCACCTATACAGAAGTCAACTTATAAGGATGCCATCTATACAGAAGTCGACCTATAAGGTCGCCAGCTATATAGAAGTCGACCTATAAGGTCGCCATCTATACAGAAGTCGACCTATAAGATCGCCATCTATACAGAAGTCGACCTATAAATCCGCCGTCTATACAGAAGTCGACCTATAAGATCGCCGTCTATACAGAAGTCGACCTATAAGGTCGCCATCTATACAGAAGCCGACCTATAAGGTCGCCATCTATACAGAAGTCGACCTATAAGGTCACCACCTATACAGAAGTCAACTTATAAGGATGCCATCTATACAGAAGTCGACCTATAAGGTCGCCATCTATACAGAAGTCGACCTATAAGGTCGCCATCTATACAAAAGTCGACCTATAAGGTCACCATCTATGCAGAAGACAACTTATAAGGTTGCCATCTACACAGAAGTCGGCCATATATTCTGGAATTGACCTATAAATTCGCCGTCTATAGAGAAGTCGACCTATAAGTTTGCCATCTATACAGAAGTCGACCTATCAGGTCGCCATCTATACAGAAATTTACCTATTAGGTCGCCATGTATACAGAAGTCGACCTATAAGGTCGCAATCCATACAGAAGTCAACCTATAAGGTCACCATCTATGCAAAAGTCAACTTATAAGGTTGCCATCTACACAGAAGTCGACCTATAAGGTCGCCATCTATACAAAAGTCGACCTATAAGGTGGCCATCTATACAAAAGTCGACCTATAAGGTCACCATCTATGCAGAAGACAACTTATAAGGTTGCCATCTACACAGAAGTCGGCCATATATTCTGGAATTGACCTATAAATTCGCCGTCTATAGAGAAGTCGACCTATAAGTTTGCCATGTATACAGAAGTCGACCTATCAGGTCGCCATCTATACAGAAATTTACCTATTAGGTCGCCATCTATACAGAAGTCGACCTATAAGGTCGCAATCTATACAGAAGTCGACCTATAAGGTCGCCATCTATACAAAAGTCGACCTATAAGGTGGCCATCTACGCAGAAGTCGACATATAAGGTCGCCATCTATACAGAAATCGATTATAAGTTCGCCATCTATACAGAAGTCGACCTATAAGTTCGCGATCTGTACAGAAGTCGACCTATAAGTTCGCCATATATACAGAAATCAAGCTATAAGGTCGCAACCTATACAGAAGTCGACCTATAAGGTCGTCATATATAGAGAATACGACCTATAAGGTCGCCATATATTCTGGAATTGACCTATAAATTCACCGTCTATAGAGAAGTCGACCTATAAGTTTGCCATCTATACAGAAGTCGACCTATAAGGTCGCCATCTATACAGAAATTTACCTATAAGGTCGCCATCTATACAGAAGTCTACTTATAAGGTCGCCACATATACCGAAGTTGATATATAAAGTCGTCATCTATACAGAAGTCGACCTAAAAGATCAGCATCTATACAGAAGTTGATCTATAAAATCGTCATCTATACAGAAGTCGATCTATAAGGACGCAACGAAGTCGGCCTATAAGGTCGCCATCTATACAGAAGTCGACCAATAAGGTTGCCATCTATACAGAAGTCGACCTACAAGTTCGCCATCAATACAAAAATCTATCTATAAGGTCGCCATCCATACAGAAGTCGACCTATAAGGTGGCCATCCATACAGAAGTCGGCCTTTAAGGTCGCCATCTATACAGAAGTCGACCTACAAGTTCGCCATCAATACAAAAATCGACCTATAAGGTCGCCATCTATACAGAAGTCGACCTATAAGGTCGCCATCTATACAGAAGTCGAATTATAAGGTCGCCATCTATACCGAAGTTGATATATAAAGTCGTCATCTATACAGAAGTCGACCTACAAGTTCGCCATCAATACAAAAATCTACCTATAAGTTAGCCATCCATACAGAAGTCGGCCTATGTGGTCGCCATCGACCTAAAAAATCAGCATCTATACAGAAGTCGATCTATAAGGACGCAACCTATACAGAAGTCGGAATATAAGGTCGCCATCTATACAGAAGTCGGCCTATAAGGTCGCCATCTATACAGAAGCCGACCTATAAGGTAGCTAAGTCGGCCAATAAGGTCGCCATCAGTACAAAAATCTACCTATAAGGTCGCCAAATATACAGAAGATGACCTATAAGGTCGCCATCTATACTGAAGTCGGCCTATAAGTTCGCCGTCTATACAGAAGTCGACCTATAAGGTCGCCATCTATACAGAAGCCGACCTATAAGGTCGCCATCTGTACAGAAATCGACCTATAAGGTCGCCATCTATACAGAAGTCGACCTACAAGTTCGCCATCACTACAAAGTCGCCAAATAAACAGAAGACGACCTATAAGGTCGCCATCCATACAGAAGTCGACCTATGAGGTCGCCATATATACAGAAGTCGACCTATAAAGACGCCATCCTTACAGAAGTCGACCTATAAGGTCGCCATATATTCAGAAGTCTATTCAGAAGTCGACTTATAAGGTCACCATCTATTCAGAAATCGACCATCTATACAGTTGTCGCCATCTTAAAAAATCTACCCATAAGTTTGCGATATACAACCAACATTTATGCCAGAAATAGCTCATAAAGAATCGAGCTGAACAATTTTATATGCAGCAAGTATCCACTTCTACCTGTAGCATGTTGGAAATGTAGGTTAGGTTTTGACAAAATTTCCCACTGAAGTTCTTATAATTTGACACATTTTCTTGAGCATTATAAAACACCCCGTTCGATTGGCATTTATGTACAGCTCGATTAGAAAAGTAGTCTGCTTTTCTTATGTAGAATCTGCAAATTATACTCTGCAAAACTTTAAGTATTTTTTATTAAATTAAGCTGTGTCGCCCAATTCTTATTATTAAAAATCTAATATTATTATTTCGTTTGTTTTCTGACATTTCAGCATTAATGATATCAAAAATCGCATTAGCAATGCCATACAGACAAAAAACTCCGAAGAAATTATCGAATCGCCGCTACATGAAATGGCTGCATATCCCACATGTAATTCGGAGACCACAGAAGCATCTTGGCTACACGATAATAATATCACCATACAATTTTCCAGTACTCTGTTTGAACAAAAAATGCAAAATTTAAATTTAGATTCAGCCATTCTAAGGCTTTTCAAAATCAATCCAAATGAAACACGTGATGAACAACAAATAGCTGCTGGTGGTACTAATGCTGGCAATGGTGATGATGACGACGACGACGATACCAGTAAACCCAAAAGATGTGCTGAACCAATTCTAGATGCTCAAATTCGTGTCACTGTCTCAATTGTCCAGCAAACGCGACGCAATAAACGTGGTGTGTATGGTAATTATTGGCCAATTTTAAAGGATGCGATTTTAATTAATTGCATTTCTTTTTCTTCTCTTGTTTGCTTTCTTGCTTGTTTTCTTAATCGCTTGTTTTGTTTTCTGTTTTTTTTTTTGTGTTCCCTCTCCGTTCTTGCTCTGTTTTCTTGCTTTGCGCTGCATTTCATTACAGAACGTAAGAAGCGTATCTGCAATACCATTATGATGAATGTTTCGACCACGGGCTGGGTGGAGATCGATATACGGCGTGCCATTTATATTTGGGAAAATGTTGGCAAACAAATTGAACAGAATCAACAATCGCGTCCTCCTGTCTTAGTGGGTTATCTAATGATTGAAGTTCACGATGAGGAGGAACAACCATTGAAGCCGGGTTTATTCTTTAAGCCACCAAGTTGCAATCAGGCAGGTAAGTGTGTTGTTTGCCAATAAGTAACTTTTATCACAACACCAAAGAAAAACAAAACAAAAACTATTGAAAATAGATCATTGATGGAAAGAAAGATTTAAGATTTTTGAAAAAGTTTTGGAAAATATGAAAATTATTAATGAACATAATATCAGCCATAACAAACGGCTAAAAAGAGTTTGGTATGTAGAAAAGAATAGACCTAAAGGCCTCGCCTAGTTGCCTTGCTTGCTTCTGATAAAAGAATAAAAAAGAAAAGGGCAACCCAGTTTGAAATTTGCTCCGGCTCCTTTATTCTTTTATTTTTATTATATCAAAAATGAAGCAGGAAAGCAAGGCAAACAGGCGTGGCAGCTTATGTACCCAGGCCTTTAAGACCGAGCCAATTTCGAACTATGTTGCCCTTTTCTCTTTTATTATTTTATCAGAAGCAAGCAAGGCAGGCGAGGCAGCTTATGTACTCAGCCCTTAAGGGTCTTCAAACAAAAGACTTAGGGGTCTTCTATGAGAAGACCTAAGGGTATTCAAAGAGAAGACCTAATAATCTTCTCTGAGAAGACGTAAGGATATTCTATGAGAGGACCTTACAGTCATCAATAAAAAGACCTAAAAGTAATCCATGAAGAGACCCTTGGCCTTGTTTTTAAACTGCTTAATTAGACCAAAATAGCATCTGTGGGCCAATACTATTTATTCCCCCAGCATTTATGCTAACGAGGGTATATATAAAATGTGCCTCATCGACCCCAAGTGTGTTTGGAAGAAATCCGTTTCAGACAATTTAAAGTCGATTTAGCAATGTCTGTCTAACTGGCTGGTCCAAAATTTGGCTTTCGTAATATTTTGTCCAAACTTAGTTTAAGTTAAGAAGATGAACCTTATCGGTCCACTGCCTCGGGTACTTCCCCCAAAAAAGTTCAATTTTTTCGCAAAAATTATGCATACGATAACTCTCGAAGGGACTCACTGATTTCGTCCATACTTTGCAAATCGTAATATTTTTACCAGACATAGATCAAGTTCGAATATGGACTATATCGGTCCAGTCCTTCGGGTGCCTCCCACACAAATTCTCGGGAAAATGCAGTTGAAGACCTCCTCTCGAATCGTCTTGATTTTTTGTTTTAACAACTTGTATTCGGCGCCCCCATTACGACGGTATAAGTTTTTCCAGAGGCAAGTCCATACTTCCTGAGAAAATGACCCGAACACTGTAAAAACCCACCAAAGCACCATGTGTAGTGGATGCAGCGCACGATAACTCTCCAACCAAACCAATTCGATCCAAAATTTGGCAGTCGTAATATTTCATGCAAACATAAATCAAGTTCTACGATGGGCCTTATCGCTCCACTCCTTGGGTTACCTCCCCCCTCGTAATCTTTCTACGAGACATAGATCAGGTTATAATATAGGCTATATATGTCAAATGCTTCGGGTACCCCCCACACAAAATTTCGTTTTGAGTTTTCTTGGAGCAGGTTGCACTCAAGGCCCCTTTTACGGGTACAAGTTTCTTAAATGACAAGTCTATACTCCTTGAGAAAATGACCCGAAATCTTTAAAAAAAAAACACTACAGCCAGCACTCGAACCGAATTCTGCGTTGATCCACACTTTGCATTTTCGTAATAATTCTTCGAATATTAGACAAAATTCGAAGGTGGTGCTTATGGGTCCACTTCTTCTGGTACCTCTTCCACAAAAGTTCCAAAATATTCACTAAATGATACGTGTAATATCTCATAAACAGAGCCACCGATTTGGTCCAAATGTCTCAAAACTTAGTTTATGTTCAAAAGTGGCCCCTATCAGTCTACTCCTTGGGATAGCGCCCACACAAATGTTCAACATTTCTGTTTAAGTGCGGTTAACGGTCTGTTCGAGGATCCTTTGGAAATTTTACCAAAGGTACTCCTAGTGACCTTGTTTACAACGATATTATGTTTTTCGTGGGCAAGTCCTTGTTTCCTGATATCTATCGAGAGGAATGACTTCCCAAATAAGACCAACTTTCAAAATGGACTATGTGGGTCCATGGCTTTAGGTACCTCCCCGCAAAGGCTAGAGCAGCCTCGAAAATGGAATAGATTCCGGGTTTTTTATTCCGGAACGGACCAAAAGAGATCTATGCAGATATTCCAGATACTCTGATATGACGACTCCTGGTCGAAGATTCCTCGGAGTCATTCTGATGCATAGAAGCGTTCGTCTGTTTGCAAGAAGGATTATGATTCCTTTGTCAGTGTTGATTGGATCTGTTAGTGGAATATTTTGGCTCACTGCAACGAAAATAATATTAACTTTCGATCGTTTGCGGCCCTTACATTTTGGTATAGCCCTCATATAATGGTACTGCCCGATTTCAGGTAATTTAAGGCTTTTAGCTACATCTTCATTTGGCATTTCGGGTTCCTAATGGTCACAAAACTTATCTACAAAAATTTGTGGACATAGGTCCATGTTTTGGAATAGTACCCATATAAAGGTACCTCTCGATTTTCGTTATTTTGGGCTTTTAATTTTAGCTACAATTTTGAACTGAATTACCTGAAATTTGACATTTTAGATTCTCAGTGGTCACGAAACTTCACCACGGAAAATTTTCAACATAGGTCCAAGTTTTGGTATAGCTCTCATATAACGGTACCTGCAATTTTCGGTATTTTGAGAATTTTAGCTACATTTTGTTGGAAATGAAGGTAAATATATCTGTGTCGGCAACGTCGACTGATACTTTTTACTTGTTTCAACATTGCTTTACTTTCAATCAACAACCCTTGTTATACTCTCAGCCTTTAGGCTAGAAGGGGTATATGCACTTTGATACGATCAAAAATGTGCCTCATCGAAATAGCGGTTTTAGACTCCAAGTATGTTTGGACAAAATTCGTTTCAGACAATTCGGAGTAGATTTAGCCATGTCCGTCCGTCTGTCTGGCTGGCCGGTGCGCACGATTACTCTCGAACGGATCAACTGATTCGAACCAATTTTTGGGTATCGTAATATCTTGTCCAAACTTAGTTTAACTTAAACTTAGTTTAACTTCGAAGATGGGCCACATCGGTCCACTCCTTCGGCTACCTTCCACACAAAAGTTCGAATATGGAGTATATTGGTCCACTCCTTCGGGTCATTCCCACATACAATTCGGTTAAAGTGAAGTTAAAGAACTCCTCTCCCTTTACGACGGTAAAATTTTTTTCATGCGCAAGTCCATACTTCCTGAGATATTGGCTTTAAAGTTCCAAAAAACCCTTACGGCACCAACCAAAATGGTAAAACCGCAAGTTATTCTCTCAGGGAGTTTCTGATTTGTGCAGACTTTGCACATCATATTATTTCATCCAGTCATGTATCAGGTTGGAATATGGGCTATATCCATCCACTTCTCCGGGTACCACCCACACAAAATTCGAGAAAAAAGTTTAGGAGCTCCTCTCACATCGTTTTGATTATTTTTTCAGTAGGTTGTTCTAGCATCCTCATTTTCAACGGTAAAATCTTTTTCCGTAGTAATTCAATACGTCCTCCCGGCACATACTAAAATTGCTATTATGCAAGATAACTCTAAACTTTTTCAAACATTTCTTTCAAACTTAGTTTAACATAACACTGTGCAACATTTTTGAGCCAATCGCGTGCAAACAACTTCTGGCCAGAATTTTATGAAAGTAGAGGACCAATAGGCAAAAACCGTATTTGGGTTTTGTTTTCTTAGATCGGGTTCGGTTTTTATGGCCTCATCTAAACATGGTTAAAAATCGAATTTTTAAAACAAATCAGGGCTGTATCTCTGAAACCAATACGAATCTTGTTTTGACATCTGCAGCAAACTTGTAGATAAGAGCAAGAAGAAAATATTTGGAGGAATAGTGAACTCGAAAAACTGCATTTATTGCCTCAAATTTTATAATATTTCTAAAAATTCTATAATTTGTGTATATTTCGCAGCGTATCTCCCAAAATGTTAAATTCTTCTCAATGTTACCTTTTGGGAAAATATTCTCTGGAATGTAATACACAACTCTTCAGAACATTATATTGTTGTAAAATGCCTCTATCGCCTTGTTTATAGCAAATTTTTCAACAACAATTTGGTAAATATTTCAATAATTCAATGAAATCCCCAACATGAGAATAAACAGCCTGTGTGAACATTGTTTGAAATAAGTTTTGTAAAAGGTATGTTATGAAATACCCCTTAAACAACGTGAAAAACCCATTTTAGAGTTTCAGAATGTTCTGAAGAATTGATGGTCACATTATTTGGAACATTTTTAGAATGGTTACTTGTTTCAACTCCCAACAGTTTAGTTGTTACTGACCAGAATTTCAGAAATTATGTAAACTTTTATATATTTTAACGAGTTTGATGCGCTAGATGCAGCTTTTCCTTGTTCATCTGGTTGACACATAAGTTCTACTACTTTAGGGCTACAATATTGCTGAAGACTGCAAAGCAAAATTCTTATTAGTTTCGGAGATAAAAGTCCGATCACTGGAAAAAAGGCTCATTTTAGGTCGGTTTAGATGAGGCCATAAAATCTAAACCCGATCTAAGAACACAAAACCCAATTAAGGTTTTTATAGTCTCAATATGTACTTTCAGAAAATGCCCATTAGAAGTTGTTTGCATTTCCAGTGTTGCACAGTGTAATTTAATATTTCGAGTCCTTTATGAAGAAGTTTGGTTACTAAAAATGTTTATTATATGTCAATGATTTGGGGTAAGCCCACATTACGGTACATCCCTATTTTAAGTCGAACTCGTGAGACAAAATCAATATATTTTATATACGTCATAATTATTGTGTTTGGTTTCTTTTTTGTCAGTGGCTGAGGTTATATCTCCGTCAGCACAGCTGACTGATACTTTCTTACTTGTTTTAACTAGTTTTTATACCCTCAGCATTTATGCTAACGCGGATATATATACACTTTCATACGGGCAAAATGTGCCTCATCGAAATAATGGGTTTAGACCCCAAGTATGCTGGCTGGAGCGCACGATAACTCTCGAACGGATCAACGGCTTCGGTCCAAAATTTGGCTCTCGTAATAGTTTGTCTAAACTTAGTTTAAGTTCGAAGATGGGTTACATCCACTCCATCCGGTACCTCCCCCACAAAAGTTCAAAAATGTTCGAAAATTTGTGTGCACCATAACTCTTGACCCAATCGGTCCACTCCTTCGGATACCTCCCACACAAAATTTCGGGGAAGTTCAGTTTAGGACCAGTGGCTAAATTTTGTTTCTATAAAAATGTGAAATGAAAATGACCTGAAAGATGCAAAAACAAGCCCTATGGCAACGTGTGTAGTGGCTGGAGCCCAAGATGATTCTCGAACGGATCTGCAGATTCGGTACAAAATTTGCCTTCGTAATATTTTGTCCAAACTTATTTTATGCTCGAAGATAAGGCATATCGGTCCATTCCTTCAGGTACCTCCGCCACATATTAAAACTCTCTTGAACGGAGCGACCGAATTGGTCCATACTTTACACATCCTAATATATCTACCAGACATAGAACAGATTTGAATAGGGACTATATTTTTTCACTCATTGGGGTACCTCATACCAATAGGGACTATATTTTTTCACTCATTGGGGTACCTCACACCTAAAATTTCGTATAAGTTCACTTTAAGATCTGCTCTCGAATCAATTTGATTTTTGTTGAACCAACTTGCATTCGCTGCATCCTTTACGACGGTAAAAGAGTTTTCATGGTAAATTTTAGAGTTGGGTAATCTAGTTCCTAGTTCCTTGTACTAGTTCCAGACCGTATGAGTAACATAATGAAATATAACGTGTGATATTAAGTATACGCAGTTTGTTCAAAGAAAAAATGTGGGCCATTGGAACTGCGAAGTGAACTATATAGTTCCATATAGTTCCTTTGGCACAACTCTAGTAAATTTATACTTCTTGAGAAAACAGCCCGAAAGGTGTTAAAACTCCTAGCCATGTATAGTGGCTGGAGATAACTCTCGAACTGATCAACCGATTTGATCCAAAATTTGGCCTTCGTTATGTTTGTCCAATTTTAGTTTCAGTTCGAAGATGGGCAATACCGGTCCACAACTTCCGGTAGTTTCTATTCGAAGATGGGCAATACCGATCCACAACTTCCGGTACTTCCCCAAGTACTTAAAAAATTTCACTAAAATGGTATGCACGATATCTCTTGAACGGGCCAATTTGGACCAATTTGGTCCAAACTTGGGATCTCCTAATATTTAACTTCTAAATTCAAAGGCAAGTGGAAATGTCCAAAAAGGGTCACAAAATTCTGAAAAGACCCTAAATACATTCGATTTGTCCTTAGATGAAAGTTTCAATTCACATAGGCTGAGGGTGTATCCTTGTCGGCAAAGCCGACTTATACTTCTTTACTTGTTCTATTTAAGACCTGTAATTTGACATTTAGCGACATACCTCCCGGTTTTACTAATATATTCTAATTTGGCTTTTAAGAAATTCAATATATTCACTATTTTATATTTTACGTTCGAACTTCAGATGTTTTTATTGAAAACATTATTGACCGTAACTGGGCCTTCTCCCATTTTTTAATAGAACAACATATTTATAATGAATCGGAATATTTTCAAAGATTTGAGTTTTTCCCAATAGAAAGTACAAAACGTTTAGCTGTGACCAACAACAAGATTTAGATCTTCGCCCATCAATTTCAATTCAATTTATGTTTATTTCAGATTTGAAACCCAATAGTTTAGAAATTTATCAGCAAAAGTGTCTAAAAATTAAAATGAAATATAATTAAAAAAAAAATAAGTTTCAGTGTTTTATTTAGAAATGCACTTAAAACTAGGAAATAATTTGTCGCTTAGCCTCAATAAATATATTCTTTCTCATGATGGAATCTCTCAAATAAAACGCTTGCCGTTTAATTTTGTCACCATTTTTAATTTAAATGCAAGCGTTTTATTTGAGAGATTCCATCTTGAGAAAGAATATATTTATTGAGGCTAAGCGACAAATTATTTCCTAGTTTTAAGTGCACTTCTAAATAAAACACTGAAACTTAATTTTTATACCCTACACCATTTGTATGTAACATACAAAAGGAAGCGAGATAGACCCATAGTTCCTTCTAGGGATATACATAGAATCACTTTCTGAGTCGATTTATGCATGTCCGTCCGTCCGTTCGCAACATACAGGTCGCATTTGTTGACCGATTTCGCTGAAAATTGGGGAATACCATTTTTTTAGCCGTCAGAAGATCAAGTTCGAAGATGGGCTATATCGGCCCAAGTTTTGGTATAGCCCCCATATAACGGTACCTCCCGATTTATAGTATTTTAAGGATCTTAGCCGCATTTGTTGCCCAAACCAGAACCAAACATTTGAAGTTCCCAATGGCCGCGAAATTGCTCCACTAAAAATTTTCAAGATAGGTCCACGGTTCGTTATAGTCCCCATATAACGATACCTCCCGATTTAAGGTATTTTATGGATCTTAGCCACATTTTTTGCCCAAACTAGCTGAAATTTTACATTTGAGGATCTCAATGGCCGCGAAATTGTTCCACTAAAAATTGTCAAGATAGGTCCACGGTTCGATATAGTCCCCATATAACTATACCTCCCGATTTAAGGTATTTTAGGGATCTTAGCCACATTTTTGGCTTGAACTAGCTGAAATTTTACATATGTGGTTCCCAGTGACCACGAAATTTCGCCACTTAAATTGAGCCAAATTATATCGAAATCGGTTCAGATTTGGATATAGCTCCCATATATATGTTCGCCCGATTTCATGTATTTGCTGCACCAAACACGCTATATACGTCCGATTTTGATGAAATTTGGAATGTTTGACTGAATTCGGCCTAGAAATAAGTGTGCCAAATTATACCGAAATCGGTTCCGATTTGGATATAGCTCCCATATATATTTTCGGCCGATTTCACGTATTTTCTGTACCAAACACGCTATATATTTCCGATTTCGATAAAATTTGGAATGTGTGACCGAATTCAGTCTAGAAATAAATGTGCCAAATTATATCGAAATCAGTTCAGATTTGGATATAGCACCCATATATATTTTCGGCCGATTTCGTGTATTTTCAGCTCCAAACACGATATATAAGTCCGATTTCAATGATATTTGGAATGTGTGACTGAATTCGGTCTGGAAATAAATGTGCCAAATTATATCAAAATCGGTTAAGATCTGGATATAGCTCCGATTTATATTTTACATATTCACAGTGGTGTAGGGTATTATATAGTCGGCCCCGCCCGACTTTGATCCTTTCCTTACTGGTTTTAAATTATATTTTATCTTTAACTTCTTAGTAAATACGTTTTTTTGACCACTGAGAAAAAAATTATAGTCAATTTAGACCGAAAATTTAGATAAAAACTTTAAAATGCCTGAAATCGTGTAGTACCGTTATGGTACTATATATACCAAAACCTGGACTTATGTCCATAATTTTTGGTGGGGAAGTTTCTGTACCAATGGGGACTCCAAATGCCAAGTTACAAATGAAGATAAAATCCTCATAATACTTGAAAACGGGTGGTACAGCTATGAGGGGGCTATACCAAAAACCAAGACCTATGTTCACAATTTTTGGTGGGGAAATGTACATATGTATCATTGGAAATGTCAAATGACAGCTAATTCGGGCAAAAATTAAGATAAATTCTTAAAATACCTGAAATCGGGTGGTACCGCTATATGGGGGCTGTAGGAAAAATTGGGCCCATATTCATGTATTTTCATCCAAATCTGAAAAGTGTGAAAAGTTTCAGTTCGATTGGTAAACTGCAACAGTGTGGAAAATGAGTTACCAGAGTTGAAATGCAAGTTAAATAAAACACCGTTAAAACACTATAAAATGGACCAATATTGGTTTTGATTCCATATTCATGTATTGTCATCTAAATCTGAAAAGTGTGCAAAGTTTCAGTTCGATTGGTCAACTGCAACTGTGTTAAAAATTAGTTACCAAATTTGAACTAAACGGACCAAAGCAAGTTAAATAAAATACTGTAAAAAATTGATACATAGATTACATACATACATGCAAATGTAATGCAATACCTTTGAAGTGTAATTCAATATCTGTGGAATTTGAAAAACATTTTTCATAGTTTTATATAGTTGTAAGATATTCTAGAAAAATTCTTTCTAAATTACCTTTTTTCTTCCTTCGTAAACGAACAACGAGAAAATGCACATGCATATGTATGTATTATGTTTTCGTAGAACACATAACCGACAGACACTACGTCACCGCAAAATATTATGAATTTAATATCAGACACATTGTAATTATAAACCATGTCTAGACATTTAAACTTTACAAGTGAATCAGCAAAAAACAAATTCACATGAATTATTTTATTTTTTTTTTTTTGTATTAACTGAAAACAATACAAAAGAAGTAAAGAACTTTAAAACGACATTTAAATGTCTTTGTGTGCGTGCGGAAAAAAATTAAACTTTTTACATTTTCAATGAATTAGCAATTTTTTACACATGAGACTAATTAGTTCAACGCAATTTATAATATTGTTGTTTAAAGATTATTTTTATATTTTTCTTAAGATTAAATTTCAAACATTTAGCGGAGGTAAGGTCAGAAATTTTCGATAACCAAGTAAACATTAAGTGGAAACCAATATAGAGTGTTGTTGTTACAGTTACTTAAAGTAAACATATAACACACACAACTTCCAATTGTTGTAATATGAATTAGCAACTGTTTGTTGTTGTTGCATTCTCAAGCTGTGTTATACATATTCTGGCTGGCCAAAATGTTACTTTTTGTTCCTTTGTTGTCTATGGCATGAATTAGCTTTTTTAATCAGCTATAAGTCAGGTTGCATTTACTGTTGCTTTTAACATATAGTAAAGAATGTGACGCTCAATATCTTTGCTGCAAATAATGTAATAATGCTATTTAATTCGTTCGCTATTGTTTCTGTGCATTGAAAATAAGCTATTTTTGTGCTTTAATTGTAATTATGTTTGTAATATTTTGTCTAATAAATATTTCCTTTTCTTTGATAATATTGTTCTTACAGATCTTGCAATCCCGTGGAACTACTATAGACCGTACTCGCCTACTTCTTCATTTGCAACGCTCGAGGTGCCAAGGTAAGTGAACGATAAAATAAAAACCAAATTAAATATAACATGTAATATTAAAATGCCTAAAAGCATGCTATATATTATGGACAATAATAAGCAAAGGGCGCAGTAAATCAATATAAAACTAAATTTAAACCAAAAACGGTTACTTATTGAGGTACCGCATATTCATAACCTACAAAATAACATCCTCCAACATACATCGAACTGCCCGTCGGATATCCTATAACATATGAACTTATATTCTTTATCAGCATAAAATTCGAATGCTATATAACGATGTCCGTTTGTTTATCCTTGCTCCTTGCATCTGTACGGTACTCCCCGATACAAGCTGGCTTATACCTGATTTTCGGTATTTTAAAAATGTTAGTCTTCGTTGGGGCTACAAAGCTTTGGGTCAGAGATTCGTCGGTATAGGTCCATATTTTTGATATAGCCCCAAAAGAATGGTACATTCCTGATTTTGGGAATTCTGAAGTTTTAGCCACATTACTTACTTACTTAGCTGGCCTTTTACAGAACATTTGTTCCATAAGCCAAACTAAGAAAAAATCTCCAATCCTCTCTGTTTGCTGCTGTATTTTCCCAATCTGGGATATGTAGCTTTATGATATCTCGTTTCACTTGTTCGCTCCAACGAAGCTTTGGCCTTCCAGATCTGGGAGAACCTCCATGCAGCCCGTATTTATACGCCTTTTTAGCGGGTTCATCATCACTCATTCTTATAACATGTCCTAGCCATCGCAATTGTTGTATCTCGATTCGTTCAACTACATTGATGTCATTGAATATACGACGCCGATATTCGCCGTCAACACAGATTGGCCCGTATATCTTTCGAAGAATTTTTCTCTCGAACACACCAAGCACTGGCTTATCTGCTTGAGCATGTACCCATGATTCGGAACCATACATTAGCACGGGTAGTATCAGTGTTTTGTAAAGTGTTACTTTTGTTTGACGAGAGGTGGCTTTATTTCTAAACTGCTTACTCAGCCCAAAGTAGCATCTGTTAACCAACACTATTCTTCTTCGTATTTCACAACTGATGTTATTTGTTGTGTTTATGGCGGTGCCGAGGTAGACGAAGTCCTTCACTACCTCAAAATTTTAGGTACCAACATTCACAGATGGTGCATGGTTTGTGGACAGATTACGGGTCGATACCATCAACTTGGTTTTTTCACCGTTTACTGCCAGACCAACTTTAGCAGATTCTCTTTCGACTTTTGCAAAGGTGTCAGTTACTTCCTTTACCGATCGACCCATGATGTCAATGTCGTCGGCATAAGCCAGTAATATATGGCTGTTCGTGTATATCGTTCCATTTCTTTTGACCTTCGCGTCTCGTATGACCTTTTCCAGCATTGAATAGATCACACGACAGGCCGTCTCCTTGTCTGAAACCTCTTTTGGTAATAAACTCTTCGCAGAGGTTCTTTCCTATTCTAACTGAGGATCTCGTCTCAGTTAATGTCATTCTACAAAGCCGAATGAGCTATGCAGGAATACCAAAATCAGACATGGCTTGGAACACCTTTGAACGTATAGGTCTGTCGAATGCTGCTTTATAATCGACGAAAAGATGGAAGGTGTCGATCTGCATTTCTTGAGTCTTTTCCAGGATTTGTCTCAAGGTAAATATCTGGTCAATGGTGGATTTGCCAGGTCTAAAGCCGCACTGATAGGGTCCAATAATTTCATTGACCATAGGCTTTAGTCTCTCACACAACATGCCAGATACTATCTTATATGCAATAGGGAGCAGACGTATGCCCCTGAATTGGAGTACACAGTCTTATCACCCTTCTTGTGGACTGGACATAGGATGCTCACGTTCCAATCGTCGGGTACGCGTTCTTCCTGCCAGATGGTGCTAACTAGCTGATGCATACATCTTATCAGCGTGTCGCCTCCGGTTTTGAACAGCTCGGCTGGTAGGCCATCTGCTCCTGCCGCCCTATTATTCTTCTGCTGGTTTATTGCTGTCATTACCTCATCTTGGCTGGACGGTATACATTCAATACCATCTTCTGGGATTGGATCTGTGGTACCTTCGCCGTCTTCACTGCTATCGGACACCAACAGTTTGGAAAAATGTTCTTTCCATATCCTGAGCACACTATCTGTATCAGTTACCAAATTACCTTGTTGGTCTCTACAGGAGGATATGCCTGTACCAAAGCCATCAGTTTGATGCTTCACTCTTTGGTAGAATTTTCGGACTTCGTTCTGTTTCCTGTACATCTCTATTTGTTCACACTCCCTCTTTTCCATGTCTCTCTTTTTCCTGCGGAAAAGACGTTTCTCCTCTCTCCTTTTCTCCAGATACCTCTCTCGAGCGCTTCGCCTTGCTACTGATTGTAAAGTAGCCCTATATGCCGCATTTTTTCTTCGGTAACAGCACGGCACTCCTGGTCATACCATGGATTCTTTGGTGGGGGACTCTGGTATCCAAGTATTGATTTTGCGGCTGTTTGCATAGAGTGGGCAATATTTTGTCATTGTGCTGATATGTTATCGGGACGAGAAGCGCTTTCATTAAGCAATTGGGTCAGTTGAGTGGAATATGCTGGGGCTATCTGTTGTGTTTGCAGCTTAGCGATGTCCAACTTTCGTGTTGTGTCTGTCCGTGCTTTATTTGCAACGTTTAGACGGGTACGTACCTTTGCTGCAACGAGGTAATGGTCCGAATCTATGTTTGCTCCTCGGAACGATCGTGCATCCAACACGCTCGATGAATGTCTTCCATCTATAACAACGTGATCAATTTGATTTCTTGTTTTCTGATCTGGAGACAGCCAGGTGCCCTTATGAATATCGAGATGATTAAATCTGGTACTGCTAACTACCATGTTTCTTGCAGCTGCAAAGTCTATCAGCCTCATACCATTGTCAGATGTTTCACTGTGGATGCTGAATGTCCCGACTGTTGGGCCAAAGATATTCTCTTTTCCAATTTTGGCATTAAAATCGCCTAGAATGATTTTAATGTCATGGGCAGGGCAACGGCCATATGTTTCTTCTAAGCGCTCGTAAATTATATCTGTTCGTCCTTTTCTTCAGTGGGAGCATGAGCGCAAATAAAGCTGATGTTGAAGAATTTAGCTTTTATTCGAATTGCAGCAAGTCTTTCATTCACTGGGGTGAAGTTGGATACCAGATGTTTTAACCTCCGACTAACTACGAATCCGCAACCAAACTTATGCTTTAGGTCATGGCAGCTTTAGGTGTTGTTGTGACGTCTTTCCCATTCCATCGTATTTCCTGTATGGCAGTAATATAGGCCTTGTACTTTTCAGGTACGTCTGCCAATGCGAAGACTGCACCTTCTCTATAAAGTGTGTGAACATTCCAGGTGCAGATTCGCAGATCATGGTCCTTAAAACGTTTGCGGGGTTCGTCAACTTTAGAGGGGTTTGTTTTTCTCGTTTTTTCATAGTAGGATGTTTTTTCTAGGGGAGGGTTACTAACCCGACGCCCAAACCCAAGTTTTTAACGTTCTTATGGGTAAACGCGCGTCACATGTTAGCTCACTACCTTTAACGGGTGTTAAAGGCAGTTCCTCAGGTGACACCACTGGGAGGTCAGTGTCCACCTGAGATGAAAGAGGGACCAAGATAAATCCTGGGCTTTGCCATGTTAAAACCGGTCAGGACATTTGCTTGGTGTCTTCCATCCCCTACGTCACAAAAGGATAGTAACTCAAAATGTTGTATTTTTCCGTAGAGACAAAAACGGTTGATGTACAATTAGTGACATAACGGTGTTATTTGGAGAAAGACTAGATAAAATAATTGCAGATTTTTATAGTTGGTGGAGTTGGTCAATATTTATCTTTTTTTTAATAAAAATTGAAAAATTCAATATTTTGAGTTACCACCATTTCATTGAACAAGTGCTATATATTCATGATCAGCATAAAATTCGAATGCTATATAACGATGTCCGTCTGTTTATCCTTGCGTTTGTTGCAACCTGACCTGCAACCACCACCGAAATAATCGTCGGAGATCCTATAAAGTATATATACATATATTCTTGATCAGCATAAAATTCTATAGGTCCACGTTTTGATATAACCCTCATAGAACAGTAACTCTCAATTTTCGGTATTTTGAAGGCCGTGGACTTAATGTCCACCGAAATGGCTAAAATTTTGCATTTAGTCTTCGTTGGGGGTATAAAACTTTCCATCTGAAATTTGTCGCTATAGGTCCACGTCTTCATATAGTCCCCATAGAACGGTACATCCTGATTTTCGGTATTTTAAAGATTTTAGCACACCGTATGGTGTATACAATTTTTTATCTGAAATTTGTCGGTATAGGTCCAAGTTTTCATGTAGCCCCCCATAGAACATTACCTCCTGATTTTCGGTATAAATAAAACTTCCACTTGAAATTTGTCCTCAATAGCATACCTAAGTACCTGAAATTTGGTATTTAGTCTTCGTAGAGGCTATTAAACTTTCCACCTGAAATTTGTTGGTATAGGTCCACGCCTTCATATAGTCCCCATAGAACAGTACCTCCCGATTTTCTATATTTAGAAGTTTGTGGCCTCAATATCCCACCGAAATGGCTAAAATTTGGTGGTTAGTCTTCCTAGGAGGTAAAAAACTGTCCACCTGAAATTTGTGGGTATAGGTCCACGTCTTCATATAGCCCCCATAGAACGGTACCTGCCGATTTTCCGTATTTTGAAGGTTGTGGCCTAAATATCCCACCGAAATGGCTAAAATTTGGTCGTTAGTCTTCCTAGGGTGTAAAAAACTTTCCACCTGAAATTTGTGGGTATAGGTCCAGGCCTTCATATAGCCCCCATAGAACGGTGCCGCCCGATTTTCGGTATTGTGAAGGTTGTGGCCTCAATATCCCACCGAAATGACTCAAATTTAGTATTTAGTCTTCGTTGGGGTATAAAACTTCCCATCTGAAAATTTTCGGAATATGTCCACGTCTTCATATAGCCCCCATAGAACGGTACCTGCCGATTTTCGGTATTTTGAAGGTTTTGGCTTCAATATCCCATCGAAATGGCGGAAATTTGGTATTTAGTCTTCGTAGGGGATATAAAACTTCCACCTGAAATTTGTCGGTATAGGTCCTCGTCCGCACATAGCCCCCATAGAACGATACCTCCAGATTTTCGGTATTTTGAAGGTCTTGGTCTCAATATCATACCTAAGTGGCTGAAATTTGGTATTTAGTCTTCGTAGGGGCTATAAAACTTTCCACCTGATATTTGTTGGTATAGGTCCACGCCTTCATATAGTCCCCATAGAACAGTACCTCCCGATTTTCTGTATTAAGAAGTTTGTGGCCTCAATATCCCAACGAATTGGCTGAAATTTGGTAGTTAGTCTTCGTAAGGAGGTATACAACTTTCCATCTGAATTCTGTCGGTATAGGTTCACGCCTTCATATAGTCCCCATAGAACAATACCTCCCGATTTTCTGTATTAAGAAGTTTGTGGCCTCAATATCCCACCGAAATGACTCAAATGTAGTATTTAGTCTTCGTTGGTGTATAAAACTTTCCATCTGAAATTTTTCGGAATATGTCCACGTCTTCATATAGCCCCCATAGAACGGTACCTGCCGATTTTCGGTATTTTGTAGGTTTTGGCCTCAATATCCCATCGAAATGGCGGAAATTTGGTATTTAGTCTTCGTTGGGGGTATAAAACTATCCATCTGAAATTTGTCGGTATAGATTCTCGTTCTCATATAGCCCCCATAAAATGATGTCTCCCGATTTTCGGTATGCATGTATGTATAAGCTATGCATATGCATGTATGTATTAAACGCTCATAGTCCACAATACCCGGTGTTTAGGTCGTATGAGCCATATAAGTATCTCGCTAATATTAATTATACGTACAGCTTCCTAGTCATATATGCACTTATCTATAAATCAGAGATGGCCAGCAACAACAAATTTCCTATGCCCGCGGCACAGGCAAAGCGATCGTACTCACACGCATAGAGTAAACATCTTCGTGTAGCTTCGTTAGGTTGGCGAGTTGCTTACATTTTGCAATTCAGTGGATGAGAAGAACGTTGGTTTGTTAGTGTAATACTAATGTTGGTCTTTCGAATTTTTTATACTCACACAAGCGCAATATATAATCTGCAAATGTGTGTTTTTGGCCATCAATGCTATAAATATACTAAAATTCCTTTCATTCTTCTTCTTTTTCCCTTGCAGGTACCCAAGATTAGATGTTAAACTCATAGGCTATGCATCATTTGCACCTATTAATCAACCAAACACTCAACCCGATACTGTCTATGCTAGTCTCAAAGATAAACTATTCAATTTAACGCGTAAAACCAGTTCCAGTGAAGCTGATAACGAATCAACCACACAAATAGCCTCAGCCGCCAATAATCATTTACAGGAAGTCGATGGTGATGTCAATGATGAAGAAGAACATTTACATCGTAAACGTCATTTGAAAGCGGAAGAATTAAAAGCATCTATGGAGGAAGAAGATGTACAGTTGGAACAGGAGGATGAGGAACCAGAGTCAGAGACAATTGAAGAAGAACAAAACGAGGAGGGAGAAGCAGATGAAATAATGCCAGCTGAAACTATTGAATACAATTACAGGAATCATCCCAGACATCGACGTCACCATCGTCAACAGCAGCAACAACAACCACAGCAACACAAACGTCATCATCATCAACACCAGCCAGCACATCATCAGAGACATAATAATAATGATGATGATGGTGAAGAGAAAGAAGCCATTACAACCAACAACAATGAATATGGTAATGTCCATCATAGACGTCATCATTTCACTACTGAACGAACAACTTCTGATCCTGTTGAAGTTACCATCGAAAGAGAACAGCATGAAACAAAACTTTTGCAACATATTGTTCATAAATTACAACAAGAACAGAAACAATTATTGTTATTACATCAACAACAACAACAAACGTCAACATATGCAATTTAAAAAGCCACTTTAGAGAACTACTTTTTGCATTGCCTGGAAACAAAAAAACATTCCTAAACTTTATAGGTGATTTCAAACCTTTGTTTTTATTTCCCCTCTAAGACAAAACAAAAATATTGAGCTTGCCATGCACTCGCCTTTAAACAAATGTAATGAACACACATACACACATATCGTTTGGTATGATCGAATTATGAAAGCAACAGTCGAAGTACTCGAAGCCCCCCTGCCTCACGGTGAAATAAATTGCATGAAATTATGAGCTCTTAGATCGAGTTCCATACCAGAGTAATTTTATTTAATTGTTGTAGTGGATAGCTCGATCTAAGAAACCCTATAAAATGGGAAAGTTTTTAGTACAAGTTTCAGCGTGTGGCATACGACTAATATCTAGATGATGGGTACGCACAGTGATTCAGAATCGTTTTTCCCGGGTCAAAACTCTGTAACTTTTGAACGGATAGAGATATTTTCACTTTTTTTTTGTTTGAAAGATAACAGCTTTCAGCTTTGCGATGCATTAAAACACTTTAATTCGGTCTACACCTTTTTCAGATATACATAATTCGAAACATTTTAGCTGTAATTCGTAACATTTCATTTGTAGTTCGAATTATTCCATTTGTAATTCGAATTATTTCATTTACAATTCGAATTTTTCCATTTGTAATTCGAATTCTTTCCTTTCCGAATTATTTTATTTGATATTCAATTTATTTTATTTGAAATTCAATTTATTTTATTTGAAATTCAAATTATTCTATTCGTAATTCGAATTATTTTATTTGAAATTCGAAACAAAAAAAATTTCAAAATATTTTTAATATTAATTTTATGCCTGTTTTTTCGAATTACAAATGAAATAATTCGAATTATTTCCATTTTGTAATTCGAATTATTTCATTTGTAATTCGAAATATTTTATTTGAAAAAAAAAATGATTCGAATTACAAATGGAATAATTCGAATTATTTCCATTTTGTAATTCGAATTATTTCATCTGTAACTCGAATTATTTTATTTGAAATTCAATTTATTTTATTTGAAATTCAAATTATTTTATTTGAAATTCAAATTATTTTATTTGAAATTCGAATTATTCTATTCGTAATTCGAATTATTTTATTTGAAATTCGAAACAAAAAAATGTCAAAATAGTTTTAATTTTTTCGAATTACAAAAAAAATGATTCGAATTACAAATGAAATAATTCAAATTATTTTCATTTTGTAATTCGAATTATTTCATTTGTAATTCGAAATATTTTATTTGAAAAAAATTAATCGAATTACAAATGGAATAATTCAAATTATTTCCATTTTGTAATTCGAATTAGTTCATCTGTAATTCGAATTATTTTATTCCAAATTCTTATTATTCTATTTGTAATTCGAATTATTTTATTTGAAATTCAAAGCAAAACAAATTCAAAATATTTTTAGTATTAATTTTATGCATGTTTTTTCGAATTACAAAAAATGACTCGAATAATTCCAATTGCAAATGGAATAATTCGAATTACAAATTTATATTTCGAATTACCATTAAAATAATTCGAATTACATCTGAACAAGGTGTACACCATTTACACATGTAATTCGAATAATTTCACTGGTAATTTGACAATTCCAACTGAATTCCGAAATATTTCATTTGTAATTTGATTCGAATTACAAGTGGAATAATTCGAATTACAAATTTATATTTCGAATTACAAATGAATTCTTACGAATTACAAATATATTTCCCGAATTACAATTAAAATAATTCAAATTACATCTGAGCAAGGTGTACACCATTTTAACATGTAATTCGACAGATTTCAGTTGTAAATTGATAATTCCAATTAAATCCGAATTATTCCATTTGTAATTTGATTCGAATTACAAAAAATGACTCGAATAATTCCAATTGCAAATGGAATACTTCGAATTACAAATTTATATTTCGAATTACCATTAAAATAATTCGAATTACATCTGAACAAGGTGTACACCATTTACACATGTAATTCGAATAATTTCACTGGTTATTTGACAATTCCAACTGAATTCCGAAATATTTCATTTGTAATTTGATTCGAATTACAAGTGGAATAATTCGAATTACAAATTTATATTTCGAATTACAAACGAAATCTTACGAATTACAAATATATTTCCCGAATTACCATTAAAATAATTCGAATCACATCTGAACAAGGTTGTAATTCGAAACATTTCACTGGTAATTTGACAATTCCAATTGAATTCCGAATTATTTCATTTTTAATTTGAGAATTCCATTTGAAGTTCCAATTATTTCATTTGTAATTCGATTTTTTCCATTTGTAATTTGAATTTTTATTTGAAATTTCAAAGAAAAACTTTGATTTACATATAGAAAAATTCAAATTACAAATGGAATAAATCGAATTTCGAATAAAAAAATTCGAATTACAAATGGAATAATTCTATTTACAAAAGGAATAATTCAAATTTCATGTGGAATAATTCAAATTACAAATTTATATTTGGAATAAAATGTTGCGAATTACAAATACACTTTATTCAGATGTAATTCGAAACATTCCAGTTGTAATTCGTAACATTTTAATTGTAATTCGATTATTCCATTTGTAATTCGAAACAATTTAATTGTATTTCGTGAATTCCATTTGTAATTCTAATTGTTCCATTTGTAATTCGAATTATTTTATTTGAAATTCAAATTATTCAATTTGTAATTCGAATCAGTTTATTTGTAATTCGAAAAAGCCAGATATAAAATCAATAAAAGAAATATTTTGCATTTTTTTTCGAATTACAAATGAAATAATTCGAATTACAAATTTATATTTCGAATTACAAATGAAATCTTACGAATTACAAATATACTTCCCGAATTACCATTAAAAAAATTCGAATTACATGTGAACAAGGTGTACACAATTTTCACATGTAATTCAAATGATTTCAATTGTAATTCGAAACATTCCACCGGTAATTTGACAATTCCAATTGAATTCCGGAAATTTTCATTTGTAATTTAAATTTTTTAATTTGTAGTTCGAACTATTTCATTTGTAATTCGATTTTTTTCCATTTGTAATTTGAATTTTTTATTTGAAATTTCAAATAAAAACATTGATTTACAAATACAAAAATTCAAATTTCAAATGGAATGATTCTAATTACAAATTTATATTTCGATTGAAATGTTTGCGAATTACAAACACACCTTTTTCAGATGCAATTCTAAACATTCCAGTTGTAAATCGTAACATTTTAATTGTAATTCGATTATTTCATTTGTAATTCAAAACAATTTAATTGTTTTTCGTGAATTTCATTTGTAGTTCTTAACATTTCATTTGTAATTCGAATTATTCTATTTGTAATTCGAATTATTCCATTTCTAATTCGAATCATTTTATTTGTAATTCGAAAAAGCCAGATATCAAATCAATACAAGAAATATTTTGTATTTTTTTTCGAATTACAAACGAATTCTTACGAATTACAAATATATTTCCCGAATTACAATTAAAATAATTCGAATTACATCTGAGCAAGGTGTACACCATTTTAACATGTAATTCGAATGATTTCAGTTGTAATTCGATACATTTCACTGATAATTTGACAATTTCAATTGAATTCCGAATTATTTCATTTGTAATTTGAGAATTCCATTTGAAATTCGAATAATTTTTGTTAATTGATTTTTTCCAATTGTAATTTGAATTTTTTTATTTGAAATTCCAAATGCAAAACTTCGATTTAGAAATAGAAAAATTCAAATTACAAATGGAATAATTCTAATTTCAAATAAAATAATTCGAATTACAAATGGAATAATTCAATTTACAAAAGGAATAATTCAAATTTTAAATAGAATAATTCTAATTACAAATTTATATTTCGAATGAAATGTTGCGAATTACAAATACACCTTTTTCAGATGTAATTCGAAACATTCCAGTTGTAACTCGTAACATTTTAATTGTAATT
The DNA here is from genome assembly GCF_047663935.1 of Musca autumnalis. Taxonomy (NCBI): domain Eukaryota; kingdom Metazoa; phylum Arthropoda; class Insecta; order Diptera; family Muscidae; genus Musca; species Musca autumnalis. The sequence continues at coordinate 39,837,810 of NW_027412088.1, read as the reverse complement.
CGATTATTCCATTTGCATTTCGGAATAATTTATTTGTTTTTCGAGAATTCCATTTATAATTCTTAACATTTCATTTGTAATTCGAATTATTCCATTTGTAATTCGATACAAGAAATATCTCGTAATTTTTTCGTTTCGAATTACAAATAAAATGCAAATGGAATAATTCGAATTACAAATGGAATAATTCAAATTACAAGTAGAATAATTCGAATTAAAAATAGAATAATTCGAATTACAAATAGAATAGTTCCAATTACAAATGGAATAATTCGAAAAACTAATAGAATAATTCTAATTACAAGTGAAATAATTCGAATTACATATAAAATTCTCGAATTACAAATGAAATGTAATGAATTGCAACCAAATGTTTCGAATTACATCTGAATAAGGTGTAGTAGCAGAGGAATTCAATATCAAAGATAAAAATTTTAGTTTTTTTATATTTTGCATCAAAATATGAGTGTTTTTGAGTTTTTCATATGATCTAACTATTTAAAAAAGGTCAAATACCAATAAAAAAACATAAAAATCAAAAAATTCAAGCAATTTTGAGATTTTTTTTTATTTTTTCAAAAAAAATAATTTTTTTACTCAAAAAATTATTTTTAAAAAAAATGTTTCAAAAAATTTAAATTTTTTCCAAAAAAAATATTTAAAAAATTCCCATTTGTGTAAAAAAGCTATAATAATATTTTTTTTACCTAAAAACTTAATTTTTTTTTTTCAAAAATTTAAAATTTTTTCCACAAAAAATATTTAAAAAATGTCTATTTGTGTAAAAAACCTATAATGTATATATGGGAAACGGTATATAAAAAAAACATATCTACCCATGTAATTTCAAAAAAATTAAAAAGTATTTAACGGTCGGAACCGGTCGGGCACAGAAGTACATATGGACTGACAGAGGATACTCTCAGGCATCAATCTGTGAAAGCAGAAAACTGTTCCAAGCTGTTCCCTAAAAGTCCTGGTCCACTAAATTTGGAATTGCACTAAAATTTTATTACCTGAGGAAAAATTAAATAGCTCACTTCGTGTAAACGCTACTGTAATTTATTGAAACGGTTCTTAAAGACAACAATTATACCTACCTAACAAAAACAATAAACGCAATACCTGTTATAGTTTCCGAGAAATAACTATTTCTTTCTCCAGAAATTTGCAAAAATGACATATTTTTCAAAATTGTAAAAAAATTATCATCTTTAGGAGCACGCCACGCCCACACCTTCCAAAATGTTGACCTAATTGTTTGGTTTCCTTAGTTTCAATATGTTTACTATTGAATCCCATATAGAAATTAACAATCGGTGATGACAAAAATTTGGGTTTTGGCAAGGAAAATCGATTCCCGAACCTCTGTTGGACGACGGTTTACTAATTTATATAGAGAAATTCGACTGTTTGTAATTTTAATTGGATATTGAATTGATTGATTAATTGATTGATTGATTGATTGATTGATTGATTGATTGATTGATTTATTGATTGATTGATTGAATAGATTGGTGTAAACAAAAGAGTGCTTGAATAATGAAAATTTCACAGAAATCATTGAGTGGTCTCTTCTGTCCACAAAATTGTAACCATGACCAGAAAAAAATGTTTTTTTGGTTTCAATATTCAATGAACCCGAATGAAAGACCAATCTTTCCCAATACAAAACTAATTTCAAGAAATTTAAGTAATTTATTAAATGTCGTTTTCTGGAAAATATTTCAATGCACAGTCGTTAAAAATGTAGAACCCCAATTTGAACATTTTTTTTACTTTCCAATGAATATTTTTATTTATTTCCAAAACATTCAAATTAAGAGAAAGTCTAAACCCCCTAAAGTATCCAGGGGCTGGATTCTTGTTCTATGAAAATTTGAAATGAAAAATATTTCCTTTATAATTTTTTTCATTTGGCAGTTTTTTCCTTTATAAAAGTTGTCATTTCACATTTTCATAGAAACAGAATTGAGTCCCAGGAATAGTTTTGAAAAACATATTTTTATTTCCTTTGAAAACGACGTCTAAAATGTTTTAAAAGACTTCTTAAAATCTACTTCAACATATCATCTACTTTTAACACTATTCATTTGTATTTGTAAGACACATTAGTAGTTGTAAGAAAAAAGGCTGGTTTACTTAAAAAACGAAAACAACAACAATTTCAGTCGAACACGTAAAGGTATTGAAAAAGAAGGCTATTTCATAGAATATTCAAATTCTATAATATTCAAACAAACAAAAGCTGAAATTAATGGGAAAACCTTGCTGCACTTCCTGTGATTATTTATTTAAAAAAAAAGAAAATACAATAAAATTAAAAAACACAAACTAAAATACAATGAAGGCATTTGTTCCAAAATATGGTTGATTCTGTTATTATTATTAATAATAAACATCTTATAACTATAAAAGTAATATCAAACAAATAAATATTTCATAATATTAAGAAAACATTTCCTTTTTTTTCAATTGGTATACAATTTAAAAAATGTTATTTTTAATTTAATATTATGTACTAAAAATTAAAAGAAAAAAACTTGATAACACTTCTTTAAACAATTTTATTTTATTATATAAAATATAAATTGATTTCAGCTTGTTAATCTCCCACAGTTTTATTAATATTTAATAATTGTCTCTATATTATTAATATTAAGTGTAAATATTATTTTTTATTGCTATGTATTGGTTATGACAATTTGTTATTATATTAATATTTCTAATATCCAGAACAAAAATACTATCATGTATGTTTTTACGTTTTTTTTTTCAATTTATAAATTATAATTTTTTTATTTACTTAACTATTATTTAAGTTTCTTAATACAAATACAATACCTTTTAAGCTTCTAATGTGAAATGGAATAAAATTCAATTTTTGTCTATTACAAACAAGGGAAGTTTTATTTTTTTCAAATCGGCCTTGTCGACAGAGATATACATACCCTCAGCCTGTGATAATTGAAACACTTCTTTCCCAAAAAAAATTATGTATTTAGGGGTTTTTCAGAATTTTGGGCGCATGAACTTGCCGACTAAAATATCGATTTGGATTAAAGCTCAAAAGTTTTGCGGGGAAGGTACCTACAAATAGACCCACATAGTTCGTTTTGGAAGCGATTCTTATTTTTGGGCGTCATTCCTCTCGATAGATATCACGCCCACCAGTCATTTCAGTTGGCCAATATATAATTTAGACCATTATATCAGAAAGCATAGACTTGCCCACGAAAAACATTTTATCGCTGTAAACATGCACACTAGGAGTACCGGAGTATCGGTAAAAATTTCCAAAGGATCCCTGAACAAACCCTTAACCGCACTTAAACAAACATTTGTGTGAGTGGACCACTTTTGAACATAAACTAAGTTCGAACACAATATATCGAGATCCAAAGTTTGGACCATAACGGTTGCTCTGTTTATGAGATATCGCGCGTACCATTTTAAAGAATGTTTTCGAATTTTTGTGGGGGAGGTACCGTAAGAAGCGGACCTATAAGCATCACCTTCGAATTTCATCTAATATGATGGACCAACGCAGTATTCGGTTAGAGAGTTGTCTTGCGCACCAGCCACTACACTTACCGGTCGTATGGGTTTTTTACGGCTTCGGGTCATTTTCTCAAGAAGTATCGACATGCCACTCAAAAACTTTTTCCTTTGTAATAGGGGCCTTGAGTGCAACCTGTTCCAAGAAAAATCAAAACGATGGAGATACTGCATTTTTCCGAAATTTTGGGTGGGAGGTACCCGGAGGAGTTGACATATATAGTCCATGTTATAACCCGATCTATGTCACATAGAAATATCACGATGTGCAAAGTATCGACCAAAGCGGTTACTGCCTTCGAAATTATCGTGAGCACTATTGCAACGAAAAGTGTTAAAATGATTCGAGAGGAGGTCTTAAACTGCACTTTTCCGAAATTTTGTGTGGGAGGTACCCGAAGGAGAGAACCGATATTGTCCATATTCGAATTTTATCCGGTAGAAATATTACGATGTGCAAAGTATGGATGAAATCGGTTAGTCCCATCGAGTGTTACCGTGCTCATATTTTTTGCAAAAAGTTTTAAACTGTGTGGGGGAGGTACCAGAGGGAGTGGGCCGATATGGTCTATCTTTGCACTTAAACTTGTTTGGACAAAATATTACGAAAGACAAATTTTGGACCAAATCGGTTAATCCGTTCGAGGGTTATCGTGCGCTCCCTCCAGGCAGACATATGGACGGACACTGCTAAATCGATTCTAAATTGTCTGAAACTCATTTCGTTCGAACATACTTGGGTTCTACAATGTCAACTATTTCGGTGGGATAATGAGGCCACAACCTTCAAAATACCGAAAATCGGGAGGTACCGTTCTATGGGGGCTTTATAAAGACGTAGACCTATACCGCCAAATTTCAGGTGAAAGAAGAAATAAAAATTTTTGCAACTTCGGTGGAATATTGAGGCTAAAACATTGAAAATACCGAAAATCGTGAGGTACCGTTCTATGGGGGCTATATGAAGACGTGGACCTATACCAAAATACCGAAATCGGGAAGTACAGGTATATATCGACGCCTCCAAACAATAGTATGCTAAGTCGACTTAGCATGTTTTCAAGTTCTTTACATTTTTATATTTAACGTCCTTTAACTTAAATTCTGTCAAATTTTGGTAATAATCGGACAATCCGAACAAAAGTTATAGACAAATATTTACTTAGCATAGTACTGAAGGTCAAAGAAATTTCCAGACTGTTAGAGCTTGTCCTGTAAAACTCACTGTTCAGAATTAGCAAACTATTATTTGGAGGTGTCGAACGTCCTTTAACTTAAATTCTGTCAAATTTTGGTAATGATCGGTCAATCCGAACAGAAGTTATAAACGAATATTGACTTAGCATAGTACTAAAGTTCAAAAAAATTTCCACACTTTGAGAGCTTCTCCTGCAAAACTCACTTTTTAGACTTAGCATACTATTATTTGGAGGTGTCGATATGAGCTATATGAAAACGTCCACCTATACCGACAAATTTCATATGAACATTTGTATACTCCCAAAGAAGAAAATACCAAATTTCAGCTATTTCAGTGGGATATTAAAAGTTTGGTGTTATAATGAGGCTAAAACCGAATATCGGAAGGTACGGTTCTATGAGGACTATATCAAAACGAGGAACGATATAGCCCATTTTCAATGCCAAACATCTAGCTCTATTTTAAAAGCTGTATCTTGATTTCAACAGACGATGGAAGGAAATGTCTATTCCTATCCGATTCAATTTTTTTTTAAATCGTTTTTTAGCCACAAAATTGTGGCATTTAGAGAATTTTGATGAAAATGCGCCTTTGGCCCCATGCAAATTACTATGGAAACAAAGATCGCGGGGTTAAGATTAACCGATCGCCATAAAATTTCATACATAAAGTTTTGCACATCGTATTATTTCAATCTGTCACGTATCATACTTCCTGAGATAGTGTGCACTAGTGTGTAAGATAAATCTCAAACTTTTTCAAAAATTTCTTCCAAAATTAGTTTAACAGATTACCATAGACGGGCCGTCGTTCGGACGGACGAAAATGCTTAAATCGACTCATAATTTAACCGTTATTTTCAAATTTTTTGAGTTACGTATGAACGATTTTCGCACTTTTTATAGCCTCCATCATAGTACCCTCCATCATTCTTGATCAGGATAAAATTCTAATACGATCTAGCTATATCCGTCTGTTGTAAACACTACAGCGAACAGTGGTCGAAATCACTGATCTAGCGGCGCGAAATTAATAACTTGGAAACGAATGCAGATATCTTTCTGAAATTTTGCCCAAACTAAGTCTGTGTCCATGGGTAATAATGGACTATACATAACAACATCGGCTAATATTTTGGTATAGCCCCCATATAACTGTACCCCCTGATATTCGGTATTTTGAGGATTTAAGCCACGCTTTCCTTCCAAATTAGTTGTAATTTGGCACTTAGGGTTTCTTTCCACAAAAATTGTGGACATAGGTCCACGTTTGGGTATAGGCCCCTTTTAAGGTACCTCACGATTTTCATTTTTTGGGGGTTTAAACATACGTTTTCCGGCCAAATTAGGTGTAATTTGGTATTTGGGGTTCCCAGTGAACACAAACATTATTCACCACAAAATTGTGGACATAGGTCTACGTTTTGATATTGTCCCCATATAACGGTACCTCCAAATATTCGGTATTGTTAGGATTTTGTCTATATTTTCGGACCAAACTAGCACTTTGAGTTTCAAACGGTCAAAAAACGTTTGCACCAAAAATTCTGGAGATAGGTCCACATTTTGGTATAGCACCTATATAACGGTACCTCCCCATTTTCGGTATGTTGAGGGTTTTATCTACAATTTTTAACCGAACCAACTGTAATTTGACATTTGAGGTTCTCAATGGCTACAAAACTTCTCCACCAAAAATCGTCAACATAGGTCCATGTTTTGTATAGCCCCTATATAACGTCCCTCCTGATTTTGTGTATTTTGAGGATTTTAGCTAAATTTTTTGGACACAAAACCTCTCAACCAACAATTGTTAACATAGGTCCAAATTTTGGCGTAGCCCCCCATATAACGGTACCTCCCGATTTTCGGTATTTTGAGGATATAGGCTACATTTTAGACCGAATTACCTGTTATTTAACATGTGATATTCCCAGTGGTCGCAAAACATCTCCACAAAAAATTGTCATCGTTGGGCCAAATTTTGGTATAGCACCCATATAACGGTACCTCCCGATTTTCGGTATTTTGAATATTTTAGCTAAATTTTTTTAAACGAATTACCTGTAATTTAACTTTTGATATTCCCAGTGTCCAAAAAACTTCTCCACCAAAAGTTGTCAACATAGATCCAAATGTTGGTATAGACCCCATATAACGGTACCTCACGATGTTCGGTATTTTGAGAATTTTAGCTATACTTTTCGACCGAATCACCTGTAATTGAACATTTGACATTCTCAATGGCTACAAAACATCTCCACCAAAAATTGCCAACATAGGTCCAGGTTTAGGTATAGCCCCCATATGACGGTACCTGCCAATTTTTAGTATTTTAAGTTTTTAACCGAACTTTCCGTAATTTGATATTTGAGGCTCCCAGTGGTCCCTGTTTTGTTATAGTCCCCATATAACGGATCCTCCCAATTTTTGTCATTTTGGGGATTTTAGTTTCAATTTTTAAACGAACCAGCGCACAGTGGTCGAAACCACTGATCTAGCGGCGCGAAATTAATAACTTGGAAACGAATGAAGATAACTTTCTGAAATTTTGCACAAACTCAATCTGTGTCTGTGGGTAATTATGGACTAAATATGAACAACATATTCATATTTGATATTCGATATTTTGAGGATTTAAGCCACCTTTTCCTCCCAAATTAGTTGTAATTTGGTACTTAGGGTTCCTAGTGATCACTAAACCTTTCCACCAAAAATTGTGGACATAGGTCCACGTTTGGGTATAGGCCCCTTTTAAGGTACCTCCCGACTTTCAGTACTTTGGGGATTTAAATCTACATTTTCCGAACAAATTAGGTGTAATTTGGTATTTGGGGTTCCCAGTAGACACATAAATTCCCCACCAAAAAATTGCGAATATAGGTCTACATTTTGATATAGCCCCCATATAACCGTAGCGACAGATTTTGGGTATTTTGAGGATTTAAGCTGTTTTTCAAGACCATTTATCAGCAAGATTTGCAGCTATTTGCAGCTAAATTTTGGTTATTCGGAATCTAGGGAGTCCAATTTAATTATTAAAAAAATAACTGGACCGAACCTCGGTGGACCTTTGTAGTTACGCTCCATCCAACAAAAGTATATTGCACTAAAAACATACAAAAAATAATAATTTTTGAAAATTTATTGCTTTATAACTATGTAACTTCAGGCCCCAAACATTTAATTTTAATATAACTTAAACCCTCCCCTATCAATAAAAAATAAACTTTGTTTAGTTTTATTACGAATTTATTTAACAATTAAACAAATATGAGATCATGTTTTTAGCAACAATGTTATTAAAATCTGATCCGTCAAAATTTCTTGCACTTGACACTGAATAACTGAGTGAATATTTACAACATAACACCTCTCCACTGAAATATGTAAATACAGGTCATGTTTTTATACCCTCAGTATTTATGCTAACGTTGGTATATACACTTTCATACGGGCAAAATGTGCCTCATGGAATGTTTTTAGACCCCAAGTATGTTTGGACGAAATCCGTTTCAGAGATTTGGAGTCGATTTAGCAATGTCCGTCCGTCTGTCTGTCTGGCTGGAGGGCAAACGGATCAACCGATTCGGTACAACATTTGGCTTTCATAATATTTTGTCCAAACTTAGTTTAAGTTCGAAAATGGGTTATATCGGTCCACTCCTTCCGGTATCTCCCCCACAAAATTTCGCAAAAGTTCAGTTTAGGGCCTGCTCTCGAATCGCTTTGATTTTTGTTGTAGCAACCTAAATTCACTGCCCCCCATACGACGGTACAAGTTTCATCAGGGGCAAGTCCATACTTCCTGAGAAAATAGCCTGAAAGGTGCAAAAAAAACCCTATGACGCCGTGTGTAGTGGTTCGAGCGTAAGATAACTCTCGAACGGATTTGCCGTTTTGGTCCAAAATGTTACCTTCTTAACATTTTGTGCAAACTTAGTTTAAGTTCGAAGATAAGTCATATCGGTCCACTTCTTCAGGTACCTCCCCCACAAAGTTCCACAATGTTCGAAAAAATTGTGCGTACGATAACTCTTGATGGGAGTGACAGATTTGGTCCATCCTCATACATCTACCAGGTATAGGTTAGGTTCGAATAAAGACTATATTCGTCCACTCTGTCGGGTACCTCCCACACACATTTTTGGATAAATTCACTTTAAGACCTGCTCTCGTATCACTTTGATTTTTGTTGAAGCAACTTGCATTCGCTGCCTCAATTACGACAGTAAAAGTTTTTTCAAGGGCAAGTCCATACTTCTTCAGAAAAAAGCCCGAAAGTTGTAAAAAAAACTCCTATGGCACCATATGTAGGGGCTGGAGAGCACGATAACTCAACCAATTTGGTCCAAAATTTGGCCTTCGTCATGTTCTGTCCAAACTTAGTTTCAGTTCGAAAATGGACAATACCGTTCCACAACTTCCAGTACTTCCCCCAATATTTAAACAATTTCACCAAAATGGTATGCATGATGGGGCAACCAATTTGGTCCACGGGGGTAACCAATTTGGTCCAAACTTTGGATCTCCTAATATTTTGTCCAAATTTAGTTTAACTTCTAAAATGGCCCATATTGGTCCCCCACAAAAGTTCAAAATTGTTTGGGGTCTCTTCGAAGATCCTTTGGAAGCGTATACCGATGCTATTCGGTAGGAATAACCAATATTTCAAGTCTATTTTTAATTTAGATACAAATATTTTGCAATAGTTACTTAATGTACTCTTTGTTGTATAGTCTATAATTTAATCTTTTAAGTGTCAATGATTAACATACATAATTTTTAGACAAATATTCACGTGTCAAAATAATAATGTGTCGGAAATTTAACTTTCATTAATGTCATAGACTTTCAACTGTTATTTGTTAAGCACTTCTCTTGTTAATCTTGCGATAAGACATTCAACAGTTTATTGTATTTGTTCTTGTGCCAAATTTCAAACAATTTTGCGTCAAATTAAAATAGACTCAGACCCCAAGGTAATTTGTGACCCACTTGAACATTTTTATTGCCTACCACTAAATATTTGAATGACATTTTCAAAATATGGTGATTTCTAAAAAAACAAATTTGATAACTATCAAAATATTCTTATTAACAACGAACAAAAACAATGCAATCGATAAGCTAAGAGGCTAATAAAGCTTAAACAAAAGCACACTCCTACCACCGAATGAATTAAAATGTAATTAAATCATAATCAATGAAGCGCGATTAGTAATTGTTTATGGCTTAAAAATGAATTTTCAAAAAAAAGGCCGCTATAACAAATCATCAGCCTTAACTGGGTATTTCTCACCTTCCGATGAGAGGTAAATTAATTAGCCATAGCTAATAAAATGTGCGTTTACAATAACAAGAAGTTATTCATGTATGGTTTTAATTGAAAACAAACAAAAAAACAAAAAATACACATTTCTCAAATAGAGAATTCTCTTCAATTGTTTATAATTAGCTGGTTTGTTTGACAGTTCTCTTGAGATCAGTTACATTGAATGTTCTCTCAGCTGTTTGATTCACACGTCTCTGTAGCTACACACATGGACCGGAATATTAATGTTTGTTTTTTTTTTTATTTTGTATACACAGCCAATTTGTTAGCAGCAAAGATCTTCCCGTCTGATTGATATGACACGCAAAAAAGCCGGACTTCCCCTTCACCACAACCTGATTTTGTATTTTTGTCATATGAAGTTTCTCTCCATCTGTTTATTTGTTTATATAGGGTGGTACAGTGGGTGAAATCGATAAAAAATTTCGAGTGTACATGGGGAATTCTGAGTGAAATCAGACTCTTTTACAAAAAGTAGTTTTAGATTTACTTTATTTTTTTGATGTGTTGATGCAGCTCCTCAGCAAAACATTGCAGCATATATTTTTACATTTTTTTTTGACTAGCGGTTCTAGGGATATTGATTGAAACTTGAAAATGTCGAGTTCTCATAACATCCTTAATATTGGTCCAAAAAGAAGAAAAAAATTTTTGTTTTTTTAATCAGCTATCCATAAAAATAAAAACAATGCACAGTGGGCTTGGCGGAAATTTTCGCGAGTTAACATTTAAAATCAATTGTACTCTTCGATTTTCTTGATTTTTTTTTTTTTTTTTTGTGTACTAAACCACGATTAATTTTAATTTTAAGTCCTATTTGGTAATGAAATTCGAATAATTATATTTTTATACCCTCAGCCTTTAAGGCCTGGGTACATCAGCTGCTTCGCCTGGTTGCCTTGCTTTCCTGCTTCATTTCTGACATAATAAAAATAAAAGAATAAAGAAGGCCGAGCAAATTTCGAACTGGTTTGCCCTTTACTTTTTTATTCTTTTATCAGAAGTAAGCAAGGTAAGCAGGCAAGGCAGCTTATGTACTCAGCCCTTTACGCTAGAAGGGTATATACACTTTGATACGAAAAATGTCTGTCTGTCTGGCTTGTGCGCACGATAACAGTTCAACCGATTCGAACCAAATTGTGGGTATCGTAATATTTTTTCAAACTTAGTTTAAGTTCGAAGATGGGACATATGGGTCCACTGCTTCTGGTACCCCTCCCCCCCCCCCCCCTTTGCACATCGTATTATTTCATCCAGGCATATGTCAGGATGGAATATGGATTGTATCGGTCCACTCCTTTGAGTACCTCCCACACAAAATTCGGATAAAGTGAAGTTTAAGAGCTCCTCACGGATCGTTTTGAAATTTTTTTCAGTAAGTTTTTTTTGTGGCTCGCTTTACGACGGTACAATTTTTTGCCGGAGTACGTCAATAATTCCTGAGATATTGGCTTAAAAGCTCCAAGAAACCTTGACGGCACCAATCGAAATGGCAAATCCGCAAGATAATCCTCGCAGGGAGTTTTTGATTGATGCAGGCTTTGCACATCGTATTGTTTCATCCAGTCCAGTATGGGATTGAAATATAGACTATATCGGTCCACTCCTTCGGGTACCTCCCACACAAAATTGGGATAAAGTGAAGTTTAGGAGCTCCTCTCGCATCGCTTTGACTCTTTTTCAGTGGATTGTTGGAGCGGCCTCATTTACAATGGTACATTTTGTTCCTAAAATAATGGCCCAGAAGCTTCAAAACCCCGTCGGATATTGTGCAAGATAACTCTAAAACTTTTTCAAAATTTTCGTTCAAACTTATTTTAACATAATTTAATATTTTAAGTCCTTTATGAGGAAGTTTGGTTGCCAAAAATGTTTGGTATACGTCAATGATTTGGTATAAGCCCACGTTACGGTACCTACAGATTTTAAAGCAAACTCGTGATATAAAATCAATATATTTTATATACGGCATAATTATTGTGTTTGGTTTGGTTTTGTTGTTTTTTTTTTTCTTGGTCAGTGGCTGAGGGTATTTCTCCGCCAGCACAGCTGACTGATACGTCCTTACTTGTTTTAAAATTTTCCAATAACATTTTTGTGAAACACTGGCATTTTAACATTTGTCTTGTTGTTTTATTTAGGAATTTACATTTAACATCTTAAAACTGCTTAACTTTTAAGTTTTGAATTATTGTACCAGCATTAGTGGGTATTGCTGAATGAAGTTTTTGTCATTTTGTCCGCCATAGGTTTAGCCGTTACATATCTTAAATTGAAATCCTTTTAGTATTATATTTAGTCTGGTATATTAAGTCTGTTTTTCGGTTGGTAACACATCGAACTCATAATTTGCTACCACAAAAAGTAATATCGTCTGCTCCGTCGGAAAAGGTCGTAAGTCCTTCTCAATAAATTTTTCAGGAGGAAGAAAAAACATTCCAGCGCTTTCTGTATTAAAGATTTGATTATGGTGGTAAAGGCAGTATTCTTCGTTTATTTATTCCGCTTCAATACCTGTACTTTGTTTGATAAAGTTCCGTCGCGTTTGGGAGATAATTGGATGTCTTTGGACTTACGACCTTTTCCTTGTACAGTTTTGTATTTTTGTAGGGACTTACGACCTTTTCCTACAATTTACGAACGTTTTCAACATAAATTTTTTATACTTTACAAAACTATGTGGAAAGTGTATTATAAGTTTGTTTTGTCCAATATTCGTGTAACAGCGTGAAGTATTCGTCGTAGACCCTCTCCCCTTGCCATTTTTTCATATCTTGGCGAGATAAAGCGATGTAGCTATGTGTCCGTCCATCCATTAACAATTGTAATAAAACTCTAGGCCTCAATTTTGGACCGATCGTCACGAAATTTTGTGGACAGGTCGGGTTCCGACCAGAAGTGACCCCATAAGATGTTGGTTATGATCGAAAGGTGTGAAATGGACCAAACACACAATTTTTACCCGACTTTGTAGCTGTCCTGTAGATCGCAGTAATATTTCGATCGGAACGAAATGATTTGGGTTTAAGACAAAGAATAAGCTTGCAATTTAACATGGTGATGAGATAATTATTAGAGGGTTTAATGGACCAAAACTTTTGGGTGAAATCTTATATATAAAAGACAATATGTGTATGTTTGTATGTTCCGCTTGGACTCAAAATATCGGTCAGAACATTAATTTACCAGGCAACTGTTGTTGAATCTCCGACCATAAGTACTTTTTCCATGTAATTTTCAGATTATGCACAGGGATGTCCTTTGGTGGAAGTAGGCTATATATTTTGTTGAATTTCGGAGGAGCGGGTTACACCTGTCCCTATTTTTTAAATGGGCTATATACATATATAAAATTTACGAACGATTCCGTTTCCCCAATCCGGGCTACATATTTTAACAATAAGACCCGACCGACCCCCACTTTCTTAAATATGCTACAAATCAATGGAAATACGAGATGTTATGCATAACGAAGCTTTGGTCTTATTGGAAAGCAAGTGTTTAGATTAGAAGGCAACATATCGATAGCTATAGTTTCATCAGGCATATAAGATACATTTTAAGAAGGTGGACACAGTCGGCATGAGTCAAGTCATCAGTTATTTGGCGGTATGTTAAAATCGCATATCGGCACCAAGATTTCTGAAGATTTTTATACACTCCACCATAATATGGAGGGTATAATTAAATTTGTTATTCAGTTTGTAACATATCTATATATTCAGCGGAGACCCTAGAAATTATATATATTCTTGATCAGAGTAAAATTCTAAGTCGGCATAACCATGACCGTTTGTCCGTCTTTTGAAATTAAGATACAGCTCGCAATTGTTAAGATAGATCTTCGTGATTTGGTATAGAAGTTTCAATTACTTCTAGGATGTTTGGTATTGACGCCTTCATATAGCCCCCATAGAACGGTACCTCCCGATTTCCGGTATTTTGAAAGTGTGGCCTCAATATTCCTCAGAATGAATGTAATGTCTTCCTGGGCTTAGGAAGTTTATCATCAGAGCTTTCAGAATCACCGTGAAAACCATAGGAAACTAGACCCATGACACCATCGTCTAATTCCATTCCAAATTTATACTGCTCTTTGTTAGCAATAACATTTCAATCAATATTTATTTTAGAATCATTAAATAATATAAACATTGCACTTACCAGTCCGTTAGAAGGTATTACTTTATTCAATTCAGAATTCAAACTAATCTCGTTATGTGAATAAATGTCCCTAGAGAAACCACAAATTACCAGCTAATAAAGTTAAGTAATATATACGACAGTAAAACAGCAAAAACCTTGGTTTTTCACAATTTTTCAATATATGAGGTACTTGAAAACATACAGCATCACAATTTGTATCAATGAAAGGCCAGAAGTCCATCTTTCATAATCAGTTCGCTTATAGGGGAAAATAGATTTCTAATGTAAATGTTCTTTGCAATATAGAAATTATCACATTTTCAGGAAAAATGTCTAAAATTGTCCTTTCCATTTCAAAAAAAATCAAAAAAAAATGTTGATACTACATCAATGATTTTTGGTACATAGGTTAAGAAAAAAATCTGCATTCCAAATCTGTTTTCGTTACTAACTTTGATCGTTGCGCGCAAAAGATATGACTGTTTTAATTATGATAATTAGAAAAAATTCTAAAAAAATCGCGGCTTAATATAGTTAGCTGTTATATCCTATTATCGTTAACTGAAGTCGTAACCTTTGCGATGATGCAAAAAATAATCGCAAAGTCTCAATGGATTCGCGAAAAATCAAATTTGTTAAATAATTTCACGTATTTACAAACATATTTTTAAAACAATAGCGCTCATACTTACGAAAAATATATAAAAAAAATTATAACAGCATCCAGACATTTTGACGAATAAAATGAAACCTAAATTATGAAGGTTGGAGCTATAGTATTCATGTTATTTGGAAAAATACGAAGAAAATATTAGGAAAAAATTAAAATCGTATTATTCTAATTTTATTTTTTTATGGTTTTATAGGAAAAGTTGGAGAAAAAATGTTTGAGTTTTTCGACATTCTGTGAAAATTTCACGCAATAATGATGATATTCCGTTGTAACAAACTTTTCGCTTATAGTTTTCCTATTGGCGAATATTTTTAGAATAATATATTAAATCACAAGGAATTCCAATTGTGGCATAACATTAAAATAATGTTATATTGAATATTATAACATTTGAGACGCAGATAAACCGCGTAATTATGAAAATGGCATCATGTCATCCGATTTTCCAATTTTTTTACATAACGACCACAGCTTCCGCTCAAATTATTATTTTAAGAAAACAGTTTATTTTACCGAAATGCGGTCAAAAGTTATGGTATAGTAAAACTGATCGCGAGTTACAATACCCCATACCTCAGTTTCAACATAAGTCAATTTTCTACAAAAAGCTTGATATATGAAATTCTGAATTAAGGCATCATAAATTCGTTGTTGGTCAACGACAGATTCATCCAGGGCTTTAGAGTCGAGGTAAAAATTGGCCGACGCCAGGCCACATTTTTTGTTGTAAAGCAGTTGTAAAGCTCAATTTAAGCAAATTCATGGGGCAATACCGGTCCACAACTTTCCGTACTTCTCCCCAATATTTAAAAAATGTCACTAAAATGCTAGGACGATATCACTTGAATGGGGCAACCAATTTGGTCCAAACTTTGGATCTCCTAATAGTTTGTCAAAATTTAGTTTAACTTTTAAAATGACCAATATCCAATTTAACAGTTGAAGTTCCCAAAGCTCACAAAGCATCTTCACCGACAATTTTTAACAAAGGTTCATGTTTTGCTATAGCTCCCATATAACAGTAACTTCCGGTTTTCGGTATTTTGAAAGTTTTAACAAATTTTTTACCGAACTATAAGTAATTTGACGTTTAAGGTTCCAAAAAGGTCGCAAACCGTCTTCCAAAAATTTTCAACATATGTCCATATTTTGGAATAGATCCCATATAGCAGTCACATATAGCAGTCATCGTGGTCGAACTAAAAGTTCGGAGCGGCGGAACTTAATGTTTTTTACTTGTTCGTATTTATTATTGATACAAATTGATTTTAAATATTAACCCCCAGTTTTTGTAAAAATTTTTATTCTTCTCACACGAATTGTCAAATTTTGTAGATTGATTTACTCGCTTTACCGCAAATGTAGAGCGCTGATTTTTAAATGAGGAATCCTTAATGATATATGGAACGGGTATACGAAAAATTAGATGTGTATGTCATCTGGGGGCTGAGCTATGAATGCCTAAATTATTACGAATATAAACGAACGAACAAAAATAAGTTACAAAAACTGGGGGTAAATATCGTAAACTCCACTCAAGCCCACTGTGCAAAATTTGTTTCTATTTGTTTAGATAGCTGATAAAAAAAATATATTTTTTCTATTTGGACCAATATTAAAAAAGTTATGAGTACATATTTCTCTAAATATAGTTTTTACAATATTCGACTTTTTAAGGCGCGACATCTCTGGACCGTTTAGTCAAAAAAATCTGAAAACATACTGAAATGTTTTGCTTAAACGCAGTGTAAACACACCAAAAACTAAAGGATTTCAAAAACCACATTTTTAAAAAATGTCAGATTTCTCACGAAAATATGACACGGGGATACGAGTTTGTAAAAAAGTCATAACCCTAATGTATATGTCTACTTGTTTTAACATTAAAGGCTACAATATCCACTATTTCATTTAATCGTTTTTAAGCTTTTGCTTCACTGTCACTTTATAACTACCATCCATAAAAATTTATTCCTATATAGCAATCATGAATGAATATTTTTGTACTCATATGTGTATCGTATATGTATATTCTTAAGTTGTTAGTTGTTTTTTTTTTTTGTGTTTTATTTTTTCGCGTGCTTTTTTATACAACCTTATTTTTTTAACAATCATTTAACGAAAAATTTATTAACAACGCAACAGTTCAGTCTGTTTAAAAATGTTAACAATCAATGACGGTCTCGGAATAAGTTAACATAACGTGCAGTTACCATAAACGTCCAAATTTGAAACGAAAAATAAACACGAACTTGAACCCAAAATAATTTATTGCCCCAAACTGGTATTTCAATATTTGCTTCAATTAATTTAAAATGAAAATATTTTAACAAGTTTACAATTACAAACCAAAAGAAAAAACAACATGATTTCATTTGTATATTTTTGATAAAGAGAGAGTGTCATTAAACCAGTGAATATTTGTTTATTTTGAAATAAAATAAAACAATTATTAGTGTATACAAATAATTTATTAAGTAGACAAACAAAAACAAACAAAAAACGTGAAATGTGTTTTAAAGACCACAAATAATAAGCATATGTTTTAAATTATTGTTCAAAGAATGAATGAAACTAGTGAACAATATTCAGAATATTTCCACAAATTTTTTTTAAATAATGACCATGTGTTTTTTCTAGTTTCCGTGTTCGTATTGTGATTTAAACAATGACATTATGCATCAGTTAATGACATTTATTGTATAGTGTTATATAATGAAACATTCTCTCAATTTTTGTTTTAATTCTCAAAATTCGGAAATAGTGAAGTTTAAGAGCACCTCTCGGATCGTTTTGAAATTTGTTTCAGCAGGTTCCATACTTCCTGCTACAATGGCCAAATCCAAAAAAAAACCCTGAGGGCGCCAACTAAAATGACAAATCCTCAAGATAACTCTCGCAGGGAGTTTCTGATTGGTCCAAACTTTGCACATCGTATTATTTCATCCAGTCATGTCCATTTTTAGGAACTTGCTGACAAAAATATACATACATATATTTGAATTAATCTAAAAAATGTGTTCAGCCAGGTACCACCTATGGGGCTATATCAAAGTGTGGACCTATCTTTAATATTTTTGGTGGAAAAGTTTTATAACTGCAGTGAAGCTCAAAAGTCAAATTACGATTAGTTCCGTCAAACAATGTAGCTAAGGCCCTCAAAATACCGAAAATCGGGAGGTATCGTTATATGGGAGTTATACCAAAACATGGACCTATGTTAAAGATTTTTAGTGAAGAAGTTTTGTGACCACTGAAAACTTCAAATGTCAAATTATAGCTTGATCAATTTTTATACCCTCAGCATTTATGCTAACGATGGCATATACACTTTCATACGGGCAAAATGTGCCTCCTCGAAATAATGGTTTTAGACCCCAAGTATGTTCGGACGAAATCCGTTTCAGACAATTTGGAGTTGATTTAGCCATGTCCGTCCGTCTATCTGTCTGTCTGGCTGACTGGAGCGAACGATAACTCTCGAACGGATCAACCGATTCGGTCCAAAATTTGGCTTTCGTAATATTTTGTCCAAACTTAGTTTGTCCAAACTTAGCTAAGTTATATCGGTCCACTCTTTCCAAAAGTTCGAAAATGTTCGGAAAAGTTATGTTTAGGGCCTTCTCTCAAATCACTTTGATTTTTGTTGTAACAACTTGTATTCACTGTCCCCTATATGACGGTGCATGTTTCGTGTACCTCCCACACAAAATTTCCTGAAAGGTGCAGTTTAAGAGCTGCTCTCGAATCCCTTTGATTTCTGTTGTAGCAGTTTGTATTCGTTGCCCCCATTACGACGGCACATGTTTTTTCAGCGGCATGTCTATAGTTCCTGAGAAAATGACCCGAATGCTGTAAAAACCCTTACGACATCAGTACCGGGAGCGCACGGTAACTTTCGAACGAATTAGCCGATAAGGCCCAAAATTTGGCCTTCGTAATATTTTGTCCATCTTGGTTTATGTTCGAAGGTGAGCCATATCGGTCCACTCATTAGGGTACCTTCCCCGCGAAAGTTTAAAACAATGTCACTAAAATGGTACGCACTATACCTCTTAAACGGACATGCCGATTTGGTTCAAGGTGGTCCAAAGATCCCCTTATATTTTGTCAAAATCGGCCTTCTGTTTAGGGTACCTTCACACAGGCTGAGGGTATATCTCTGTCGGCAAAGCCGACTGATACTTTTTTACTTGTTAGTGAAGAACTTTCGCGACCGCTGAGAACATAAAATGTCAAATTACAGCTAGTTCGATTAAAAATTGTAGCTAAAATCCTCAAAATACCGAATATCGGGAGGTGCCGTTATATGGGAGTTATACCAAAACATGGGCCTATGTTGACGATATTCGGTGGAGATTTTTTGTGACTACTGAGAACCTCATATGTCAAATTACACCTAGTTCGGTTTAAAGTTGTACCTAAAATCCTCAAAATACCGAAAATTACAACTAGTGCGGTTAAAAAAATTTAGCTAAAACTCTCAAAATACGGAAAATCTGAAAGTATTGTTATATGGAAGCTATACCAAAACATTGACCTATGTAGAAGGTGTTTAGTGAGCAACAACTTCAAATGACAAATAGCAGCTAGTTCGCTTAAAAAATGTAGCTAAAACCCTCACAATACCGAAAATCTGGAGCAACCGTTATATTGGGACTCTACCAAAACAAGGACCTATACTAACGAGTTTAAGTGCAGAAGTTTCGTGGCCACTGAGAACCTCAAATGTCAAATTACAGTTAGTTCGGTTAAAAATTGTAGCTAAAATCCTCAAAATACTGAAAATCGGAAGGTATCGTTATAAGAAAGCTATACCAAAACATCGACATATGTTGACGATTTTTAGTGAAGAAGTTTCGTGACCACAAAGAATCCTAATGTCAAATTACAACTAGTTTGGTTAAAAAATGTAGCTAAAACCCTCAAAATACCGAAAATCTGGAGGTACCGTTACATGGATACTATGCTAACGATTTTTTGTGAAGAAGTTTTGTGTCCACTGAGAACCTCAAATGTCAAATTACAACTTGTTCAGCTAAAAAATGTAGCTAAAACCCTCAAAATACCGAAAATTTGGAGGTACCGTTAAATGTGAAGAATTTTTGTGGCCACTAGTTCCGTTAAAAATTGTAGCTAATATCCTCAAAACACCGAAAATTGGTAGCTACCGTTATATGGGGGCTATACCAAAACATGGACCTATGCCCATAATTATTGGAATATAAGTTTTTTGATTAAAAAAAGATAACCTTCCTCCCCATTGCCTACAAAGTAGTATCGAGCGTACTGGGTACAGGAATAATGCCCATGGTCTTGTAATTCCATTATCAAGCTTAAGTCTAGGCCTGGAGGAGACACAATGCGGATCTTTGCAATCTTAAAATAACTGTTAAAAATACAATTTGTAGTCTTTCTTTCTTCTAAAATAAAAAATAATTTATCATCAAAAGCAACATTTAGTCAGGGACCGGATTCTTGTTCTATGAAAATTTAAAATGAAAAATATTTCCTTTATAATTTTTTTCATTTGACAGTTTTTTCTTTATAAAAGTTTTCATTTCACATTTCTATAGAAACAGAATTGAACCCCAGGGGGCTCAATCAAATGGAAAAAATTGTAAAGGAAATATTTTTCATTTAAAATTTTCATAGAACAAGAATCCAGCCCCAGGTTTAGTCCATATTTACATTAGGCAATTTTCCTTGCGGCAATTGTCTGTTTGTCGTTGAGAGGCAAAGGGTTACCATATGCCTCACCTCTCTCTCCATCAAACTGATAATTGCCGCAAGGAAAATTGCCTAATATAAATATGGACCTAGATGAAATTTACTTTCAAACAAGTAAAAAAGATATACCCTCAGCCTGTTTGGATTGAAATACTTTTTACAAAAAAACTTATGTATGCTGGGCGTATGAACCGACAAAAGTATGGATATGATTAAAGCTCAAAAATTTGTGGGGATAACGATAGATAGAGCTTTTTTATCACTAGCTTACGAAAACCATAATATCGCTGCAAACAGGGCCTCTAGGAAAACCTTCGGTAAAAATGTCCTTCGAACAGATCGAACATTTGTATGGGTGGTACCACATTTGTATGGGTGGTACCACAGGTCTTGAAGTGAATTTATTCAAAAGTTTATGTGGGAGGTACCCGAAGGAGTAGAAAAATATAGTCCATATTCGAACCTGATACGTATCTGGTAGATATATCAGGATGTGTAAAGTAAGGACCAAATCGGTCACTCTGATCAAGAGTTATCGTGCGCACAATTTTTCCGAACATTTTTGAACTTTTGTGGGGGAAGTACCTGAAGCAGTGAACCGATATGGCTTATCTTCGAACTTAAACTAAGTTTGCACAAAATATTACGAAGACCAAATTGTGGACCGAATCGGCAGATCCGTTGGAGAGTTATCTTGCGCTCCAACCACTACACACGGTGTCATAGGGTTTTTTGTAGCTTTTAGGCTATGTTCGCAGAAAGTATGGACTTGCCCCTGATGAAACTTATACCGTCGTATGCGGGGCAGTGAATACAAGTTTCTACAACAAAAATCAAAACGTTCCGAGAGCAGGTCCTAAACTGAACTTTTCAGAAATTTTGTGAGGGGGCGGTACCCGAAGGATTGGACCGATTGGGTCCATATTGGAACCTCATCTAAGTCTGGTAAAAATTTCGCGATGTGCAAAGTATGGACCAAATCGGTTACTTCCTTCAAGAGTTATCGTGCGCCCAAATTTTCCGAACATTTTCGAACTTTTGTGGGGTAGGTACCGGAAGGAGTGGATCGATATGACCCATCTTCGAACTTAAACTAAGTTTGGACAAAATATTACGAAAGCTAAATTGTGGATCGAATCGGTTGATACATTCGAGAGTTATCGTGCGCTCCAGCCAGACAGACAGACAGACGGACGGACGGACATGGCAAAATCAACTCCAAATTGTCTGAAACACATTTCGTCCAGGCACATTTTGCCCGCGTGAAAATGTATATACCCTCCTTAGCATAAATGCTGAGGGTAGAAAAAGGTATACATACAAATAACTGTTGAACAGTGTAATTCAATTTCAACTTCTGTGCGCCAAAACATTGAAAATATTATGTCAAACGAAGTTACTTGATATCATATTGATATTAGTGCAATATACTGAAAATATAAATAAACGCCATTATTAAAATATCTTGAAGGCGTGTATACCATAAAGCTTGTTATAACCTATCACATTTTTTTATCGATTTAACAATCACATTTTTAACTAATAAAATTGGCATTTGTAAATATTGACAAATGTTAATATGACAGGTAAATTGATATTGCGTTTGAAAAAATCCCTATCTCAACGCTTTTTTATCCTTATCTTTAGACTGTATGAGATAAGGTAATATTTGTAGATTTGTTTAACGTAACAATTAAAAAAAGTCTTAAAGAAACCATTTAAATGACAAGCACATTGAACTTCATTTACTGTTACCCTATTATCTATCTACTGATATAGGTAACACGGATGAAGGTGGCCGAAGGCGTGAAACAGTGGATCACACAAGAAATGAAGTAGCGATTGGATTATTCTCTAAAAGAAGAAGCTGTCTACAAGATATCTACAAGGGTTCATTTAGTAAGGTTATCCAGAAAAATAACATTTCGGTGTGATAATGGGATTTAAACCTTAAAAATACTGAAAATCGTGTGGTATAGTTCTATATCAAAACGTGGACTGATATGTTCCACTTTCAATACCAAATATTCTAGAAGTAATATAAACTTATGTAGCAAATTATAAAAATCTGTCTTAAATATTGCGAGTTGTATTTTGATTTCATCAAATGGGCGGACGAACGGACGGACAGACTGACATCGTTAGTTCGGCTTAGAATTTTATGCTGATCAAGAATATATACTTTATAGGATATCAATGTGTTACAAATGGAATGACAAATATAATTGTACCCTCCATCTTATGGCGAATCCTCATCATTTACCTTATATGAATTGGGGCGCACCAGCAGTGTTAACCTCCAACTAACTCACGTTTTAGTATCAATCGAATTTTCCGCATGTCAGTGAAAGCGGTTTTACTCTCCTGCAAATACATCCACTCTACCTTCTCTATAAAGAGTCCTTGTATCCCAGTTACAGATTGGAAGATCATTATTCTAAAAACTTCTGGGGTTTTTTCTCCTTTTGCTTCCAACAAATTAAGTTTGGTTCTCTGTTTGTAGCACATCGATATATATAAAGTATATACAGTTTGACAACAAATGTATTGCAAAGGCCAACAATTGTAAAAAAACATATTAATTGTTCGATTATGGCAACAAATTATGTAAAAACTATACGGTTTTTTGTTCACAGCTCTTGCTGTTGGCCATCAAAACAATATAAGAATTATCTACAACTTTGAGGTGACAATAAAAGTATTGCAAAGCAGTACTATAAAACTAGTAATTTTTGAAAAATTTTGTAGTCATTATGCATTTTTACGACTTTTGCGGCTAATAATGGACTAACAGAATTGAATGTGATAAAGTTCAGTGATAATAAAAGCCGTCGTGAAGGGTCTACTGACAGGTAAAAAACGTATGAGACCATATTGACAATAAACGATGACGAATCGGCCGCAGACAAGTATGCAAAGAATAAATATTTGACTCAATATGTATTGTCGGACCAATTCAAAACAGTCCAATTTTGGCTTTGAAAACATCGAAATACCTCTGGACACTACAGGGAAAAATAGGCTCTCAGTGTATTATTTTGAAAGACCTACAACAGAGCTCTATTTCCTCTCTCAATATTACTGGAATCACTTAATTTTTACTAAATAGATAGATATTATACTCTGCTATCATAACAAAGCCCAAAAAGTCCGCCAAATCTAATAAAATCCATCAACTATGGAAAAAGTCTCTCTAAAATATGTCCCAAACACATTTTGCAGCAAACATATATTTGTTTGCAAGCAGTCCCAAATATAACATATGGTTGGGTCCTGCAAACAAATATATGTTTGGGTGCAAACAAAAACAAACCCAAAAGCCACAAAAAAGCAAACACATGCGTTGCCAGTATTTTTCAGCCACTTTTCCCCAACTTCTCCAAATTTTTTCCCCAAAATTCCCCAGATTTTATTGAATTTCCCCAAAAATTTTTTAACAAATAATGCATTTTATTTTACATAAGTGAATTAAAATGGGAAAACGTCAACAAAAAGTTTATACTAAATAATACTTCATCCAAATTAGTACATTGAAATTCAATTAAGGGGTTATAAACACTTATTGAACACGAAAAACGAAATTGTTCATGAATTTTTACAAGAAATCTACCAAATTTTTTCAGAAGATTTTATTTTTATTTGATAGATCATACTTTGAGCTACTTTTGGATTTTGTTTTTGTTGAAAAATGTTGCACAGTGTTCTGACAAATAACCGCCTATTAAGAACCTAATAATCTTGTACTTAAGCGAATCGGATTTCAAAAAAATCAATTGAAAAAAATTGTGAACTGTCAAAGTCAAAATGTTGATTTTAACTAAAAAACTGCTAGATTTTCGGCATAAATCCGTAAAAAAAAAATTTTAATAAAATTCTCTAGCTTTAGTACAAGCTTTTTATGTGTATAACAATCACACTAAAACATGTGAAGATCGGATAATCCGTTTTTGAGCTACAGTGGCACCGCATTCCAAAATGCCATTTTGAGAAAACCACGTTTCAAACTTCGATGTTACATACAAATCAAAATGAATTTTCGCTTTCTAATGCTCGTACATATCTCAGCTAATTTTTGTCCGATCGACTCGAAATTGTTAACAAAATATATTATATTCTACCTGTACTTTTAAATGAGCCGATAAAAAAGTTTCGATTTTGTAAAATTTGTAAGTGGCCATAACCCCTTAAGTTGGTTTCATAAAGTTAGTAATAGAAAATAAAGTTAGTAATAGAAAAAAATCTTTCTACACATATATTATTTGTAATTTCTTGAAATGGAGTCGACTCTGTAACAAAATTTGTTTAAGTTATTAGCAGAATTATCTCCAAATATATGTATATTTTCAATTTACAAGGGTAATTTTATCCATTGCATTAATAATTGTTTACTCATCCAAGCATTCTAGTTTTTTTTCTTTTAAAAGGAAAGCCTAGATCCATGGCTCCCAATGGTAAAATATTTTGTGGTTAAGTGATGACTGGCAAAAATGAACGGCCACACTGTCAACAACCGATTATTTTAGCAAAACTGCGTGTAGCCGGCTTTATCGTGACAGTTATAGGTGGTTTAAAAATTCGAGTGCAATTTATATAAGCTTTGAAAACTTAGATTAAGCATATTTAGTTATCACTTTTATAATTGGAGCCATGAATGTTAAATAAAGTTTAATTTCATCATTGCTTATCAATCCAAAAATCATTTAGCAGTTAAGTCCCATTCAGTAGTTGAAATTATGAACAAATTGTATTTCAATTCAACCCATTGTTCTAGTACACGATCAATTGCCGAACCGTATGATAACATTTCAAAGATGTTATAAATTATACCAACTGTGACCATTTAGTAGATGACGCATGTTATAGTTCAGATGATCCGAATTAATTACTCAAAAAAAGAATTTCCCCAAAAATCCCCAAATATTTTTCAGATTTCCCCAAAAATTCCGCAACTCCCCAAGTCGAATTATTTTCCCCCATTTCAGAAAAAAATTCTCCAATTTGGGGAAAAATCCCCAATACTGACAACGCTGCACCAGTGGGCGCTTACTGAGAGCAAGGGAGCGTAAATTTCAATGTAAAACACATTGAAATGCAGGGGTTCCACGTTGATGGTTTTCCCGCTACTTGTGGTGATTTTTGACGTATAAAAACCACTGTTTAAGCAGGAATGTCAACTGTTTTAGGGTAAAAATCGCTACGAACCTATGGTGCGTATGCGGCTGTAGCGATTTTTACCTCGGAACAGTTGGCATCCCTGTTGAAATGTATGCTCACTTGCTCTCAAAAAGCACTCACTGGATATCTGGTTGTTTATTGAAACGCATGGAAATAAGCAACAACAGACACATACAGTGCCCGGCATAACTATTTTGACAAGTTTGAAAATATTATGTGTTTGGTTTTTACCGTATTAGTCTTCTACAAAAATATAAAAAAAAATCTGGCTAATCCTTTACTAGATTATTAGTTACGGTAAAAATAATATATTTCACACACATCTGTACCATTATGGACCCATTTACGGATCTATATTTCAAGCATATAGGGATATTCAAGAGATTTATCATTAAACAATATTTCCGATGGCTTTTTCCCATTATCTCGGAATATTTTGCGGATTTTGACCTTTTTATGAGAGTAAGAACATTTTGTCTCTTAAAAATGTGATATTCGAAATACGCTCCAAACGTGCTCCACAAAATCCAGCCTAACCATAGTAGCAGTGTTCTTCCAATAAATACATAACAGATCGTTCAAAACTCCAAAATATTCACTATAGTCCACAGCAATAACGATAAAAAATTAAATATAGCAGTATTTTAAACGGTGGATCAGACTATTCTGAAGACTGTCAGCATTTGGGCACGGAAATAGCATCACAAGGACATTTATTTCACAAAGATACCCAACTTTTTTGTGGTTTTTTGACTCAAGCTCACTGGAAAGGGTATTTTAACATGAATTATGTTCAAATAGATTTTTATCAGTCCACAATATGCTCTGCCACAATGATTGTGGTTGGGTAAATGATTTTTATTGAAAATCTAATAGAAAATTTTTGTATCTATGTATTATCAACCGTGCGGAATATCAAAATATGACTTCAAATTAATAATTGTTGTAATGTCTAGAGGTTCTAGTCTTAACAGAGAACTTGTTTTGACATCTATATTGCTCAGAAGATGAGCATTTGTGTGCATAAGTAAGCTTAGATTTGCAATTCTGCTTTATTTAGCGGAGAGCAACTTCTGTAATTTCACATTTTCTGCCAAGATCGTGCATATTTACAGCGCTTTTAGTAATTTGATATTTATTCCATACAAAATAAATAGATAACTGCAACAATATCCAATCATTACTTACATTTATCATCGAAACTGTAATTTTAAATTCCGTTACAACTTTTGACACCAGCTTTCCCTTTTTTAATTTAAAATCTAGTACTGTCGAGTATGTTTTTACTTAAATGTTAATAATTTAGCTAAAGCAATAGATTTTGGTACCAAAAGGTACGATTAAGTACCAAAATTAACATAATTATGACGTGTCAAAATACTTATGCCGTTTTGCTTTTGCCTCCCTATTTAAACATTCGCCTACCTAAACAGATTATTAATCTGGAATTTCGTTGATCTATTAATTTTTATTTAGCTGAGAGGTCAAAGAAAAACCCTTAGCTGTTTATATCCCGTTTTATGAATGCTGACAATAATTATATGCCTTTTAAGACAAATGTAGATTTTGTCAAAATAATTATGCCGGGCACTGTAGGTACATTAAAAATTCCAAAGAAATACATAAGAGACTTTAATAAAAGAAAAACGGAATGAAATAATTTATAAAAAGTCAAATTTTAAAAAGAAATAAATATATAGGAACATCGATGAGCGCTTCTCCTTAGTTGTGAAATAAAACACATTTTCCTCAAATTTGAAATAATCAGTGGGAAATCGGCATCTGGAATTAAATGATTATAAATGTAATAAAACGGTACATCCATATTTCAAATATACATATGTATGTACAGTTGCGTTCAAAATAATAGGAGCGCCCATACAAAAAAAGAAATATGTCAAAAAATGTGGTTAAACTTACCCATGTTGGTTTATTTTAAATTTGTTTAACATTGTTGACACCCCAACAGTTAATTCATCAGCAAAAATGTGACAATCTGCTTTAAATTATTTAAGGGCTCAATTTATGGAAAAAATCGCTGCAAGGACAATCACCTGTTTTTAGGCTACCTCCAAAAGAACTTTTGTTTTCAAACAGCCATCAAATCTCATAAAATCTATTGGATTCACTACTGTCAACTAAGATATGGACAATTTTGATCTTAAACTCAACTAAAAATATTTTTATTGTCCTTTTTCTTCCGCACTCCTATTTTTTTGAACAACAAATTTGAAGGCGATTTATAATGTTGGTGTAAAAAGTAAATAATTTAAAACAGATTACCACATTTCTGCTGATGAATTAACTGTTGGGATGTCAGCAATGTTAAATAAATACAAAATAAACCAAAATGGGTAAGTTTAACCATGTTTATTCGACCATTTCCTTGGTGTGAATGAGCACTACTATTATTTTGAACACAGCTGTATATGAAAAATGTATTGATGTAATTACTAATATTAAATGCGATTTCTTTCTTGTCTAATAAAATATTTCCATTCACCTTTTTGATTCAATTATAAAATGTATTGGGCATTTAATATACTAAAAAGCACAATTTCTTTAAGAAAACACAAAACACTGATTTTTTCAATCACTTTACCGTCTTTACTCAACGATTGTATTTAGACAACTGAAGAAAAAAGAACAATATAATTAACACCATTTTTCCTTTTCCTGTTCGCTTGCTACGTTGCACATTGGGGCAAGATTCCAAAAAACGGAGATTAATTCAGGGAAGCATTTGAGTGAACTAATGTTAATATTTTTCGAATGTTTACACCTCATTCAATATAACGGAACACAGTTTTGGTGCAAATTGAGGGATTGGAGAGATATATTCGAAGCCCTCATAAATGGGTACCATCAAAACTATGAAGTGTTTTTACGGTTTTGCCTTCATTTCTTATTTGATGAATCCAAAATCTTCTAATATGACAAATTATTGGTTAAGCAAATATTTGGCAAAAAATTATTAAGTTAGGTCAATATTTTAGTGTAGCTCCCATACAACGGTATCTCCCGATTTTATGTATTTCGAGGGTCTTGACCACATCTTTTAGTACATTTATCTGTAAATTAGGATTTATAGTTCTAAATACCTAAGAATTCATAGTGTGAAAATTTGTCAATATAGGTCAATGTTTTGGTATAGGCCCCATATAGAGGTGCAGTCAAATTTGGGAGTTTTCGAATATTATATGCATATATTGCAACTAAACTGGTTCAAATTGTGAATTGTACATTTTGAAGGGATTGAAAATATTTCTATCAAACATCATCTCTATATATTCTCGTTTTGGAATAAGCTCCATATAAAATATTCCGATACTTTTTTAACTCTAAATACTTTTAAAAAATAGGAAAAATGGCTACATTTTAAATTAATTTTTAATATGCTTCTAAACTTCTTTTGCCATAAATATGTTTTTCTAAGACTTAGATTCCTAACTGAAGTTGACGATTCCATTCTAAAAGGGGCACTTTTGATGAGTAAAAAATATTACTCTTTATATACCAACATTTAATTTAATTTTTTATGGTGCTCTTTAAATTATTAAAAATCCTTTAGCTTTATGACAGTGTAACTGTAGAAGTTAACAATATATGATCTTGACATTTTGGTTAAAGACTTACAATTTTGTACCATGTAACGACAGTTATACCAAAAACCGAATTTAATTTATTTTAATTAATCTCCATTTTTTGCTATTCCACCCCTTGTGCATCGCCATCATTTTATATAAATCATTATATATAGTAACTATAACATAATGGTAGACCTGCACAAGTTGTGTTATGTAGGGTGACCACACACATTAAACCAAAACACGACATACTGTACAACAGTAACAGGGAAAATGAAGACAAAAACCGCAAAATTCAAACATTTGACCCACATCTATTTCCACCATTTTTGACATAACTCAAAATGAGCAAGCAGGGAGCAAGTTTTGTTTGCGCAATATCAAAGAAAACAATCAAGAGAAAAATACAAAAAAAAAATCTCACGACCTCCTCGACACTCTTTTTTGTTATACTCCAATACATTTCAAAATTATGCAAAATCTGGACACATTTTGAGGAATTTTTTAAACACATTTCAATTTTACAATTACAATTTTACAATTTTTTCCTAAAATATTAAGAATTACCTCTGCTTGAAATATCTATTTTGAAAATGCCAAGTTTATGTAGCAAAAACTACGTTATGGCGATTTAAAAGCAGCAACATTTTATACTTTTCACCTGTTTCTTAAATTTTAAAAATATGTTCAACTTTAACACTGTGCTACACGAAAAGTAAACAACATACGACTTTGCTATTTTGGCTAGTGAGGTAGAATTTTGTACGCGTTAACCCTGTCAAGACAGATTATCAAAAATTTGTGTTTCAATTTTTCAATTAAGACCTGTTTTTTTGAATCTTGCCCCAACGTGCGTTGGTTAACAACAACAAAGCACGAAACACACGTGTTTTACCGCATACACAGAATCAAAGCTTCTGCGTCTCCTATTACACCATACACACAGCTCTTTATTATAAAACAGTATTCCGCATCCGCGAGAGCCCTGTTGTTACTCTCTTTGACAAAAATCCTCTCTCCACCCATAAAAATATGTTCTAACATAAAAAATATGCTGGTACGAAACAAATAAAATTGAGATATGTTAAAAATTTTTCAAACATATGTATATTTGTTATTTTTGAATCAAACCATATATTTGTTTGCAATCAGTCCCAAACAAGTATTTGTTTGGATCCAAACATATTTCTAACATATATTTTTCTGCGTGTATATAACCTCGTTAGTCTAGAGGCTGAGAGTATAAACAAAGTATTGTAGTTGGTGTATACAAGGTTGTTTGATGCTTGTAGAATAAAATATTAATGTTATATGTTTTTAAGGATTCACCTAAAGGAATATTGGCAATAGAAACTGTATATTGCTGTCAATAAGGTGAACGAAATTGTTCCCAGAAACACTCTAACATTTCACAGAAGTCATATTTTATAGCTGAAGGTCTTTCGACGTCTTCTCCAATTCACCTTGTAAATCAAAGAAGTAATGTTGTTACAGAAAAAAACACTAGGTATAAGTATATTGTTAACAATGAAACCAATTACATTTTTATCAAATCAATAGAGACACTTATTCGAGAACTTCAAAATAATCTTATGTAATTATATAAAAATAATAATTAGGAGCATGTACTCATAGTGGCTTTATTCAAGAGGGGAAAACGTAATCTAAAGTCATTAGTTTTTCTTCGATATTATTGGAATACTTAACTGCAGATATTGATTGGACATTAGCGGAGAAGAAATAATTGTATCAAATATTTCAACAAAATTTAATTATTACTTTCTTAAACCTTATTTTTTTCTCTGAATGAAGGATTCGATTTTTGTAACAGGTTTTAACGTTAGTTAAGTAGCCATTTAGGCCTTAATATCTTTACATGTAGGTTGTACTAATCACTCTAAATATGTCAACCCATACAAAGTTGTTGAAAGTGGAAAAACTCTCAACGAAGTTGTTTAACATGTCGCTCATTTACTCAAAGAGTATACTAACTCGAAAAAATTAAATTAAATTAAAAATTAATTAAAATTAAATCATGTGATATCCTACATACTACTACTTGACGTAATGCTACTTTTCCACATATAAATATTACTTTTAATAAAAGTTATACCATAAAAAGACCTTATAATACTTTTAAAACAAGTAAACCTTAGTTCTTTTTATACCCTCCACCGTAAAATGGGGACTAATTACGACATTCGATTCGATCGATTATTTGCCACTAAACTTAAGTACATTTACTAAGGTAGATGCATTAGCAATTTGTTACAACAATATCAAAACAGTTTTACAAGCACCACTTCATTCCGAAATTATTACCGAAAGTATTATTCAACATTTCAACAAATATTTACATTTTTTCATTAATAAATTTGTTTAATGTTGTTCGAAGAACATATAGGTTTTCATAGTTCGATGTTTTCATTTACGAGCAAATACTCGATCGAATCGAATGTCGTAATTAGACCCCTGTATTGGAGTAAATAAGAAGAATTAATTTCCTTTCGTATATAAAAGTAATAAGCTCTTCTCCTTATTGCAGGAGTTGTATTCCGCCTGATAATTCACCCTTCAAAAGAGCTCATATTAGGCGTCATCGTAGTTCTTTCCATAACATGGATCAATATTTAAAATAGTCCGAATTGAGCTTTTGAATTCTTGTTATGGAATTCTATAACTCATTTTTCTGGACCGTGGACCTATACCGACAAATTTCAGGTGGAACGTTTTGTACCCCAAACGAAGAAATACCAAATTTTAGTCATTTCGGTGCCATATTAAAGCCATAACTTTCAAAATGCCGAAAATCGGGCGGTAGTGTTCTATAGGGGCTATATGAAGGCGTATACCTATACCGCCAAATTTCAGGTGGAAAATTTTATACCCCCAATGAAGACTCAATACTAAATTTCAGGCACTTCGGAGGGATAATGAAAAAATACCGAAAATCGGGAAGTACCGTGGACCTGCACCGACAACTTTTAGGTGGAAAGTTTTATAGACTCAACGAAGACTAAATACCAAATTTCACTCACTTCGGTGAGATATTGAAAATTCAACCTTCAAAATACCGAAAATTGGGAGGTACGGATCTATTGCGGCTATATGAAGACGTGTACCTATATTGACAAATTGAAAGTGGAAAGCTTTATAGCTTCAAACCAAATTTCAGCCATTTCGGCGTATATTAAGGCCATAACCTTCAAAATACAGGAGATCGTAATGTACTGTTCTATGGGAGCTATATGAAGGTGTGGGCCTATACTGGCAAATTTCAGGTGGAAAGTTTTGTTCCCCCAACGCAGACGAAATACCAAAGTTCAGCCACTTCGGGGTTATAATAAGGCTAAAACCTTCAAAATAACGAAAATCCGGAGGTACCGTTCCTTGGGGGATATATTAAAACGGGGGCCAATATAGCCCATATTCAATACCAAACATCCTAGGAGTAACTTCTACACCAAATTAAAAAAACTCTATCTTAAAAACTGCGAACTGTATCTTGATTTCAACAGACGGACGGACACACAAACGGACTTGGTTATATTGACTTAGAATTTTATGCTGATCAAGAATATACAGTATCGGCCAAAACTAAAGCACCCCCTCAGTAAATTTTTTTGAAATGATAATTTTTTTATCAAAACTAAATTATATATCTATATTTTATTTTTCTTTTTATTTATTTATATCTTTATAATTGGAAAATACAAAAATAAGGAATTCAAAAAATATTTTAGGTCGCAAATATAAGCGGACAAAACTAAAGCACCCCCCAATTTGAGGTACAACTAAAACTATTGAAATCAATATTTCGTTGCGTATCCTCTATTCTAAATAACACAATCACATCTTTTTGGTATAGAAGATACTAAATTATTAATTACAGCAGGCGAAATAACTGATTTTCGGACAATTTAGCTTAAATCCTCAAAATACTGAAAATCGGAAGGTACCGTTATATGGAGGATATACCCAAACGTGGACCCAGGTCCACGATTTTTGGTGGATATGTTTTGTGACCACTAAGAACCCTAAGTACCAAATTACAGCTAATTTAGTAGGAAAATGTGGCTTAAATATCCGAAATACCGAAGATCGGAAGGTACCGCTATAAGGGGGCTATACCAAAACATTAGCCGATATTGTTTATATTCATCCAAAAATGATCCTACAGCATCCACTAGTCAAATACAATACGCTAACGTTTAAAATTAGCAAAAGAACGAATTGCAGAAGAACGATAGACGCCGGCTTATTCAGTCGACGATCAGCAAAAAAAAACCTTTCATATCGACTAAAAATGAAGGAGCCAGACTGGCATTCGCCAAGACCCATTTGAACTGTTTTCCGATGAATCTATGTTTAATTTAAAGTATTCAGATGGTAAAAGGCTTGGACCAAATGGGCAACCGTTAAATCCTAAATATTGCAAAGACGCTGTAAAACATGGAGGCGGAAGGTTTTTTGCTGGTCGTCGACTGAATAAGCCTGCGTCTACCGTTTTTTGCAATTCGTTCTTTTGTTAATTTTTAAACCTAAGGGATTTAGTATTTGACCAGAGCATGCTGTAGCATCATTTTTGGATGAATATGAACAATATCGGCTAATGTTTTAGTAAGCCCCGTTATAGCGGTACCTTCCGATTTCGGTATTTCGGATATTTAAGCCACATTTTCCTACTAAATTAGCTGTAATTTGGTACTTAGGGTTCTTAGTGGTCACAAAACATATCCAACAAAAATCGTGGACCTGGGTCCACGTTTGGGTATAGCCTCCATATAACGGTACCTTCCGATTTTCAGTATTTTGAGGATTTAAGCTAAATTTTCCGAAAATCAATTATTTCGCCTGCAATAATTAATAATTTAGTATCCTTTATGCCTAAAAGATGTGATTGTGTCATCCAGAATAGAGGATAAGCAACGAAATATTGATTTCAATAGTTTTTGCTGTACCTCAAATGGGGGGGTGTTTTAGTTTTGTCCGCTTATATTTGCGACCTAAAATGTTTTTTGAATTTTAACTTTTGTTTATTAAATTCTGATCTCCTTACTTTTGTATTTTTCAGTTATAAAGATATAAATAAATAAAAAGAAAAATAAAAAATAAATTTATAATTTAGTTTTCATAAAATAATTATCATTTCAAAAAAATTTACTGAGGGGGTGCTTTAGTTTTGGCCGATACTGTATATACTTTATAGGGTCTCCGACGAATATTTCGATGTGTTACAAACGGAATGACAAATTTAATTATTATGATGGAGGGTATAAAAATGCTTCGTTCGTCCAAGTTTCCCGTGAATTGTGTCTTGTCGTCACCACTTATTTCTTCGAGACTTGGTCTCTTGGAACAAAATAAATAATGAAAAAAACAAGTAAGAAAAGTCTATAGTAGGTCGGAGCCGACCATGGGATACCCTATACCACTATCCCTGGACAATCGCTCTCCACGGAACTTCTTTTCAATCATTGTGAAAATTTAATTATCAAATATCGGAGATGTAATGTGTAATGCTTATGACCAAATCCAAAATGTTATCTAGCATGACAAAGACATTTTTGTAGCAGGAAAGGAAAATTTAGTTCATACAAACTAAAATGTAATGAAACCCACTTATGTAGTACTACTACTTCCGTTGTTTAACCGCTACGTTATTGAAATTTTTACCAATTTCACACAAAAGTTTCAGTCCATTTAACCCGCTAAGTATTACCTGATCTTCACTTTGGTTTGTACGCTTCTTCTTCAGCATAAACACAAATTTTGTTTAAAATTTTGCTGGTTGTTATTTTGACCTACAGAGCCGCTACAAAATTGGTTAAAATTTTGTTTTTGGTGCATTTCATCCCCTGAACATTTCACGATCATCACCAAAAACTAATCATTTCTATTCTGGCCCGAACCCAACCTCCTTACAATCGGTCCATAATTGCGGCATTAAGCTTGTTTACAATTTTTAATGGACGGACACACATCGCTAAATCGCTTTATCTCGTCGAGATATGAAAATTGGTATACCACATTGGTGGTCTCCGACGAATATTTCGCGGTGTTACATAAATTTTTACCAAAACAAAATTATAATACCCTTTTCCACATTGTGGTATAGGGTATAATTAAAATGCATAAACAAAAAAAAAATAGAAAATTGTTTGCAGTGTTCTTAATGTTGATAAATATCTGCCAAACTTAAGGTAAGATCAAATTAGGCAAATATTTGCTTCAGCGACCGGCAGTGTGCGCTTACTGAAAGCAAGTGGGCATAAATTTCAACACATTATTTACGCTCATTTGTTGTCAGTAAGCGCACACTGCCGGTCGATGGACCAAATGTCGAATTTTCTATTAATGAGCTTTAAAATGTAAATTATAATGTTTTGGATACCATTTGCACTCAATTATATTTAAAGAAATAATACACAGCGTAACTGAAGTAACAAAAACACATATCAATGTGGTTGGTATTAATAATACCACGTAGATTCTCAGAAAAAAACTAAGTTTTTCCCCAAACATTTAATTGAAAAAGCAATAACACCTTAACAAAAATGTTTTTTTGCAAAACACCACTCAAACACACACTCAAAGAGCGAGAGTTTATTATCTCTCCGTTGAAAATCATTACGGCTAATATCAATTGACAAACTTTTAAAATCCCCAAATAAATCAGTCCTCTGCTAACTGTCGTTAACGAAACATTTGTCGTTCGAAAGGGTTAACTGCGAATAACATGTAAGAATTCTAATAAAAATATTAATTAATAAAGCAAAATTTAATCGAAACATAAACAATATTCGGTCGTTGGTGTAACTAAATCGAAACACGTAATAAAGTGGAAAACGCTTCGGATGTGGCAAACATGGATGGAAAAATATAAAATTGTGTTCATATTTCCAAGGAGTTAAAAAACATTCCCCTAAGAAAACATAAAATGTACATTAGGGCCTAACCCCCAACATTTTTTCCACATGATCCAAAAACTTTATATATGAAATTTTATGGCGATCGTTTAACGGTTACCAGTGCGACCTGAGCGATCTTTATTTGTTTCTATAGTAATTTGTATGGGACCAAAAGTGAATTTTTGACGAAAATGCATTAAAGACCGTATTTATGGTCAAATCTATGAAAAAACGTTTCCAGTTCATGGTTGTCGCTAAAAACGAATTCTACAAAAATTTATAAAAAACACAGAAGATTTTGCATATTTGGCCAATTATTGAAAACTTGGGTCCTATAGCTATATTATAGCTAAATATGGGGATTTCTGAGTGAAATCGTACACCTTTTCAAAAAGCTTTTTTTTCGATTTTCCTTATTTTTTGCTGTGGTGATACTGCTTATCAGCAAAACATTTCAGTAAATTTTCAGATTTTTTTTACTGTTCCAGAGATATCGTGCCTTGAAAAAGTCGAATTCTGTAAAAACTTCTTTAATATTGGTCCAATTTGAAAAAATCTTTTTTATTTTTTTTTCTGTGTTATCAGATATTTAATAAAAAATTGAAAAAAATGCAAAGTAGTCTTGGATGCAATTATTTATATTTTGCCGAAACTTTGGGTTATATCGCTCCTTCCGGTACCTCCCCCACAAAAGTTAAAGGGAGTAACCGATTTGGTCCATACTTTGCACATCGTGACATTTCTACCAGACTTAGATGACGTTCCAATATGGACTCAATCGGTCCACTCCTTCGGGTACCTCCCACTTACAATTTCGGAAAAATTCAGTTTAGGACGAATCGCTTTGATTTTTGTTGTAACTAATTGTATTCACTGTCCCCCACACGACGGTACAAGTTTCATCAGGGGTAAGTCCATACTTCCTGAGAAAATAGCCTGAAAGGTGCAAAAAACCCTATGACACCGTGTGTAGTGGTTGAAGCACAACATAACTCTCGAACGGATCTGCCGATTCGGTTCAAAATTTGGCCTTCTTAATATTTTGTTCAAACTTAGTTTAAGTTCGAAGACAAGCCATATCGGTCCACTCCTTCAGGTACACAAAAGTTGAACAATGTTCGAAGAAATTATGGGCCCGATAACTCTTGAAGTGAGTGACCGATTTGGTCCATACTTTACACATCCTAATATACCTACCAGACATAGATCAGATTCGAATACGGACTATATTTGTCCACTCACACAAAATTTCGGATAAGTACACTTTAAGACCTGCCCTCGAATAACTTTGATTTTTGTTGAAGCAACTTGCATTAACTGCCTCAATTACGATGGTAAATGTTTTTTCAGGATCAAGTCCATACTTCTTGAGAAAACTGCCCGAAAGGTGCAAAAACCCCATATGTAGTGGCTGGAGACCACGATATTGGTCCAAAATTTGTCCTTCGTCATATTTTTTCAAACTTAGTTTCAGTTCGAAGATGGGCAATATGGGTCCACAACTTCCGGTATTTCCCCCAATATTTAAAAATGTCACTTAAATGGTATGTACGATATCCATAGAACGGGGCAACCAATTTGGTCCAAACTTTGGATGTCCTAATATTTTTTCCAAATTTAGTTTAAGTTCTAAAATGGCCCAAATCGGTCCTCTCCTTAAGGTACCTCCCCCACAAAAGATCAACATTTGTGTTTAAGTGCAGTTCAGGGTCTGTTCAAAGATCCTTTGGAAATGTATACCGATGATGTTCGGTGTGGTCTCCTATTCAGCGATATTATGTTTTCCGTGAACGTAAATCTGAAATGACTAGCAGGCGCGGTATCTATCCCAAAATAAGATTCACTTCCATAACGGACCAAGTCGGTCCATTCCTTTAAGTACCTCCTCCGCAACACTTTTGAACTTTAATCCTAATCCACATTTTTGTCGGCAAGTTCTAATGTCCAAAAGAGACCACAAAATTCTGAAAGGACCCTAAATACATTCGATCTGTCCGTAGATGAACGTTGAAATTCACATAGGTTATATCTCAAAAATGGTGATAAAGAATTTTTACTGCTACAACATTTTCTTTAGTCCCACTTGGATAGAAAGTATGGGGGCTATATCAAAACATGGACCGATATTGACGATGTTTGGTGGATAAGTTTCGTGGCCACAGAGAACCTCATATGTCAAATTACAGCTAGTTCGGTTAAAAATTGGGAGGTACCGATATATGGGGGCTATACCAAAACATGGACCTATATTGACGATGTTTGTTGGGTAAGACGGACGGACGGGCCTTCATAGATCGACTCAGCATTTTACGCTGATCAACAATATATATACTTTATAGGGTCGCAAATTATTATTTCAATGCGTTACAAACGAAAAAACAAACTTAATATACCCTCCATACTATGGTGGAGGCTATAATAAAAACTTCAAAGTACCTGAAAACAGGCGGTATCTTTATATGGGGGCTATACCAAAACGTGGACGTGGAATTTTTGATAAAATGTTTTTTGACCTACGGATACCCTAAATGCCAAATTGTATCTAATCCGGTCTGAAAATGTAGCGAAAAACACCAAAATACCTCAAATCCGGAGGAACCGTTATATGAGGGCTATACCAAAACTTGGACCTATATCCAAATTTTTTGTAGATATGTTTTTTGACCTCTATGTATCCTAAATGCCAAATTATATCTAATTCGATCTGCAAATGTGGCATAAAAACTCAAAATACCTCAAATCGAGAGGGACCGTTATATGAGGGCTATACCAAAACTTGGACCTACATATATACATATATTTTTGTAGATATGTTTCTTGGCCTCCAGGAACCCTAAATGCCAAATTATAGCTAATTCGGTCTGCAAATGTGGCGAAGAACGTCAAAATACCTCAAATCCGGAGGTACCGTTAATGGGGACTATACCAAAGGGTGGACCGATATAGCCCATCTTCGAACTTAACCTGCCTATGGGAAAAAGACCCTCGGGTGCAAAACTTCAGCGCTCTATCTCAATTATTGCGGACGCTGGAGTGATTACAACAGACGGACATGGCTAGATCGTCTTAGAATTTTATCCTGATCAAGAATATATATACTTTATAGGGTCGCAAATGATTAGTTCGATGTGTTACAAACGGAATGACAAACTTAATGTACCCTCCATACTATGGTGGAGGGTGTAAAAAAGTACATTTATTAACATGTGTGTTGCTTTATTTAGAAATTTATCTTAAACATCTTAAAAGCTGCTTCCTTTTACGATTTCGAAAATGGTTTAGCAATTATTGCACCAGCATTAGCTAAACCTATCGCGGACACAAAAAACTTCATTCAGTAATAGAATGAAGTTTTTTGTTTTTTAGCCATTGCATGTTTCAAATCCTGTTTCGTATTTAAATAAACATCTTCTGAAAAAAATATGACTTTAATATTTGGTAGATTATTTGGCTCGGATGCCAAGTCATATATTTTTCCAGCTGTAGTTATTTAATCATCAGTTTAGTTAGTTTATTGTTCGACTGGTACAATAATTACTAATCCATTTTCAAAATCGAAAAATGAAGCAGTAATTAATATGTTTAAGATAAATTCCTAAATAAAACAACAAAACACATGTCAATAAATGTATTTTTTTTATTTTTTGATAAAATAAAAAAAATAGGTATTGACAAATTTTATTCGAATCCCACTACCAAATAGGATTTATAATATTTGTAATTATTTAGAGTTTAATACAGAAAAAAATCAAGAAAATCGAAAAGTATAATCATTGATAAAAATTGATTTTTAGTATTAAATATCAAAAATTGCAGCCATTTTTTTTCTAGTTTTTCTTGTTTTGCAAATGTGTCCGATTTCAGTCAGAATTCCCCATATACACCATATATCCAATGCATTTAAAATTTATGCAACAAATGAATTCGCTATTTTCGTAATACAAATAAATTTATAAACCCGAGTATCTAAATTCCCTGGTTAAAAAAATTCAAAAGATTAGACAGTGGTCATAAATACAACAACAAAACGATTAGAGTAGAATTGACGCCATTAGAAAATAATTATCAGTTAGGGTGATGTTTGATATCTACAATTTATGCACACATAAAATTGCTAAATTATATAAATATACATTAGGTTGACACATCTTAAGGGGGCTTCGCGTTTCTGATTCCTGGGATTGTATTAAGCAAAACAGTCCACTACACGCAGAGAAAAAATATGATTGATCCAACAATATTCCAAGAGCAAAATATGGATGGCAAAGATATTGTTAAATTTCGCATGTAGTTTTGTGAGACCAACAATCGTTTTTGTTAATTACAACAATTGTTTTTGTCATATCCAACCATAGTTGTTGTCATATCCAACAATAGTTTTTGTCTGCTGGACAATATTATTCTCTTTTCTTCGACCATTTTATTTTCTTATTTCAGTATTCGATGCCGTAGTTCTTCTCATTCTTTTTTTTGTTTGTTTTGATAGTTGAGTTACACCACAATCTGAGAAGTGTTTTTGGTCGAATTTTTGTTTTCTTTTCATATTTGTTGTGGTTTTATGGTATTCCTTATGTTGGGGTAGGTGCTTGGAGGATGAGCGCAATGGAGTACTTATGTTTCTTCATTCAATTTGTTGTCTCTTTAGTTAGACCTGGCAAAACCTGGCCATGTGTAGTGTAGTGCTCATAATATTATACGTGACATTTACACCAAAGTTATGTGGAAAGTGCATACGAGAATTATATACGATCAAATTAAAAATTTCATTAACAGATTTTCTAGGTTGACAATAGTTTTTGTAAGAATTCTAGATTATGATAGTTCCTACCATAGGTATTGTCAATGATTTTTACAATATTGAGGAATTTCGCGAGTTATTTTTGTTTTGTATGTTTGGACCAAACTATGGTATTTTTGGATTTGCAATGCTTGAACAAAACAAATGAATTGTTGGAACTAAAATAGATATTGTTGTTCCAACAAAAGCATGTAGACCAGACGTCTACGGTTAAAATCGAGCCTCCCGATTTTGACATGAAGTTTATTATCAGACTTTTGTCATGTTTTTTCTTTGGATATTTTGGCATATAACAGACAAACCATTGGAATTTTCGATCCAATACTAAGACAAAATTGTAGCCAAGACAATAAAATAGAACTTTCTATTACATCGCAAAAGTGATTTTGAACATTGTTCATCCTTTATTCGTTACTAGCAGAACCGAGTCCGCGTTTCTGGCCCATACCCAGCAAAATTTATTTGAAGTTGTTCCTTGTGAAGTAGTGATTGAATAGCTTTTTTTGAAGCAGTCCACGCAGAGTCATGAAAAATGCAGTCCGTTCTTCACATTTTGACAATGTCCGATTTGAATCCATTTCATAAATTTTTCACATTTTAGAAATTTGAAAATTTTGCAAAAAAAAACTTAAAGAGACAAAGAACATAATTTGTTTCTTGTTAATTATAATAACACAATATGTTTGCATCCATAAAAAGTTATTTGTATACAAAAAATAATAAAAGTGATTTCGAACTACATCTTTGTTTGTAGCCAAAGAAGTAGTTGAATCATATGTTGTTGTGATTTATTCACTACAAAGAACTAATGCAAAATGTGTGCTTAAGAAGTAAATTAGACAGTATCCTCACTGCACCATACCCTTGTAAAAATCATGACTTCTTTCACGTAAAAAGATGTAGTCCGAAATCACTTGCACTCATGATTTAACTACTTCTTTGGCTACAAACATTTTGCTGGGTAGTTTTGTTTTTTAATGGCAATTTTGTATGCCTCTTTTACTTAAATAAATATTTGCTGCCCTATAAAGTATATACATATATTCTTTATCAGGATAAAATTCTGAGTCGATCTAGCCATGTCCGTCTGTTGCAATCACCCTAGCGCCCGCAAAAAATTGAGTTAGATCGCTAGATTTTTACACCCGAATATTTTTTTCATAGGCAGGTCAGTTTGAAGATGGGCTATATCGGTTCATGCTTAGGTATAACGGCACCTCCCAATTTTTAACCGAACCAGCTGTAATTTGACATTTAAGGTTCTTAGGGGTCACAATAGTGCTCCACCAAAAACTGTCAACATAGGTCCATATTCAGGTATAGACCCCATATAACGCTACCACCCTATTTCTGTATTTTTAGGATTTCAGCTACAATTTTTAACCGAACTAGCTGTAATTTGTCATTTGAGGTCTTCAGTGGTCACGAAAGTTCTCCATCAA
This sequence comes from Musca autumnalis, assembly GCF_047663935.1. Classification (NCBI taxonomy): domain Eukaryota; kingdom Metazoa; phylum Arthropoda; class Insecta; order Diptera; family Muscidae; genus Musca; species Musca autumnalis. The sequence continues at coordinate 39,795,255 of NW_027412088.1, read as the reverse complement.
AAATTTTCAAAATTGGTCCATGTTTTGGCATAGGCCCCATTTCGGTATTTTGAAGATTCAAGCAACAATGTTTAACCGAACTAGCTAACTATGACATTTAAGGTTCCCAGTGCTCACGAAACATCTCTTTTCTTACCTGAGGTTACCATTTTTACCATTTGTTACCATTTTTAACCTGCAAAGCGTTCCTTAACCCCGAAAAGTGGCAAAACTGGAAGCAATTTTTAAAAGAGTGAGAAAGAAGAGAGAGCGAAAATGGCTTTCTCTTCTACCACAGGCTACCAGTAAAATTTTTGCAGCTAAAAAATGGCAGAACTGATTTTTCGACTTTTGTTTGGCGATTATTTCACAATTAAGAAGAAAATGGACGAAAAACAGAAGAAAAAGTCGAACGCTGACAAAACTCAATTAAAAACTGTGAAATAAAAGACGAAAATTGATTTTTTATGTTTCTTTTTGACATTTTTCCGTTCCTTTACTTTTCTGGTAAAAATGTTCATGAGAGAGCAATTTTGAGCAATTTTGACACTTTTCTCTTTTACCACCCTTATCATTAAAAAAGTAAAGGAACAAAGCTTTAGTTGTAACTCGTTGAGTTTTAGAGCTATAAAAAATTAAATAAGTAATACAAGATAAAGTAGAAGCCGTAATCTCAGAAAACTCATTTTTTGAGTTATGACTTATGCCACTCTTTGAGAAAATGAGCGATACATTTATGAAATTCTTGAAAATTTAGCCCCACTGGCGTATGATTTATAAAATTATTTTATTTATGGTATAGTAGTTATACGCCAGGGGGTATAACTATAATTAATTCATCTTATTTCAGAAGTTTTTTTTAATTTTTCATCGAATTCAGTCATCCAAAGACCCGTGTAATCTTGACTTGGAACAACTATAGAGGACATATGGTCTAGTGGACTATTTTGCTCTGTACAATCCCAAAAATCAGAAATGCTCCACCCTAATATACGTACATATGTACATGCGACACATTATTAAATTTCGCTTAGCACTAACTAAAATTCAATAAAATACACGTTTTTTCCGAGATAAGTCCACTTCTTGTACTAATATCAAATATAGATAATGATAACAGCAGCATTTAGCTCTGATTTTTTTGGACAAGTTTTCAAGTGCATAAACTATCATGGACGAAGTGATTATTTACAAAGTGTCACTTGGCTTGTTTTAACTGTCCAATAGATTGATAAGATTTGGCAAGAACTAAACACAAATCAAATCGACAATAACATTGTAGAGCTTATACATTTTTGTTAATACAAAGTATTCACCTTTTTATTACTTTCAGATTATGGAGGACTCGAAAAGCGGAGAAATAAATAAGGCCTTTTCCGTTGAGGAGGTAAGTATTTGAATAGATTAAGTTGTATGCAATTATTATTTCTCTTTTATTAATTTTCTCTTTTTCTATTGTAGGCCATTGAAACTGGCTACGAAACACACAAGACTGATTTCCAAATAGACGATAATAGTGATGTAAAACAGTCCAGTAAAGTAGTGCGCATAGCTAAAACTAGCTTACTGTGGCTACTGCATATTGCAGTGGGTTCATATTTTGGATATGCCACACATTATTATTTACGTGAATGTAAGTAATTTATAGAAACATAAGGATAAAGTAAACATAAGTACATAAAGATAACTATTTCTACGAACATCAGTAAAGTAGCCAGTCTTACGGGTATAAAAAAGAATTCGACATCATGTTGTAACTTAACCATACCCATTTGGTTTTAAAACTTACTTACTTACTTAGCTGGCCCATTACTAAGCTAAGAAATGGCCTCCAATCATATCTATTTGTTGCTTAGCTCTCTGGAATTAAGCACCTTTTCATCTCTTCTTCCACTTGTTTGCTCCATCGATTCCTTGGCCTGCCAGTTCTGCGTGTACCGCCATGTCTCCCGTATTTATACGCTTTTTTAGCGGGTTCATCATCGCTTATTCTTATGATATGGCCTAGCCAACGCAATCGTTGCATCTCGATACGTTTATCTATACTGATGTCGTTGTATAGCAGATACAGCTCGTGGTTTATACGACGTCGATCTTTCGAAGAATTTGTCTCACAAACACACCAAGCACAGTCTTGTCCGCTTGAGCAAGTACCCATGCTTCGGAGCCATACATCAGCACGGGTAGTATCAGTGTTTTGTAAAGTGTTACTTTTTTTTGACGAGATGTGACTTTGTTTTTACTGCTTACTTAAACCATATGTTAACCAATATAATACCCTAGACAGACGGCAATTTGCATTAAGATGTGATTTTAATTTTAACCTGACAGACGACAGTTTCTGCATTTATGAAACAGCTGTTTGCTGGTAAACTACTGTTTGTAATTGTTTGCAATGCCAATTGTGTCTTAGAGCAGCATCCGGCAAAAAGGGACACACGTGCCCTTGATGAGAATAACAACAGAACAACCACCACTGAGTCTTCGTTCAGAAGTCAATGAAGAAAGTTCTGCTGTCTCTTGTTTCAATGATTTTTAGGTTTAGCAATGCATTAGCGCACACGCTGTTTGTGGAGAGAGAGACGTATGCGTGAGACCGCAAACAATGCGTTTGTATTAGTGCCGATACCTGTCTTAAAGCATGAATTTGCTCTCTCTCTCCTACATGAATATGGGCTCTCTTTTACAGCATTGCCATATTGAAATACCTAAATTCAGTTTAAATTCCCTTTGATTTTGTGCATTAAGAATGTGGATAATTCAGGAATTAATTTGAATTAAGGCACACGGTGCTCTTGAAATAAATTTAAATGGAAGGTGCTTACACCTGCGAAGTTTTTGCGGATTCTGAAACTACATTGTTTATAGATGAGAAAAATCAAAAAACAAAAAAATCCCCGGAGCGCTTTTTAAATAAATCGCGATTCAAGTTGACATTTTAGGGGTTTTTAGGGTTTCGCGATTTTGCTTGGAAACCGCAAGTCCTATCGAAATGGGACTAAAGAAAATGTTGTAGCTATAAAAATTCTCTACAAGATTGACGTTCAAGATATCATCGTAATATTCACCGTTATTGAGATATATATGTTCAAATTATGACAATGGATTGACAAATTATGACAATGGTCTTCTCCACGATTTGCCGCAGGGTAAATATATGGTCAATGATGGACTTGCCAGGTCTAAAGCCGCATTGGTATGGTCCAATTATTTCGTTGACCATGGACTTTAGTCGTTCGCACAATATCCCTGACACTATCTTGTGGGCAATAGAAAGAAGACTTATGGCCCTATAGTTAGAGCATACATTCTTATCTCCTTTTTTGTGAACGGGACACAGGATACTCAGGTTCCAATCGTCAGGTACGCGTTCTTCCTGCCAGATGGTGCTAACTAGCTGATGCATACACCTTGTTAGCGTGTCGCGTCCGGTTTTGAAAAGCTCGGCTGTTAGGTCATCGGCTCCTGTTGCCTTATTATTCTTCAGTCGGTTTATTGCTGTCTTGACCGGTTGGTATACATTCAATAGCATCTTCTGGGATTGGATCTTTGGTATTTTCTTCGTTTTCGGTACTATTGGATACCAATAGCTTGCTCTTTCCATGACACTATCTGTATCAGTTACCAAACTACCTTCCTGGTCCCTACAGGAGGAAGTGTCTGCACCAAAGCCATCAGTTTGTTGTTTCACACTTTGGTAGAACTTTCGGACTTCATTCTGGCTCCTGTACATCTCGTTTTTCTCACACTTCCGTCATTCCATTTCTCTGTTTTTCCTGCGGAAAAGACGTTTCTCCTCTCTCCTTTTCTCCCGATACCTACGCATTGCTATTGACTGTAAAGTAGCCCTATATTCCGCATTTTTCTCTTCGGTAGCAGCACGACACTCCTGGTCATACCATGGATTCCTTGGTGGAGGTCTCTGGTATCCAAGTATGGATTTTGCGGATGTTTGCATGGACTGGGCAATAATTTGCCATTGTGCTGATATATTATCGGGACGAGGAGAGCTTTGATTAAGCACTTGTGCCAGTTGAGTGGAATATGCTGTGGCTATCTGTTGTGATTGCAGCTTACCGATGTCCAATTTCCGAGTTGTGTCTGTTCGTACCTTATTTGCTACGTTTAATCTGTACGCATCTTTGCTGCAACAAGGTGGTGGTCCGGGTCTGTGTTGGCTCCTCGGAACGATCGCACATCCATTGATTTCTTGTTCTTTGATCTGGAGACAGCCAGGTGACCTTATGAATATCGAGATGCTTAAATCTGGTACTCCTAACTACCATGTTTTTGCCGCTGCGAATTCTATCAGCCTCATACCATTGTTCGATGTTTCACTATGGAGACGGAATTTCCCGACTGTTGGGCCAAAGATATTCTCCATTCCAATCTCGGCATTAAAATCGCCTAGAATAATTTTAATGTCATGGGCAGGGCAACGGTCATAAGATTCTTCTAAGCGCTCGTAAAATATATCTTTGGTCTGTTCGTCCTTGTCTTCAGTGGGAGCATGAGCGCAAATAAAGCTGATGTTGATGAATTTTGCTTTTAATCGAATTGCAGCGAGTCTTTCATTCACTGGGTTGAAGCTGGAGTCCAGATGTTTTAACCTCCGACTATACAAATCGGCAACCAAACTAATGCTTTGTGTCATGGTAGCTATAATACGGTGCGTCATATTTAGGTGTTGTTGTGACGTCATTCCCAATCAATCGTATTTCCCGTATGCAGTAATATCGCCTTGTACTTTTCTAGTTCATCTGCCAATGCATAATCTGCACCTTCTCTATAAGGAGTGCAAAACATTCCCGGTACAGGCAGATTCGCAGATCATGGTCCTTAAAACGTTTGCGAGGGTCGTCAACTTTAGAGAGATTGTTTTTCTTTACTTTCGTTTTTTCATATAAGGCTGCTTTTTTTAGGGTAGGATTACTAGCCCGACGCCCAAACCCAGGTTTTTAACGTTCATATGGGTGAACGCGCGGCACATGTTAGCTCACTACCTTTAACGGGTGTTAAAGGCAGTTCCCCAGGTGACACCATGGGGAGGTCAGTGCCACTTGAGATGAAAGAGGGACCAAGATAAATCCTTGACTTTGCCATGTTAAAACCGGTCAGGACCGTGCCTTGGTATCTTCCATCCCCTACGTCACACATTCCGAATTTCATCAAAATCGGATGTATAAAGGCAGTTTGTTGCATCAAATACGTGAAATCGGGCGAAAATATATTGGGAGCTATATCCAACTCTGAACCGATTTCAATATAATTTGACACACTTATTTCTAGACCGAATTCAGTCACACATTCCAAATTTCATCAAAATCGGACGTATACAACGGTTTTGGTGCATCAAATACGCCAAATCGGGCGAAAATATATATGAGAGCTATATCCAAATCTGAACCGATTTCGATATAATTTGGCATACTTATTTTTAGACCGAATTCAATCACCCATTCCAAATTTCATCAATATCGGACGTATATAACATGTTTGGTGCATCAAATACGCCAACGCGCGAAAATATATATGGGAGCTATATCCAAATCTGAACCGATTTACATATAATTTGGAATACTTATTTTTAGAGCGAATCCAGTCACACATTCCAAATTTCATCAAAATCGGACGTATATAGCGTGTTTGGTGCATCAAATACGCCAAATCGGCCGAAAATATATATGGGAGCTATATCCAACTATGAACCGATTTCGATATAATTTGGCATACTTATTTTTAGACCAAATTCAATCACAGATTCCAAATTTCATCAAAATCGGACGTATATAGCGTGTTTGGTTCATCAAATACGCCAAATCGGGCGAAAATATATATGGGAGCTATATCCAAATCTGAATTGATGTTCACCAAAAGCAATAGCGTTCTTCCTGTGGCTAAGAAAATTATATTCCCCATTTTTCAGCTGAATTGGACAAAAAATGCGAACTGTACGTTGCGAATAAAAATAAATGGACAGACGGACGGACGGACATGGATAAATCGACTCAGAAAGTGATTATATGTATGTATGTCCCCAAACGAAACTATGGGTCTATTTCGTTTTCTTTTGTATGTTACATACAAATGCACAAAGACATAATACCCCTTACCACAGTGTGGTGTAGGGTATAATTAAATAATGCATTACTGAACTTCAATGTATTTGGTGCGGAAACTTTTTTCGAGATAGAGAATAAATGGCACCGCATTTCATAGTAATTTTTCATGCTCTACATGGCTATGTGGTGGTACTTTTGATATTTGCAAAAATTGCAAAAAAATTATAACCCTAATGAACACAGCAAAATATATACGAAATCAAAACCCACTTTTTGCAAAAGTGTCTGATTTCACTCAGAACTCCCCATATGTATATCATAATCGAGACGTCCTTGAGTCGGAATCATAGTTTCATATTCCTTGGTTGGAACTGAATATTACACAATTTCAATTCATAACATATTTACTTTGGCAAGTGAAAAAGGAAAGCCAAGGCCTCGAACCCACACAGCCACCAAATTATGTGACATATCGACTTCAGACATATCGACTGTGGAATGGCTTCTCTGTCCTAGAACTTTTGGTTTTTCAAATGCAAATGTGTTTTTATACATTAACGGATATTTGGCCGTTGAAATGTATTTCTTCATGACAAACGCTTTTTTGCGCTGCCTTTGAAGTTGAGTTTGGCTTTGAAAGCTAACACGCCTGACAACATATTTTCATATGTTTTGAAGGACTTGAGTTCAAATCCCAGCCGGGCTCAGCCTGTTTTTTTTTTAAGATAATTTTTTTATGATTTATATTGATTTTCTCCTTTAAAGTTAAGCTTGATAATCGAAATTTTTATTATACCTTCAGCACTTAAAAATTTGGGAAAAATTCGGTTTAGGGCCACCTCTCGAATCGCTTTTATTTTTGTTGTAGCAAATTGTATTCACTGCCCTCTATACGACGGTACAAGTTTTATAAGGGGCAAGTCCAAATTTCTTGAGAAAATAGCCTGAAAGTTTCAAAAACCCCTTATGACAGCGTGTGTAGTGGTTGGAGCGCAAGATAACTCTCGAACTTATCTGCCGATTCGGTCCAAAAATTGGCCTTCGTAATATTTTGTCGAAACTTAGCTTAAGTTCGAAGATAAGCCATATTGGTCCACTGCTTCAGGTATCTCCCCCACAAAGGTTCGAAAATGTTCGAAAAAATTGTGCTCACGATAACTCTTGAAAGGGGTGGCCGATTTGGTCCATAATTTACACATCCTAATATATCCACTAGGGTTATGACTTTTTGACATTTTTCCTCAAAAATGATTTCCTGTATCAGGGATGAATGAACTTTTGCCTATTTATCACTATGCTATCGTTTATTCCATTGGAATATAAAAAAAGTTGATTTTAAAAAAATATTTTTTTGAAAAAATATATGAGATGAAAAAATTTTTTTTTTCAAAAAATTATTTTTTGTTGCACGAATGAATAAATATAAGCCTACTAATAACTATAATAACGTTTATTTCATTCAAATAATAAAAAAAGTCGCGAAAAAAAGTCACTTTGAAAAAAATTTAAATTTTTTGTTTTTTGTTAAAAAATTATATTTTTGAATAAAAGCGTTTACGACATTTTTACGATTCTCAGAATTGAAGAAAAATAGTGAGAAATAAATTTTATGTCATTTAAATCATCTCATGCGGCTCTAAAGTTTATTTTCAATTATATATCTGTTTTCAGTGACTTCAAAAAATTTTCCATAATTTTGATAAATTCAAATTTTAAAATCATTTTGTGCGTGAGGTTTTTTCACCGAATCACCTTATAATTAAGATTTTATGTACACTTATGGCAAAACTCATCACGCTATGATACAGGGATATGAGGTTGTAAAAAAGTCATAACCCTAATATCCACCAGATATAGATCAAGATAGAATATGGACCATATTTGTCCACTCCTTCGGGTACCTCCCACACAAAATTTCGGATAAGTTCACATTCAGACCTGCTCTCGAATCGCTTTGATTTTTGTTGAAGCAACTTGTATTCGTTGCCTCAATTACGACGGTAAGAGTTTTGTCAGGTGGAAGTCCATACTTCTTGAGAAAACAGTCGGGAATGCATAAAGAACCTCTATGGCACCATATACAGTGGCTGGAGAGCACGATAACTCTCTAACTGATCAACCGATTTGGTTCAATATTAAAAAAGATCTACTTACAAAATGGAGTATGTCGATCCATTCCTTCATGTACTTCCTCCGCATTATTAGTTCATACGCCCAAACGGGCCACAATATCTGAGACCTCCTTAATACATAATTATTGGTTAAAGGATTTTGGTTGATGAAGGTTTGAACTCGCACAGGCTGAGGGTATATCTCTGTCGGCAAAACCGACTGATACTTTTTCACTTGTTTTTTCAAGATTCTTATACTATGTATTTGTTTTCGTTTTCTTTTTTTTTCAGATAACAACCACAACTGCGATTGGGCCTGGGAAAAGGATCCACTGTATTGCCCGATGAGATTTTGTAGTGGCTATGGATTCCTTATATTATTCCTCGGATTCATTTACTTTGGTTTAATTTATTATCAAATCTTTAAGCCCAAAATAGGCCGAAAAATACATCGTGAATATTTAGTGCCGCTGGATAGATGGTGGATGGTGTTTAGCAGAAGGAGGTGAGGATTACTTCTATAAAACAAAATGTTAACTTTTATTTATTTTTTCTTTTTTTTTCTTTCAGAGTAATATCTGGCATACTAATCGGTATTTTGCTAATAGCCCTGGCCATTTTCCTTTATTTCGAAACAAAGGACGAAACACAGAAGTTGACTTCATTGGTGGCTCCCTGTTTCTTTATTCTCTGTGGCTATCTCTTCTCAACAGATCGTTCGGCCATTAAATGGCGTGTTGTTATAACTGGGATAACATGCCAATTTATTTTGGGTGTAATTTGTATACGCTGGAGTGTTGGACGTAGCATTTTCGAATGTGTTGGCAATAAGACAGCAACTTTCTTGGCTTTTGCCGATGAAGGTAGTCGTTTCGTTTATGGAGATAATATCATCAATCAGGGTGTCTTTGCGTTTGCCATTTTATCGGTGATATTTTTCTTCAGTTTCTTTATATCGATTCTTTACTACATGGGTGTCATGCAATGGGTGGTTATGAAACTAGGTTGGATACTTTCGCAAATTCTTGGTACAACAGTGTGTGAAAGTGTTACAGCGGCTGCCAACATTTTCTTGGGCATGTCCGAAAGTCCTCTCCTGATTAGACCATATATTAAAATTTTAACAGCCAGTGAAATACATTCCATTATGGTGTCGGGATTTGCCACGGTATCAGGAACAGTGTTGGCGGCATATCTTAGCTTTGGAGCATCACCAGCCCATTTGATAACATCAAGTGTAATGGCCGCACCTGCCACCTTGGCAATATCGAAATTATATATGCCCGAAACGGAAGAGAGTAAAACGTCAGCTGATAACATACAATTGGAGAAGACGTAAGTTTGTGCAATTACATTAAACTCAATTTGTTTTTTTTAAACCTCTTATTTTTTAGGGAAGATACTTCCGTATTAGATGCTGCCTCAAATGGTGCCAACAATGCCATACCAATTGTTTTGGGTATTTCAGCAAATATTATTGCATTTGTTGCCTTCATTGCCTTCCTTAATGCTGTAGTCAACTGGTTTGGTACATTGGTGGGCCTGGATTATATTGATTTTGAATGGCTATTTTCGAAACTGTTCATACCCTTGGCTTGGGCAATGGGTGTTCCATGGGAGGATTGTGATGAAATTGCCAAAGTTGTGGCAACCAAAACAATTATCAATGAATTTGTTGCCTATGAACGTTTGGGTATTTTAATTAAAAATGGCATTATCAGTGTAAGTGATTATCGTGATTTATAAATATTTGAAAAGTAACGTACGCTTAACATTTTGAGATGTTCCCTCTGATCAAGGCATAATCTTTGAACATATTTTATTCGCATTAACTCTGATGAAATCCTTAACAATTAATATAAATATGTTTAAAAAAATACTTTCTTTACAGACTGTTTTCAAAAATGTTTGTAATTTCTTATAACTTTTTTATTCTCCTTTTGCATTTCAGGCTCGTAGTGCTGGAATTGGCACATTTGCCATTTGTGGCTTTGCAAATCCCAGTTCATTGGGTATCTTAATGGGATCATTGGGCGCTATGGCTCCTAATAGACGTGGTCTCATTACTGCTGTAGCCTTTAGAGCCTTTGTTGTTGGCAGTATAGTGTGTTTTGTTTCAGCAAGTTTTGCAGGTATGTATTTTTAATTCCATATTATAACGATAATATATCGATTTTAAAAGACTAATGGACATGGAATGACGATTTTTCATTAGAAACAAGTAAAAAAGTATCATCGGCTTTGTCGACAGAGGTATACCCTCAGCTTGTGTGAATTGAAACACATTTTTCCCAAAAAAATTATGTATTTAGGTGGTCTTCAGAATTTTGGGCGTATGAACTTGCCTACATAGATATGGATTAGGATAAAATTTCAGAGGTTTTGCGGGTGGAGGGTTGATTGTTCTAAAAGGAATGGACCGACATAGTCCTTTTTGAAAGTGTGTCTAATTTTGGAAGCCATTCCTCTCGATAGGACCATTATATCAGGAAACATTGACTTGCCCACGAAAAACATAATATCGCTGTAAACAGGGCTACTAGCAGTATCTTCAGTAAATATTTCCAAAGGATTATCGCACACATCCTTAACCGAACATAAACAAAAATGTTAATAATTTGGAATGGACCGATAGTGCCCACTTTTGAACATAAACTAAGTTTGGACTAAATATTTAGAGATCCAAAGTTTGGAGCAAATCGGTTGCTCCGTTTATGAGATATTGCGCTTACCATTTTAGCGAATATTTTCCAACTTTTGTGGGGGAGGTACCGGAAGGAGTGGACCTACAATTTCATCTAATATTCGAAGAATTATTACGATATGCAAAGTGTGGACCAACGTAGTATTCGGTTTGGAAGTTGCCGTTCGCACCAGCCTCTATCAATAACCGCCACTTGAAGTTCGACTGGAACTATTTTTAGTTTGGTTCTCTTTTCAACGCTGCTACCAGTAGTGGGAAGACGAACTTGACAGTGGTATCTTTTCGACTCTCAGCGTTTTGAAAGCAAACAGAGGATTGGGTTTGTCTATTGGTCTTCCACATGCCCTTGTGTCGAGTTAGCCTTGGCAGCCCTCCGCAACCTTGGATTCATTTCCTTCGATTTCACATACTTAAACTTCTGGTGATGTTCGTCTTGTCAATGTGATGGCCTTTTGGGGCTATTGGGGTTAATGTTGACGTTGAACTCAACAAGAGCTCTGTTGATATCGGGGTGAAAGTGACTTGTTCGTGGGCAAGTGAGGGTATCTCTTTTTCACACAACGTTGAATTTAATCCTGATCAACCTGTACTTTCTTATCCTGAGATAGTGTATCGACCTATGACAAGCCTTTTCAACCAACCGATTAGAGACTCCGTTGAGGCGGCCAATTTCTTAGTCGATGTTCTATCAACTTGGGTCGATGGATAATCCTCATGGATTGGCGACTATCCTGGCTTCATAGGGTTAAGTTTTCTATTGAGGGTCGAGGTCAATTTATCGACGACTAAATTCACTTGGCAACTGGTGTGACAAGTTCGTCCTCAGATATTCTGTTCTCGGCCTCAGCAGAATCACTAGACTGACTGAGACTCATTGCCCTCAAGGATGCTAAAACAGACTATCTTTCTATCGAGGTGTCAGTCCCTTCCCTGATCTACCTTCCTCTGATTACTTCGGTCCTGGTTTTATCGCTTCACGTGGCCGTTGATAAATTGTGGTCATACTTACTTTTGTTGTTGTAGTTGTAACAGTGTTTTTTATTATGTTTGTATGTTCGTTCCTCTGTTCAATCTGGCTCTGGGTCTATCTCCAGTTCCAGGAAAATGGCTGCTTCGATTGAATGTAGCCACAGATCCACTGGAGTTAGATGGGTAGGTTTGGCGGGGCAGTTGAAAAGCTGTTCTGTGTTGTGCACGGCACGATCGATTTCCGCCCAATAAGAATTTAGGCGACTGCAATATCCCGAGAGTAGTTAAGCCAAAACTACTCTGGTTTGTCGTGGCAGCTGACGCTCCTCAGCTGCGATAGGTGGGGGATGTACTCCGAGTACTTTTTTCACAATATAATTGCTTAAGGCCTTGGCAACTGCGTCCGTGTGAATCCTATTCAAACCTGCTTGATATGCTTGTTGATCTAGGGGTTCTCTCCTGTATCGTTGGATCTCTCCCTCTAGAGCATGGATATCCTTCCTGATCTGCCTGAATGTGTCGGACCTACCCATGATTGGAATGGCTCACACGGTAGCATCCAATCAGGTACTGCAACGAAAGCATCTCATTGTGTTGCTTTACTGGAAGAATCTTTGCCTCTTCATGTAGATGGTCCACTGAAGATTTGAGGAGGCACCCTGTTGCTGTTCTCAGGGCGCATTCGGGCAAGTTTGAATCTTTTTCCAATTCGTATCACATAATCTCGGGGACCAGACTGGCGCCGCATAGCTTACCACAGACCGACCTATCACGTCATATGTGGTCAACAAGGTTTCTTTATCTGCACCCCAAGTGCTGCCGGCTAGGGACTTGAGGACCTTGTTCCTACTTTTCAGTTTGTCGCAGATAGCTGTGGCGTGTGCGCACTACGTGAATGTAGTGTCGAATGTGACCCCTAAGATTTTGGGGCAGTTTGTGGTCGGAATTCTGCTACCGTCAACCACGACATTCAATTCTCTTCCAAACTTCGCTGTACATGTGGTGAACAGAGTGGCTGTTGATTTTAGGCGGAAATCTGCATATTCCTCGAATGGAAAAAGGTGGTAAGATCGGTTAAATAGTTGTTCAGTCTCTCACAGATGTCATCAGGATAGGTACCCGACGCGAGGATCGTGCAATCATCCTAATACGTTACAATCTCAATGCCGTCTGGAGGGGGCGGAATACAGGAGAGGTAGAGGTTAACCAGTTCCGGAGATATCACCCCACCTTGGGGAACTCCCTGTTTCACTCTACGGGGTTTGGACTTCTTGTTCCTAAATTCCACGTACGACTGGCGTCCACACATATAATTGACTATCCAACGTTTCAAGCTTGGCCGGAGGGTTGTCTGCTCAATGTCCTCAAACAACGTGGAGTGCCTGACTGTATCAAAGGCTTTTGATAAGTCAAGCGCCACCATCACTGTTCTATCGCACGGCCATCTCTGGTTGAGTCCTTGACAAATATGTGTTTGTCGTGCTGTGCTGCTTACGGAATCCATGCTGATGATCGGCAACTTGATAGCTATTTCTGATACTGGGGAGGACTAAGACCTCAATGGTCTTTGCAACGGGAGACAAAAGCGAAATCGGTCTGTACGATTCACTTTTGCTGGCATCATTGCCGGGCTTCCGTAGTGGGACCACCCTGCCCATTTTCCAGACTTCGGGAACAATGAGGGTGGATAGCGACAAGTTGAGAACTTTAGTGAGATACTCCAGCTGCTTCAGCAGCGGCTCATCCAGCTGCTTCAGCATTCGCCCTGTCACTCTCGGGGTGCTCGACAAACTGTCGATTGAAATAACTTGCGCACCTCTTCGGGTCAGTCAACGTAACGTCGCCAAACGTGACTGAGGTCCTATCTTCCCTTCTTCCAAGGTTCGAGAGTGACTTAACCCTTGCCCACAATTCACCTATACCGGCTCCAATGTTGCAACTCTTCATATGATTTAACCACTTGTTCCGCTTATGCTCGCCGACCAGCCTGTTAACTTCCAGTGTCAGCTCCCTGACTCTGAGGTCATTGGGGTTGGTTCGGCGAAGCTCATCACGCTCATTTGCTAATCCCGTCGCCTCTGCTGGGATACTTCGGATATTCGACCAATAGGGATATGACGAGCGGCTGCAGCAGTGATGATGTCTCGGAACGTCCTTTCCGCTACCCGAACATCAGAAGGATTGGGCAGTTCTCTGAAGCGGTGATTGGTGAACTCTGAAACCCGGCCAATCAGCCTTCTTATGATTGACGAATGTGCGGCGTTCTATCCTATCCTGATGACATCTGTGAGAGACTGAACTATTTAACCGATCTTACCATCTTTGTCCATTCGAGGATTATGCAGATTTCCGCCATAAAATCAACAGCCACTCTGTTCACCACATGTACAGCGAAGTTTGGAAGAGAATTGAATGTCGTGGTTGACGGTAGCAGAATTCCGACCACAAGCTGCCCCAAAATCTTAGGGGTCACATTCGACGCTACTTTCACGTCGTGCGCGCACGCCACAGCTATTTGCGACAAACTGAAAAGTAGGAACAAGGTCCTCAAGTCCCTAGCCGGCAGCACTTGGGGTGCAGATAAAGAAACCTTGTTGACCACATATGACGTGATAGGTCGGTCTGTGGTAAGCTATGCGGCGCCAGTCTGGTCGCCGAGATTATGTGATACGAATTGGAAAAAGATTCAAACTTGCCCGAATGCGCCCTGAGAACAGCAACAGGGTGCCTCCTCAAATCTTCAGTGGACCATCTACATGAAGAGGCAAAATTCTTCCAGTAAAGCAACACAATGAGATGCTTTCGTTACAGTACCTGCTTGGATGTTACCGTGTGAGCCATCCCAATCACCATCTTGTGGGTAGGCCCGACACATTCAGGCAGATCAGGAAGGATATCCATGCTCTAGAGGGAGAGGTCCAACGATACAGGAGAGAACCCCTAGATCAACAAGCATAACAAGCAGGTTTGAATAGCATTCACACGGACGCAGTTACCAAGGCCTTAAGCAATTATAGTGTGAATAAAGTACTCGGAGTACATCCCCCATCTATCGCAGCTGAGGAGCGTCAGCTGCCACGACAAACCAGAGTAGTTTTGGCTCAACTACGCTCGGGATATTGCAGTCGCCTAAATTCTTATTGGGCGGAAATCGATCGTGCCGTGCAAGACATCTGCCCAGTATGCGGCATGGCCCCGCACGACCCAAAACACCTTTTCAACTGCTCAGCCAAATCTACTCATCTAACTCCAGTGGATCTGTGGTTACATCCCATCGAAGCAGCCACTTTCCTGGAACTGGAGATAGACCCAGAGCCAGATTGAACAGAAGAACGAACATGCAAACATAATAACAAACACTGTTACAACAACAACAACAAGAAATTGTAGCTTTAAGCCCACGTATCGTGTCAGCTGCGATAGATGGGGGATGTACTCCGAGTACTTTTTTCACAATATAATTGCTTAAGGCCTTGGCAACTGCGTCCGTGTGAATCCTATTCAAACCTGCTTGATATGCTTGTTGATCTAGGGGTCAGAGTACGTAAAAATACTTTAAATAACATTTCCAATCGTTTCGTTTCGTATTTTCCATAGGAACAATACAAAACGAAACATAACCCTCGTTGGCCGAGCTCGCTGTTTAGTTTTGTTTTGTTTATATTCGTGAGTGCGAACAAAACGAAAAGCGAAAAGTACTCAACTTCACAAGAGCAGATAGAAAACGGAATAGTACTAAACACATGTGAATAAATCAAAAACGTTTGGTGGTTGATAAAATTCACTGCGGTATGCTGATTGGTGGTTGATAAAATTCACTGTGGTATGCTGATGCTATCTTATAGGGTTGTTAAGCAATCACATGTGTGTGTGTCTGAGTGTGTCATTGACAATACGCACGACAAACGTTTCCCAAAAATACTTCTTGTTTCGGTGGTGAATGAAACAACTCGGCAAAGCATAACCGAAGTTAAATTTCCGCAATCGTACGGTTTCCATCTTTTTACATTGAAAAGTTTGTGTTTTTGTTTTGGTTGTGAGAATGAAACGATTCAGAGAAGCTGAAAAGTTTGTGGCTTTGTGTGATTGGTACGGGAATCGTTTTGTTTGTTTCCGTTCATTGCTAGGGGTTCTCTCCTGTATCGTTGGATCTCTCCCTCTAGAGCATGGATATCCTTCCTGATCTGCCTGAATGCGTCGGACCTACCCATGATTGGAATGGCTCACACGGTAGCATCCAATCAGGTACTGCAACGAAAGCATCTCATTGTGTTGCTTTACTGGAAGAATCTTTGCCTCCTCATGTAGATGGTCCACTGAAGATTTGAGGAGGCACCCTGTTGCTGTTCTCAGGGCGGCATTCTGCCAAGTTTGAATCTTTTTCCAATTCGTATGACATAATCTCGGGACCAGACTGGAGCTGCATAGCTTACCACAGACCGACCTATCGCGTTATATGTGGTCAACAAGGTTTCTTTATCTGCACACTAAGTGCTGCCGGCTAGGGACTTGAGGACCTTGTTCCTACTTTTCAGCTTGTCGCAGATAGCTGTGGCGTGTGCGCACTACGTGAATGTAGTGTCGAATGTGACCCCTAAGATTTTGGGGCAGTTTGTGGTCGGAATTCTGCTACCGTCAACCACGACATTCAATTCTCTTCCAAACTTCGCTGTACATGTGGTGAACAGAGTGGCTGTTGATTTTAGGCGGAAATCTGCATATTCCTCGAATGGAAAAAGGTGGTAAGATCGGTTAAATAGTTGTTCAGTCTCTCACAGATGTCATCAGGATAGGTACCCGACGCGAGGATCGTGCAATCATCCTAATACGTTACAATCTCAATGCCGTCTGGAGTGGGCGGAATACAGGAGAGGTAGAGGTTAACCAGTTCCGGAGATATCACCCCACCTTGGGGAACTCCCTGTTTCACTCTACGGGGTTTGGACTTCTTGTTCCTAAATTCCACGTACGACTGGCGTCCACACATATAATTGACTATCCAACGTTTCAAGCTTGACCGGAGGGTTGTCTGCTCAATGTCCTCAAACAACGTGGAGTGCCTGACTGTATCAAAGGCTTTTGATAAGTCAAGCGCCACCATCACTGTTCTATCGCACGGCCATCTCTGGTTGAGTCCTTGACAAATATGTGTTTGTCGTGTTGTGCTGCTTACGGAATCCATGCTGATGATCGGCAACTTGATAGCTATTTCTGATACTGGGGAGGACTAAGGCCTCAATGGTCTTTGCAACGGGAGACAAAAGCGAAATCGGTCTGTACGATTCACTTTTGCTGGCATCATTGCCGGGCTTCCGTAGTGGGACCACCCTGCCCATTTTCCAGACTTCGGGAACAATGAGGGTGGATAGCGACAAGTTGAGAACTTTAGTGAGATACTCCAGCTGCTTCAGCAGCGGCTCATCCAGCTGCTTCAGCATTCGCCCTGTCACTCTCGGGGTGCTCGACAAACTGTCGATTGAAATAACTTGCGCACCTCTTCGGGTCAGTCAACGTAACGTCGCCAAACGTGACTGAGGTCCTATCTTCCCTTCTTCCAAGGTTCGAGAGTGACTTAACCGTTGCCCACAATTCACCTATACCGGCTCCAATGTTGCAACTCTTCATATGATTTAACCACTTGTTCCGCTTATGCTCGCCGACCAGCCTGTTAACTTCCAGTGTCAGCTCCCTGACTCTGAGGTCATTGGGGTTGGTTCGGCGAAGCTCATCACGCTCATTTGCTAATCCCGTCGCCTCTGCTGGGATACTTCGGATATTCGACCAACAGGGAAATGACGAGCGGCTGCAGCAGTGATGATGTCTCGGAACGTCCTTTCCGCTACCCGAACATCAGAAGGATTGGGCAGTTCTCTGAAGCGGTGATTGGTGAACTCTGAAACCCGGCCAATCAGCCTTCTTATGATTGACGAATGTGCGGCGTTCTATCCTATCCTGATGACATCTGTGAGAGACTGAACTATTTAACCGATCTTACCATCTTTGTCCATTCGAGGATTATGCAGATTTCCGCCATAAAATCAACAGCCACTCTGTTCACCACATGTACAGCGAAGTTTGGAAGAGAATTGAATGTCGTGGTTGACGGTAGCAGAATTCCGACCACAAGCTGCCCCAAAATCTTAGGGGTCACATTCGACGCTACTTTCACGTCGTGCGCGCACGCCACAGCTATTTGCGACAAACTGAAAAGTAGGAACAAGGTCCTCAAGTCCCTAGCCGGCAGCACTTGGGGTGCAGATAAAGAAACCTTGTTGACCACATATGACGTGATAGGTCGGTCTGTGGTAAGCTATGCGGCGCCAGTCTGGTCCCCGAGATTATGTGATACGAATTGGAAAAAGATTCAAACTTGCCCGAATGCGCCCTGAGAACAGCAACAGGGTGCCTCCTCAAATCTTCAGTGGACCATCTACATGAAGAGGCAAAGATTCTTCCAGTAAAGCAACACAATGAGATGCTTTCGTTACAGTACCTGCTTGGATGTTACCGTGTGAGCCATCCCAATCACCATCTTGTGGGTAGGCCCGACACATTCAGGCAGATCAGGAAGGATATCCATGCTCTAGAGGGAGAGGTCCAACGATACAGGAGAGAACCCCTAGATCAACAAGCATATCAAGCAGGTTTGAATAGCATTCACACGGACGCAGTTACCAAGGCCTTAAGCAATTATAGTGTGAATAAAGTACTCGGAGTACATCCCCCATCTATCGCAGCTGAGGAGCGTCAGCTGCCACGACAAACCAGAGTAGTTTTGGCTCAACTACGCTCGGGATATTGCAGTCGCCTAAATTCTTATTGGGCGGAAATCGATCGTGCCGTGCAAGACATCTGCCCAGTATGCGGCATGGGCCCGCACGACCCAAAACACCTTTTCAACTGCTCAGCCAAATCTACTCATCTAACTCCAGTGGATCTGTGGTTACATCCCATCGAAGCAGCCACTTTCCTGGAACTGGAGATAGACCCAGAGCCAGATTGAACAGAAGAACGAACATGCAAACATAATAACAAACACTGTTACAACAACAACAACAAGAAATTGTAGCTTTAAGTCCACGTATCGTGTCAGATTGACATCCTTGACACAAACTTAAGGTTCGTTTGTATCATCTGAAATACCTTTCCCTTGATTTTTTTGTGGATTTTATAATGCGTTCACTGCATTAGTTGGATTGCTTTGACATTTTTGTAGGTCAAAGTTTTTTAATGATGACTGAGCCGTTTTTATCTCTTTCTTGCTCCACTTCTTTCTGCCTTATAGTAACGGGTTGATGTGTTTACACGACGATAAAATTTCCGGTCAATACGATAGGCCAACGTCCCCAACCTTTCTGGCGACCTGTGACGTTTCCTGACTAGAGCATATAACTTAGATTACCAAATATCGTCCGGAATGACAATTCATATTTGTAAGAGACAATTCATATTTGTATCATTGAGATTTTTTTATGAAGCGGCAGAGGCCAAGCGGTTGTTATTACAGTCTTGGATTTCCTGAAACGAATCCATAAGATAGTAGACTAAATGGTCGCATTACACGCCGGTATTCGGATATCTATAACAAAAATAATGCCCCTAACTAGATTAAGTTTAGTTAGTTCATATTTTTCTTAATTCGAAGCACATTGTTTTAATGAAATAGTTGTTTCAAGACACTTTTTTGTGTGGAGCAAATTGTAACCTTAAGCGAAGGCTGCTTTGCGTACAAATTGTAATCACTGACGAGTGAAGACATCCTTACCTTTGGACAACAATTCATAATGAATATTTTCAATTATTTAAAATTCTTTACAACTAATATTCTCTATTTTATTGCAGGTATTTTAATACAAGAAGAGGAAGAAAGTCGTGTTTACGAGAGAATCCTAAGTGCAATGCAAATGAAAAATGTTACATTTGGTATAATTGAAAACCAATAGGAAGAAAATACAATTAAATACTAAAATAAATTTCCGTATCTTGCCTGTCACAAACAAAAAACATGTTAATATGTAAAAATTAAAATGTATTAAAAGCTCAACCTTAAATAAACATACTATTTTAGTTTAAGCAACTATTTATTTAAGTACAACAATGTATAGTCTAAAACAAATTTATTAAGTTTGTGTATTATTGTCAATGTTATTATTTTAATAAACATTTATCAATATTGTGTTTTATACAATTTAACAATTCAATATCTCTATTATCAAATGCTGTCGCAGTTGTCGTTAGTTTTTGGGAATGCTCCAACATTTCATTTAAAATAATTTTGTAATCTTCAACATTACACAGACCATTAGTCACACGTGGTCTTTTGCTAATATGGACATCTGGGAGATCTGTTGTTTTAGGATTGTGCACATTTACATCTTTAAATATAGTTAAATTCTTTGTTTCACATGTGTTTGGAGTTTCCAAAAACTGTTGCAACTTGATTATGTCCGGTGTTTGTAGGGATTTAAGTAAACCAAGACTTTGTGGTTTTTTATGTAGCAAATATTCTAATAAATAAGCACCTAATACTGTTTTTGTTTTAATTAAGTTTTCATTTAGACATTTGGTTATTGCAACATCCAGTTGTGGATCATTTAACATCGTAAATATATGAAAACATTTCCATAAAAATACTTTAAATTTTGTCACCTCTGAAGAAGTTAAAGAAAATATGTGGAAAAAGGCTTTCATCAGGTCGTCCTTGACAATACCAACCATAACAAATTGTTCATGATGGCACCAAATATCTAATAAATGAAGCTGTAAAATAAAACAATTGATTCTTTAGTATTTGGCACAAATAGTAACTGTTCGTTTGTATACTCACAAGTTCAGTGTATTCCCTTTTCAGCAACATACTATTGTGTATGCGCTTCAAATATGTGGTCAATTTTGTATTTAAATAATTAAGTAACTTTTTATTGTCAACGCCACATTTTAGCAGTATTATCTCCTTGTTGGTGCAATTCTCGAAAAATTGTTCAACGTTAGTTTGTGGTAAGCAGGAAATTATAGTTTTCAAAATCATCTCTATTAAGTTCTTCACATAATTCCTTCTGTCGTTATTGTTGTAAGATTTATTCCTTTGCCAAGATTTTATCCAAAACTCTAAGCAGGATTTTAAGTTTGAATCTGACAATTTGAAGAGGTACCTTAAAAGAAAAGTGTTTAAATAAAAATTAGCAATTGCCAATTGTGTGATGAATGTCCGCCACCTCAGTGGCAAATTTGATAAATATTAAAACAACAATAATTGAATTATGACAGACTATTTTGAAAAAACAAAATTGCAACAGTTATCCTAATAAAAACGCCGCCAAGGTTCTGATTGAAAAACTCTGGCAGAGTTGTATGTTTGGTTTTGGTTAAGCAGAACAAAAAAGTGGGTTTGGTGCATTAATTGCAGTTCAACGACACAGTGGTATCTTATTTTGCAAACACTTTCTTTGGAGTTATGTTGCCAAAGAAAAAGTTCTCATGGAGATTGATCTTTAGTCACTCTTATATTATGAGCCGACGATTGATGATTGGGTATAAAAAGTTTTTTGTTGAAGGAATTATTGAAAAATAACTTTACAAATAATATAAGTCAAATGTTCCGACTTTTGGAGCTATTCTTAAGGATGAAACATAAACTAATATATTTTTAACAAGTAAAAAAGTATCAGTCGGCTTTGCCGACTGAGATATACCCTCAGCCTGTATATGTTGAAACAATTTTTCCCAAAAACCGTATGTATTTAGGGGTTTTTAAAAATGTTGGGAATTTGAACCGACAAAAATGTTCATTAGGATTAGAGATCAAAAGTTTTGCGGTGGAGATACTAAAAGGAATCGATTTACATTGACCATTAAGTGGATCTCCAGCCACTAAATATGGTGCCATAGGGGGTTTTTACACCCTTCGGGATGTTTGCTCAAGAAGTATGGACTTGCCCCTGAAAAAACGTTTACAATCGTAATTGAGGCAGCGAATGCAAGTTGCTTCAAAAAAATTAAAGAGATTGGATAGCAGTGGACAAATATAGTCCATATTTGAACCTGATCTATATCTGGTAGATATATTAGGATGTGTAAAGTATGGACCAATTCGGCCACTCTCTTCAAGAATTATCGTACGCACAAATTTTCCGAACATTTTTTAACTTTTGTGGGGGAGGTACCTGAAGGAGTGGACCGATATGCCTTATCTTCAAACGTAAACTATGTATGGACAAAATATTATTAGGACCAAATTTTGGATCAGTAGATCCCTTCTAGGGTTATCTTTCGCTCCAACCACCTCACACGGTGTCACAGGGGTTTTTGCAACTTTCAGGCTATTTTCTCAGGAAGTATGGACTTACCCCTAATGAAACTTGTACCGTCGTATGGAGGGCACTGAATACAAGTTGCTAAAACAAAAATCAGAGCGATTCGAGAATCGATTGCTTCGTTCGAGAGTTATCGTGCGCACCAGCCAGCCAGACAGACCCACAGACGGACGGACATTGCTCAATCGACTCCAAATTGTCTGAAACACATCTCGTCCAAACATTCTTGGGGTCTAAAACCATTATTTCGATGAGGCACATTTTGACTGTATGAAAGTTTATATACCCTCGTTAGCATAAATGCTGAGGGTAAAAAAGATTGATGTAGTTTTGTCCCATGTCTGGAACCACTGTGCAATGATCCAACCCAAATTCCAAGTGCCAAATTACAATTTCAATTGCATGAACATGTACTAATTTGAAAAAAATTAAAACACTGAAAACCTTACATTCTCATCTACAGACATCCCCGAAGGGGAAGGGTTCATTTCTCTCGTATCAATGAGTGCACCCCCATTAATATTAGCTCAATGATGTGTGCCATCGAGTTTGCTTATCATCGCACCACGGTGGCAACCAGAACATACATCTAATACCTTAAAATTATTACAAATCGATCGATATCGTTATATGGGGGCTACCTAAACGTGGGTCTATCATTTTAGGGAAGTTTTTTGACCACCTTAAGGTAATTAAGTATGCATTGTTCAAATGAGACTTTCAGAAACAAAACACCCCCCAGATATGTGAAGCTCAAAATAATCACACACAAAAAAGTAAGCAACGATTATATAATTGATAATCT
Source organism: Musca autumnalis (assembly GCF_047663935.1). Classification (NCBI taxonomy): domain Eukaryota; kingdom Metazoa; phylum Arthropoda; class Insecta; order Diptera; family Muscidae; genus Musca; species Musca autumnalis. Next base: position 39,772,312 of record NW_027412088.1, on the reverse strand, counting down.
GACGTTTCGAGCATGGCCGGAGGGTAGTCCATTTAATGTCTTCAAGCAGTGTGGAGTGTTTGACAGTATCAAAGGCTTTTGATAAGTCGATAGAAACTAACACTGTCCTATCGCACGGCTTGTTTTGACTGATTTCTCGACTAATATACATGCTGATGTTTGGCAACGGGATAACTATTTCTGACGCTGGGAAGGAGTACAGCCTCAAAATTCATTGCTACGGGCGAGAAAAGGAAATCGGTCTGCATGATTCACCTATGCTGGCATCCGGGCACAATGTTGGTGGCTAGCAACATTCCCTAGCAACATTCCCAACATTCCCATAATTGATGAAAGTACAACTTTAAGAGGTAATGGAATAGGGTGTTCTTCTGATTGACCCAATTATGGGGAGATGGTCTTATCCAAGAGAAACGACGGGATGCCAGGTGACGTCTATTGTCAATCCAGCTGACACGATGTTTATATTTCACCTAATTCTGGTAGGGGCGTTCTTATTGACCGCGCAAAACTCAATCTACTCTGCCAGCCGCATAACCCTCTGATCATTTCCGATTATCGAATACCACAATTCATGATGAGATTAAAGTTACCTAAGACTAAACGGTTATGACCTTCCAAAAGCGGGATAATGCTGTTGTTAAGCTTGGTTTCGGCACCGTCTATATATAATATTCTTCCGTATTATCAAATCCACTATTTTCTCGAACTAACCTCAGAGTCCATTGTAATTAAATTGCAAAAGAAATGAATTTACAGCGATTGGACGGAAACGGTTCGAGTTAAGGCTGCTGTTGGGGAGTCTCGTATTCTGATGACAATTCACTCGGGGCTGTATTCACTTAGCATGCAGCAAGATAGCCCATGTCGTAGTCCCTCACATGGACGAGTTCAAGGCATATGCACCAGGTCCCGGCATTTATTGCATCTCACCGAAGTATGAGCGTGGTGTATGCGGATGTGATCAACAGAGCCCATCCAAATTGGTCATGGTGTTTCCTTCGTCCCGGCAAAGGCCAAATTAAATCGGAACAGGCATTCCTGGATATGCTGCTCCCAACACAGAAAAACGATACAAGTACAAACATATGTACATTGAGGTGGCAGCTGTTGCACGGATGTTTTGTGGTTCCGGATCAATCCGGTAGCAAGGCAGTAAGCTTCAAGAGAAAGTTCTAATGCAGTTCCATCTAAAACTGGTGACTGGTAATCTAGAAGTTTTGCGCTTCGTCGCGAATTCTCTGGCCAAGACCATTGTCAAGAGCCTAGAAAGACACTTGTACCAGAACCCATTACATAGGGTAAGACAAGTTGGTAAAAATTTATAGAAAGACAAGAATTTAATTTATTACCAGAAACTACAGTAGAAGTAGGAAATCTTCACCCTGTGGTGTACCCTTGCTAAAAGTTTTCCTCACGGAAGTCTCTCCTATGCTTGTGTCATCAATTATCCTTGTTTCCAATCTATTCCACTAGGATAGGAGAAATTCATGTATTGCTGAGATCGTTTTGAATGAATTTCATTATTGAAAGCCCTCTATATCGGGAAAGACCACAAAAGTAGTGGTTGATTTTCCATATTCTTCTCAACGAGCCCGACCTTCTCATTACAAGTCGGGAGAGAACATATATCGATCGATTTACCAATTGATGAATAGTTTAATATGTGCTACTATGTCGGCAAATGTCGTGGGATCTACCTTCAGAAGGCCTACGGTTTCGGGTCAATCCGTTAGAAAGAACCCGCTGCCGTGGAATTGTAATACAAATTCTAATACGAATACAATTTGTCATAGCAATTGGAGAAAAAAGAAAAGAAAGCTTACCCATAATATATTCGTAAAATTTCACAACTTGTGTACGCTTTTATCCAGTTGGACTCAATTACATGTTTACACAATTGCATGTGTAGTTCACCAGTAGCATCTTGAGCGACAAGTGTTGTAAAATATTTCAGAATTTTTGAAAATTTATCAGAATCTACAAACACCAGAGGACCTGCAAAATTATAAAAAGTACATGTGGACATGTATACATATTTAATTAAATAAGTCAATTATATAAAAACTTGAACAACAAGATCGAACATACCATCAAAAAGTGTGTTGAATATGCGATTTAGAAACGGAGCATCTGAAGAATAGCTTCTATTTTCATCACAACAAATTGCCAAATACTCCAAAACTATATCACAACATGAAAATTTGCTGTTGTCTTCCAAAAGATGTTTACTTAAAAGCTAAATAAAGTATGAAATTTTTAATATATTATTAATAAAGTTGTTTCTACAACAACGATTAGAAAGTACATGTGTGGGACTTACATTTTCAATAGTTTCTCTTTGATTTGAATTAGCTAAAATATCATTTAAGTCAGATTGAATACTGTCAAGGAGTTTGCTATTAATATTCCCTTTCAGTTGGCTAAAATAAGAATAACTAGTAATTACTACTACTAATAATTATAATGAAAAATTCATTCTAAATTCCGAATTATATAATAATACATAATCTAAACAAACTTACTGAACAAACGTTGTATAAACTTCAAAATATTCTGCAGCCGATGGCAAGGTTGAAGCATTTTTTCTTACAATTTTTATTAATTTTAAATAGAACTGTGCCACTTTTAGGAAGTTATCATTATTAAGGGCGGATTTCTGTAATGAATGATATATTCTGCATTGCATTATTTTGAATAAAAAAGAAACAAACGAATTATCTTACGTCTTCCTGAAAATATTTAAAGAGTTTTCTTAATTCCTGAATAATACCGGAAATTGGTTTTTCAGTCGATTTTCGCTTCAATTCATTCAATGAATCTTTAAATTCAACGTCTATTTCCATGGGCGTCTCGTAGCATTTACCAGAAATTTTAGCAACAATACGCCAAGTTTCAATGGAAAGTTTTATGTCGGTCGATGATATTATTGAGGCAACATCACAGAGGGATTTCAAAACTGAAAATATTGCAAAGGAAAATCAATGTGTTAAAATAATAAAAATATATTAAAATAAATAATATGTTTTACCTTTATCAAGACCTTGTATATCTTCCGAATTTTGCAATTCAATTTTAAACATATTTTTAGTTAATATATGCAACAAATGTTGATGAATACTTGTAAGGGGTTGCATGTTTCTGGAAAATAAAAGTATTTTCTTATTTTTTAATAGGACATACATATTTTTGTTTTCTTTTACATACCCTTTTCTAGCAAATTTATTTGTTTGTATTATAATTTCAAAGCCGAATGCCAAAATGAGACACAAAATGTGCATGTCCAAGTCGCTGATTATTGTTTGTAGCCATTTGATAAATTCTTGTGTATCTGTCCACCATTGATTAAGATGTTTGGATGTAACTTCAGATTTTGAGGAGACAGCATTTCGGACAAACTGGAAAAAATATGAATAAAGAAATATTAACTATGGGAAAGATAAATAACATAAGTAATAATATTTTGTAGGAACATTTAAGGCATAAGTCGATACAGTAGACGAGTGATGGATGGCGACTGGAGAGTTTCCAGACTTTACAATCAAGAAAGCAACAGCTTTGATTGGATCTTCATGTCGTCATTATCTAAAAAGTCCTTTAAGAGCGTAGAATGCGTTGAAACAAGATTCATATATTGGGGAGATGAGAATGCTGTGGAGTGTGCACGTCAGGAATAGAGTTGAAGATGTCCACATATCCTCATGCTTCCATTTGAGATGACGTTTAAGTCGTCCGTATATACCACAGCTATATACTACGATCAAAATGTATAAATGTGGTTAGAAGTCCCCAAACGTATCTATGTCTGGTAAGCTATAAGACATCAATGTGGTCCGTGAATACATGTATATCTAGAGACTATCTTAGCTATGTAATATGTCGATCTTGCAATAGACAATCGGTCTTTTCATGCATACAAATGATATCCATGTCCTCTAAGACATAGACAGGAAGTTGCTGGATAGGATACGATTTATCTGTCGTTATTGGCTGCATTCTACTAGAGCGGACATTTAATGAACTGATGACAGAGATTTAATGTTAATTTTTGCTATAATCTGCCGTAAAGATTTGAACTAGATGAAATCGAACTAAAGGAAATCGACTGCTACCTATCAATACCAGTCGTATTTCCTTTAGCATTAAGGTAAATGATGTGTGTACTCCATACAATTATTGTTACTTTCAATATACTTGCATTATCCAGCAATTTTTCCAAATATCCGATTATCTCAACCCAATCTTGATTTGTAAATTGTAAAGTATCATAGGCTTTAAGTAGCTTTTTAATCCACAAATTGTATACATCTTCAGCTGGCGCTGAACTACTTTCACATATTTTCAAAGCCTGGTATTTGTCTATGCAGACGGAGATGTCTGCAATTTCTAATTGTGTCAACTCTTCAAATGTTATTAATATTTGTTCATCAGAAATGGAGGACATCGTATATAGACTCAGAAAAAATAAATTACAAATTTAAATCTTCAACTTTAGAAAAAAACATAAAATGTTTACTTTAAATTGGGCGCGTAAAACAGCTGTTTTTCTCAACTGACTGACATGGCAGAATTACCAAGGTAGATGCGTCAGCCCAGCTGATCGAATGTAAAATGTCCATGGCACAATTACCAAGGTAGATGCATAGGCGAATAGCTACAACTATCATGGTACAATAATACAGGTAGCATTATCATGCCAGCTGATGGTAACATAATGTGTCAATTGCATTGAATTGATGTCAAATGTTGACATCTTATGTTACCAACAATTGCCGATGCGACTACCTGTGTATTTGTACCATGACAACTATGATACAATTAAATAGGTAGATGCCTCAGCCGAGCTGATCGAATCTAAAACGTCAAAAAAAAAAAAAAAACTAGGAATTCGCCATGAAAAATCAAAACAAAAAACCATATGATTCGGTAAGTAAGAGATAGCATGTGTTCACTTTATAGACAAACACAAGCGAAAAAAGAGACAACAGGAGATCATTTGCCGAAAATTTTTAAATTTTACATTACAAAAAAAGTTGCTTTGTTGTAGCAATACGCCGTTGTTTCTACCTATTTAATTGTACCATGCGTTTGAGTATTTGTTTTGATTTTTCATGACTGTTTCAGAACCTGCAAGAAGCTACTAATTTTTACTACGATAACATTTTTTCCTTTAAATGCCTGTTCCAGAACCTGCAAGAAGCTACTATTTTTTACAACGATAACACCTTTTCCTTTGTCCGTGTTTATACGTTCAAACTGAAATGGCAAATTTTCTTTTCAATAGGTCTGTACGATAACCCAAAAGTTTGTGCAAATTTGCACAAACTTTTACAAAATGCTGTTCGATAACAAACTTGCAAAGTAAAAGAGAGAGAATTTGGAGACAATTGTGAGAGAATATTGGAGAGTTTTGGAGACTTTTGGTTACAAGTTTTTGCAAGGGAAATTTTTCTTGTAAGAACTTGCAAGTTTGTTCAGCTGATTTAAATTCGAATGTTTTGTGGCAGACGTCTTGGCAAAAACATAAACAAACGTTTGGCTATTAAAATAAATAGATATAAAAAGGGAACAAATATTAAATAAATTTTGGAAAACGATAATGTATGTAAAATAACTTATTTTGTAGCTTGTGGTGACTATTTTATTATTTATTTTATTTAATCTTTTTCCGCCAACTTCTTCTTGTTTATCGAATCAGCTGACTTCTTGCAAGTTTTTACAAATTGCTGTTCGATAACAATCTGTAAATTTTTTGCTTCGAGAGAGTAAAAATGGTGGAGAGAGGTTACTGAGAACTTGCTGAGTACCTGCAAGTACTTTTTACTTGCGAAGTTATCGTACACACCTAATTTCTTTTAAAATTTCCTTGCAGTTTAGACACGCAAATAATGTTTGCGGAAATTTTCTGACTCTTCTTCACACTCATTTTTTCGTTTGATCTTGCATAGGCAATACTAAGACAATATTGCTTATAGAAATTAAATTAATGTTCATTAAAAATTAAATAAATACATACATGTATGTTTACTATTTATTTTTACAGATAATTTTTTGTTCAATTTATTTTTCATCACAAAAGTTTTTAATTCAAGTGTATGCGTTGTTGTTTGTTTGCCGGCGGAGAAAATAAAATGAAAGAAAATGCAAAAGAAATCTGCAAAGAATAAAGAAACAAAACAGAAATTGCTAGTAAAGGGGTATGTGTACCCCCTCTTATTCCTCTCTACTCCCTCGCCCATAAACTCAATTTTCTTTCCCATTAACTTTAAACGTCTAAACATCGACTTTATGATATCGGAAAAGATAGTAAATAGTAAAAAACTTGCAATTCTGGAACAGACATTAAGTTATCGAAAATAAAGTAAAAATTAGTGGATTTTGCAGCACTGGAACAGACCAAATAATTGAATTATGTTCAATAGTATGTTTATATATAAACGGATTTAACAAACCCACTGGGTTTCAAATGTCAATTACTTTGCTTATACGTCATATAAATCCTCATTAATGCTTGGTTTACATTTACGAAATCCACTCGATTTCAACTGTCAAATCCATACGTTAAACGTCAAATGAAATCCAATGGATTTCAGATGAGATTTCATTTGACGTTTGAGCTATGGAATTGACAGTTGAAATCGAGTGGATTTCGTAAATGTAAACTTATGCTTGGTTTACATTTACGAAATCCACCCGATTTCAACTGACAAATCCATAGGTTAAACGTCAAATGAAATCCAGATGAGATTTCACGTCACACAGGCATGTTTTGAGTTTTTGACAACAAATACATGTCCTGTCATGTATGAACGCACAGATACGTCAAATGAAAACTCATATGAAACCATTGGATTTCATTTGACGTTTAAGCAATGGAATTGACAGTTGAAATCAGGTGGAATAGAAATATACCAGCAAAATTTATGTGAAGTTGTTCTATGTAAAGTAGTGATTGCAAAGTTTTTTGAAGCAGTCCATGCAGAGTCGTGAAAAAGCCCCCCGTTTATTACATTTTGGAACTAGTTGCAGTTTGTAGGTCCCTACAAACAGCAACGTTAATTCTTCAAAGACAAAAAATGTCAACATTTCTAACATTTTGTTATAAATTAAAAATACAAACAGTTGAATTAATTAAAAGTTGAGAACAGTCAAAACTAATCGTGTGTACCCCGCTTAAAGCTGGCTACACATTGTCAGTTTTGAATGACGATATTTCGCAATTATCGACAACTGTCAAAGCGGCCAGCAACCACAAAACATTTTGTGGTTGCATAATGAATGACAAAAATGAATGGCCACACTAGCAAGCAACACCAAAGCTGTCATTCATAACTGACAATGTGTACCCAGCTTAAATACTCATTGATTCTTTTTAATATCAGCTGTTGTAAGGTTAGTTATGATTTTTAATTTATAGATCCCTCCCTTCTTTCTCTTCTTTGTTTTGATTTCTATTTTTGTGCGGGATTGTGCCGGGTTCAGGAAAGAAATGTCTCTTAGACTTCTATCGTCCATACTTCTTAGGCGATATTGCACTGCGAAACCTTCCAAGGAATGGCTAAAAGACAAAGATTTAGCTGTCACAGCCTTACGGCCAAAAAAGGCAAAATCCGATAGAATTTATCAGGTAATAACACGCATGAAATATTGCACAACAAACAAATTCTAATGCAAATTACAGCATCAAAACTTTTCAGATATTAAAATGATAAGGACGGTGGGTGGCAAAGGTGGCGATGGTTGTATTTCATTTTTACAATTGTGGTGTAACGAAAGGGCCGGTCCAGATGGTGGCGATGGCGGTAACGGTGGGCATATAATATTCGAGGCATCTGCTAATGTCTCTAATCTTTATCATATATCGAATAAAATCCAAGGAGATGAGGGACAGAAAGGCACAGACAAAAACTGCCATGGAAAAAATGCCAAACACACCGTAGTCAAGGTGCCCATCGGAACTATTATACGCAATGAAAAGGGTGAAATTATTGGAGATCTTAGTCGTGAAGGTATGATGTTCATTGCTGCACGAGGTGGTGCCGGTGGCAAGGGAAATGCTTTCTTTGCCAGTGAAAAACAGAATGCACCCAAGATATGCGAACATGGTCCTCCGGGCGAGGATGTCAGCTATATATTGGAAATGCGTTGTATAGCAGATATTGGCATTATTGGTTTTCCTAACGCCGGTAAGAGTACGCTGCTGAACGCTATTAGTAGAGCCCGACCCAAAGTAGCTCCCTATGCTTTCACAACATTACGTCCAAATATTGGCATGATACAATATGCTGATAATTTCCAATTGGCTGTGGCCGATCTTCCAGGCATAATACCAGATGCACATCGTAATAGAGGATTGGGATTACAGTTCTTAAAACATGCAGAACATTGTACAGCTTTAATGTTTCTATTGGATGCCAGTGCCTATGAACCTTGGTTGCAATATGAAACTTTGCTGTACGAAATGAGTCAATTTAGTGAAAAATTAGCGAATTATCCAAAGATAATTGTAGCAAATAAAATTGATGTGCCTGAGGCAAAGGAAAACCTGATGGAACTGAGAGAGAAAATTAATATGCCAGTTATTGGTATTAGCGCCAAAGTTGGTACAAACCTGAAAGAGCTACTGAAAGCAATGAGAATAGTACACGACGAAAAGAAAGCAAAAATGAGCTGTGAATAAAAAAGTAAACTATTGGAAAAAATATTGTTGTCTTTTTTGGGAAGTGGAAATTGGATAATGTATAGATAAATCTAAAGGCCTGCGTACATAAGCTGCCTCGCCTGGTTGCCTTGCTTTCCTGCTTCATTTCTGACATAATAAAAATAAAAGAATAAAGAAGGCCTAGCAAATTTCGGTAAAGGTAAGGTAAACAGGCAAGGCAGCTTATGTACGCAGGCCTTAAATTTGCATAAGTAGACTCCCGACTCTGCCATGCTCCCGACTTTTGTTTCATTTCCGACCAGGGAGACGATACATATGTACATGGCTGACTTCCGAAACGTCATAAAACTGGTTTGTTTCAATTATTGCTGGTGCATTGTAAAGGTATTTTAAATACACACCATTGCGAAATAATCTTAATGCATCAATTTTCTACCTGATGCTTATCTTATGTGTATGAAGTTTTGGATTGCAATACTTCGCATTAATTATGTATCATAGCGATATGGAATAGGATGCTTAAGACATTTACAGATATTAACAAAGCAAATGACGTTACGGTAGTCAGCCCATATGTACCCAGCAAAATTTGGAGGAAGGTTTCCATGCGATGACGTGATTTCATGACATCTTTTGCATTGGTTCAAACGAAGTCGTGAAAGATCCGATCTTTTCATCAGCATTTGAACCCATGCAAAGGCAGTCATGAAAGATCCGATCCATTTAAACCAATTCCATCAATCCAATTGAGATAAATTTTGTGTTTTTATGTATACACATAAATATGTAAGATTAAATATTTACAATAGGCTTGATGTTGTCGGCGACTCGAAATCACAACCAACGTTGTTAAAACTCTAGTCGTAATGATGGTGTCATTGCAAAGGGTTGGGGAAATGACATGCCAAAGCATTGGTGGAAATGTCATGCCAAAGCATTGGTGGAAATGACATGTCAAAGCATTGCGCTATAGGTAATTGGTTTGTCTTTTTACGTACTGAACTTTACTGAACATTTTTTCTTCAGTAAAGTTTTGACAATTGTATAATTGAAATGTTGCTAAACATTACTGAAGAAACAATGTTCAGTAAAGTTCAGTACATAAAAGGACAAACCTAATTTTCCCTGTTTTTGAGGCAAAAAGTCGATTTTACAACTTTTAATAATAATAATTTTTTTAGTTGGCATTGAAAAAAGAACATGTCAAAATTTATTAATATGAATGATATTTTTCAAAATAGCGTCATTATCGCGGTTTAAATTGCACAGAAGAACTAAAAAATATATATATATATATATTGTAGGGCATATTTCAATGTATTTAAAACCGCGGAAAAATAAACCAAATATAAATATATGTAAAATGGAATAGATTGGAAATTGGTATAGGAATTTATTTAATATATAATATATGTAGCTTAAACATTTTGGGTGGCGACCAAAAAACACAAAAAGTCAGAAATAAATATTTTATTTTTCTTAAACTCACTTCATATAAACTTAAGGCCTGCGTACATAAGCTGCTTTGCCTGATTGCCTTGCTTTGCTGCTTCAATAAAAAATAAAAGAACAAAGAAGGCCGACCCAATTTCCAACTGATGGCAACCCAGTTCAAAAATTCGTCTTTATTCTATTATTTTTATTACGTCAGAAATGAAGCAGGTAAGCAAGGCAATCAAGGCCTGCGTACATAAGCTGCTTTGCCTGATTGCCTTGCTTTGCTGCTTCAATAAAAAAATAAAAGAACAAAGAAGGCCGACCCAATTTCCAACTGATGGCAACCCAGTTCGAAATTTCGTCTTTATTCTATTATTTTTATTACGTCAGAAATGAAACAGGTAAGCAAGGCAATCAGGCAAAGCAGCTTATGTACGCAGGCCTTTATACTAAATTGACCTGTTTGGCCGTGATTTTGCCAACTAGAACAAATTACTGAAAATCTTCTGCATTGGTATTACTAGGTTTCAAAACCCGATTTTGCCCGTTTTTTTATATTTATGAGATTTTATTAGGTTACTTCTCAATAAAAAGTTTTAAAATTGTGGAAGTTTGGTTTGAGGAAATAAATAACGAATATAAAAAATATTGTTGTTTACAATTTTATTGCAAGTAAAATAAGTAATGGCGACAAAATGTTCGGTATATCCGTGGTTTTCTATAAACATATTAATCATTGATACGGTTTAAAGGAGTACTAAATTCGTCTTTATTAAAGTATATTCGAAAAATATACAAAACTCTAGTAACAATTCTTTGGAAAATCTACTCGCCGTGACAAAATTTGTGTTACTTACTACCGTGATCGTTTTCATCAGTTTGTTGTGTATAAGAAAACTAATGAAAATGGCATTGGAAAAAAATAGCTTTGTTCGTTATATATGTAGTTGCTTATAACCGCTGTTCCTTATATCCGAATTTATCTGTAGAAATCTTTGTTTTACCTCACTTTTTCACAAAAACAATTTAAAAAGTTAAAAAATCCTTTAATTCCGCTGTTATTAATTTTTGTCTCAAAAACAGGGTAAATTACCTATAGTGCATTGGTGTAAATGACATGCTATGGATCCAAAAATTAATAGCATCTTTTGGGGTCCACGCTCATATAAAATTCATCGATGAAGATGTTAAAAAGACGACATGCCAGATCACTTGCAGCCATGATTGAATGGTATCTTTGGAATCGAACATTTTGCTGGGTATATATTGAGCCAAACATCTACACACAACGCTATATACATATATCCGCTTCCTTAAATTGTGTTTTAATTTTCTGTTTCTTGTCGGTAGCTACTTATAGTACGGTTACACTAGAGTTTTTTGCTGGGTTAACCCACTTCGAGAGGATTTATTTGACGTTTGCGCTATGTAATTGACATTTTAAATCCAAACCCACTGGGTTAATCCGGTTAAGTGTAAACGGGGGGCTTATCTTTCCTTTACCGACCCACCTCAGAAAATTTTGAAAAAATTACCACACATAGTGCTTTTTATACCGATTCCAACCATGTATTGCTTTTGTTGCGGAAATGTATACTTCCCGAGATATAGGGCTCCAAAGTTCCACAACGGACCTAATCTAAAATGTTGGCAAACAACCGCAGAAATTTATTAAAAAATTACCACTTATAGTACTTTTTACACCTAATCCAACGATGTATTGATTTTGTTGCGGAAATGTATACTTCCCAAGATAGGCCTCCAAAGTTCCACAAAGGCCCTAGTCTAAAATTTTGGCAAACCGTCCGCAGAAATTATTAAAAAATTACCAAAATAGTGATGTTTATACTGATTTCAACGATGTATTATTTTGTTGAAGGGTACGTATACTTTCCGAGATATAGGCCTACAAAAATATTAAATTTAAAAAAAAAATTGTTCCCGTTCCCGAGATTTGCACCTGTCCATAGGAGAAAGTCCTAAATCCCGGTAGAAGGCCGGCTATTTAGAGAAAAATCTAATTTAAAAGAAAATTCTGTTCCCATTCCCGAGATTTGCACCTGTCCATAGGAGAAAGTCTTAAATACCGGCGAAGGCCGGCTATTTAGAGAAAAATATATTTTTTTCATAATTTTCTGCGATGTTTTGCCAAAGTTATAGGTTAGAGCCTTTGTGGATCTCGGGAAGTATACATTTCCGCAACAAAAGCAATATATGGTTGGAATCGGGATAAAAAGCGCTATCTGTCGTAATTTTTTCATAATTTTATGCGGTGGGTCGGTAAAGGAAAGGAGTTCCACATAAAGAAACATGTTATCGTAGTAAAAATAGTAGCTTCATGCAGGTTCTGGAACAGAGCATATATTAGCTCTGTTCCTTTACGTGCAAGAATCTTCAAGTTTTACCACTTTTTACTTGAAAAGCGTTCCTTTACTTCAAACACCATACAATTCATATGGGAGCAATTTACAACTTTTACTACTTTTGCCGGTTTTACCATTTTCAAAAGAAAAGGTCCGTGTTTCTTTTTAATTTGCAGAACTGCAATGACTAGAGCTGGCAAAAAATCGATGGCACTGTCGATAATATAAAAAATTAAGTTTCGTTAGATAGTTTTGCCTATCGATATTATCGGATTGAATATCCCTACGTCCCGGTCCACACTAGAGTGATTTCATTGAAAAAATTGCATGAAATTATGCGTCTCTAGATCGACTTCCATAGTAAAAAATAAAAAATTCCAGAGTAAAATCATAAAATTGCTGTAGTGGGGAATTCGATTTAAGAACGCCTAATTTCATGAAATTTTTAAATGAAATTCACGCTAGTGTGGACCGGGACCAACCGAAAATCTTTTGAAATTAATAGTGGGTGCGAGAAAGTTCGTAGTCACACGTATTTTTCGGGAAAGTACATTTTTATGTCTTTTTATCAATTAAAAACAAATGTTTTTTCTCCTTTATATTTCCGTGAGCAACTTGCGCAAAATGCGAACAAAAGCATAGACATTTCCGTCATTTTTATTTCCAAATTAATGGTGATGACAAGTTAACGATAATATCTATAGCAATCGATTTTTTTAAATGAAATATCGAAAGTTTCTAATATTGAGAATGTCGATATTTTGCCAGCTCTAGCAATGACCGGTTAAAGAAAGGCACGTCATTTATTAAGGTTGCACTCGCTAAAAACATATGAGCGCTCTCTCTGCGTTACATTACGTCGTACACTAATTGTGAGTATTTAATTTTGTTTACAGAAATTTTTTTACGAGCAGTTTGTTTTGTGGTGTTTTGTTTAGAAATTATAAAGAAACAATTTATTTTATGGTAATTAATTAAAAAATCACATTCCAGTTTCTTTATACGAATGGAATTATAAAAACGTAAATCTGATATACGTTTCAATCTGGTGAATAGATTGCGCCAATGTGTGTGGGAATTTAATGTTTGGAATCTTAGGACGATGTAACAATTTATGCAAATATTTTAATGACTCCAAATGCGGATGCGGATTAGTGAACAATTAACTGGTTGTAGTACTTTCAAAGATTTATATGTCGATGGTAAATTTTTGACGGAACAAATTAGGAGCACTACCATAAACTGATCTGAACACACAGACACACACCTGTTTATGTCTCATTCTGGACTACAGCAGTACAATAATATGGTCTTTTCCTTTACTTTGGAAAATGGTAAAACCGGCAAAAGTATTAAAAGTTGTAAATTGTATTGTCTTTGAAGTAAAAGAACGCTTTTCGAGTAAAAAGTGGTAAAACTTGTTCTTCCACGTAAAGGAACAGAGCTATAATTGTGAATGAGGACATACATACTGTGCATGCAGGATGCAAGAGGTAGCAAGATGCTGTCAGCCAGTCGTAGATTCATAGTTGATATCGTGGGTACATCCATGACGTATGTTAACCGACGGTCGCTAACAAACTCCTTGTAAATTAAATGGGTGTACCTTTAAATATTCATCTTGACAAAACTTAAGTCAGATTTCTACAAAATTCTAAACTAAACATAAGCCTTTTCCGCCATCTATGTCCTTCAAATTACCATTATTTATTCCACTGTCGGTAAGACTACGTTTTTAAATTTCTTTATTTGTCAACATCCGTCCCTAATTCGTGTTAATTACTGGATCACGATGGCTCCCAAGAGTTAAATTATTAAAATTTGGTATTCGACACAGAACAGTTTTGAGAGAACTCAAAATTGTGGGTCTTTTTGGATTCAACTATATGTTAAAATTTTAAGCGCATGAGGATATTATCCTTTCCAATCGAGAGTAGACAACATCTAATATAAATCCAACTAAGCATACGATTTTTCTTTACTTCACAGGAATACCACTGAATTGATGCCATACAACAATGTCTACAATTACGACTTCAATAGCTGGCTAAAACATTATACATAATCGAATAAGAATTGCGGAAACATCATCATTGTGTTTGCAAATACTCTATAGGACACACATACGAAATTTTATCGTAAAATATGTTGGAATGTTTACTGTGTTTAAAATCAACAGAAGACGTAGCTGAAGCGGAATGTATACTAGTTGGTTCAAGAAAATGGGAGGATATGTGCGTTAAGAAACTGATTGATAAACATCTGTGGCCTATAGTAAGTATGAGTAGTGATATACATTTCGTTTTTCAGCAACAAAATATTAATAATATTTTCCATTTCAGGACACGATTAATCCTCAATCATGCCTTTGCTCAATTTGCTGGCAGGAATTGAATGGATTTCATAACTTCTATACGCGCATAGAGGAGGCTCACAATGATTATAAATCATTGTTCAAAGCTGAAATTGATCCCCTGGAGGAGGAAAGTAAACCCAAAGATTTGCACTTGGAAAATCTACTGGAACCTGAGATAGTCATTGGACAAACGCTGGATGTTGCCATAGTTATAAAACAGGAAAATGAAGAAACGGCTATTATAACGAAAGTTGACAGTGACAATGAGAGAGATAAATTGCAAACTATTTCCGATGATGACAGAGAATTTATGGATGATTTTAGCGGCAACAGTGAGGAGAGCGAAGAAAGCGAAAGCGATGATGACTTACCACTGATACACAAAACCAAGAAATCTCCCACAAAAATTATTACGAAATCTGAAAAAAGCATTGACTCTGATGATGGTAGTACCAATCCTGATCCACTTCAACCTTCACATAGAATTAGAAAAAAATCATCCTCCGAAACAAAATCGAATACAGCTGCTCGAAAATCATATTATCAACCTAAAACTAATCGTTTGGAACATGATAAATTTCTGCAAGAACACTATAAAATAACTTGCAATAAATGTCATCTACCCTTTGACACATTCCCCCTGCTCTGTAAACATTATAGTAAAGAACATAATGAACGTGGTTTTGTAACATGTTGTGAAATGAAATTCTATGATCGTAGTTTGCTTGTGGATCACATTAATTTCCATTTAAATCCAGAGTATTTTAAATGTAAAGAATGTGGCAAAGTGTTGACACAACGAAGATGTTTGTGGGCCCATATGAAACTGCACGAGGAAAAGAAATTCTGTTGTGATGTTTGCGATAAGAAATTTGTACAGAAATCCAAGTTGGAGAGACATAAACTGACTCACTTGCCACAGCAGGAGAAAAAGTATCCGTGTAGTGAATGTGGTAAATTGTAAGTAAGCAAAAAATTTTATAAAAGTACTATTTTTAACGAAAAATTATCTCCTTTACAGCTTTGGTAACGAATATGTTCTGACACAACATCAACGAGTGGTCCATCTAAACATTTATGCCAAGGTCTGTGAAATTTGTGGCCAAACTATGCCCGATTCAAATTCATTTAAGCGTCACATGGAGAAACATGAGTCTGTTAGCGAAACGAAAACAGCAACACCAACAGCCACGGTTAAGTGTGATGATTGTGGTCTTATATTGGCTGGTCCACTTAACTTGAAACGCCACAGAGATTTGCAACATCCTCCTGGAGGTAAACGCGACTACACCTGTCATATATGCACAAAAGTATCACCGAATATGCGAGCACTGAAAAAACATATACGCTGTACACATGAAATGGGCTACGACTATAAGTGCACAATGTGTGAGAAGGCATTTAAAAGATCGGATAATTTAAAGGTAATTTATTAAAGGTTTTATTATAAATCGGTTTAGATCAATTGCTATACGAAAAAGTTAATTTATTTTTAAGACCGACATGTCAGAAAAGTAATTTAGAATAATAGCATACGGGGATATAAATCTTGTACTTTCTTTACCAAACGAATATTCCGCCACCAATCACCTCCATACATGCCAACTACTACAATAAGATACGTGTGTGGATGGGCCAGTTAATACATGCTGGGTATTTGATGGTTTAAAGGAAAGAAACGGAAAACAATACAATCTCTATAGGTCTTATTATTGTTGGCAGATGTTGGACTCTTTCTGTAAATTTAGCTATTCTGATTGAATGTCGCCATGGAAGTTCCAACAATTGCAAAAGTCCGTAAAAAATCAAATTTGTACGGTTTTCTATTTGCTTCCATCCCTGAAATTGTATTTTCATCTTGCTCCAAATCAACATGAGTTCAGGGAAACGACCACCAGAACTGACCACTGGGGCATTTTTTATGTTCCCCGAATTCTTACGAGCTGTATCCAGATGAGATGTGTGATTTATCTTAAGGAGCAGGCCGAGATGCTCTCAGTCTGTTTTTGTAAATTTAGCCATTGTGGAGGATTGTCACCTTGGAAGTTCCCACAAAAATTCAATTGCTTTATGGAAGCGGTTGGTCGATGGATCTTTCATCACAGTGGTATGGTAAAGGTGACTTAGTTGGTTATATGTTTTGAACGTTGTCGTCCAGGTGATCTGGCGGCTATGTTTTGTAGCATTGGATCTGTCTTTCTCTATAGATTATAACGGTCCTTTCCGACAGGTCTGTGTGAGAACATCCCAATACAACGGAAACATATTATTTTGCTGACCACCCGCTACATTCATAAAATGGCATCCTGTGGCAGTTGTTCGGTTGGTCTGATATCCTTTGTTAATTGTGATGGTACCTTTCTACTCACACTGGTCAAAGTGACGTCTACAAACATGATATAAGTCACCCTTTTTCGGCTTCAATTCTAGCCACTTTTCCTCACCGACGAAAGTGCTGGTCTTCTGATATTTGGCCAGTTGACTTTTTATGATGATAGTGTGGCGTTCAGAGGTGATGAAGTTGCGCGATTTTCTGATGGGGATGATAACAAAGAGATGGTCTAACTCAAGAGAAATTAGAGGAAATACCATTCTCCGCTAACCCAACAATTTTCGGATTATGAACGATGAGGATGTATCGGCCTTCAGGTAATATAATGTGAAGAGTTCACGATAACTCGGACGGATCAACCGAATTGGTTCAAAATTTGGTAATCGTAATATGTATTTTGTTCAAACTTATCACGGCGCGCCTAAACCAATTTTAAAGGAAGGTAAAATTTTTAAAGCAAATCGTTGCAAAGCAAATAAATAAATTAATTAAATTATTAATTACTTAATTTCGAAGATGGACCATTCCGGTCCACTACGATGGGTACCGCCTACTCCTTCGGATTGTAACAGGTTGTTCTCGGGACACCGTTTACGACGGTACTTCCTGAGAAAACGACCCGAAAGCTGCAAAACCCCCTACCATCATCATGTGTAGTGGCTGGTGTACACGACAACTTTCGAACAGGATACTGAAATGGTCAAAACTTTGAATATCGTAATATTTCTTAGAATCTTAGATAAAGTTGGAAAATGGTTGTTATCTGTGCACTCCTTCCGGAATTTCCCTCAGAAAAGTTTAAAAATTTTTTAGGTAAAATTGTATGCACGTTTTCTCTGAACGGGCAACCGATTTCGTCCAAACTTTGGTTCTCGTAATAGTTTATCAAAACTTAGTTTAAGTCCTGCCATGGTGCACTCTTTATGGCACCTCCCTCACAAAAGTTCAACATTTTTTTTATGTACAGTTTAACGCCTGTTCGAGGATCCTTTGGGAATTTTTACTGCAGGTATTCCTTGAGTTCCTGTTAACAGCGATATTATGTTTTCCGTGGGCAACTCCATGCTGCCTGACATAGTGGTCCATTAGCTCTATATTATACGGTGACCTCACTGAAAGACTGGGGGAATGACTTCCAAAATTGAATTGTACCAATGAATGATATAGTTCACTATGTAGTTTGAAACTATGAACGAGATTTAACCAAATCTACCCAAAATAAAATCTACATACAAATTGGACTTTGTCGGGCCATTTCTTCAGGTACCTCCTTCGCAACACTTTTGAGCTTTACTCCACATAACTTTAGGGCAAAAGGATTTTTGTTATGCAGCCAGTATTCAATTTGTCTGTCAATTCACACAGCTGAGATCATATCTCCAAACCAAGATATGCTCGACTTTGCAATGATAATATCAATCAGGTTCGTGCTTGGTTTCTGTCATATACGTCACCACAAATGCCTACTTAAAGAATGAATGAATAAAACAAAGGACCTACCTATATTATTCCATCTAATTTATCGACAATTGAAATTTCAGACATGGAATTAAAAATTCTTAACGCCATTACTACTGGTTAATATATATTTACATAGTTTCATGTTTTCATTGAATGTTTTTCTTTTTTCCAGGCTCACATGAGTACACACACCGGTACACCTCTGTATTCCTGTCCATGGTGTCCGAAAACATTTAACTCAAATGGCAACATGCATAATCATCGAAAAAAGGCTCATCCTGTTGAATGGGAAGAAGCACGACGTAAAAAGTATTCCGGTAATTTACCGCCTAATTTTAAGCCTCCCACGACGACAACAGTTGCAACAACAACAGCAAATACGACGAACAATTCCTCCCATTACTTTCCAGTAACAGTAAACATGAATGGCAACTAGTTTTAAGGATTTTATATTAAAAAACAAAACATTAAACAATTATGTTAATTGACATACACACATCACAAGCTTTTTGTTTTATTAATATGGGGAATAACAATTACATAGGCTTTATGTGATTGAAACGTTTTGCTAATGGTCCGGGATTTTCCATTCATTTTAATGGTGCTATGGTACATTTTTTGTAATGTTCGGTAAGTATTTCATGAGACAATTTATATTTGTTTCACAGTCTTTTTTCAATAAATACAGCTAAATGTTACTTACCTATTAAAATTTGCCGTTAAATAAAAAACCCTTATATTTTTATTTATTTAAAACAAAAATTACATTTATTTCCACTAATATTAAAAAAGTATACATATTGTTTTTTATTGTTTCGAAATTATTTTAGGCTTTTAGTTATTGGTATCCATAAATTCCATTTACACTATCTAAAATATATGAAGTAATTAAAATTTTATAAAAGAGATTCCTGTAAAAGAAAGAAATCAAAAGTTTTACCATGAAGTTTTCATCTAATCATTATATTTTGTGAAACTGAATGAATATTAAGCATGTAATAAAATCATCCCTCTCTCTAGCCAAGAATACGTGAATTTTTTAAGCATTCCTCAAACCATGAAAACATGAATTTGCTAAACAATTTTTATGACCTTACTCAAATCAAGACTACACGAATTTGAAAAAAAAAAAATTAGGGCCTTGCTCAAACCAAGAAAACGTGGGTTTCTAAAACAATTTTTAGGACCTCCCTCAAACCAAGAAAACTTGGATTTTTTAAACAAGTTTTAGGGCCTCCCTCAAACCAAGAAAACGTGGATTTTTTAAACAATTTTAGGGCCTCCCTCAAACCAAGAAAACGTGGATTTTTTAAACAATTTTTAGGGCCTCCCTCAAACCAAGAAAACGTGGATTTTTTAAACAATTTTTAGGGCCTCCCTCAAACCAAGAAAACGTGGATTTTTTAAACAATTTTTAGGGCCTCCCTCAAACCAAGAAAACGTGGATTTTTAAACAATTTGGGTCTCCCTTAACGCCGTTTTTGCTTAGTTTTTTCTTCTTTTTTCTCTCCATCCCATGAATACGTCGAATTATCCGTTCATACAAATTGTTCCATAGAATGGTTTCTATCAAAAACACTGAGGTTCTGCATCGTAGGCATGACGTGTGTGCGTATGCGTGTTTTTGAATACGACAGCAAACTATTGCTCATACGCACCGCTAACAGTTTTAAATTTCTAACAAATTTTCAAATTTTATTTAACAATGTTTTGTAAGGCGGTAAATGATAAATGATTCTAAGCAAAGCATTACAACTGTAATGTGTCCATCCAACTAATATTTTTTAGCTATTGTTTCACATGTACATAGTATAATACTTGGCACATGCAGAACTAGCGAACTATGATGTATACATCCCTCAGCTATCAAAAATACAATAATAAGACATGCATATTGCTACAAAACTTTTTTTCTTTATTCATTCCACTTGGGAACATAGGGCATTTACAAGAATATTCCATTCTACTCTATTATTACATATAAATTTAACTTCTTGCCAGGACATGTTTAAACTTACCTTAGAAAACTTACCTTACAAAATGCCAACTTTTTATAACACAAGAAAGAAAACAATCAATTCGTATATAGATTTGTAGACATTTGTTTATAATTTGTAATTTAGCTATAATTTGATTTTTATTACTGTTTTCATGTGTCATTTATAAGTATCATTCATCTCACATCTTTTCGTTTCATATATTTTTTTTTCTTCTGTATTACTTTACTACGCTAATTTATTTTTTGTTTTAACATTTTGTTTTCACTATAGTTTGCAAACGATTTTAATTTAGATAATTAAAATGCTAAAAAAGAAAAACACAATAATTCGTTAATTTGAAATAATTCGTTAACAAAAAATAAAGCAACTCAAATTAATAAAATTGTATTTTTGTTTACGATGTAATGTGGAATTATTGTGAGTGTTGGGCATTGAAATGTGTTTTGAATACGTTCTTGGTTGGTGTTGTTTATTTTTTGTCAAAAACAGTTAATTGAAATTCACTTTTTTTGCTGTTTGGTCGTCTACAAACGTGTGAAATCTAGTGAGGCATTTGTTTGCTGTATACTAATGGATTTTCATATGCTCGATTACGTGTAAAAAGTATCAGTTAATTAATTTCGAATGAATGTAAAATGCTGAATAAAAAATGTCATTACATGGAGTGGATTTTATTGGTTTAAGCAGAAAAAGAGGAACAAAATACACTGTGGGTTTTATTTCGTGCTGTCACAGTTACACGAGAAGGAAGAATTTATAGAGACTGTTAATTTTGTTAAAAACATTAAAAATGTTAAAATAAAAAAATAAAATAAAATAAAAAAACCAACTCGCCGACAGCTTAATACCCTCAAATAATTTTTAGGGCCTCCCCCTAACCAAGAATACGTAGATTTTTAAACAATTTTTAAGGCCTACCTCAAACCAAAAATACGTGGATTTCTGAAACAATTTTTAGGGCCTCCCTAAAACCAAGAATACTTGAATTTTTTAAACAATTTGTAGGGCCACCATAAAACAGAGATTACGTTGATTTTTTACAAAAATTTAGGGCCACCCTAAAACCAGGAATACGTGGATTTTTTAAACAATTTTTAGGGCCTCACTCAAACCAAGAATACGCGGATTTTTTAAGCAGTTTTTAGGGCCTCCCCCAAACCAGGAATACGTGCATTATTTTAAACAATTTTTAGTACCTTCCCTCAAGCCAAGAATACGTGGGTTTTTAAACAAATTTTATGGCCTCCCTCAAACCAAAAATACTTGAATTTTTTAAACAATTTGTAGGGCCTCCATAAAACCGAGATTACGTTGATTTTTTACGAAAATTTAGGGCCACCCTCAAACCAAGAATACGTGGATTTCTTAAACAATTTTAGGGCCTCCCTTAAACCAAGAATACGTGAGTTTTTTAAACAATTTTTAGGGACTCCATCAACCAAGAATACGAGGGCTTTTTAAGCAATTTTTAGGGCCTCCCTCACACCAAGAATACGTGAATTTTTTAAACAATTTTTAGGGCCATCCTCAAACCAAGAATACATGGATTTTTTAAACAATTTTTAGGGCCTCTTTCACACCAAGAAAACGTGGATTTTTTAAACAATTGTTAGGGTCTACCTCAAACCAAGAATACGGAGATTTTTTAAACAATATGTAAGGCCTCCCCACAAACCAAGCATACCTGGATTTTTTAAACAATTTTTAGGGCCTCACTTAAGCCAAGAATACGTGGATTTTTTAAACAAATATTAGGGCCTTCCTCAAACCGAGATTACGTGGATTTTTTAAACAAATATTAGGGCCTTTCTCAAACCGAGATTACGTGGATTTTTTAAAAAAATATTAGGGCCTTCCTCAAACCGAGATTACGTGGATTTTTTAAACAATATTAGGGCCACCCTCAAATCAAGGATTTTTTATATAATTGTTAGGGCCTCCCTCAAACCAAGAATACGTGCATTTTTTAAAAAATGTTTATGCTTCCCTCGAACTAAGAAAACGTGGAATTTTTAAAAAAATTTTAGGGCCTCCCTCAACTTAGAATACGTGGAATTTTTTAACAATTTTTAGGACCTCCCTCAAACAAAGAACATGCGGATTTTTTAAACAATTTTTAGGGCCTCTCCAAACCAAGAATATGCGGATTTTTTTTAACAATTATTAGGGCCTCCCCAAACTAATAATACGTGGATTTTTTAACAATTTTAGGGTCTGCATCAAACCAAGAATACGCGGATTTTTTAAACAATTTTAGGGCCTCCCTCAAACCAAGAATACGAGGTTTTCTAAAACAATTTTTAGGGCCACCCTCAAACCATGAATACATGGATTTTTTTTAACAATTTTTAGGGTCTCCTTCAAACCAAGAAAACGTGGATTTTTTAAAAAATTTTTAGGGCCACCCTCAAACCATGAATACATGGATTTTTTAACAATTTTTAGGGTCTCCTTCAAACCAAGAAAACGTGGATTTTTTAAACAATTTTTAGGGCCACCGTCAAACCAAGAATACATGGATTTTTTAAACAATTTTTAGGGCCTCGTTCAAACCAAGAATACGTGGATTTTTTAAACAATTTTTAGGGCCTCGTTCAAACCAAGAATACGTGGATTTTTTAAACAATTTTTAGGGCCTCCCTCAAACCAAAAATACGTGGATTTTTAAACAAATTTTAGGATCTGCCTCAAACCAAGAATGGATTGATATTTTAAAAAATTTTTAGGGCCTCCCTCTAACCAAGAAAGCGTGGATTTTTTAAACAATTTTTAGGGCCTCGTTCAAACCAAGAATACGTGGATTTTTTAAACAATTTTTAGGGCCTCGTTCAAACCAAGAATACGTGGATTTTTTAAACAATTTTTAGGGCCTCGTTCAAACCAAGAATACGTGGATTTTTTAAACAATTTTTAGGGCCTCGTTCAAACCAAGAATACGTGGATTTTTTAAACAATTTTTAGGGCCTCGTTCAAACCAAGAATACGTGGATTTTTTAAACAATTTTTAGGGCCTCGTTCAAACCAAGAATACGTGGATTTTTTAAACAATTTTTAGGGCCTCGTTCAAACCAAGAATACGTGGATTTTTTAAACAATTTTTAGGGCCTCGTTCAAACCAAGAATACGTGGATTTTTTAAACAATTTTTAGGGCCTCGTTCAAACCAAGAATACGTGGATTTTTTAATCAATTTTTAGGGCCTCGTTCAAACCAAGAATACGTGGATTTTTTTAAACAGTTTTTAGGGCTTCGTTCAAACCAAGAGTACGTGGATTTTTTAAACAATTTTTAGGGCGTCGCTCAAACCAAGAAGACGTGGATTTTTTAAACAATTGATTTTAAGGGCCTCCCTCAAACTAAGAAAACGTGGATTTTTTAGACAATTTTTAGGGCCTCGTTCAAACCAAGAATACGTGGATTTTTAAACAGTTTTTAGGGCCTCGTTCAAACCAAGAATACGTGTATTTTTTAAACAATTTTTAGGGCCTCGTTCACACCAAGAATACGTGGATTTTTTAAACAATTTTTAGGGCCCTTCAACCAAGAATACGTGGATTTTTTAAACAATTTTTAGGGCCTCGTTTAAACCAAGAATACGTGGATTTTTTAAACAATTTTTAGGGCCTCGTTCAAACCAAGAATACGTGGATTTTTTAAACAATTTTTAGGGCGTCGCTCAAACCAAGAAGACGTGGATTTTTTAAACAATGGTTAGTGCATCCCTCAAACCAAGAAAACGTGGATTTTTTAAACAATTTTTAGGGCCTCCCTCAAAACAAGAAAACGGGGATTTTTTAAACAATTTTTAGGGCCTCCCTCAAACCAAGAAAACGTGGATTTTTTAAACAATTGTTAGTACATCCCTCAAACCAAGAAAACGTGGATTTTTTAAACAATTGTTAGTACATCCCTCGAACCAAGAAAACGTTGATTTTTTAAACAATTGCTAGTGCATCCCTCAAACTAAGAAAACGTGGATTTTTTAAACAATTTTTAGGGCCTCCCTCAAACCAAGAAAACGTGGATTTTTCAAACAATTTTTAGGGCCTCCCTAAAACCAAGAAAACGTGAATTTTTTAAACAATTTTTAGGGCCTCCCTCAAACCAAGACAACGTGGATTTTTTAAACAATTTTTAGGGCCTCCCTCAAACCAAGAAAACGTGGATTTTTTAAACAATTTTTAGGGCCTCCCTCAAACCAAGAAAACGTGGATTTTTCAAACAATTTTTAGGGCCTCTCTCAAACCAAGAAAACGTGGACTTTTTAAACAATTTTTAGGGCCTCCGTCAAACCAAAAAACGTGGACTTTTTAAACAATTTTTAGGGCCTCCGTCAAACCAAAAAACGTGGATTTTTTAAACAATTTTTAGGGCCTCACTCAAACCAAGAAAACGTGGATTTTTTAAACAGTTGTTAGTGCATCCCTCAAACCAAGAAAACGTGGATTTTTTAAACAATTTTTAGGGCCTCCCTCAAACCAAGAAAACATGGATTTTTAAACAATTGTTAGGGCCTCCCTCAAACCAAGAAAACGTGGATTTTTTAAACAATTTTTAGTGCCTCCCTCAAACCAAGAAAACATGGATTTTTTAAACAATTGTTAGGGCCTCCCTCAAACCAAGAAAACGTGGATTTTTTAAACAATTTTTAGTGCATCCCTCAAACCAAGAAAACGTGGATTTTTTAAACAAATTTTAGGGCCTCGTTCAAACCAAGAATACGTGGATTTTTTAAACAATTTTTAGGGCCTCGTTCAAACCAAGAATACGTGGATTTTTTAAACAATTTTTAGGGCCTCGTTCAAACCAAGAATACGTGGATTTTTTAAACAATTTTTAGGGCCTCGTTCAAACCAAGAATACGTGGATTTTTTAAACAATTTTTTGGGCCTCGTTAAAACCAAGAATATGTGGATTTTTTAAACAATTTTTACGGCCTCGTTCAAACCAAGAATATGTGGATTTTTTAAACAATTTTTACGGCTTCGTTCAAACCAAAAATACGTGGATTTTTTAAACAATTTTTGAGGCCTCGTTCAAACCAAGAATACGTGGATTTTTTAAACAATTTTTACTGCCTCGTTCAAACCAAAAATACGTGGATTTTTTAAACAATTTTTACGTCCACGTTCAAACCAAGAGTACGTGGATTTTTTAAACAATTTTAACGGCCTCGTTCAAACCAAGAATACATGGATTTTTTAAACAATTTTTACGGCCTCGTTCAAACCAAGAATACGTGGATTTTTTAAACAATTTTTAGGGCCTCGTTCAAACCATGAATACGTGGATTTCTTAAACAATTTTAGGGCCACCCTCAAATCAAGAATACGTGGATTTTTTAAACAATTTTAAGGGTCTCCCTCAAATCAAGAATACGTGGATTTTTTAAACAATTTTAGGGCCACCCTCAAATCAAGAATACGTGGATTTTTTAAACAATTTTAAGGGTCTCCCTCAAATCAAGAATACGTGGATTTTTTAAACAATTTTAGGGCCACCCTCAAATCAAGAATACGTGGATTTTTTAAACAATTTTAAGGGTCTCCCTCAAATCAAGAATACGTGGATTTTTTAAACAATTTTTTGGGCCTCCCTCAAACCAAGAATACGTGTATTTTTAAACAATTTTAAGGCCTCCCTCAAACCAAAAATACGTGGATTTTTTAAACAATTTTTAAAGCTTCCCTCAAACCAAAAATATGTGGATTTTTTAAACAATTTTTAGGGCCTCCCTCAAACCAAAAATATGTGGATTTTTTAAACAATTTTTAGGGCTTCCCTCATACCAAGAATACGTGGATTTTTTAAACAATTGTTAGGGCCTTCCTCAAACCAAAAATACGTGGATTTTGATACCCTCAGCTTTTATGCTAACGAGGGTATATACACTTTTATACGGGCAAAATGTGCCTCATCGAAATAATGGTTTTAGACCCCAAGTATGTTTGGACGAAATGTGTTTCAGACAATTTTGAGTCGATCTAGCCATGTCCGTCTGTCTGTCCTGCTGGCTGGAGCGCACGATAACTCTCGAACGGATGAACCGATTCGGTTCAAATTTTGGCTTTCGTAATATGTTGCCCAAACTTAGTTTAAGTTCGAAGATGAGCTACATCGGTCCACTCCTTCCGGTACCTCCCCCACAAAAGTTCGAAAATGTTCGGAAAGTTTGTGCGCACGATAACTCTTGAAGGGAGTGACCGATTTGATCCATACTTTGTATAGCGAAAACTTTCTACCAGAGTAATATGAGGTTCTAGGTCCACTCCATCGGGTACTTCCCACACATTTGATTTTTGTTTTAGCAACCTGTATTCACTGCCCTCCATACGACGGTACAAGTTTTATCAGGGGCAAGTCCATACTTCCTGAGAAAATAGCATGAAAGCGGCAAAAACCCCTATGACACCGTGTGAGGTGGTTGGAGCGCAAGTTAACTCTCGAACGGATCTGCCGATTCGGTCCAAAATATGGCCTTAGTAATATTTTGTCCAAATATAGTTTAAGTTTGAAGATAAGCCATATCGGTCAACTCCTTCAGTTACCTCCCCCACAAAAGTTCAAAAATGTTCGGAAAAATTGTTCGTTCGGTAACTCTTGAAAGAAGTGGTCGAATTGGTCTATACCTTACACATCCTAATATATCTACCAGATATAGATCAGGTTCAAATATGGACTATATTTGTCCACTCCATCCGGTACCTCCCACACAAAATTTAGGATAAGTTCACTTTATGACTTAATAACGAATCACTTTGATTTTTGTTGAAGCAACGTGCATTCGCTGCCTCAATTACGATGGTAAAAGTTTTTTAGGGGCAAGTCCATACTTCTTGAGCAAACAGCCCGTATAGTGTAAAAACCCCCTATGGCACCATATGTTGTGGCTGGAGATTCACTTCCATAACGGTCAATGTCGATCCATTCCTTTTAGTATCTCCTCCGCAAAACTTTTGATCTTTAATCCTTATCAACATTTTTGTCGGTTCAAACGCCCAAAATTTTTAAAACCCCCTAAATACATACGTATTTTGGGAAAAATTGTTTCAATATACACAGGCTGAGAGTATATCTCTGTCGGAAAAGCCGACTGATACTTTTTTACTTGTTTATACAATTTTTAGGGTCTGCCTCAAACCAAGAATACGTGGATTTTTAAAAAAATTTTACGCTCTTCCTCAAACCAAGGACTAGCTTTCAAAACCATCTTTGAACAGCCCTTAAACTGCACTTGGGAAAACATTTAGTTCTTTTATGAGCGAGTTACCGAAAGGATTTGTCCGATTAAGATAAGATAAGTCACTCCTTTCGAGCGTAATCATGCTAACCAACCACTTTAGTTGGTCACTGCAGTATTTTTTAGAGCTTTTGGACTATTTTGGACTTATCCAGAAAAAATATCATATCGCTGTAACAGAACCAGATGGAATACATTTGGTATACATTTCAAAACGGGTGACGTAGGGGATGAAAGATACCAAGCAACGGTACTGACCGGCTTTAACATGGTAAAGTCCAGGATTTATCTTTTTTATATATTTTTTTTTATTTTTATAGCTGCCATGACACAAAGCATGAGTTTGGTTGCGGTTTTGTAGTTGGTCAGAGGTTAAAACATCTGGTCTCCAGCTTCACCCCAGTGTATGAACGGCTTGCTACAATTCGATTAAAAGCAAACTTCTTCAACATCAGCTTTATTTGCGTTCATGCTCCCACTGAAGAAAAGGACGAACAGACCAAAGATATATTTTACGAGCGCTTAGAAGAAACATATGACCGCTGCCTTGCCCATGACATTAAAATCATTCTAGGCGATTTTAATGCCAAAATTGGAAAGGAGGATATCTTTGGACAAATAGTCGGGAAATTCAGTCTACATAGTGGAACATCAGACAATGGAATGAGGCTGATAGACTTCGCAGCGACAAAAACATGGCAGTTAGCAATACCAGATTTAAGCATCTCGATATTCATAAGGGCACTTGACTGTCTCCAGACCAAAGAACAATAAATCAAATTGATCACGTTGTGATAGATGGAAGACATTCATCGAGCGTGTTGGATGTACGATTGTTCCGAGGTGCAAACATAGATTCGGACCATTACCTCGTTGCAGCAAAGGTACGTACCCGTCTAAACGTTGCAAATAAAGCACGGACAGACACAACACGAAAGTTGGACATCGCTAAGCTGCAAACACAACAGATAGCCACAGCATATTCCACTCAACTGCACCAATTGCTTAATGAAAGCGCTTCTCGTCCCGATAACATATCAGGACATAGGCAAAATATTGCCCACTCCATGCAAACAGCCGCAAAATCAGTACTTGGATACCAGAGACCTCCACCAAAGAATCCATTGTATGACCAGGAGTGCCGTGCTGCTACCGAAGAAAAAAATGCGGCATATAGGGCTACTTTACAATTAGTAGCAACGCGTAGCGCACGAGAGAGGTATCGGGAGAAAAGGAGAGAGGAAAAACGTCTTTTCCGCAGAAAAAAGAGAGAGATGGAAAAAAGGTAGTGTGAACAAATAGAGATGTACAGGAGACAGAATAAAGTCCGACAATTCTACCAAAGAGTGAAGCATCAAACTAATGGCTTTGGTACAGGCATATCCTCCTGTAGAGACCAACAAGGTAATTTGGTAACTGATACAGATAGTGTGATCAGGATATGGAAAGAACATTTTTCCAAACTGTTGGTACCCGATAGCAGTGAAGACGGCGAAGATACCACAGATCCAATCCCAGAAGATGGTATTGAATGTATACCGCCCAGCCAAGATGAGGTAAGGACAGCAATAAACCGGCTAAAGAATAATAAGGCGGCAGGAGCAGATGGCCTATCAGCCGAGCTGTTCAAAACCGGAGGCGACATGCTGATAAGCTGTATGCATCAGCTAGTTAGCATCATCTGGCAGGGATAAGGCGTACCCGACGATTGGAACGTGAGCATCCTATGTCCAGTCCACAAGAAGGGTGATAAGACTGTGTGCTCCAATTACAGGGGCATAAGTCTGCTCCCTATTGCATATAAGATAGTATCTGGCATATTGTGTGAGAGACTAAAGCCTATGGTCAATGAAATTATTGGACCCTATCAGTGCGGCTTTTGACCTGGCAAATCCACCATTGACCAGATTTTTACCTTAAGACAAATCCTGGAAAAGACCCAAGAAATGCAGATCGACGCCTTCCATCTTTTCGTAGATTATAAAGCAGCATTCGACAGCCCTATACGTTCAAAGGTGTTCCAAGCCATGTCTGATTTTGGTATTCCTGTAAAGCTCATTCGGCTTTGTAGAATGACATTAACTGAGACGAGATCCCAATTTAAAATAGGAAAGTACCTCTCCGAAGAGTTTATTACCAAAAGAGGTTTCAGACAAGGAGACGACCTGTCGTGTGATCTATTCAACATCCTGCTGGAAAAGGTCATACGAGACGCTAAGGTCAAAAGAAATGGAACGATATACACGAACAGCCATATGTTACTGGCTTATGCCGACGACATTGACATCATGGGTCGATCGGTAAAGGAAGTAACTGACACCTTTGCAAAAGTCGAAAGAGAATCTGCTAAAGTTGGTCTGGCAGTAAACGGCAAAAAACCGAGTTGATGGTATCGACGCGTAATATGTCCACAAACCCCGCACCATACAATTTTGAGGTAGTAAAGGACTTCGTCCACCTTGGCACCGCCATAAACACAACAAATAACATCAGTAGTGAAATACGAAGAAGAATAGTGTTGACTAACAGATGCTACTTTGGGCTGAGTAAGCAGTTTAGGAATAAAGCCACCTCTTGTCAAACAAAAAAAAAAAGCACTTTACAAAACACTAATACTACCCGTGCTAATGTATGGTTCCAAAGCATGGGTACTTGCTCAAGCAGATAAGGCGGTGCTTGGTGTGTTCGAGAGAAAAATTCTTCGAAAGATCTACGGGCCAATCTGTGTTGACGGCGAATATCGGCGTCGTATGAACAACGAGCTGTATCAACTATACAATGACATCAATATAGTTGAACGAATCGAGATAGAACGATTGCGATGGCTAGGCCATGTTATAAGAATGAGTGATGATTAACCCGCTAAAAAGGCGTATAAATACGGGCCGCATGGATGTTCTCGCAGATCTGGAAGACCAAAGCTTCGTTGGAGCGAACAAGTGAAACGAGATATCAGAAAGCTACATATCCCAGATTGGTAAAATACTGCAGCTAACAGAGAGGATTGGAGATTTTTCCTTAGTTCGGCTTTATGGAACAAATGTTCTGTAAAAGGCCAGCTAAGTAAGTATACATTTCAAAACGATCCCCGAACAGCCTTAAGCGAAAATTTAGAACTTTTGTTTATGTACCCGAAGGAGTTGTTCGAAGTTTCGGTTAAATAGGACACTCAATTCGTTAGTTTTCATGCTCATCAATCAATTTAGTTGGTTCCGGTAAGTCTTTTAGAGATTTTGGGTCAGGAGCATAAGGTTTGAGCATATGAAGCCGACTTTAAGTGTGTTATCATGTGAACGTCCTAAATAACGGCCTAAGATTTTACGTGTACAAGAATACTCGAGTACGAATTCTGAGCGCGAATTCATATCGCCTTAAGTTTATTTTCGACCTGTACACTTAAACGTTGTGGTAAAATAGCTTCTACTTGGAGTGAGGAAAAAAAAGTATTCGACTAGTTTATGTAACGGATGTTATGTAAATTCTAAACAAATAAAGAAGTTAACACAAAATGTCCTTGTACTTCATTCTCTTTCTAACCACTTCGTACCAATTTAGAATAGTATTAAAAATTAAACCTGCTACAATTAATTTCATAAATTAACCGCTTTTAAATTTGTTTTCAAAAACAATTTATTTTAGTTTTCATTATTTTCAATATTTTCTTCTTTTTTTGCTTTCTGTGATTAATGATGCATTTTATGGAACAGCAGTGCACTTTGTTAGAACTTTGCAGAAAAACGGAGAAAAATACATATGCACTCAGCTCAAAATTTATTTCACACCGCATCATGAAAAACTTTCACAGCAAATAAAAGTGAAAGTAAAAGTTCTCAATTAAATCGATGATGTATGTTTGTGTGTTAATGTGTCAAGAGGGTCGGTAAACCGACCGAACGACCGTATGAAATAAATGAATGGTTGTTGTTGGTTAAATTTTCAATTGTGTTTTGAAGCATTGAAAACGATATGAGGGTTATTTGGATTTATTTGTGGATATTTGGGTCGGTTATATTTGGGGTGATTAGGGTGTGTGTGTGAGTACAAGTTGATTTTTAAATAATAAAACCGAAAGAAAACAAAGTCTTTAAGTTTAAATGGGTAAATATTTGCTTTGTTGTGAAATGCATACAATACAAATATATGTGTGTACATATGTATGTAGGAGATTTGGTTCATAAATGCCATACTAACCCACAACACATGTTATTTGCATGTACATACATAAATACATACACTCATACGAAATACATATGTACATACATACATATGTATGTCTGCAACAAAATTTAATTTAATTGAATATTGATTTTTAACATAAAATTTTATTTTTTTATTAATTTTCTCGTTTAGAGTTAAGCTTAATGATCTGAAATTATTTGCAAGTGAAAAAGGAAAGCCATGGACTCGAACCCACATAGTCACCAAATTACGTTACCTGGTTTCATTGGTGGTAAAGCAAATCTTCGGACGTATCGACTATGTAATGGCTTCTCTGTCCTAGAACTTATCGTTTTTCAAATGCAAATGTGTTTTTATACATTAACGGATATTTTGCCGTTGAAATGTATTTTCTTCACAACAACCGCTTTTTGCGATGCCTTTGAAGTTATGAGTTTTGGCTTTGAACGCTAACACGCCGTGACAACATTTTTTTGATATGTTTTCAAGGACGTGGGTTCAAATCCCAGCCGGGCTCAGCCTATTTTTTTATTTTTTGAAATTTTGCCTGTTAGGGCGAAGATCATTTTTTTTAATGATTTTATTAATTTTCTCGTTTAGAGTTAAGCTTAATGATCTGAAATTATTTGCAAGTGAAAAAGGAAAGCCATGGACTCGAACCCACATAGTCACCAAATTACGTTACCTGGTTTCATTGGTGGTAAAGCAAATCTCCGGACGTATCGACTATGTAATGGCTTCTCTGTCCTAGAACTTATCGTTTTTCACTTGCAAATAATTTCAGATCATTAAGCTTAACTCTAAACGAGAAAATTAATAAAATCATTAAAAAAATGATCTTCGCCCTAACAGGCAAAATTTCAAAAAATAAAATTTTATTTTTTCCTAGTGAGTTGTTGTTTTTTGGGACTATGTTTGTGGGTGAAATATTTATTGAAATAAATTGTTAATAAAATAATCATTTATTTGAAAATATATATTTTTTTATCCTTTATGATAACAATACGTATGTGTGGTAGAACACAGTGCAACAAATGTTTAAAGGGTATATAATGAAAGCTATAAATACAAACGATTATAAAATTCATTGGGAATAAATTCTCAATGTGGTTCGGATATCATAAGAATAGAAATAACTATGTTAAGCAAAAAAATCCACTATAACCCTAAAACAAACACTTATTTCCACATTTTGCTTGGTAAACGAAGACGCTGCTATGAGAATAAGAGGAATACTAAAGAATTTAGCAATCACCGCTTCAGAGAGTTTTCTGTGCCTTCAAATCCTTGGGTTGCTAAGAGCATATTTTGGAAGATAGCCTCAGCTACAGCCGCTCGTCACATACCTGCTAATCAAATACCCAAAAATTAGACGAAATTTCCGGCAGAGGCGAGCGTGATGAGCTTCGTTGTACAAACCCTCAAGACCCAAGAGTTAGAGAACCTACTCTTGCAGTCAACAGGCTAGTAGGTGAGAATAAGCGAAAAAATGATAGACCACCTGAAGCAATGCAACATTTGCACAAGATTGAGTAAAATGTTGGCTGAGGTTAAATTTCTCACGAAACCTGGGAAGATACATAATGGCTGTTACTTTCAACGGTGTGCCTGTGATAGCTTCTAAGTGGTGCACAATTTATTTTAACCAGATGTTTCCATTTTATTTTATTCGTCGTTTCCCATCCACACTGCATGACTTAGATAGTGAAAACTTTGCAACTCGATAGATTTGACTATATCGAGTATAGATTTTACGGTAGTTTGAATTCATTGCCATTGTGACTCCACATTATCGGGGCAAGAAATGTTGCCTTAAAGCAAGAGGGTAAATTGGGCGGAGGAGGCTTCTGCTACCTATTAAAAGAGGGGGCTTACTTTGGTTGCCACAAGGAAATGGTCTGAATGAATATTCGCTCCCCGTATCGGACGGTCTGGCAAATACATAGATGGAGCTAAGGTCCTGGAACCGCTGTTTATTGCAAAAATCCATTAATCAAACACTCATTATAGTGCCTACCAGAAATGATCAGGAGAGCAGCAGAGTTAGTTAGAGGTATAGCAAACCGTCTCTGAGGCTGCATTTAAGACCTCAATTAATGGACCATAAACTCGCTAACTATCCTTGATTGCTTTAACATCCGTTAAAGATAGTGAGCTAAAATGTGCCGAGCGTTCACCAATAAGAGCGTTAAAAACTTGGGTTTGAGCGCCGGGTTAGTAACCCTCCCCTAGAAAAAAGCAGCCTACTATGAAAAAAACGAAAGAAAAGAAAAACAAATCCCTCTAAAGTGGTCGTCAACTTCGCAAACGTCGCAAACGTTTTAAGGACCATGATCTGCGAATCTGCACCTAGAATATTCGCACTCTTTATAGAGAAAGAACAAGGCCGACATTACTGCCATACAGGAAATACTATGGAATGTGAAAGGCGTCACAACAACACCTAAAGGTGACACACTGTATTATATTTGCCATGACAGAAAACATGAGTTTGGTTGCGGATTTGTAGTGGGTCGGAGATTAAAACACCAAGTCTCCAGCTTCACATCAGTGAATGATAGACTTGCTACAATTCGAATAAAAGAAAAATTCTTCAACATCAGCTTTATTTGCGCTCATGCTCCCACTGAAGAAAAGGACGAACAGACCAAAGATATATTTTATGAGCGCTTAGAAGAAACATATGACCCTTGCCCTGTCCATGAAATTACAATAATTCTAGGCGATTTTAATGCCAAGATTGGAAAGGAAAATATCTTTGGCCCAACAGTCGGAAAATTCAGTCTCCACAATGAAACATCTGACAATGGTATGAGGCTGATAGATATCGCGGCGGCAAAAAACATGGTAGTTAGCAGCACCAGATTAAAACTTCTCGACATCCATAAGGGCACCTGGCTGTCTCCAGATCAGAAAACAAGAAACCAAATTCATCACGTTGTGATAGATGGAATACATTCATCGAACGTGTTGGATGCGCGTTCGTTCCGAGGAGCAAACATATACTCGGACCACTACCTTGTTGCAGCAAAGGTACGCACCCGGTTAAACGTAGCAAACAAAGTACGAACAGACACAACACGAAAGTTAGACATCAGTAAGCTGCAATCACAACAGATAGCCACAGCATATTCAACTCCACTAACCCAATTGCTTAATCAAAGCTCTCCTCATCCTGATAACATATAAGCACAATGGCAAAATATTGCCCACTCCATGCAAACAACCGCAAAATTCATACTTGGATACCAGAGACCTCCACCAAGGAATCCATGGTATAATCAGGAGTGTCGTGCTGATTCCGAAGAGAAAAATGCGCCATACAGGGGCCTAATTATGTGATTCGATTCGATCGAGAATTTACTCGTGAATAAGTTTTCGACACGAGAAAAAAACGGCATGATAAGACTCGATCGAAATCACTGATCGAATGTTTCGAGAGTTCGAGAGTAACCGGTAATCGAACTATGTGTTCTTTGGGGAAAGTTATGAAGGTAGACGTCAAAAAATGTGTTTATTTCAAATCAAAAACTAAAAAACAAAATTATGAATGAAAAAATGTAAATATTTGTGGAATTTTTTGAACAATACATTGAATAATAATTTCGGAATGAAGTAGTGCTAAGAAAATATGAAAATTATTAATGTTTGCAAAATTGTTTTGTCATTCTTGTTACAGATTGCTAATACATCTACCTTAATAATTCTCTCTAAAAATAAATGAGAGAATTTGGTGGGTGTTTTGCGTTAGCCTCTCTGAGAGAGTATTTCCTTTGGTAAACAACGGGGGATGAACTATTTAAAATGCACTTTATTAAAAGTTGTTCACCTATAAAATAAAGCCTATTAATATTAAATAATTTTTTGTTTTGCAAAAATGTTTTTTTTTCAACTTATATTTTAACGACTGCAAACACTAATTTTTGGTTAATGATAGCATGCATATGTATTTATTTTAATTATAATTTTATCACAATTTCTTAAAACGACTGAAAAGGACTTTTCCCAATTTCTCTTATTTTGTGTAAAAAATGCTCACAATTATTTACTAATATCATTTTTCCTCTATAAACCGTCAATAAACAACAATTTTTTACATTTTAAACACAAATACAATAAGAAATCTTTCATTTTGTTTGTTTACGATAGGCCATTTGGCTACGAGAAATTACTCGCAAATTTATACTCAATTTCTCGATAATTTTACTCGATAACGAATGTTGTCATCCCAACTTTGAGTACTCGGGTCGAAACAACTCGATGTCGAATCACGTAATTAGGCCCCAGGGCTACTTTATAATCCATAGCAACACGTAGCGCACGACAGAGTTATCGGGAGAAAAGGAGAGAGGAGAAACGTCTTTTACGCAGGAAAAAGAGAGAGATGGAAAAGCCAGAGTGTGAAAAAATCCAGATGTACAGAATCCAGAATGAAGTCAGAAAATTCTACCAAAGAGTGAAGCATCAAACTGATGGCTTTGGTACAGGCACCTCCTCCTGTAGAGACCAGCAAGGTAATTTGGTAACTGATACAGATAGTGTGCTCAGGATATGGAAAGAACATTTTTCAAATCTGTTGGTATCCACTAGCAGCGAAGAATACGAAAATACCACAGATCCAATCCCAGAAAATGGTATTGAATGAATACCGCCCAGCCAAGATGAGGTAAATACAAAAATAAACCGGCTGAAGAATAATAAGGCAGCAGGAGCCGATGGCTTACCAGCCGAGCTGTTCAAAACTGGAGGCGACATGCTGATAAGGTGTATTCATCAGCTAGTTAGCACCATCTGGAAGGAAGAACGCGTACCCCACGATTGGAACCTGAGTATCCTGTGCCCCGTCCACAAGAAAGGAGATAATACTGTATGCTCTAACTATAGGGGCATAAGTCTATTCCCCATTGCCTACAATATCGTGTCAGGGATATTGTGCGAACGACTAAAGCCTATGGTCAACGAGATAATTGGGCCATACCAATGCGGATTTAGACCTGGCAAGTCCACCATTGACCAGATATTTACCCTGCGGCAAATACTGGAGAAGACCCAAGACATGCAGATCGACACCTACCACCTTTTTGTCGATTATAAAGCAGCCTTCGAGATCCCCCTACGTTAAAAGGTATTCCAAGCCATGTGTGAATTTGGTATCCCCGCAAAGCTCATTCGTCTTTGTAAAATTACTTTAACTGACACGAGATCCTCAGTTAGAATACCAAAGAACCTCTCCGAAGAGTTTTGTACCAAAAGAGGTTTCAGGCAAGGAGACAGCCTTTCGTGTGATCTCTTCAACATTCTGCTGGAAAAGGTTATACGAGAGGCAAACGTCAATAGAAGTGACACAATCTATACACTAATAGCCACATGTTACTTGCTTATGCTGCTGATATAGACATCATGGGACGATCAGTAAAAGAAGTAACCCACACCTTTATGAAGGTCGGAGGATAATCTGCTAAGGTGCGTCTGGCGGTAAACGGCGGGAAGACCAAGTTCATGGAGTCGACGCGCAATGCGTCCACTGAGCTCGGACCAATTGTTGAAGTTGGTTCCTATAATTTTGAGGTAGTAAAAGACTTCGTCTACCTCGGCACCGCCCTAAACACAACAAACGTGAATAAAAAGAAGAATTGTATTGGCCAATTGATGCTACTTTGGCTTAAGTAAGCAGTTTAAAAACAAAGTCACATTTCGTCAAATAGAAATATCGCTTTACAAAACACTGATGTATGGTTCCGAAGCCTGGGTACTCGCGCAAGCAGACATGGCAGTGCTTGGTGTGTTTGAGAGAAAAATTCTTCGAAAGATCTACGGACCAATCTGCGTTAACGGTGAATATCGACATCGCATGAACCACGAGCTGTATCTGCTATACAACGACATCAATATAGTTAAACGTATCGAGATGCAACGATTGCGTTGGCTAGGCCATATCAAAAGAATGGACGGTGATGAACACGCTAAAAAGACGTATAAATACGGGCCGCTTGACTGAGCACGCAGAATTGTCAGGACAAGGAATAGATGGCGCAAACAAGTGGATGAGGAGATGAAAAGGCGCTGTATTCCAGAAAGCGAAGCAATAAGCAGAGAGAAATGGAGATCTTTTCTTAGTTCGGGCTATGGAACAAATGTTCTGTAATGGGCCAGCTAAGTAAGTAATACAGTGCCCGAAATAAACATAGGTTCACATGTAAATTTGTAATTTTTTCATAATTCAGATGACTTTTATAGGATGTTATAATTTTGTATTTTGGAGTTCGGCATTCCCCATGATGTCAATATATCAGTTATTTGGTTTTGCGACAAAATAAAAATTTAAAAAAATTTTTCCTTATTTTAGGTGCGAAATAATGATAGGTTCAGGGCAATTTTTGCGGATTTACACGTATAAATTTGAGGGAAACTTTTTACAAATCGTTGTTTTTTTAGATCGCTGATGTCCAACGACTAATTTAGTTAAGAAGTTGTCTCCGAATTATTTTCAAAATGCAGATTTGTGGTGTTGGAGAACCCTCCAGACTTTTTTGACGTTAAAATTTTGCGTCCAATTTATGCAACTTTTTAAAAAATTGGATTTAGTTGTTTGATTTTTACTCTTTTCATGCAATTTGAAATGATCCTTGCCTCTGACAACCACAGATTCGCCTCCTCTCCCAAGTTAAAAATTCTGCATTTTGAAAATAATTCGGAGACAACTTCTAAACTAAATAACTCGTTGGACATCGGCGATCTAAAAAAGCAACGATTTGTAAAAAGTTTTCCTCATTTTATACCTGTAAATCCCCAATAATTGCATTGAACCTATCATTATTTCGCACCAAAAATAAGGGAAAAAATTTTAAAATTTTACAAATTTTTATTTTGTCGCAAAATCAAATAATTGATATATTGATATTATGGGGAGTGTCCAACTCCATGATACAAAATTATAAAATCCTATAAAAGTCGTCGGAATTATGAAAAAAAAAATAGAAATTTACATGTGAACCTATTTTTATTTCGGGCACTGTATAATATTCTGGAAATCCTCTAAATATAACATTTTTGGGGAAAAGATTTCATTTACTTATCCGGTAATGAAATGAGTTCGAGGAGGAAGAATACTAGTGACCGTCAGTCTTTCGAGGATCCACAGCCAGGTGCTAACGTCCGTAGAGCAGTCACCCGGCTTCATACGTGAAGGTGGCCACACGCCAGGCAGTTAAGGGAGTTCAACTTAGGAAGGCATGAAAAGGTAGCTAGGGCAAAACCCTCTAAAACCTTCTGGTGAGAAGCTACAGCCAAACCTCCGGGATGATCGCTTCAGATGATCTTCTGCTAGAAAGCACGATGGCCTTTGCGTGGGGAAAAAAACCTGCATCACTGCAAATCAGCAGCTGCCAAGCTTCTCCTGACTCCTACACGATCAGAAGTATACATCGCCAGACAGTTAAGGGAGTTCAACTTAGGAAGGCATGAGAAGGTATCTTGGGAAAAACCCTCTAAAACCTTCTGGTGAGAAGCTGCATCCAAGCCTGCGGAATGATCGCTTCAGATGACCATCTGACCTTCTGCTAGCAAGCACGAAGGCTTTTGCGTGGTGTAAATAAACCTGCATCACTGCAAAACATCGGCTGCCAAACTTCTCCTCAATCTTACAACATCAGAAGTAGACATCGCACAGTGGATCCACTTGTATGGAGAAAGTGGCCAAAAATATTTCCCGTGTAAATATCAAGCTAATGCGCTGGTTACAGCTTTGTGCTGCTGCGAAGATTGTTTTAAGAAACCACGAGCGTAACATTCTCCCCCCTTTCCCCTCTGGAGGGGGTTACGGTAAGAATTGTTTTATGCTGTTAATGCAAAATGACATGAACAAAGGTCCCGATTATCTTATGATGCAAAAATAGGCTTGGGGAAACAAAACAATCTGCAAAACAACATAAAATCCAACCAATTTAGCGGATTAAAAAAATCAACATTTTTGTCTGAAAATTGGTGAAATTTTCAACATAGATCTTATAGCGTTCTTCCTGGAAGGCACGTACCGCCAACGTAAGACAAATTTGGAAGAAGATTTCTTCACCTTGCCACTGATACCAATTATGTTAATGTACGTGGTCAGATAACAGAGTTATACGCTAATATATCCATAGAACCCTTATTCTAGGGCAGCATTAGTCAGCGGCCCACCGCTTATAGTCTGGCACTAGATGGCAGCTGATTTTAATACTGAATAATCCTAAACCCATGAGCTACTTTGGAGAATTATTCCCGAGGTGGGCACTGGTGGGCATCATTACTAAAACCTTAGGTCAAATTTAAGTATATGGTCGAATTGGCATTACAAAATACACTAAGAAAATATGCAGCTAACTAGAATTCCACAACATGCTAAAACACTATTTGTTAATGAAAATTAAGCTATTACCGTCCCCTTCAAAATCCGCTATAATATTTTGCTATACGTATTAGTTTCGCGATATTTTGAATATATTTACTTGCACTTAAAGTATAGGTTGAACTCACAACAAAAAATATTAGTCAAATGTTCCGACTTTTGAAGCTATTCTTAAGAAGATCGCGTTCGAATGAAACAAAAACTAATATAGTTTTAAAAAGGTCCATGTCATAGCTGTCAGAGTTGCCAGATGTTGTACCAAAATTTTGACATTAATTTTTTTTATTTTTGGCCAATGGGTGGATCCACTGTGCATCGCTTTCATTCAGGAACCCTATTTGCACAAAAATAAGGTTTCTAGACTAAACGATGGGAGTTACTTCCTTTTTTATACATCCAATGGGGAGAAGGTATGAACATGTAATCTGCGAGTATTCAATAAGGGCAATACTACCTTCTTGCACATTAGGGTAAGAGGGTATAATGGTATAAATCTCACACTTACAAACATGTAGAATACTTTTATATCGGACTGGAGGGTATCAGAGAATGTTCTTTTACGGATGACAAGATGATACACTTTCAAGTCTCTTTAAGAAGTGAAGAGTAACCGCCTCACAAGAAACTCCAGAAGGACCAACTGGGAGGAATTTAACATACAGCGATGGAAGTTGACAGACAAGTTTAAGATCTCAGAAGTGTTGTCCGGGATTGCCATGAGATGTGTGGCCTATTAACGCATTCAGTTAGAATAGCTCAAATAGTATGGTGGAATGAAGAGCTGGCAAACCTCGGGAAGATCTACAGTAGGGCATATAATAAGGCAATGATAGTTTCAATAAGAATAAGAGCGAGGTCAGGGAAGCTAAGAGGAACTATTGGATAAACTTTGGCTAGACAATAAAGGGTGTTAATTCAAGATTTCTGAGTTGTGATTCCAATACTGGATGGTATGGAATAAAATCTTTCTACAGAAGCTAAATTCCTCGGTGTGGTACTTGACCATAGAATAAGGTGAGGAAGATTGATGAGCGCACTACGAGGGGCTAATTGTGTTTTATTTCTGTAAAAAACTTCATAAGTAAAAGTTGGGGTTTCAGACTACATGTAATACGACTTCATCAGACGAGGCAGTCATATATCAAGACAGAGAATATACCTTAAGTAATACTTCGAACCTGTATCTGATAGATGCTGTGTAAAGAGGTGCGCATACATACCTCAGGCAACATTGAATGCTATATATACATATGTATATGCAAGCATGCTGAGGTACTTTGAGTAGTTAGATTGGCGCAAGTGACAGGGGGTGACACCGACTCTTTTCGCCAACCCTGGACTTTGATACAATTGAGTTAATAATTTCTGATAGGTGTGAGTGGACGTAGCTATCCATTTTCTCTAACGGATCGAGAATGCACAAATACACGAGAAAGGCTGTGTACTCGTATTGTGAAAAAGTGAACATTAGACGCTTGTATAAACTTAACGACAACTATAGAGTTTTTTTTTCAGGCAGAAGTATTTGCAGTGTAGAATGCCTTTAAACTATTAGAGGGAATGACAGACTTTGCAGATAGGAAAGTCACCGAGTATGTGGGTAGGTAGGCTGCCCTAAATACATTAGAGTCTTTAACTATTAAATATAATACTGTTCAAAATTGGAGGTCAATCTTGGTATAAGATTTGTTAGGTACAAGGGCACTGCAATGTTGAAGAAATGAGAAAGTTAATGATCTGACAAGACGAGGTTTCCAGTCCTCGGACATTCAGATGAAGGTCTGTGAAAAGCCACCGCTTTGCTTTTTCCTCAACAAGCTCACTTAATATGGCAAGCCGGACCTGGATGCAGGGTACAATTTTACGGCGTAGAACTGCGTTTCTTCTTTCACTTTCCAAATACGAGATCTGAATTGTTGTGGGGCTCATTGTGGCATTAGATATATAACAAGTAAGTGGGTGGTCAACAACATTGAGTACTGCAGGCTATGCGAAGATGTAGAACAGACTGAAACATTGGAGGATCTTCTCTGCAGGTGTCCTAGACTGACAACCAAAAAAACGCAGGCTGTTTGGTGCCAATTTTTCTCTCTCTCTCTCTCTCTCTCTCTCTCTTATTTCGCTTCCATAAACCCTGCGGTCCTGTTAACGTATTGCAGAAGGCCTAGGTGGCTATGGGTCGGGCTATCCTAGACCCAAGAACATATCTTTTTCTTTTCTATCTCTCTGTTTTATTTACTTTCCTTAATGAAATTTTTTTCATGTGGACAAAATGTGTCTCACCGAAATAATAGTTTCAGTCTCCAGCTATGTTTGGACGAAATCTCCGGAGAAATTTTCGTCCATCTATCTGTCTGGATGGCTCAAACGGCATCATGTGTAGTGGACGATAACCCTCCAACGGATAAACCAATTCGATCCAAAATTTGATAGTCGTAATATTTTGCGCAAACTTCTCTCTAGTTCTAATTTGGGTTATATCGGTCCACGCCTTTGGGTACCTCCCCCACATAGATTCCTAACTTTTCTCTAAAATTATGCGCACTATAACTTTCGAAGGCAGTAACCGATTTGGTCCATACTTTGTACATGCTGATATTTCTACGAGACGTATGTATATCAGTTTTCAATTCATTTAATTTTTTCGCTTTAATCGCCATAATTTTGTAACTACATGGTGAATTTTTTTAATTTTGAAAATGTTGAAATGTTGTCATTTTCAGAGTTTGTGTAGTCGTGTTGGGTATCACATATCGGCTTTATCCCTGCTATAGCCTTCATTTACATGTTTTATGAAACAAAATTGCTGATATATTTTCCTGAATTAAAATTTTATTTTTTTTACCAAATCCAAACAACTACTGTTTTGTTGCATGGAAACCAATGTGTCGTATAAGAATTATAAAACTTACATATTGCGTTATGTATACGTCATGCTGCCTCTCTGTCTATCTATGTCTGTCTTATTTCTTACATCACATAAAATAAAAAAACTATGTGAAGCTGTAAAAAATCACCTTAAAAACAATTATTGCACTGTGTAAATTTTATGTCCTATGGAAGTACATATGTATTTATGTAGGAATATTCAACATGCTGATATATATGTATGTATATATGCTATGTAATGTATATACTTATATAGTTGAATATTCTTATGATTTATGTGATTAATTTGATTTTTTTCCTTTCTTTT
The DNA here is from genome assembly GCF_047663935.1 of Musca autumnalis. NCBI lineage: Eukaryota > Metazoa > Arthropoda > Insecta > Diptera > Muscidae > Musca > Musca autumnalis. The sequence continues at coordinate 39,728,701 of NW_027412088.1, read as the reverse complement.
CTTCCTTTTCTTTTGTTATTTTGTAAATAGTTTCATTTCGGCATTTATGCTCATGTAATATGTAGGTATGTATATGTACGTTGTGTCTCTATTCGATTCTGTGTATACAATACGATAAATACATGCGGGCGTGTGTATATATATAATTTTTGTATTTGATTAAATCTCTATTAATAAATTGCAATAAATTATAATTGTAGACGACGTATTTTGGTTTCTTTGTGTTATTGATATGACTCTGTTGTATTTTGTTTGTTTGTATGATGAGTTTGAGTTGCATTGCAGTTGGGGTTTCTTCATATTATTTTGTTAAGTATCAACTTTGGGTGTGTGATGAGGTGTTTATCAATATTCATGTTAAAAAATATATTTTGTGCGGCGAACGCAAAAAAACAATCAAAGAATTCAATATAAATCCATTAGAGGTTTATTGGATGAAAGTTTTTCGTCTAAAGCATGTAGATAAGATGTTTGTAGGCCACAACACTACCTATCATGAAGCAAAATCTGAGTTTGGCTGAAGGATTGTGGTTAAGTAAATACTAATCCATCGGGTCTTTATATTGCCGAGGCATAACATATTGAAAACATGGAGATTCCGTCTGGGTCCAACGCTTTCTGTGATTTAAACTGTATGTTCTCTTTTCTCAAGATAGATCCATACGTTTTCGAGCATAACTCGAAACCACACTGAAAAAAATAAGTAATATGTTTTTTCCCACATCACTAATTTTAAAATTTGCTTACAAATTGATGAACTAAGAACGACAGGCCTGGGTAACTGTAAACACCATACGCTCACTATTTGCTTTCAAACAAATGTGAAGCTAAGTATATTACATCCAAAGCAACTTAAAAAACAGTGTTACCGTTACTTAAAAATTCAAATATTTAAGGATAATAAATATTGTTAATTTTGAAAAAAAATGGTGAAAATGCACATTCCAACAATTATCGGATTTGATCCTCCATATAGACAAAACTACATGACATATCAATACTAAAATTAATAAAATCTTCTATTGACTCTCATCAATTTATTTGTAATCCGAAGTACTTGGTTTTGACCATTTTTGGCCGCTGTCGTGACACTGTGCGCAGTGTTCTGGAAAATCGGTTCACCTACAGGAATATTAGAAGCCATGAATTGTAAACTCTCTGAAATTGGACTAACTACCTTTTTCAACATAAATGACATGTTGTCAGGTGACGTCATTTGTCTGACGAAATGTGTCACTCTCCATTAATGCTAGTCGGGGTGTTCCACTGATATTTAGATAGGACGGAATGCCACATGTGATAATGTACATACATTCACATCCCCTTCTAATTGTTGTCTACGAGCCGGCTTTGGACCAATCGGCTATAAGCCGAACTAAGAACATATATCCATTCCTCTATATTTGTTGCTTTACATTCCAGATTTCAATAACGTGTTTTTCGATCTCGTCTCAGACTTGTTAACTCCATCGAAACCTTCTCCTTTCAACCCAAAGTGCACCGGCATGCGCCCCGTATTTATACTCCTATTGCATGGCCTAGCCAACTCAATCGTTGTTTCTCGATACTGATGTCGTTGTATATCCGATACAGCTCGTGGTTCATACGACGTCGATAATCACCGTCAATGCATATTGGACCGTACATCTTTCGAAGATTTTCAAACACATTACTCAGCCAAAAATGTTTTCCGGCTCTGATATCAGATTTTCCGATATTCTCTAACGTTCTTTCCGAGTATTCTGCACACGCACTGAAGAGAAATTTCGATTCGTTTTTTCGATTAACTCGGAAATTAACCATAGTATGGAGGGTATATTAAGTTTGTTTTTCCGTTTCTGACGCATTGAAATAATCATTTGCTATCCTATAAAGTATATGAGGAAAAGTCAAAATTTTTTAGTTTCCATGAAGCCAAGGTTTGCACTATTATAATACGCGAACTATTGTAGTTTACCAGTAACTATGACTATTGCTGGATTAAGTTAGATGTTTTTGTACAAAGCTCAAAAATTTAGCAAAAAAAATTAATTTACGTGGTAGTTACGACCGCGTAAAGGAAAAAACATAGGTAAAAACACGTTGTAGCCAAACTGGTTTTTTACATTGCTATTCGATTTCTGATTAAACCATTCAAATGACGGACATCTGTCCAAAGTAAAAGTAGGAGAATACAAAATGAAGATTACATTTCTAATATATCACTTTTCAAAATTTCCACTGCATCCACCTTTTATGGATGCTGACATTTTGAAGCCAGATTTCAGGTGTTTTTTGTATTTTTTATGTAACTAGGACGCGCATTCGGATATTTCGAAAAACCAATAATAGGATTAAAGAACTCGCGATTTCGCATAATCTGATATGTATATTGAGTATGTAGCCCACACAGCAGCAGAGTAATCTACTGCCAAAGGCCAAAAATTAGTGCGATATTTTGTCTAAAAAACCTATTTTTTGGGTACAGTATTTACAATATCGTTTTGAGTGTGCTGGTACCCCGCGATATTTTAGTTTTTCGACGATCCGGATCATATGAATCACAGATCGTAAAAATCCATCTACTAGAACGGCGGAAATGGCTACTGCAAAAATGGAAAAATTTGCGAAAAATGTTTTTCAAAATATCGCTGACTAATTCGCGTTTTATGTGGATCGTTTCCATTTCAATGAAGAAACTGACACATCACTCGAGTTTTTGCGAAAACGGTGGTTTAAAAAATGTAGTGCCATGAGAGCTTTATCCGATTTATTCCAAAAATAGTGTGTGATGCTACATCCACGGTTCTTGATGGATTTTATTGAAATATGTTTAGATCGATGTATTTTTTCATGGATGATAGTGAAATCGGATGCGCATAAAAAGTGTATGCACTTTGTTCAAATTATAAGCGTTATACAGTTTGTTGCACACTAAACTTCAGATGATGCTACATTTTAGCGGCCAACGTAAATCCTGGCAAATGTGTACAAATTAAAAGAGAAGAATTCGCTGTATTGGTAAACCGCATGCGCATCAAGTGATTTTGAGGATTTCGCGATTTACACGCATTTCAAAATGTACATTACCTGATACAGTTTTCCTTCAAAATTATTCCCTATTTAAGGGAACCCATCATTTATTTGAAGGTCTTCCATATCTTCCTCAAGGTGTTAGCGTGTGTACTGAAGTGATTACAATAATAAATGTGCCTTTTCGCGTGAATTTTACCTAAAATAGATAAAGAACTCCAACCTATTTTTCCTATATTTTCTTCAACTATTTCATAAAATAAATTTGAAAAATATTTTTTTCTTTTTTGAATTTGCTCAATATAATTTTTGTTTTTGCTATAGTATGCGAACCGCTAAATATATATGTAAAGTTTTGGTTTCATTTGAATACTCGTGATGTTTACATTACGCACATATTTTTAAAATATTTTTAGGATGCATAAACAGCTTGAATTCTATTAAAACATATTTCAAACTACAATTTTTTTTAATCCTTTCTTATTTTCCGCGAAAATTTACAAAATTTTTACTAATGTTATAGCACCTCAGTAATCATATAGTACGTAGGAAGCCATTAGTTAACAGTTTTTCTCAATATAATGAGTAGTGATTTTTAAAGATTTTTTTCTTATTATCAGAATTGAAACCGCCATAACTTTTGCGCGCAATAACCGAAATTAGTATCTCGAACAGATTTGAGAATGTGAATTTTTTCTCAATCCGTGTACCAAAAATCATTCATGTAGCTTTAAAAAATTTTTTTAATTTTTTTTCGATGGAAAACTAAAAAATTTTGTCTTTTCTTCATATACATTCTTGATCAGGATAAAATTGCGAGTCGATCTATGCATGTCCGTCCGTCCACAATGGAGAGAGGACGCTGAAATTTTGGGAAGATTCTTCTTTTGTTTGCAGGTAGGTCAAGTTGGATGATGTACTATATCGGTCCACGTTTTAGTATAGCTTCCATATAAAGATTTAGCTATAATTTGACATTTAGGGTTTCTAGTGATCAGCAAACTTATATTCCAAAAATTATGGGCATAAGTCCATGTTTTGGTATAGCCCCCATATAACGGTACCTCCTGATTTTCGGCATTTTGATGATTTTAGCTACAATTTTTAGCCGAACTAGCTGTTATTTGATATTTGAAGTTCGCAGTGGTCACGAAAGTTTTCCACTAAAAATCTCAACATAGCGCCATGTTTGGGCACCAATTTTTAACCAAAATAGCTGTTATTTGACATTTGAGGTTCTCAGTGGTCACAAAAGTTTTTTTTTTAACCAAAAATCGTCAACATAGCACCATGTTTTGGTATAGCCCCCATCTAACGGTACCTCCCGATTTTCGGAATTTATTAGTGGAGAAAGTTTGGCATTGTTCGCCAAGGGGTAAGGCAGGGAAGACTAGTTTCGATCCTCGCAACAAGATCTCATTATTTCCCTTGCTTCTTGCTTGTGGATATTCTCCACCGAATTTTCAATAACTCTTCAACAAAAAACTTTTTATACCAAAATATCAGTCGTTTCTCTTTGGCAACCTCACACAACCCCGACGAAAGTGTTTGCAAAACAAGGCAAAATATTAAAACAACAACAATGGGATTAAACCAGACTATTTTGAAAAAAACCAAAAACGCCACCAAAGCTCTATTTGATAAATGGGCAAAATTATTGAAAATTTAACATCGTTGAAGCCAAGGTTTACCCCTTTATAACTCGCGAATAGTGGTTGTATATTGTACAATTTAAATGCTTTTGGATAAAATGAAATGTTTTTAGACTTGGCAAAAAATATTGGCCTTCAAAGTTGATTTGCGTGGAAGCTGTGGCTATATTTATGTTAAAAAATGGGTAAAAATGGGTTGAAGCCAACGCGACTTTTTTTGTTTTCTCTCGATTTGTGATTAAACCACAGTTTTCCCGATTTTCCTGTCAAAGTGAAAGTAGAAGCCAACTAAATAAGGATCATCCCACCAATGTATAACTTTTCAAAATTTGATCTGCGTCTACCATTAAATGATGCTGACATTTTGAAGCCAGATTTTAAGTGTTTTTTAATTTTTCTTATAATTTCGTTCCGCAAACAGGTTTTTCAAAAAATCATATATAGGAATGAAGAACTCACGATTCTAGTTTATTTGATATATATGTCGTGAATGTAGCCTACACAGCTTCAGAGAAATCTGTATCCAAATACGAAAATTTTGTGCGAACAAATTTCTAAAAATCATATTTTTCGGGCCTAATTTTTACAATTGTCATTCAATTTACTCGTACTTGATTGCAAATTTTTAATTTTTACGTTGCGGATCTAATATATCTATACTCGTGAAATTCCATCTACTAAAACGCGAGATACGAGAAATTCCAAGGTAGGAAAATCACCTAATATTGTTTTTGAAAATATCGCGCATTTTATCGCGTATTCTGTCGGCCGCTTGCACTGCTATGAAAAAACTAGTGCAGCATCTTCCTTTTTGCGGAAACAGAGATTTAAAAACTTTACTGATAAGGGAACTGCATTCATTTTATCCCATAAATAGTGCGTGATGCTACATCCACGGTTCTTGACTGATTGCCTTGAAATAGGCATATATCGATGCAGATTTTCATGTTGACACTAAAACCGGATGCGGAACGAAATTGTATGAACTTTGCGCAAATTAGCGATGTTTTATAGGTTTTTTAATGCTAAGATGCAGCCGATGCTACACCTTAGCGTCCAAATTATATTTCGAAAAACATATACAAATTAAAAGATATGGTCTTGCTGTACATGAAAATCACATGCGGACAAAACGATTTTAATAATTACGCGATTTAAACATATTTTAATAATGCATATAAGTTAAAGCGGTTTATTTGAACTCTATTTCCTTTAAAGAAGTTTAATGATTTATTTCAACAACCCGATAACTTTCCTCAATGGGAAACCTTCTATGCGAATGTATTTAAAGCAAAATCCGCCCATTTTCTTGGGAGTTTCAAGAAAAATAAAAGAAGTACTCCTATAGAATTTTTCCAATATTTTCTACTCTAGAATGCATGTGAAAACTATTATTCCAAACCAAAATTAGTTTTTTGTAACACAAATATGTGATTGTTTTGGCTATAATATCCTAACTACTATCCCGATGATTATAAGTTTGGCCTCATTTGATTCCCCGTGAAGTCTTTATTTGAAACTGTTACTTTTTTTGTAATTTTTGACGGGTAAATGGACCTATTTTTTCAAAAAATTCAGATTACATTTAAAATTTTGTAAATTTTTTGTAAATTCCGCGAATGCTGAGAAACATTTTACAAATATTATGCAATTTACTTAATGACGTCACTTCGTGATAACTTTTTAGTGACAATTGTGCTCAATAAAATAATTAGCGTTTTTATAATAATTTTTTCTTTAAAGCAGAAGTAAAACCGCGATAACTTTTGTCCGCAACAACCAAAAATTTGCTCGCGAGCGGATTTGTACTGGGGAATTTTTTCTTAACCTATGTACCAAAAATCGTTGATGTAGCGCGAAAAGAAAAAATTCAATTTTTTGGAAATGGAATATGAAATAATTGGCAGTTTTGCCCAAATACTGGCACGGTTTGGTTATGGCTGTAAGAAGCATACCAACAACATTTTTATACCCTCAGCCTTTAGGCTAGAAAGGGTATATACACTTTGATACAGAGCACCGATTTGCTCGTTTTTACTCGCGAGTGGGAGTACTCGAAGAGTGCGTGCAAAATGTCCGATTTGCTCGTTTTTACTCGCGAGTTTTGCCCACACCCTCAACTCCCCCCCCACAAAGATTTTTCTCATTTCTTGTGGACAGGACATAGGATGCTCACGTTCAAATCTGCAAGTAGGTGGGTACTAGATGATGCAAACATGTTAGTAGCGTGTCACCTCCGATTTTGAACAGCTCGGCTGGTAAGTCATCAGCACCTGCTGCCTTATTATTCTTCAGCCGATTTATTGCTGCTCTCACCTAATCGTTATCTATGACATCTTCGTTGTCTTTGCGGGTATTGGATACCAACAGTTTCAAGACGGTATAGCTCCCATATAAGGGTACCTCCCGATTTTCGGTATTTTGAGTGTTTTAGATAAAAATTTTTAACCGAACTAGCTGAAATTTGGCATTAAAGGTTCTTAGGGGTCGCAAAACAACTCCACCAAAAACTGTCAACATAGGTCTATGTTTGGGTAGAGCCCCCATATAACGGTACCTCCCGATTTTCGGTGTTTTGGGGGATTTACCTAAAAATTTTAACCGATTTAGCTGTAATTTGGCATTAAAGGTTTTTAGGGGTCACAACACAATTACACCATTAACTGTGAACATAGGTCCATGTTTGGGTATAGCCCCCATATAACGGTACCACCCGATGTTCGGTACTTTGAGGATTTTAGCTTCAATTTTTAAAGGAACTAGCTGTAATTTTACATTTACGGTTCTTAGGGATCACAGCACTGCTCCACCAAAAACTGCTCATATAAGTCTATGTTCAGGTATAGCCCCCGCATAACGGTACCTCCCGATTTTCGGTATTTTGAGGATTTTAGCTAAACTAACTGTAATTTGACATTTACGGTTCTTCAGGTTCACAACACTGCTCAACCAAAAACTGTAAACAAAGGTCCATGTTCCATGTATAGCCCCCATATAGCCTCCACATAACGGTACCTCCCGATTTTCGGTATTTTGAGGGATTTACATAAAATTTTTAACCGAACTATCTGTAATTTGGCATTAAAGTTTCTTAGGGGTCATAACACCACTCCACCAAAACCTGCCAACATAGGTTCATGTTTAGGTTTAGCCCCCATATAACCGAATCTCCCGATTGTCGGTATTTTGAGGCTTTTAGCTAAAAATTTTAACCGAACTGGCTGTAAATTGACATTTAAGAGTTATGTCCGCGAACACATAGCAGACATAACTCCCATCAACGTTTAGGAGTTATGTTAGAGGCTATGGTCTAGATAACTCTCGAACGGATCCACTGATTCGGTCCAAAATTCGGCTTTCGTAATATTTTGTCCAAACTTAGTTTAAGTTCGAAGATGGGTTATATCGGTCCACTTCTTCCGGTACATCCCCCGCAAAAGTTTGGAAATGTTCGGAAATTTTGTGAGCACGATAACTCTTGAAGGAAGTAACCGATTTAGTCCATACTTTGCACGTTGTTAAATTTCTACCAGACTTAGATAAGGTTCCAATATGGACTCAATCGGTCTACTGCTTCGCTTGCCTCCCACACAAAATTTCGGAAAAGTTAAGTTTAGGACCTGCTCTCGAAACGCTTTGTTTTTTGTTGTAGCAACTTGTATTCACAGCCCCCAATACCCGTCTTTTTTATCAGGGCGAAGACCATACTTCCTGAGAAAGTAGCCTGAAAAGTGGTCCCAACTTTGGATCTCTAAATATTGTCGAAACTTAGTTTATGTTAAAATTTGGACCCTATCTGTCCAATTCTTGTAGTATCGCCCACACAAATTTTCAAATTATTTGTGTGGTTAAGGGTCTGTTCGATTTTGTTCTGTTCAATCCACACAGACTGAGGGTATATCTCTGTCGGCAAAGCTGAGCAATACTTTTTTATTTGTTTATCTATGAAACACTTGAGTTTGTGGTGAAAAATTTTGATAAGTCCGTTAATCCGTTAGAGAGTTATCCTTTGTGCCATCAAGCCAGACGAGCGTGTAGGTCTAAATCGGCTACAAATGGCCTTAAACGGATTTTGTCCAAAACCATTATGTGGACAAACCATATTTTTGATCGTACCAGGGTAACTAGAAAATATTCTGGCCTCGTCATTTGACTTTTTTTTTTTGAAAGTTTGACCGATTTTAGCCTAAGCGTACTCAGAACTATTTGACACACGACCATGTGTTGGATTGTTTACAGTGGCTTGATTGAGACAGCCCCAAAACATGGTTTTCGGGCGACGAAAATCGTTTTCTTGATGTACTGGTATCAAATGAAGTCATTGGATCCCAGGGCTGTACGGCGAATGATCCATCAAAGTTTTTTAGTGCCCCTCGCACTAAAGTTTATATACTCCCTCGTTATCCTAAAGGCTGAGGATATAACAAATTAAAACGTATGTATAATTTTAAAACAAAAATTGGGGGTTCTAGGTCATGAGGTACGGTGAGCCATAAGGGTTATGGGTGTTTTTTTTTTTTGTAATTTAGCATTTGTTCTGTGGTTCGATTCCCAGGCCAGGCAAAACCATAACTTCCAGAGTATTCTAGCAATGTACAATGTTCAGACTCGGCGATAACAACTAGGCCCCATATCATTGAGCTGATATGAATCGTCGTGTGTTTATTGATATGAGAGAAGCCTCTCGTGTCCCTTCATGGATGTGTATGGGAGTAATTCTTAGACTTTCGGTAATATACGGTAATGAGAGGAATTGCAGCTAGTAAAATCTTCTAATTTAAATTGTGCTTTTTAAATCAATGCATAAATGTCTCTTTAATTACTTTAATATTCATAGCATAGCATTTTAAAGCTCGATTACATACCGAGTGTGGAAACTATTAATTTGTTTTCAATACACTTCCACGTCTTTAAAGACCTCTCCACTATAGTCTTTGACCAACTGTTTGCACTTTTTCCAAAAGAACAGCTGGATATCATTTCATTGTTTGTTATTCAGATTTGAAATAGTTTTTTTGTTGAAACTTTAATGAATCCACTTTGAATTGTTTGAATGGTTTTTATTTTCAATTTTGGTATCTCTTTTGAAGTTTTGGCAGAGAAAAAAGAAGAGTGTAATTGTGTTTGGTTAATTTTTCATTTTGGGTTTTTTTGTTATTTTTTTCTTTATTTCTACAGGCATGCTTAGGGTAGTGGTGGTATGAAGTTTTAAATTTGGTTGGTTGAGTGGTTGTTGGTAATTTTTTAGTTTGTTTTTTATGTTTGCACGAATAATGTCCATAAATAAAAGCTGGGCAATGTTAGACATTTCGGTGAGTTAAACGAATTAAAAGAAGAATATTTGTAGAAAAAATAAAAGTTGCGTTTTTTTGGTTTTCTTTTGGGTATATTATAAGGTTTATTTCATTTTATTTGCAATATTTTGGATTAAAATGTATGTTCATATTTTTTCTTATTTTGTGTTTTTTTTTCTTTTCAACAATTTAAAGACACAGTTTATGAATTGACTTTATGTATAAACTTAAACTTGAAAATATATAAATAAATTAGTTCATAAACATAAATATATATGTATATTTGATAATAGATATTTAAAAGCCAAACATACTAAAAACTTGACTTAACATTTTCATTTAACTTTCATCTGATATTTTGTAAAATACAAAAATGATATGTTTTTTATTTTGTAAATAATAAATAAAAATAATTATTAGTAAAACTTTAAGTTTTGTTTTTAAATACAGATCCATTTAAAAGCCAACAATTAATAATATATGTATGTATTTATTGGTTCATTCTTAGTTTAGTTTTTGTTCGTTATTTGTGTGTGTACATGTAAATGTGTTTGTGTGTGTAATATGAATGGCATTTTCCACTTGTACTTGGAACTCTATGGGAATAAAACATTTATTAATTGTCTTAGAAGTGGTTATTTTAAATTGTTGTTGTCTGTCAATTCAGTAAAACTACAGTATCGGCCAAAATTTAAGCATTTTTTAAATAATATTTTTTTAAGAAAACTAAGTTATATTTTTTATTTTTCTTTTTATTTATTTATCTTATATATTTAAATGACAAAAAAAAAAAAAAAACACAAACTTAAGAAATTCTGAATTTAAGAAGAAAAGTTATTCTTTAAAAAATCCACGTTTTGTGGTCTAAGGGCCGATGAAAAAATATTCTTTAAAAAATCCACGTTTTGTGGTCTAAGGGCCGATGAAAAAATATTCTTTAAAAAATCCACGTTTTGTGGTCTAAGGGCCGATGAAAAAATATTCTTTAAAAAATCCACGTTTTGTGGTCTAAGGGCCGATGAAAAAATATTCTTTAAAAAATCCACGTTTTGTGGTCTAAGGGCCGATGAAAAAATATTCTTTAAAAAATCCACGTTTTGTGGTCTAAGGGCCGATGAAAAAATATTCTTTAAAAAATCCACGTTTTGTGGTCTAAGGGCCGATGAAAAAATATTCTTTAAAAAATCCACGTTTTGTGGTCTAAGGGCCGATGAAAAAATATTCTTTAAAAAATCCACGTTTTGTGGTCTAAGGGCCGATGAAAAAATATTCTTTAAAAAATCCACGTTTTGTGGTCTAAGGGCCGATGAAAAAATATTCTTTAAAAAATCCACGTTTTGTGGTCTAAGGGCCGATGAAAAAATATTCTTTAAAAAATCCACGTTTTGTGGTCTAAGGGCCGATGAAAAAATATTCTTTAAAAAATCCACGTTTTGTGGTCTAAGGGCCGATGAAAAAATATTCTTTAAAAAATCCACGTTTTGTGGTCTAAGGGCCGATGAAAAAATATTTTTTAAAAAATCCACGTTTTGTGGTCTAAGGGCCGATGAAAAAATATTCTTTAAAAAATCCACGTTTTGTGGTCTAAGGGCCGATGAAAAAATATTCTTTAAAAAATCCACGTTTTGTGGTCTAAGGGCCGATGAAAAAATATTCTTTAAAAAATCCACGTTTTGTGGTCTAAGGGCCGATGAAAAAATATTCTTTAAAAAATCCACGTTTTGTGGTCTAAGGGCCGATGAAAAAATATTCTTTAAAAAATCCACGTTTTGTGGTCTAAGGGCCGATGAAAAAATATTCTTTAAAAAATCCACGTTTTGTGGTCTAAGGGCCGATGAAAAAATATTCTTTAAAAAATCCACGTTTTGTGGTCTAAGGGCCGATGAAAAAATATTCTTTAAAAAATCCACGTTTTCTGGTCAAAAGGCCGATGAAAAAATATTCTTTAAAAAATCCACGTTTTGTGGTCTAAGGGCCGATGAAAAAATATTCTGTAAAAAATCCACGTTTTGTGGTTTAAGGGCCGATGAAAAAATATTCTTTAAAAAATTCACGTTTTCTGGTCAAAAGGCCGATGAAAAAATATTCTGTAAAAAATCCACGTTTTGTGGTCTAAGGGCCTATGAAAAAATATTTTTTAAAAAATCCACGTTTTGTGGTCTAAGGGCCAATGAAAAAATATTCCTTAAAAAATCCACGTTTTGTGGTCTAAGGGCCAATGAAAAAATATTCTTTAAAAAATCCACGTTTTGTGGTCTAAGGGCCAATGAAAAAATATTCTTTAAAAAATCCACGTTTTGTGGTCTAAGGGCCAATGAAAAAATATTTTTTAAAAAATCCACGTTTTGTGGTCTAAGGGCCAATGAAAAAATATTCCTTAAAAAATCCACGTTTTGTGGTCTAAGGGCCAATGAAAAAATATTCTTTAAAAAATCCACGTTTTGTGGTCTAAGGGCCAATGAAAAAATATTCTTTAAAAAATCCACGTTTTGTGGTCTAAGGGCCAATGAAAAAATATTCTTTAAAAAATCCACGTTTTGTGGTCTAAGGGCCAATGAAAAAATATTCCTTAAAAAATCCACGTTTTGTGGTCTAAGGGCCAATGAAAAAATATTCTTTAAAAAATCCACGTTTTGTGGTCTAAGGGCCAATGAAAAAATATTCTTTAAAAAATCCACGTTTTGTGGTCTAAGGGCCAATGAAAAAATATTCCTTAAAAAATCCACGTTTTGTGGTCTAAGGGCCAATGAAAAACTATTCTTTAAAAAATCCACGTTTTGTGGTCTAAGTGCCAATGAAAAAATATTCTTTAAAAAATCCACGTTTTGTGGTCTAAGGGCCAATGAAAAAATATTCCTTAAAAAATCCACGTTTTGTGGTCTAAGGGCCAATGAAAAAATATTCTTTAAAAAATCCACGTTTTGTGGTCTAAGGGCCAATGAAAAAATATTCTTTAAAAAATCCACGTTTTGTGGTCTAAGGGCCAATGAAAAAATATTCTTTAAAAAATCCACGTTTTGTGGTCTAAGGGCCAATGAAAAAATATTCTTTAAAAAATCCACGTTTTGTGGTCTAAGTGCCAATGAAAAAATATTCTTTAAAAAATCCAAGTTTTGTGGTCTAAGGGCCAATGAAAAAATATTCTTTAAAAAATCCACGTTTTGTGGTCTAAGGGCCAATGAAAAAATATTCTTTAAAAAATCCACGTTTTGTGGTCTAAGGGCCAATGAAAAAATATTCTTTAAAAAATCCACGTTTTGTGGCCAAGGATTGATGAAAAAATGTTTTTGAAAAAAACGGGGACCCAACTCCCATATGATGGTACCTCTTGATTTTCAGTATTTTAAGCCTCTTGATTTTCAGTATTTTAAGCTACATTTTCCGAAAATTAATTATTTTGCCTGAAATAATTCATAATTTAATATCCTCTATGCCTACAAGATGTGCGCGTGTCATCCAGAATATAGGATACGCAACGAAATACTGAATTCACAAGTTTTTTGTTCCTTAAATTATCAACTTTTATTTGCGACCTAAAATGTTTTTCAATTTTAACCTTTTTATATAATTTTGAATTTCTTAGGATTTTGTTTTTTAGTAAAAAACATATAAATAATTAAAAGAAATATAAAAAATTATAACTTTGTCCTCTTATGTAATTATCATTTAAAAAAATTTACTGAGGGCAAGCTTAATTTTTGGTCGATACTGTATGTGGTTCTGAAAGTGTAGGTTAAAAATTCATGAAACTAATATTTTCTCATCAATAATTCCAAAGTTGCTTTGGAAAATTGTTTTTTGTCCTTTCATTGATATCTCTTTTAAGACTTTTGAATATTCATAGTGAATGCAGAGCAATAGGAATTTTAATTTTTTTTAATTAGAAAACCACATATTTCCATATATTTTTAACCCATTTGCCACTTCTTTTCTTTAGTTCCACAGTACAAGTGAGATATTTGTTTAGTTTTTTTTTTATTTCTTGTTGAAGTTTCTTTCGCTGTCTTACCACAACGTGCGCACACACATACATAACTTTATTTATGGTGAAAATTAAATTTTCTTTTTCCGCGTTTCTTTATGCATTCATTATTTAGCATTTTAGCGTTTGAGCCGTAAAGTAGTTGCTCATCGTCGTCTTTGCAAGTGTATGTTTTGAGCCTTTTATAACGCCAGGATTGCTCAGTTTGTTGTCTGCATTTGTTTATGTGTGTATGTATGTTATGTAGTGGTATTTGAATATACATAAATATTTTGTTAGTTTTCGTTTCTTTTATTCTGTTGTTTAATTAGTTAAGAAATTTCATTTATAGTTGTATTTAAAAAATAGACAAAAAATTAAAGGCCAATATCTGTGTGTGTTTTTGTTACGATATAAATATCATTTCTATATTTACTTAAATTATTTTTTAGTTATATAAATATTAAGATTATTTATAAATAAATTAATAAAACACTTTTCATACTTGAAGTAAGAAACAATTTTTTTTCATCTTCATTGTGGTCTTAATATTCAACAACATAGCAAATATGGAAATATTACAATTGAAAATGTAGTGCGATTCTCAAACTCATTTTTGAGTTACCGACAAAAATTTAAAAATTTAAAAAAATTTAATTTCGGTTATTAACGATATTCATCGGTAAGTTAGCGACCAATAAAAAGTAGCCCTTAAGTTATACCGACAGCAAGAGTTCTTTCAAAAATTATTTGAACTTTTTATTCCTAATTTTGCATTTTAATTTTGCCGATTTTTGTCGGTTACCCAAAAAGTGAGTTGGAGAATCGCACTACTGGTCTCATCTTTGGTCAAGCAGCGGAGCTCAAACTTCGATGATTTGAAAATTGAAAACAATAATGTTCGGGCACACTTTGGTACTGAAATTAAGATCAATGTCACAACAATCATCACTACAGCTAAAGGAATGAAGAAGGATTCGCTGATTCAGACTTGGTAGGATCAACTATGTTAAAAGGAATTATGTGGCATTATGAGACAAGGTGTTGAAAAAGCAACAGAAAATTATAGAAGATTAGGTGAACAGTGGATTAGTTAGGAAGAACGAAATTGATCCATTATTACAAAGCCGATCTCTTAGTTGAAGCAAAGTTAACTGATGAAGACATGAATGCCAAAGGTGACATCAAAATGAACATACGCGGGAAAAGGAAAACAAACTGAGATACTGTAGTCGACAAGGTCCTGTTATAGATCACAGAGAATGAGCTCTGAAAGATCAGGTTGCCACTTAACCATCTGAAGAAACATGAGGTCATCTCGATCAGTTACATTATAAAAATGGAAAAAATCTAATTAAAAAAACTATTTGAACAACTAAGAAAGTATCAGCCAGCTGTGCCGGCAGAGATATACCCTAAGCCTCCGATATAAAGAAAAGAAGCCAACAAAATACTTCTCCACAGGAAGTTGGATTTGTCCCCGAAAACATCGAACCGCATTAACTAGGGTCGCATTACCAACATGTTGACAAAAATGTGTGTGGGAGGTACCCGAAAGAGTGTTCCGATGTAGTTAATATTCGGACATAATTCGAGGCTGTAAGAAATAATACGATGTTAAACGTTTGGACCAAATCGGTTTCTCCCTTAGAGGGTTAAGGGGACCGCAACGATCCCAGAGGTGTTCTTAAACTTCACTTTCGATGAGGCATATTTTTGGTTGTATCAAAGTGTGTATACCTTCTTTAGCCTAAAGGCTGAGGGTACACAAATTCAAATTTTATTTGAACTAATTCAAATTCCAATCAGAATAATTGACAGCCATATTTAAACATTACAATGGATGCACTTCCTAGTTGCTCTGGTCTTAGTCGCCTCCAAGACTACTGCGATTGGAGTTATGTTGCTGTTTACTGTGCCAGATCATCTCCCAGTGTGTCTCCAACTTCGTCGTCGGAATTCGGGACCCCACAGCAGTCTCCCCATCAACAACAAACGCAGCATCTAACACAAGTCGCGTCAGGCATCTCCATAAGGACCCACTAAACCTTACGAAATAACAAGAGGAGTATTCTGCCTTTCCTGGGGGTTAAATCTAGGTTTTATTGATTTGAAGGTAGTTTTTGCAGCCTCAATGAAGTTTTAGCATTTGGCGACTTCGTGGTGAGTTAGCGGACTCTTCTCTGATCGGTTCTTCATAAGTTATACTTGCTATAAAAGCTAGGAAATCTAAGTAGATGTCGAACGATTTGTAGTTAATGGGGAACTTGATGACGGTTTGTGGGTAATCGGAAACCTAACTATGTATTGGGTGTCCGTTTGTAGATATTCGGGAACACGATGCAGACGGTGTTCGGTTGTAGATGTTCTGGGATACGATAAATTCGGTATTCGGTATTTAGGAACGCGATGTAGTTGGCGTTCGGCTGTAAATGATAGGGAACACGATGTACTGCGCCTTCGTGTGTTGATGCTCGGGGACCCGATGTTCGGGAATTGACTCGACGGATTCGTCGCTCGGATTTTAGTCTAAGGCTACGGTCTAGTTTCTACCATGTACTGAAAAACTCCCTGGAAAACTGCAAACCCGAAGGTCCAGTGCCGAATTGAACAGTAGATCCGAAGGCCTTGTAGTATTGCAAACCCGAAGGTCCAGTGCCGAGTTGAACAGCTGACCCGAAGGCCCTGTAGAATCTCAAACCCGGAGGTCCAGTGCTGAGTTGAAAAGTTGACGCGAATGCCCTGTAGAACTGCAAACCCAGCCCAGTGTTGAACAGTGCCGAGTTGAACAGCTGACCCGAAGGCCCTGTAGAACCTCAAACCCGGAGGTCCAGTGCCGAGTGGAACAGTTGTCCCGAAGACACTGTAGAACTGTAAACCCGAAGGTCCAGTGCTGAATGTATTAGCCACCACAACTTAATCAGTATCTGTCAAAAAGTATTTCCAACTCTATAGCACTGAGGTGTACGTTGGCGGATTTAGACCAGTCTTTAGTCCCAGCCCTGCAGTAGTCAGCAGTAGTCTCCCTGCAGTAGCCAATGGAGTGAAATTCACGATTGCGTGGCCTGTTATACCACTATTGTCAGTTAGAAATAATGTATGGTGGAATGTTGTTACAACGCTGTTCCGTATGATTGTAAGGGGTTTCTTTGTAGTAGTTGTTGTATTATGTACATTGTACATGATCATATTGTCACGTTACATTAGTGTTGTTCAGCGCCCCGAAAATTCATCATTCCTGCAATTCAATTGCAACGACCTCCGTAACAAAGTCAGCGATATCCTAGTCTTTATGAGTGGGAGGAAAATTTTGGTAGCTGAGATCCAGGAAACAAAGCACACCGTCGCCTGTTTTGCGAAAGGATGGAGGAATTATACAACGGTCTGTCCAGTACAGATCTATTTATTGTAGTGATCTGAGCTTGACTTTAGTAGCATTCAGTCCTATGCAATGATCAGAGTGGTATGGCGCTGGCCGAACAAATTGATAGCTCTACATGTTGAAGACGCTCATAAGAGTAAATTGCCACAGCTAGCCAGACATCGTCATTATGGCAGATCATCGTCCCCATTAACAGACCACCTGACTTCATAAACTCTGACCGTCAAACTTTTCTGAACCATGGAAAAGCTGATTAGTAAGGTTTTAAATGATATACCAATCACCGCTTCAGAGTACGCTGGCCGAACAAATTGATAGCTCCACATTTTGAAGACCATCTCAGTTTGATAAATGGGGTGTCCTGGTATCCCATTATTTCCCTTGGTTCAGATCATTTACCGATCATCGTCTCCGTTAACAGATCAGCCGACTTCATAACCTCTGAACGCCGTACTTTTTTTCTTGGCTCAGATCATCGTCTCCCTTAACAGACCAGCTGACTTCATAACTTCTGGCCGCCGTACTTTTCTGAACCATGGAAAAGCTGATTAGCAAGGTTTTAAATGTTTTACCAATCACCGCTTCAGAGTACGCCGGCCGAACAAATTGATAGCGCCACATTTTGAAGAGGATAAGAGAAGATTGCCACAGCCCAGTCCGATAAATGACGTTTTCTTGTAACAGATTATTTTCCTTGGCTTAGATCAACTTCCGATCATTGTCTCCGTTAACAGACCACCCGACTTCATAACATCTGACCGCCGTACTATTCGTAACAATGGAAAAGCTGATTTACAAGTGTTTAGATTTACCAATCACAGCTTCAGAGAGCTGCAAATTTTCTCGCACCCTCGGGTAACTTAGACAGTTTTTAGGGACATCATCACACCATCAGCCGCTCGCAACATAACTGCTGGTCGAATACCCAAAATCAGACCGCATTTCCCAGCAGAGGCGATGGGACTAGCAAATGAGCGTGATGAGCATCGCCTGTTTATAGAGCACCCCGAGAGCGAGAGGGTGTAGATGAGTGCATTACGCCTTATAAGAGCGTTCCCTTTCGATAGGGTAGCACCACAATTAATTATGAGCTATGTTGCAAACATAATCCGAAACGCGAACCACTAGCCACCTATATTGTACCAGAAGCGTGGAATGTTGGTCCCGCTACTAAAGCCGCGCAAGAATGCAGTCAGAGCCCAATCATACAGACCGATCTTCATCTTGTTGCCAGTAGCTAAGATTCTAGAGGCACTACTTCTTCCAAGTCATCCTATGTCAGCAGGGATTCCGGAAAATAAACAGCACCACATCAGCATTACACGCACATACACACATCATTCGATGACTGCACCAGAACAGGCCGTGCACCAGAACATACATACATATTAGTCGAGGACTGAACTAGAACAGGCTGTGTGACCGAACAGTTATGATAACTCTTGACCTATCGAAGGCTTTCGATACCATAGAACAGCTTAGGTTCCAGCCGTGTTTGAAACGCTGGATAGTCATCTTTATGTATGGACGCCAGTCGCGGAATTCAGAAATAAGAAATCCGTGGATCGCTCTAGATGGCATAAAACCGTAAAAAAAGGATGATTGTACGATTTTGGCGTTGGGTCCTATCGTCGATGACGTACGTTATAGGTTATATGCTTACATAGCTAAATTTCTATACTTTTTCCATTTGAGGAATATGAAAATATCCGCCGCTAAAACCACTGCCATACTTTTTACCATCTGGACGAACGAAATGAGGCTCACCCTAGACATATTGCTTTATGTTGTTTGGATTTCGACCACTACTGTAAGGTTTGACAACATTTTTAAGACATCCGCGCAAGCCACAGCTATTTGCGATAAAATAGGAACACGGTTCTAAAGTCGCTGGCCGGCAGCACTTTTGGTGTTGAAAACTAAACCTTGTTGACCTTTTATAAAGCAAATATGCCCATCAGTGGTAAGCGGCGCCAGTGTGTAAGTCAATGTTTGCCATACGCAGTGGAAGATTATTTAATCCTGCCGGAATGCCGCTCTGAGGACTGCACTAGTAGAGCATATTTATGAGGAGACGAAGATTTCATCGGTACATGAACACAACAAAATGCTGTCCACCTGCTGGGGTGTTACCGCCGTGAGCTTCCCTGTCACGATCTAGTGGACAGGGTTCTCTCACCCAGGCAGGTCAGGAGAGATTTTCATAATATACAGAGAGAGGTCAAAAGGTAAAAGCGAGAACCTCTAGTTCAAATCAAAAATTTAAAAATTTTTATTTAATTGAATTAATTGAACTATCATGATCTAAGGAGTTTGTATTGAAAAAGTGATATCTAGCGAAGTCCACACGCATCCGACCAATATGCTGCAAACGTTTCGCTGGTGGTTAATTCAGCTCATCAGGCATATCAGATGATAGCTCAATTAATTCAATGAAATAAAAACGTTCACAAATTAATCCCAATCCCACGGCAGCGGGTTCTTTCGTACCGGATTGACCCGGAACAACACAAAACCAATGTTCCGGCCAGCTGCTGCCACCTCAGTGTGTACATGTTCGTATTTGTTTCGTTTTTCTGTATTGGGAGCAGCATATCCCGGAATGCCTGCTCCGAATTCTATTGGTCCGAGCCGGGACGGAGGAAAACCCAGGACCAATATATCTGTGCTCAGTTTGTCACATCCGCATCTTCACCCACATCCAACTCCCCCGAAGTCCCCTCGACAACAACCGCACACGCAGCCTTTAACACCAGCCGATGTTGTCCCAATCCCCGAAAATGCAGCCTTTTTGCAATTGAATTGCAATGGACTCCGAGGTAAGATCGAGGAAATAGTAGATTTTATGAGTCGGAAGAACATCAAGGTCGCGGCGGTGCAGGAAACCAAGCTGAACAACAACCACAGCTTAGAGCATTGTGATGGTTACAATGTTCTGAGGAAAGATCGCACCAGAAGTGGAGTGGGGGATTGGCTTTCCTATTGCACCATCCTGTCCAATACAGACCTCTCTCGCTTGAGCCTGTCTCTAATGACCCGTACATGGAATGTATGGGGGTAGCAGTCACGTGTGGAGCTGCCGAGATAGAGTTGCTGAATGTATACATCCCGCCGAGAAAAAGCTGTATCCCTGATTATAGGCCTGACATTAGCCCGCTCTTGCAAGGTCATAATCGTCTGGTCCTGGGGGATTTTAATGCGCATCATGAGATGTGGCATTCGGTCCTCGGAAACGACCAGAGAGGTACAGCGCTGGCTGAGCAGATTGATAGCTCTACGTTTTGCACGGTCAATGAGGACGCCCCTACCAGAATTAGAGGAGAGTGTCGCAGTTCGCCTGACATAACCATCGTGTCACCTGGTCTGACAAATGACGTTACCTGGCAACCCGTCATTTCCCTTGGATCAGACCATCTCCCCATAATTGTCTCTATTAGCAGACCACCCGACTTCATCACCTCTAAACGCAGCACGTTCGTCAATCATAAAAAAGCTGATTGGCCGAGTTTCAGAGAGTTCACCAATCACCGCTTCAGAGAACTGCCCAATCCTTCTGATGTTCGGGTAGCGGAAAGGACGTTCCGGGACATCATCACTGCTGCAGCCGCTCGCCATATCCCTGCTGGTCGAATACCCGAAGTAAGACCAAATTTCCCAGCAGATGCGACGGGATTAGCAAATGAGCGTGATGAGCTTCGTTGTATCAACCCCAATGACCCCAGAGTCAGGGAGCTGACACTGGAAGTTAACAGGCTGGTCGGCGAGGGTAAGCGGAACAAATGGTTAAATCATCTGAAGAGCTGCAACATTGGAGCCGGTATAGGTGAATTGTGGGCAACGGTTAAGTCACTCTCGAACCCTGGAAGAAGGGAAGATAGGACCTCAGTCACGTTTGGCGACGTTACGTTGACTGACCCGAAGAGGTGCGCAAGTAATTTCAATCGACAGTTTGTCGAGCATCCCGAGAGTGACAGGGCGAAGAGAAGAGTATTACGTCGCATCAGATCTCTTCCTGCCGAGGATGAACCACCACAATTTACAATGGATGATGTCAAGAACGCTAAATCATCCAAAGCGTTGGGTCCTGATGGAATCTCCATGGTAATGATGAAGCAGCTGGATGAGCCGGGAGTCGAGTATTTCATCAAAGTCTTCTACTTGTCGCTAGCCACACTCGTTGTTCCCGAAGTCTGGAAAATGGGCAGGGTGGTCCCACTACGCAAGCCAGGCAAGGATGCCAGCAAAAGTGTATCGTACAGACCGATTTCGATTTTGTCGCCCGTAGCAAAGACACTTGAGGCTTTGCTCCTCCCCAGTATCAGAAATAGCTATCAAGTTGCCGATCCGTAAGCAGCACAGCACGACAACTGCTCTGCACGCCATTACCACACATATTTGTCAAGGACTCAACCAGAGACGACTGTGCGATAGAACAGAGATGGTTGCGCTTGCCTTATCAAAAGCCTTTGATACAGTCAGGCACTCCGCGCTGTTTGAGGACATTGAGCAGACAACCCTCCGCTCAAGCTTGAAACGTTGGATAGTCAATTATATGTGTGGACGCCAGTCGTACTTGGAATTCAGGAACAAAAAGTCCAAACCCCGTAGAAGGAAACAGGGAGTTCCCCAAGGTGTGGTGATATCTCCGGAACTGTTTAACCTCTACCTCTCCTGTATTCCGCCTCCTTCAGACAGCATCGAGATCGTAACGTATGCGGATGATTGCACGATTGTGGCGTCGGGTACCTATCCTGATGACATCTGTGAGAGACTGAACAACCATTTAACCGATCTTACCACCTTTTTCCATTCGAGGAATATGCAGATTTCCGCCACAAAATCAGCAGCCACTCTGTTCACCACATGGACAGCGCAGTTTGGACGTGAATTGAATGTCGTGGTCGACGTTAGCAGAATTCCGACCACAAAATGCCCTAAAATTTTAGGGGTCACATTTGACACTACATTCACGTCGTGCCCACACGCCACAGCTATCTGCGACAAGGTGAAAAGCAGGGGTGCCAAGTTGGTGGTTTTCCCGCTACTTGTGGTGATTTTTGACGTACAAAAACCTCTGTTTTAGCAGGAATGTGAACTGTTTTAAGGTAAAAATCGCTACAGACCTATGGTGCGTATGTGGCTGTAGCGGTTTTCACCTCGGAACAGTTGGCATCCCTGTTGAAAAGTAGGAACAAGGTCCTCAAGTCCCTGGCCGGCAGCACTTGGGGTGCAGATAAAGAAACCTTGTTGCCCACGTATAACGCGATAGGTCGGTCTGTGCTAAGCTATGCGGCTCCAGTCTGGTCCCCGAGATTGTGTGATTCGAACTGGAAAAAGATTCAAACCTGCCAGAATGCCACCCTGAGAACAGCGACAGGGTGCCTCCTCAAATCTTCAGTGGACCATCTACATGAGGAGGCTATTGCAGTCGCCTAAATTCGTATTGGGCGGAAATCGATCGCGCCGTACAAGACATATGCCCAGTATGCGGCATGGGCCCGCACGACACACAACACCTTTTTAACTACCCCGCCAAACCTACCCATCTAACTCCAGTGGATCTGTGGCTACAACCCATCGAAGCAGCCACTTTTCTGGAACTGCAGATAGACCCAGAGCCAGATTGAACAGAGGAACGAACAAATAAACATAACAAAAACACTGTTACAACAACAAATTAATTACTTTCGTCCTAATAAGACAACAATAAATAAAAATTCACAGCAGAGCCCGGCTGCCCCGGCTGAAGTTTGAACCTCCAACAAACAGACAGCGTTGCCGAAGTCTTAGCGTTCTAAGCCATTGCCAATCTATCAAACTTCCGAACTGGAAGAAATTACAATTCATGAAGGAATTACATTAAATGAATTACATTACTGTGTGTTTTACATTGAAAGTTACGCTCACTTGCTCTCAGTAAGGGCTCGCTGGTGACCAGAGACACTAGTTTGACTTAATAGTAAAAAGGCTTCAAAAATACTTCACAACTGCAAATTTGCAATAAGTTTAGTATAAATACAAGTTTTCAAACTCAAATAAATGACCTTCGTCCTAATAAGACAACAATAAATTAAACATTTTTAGTTTTAAGCATTTTTGAAGGGAATCATAAAAGTGTTTCAAAATTGTTATGCTGTTGAATATTTCTAATTTGAGTCGATGTTACCGACAGATTTTTAAGACTTTAGACAATTTTAATTAATTTTTTATATATCTTTTTTTTGGTTGACTTTATTTAAGCTTTGCTAAAAATTTAGTTTATATAGTAAATGAGCTTTTTTATTTTTCTTTTGCTAATTTATTTATTTTTATAGTTAATAATAAGTAATAAATATTTAATTTTTATTTTTTATGATTTTATACAAATTTATTATATAAATTGTTTATCTAAAAAAATTTGGTTTCATTTGTTTCTTTTTTTGTCATTATTAAATCTAATCAGTGTCAGTGTGTGTTTAAATGTGTTTTTTGTTTTTGGTATAATTCAAGTCTTTAGATTTAAAGACTTTCCACTAAATGTTGTAACAACATTTACAAGCTTTTCAGATTTTAATTTTCAGATTTTAATTTCCTACGGAATTTTTTGTGTATTAAGAAGACGAATTAGGTGTTTCTTGTTTATTTCTAATACAATAGACCCCCCTTCCCCAAAGAGGAGAATGTTTTATCTTATGTATGTATAGTTCACCTAGTTGGTTGATTTCTTTTATTATTATTATTTATTCAAATATACTTACGTATCATTAAAAGTTTTAGCAAAACATTCCACAAAAACAATTTTCAAAACTACACTTCGTTCTTCATCACTAAAGCATTACACAATTACATATGAATTACAAGAAAACAAAACAAACAAGTTCTGCTTCTAATGTATGTATATATGTAGTTGTTGTTATTGTTGTTGTTGTAGATAATATTATCGCTTGTGTTATCATTATCAGCCTCAGGAGTTGTCGTTTATGCTGTATTTTTGTTTGTTTTGTATTTAAGTCTGCTGTATAGAACTCAAAAAGGCCGGATCAACTGAAGCAACTTTAGCTGTCAGAAACGCATGCATACAAAATAGCAAACTCTGCAGTACTTGACATTCCAGTTCCTGTCGTCATCCAATTGGTAAGTTTGTTTTTTATTTATTTTTTATTTGTTCAATTTATTCGTTCCACGATGATGATGATGGTGGTGGCACATGAAAATAAACAGAAACACAAGCCAGAAGAAGAAGAAAAGAGAGCAATGCATTAACAAATGATTATTGACTAAATGAATTTAATTAATTAAAACTACAAAGATTTCTTCTTAATGATAAAAATCTTAAGATGTTATTTGTGTGTTAAGGATTTAAAGCTTAATAAATGATAAACATTCACCGTTGTAATGGCGTGTGTTGATACGCGCATTTAAGATGGCCTTGGAAATGTTGATAGGTTTTCACAACGAAATATACAAGAGTCACTGTGTAATTCAAGTTTTTCATAGGAAAATCCTTGAATCGTTAATTTGAAAAGTCCAGCCAAGAAAGAACGGAATTATTTCAATCCAGCCTAAACGTATCAGTGACATGGGACTATCATCTTTTCTCTAAGTCCGAATGTAGCACAGTGATCAAGAACTCCATGACGGACCGTCCCTTAGCTACGTCGGCAGACAGAATAAATGACTGCGACAATTTTTGTACCTGTCCTGATTTGTCTGTTTAACGTAGGGGATGAAAGATACCAAGCAACGGTCCTGACCGGCTTTAATATGGCAAAGCCCAGGACTTATCTTGGTCCCTCTTTCATCTCAAGTGAACACTAACTTCCACAAGGTTTCACCTGGGGAGCTGCCTTTAAGACCCGTCCATCCATAAGAACGAGAAAAACTTTGTTTTGTGCGTCGGGTTAGTAACCCACCCCTAGAGAAAAGCATCCTACTACAAAACGAGTAAGAACGGCTTTAAGTTCGACCGGGCCGAACTTGTTACATCCTCCACCGCGGGTTGTATTGAAGTAAAATGGAGGAATTATTTTCCTCTCGTTTTTGAAGACGACTAAATGCCAAATTTCAACAATTTCGGTAAACCGATGTGGCTAAGCTTCAAAATACCGAAATTCAGGAGGTACCGTCCTATGGAGGCTAAAACAAAACGTCGATCTATGCCGACAAATTTCTGGCGGAAAGTTTTTAGACTCAAAGAAGTCTAAATACCAAATTTCCGATACTTCGGTAAGAAAATAATAAGAATAATACCGAAATCCAGAGATACGCATCTAGGGGGGATATAGGAAGACGTGGACATATACTGATAATTCTCTTCAGGAATATTTTATAAGCCCATAGAAGACTAAATAACAAAGTTCAGTAATTTCGGTGGGATATTGACGTCACAACCTTCAGAACTACGAAAAACGGGAGGTACCGTTCTATGGGGAATATATCGAAACATGGACCTATACGAATTTTAGTCGGTAAGGTTTTTACCTCCAACGTAGTATAAATATCAAATTTCAGCCATTCCTGTGTGTTGTTGTGGCCACAACCTTTAAAATACCGAAAATCGGGATGTACCGCTCTATGGCGGCTGTACGAAGTCGTGGACCTATACCGACAAATTTAGAGGGAAAGTTGAATACCCCCAACGAAGACCAATTTTCAGCCCTTTTGGTGGATTAATGTCGCCATAACCTTCAAAATACCGAAAATCGTTAGGTAATATTCTATGGGGCCTATATGAAGACGCGGACATATATGGACACATTTTATATGGAAAGTTTTATACCCTTAATAAAGACTAAATACAATTTCGGTGGAATATTGAGACCACAACCTTCAAAATACCGGAAATCGGAAGGTACTGTTCTTGGGGGGTTCATATAGCGTGGACATATACCAACAAAATTCTGAAGGAAAGTTTAGTACCCTCAACGAAAACTAAGTACCAAATTTCAGCTATTTCGGTGTAATAATGAAGCAAAAACCTTCAAAATTCCGAAAATCGGATGGTACCGTTCTATGATTTATATCAAAACGTGGACCGATATAACCCATTTGCAATGACAAACAACCTAGGAGTAATAGAAACTTCTATACTAAATTACACAGTTCTTTCTTAAAAATTGCGACAAATCACAACAACACCTATAGGTGGTGCACTGTACTATAGCTGCCATTGCACTTGGTCGTAAGTTAAAACATCAGGTCTCCAGCTTCACCCCAGTGAATGAAAGACTTGATGTAATTCGAATAAAAGCACAATTCTTCAACATAAGCTTTATTTGCGCTCATGCTTCCACTGAAGACAAGAACGAACAGGCAAAATATATATTTTACGAGCTCTTAGAAGAAAAATATGACCGTTGCCCTGCCCATGACATTAAAATTATTGTTGGCGATTTTAATGCCAAAATTGGAAAGGAGAATATCTTTGACCCAATAGTTGGGAAATTCAGTCTCCACCGTGAAACATCTGACAATGGTATGAGGCTTATAGACTTTGCAGCGGCAAAAATCATGGTAGTAAGGAGTACCAGATTTAAGCATCTCGATATTAATAAGGGCACCTGACTGAATCAAGATCAAAGAACAATAAATTAAATTGATCACTTTGTGATAGATGGACGTACGATCGTTTCGAGGAGCAAACATTGACTCGGACCACCGCCTTGTTGCAGCAAAGGTACGTAGCCGATTAACCGTAGCAAATAAAGTACGAACAGACACAACACGAAAGTTAAACATTGGTAGGCTGTAATCCATCAGATAACCACAGCATATTCCACTCAACTGGTCCAATTGCTTAATCAAAGCACTCCCCGTCCCGATAACATATCAGCACAACGGCAAAGTATTGCCCACTTCATGCAAACAGCAGAAAAATCCATACTTGGATACCAGAGACCTCCACCAAGAGATCCATGGTATGATCAGGAGAGTCGTGCTTCTACCGAAGAGAAAAATGCAGCATATAGAGCAATGGTGCACAAGAAGAGAATGCTATTTTGGTTTTTTGTATGGGAAAGAGAGTTTTGGTTAACTTTTTCGTAAAGACGCGTGCATGGCTGATATAGAGCTACTCTACAATCAGTAGCTACGCGTAGCCCACGAGATAGGTATCGGGAGAAAAGGAGAGAAGAGAAAAGAGAGAAATTAAACAGCGGGAGTGTGAAAAAATCGAAATATACAGAAGCCAGAATGAAGTCCGAATGTTCTACCAAAGAGTGATACATCAAACTGATGGTTTTGGTACAGGCACATCCTCCTGTAGACACCAGCAAGGAAATTTGCTAACTGATGCAGACAGTGTGCTCAGGATCAACATCCAACTGGAAAAGGTTATAATAGAGGCAAACGTTAAGAGAAATGGCACAATCCAGACATCACGATTGTGGTAAACCGTCGTTTCCCTTGACTTAGATCATCTTCCTATCATCGTCTCCATTAACATACCACCCGAGTTCATAACCTCTGACCACCGTACTTTACCGAAGCATGGAAAAGCTGACCTGCAAGGGTTCAGAGAATTTACCAATCACCGCTTCAGAGAGCTTTCTATTCCCTCAGATGATCACTGCTGCTGATCACTGTCGCTCGACCAAATTAGACAAAGTTTCCCAGCAGATGTGACGGTACAAATGAGCGTGATGAGTTTCATCGTACGAACCCTGAAGACCCACGATTTAGGGAACTTACTCTTGAAGTCAACAGCCTAAAAGGCAAGCATAAGCGAAGAAGTAAGACCACCCGAAGCAATGAACATTGGTACTGTATTGAGTAAACTGTGCGCAATAGATGAAATACTCTCGAATCCGGGAAAGAAACATAGTAGAACGACTATTACTTTCAACAACGTGGCAGTGACAAATCCGAAGAGATGATTTTTTGACCTAATCAGCTGAAATTTGATATTTGAGGTTTCCAATGACCAACGACTTGGAGTTGGCAAGAGTTCAAAAAATTTGTTCACCAAAAATGTTGGAGATAGGTTTACATTTTGGTATAAGCCCCATATAAAGGTACCTTCCGATTTAGAGTATTTTGAAACTTTTAGAAACATTTTTTAAAAAATGTAGCTAAAATTTGGCATTTGAGGTTCCCAATGACCAAAAAACTTCTTCACTAAAAGTTGCCAAGATAGGTCCACGTTTGGGTTTAGCCCCCCATATACCGGTATTTCCTGAATTAAAGTATTTTGGGTATTTTAGCTAAATTTTTGACCGAACTAACTGTAATTTCAGATTTGTGGTTCTCGGTGGTCCCGGAACTTCTCCACCAAAAATGGTTATAATAGGTCCATGTTTTGTTATAGCCGCAATATAACGGTATCCCCGATTTTGAGATTCTCAGTGATTCTGAAACTTCTCCAGAAAAATCGTCCACATAGGTCTATTTTTTGCAATTTTCGGTATTTTGAGCTACCATTTAACCGAACTAGGTGTAATTTGACATTTGAAGTCTCCATTGACCAAAAAACTTCTCCACTAAAAATTACAAAGATAGGTCCACGTTTTGGTATAGACCCCATATAACGATACCACCGCATTTAAGGTATTTTGGAGATAGTGGCTAATTTTTTTGTCCGAACTAGCTCTAATTTGAAACTTGAGGTTTTTAGGGGTTACGAAACTTCTCCACAAAAAATCTTCAACATAGGTCCATGTTTTGGTATATCCCCCATATAAAGGTAACAACAGAATGAAGACAATTTTAGATACATTTTTTGACCGAATTAAGGCATTTGAGGTATCCGTGGTCGAACCATTTTTGCACCTAACAGGAAGCTAATTATTTCATTTTAGTTCAGAATATTTTATGGTGGAGTGTATAAAAAGTTCTAACTATATACATTTCGTACTGAGACTAATCACCAGAACATGTATCCGTCTTGGTAAACAAGTGATAGTGAATTCCAACGTATGTAACTCTTAAACCACAGGTTATTGCGACAAAACTCAACTAAATAGCTTTAAAGAAAAACAAAACCATATTACCATATAACTTTCCGCACATTTAAAATGAGTTTTTAAGCACTATTCTCTTTTTTTAACAATTAAATAAACATTAGTCTATAAATGGTAACAAAGGAACAAACTAAACAACAGCATTGAAAACTAAAAGCTCTCAACTACCAATAAAGTGGTTGTGGCAAAAAAATGAAATGGAATACATTTAACAACATAATTAATTGAAATAATGAAATAAAATTTAAACGAGTTTTTGTTATAACTTTAAGTGGTTTACAACTAATCTATGACATAATAATATGAGACATTCCAGATGACTAGGTAAGGTCTCCGAGCACCAATAATCCCCTGTCTGATGATACAGATACATAAATACAGCTCGAAGTCAAAATACAGCTCACAATAACTCCGCCAAAGACGGTCCCAATCCCGGTTGAAAAAACAGGAGGGTATTGTGGACAGACTATTCCACCATACACCATTGAACGAGTGACATACACATATATACAGTTTTAAAATGAAGGTGTTAAAGGAGTTGTGCGGTGTATCTGAACGGAACAGACAAGACTCTATAGACATCTGGCCGCTAGCAACTCCTTCTCGATGGCAGGGCACAGCTCGGGGGTACTAATTACGAAAGCTGCACGATAACTATCTGGTCTAACAATGAAAACGTGAATATTTACCATCAAAAGTAGTTTTATTGTTTTCTTAAGTAGTCTCCAGCATGACTTATACACTTTTTCATGCGCTCAAACCATTTGTTGAAGCACTTTTTCACTCCGATTGAGACGCTTCCAAAACATGTTTTTTTAACGCTTTTACCGCACTTTCTGACCACGAAAATCATTGACCACGCCTTTTTTCTTAATATGATATAATCAAGTGAAGTCATTGGATCCCCAGTCAGGGCTGTACGGCGGATGACCCATCAATTCCACGTTTTTTCCTGGTTTGAATCGATGTGTGAGAGCTCACATTGTCATAATGCAGAATGTTTCCTCTTCTCTTGTTCGTTTCTTTCTTCGTACCAATCCACAAGGCCCTTTTTGGGAGATTGTCCAATTTTACTGGATCTAGGGAGAAAAATCAATTTTTGCGGCCAGGTTTTCATGCAACATCAAATGTTAGTTGGTGGAAGAAATGCCCATGGATGCCTCTATATCCCTTCACACACGGCTTGATTTTTTCTGGCACAACGGCCTATTTTGGGCGACCCTCACGACTTTGGGCGACTATCAGGACGTTATTTGGCGAGTTTCGGCCACGATTGAATTTGTTAAACCAAAGATTTAATTTGATCGATGTACTCTTGCCATGATTATCCTCGAAATTTGTGAAAAATTATGGGACGAAAATGTTCACAAGTAAATTCCATTGTTTGCAAAGTGATTTTTTCAAATCACTGTAAACTATATGTCAAACTGTCCTGAGTACGTTTAGGATAAAATTTATCAAACTTTAGGCCGGAATGTTTCGTCGCCGTCACTGCGTACGATTAACTCCTTACGGCTCAGTAGTCACGGTGCTCTTGAATCAAACTTAAATGGAAGGTGTTAGAAAGTTTTTGCGGATTCTGAAACTACAATGTTCATAGATGAGAAAAAAATCGCCGGAGCGCTTTTTAAATAAATCGCGATTCAAGTTGACATTTTTAAGGGTTTTTTAGGGTTTCACGATTTTGCTTATAAACCTCAAGTCCTATCGAAATGGGACTAAAGAAAATGTAGTAGCTATGAAAATTCTCTACAAGATTGGCTCTTATGATATATTCGTATTTTTAACCGTTATTGAGATATAGAAGTCCAAATTGGGACAATGGATTGACTGTATTGCCTCCTTATAAAACAGTGTCATGACTGCAATTTCCCAACATAAACTTATATATCTCAAAAATTACGAAAGCCAATCTTGTAAAGAATTTTCACAGCTACAACGTATTCCCATATCGAAAGGATATGCAGTTTTCAAGCTAAATCCTAAAGACCTAAGACAAAAATCTGAAAGTTTGATCTGAACTTATATATCTCAAAAATGGTAAAACCTAAGAAAATATCAATCAAGTCTTGTACAGAATTTTCACTGCTACAACATTTTTTTAGTCCCATTTCGGTTTTCGAGCAAAATCGTGAAAACCTAAAAAACCCTAAAAATGTGAATTTTGATCGCGTTTTATTAAAAAACTCCATCCAGCGGTTTTTCTTGTTTTTGAATTTTTCTCATCTCTAAACATTGCTGTTTCAGAATCCGCAAAAACTTCCCTGGTGTATGCGGTTTTCCTTTAAAGTTAGGCGATACAGTCAATCCTTGTGGTAATTTGAACTTCTATATCTCAATAACGGTAAAAACTACGAAGATATCATAAGAGCCAATCTTGCAGAGAATTGTCATAGCTACAACATTTTCTTTAGTCCCATTTCGATAGGAAATGGTGTTTCCAAGCAAAATCGTGAAAACAAAAAAAAAAACCCCTTAAAAATGTCAACTTGAATCGCGATTTATTTAAAAAGCGCTCCGGCGATTTTTTTTGATTTTTCTCATCTATGAACATTGTAGCTTCAAAATCCGTTGAAAACTTCCCAGGTGCAAGCACCTTCCATTTAAATTTGGTTCAAGAGCACCGTGTAGTAGTAACAACATATCAAGAAACATGCATAATCAACCTCTTGTTTGTAGTCTGGCAACTCTTCAGAGGATAATTTCTTAGCATCTTGTAGCAAGCCAAGTAAGTCAGCACTGGAAACACTTCTGACACGCTTTACCAACAAAAATGTCAAAAAAGCAACATCTTTTTTCCCTTAAAATGGACAACCAATGAATGTCAAAAAAAGTCCGTCCGACGTCCGGAGAGCCCTATACCAAAATCAAAGTTAATTATCGGCAAAATCGCTAAGAATATTGCCAACGATATAGTTCCTAGACAGAGGAATATACTGAAGCACAAAACAACTGTCCCTTCAACAACAAAACGACACTTCAACGAGGTCTTTAAAGGCATCCTGATGGTTGCTGTGGCTAACGACAAGAAGTGAAAGCTGTCGCCTCTACCGAGAGGACTCTTGCGAGGTTCATCGAGACCTTGTGCCAGAGTTTGATTGTCCAGCATAGGGTGTGATGGCCCAAAGCTGCTGAGAGGTCTGTCGAAGATGAACAAGGATTTTCAATAGTCCGTAATCGCCACTAAGTAAACCAACAGAGGCTGGTGTGGAGCACTGGAGAGACTTGGAAAGAGAGTCCAAAATTAAAATCCTACGCCTGAATGGAGAAGACCACGTAGAAGCTGTCAACAATGCTGATCAACGTGCAGCTAGAGGGGCCACCTACAGCTTCCACGGATATAAACATCGAAGAGCAAACCAATATGCAATAAACTATAAAGAAGAAAACAAGCGTTAAGTACGGCAGGACCGAACTTTTTATATTCTGAAATAAAATATAATAATTATTTTTATACCCTCCACTATAGTATGGAGATTACACTGTGCAACACTGAAAATGCAAACAACTTCTAGTGGGCATTTTCTGAAAGTACAGATTGAGACTACAAAACCCCTAGTTGAGTTTCATGTTTTTAGATCGGGTTTTGATTTTATGGCCTCATCTCTACCGGGATAAAACGACCCTTTTCCATTGATCCGGGCTTTATCTCAGAAACTAATGAGAATGTTGCTTTGCGGTCTTCAGCAATATTGTAGTCCTAGAGTAGTAGAAACCGCAACTGGCGCATCAAAATTGATAAAATATATAAAAGTTTACATAATTTCTGGAATTAGGGTCAGTTACAGCCAAACTATTG
Organism: Musca autumnalis; assembly: GCF_047663935.1. Lineage (NCBI taxonomy): Eukaryota > Metazoa > Arthropoda > Insecta > Diptera > Muscidae > Musca > Musca autumnalis. The sequence continues at coordinate 39,695,665 of NW_027412088.1, read as the reverse complement.
AGAGTTGAACCAAGCAACCTTTCGCAAAAAATTCCAAATAATGTGCTCAGCAATTCTTCAGAACATTCTGAAACTGTAAAACACTTACTGTAAAACACTTATACAAATGGCAAGCAGAGGCTTAGAAAGCTGGAATGGTTGCGTCTGAAAAACAGTTGGCGTTGTGGGATCCACATCTACGGCTTCTGTACAGCGGAAAGCGGATGTCTGCTTGGATCAAGCGATTCGCTATACAAACGTGCTCGAAAGAACAGGTGGGACGGCACCTGCAAGTTGGCAGCCCCAACATCGTCATAGGGTACAGAGGGCCAATCACTCTCTTATCCGAAACTTAATTGATTACTGAAACTTCAAATAATACAGAAAACAACACCAAAATAACGATGACGACCTTAAGCACACGGAAACGGATAAGAATCGCTCAATGGAATGTAAGGACGCTTCGGGAACCATCAAGGCTAGCACAATTAGAAGCTCAAATTGCTAAGTTCAAATTGGATATCACAGGTATCAGTGAAATGCGATGGAACGGAAGTAGCGAACTAATAACTGAAGAAGGGAATCTGGTTATATACTGCGGTAAGGAGTCTAGAGGCGAAAGTGGGGTCGGATTAGTAATCTCAAAAAACATCGAACATCTCTCATCTATTGGCGTGCCATATCAGATCGCATAATCACTGCAAGGTTCCGTAGCAAGTAGCAAAAAAAAGTGTCTCCATCATACAATGTTACGCTCCGACAGAGGATGCTGACTCCTCAATAAAAGACGAATTCTACAACCAACTGATCGCAACACTGCGAAACATCCCTAACCGCGACATTATTGTGCTCATCGGAGACTTTAATGCAAAAATCGGAACCGAAAATAAGGGCATTACGCACGTAATAGGAAAACACGGCCTAGGCTTAAAGAACAACAACGGTGATCGTCTAATAGATCTCTGCCAAACCTTCGACCTCATAATAGGTGGGTCTTTATTTCCCCACAAAAACATACACAAATACACGTGGACATCCCCAAATAATCAAACCCGTAATCAAATCGATCATTTATGCATCAGTCGTAAATGGAGAGGCTCGTTACAGGACGTGCGAACAAAGCGAGGAGCAGATATGGACACAGACCACGAACTTTTAGTTGGCACTATTAAAATAAAGCTTCGTCGAAATTATAAAGGAAAATCCAAAAAGATAGAGAGGCAACTCGATGTGAAGGTACTCAACAACAATATTCAGAAGAGAGAGACGGTCAGTGAACTCTTGGAAACATGTCTACCCACCAACAACAAACCATGGGAGGAAACAGTGAACGTGCTGAAAACAATTGCGGAAAAGGAAATAGGATACAGACAAAAAGAAGCAAGAAAGATCTGGATATCTGACAACACCTGGAAATTAATACAGGAAAGGAATACCTTAAAGGAAAAACTACTCGGTGATGCCAATACCAACCAGGAATACAAAATAAAAGCAAAGGCTGTAAAAAAAGCAGCCAGAACCGATAAAAGAAAATATCTTGAAAATATAGCCATAGAAGCAGAGGCAGCAGCAGGAGCGAACGATGCCAGGAAAGTCCACCAGGTAATAGGCCGACTTTGCAACAACAACGTACGAGCTAACCGAGGGCTAAAAGATCTCAACGGCGAAATAATCACCAATCCGGAGGATCAAATCTATCTGTGGAAACAACACTTTGAACGTATAAGCAATACCCCCATTAACGAGTCGATAGCTGTACATATACCTACTGTAGAAGAGATAAGAGACGCCATATTAAAACTGAAGCGCAATAAATCACCAGGAGAAGACGGCATACCGCCCGAACTACTGCAAACAAATCCCACCGCATCAGCAAAAATCTTAGAACCGTATATGAAAGACGTATGGATAAACGAGCAATTCCCAACTACATGGTCAAAAGGAGCCATCATAAAACTGCCAAAGAAAAATGATCTAACTATATGCGACAACTGGAGAGGCATCACTATATTAAACACTATCTACAAAATAATGTCCATTCTTCTAAATGATAGATTGCTAAGTAGGGTTATGACGTTTTTACAACCTCATATCCCTGTATCATAGCGTGATGAGTTTTGCCATAAGATTACATAAAATCTTAATTATAAGGTGATTCGGTAAAAAAACCTCAAGCACAACATGATTTTAAAATTTGAATTTATCAAAATTATGGAAAATTTTTTGAAGTCACTGAAAACAGATATATAATTGAAAATAAACTTTAGAGCCACATGAGATAATTAAAATGACATAAAATTTATTTCTCTCTATTTTTCTTCAATTCTGAGAATCGTAAAAATGTCGTAAACGCTTTTATTCAAAAATATAATTTTTTAACAAAAAACAAAAAATTTAAAATTTTTTCAAAGTGACTTTTTTCGCGACTTTTTTAATATTTGAATGAAATAAACGTTATTATAGTTATTAGTAGGCTTATATTTATTCATTCGTGCAACAAAAAATAATTTTTTGAAAAAAAAAATTTTTTTCATTTCATATATTTTTTCAAAAAATTATTTTTTTTAAATCGATTTGTGCGTGAACTTTTTTTATATTTCAATGGAATAAACGATAGCATAGTGATTAATAGGCAAAAGTTCATTCATCCCTGCTACAGGAAATCATTTTTAAGGAAAAATGTCAAAAAGTCATAACCCTATTGCTAAGCATAGAGAAATCTCTGCGTGACGAACAAGCAGGGTTTCGACCAAACCGAAGCTGCTTAGATCAAATTAACACACTACGTATAATAATAGAGCAATCTATAGAATGGAAAACACCACTATATCTCATATTTATTGATTTCAAAAAAGCTTTCGACTCAATAAACCGTGAAGCTATATGGGCAACTCTAGCAGCGAAAGGGGTGCCACAAAAAATAATCAATATAATCAAGGCAATGTACGAGAGCACCACCCTCACTGTTCGTCACTGCGGCCTCACAAGTGAACACTTCCATACGAATGCGGGAGTTAAACAAGGTTGTCCCCTTTCCCCCCTTCTATTTGCAGCAGTTTTGGATGAGATTATGGTAAATGTATGTTCCAAAAAAGAGGTATTAACTGGACCTTTGACCGACACTTGGAAGATCTTGATTATGCCGACGATATATGCTTACTGTCACACAACTTTAATCTAATGCAGAGCAAATTAGACGACTTAGAAAAAATTGCAAAAACTGTGGGTCTAGAAATAAACACAGCAAAAACATACGCGATGCGAATAAATAATACCAACGCAAACAACTTCATGATTGACAACAATCCTATAAAATACGAAAAAAGCTTCTGCTACCTCGGTAGCATCATGTCTGCAGACGGTGGAGTAAGCGACGATGTTGAAAATCGGATCAAGAAAGCAAGATCAGCATTCGGTCGCATGAAAAGAACGTGGAAATCAGCACACATTTCAAAGAACACGAAACTTCGGCTTTTTAACAGTTGTGTAAAATCAACATTACTGTATGGCAGCGAGACTTGGCTAATGACCAAAAGCGTGGCACACAAATTACAAACATTTGTAAACAAATGTTTGCGCATCATATTAAAAGTGTTTTGGCCAAACACCATAACAAACGACGAACTCTTAAGACAGACAAAGGAAGATCCAATACTGCAACAGATTACAAGACGAAAGTGGAAATGGATTGGCCATACATTGCGCAAACCAATTAACAGCCTGATCACCAGAACAGCCTTGGAGTGGAACCCTCAGGGAAACCGTCGACCCGGACGTCCAAAAAATACTTGGAGGAGAACCATAAAGACTGAATTAAACCAGATAAATAAATCTTTCGATGAAATAAAATTAATATGTCAAGATAGATTAAGATGGAAATGTATTATAGAAGCCCTATGTTCCCAAGTGGAATAATAAAGAAAAAAAAAAATATTTTTCAAATTGTCGTTGAAAAATATGCTAGAAATAACGCGATAGAGAGATAGATTATTTTTCCAAATACCTTCTCCTTGTTCTTATCTACAAGTTTGCTGCGGCTGTCATGGAAAGATTCGTGATGGTTTTAAAGATATAGCCCTGATTTGCTTTAAAAAGTCAATATTCAACGTTGTTTGGATAGGGCCATAAAATCAGAACCCGATCTAACAAAACAAAACCCAAAGAGGCTTTTTGTCTATTGGGTCTGCACTGTCATAGAAACCGCACTAGAAGTTGTTTGCTCAAAATTACCTTGAAAATGTTGCACAGTGTTATATTAAGTTAGTTTCTCCGTTTGTAACGCACTGACATAATCATTTGCGACCCTATAAAGTACTTAGGGAAACCAGAAAAGGTAACAGGCAGCCTTGTCAGGCGCCATTAATTTTTTTGAAAGTTTTCCACTTTTTAGCCTAAGCGTACTGAGGGCAGTTTGACATAAGATCATGTGTAGTGTTGTTTACCGTGACCTGAAAAAATTGCTTTGCAAAAAAAAAAAAAAAATGAATTTACTTGTGAACATTTTCGTCCGATCATTTTTCACAACTTTCGACTTGGATCATCAATCATATTTAATCCTTTTATATCGATAAGAGGCCATTCTATATCACTATGAAAAACTGGTTTAATGAATTCAATCGTGGCCGACACTCGCCAAAAAAACGAAGTTCGTCAGGGTCGTCTAAAAACGGCCGTTGTGCCAGAAAAACATTAAGGCGTGTGTGCACGGAAAATGCACGATCGTCATGTTATATACCGTGAGATAGAGGTATCCTAGGACATTTTTTCCACCAACTAATATTTGAAATTCTATGAACACTTGACCTCAAAAATGGGATTTTCTCATTAGCATAATTTGATAATCACTTGTTGAAATAAATTGTGTATAAATACGATCGCGACGTTTATAAGATTATCACAGACGACGAATCTTGGATCTATGCGTATGATCCCGCAATGAAACAGCAATCGACCGCAGGGGTCTTCGAAGGCGAGCCAAATCCAACGAAAGTTGTTCATGGAAGAAGCACTATTTCTTCAGGTAAACTAACCATCTGCCTACCATACGGCTTAAGGAACGTAGGATGGTTAATTCTGAGTGGTACACTTTAATTTGTTTGCCTGATGTTTCCGGAGAAATTCGAAAAAAAACAAGAGATGACGAATCATTGTGCATCATGACAGTGTGAGCTGTCACACATCGACATTGATTCAAACCAGCGTCTTTTTGACCTTATAAAACGTGGAGTTAATGGGTTATCCGCCGTACAACCCTGACTTGACTTCATTTGATTCCGCACATCAAGAAAAAAGGTGTGGTTAACAATTTTCGTCGCCAGAAAATGATGTTGAAGCATTCAAAAACCATGTTTTGGAGGTGTCTCAGTCGGAGTGGAAAAAGTGCTTTAACAATTGGATTGAGTGCATTATTGCACCTGAGGAATAATAAAATAGCTCACTTGGTGTAAACGTTACGGCAATTAATTGAAAGGGATGTAACAATCTTACCTACCTCTTAAAAAATTAACACAATATCTGTTATAGTTTCCGAGAAATAGCTATTACTTTCTCCATAAATTTGCAATGACGTATTTTCCTAAATAACGCAAAAAAAGGTCGTCTTTACGAGCACGCCACGCCCACACCTTCCAATATTTTAACCTAATTTTTTGTGCCACCGTGGTGCAATGGTATGCACATCCGCCTTGCACGCTAAAGGTTGTGGGTTTGATTCCCCGGCTAGGCAACATCAAATTTTCCACGGTGGAAAAAATCCCCTCAGTAATGCCGGCGACATTTAGGTCCAATATCATTGAGCTAGTATGAATTGGGGTGCACTCAATGATATGAGAGAAGTCCTTTTTGTCCCTTCCGGGATGTATGTGCAACAATTAATATTTTTTTTGGTTTCCTTAGTTTCAATATTTTTACTATCGAATCCCATATAGAAATTTACAATCGGTGGCGACAAAAAATGGGATTTTTGCCAGGAAAATCGATACCTGAACCACTGTGCGACGTTTAATTTTAATTTTTTTAATATATTACTTGCAAAATTTCGAATTGTTCCCATTGATTTAAGTGTTTCAGCATTCTTGTATTGCCATTTTGCTTCCATATGAAACGTTTTGCTTTTTGCATTTCACCGTGAAATGTCCCATAAAACAATAATATAAAAACCATAAATAAGCAATAGAAAAATTAAAACAATAAAACAAAAACAAAACTAAACATGAAAATCACTTCAGCGAAAATCTAGTCGCTATTTAAAGAACAAAGTACACAACTTTAATGGGAAAAATATTACTGCTACTTAGTATGTGTGTAGACATTATTTTTGTTTTGTTCATTTGTAAATCATTTATTTATTCATTAACAACAACTCTCATACGGACACACACTCACACAAGCATATATTAGGGGCACAAGTACCACCCATCATTATTTATTCACTTCTATCCTCATTCACACACACACACAAACGTTCATAGCTAAGTAGCAGTCATAACGGTATGTTTTTTTTTTCTACTTACTTTTGTTTCAATAGCTCGGGTCTCATGATCCTGAAAATGTAACTTTAGCTTGGATTTACCATCATCACTGGAACCTCTCAGCTGTGAGAATTTATACTGCCATACAGTAGCCGAGTCGGCACCCTCAGCCAATGCGAATCCCGTTTGCCAGTCCAACGTCAGACCGCCACTTTTGCCATGATGTGAGACGGCGAATGTTTTACGCTGCAACGTCACATCAACACAAACAGTTGAAAATAGCCAGGATGAAAGCCAAAAAAAAGAAGAGACAAAGGAAAGAAATGCAAAAAAATTGTAGAAATAAGTTTGTTTTTATTTGTTGTGTTTACAAAACATAAAAATCCCATAAAAAAGTATAACAGATGATTAAAAGATTTTTGTTGTTATGGTTGACGTTAATGTTGTTGCTGTTGCTGCAGTTTGGTTGTTTAGTTGATAACTTCCTTTTGAAAAGTTTCTTTTTATTTTGAAAGCACTGAGGATAAAGCTTATTTCAGAGAGAATGAGAAAAACAGGAAAATATTTTATTTATTAACAGCGTTAAGTCCGGATGTCCATTCATGGTTGTTTCTAATTTTATTCTTTACTTCAATAAAAAAAGTCGTAGATGAAATGGGTGGGTGTGTGAGTAGGCAAAATATATGTACATGCATTAGTTTAAAATTGTATTCATTTGTAAATATGTATGTAAAGTTCGATTTATTGGAGCATGTTTCCATATACAAAATGTCCACACGATTTTAGGCGTTTTTAAGTGGTTTAGCCATTTCGAAGTATTTTGAAGGTCTTAAATTTATTTGCACAAAACTTACTGACGTAGCACAGTGGTTCAGAATCGTTTTTGCTTGTTGAAAATTCTGTATCTTTTGAATGGATAGAGATAGTTTCATAACACAATCTGTTTTCCCAAACATCAATAAGCATCATGAAGAGTCATTGAAGGTCGAAGTTAAAATTTTGAGTTTTTTATATTTTGCATCAAAATATGGGTGTTTTTGAGTTTTTCTTATGTTCCAATATATTAAAAAGCTCAAACGCCAATAAACAAACAATAAAAACAAAAAAAAAAAAAAATTATTTTATTAACAAATTTTTAAATTTTTTTTTCGAAATATTTTAAATTTTGATCAAAAATGAAAAAAATAATACTTCTTGGGTATTTATAAAACTCATATCTTAATATATAAAAGAGCTTAATGATGACTGAGTGAGTGACTGGTATATCGCCCAGACGAAACTGCTGAAGCTAGAAGCTTGAAATTTTAAGTGTGGGTTGTTGTTGGTGTGTAGTGATGAGATAAGGCCGGTTTTTTGGAAATTCGAACTAGAAGGGTACGAAAAGTACTAAAAGGTACTAAATATGGCAACGTTTGTATTAGGCAAACGGGAAGAGCTAGAATTCTGAAATTTTTAACGAGGAACACTGATAGACAGTTAGAAAGATGTACCAAAGGGTTTTTGTAAATTCGAATGACAAGTGCACGAAAAGTACTAAAATACTAATACTAATTTTGGTACAAATTGTATTTGGGTGCCACCGTGGTGCAATGGTATGCACACCCGCCTTGCACGCTAAAGGTTGTGGGTTCGATTCCCAGGCCAGGCAACATCAAATTTTCAACTGTGGCAAAATACCCCTCAGTAATGTGGACGACATTTTTTGAGTATTTCAGCCATGTAAAACTTCTTTACATGTGGTGTCCTTAGGACTCGGCAATAATCAGTAGGTCCCATATCATTGAGCTAATATGAATCGGGGTGCACCCATTGATATGAAAAAAGTCTCCCCTATCCCGTCTGGTATGTTTGTGGAACAATATTATATGTTTATTTTTAACGGATATAGCTAGAATCTTTAAATTAGGTATGAAAATCAAGGTTGAACAACTAACAAGTAGAAAGTCGTTAAGTTCGGCCGGGCCGAACTTTTTATACCCTCCACCATAAAATAGTCTTACTTTAAATGGAATAATTAGGGTCCTTTCACAATTTTAGGTGGAACAACTTTTCGACAATGGATAGAATCCTACTGCCTCCCACTATTGCTTAAATTACACTGTGAACACAAATGTTGGGGCAGAGATAATTCCTTTTGGATATGAAAACCCTTGGTGTGTGTATATTAAAAACACCGAAGGACACCGATGCGCCGTGAGTCAAACTTCCGTTTGTTGTTTTTGTAGAGCACTTAAGCAACAGTAAACAAAGATATAACGCTAATTCCTGAGGGGCCACAGGGTCTCTAACAAAAATTTCATCAGGTGGATCTGTCACCAAGGCCTATCTTCCACAAGAGGAATTTTCCGTGCCCCAGACTTTCACCTCCATTTTGTTGCACAGTGTTATCTAATCTAAAAAATGTGTTCAGCTAGGTGAAAGGTACTACCTACGGGGCTATATCAAAGAGTCAACCTATCTTTAAATTTTTTGGCGGAAAGGTTTTATAGCTGCAGGGAACTTCAAGAGTCAAATTGAGGGTAGTTTTATCAAAATAATGTAGAGCCTCAAAAATGGACCCATGTTGACGAATTTTGGTGAAGAAATTTCATGACCACTGAAAATTCCCGAAAACCGGGAGATACATTTATATGGGGGATATACCAAAACATGGACCTATATTGACGATTATTTTTTAATAGACAAAATTGTAGCTAAAATTCTCAAAATACCGATCATTACAGCTAGTTCGGTTAAAAATTGCAGCTGAAAATCTCAAAATACCGAAAATCGGGAGATACCGTTATATGGGGGCTATACGAAAACATGGACCTATGTTGACGATGTTTCGTGGAGATGTTTCATGACCACTGAGAACCTCAAATGTCAAATTACAGCTACTTCGGTTTAAAATTGTAACTAAAATGCTCAAAATACCGAAAAAAAGCTAGGTGAAAGGTACCACCTACGGGGCTATATCACAGAGTCAACCTATCTTTAAATTTTTTGGCGGAAAAGTTTTATAGCTGCAGGGAACTTCAATAGTCAAATTGAGGGTAGTTTTATCAAAATAATGTAGAGCCTCAAAAATGGACCCATGTTGACGAATTTTAGTGAAGAAATTTCATGACCACTGAAAATTCCCGAAAATCGGGAGGTACAGTTATATGGGGGGATATACCAAAACATGGACCTATATTGACGATTATTTTTGAATAGACAAAATTGTAGCTAAAATTCTCAAAATACCGATCATTACAGCTAGTTCGGTTAAAAATTTCAGATAAAATTCTCAAAATATCGAAAATCGGGAGATACCGTTATATGGGGGCTATACCAAAACATGGACCTCTGTTGACGATGTTTCGTGGAGATGTTTCATGACCACGGAGAACCTCAAATCTCAAATTACAGCTAGTTCGGTTTAAAATTGTAACTAAAATGCTCAAAATACCGAAAATCGGGAGGTACGGTTTTAGGGGGGCCATACCAAAACATGGACCTATGTTGACGATGTTTGCTGGAGATGTTTCATGACCACTGAGAACCTCAAATGTCGGTTACAAATTGTGCCTAAAATTCTCAAAATACCGAAAATCGGGAGGTATCATTATATGGGGGCTATACCAAAACATGGACCTATGTTGACGATGTTTGGTGAAGATATTTCATGACCACTGAGAACCTCAAATGGCAAATTACAGCTAGTTCGGTTAAAAATTATAGCTAAAATTCTCAAAATACCGAAAATCGGGAGGTATCCTTATATGGGGGCTATACCAAAACATGGACCTATGTTGACGATGTTTCGTGGAGATGTTTCATGACCACGGAGAACCTCAAATGTCAAATTGCAGACAGTTCGGTTACAAATTGTGGCTAAAATACTCAAAATACCGAAAATTGGGAGGTATCCTTATATGGGGGCTATACCAAAACATGGACCTATGTTGACGATGTTTGGTGGAGATGTTTCATGACCACTGAGAACCTCAAATGTCAAATTGCAGATAGTTCGGTTTCAAATTGTAGCTAAAATTCTCAAAATACCGAAAATCGGGAGGTACCGTTATATGGAGAGTATACCAAACCATGGACCTATGCCCATTTCCTTTGGGATATAAGTTTGTTGATCACTAGGAACCCTAAGTGCCAAATTATAGCTAATTCGGTCTGCAAATGTAGCGAAAAACGTCAAAATACCTCAAATTCGGAGGTACCGGTATATGGGGGCTATACCAAAGAGTGGACCGATATAGCCCATCTTCGAACTTGACCTGCCTATGGAAAAAAGACCCTGGGGTGCAAAATTTCAGCACTCTATCTCAATTATTGCGGATGCTAGAGTGATTACAACAGACGGACGGACGGACGGACATGGCTAGATCGTCTTAGAATGTTATCCTGATCAAGAATATATATACTTTATAGGGTCGCAAATGATTAGTTCGATGTGTTACAAACGGAATGACAAACTTAATATACCCTCCATACTATGGTGGAGGGTATAAAAAGCGAAAGCTTCTGGAGATGTTAAATATTATACCTACAAATTTCTTTTGTTCAGAGACTCATAATGCAATTTGATTTGGAACATTTCTTCTTTTGACACAACCCCAAAAAAGTGAGGTATTTTAGGAGATTTTGACTCAGTATTGAATAAATTTTAATAAAGAGTCTAAAAGTTTAACAAATAATTTCTACCTATAATATCTAATATTGTAACGTCATTTTCTTATCAAAGTATTTTACTCAGATATCTAGTTTGTTCTAGGACTTACAATGAAATTTTCTGTAGAATATTTCTTCTTTTAGCACCTTTCGTTTGGAACTAAATTTTATGTTACTTTCATGCATCAACTTGAAAAAAGAACAAAACAAATTTATTCAAAAAATATTTGGGTGTTTTGTTGGAAAACTTGATGTATATATTTTCTTGATATATATTGCAAATACATATTTCATTTATTCGGCGACTTACATTGAAATTTGATGGAGATTATTTTTGTCTTTGACGCCTTCTATCTAGAATGAAGTTTTGTGGGACAAAACTTAATAAACTCAGATAAAGTACAACATTAACCCTAAAACGTGATTTTACTTTTGGCAGAATCCTGACGTTTAGGTACGATTTAGAGTTTTGGTGTATTCGGGGACCTATAGTAAAATTTTATGACAAATAATTTTGTGGAATATTTTGATCTGATACGATCACATTTTAAAGGAGTTTTTAAACGTTTTTGAAAAAAGGGACCAAAAAGACCCCTTTAGTGACTCGCATGGGGGTTAATAATATAATAATAATAATCATAAAAAGATACACCGCATTGTTGTCAGCAATATTGCCAAAGACACTTTATACCTAAAATGCAAGGATTCCAAGGATTCTGATGTAGAATATTTCAAAACCTGTAGAAATGGGCGGAAATTGCCACGCCTATTTAGGTTACTTCCCGATGTAAACTTTCAAAACGCCGATACACGTGTCTTCTTTTTTTCGCTCCTCTTTTATAATCTGTGCGGGGTTTCTTGTAATTTTAAAAAAGTTCGATTTTGTTGTACAGTGTAATTATAATTTTTAATGAATTTAAATCGGTTTAAGAATAGAAAAAATCGAGTTATAAACGAAATAATCAAATTTTAAATTATTACTCAAATATTTCGAAAATTTAAACTTAACAGAAATATGATCACAAATGTGTATCTGACTTTAAATATTTTATGCCCAAATTTGTAGCTGTTTCGGCAACAGATTTCAGAATATTTATGTGTATCGATGTAGCTTTCTATGCAACCATCTTAAATGAAAATATATATACTGAAGTAAATTTGTATATATCTATGTATATGTATGTATGCATTGTTAAGATACACGACTTTTCTTAACATTTCTTATGAATTTTAGCTGATTACAGTTTCGTGACAAGAGTTGAAGCACGAACTCGTTATTGATTCACATTCAAGATAAAGCCAATTTCTATCGCTCTAACCCAAGTATCACAAGACTAAAGGGAAAACAATGCGAGACGACTTGTTACATGCAGATATTTCTAAAGCACCACAGAGAGGGATAAGCGAGAAAAACAAAAGAAAATTCAAATGAAATTAGTTGGCCACCATGTTGACGACTAGAAAACAACTATGAAAAAAAAACAATATAAAACGTAACGATTTTGTGGTTCATTGAACTTTCTTTCTTTTTGGCATTTTGGTGCACATTTTTCGCGACTTATTGTATGCCTATGTGGTGCTTGTATGTATGTGTTTGAAGCTTTTCTGCCGATTTTCTAATGTCAGGAAATGAAAAATAACAAAAACTCAGTTGTACGACATGCATCAAAAATAGCGGCAATTTTCCTCTGTACTTTGGCAATTTCTTAATGCCTGCATTTCCGCTTGGAACAATTTGAATGTGTGTAAAGTGTCGTTAACGTAATGCACATGAGCTCGCACATGAAGAAACGTATATACGAACATGTGTATTTTAACGATCTAACTTAGTGTGAAATTGTTTGTGGCAAAATTTTTGACTTTCTCGAAAGACAGTTAGTTCACTTTTGTCGGTAAATTAGATTTGCGTGTAGTTGAAACTTTAGTTTGCATGCTTACATGCGGGAAATAGCCCTAGGAAGTAGGGAATTCGAAATGAATGTGAGATTGGGACCTGTGGTTTATGTTCGTTGGAAATTAAGATTTTAATTAAATTCAAACATAAATGTGTTGTATGTATATACAAATGTTACAGTTCCAAAAATAAGATATCATATCAGTAAACACAGATATGGGGTTATTTCTTCATGCATTATCGGGTCACAAGCAAAAATTTCAGCACGCCATGAAAGTTTGGCCTAAGACTAATTTTTCCTTTTGGATTTTTATATAATCTGCAAAGGCTTTTCAATAAATTTAAATCCCTTTATTGTTTCACAGTAAAATCTGCCTTCCCAACTTGATAACAAATCATTGCTTAAATTTGTTTTGTATCCTCTGTCTTGAATATCAAAATATTTCTCTTTATTTACACGCATTTAAATTTTAATGTATTCTCTTCAAAAGATTTGCGCGTATCGTTAAGAAAATCTTTTCTTGACTTACATATTTTTAAGAAGTTTGATTGAAAAGTTTTCATTTTTCTTTTTATTTAGTGCTGCGGCATATTTTCACAGAGCAATGTCTGTTGATTTCAACATTATAGTATATTCTTTAATATTTATGTGTCATCATCTTGTGTGTTTATACAGATAGACGACAAACAGCTATGTACCTCCAGTAAGCTTTCCAGGCACAAGGATGGATAAGAAAGTAGAAGGAAGAAAAAAAAGAAGCCCTGAGCCTCCATGAAAGGACTGTTCATCAGCAATACAAACGATGTTATTCTGTTGGATAATAAAGGAATTATGTGGATCATTAGACGGTAATGGTTGCGGGGCAAACAAGAAAAGAATATACAATATTTATTGATAAGTGGGTGGAGGGCGTTAAGGCAGAGAGGCTAGACGGTAATATAAAGACCTTGTTTTGATAACACTTTAAACGCATTTATGATTTTTGCAATTAATATTTTATATTTTAAAGTTTATATTTGATATTTTATATTTTATAATTTTTATTTTTATACCCTCCACCATAGTATGGAGGGTATATTAAGTTTGTCATTCCGTTTGTAACACATCGAACCAATCATTTGCGACCCTATAAAGTATATATATTCTTGATCAGGATAAAATTTTAAGACGATCTAGCCATGTCCGTCTGTCCGTCCGTCTGTTGTAATCACTCTAACGTCCGCAATAATTGAGATAGAGTGCTGAAATTTTACACGCGAGGGTCTTTTTTCCATAGGAAGATCAAGTTCGAAGATGGGCTATATCGGTCCACTCTTTGGTATAGCCCCCATATAACGGTACCTCCGGATTTGAGGTATTTTGACGTTCTTCGCCACATTTGCAGACCGAATTAGCTATAATTTGGCACTTAGGGTTCCTAGTGATCAGCAAACTTATATCCCAAAGGATATGGGCAAAGGTCCATGTTTTGGTATAGACCCCATATAACGGTATCTCCCGATTTTCGGTATTTTGAGAATTTTAGCCACAATTTTTAACCGAACTATCTGCAATTTGACATTTGAGGTTCTCAGTGGTCATGAAATATCTCTACGAAACATCGTCAACATAGGTCCATGTTTTGGTATAGCCCCCATATAACGGTATCTCCCGATTTTCGGTATTTTGAGAATTTTAGCCACAATTTGTAACCGAACTATCTGCAAGTTGACTTTTGTGGTTCTCAGTGGTCGTGAAACATCTCCACTAAACATCGTCAACATAGGTCCATGTTTTGGTATAGCCCCCATATATCGGTACCTCCCGATTTTCGGTATTTTGAGAATTTTTTTAGTCGAACTAGCTGTAATTTGCCATTTGAGGTTCTCAGTGGTCATGAAATATCTCCACCAAACATCGCCAACATAGGTCCATTTTTTGGTATAGCCCCCATATAACGGTACCTCCCGACTTTCTGTATTTTGAGAATTTTAGCTATAGTTTTTAACCGAAATAGCTGTAATTTGACATTTGAAGTTCTCAGTTATCATAAAACATGTCCAACGAAACATCGTCAACATAGGTCCATGTTTTGGTATATCCCCCCATATAACTGTACCTCCCGATTTTCGGGAATTTTTTAGTGGTCACGAAATTTCTTCACTAAAATTCGTCAACATGGGTCCATTTTTGAGGGTCTACATTGTTTTGATGAAACTACTCTCAATTTGACTCTTAAAGTTCCCTGCAGCTATAAAACTTTGCGGCCAAAAAATTTAAAGATAGGTTGACTCTTTGATATAGCCCCGTAGGTGGTACCTTTCACCTAGCTGAACACATTTTTTTAGATTAGATTAGATAACACTGTGCAACAAAATGGAGGTGAAAGTCTGGGGCACGGAAAATTCCTCTTGGGGAAGAAATGCCTTGGTGAGTATATTATGAACCCCGAAAGA
This sequence comes from Musca autumnalis, assembly GCF_047663935.1. Taxonomy (NCBI): domain Eukaryota; kingdom Metazoa; phylum Arthropoda; class Insecta; order Diptera; family Muscidae; genus Musca; species Musca autumnalis. The sequence continues at coordinate 39,680,236 of NW_027412088.1, read as the reverse complement.
CAGATCCGCCGTGAGTCGAACTTCTGCGTTATGGCGTGATGAAATTTTTGTTAGAGACCCTGTGGGCCATTAGGAATTAGCGTTATATCTTTGTTCACTGTTGCTTAAGTGCTCTACAAAAAAAAAACAACAAACAAAGATATAATGCTAATTCATGATGGCTTACAGGGTCTCTTGCAAAAACTTCATCACGCCATAACGCGGAAGTACGACTCACAGCGCATATGTCCTTCGGGGTTTTTAATATACACACACACCAAAGGCTTTCATCTCCAAAAGGAATTATCTCTGCCCCAACATTTGTGTTCACAGTGTAATTTAAGCAATAGAGGGAGGCAGTAGGAGTCTATCCATTGTCGAAAAGTTGTTCCACCTAAAATTGTGAAAGGACCCTAATTATTCCATTTTAATTAAGACTATTTTATGGTGGAGGGTATAAAAAGTTCGGCCCGGCCGAACTTAACGACTTTTTACTTGTTATATTTTATTTTTATATTTTGTATTTTATATATTTTTTATATTTTAGGTTTTGTATTTTATATTTTATTTTTTGTATTTTGTATTTTATATTTTACATTTTATATTATATATTTTATATTTCATATTTAAATTTTATATGTTATGTTTTTTATTTTATAATTTGTATTTTACATTTTATATTTTATTTTTATATTTTACAGTTTACACATATCTGTGTTATGTCAACCAGAAAAGAAGGTTGGTAAGAGTGAAAGTATTTATCGCCTTCACAAGTCTTGATAAGCTTCTTAAACTTTCTATCAGCTGTTCATCTACTTAAGTGCCGGCTTGATTGTAACAATGTCCTTAGAAAAAACCCTATTAATATCACCCGCCCTTGACTAATACATTTAAAAAGATATCAACAAACAAAAAGCTGCTTGGGTCTATATAAATTGTTAACTTCATCCTCAACTTTTATCAATCAAATCTATTTGCATCCTTATTAAATAAACATTAGTATTTTATGTAGTTATAAATGGCTCATTTCCAAAAGTTCCCTAATACATGCGACAGACACACAATTAACAAATATATTCATTAAAAGTTCTCTTCAACTCACCTTTCCAACCGCACAAAATTTTCACTGCCTATGATGAAGGTCAAAATAAATGTTCAACTTTCTAACAGAAACAATCAAAGGAAGAAAACACAAAAAACCATGTCATGACATTGATACGCCAGTCAGTCAAGTGAATTTGCTATTCAGACATTTTTGTTTTTCTTTCGATACTCCTACTATTGTTTATCTATTATTCATTTACTATCTGTGCCCATAACAAGAAATTACCATTAATTTGCTTGACTAGGTCTTTTTTCCTCCCTTGTTTGCGTTTGGTTGGTCTAGATAGGTTTCTCGTTTTTTGTGGAACATTTTCTAGTGCGGTCAATTCCTTTTCGGTTTAATGTGATTGAAATTGTGTCGTTATCGTTGCATGTCTGTTGGTTTAAAAGCTTTAAACAGTTTTGTGTATTTCAAAATCGATTTTAGTTCGTTAGTTTTGTTGTTAGTAAGGACCCTGACATGGAAAATTCAACAGTTTACCAAATAATTAACCCATTAACGGAGATTGTTAACAATTTTGATAAATTAAAAAAAAATAAAGACAATTATGTGGATATGTGGACACCGGTCATATATAGGTGAAATTAGTTTTTCCTCGAAAAGTTTTTGAAAATTAAACAATAATTATCAACATTTTTAAAATATAGTATGTGTTTATTTCAACTAAAGTCTATATTTACTTGCTTCAAATATTTGAAGAACAACAACATTTTTAAGAGTTGGTCATAAAATGGAATACTACGGGCAGAAGCGGAGAAGACGTTAGTTTCGGATGTAGCCACACATTCTCGTCAGTAGTGCGATTCTGTAACGATAATTTTCGATCACTGGAAATGTTTATTTGCTTATAATTTCGATAATTAACGAAATAAATTTGTCGCTAAATCCTACCGATACCGCAAATGGATTCAACTTTTATTTCAAATTTTCATTCATAATTTTGCGTTTAAATTTTTCCGATTTCTGTCGGTAACGCGTAGCGCAATGTAGCGGAAATATACATGAGCCAGAATGAAGTCCCAAAATGCTACCAAAGAGTGAAACATTAAACTGATGGCTTTGGTATAGGCACATCCTTCTTTAGAGACCAGCAAGGTAATTTGGAAACTGTTACAGATAATGTGCTCGTGATATGGAAAGAACATTTTTCCCAAACTGTTGGTATCCAATACTAACGAAGGCGACGAAAATACTACACATACCTCCCGCCCAAGATAAGATAAAGAAAGAAAGCAAGTAAGCGGCTGGAGAATAATAAGGCAGCCGGAGCCGATGGCCTACAAGCGGAACTGTTTAGCTAGTTAGCACCATTTGGCAGGAAGGACGTGTACCCGACGATTGGAACGTGAGCATCCTATGTCCAGTCCACAAAAGGGAGATAATACTGTGTGCTCCAATTACAGGGGCATAAGTCTGCTCCCTATGGTATATAAGATATTATCTGACATATTGTGTGAGCGACTGAAGCCTATAACTAATGAAATAATAGGACCCTATAAGTACGGTTTTATACCGGGAAAATCCACCATTGACCAGATATTTAACTTGAGACAAATCCTGGAAAATACCCAAGAAATGCAGATTGACACTTACCATCTCTTTGTCGATTATAGAGCATCCTGCGACAGACCTATACATTCGATGGTATTCCAAACTATATTATATTTTGGTATTCCCGCAATTTTATTCGGCTTTCTAAGATGATGTTAACTGATACTCGGTCCTCAGTTAAAATAGTAAAGAACCTCTCCGAAGAGTTTATTACCAAAAAAGAGGTTTCAGACAAGGAGACGGCATGTCGTGTGGTCTATTCGACATCCAGTTGGAAAAGGTTATACGAAATGCGAAGGTAAAAATAACTGGAACAACCAGCGATATGTTACTTGCTTATGCCGATGACGTTGATATCTTGAGTCGATGTGGCAGCAAACGGCGATAAAGCTATGTTGATGGTATCGACGCGTAATACGTCCACAGATTTCGCACCTACTGTGAATGTTGGTGCCTACAATTTTGAGGTAGTAAAAGACTTCGTCTACCTTGGCACCGCCATAAACCCTACAAACAACATCAGTTTTGAAATACGAAGAAGAATAGTGTTGGCCAACAGATGCTACTATGGGCTAAGTAAGCAGTTTAAGAATAAAGCCATATCTCGTCAAACAAAAATTACGCTTTTCAAAACACTGATAATGCCCGTGTTAATTGATGGTTCCGAAGCATGGTAACTTACGCAAGCACATAAGCGTATGCTTGGTGTGTTCGAGAGGAAAATTCTTCGAAAGACCTATGGGCCAATCGGGGTTGACGGTGAATACCGACGCCGTATAAGCAACGAGCTGTATCAACCATACAACGACATCAGTATAGTCGAACGAATCTGGATACAACGATTGCGCTGGCTAGGCCATGTCATAAGAATGAGTGATGATGATCCCACGAAAAAGGCGTATAAATACGGGCCGTATGGCGGCTCACGCAGAGCTAGATGGCCAAGGCTTCGTTGGAGCGAACAAGTGAAACGCGACATCAACAGCAAACAGGAAGGATTGGAGAACTTTTGTTAGTTCGACTTATGGAACAAATGTTCTGTATATGAACATTGAAAAGTAACATTTCAGAGGATCGTAGCCGTTCGGAGGATTTCATAGGTAATGATCGGAAAGCTCTAAAATTCCTTGGGACTACCAACTGCCGAATCCCCCTTTTCCCTTAATTTGTACTCCGTCATTAGTCGAACATCAATATCAAAAAGAGCCGCCCATAGCCATTTCATGCTCTTAAAGACAATAAGGGCTCCGCAGGTTTTATGCAAGAGAAATAAAAAAGAGATTAAATCGCATAGACACAAAACATAGAGTGCCTTTTTCGTAAGACTAGGACACCAACAGAGACGGTGATCGATCCTTTTTTCAACTTCGGCCCATCGGTGAAAATTTTGAAACTGTTCGGAAGTGGTGTCAGCATAGGTTAATGCCATGGTATAGCTAGCCCTCATATAATTAACGGTACCTCCTGATTCTAGGTATTTTGAGGATTTTATCTACAGTTTTTGATCGAACTACCAGTTATTTGACATTTGAGGTTCCCAGTCACAAACTTATCCATCAAAATTCGTCGACATAGATCCATGTTTTTGGTATATGGGAGGTATAAAGGTACCTCCTGATTTTCGGTATTTGGTGGGCTTAAGCGACATTTTTTGACAAAACTCTGCGGTCACGCACCAAAAATGGTCAACAAAGGCAAATGTTTTGGTATAGATCGCATATAACGGTGCCTGCCGATTTTCGGGGTTTTGAGGATTTTATCTACAGTATTTAACCGAACTACCTGTTATTTGACATTTGATTTTCGGTGTTTTAAGGATTATAGGTACGGTTTTTGACCGAACTACATGTTGTTTGAAATTTGGGGTTCCCAGTGGTCACAAAATGTTTCCATCAAAAACTTTCGACATACGTCCATGTTTTGGTATAGCCTCCCATATAACGGTACCGCCCGAATTTAGTAATTTTGAGGACTTCAGCTACATTTTTTGACCGAAATACCAGTAGTTTGGCATTGGAGGCTCACAAAATTTCTCCAACAAATTGTCTGCATAGGTCCATGTTTGGGAATAGACCACATATTAACATACCTCCCGATTTTTGGTGTTTTGATAATTGCACGAAATCTGTTTCAGACAATTTGGAGTTGATTTAGCCATGTCTGTCTGTCTGGCTGGAGCGCACGATAATTCTCGAATGGATCAACCGATTCGGTTCAAAATTCAGCTTTCGTCATATTTCGTCAAACTTAGTTTATCTACGAAGACGGGTCATATCGGTCCATTCCGTCAGGTACCTCCCCCACAAAACTTCGAAAATGTTCGGCAAAATTTTGCGCAAGATAATTCTTGAAGTGTGTAACCGATTTGTCCATACTTTGCACATAGGGAAACTTCTACCAGACATAGATGAGGCTTCGGAAAAGTGCAGTTTAAGGCCTACTCTCGAATCGCCTTGATTTTTTTTTGCAACAGCTTACACTCTCTGCCCCCATTACGACGGCACAAGTTTTTTTAGGAGCAAGCTCATACTTCCTGAGAAAATGGTCCAAAAGTTTTTAAATCCTCCTATGGCACCATATGTAAGTCCAAAATTTGGCCTTCGTAATATTTTATAACTGCCCGCATTACGACGGCACAAGTTTTTTTCAGGGCCCGAAAGGTGTAAAAAAAACTCATATGGTCGCTGTAGCTCCCGATAACTCTCGAACGGATCAAATTTGACCTTCGTAATATTTAGTCCAATTGTATTTTAACTTCGAAAACGGTCCATATTGCTTAAGGCACATTCTGCACCTCCCCATTTCGAAGATCCTATGGAAAATTATACCGATGTTACTCCTTGTGGTTCTGTTTTTCCTTGGCACCATTTCCGTAAAGTGTAATATTTTGTAAAAAATTATATGGAGGTCTAGATTCTTATGACGTCCACTACATAACATTTTTCAACAAGAAAATTCAGAAAGTGAACAACAAATCTACCGAAAAGCCGAAATATCAGAATATTAAAATTCTAGTTTCAGTGAATCACCCAAATCTGTTAGTATCGAAGATCCTCTAAAGATCATCTTTAAATATATGCCCATATATAATTGCAACAGTTTATAAGTCTTCAATAAATAAAATGCACCAGAGATAATGAATAAGCCACTTGTCTCCAGAAGCCACTTAAGCATATATAAGTGTTTTTGGGTCTTATGCTTTTTAATACAAGTGTTTTCTTGCACTTAAGTATTTTTCCACCAACACAAAAACACTTACGACGCATCAAGACCGTTGATTGTGCATAAAGAGTAAAAAAGCGTATATTGTATTTTCACTTGTAAACTCGCAAGTGATATATAATCGTAGATAGTTTGCCAAGTGGCTCAACATGTGGAAGCACAAACATTTTCCTTACAAGCAATGAGCAACAAACTTAAACAGAAAATATTATTGAGTACAAAAAACTACTTTATAGAGCATAACCAAGTGTCTAAAAATATACATTTTATGATAACATATGTTTCGAGTGGCTAGCGACACTTACACTTGTTTTCTGGCAAGGCACGTAAAAGATCGTCAACTTCTTCTAGAATTCTACTATGTGCCTTTAAAAATATCGTTACAATTCTTTAATGCTCAGAGTTAAAAAAATCTTCAAAAAATCATTTTACATCAGATGGGGAAAAATAAATAAATGTATTCATGTTTATTCAAAGCTGTATGTGTATATATTTGTCCAAGATATATACATATGTGTGGACATGTAAAACCAAACACTTTATAAATTCAGCCACAAATGCATTTCTGTTATTTTTCATCCGTGTCCACAACGGTGGTTCTGTATTGTGTTGTGATTTGATGTTGATAACATTCAAACCAAATGGTGACAACAGCATTGTTAATAGTTTCAATATTTTACCACCTCCATCAAACAACAGCAACAACAACCACACCATCAGTTACAGGCATGAATGTGGGTGGGTGAAATAGCTTGGTTACTACATGTAATGCATATACATACATTGTTCATGGCTATGGTGTTGGTGATAGTATTGAGGTATATTTGTATTGTCCCGATTTTTTACTTTTTGGACAGACTTCATCACCAACAACCATTCGCCGGCATTCGTTAAACTTACCCCCAATTTAATGACACTCGTTACTATGGCTGCATTCCAACTGTTCTCGATACGCAGTAGCTCTTGTCGTGTCTCGACACTTAGATAGCGAGGCTCATGTCCGGCACTTTGCAGGAGAAAACAGTGTTGGCGACTGTCCACCGTTTCAGATTCCTTGACAACACGAAACATGGTCTGATAGACTTTATAAACGACTAAGGCCTTTGTTAAACCGGCAACGTTAAGCTGTAACGATAACGACAAAAGAAATAATTTTTAACGACATTTCAATTAGTGTAATGTGTCTGGGCAACGTTTTTTTTGTGGACAATGGATTTAATGATGTTCAAATAAAAACTAATAAAAATTTAAATGCTGAAAATTTATTGGCAACTAATTTATTATTTATTTCGATCGTTTTGAAAAACATTACTCTCTGTAACATAAAGTAATGATGAAGTTTAAGCCATTGGGGTAATACTTCAGACTTAAAAACAATCAAATGAGATTGAAACTTCAATCAAAACAAACAAATTTATTATTTATTTCATATTTATACTTATAACTAAATATAAAAGGACCTACCCCCATTATTGTGAGTCTTCTTTTGCTATAGTTTGGATTTTCCGAACATATTTATAGCGTTCCGGTCAACGTAAATTTAAAAGTGATAATTAAATTTTAATTTGGCATTAACTTTTAATGTGATAATTGGCTATATCGGTCCACGTTTTGGTATAGCCCAAATATAACGGTACCGCCAGAGTTAATGTTTTCGGACATTGTTAGTCACATTTTCAAACCGAATTAGCTATAATTTGACATTTACGGTTCCTAGTGATCAACAAACATATAATACAATAATTATGGGCATAGGTCAATTTTTGGTATTTACCCTATATTAGGGTACTTCCCCATTTTCGGCATTTTGAGGATTTTAGTTACCATTTTAACCGAACTAGCTGTGATCTCACATTAGAAGTTCTAAGTTGCCACGAAACTTCTTCAACAAAAATCGTCAACGTAGGTCCACGCTTTGGTATAGCCTCCATATAACGGTACCACCCGATTTCAGGTATTTTGACGTTTCTAGTCAAATTTTCAAACCGCATTAGGTACAATTTGACATTAAGGGTTCCTAGTAATTGACAAACTTATATTCCAAAAGTTATGGGCATATGTTTATGTTTTGGTATGGCCCCCATATAACGGTACCTCCCGATTTTCAGTATTTTAGCTACAATTTTTAACGGAACTAGCTGTAATATGGCACTTGAGGTTCTCAGTGGTCACAAAACTTCTGCACCAAAAATGTCAACATAGGTCAATGTTGTGGTATAACGGTACCTCCCGATTTTCGGTATTTTGAGGATTTTACCTAAAATTTTTAACCGAACTAGGTGTAATTTGACACTTGAGGTTCTCAGTAGTCACGAAATTTATCCGCCAAAAATGGTCAATATAGGTCCATGTTTTTGTATAGCCCCCATGTAACGGTACCTCCTGAGTTTCTGTATTTTGAGGATTTTTGCTTAAATTTTTAACCGAACTAGCTGTTATTTGACATTTGAGGTTCTCTGTGGTCACGAACCCTCTCCACAAAAAATTGAACTAGCTGTAATTTGACATTTGAATTTTCAGTGATCAAAACAGGTCCTTGTTTTGGTATAGGTCTCATATAACGGTACCTCCCAATTTTCGGTGTTTTGAGTGTTTGACGAAACTGCCAGTGATTTGATTTTTGTGGTTTCATGCAGTTATATAATTTTCCGCCAAAAATTGTGAAGATAGGTAGACATTTTGATATAGCCCCATAGGTGGTACCTTTCACCTGACACGGTGCGACTTAACTAATTTTAAATGGAAGGTGCTTACACCTGGGAAGTTTCTGCAGATTCTGAAACTACAATGCTCATAGATGAGAAATATCAAGAAACAAAAAAATCGCCGGAGGGATTTTCGACTAAATCGCGATTTAAGTTCACATTCTAGGGGTTCTTTAGGTTTTCACGATTTTGCTTGGAAACCGCGAGTCGTATGTAAATGGGTCTAAGAAAAATGTTGTAGCTGTAAAAATTCTCCACAAGATTGACCTTAATGATATTTTCGTAGGTTTTGCCGTTTTTGAGATATAGAAGTTCAAATTGAGACAATGCACTGACTGTATCGCCTCCTTATAAAAAAATGTTATTACTGCAATTTCCCAAATTAAACTTATATATCTTTAAAATGGTACAACCTAGAAAAAAAAAAATAAATCATCCCCACCAAAAGTGCAGTTTAAGGTCTGTTAGAAGATCCTTTGCAAAGGTATACAGATGCTGTTCGTTGTAGTCATGTTTAAAGCGATGTTATGTTCTCCGTGTACAAGCCCGTGCTTATTGGTCCAAAAGTTATACGATGACCCACTGAAATGAATAGTAATAAGATCCACGTCCATAATGGACTATGTCCGTCCATACCTTTAAGTACCCCCTCTGTAACACTTTTGAACTTTAATCCTAATCCACATTTTCGTCAGCAAGTTCAAATATCCAAAAAATGCCAAAAAATACTGAAAAGACCTTAAATATATACGATCTGACCGTAGATGAAAGTTACAATTTACATAGGCTGAGGGTATATCTCTGTCGGAAAACCGACTGATACTTTTATACTTGTCTTTTTTTTAATGTTTATTTATTAATGGCATATAATATATTTAACTACAAATAAACAAATAGTAATCTAAATTCTTATTACACACAGGTCCTTAGTCGAACATCTCAAGTGTATTACTTTGTAAATAGGTGAACTCTTTTCAAGAATTGATAAACATTTATACAGTAGTATGTATTACAAAAATAATCAATTACAATGAAAAATAGGAAAAAAACATTGCTTAATTATGAATTCTTTTATACTTGTTTAGATTAGATAATTTAGGCATTTGGGGTATCCATTATCGAACAAATGTTCCACCTTATAAATTGTGAAAGGAAACCAAATATTCCATTTTAATTAGGACTTTTTTATGGTGGAGTGTATAAAATGTTCGGCCCGGCCAAACTTAACGTTTTTATACTCTCCATCATAGTATGGAGGGTATATTAAGTCTGTCATTCCGTTTGTAACACATCGAACTAATCATTTGCGACCCTATAAAGTATATATATTCTTGCTCAGGATAAAATTCTAAGACGATCTAGCCATGTCCGTCTGTTGTAATCACTCTAGCGTCCGCAATAATTGAGATAGAGTGCTGAAATTTTGCACCCGAGGGCAGGTCAAGTTCGAAGATGGGCTATATCGGTCCACTCTTTGGTATAGCCCCCATATAACGGTACCTCCGGATTTGAGGTATTTTGATGTTGTTCGCTACATTTGCAGACCGAATTAGCTATAATTTGGCACTTAGGGTTCCTAGTGATCAACAAACTTATATCCCAAAGGATATGGGCATAGGTCCATGTTTTGGTATAGTCCACATATAATGGTACCTCCCGATTTTCGGTATTTTGAGAATTTTAGCAACAATTTTTAACCGAACTATCTGCAATTTGACATTTGAGGTTCTCAGTGGTCATGAAACTTCTCCACGAAACATCGTCAACATAGGTCCATGTTTTCGTATAGCCCCCATATATCGGTACCTCCCGTTTTTCGGTATTTTGAGAATGTTAGCTACAATTTTTAACCGAACTAGCTGTAATTTGCCATTTGAGGTTCTCAGTGGTCACGAAACATCTCCACCAAACATCGTCAACATAGGTCCTTGTTTTGGTATGGCCCCCTTATAACCGTACCTCCCGATTTTCGATATGTTGAGCATTTTAGTTACAATTTTTAACCGAACTAGCTGTAATTTGACATATGAGGTTCTCAGCGGTCATGAAACATCTCCACAAAACATCGTCAACATAGGTCCATGTTTTGGTATAGCCCCCATATATCGGTACCTCCCGATTTTCGGTATTTTGAGAATTTTAGTTACAATTTTTAGCCGAACTAGCTGTAACCGAACTAGGGTGCCAACGTGGTGCAATGGTATGCATACCCGCCTTGCACGCTGAAGGTCGTGGGTTCGATTCCCCGGCGTGTCAAACATCAAAATTTTCAACGTTGGCAAAATACCCCTCAGTAATGTTGGCGACATTTCCTGAGTATTTCAGCCATGTAAAATTTCTCTACAAGTGGTGTCTTAGGATACGCCGTTCGGACTCGGCTAATATGAATCGGGGTGCACTCAATGATATGAGAGAGGCCTCCCTTGTCCCGTATGGGATGTTTGTGGAACAATTATTATATATAGCTGTATTTTTCCATTTGAGGTTCTCAGTGGTCATGAAACATCTCCACCAAACATCGTCAATATAGGTCCATGTCTATGTATTGGTATAGCCCCCATATAACGGTATCTCCCGATTTTCGGTATTTTGAGAATTTTAGCTGCTGTCTATTCAAAAATAATCGTCAATATAGGTCCATGTTTTGGTATATCCCCCCATATAACTGTACCTCCCGATTTTCGGGAATTTTCAGTGGTCACCAAATTGCTTCACTAAAATTCGTCAACATGGGTCCATTTTTGAGGGTCTACATTGTTTTGATGAAACTACCCTCAATTTGACTCTTGAAGTTCCCTGCAGCTATAAAACTTTTCCGCCAAAAAATTTAAAGATAGGTTGACTATTTGATATAGCCCCGTAGGTGGTACCTTTCACCTAGCTGAACACATTTTTTTAGATTAAATTAGATGACACTGTGCAACAAAATGGAGGTGAAAGTCAGGGGCAAGGAAAATTCCTCTTGGGGAAGAGTATATTATGAACCCCGAAGGACAGATCCGCCGTGAGTCGAACTTCCGCGTTATGGCGTGATGAAATTTTTGTTAGAGACCCTGTGGGCCATCAGGAATTAACTTTATATCTTTGTTCACTGTTGCTTAAGTGCTCTACAAAAACAACAAACAAAGATATAATGCTAATTCATGATGGCTTACAGTGTCTCTTGCAAAAACATCATCACGCCATAACGCGGAAGTTTGACTCACCGCGCATCTGTCCTTGGGGTTTTTAATATACACACACCAAGGGCTTTCATCTCCAAAAGGAATTATCTCTGCCCCAACATTTGTGTTCACAGTGTAATTTAAGCAATAGTGGGAGGCAGTAGGAGTCTATTTATTGTCGAAAAGTTTTTCCACCTAAAATTGTAAAAGGACCTAATTATTCCATTTTAATTAAGACTATTTTATGGTGGAGGGTATAAAAAGTTCGGCCCGGCCGAACTTACCGACTTTTTATTTGTTATGATGTCAAAAAGAAGGGACAGGTAATTTATGGTTTTGGTGTGCGAGGAATAATATTTCTACCTAATTCTGACTTTCTAACTTATCAAAACCAAAATTCCGATAATTCTACCTGTAAACAAATTTTAAAAATATAGCAGACCCAAAGAACGGATGTTGCCTTCACAGCTAGGTACCAGTCCTTGGTTACCTCAACGGCAATTCATAATTAGGAAAAACACAAAAAAGCAAAAAGTAATTCTTATTGTGGTGTTGTAGCACTTCTTTTTGTAAGATGATGTTGATACTGAAAACAATTTACTTGAAACTGTTCTTCGATGCTTTCTTGACATTGCTAAAATTTGAAAATGAACGACCTGTTCTCACAATACAAATGATACGATTTTTATACCCTACACCACTATGTGGTAAGGGGTATTATGTCTTTGTGCATTTGTATGTAACATACAAAAGGAAACGAAATAGACCCATAGTTCCTTTTGGGGATATACATATAATCTTTTTCTGAGTCGATTTATGCATGTCCGTCCGTCTGTCTGTCTGTCCGTCTGTCCATGTATTTTTGTTCGCAACGTACAGGTCGAATTTTTTTCCGATTCAGCTGAAAATTGGGGACTACAACTTTTTTAGCCGTAGGAAGAACGCTATTGCTTTTGGTGAAAATCGGTTCAGATTTGGATATAGCTCCCATATATATTTTCGCCCGATTTCACGTATTTGCTGCACCAAACACGCTATATACGTCCAATTTTGATGAAACTTTGAGTGTGTGACTGAATTCAGTCTACAAATAAGTGTGCCAAATTATATAGAAATCGGTTCAGATTTGGATATAGCTCCCATATATATTTACGGCCGATTTCACGTATTTTCTGTACCAAACACGCTATATATTTCCGATTTCGATGAAATTTGGAATGTGTGACTGAATTCAGTCTAGAAATAAGTGTGCAAATTTATATAGAAATCGGTTCAGATTTGGATATAGCACCCATATATATTTACGGCCGATTTCGCGTATTTGCTGCTCCAAACAAGCTATATAAGTCCAATTTCAATGATATTTGGAATATGTAACTGAATTCGGTCTGGAAATAAATGTGCCAAATTATATCAAAATCGGTTAAGATCTGGATATAGCTCCGATTTATATTTTACATATTCACAGTGGTGTAGGGTATCATATAGTCGGCCCGCCCGATTTTGATCCTTTCCTTACTGGTTAATAATAAAAAACTCCTCCATAAACTACAGCCCTATAGCAATCCTTTTGAAAAATGTCAAGATTTTTGATATTCGACGAAGGCGTTTTGTTTAGGCATTCCTAACTTCTTGCATAAGTATTTACGATATTTAAATAATGACATTTATAGTCCTAATTAATTGAAGATACATATTCATTTATATTTACTTGTACATATTTCATTTGTATATATTCCACAAAAATTAAAGTTAATATTTTTAATACCTTATTAACCAAACAAATGTAAGTGTACCCTACCAACACTTTCTTTCTAAAGGTACATTATGATGTACTCTACGTGGTATTTTAATGTACGCGCTGATGTACGCAACCTTTTCGGTTGGGTACGTGGTTGTTACATTACGATGGAGGTTGCGTACCAAACATGTGTGTTTGACGAACTTTTCGAATCTCGTTGGGTACACGTACACAAACACAAAAATGGATTTTTAATGTTTGTGTACGTGTACATAAACTTTATAATTTTTTTAGTGTTTGTGTACATGTACGGTACCTTATGATAAGGTACTGTTTGTTTCCGAACAAATGTTCAAGATTTGTATATAAGTAAGTGCAGGTTAGGGTCTGTTCGAAGATCCTTTGGAAATGTATACCGATGCTGTTTGTTGTGGTCCTGTTAGGAGCGATATTATGTTTTCCGTGGACAAGTCAATGATTCCTGGCATGCTGTCCAAAATTTATACGATGACCCTCTTAAAAAACTAGTGGGTGCTATATCCATCGAAAAGATATTACACCCAAAGTAAGGTCCACCTCCGTAACTGTCCATTAAGGGCCACAAAATTCAGAAAAGACCCTAAACACATTCGATCTGTCGTTAGATGGAAGTTTCAATGCACATAGGCTGAAGGTATATCTCTGTCGGCAAAGCTGACTGATAGTTTCTTACTTGTTTAAAATTATGATTATATTTCGGTTGAGGTCTATTCTTTGTTGCTTCAAATATTTGAAAAAAAAATAGAAGCAAAATGTTTCGCAGTTGCTATGACATTGCTTACTTTAGAAGGTCAAAGGCTTCTGATTTCGCCACACATACTCAGCAGTTCCCCTGTTCTAGTTTGTGAAAGAAGATGTTTTCCTTTACAGCCACCGACTCTGTATAGATCAATAGCTCATTAAGACGGCTCAACAATAATACAAAAAAAAAAATGGGAGACTGTATGTTTTCTTGAACAATATTTTTAATATTTAATATTTATTTAATATTTAATATTTTTAAGCCAAGATTTGGTGGAATTAATTTGATATTAAGAATAATCCGTAGTACTTACGTTCATTAGTCTTCTTTAAACATAAGAATTGAACTGCATAACGAAACAAGTCCTTACACAACAAGTCCATTACACCCCCTCTCCACCCAGCCAAACTGTTCGTCATTTATAAATAATAAAATGTTCGCCATTCTTTTTCTTTATTTGCCAAAATTTTTTTGTGTTCTCTGGTTGCCGAGGTAACGACTGATCATAAAAATTTTATTCATTTTCGTTTCTGTTGTTTGTTCATATTAAACATTTTGCATTTTGTTTCCTTCCTTTAGACACACTCACACAACATTTGAATATATTGATATTTGATGGCTGAGTTTCTGGGTGTGTTGAATTGACGAGTGATAGACATTTTTTATTGATACCATGGTAATTGACTATATGTGGGTAGAGAGTGTTTCAAGTACACTCGTCCGGAAGTACTCACGTCCATAGATAGAAAAGTAACATTTACACAACGATACAATTCTAAGGCTTTCAAAAATATTAAAATGTATGGAAAGTGTAATAACTAAAGGGAATATTTCGTAAACATATTAACGTCAACGTTTGCCTATCAACAAACGTTTAGATCTAAACACTAATGGGAATTTTTGAAGTAAACATTCCCTTATGGTACGTTTACATAAAAAACAAGAATTATTGCGATAATTGCTCTGTATTTATATTAGGTGTTTTGTAAGGGTCTTTTATGGGGTGATGGTTGGTTGGTTTATGTGGTGGCTATAACTTTCATAGCCCCGAATAGTATGACTATTATATCGTTTTGAAAACCACCCCACACCAGGTAATTATTGCCCTTTGTTTATTATATCCAGCCTGATGAATTGAGAAACCTCAGAAGGTTTCCCAGACCTAGTTCGATTGTATCAGCGAAATAGTGGAGGAACGGTCGTCCTAGAGTTTTCAATCTTCGTGACACTGGTGCAGGGCAGTAAGATAGAAGCTGCTCAACTTTTTCCTCCTCTTCTTCGTTTCCGCAGCTGTGGCCGTAATGAGTTAGGATTAGGCTTTTAAGGTATTTTGGGGATTTTAGCTAAATTTTTTAACCGAACTAGCTGTAATTTGCCATTTAAGGTTCTCAGTGGTCCCGAAACTTCTCCACCAAAAATTGTCAATATCGGAATAGCCCTCATATAACGGCACCCCCGATTTTCGGTATTTTGAGGATTTTAGCTACAATTTTTGACCGAACTAGCTGAATTTTGGCACTTGAGGTTCTCAATGGTCACAAAATATATCCACTAAAAATTGTCAACATAGGTACATTGTTTCTGGCATATCCCCCATATAAAGGTACCCGCCGACTTTCGGAATTTTGAGAATTTGAGCTACAATTTTTAACCAAACTAGCTGTACTCTGACATTTGAGGTTTTCAGCGGTCACGAAACTTTTTTACCAAAAATCGTCAACATATGTTCATGTTTTGCTATAAACATTAGAATAATAGGAAACAATTGCCTAAGCATTTTTTCCACTCTGATTGAGACAACTCCAAAACATTTTTTTGAACACTTCGATAGCATCGTTTGTGGACGGAAACAGTGGACCACGGACTTTTTTACTTGATGTGCGGGATTAAAAAAAGACATTAGGTGTCAAGCCATGAATGTACCGCGGTTGATCTATCCACGTATGGCCGCCAAAAAAAGTTCAGGTTTGATGTATGGTGCATAAAAACTCGTCTCGTTTCTTGTTTTTTGAATTTCTTCGAAGACTTCAGACAAACAAATTGTGTTGTAACACTCAGAAATAACCGTCGTACGTTGTTCAAACGGAATGGTCGCCACACGACCAGTTTTGCCGAAGAAACAGGCGACCATTTGCTTCGAAGTGCTTAGCACCTGATCTGTTTAAAAAGAATTATGTTGATGTCCAAAGTTGGGTGGAAATCGGTTACTCCTTTCGAAGGATGTGAAAATTTTGGGTGTTTTTGTGTGGGAGCTACCTGAAGAAGTGAACTAATATGGTCCCTCCTCCAACTCGATCTAAGCTTATTACGAGGTACCTGTCTAAGACCAAATTGATTGATCCACCGGGAGTTATACTGCGCACAAAACAAACAGAGAGAGACTAGAACAAAGGTCTTAATATAGATGACCATATGTCTTCAAACAGAAGACCACAGGTCTTTATATAGAAGACCACTGGTCTTCACATAGAAGACCTCAAGCCTTCGAAGAGAAGGCTTCAGATCTTCATATGTTAATGTTAATGTTAATCTTACTAAACACACAGTTCATCATATAGAAGACCACAGGACTTCAAATAGAATACCTCAGGGCTTCAGATAGAAAACTGGAGGTCCTCATATAGGTGACCAGAGGTCCTCATATAGGTGACCACAGATATTCATATAGAAGACCACAGGTCTTCATATAGAAGACCACAGGTCTTCATATAGAAGACCACAGGTCTTCATATAGAAGACCACAAGTCTTCATATAGAAGACCACAAGTCTTCATATAGAAGACCACAGGTCTTCATATAGAAGACCACAGGTCTTCATATAGAAGACCACAGGTCTTCATATAGAAGACCACAGGTCTTCATATAGAAGACCACAGGTCTTCATATAGAAGACCACAGGTCTTCATATAGAAGACCACAGGTCTTCACAGGTCTTCATTTAGAAGCCCACAGGTCTTCATTTAGAAGACCACAGGTCTTCATTTAGAAGACCACAGGTCTTCATATAGAAGACCACAGGTCTTCATATAGAAGACCACAGGTCTTCATATAGAAGACCACAGGTCTTCATATAGAAGACCACAGGTCTTCATATAGAAGACCACAGGTCTTCATACAGAAGACCACAGGTCTTCATATAGAAGACCACAGGTCTTCATATAGAAGACCACAGGTCTTCATATAGAAGACCACAGGTCTTCATATAGAAGACCACAGGTCTTCATATAGAAGACCACAGGTCTTCATATAGAAGACCACAGGTCTTCATATAGAAGACCACAGGTCTTCATATAGAAGACCACAGGTCTTCATATAGAAGACCACAGGTCTTCATATAGAAGATCACAGGTCTTCATATAGAAGACCACAGGTCTTCATATAGAAGACCACAGGTCTTCATATAGAAGACCACAGGTCTTCATATAGAAGACCACAGGTCTTCATATAGAAGACCACAGGTCTTCATATAGAAGATCACAGGTCTTAATATAGAAGACCACAGGTCTTCATGTAGAAGACTACAGGTCTTCATGTAGAAGACCACAGGTCTTCATATAGAAGACCACAGGTCTTCATATAGAAGACCACAGGTCTTCATATAGAAGACCACAGGTCTTCATATAGAAGACCACAGGTCTTCATATAGAAGACCACAGGTCTTCATATAGAAGACCACAGGTCTTCATATAGAAGACCACAGGTCTTCATATAGAAGACCACAGGTCTTCATATAGAAGACCACAGGTCTTCATACAGAAGACCACAGGTCTTCATATAGAAGACCACAGGTCTTCATATAGAAGACCACAGGTCTTCATATAGAAGACCACAGGTCTTCATATAGAAGACCACAGGTCTTCATATAGAAGACCACAGGTCTTCATATAGAAGACCACAGGTCTTCATATAGAAGACCACAGGTCTTCATATAGAAGACCACAGGTCTTCATATAGAAGACCACAGGTCTTCATATAGAAGACCACAGGTCTTCATACAGAAGACCACAGGTCTTCATATAGAAGACCACAGGTCTTCATATAGAAGACCACAGGTCTTCATATAGAAGACCACAGGTCTTCATATAGAAGACCACAGGTCTTCATATAGAAGACCACAGGTCTTCATATAGAAGACCACAGGTCTTCATATAGAAGACCACAGGTCTTCATATAGAAGACCACAGGTCTTCATATAGAAGACCACAGGTCTTCATATAGAAGACCACAGGTCTTCATATAGAAGACCACAGGTCTTCATATAGAAGACCACAGGTCTTCATATAGAAGATCACAGGTCTTAATATAGAAGACCACAGGTCTTCATGTAGAAGACTACAGGTCTTCATGTAGAAGACCACAGGTCTTCATATAGAAGACCACAGGTCTTCATATAGAAGACCACAGGTCTTCATATAGAAGACCACAGGTCTTCATATAGAAGACCATAGGTCTTCATATAGAAGACCACAGGTCTTCATATAGAAGACCACAGGTCTTCATATAGTAGACCATAAGTTTTCATATAGAAGACCACAGGTCTTAATATAGAAGACCACAGGTCTTCATGTAGAAGACCACAGGTCTTCATATAGAAGACCACAGGTCTTCATATAGAAGACCACAGGTCTTCATATAGAAGACCACAGGTCTTCATATAGAATACCACAGGTCTTCGTATAGAAGACCACAGGTCTTCATATAGAAGACCACAGGTCTTCGTATAGAAGACCACAGGTCTGCATGTAGAAGATCACAGGTCATCATATAGAATACCACAGGTCATCATATAGAAGACTACGAGTCTTCATATAGAAGACCACAGTTCTTTATATAGAATACCATAGGCGTTCATATATAAGACCACAGGACGTCAAACAGAAGACCACTGGTTTTCAATTAGACGACCACAGGTCTTCAGATAGAAGACCTCAATGCTTCGCGAAGAAGACTTCAGCTCTTCATATAAAAGACCACATATTTTAAATGAAAATGCACTCTTATTAAAGAAGAACAACACAGGTCAATATAAATTGTTAGTTACTTTGGATGAAAAGTATTTTTTGATCAACATTTTTGAAAATTTTTGAACATGCTGCGACTAATTTTTAAACAAGGGTTAAACCCTTTATAGGAAAATATACTGAAGCGTTTTAGTACTAACGTTCTACACAATTTGTTACTCTCGGCGTTGTGTTCAGACCATTAGTTTTGTTCAAAAACTATTTTCTTATCTATATGTTTTTTTTTTCTTGTTTTTATTGACTTTTCCTTTGCTTCGTGAAATTTCGTTTTAAACAAATCATTTGAATAGACTCCGGTGGGCATCTGGGGTATAGTATAGCAAAAAAGTTGCTGGTTTGTAACATTGCCCCTATCTATAACTTCCACAGCGTCACTACCTTAATTCAATTCTTTTTATGATAATTTTTTATTTATTTATGGACGACAAACAATTATTTGTAAACTGTCACATTGAACTCAGATTAATTTATTATTAATATAAAAAGCATTACCACAATAATTTTATAAATACTTTTCATACTAATTATAATAGCCATAATTAATTAAACTGTCCGATAACAATACACATTACAATATAATGTGTGTATGTGCATACGATACGATGCGTATTATCAGTACCAATGTCAAGAGTTGATTATGCTACGGTTGTGTATTCAATTGTGTAAAACACGTACCTGCTGCCAATTAAACATTGCTTTAAATATTCCGTTTAAGTAGTTTTCATGTTTAACTCGCATAATTTGCCGTTATTTTTGTTTTAATTAATGATGCCACAAAAAAAAAAATAAACAAAAAAACAACAACATAAAATTTGAAAATGTAATTGAGTTAATTCTGTAATGTAAACATTTATTAATGTGTGATATGGTCGTGCACACTTCGGTTATTTATATTAGTAATTTTTTGAAGGATAAATATTTTCTCGGTATACCTTTTCAGGTCGACCGTCAAAAGTTATTCTCACGAAATATGTCGGCATATTTCTTACGGAAATTCCAATGTTTCGGATCCAAACAATATTGGTACTTATGCGCCCCTTACTTATTTTTTAAAGCTCCAAACGTCCATTCCAAAATGAATGCGAAAAAATAGCAGACTCCTTAGTGTTTCCAAATTTCTTATTTATTTTGAAAACAAAAACAAAATATAATATTTCGAAAAGTAAAGCTTGGATACCTTTCGTTCGCTTTCCCTTTCTTATCGAAATAGGGTATTAATTATTTGTATGCATGTGCATTTTATTTAATCCCTGTGTGTAATTTTTTTATGCAAAATAGTCTTTAAAATATATGTAGCACAAATCTGTCTGTTTAACACACAGAACAATGCTATATGCAGACCAATAAAATTTCATTGGCCGAGAATAATTATCTTTCAAATGCGATTTATAGCCTAAGAGACCTCACATTTCCACTTTTCTTAAAGCAATCATATCGTAATAACCGCCACATGTGGTTATTACGATTCGATTGTTCAAAATGTCAGTAATATAATTGCTTGCTTTGTGCCTGTGTTCATGCACAGTGGATTCAATTTAAAAACTTATTTTTCACTTATACCAGAAATATGAAAGGGAGATATTATATAATAGATTTCATATTAGATATTAGACATATAAATTTTCTGACCATCGTCATATAAGATTTAAACTTTCGAATCTGTTAAGTTCTCGCAAGAGCAAAAACAAGAGGACTATATTCGGAAATCTATTAAAAGAAAGGTTAGGACTTGGGAACGATTAATGCATAAGCACGGATAAATACCTAAGCACCAGACTAAGAGAAGCCTTAGAATCCGGCCCTCAGAACCCTGCCCATGCAAAACAACACCATTCAGTAACTTAACCCAATCGGGGCAAACGACTTTTTTGTCAAGGCCACAGAACTCCTAAAGTGATAAAATGTTGATTTAACATACTCCTGAAAAAACCCTGTCTAGCCCGCACAACAGGAGAGTTTTTGAAAAATGTAGATAAAACCCTCAGAATACCGATCATCGGGACGTGCCGTTATATTGGGGCTATATCAAAATATTGACCTTTATTGACATTTTTGGTGAAGAAGTGTTGGGACTACTAAGAACAAAAATTAGCTAGTTCAGTAAAAATGTGTAGTACCTAAAAGTGGATCGTACGGTTATATGGGGGCTGTACCAAAACATGGCCCTACGCTGAGCATTTTTGGTGGTGATGTTTTATGACTGCATGGAACCTTAAATGTCAAATTACGTCAAATTCAGTCAAAAATGTAGCTAAAATTATCAAAATTTCCAAAATCATGAGTTAACGTTATATGGGGGCTATATCAAAAATTTGGCCCATCTTCGAACTTGACCTGTCTATGGGAAAAATATAGTAGGGTGCAAAAAGTATAGAGCTCTTGCTCTCGAAAGGGCGCATTACACTCCTAAGAAAAACCTTGTGGCATTATGTGATAAATGTTACTGATCATCAACATGGCTAGGAATTCTCTAAAAATACCTGCTCATGAATTGCTTAGGAAACTTTTCATAGATAATCATAACATCACGGTTTCTCTTATTTTATGTGTAATATAAAGTGCATGTTCCTGTTTTCATAATTTAAACGCTTTTTATACCCTCAGCAAAATGTGCCTCATTGGGTCTAAAACACCAAGAATTTTTGGACGAAATCCGATTCAGACGATTTGGAGTCGATTTAGCAATGTCCGTCTGTCCAAAATTTGGCTTTTGTAATATTTTGTTCAAACTTACTTTAAGTTCGAAGATGGGCCATATCGGTCCACATCCTCGGGTACCTTCCCCACAAAAGTTCAAAAATGTTCGGAAAAATTGTACGCACTATAACTCGTAAAAGGAGTATCCGATTTTATCCAAACTTTGCACATAGTGAAATATCTGCCAAACATAAATGAGGTTTGAATATGGACTTTATCGATCCACTTCTTCGGGTACCTCCCACACAAAATGTCGGATAAGTTCAGTTGAAGACCTGCTCTCGAATCGCTTTGGTTTTTGTTATATCAACTTGTATTCGCTCCCCCCATTACGACGGTACAAGTTTTTTTAGGGGCAAGTTTATTTTTCCTGAGAAAATGTCCGAAAGCCGTAGAGCTTCATGTGTAGTGGCTCCGGCCATAACTCCTGACAAACCAGCTGATTCGATTCAAAATTTGGCCTCCGTAACATTTCGTCCAATTTAGTTTAAGTTCTAATAAGGGCTATATCGGTCCATCCATTCCGGTACCTCCCCCTCAAAAGTCAAACAAAATTCACTAAAATGGTACGCACGCCCAGGGTTTCGGAGTCGAGCCATTTTTCCTTCGACTCCGACTCCGACTCCAGGCCAGTTTTTTTTTCACGACTCCGACTCCGGAGTCGACTCCGAGGGTAATTTCCTATACCACTAAAAATTAATAAAATTTGCTAAATTTTTCAACTTTTCCTATACTAGGACCCTATATGCTTATCTGTTCTTTTCTCTAAGACAATTTGTAATGCAATGCGATGTAAAATTGATGTTCCGTATTGAATCTGCTGTATCTTATATCAAAAAGAACAACAACAGCAGAAAGAATTTAGAAAGTTTCAGTAGATTTTGCCGAAATATATGTACGAGTATACCCTAAGATTATCAATTTAAAACAAAAACAAGTAAAAAAGTGTCAGTCGGCTTTGCCGACAGAGATATACCCTCAGCCTGTATATATTGAAATAATTTTTTTCCAAAAAACGTATGTATTTAGGGGTTTTAAAAATATTGGGAATTTGAATCGACAAAAATGTTCATTAGGATTAGAGATCAAAAGTTTTGCGGGGGAGATACTAAAAGGAATGGATCTACATTGACCATTATGGAAGTGGATTTCCAGCCACTACATATGGTGCCATAGGGGGCTTTTACACCCTTCGGGATGTTTGCTCAAGAAGTATGGACTTGCCCCTGAAAAAACTTTTACGATCGTAATTGAGGCAGCGAATGCAAGTTGCTTCAACAAAAATCAAAGTGATTCGATAGCAGGTCTTAAAGTGAACATATCCGAAATTTTGTGTGGGAGGTACCGGATGGAGTGGACAAATACAGTTCATATTTGAACTTGATCTATATCTAGTACATACATTAGGATGCGTAAAGTATGGACCAATTCGGCCACTCCCTTCAAGAGTTACCGTATGAACAAATTTTCCAAACATTTTTGAACTTTTGTGGGGGAGGTACCTGAAGGAGTGGACCGATATGGCTTATCTTCAAACGTAAACTATCTTTGCACAAAATGTTACAAACGCCAAATTTTGGACCGAATCGGCAGATACGTTCTAGAGTTATCTTGCGCTCCAACCGCCTCACACGGTGTCATACTCGTTTTTTGCAACTTTCAGGCGATATTCTCAGGAAGTATGGACATGCCCCTAATAAAACTTGAACCGTCGTATGGAGGGCGGTGAATACAAGTTGCTAAAACAAAAATCAGAGCGATTCGAGAGATGGCCCTAAACTGAACTTTTCCCAAATTTTGTGTGGGAGGTACCCGAAGGAGTGGGCCGATTGAGTCCATATTGAAACATTATATAAGTCTGGTGCACACTTTACGATGGGCAAAGAATGGACCAAATTGGTTACTCCCTTCAAGGGTTATCGTGCGCACAAATTGTCCGAACATTTTCGAACTTTTGTGGGGGAGGTACCGGAAGGAGTGGACCGATATAGCCCATCTTCGAACATAAACTAAGTTTGGGCAAAATATTACGAAAGCCAAAATTTTAACCGAATCGGTTCATCCGTTCGAGAGTTATCGTGCACTCCAGCCAGCCAGACAGACAGACGGACGGACATTGCTGAATCGACTCCAAACTGTCTGAAACACATTTGGTCCAAACATACTTGGAGTCTTAAACCATTATTTCGATGAGGCACATTTTGCCCGTATGAAAGTGTATATGAAGAAAAGACAAAATTTTTTAGTTTTCCATAAAAAAAAAATTAAAAAATTTTTTTTAAGCTACATGAAAAATTTTTGGAACATAGATTGGGAAAAAAATCCCATTCTTAAATCTGTTCGAGATACTAAATTTGGTTGTTGCGCGCAAAAGTTATGGCGGTTTCAATTCTGATAAAAAGAAAAAAATCTTTAAAAGACTCTAATCATTATATTGAGAAACTCTCTTAATTAGGGGCTCCCTACGTAATATATGATTACTGAGGCCCCATAATATTAGTAAAAAAGTTTTAAGTTTTCGCGGAAATTGAGAAAGAGATAAAAAAATTGGTACTTGCAACTTGTTTTAATAAAATTCAAGCTGTTTACGCATCATAAAAATATTTAAAAAAATATGTACGTAATCTAAACATCGCGATGATTCAAATGAAACCAAAACTATACAAATCCGTTTAATGGTTTGCATATTATAGCAAAAACAAAAAGATATATTGAGGAAATTTATAAAATTTTTGTAAGAGAAAATATTTATTAAAATTTATTTTGTGAGCTAGTTGAAAAAATGTAGGAAAAATTTGTCGGAGTTATTCTTCTATTTTAGAGAAATTTCACGCAAAAATCGAATTTTTTATTCTAATCAATTCTCGAATACACACTAACATCTAGTGGAAGATACGGGTATCGTTCAAATAAATGTTGCGTTCCTTTTAATGGGGTATACTACTGAAATAAAACTGTATCGAGTAATGTTCTTTTTGAAATGCGTGTAAATCGCGAAATCCTCAAAATCACTTGATGCGCATGCGGTTTAACAACACAGCGAATTCTTCTCTTTTAATTTCTACACATTGCTAGGATTTACTTTGGCCGCTAAGATGTAGCATCATCTGCAGTTTAGTGTGCAATAAACTGTATAACGCTTATAATTTGCACAAAGTGCATACACTTTTTATGCGCATCCGATTTCACTATCATCCATGAAAAAATACATCGATCTAAACCTATTTCGATAAAATCCATCAAGAACCGTGGATGTAGCATCACACACTATTTTTGGGATAAATCGGATAAAGCTCCCATGGCACTAAATTTTTTAAACCACTGCTTTCGCAAAAACTCGTGTGATGTGTCAGTTTCTTCATTGAAAAGGAAACGATCCACAGAAAACGCGATTTAATCCGCGATATTTTCAAAAACATTTTTCGCAAATTTTCCAATTTTTGCAGTAGCCATTTCCGCCGTTCTAGTTGATGGATTTTTACGATCTGTGATTCATATGATCCGGATCGTCGAAAAACTAAAATATCGCGGGGTACCAGCACACTCAAAACGATATTGTAAATACTGTACCCAAAAAATAGGTTTTTTAGAAAAAATATCGCACTAACTTTTTGGCCTTTGGCAGTAGATTACTCTGCTGCTGTGTGGGCTACATACTCAATATACATATCAGATTATGTGAAATCGCGAGTTCTTTAATCCTATAATTGGTTTTTCGAAATATCCGAATGCGCGTCCCAGTTACATAAAAAATACAAAAAACACCTGAAATCCGGCTTCAAAATGTCAGCATCCATAAAAGGTGGATGCAGTGGAAATTTTGGAAAGTGATACATTAGAAGTGTAATCTTCATTTTGTATTCTCCTACTTTTACTTTGGACAGATGTCCGTCATTTGAATGGTTTAATCAGAAATCGAATAGCAATGTAAAAAACCTGTTTAGCTTCAACGTGTTTTTACCTATGTTTTTTCCTTTACGCGGTCGTAACTACCACGTAAATTAAATTTTTTTGCTAAATTTTTGAGCTATGTAAAACATCTAAATTAATCCAGCAATAGTCATAGTTACTGGTAAACTACAATAGTTCGCGTATTATAATAGTGCAAACCTTGGCTTCATGGAAACTAAAAAAATTTGACTTTTCCTCATATACCCTCGTTAGAATAAATGCTGAGGGTATAACAAGTAGAACTGACGAGTTTGATTATATCTTTTTCGTTTTATTTTGTCGAAATATGAAGATGGGTATGCCAACAGTAATTTGTTACTCATTTTAAAGTACATGTAGAATAGAATATGTCGAACGGATAAAAATTAGCTGAGATATGAGCAAGAGAAAATTCATTGTGATTTGTATGTAACATCGAAGTTTGAAACACTGTTTTCTCAAAATAGCATTTTGGGATTATTATACGTATAAAAAGATTGTACTTAAGCAAGAGACTTTAAAAAAAATATTGACGGATTTATGGCGAAAAAACTCTCAACTTTTTTAGGTAAAATCGAAATTTTGACTTCTACAGTTCATATTTTTCTTAAATGCATATTTTTTAATTCGTTTCGCTTAAGTACACGATTATTATGTTCTTAATGATCCCACAAAAACATATGCTGATCGGTTTATTCGTTTTCGAGCTACAGTGGTCACCGCAAACTGCTTTAGTAAAAACAGTGTTTCGTAGGTGGCCATTTGTCAGAAAACTGTGCAATATTTTTCAACAAAAAAAAAAATTCTGAAAGTAGCTCAAGGTATTATAAATCAGATGAAAACAATATCTTTTGTAAAAAATTGGTAGATTACTTGTAAAAATTCATGAAAAATTCCATTTTTCGTGCACAATAAGTGACCATAACCCCTTAATTGTGGACAAAATAAACTTATAATACTTTTTCCACATTATATTGTGAAGTATATATATGTGAGATCTAAAATTAGTATTCCAGAGTGTATATAAGTTTTGTCATAAATGTGATGGTATATTAAGAAATCGATTCATATTGAAAGATGCAATTATAATTCTATTGTCATGGAACATTACTGAATATAATAAATCCTTTGCTTACAAGTTTACTCATAGATTTCCTATAAAATGAATAAACGATTTATCAAAATTTTAATAAAGTTAATCTCTCTATAATAAAAAATAAAAACTCTTTTGCTAAATGTAGAAAAAAACATTTTGCCCGGAGTCGGAGTCGAGCTTTTTTTCACGACTCCAGACTCCGACTCCGACTCCAGCAAAATTTGCTAGACTCCGACTCCGACTCCGAAGCCCTGCGCACGCCTATCTTGAAATTATCTTCAAATTTAGTTTACCCTCGGGTCTGTTTACCTGTTTAGAGTCTGTTCGAAGATCCTTTCGAAATTTATACCGATGCTTCTCCATGTGGTCCTGTTTACAGAGGTAATATATTTTTCGTTCAAAATACGTCCAAAAAGGCCACAAAATCTGATAACCCCTAATACATAATTATCGGGAGAAAGGATTTTGGTTGTGTAGCCGGTATTCGATTCGATATTGTCAATAGATGAAAGTTCTAATTCATACAGGCTGAGGGTATATTTTTGTCGGCAACGCCGACTGATACTTCTTTACTTGTCTTAATTGGTTTTTATAAAACACTGTGTGATATTTCGATTTATTATAAAGTAAGGTTGCACTTAAACTTATTGTCCTCTTTAAAATCTGAATACAAGTGCGTGTCTGCACACACATTCACTCTCTTATATTGCATAGAATGTATGTGTGTATGTACGTTTAAAAATATGATTTTCAAAAAAACAGCAATTTGGTATGCAATTTCCCATAAAAATGAACAAAAATGGTAAATGGATTTTTGACGGCATGAATCCAATTCTATGTGTTCGTGTGTATGTGAATTCCATTTCCGCAATAGTTATGCTATGTCAATTATGAACATATGTATGTTTGGTAGTAAGGTATGCTTGTGTATGTATTTGGGTAGATTTTGTTTATTACGGAATTCAATTATGCCATATCTATAAATATCTGATCACACTATTTTAAAATTTTTATACCCTATACCACAATTTAGAAAGAGTGTTATAAGTTTGTTTTTCGAAAAATGCACGTAACACCGCGAAACATTCGCCGTATACCCCCATGCGGTATTCCAAAATGCAAATATCGACGAGATAAAGCGATTTTGGGAAAATTGTAATCAAACTACAGGCCGCAATTATGACCAATCTTCACGAAATTTTGGATTCAGACCAGAATAGGTTGCCCGGACATAACTCCCATGGACATAATTCCCAAAATGATTTCGGGCGTTGTGTGCAAAGCGGACAAAACACCCAAAAAATCGCGGACATAACTCCCAACGACTTTTTTCTTAATTTATAAATTATTTCGTTTATTAATTTTGAAATTTAAAGTTATATCACCAATATTTTTGAAAATTTAACATAGCTGAAGCCAAGGTATACCCTTTTAGAACACGCGACTTGTGATTGTATATTATACAAATTAAATATTTTTGGATAAAATGAAATGTTTTTGGACGTGGCAAAAAATATTGGCCTTAAAAGATGATTTGCGTGGAAGCTGTGGCTATATTTATGTTAAAAAATGGGTAAAAATGTGTTGAAGCCACCATGTTTTTTTTTTTGTTTTCTCTCGATTTGTGAGTAAACCACACTTCTCTCGATTTTCCTGTCAAAGTAAAAGTAGAAGCAAACTAAATAAGGATCACCTCACTAATGTATTACTTTTCAAAATTTGAACTGCTTCTACCATTAAATGATGCTGACATTTTGAAGCCAGTTTTACAGTGTTTTTTGACATTTTCTTCTAATTTCATTCCGCTAACAGGTTTTACAAAAAATCGTATATAGGATTGTAGAACTAGCGATTCTGAGTTATTTGATACGTATATTTTGAATGTAGTCTGCACAGCTTCATAGAAATCTGCATCCAAATGCGGAAATTTTGTGCAAACATTTTTCTAAAAATCATATTTTTCGGGTCTAATATTTGCAATTGTCTTTAGAATACTTCGTACTCCATTGCACATTTTAGTTTTTTACGTTCCGGATCCAATAAATCATTCCTCGTGAAAATCCATCTACTAAAACGCGAGTTACGAGAAATTCCAAAATAGAAAAATCACCTAAAATAGTTTTTGAAAATATCGGTATTTTATCGCGTTTTCTGCGGATCGTTTCCACTGCAATGAAAAAACTAGTGCAGCATCTTCGTTTTAGCGGAAACAGAGATTTGAAAACTTCACTGATAAGGAAGCTACATTCATTTTATCCCAAAAAATAGTGTGTGTGCTACATCCACGGTTCTTGATTGATCGCCTTGAAATAGATATATATCGATGTAGATTTTCTTGGTGGACACTGAAATCGGATGCGGACAAAAATTGTATTCACTTTGCGCAAATTAGCGATATTTTATAGGTATTTTAGTCCTAAGATGCAGCCGATGCTACATCTTAACCTCTAAATTAAATTTCGAAAAATATATACAAATTAAAAGATATGGTCTTGCTGTACACGAAAATCACATGCGGACAAAATGATTTTGATAATTACGCGATTTACACGTATTTTAAAATGCATATAAATTAAAATGGGTTATTTGACCTCTATTTCCATTTCGGAAGCTTTTACCCAATTACCTTCCCTAATTGGAAAGCTTTAATATGAATGTCAATAAAGCAAAATCCGTCTATTTTATTGGGAGATTTAAACAAAATGAAGGAAGTATTCCTATAGATTTTTACAATATTTTCTACTACATAATGCATGTGAAAAAAATTTTTTTCAAACCAAAAATTATTTTTTTGACCAAAATATGTGCTTATTTTGGCTGTAACATCGAAACTGTAACACCAATCTGTATGATTGTAGTCTCATTTGATTCGCCGTGAAGTTTTGATCAACAAAAAATTTTTATGTAATTTTATGACCACTAAATGGGCCTTAATTTTGAAAAAAGTTGACTTATATTCAATAATTTATTGTACATTCCGCGAATTCTGTGTAACATTTTGCAGGTATTATGCAATCTACTCGCTGAAGTCACTTCGAAAGAACTTTTTTGTAACAATTGTGTTCACTAAAATAATTAGCGTTTTTATTATATTTTCATTCTTAAAAAGCGAAATAAAAGCGTCATAACTTTTGTCCGCAACAACCAAAAATTCGCTCGCGACCAGATTTGTACTGGGAATTTTTTTCTTAACCTACATATCAAAAATCGTTAATTTAGCGCCAAAAAAATTATCCCTTTTTTCTGAAATGGAATATGAAATAATTGACAATATTCGTGATATATTTTTTTTTAATTTTGGAGTAGACGTTAGAATGTAAGCGGACTTATACATTTGAGAAGGCCTAGTACCAACCAAAGCCGAAATATCCACAAAATACTTCTGATTTCATAAAATTATGCCCGAAATTATGTAAGTAGCAGTTCGGAGAAGTTACAAATTGTGAAAATATTTGTTAAGAAAATCGCTCGATTTTTTTTTTTCAAAAATATTTTCGTCTGGGGCTCATTTCGTATTACAGAAAGTAGTTGAATATTTTTACAAAAACTTTTTATCTTTTTAAATTGTGAATACATTTTTGTAAAAAATCGCACTATTTGTTTTAAAAATATTTTCGACTGCAGCGCTTTACGTTTTTTAGAAAGTATTTCAATATTCTTACAAAAACTTTTTATAATTTTAAATTGTGAATATATTTTTGTAAAAAATCGAGCGAGCAAAAATATTTTAGCCTGCGGCGCATTTCGTTTTCCAGAATGTATTTGAATATTTTTTTTAACTTTTTATCTTTTTCAATTGCGAAAATATTTTTGTAAATAATTTTCAAAAATATTTTAGATTGCAGCTTTCCGTTTTTCAGAAAGTATTTGAATATTTTTACAAAAACTTTTTATATTCTTAAATTGTGAAAATATTTTTATAAAAAATCGCTCTGTCTATACAAGCACGTTTTCTTTCAGAGAGGGTCTATAGAAGTAGCTTTTCTATCAGAAAGGGTCTATAGTATCACCCTTTCTGTCAGAAAGTGTCTGTCTATAAAAACGTTTTCTTTCAGAAAGGGTCTATAGAGGCGACCTTTCTTTCAGAAAGAGTCTATAGAAGCATCCTTTCTTTCAGAAAGGGTCTATATAGGCATCCTTTTTTTCAGAAAGGGTCTATACAGGCTTCCTTTCTTTCAGAAAGGGTCTATAGAAGCATCCTTCCCTTTCTTTCTGAAAGGGTATATAGAAGCGCTTTTCTTTCAGAAAGGGTCTATAGAAGCATCCTTTCTTTCAGAGAGGATCTATAGAAGCACACTTTTTTAGAAAGGGAATATAAAAGCAACCTTTCTTTTAGAAATGGTCTATAGGAGCATCCTTCCTTTCAGAAAGGGTATATAGAAGCACCCCTGTTTCACAAAGGGTCTATAGGAGCACCCTTTCTTTCAGAAAGAGTCTATAAGAGCAACCTTGTTTCACAAATGGTCTATAGTAGCACCCTTCCTTTTAGAAAGAGTCTATAAAAGCATCCTTTCTTTCAGAAAGCGTCTATAGAAGCATCCTTGTTTCACAAAGGGTCCATAGAAGTATCCTTGTTTCACAAAGGGTCTACAGAAGCATCCTTGTTTCACAAAGGGCCTATAAAAGCATACTTTCTTTCAGAAAGGGTCTATCCTTTTTAGAAAGGGTACATAAAAGCACCCTTTCATTCTGAAAGGGTATATAGGAGCATCCGTTCTTTCAGAAAGGGACTATAGAAGCACCCTTTCTTTCACAATGGGTCTATAAAAGTATCCTTTCTCTCAGAAGGTTCTATAGAAGCATCCTTTCTTTAAAAATGGGTCTATAGAAGCACAATTTCTTTCAAAAAGGGTCTATAGCAGCATCATTTCTTTCAAAAAGGGTCTATAGAGGCTTTCTATCTTTCAGAAAAAGTTAAAGAAACAATCTTTCTTTTAGAAAGTGCCTATGGAAGCACCCTTTCTTTCAGAAAGTGCCTATGGAAGCACCCTTTCTTTCAAAAAGAGCCTATGGAAGCACCCTTTCTTTCAGAAAGTGCCTATGGAAGCACCCTTTCTTTCAAAAAGAGTCTATAGAAGCACCCTTTCTTTCAAAAAGGGTCTATAGAAGCACCCTTTCATTCAACAAGGGTCTATAGAAGCACCATATCCTTCAAAAAGGGTCTATAGAAGCACCCTTTCATTCAACAAGGGTCTATAGAAGCACCATATCCTTCAAAAAGGGTCTATAGAAGCACCCTTTCATTCAACAAGGGTCTATAGAAGCACCATATCCTTCAAAAAGGGTCATAGAAACACCCTTTCTTTCAAAAAGGGTCATAGAAACACCCTTTCTTTCAAAAATGTCTATAGAAGAACCCTTTTTTTCAAAAAGGGTTTATAGAAGCGCCCTTTCTTTCAAAAAGGGTTTATAGAAGCGCCCTTTCTTTCAAAAAGGGTTTATAGAAGCACCCTTTCTTTCAAAAAGGGTCTATAGAAGCACCCTTTCTTTCAAAAAGGGTCTATAGAAGCACCCTTTCTTTCAGAAAGAGTCTATAAAAGCACCCTTTGTTTCAAAAAGGGTCTATAGAAGCACCCTTTGTTTCAAAAAGGGTCTATAGAAGCACCCTTTCTTTCAAAAAGGGACTATAGAAGCACCCATTCTTTCAAAAAGGGTCTATAGAAGCACCCTTTCTTTCAAAAAGAGTCTATAGAAGCACCCTTTCTTTCAAAAAGGGTCTATAGAAGCACCCTTTCTTTCAAAAAGGGTCTATAGAAGCACCCTTTCTTTCAAAAAGGGTCTACAGAAGCACCCTTTCTTTCAGAAAGAGTCTATAAAAGCACCCTTTGTTTCAAAAAGGGTCTATAGAAGCACCCTTTGTTTCAAAAAGGGTCTATAGAAGCACCCTTTGTTTCAAAAAGGGTCTATAGAAGCACCCTTTCTTTCAAAAAGGGTCTATAGAAGCACCCATTCTTTCAAAAAGGGTCTATAGAAGCACCATTTCTTTCAAAAAGGGTCTATAGAAGCACCCTTTGTTTCAAAAAGGGTCTATAGAAGCACCCTTTCTTTCAAAAAGGGTCTATAGAAGCACCCTTTCTTTCAAAAAGGGTCTATAGAAGCACCCTTTCTTTCATAAGAGTCTATAAAAGCACCCTTTGTTTCAAAAAGGGTCTATAGAAGCACCCTTTGTTTCAAAAAGGGTCTATAGAAGCACCCTTTCTTTCAAAAAGGGTCTATAGAAGCACCCATTCTTTCAAAAAGGGTCTATAGAAGCACCCTTTCTTTCAAAAAGGGTCTATAGAAGCACCCTTTGTTTCAAAAAGGGTCTATAGAAGCACCCTTTCTTTCAAAAAGGGTCTATAGAAGCACCCTTTCTTTCAAAAAGGGTCTATAGAAGCACCCTTTCTTTCAGAAAGAGTCTATAAAAGCACCCTTTGTTTCAAAAAGGGTCTATAGAAGCACCCTTTGTTTCAAAAAGGGTCTATAGAAGCACCCTTTCTTTCAAAAAGGGTCTATAGAAGCACCCTTTCTTTCAAAAAGGGTCTATAGAAGCACCCTTTCATTCAAAACGGGTCTATAGAAGCACCCTTTCATTCAAAAAGGGTCTATAGAAGCACCCATTCTTTCAAAAAGGGTCTATAGAAGCACCCATTCTTTCAAAAAGGGTCTATAGAAGCACTCATTCTTTCAAAAAGGGTCTATAGAAGCACCGATTCTTTCAAAAAGGGTCTATAGAAGCACCGATTCTTTCAAAAAGGGTCTTTAAAAGCACCCTTTCTTTCAAAAAGGGTCTATAAAAGCACCCTTTCTTTCAAAAAGGGTCTATAAAAGCACCCTTTCTTTCAAAAAGGGTCTATAAAAGCACCCTTTCTTTCAAAAAGGGTCTATAAAAGCACCCTTTCTTTCAAAAAGGGTCTATAAAAGCACCCTTTTTTTCAAAAAGGGTCTATAAAAGCACCCTTTCTTTCAAAAAGGGTCTATAAAAGCACCCTTTTTTCAAAAAGGGTCTATAAAAGCACCCTTTCTTTCAAAAAGGGTCTATAAAAGCACCCTTTCCTTCAAAAAGGGTCTATAAAAGCACCCTTTCTTTCAAAAAGGGTCTATTAAAGCACCCTTTCTTTCAAAAAGGGTCTATAAAAGCACCCTTACTTTCAAAAAGGGTCTATAAAAGCACCCTTTCTTTCAAAAAGGGTCTATAAAAGCACCCTTTCTTTCAAAAAGGGTCTATAAAAGCACCCTTTCTTTCAAAAAGGGTCTATAAAAGCACCCTTTCTTTCAAAAAGGGTCTATAAAAGCACCCTTTCTTTCAAAAAGGGTCTATAAAAGCACCCTTACTTTCAAAAAGGGTCTATAAAAGCACCCTTTCTTTCAAAAAGGGTCTATAAAAGCACCCTTTCTTTCAAAAAGGGTCTATAAAAGCACCCTTTCTTTCAAAAAGGGTCTATAAAAGCACCCTTTCTTTCAAAAAGGGTCTATAAAAGCACCCTTTCTTTCAAAAAGGGTCTATAAAAGCACCCTTTCTTTCAAAAAGGGTCTATAAAAGCACCCTTTCTTTCAAAAAGGGTCTATAAAAGCACCCTTTCTTTCAAAAAGGGTCTATAAAAGCACCCTTTCTTTCAAAAAGGGTCTATAAAAGCACCCTTTCTTTCAAAAAGGGTCTATAAAAGCACCCTTTCTTTCAAAAAGGGTCTATAAAAGCACCCTTTCTTTCAAAAAGGGTCTATAAAAGCACCCTTTCTTTCAAAAAGGGTCTATAAAAGCACCCTTTCTTTCAAAAAGGGTCTATAAAAGCACCCTTTCTTTCAAAAAGGGTCTATAAAAGCACCCTTTCTTTCAAAAAGGGTCTATAAAAGCACCCGTTCTTTCAAAACGGGTCTATAAAATCACCCTTTCTTTCAAAAAGGGCCTATAAAAGCACCCTTTCTTTCAAAAAGGGTCTATAAATGTACCCTTTCTTTCAAAAAGGGCCTATAAAAGCACCCTTTCTTTCAAAAAGGGTCTATAAATGCACCCTTTCTTTCAAAAAGGGTCTATAAAAGCACCCTTTCTTTCAAAAAGGGTCTATAAAAGCACCCTTTCTTTCAAAAAGGGTCTATAAAAGCACCCTTTCTTTCAAAAAGGGTCTATAAAAGCACCCTTTCTTTCAAAAAGGGTCTATAAAAGCACCCTTTCTTTCAAAAAGGGTCTATAAAAGCACCCTTTCTTTCAAAAAGGGTCTATAAAAGCACCCTTTCTTTCAAAAAGGGTCTATAAAAGCACCCTTTCTTTCAAAAAGGGTCTATAAAAGCACCCTTTCTTTCAAAAAGGGTCTATAAAAGCACCCTTTCTTTCAAAAAGGGTCTATAAAAGCACCCTTTCTTTCAAAAAGGGTCTATAAAAGCACCCTTTCTTTCAAAAAGGGTCTATAAAAGCACCCTTTCTTTCAAAAAGGGTCTATAAAAGCACCCTTTCTTTCAAAGAGGGTCTATAAAAGCACCCTTTCTTTCAAAAAGGGTCTATAAAAGCACCCTTTCTTTCAAAAAGGGTCTATAAAAGCACCCGTTCTTTCAAAACGGGTCTATAAAATCACCCTTTCTTTCAAAAAGGGTCTATAAAAGCACCCTTTCTTTCAAAAAGGGTCTATAAAAGCACCCTTTCTTTCAAAAAGGGCCTATAAAAGCACCCTTTCTTTCAAAAAGGGTCTATAAATGTACCCTTTCTTTCAAAAAGGGCCTATAAAAGCACCCTTTCTTTCAAAAAGGGTCTATAAATGCACCCTTTCTTTCAAAAAGGGTCTATAAAAGCACCCTTTCTTTCAAAAAGGGTCTATAAAAGCACCCTTTCTTTCAAAAAGGGTCTATAAAAGCACCCTTTCGTTCAAAATGGGTCTATAAAAGCACCCTTTCTTTCAAAAAGAGTCTATAAAAGCACCCTTTCTTTCAAAAAGGGTCTATAAAAGCACCCTTTCTTTCAAAAAGGGTCTATAAAAGCACCCTTTCTTTCAAAAAGGGTCTACAAAAGCACCCTTTCTTTCAAAAAGGTTCTACAAAAGCACCCTTTCTTTCAAAAAGGGTCTATAAAAGCACCCTATCTTTCAAAAAGGGTCTATAAAAGCACTCTTTCTTTCAAAGAGGGTCTATAAAAACACCCTTTCTTTTAGAAAGGATCTATAGAAGCACCCTTTCTTTCAGAAAGGATCTACAGAAGCACCTTTTCTTTTATAAAGGGTCTATAGAAGCACCCTTCCTTTCTATACGGGTCTATAGAAGCACCCTTTCTTTCAGAACCGATCTATAGAAGCACCCGTTCTTTCGGAACGGGTCTATAGAAGCACCCTTTCTTTTAAAACGGGTCTGTAGGAGCACCCTTTCTTTTAAAACGGGTCTATAGGAGCACCCTTTCTTTTAAAATACGTCTATAGGAGCACCCTTTCTTTTAAAACGGGTCTATAGGAGCACCCTTTCCTTTAAAACAGGTCTATAGGAGCACCCTTTCTTTTAAAACGGGTCTATAGGAGCACCCTTTCTTTTAAAACAGGTCTATAGGAGCACCCTTTCTTTTAAAACGAATCTAAAGGAGCACCCTTTCATTCAGAAAGAGTCTATAGAAGCACCGTTTCTTTTAGAAAGGGTCTATAGAAGCACCCTTTCTTTTAGAAATGGTCTACAGAAGCACCCTTTCTTTTAGAAAGGATATGTAGAATCACCCTTTTCGTTAGAAATTATCTATAGAAGCACTATTTCTGTCAGAAAGGGTATATCGAAGCATCCTTTCTTTCAGAAAGGGTCTATAGAATCACTCTTTTCCCAAGAACATTTTAAGAACTACACTATTATTCAATATATTTTAGAAATTTTATTCACAGTAACAACAATGTTGTGTTTGTAAAATTGTTAGTGTTTGTAATTCAAACATCTTCCTTCTTGATTATACCCTTTCACTGTTTTACTTCTCCACAGAATATGCCCTGACGTGACGGTGGAGCTAAGTAATTTCATTACTGAAGGGAACTAATTCCATTTCTATACATATTTACAGTGGTGCAGGGTATTATATAGTCGGACCCGCCCGACTCTGATCCTTTCGTTACTGGTTACTTGATTGTTATATTTCTATAGATGAAATGTGGTTTTATTTCACAAATAGAGACGCCCACAACTTATGGAATGAAACATTCCATCTATAGCTATGTATTGGTTTGTTGTATAGCACCGCGATGTTGTCATATTTGACATAAATAAAATTAAATGCATTTCTACAACAAGTGGTTTGCATGTAATATTACAAAAATTTATGCATTTTAAATAAAGAAGAGCATGTGAGTGTTTTTCCTAGAGTAGTAGTTATGTATGTATGTGAATTTGCACATTTGTTTACACTACGCTGAATACTAATTTAAATAAAATGGAAATTGTAGAGAAATATTTATGCAGAATGTTTTTTTTATTTTCCTAGAAAACGCATTAAATTTATGTATATCGACATAACAAATAGTTGCAAAAAAAGAGCAGGAAGTGGAACTGAATTATAAACATTGTGCCACCTGCATAGAGATAAGTTTAATATTTGATGCCGATGGCAGTGTTCCATATTCGTTTTGTTTTGCAAACTAAAAGTTTTTTCTTTTGTTTTTCTTCTTCTGTGACCATAGTTCAGATTGTTTTTAGTTTTTTTTAGAAAGTTCAATTTTTTCTGTGATTTGTTTGTGTCCCCCTTTTTTGGGGACGACGATTCATTTGGTACATGTTTGAGGACAACTGATATGAACGTTGTTTGGCATTCGATGTTGGGTATTACAATTTTGTTTGTTACTTACCGGTGGGGATTCAAACAGCATGACTTCCGTGCCTTTAAGTATTAAGAAACGAGGTTTGTAACTCTGCCATGAGATGTTATTATTGATGACACCTTCATTCACCCAGCCCATGTATTCAATACGTTCACCAACGGCAAAATTTCGATTATAAAGTTTCATCTAAAAGAAAGGAAAAGTAAGAAAGTTAAAATTATTACGATTTTAGGTAAAGGAATAATAACAGGTATGACATGTTGTGTTCTAGATAAGTCATATAATTAGTTTTTGTTTGCAATAAAAATGAAAAGAAGGTGAAACGGAAAATGATAATACTTT
Source organism: Musca autumnalis (assembly GCF_047663935.1). Lineage (NCBI taxonomy): Eukaryota > Metazoa > Arthropoda > Insecta > Diptera > Muscidae > Musca > Musca autumnalis. The sequence goes on along the minus strand of NW_027412088.1, from coordinate 39,642,155 downwards.
TGTTTCCAGTTGTACGGAAATTGAAATTTTTACTCCATATGAGTTTGTGAAGGAAGTTATTTTAAAACCAGTAAGAACAGGGTTAAGTAAGGAGGGAACTTTTTATACCCTCCACCACGAACCGTATTGAAGTGAATATGAACAATTAGTTTCATTTCGTTTATGAAAGTACTAAGATCTTTCTCTTATTCCTTGCAGGAGCAGAATATCTTATATGAACGCATATGTGGGGTCATATTTGTTCTTTCCAAAACATTGATAAATATTTACAATTTTCCGAATTGAGTTTTTGTATCCTCTGGCAACATTAAATTACAGCAATCTCTATTCGAAAATTTGACAGAAAAAGAAAACCCTCGAAAAACACAAAACAAGTTAGTTTTCTCTCTTCTGGGAACACAAAATTCCAATTAACAAACAATTCTGTAGAAAAATTTAACTAAAATCTTAAATGGGGCAGCTCTTATACTGTCTTATTTTTTCCAGGGGACTTGTTTTACCCGTAAAAATGTTTTGTACCTATGACTAAATACCAAATGTCAGCTATTCCGGTTGAATTAAAACTTAAAAAAAGGAAAATTGTGGGTATCGTTCTATGGCGGCTATGTGAAGATGTGGGCTCATAACGACAAATTACTGGTGATACGTTTTATGCCCCACAACGAAGACCAAATATCAAATTTCAGTCATTTCGATGGGATATTGAAGCCAAATCTTCAAAATACCGAAAATTGGAAGGACCGTTCTATGTGGGCTTTTTGAAGCAATACCGAAAAATGTCAGGTGGCTATTTCAACCTAGAATTTTATGCTGACGAAGAATATATGTATATACTTATAGAGTCTCCAACGAATATTTCGATGTGTTACAAACGGAATGAAAATTTTAATTATACCTTCCATATTATGGTGGAGGGTATAATAAGGCCGATATTACTGCCATACAGGCAATTTGATGGAATGTGTTTGGTTGCGGATTTTTAGCTGGCCGGAGGCTAAAAAATTTGGTCTCCAGCTTCTCGGCAGTGACTGAAAGACGTGTTAGAATTCGGATAAAAGCTAAATTTTTCAACATCAGCTTTATTTGTCACATGCTCCTACACGGAGGAAAAAACGCCTCTCTAACATATGTCCCAAACAACAGACACATAGGTACATAAAAAATTCCTAAGAAATACATAACAGACTTTAATAAAAAAACAAGTAAAAAAGTATCAGTCGGCTTTGCCGACAGAGATATAAATAACCTCAGCCTGTGTGTATTGAAATAATTTTTACCTAAAAACGTATGTATTTAGGGGGTTTTAAACATTTTGGGCGTTTGAACCGACAAAAGTGTTGATTAGGATTAAAGATCAAAAGTTTTGCTGAGGAGATACAAAAAAGAACCTTTCTCCAGCCATAGGTGCCATAGGAGGTTTTTACACCCAACTGGCTGTTTGCTCAAGAAGTATGGACTTGCCCCTGAAAAAAATTTTACCATCGTAATTGAGGCAGGTAATGCAAGTTGCTTTAACAAAAATCAATGTGATTCGATAGCAGGTCTTAAAGTGAACTTATCCGACATTTTGTATGAGAGGTACCGGATGGAGTGGACAAATATAGTCCATATTTCAACCTGATCTATATATTAGGATGTGTAAAGTATGGACCAATTCGGCCACTCCCTTCAAGAGTTACCGTACGAACAATTTGTCAGAACATTTTTGAACTTTTGTGAGGTAGGTACCTGAAGGAGTGGACCGATATGGCTTATCTTTGAACTTGAACTATGTCTGGACAAAATATTACTAAGGCCAAATTTTGGATCGAATCGGCAGATCCGTTCGAGAGTTATCTTGCGCTCCAACCACCTCACACGGAGTCATAGGGTTTTTTTTGCAACTTTCAGGCCATTTTCTCAGAAAGTATGGACCTGTCCCTGATGAATCTTGCACCGTCGTATGGGGGGGCAGTGAATACAAGCTAAAACAAAAATCAAAGCGATTCGAGGGATGGCCTTAAACTGAACTTTCCCGAAATTTTGTGTGGGAGGTACACGAAGATGTGGACCGATTGAGTCCATATTGAAACCTCATCTAAGTCTGGTAGACATTTCACGATTTGCAAAGTATGGACCAAATCGGTTACTCCGTTCAAGAGTTATGGTACGTACAAATTTTTCGAACATTTTCAAATTTTTGTGGGGGAGGTACCGGAAGGAGTGAACCGATATAACCCATCTTCGAACTTAAACTAAGTTTGGACAAAATATTACGAAAGTCAAACTAAGTTTGGACAAACTATTACGAAAGCCAAACCGAATCGATTGATCCGTTCGAGAGTTATCGTGCGCTCCAGCCAGACAGACAGACAGACGGACGGACATTGCTAAATCAACTCCAAATTGTCTGAAACACATTTCGTCCAAACATACTTGGGGTCTAAAACCATTATTTCGATGAGGAACATTTTGCCCGTATGAAAGTGTATATACCCTTTCTAGCCTAATATCCTCAAATGTTAAATTTCGGGTAGATCCGTCAAAAAATGATGCCAACCAAAACCATCAAAATACCGAAAATCGGGAGGTACCATTATATGGGGCCTATACCAAACTATGGACCTATATTGACAACTTTTGGTGGAGAAGTGTTGTGCACAATTGAAGCTTGGCATGTCTAATTTCTGCAAGTTCGGTCAAGAAATACAGCTAAAATTCTTAAATACCGAAAATCAGGAGGTACGCTTAAATGGACCTATACCAACAAGTGTAACTAAATTGAACATTTTAAGTGAGAACGTTTTGTGACCACTGGGAATATCAAATATCAAATTACGGGTAAATCCGTCAAACAATGTAGCTAAAACCCTAAATTCCGAAAGAGAAGTATCAAATTTCAAACGACAGCTAGCTCGGTTAAGAATTGTAGCTAAAATCCCTAAAATTCCGAAAATCGGGAGGTACGGTTATATGGGGGCTATACCAAAGCAAGGACCTATGTTGTTGATTTTTGGTATAGAATTTTCGTGACCACTAGTTACCTCAAATGTCAAAGGACAGCTATTTCGGTTAAGAATTGTAGCTAAAATCCTCAAAATACCGAAAATCTGGAGGTACCGTTATATGGGGCTTATACCAAAGCACGAACCCATGTTGACGAATTTTGGTAGAGAAGTTTTGTGACCCCTAGTTACCTCAAATGTCAAATTACAGCTATTTAGGCTACGAACTTTAGCTAAAATCCTCAAAATACCGAAAATCTGGAGGTACCGTTATATGGGGCTTATACCAAAGCACGAACCCAGGTTGAAGATTTTTGGTGGAGAAGTTTTGTGACTACTGGGAACCTCAATTGTCAAGTTACAGTTACAGTTCAATTAAAAATTGTAGCTAAAATCCTGAAAATACCGAAAATCGGGAGGGGGCTATACCAAACATGGACCTATGTCGATGATTTTGGAATATACTTTTTTTGGTCACTAGGAACCCTTAATGTCAGTTTATAACTAAGTCGATCTGAAAATGTAACTAAAAACGTCATAATACCTTAAATCGGGCGGCATCGTTATATGGGGGCTGTACCAAAACGGTGACCAATATAGCCCATCACCGGGCTTGACCTGCCTGCAACAAAAAGACGCACCTTTTCAACATTTCAGCGTTCAATCTCCTTTTTTGTGGATTCTAGAGTGATTACAATAGACGGAGGGACGGACGAACTGACGGACATGCATAGATCTACTCAGAATTGTACCCTGATTAAGAATATATCGCTCATTTACTCGAAGAGTGACATAACTCAAAAAATTGGGTTTTTGAGTTAGCAATTTCTATTTTTTCTACGATTTCTACTCTATATTGTGTCAAATTTTCAAGTTGATGTCTCTAAAACTCAACGAGTTACAGCTTATTTGCTGGGAGTTTGGCATAAGTAATCATAAGATTATGATTCACTTAAGCACTTCAAGTCATGCTTGATCTTGCACAGAAATTTAGACCTGCGCAAGCAAATATGGTAGTGCTTAGTCTGTTTAAGGGAAAATTTCTTCGAAATATACATAAAAGGGCAAACATGCGCTGATGGTGAATCTCGACGTCGTTTGAACTACGAGCTGTATCGGTTATACAACGACAGCAGTGTAGTTAAACGTATCAAGATACTACGATTGCGTTGGCTAGTCCATGTTATAAGAATGAGCGATGATGGATCAGCTTAAATAGCGTGTAGATACGGGCCGCATGGCCGAACATTAGAGTGGCTTTATAATATCGATGTCTGATTTTTTTATGCAGCACCCCCACTAAAGTGTTTAGTTTTGTTAGATTTTAAGATTGCCAAAGTTTGAGCACAATCGGAATATGGTAACACGTGCCACTGGGACCTCAAAGTTTCCATGGGGACTCTTTATATAGCCTATATTAAAATCCGACCCGATTTTTAAAATTTTTTGTAGGATTACTTGCTTAGCCACAGAAATGAACTGGTCAAATTTTCTCTTCGATTGGACAATAAATGTGGCCTTTGGAGCAATTTCATGAAAATTCACCTTTGACCCCATACAAATTACTATGGAAACTTTGAGGCCCCAGTGGCACGTGTTTACATATACCGATTGTACTCAAACTTTGGCAATCTTAAAATTTAACAAAACTAAACATTTTAGGGTGTTGCCGCCTAAAAAATTCGACATAGATTGTTTCCCTTTGAGTTAAAACCACTCTACTGCACATACAGAACTGTAAGGCCACGGCTTCGATGAAGTAAACAAGGGGAAGACGAGATCGAAAAACGCCGTATTCCAAGTAAAGCAACAAATAGAGAGGAATGGAAATATCTTCTTAGTTCGACTTATAGGGAAAGTTAAGGATTTACTAAGTAAGTAAGTATAAAATTATACTTACACACAATACATTTAAACATTTCACTTTTTCTTTTGCATCACCACCACTTTATAAGACATAAATTCCCTTCATTGTGTGACCTTTGATAAAAATTGTGAGAAATAAAAGCTGCGACAGGAGTGTAAAGTTGAAACAATATGTCACTTTAAGAGATCGTAAATTCTTCAATGACAAATTCCGTTTTATTTTCATTTCTATTTTATTTTCAGTTTCTTGAAAAGCGAAATAATATGACAAACAAAAACGTCAAGAATAATGTCAACACCAACAGACAGGCATTTGAGCATATCTATCGATGACAGATGTACGATACTCATGCAAACCTACATACTCGTACATACCTACATCCATACATTGAATTTAATGCTGTAAATATTTTACACTTTTTATGGCATCAATTTTCAAAGCAATTTATGATGCTCAAGCAATGCTTGAATTCTCCTCTTTGAGGTGTTTTGTTGTTTTTTTTTTATGTATGTATCACTCGAATGTTTGATGTTTTGGGATACTTAGATGTGAGATATTCTACAGAAAATATTTGATTCTTGAATGTTGCATTAAGGTAGAGTCTTCATAAACCAAAGCTGTGACGGTACCCAACAATATTTTAAAAAGGTATCCTTAGGATAGGATTTGGACTATTACAAACGCAGCTGCAATATTCATAGCTACTGATGATATATGTATATCATCAATTTCTATCAATAATTATATTTGTCATTCCGTTTGTAACAGAGCGAAATATTCGTCGGAGATCCTATAAAGTATATGACACATTTTTTCATATAGTGGTTCTAGATTTCCTATATTATTGCTGTGTTTATGCTGCTCATCAGCAAAACATTTCAGTATATTTTGAGATTTTAGATTAACGGTTCCACAGATATCGTGCCTTGAAAAAGTCGAATTCTGTAAAAACCGTATTGAAAGAAATACTGATAACTTCTTTAACCTTGGTCTATATAGAAAAAAATAATTTATTGTTTTTTAGCTATCTGAAATTTGGTATTAAGTCTTCGTTAGGTGTATGAAACTGTACACCTGATATTTGTCCTCATAGATCCACGCCTTCATATATAGCCCCCATTGAACGGTATCTCCAGATTTACTATATTTTGAAGGTTGTGGCCTCAATGTCTCACCGAAATGACTGAAATTTGATATTTAGTCTTCGTTGGGGGTATAAAACTTTCCACCTGAAATTTGTCAGTTTAGGTCCACGTCTTCATATAGCCCCCATAGAACGGTACCTCCCGATTTTCGGTATTTTTAAAGTTGTGGCCTCAATATCCCACTGAAACTCGATACGTTTAACTATATTCATGTCTTTGTATAGCTGATATAGCTCGTGGTTCATACGACGTCGATATTTACCGTCAACGCAAATCGGCCCGTGGATCTTTCGCAGAATTTTCCTCTCAAACACACCAAGCACTGCCTTATCTGCTTGCGCAAGTACCCATGATTCGGAGCCATACATTAGCAAGGGTAGTATCAGCTTTTTGTATAGTGCTATTTTTGTTTGACGAGATGTGGCTTTGTTTTTAAATTGCTTACTTAAACCATAGTAGCATCTGTAGGCCAATACAATTCTTCTTCTTATTTCACAACTGATGTTGTTTGTTGTGTTAGTGGCAGTGCCGAGGTAGACGAAGTCTTTAACTACCTCAAAATTGTAGGTACCAACTTCCACAGTTGGTCCGAGCTCTATGGACGCTTTTCGCGTCGACACCATCAATTTGGTCTTTTCGTCGTTTACCGCCAGACTCATTTTCGCAGATTCTCCTTCGACCTCCCTAAAGGTATCAGTTACTTCCTTTACTGATCGTCCTATGATGTCTATGGCATCAGCATAAGCAAGTAACATGTGGCTATTGGTGTAAATTGTGCCATTTCTTTTGACATTTGCATCTCGTATTACCTTTTCCAGCAAAATGTTGAATAGGTCACACGAAAGGCTGTCTCCTTGTCTGAAACCTCTTTTGGTACTGAACTGTTCGGAGAGGTTCTTTCCAATTTTAACTGAGGACCTAGTATCAGTTAAAGTCATCTTACAAAGCCGGATGAGCTTTGCGGGGATACCAAATTCAGACATTGCATGAAATACCTTTGATCGGAGGGGACTGTCGAATTCTGCTTTATAATCGACAAAAAGGTGATATGTGTCGATCTGCTTCTCTTGGGTCTTCTCCAGGATTTGCCGCAGGCTAAATATCTGGTCAATGGCGGACTTGTTAGGTCTAAAGCCGCATTGGTATGGTCCAATTATTTCGTTGACCATTGGCTTTAGTCGTTCGCACAATATCCCCGACACTATCTTATAGGCAATAGGGAGAAGACTTATGCCCCTATAGTTGGAGTATACAGTCTTGTCTCCTTTCTTGTTGACGGGACATAGGATGTTCAGGTTCCAATCGTCGGGTACGCGTTCTTCCTGCCAGATGGTGCTAACTAGCTGATACATACACCTTATCGGCGCGTCGCCTCAGTTTTTAAACAGCTCGGCTGGTAAGCCATTGGCTCCTGCTGCTTTATTATTCTTCAGCCGGTTGATTGCTGTTTTTACTTCATCTTGGCTGGGCGGTATACATTCTATACCATCTTCTGGATTTGGATCTGTGGTATCATCGCCTTCGCTACTATTGGGTACCCGCAGATTGGAGAAATGTTCCTTCCATATCCTGAGCACGCTATCTGTATCTGTTACCAGATTACCTTGCTGGTCTCTACAGAAGGATGTGCCTGCGCCAGAGGTCCGCAAAATGCATATAAAAGGCACACTCTATTGCCTTTTCCCAAAAGCGAATAGTGCAGTGCTTTGCATATAAAAAATATGAATGTGCAAAAAGCAGATTCACCCCAAAAACTGATTCACTGCTTTAGTGCATGCTTGCTTGCTTTTACATTTGTATTCACACGATTCGCAAATGCAGTATGCACAATACTGCATTCACCACACAGTATCGTACCATCTTCTGTTTGAATAAATGAATACATTTGCCAAATTTCGGTTTTTCTTTGAGTTTCTTTAATTATAGGATAAACTAAACTAGTAATTGTTTTTATTGTCTCAACATTAATTTTTATAGCCTACACCACTATGTGGGGAGGGTATTATAAGTTGGTTTTGGCCAAAAAGCTTGTAACGCATCGAAATAATGGTCGTAGACCCATACATATATATATCAAAATGAATGTCTGAGTCGATCTGGCTATGTGTGTCCGTCCGTCTGTCCGTCCGTCCGTCCGTCTGTCCGTCTGTCCGTCTGTCCATCTAAACCTTGTAATCACGCTACAGGTCGCAATTTTGATCGGATCGTCACGAAATTTTGCATGTTGATAGGGGTCCCGGAGGGGAAGAAGCCTATTGATTTTGGTGATGGTCGGATAATATTTAGGGGTCGGAAAGGGCAAAAAAACTTAGGTGGATAAAATGACAACGTTTTTTCCAAAGCGAATATCTCAGCTTCTATACGGGGTATACCAAAAGCAAAACCTGACAATGAAAGAAGAAAATATCGCCTTTCTAATGATGTAAAGCAGGTGCTCGTAGGTAATCAAACAACGAAGATATAACAATAGTAGCAAATAAAACCCCAATTTTCATTTTTGCGATTTTAACTACATTGACGAATATCACAGCTTTGGTTGAAAACTTTCCAAAAGCAAAGTCTGACTATGAAAGTAGAAGATCCCGTCTTCACAGTGATGCAAACTAGGTCGGCGTAGGTAACCAAATAACGGAGATATCGCAATAGTCGGTAATACATCCCATTTTTCTATTTTTTTGGAAATCACACTACAGGTCGCAATTTTAATCGGATCGTCACGAAAACTTAAGGGTTAATGGGGGTCTCAAAGATGAAGAAGCCTATTGATTTTGGTGTTGGTCGGATAATAATTAGGGGTCGGAATGGGCAAACACTTATTTGGAGAAAAGTCAACATTTTATTTTAAAACCAATATCTCTGTTTCTTTAAGAGGTATATCAAAAGCAAAACCTGGCAAGGAAAGTAGAAAATATCGTAGGTGGTCAAATAGCAGAGATATGGCAATAGTCGATAATGCATCCCATTTTCCGATTTTCTTGTAATCACGCTACAGGTCGCAATTTTGATCGGATCGTCACGAAATTTTGGGGGTTAATGGGGGTCCCAAAGAGAAAGAAGCCTATTGATTTTGATGATGGTCGGATAATATTCAGGGGTGGAATGGGCAAACACTTATTTGGAGAAAGGTCAACGTTTTATTTCAAAGCCAATATCTCTGTTTATTTAAGAGGTACATCTAAAGCAAAACCTGGCAAGGAAAGTAGAAAATATCACCTTTACAAGGATGTAAAGCAGGTTGTCGTAGGTGGTCAAATAGCAGAGATATGGCAATAATGCGTCCTATTTTCCAATTTTTTTGTAATCACGGTTTTTTTGTAATCGGTCGCAATTTTCATCGGATCGTCACGAATTTTTTGGGAGTTGATGCGGGGTCCCACAGAGGAAGAAGCCTATTTAGTTTGGTGATGGTCGGATAATATTCAGGAGTCGGAATAAGCGAAAAGCTTATGTGGAGAAATGTCAACGTTTTTTATGCGAATATCTCCGCTTCTGGTTGGAGTATTCCAAAAGGCAGAAGAAAAGATCTCGTTTATATTGATGCAAAGTATGTTGGCGTAAGTGAGCAAACCGAGATATTGCAAAATTCAGTAATATACCCAATATTTCCATTTTTTGTAATCATGCTACAAGTTGGAATTTTGATCGGATAGTGACAAAATTTTTGGGGGTAGATGGGGGCCCCACAGAGGAAGAAGCCTATTGATTTTGGTGATAGTCGGATAATATTTAGGGGTCGGAATGGGGAAAAACTCATTTGGAGACAAATTCAAAGTTTTTTTCTTTGTGAATATATCGGCTTCTAGTAGGGGTATACCAACGGCAAAGCCTGTCTATGGAAGAAGAAAATATTACATTTACATTGGTGTAAAGCAGGTTGGCGAAGGTGGTCAAACAAGGGAGATACCACAATAGTCGGTAATGCATCCAATTCTTCCATTTTTTGCAATCAAGCTACAGGTCGTAATTTTGATCGGATTGTCACGAAATTTTGGTTGCTTATGGGGGTCCCAGAGAGAAAGAGGCATATTATTTTTGGTGGTAGTCGGATTATATTCCCTAAAAGAAATGTTTACCAGTGAAAAGCTTATGCACAGGGGTAGTGGTGTAGGGTATCACATGGTCGGCTCCGTCCCGACTATAGCCTTTGCTCACTTGTTTTATGTTTATTAACATGTAAATTTGACCAGAAATATCTACTGCTTTTTGTAATGCAACGTGCGTTTTCGAAGGCAGCGTGCAAAAAAAAGGCAACGAGTTCTTGTAGTGTGTTGTGTGTCTGCAATTGGCACACACTCATGAAAGTAAAGTCAAAGCAAGCAATAGCATTAAACAGAGATGGCAATAGCAAGCAATGAAAAAAGCACGAAATCCCGAATATGCATTAAAAGCGAGTAGCATTTTGCGGACCTCTGGCCTGCACCAAAGCCATCTGTTTGATGTTTCACTCCTTGGAAGAATTTTCGGACTTCATTCCGGCTCCTGTACATCTCGATTTTTTCACACTCCCGCTTTTCCATTTCTCTCTTTTTTCTTGCAGAAAATACGTTTCTCTTCCCTCCTTTTCTCCCGATATATCCCTCGTGCGCTACACGTTGCTACTGATTGCAAAGTAGCTCTATATGCCGCATTTTTCTCTTCGGTGGCAGCACGACACTTCTGGTCATACCATGAATTCCTTTGTGGAGGTCTCTGGAATCCAAGTATGGATTTTGCGGCTGTTTGCATGGAGTGGGACAAGGAACGCTCGCATTAAGCAATTAGGCTAGTTGATTGGAATATGCTGTGGCTATCTGTTGTGTTAACAGTCTATCGATGTCCAACTTCCGCGTTGTGTCTGTTCGTGCTTTATTTGCAACGTTTAGACGGGTACGTACCTTTGCTGCAACAAGGTAGTGGTCCGAATCAATGTTTGCGCCTCGGAACGATCGAACATCCAACACGCTCGATGAATGTCTTCCATCTATCACAACATGATAAATTTGATTACTTGTTCTTTGATCTGGAGACAGCCAAGTGCCCTTATGAATATCGAGATGCTTAAATCTGGTACTGCTAACTTACTTACTTACTTACTTACTTAGTTGGCCCATTACAGAACATTTGTTCCATAGACCGAACTAAGAAAAGATCTCCATTCCTCTCTGTTTTTCGCTTGACTTTTTGGAATACCGCGCCTTTCCATTTCTTCATCCACTTGTGTGCTCCATCGAAGCTTAGGCCTGCCGATTCTGCGTGCACCGCCATGTGGCATGTATTCATACGCCTTTTAAGCGGGTTCATCATCGCTCATTCTCATGATATGGCCTAGCCAACGCAATCGTTGCATCTCGATACGTTTAACTATATTCATGTCTTTGTATAGCTTATATAGCTCGTGGTTCATACGACGTCGATATTCACCGTCAACGCAAATCGGCCCGTAGATCTTTCGAAGAATTTTCCTCTCAAACACACCAAGCACTGCCTTATCTGCTTGCGCAAGTACCCATGCTTCGGAGCCATACATTAGCACGGGTAGTATCAGCGTTTTGTATAGTGTTATTTTTGTTTGACGAGATGTGGCTTTGTTTTTAAATTGCTTACTTAATCCATAGTAGCATCTGTTGGCCAATACAATTTTTCTTCTTATTTCACAACTGATGTTGTTTGTTGTGTTTATGGCAGTGCCGAGGTGGACGAAGTCTTTAACTACCTCAAAATTGTAGGCACCAACTTCCACAGTTGGTCCGAGCTCTATGGACGCTTAGCGCGTCGACACCATCAATTTGGTCTTTTCGCCGTTTACCGCCAGACCCACTTTCGCAGATTCTGCTTCGATCTTCCTAAAGGTATCAGTTACTTCCTTTACTGATCGTCCCATGATGTCTATGCATCAGCATAAGCAAGTAACATGTGACGATTGGTGTAAATTGTGTAATTTATTTTGACATTTGCATCTCGTATTACATTTTCCAGCAAATGTTGAATAGGTCACACGAAAGGCTGTCTCCTTGTCTGAAACCTCTTTTGGTACTGAACTGTTCGGAGAGGTTCTTTCCAATTTTAACTGATGACCTAGTGCTAGTTAAAGTCGGATGAGCTTTGCGGGGATACCAAATTCAGACATTGTATGGAATACCTTTGATCGGAGGGGACTGTCGAATTCTGCTTTATAATCAACAAAATGGTAATATGTGTCGATCTGCATCTCTTGGGTCTTCTCTAGGATTTGCCGCAGGGTAAATATCTGGTCAATGGTGGACTTGCCAGGTCTAAAGCCACATTGGTATGGTCCAATTATTTCGTTGACCATTGGCTTTAGTCGTTCGCACAATATCCTTGACACTATCTTATAGGCAATAGGGAGAAGACTTGTCTCCTTTCTTGTTGACGGGACATAGGTTGCTCAGGTTCCAATCGTCGGGTACGCGTTCTTCCTGCCAGATGGTGCTAACTAGCTGATGCATACACCTTATCAGCGCGTCGCCTCCGGTTTTAAACAGCTCGGCTGGTAAGCCATCGGCTCCTGCTACCTTATTATTCTTCAGCCGGTTGATTGCTGTTTTTACCTCATCTTGTCCGAGTGGTATACATTCTATACCATCTGCTGGGATTGGATCTGTGGTATCATCGTAATCGCTACTATTGGATACTCGCAGATTGGAGAAATGTTCCTTCCATATCCTGAGCACGCTATCTGTATCTGTTACCAGATTACCTTGCTGGTCTCTACAGAAGGATGTGCCTGCACCAAAGCCATCTGTTTGATGTTTCACTCCTTGGTAGAATTTTCGGACTTCATTCCGGCTCCTGTACATCTCGATTTTTTCACACTCCCGCTTTTCCATTTCTCTCTTTTTCTTGCGGAAAATACGTTTCCCTTCCCTCCTTTTCTCCCGATATCTCTCTCGTGCGCTACGCGTTGCTACTGATTGCAAAGTAGCTCTATATGCAGCATTTTTCTCTTCGGTGGCAGCGCGACACTTCTGGTCATACCATGAATTCGTTTGTGGAGGTCTCTGGAATCCAAGTATGGATTTTGCGGCTGTTTGCATGGAGTGGGCAATATGTTGCCATTGCGCTAATATGTTATCGGGACAAGGAATGCTCGCATTAAGCAATTGGGCTAGTTGAGTGGAATATGCTGTAGCTATTTGTTGTGTTTGCAGCCTATCGATGTCCAGCTTCCGCGTTGTGTCTGTTCGTGCTTTATTTGCAACGTTTAGACGGGTACGTACCTTTGCTGCAACAAGGTAGTGGTCCGAATCAATGTTTGCGCCTCGGAACGGTCGTACATCCAACACGCTGGATGAATGTCTTCCATCTATTACAACATGATCAATTTGATTACTTGTTCTTTGATCTGGAGACAGCCAAGTGCCCTTATGAATATCGACATGCTTAAATCTGGTACTGCTAACTACCATATTTTTTGCAGCTGCAAAGTCCATCAGACTCATACCATTGTCCGATGTTTCACTGTGGAGACTGAATTTCCTGACTGTTGGGCCAAAGATATTCTTCTTTCCAATTTTGGCATTAAAATCGCCTAGAATGATTTTAATGTCATGGGCAGGGCAACGGTCATATGTTTCTACTAAGCGCTTGTAAAATATATCTTTGGTCTGTTCGTCCTTTTCTTCAGTGGGAGCATGAGCGCAAATAAAGCTGATGTTGAAGAATTTAGCTTTTATTCGAATTGCAGCAAGTCTTTCATTCACTGGGGTGAAGCTGGATATCAGATGTTTTAGTCTCCGACTAACTACGAATCCGCAACCAAACTCATGCTTTGTGTCATGGCAGCTACAATACACCGCGTCACCTTTAGGTGTTGTTGTGACGCCTTTCCCTATCCATCGTATTTCCTGTATGGCAGTAATATCGGCCTTGTACTTTTCAAGTACGTTTGCCAATGTGAAGACTGCACCTTCTCTATAAAGAGTGCGAACATTCCAGGTGCAGATTCGCAGATCATGGTCCTTAAAACGTTTGCGGGGTTCGTCAACTTTAGAGGGGTTTGTTTTTCTTTTCATTCGTTTTTTCTTAGTAGGCTGTTTTTTCTAGGGGAGGGTTACTAACCCGACGCCCAAACCCAAGTTTTTAACGTTCTTATGGGTGAACGCGCGGCACATGTTAGCTCACTACCTTTAACGGGTGTTAAAGGCATTTCCCAGGGGACACCACGGGGAGGTCAGTGTCCACTTGAGATGAAAGAGGGACCAAGATAAATCCTGGGCTTTGCCATGTTAAAACCGGTCAGGACCGTTCCTTGGTATCTTCCATCCCCTACGGCTGTGGTTGTACATTTTTCTATTGTATAGACTTGTCTGAAGAGAATGTTAAACAGAACCGGTAAGGAAAGAAGTAAAGTCGGTCGGGGCCAACTATATGATACCCTACATCACTGTGAATATGTAAAATATATATTGGGAGCTATACCGAAATCTGAACCGATAACAAAATAATATGGCACACTTATTTCTGGACCAAATTCCGTCACACGTTCCAAATTTCATCGAAATCGGACATATATAGTGTGTTTTGTGCAGCAAATACGTAAAATCGGGCGAAAATATGTATGGGAGCTATATCCAAATCTGAAGCGATTTCAATATAATTTGGCACATTTATTCCCTGACCGAATATGTTAAATATATATTGGGAGCTATACTGAAATCTGAACCGATAACAAAATAATATGGCACACTTATTTGTGGACCAAATTCCGTCACACGTTCCAAATTTCATCGAAATCGGTCTTATTTATGTAGCGTGTTTTGTGCAGCAAATACGTAAAATCGGGCGAAAATATGTATGGGAGCTATATCCAAATCTGAAGCGATTTCAATATAATTTGGCACATTTATTTCTAGGCCGTGTTTGGTGCAGCAAATACTTGAAATCGGCCGAAAATATATATGGGAGCTATATCCAAATCTTAAGCGATTTTGATATAACTTGGCACATTTATTTCTAAAACGAATTCAGTCACACATTCCAAATGTCATAAGATTTGGAATGATTCAATTATATTTACGAAATGTCTCATATGGTCTCGTACATTTCATCTGAAGTACACTATAAAATGGAAACTTGTAAAAAGAGCCATCTCAAAAAGCCGTTAATAAAAAGGATATTTTGTAAATGTTGTCCAAAAGAAACAAGAACTTCAATGGTAGGACATTGTATAGCCGGTACATAGTCGTTCGTTCCATTTACTACAAATACATGGCGATGAGTACCTGATGCTTTAAACTAAAACACACATACGCACATACTCAGCATGCATATACATTTCCGTTATTTTTTCCTATGGAAATTTTGTGTGTTTTTGCTACATCTACATCTTTGTAGAGCAAAATGTGTGCGAATGTAGGGCTGCTTACTTTCAGCTATGCTTTTAGATGTAATATAATAACAACAAGTGTAAGCTATGATGGAAACCAAGAACGAACTGTGTTTTCAGAACGGAAATAATATTTAACCATAGAGAGAGTCTTTTTCAAATCTGCATGATTTGACACACATTTACAAAATTGACAAGAAAGCTTTGAAATTTGGCCTAGAAAATCTTTTTGCATTCTTTGCACAGTTTGTTTGGTCTTCGTTGTTTTGTTTGTATTGAACAAACAAAACTGTTGTCGGACCAGTATTTGCCTGATTTGCCATCACAAATGGCAATATCTTCTTTTGGGGGAATGTTACCAAAAACACAGCATCTCTATAACAGTAGCCCATGGTGGTAGCTGACAATGATATGCTGCATTAGTTTGATGACATTTTTAGAATGCTTTGCATTTCAATGGGATGTAAGTCTTCTATAGGATATCAAGGAACGTAAGTGGTGATGATGACATGTCTTTAGCCGTAATATTTTTGAAGGGTTGGTGAGTTGGAGTTAGACTTTATGGATTCAGATCAGAGGATACAGATCAGAGGATCTTCGATGGAGTTTCGATGCGTTGTCTGACAGGCTTTTGATTGGAATATTAGCAGAATATTGTTTCTTTTATGGGTGACGTAGTGGATGGAAGATACCAAAGGCCTTGACCGGCTTTAACATCTCAAACCAACGACTTATCTTCAATGACAAGTGTCACTGATTTTCCCGTGGTGTCACCTGGGGTAATGCCTTTAACATCAGTTAAAGTTAGTATCCTAAGAACAATAAGAAGTTAAAATGATTAAGTTAGACAGGGCAGGACCATAAAATGTTCTAAACTGAAAGTGAGTAATTATTTCCATTTCATGTCTACAAATTTAGGTGGAGATATTTTATGACCAAATTAGGTCAGAAAATGTATCTAAAAATATATTTAATACGGTGGTACCATTGTATGGGGGCTATACCAAAACATGGACCTATATTGAAATCTTTTAGTGGAGATGTGTTGTGACCACTAGGAATCTCAAATGGCAAATTACACCTAATTCATTTAAAAATTCTTGCAAAATTGCAGTACCAAAACATGGTCCTATGACGACAATATTTGATGGAGATATTTTGCTACCATTGGGAAACCTAAATTTAAAATTGGTAGTCAAAATACCTAAATTTTGGGTCGTACCATTATGTGGGGGCCATACCAAACCGTAGATCGATGTTGACAATTTTTGGTGAAGAAGTTTCGGGAGTGCAGGGAATCTCAAATGTCAAATTACACTTATTTTGGTCAAAGATTGTAGCTAAGGACACTCGGAAGCAAATGTATAGCATTTCAGTTCAATTATTGTGGAAGCTACAGTGATTACAACAGACGTAAATGACTAGATCGACAATCCCACGGCAGCGGGTTCTTTCGTACCGGATTGACCCGGAACAACACAAAATCATCGTTCCAGCCAGCGGCTGCCACCTCAGTGACCGAATTCTTTTGGTCCGTGCCGGGACTGAGGAAAACCCAGGACCAATATATCTGTGCTCAGATGTCACAACCGCATCTTCACCCACATCCAACCTTCGGTGAGATGCAATAGATATCAGGAGTGGGTGCATCTTAGGGGTTGCTCTGGACTTGTCCATGTGAGGGACTACGACAGGGACTATGTTGCTGCATGCTGCGTGAACACAGTCCCCAGTGAGTCGTCGTCGGAATACGAAACTCCCTCGTCGTCTGACTACGAAACTCCCCCGCAGTCCCCTCGACAACAACCGAACGCGCAGCCTTTAACACCAGCCGTTGTTGTCCCAATCCCAGAGAATGCATCCTTTTTGCAATTTAATTGCAATGGACTCCAAGGTAAGATCGAGGAAATAGTAGATTTCATGAGTCGGAAGAACATCAAGGTCGCTGCGGAAAGATTGCACCAGAAGTGGAGGTGGGGGTTAGCTTTCCTATTGCACCAGTCTGTCCAGTACAGACCTATCTCGCTTGAGCCTGTCTCTAATGACCCGTACATGGAATGTATGGGGGGTAGCAGTCATGTGTGGAACTGCCGAGATAGAGTTGCTGAACGTATACATCCCGCCGAGAAATAGCTGTATCTCAGATTATGTGCCTAACATTAGCCCGCTTTTGGAAGTTCATAATCGTCTGGTCATGGGGGACATTAATGCGCATCATGAGATGTGGCATTCGGCCCTCGGAGGTACAGCGCTGGCTGAGCAGATTGACAGCTCTACGTTTTGCACGGTCAATGAGGACGCCCCTACTAGAATTAGAGGAGAGTGTCACAGCTCGCCAGACATAACCATCGTGTCACCTGGTCTGACAAATGACGGGTTGCCAGGTACCCGTCATTTCCCTTGGATCAGACCATCTCCCCATAATTGTCTCCATTAGCAGACCACCCGATTTCATTACCTCTGAACGCCGCACATTCGTCAATCATAAAAAAGCTGATTGGCCGGGTTTCAGAGAGTTCACCAATCACCGCTTCAGAGAACTGCCCAATCCTTCTGATGTTCGGGTAGCGGAAAGGACGTTCCGAGACACCATCACTGCTGCAGCCGCTCGCCATATCCCTGCTGGTCGAATACCCGAAGTAAGACCAAACTTCCCAGCAGAGGCGACGGGATTAGCAAATGAGCGTGATGAGCTTCGCCGAACCAACCCCCAGGGTCAGGGAGCTGACATTGGAAGTTAACAGGCTGGTCGGCGAGCATAAGCGCAGCAAGTGGTTAAATCATCTGAAGAGTTGCAACATTGGAGCCGGAATAGGTGAATTGTAGGCAACGGTTAAGTCACTCTCGAACCCTGGAAGAAGGGAAGATAGGACCTCAGTCACTTTTGGCGACGTTACGTTGACTGACCCGAAGAGGTGCGCAAGTTATTTCAATCGACAGTTTGTCGAGCACCCCTAGAGTGACAGGGTGAAGAGAAGAGTATTACGTCGCATCAGATCTCTTCCTGCCGAGGAGGAACCACCACAGTTTACAATGGATGATGTTGCCAATGCCATCAAGAACGCTAAATCATCCAAAGCGTTGGGCCCTGATGGAATCTCCATGGTAATGCTGAAGCAGCTGGATGAGCCGGGAGTGGAGTATCTCACTAAAGTTCTCAGCTTGTCGCTATCCACCCTCATTGTTCCCGAAGTCTGAAAAATGGGCAGGGTGGTCCCACTACGGAAGCCCGGCAAGGATGCCAGCAAAAGTGAATCGTTCACGCCGATTTCGCTTTTGTCGCCCGTAGCAAAGACCCTTGAGGCCTTAGTCCTCCCCAGTATCAGAAATAGCTATCAAGTTGCCGATCATCAGCATGGATTCCGTAAGCAGCACAGCACGACAACTCCTCTGCACGCCATTACCACACATATTTGTCAAGGGCTCAACCAGAGACGGCCGTGCGATAGAAGTGATGGTGGCGCTTGACTTATCAAAAGCCTTTGATACAGTCAAGCACTCCACGCTGTTTGAGGACATTGAGCAGACAACCATCCGGCAAAGCTTGAAACGTTTGATAGTCAATTATATGTGGGGACGCCAGTCGTACGTGGAATTCAGGAACAAGAAGTCCAAACCCCGTAGAGTGAAACAGGGAGTTCCCCAAGGTGGGGTGATATCTCCGGAACTGTATAATCTCTACCTCTCCTGTATTCCGCCCCCTCCAGACGGCATCGAGATCGTAACGTATGCCAATGATTGCACGATCCTGGCGTCGGGTACCTATCCTGATGACATCTGTGAGAGACTGAACAACTATTTAGCCGATCTTACCACCTTTTTCCATTCGAGGAATATTCAGATTTCCGCCACAAAATCAACAGCTACTCTGTTCACCACATGGACAGCGCAGTTTGGAAGAGAATTGAATGTCGTGGTCGACGGTAGTAGAATTCCGACCACAAACTGCCACAAAATTTTTGGGGTCACATTTGACTCTTCTTTCACGTCGTGCGCGCACGCCACAGCTATCTGAGACAAACTGAAAAGTAGGAACAAGGTCCTCAAGTCCCTAGCCGGTAGCACTTGGGGTGCAGATAAAGAAACCTTGTTGACCACATATAACGCGATAGGTTGGTCTGTGGTAAGCTATGCGGCGCCAGTCTGGTCCCCGAGATTATGTGATACGAATTGGAAAAAGATTCAAACTTGCCAGAATGCCGCCCTAAGAACAGCAACAGGGTGCCTTCTCAAATCTTCAGTGGACCATCTACATGAGGAGGCAAAGATTCTTCCAGTAAAGCAACACAATGAGATGTGTTCGTTGCAGTACCTGCTTGGATGTTACCGTGTGAGCCATCCCAATCAGCATTTTGTGGGTAGGCCCGGCACATACAGGCAGATCAGGAAGGATATCCATGATCTAGAGGGAGAGGTCCAACGATACAGGAGAGAACCCCTAGATCAACAAGCGTATCAAGCAGGTTTAAATTATATTCACACGGATGCAGTTGCCAAGGCCTTAAGCAGTTATAGTGTGAATAACGTCCTCGAAATGCATCCCCCATCTATAGCAGCTGAGGAGCGTCAGCTGCCACGACAAACTAGAGTAGTTTTGTCTCAATTACGCTAGGATATTGCAGTCGCCTAAATTCCTATTAGGCGGGAATCGATCGCACCGTGCAAGACATCTGCCCAGTATGTGGCATGGGCCCGCACGACACAAACACCTTTTCACCTGCTCAGCTACCTACTCATCTAACTCCAGTGGATCTGTGGTTACATCCCTTCGAAGCAGCCACTTTCCTGGAACTGGAGATAGACCCAGAGCCAGATTGAACAAAAGAACGAACATACAAACATAATAACAAACACTGTTACAATAACAACAACTGGATCGACTCAGAATTTTATCCTGATCAAGAATACTTTGTAGCAAATGATTATTTTAATAAGCTACAATCGGAAAAACCAACTTAGTGCACCCTCCATACTATGGTGGAGGGTATAAAAAGGCGGTAGGAACCGATGGCTTAGCAGCCGAAAATCGGAAACGCTGATATAGTGGATGACTCATCTAGTTAGCACCACCTGACAGGAAGAAAGTGTAACCCGACGATTTTAACCTGTGTAGGGGCATAAGTCTGTTGTTTATAAGATAGTGTTAGGAATATTGTGTGAATGACTTAAACCTATGACCAATGAAATAGTTGGGCCATATCAATGCGACTTTAGATTTGGCAAATCCACCCAAGAAATGTAGATCGACACTTGCTATATTTTTGTCGAATAAAAAGCAGCCTTCGACAAAGCTTATTCGGCTTTGTAAGAATAGGAAAAAAATATCTCCCAACAGTTTAGTACCAAAACAAGTTTCAGACAAGGAGACAGCCTGTCTTGTGATCTCTTCAACACCCTGCTAGGAAAGGAATGACACAAAATACCCAGGTAACCGCGTGCTATTTGCTTATTTCGATGACATTAACAGTATGGGCCGATCAGTAAAATATGTAGCTGATGCCTTAAAAAAGTCGAAAGATAATCTGCTAAAATGACAGTAAACGGCTATAAGAGCAAGTTGATGGTATCGATGCGTAATGCGTCCCCAGATCTCGGACTGTGGATGTTGGTAGCTACAATTTGGAAGTAGTTAAAGAATTATATTGGCCAGTTACTTTAGACTAAGTTAGCAAATTAAAAACAAAGCCACATCTCGTCAAACTAATATCACACTTTACAAAACACTGATATTACCCGTGCTAACCACTTTATACACTCCTTCTTGCACTAAAGCTAACCACTTCATACACTCCTTCTTGCACTAAAGTTGTCCGTACCCATATTTCTATAATTCGTATACCCTCAACATCTGAAATAAGGAACATATTATGATTTATCTAACATAGTCTCCAGCAAGGATTTTATATCCAATCTGCATACCATTAAAATGTTATCTGCATTCCCATAGTAAAAATAATGAACCACCACCACAAGCGCAATAATAACGATGTGAATACAATTAAAGTTTCATTCCCTAAGGCCACAAATATTTGTGCAACTACATTAGTTGCAAATGGTTTATGTATGTATGTACTCATGTATTTGTGATAGAAAATATTCCAAAGTTTTGACAAACATTTCAAAAACACCTCAGGCTAAATGATTTGAACTGAACTGTAATTTAAAGTGAAGAATATAAATATTACTTTGTTGCAAGGAGAGGAGGAAAGTAAACAACCAGCCAAGTATACATTGAAATCACGTTGAGCTCGAGTTGCAAAGTGGTGCAATTCCAATCGATTGAGTTTATTGAAAAATACCGAAAATCACGGTTGCAATTTGTGTCATTGCCTATAGGGTTTAGATCAAATGTGTTCTTCTTTGACACAGCGGTGCCGAAGTTTTTCGGCAATTTACACACATACGACCCGAATGCATAGAAAGAGCGCACGAAAAACAGATAATGTTTTAATTTGTTTTTGTTTTGTAGCGTGCGTGCATAAAAACACACTAACACACAGTCCTAAGTTGCCAATAGTTTGAATACATTCACATTTTGGGCTGTTCTCTTTCTGGTCACGTCTGGTTTAGATTGATTGCCACAATGGATGTTTCATGATTGTTTCCCAAGCGGAGGGTGAGGTGAAGTTATTAACATACAAACTTCAAATATTGCCTGAAACAAATCATACGGCAAGAATCACAGGTTAGACGAATGACCCAAATATTGATTATACCATTTTGTTTTAAATAGCATCTGTTTGATATACTACTGGTAAATATTTGAACACAGAAATGTGATGAGCACGACATTTTACGAATTGAGTATCCGATTTTGCTGAAACTATGCAAAAACATACATTCAAACATACATCAAGTGTCAAGAAGGTCCATATCGCACAACACCTATGTACCCCACAAAAGTTCAAAATTTTCACTTGAAGATTGTTTTGAAATTTTAGCGAAAGTACACCTTGTGGTCCTGTTTACAAAATAGCTTCCGTGGGATAGTCCATTATTCCTGTCATAATGCTCTAAAAGTTCTAAAAATCCTATGGTGACCAACTAAGATGGCTGCTGGTCACGATAACTAAAAAAAGTTTTTTATTTTCACGTAAGTGCTGTTTAAGGGCTGTTCAAGAATTGTTTTGAAATGTTCATGGAAAGTAGTCCTTCAGATTCTGATTGCAACGATACGATATATCGCTACTTCTCACGACATGGCCCAGTCAACGCAATAATTATAACTCGATACGTTTAACTATGCGAGCCGGGCGGTATACACTCAATACCATCTTCTGGGATTGTATCTGTGGTATAATAGTCATATTTGCTATTATTGGCCACCATTTTAATGTTTCACTTTTTGGTAGGAGTTTCGTACTTCACTCCCGCTTTTCAATTCATCTCATTTTCCTGCACAAAAGACTTTTCCCCTCTTTCCTTTATATGTTAGAAATATGTTTGGATCCAAAG
Organism: Musca autumnalis; assembly: GCF_047663935.1. NCBI lineage: Eukaryota > Metazoa > Arthropoda > Insecta > Diptera > Muscidae > Musca > Musca autumnalis. The sequence goes on along the minus strand of NW_027412088.1, from coordinate 39,619,379 downwards.
AAATATTTGTTTGGGACTGATTACAAACAAATATATGTTTGGATCCAAACATAATTTATTTGTGTCCAAACAAATATATGCTTGCAACATTTTGTAACATATCTCAATTTAATATGTTTTGTTAGAACATATTTTTTATGGGTGGAGAGGATTTTTGTCAAAGAGAGTAACAACAGGGCTCTCACAGCTTCGGAATGCTGGTTTATAATAAAGAGCTGTGTGCATGGTGCAAAGCGTAAAACACGTGTGTTTCGTACTTTGTTGTTGTTAACCAACGTAGCAAGCGAAGAGGAAAAGAAAAAAATGGTATCAATAAAATAAATAAATAAATCAGTGTTTTGTCTTTTCTTAAAAAAATTGTGCTTTTTAGTAAATTAAATGTCCAATACATTTTATAATTGAATCAAAAAGGTGAATGGAAATATTTTATTGGACAAGAAAGAAATCGCATTTAATATTGGTAATTACATCAATACATTTTTCATATACATACATACATATGTATATTTGAAATATCGATGTACCTATTTATTACATTATATAATCATTTGATTCCAGATGCCGATTTCCCGCAGATGATTTGAACTTTGAAGAAAATGTGTTTTATTTCACAACTAAGGTGAAGCGTTCAATGTTTCTATATAATTGTTTCTTTTTAAAAGTGCGACTTTTTATAAGTTATTTGATTCAGTTTTTCCTCTTATTAAAGTCTGTTTTGTCTTTCTTTTTAATTTTTATGTACCTATGTGTCTGTTGTGCTTTTGCTTTTTTTCCTTGCCTTTCAATAAAACACCACCAATGTGTGTATATGTAAGGGATAGCCAGTAAGTACATTTCAATGTGTTTCACATTGACATTAAGGCTCCCTTGCTCTCAGAAAGCGCCCACTGGTGCATGTGTTTGTTTTTTGTCGCTTTTGGGTTTGTATTTGTTTGCACCCAAACATATAATTTGTTTGCAGGTCCCAAGCATATGTTATTTTTGGTACTGCTTGCAAAGAAATATATAGAGAGAGGCATTTTTTCTGTGTGCGCGAAAAGAAAAAAAATATTTTTTTTTGAAAATGGAATATGAAAGAATGGGAAACGTTTTCCATATATTTTGCTGGCCCAGGCAATACGTAGTGTTTCCAGACATTTTTTGGAAAGTTTGACAGTTTTTTAACATAATCGTACTCAGGACAGGTTGACATACGATCATGTGTTGTTTATAGTGACATGTGGATAATCACGGCATCGATCAAATTAAATCTTTGTATGGCGATTAATGACCATCCTGTAGCACTATGAAAAACTGGTTTAATGAATCGTGTCCAACACTTGCCGTACAGCCGTTACTAGGAACAAAGTGGCTTCATTTGATTCCAGGACATCAAGAAAAAAGGCGTGGTCAACGATTCAAAAGCCATGTATTGGAAGTGTCTCAATCGGAGTAGAAAAAGTGCTTCAACAATGCACGATGGTGCCGGTGAGAGATTTTTGGGGCAAAAAATCAAGGGGCAAGCTAGACCATCAAAATTTCGTGTAGATGTTTATAATCGACCTAGAAACTAATCTGCCAAATTTGGTTGATATCGGTTCATATATAGATATAGCTCTCATATATATGTTCGCCCGATTTCGATTAATAGATGGACCAAACACGAAAATTCTGTCCAATTATGATGATATTTGGAATATGTGGCGGAATTCGGACTGGAAATAAGTTTGCCAAGTTATTTTAAAATCGGCTAAGATTTGGATATAGCTCCCATATATATTTTCGCCCGATTTGAGGTATTTGGTGCAACAAACACGCAAATTCTGTCCAATTGCGATGAAATTTAAAATGTGTGACGGAATTAGGTCTAGAAAAAAGTATGCCAAATTATATCGAAATCGGTTCAGATTCGGATATAGCTCCCATATATATTTTCACCCGAGTTTAGGTATTTGGTGCAGCAATCACGCTATATACATATGTCCAATTGAGATGAAATTTAAAGTGTCTGACGGAATTTGGCCTAGAAAACATTATTGAGACATCATATTGAAATCGGTTCAGATTTGGATATATCGTTCACAAATTTTCTCTGTCGAAGTTAATTGTTTTCTTATTTAAGTTGGTTGATACCGATCTTCCTTGAGAACATAGTTTAAATATTTTTCTTGTGACAAACTGGCCGAAACAGAGGCGGCATGAATCAAGAGCTTGGTATTGTTGCCGTGTTCATAGGAGACTTGCGAACCAAGTTTTCTTCCTGCACTATAATCCACATTAGGGCGCCCTCTTTTCTTTGTATCATTACCTTGTTCTAACGTAAATACTGTATCGCTAGCTAACCATAAGCTTTCAAATTGTAATACACGATTTTTTGACCTCCAATTTTTTATCCATTTTTGGTTAAGGCGTGCACAAATGTTATAAACTTGTTTTTTAACTCCCGTCACGAATTTGTCTCTGACACCTCGACTAAATTTCGGAGAAATCCAGTCTATAACGTGTTTAGGTTTTCGCTGATTTTCCAACCAAAAATTAAAAATATCCAAATATCCAAAAATCTATAAAACAATGACGTACACAAGAGGTTTTTCGGAAAGAATTAAAGTATCCAATATATATGACAGTTCCAAATATGAACTGGCATTTAAATCCAATAACATTTTAATAACGTTTTCAGCAAATTAAAAGATAAAATTAAAGACGAGGACAAGTCCAATGTAGTATACAAAATCAACTGTAAAGGAGACAAGACCAACATATGCCAAAAGGTATATGTTGGCACTACTAAGAGTAAACTAAAGAGTAAAACTAAAGTAAACACAGATCAGATCAAAAGGCACATAACAAACCCCTGGATCAAAAAACAACTTTGGCAGCACACTGTGCCGTTACAAACCACACACCCGACTTCAATAACATTAAAATATTAACTCAAGAGACTAATTATCATAAACGTTATACTCTTGAGATGTTACACATCATAAAACCTCCGAATGATATACGGCTAAACTATAAAACAGATACAGACAATTGTGCTCAAACGTATAGGCACACAGTCAACAAATACAGATGTGACAAACTTCAGTTGAAGAAAGCACTTGTAACAGATAAACCAGAACTCTCTTTCAAGTAATTTTCTTGTCAATAAGTTTTTTACATAATCTCTGTTAACACAATTATCATTTGTAGTTCCCTGAAGATGATTGGAGACTCCAATCGAAATATTGGAAAATAAAGAAACTATATAAAAATCAACACCCGATTTTTATTTTCAAAAAGCCTGTAGCCGAACAATACCAATAATAATAACTTTTCAAGTAAGGCGAACGATTTTTAATTCAAAATATCCAAATTTTTAAGTTTTACGAAATCTGGAAATTGGTATTTTTTTTTATTTTTCTCTTTCGAGACGAGCTGATTCATCAGAAGGCTTTTGTAAATGAAAAAGAATGTCAGAGAAATTGTCATCACAAACCACTACACTACATGTTTCGAACTTTGGTGAGAAGCGCTCAACAGGTGTATTTTTGTGCGGCAATCTGACTATGTCTCTACCCTAAATTTTTCCTTCTATATATAACCTGATGAGCGCTTCTCACCAAAGTGCGAAACATGTGATGACAATTTCTCTGACATTATTTTTCATTTACAAAAACCTTCTGATGAATCAGCTAGTCTCGAAAGAGAAAAATAACAAAATTACAACATATGATCATCATCGCCTTAACAGGTAAACATGGAAAATTTTTTTATTCGCAAGTATACGCAACATTTATTTTCAAAATCTGTTAGCCGACATTGTCACCTTTCACCAGATACATATTTTTACGAGAATACACCCCGATACCGAAAGTTCAACTCCAAAGAACATATGGACGATACCACAGACTACATCAAAAAACATAACTTACTGACACAACAAATTATTGACCACATCTAATATTACATTTACATTTTTGATAATAATTTTAATTTACATACTATTACCCGTATTTTCCATTTTTAAAAAATATATATTTATATAATGTCAACAGATCAAGTTTTTAAATTGTTTTATTACGACTGAATGTCAGAAATAAACGGAATGAAAATTATGTCATCTTCGGCAGCTTGGCATGTCGCCGGGGACCGTTGCCAGATTGTAATTTTTTGGTTTTGGAGGCTTGAAAGTGTTAAGAATATAATTCCGTTATTATTTGATTTCAATCACTGACTTGAAAAAATGAATTTTTGTCTCAAAAACCTGCCATTGGACCCTTCGCGCAATGGCTGGAGCGCATGAAAAATTGCATAAATCATGCTGGAGACTACTTAAGTAAACAATAAAACTTTTATTGATGGTAAATATTCTCGTTTCCTCGTTAGACTTTTCTACTTTTCAGTTATATGTTCCTTGTAATTTGTAAGCACATCTGACAGTGTTCCCCAGGTGGAACAAGATCAGCAGCTAAAAAAAAAGAAAGAAAATCTCCGAGTTTTTTTATACTAAAAGAGGTTTCAAGTGACAATGTATCGTATACTAGGTCACCGCAGGATTTGTACATTGTGGTTATCAAAACTACAGCGAATACTTTCGATGAAAATGTCAAAGAGAAAATTTTGAGTGTGAGATACCCCGATGGGTGAACGAATATAGTCCGTATTCGAACATAATATATAAAACATAACATATATATAAAGCTTTCCATCTGAAGTTGGTATAGGTCCATGTCTTCACATAGCCCCCATGGAACGGTCCCTCATGATTTTCAGTATTTTGAAGGTTGCGCTCTCAATATCGCACCGAAATAGAATTTGGTATTTGTTCTTCGTTGAAGGTATCCATTTTTATACCCTCAGCCTTTAGGCTATGAAGGATATATACAGTTTCATACGGGCAAAATGTGCCTCATCGAAATAATGGTTTTATACCCCAAGTATGTTTGGACGAAATGTGTTTCAGACAATTTGGAGTCGATTGAGCAATGTCCGTCCGTCTGTCTGTCTGGCTGGCTGGAGCGCACGATAACTCTCGAAGGGATGAACCGATTCGGTTCAAATTTTGGCTTTCGTAATATTTTGTCCAAACTTAGTTTAAGTTCGAAGATGAGCTATATCGGTCCACTCCTTCCGGTACCTCCCCCACAAAAGTTCGAAAATGTTCGGAAAATTTGTACGCACGATAACTCTTGAAGGGTGTAACCGATTTGGTCCATACTTTGCCCATCGTGGAGCGTGTACCAGACTTAGATCAGGTTTTAATATGGACTCAATCGGTCCACTCCGTCGGGTACCTCCCACACAAAATTTTGGAAAAGTTCTGTTTAGGAACATCTCTCGAATCGCTTCGATTTTTATTTCAACAACTTGTATTTACTGCCACCCATAGGACGGTACAAGTTTCATCAGGGGCAAGTCCACACTTCCTGAGAAAATAGCATGAAAGTTGCAAAAACCCCTATGACACCGTGTGAGGTGGTTGGAGCGCATGATACCTCTCGAACGGATCTGCCGATTCGGTCCAAAATTTGGCCTAAGTAATTTTTTGTCCAAACATAGTTTAAGTTCGAAGATAAGCCATATCGGTCCACTCCTTCAGGTACCTCCCCCACAAAAGTTCAAAAATGTTCGGAAAAATTGTGCGTACGATAACTCTTGAAGAGAGTGGCCGAATTGGTCCATACTTTACACATCCTAATATATCTACCAGACATAGATCGGGTTCAAATATGGACTATATTTGTCCACTCCATCCGGTACCTCCCACTCAAAATTTCGGATACATGTTCACTTTTAGACCTGCTTTCGAATCACATTGATTTTGTTGAAGCAACTTGCATTGCTGCCTCAATTGCGATGGTAAAATTGTTTCAGGGGCAAGTTCATACTTCTTGAGCAAACATCCCTGAAGTTCTAAAAAACCCCTATGGAACCATATGTAGTGGCTGGAGATACATTATTTTTAGTATCTCCTCCGCAAAACTTTTGATATTAAATCCTAATCAACATTTTTGTCAGTTCAAGCGCCCAAAATTTTTAAAACTCCCTAAATACATGCGTTTTTTGGAAAAAAAATTGTTTCAATATACACAGGCTGAGGGTATATCTCTGTCGGCAAAGCCGACTGATACTTTTTTACTTGTTTTAAATGGGTATCCCCATTTGAGATATTTTGAAGATCTTAGTCACATTTTTCTACCGAATTGGTTGTTAATTGGAATTATTTCGAGGAGGTACATTTTGATCGTAACGTACAGCCTTTATAACAACAAAATAGCCGCCATCCCAAATAGAGAACACCATATGTAAGGTTTACAATAATCTTAAAAAGTATACATTTTCTGAATTTTAAAAATTCTTAAGATTTAACCACATGATGAGCGCTTTGAAAACGTTGGCACCGATCGAGTACCGCAACTTTTCCCATTACAAGGTGTCAAAAAACATTCTTGTAAACTGGACTTGAACTGCATTTTATACTTTTACCTTTTCCACTTCGACAATGATGTAGAAAATCTTTGAAAGAAGTTCTTCCTCTTCTTATTTATTAAATAAATTGTAAATCTTGTAGATAAGTCAAATTTTATAAAGTAACAAAATTTACTATTCCATGAATTGTGGGCAACTTTCGCCAAAAGCAAAATAAACAAGTAAACACACTTTAAGTTTACATACTACCTGTGCTGTCGAATTTACCTGGCATGCTGTTGTTAACGAAGTACCTTTTGCATGATGGTGGATGGACCATTTTGGTTGCCGCCATTTCTGCGGAAATGTGTGCGTGAGAGTGTGGGTGGCTAAAGTTTTCTCGCTTTATTTTGGGCTTTAATTTTGTAAAAGTATGTATGTATGCATGTGTGTGGATGAAGTGTGCGGATGGTATGATGAACAACAAATTGTTTTATTGCAATACAAAACTTTTGTTTGCTCAGGAATGTAAATGAATCTACGAATATAGCTGTAAAGTTAGTAGGTATGTGCATAGATATGTGTGCAGTATCTAAGCGGCATATGTATATGACTGCAGGTGTAAAAATAAATTTAAAGAATGCAAATGTTTATAAGTGAATGTTTATTTTATAGTTAACGCAAAATATTTGCATATGCTGCAAACAAAACGAAAATAGCACAAGTCGTGACTAAAAGAGGGGGAAAGGATCTGCTCCTTTAATGTGAAATGCATTTACTGAGGAAGAAATATAGCATCACCTGTAACTTAAACAAACCAACCCTCTTCACTATGGGACGAAACTTGATCCAAAATTTGTTTCTCGTAATATTTCATCCAGACATAGATCAGGTTCGACAATATCGGCCCACTACTTCGGATACCTCCTATACAAAATTTGGACATATACAAATTTTGGACATGTCTCAGATCGTTTTTTGACGTATGCGATGAAAGATACCAAACAACGGATCTAACCGGCTTTCACATGGCAAAGTCGTGGACGTATCTTCATTCAGGTGGAAAGTTTTGCACACCAACGAAGACTAAATACCAAATTTCAGTCATTTCGGTGGATTATTGAGGCACAAGCTTTCAAATACCGAAAACTGTGATGTGCCGTTCTATGGCATATTTAATATATTTTAAAGGGGAAAGTTGAATACGCCCAAATAAATACCAAATTTTAGCCATTTCAGGGGAGTGCCGAAAATCGGGAAGTACCGCTCTATGGGGGCTATATGAAGGCTTGGACCTATACCGACAAATTTCAATTCGAACGTTTTGCACCCCCAACGAAGACTAAATACTAAATTTCAGCCAATTCGGTGGAATATTGAGGCCACAAACTTCTGGGGAAAAGTTGTATACCCCTAACGAAGACTAATTACCAAATTTCAGCCATCTCAGAGTTATAATGAAGCTAACTCCTTCAAAATACCGACAATTGGGTGGTACCGTTTTATGCTATATCAAAACGTGGACCTATATCGGTCCATTTGCAATACCAAACATCCTAGGGGTAATAGAAACTTCTATAGAAACTTCTTAAAATTTGCGAGCTGTATCTTGATTTCAACAGACGGACAGACGGACATGTTTATATCGACTTAGAATTTTACCCTGATCAAGAATATATTTACTTTATAGTGACTCCGATGAATATTTCGATGTGTTACAAACGGAATGTCAAATTTAATTATACCCTCCATATTATGGTAGATGGTATAAACGAAAAGAAAAACAAACCCTTTTAAAGATGAATACTTCCGCAAACGTTTTAAGGACCATGATCTGCGAATCTGCACTTGGAATATTCATAGTTTTTACATAGAAAATGAAGTTTACGCATCGCCAGATGTACTTGAAAAATATCAGGCCGATTTTACTGCTATACAGGAAGTACGATGGATTGAGAAAGAGGCTACAACAGCATCTAGAAGTACGTCAAAAAATTCTTCACAATCCGCTTTATTTGGGCTCATGCTCCCACTGATGACATGGACGAACAGACCCTTGTCCTGTCCGTGACATTATTCTAGGCGATTTTAAGATGGAAAGGCTCAACAGTCGGGATATTCATACTCCATAGTGAAACATCTCACACAGGAATGAGGCTGATAGATTTCGCAGGGGCAAATTCGACATTCATAAGGGCACGATGTCTCACGACAAAAAAAAAAAAACAAGAAATCAAGTTGATTACGTTGTGATAGATGGAAGACATTCATCGATCGTGGTGGATGATCGATCATTCCGAGGAGCAAACATAGACTCGGATGTAACAAATAGGTACTAGTAAGTTTTTTTGTTGGTTAGTCTGCCTAGGTTATGTTTGCCGGCGCTTTAATAACGCCACTGGCAGGAAAATATATTTATATGCTGGCACTCAATTAGCGCCTTAGCAAGATTTGTTTCCGCAGCACTTTACAGTGCTAAATAAAATGGTTTTTAAGGTTGTGCCAATAAGTCGGCAGATAAAAACTGATTGATTTATTTACAAATTGTTACTCCTTATATACATAATATAACGGCATTTCTTAGTTTCTATTTTCTTTTAAATTCATATCCTTAATAACAAAATTTATATTCAGCTGTTAAGTTCTAAACAGCTGTTGTGTTTTAGGAACAGTTGTTAAGTTCTTAACATCTGGTTTATATTTAGGGTTCATTAGGTGGATTTATTGATCGCAGATCGATAACACCACACGGACCACTACTTTGCGGCAGCAAAGGTACATATCTTATTAACCGTAGCTAATAAAGTACAAACAGACACAACACGGAAGTTGGACATCGGTGAGCTGGAATCAAATCAAATAGCTACAGCATATTGCACACAACTGGGTTAATTGCTCAAGCAAAGTACTCCTCATTTCATATTTGGATACCAGAAACCCCCACCAAGCAACGTACGAGAGAGATATCGGGAGAAAATGAAAAGGAGAAACGTCTTTTCCGCATAAAAGAAAAATGGAAAAGCGCTGATCCCATTTTGACGGTACAAGTATTTTCAGGGGCAAGTCCATACTTCATGAAAAAATGGACCGAAAGCTGTAAAGACCCCCTATGACAATATGTGTAGTGTTTGGAGCGCACTATATTCCTCGAACGGATGAACTGATTCAGTACAAAATTTCACAGTCGTAATATTTTGCGCAAACTTAAATCAATTTCTAAGATGGATGGCTCTATAACTTTCGAATGTCGTAAACAATTTGGTCAATACTTCGTAACATTTCTACGAGACATAGATCAAATCCGAATATGGACTATATATGTCACTTCCTTCGGGTACCTCCTACACATAATTTCGGTAAAGTGCAGTCCAAACTTAGTTTAGGTTCAAAAGTGGACCCTATTGGTCCACTCATTGGGGTACCACCCAAGGGAATCGGGGAACCCATGGTTTTTTTACCGAAGTTACTCCTAGTGGCCTTTTTACAGAGATATTACGAGATATTGATAGGCTAAGAAGTTTCCGAACCGCCCTCGTATGTTTTTCGTGGGCAAGTCCATATTTCCTCGGGAGGAATGACCCTCAAAATAAGACCCACTTCCAAAATGGATTTTGTCCGTCCAATCCTGTAGGTACCTCCGCCGCAAAACTTTTGAGCTTTAATCTAAATCCATATTTGTGTCGGAAATTTTATACGCCCAAAATACATAAAAAAGTGTTTCAATTCACACAGGCTGAGGGTATATCTCTGTCGGCAAAGCCGACTGATACTTTTATACTTGTATCAAGGTAGTTAAGGACATCGTCTACCTCGGCACCGTCATAAGCACAACAAACAACATCCACGAGCTGTACGGGATGCGGGCGACATGGTGGTACATGCAAAACTGGAACGTCAAATCTTGGGGGAAAAATGAAAGGCGTAATCTGAGTATTCCAAATTGGAGAAGTAAAGAAATAAATAGAGAGAAAACGAAATCTTTTCTTAGTTCGACTTGCAGGACATTTGTTCTTTAGAGGGCCAACTAAGTAAATTAGTAATGTTTTGCGTGGGAAAGTCCATGCTTCTTGACAAAATGGTCCAACAGATTAAAAAAACTCATACCTTGGCCAATAAAAACGGCTGGTGGGGGCGATAAGGAGTGACACGCATTGGTCCATCATTGGCACATCATAATATTTCTCTTATCAAGTTCCAAAGAAGACTATATCGGAAAATTCTTTCCGGTGCTGCCCTCACAAAACATAAAAATATTCGCTTAATTGCAGTTTAAGGGCTGTTCAAGGATTGTTTCGAAATGTGCAGCGAAGGCACTCCTTGTGATTTTGATAACAATGATGTAATTTTTTCGATGGTCGAGACTGGATATTCCTATTTTCCCATAAATTAAATTACAATTACATCTATCTCCTGAGGCCAAATACCTAGGTACAATCCTGGATTCACAATTGAGATGGAAGAGGAACGTCGAGAAACGGACGAAGAGAGGTATGATTGCACTTTATTCATGTAAGAATTCGATTGGGAAAAGCTGGGGATTAAATCCAGCTATTATACACTGGCTGTATAATACTGTTGTGAGACCCATCTTATCCTACGGATGCCTTGTCTGGTGGCACGCGCTTCGACATAAATCGAACCCCGGCAACATAGACAAGGTGCAAAGGGCAGCCTCGATCCTGATAAGTGGAGCTTTTAGAAGTACACCACAAGCAGCTCCAAATGCTATGTTGAACCTCTTGCCCAAGAGACTCAGCATCAAAGGTCAAGCAGCACGTAGTGCCCTAAGGCTACATGAATTGAATCGTTGGCGTGACAGCACCTATGGGCATGCATGCATTCTTCGGGAGCTAGGATCAAACCTTAGATTAAATCTGCAGGGGAAATCCAGCGACTACTTATCACCAATCCAAAGATTTGAAGATTTTGAGGTCGTTATCCCTAGTAGAGATGACTGGATCCGTAGTAACCCTCCTCTGGACGGTCTGGCTTTCTACACAGATGGTTCCAAGATGGAAGAAGGTACCGGAGTTGGCGTCTACTGCGAAAAGCTCTGTCTCGAATACTTATATAGGTTGAACAGCGACTGTAGTGTTTTCCAAGCAGAAATCTTCGCGATCAAAATGGCTTCAGAGTTGATAAAAAGTCTGGATGCAGAAATCTTTGAACCGGTGACTATCTTCGTTGATAGTCAACCGGCTCTTAAAACCATCAAATCCTCCAACATCAAGTCTGAGGCCGTTCTTGAGTGTAGAACTGTTTTGGCGAACCTCACAAATGCTGTCCGACTCTGCTGTGTACCGGGACACTGTGACATTGTGGGAAACGAGAAGGCAGATGAACTGGCAAGACATGGATCCCAATCAACAAGACTGGCAATCACTGATTCAATCAAACCAGCCATATGTCACCTTTTGCGGTGAGTGGAGACGTTTTTGAAGAACGAGCCAAAGAACTATGGCATAAAGAACCAAGGTGCAACGTGTCAAGGGTCATTTGGCCGACTCTATCAACAAACAGAACAACTTCACTCTTAAATTTGAGCAAATCAGAAATCAGGGTATTGACGGGAGTCATTACCGGTCATTGCAACATCCGAGCTTTTATCGGAAAATGGCAGGATGATGGCGTGGACTATTGCGGGCTCTGTGAAGATGGGGAAGAAACGGAGACTATTGAGCATATTTTATGTCGTTGTCCGATGTTAACTCGAAAGCGATATAGATTAACAGGAGTATGTTTTCCTCCAAGCTTAACCTTCTACTCAAATCATAAACAACATCATCAAAAATTTGAATTGGCTGGGATGGCGCGACCCATAAGCGTAACTACTTCTCTGACAGTTTTCTACCATCACCAAATAAACCATCCTCCTTTCTTTATTGCATTTTCATTTTTAATAATCCATTTATTATTACTTTTCCAACCCCACACTCTTTTCTTTACTTTTCTCTCTTTTCTCTTCTTTTGTCTTTTCAGGTAATTCTAAACCTCTTTTTCTGATTTATGGATGATCACAATGGACCGAAAGGTATCCGAGTGGCGTAGTAAATATATATTGACTACACATCCCTAAACCTAACCTAACCTTCCCCATAAATTTTTTGTCGATCACCACCTCTAAACATTACCCCATAATCTCCAAATTCAATAAAATTTTTCTCTCTATGTAAATTGTGTGCCGAACATGCTGTGCGACACATGTAAGTTTACTAACATCCACAGTAATATCACGGGGATTAAAAAAAAGACCAATATAAGTTCTGATCTACGCTTCATATAGGATATGCTTAAAAAAGTTCACACAAAATGCAATTCAAGTTTAATTCATATAAATCTCATGTAAACATTAGCGCTTTTGCAGCAATTTAAGTTTTTTCCTTTTTTCATATCTTCTCAAAAAAGCATTCCATTTGTCAACACAATCAAATATGTAAACCTTTCCCCACCAGCGAAACAGAACAAAAATACATATACAAAAAATATCCATACTCAAACACTACAGATTTTATGTTTGTTTTATTTACCTGTAAATGTGTCAGGCCCACAACGTTGTCGTTAATCAATTTCAGCCATTGGCTTAAAATGGCCAAATCATCACAGTGTATTATGCCCGTCGATGTGCCATTTATGCCACGCACTTCAAAGGCATTGGGTCGTAATTTATCGGTGCCGTAAATGTAACGCGTTACGTAGGCCATCATAAGGGGAACTGAAAGATACCAAGAAAAAAAATAAAGTGTAGGGTAAATAAGACAAAACACACAAATGATATAATTTAATGAACACATCAGGATATAATTCATTGGACGCAAAATAAATGTGTGAATACTGAAATTTACTGATACTCGTATTCACACATGAATGATGTTAATGAAATACTTGAAGATGTAGGTATGTATATGTGGATCAATGTCAGGAAACAATGCTTTAATGAAGTATTTGTGTGTAATTATGTAATTGAGGATGTAAATAAAAATAAAAATGAGTTAATGTTGGTCCATGCAGTTGGGCTGATTATACGTATGTAGATTTTGTACGTCGCACCATTGGGCAGTGTGAAATGTTGAAAGTTTGATGGAATTCCGATGCTTGGATACTAACCTCAAAATTCACATTAAAAATAACAGTTACAAAACGTTAAATTAATAACGCTAAGGGCGTTATATACCTTCAAAAAGTAGCTAAATTTATCAAAATATCGAAAATCGAGAGATACCGTTATATGGGGGCTCTAGCAAAACATGGACCTATGTTGCTAATGTTTAGTGGACATGGGGGATCAAAGAAAGGTTTTGATTGCACTTTACTCCTGAACGAATTCAATAGGTAAGAGTTGGGGGGTAAAGCCCTCGGATATACATTGGATATATAAAACTGGGGTCTGTCCTGTCTTAACATATGGATGTTTTGCATGGTGGCATGTGCTTTGTACCACGTCAAATAAGTTAAAGATGGAAAAAGTACAACGCGCAGCATCAATCCTCATCACCGGCGCCGTGAAAAGCTCACCGCAAGCTGCGCTAAACGCAATGCTGGATATAATGCCACTAAATACTCTAGTTGAAAACATAACAGCCAGGAGCGCTTTTAGGCTCAGGGAAATGAAGTGTTGGAGTGAGTCGCGTGCTGGACACGCTTCTATACTTCACAAAGGAGTCTGCCTAGACTCTATAGAGGTATGTGTTACCTTTCATAAATAATGAATTTCAAAAAGGCTAGGATCTTGATTCCAACTAGAGGAGCCGGACTCTTCTGCGGGGAGCTCGCTGTAAGCCGGTGTTATAAGTTGAATAAGTTCTGTAGCGTCTTCCAAGCGAAGGTTTTAGCCATTGTAAAGGTCCTAGAACTGATTCAGATCAACTTGCGTGGTTCTGAGAGACCGATGGTGGTTTTTGTGGACAGCCAAGCGGCACTCCCGACACTCAAATCCTGCTCTATCAAGTCCAAGATTGTTAACACGTGTAGAGGATTGTTAGAAAGACTGAAGAATGAAATCACTTTCTGCTGGGTACCGGGACACTGTGACATTATTGGAAATAAAATTGCCGATAACTGGTACGTGCAGGATCGCAGTCCTCAAATATTGAAATTAGGGAAACTGTGCATCCCCCACTGTTTCACTTCACCAATAAACTCGGCAATTTCTACGCTATTCCTTAACAAGGCTGAGATCAGAATTGCTGAAGGGGGGGATCCAGAACTTGTCTGTGGGACAGTAGTGTCGATTACTGCAGGCTATGCGAGGATGAGGAGGAGACGGAAACCATTGAGCACCCACTATGTCATTGCTCATTGCTCCAAAACTATGAGTTCTCTTCTGCCTCAGACCTATCTAGCATGGACCCATCAGTGATTGTTCTTTTCTCAAGAAGTCTTAAATGGCTATTGGGAAGGAACTCGGTGCTTATTTAAGCTTAAAACAAGTAAAAAGTGTCAGTCGGCTTTGCCGACAGAGGTAAACCCTCAGCCAATGTGAATTGCAACTTTCATCTACGGACAGATAGAATGTATTTAGCGTCTCTTCAGAATTTTGTGGCCCTTTTTCTACATTTGAACTTGCTGACAAAAATGTGTATTAGGAATTAACACAAATGTTGAACTTTTGTGGGGAGGTACCCTTAGGTAGGACCGATATGGGCCATTTTAGAAGTTAAACTAATTTTGACAAAATATTAGGAGAACCAAAGTTTGGACCAAATTGGTTGCACCATTCAAGTGATATCGTCTTATCATTTTAGTGACATTTTTTAAATATTGGGGAGAAGTACCGGAAGTTGGGGACCGGTATTGCCCCATGAAACTAAGTTTGGATAAAATGTGACGAAGACCAAATGTTGCACCAAATCGGTAGAACAGTTCGAGAGCCACATATGGTGACATAGGGCTTTTTACACCTTTCGGGATGTTTTCCCAAGAAATATGGACCTGCTCATGAAAAAACTTTTACTGTCGTAATTGAGGCAGCGAATGCAAGTTGCTTCAAGAAAAATCAATGTGATTCTGAGAAGGTCTTAAGGTGAACTTATCCGACACTTTGTGTGGGAGGTACCCGAAGGAGTGAACAAATATAGTCCATATGTGAGCCTGATCTATGTCTGGTAGACATATTAGGATGTGTAAAGTATGGACCAAATCGGTCACTCCCTTCAAGAGTTATTGTGCGCACAATTTTTCCGAACATTTTTGAACTTTTATTGGGCGGTACCTGAAGGAGTGGACCGATATGTCTTATCTTCGAACTTAAACTAAGTTTGGACAAAATATTACTAACGCCAAATTTTGGACCGAATGGGCAGATCCGTTTGAGAGTTATCTTGCGCTCATAAGGTTTTTTGCAACTTTCAGGCTATTTTATCAGGAAGTATGAACTTGCCCCTGAAGAAAATTGTACCGTCGGTTGGGTGGCAGTTACAACAAAGCGATTCGAGAGCAAGTCCTAACTGAACTATTCCGAAAATTTGTGTGTACGAAGTCCAAATTTTGGACAGAGTCGGTTGGTCCGTTCGAGAGTTGTTGTGCGCTCCAGCCATACAGACGAAAAATTTTCATGGATAAATTTTGTGGCCACTAGGAACCTCGAATTTTAAATAACTGGTAGTTCCATCAAAAACTGTAGATAAAAAGATCGTAATACCTAATATCTAATACTTGATGTGACCACAAGGGACCTCAAATGGCAAATTAAGTCTAGTTCGGTTAAAATTGTATCTAAAATCCTCAAAATAACGAAAATCGGAAGGAACCGTTATATGACGTTATATGACAATTTTAGGTGGAGAAATTTTGTGGCCACTGGAAACCTGAGATGTGAATTACAGGTAGTTCTGTCCAAAAATGCAGCCAAAAGGTCTAAAATACCGAAAATCAGAAAGTTCTGTTATATGGGGGCTATACAAAACATGGACATGTGTCGATAATGTTTGTGGAGATATTTTGTGTATTTTGAGAATTTTAGCTACATTTTTGGTCCAAACTACCTGTAATTAAAAATTTTACTACCCAATAAATTTTTAATTACAGGTAGTTCGGACCAAACATGTAGCTAGAATCCTCAAAATACCGAAAATCGGGAAGTACCGTTAATTGGGGGCAATACTAATACATCGACCTATGTTGGCAATTTTTAGTGGAGAAGTTCAGTGACCTCTGCGAACCTCAAATGGCAAATTATCGCTAGTTTGAGGTATCGTTATATGGGGGCAATAGCAATACATGGACCTATTTTGGTAATTTTAGTGGAGAAGTTCGGCGACCACAGGGAACCTCAAATGGTTAATTGCAGGTAGTTCGATCGAAAAATGTAGCTGAAATCCGCAAAATACCGAAAATGGGGAGGTACACTTTTATGGGGGGCTATATAAAACATGCACCTGTACTGACAAATTTTTGGGGGAACGTTTTGTAGCCCCAAAGAAAACCAAATAGAATATTTCAGCCATTTCGGTAAGATAATGTATTTAAATCCTTTAAATACCGAAAATCGGGAGGAACCATTAGTTCTATGTGGGCTATATCAAAACGGTGAGCTGTATCCACATTTTTTGCGGGAAAGTTTTGCAGCCTTACGAAAAACTAAATACAAAATGTTAGCCATTTCGGTGTGGTAGTAAATGGGCCTAAAACCTTGAAGGTGTCGAAAATCGGAAGGTACCATTCTATGGAGGTTATATCAAAACGTGTACATACGTGGGGAAGTTTTGGTCAAAGGAAGACATTGTGCAGAATTCCAGCCATTTGGGTGTGAAGCCAAAAACCTCGAAAATGCCAAAAATCTGGCGGTACATTTATATGGGGGCTATATCAAAACATGACTGATATCGCCAATTTTCAATACCAAACATTTTTGGAGTAATAGAAACGTTTTACCAAAATATAAACCTTTTGTCTTTTGACATGACAGTGGGATATGACATTTTCAAGGTAGTTGTCCTCGTGTCCCTTATTGTGACGGTACAATTTATTTTCGGGGCAAGATAATCTAGGCTTATCGGACGATACCTACCTGATCAATGGCATTTTTCGATGATCGTTTTGAAATCTTTACAGAATGTACTCTTTGTGCTCCTATTTACAATAATACATTGCTTTTCGTGGGCAAGTCCATGCTTTCAGACATAATGGTCCAAAACCTCTTAAAAATCCTACGGTTACCACTAGCCATGTTAGTGGGTACGATAGCCATTGAGAGGAGTGACTGACATTGGTCCAATTTTTACTCCACTTTTCTCTCAAACTTAAATCAACTTCGGATATGGTTTGGTACCCTGCCTCTGTTATTGTCGTTTTTGTGCAGCCATAGGCAGAGGATATTAAGTTTTTGGCAAAGTCGACTGTTTTTTACTTATTTTCGTAAAACTTCGAAATAAAATACTAATTTTTTGAAAGCGTTATCCCATGACAACACGAACGGAACTATAATATAAAATTTGGTCAACATTCTTACTTAGTTAGTTGGCCTTTTAGAGAACATTTGTCTTATAAGCCGAACTAAGAAAAGATTTCCATTCCTCTCTGTTTATTGTTTCGCTTTTTTGAATCAATCTTGCCCCGTTCGCTACACCGAAGCCTTGGTCTGCCAGTTCTGCGTGTACCGCCATGTCGCCCGGATTTATACGCCTTTTTAGCAGGCAATCGTTGTATCTCGATGCGTTTAACTATACTGAAGTCGTTGTATAGCAGATGCAGCTCGTAGTTCATACGACGTCGATATTCATCGTCAACGCAGATTGGCCCGTAGATCTTTCGAAGAAATTTTCTCTGAAACACACCAAGCACTGCCTTATCTGCTAGCGCAAGTACCCAGGCTTCGGAGCCATTCATTAACACGGGTAGTATCAGTGTTTTGTAAAGTATTGTTTTTGTTTGACGATATATGCCTTTGTTCTTAAACTGCTTACTTAAACCAAAATAACATCTGTTGACCAGTACAATTCTGCGCTGCCACCGAGGTAGACGAAATCTTTTACTAACTCAAAATAATAGGAACCAACTTCCACTGTTGGCCAGAGCTCTATGGACGCATTGCGCGTCTACACCATCAATTTTGTATTCTCGCCGTTTACCGCCCTCGATCTTCTTAAAGGTATAAGTTACTTCTTTTACTGATCCGTCCATGATGTCTATTTTGTCAGCATAAACTGCATCTTGTATAACCTTTTCCAACAGAATGTTGAATAAGTCACACAAAAGGCTGTCTCCTTGTCTGAAACCTCTTTTGGTACTAAACTCTCCGGAGAGGTTCTTTTTTATTTTAACTGAGGACCGAGTACTAGTCAATGTCATTTTACAAAGCCGAATCAGTTTTGGGGTTATACCAAATTCAGAGATGGCTTGGAATATCCTTGAACTAGGGGGCTGCCGAAGGCTGCTTTGTAATCTACAAAAAGGTGGTAGCGGCATCTCTTTGGTCTCTTCCAGGATTTGCCGCAGGGTAGATATCTGGTCGATGGTGGATTTGCCAGGTTTAAAGCCGCATTGGTCCGTCAGGACCATACATATTTATATTATTGTATTGTAGATTATTTGGTTGTTTTAATATGTAAAATATTTAAAACAATTCCAACTATTCGATTAAAAGTCAAATACTCGTATTAATCTACCTTTATAACCGAAAAATAATAATTTTATTTTAATCCTCTATATGAGTGTGTGTGCGTGTGGGCATATAAATATAAAATACTTACCTGCCACTACGTCTACCCATTTCTTTTCGGGTTCCGAACAAATTGACATTGGTCTGCTACAACTACGACTAATGGTACCATTATTCACTGAGGATTTGTATCCTTCGTCAGCCTTTAATTCAGCGCATGTTGTATCGTTATCTGAGTCTGGTGTATCTTTTGCCACTGCAAAAAGAAGAATCAGAGAAAGAAAAAGGAAAGAATTTAAATGAAAGTCAAATAACAGTGATAATTCAACAGAGTATACACATTAGGGTGAAATATTTTATAAAAAAAAACATTTGTTTATTAAAATGTTTCGTAGCACTTAGGTTTTAGTGCTTCTCAAACAAATTAATGGTCATGATAATCATCATCGCCATCATCATATGTTAGAGTTAAAAGTGAAATTTAATTTTTAGGTATGATCATGTACCTTTAAACACATATTTATCTATTGTTGTTAAATTTAGAATTGCAGCGCATTAAATTTTTTGTACTTAACCCATTAACATGTGACCAATATCTAAAGATATTATCAATGATAATAATAGCCAATAGACTAATATGTATGTTTTAGTTAACAAAACTTCACCACATTTTTAGCAATGACCTACCCTTATATATTTTTATACATATTAAGGAAATAAATGAGGGCGCGTAGAAATCACAAAATAGAATGCGAAGGAAAAACTCAATGACTCCGTCGTTCTTTTCACCGAATCGTTCTTATGAAAATGTTCGTTCACGAATGACACAACTGTTGTGTTACTTGCTTGTTTGTGTGCTAATGGGGGTGGTTTTGTTTCTGAACGTAGTGGTGGTGGTTTTGATATGAAAGAACCAGATGAAAGAATGATGCAAAAGAAAGATATGACCGATATGTGCTACTGAATGAGGTGAGTTACTGAGCGAGAGTAGCTCTCTGAATCATTGTTTGTTTTGTGTGGAAATTTGTGCTGCTTTCGCTAAGGCAGCGTTTGTTTAGAGTTTGACTGCAAAACCAATGCTGTTAATTTTGTAAGCAGCAATGACTCGTCCATCGGGGATCTAAATGAACGATATAAAATAATGAGCTGGGTACGAATCCGTTCGTTCTTTTGACGGAATCGTTCCTTTGAGCCGGTTCGTTCATGAACGACACAACTCTAATACAGGTATGTATAAAAACGACCATGTCCAGAATACCTGTAGTCATTGTGTAGACTGACAAAATGACAAATGCCAATGTTAATGTACTTTTAAGTACTGCTTACACTTTGATGCATACACATGCATAAACATACATCTACTTATGTATATTATTATATACATACATATAAACAGGTTCATAGTTTATATGTGTATGTGGACTTCAATTTGTAGCAACATAGACATTGACTTGATTTCACATAATTAAATATTAAATAGCAAATGTTGAGGGAGAATACGAATGTTAATTTAAATATTTATGTATATATTCATAATTAAAATATTATATATGAATTTATTGTTACCATTCGTAGGGGTTTGTTAGTAAAGAATACTGAGGAATAATGACATGTTTATTTGTGCGGGAGAATTACAAATATACATGTGTACATACATCGCCATCCATAGGCGTTTTGTGTCTTTTCAGTTTAGTACGAAATACAGTATCGGTCAAAAATAAAGCACCCCTCAGTACATTTTTGAAATGATGTTTTTTAAGAATACAAAGTTGTAATTTTGTTGTATTTTTATTATACCCAACTCCACAATGTGGGTATTATCCCAGCAACATTTATTTGAAGTTGTTTCTTGTGAAGTAGTGAATGAATAGCTTTGTTTTAAGGAGTCCATGCAGAGTCATGAAAAATGCATTCCGTTCTTCACATTTTGACAATGTCCGATTTGAATCCATTTCATAAAATTTTCACATTTTAGCACTGTTTACATTTATAATAACTTTTTGTAAATAAAATACTTAATAACACACAAACAAATTATTTTATATTATTTTAATTAATCAGCAAAATGATTTGTATCCAATCATGAGAGCAAGTGATTGCGGACTGCATTTTTTTTTAGCTAAAAATATAATTGAATCGTGAGTGCAAGTGACTATATCTGATTATGTGAAAGAAGCAATGATTTTTACAAGGGCATGATGCAGCGAGGATGCTGTCTATTTTACATCTTAATCACGTCTTTTGCATAATTCCCAGCAAAAATAGTCATTACAAATTGCATGTCATAGGGAATCAGTACTTATTTTTTGGGCACTAAAATGTAGATAAATAAGTAGTTACTCTCTGGTTACTTCAAGTCGTAACTACTTATTTACCTACTTTTAGTTGCCAAAAATAAGTACTGATTCCCTATGACATGCCCTTGTTAAAATAATTAGAAGTTAGGTAAATTTGTAATGAGTATTTTTGTTGGGTTCTGTGTGAGTAAAGAAGCATTTATTAAGATGTTTTTGAGTATTTTTGAGTAATAAAAGCTATTTTCTAGCATAAAAAGTAATATCCTATTTGTTTTTTTTTGCTCTCAATCGCTTTTCATAATGACGTTTTTGAGATATTCCATTGTTTTATATATTAAATTTGCTCGAAATACTACCAAACTACTGTTTTTTGAAAAACACACATGGGTTTGGTAGTAATAATGGCACAGTTACCCAGGTAGTGGTATCACACCAGCTGTTCCAATATGAAAAGTCTAATCCCTTTATAAAAAAATATTTTTGTTGTAATTTCCCCAACAATATAAAGAACATTTTGACATAACATATTAAAAATTTTTCGATGCCACTACCTTGGCAATTTATATGAATTTGAATTCGAATCGTTTTAGAGAAACAAAGTTACCACAACTCTTCAAATAATTTTTCCAAATGCCTTCTGATGTCTTCAAATCACTGAAAGTCCCTCCTTAATACATGTTAACCTCTTCGGTATCCTCAAAATGCTTGCTTGCGAATCGATTTTTAAATGAACCGAAAAATCAATTCAAAATACTTTGCATAGAATGTATATTTATTCTCTACAAAGAACTAATGCAAATGTGTGCTTAAGAACTAAATGAGATAGTATCCTTACTGCACCATGCCGTTGTAAAAATCATGACTTCTTTCACGTAAAAAGATTTAGTCCAAAATCACTTGCACTCATGATTCAACTACTTCTTTGGCTACGAACATTTTGCTGGGATAGGTTTATTTTGCTAAAAAATCATGTAACACCGCGAAATATTCGTCGTAGACTCCTAATGTGGTATACCATTTTTCATATCTTGACGAGATAAAGCGAAATAGCGATGTATGTCCGTCCATCCGTCCGTCTGTCCATTATAAATTGTAATCAAACTCCAGGCCGCAATTGTGGACCGATCATCATTTTGAATGGAGGTCGGGTTCAGACCAGAATATACCACTGCTGTTATTCGTAATGATCGGAAAATATTTAGCGGGTGAAATAGACCGAAACTTTTGTGTAAAAATTACAATTTCGGATGATGACCTGATATTATTTAGCGGGTGAAATTGACCATACTTTTGTATAAAGAATATAAAAATTTAATTTCTGGTCGATGTTTAAATTCCAGAATTGTAAATTAGCTTACATGCGAAAATATAACTCCTGACTTTCCCTGATGCATTTTACAAAAATGTGTCGGTTAGATAACGAACCTACTGCCTAATATATAATGGACTCATTATTAGAGATGGGCAGTGGGTAAATACCCAATTGGTAAATACCCGGTAAATTGGGTAACTATTTGCAAGGATATTTTCTACATATTGAGAACTCACTGTGCCAAATTTCTGCCAATATGATTGTAAAATGTGGCTAATAGGTAAAAAATACCTTAAGTCGGGAGGTACGGTTATATGGGGGCTATATCAAAACATGGACCCAGAGACCTCATTTTCAATACCAGATGTTCTCTTGATATAAGTAAGATTTCAGCCAAATTTCGTCAGCATACGTCAAGTGGTTCGGCAGTTAAAGAGTTTTTACCCATGTTTGGGTAAATACAGGAATTCGGGGTACCCTTATATGGGGGCTATAAGAAAGCGTGGACCGACGTTGACAAATTTATGCAAGGATATTTTATACTCACTGAGGACTCACTGTGCCAAATTACAGCCAATTTGGTTGTAAAATGTGCCTAATAGGTGAAAAATACCTTAAATCGGGAGGTAGGGCTATATGGGGGCTATACCAAAACATAGACCCAGGGACTCTGTTTTCAATACTTTTAATACTATTGATGTAAGAAAGTTTTGAGCCAAATTTTGTCAGCCTACGTAAAGTGGTTCGGCAGATAATGAGTGTTTACCCAATATTTGGGTAAATACTCGAAATCGGGGTAAGGGGGCTATAAGAAATCGTGGACCTACGTTGAAAAATTTTTGCAAGGATATTTAATACTTACTGAGGACTCACTGTGCCAAATTACAGCCAATTTGGTTGTAAAATGTGCCTTATAGGTGAAAAATACCTTAAATCGGGAGGTACGGTTATATGGGGGCTATATCAAAACATGGACCCAGGGACTTAATTTTCAATACCTTTAATACTATTGATATAAGAAAGTTTTGAGCCAAATTTCGTCAGCCTACGTCAAGTGGTTCGACAGTTAAAGAGTTTTTACCCAACATTTGGGTAAATACTCGGGTATTTACCCAAGTATCGTAAGTGGACAAAACCAAAGTACCCCCATTTAAGAAAAAAAAAAACTGGAGGAATCAACATTTCGTTGCGTATCCTATATTCTGGGTGACGCACGCATATCTTGTATGCATAGAGGATACTGAAGGATATTTTGCAACCGTTGAAAATTTGATTTTGCTGGTTGGGGAATCGTTTTGAAAAAAGGTGGCAAAGCGACCCATCCTGCAATGTATGTATAAAAATCCAATTGGAAAATTAAAATGTTAGGGCACCATGTAATTTGTAATAATGCAAAAACTGGGAACGGGAAAATGTTGTTCTCTACACCAAACCCATTATATATTAAGCAGTAGGCCCGTTATCTAGCAGACACTTTATTGCAATTTTCATCTGGGGGAAGATCAGTAGTTCTTTTTCCATATACAGGATACTTTGCCGGTATATGCCCCTAGGAATTAAAATATGGACCAACAATAAAATTTTTATATTTTTCATACAAAAGTAATGGTCCATTTCAATTGTAAGAATTTTCCACTACCTAAACTCTTACCTCGTGCAAAATTTCGTGATTATTGAGCTATAATTGCGACCTCTAGCGTGTTTATGATTACACTAAAAACAAATAACAGGGTATATTAGGCTGTAACTCTGTTATCTTATCATGTACACCAACACAATTGACATCAATAGAAAGGTCAAGCGTTCGTCTTCCAAGTATAGCTAACTTGCCTGGAATGTCTCTTCCAGGAATAAATATATAAGCTGTATATTAAAAATGTTCACAATTTTCACACAAACATTTTGGTCCATTTAACCCTCTAAATATTATCTGATCGCCATCTCAAATTGCAAGCTTCTTCTTTGTCATATACTCTTACCTTATTTAAATTTTCGAGGCGATCTGCCTATTAGTGCGACCTACAGAGCATCTACAAAATCGGATAAAAATTATGTTTTTGGTCCATTTCACCCGCTAAATATTTCACGATCATCAGCAATTCAAATAGCGATCTATTCTGATGTGAAACCGACCTCGATACCAAATTTCGATCGGTCCATAATTGCGGCCTGAAGTTTGATTACAATTCACGGTGCTCTTGAATCAAATTTGTTCATAGATGAAAAAAATCAAAAAACAAAAAAAATCGCCGGAGCGCTTTTTAAATAAATCGCGATTCAATTTGACATTTTTAGGGGTTGTTTGATTTTGCTTGGAAACCGCAAGTCCTATAAAAATGGGAATAAAAAATGTTTTAGCTATCAAAATTCTCTAGAAGATTGACATCCCCTCTATAATGAAAAACAGTATGTGGAAAAAAGAAGTTATGTCCGTTTAAAGTTGAAAATCCATGAAAGCCCATTTTTCACTACATTTACCGTTATAAAATGAAAAACCGAAGTGACCCAAAGAAACCAAAGGTATTTTCGTCTTCTGTGGACTCCCACAGAACCGAATTTATGCATTAGAACCCCTGCAAATTTTCACTGTAGCACAGTGTTATTAAGTAATATCCTCTATGCTTACAAGGTGTGCGTGTATCATTCAGAATAATGGATACGCAACAAAATATCGATTTCAATATTTTTTGTTGTACCTCGATTTGGTGGTGCTGGTCCTCTTATATTTGCGACCTAAAATGTTTTTTGAACTTTTACTTTTGTTTATTAAATTCTGAATTCCTTATGTTTGTATTTTCCAAAATAAAGATGTAAATAAATAAATAGAAAAATTTAAAACAAATTTACAAATTTTTTTTTTCTTAAAAAAATACACGGTGCTCTTGAATCAAATTTAAATGAAAGGTGCTTACACCTGGGAAGTTTTTGCGGATTCTGAAACTACAATGTTCATAGATGAGAAAAATCAAAAAACAAAAAAAATCGCCGGAGCGCTTTTTAAATAAATCGCGATTCAAGTTGATATTTTTAGGGGTTGTTTATGTTTTCACGATTTTTCTTAGAAACCGCAAGTCCTGTCTAAATGAAACTGAAGAAAATGTTGTAGCTATGAAAATTCTCTACAAGATTGACATTCACGTTATTTTCGTAGGTTTTACCATTTTTGAGATATTGAAGTTCAAATTGGGACAATGCACTGACTGTATCGCCCCCTTATAAAACAATGTAATGAAGGAGGCGCCTTAACTAAGTTTTAATGAAACGCGCTTACACAGGGGAAGTTTTTGTGAAATCTGAAACAGCAATGTTCATAGATGAGAAAAATCCAAAAACAAGTAAAAATCGCTGTAGGGATTTTTAAATAAATCGCGGTCAAAATTCACATTTTTAGGTGTTTTTTAGGTTTTCACGATTTTGCTTGGAAACCGCAAGTCCTATCGAAATAGAGCTAAGGACAATTTTGTAGCTGTGAATATTCTCTACAGGATAGACGCTTATGATTTGTTCTCAGGCTGTACGATTTTTGAGATAAAGAAGCTCAGTTTACATTTTTAGGCTTTGTTTGTTAGGGTTTCGCGATTTTGCTTGAATACGGCAAGTCTTATCGGCATGGGACCTGAGAAAATCTTATAGCTGTGAAAATTCTCTACAAGACTGGCTTATGTAATTTTTCCTATGTTGTACCATTTTTTTAGATATATAAGTTTAAGTTGGGAAATTGCAGTCATGACATTGTTTTATAAGGAGACGATACAGAATTGAATTGAATTTGTATTGTCCCAATTTCAACTTCTATATCTCAAAAGTTGTAAAACCTACGAAAATATCATTAAGTTCAATCTTGTAGAGAATTTTGACAGCTACAACATTTTCTTTATTCCCATTTTGATGGGACTTGCGGTTTCCAAGCATAATTGCAAAAACCTAAACAACCCCTAAAAATGTCAACTTGAATCGCGATTTATTTAAAAAGCACTCCGGCGATTTTTTTTGTTTTTTTGATTTTTCTCATCTATGAACATTGTAGTTTCAGAATCCGCGAAAATTTCCCAGGTGTAAGCACCTTCCATTTAAATTTGATTCAAGAGCACCGTGAATACCATTTAAAAATGAACTGAGGGGTTGCTTCAATTTTTTGGCTGACACTGTAGATGTTCGGGTTATGTCATGCTTTTATAAAATTATTAAAAACGGTACACCGGAATTACTCTGTTCAAAGTTTATTTTCTCACGATCCATACGCAATCCGCAAATCTCACTTCCTCGCTTTGGGTCCATTATCTATGATCGATCATTCGTTGTTAGAGTAGCGAGGCTTTGGAATCACCTGCTTTACAACTTGCAAAGTTTGCATATTCACCCAATACATTTAAACGTAATTATATCATGTGCTTAAATACGCAGGCCAGTGCCTGTAGTACGTGCATTATTATTATCATGTTTCTAGTTTCTTTTTCTTTTAATTGTTTTCATTTTTTTTTGCAAACTATATTTTTTTATTTATGTATAATGTTATCTGAATCATGGATTAATCAGCAAGAAATTTTGTATTTACATGTAATGCGCACTTTGGTCTTAAAGACCTTTTCGATTACTATGTATGAATAATAAATAAAAAATAAATAAAAATGACTTTTCCGCAAAAATTGACGGGTATAATTCCATGTTTTAGTATAGTCTCCACATTATTTCGGACATTTTACAGTTTTTACCTACACTTTCATTTCCATTATAATTGTATGTTATTTGGTCTTTATTTTATGAATGTGTTTTCAAAATACCATATTAAATCTACATAGCTTATAGTATTTGGGAAACTGCGTATCATAAAAAAATGTTGCCCTGATACCTTTTTGAGGGTTTATTAAAAAAATTGGAACTTCCAACCCAACAACGTGTTTTTGTTACTTATTTTTCTTTAAGTGTTTAAATATTAATTTCAAATAGCAAATACAACTTCCTTGTTATTCATGTGAATGATATCATCTCGTTTGCCATTATTGGCGAATACATTAAAATTGCCTTATTTAAATCAATTGTGAACGCGCACACGCACCCTTAGCCAGTTTATTTATTCCATGACCACAGATATTGTGGTAAATAGGAGAACGTGCTTTCATAAAATGGAAATTTCCATATGGAGAATATTGACCAAAGTATAGAGGTAAGTGTTTAAACAAGTAAAATAAAAAAACAAACACCGTGAGGTATTAAACTTGCATAACACCATAACCACAAATGCTACTGCTGATATACAAAATTATGTTTTTTTTTAATTCGATACACAATTCCATTCAAATATTGACTTTTTTACAAATCTAAATAACAGCATGAGTGGAAATTTTATTGGTGTACAAATATGTGAATTGTTAATTTTTCCGAAGTGGGCTTAAGTGGGAAATTTTCGTTAAGAAGGGGTTGATAAATGAAACAAGTACAAAAGTATCAGTCGGTTTTGCCGACAGAGATATACCCTCAGCCTATGTGAATTGAAACTTTCATCTACAGACAGATCGAATGTATTCAGGGTCTTTTCAAAATTTTGTGACACTCTTTGGACATTTGAACTTTAGGACAAAAATGTGGATTAGGATTAAAGTTCAAAAGTGTTGCGGAGGAGGTACCTGAAGGAATGGACTGGCATAGTCCAATAAAAAAGTGCATCTTATTTTGGGAGTCTTATCTTTTCGATAGATATCTCACCCACTAGTCATTTCAGTGGGCCACCGTATAACATTTGGACCAGTAGGTCAAAAATTTTGAACTTTTGCAGGTAAGGTACCTTAAGGAGAGGACCAATATGTATGTGCCATTTTTGGAAGTTAAACTAAATTTGGACAAAAAAGTAGAAGTTTCAAAGTTTGGACCAAATTGGTAACCCCGTTCAAAAAGTGTATTTTGGGGAAGTATTGGATGTGGTGGAACGGTATTGCCCATCTTCGAACTAAAACTAAGTTTGGACAAAATATGTCGAAGGCCAAATTTCCGACCAAATCGGCTGACCAGTTCGAGTTTTCCGTGCTCTCCAGCCTTTATATACGGTGCCATAGGGATTTTTTACAGCTTTTGGGCTGTTTTCTCAGGAAGTATATAGTAAATAACAAAAATGTTTTGCAATCGATGAATCCGAGTTTCACCCTTTCAGAATTCGCGAACTGTTAACATATTCTATAAAGTATGACTACAATTTTTTAAAATGAAGTGTTTTAGGAGGGATCCCATAATGTTGACCATTAAAATTAATTTTCGTGGAAGCTGTGTTGGCATCAATGTAAAAAGATGGGTAAAAATGGGTTGAAACCAACAAGTTTTTTTATGTTCCCATGCGATTTCTGGCTTAACCTTACATTTTATAGACCTATTCCCAATGAATGAATCACAGAATACTACATGGGCAATAAGATAGCAGTGTATGATGTTTCGACATATCCACTGCATCCACCTAAAATTGATGCTGACATTTTGAAGCCGGAATTTCAGGGTTTTTTGAATTTTTTTAATAATCCGGATACGCAAGAAGACAATATTCCAAACTCGTAACACGATTATAGAACTCATGATTTTACGTCGTTTGGTGCATATCTCATGAGTGTGCTCCTTACAGCATCCTAGTAATTGGAGTCGAAAAGCCAAAATTTCATGCGTGAATTTTCTTACAAAACATATTTTTTGCGTGTAAAATTTACAACTGTCATTCAATTTCCTTTGAAACCCGCGTGAATTTAGTTTTTTTACGCGACTGTTCTAATGAAGCCTTCCGCGATCGTATTCATCTACTAAAACCGCGGATATAGATACCTTAAAAATCGGTAAATCAGCAAAATATATTTTGACAAATCCGCGTACTAAACCGCTATTTTCTTTAAAATTTTTTTCATAAATGGAATCCTTTACTCGCGATTATAATATTTGCGAAAACACGTGTCATAAAAAAACAGAGATACGCGAGTAATATGGGTATTTCGCCAAAAATTGAATGTGGAGGCACATTCGCGGTTTTTGAAGAATCTATTTGAAATAGGTATATATTGACGTATTTTTGATGGGCGCTGATGAAACCGGATACGCATCAAAATCGTATGCACAATGCGCGACTTTTACCAACTTTAAGGTTTTTTGCAGGGCATGATGCAACTGGCGGCACACAATGGCCGCTGAGTGAAACATCGAAATATGCACAAATATTGAAAGAGATTGATTCGCTTTATCCAAAATCGGATGCGCATCACTAATTCGCAAATTACAGGCTTTTTAATTTTCATATCTTTTAAATGATAGTAATTTCAATATTACTCTTAATTTCCTATCCTTATAAGTTATCACAGTAAGCAGTTAAGCTTTCACGATGGTAAACCATATATTTTGATAAAGTTTTAGCAGAATACTTTAATTTATGTATTAGATAGCGAAATAGTTGGATAACTCTCAAATATTTGTTTCTAATTTTTCGAAACAAACCAAAAAATATATTTGTAACAATATTTTCCAACAATGAGTTTTTCTCTTTTGTTGTTGTTATAATATGCAATTTATAAAACCAATGTTTATAAATTTGGTTTCACATTTTTTTACGCGTTGTCTAGTTTCTGTACGTATTTTTAATTTAGTTTTTAGAGGTTTATACGGACTCAGAGTTAGTATAATTTAAATTTATTGCCAGATTTTTTTAATTTTTTTTTTTTTTGATTTTCCGCGAAAATAAAAACACGTTTTGGAAATTTTGGTGCATCTACGGATGGATATCAAATGCTGTTACTGGTATATGCTTACATTTTCTCAATACAAAAAATAAGAAATTTTAAAATATTTTTTCTTTATAAGAGGATAAAAACCACTAACTTTTGCGCGCATCGGCCAATTTCGTGAACGCGAGCAGATTTGAAACCAGATTTTTTTTCTTTAACTCTGTACCAAAAATCGTAGATGTGTTCGCGAAAAAATTTTTTAATTTGTTTCAAATGGAATTGCAAAGGAATTTTGTTATTTGCCATATACGTGCCCCTAAAAAAACTTGTACCATTGTAAAGGGGGTCAGTGAATGCAATTTGCTTAAAAAAAATCAAAGTGATCCGAGAGCAGGTCTTAAGTGAACTTATCCGAAATTTTGTGTGGGAGGTACCCGAAGGAGTGAATAAATATAGTCCCTATTCGAGCCTGATCTATACCTGGTAGATATATTAGGATGTGTAAAGT
This sequence comes from Musca autumnalis, assembly GCF_047663935.1. NCBI lineage: Eukaryota > Metazoa > Arthropoda > Insecta > Diptera > Muscidae > Musca > Musca autumnalis. Next base: position 39,588,613 of record NW_027412088.1, on the reverse strand, counting down.
ATGGACCAAATCGATCACTCCCTTCAAGAGTTATCGTACGCCCAATTTTTCCGAACATTTTTCAATTTTTGTGGGGAGGTACCTGAAGGAGTGGACCGATATTAGGACAAAATATTAGGAAAGCCAAATTTTGGACCGAATCGGCAGATCCGTTTGAAAGTTATCTTGTGCTCCAACAACTACACATGGTGTCATGGATCGTCGAAAATTTTCTGTAAATAGATTTTCCATCCTTAAGGAAATCAATAACCAAAGTTCAGTGGTTAAAATGTATAATATAATTAAAATCGCTCGGAACCATTGATAGGGGTAGATGTGACCCATTTACTTACTTAATTTGGTGGCCCTATCAAGAACATTTATAATTTAAGCCCTTAATTTCTTGTTTTATTTTCACCAATTTTTGTTTCGTGCTTGTTTTCACGTGTATTTTTATCAGAGTCATGACTTTTCCGTACTTCTTGTACCGTAACGATTGTTCATTCTCGTGATATGACGTAGCAAGGGCATGTGTTTAACTATGTCGTTACCATTATACATATGTATATCTGACTCAGATCGTGATTCATAAGAGTTATTATTTTTCTCATCATTTTAGAATTAATGCTGTCTGTTGCGTTTATAGTGATGCTGATGATCATAAACGACCTCAAGTTTGTAGTTACCAACATCAAATGGTCATAGCACCATTAAATGCTATACCCACTTTAGCAGAGGTTCCCGGATATAAAACCTACGGACCTACCTCCCAAATTGAATTCGGAATTTATGTCCTTCAATGAAATCACGGACGACTCCAAACATTAATCGTTCACGAACGTAACTGCAAAAAAAAAAAAATTGCGTACATAACACCAAAATCATTTCGGAGACAGTTTTGTACATTGCGAGATTTTGTATCTGTCCAAGGGTTAAAGTCTGAAATCCAGTCCGAAGGACGGCCATACATGTCATTTATTATTGTTTAAAGATTGTTTAAGGATTTTTTTTGGCGCACAGTTGAATGTTGAATCTGTAAAATCCAGCGTACGTAAATACTTTAAATAACATTTCCAATAGTTTCGTTTCGTATTTTTCATAGGAACAATACAAAACGAAACATAACCCACGTTGACCGAACTCGCTATTTAGTTTTGTTTTGTTTACATTCGTGAGTGCGAACAAAACGAATAGCAAAAAGTTCTCAATTCCACAACAACAGATATAAAACGAAAAAGTTCAACACACATGAACGATTCAATGAACGAATGATTCGTTTGGTGGTTGAAAACATCAACCGTAGTATGTTCAGTATGTTGATGTTAGCGGTAGGAAGGTTGTTAAGCAGTCAAATGTGTGTGTATGAGTGTGTCGTTGATCATTTCGCACAGTAAATGTTTGCTAAATCATAGCAGAAGTTACATTTCAGCAATCGTACGGTTTCCATCTTTTTACATTGAAAAGTTTGTGGTTTTGTTTTGGTTGTGAGAATGAAACGATTCAGAGAATCTAAAAATTTGTGGCTTTGTGTGATTGGTACGGGAATCGTTTTGTTTCTTTCGGTTCATTGGTAAAATCCCAGTCTTCTTCATTTTTTAATGTTTAACGTTTTAATAAGGCAATGGCGATTTTTTACCCATAACCGAATCCCATGTACTTTGTATTTAGTTTTAAACCGAAATTATTTAAATTTATACCGATAATAACATAATCCGAATAATTTGTGGGCATTATGTCAGACACACATTGGAAATATTTTTAAAATTTTTGAAAAGTAACTGGGTCGAACTTTTTATAGCCTCCACTATAAATTATATTGAAACCAGCTACACACACACATGTTCGTTCCTCTGTCTTCAGATTCAAGAATTCAGCAATCTGGACTGACTGCGTCCATAAAGAATCATGAGAGAGGTGAGTTTGGTTAACTGGATAGGTTAAGAGTCATCAAAATGATTGATCGCACGGCCTATTCTGATTCAGTCTTTCACTTATATGTATTAGGCCGGGGCGATTTGAAAACCTTAATGGGCCCTTCGCGTTTCTGATTCCTGGGATTGAACTGAGCAAAAAAGTCCACTAGACCATAGGTCTACGGTGAAAATCGAGCCTCCCGATTTTGACTTTAAGTTTTTTATCCACGTTTTTTGGACATTTTGGCATATAACGGCCAAACAATTGAGATTTTCGATCCAACACACAGACAAAAATTGTAGCCAAGACAGGTATTAAGAACTCTTTAATACATCGCAAAAGCATTAGAACTCTCCTTCAGGCAGTTTTGGCCTTGAGAAGGTGCAAACTTTTCGGAAAATGTATACAAATGGCACTGCGATACAAAAGTTGACCACGAAAATATTCAAGCATTCTGATGCAAAATTCTGTCGTATTGGGATCCATGGACAACGAAAATGCCTTTAGTTTGTTTGGCTCACTTTGTTTAATTTTTTATAACGGTAAATGTATTGAAAATCTGTGTTTCTTAAATTTTCAAATTGAAACGGGCATATCTTAATTTTTTCACAACGAATTTCTATTGATCCTTCTTCCTTTTGAAGGTGTGAATAATGTCTTTCGAAGCAGTTATTATTTTTTAAATTGGGTAACAAATGGCTAAATTATAGTGGTTTAAGTCTGAAAATCCCACAAAAAAACTATAACTGAATTGCCCAGCAGCATTACGTGCCATATCCATACATATTAGACCGGGGTGATTTGTACGGCCTAGAACACTTCTCTTCTCTAATTACTCGTGGTTGCTCCATAAATTGCCGGTTAAAATAACACTGTCAAGCCGTGGAGAGTAACAGCCGTTCCATCATCCTTCTTTCTCGGATTCGAGAATTATATAACCATTGCCCATAATTTAATCAATCCTGTACCAAGGTTGTATTGTTTCAGGGTTCTAGCCTCCTACCCTTCTTGAACGATACCACCTTAGTAATCGGATCGTGGATCGCGCTGACCATGATGTTCCTCCAAATCATAAATTTCGCTGATTTTGTTGCGTATAGCATGCGACTGAATTGCAGGAATGGTACGACGAGGAAATTGAAGACATTCAGGGAGATGATCTGACGCAGCAAACAGCAACATATCTCCTATCGCAGTAGCCCTGGAGTCGGCTAAGACCAAAGCAGGCTCGTAAGTGCACCTATTCCCTACATTCATTACATTTCACTGATGTTGACATACTTGATTGATTGATGCGGGTTTGACAAACAGATCTATGATCCGAGGTTCTTCTCTGTCCCGTCGCGGACCTATGTAGCTCGTAACAGACATTCAGGGATATATTTACCCTCACATGATGACAAAAATATACGTTCACAAACACATAATTATTGATGTGACGGCCCCTGGTCGAAAATTCCGCTGAATTCCGCTAAAATTTTAAACATTTCCAAAATTGGGAAATACCGTTCTATAGTGGGCTATATCAAAACGTTGACGTTGAGAACGGTACCTCCCGATCTTCGCTATTTTGATGGCTGTGGCCCTAATATACCACTGAAATGGATAAAATTTGGTATTTAGCCACAATATTCCACAGAAAAGGCTGAAATTTGATATTTAGTATTCGTTGGAAGTATAAAATTTTCCACCTGAAATTTGACGGTATAGCCCCATATAACGGTACCTCCTATTTTCGATATGTTGAAGGTTGTGCCATCAATATACCACCGAAGTGATTGAAATTTGGTATTTAGACTTTGATGGTTGTATATAACTTTCCACCAGGAATTTTTCCGTATAAGTCTTTATATAGCTCCCTACCTATACCATGTTAACAGTTTTAGCATTATAAAAGGTATAAAAAAGTCTTTTTTAGGTTTTTAGTTATCAAATTTTCGAACCGAGATTTCTGTAATTTGATATTGTGTGTAGACAGAGGATAGATAGAACAACGATGAGCTCTTTTAAAGAGTGTTGCTACGTTTTCTTGCTGAAGTGGATGTAACTTGGTATATTGGAATCTCAATGGGTAGAAAACCTCCAGTATCAAGTGATTATCATCAGTTAAGATATTATTCTGCTACAAGGAATTACACTTAACGTAGAGAAAGAGCTTAATATGTAGTTACTAATTGCTCATATTTTCTTCAAAACAGTGGAGGGTGGCATTTGGTCATTCTTCGTACAGGACACATTAACTTTGTATATAAGTCTTATTAGCTTTTATATTAAATAATTATTTGAATAATTCTGTTCAAAGCATCTTCTTATTAAAAATTTGTTCACTTTAATAAATAACGATGCATTTCGTTTTTAAGTTGTATACGTTTATAGCCACATTTTCCACTGTTCAATGGCTAATATACCTTTGCTACACATATTGACATACTATAATACATACCTATATATTGCCTTGTATACTTACATTGTTTTTGCAGAAATGGTGTTGCGGCACGATAATGTTTTACGGTTAAAACAACAATATCACCAGCATTGCGGAGTATATTCACAGCATCATCGTGGGGGCAGGCGGTTATATATTCACCATTAACTTTAATTATGGCATCACCCACAAACAATTGACCAGTTATGTCGGCTGCCTGATCCTTATAAATGCGTGAGATTAATATGGGTAACTTGTGTTCGGCACCGCCTTTTATGCTCAAGCCAAGGCCGCCTTGTTTTTGACGCGTGATTTGTACCATGCGTTCCTGGAATAAACAGAAACAAAAAACAAAGGAAGAAGATGAACAAAAAATGTAAAACACCACAGCCCAAGGGAGTTGAAAAAATAATGAGTTTAACTTTATGAGTCAACAATAAATAAAAGAACACTATGTCCCACCACCACAACTACACACATCGGTGGCAAGGTAGGAAATTATGTGAAATTTCCTTTCCTTGTTAAAGGATTAAAGGTGAAAATTTAATTCATGAATGAATGAGTAGATTGTATGCGTGTGTATGGGTGTTTGAGCGTGTGCTTATTGTTGTCATTGTTAATTAAGATTGGTTGGGTTAAGTTTTATAACACGATACACTGTAGCAATTTGCTTCAATTAAAACGTTCAGCTGTCAATAATGTCAAACTACTTTAACATTTTAATTGACTTTTCAAATTGAAAGCATAATGTTATGGATCGATCACTTGTCTTTATAGGGAAAAATAAAATATGCTTTTAATGACATCTGAATTAAAGGGTAATGGAAATTTTAAAAATATCAGTCGATTGCCATGACTAAATCGACTTACCAGTCGCCCATATGCTTTTATCGGTTAATATGTTATGAAAGGGTTGATGTGCTAATGTGATAAGAAAAAAAGTAGCCAAAAATAACACAGTGCAACAATTCGTCATAAAATTATACTATATGTCTCATAATGCAACAAATCTGTAAATCGTATCTAATCGCATGGAATCTCTAAAAAAATAAAAACACGTGTTAGGGTTAAATTCGGACTTTATCTGAGTTTATTCAAAATTGTGCCACAAAACATAATTTTAGAGAGATGAAGTTAAAGACAAATATATTTCTCGTCAAATTTCACTATAGGTCACAACAAATTAAATGTATATTTACATTATATATCACTAAAATATCAGTATCAATTTTGTTGAAAAAAAAAACATGAAAATATTTCCCAATTTTTGATTAAGTTATTTTTCTTCTTTTTTCGTGTTGATACATGAAAGTAATATGAAGTTTGTGAAAGATTTTCGAATAAAGAACCAAAAAGACCACATTGATCAACCGCATGAGGGTTAACAGTTTTAATAAAAATATTCCCCACATCCTCATCTGCAAGGTTGCCAAAGACACCATATACCTAAAATCTAAATTTAAGTATTCCAAGATATCTTAATTCGAATATTTCGAAAAAAAACTGGAAATGAGCGGAACTTGCCCCGCCTACTTTGGTTACTTTTCGATTATTAAATTAACACAAATTATGAAAATGCTCTATTGAATTCAATCGCAAACATGTGTGTTTCCTCCGCTTTTCATTTAATCCAAACTTAAGTGCTTTTGCTTCATCTGCTAAATGAAATCACCAGTTAAGATTTCGACATGTACTCCAACAGCATTGGGAAATTTTCTTCTCGTGAGTTACCGGAAAAATGTTCACAAATTAAATATTATTTAGTTTGTATTAACAAATGTTTGGAAATGTTAACACGATTATCTCTTTTTGGAAGTGTATTCCGCTGCCTGTAGAGATGAACAAACTGATTTATGTACATGTAGGGATCTCTAACAACTGCTAATAATATGTAGCGAACAGAGTGCCTTTTTCACGACTCCGTTTGGACTGCATCCGGATGCTGTTAAATTATGAGGAATTGGAGTGCCTTTTTCACGCCTCCGTTGAACTGCCTCTGGATGTTGTTAAAATGTGACAAATGGACGTGATTCTTTGGATTGCATCCAAATGCGGTTAAAATGTGAGGGATGGAGTGCCTTTATCACGACTCCGTTTGAACTGCATACAAACATGCCGTGAAAGAACTAGTCTACATTGCACTACTTCCAATTTATTTTGCTGGGATGTTAGTATTTAAGCTTTGTGTGATACGGTACCATAATCCACAAATTTACTTCTTACAATAACTTTATTTGTTCCATAAAGAAATTTTGATATGTGGAAAGCTAATTCCCAGGGGTAAAGGTCCGACTATAACCTTGGCTTACTTGTTTTTTAAAAAAATTATTGTTCCAAAATTAATGTTATATTTCTATAACGTTGAAAAAATTTTGCCCGGAGTCGGAGTCGAGTTATTTTTTTCGACTCAGACTCCGACTCCGACTCCAGCAAAATTGCTCGACTCCGACTCGTAGACTCCGACTCCGAAACCCTGGGTACAGGTGACATTTCCCAGGCAAAGTTCAGAATTTATCTTGGTCCCTCTATCATCTCAAGTGGACGCTGACCTCGACGTCCACGTGCCATAGCCTATAACAACCTTTTAAATTTACTGAGCTAACATGTGCCCCTCTTTCACTCATAAGATGGATAATGTAAGCAATGCATATATATGAAGAATAAGATACGAGGGGAACTAGAAAAGTTTCTGCCATTGACATTTTTTTGGAAAGTGCGACAGTTTTTTGCCTAAACATTCTCAGAACAGATAACATTTTCATCCGAACATTTTTTCAATTTTCGGCGTGGATAATCACGCCGAGAATGCATCGAACAAATTAAATTGTTGTATGTCGAGAAAAGGGCCATTCTATGCACTATGAGAAGCTCGTTTAATGAATTCAATCGTGACCGACACTCCCTAAAAGGCGAATGTCGTGAGGGTCGTCCAAAAACGGCTGTTGTGCCAGAAAAAAATTAAGCCGTGCGTGAGCGGATAATGCATAATATGGTTATCACTTTTTGAAATTTTTTCTCAAAAATTATTTCCTGTAGTGAGAATGAATTAATTTTTGCCTATTAATTCCTAAAATAGCATTCATTCAATTTTATAATAAACAAGTAAGCAAAGGCTATAGTCGGACGGAGCCGACCATGTGATACCCTACACCACAACCTGTAGGAATTAGCTATGTGCAACCGCATTGCACGCTGGTGATTCCCAGGCCTGGCCACATCAAATTTTCAACGGTGGCATAATACCCCTTTGTAATGCTGCCGATATTTCCTGATTATTTCAGCCATGAAAAACTTCTCTACAGGTGGCAACTTGCACACGCCTTTCGGATTCGGCGATAAAAATACGTCACATATCAATGACAAACATGAATTTATTCCCTCCCTTGTCCCTACTGGGATTTTGTGGGACAATTTTTTAAATTATACATTTCTAAACAATATGCCAAAATTGGAAAATTCACATTGATTGTGGGTTTATTGAAGATCTATCGTCCTCACATATGCTTGGTAATGGTGATTTTCAGGGCATTTCGAAAATAGTTCATTGTGGTTATATACATATTTTATACCGATAGAAATAACTAATAATAAGACTGTGCCAGAAAATGGAGCTCAAAGTCTGGGGGGATCTAGAATTCTCGGAGTCATTAAAACAGTTGTATCTTGTTTTGCTAAGCACGTTAATTTAATTATTTTTTGGAATAAATATCCGGATATCCGAATTATGGAACCGGTTATTCTGATATTAAAACCTAATTTTTATCCGATTTTTATGAACCGAATAACCGTATATGTATATCATTAGAAAGCTATTAAAATTGTCCAACAGATATGACTAATATGCATTAGACGTTTTAAGCGGTTATGATGCTGGAACAAAAAAACCGTATTTTTTAACCGTTTCTTAACGTTAGTGAAGATACATTTCTGTGCGTGAAAAAAAATTATGATCATGACCTGGTGGGTGGAAAATTCTTTTTGGAGGTGAAAGCCCTTGGTGTGGGCATACAGAACCCTGAAGGACAGATCCGCCGTGAGTCGAACCTTTGTGTTATGGCGGGTTGAATTCTGGGATGGTGACCCATTATTGCAAGCGTCAAAATTTACGTAACTGAATTTCAAGTGGGTTTAGGGTTCTACTGGGACAGTATGTGCTAAGTCAAATCGTTTTAAGACGATTTCTGTAGAACATTTACTGTCTTACTCTTATCCTGCTCTTTTTGTTGAAGAAGGTATAAAAATATACTTTAAAGAAAAGGAAAGATACAATTTCAGGGTTAAAATATTAAAACAAAAAATCCTCAGCCGATTTGGCTAGGGCATATCACGAAAATAATCTTACGCCGACATAGCACATACTGTCCCAGTAGCACCCTAAACCCACTTGAAATTCAGTTACGTAAATTTTGACGCTTGCAATAATGGGTCACCATCCCAGAATTCAACCCGCCATAACACTAAGGTTCGACTCACGGCGGATCTGCCCTTCAGGGTTCTGTATGTCCACACTAAGGGCTTTCACCTCCAAAAAGAATTTTCCACCCCCCAGGTCATGATCAAATCCTCATTTGATTTGACTGAAGACATGTCATCTTAAATATAAGCTTAAACAACAGCGAACAAAGATATAACGCTGATTCCAGATGGCTTTTAGGGTCTCCAGCCAAATATTAATCACGCCATATCGCGAAAGTTCGACTCACGGCGAATCTGTCCTTCGGGGTTCTGTATATACTCACCAAGGGCTTTCATCTCCAATAGGAATTTTCCACCCCCCAAAATTTCGGTTCACAGTGTAATGAATAGAAATTCAAATAATTTGAATGCAAACAAATTTATAAATCCCAAAATTATTCATATTCAATTACACACTAAGTAAGATAGTACTTATAAGTCGGCTCCGCTAACGGACCAAAAAAGAAGCAAACACAATAATTATGCCGTATAAAAAATATATATTTTGTAGGTTTCGTAATGTAAGGCTTTAGCAAATCTAACTTCTGATTTTTGAAAAAATTTGAGAATTATTTTTGGAAATTTTGGACCATTATCTCAGGAAGTATGGACTTACTCCGGAAAAATTGTACCGCTGCAATAGATACCGTGAAAAGAACATTCTTCAAAAAATTCAAATAGATCCGAAACTGGTCCTTAAACTGCACTTTTCCCAATTTTTGTGTAGGAGGTACTCGAAGAACGGGACCGATATAGTCCATATTCCAACCTGATACATGACTGGATGAAATAATAGGATGTGCAAAGTTTGGACCAATCAGAAAATCCCCTTGAGAGTTATCTTGCGGATTTGCCATTTTAGTTAGGTTTCTTGCTTGTTTTTCAGGGTTTTTTGGACCTTTTCGGCCATAATCTCTGGAGGTATGGACTTGCCACTGCAATTGTACCATCGCAAAGGGGACCGCAAGGACAATCTGCTGAAGAAAATCAAAACGATTCGATAGGACTCTTAAATTTCAACTTTCCAAATTTTGTGTGGGAGATACTTGAAGTTGTGGAATGATATAGTCTATATCTGGAAGGAATATTAATATATGGAACGTTTGGACCAAATCGATTTCGCAATTCGACAATTATCGTTCACACAATTTTTCGGACAAATTTTGAACTTTTGTGGGGAAGGTGTTGAAGGAGTGAACCGATGTGGCCCATATTCGAAATTAAACTAAGTTTGGGCAAAAATTATGAAGTGCAAAATTTGGTTCCAATCGGTAGATCTGTTCGGGAGTTATCGTGTGCACCAGCCAGCTAGACAGTAAGAGAGACAGATGAACGGAACTGAAAATTTCTCTGTCATGATATAAGACAATTGGTAGCATGGGAGGAAATTATGGTTCTCTACAGAAACCCCATTACATATTAGGCAGTATTCCCGTTATCTGGCAGACACATTATTTCAATTTGCATCAGGGGAAAGGTCAGTAGTTATTATTCCATATGTAGGCTACTTTGCCGGTATATGCCTTCCAGAAATTAAAACATGGACCCAAAATAAAATCTGAATATTTTTCATACAAAATTAATGATCAATGTCACCCGCTAAATAATATCAGATCATCATTCAAAATTATAGGCATTTTCTTCTACCTAAACTCTTACCACGTGCAAAATTTCGTGACTATTGAACTATAATTGCGACCTCTGGCGGGTTTATAATTATACTACAAACAAAAAACTGGATATATTAGGCTGTAACTCTGTTATCTGATCACGTACATCAACATAATTGACACCAATTGAAAGGTCAAGAGATCGTCACTCACGCGTGGGGAATGTGTCTTTCAGGAATAAAGATATAAGCTGTTTATAAAAAAATTTCACAATTTTCACACACAACTTGTGGTTCATTTAACCCTCTAAATATCATCTGATCGCCATCTTAAGTCGCAAGCTTCTTCTTTGTCAAATACTCTTATCTTATTTAAAATTTCGAGGCTATCGGCCTATTATTGCGACCTACAAAGCAACAAAATCGGATAAAAATTATGTTTTTGGTCCATTTCACCCGCTAAATATTTCACGATAATCACCAATTAAAATAGCGATCTATTCTGATGTGAAACCGACCTCCATACCAAATTTCGTGACGATCGGTCCATAATTGCGGCCTGGAGTTTGATTACAATTTATAATGGACAGACGGACACACGGACGGACGGACACACATCTCAAAATCGCTTTATCTCGCCGAGATATGAAGATTGGTATACCACATTGGGGGTCTCCGACGAATATTTCGCGGTGTTACATGCATTTTTCCCAAAACAAACTTATAATACCCTTTCTACATAGTAGTGTAGGGTATAAAAACGTTGAACACAAACCACTTTGCTTTTTTTTTTGTGAATAAATACTTTGAAAAGAAAAAATATTTTTATTTCAAAAAATTTAAAGCTTTTTATGCGGAAGCTTTTTTATGGAATCACTTTATGGGTTATGTCGGTCCACTCCTTCCAGTACCTCCCCCACAAAAGTTCGAAAAAATTGTGAGCACGATAACTCTTGAAGGGAGTAATCGATTTGGTCCATACTTTTCAAATTGTGAAACTTCTACCAGGTTTCAATATGGAGTCAATCGGTCCATTCCTTCGGGTACCTCCCACACAAATTTTCGGATAAGTTCAGTTTAGGACCTGCTTTCGAATCGGTTCGATTTTTGTTGTTGCAGCTTGTATTCATTGCCACCCATACGACGGTACAAGTTTCATCAGGGGCAAGTCCATACTTCCTGAGAAAATAGCCTGAAAGTTGCACAAAACCCCTATGACACCGTCTGTAGTTGTTGAAGCGCAAGATAACTCTCGAACGGATCTGCCGATTCGGTCCAAAATTTGGCCTTCGTAATATTTTGTCCAAACATAGTTTAAATTCGAAGATAAGCCATATCGGTCCACTCCTTCAGTTACCTCCCCCATACAAATTCAAAAATGTTCGGAAAAATTGTGCGCACGATAACTTTTGAAGTATGTGACCCATTTCATCAACACTTTACACATCCTAATATATCTACCAGATAAAGATCAGGTTCAAACATGGACTATAATTGTCTACTCCTTCAGGTACCTCCAACACAAAATTTCGGATAAGTTCACTTTAAGACCTGCTCTCGAATCACTTTGATTTTTGTTGAAGTAACTTGCATTTGCTGCCTCTATTACAACGGTAATAATTTTTTTCAGGGGCAAGTACATACTTCTTGATAAAACAGTCCGAAGGGCGTAAAAATACATATGCCGCCATATGTAGTGGCTGGAGAGCACGATAACTCTCGAACTGATCAACAGATTTGGGCCAAAATTCGGGCTTCGTCATATTTTGTCCAAACTTAGTTTCAGTTCGAATTGGCGCAACTTTGGACCTTTTAATATTTTATCCTAATTTAGTTTAATTTCTAAAATGCAAAAATGTTCAACATTTGTGTCTAAGTACTGTTTAGAATCTGTTCGAAGATACTTCGGACGTTGTGGTCCTGTTCTATGTTTCCAAGTCTATGCTTCCTGGTATACTGGTTAGGGTGTCCAAAAAACCGGTTTTTCCAAACAAAACGGTTTTCGGTTAACCGACATTTTTAATTTTTTCTAAAACCGGTTTTCGGTTTTCAAAAATTTTCAAAACCGGTTAACCGGTTTAAACCGGTTTTGTGAAATAGGTACAAAATTGCTCATAATTGATAAATATTTGATTAAAAATGCGCGGAAACGGGTAAATTAAGTAAAACGACTTCGTCATTATATAATTATCTCATAATATCCCTGTTATTTGACATTAAACCTCGAAGTGGAGACAGTAAAATTAAGACTGAAGTTGTGCTTTAAAATTGTAAAAACCCTTACATATATAGAATTGTGTACCAAAAGAATTAAGTTTGCATTTTATTAAGTCTGGATTCTCCCTCATGTGCTGAGAACCTCAAATTACCGTGCCGGAATCAAACATGTATTTTGTTATCGTTACCCTTTACAAACTTAAATTCGACAAGTTCTGAGTTTACCGTACTAGTTCAAAATCGTATGAGTAACGTTATTCAAACTACCTTGTGATATTCATAGATCGTTCAACTGAACTAGATTGGCACAACTATACATTTTACACAAAATATTTTTCCAATTTAAAGGTATCTGATATTTACAACTTTGCCCGTACCTTGTGTTAGTTTCAATTTAATATTATAAATATTACTATTTTTTTGAAACCGGTTAACCGACACAATTAACCGGTTTTTTCGGTTAACCGAAAATGACCTTTTTGGCGAAAACCGGTTTCGGTTTTGTAACTCAAAACCGGGTAACCGGTTTCGGTTTTGGACACTCTAATACTGGTCCAAAATATGACTAGGGGGCGTGATATTTATCGAAATGATATGACTCCCAAAATAAGATTCATTTCCATAATGGACTATGTTCGGCAAGTTCAAATGTCACGCATGCTGAGGGTATATCTCTGTCGGAAAAGCCGACTAATACTTTTTTACTTGTTTTATCTCCTATAACTTTTGAGATATTCAGATGTTAATATGTTCCATATCCACTTTGTGACGCAAAAATTTTGTCTTTTTGTTCCATATCCATAGAGCCTGGCGTATGGAACAAAACAGCTTTGAACTTTTTAGTTCCATATCCATGTCGTTTGGCGTATGGAACAAAAAGAGACGAACACGAATTGTTCCGCACCAAAAATCACGGCGTTTGGAACAAAAAGTTGGCCAATTTTGTCATGTTACGAACAATGTGGCGTATGGAACGGATTGTTTTAAAGGACTGGATTGAAAAACAGAAGAATAATAGTTTTTAAATCTAAATATTTTCAAATATTGTATTGTTATATGACAACCACAATTTATTTTCGCTTAAATTTAACTACTCCTACTTAATACTTACTTACTTAGCTGGCCTTTAACAGAAAATTTGTTCCATAAGCCGAACTAAGAAAAAGTCTCCAATCCTCTCTGTTTGCTGCCGTATTTTCCCAATCTGGGATATGTAGCTTTCTGATATCTCGTTTGACTTGTTCGATCCAACGAAGCTTTGGCCTACCAGATCTGCGAGAAACTCCATGCGGCCCGTATTTATACGCCTTTTTAGCGGGTTCATCATCACTCATTCTTATAACATGGCCTAGCCATCGCAATCGTTGTATCTCGATTCGTTCAACTACATTGATGTCATTGTATAGTTGATACAGCTCGTTGTTCATACGACGCCGATATTCGCCGTCAACACAGATTGGCCCGTAGATCTTTCGAAGAATTTTTCTCTCGAACACACCAAGCACTGCCTTATCTGCTTGAGCAAGTACCCATGCTTCGGAACCATACATTAGCACGGGTAGTATCAGTGTTTTGTAAAGTGTTACTTTTGTTTGACGAGAGGTGGCTTTATTCCTAAACTGCTTACTCAGCCCAAAGTAGCATCTGTTAGCCAACACTATTCTTCTTCGTATTTCACAACTGATGTTATTTGTTGTGTTTATGGCGGTGTCGAGGTAGACGAAGTCCTTTACTACCTCAAAATTGTATGTACCAACATTCACAGATGGTGCGGGGTTAGTGGACATATTACGCGTCGATACCATCAACTTGGTTTTTTCGCCGTTTACTGCCAGACCAACTTTAGCAGATTCTCTTTAGACTTTTGCAAAGGTGTCAGTTACTTCCTTTACCGATCGATCCATGATGTCAATGTCGTCGGCATAAGCCAGTAACATATGGCTGTTCGTGTATATCGTTCCATTTCTTTTGACCTTCGCGTCTCGTATGACCTTTTCCATCAGGATGTTGAATAGATCACACGACAGGCCGTCTCCTTGTCTGAAACCTCTTTTGGTAATAAACTCTTCGGAGAGGTTCTTTCCTATTTTAACTGAGGATCTCGTCTCAGTTAACGTCATTCTACAAAGCCGGATGAGCTTTGCAGGAATACCAAAATCAGACATGGCTTGGAACACCTTTGAACGTATAGGGCTGTCGAATGCTGCTTTATAATCGACGAAAAGATAGAAGGTGTCGATCTGCATTTCTTGGGTCTTTTCCAGGATTTGTCTCAAGGTAAATATCTGGTCAATGGTGGATTTGCCAGGTCTAAAGCCGCACTGATAGGGTCCAATAATTTCATTGACCATAGGCTTTAGTCTCTCACACAATATGCCAGATACTATCTTATATGCAATAGGGAGCAGACTTATGCCCCTGTAATTGGAGCACACAGTCTTATCACCCTTCTTGTGGACTGGACATAGGATGCTAACGTTCCAATCGTCGGGTACGCGTTCTTCCTGCCAGATGGTGTTAACTAGCTGATGCATACACCTTATCAGCGTGTCGCCTCCGGTTTTGAACAGCTCGGCTGGTAGGCCATCTGCTCCTGCCGCCTTATTATTCTTCAGCCGGTTTATTGCTGTCCTTACCTCATCCTGGCTGGGCGGTATACATTCAATACCATCTTCTGGGATTGGATCTGTGGTATCTTCGCCATCTTCACTGCTATCGGATACCAATAGTTTGGAAAAATGTTCTTTCCATATCCTGAGCACACTATCTGTATCAGTTACCAAATTACCTTGTTGGTCTCCACAGGAGGATATGCCTGTACCAAAGCCTTCAGTTTCATGCTTCACTCTTTGGTAGAATTTTCGGACTTCGGTCTGTCTCCTCTACATATCTATTTGTTCACACTCCCTCTTTTCCATCTCTCTCTTTTTCCTGCGGAAAAGACGTTTCTCCTCTCTCCTTTTCTCCCAATACCTCTCTCGTGCGCTACGCGTTGCTACTGATTGTAAAGTAGCCCTATATGCCGCATTTTTTCTTCGGCAATAATGGGATGTCCTTTGGCATTTATGGTTCTCTATCAAAAGTTGAAGACATTGGCCTACGTTGTAGTATAGTCCCCAGATAAAGGTACCGCCCGGTTTCAGCCGACTGAATTAGCTAATGCTTAGGGTTCCCAGTTCTCAATAAATAAAAATTTTCCTTTAAAATTCTGAAAAGTAATTATTCATATAAGTTGAGAATATTTCATGGTGGCCCGGCCGATCCAGGAGGGACAAGGGATACTTCTCTCATATCAATGAATGTACCTCCATTAATATTAGCTCAATGATATGGGCCCTTCTGTTTATCGCCGAGTGCGAACAGCGTGCCTAAGACACCATTTATAGATAAGTTTTACTCTACTCTGTAAATGTCGCAAACTTTACACTGAAATTTTGATGTTGTTCCAACCAGGGCATTTAGGCGGTTATACATACCATTGCACCACGGTGGAACCAATGGTTAGCACTTACAAAACTATAGTAAGGATAAAGTAAAAACAATATAGATATATCGACAAAAAAATTTTAGTCTGTATTAAATCATAAATTGTTATTTGCTTTGTAAAAACAATTGCATACTAAATTCCATAACTTTACATCTCATAATTTACATATAAACATGGTTTCATAACATATTCTCCTAAAATAGGATAAATGTCATTTAATTTATACAAGCATACATACATATATTATTTTTTTCATTACTTTACACTAATAAATATATTAATATTCATAAACGTTATACAGAAGCAAAATACACTAGCGCACTGCTAAGTGGCGGCACACACCTGTCGTCGCAGTAGCACAATACAATCACACCTTGTTACAATTTCCATGTTACTCCCGCCCTCTTGTTGTTTGGAATTCCTCCGACTGTTATAAATTTAATCTAAATAATCCAAATTTCCATAAAACCGTCAACTAATTTATTTTAATATATTTTACTGTTATTATATAATATGCATGTATACGAGATTTACTTTATGAATTGTTCACCTTAGTTCATTGTGAGTGTGTGTGAGTGTTAGTGTAAAGTAATATGCATAGAAGTGAAATACACATGATTATGTTTCAACAACGCTTATATCAATTTTTTTGTTTGTGCTATGCTATTCTTGCTGACGACCATTGTTTCATAAAATATATGTATTTAATTTTTTAACCTCTTGGTTTGTTATCGAAAATGTAGTGCTGTCTTATTTAAATTCTAAATATAAAGAAATAAGTGAAATAATGAGGGGGTGCTGTATTTATTATTTTAATCTTACTTTAGCAGTAATGGAAATTAGTACATATTTTTTATATAAAGAGGTAAATAAATGGTTGGCAACCATGACAACCATTTAGAGCCAAACTTACTTTTGATTCACTAGGTGGACCATTTTGTGCATTTGTGGGTGTTACAATTTCTAATCGCTGTAGCGTCACTAATTCCATAGTTAAATTCAGTCTCAGGGGTTCTGGTTTACATTTGCCATCGCTGACATTTACCATCCCTGTGCGGATCTGTAAATAAAAGAAAAACATAAAGAATTCAATTAAAAATTAAAATTAAATTTTTCTTCAAATATAAATTTGATGATAGTTCTATTCCAATTCTGTAAATATTGATAGATGACATTAGGTCTCGAGCTGTTTTTAATAACATTACATCAACAAATGTCAATGTCAACAACCAAAATCCTTTTCCCTAAGGTTTCTAATGGGGTTTTTAGAATTTTGTGGTCCTTTTAGGACGTATTAACTTGTCGACAAAAATACTGATTTGGATTAAAGTTCAAAAGTGCTGCGGCGAAGATACCAACATAGCCCATTTGGTGGATCTTTTTTTGGGAGTCATTCCTTTCGATTTATGTATGTATATGTATTAGACCGGTAAAAAATAACAATTTTTTTGATTGGAACTCTTATCCACTAAATTTTTCCATCTGACATAAAACCTTATATATGAACTTGTATGACGATCGGTGAAGGTTAAACCATGCCACCCGGGACATCTTTCCATAGTAATTTGTATAATGTCAAAAGTGAATTTTTACGAAAAATTACTAAAATCGGTATTTATGGACCAATCGATGCAATTATTTACCAGTTCATTCTTCTTCAAAAAACGCATCCTACAAAATTTTTTTTCCTTTATTACAACTTAGTTCAAGACTCATCAAGTAATCTATATATATAAAAGAGCAGTGAGGTGAGGTATTCACTGACTGACTGACTGACTGATTCATCACAGCCCAGACGAAACCACTGAAGCTAGAAAGTTGAAATTTTGGGTGTAGGTTGCTGTTGGTGTGTAGGGGTGAGATAAGGCTGGGTTTTTGGAAATTCGACCCAGAAGTGTACGAAAAGTACTAAAAGGTACTAAATATGGTACCCTTTGTATTAGGGAAACGGTAAGAGCTAGAATTCTGAAATTTGGAATGAGGGTAACTGATGGAGATCTAGAAAGATGTACCAAAGGGTTTTTGGAAAATCGACCTCTAAGTGTACGAAAAGTACTAAAATTTACAAAATTTAGTACCAATTGTATATTTTGAACGGATATAGCTAGAATCATGGAATTTGGTATGAAAATCAAGGTTGGGAAGTGGTGTTGATGTAATTAAATGTTTTTGGAAAATCGTACTAATGTGTACGAAAAGTACTAAATGATACTAAATTTAGTACAAATTATATTTGGGTGAACGGATAGAACTGGAATCCTGAAATTTGGAATTAAGATTACTGTTGAAGTGTATGATTGACACATGAGGGTGATTTTGGAAATTCGTTCTTATGTGTACGAAAATTACTAAATGGTACTAAATTTAGTACAATTTGGATTTGTGTGAACGGATGGAGCTGGAATCCTGAAATTTGAAATTACGGTCAATTGTGAAGAGTAACGAAGAAAACTTTTTGGAAATTCGAACTATAAGTGCACGAATAGTACTAAATGGTACTAAATGGTACTAAATTTAGTACAATTTGGATTTGGGTGAACGGATTGAGCTGGAATACAGACATTTTGAATGGGGGTTACCGATGAAGAGTAACAATGAAAGGTTTTTGTAAATTCGAACTATAAGGGTAAAAGTACTAAATGGTACTAAATTTAGTACAATTATGATTTGGGTGAACGAATAGAGCTGGAATCCTGAAATTTGTAATGAGGGTCACTGATGGAGAGTAACAAAGAAAGGTTTTTAGAAATTCGAACTATAAGTGCACGAAAAGTACTAAATGGTACTAAATTTAGTACAATTTGGGTTTGGGTGAATGGATAGAGCGGGAATACAAACATTTGGAATGAGGGTCACTGATGAAGAGTAACAATGAAAGGTTTTTGGAAATTCGAACTATAAGGATACGAAAACTACTAAATGGTACTAAATTTAGTACAATTTTGATTTGGGTGAGCGGATTGAACTGGAATACAGGCATTTGGAATGAGTGTCACTGATGAAGAGTAACAATGAAGGTTTTTGTAAACTCGAACTATAAGGGTACGAAAAGTACTAAATGGTACTAAATTTTGTACAATTTGGATTTGGGAGAACAGATAGAGCTGGAATCCTGAAATTTGAAATTAGGGTCAGTGGTGGAGAGTAACAAAGAAAGGTTTTTGTAAATTCGAACTATAAGTGCACGAAAAGTTCTAAATGGTACTAAATTTAGTACAATTTTGATTTGGGTGAACGGATTGAGCTTGAATATTGAAATTTGTAATGAGGGTCACTGATGGAGAGTAACAACGAAAAGTTTTTAGAAATTCGAGCTATAAGTGCACGAAAAGTACTAAATGATACTAAATTTAGTACAATTTGGATTTGGGTGAACGGATAGATCTGGAATCCTGAAATTTTTGGAATTCGAACTAAGCTTATACGAAAAGTACTAAATATAGTACAATTTAGATATGGGTTAACGAATAGGGCCGGAATCCTGAAATTTGGAATGGGGGTCACTGATTAAGATTAAGAAAGGTGTACAATAGGTCGAAAAGTCCTAAATGGTAGTGAGTTTAGTATGATTTGTATTTGAAGAGCTGGAATCCTGAAATTTGGAATTAAGATTACTGTTAGAATATAGAATTGAGATATGGAGGAAGCTTTGGAAAATGGTACTAATGTGAACGAAGCAGTACTAACTGGTACGGAATTTGCTGTATTTGCGTGAACAGATTACTGTTGGAGTGAGGATTGAGGTAGTTTTGGAAATTCATACTTATGGAAAAGTGCTAAATGGAACTACATTGCCTATAAATTGGGGTTAGGTGAACGGATAGAGCTGAGATATTAAAGTACATTTTGGAAAATCGTGTACGAAAAGTGCTAAATGGTACAAAATTTGGTACCTTTTGGTATTTGCTATATGGTAGAGAATTTTGTACAATTTGTGACTTTGTAAAGGGTAGAACTGGAATTTTGAATTTCGGTACTAGATTAGCAATTGGTGTTTAGAGTGGAGGTAGGGAGGATACAAAAAGTACTAAATAGTACTATAATGGGTTTCAGGAGAAAAGATAGATATATTTTGAAAAATAAGGAAGTAATCTTTAAAAATACACTAAGTCGAGAGGTACCATTATATGGGGATATACGAAAACGTGGATTTTTATGGTCATTTTGGATTTTTATGACCATTTTGAATGCCGAAAATTTAACGGACCTATTCAGGTTCTGGGCGAAACCGCTAAAGCTAGAACCTTGCATTGTAAATGTGCGTGATTGTTGCTGTGAAGGCGTGAGATAAAGTTTAGTGTTTGGAAATTCGTACTGGAAGGGAATGCTGTGTTAGTGAAGGGTTAAAACCAGGAAATTCGAAATAAAAAATATGGTAGTTGTGTAGGGATGCGATACTTCAGATTTTTTTTTGTAAATTCTGACTACAACCGAAAAAAAATATTGGTAATAAAAATAGGTCTTAGTACAACAGAATCTCCAGTATTCACCATTCCCGTATTAAATATTGTTTATATATATTTTGTTCCCTTTCCGCATACGAAGTAGCGGGCATTTGCTAGTATTACTATATTTACATGAATATTTAGCATATGTTTTACATGAATATTTAGCATATGCGCAAATCGGATAATTTTTCGATATATCTATCTATATAGGACCCAATATCCAATCTGATTTTCACAATATTTTTTTGGAGGATACGTTTATTAGCCACTACAATAAAGTGGTAAAAAATTGTTCATCGATTGGACCATAACAATTACTATAGCCTCATACAAATTAGTATGGAAACATAGATAGTACGGGTGGCACGGTTTAAATCTTAAAATTTCATATATAATGTTTTTGAATCAAAAGGAACAAAATTACGGTTTTTTGGTCGATCTAATGTACATATGTATATCACGCTCATCAGTCACCAGCGGGCATGGATTTGCCCACAAACATGTTATATCGCTGTAAACAGGACCACAATGAATACGTTTAATAAAAATGTCCAAATTATCCTCGAACAAACCTTAAACTGCACTTAATTGCTGAACTTTTGTGGTGGAGTGGGCCGATATGATCCATTTTCAAACTTAAACCTCGTAATACGGGCCCCCAGAACAACCTTTTGCAAAATCAATTAAAACGATCCGAGAGCTGATCTCAAACTGTACTTTTTGAAATTGAGTCTATATTCTAACCTGATCTATGCCTGGTACAAATATTACGACGTACAAAGTAGGGCCCAAATCGGTTACTGCCTTCGGGAGTAATCGTGCGCACAATATGTTTTTCAAAATTTTTGAACTTTTGTGGCGGAGGTAGCAGTTATTGAACTTGATCGAAGTTTGGATAACTTATCAAGAAGGCCAAATCTTTAACCACATCGGTTGATCCGTTCGTGCGCTCCTACCAGCCAGACAGACGGAATGGAATGACTAAATCGACTATAAATTGTCTGAAACGGATTTCGTCCATACGTACTTGGAGTCTAAAACCATCTGTTGTCCATACTAGTCCATACTACATACTAGTCCATAAAGTTCGAAGATCGGTCCACTCCCGCGGGTACCTCTCCAACAAAAGTTAAAATTTTTTCTTGTTGTGTATTTATTTCAGCTAAAGTCCATACTTTGTTGCTTCAAAATTTGAAGAAACAAAATGTTTAACAGTGGGTATTGAAATTGATTACTACGAGCGGAGGCAGAGAATACTATAGTTTCGGAAGGAGCCAAACTTCCTCATCAGTTCTCTTAACCGCTGACTCTGTATCAATAAACAGGTCAATAAGAGTGACCAGAAAATTAAACAGAACGAGAAATTTTCTGTATCCTCCTAAATCTGTTTACCGCACAATTGAGTCAGAATAATCAAAATCATATACCCACTACTGTTTTTTATGCTGTCTTTGCATCGCAAAGAAGACAAGCATAAGTAGTGTTGTTTGCAGTAAGCAGAGATCACAACAAAATGTTGTTTTTGCTTTATGCGTAGTCAACAAGTAAGGCCGTGCTGATTGCCTGTTATTGTTGTTGGCTTTGTATTGTTGGACTGCAAAATAATACTTGTTGTGTATTTATTTCAGCTAAAGTCCATACTTTGTTGCTTCAAAATGCAAAGACAGCATAAAAAACAGTAGTGGGTATATGATTTTGATTATTCTGACTCAATTGTACGGTAAACAGATTTAGGAGGATACAGAAAATTTCTCGTTCTGTTTAATTTTCTGGTCACTCTTATTGACCTGTTTATTGATACAGAGTCAGCGGTTAAGAGAACTGATGAGGAAGTTTGGCTGCTTCCGAAACTATAGTATTCTCTGCCTCCGCTCGTAGTAATCAATTTCAATACCCACTGTTAAACATTTTGTTTCTTCAAATTTTGAAGCAACAAAGTATGGACTTTAGCTGAAATAAATACACAACAAGTATTATTTTGCAGTCCAACAATACAAAGCCAATTAAAATTTTTTCGCTAATGTAGTGCCCACGATAAATCGTTGACCGATTTGGCTCATACTTTGTCCATTGTAATAATCTACCAGACATAGATACGTTTCGAATATGGACTATATCGGTCCACTGCTTCGAGTACCTCCCTCCTCTCGAATCGTTCTGATTTTTTTGGAACAAATTGTAATCGGCGCCACTATTATGACGGTACATTTTTTATTCCAACCAGAAAAGACACTTATAACTTTATGGTGTGAAATTGGCCAAGTAGCGAAATTTTGGTCTATTTTTGTAGTCGCTGAACAAATCATAGGCTGATCAGCACGAAATTTAAAAAAAACTAGGTTTTGTAACATATGTAAAACTAGCAGACACCGGCCCGCGTTGCTGGCCCGTCGTAATGAGTTTTAATGACAACTTTTTATCGACTTTATGCTTGACAATGCAAAAATAGACATTTTCTACCTTATTTCTTCGGTATATTGTCAAACCGAGAAGGATTTTAAATTTATCAACAGATTTTGTCTGTAACCTTTCTTTTCTCTTACAGACTTTGTCAGATTTTTCGCCAATTTGTGCCTTTTAGGATTTATTATCGTCCATGTCCCTGTCTTTATCTTAAAGCTATCTAATTATTAAAGTTAAAAAATGGTTAAATCGAATTCTCCCGCTTATTGAGACTTACATGTTTTAGCTGGCTGATGGTCCGTTGAACTTCACCATTTAAGTACATTTGTAAATATATAGTTTTTCTTGATCGGGGGCGCAACCACAGTTGTGTCGAAAACTAATTTGCAACCTGATGCACTCATAAATTTAGCAAATATAGCGATTATAAAATAATAAGCCCCGAAATTCGTCTACAAATATATAGCATTTTGGACTACGGGACATTCCTGAACATTTTCTTTAAATTAGGTTCAGTAGTTTTGGAAAAAATAATGTTTTGAAAAGAGTGGGCGTGGTCATCAGTTTTCAAGATATAACATGTTAAAAAGTGGGTCTGTTCCGGTATTTTGGCTCCAAATATGTACCTAGGGTGCACACAACTCCATTGCCTACCAAAATGTATGCTGAAACCGATATAATCATAAGTTTGGCTTATACATATAGTGTTTTACAGAAAGGCATGGGGAAGGCACCCCACCTCTTCCGAAATTCATAAAATATACATAACAACGGCAAACATTGAGCTTTTCCTGCAAATTGTATGAAAATCCCTTCAGTAGTATTGGAGTTATGGCATATTAAAAAAAACAGGCGTGGTCGTTCCTGTGGACTCCAAAGAAGTACCTAGATTGTAGAATAATCCGTAAATTTTTATTCCGATACATACATAATTTTTGCAAATATAACGTTTTTTTTAAATATCGCATAGGGGATGTACCCCGCCTCCCGAAAACAGGTTACATATTTTATTGAATTCCATAAAATATGTAACCTGTTTTCGGGGGCGTGGTAAACTTTTCTTTCCAAAAGACCTAAGTTGGGTTATGACGGCATTTGATGTTTATTCATAAAGGTAAGGCGTTTTTTTAATATGCCCCCTTCAAAATTCCAGAAAATATGCCTGTACATCCCTGACATTTTCAGGAAAATCGGTTCAGTAGTTTTGTAGATTTAACATATTTTAAAAAGTGGGTATGGTCACGTCTTGGGTTCCTAAAAAAGTAGGTAAGGTCGGAGACACAACCACAATTGTCTCGCAAATTAACTTCCAAATAGATACAATTCGTAATAGATACATCCGAAATTCAACTGAATTTGTAAGATGGCGTAAGGTTGGAGACACAATCGCTATTGACTCGCAAATAAATTCCCAAACCGATACATTCGTATTATTGTAAATATTGCATTTTTACAAAAATAGGGCATAGGGGAGGTACCCGCCCGATCCGATAGTTAAAAAATTTGTCGCCTATTTTTATCGGGGACCAACCCTTTACATTCGCAGAAAGTTTCAGGAAAATCGATTCAGTAGTTTCGTAGATATAACATATTTAAAACAAGTGGGCGTTGTCCAGTCTTAATGCCCCAAATAAGCACGTATGGTCAGAGACACAATCGCCATTGGCTCGGAAATTAATTTTCAAACCGATACATTTGTAATTTTTGCAAATATTGCATTTTTACAAAAATAGGGCATAGGGGAGGTACCCCACCCGATCTGAAATTCAACCAAATATGTGCCTATTTCAACCGGGGGCCATCACTCTACGTTCCCTCGAAATTTCAGGAAAATCTATTGAGTAGTTTCGTAGATATAACATATTTATAAAAGTGGGCGGAAAAGTGGGCGTGGCCAATTTTTCTTTGCAAAAAACCTAAACTGGACTATGACTAACATTTCCACAAAAAATTATCCAAATCGCTCCAGCCGTTTTCAACTGATTCAATTACCAACAAACGTCAATTGAGTTTTATATATAAAGATAAGCTTACAGTTCTGTGTAATGATCATATGCGAGCGAAATGTGTCATAACTTCAGTACGAACAAGTAAAAAAGTGTTATTCGGCTTGGCGGACAGATATATAGCCTCAGCTAAAGCAAAGAAGTAACACACAATACTTCTGACGTCTATATAATACGAAGTACAACTAGGGTTATCTTACTGCACAGTTTAATAGGTGCCGGCAGGCTTTTTGGAGCTTTTGGGTCATTATCTCAAGAAGTAAGGACTTGTCCCTGAAAAAACATGTACCGTCGTAATGGGGAAACCGAATACAAGTTGTTTCAGCAAAAAAACAGGATTCGAAGTCCAAATTTTGGAGCGATTCAGCTGATCCGTATCGTGCGCTCCAGCCACTATACATGGTGACATGGGGTTATTTTAAACCTTTCGGACTATTTTCTCAGGAAGTATGGACTTTCCTCTGAAAACACGTGTACTGTCGTAATGGCGGCAGCGATACAAGTTGTCACAAAAAGAACCTAATCTATGTCCCGTAGAGATTTACGCTAAGAATAGTATGGACCAAATCGGCTTTCCGAACATTTTCAAACTTTTGTGGGTGAGGTACCTGAAGGAGTGGACCGATATGGTCTATCTTCGAACTTAAAATAAGTTTGGACAAAATATAATATTTTGAACGCTCCAACTACTACACATGGTTCCGTAGGCTTTTTTTAACCTTTCGCACTATTTTCCCTGATGAAACTTGTACCGTCATATTCGGGCAGCGAATATAAGTTGCTACAACAAAAAACAAACCGATTCGAGAGCAGGTCCTAAACTGAACTTTTCCGAAATTTTGTGTGGGAGGTACCCGAAGGCGTGGACCGATTGAGTCCATATTGGAACCTCATCTAAGTCTGGTAGAAATTTCACGATGTGCAAAGCATGGACCAAATCGGTTGCTCCCTTCAAGAGTTATCGGGCGCACAAATTTTCCGAAGATTTTCGAACTTTTGTGGGGGAGGTACCTGAACGAGTGCACCGATATAGCCCATCTTCGAACTTAAACTAAGTTTGGACAAAATATTACGAAAGCCAAATTTTGGACATAATAGGTTGAGCCGGTCGAGAGTTATCGTGCGCTCCAGCCAGACAGACCGACGGACCGACATTGCTAAATCGACTCCAAATTGTCTGAAACAGATTTCGTCCAAACATACTTGGGATCTTAAACTATTATTTTGATGAGGCACATTTGGTAAAGAGGCTAGTTCGGCCGGGCCGAAATATTCACACACTCTACAATGAACTATTCTGAACAAAAAATTCACATCCGTGAATGTATAAAAACACATTTGCATTTGAAAAACCAAAAGTTCTAAAACAAAGAAGCCATCCCACAGTCGATACGTCTGAAGAGCTACTCAACTAATAGCGAAACCAGGTCACGTAAATTTGGTGACTGAGTGGATTCAAGTCCTTGGCTTTCCTTTTGCACTTGCAAAGAATTTTCGATCATTAAGTTTAACTCTAAACGAGAAAATTAATAAAAAATCATTAAAAAAATGATCTTCGCCCAAACAGGCAAAATTTCAAAAAATAAAAAAAATGGAATAGTTTTCTTTCCTGTCCATAAGTTTATGTGGAGAAGTTTTTCGACCACTGATACCCCAAATGCCAAAATTAGGCCAGAAAATGTATCGGACGGTACCTTTATATGGGGGCTATATCGAAGTGTTGTCAAATAATTTAGCTAAAACCATGAGCATAATTTCTTAAAATACCAAAACTCGGTAGGTACTCATTATATGGGGGCTATTAAAAAATCGACTCATGTTGAAAATTGTTGATGTAGAAGTTTTGTGACCACTGGCCATATCCGAAATCGGGTATATGTGGGTTATGCACATGGACCTATTTAGAAAATTTGTGGTGGATAAGTTTCATGGCTGCAGGAACTTTCAAATGTCACATACCGAAAATCGTTGACAATTTTTTTATTGAAAAATTTTGTGTGAAATTGCGGGTAGTTCGGTCAAAGAAATGTAGGAAAAATCCTCAAAATATCTGAAAGCGGGAGGTATCGTTATATGGGGTAATACCAAAACGTGGACCGATATAGCCTATCTTTGAGCGTGACCTGCCTATGGAATGACAATTATTAATTATTATTATTATTATTATTATTATTATTAAGAACCCCGAGGGACAGATGCGCCTTGAGTCGAACTTCCGCGTTATGGCGTGACGAAGTTTTTGCTGGAGACCCTGTAAGACATTAGGAATTAGCGTTATATCTTTGTTCACTGTTGCTTCAGCTTATTTTTGAGATGACATGTCTTTAGTCAAATCAAATGAGGATTATTGTCGTGGAGCACAATGACCTTCTAACTCGCTTCCTTCAATGTCCTTTTAGTTCTTTATTTTAAGAGCCGCTATAAAAGTACCACAAGATGACCTTTTTCAGCTTCGAAATATTCTGAAAAAATGTCGATTTTGTCGCATTTTCATAGACAAAATTTGTGTTCACAGTGTTATTATTTCATTTAGTATGCCTTTCATGATATGGTGGAGGGTATAAAATGATCACCGCCCAATATTACAAACGGAACCAAATTATGTCCTACATCATCCTCCCGACTCATCAGAAATATACTCGCGCCACCAAGATGTAGCTTCTCAACTACTGTCAACACATACTACCAAAGTTATGACTCATCAAAATAATGATTTTAGACCTCAAGTATTTTTGGACGAAATCCGTTTCAGACAATTTGGAGTTGTTTTAGCCGCCCGTCTGTCTGTCTGGCTGGTGCACACGATAATATGGAACGCATCAGCCGATTTGGCTCAAATTTTGGATATCGTAATATTTGCCCAAACTTATTTTAAGTTTGAAGATATACCATTTCGCTCCACTCCTTCGGTACCTCCCCCACAAAAGTTCAAGAAATTGTCGCTAATATGGTGCGCACGGTAACTCTCAAAGGAAATAACCGAATTGGTCATAACTTCTTCCAGGCATAGATCTTGTAACTCCCACAAAAAATTTTGAATTTTTTTCATTAATGGGCTTGTTACGGCGGCGCCATTTTTTTCGGGGGTAAGTCGGATTATGTATGAATATTGACTATTTCGGACAACTCTTTCGAGTACCTCCCACTCAAAGTTTGGAAAGAGCGCAGATTAAGGACTCGTCTAAGATCGATTTCAATATTTAATATTGTGTATACGGCCCTAGTTACGACGGTACATGTTTTCAGGTGCAAGTCCATAATTCCTGGCAAAACTCAAAACCACATTTTTCGTTAGGTCCGAGCTTGAAGGTGTATCTATGTCGGTACAGCTGACTTATACTTTCATACTTCTTATAATCTATACTTACCTTTAAATTTTGATCAACTTTTTCCTCTATCGGAGTTGCCATTTTTATTTCATTGATCTTCATGCTTTACACCAAAATGTATTCCAATTTGTTTTCACTATAACGAGAAAAGAGAACAATAACACAATCTAATTAGTTAAATTGGTAACAAAAAATTTTTGCTGTGGTTTGAGAATATTTAATTTCACATGTGCTGCAGTGCATTCACCACACATAATAAATACTTTGCCCACAAACAACAAAGGTTAAATATGAATGTGGAAAATAAATTGGAAATAGTCGATGTGATTTTAAATGTTCAATCAATTTTGTGTGACAACAAATGCAATGGAAATTGCTTTTCAACCGCAGTGTGACAAAGGTGACATTAGTGTAGAAAATGGAAAATTAATTACAGAGGATTGATGGTTGTTAAAATAAAATGTGGGACATTTATTCTATAATAAATACGTACATAGTTTGGGTAAAAAAAGGATTTTCTGTCATCCACAATAATATTCTAACATTACGGAAATTTATTATTTCTTTGTAGATACCTCAGATGCTTTAATAAATTATATATTTTTATTATTTATTGTGATATTTTCAACATTTTTTGTTTTAATGTTTATAACAGACAATTATTTACAATAAATCCAATATTTACATTTATTTGTAGTACTTTCATAACTTTTTAAAATGTTTGTGGAATCTTCTTAAAAGAGCATACCAATGCATGAGTTTAAATCTTATCGTAAGGAAAAATGATGTTTTATGATTGTGTTTTTTTAATCTGCAGATCACAACAATAATCCTACAACTAGATACCATTTCACATACACATACACAGCAATAAACCCACACAAAACACATGTGATATACCACAATTAGACCCAATTTCCGGTCAATTGGCATATAAGTCAGAGTAGAAATGTTCTGTGAAATTTGCCATTATTATGAAATGTTGCTTGAAAGGATATTGGGTTGAACACAAATACATGTACACACACACATACACACACTTGAAACAAACTAGATGACCAAGTGCAATACTTATTGTCGGACAGTTGGTTTGTTTGGTTGTTGTTTTTTGGGTTTGTATGTCGGTATGATTTATAATCGCCGGATGGTTATCAAGAGATTTACAAAAGCAAACAAATAGAGTAGAGAAATAGTTTTCGTTTGTTGGTAAATAGAACATGTGGATGAAAATTGTCTATTAGATAGGATTACACGTTCCAGTTGCCGTCTATTCAAAATTTTGTTGACAAAGCATTTATACAATTGCAAAATACATACATATTTAATAAATATGCATGTGTGTGTTATTTCTAAAAAAATTAAAGGTATGATATTTATTTCTTAACCTACGATAAGAATTCCGGAATGAATTGGTGCTGAGATATTCATTTCGCCGTCAGCTATCATCATTTCACCTTTAGCATTTTACTGAATATTCACATTATACTCATTTCTATGTAAAGCTTGAATACGGTGCCTTATTCATTTTCGCTCGAGGTACTCCTACTATCACACTTCTTATCATTGTCAACGATCATAGTTTCATTTATCACATCACAGGTCGTTTCTGTAAGTCTACATTCCTTCTTTATCTAAAACTAGTAAAAAGTTGTTAAGTTCGGTGGGGCCGAACTTTTATACCCTCCACCATAAGAAATTCTAAAAAACACATGATTTTTATGCACTTATAAGGGAAATATGCACATATTCAGACGAACCTGCTAAAATAAGCGAAGTAATCGGGTCTGTCCCCCAAAAAAATATATATTTTCTTGAAGAGCGATATTATAGCTATCTTCTAAAAAAATTCCAACAAAATCGGAGTGTGTTTAGTAGAGTTATTCAATGTTAGAGTCATTTTATGCAAAAATAGACCATTTAACCCACATGTATAATCGAAAGCCCAAAGGGGACGACCCCAACGAAAACTCTCCGATTTTTTCCGATTCTACTGATCCGATTACTGCAAGGTGGATATCGTTTGAAAGCTTTAACTGGTTCGCCTCATAATGTACTTACGCGGCTAATATTTTATTTGACCTTTAGATCAATATATCTCGAAAATGGCAAGTCTTTTTTAAGAGTCATGAAGACCAATTTTGTAGACAATTATTGAATCTACAACTTTTACTTTAGCGGGCTTTTGCTAAGTATTACCGTTTTTGAGAAAAATTAAAAAGAACTGAATAATGCCTCCAAAAATGACCTTTGACCCCGAATAACTTGTTTTGCACACATGGGATCGATGGGGACTTTTAGGAAGTTGCTTCTAATGGCCAACCCTAGCTCTCCACCAAAATTCAGCTTTGTGGGAATTTTTGCTATTTCCCCCTTATACGCATGTCTATTTTGACCGGACTATGCTGATTCGGTCCAAAATATGGTCTTAGTAATATTTTGTCCAAAAATAGTTTAAGTTTCTAGTCTATACTTTACACATCCTAATATATCTTCCAGATATAGATCAAGTTTAAATATGGACTATATTTGTCAACTCCATCCGGTACCTCCCACACAAAATTTCGTATAGGTTCACTTTAAGACCTGATATCGAATCACTTTGATTTTTGTTGAAGCAACTTTAGCTGTCTCATACTTCTTAAGCAAACAGACCGAAGAATGTAAAAACCCCCTATGGCACCATATGTTGCGGCTGGAGATCCACTTCCATAACGGTCAATGTCGATCATTTTTTTTAGTATCTCCTCCGCAAAACTTTTGATCTTTAATCCTAATCAACATTTTTGTCTGTTCAAACGCCCAAAATTTTTAAAACCCCCTAAATACATACGTATTTTGGGATAATTTTTTTTCAATATACACAGGCTGAGGTTATGTCTGATACTTTCTTACTTGTTATATTTTAGACATTCAAACACGAAGATATATGTTTAAAAATGTTTTCCCTATGCAAAAAATGTACGATATTGTCACAAATTTTCAAATTTCAACCACATTGGACGTAAAAAAATATAGGAATTTTAAATATTTATAATAGTATCTCAATGTTGAGAGTTACTATTGCAAAAATTCCTTTGAGATAATTCGTAACTCAGTGACATCCAACCAATTTGTTTCCATAAAAAAATATCTTCTTTGATGACATCACAAAACAAAGAAACCTCAGAAAGTGGGATATGATGATTTTTTTCAAAATTCCTCCAGTTATTGAGAGTCATAATAAACAATTTGGTATTGTGCCAAAAAATCGGATATTCAGTGACGAACGAATGTGTTCTACCAATATTTTGACAAAATTTCGGCAATATATGCCCGCGAAGACCCACAACTTTTGGCATATCTTTGTGGCTGTGATGGTTTTACTAATTATACAACCAGTGTGGTCATTAGATTACACTGTGCAACATTTTTAAGGTGATCTCGTGCAAACAATTCGAACTGAGCATTTTTTGAAATTACAGACCCAAACGACAAGAAACCCTAGTTGGGTTTTGTTGTGTCAGATCCAGCTCGGATTTTATGGCCCCATCTAAACGTGGTTAAATATTGAGTTTTTAAAGAAATTCGAGGCTATATCTCTGAAACCAATGCGAATCTTCTTCTGACCTCTGAAGCAAATTTGTAGATAAGGACAAGAATAAAATATTTGGAGAAATAATGAACTCGAAAAACTACATTTATTGCTTCAAATTTCAAAATATGTGCAAAAATACCACAATTTTTATACATTTCGCAACGTATCTCCAAAACCGTTCATTTTTTCTGAATATTTTCCTTTGGAAAAATATTCCCTGGAATGTAATACACAACTCTTCAGAACATGTCATTGTTGTAAAATGCCTCTATGCCGTCGTTTTCAGTACATTTTTCAACGACGATTTAATAAAATGTCAGTAAAGTAGTGAAATCCGAAATGCGAAAATAAACTGTTGGTGTGAACTGTGTTTGAAATACGTGTTGCAAAAGATATGATGCAAAATACCGCTGAAACAACATGAAGTAAGCATTTTAGAGTTTCAGAATGTTCTAAAGAATTGTTGGAAACTTTATTTGGAAGATTTTTGCAAAAGGTTACTTGGTTCTACTCCCAATAGTTTAGCCGATACTGACCAGAATTCCAGCAATTATGTACAATTTTCTATATTTTATAGATTTTGATGCCCTAGATGGAGTTTTTCTTATGTGGTTTCTTCAAAAGATAATTTCTACTAGTTTAGGGCTACAATATTGCTAAAGACAGCAAGGCCTAATTCTTATCCGTTTCTGAGATAAAGGCCTGATAAATGCAAAAAAGTGTAGATTTAGCCCGGTTTAGATGAGGCCATAAAATCCGAACTGGATCTGACAGGACAAAACCCAAGTAGTAGTTTTTGTAGTCTAAATATGTACTTTCAAAAAATCCATACTCGAAGTTGTTTGCATTTTCAGTGTTGCATAGTGTTATCAGACACTAAATTCCAACATGGTGACATCCTTTTTATTGGATTTTGGATTACAGGAATGTAAGTCCGAATACACAGATGTACTGCTGCTATTGGTTTTGGTTTCATATTCATGTATTGTCATCCAAATCTAAAAATTGTGTGCAAAGTTTTAGTTCGATTGGTCAACTGCAACTGTGTGAAAAATGAGTTACTAGATTTGAACTAAACTGACACCAAAGCAAGTTAAATAAAACGCTGCAAAAAGTAAATTTTTTTGAAAAAAATGTATGAAATGAAAAAAAAAAAACTCAAGAATTATTTCCTGATGAATAAGGTTAAGGCTACTAATAACTAAAATAACCTTTATTTCACTCAAATATTGAAAAAGATCATGC
This sequence comes from Musca autumnalis, assembly GCF_047663935.1. Lineage (NCBI taxonomy): Eukaryota > Metazoa > Arthropoda > Insecta > Diptera > Muscidae > Musca > Musca autumnalis. The sequence continues at coordinate 39,555,522 of NW_027412088.1, read as the reverse complement.
ACCAACTTTGCAAATTTTTTTTTTTTTAAATATTATGTATTTAAAAAAAGCGTTTACGAAATTTTTGTGATTTTTAATTAGATTAAAGAAAATTAGTGAGAAACAAATGATATGTCAGTTTGGTTATCTCATGTGGCTCTAAAGTTAATTTTCAGTTATATATCGGCTTACAGTGACTTCACAAAATTGCCCATAATTCTGATAACTTAGAATTTTAAAATCATTTTGTGCGTGAGGTTTTTTACCGAATCACTTTATAATTAAGATTTTATGTAATCTTATGTGGTGTGGGTCACCCAGTTACGGAAATGGAAACAAATTCTATTATTTTTGTTATTCTGTTATTTTTATGTTATTCGTTTGTAATTTGAATTGTTTTATTTGTAATTCGAATTTTTCCACTTAAAATTCGATTTTTTCCATATGGTATTAGAATTTTTCATTTGAAAATCGAATTATTACAATTGAAAATCGAACTATTTCATTTGTAATTTGAAACATTTTATAGAGCCTATTTTCTCCGGGAACCTATTTTTACCGGGGGCCATCACTATACATTCCCCGAAAGTTTCAATAAAATCGGTTTACAAAGTGCGCGTTGTCAAGTCTTTGTGTCCAAAATAAGAACGTAAGATCGGAGACGCAACCACAATTGTCTCGCAAATTAATTTCCAAACCGATACATTCGTAATTATTATAATAATATAATTATAATAACTGTGCCACAAACATCCCATACGGCACAAGGGAGACTTCTATCATGCGATGGGACCTACAGTTTATCGCCGAGTCCGAACGGCGTGTCCTAATACACCACTTGTAGAGAAGTTTTACATGGCTGAAAAACTCAGGAAATGTCGCCAACATTACTGAGGGGTATTTTGCCACCGTTGAAAATCTGGTGTTGACTAGCCGGGGAATCGAACCCACGACCTTCTGGGTGCAAGGCGGGTGTGCATACCATTGCACCACGTTAGCACCCAATTATATAAATATAGCATTTTATTATTATAAATATAGCATTTTTAAAAATAGGGTATAGGAGAAGTACCGCACCCGCTCCGAAATTCAATCAAATTTGTAGCCTATTTTCACTGGGGGGCCATCATTGTACATTCCCTGACAATTTCAGGAAAATCGGTTCAGTAGTTTTTGTAGAAAAAATAAAAATTTTAAAAAGTGGGTGTGATCAATTTTCTTGCATAAAAACCTAAGTCGGGTTATAGAGAACATTTCACAAAAAGAATAATCCAATTCGATCCGTTCTCAACTGATGCCATTACCAGCGAACGACATTTGATTTTTATTTATTAAGATTTATATTTTTATTTATTTATGTGCTTATTTATTTGTTTATTTATTTATTCGTTTATTTATTTATTTATTCATTCATTTATTTTTATACCCTCCACCATAGTATGGAGGGTATATTAAGTTTGTTTTTCCGTTTGTAACGCATTGAAATAAACATTTGCGGCCCTATAAAGTATATATATTCTTGATCATTGCATGTCCGTCCGTCCGTCCGTCTGTGGTAATCACTCTAGCATCCACATAAATGGAGATAGGACGCTGCAATTTTGGGAACATGCGTCTTTTGTTTGCAGGCATGTCAAGTAGCCCCCATATAACGGTACCTCCCGATTTGAGGTATTATGAAGTTTTTAGTCACATTTTCAAACCGAATTAGTTATAATTTGTCATTTAGGGTTCCTAGTAATCAACAAACTTATATCCCAAAGGATATAGTCATAGGTCCATGTTTTGGTATAGCCCCCATATAACGGTACCTCCCGATTTTCGATATTTTGAGATTTTTAGCTATAATTTTCACCCGAACTAGCTGTAAATTGACATTTGAGGTTCTCAGCGGTCATCAAACTTCTCTACCGAACATCGCCAACATAGGTCCATGGTTTGGTATAGCCCCCATATAACGGTACCTCCCGATTTTCGGTATTTTGAGAATTTTAACTACAATTTCCACCCGAACTAGCTGTAAATTGACATTTGAGGTTCTCAGTGGTCATCAAACTTCTCCACCAAACATCATCAACATGGGTCCATGGTTTGGTAAAGCCGCCATATAACCATATCTCCCGATTTTCGGTATTTTGAGAATTTTAGCAACAAATTTTTATCGAACTAGCTATAATTTGACATTTGATTTTCAGTGATCACGAAACTTCTTCACTAAAATTCGTCAACATAGGTCCATCTTTTCGTATAGCTCCTATATAACGGTACCTCCCGATTTTCGGCATTTTGAGGGTCTACATTGTTTGATGGAACTACACTCAATTTAATTTGACTTTTGAGGTTCTCTGCAGTTACAAAACTTTTCCACCAAATATTATAAAGATACAGTGGCGGCCATATAATTAAGAACGACATCGTATTAAAAAGTATTTGACTTGCTACGTTTCAAATATTTGAATATTTATATGGAACAATATTTGTAAAATAAAGTACACGGTAAGCGCTTTCAAATAAAGCCAAAACATGTTTCAAATCTCATTCGTTTATACGAAAGAAACCACGATTTATTAAAATAGTCATAAATCGACCTGGCCACATAATTAAGAACGATATAAGTAAAGGTTACTTTAAGGTAATTTTCATACACATTATGTGAATATATCGTTATGTATTTTAGAAATCGGCTACTTTAATTAATTTTTAGTATCAAATGTCCTTCAATGGTACATATTATTGAGTCTAAGTTTGATAATTAGGGCATACCTAAGGTTTTCCAAAATTTGCCCATAATTTGACGAATTTATTTTATTTTTGGGATCTAAAGCCACAGTTTTGGCTTCCTCTCATTCCCTCGACGATGGTCTAAACGATACCCAGTGATTGTCGTTTCATAGTCGGCGCTTATTTACCCTTAAATTGGCTTTTATCCCACTTGTTTGAGTCCTTTACGAGGGAATTGTCTTGGAAATGATTTCGTAAGAGCCATTTCCACCTTATAAAGCGGTAGGATTTTTGTCTGCAGGTAGTATACAGGAAATGAAACAATAATATAACGTCTATGCAAAAATTGGAAGAATTCCCCACCAAATATTAAATTTATTAACATAATGTTTTGAATGCTCGAATTCTACAATAATTGTGTGTATGTATATCAGACATTAGTTTATACAAAAATTGTATTTTCATCCATAAACATTATTGATTTGACTGGTTTTGATATTAATATGAGCTTCATTGATTAAAAAGTCTTACATAACTATGCCTACCACACCCACAAAGACATTGTGCAATGAAGGCTTTCAAAATATTAAACCTTTCATTTTTGTTCGGTGTACCGTTAGGCCAATTTTTGTACAGAACGAAATTATTTGTTTTATTTCCAGTCTACTAACTGCAAACAACAATCCTACCGATTCATAAAGTGGGAATGGCTCATACGAAACTATTTCCCACACAGTTCCCTCGTAAAGGATTCAAAGAAGTGGGGTAAAAACCAATTTAAGGGTAAATAAGCGCCGACTATGGAACGACAATCACTGGGTATCGTTTAGAGCGTCGTCGAGGGAATGAGGGGAAGCCAAAACTGTGGCTTTAGATCCTAAAAATAAAATAAATTCGTCAAATTATGGGCAAATTTTGGAAAACCTTAGGTATGCCCTAATTATCAAACTTAGACTCAATAATATGTACCATTGAAGGACATTTGATACTAAAAATTAATCAAAGCAAGCGATTTCTAAAATACATAATGATATATTCACATATTGTGTATGAAAATTGCCTTAAAGTAACCTTTACTTATATCGTTCTTAATTATGTGGCCAGGTCGATGTATGACTATTTTAATAAATCGTGGTTGCTTTCGTATAAACGAGGGAGATTTAAATCATGGTTTGGCTTTATTTGAAAGCGCTTACCGTGTACTTTATTTACAAATTTTGTTCCATATAAATATTCAAATATTTGGAACATAGCAAGTCAAATACTTTTTAATACGACGTCGTTCTTAATTATATGGCCGCCACTGTAGGTTGACACTTTGATATAGTCCCGTAGGTGGTACCTTTCACCTGCCTGAACACATTTTTTAGATTAGATATGATAATTAAGACAATTCGTGTATCTATCCATGGTCGAAATTTTTTCCACCTAAAATTGTGAAAGGACACTAATTATTCCATTTTAATTAAGACTATTTTATGGTGGACGGTATAAAAAGTTCGGCCCGGCCGAACTTAACGACTTTTTACCTGTTTTTTTTTCTTCTTTTCTATTTTACTTGTTTACTTGTTTTTCTACTTTGGTGACTGTTTTTGCTTTAAGTTTTTAATATATGCAAAATTTCATTCATCGCAGGCATAAATGAATCAAGCATTCACTCACTCGCTTCGCTCGCTTAAATATACAATATAAATACTTTTTTATTCAAATTTATGTTGAATATTTTTGTTGTTCTTTGAAAACAGTTGTTTCCTTCTTCTGATGTTTTGTTCGTTTTAAGAGCATTATATAAAATCTATGTAAATTCGATCGCTAATATTTAATTCCATGTAATGCTCTTAGTTCACAACTTGCCCAACACCATAATCACTAATAAAAGTATTAATCTCATAATACATATTTAAAATCATAGCGGTCGAATCCGCTCACTGGCTTCTATGTATTCTGGTTAAGGGGTGCGTATGATGCATGACCAATTATGTGGATTCACAGAATCCATACGCCATTATGTCCTCACAAAATGTTTATGATTGATATTTTGTGTATGTACGATGAGTGAACGATCCATATCCAACAGACACACAAACTCATGTATTGCAAATTATCGATGTCTCCTCATTTCTACCATGCAAAGTGTTTACACACAAAGAATAGATTACAGACTGATTTGATGATTAGCACTTGAAGCATGCTTTTCCAGATGAACGTTGAACATTGAACGTTTCCCTTCAAGAGTTTCCCATAATATTTTAGTGGGGTACTCAGTGTAAGACAAACAGACACATGTCAGTGCTGTTTGTTTTTGTTCCAGCATCCTTTTGTTTTTATCGTATTTTAAGCTTATTTGTCTATATTATTTAAGATTTTCTTCATCTACTTTCTTTCGTTTTTCTCACCAATCAAAGTAAAATGGATGAGGCAACATTTGCCCCAGAAGTCCATGCATGCCATACACACTCCCGCATACAAACACACACACTCACCCAAGGAGAAAACACGAATATTGTACAAAGTTTGTGTGCAAGAGAATATGTTGCTGCTGCTGAAAAATATGTTTTTCTTTTACTTTGTTTGTTGCTCCAATATGTAACATATGTTAACAGGGTCCTACCTCACACACACACACACATGCATTTATATATTTCATTTTATACACACATGTGAGCTGGGGCAACATGTTAAGCCGTGGCACACAAAATAGCTCAATAAATCCATCATGTAAAATCCCCTCTGTCAGATGTGTTAAACCATGATCATGATGCTTTGAATTTTATAGTTCACTTGAGATTCGTTGCACTAAAGCCAGCAAAAGCAACACATCACAACGCCATCATCGGTTGCATATGCAAATAGTCTTGCCACGGCACAGACAGTAAAGTTGGAAAATATTTTTATTGCAGCATTTTAAATATTCGTTTGCAAGGTTGTTTGAAATATGGCTTTGAGGTTTGAAAATTCGTTTAGAAACATATAAAAGAAATTAAATACTCTAGACAACTATTTTGAGAGGCTGTAACTAGATAATCGGCACTATGGTGCAATGGTTAGTTCGGTTCGAATATTTTTGAACAATGTAACATTTCTTTTGCTTTAGTCAATACGATTTTGGCGAGCCGGTAGAAAAATGTGACTAAAATCATCAAAAAACCTTAAATAGTGGCTATGCTTAAATGGTGGCTATACAAAAACGTGAACCTATACTGTCTGATTTTTTGCAAGGGGTGTTTTGTACATGCATAAATATCGTGTGCTTTTAGCGAAAACTAAATACCAAATTTCAGTTATTCCGTTTGAATAATTTGGCACAACCATTCAACCGGAGGGTACCGTTCTATGGCGGCTATATGAAGACGTGGGCCTATAGCGACAGATTTCTGGTTGAAAGTGTTATGCGCACAACGAAGTCTTAATACCAAATTTAAAACATTCGGTGGGATATTGGACCCAAAACCTTCAAAATACAGAAAATTAAGACTTAGACCGTTTCGGTGTGATATTGAGTCCACAATCTTCAAAATACATACCGAAAGCGGGAGGAACCGTTCTATGGGAGTTACATGTAGATGAGGACCTATACCGACAAATTTCAGGTGAAAAGATTTATACCCTCAAACGAAGACAAAATACCGAATTTCTGCCATTTAGATGGGATACTTAGGCCACAAACTTCAAAATACTGAACATCGGGAGGTATTGTTTCATGGGGGATATGTGAAAACGTGGACCTTTAACGACAAATTTTAGGTGGAAAGTTTTATACCCCAAAGAATACCACACACCATTTTTTAGGCATTTCGGTGGGATATTGAGGTCACAACCTTCAGTATACCAAATATAGGGGTCTATATGAAGTCAGGTGGAAAGTTGTATACAGTCAGCGAAGACTTAATGCGAAATTTCAGCCATTTCGGTTGGATATGGAGGCCACAACCTTCAAACTACTGAAAATCGGGAGGTACTGTTCTATGGGGGCTATACGAAGGCGAGGACCTATACCTTCAGGTGAAAATTTTTGTACACTCAACGTAAACTAAATAGCAAATTTCAGATATCAGCACCTAGAACAACCTACTGAAAAAAAGAATTTTCACTGCTACAACATTTTCGTTAGGACTTGCGGTTTCCAAGCAAAATCGTGAAAACCTAAAAAACCCTTAAAAATGTCAAATTGAATCGCGATTTATTTAAAAAGCGCTCCGTCGATTTTTTGTTTTTTTTTTTTATTTCTCTCATCTATGAACATTGTAGTTTCAGAATCCGCCAAAAATTTCCCAGGTGTAAGCACAATCTATTTAAATTTGGTTCAAGAGCACCGTTAAAAGAATCAAAACGATGCGAGAGGAGCTCATAAACTTCATTTTTTCCAAATTTTTTGTGGGAGGTACCCGAAGGAGTGTGCAGAAACTACCTGCGTGAGTTATCTTGCAGATTTGCTATTTCAGTTGATGTCGTCAGGGTTTCTTGGTTTTTTACCGTCGTTAAGGAAAACCTACTGATAAAAATTCAAACCGATCCGAGAGGAGCTCTTTAATTCCACTTTATCGTAATTTTGTGTAGGAGGTACCCGAAGGAGTGGACCGATAGGACCCATCTTCGAGTTTAAACTAAGTTTGAACATAATATTACGATACCCAAAATTTGGTTCAAATCGGTTGATCCGTTCAACGGACATGGCTATATATATATATATAAACATACCTTCCCCTGCCATTAACATTATTTTAGGGGATTTAAATGCCAACATTGGAAAGGAGAATATCTTTGGCGCAACGGTCGGAAAATTCCGTCTCCATAGTGAAACATCTGACAATGGTAGGATACTGATAGACTTTGCAGCGGCAAAATATGGTAGTTAGCAGCACCAGATTTAAGCATCTCGACATTCATAAGGGCACATGGCTGTCTCCAGGTCAGAAAACAAGAATTTAAAATTATCACTTTGTGATACATGGAAGACATCATCGAGCGTGTTGGATGTACGTTCGTTCCGAGGAGCAAACATGGACTCTGACCACCACCTTGTTGCAGATAAGGTACGTACCCGGTTAAACGTAGCAAATTACGTACGAGCAGATATAACACGAAAGATAGACATCGGTAAAATGCAATTACAACAGATAGCCACAGCGTACTTCACTCTACTGGCCCAATTGTTGTATCAAAGGACCCTCGTCCCGATAAAATATCAGCACAATGGCACAGTATTGCCCACTCCATGCAAACAGCCGCAAAATCCATACTTGGATACCAGAGACCTCCACCAAGAAATCCATGGTATGGTGTCGTGCTGCTACCGAAGAGAAAAATGCTACTCTACAATCTACAGTAGCAACGCGTAGTGTATGGCAGAGGCATCGGGAGAAAATAAGAGAGGAGAAAATGCTTTTCCGCTGGAAAAAGGTAGAAATGGAAAAGCGGGAGTATGAAAAACTCGAGATGTGCCGGAGCCAGAATGAAGTCCAAAAGTTTTACCAAAGAGTGAAACATCAAACTGACGGCTTTGGTACAGGTACATCCTCCTGTAGAGACCAGCAAGATAATTTGGTAACTGATACAGATAGTGTTAAAGAATAAAGACAGCAATAAAACTGCTGAAGAATAATAAAGCAGCAGGAACCGATGACATACCAGCCGAAGTGTTAAAAACCGGAGTCAGCACGCTGATTAGGTGCATACATCAGCTAGTTAGCACCACCTAACAGGAAGAACGCGTACCCGACAATAGAGGTAAGACAAACAGATAGAGATAAGACTGTTGTTCTAACTATAGGGGCATAAGTCTGCTCACTATTGCTTTAAGATATAAGATAGTGTTAGGGATATTTTGCGAACGACTAAACAATAAGGTCAACGAAATAACTGGGTCATACCAATACAGCTTTAGACCTGGCAAATCCACCATTGATCAGATATTTACCCTGTGGCAAATCCTGTAGAAGAACCAAGAGATGCGGATAGACACCTACCACATTTTTGTCGATTTGACAGACTCCTATGTTCAAAATTCCAAGCCATGTCTGAATTTAGTATCCCCGCAATGTTCAATCGGCTTTGTAAGATAATATTACCTGATACTCGGTCGTTAATTAAAAGTAGGAAAGAACCTCTCCGAAGAGCTTAGTACCAAAAGGGGTTTCAGACAAGGAGTCTTTCGTGTTACTTATTCAACATTCTGCTGGAAAAGGTTTTACGATATGCAGGTGTTAAGAGAAATGGCACAATTTACACCAATAGCCACATGTAAGAAGGTCGAAGGAGAGTCTGCTATAGTGGGTCTGGCGAGAAGACCAAGCTAATGGTTTCGAAGCACAATGCGTCCATAGAACTCGGACGAAGTGTGGAAGTTGGGTCTTTAATTTTGAAGTAGTAAACAAAATCTGTTTTGAAATAAGAAAAATCATCATTTCAGATAAAAATGCTACTTTGGCTTAAGTAAGCAGTTTGAAAATAAAGCCACATCTCGTCAAACAAACATAACACTGACAATACCCGCACTAATGTACCCGAAGCCTGGGTACTTGCGCAAGCAGATAAAGCAGTGTTTGGTGTGTTTTTGAGAAAAATTCTTCGAAAGATCTACGGGTCAATCTGCATTGACAGTAAATATCGACGTCGTATGAACTACGCAGTGCTGTATCTGCTACAAAGCGACATCAGTATTGTTACCAGGGTTTCGGAGTCGAGGTATTTTTGGCTCGACTCCGACTCCTACTACGGGCCAGTCTTTTTCACGACTCTGAGTCGACACCGAGTGTAAATTCCTATAACACTAAAAATGAATAAAATGTGGACAAATGTTTAACTTTTGTCCTATATTTTCCTTCATTTTTCATTAATAAATATGAACATAAATATGAAGTAACCTTCATATTTATATTATTTCTACTGAATCTTATATTGAAAAATAGCAACAAAATACCACTTAGAAAGTTTTTGTCCGATTTACCTTTTTCCCGAGTATATTCTGGAAGGAACAATACAAATCAAAAAACTGCAAAATTATAAGCAATTTATGACCAGGTTTTAAATTGGATGACAACAGAATTGTACAGTGCTTCTAGAGCCTTAATGATGACCCCCAGTTGAAAGCCATATTTCGTGAAACTTACGAAACTACGAAACATTTTTTGGTCGATTTTGTATTCATTTGAAAGATTATAACTTAATATACTTTCTGATATATTTGTTGAAAAATATATGCGAAGTCGTCTACGGAAACCTGTTTTTATAAAAGCGTTTTGTGGGCTTATCAAAGACATACAGATCTAGTCCCATATCTATCCATTTTGTAACAAGTTTTAGATTTTACTGAAATGATGGTCAGAAAAAGTCAATATGTAAATTTTTGCTTTAAAAAACTGAAGTTTTTGATCATAAAGGAGGCAAAATATTGAAAAATAGATAGATAGATAGATAGATAGATAGATAGATAGATAGATAGATAGATAGATAGATAGATAGATAGATAGATAGATAGATTTTGATGTCCTTACTAGATTTTTATGGGATAATCTTATAATTAAGATTTTATCTTATCTTATGTAAAAGCTCTTCAAAATATGATACAGGAATATCAGGTTGTATAAAAATAATAATCATAATAAACATCCGTATATCATACATAGGTATAAACTTATACGAAATGTACCGAAATACATAAACATAAGGATCCTTGAGAAAGAAACGGGTAAAACTGATACAGGACAATGAAATCGTGACAATATAGATTTTTTTGGAACCTACACAAAATTCTCGGAGGAACATTTTTGTAGAATTTTTTCATGCAGAAAATCGCGTCTTGTTTTTCTTTTTCAGTTCAAGAACAAAACGGACATGGAAGGAACTGAGCTATAAGGCCAAAATATTCTACGTCTTGTTTTTCTTTTTCAGTTCAAGAACAAAACGGACATGGAAGGAACTGAGCTATAAGGCCAAAATATTCCTCATTCTATTTAACTGAAAACATGTCATCTCAAAATAATGAAACAATATCGTCAAACAAAGCTATAAAGCATTTTTTCAGGCGTTATTGGGGTCCAATCAAAAAAATCATTACGTCATAACGCAGAAATATCAGCTATGGGATACTTTGGGTTACTTAATATACTCAATATTGGCTTTCATTCCGAAAGGGAATTTTTTACCCTAGACCTTGACTTCCATTTGGTGTCATAGTGCAATCAGTAGGATATCCGAAGAGACCACAATGTCTTTCGACAGCGTCCGACAGGTCCTTTAATAGGAGACAAGGATGATTGCTCACAAAAGACAATATGAAAAAGCCAGTAGACCTTTGTGAGAAGACCAGTAGGTCTTCTATGTTTTTTGAAAAAAATTGGTGTGCCGAATTTAGTGTAATATTTCTATAATGTAGAAAAAATTGCCCGGAGTCGGAGTCGAGTTATTTATTTCGACTCAGACTCCGACTCCAGAAAATTGCTCGACTCCGACACGTAGAATCCGACTCCGAAACTCTGATTGTTACACGTATCGAGATACAACGATTGCGTTATGTAGGCCATGAATGAGCGACGATGAATCCACCAAAAAGGCGTATAAATACTGGCCACATTACGGTAAACGCAGAACTGGAAGGCAAAGGTTTCGATGGAGCAAACAAGTGGAAAACGAGATCGAATAACGCGGTATTCCAAATTGGCAAAAAGCAAAGCAACAAATATTGAAGAATGGAAATCTTTTCTTAGTTCGGCAAAACATTTGTATAGATGTTCTGTAGAGGGCCTTCTATGTAAGTAAGGTTGGTTATATAATGAGGTTAGTAAAGACAAAGAGACAAAGAGTTCCAATAGGATTATCGGTCAGCACCAAGGCACTTCTTATTTCCCCGTAACATCACTCTCATGCCAAATATCGCAGTAATTGTGCGCCCTATAATGTGGATGTGGTACGAGGGCTGGACATGATCGTGAATATTTACCATCAAAAACAGTTTTATTGCTTTGTTAAGTAGTCTCCACGATGATTTATACACTTTTTCATGCGCTTAAACCAATTTTTGAAGCACTTTTTCCACACCGATTGAGACACCTCCAAAACATGGTTTTTGAACGCTTCAACAGTCGTTGGCCACGCCTTTTTCCTTGATATGCTGGAATCAAATGAAATCATTGGATCCACTGTCAGATCTTTACGGCGAATGACCCATATATTCCATGTTTTGTCCGGTTCAGCAGGCGCTGGTTTAAATCGATGTGTGATAGCTCGCATTTTCATAATGCAGAATGATTCATCTTCTTCTTTTATTCGAATTGTTTTAAATTTCTCAGGAGACTTCAGGCAAACAACTTGTAGTGTACCACTCGGAATTAACCTTCCTGTAATACATTTATCAAGCCGTATAGTCGCCACTCGGTCAGTTTTGCCGAAGAAACAGGCGACCATTAGCTTCGAAGTGCTTTTTGCAATGAATTGAAAAAATATACATATGTATGAATAAAAATATTGTTTTTATTTTTCTTTGACATGACCTCATATACTCACAACACCTTCTCTTTTGCTTCCATTTCATTTCAATTTCCAATTTGATGTCACATATTTACTATAATTGATTTTCACACAGTAGTAGCACGTACACACATGTACATCCTGAAACGGAAATTTGCAAGTTTGTACATTAAGCGGAAATATTCAATCATTTAAGTTACAATCAAATTTTCCGCTTTTATAGTTCATTTCCCTTCTAAATGGGAGGAGATGATTTTGTTATCCTAATCAACCCCTTTGCTAAGATGTACACATTTACATACACACATTCATATAGAATAATTCTAACAAACAATTATATCAGGTTAAGTGGGACTTTTTGGAAGAAAGCGCAGTTAGAACCTCTAGATGGGCATGATACAATGTCAAGCATATTGTCATTCCCTTTTATCGTAGCAACCTATGGATGTTTGTTTACTTTTTCAAAACAAAGACATCCTTTGTATGTGCCAATGTACATAAGGTGTATATCTTTTTTGCAAAAAACCACGTGAAAGTTGGAATGGAAGAAAAGTATTAAAAAATGTTGTAGTTTGTTGTTGCCTTAGTAATTTTAAATAATTAAAAGCAAAGGCAAAGGCAGTAGGGAAAAAACCCAAAATATTATATCCCTAATACACATGATAAAATAATGACTAGTTTTAGAGGAAAGGTTTTTGATTGTGATTATATGAGACATTCCTTATTAATTTGGGAAACCTGTGAGCTTAAAATGAATTTAAAAGGCTATAATTAATGCGTCATTAGTGAATTAAGATGTGTTTAGAAACTGAAAATAATACAAAAATGTGTTGCAATTATTATACAGTACTTTGTACTATCAAAATAATTATACTTAACATATTCATATTAAGGATACCATAACAAAAGCTATTGTTGTAGGGGTCACATCATCTATCGACCCTGACAATGTTATAACAAACACGAAAAAGAACAATTATGACTGACCCAACTATGTTCAAAAAACAAAATATGTATTACAATGATATGTTTAGATTCCGTATGTAGTAACGTGTCTTATTTTTCTCAACTCCAGCAATTGGTTTAGTCAACTCCGACATTACTTTTTTTCAACTAGACAATATTATGCTCGTTTTTCGACAATTCTATTCTCTTTTCTTCATATTTGATGCCGTGGTGTAAAAAAATACAATTTTGGTGAGGTATGTTTGTCTTTTGTGTATGTACACCAACAATGAGGTTCGTGATTTTATTTATTGGTTTCTTTTTTTATACCCTCCACCATAGTATAGAGGGTATATCAATTTGTTTTTCCGTTTGTAACGCACTGATATATTCATTCGCGAACCTATAAAGTATATTTATTTTTGATCAGGATAACATTCTGAGTCGATCTAGCACTGTAGATTTTGTAATATTTTAGATACAACGATATATTTGTGCACCCGAGTGTTTTTATACCCTCAGCCTTTAGGCTAGAAGGGTATATACACTTTGATACGAAAAATGTCTGTCTTTCTGAATTGTCCAAACTTAGTTTAAGTTCGAAGATGGGCCACATCGGTCCACTCCTTCTGGTATCTCCCCCACAAAAGTTCAAAATGTTTCTGTAAAAAGGTCTGAACGATAACTCTCGAAGGGAGCAATTAATCGGTTTGGTCAAAACTTTGCACACCGTATTATTCCTTCCAGATATAGATCTGGTTCGAATATGAACTATATCTGTCCACTCCTTTGGGTACCTCCCACACAAAATTCGGATAAAGTGAAGTTTAAGTGCTCCTCTCGGATGGTTTTGCAATTTTTTTCAGTAAGTTTTCTGTGCGGCTTCCTTTATGACGGTACAATTGTTTTCTTGCGGAAGTCCATACTTCCTGAGATATTGACCTAAAATCTCCAAAAAAATCCTGACGGCACCAACCAAAATGGCAAATCCTCAAGATAATCCTCTGATTGGTGCAGGCTTTGCACATCGTATTATTTCATCCAGTCATGTATCAGGTTGGAATATGGTTTGTATCGGTACACTCCTTCGAGTACCTCTCACACAAAATTCGGTTAAAGTGAAGTTTAAGAGCTCCTCACGGATTGTTTTGAAATGTTTTTTCAGTAAGTTTTTTTGTGGCTCGCTTTACGACGGTACAGTTTTTTGCCAGAGTAAGTCAATAATTCCTGAGATATTGGGAATTTCTGATTGGTTCAGGCTTTGCACATCGTATTATTTCATCCAGTCCAGTATGGGATTGAAATATATACTATATCGGTCCACTCCTTCGGGTAGCTCCTACACAAAATTCGGATAAAGTGAAGTTAAGGAGCTCCTCTTTTCCGTTTTGACTCTTTTTCAATAGATTGTTGGCCTCATTTACAATGGTACATTTTGTTCCGGATTAAGTCAATACTTCCTAAGATAATGGCCCAAAAGCTTCAAAACCCTGTAAGATATTGTGCAAGATAACTCTAAAACTTTTTCAAAAATTTCTTTCAAACTTATTTTAACATAATTTAATATTTTGAGTCCTTTATGAGGAAGTTTGGTTGCCAAAAATGTTTGGTAAATGTCAATGATTTGGTATAAGCCCACGTTACGGTACCTACAGATTTTAAAGCAAACTCATGATATAAAATCAATATACTTTATATACGGCATAATTATTGTGTTTGGTTTGGTTTTGTTGTTTTTTTTTTTTCTTAGTCAGTGGCTGAGGGTATTTCTCCGTCAGCACAGCTGACTGATACGTACTTACTTGTTTATTTCGAAGGAAGGTCAAGTTCGAAGATGGGCTTTATCGGCCTACGTTTCGATATAGCCCTTATATAACTATACCTCCCGATTTCCATTATTTTGAGAATTTTAGCTACATTATTTGACTGAGCTACATGTAATTTGACGTCTAAGATTGTCAGTGTTCACTAAACTTCTTCTCTAAACATTCTTAACATAGGTCCATGTTTTGGTGTAGCTGCCATATAAGGGCACTTCCCAATTTTCAGTACTTTTTAGGATTTTAGCTAAAATGTTTACCGAACTAGCTGTAATTTGACGTTCGAGGTCTTTCGTTGTTACAGCATTTCTCCGCCTAAAGTTGTCAATATAGGTAATTATTTTGGTATTGGCCCCATATAAAGGTACCTCCCGATTCTCGGTATTTTAAAGATTTCAACTATAATTGTTAACCGAACTAGTTATAATTTGACATTAGAGGACGCCATGCAGTCACGAAACTTCCAAAAATTGCCAAATAGGTCTATGTTTTGTTACCGCCTCCGCAAAATGACTACTTCCGATGTTTGATATTTAGAGGATTTTAGCTACAGTTTTTACTGAAATACCTGCAATTTGAACTTTGAGGTTTCCTGCAGCAAAAATTTTCAACGTAGCTCCATTTGGTTTGGTATAGGTAAATTTTCAGACGGGACTACTTGTTATTTGGCATTTGAGGTTCCCAGTGGTCATAAAATTTCTTCAACAAACATTTTCAATATGGGTTGCCTTTTTGGTATGGCCCCATAAAACGGTATCACCGATTTCAGTTTTTTGTTGGTATCTACATTTTCGGGCAAGATTGGATTGCTTTGGTATCTATGATTCCCAGTAGTTAAAAACTTCTCCATCATAATTTTGGGATTTGGCCCACGTTGTGGTATAGCCCCATATAATGGCACCGTCCTATGTCAAGTATTTTTCAAGTTTGTAGCCTACCAAAATAGCTAAGATTTGGTATTTGGGGTATCCAGTGGTCAAAAGATTTCTCCACCTACTAAATTGTAGTCATTGGTAATTTTGGAAACGAAAGAAAATTAATTATTCCGTACATGTTACTAATCCGAGGCCCAACTCAAGTTTCAATTGTTGTTATTACCTTTGTCGGATGTTAAAGGCAATTTCCGAGGTGACACCTAGTGGAGGTCAGTGTACACTTGAGAAGAAAGAGTGATCAAAACCAAGAAAAAGTATTTGGCTTTGCCATGTTAAAACCGGTCAAGGTCGTTCCTTGTTATCTTTTACCCCCTGCTCCGCATAAAGGTATATGTATGTATAAAAAATAGATACATTTTATAGGTGATAGAACTTACAATTATTTGGCGTGGAACATATTACCATAGATTTACATTTATGTTACTCTAAAATTATTATGTTTCCCCTGCGAAGCATCGTTCTCTTGTATCCTGCATCCGAGTTATTTGAGTAAATTACCTCCAAACACCAATTGCCTGTTTTAAAATGAAATGATGCATATAAATTTATAAAGTGTATACCATCCATCTTCCTGTCATGATGTATGGGTATATTCTTTTATACAAGGTCCCAATTAACCCATACTTGACATAATAACAAAAATGACAACAACTACAACAACTGCCAAAATACAAAAAGAAAATGTTGCAAATTAGCCATGTTAGATAGAGAAGCTTATGTTAGCACACTCACACATTTCAAGACAGTTACAAATGTATGCCAGAAGAGATCGGGTGTGTGTGTAATACATACACAATCATGAGCCAAAATTGCCACAGGATATCTGCTTGTCTCAGTTATTTCTTTGTTGTTGCTGTTGTTGATACCTTAACATCTCTGGCATGAAAGGATTCATTAAACAAAAGATTATTTGTCTTAATAAGAATGAATCTTGAAATGAAGAAAAATACAAATAAAATGTGAAATAGAAAGTGTCAAAACAATTTAGATTTTCTATTTTCTATAAACAAATAATTTTGGAAATTAAATATTGAGATACGAAAACTCTGTAGTAGTGAAATTCTGTAAATTGTTTGCCGTTACTGAGAAAAATCGGATAAATTAAAACGTAAAATTAAAGCTTTGCACATCGTAATCTTTCTCACATTTCGTCGATGGACTACATCTGTCCATTCCTTCGGGCATTTCCCAAACAAAGTGTTTATACTTTTGGTATTAGTCCTGAAATTTTACTGCTGTCGAAATTATTCGATGTCTGGGTGAAATCATTCGCAATGTAAGTTGTAATGCTGTCGTCGCTGTAAGCCGTCGTTGTTGCTGTTTTAAAAGTAAGTTCATTTTTCTGCTTAATATGGATCTGGGTCTATATCCAGTAGTAGGGGCGTTGCACAGAGGGGAAATGTATGTTAAAAGTTGATTAAAACTCCTGAAAAGCTCATTTATAATCCGATGGATATAATATTTTGTACAAATCATATCTTCGGTTCAAGGACTATTTCTGTAGAAAATAATGAAAATCGGTCCAGATTTGGATATAGCTCCCTTATATATTACCATCGGATATGAGGTAAATAATGAACTAAAAGCGCAATATATATCCGATCAAGCTAATTTATATAGTTATATATCCATTAGATTTTTTATTTCTATTATTATTTCTAAATTATTCCGTAAAACCGTGATTTTTCAGAATGACACAAACTTATATCAAAAGTTATGATACATTCTGATAAATAAGAGTCCCGCTTATAAAATAGACCAAAAAATAGTGTTGGCAAACGTTACCAAAATATTTTTTTATTTTTTTAAATTGTTTTACATAAATTATTCCAATTTTACTTCTGAAAAACACGTGAGTTTTTCCCAATGGCGCAAACATTTATCAAAAGTTTTGATTTGGTCTGATAAATAAGAGTCCCGGCTGTAAGAAAGATCAAAAATTAGTGTTGGCAAACGTTGCCAAAAAAATTTTTTTTTCGAAAAATGTTTTACATAAATTATTCCAATTTTACTTCAGAAAAACACTTGATTTTTCCGAATGGCGCAAACATTTATCAAGAGTTTTGATTTGATTTGATAAATAAGAGTCCCGGTTATAAGAAAGATCAAAAATTAGTGTTGGCAAACGTTGCCAAAAATTTTTTTTAATTTTTGTTAAAAATGTTTTACATAAATTATTCCAATTTTACTTCAGAAACAAACTTAAAGGTTTTAATGATTTCAATTGATTATTTCAGATTGGCGTAACTATGCGTAGCGTATTATGTTTGAATCTGATATTCGAGATTAAAGCGCATAAAACATCAAAAGTAACTATGGTCCGCAAATGTTCGCATAATGTAGTTTTTCACCATTGAAATTTTAGTTGTCATAAAAGATATCTATGAAAGACGAGATGTATCACAATAAACTAAGAGTGAAGATGCAAAAACAATTACCTTTGGCGATTTTTATGAGCTCTAATGTACATGAGTACAAATAAAATAAGTAGATTTAGGGAACGCTGGAACCAAAATATATTTCTGTCTTGTAAATGTCTTTCTTAAATACTTCCATATTTAAATATTTCAATGGATTTATTTGAAAAAATGAGATTTTTTCAGAATTGCTCAAATGTGCGCAATAAATTATGATTGGATCTGATGTTGGAGACTTCAGTGCATAAATCATCAAAAGTAATTACGGTCCGCAAACGTTCGCATCATGCACTTTTTCACTTTTGAAATTTGAGTTATCTTAAAAATTATCATAAACAAGTAAAAAAGTATCAGTCATCTTTGCCGACAGAGATATACCCTCAGCCTGTGTATATGGAAACAATTTTTCCCCAAAAAACCTATGTATTTAGGGGGTTTTAAAAATTTTGGGCGTTTGAACCGACAAAAATTGTTGATTAGGATTAAAGATCCAAAGTTTTGCGGAGGAGATACTAAAAGGAATGGATCAACATTGACTATTATGGAAGTGGATCTCCAGCCACTACATATGGTGCCTATGGGGTTTTTACACCCTTCGGGCTGTTTGCTCAAGAAGTATGGACTTGCCCCTGAAAAAAACTTTTACCATCGTAATTGAGCCAGCGAATGCAAGTTGCTTCAACAAAAATCAAAGTGATTCGATATCAGGTCTTAAAGTGAACTTATCCGAAATTTTGTGTGGGTGGTACCGGATGGAGTGGAAAAATATAGTCCATATTTGAGCCTGATCTATATCTGGAAGATATATAAAAAAAAAACATTGTTCCACAACATCCCATACGGGACAAGGGAGACTTCTCTCATATCAATGAGTGCACCCCGATTCATATTAGCTCAATGATATGGGACCTACTGTTTATCGCCGAGTCCGAACGGCGTGCCTTAAGACACCACTTTTAGAGAAGTTTTCAAGGCTGATATACTCAGGAAATGTCGCCAACATTACTGAGGGGTATTTTGCCACCGTTGAAAAATGTTTGATGTTGCCTGGCCGGGGAATCGAACCACTGACCTTCTGCGTGCAAAGCGGGTGTGCATACCATTGCACCACGGTGGTACCCCTGGAAGATATATTAGGATGTGTAAAGTATGGACCAATTCGGCCACACCCTTCAAGAGTTACTGTACGAACAATTTTTCCGAACATTTTTGAACTTTGTGGGGGAGGTACCAGAAGGAATGGACCGATATGGCTTATCTTCGAACATAAACTATGGTTGGACAAAATATTACTAAGGCCAAATGTTGGACCGATTCGGCAGATCCGTTTTAGATTTATCTTGCGCTCCAACCACCTCACACAGTGTCATAGGGGTTTTTTGCAACTTTCATGCTATTTTCTCAGGAAGTATGGACTTGCCCCTAATGAAACTTGTACCGTCGTATGGGGGGCAGTGAATACTAGTTGCTAAAACAAAAACCAAAGCGATTCGAGAGATGGCCCTATACTGAATTTTTCCGAAATTTTGTGTGGGAGGTACCCGAAGGAGTGGACCGATTGAGTCCATATTGAAACCTTATCTAAGTGTGGTACACATTTCAGGATGTGCAAAGTATGGACCAAATCGGTTACTCCCTTCATGAGTTATCGTGCGCAGAATTTTTCCGAACATTTTCGAACTTTTGTGGGGGAGGTACCGGAAGGAGTGGACCCATATAACCCATCTTCGAACTTAAACTAAGTTTGGACAAAATATTGCGAAAGCCAAATTTTGGACCAAATCGGTTCATCCGTTCGAGAGTTATCGTGCGCACCAGCCAGACAGACAGACGGACAGATGGACTGACATTGCTCAATCGACTCCAAATTGTCTGAAACACATTTCGTCCAAACATACTTGGGGTCTAAAACCATTATTTCGATGAGGCACATTTTGCCCGTATGAAAGTGTATATCACCAATATTTTTGAAAATTTAACATAGCTGAAGCCAAGGTTTACCCTTTTAGAATACGCGACTTGTGATTCTATATTATACACATTAAATATTTTTGGATAAAATGAAATGTTTTTGGGCATGGCAAAAAATATTGGCCTTAAAAGATAATTTGCGTGGAAGCTGTGGCTATATTTATGTTAAAGAATGGGTAAAAATGGGTTGAAGCCACCATGTCTTTCTTGTTTTCTCTCGATTTTTGAGTAAACCACACTTCTCTCGATTTTCCTGTCAAAGTAAAAGTAGAAGCGAACTAAATAAGGATCATCTCACTAATGTATTACTTTTCAAAATTTGAACTGCTTCTACCATTAAATGATGCTGACATTTTGAAGCCAGATTTACAGTGTTTTTTGAAATTTTCTTCTAATTTCATTCCGCAAACCGGTTTTTCAAAAAATCATATATAGCATTGTAGTTCTTGCGATTCTGAGTTATTTGATACGTATATTGTGAATGTAGTCTTCACAGCTTCATAGAATTTGGCATCCAAATGGGGAAATTTTGTGCGAAAATTTTTCTAAAAATCATGTTTTTCGGGTCTAATGTTTGCAATTGTCTGTAGAATACCTCGTACTCCATTGCACATTTTAGTTTTTTAGGTTCCAGATCCAATAAATCATTCCTCGTGAAAATCCATCTACTAAAATGCGTGTTACGAGAAATTCCAAAGTAGAAAAATTACATAAAATTGTTTCTGAAAATATCGCGTATTTTATTGCGTTTTTTGCGGATCGTTTCCACTGCAATGAAACGGAAACAGAGATTTGAAAACTTCACCGATAAGGAAGCTACATTTATTTTATCTTAAAAAATAGTGTGTGATGCTACATCCACGGTCCTTGATTTATCGCCTTGAAATAGATATATATCGATATAGATGTTCATGGTGAACACTGAAATCGGATTTGCACTTGCGCAAATTAGCGATATTTTATAGGTTTTTTAATGCTAAGATGCAGCCGATGCTACATCTTAGAGTCCAAATTCGAAAAATATATACAAATTAATAGATATGGTCTTGCTGTACATGATAATCACATTTTGATAATTACGCGATTTACACGTATTTTAAAATGCATATAAATTAAAATGGGTTATTTGACCTCTATTTCCATTTCAGAAGCTTTAAGATATATCCTCCACAACCCAATTATCTTCCTCAATGGGAAAGTTTTAAAATGAATGTCAATAAAGTAAAATCCGTCTATTTTGTTGGGAGATTTATGCAAAATGAAGGAAGTATTCCTTTAAATTTTTACAATATTTTCTACTACATAACGCATGTGAAAAATATTTTTTCAAACAAAAAAATGATTTTTTGGACCAAAATATGTGCTTATTTTGGCTGTAACATCCACACTATACCACTAATCTGTATGATTGTAGTCTCATTTGATTCGCCGTGAAGTTTTGATTCACAACAAATTTGTATCTAATTTTATGACCACTAAATGGGCCTTAATTTTGAAAAAAGTTTACTTATATTCAATATTTTATCAATTTTATGTTCATTCCGCGAATTCTGTGTAACATTTTGCAGGTATTATGCAATCTATTCGCTGAAGTCACTTCGAGAGAACTTTTTTTGTAAAAATTGTGCTAATTAAAATAATTAGCGTTTTTATAATATTTTCTTTCTTAAAAGGCGAAAAAAAGCGCCATAACTTTTGTTCGCAACAACCAAAAATTGGCTCGCGACCAGATTCGTACTGGGTATTTTTTTCTTAACCTACATATCAAAAATCGTTGATGTAGCGCGGAAAAAAATTATCCTTTTTTTCTGAAATGGAATATGAAATAATTGACAATATTCGTGATATACCCTCGTTAGCATAAATGCTGAGGGTATAAATATGTATACTCATTTTAACCTGAAGTTGGTCGCAGCTGGTTGGCGCAGCCACCACCGCCACGCTATAAAAGGGGATGCCTTGGCGGTACTCGGGAAAGTTGTCTGTTGACCGCTGTTGGATTACCTGGATTTGAGTTAACTGGGGTATGGAGAGGCTTCGACGTACCGATCTTTTAACTCTGTAGCGTTTGTTGTCTGTGGAGTTATCTTGGGTGCGAGCAAACGTAGTGATCTTTTAACATCAACCGACAGAGTGTTAATGTTATATCTTTAACGCCTGGTAGAGCGTTGCCGTCATCTTCAGTTGTGGATATTGTCAGCCGAACTGCTCCCTTCTATGTGTTGCCGAGGGACACCGAGCACCTCCCGTTAGCAAGAGCTGCCAACTACAAAAAATCGTCGCACTGCTTGTGGTTGAAGCCACGACTGAAGCCAAACTGCGCTGTCAACGCCGCCGTAACTGTGCCTAGTGAACTAAAGAACGTATTTCAAATAAAGTGTGTAGTGACTTATAAAGAATACAATAAAATAATATAACGTTTATAGAAAGAAACAGGTGTTTGTCTATCTAATTCCAACAAAAAACTTTTTGTGACGACCCTGGCCCCACTGAATCTACCCCAGCTTCAAGGTGAAAACACGTCGCCACACGTTAACCGATCGCCATAAAATTTCATATATAAGATTTTTGGATCAAATGGAAAAAAATTAGGGAATAAATAAAAAAAAACATGTTTTGTTTTTCGGGTTACTCTAGTGGACATACACTGAGAAATTTCTGGGAGAAATTTTTTTGGCCCCAAAGAAAATCTTGAAAACAATTTTATTTTATACCCCAAGAAAGACTAAACACAATTTCCAGCTATTTCGATTTGATAATGAGGATTAAACATTCGAAATACCGGAAATGGAGGATATATCAAAGAGTGTGCCGATATATCCCTGTTTGGAATACCAAACGTCCTAGGTGTAAAATAAACGTCTGTACTAAATTAAAAAGGCTCCGTCTTAAATATTTCGAGCTGTATTTCAACAGACTGGCAGGTTATGTGGAATTAGAATATTATGCTGATAAAGAATACATGTACTTATAGGGTCTTCGACGAATATTTCGATGTCTTACAAACGGAATGACAAATTTAATTATATCCTACATATTATGATGTGGGGGTATAAAAATTGCATTGTGCGAATCGGCATTACTTTGAAAATACTTTATTTTTATGAAATGCTCTGATTTTGTCTGTATTACTGAATGTAGGAGTCCTTAAGCGTAGAGTTTTTTATTACGCTTCCAAATCACATGAAAAAATACTATGGGGTAACTTTTTTGCTGACAAATCACGAACAGGTAATGTCGTGATGCCGTTCCGACTTCAAACATGCTTTTACTTTTTAAAATATTCGTTTTATTAATTTGAGCAACGTTTTAATGGTGTGAAATATCACGTAATGACTGCAGTCCAAATATACAATTTTCCTACTTATTATCATGTACATATCAAATTTAAATATTTAATTTCAAATATTGCACGAACAATTGCTCATTTCACAACATTTCATTTGACTCATCCATTTGTAAAATTCCAATGTAAAAATAAAGTTGAGAAGGAAAAAAGAATACCAACAAAGGAAAAATTAGAACATCATTTATTAACATGAATTGAAATGTAAATTCATGCGAACACAATTATAAATTGCAATTTTCATTAGAAAGACTCTGTGATTATGGCACGCATCCTTTCGCCTGCCTGTTCATTGCAGAAAATTAATTAGTTCGTGAATGCAAACACATACCAAGGCAAATATTCACACAGCAGTAGGCAATTTCATTACTGAATAGCTTTCACAACGGAAACGGAAATCTAATAGTGTGATTGTTTGTAGAGAATAAGTGAATGGGTGAAAGTGTTTGTGAGAGAGTACTGTTTGTGTGTGTATGTTTGAGAGTTAATGTAAAATAAGTCAAGTTGACATTACATTGCTATACTTCATTTCTCTTTAAGTTTCATATTTGCTTTGGACTTGTGAAGAAAGCAGCAACATGAAGGGGTATGTACAGGAAATTATGTCCCCGTTTATTTCTTCTTGTTCATTATATGTAAGTAGCAGAAGGTTTATTTCTTAGCAGTTTATTTTCAGTTATTACTCTGTGTTACTCTCTGTTCGCTGTATGAAAGTAAAGGAAGTAATAATGAAATAGTACAAGTTAAGTGTTTTTTTTCTAGAGCATAGCATCGCAGCTTTTTTCATCTGCAGAACATCGTTTTGTGCAACAGAGAAACGTTGTATGCATTCATAACTTATTTTTTGCTTAAGATTCTTCCTACTGCTGAGGATCCTGATAGCAATGCCAGCAACTAGTTCCCTTAGAAGTTATGAGGCAAAGAAAAACGTTAAGATGGTAAAAAGAAACCATGCAAAGCAACGTACATTTGATGCTGCAATTTTTTCATTACAACATTTCCACCATGTATTAGATGTCATAAAGTATGTATGCAATGACGGAGAATAATAATGATGATGAAGGATTTCGTGCTTTTCTTTTTCTACCACTACTATTGCCGTATTCTTCATTTGTTTTATTACAATCAGAAAGAGCTAATACGGCAAATATTGTAAAGCATATTTTATCAAATCCCTTATGGCAATTTTAGCCAATTCCGACATGACAACTTAATATGAGTTTGTATTCTTGTTCCTTAATATTGGCATGATTTATCATGATGTCATTAGTTGGTTAGTGCACGATGGGATGCCATAAATGATACATATGTACGTTAGGGTTACGACTATTTTTACAACCTCATATCGCTGTATCATAGCGCAATGAGTTTCTACATAAGATTACATAAAATTTTAATTATAAGGTGATTCGGGGAAAAACCTCACGCACAAAATAATTTTAAAATTTGAATATATCAGGATATCAGACAATTTTTTGATGCACTGTAAGCAAATATATAATTGAAAGTATACTTTAGAGCCACATGAAATAACCAAACTGGCATAACATTTGTTTTCCACCATTTTTTTTTTAATTCTGAGAATCATAAAAATGCCATAAAAGTTTTCTTTCAAAGAAATAATTAAAAAAAAAAAATTCAAAGTATTTTGTATATGGGGAATTCCAAGTGAAATCGGACAGTTCGGAGAAAAGTAATTTTTGATTTCAATTGTTTTTGGTTCAATTTATGCTCCTAGCCAACAGAACATTTTAGTATATTTTAAAATTATTTTTTGACCAACGGTACACAGATATCGCCTATTGAAATTATCGAATTTTTAAAGAACTATGTTCAAATAAATACTCATAACTTCTTTAATATTGGTCCAAATGGGACCATCTTTTTTTTGATTTGTTTGTTTTTTATCAGCTATCGAAAGAAATATTTAAAATAAGAGTGCACAGTGGGCTTCAATGCAATTTTCGGGATTTAATATTTAAAATCAATTTTCAAACATGATTGCACCCTTCAATTTTTTCAAAAAAATTTTATGTTAAACTACGTTCAATTAAAAAATTTTAAGCCCTATTTGGTAATGGGATTCGGACAATTACTATTTTTTCTGAATTTTTTAAAATTTGTCAATACAATTTTTCCTTAATACCTTTGTCAAAAATTTGTATTTCCTGTATTTTTGAAGCTAAGAGTACATATTTATCATTATAAATTATATATTTATCATAAAAAATAGAAAACAAATCTACAGTGGACTTTAATGGAATTTTCGCTGATGCATTTTCAAAATCGAAAAATGACGCAGTTTTTAAGATGTTTGAGATAAATTCATAAATATAAAATCAAAACAAATATTTATAAATGAAATTTTTAATTTTTTTAATAAAATAATAAATTTTGGACAAAGGTATAAAGGAAAAATTGTATTGACAAATTTTAAAAAATTCAGAAAAAATAGTAATCGTCCGAATCCCATTACCAAATAGGGCTTAAAATTTTTGTAATTGAACGTAGTTTAACATAAAATTTTTTTGAACAAATCGAAGGGTGCAATCATGTTTAAAAATTGATTTTAAATATTAAATCCCGAAAATTGCATTGAAGACCACTGTGCATTTTTATTTTAAATATTTCTTTCGATAGCTGATAAAAAAACAAACAAATCAAAAAAAAAGATGGTCCAATTTGGACCAATATTGAAGAAGTTATGAGTATTTCTTTGCATGTAGTTTTTACAGAATTTGACTTTTTCAAGGCGCAATATCTCTGGAACCGTTAGTCAAAAAAAATTTGAAAATATACTAAAATGTTTTGTTAATCAGCAGCATCGCCACAGCAAAATATAAAGGAAATCAAAAACCTCATCTTGAAAAAGTGTCCGATTTCACTCAGAAATCCCCATATATAGGTTCCATGTGCAACGATTAGTTATGATATCGCATGAAATTTTTTTAACGGAATTGTAATCTGACCGTCAAAAATGTTATAGATAAGGAAGTCAAATAACACTGCTGTACAAAATGGAACTCACTGTCTGGGGTTGGAAAATTCCTTTTGGAGATGAAAGACCTTGGTGGGTATATAAAGATATAGCGTGATGAATTGTTTGATTTTCTCCCAATAATGCTGTTTTGAGACTACAGTAAAATGTAATGGCGAATCTTTTCGTCCCTATAACTTAATTCCTTTCATGTCCTTTCGGTCCTTTATTTTTTGAACCGTAGTAAAAGTGCAACAAGATGAGATTTTTTCAACATTCAAATATTCTACAAAAATGTTGCTCAGAAGATTTTAGATTTTTCATTAGCAACTAGTTGCCCGTTTTCATTGTCCCTTTTATACCCTCCACCTTAGTAACTTTAAATGAAAGGTCCTTACACCTAGAAAGGTTATGCGGATTCTGAAACTACAATGTTCATAGATGAGAAAAATCAAAAAACAAAAATCGCCCGAGAGATTTTTAAATTAAATTGGGTTCAAAGTTCACATTTTTGGAGTTTGTTTTTGCGATTTTGCTTAAAAAACGAAAGTCCAATCGGAATGGGACTAAAGAAAATATTTGCACTGCTACAACATTTTCTTCAGTCCCATTTCGATAGATCTTGCGGATTCCAAACAAAATCATGAAAACCAAAAAAAAACTCTAAAAATTTTAACTTTGGCCGCGATTTAACCCCCTTATGTTTTAGGGGTTTAAACTTTCCCCCTGAAAGTTGGCGGAATAGCTTCACGCCTTCATATAGCCTTCATAGAACGGTACCTCCCGGTTTTCCGTATTTTAAAGGTTGTGGCCTCAATATCTCACCGAACTGTCTGAAATTTGGTATTGGGGGTATAACTCTCCATATAGCCCTATGGAATGGTACCTCGCGATTTTCAGTATTTGAGTGTTTTAGCTTCATTATCGC
The DNA here is from genome assembly GCF_047663935.1 of Musca autumnalis. Taxonomy (NCBI): domain Eukaryota; kingdom Metazoa; phylum Arthropoda; class Insecta; order Diptera; family Muscidae; genus Musca; species Musca autumnalis. The sequence continues at coordinate 39,528,018 of NW_027412088.1, read as the reverse complement.
ACGGAAAATGTTGGTAGTTGGTACGTTTCGATGTAGCCCCCATAAAACGGTATCTCCCGATTATAAAACGGTACCTCCCCGTTATTTTGAAGTTTTTATTATTTATTATAACTGAATTAGCTTTAATCTCACATTTAAGGTTCCCACTGGTGAGAAAACTCCAATAACAATTGTCGACATAGGTTCACATAATGTTATAGCCCCCATATAACGGTACATCCTGGTTTTTGCTATTTTGAGGATTTTAACTTATTATTCATAGAAAAAACAGTGATTTGATATTAAAGGTTCCAAGAGGTCAGAATATTTCTTTATGAAAAATTGGCGAGATATAACTGCACTTTGCTATTACTCCATATCTCAGTACTTTCTCCTAGAAATTACATGGCGGAGGAGCCTAGTACTTTCGTAAACCATAGAAAACTATTTTTCCATTTTACTTCAATTCAACTTATGGTGAAGGATAAAATTTCAGCCCGGCAGAACTTAGCGCCGTTCTAACTTTTTGATAATGTGGATAAAACCTTCAACATCAGCTTTAATTTCGCTCATGATTCCACTGAAGAAACAAGATATATTTTAGAAGAAACTTATGACCATTGCCCTGCCCCTGACATTACAATTATTCTGGGCGATTTTAATGCCAAAATTGGAAAGGAGAATATTTTTGCCCCCAAGTCGGGAAATTCAGTCTCATCGTGAAACATTTGACAATGGTATGAACCTGATAGACTTCGCAGCCGCAAAAAACATAGTAGTTAGCAGAACCATATAAAAACACGTCGATTTTTATACCTTCAGCCTATAGGCTAGAACTGGTATATACACTTTCATACGGGCAAAATGTGCCTCATCGAAATAATGGTTTTAGACCCCAAGTATATTTGGACGTAATGTGTTTCAGACAATTTGGAGTTGATTTAGCATTGTCTGTCCGTCTGTCTGGCTGGTGCGCACGATAACTCTCGAACGGATGAACCGATTCGGTTCAAATTTTGGCTTTCGTAATATTTTGTCCAAACTTAGTTTAAGTTCGAAGATGAGCTATATCGGTCCACTCCTTCCGGTACCTCCCACACAAAAGTTCCAAAATGTTCGGAAATGTTGTGGACATACTTTGCACATCGTGAAATTTCTACCAGACTTAGATGAGGTTCCAATATGGACTCAATTGGCCCACTCCTTCAGATACCTCTCACACAAAATTTCGGATAAGTTCAGTTTAGGACCTGCTGTCGAATCTCTTTGATTTTTGTTGCAGCAACTTGTATTCACTTCCCCCCATACGACGGTACAAGTTTCATCAGGGGCAAGTACATACTTCCTGAGAAAATGTCCGGAAAGGTACAAAAGCCCTTATGACACCTTGTGTAGTGGTTGGAGCGCAAGATAAATCTCGAACGGATCTGTCGATTCGGTCCAAAATTTGGCCTTCGTAATATTTTATATATCGGCCCACTCCTTCAGGTACCTCCCCCACAAAACTTCAAAAATGTTCGGACAAATTTTGCGCACGATAACTTTGCACATCCTAATATATCTACCAGATATAGATCAGGTTCGAATATGGACTATATTTGTCTACTTCTGCTGATACCTCTCACACAAAATTTCGGATAAGTTCACTTTAAGACCTGCTCGCGAATCACTTTGATTTTTGTTGAAGCTATTTGCATTCGCTACCTCTATGTCACCATATGCGGCGGTCGGAGAGCACGATAACTCTCGAACTGTTCAATCGATTTGGTCCAACTTTTGGTCTTCGTCATATTATATCCAAACTTCGCTTCATGGGCAATACCGGTTCACAACTTTCGGTACTTCTCCCCAATGTAGGGTTTTGGGTAGGGAAATCCCGCTCCGGGAATTCCCGGGAATTCTCGGTTTTTTGGTTACGAGATTTTCCCGGGAAACAAAATCATATTTCCCGGGAAATCGGGAAATATATTTTTACCTTTATCACAACTAAGATTGAATGAATGAATAAACTATACCCGTCACTTTTATACCATAGAATCAGAATTCGATTAGAGTTTACAGAATAGAAGAACACATTACAAAAGATTTGGCAATAACTTTAATCTATAAAAGTGTTTTCAGGGAAAAGTTATAAGAGCAGTACCAAAAACATGATCTAAAACGACGGATTTTTATTCTGTTCCATCATCATCTAGTCATGTATCAGATTGGAATATGGACTATATCGGTCCAACCCTTCCAACACAAAATTTAGGAAACGTGCAGCTCATCTCGAATCGTTTTGAAATTCTTTCCAAAAAGTTCTACTTGAAGGCTCTGCTACGAGGGCGCAACTTTTTTTGGAAGGGTAAGTCCACTCTTCCCGAGGTAAAGGCCCAAAATCTCAACTACATTGGGTAGTACGTAAGATAACTTCCCACTTTTAAATGTTTGGCAACATGTTTTGTGTGCGGTTGGTTCAAAAACTCAAAAAGCCCCTAAAATTGGAATTTCTGATCATAACTTCATTGTTTGAGCTAAATCACTTCCCATCTAGCGATCTCCTTAGCTTTGAATAATGGAAATGGTCAACATGTTGCATTTTTCTATTTTTTTTTATTTTTAATCGATAGAGCGAAAACGTGTAATCCATTTTTGAGCCCGCAACTCTCTGAAAATATTGTATTTCATATAAGCTACCATGGGAAGATAAAAAAATCACGGAAATGTTGATCCACTCTCGTATTTCAAATTTCCCGGGAAATCCCGGAATCCCGGGAATGACGATTTTATGATTCCCGTTTCCCGGGAATGATAAAAACCGGGAAAACCCAAAACCCTACCCCAATGTTTAAAAAATATCACTAAAATGCTAGGACGATATCACTTGAATGGGGCAACCAATTTGGTCCAAACTTTGGATCTCCTAATATGTTATCAAAATTTAGTTTAACTTCTAAAATGGCCAATATCGGTCCTCCCTAAGGGTACCTGGGTATCTCAAAAACGGTAAAACCTACGAAAATACCATGAAGGTCAATCTTGTAGAAAATTGTCACTGCTACAACATTTTCTTTACACCCATTTCCATTGCGGTTTTCAAGCAAAATCGTGATAATTTAAAAACCCCCTATAAGTGTGAAGTTTGACCGCGATTTATTTAAAAAGCCCTTCGGCTTTTGCAGTTTCAGAATCCGCGAAAACTTCTCAGGTGTAAGGGGCACCGTGGTAGGTCTTTCGTATGATTTCCCTTAAAGTACTACAAGGTCTTTCATGGAAGTCCAGCAAGTTTTTTTTACAGCAGACATAAATGACTTCTAATAAAAAAAGAGAAGACCAGTGAGTCTTCCTTAAAATGACCTGTAAAAAATCTTCCCCAAGTATATTTGGAACATCCAAACATTATTCCAATCAATTGACCCAAAAATGCTTTCGATATTCATTTTGTAGTCAAAATAGAGATTAAGGGCCATTATTATTTATGTTCTTTTACTATCTGATGGATTTCAAAACGCAAAATAAACCAATTTGGAGGCATTAAAAATATAATTTTTACATTGAAAGTTAATGTTAAGAAGCTCCTCCTTGAAATTCAAGCATCACTTTTAACTTTAAGTTAACCGGAACGCTATAAATCTGTTCGGTAAATCCAAACTATAACAAAAGAAGACTTATAATAATGGTGGTATGATTTTTTTTAACTATGTAAATGATCATAGTCATCATAAATCATGATCATCATAAATTAAATTAATTTGACAAATGTTGATAAACGTAGAACAGATTGTTGCCCGGAGTCGGAGTCGAGCTTTTTTTCACGACTCCGGCTCCGACTCCGACTCCAGCAAAATTTGCTAGACTCCGACTCCGACTCCAACTCCGACTCCGAAGTCCTGGTCATAAGGCAACTGGGTGTCTCCAGAACAAAAAAAAAAAAAAAAAGAAAAGAAAAGAAATAAATTACGAACAAACACAATATGAAAGTTGGAGATCGGTATAGCACATCATATTCCACTCAACTGGCCCAATTGCTTAATCAAAGCATTCCTCGTCCGTATAACATATTAGGACAATGGCTAAGTATTGCCCACTCCATGCACACCGCTGCATAATCCATACTTGGGTACCTGAGACCTCCACCAAGGAACCCATGGTATGACCAGGAGTGTCGCGCTGCAACCGAAGATAAAAATATTCTACAATCAGTAGCACACGAAAGTGGTGTCGGGTGAAAAGGGGAGAGGAGAAAAGTCTTTGTCGCAGGAAAACGAGAGAAATGGAAAAGCGCCAGTGTGAAAAAACGATATGTACAGGAGCCAGAAGGAAGTCCGAAAGCTCTACCAAAGAGTGAAACTGATGACTTTGGTACAGGCACATCCTCCTATAGAGCCCAGCAAGGTAATATGGTAACTGATACAGATAGTGTGCTCAGGATATGGAAAGATCATTTTTCCAAACTGTTGGTATCTAGTAGTAGAGAACACGTCGAATATATCGAATGTATACCGCCCGGCCGAGATGAGGCCGAGACGGCAATAAACAGGCTGAAGAATAATTAGGCAGTAGGAGCCGATGGCATACCAGCCGGACTGTGCAAATCCGGAGGCGACTCGTTGATATGGTGTATGTATCTGCTTGTTAGATTGGAACCTCAGCAACCTGTGTCCCTTCCACAAGAAGGCTGTGTGCTCTACCTACAGAGGTATAAGTCTGCTCCCTATGGTTTACAAGATAGTGTCAGGGATATTGTGCGAACGACTAAAGCCTATGGTCAACGAAATAATTGGACCATACTAGTGCGGTTAAGACCTATCAAATCCACCCTTGACCAGATATTTACACTGCGGCAAATGCTGGAAAAGACCCAAGATATGCAGCAGTGGGTCTGGCGGTAAACGGCGAAAAGACAAAGTTGATAGTATTGACAAGCAATGCGTCTATAGATCTCGAACCAACAGTGTAAGTTGGTTCCTATAATTTTGTGGTAGTAAACGACTTCATTTACCTCGGCACAGCTCGGCACAACCACATCTCGTTAAACAAAAACAACAGCTTACAAAACATTGATACTACCCGTACTAATGTATGAATCCGAAGCCTGGGTACTTACGATGAATATCGACGTCGTATGGACCACGAGCTATATCTGCTATACAACGACATCAGTACAGATAAACGTATCAAGATACAACGATTGCGTTGGCCATGTCATAAAAATGAGCGACGATAAACCCGCTAAAAAGACGTATAAATACGGGTCACATGGCGGTACACACAGAGCTGACAGGCCAAGGCTTCGATGGAGCGAAAAAGTAGAAGGTAAAATCGAAAAACATACATATGTAGAGTTTAAGTTTTATATGTAAAATCTAATGCCATAAATAATTGAAATAACTTTGTAATTAAATTGGCCCAAAGGCTTAATTATTACGAATAAATGAAATGAATTGAAAAAAAAAATTGAAAAACGCGGTATTCCGAAAAGGAAACAGAGATGAATGGAAATCTTTTCTTAGTTCGGCTTATATGACAAATGTTCTGTAATAGGCCAACTAAGTAAGTAAGGCTAAATAAAACCTTCAAAATTCTCTATAAGGGCTCTATGGTCCTGCACCGGTCATCCTCTGGGGGAATGTTTAATACCCCAACAAAGACTATATACCAATTTGTAGCCACATCCCATCCATTTCTGTGGAATTATGAGGCGAAAACCTTCAAAATTCCGAAAATGGTCAGCTACCGTTCTCTGGGGGCTATATAAAAAAGCGAACCGAACCGAACCATTTGCAATACCAAATATTCTATGAGTAGTGGAAACTTATCTTAATAACTTATAATAATTATAATAATTGTTCCACAAACATCCCAGATGGGACAAGGGAGACTTCTCTCATATCAATGAGTGCACGCCGATTCATATTGGCTCAATGATATGGGACCTACTTTTTATTGCCGAGTCCGAACGGCGTGTCTTACGACACCACTTGTAGAGAAGTTTTTCATGGCTTAAATACTCAGGAAATGTCGCCAGCATTACTGAGGGGGAATTTTGCCACCGTTGAAAATTTGATGTTGCTTGGCCTGGGATTCGAACCGCAGACCTTCTGAGTGCAAGGCGGACGTGCTAACCATTGCACCACGGTGGCCCCCAATAATAACTTATAATGTGATTATTTCCAGCAGTTTCAAACGAAATATATTAAACTCAGTATAAACCTCATTCCATGATAGGCTCAAAAAACGTCTTCAGTTTCTGCATACATTCTTGGTATAATATACAATAAAGTTTTTATCAAGGGTTTTACCCGCAAATGTATACATTGATACGTGTGATTAGATTTTGAATCAATATGTCAATATTGATTGCTGAATTGCCAACTAATACGCCAAAATAAACAACTATGAACTAAACAAATTTAACATAGATTTTGTAGCAATTTGCTTGGGGGCAGAAAACACAAATACGATATGGGTGGTGAAGCTTAATTGTGGCTGTGTGAGTGTTATGTGACAAAAATGACTTGTGAAAGCATATCTTCACTCAGACAAACGGAAATACTTGTGCATAGTCATTCTAGGGTGAATGGAAAGTTCATCAAGATTTCTCTTTTAAAGTGTGTGTGTTTGGCGTGCGTGTGTGTTTGTCTGTGTTACAAAGAAGGAAAATAAAAATCCATAAAACTAGAGACCTACATATGGGTCATACGCACACAGGCAAACACAAAAATAGTACAAACAACACACACATTCATATACATACATAAAATACAACTGAGTGCAAGAAAGATACATTCAGTCGGTAGTTGGTCGTTCGGTCATACATATGAATGAATGCGAATATAAAATGATGATGCCAGTGTGGCAAACTGAAAGGCTGAACTATATATTTAATGTTCATTTATTTGTTTGCCTTTTGCCTGGCAAACGAGAGCATGTCACAGTGCACGAATGAGAGAGAGTGGGCAAAATAATGTGGGTCAACATATTCTAAAGTGGTTTGAATGTAAACAAACTTTTTAACAATAATAACTACAGCTACAACAATAACAACAAACATGAAAAGAACGTAATCTTTGGCACAACACTCGTACTCCACAGCAAAAAGCGTAAAAGTGAATGTTCCAACTAATTGTGAGCATGTCCTTAGCCTTTTTAAGCCACACTTGACATCAAAAAACAGCAGCAGCAACAACAACAATATGCAGAACAAACATAAACTGAATTCTGGAAATCGGAAAGCTAAAAACTGGCAGCAACAGAAACTACCAACAACCAATTGTTTGTTGTTGATGATGAAAACGTGCCACTTTAATTCCTGAACTTATGTGCCAAATTCATAAAGTATTCACTCACATCTCATCTTGTTCTCCTCCATTGCTTGCTGATTCTCTTGGAATTGTGCCTTCTCTTTTTATGGCGCCAAACAATTTAACCCGGCAAGGCAAAAGGGCAATGGGGTTCTCTTCGTATGTATGTACGTGTGTGTGTGGTAGTCATGTATTTTAATTGTTTTCTCATAATCATCTAATTTGGGTCAAAGTTCAGCAAGCAAGCTAAAAGAACAGAATTTAAATCGTAAATTCGTTTGTTTTGTTAAATGGGCATAACCCTTGAACTGATTTTATGGGGATATGCAACGATAATGTGAATATTTTATGTTCATTAATTTATTGGAGTTCTAGATGCCTTTACATGTCATAGTTTTGGAAAAAAGGAAAAGTTCAGGAAAAAGAAAAAGAACATCGATAGGTGTTTTATCTATATATACCCAACTTTATTTAATGGGGAGGATATTGTGACTTGGTTTGTTTCTAAACTTTGAAACACATCGAAATTATAATAATGAAGGTCTTGAATGCCTAAATTGACCTACCTATGCGCCCGTCTATCTAAACATTCGAATCACATTATAAAATAATGAAAAAACCTTTTCGTTTTGTATGTGGGGCCCCTATTACGACAATACAACTTTTCTCAGGGGCAAGTCCGTACTTCCTGAAAAGTGGTGAGAAAGCTGTAAAAAAACACCCTACGGCCATCATATGCAGTGGTTTGTGCGCACAATAGCTCTTGAACCGGTTACTGCCCGTCCGTTAAGCAGAAGGTAGTTCGACTGTTGGCTTTGGTACAGGCACGTCGTCCTGTAGAGACCTGCAAAGTAATTTGGTAGCACACTATCTGCACTCAGGATATAAAAAAGATCATTTTTGTACCCTCCACCATAATATGGAGGGTATAATTATACCCTCAGCATATATGCTAACGAGGGTATATCACCAATATTTTTGAAAATTTAACATAGCTGAAGCCAAGGTTTACCCTTTTAGAACACGCGACTTGTGATTGTATATTATAAAAATTAAATATTTGTGGATAAAATGACATGTTTTTGGACGTGGCAAAAAATTTTGCCTTAAAAGATAATTTGCGTGGAAGCTGTGACTATATTTATGTTAAACAAGTAAAAAAGTATCAGTCGGCTCAGCCCTCAGCCTGTGCAAATTGAAACACTTTTTTCACAAAAAAATTATGTATTTAGGGGGTTTCAAAATTTTGGTCGTATGAACCGACAAAAATTTCGATTAAGATTAAAGTTCAACAATTTTGCGGAAAAGGTACTTAAAGGAATGGACCGACATAGACCATGGGGGTTTTTACACCCTTCGGGCTGTTTTCTCAAGAAGTATGGACTTGCCCCTGAAACAACTTTTACCATCGTAATTGAGGCAGCGAATGTAAGTTGCTTCAACAAAAATCAAAGTGATTCCATAGTAGGTCTTAAAGTGAACTTATCCAAAATTTTGTGTGGGAGGTACGGGATGGAGTGGACAAATATAGATATTATGAGAATGTGTCAAGTATGGACCGAATCGGTCACTCCCATCAAGAGTTATCGTGCGCACCATTTTTCTGAATATTTTTGAACATTTGTGGGGTAGGTACCTGAAGGAGTGGACCGATATGGCTTATTTACGAACTTAAACTAAGTTTGGAAACAATATTACGAAGGCCAAATTTTGGCCGGAATCGGCATATCCGTTCGAGAATTATCTTGCGCTTCCACCCATAAACATGGTGTCATAGGGTTTGTTTTTTTAACTTTCAGGCTATTTTTTCAGGAAGTATGGACTTGCCCCTGAGGAAACTTGTACCTTCATATAGGGGACTGTGAATACAAGATGTTGCAACAAAAACCAAGGCGATTCGAGAGCAGGTCCTAAACTGAACTTTTCCGAAATTTTGTGTGGGAGGTGATCGAAGGAGTTTACCGATTGAGTCCATATTGGAACCTCATCTAAGTCTGGTAGAAATTTCATAATGTGCAAAGTATGGACCAAATCGGTTACTCCCTTCAAGAGTTATCGTACGCACAACATTTTCCGAACATTTTCGAACTTTTGTGGGGGAGGTAGTTGAACTAAGTTTGGACAAAATATTACGAAAGCCAAATTTTGGACCGAATCTGCAGATCCGTTCGAGAGTTATCTTGCGCTCCAACCACTACACACGGTGTCATAGGGTTTTTTGTAACTTTAAAGCTGTTTTCTCAGGAAGTATGGACTTGCCCCTAATAAAACTTACAGCGTCGTATAGAGGACAGCGAATACAACTTGCGTAAACAAAAATCAAAGCGATTCGAGACCAGGTCCTAAACTGAACTTTTCCGAAATTTTTGTGTGGGAGGTACCCGAAGGAGTGGACCGATTGAGTCCATATTGGAACCTCATCGATACCCAAAATTTGAACCGAATCTGTTGATCCGTTCGAGAGTTATCGTGCGCACCAGCCAGCAAGACAGACAGACAGACGGACGGACATTGCTAGATCTACTCAAAATTGTCTGAAACGGATATCGTACAAACATACTTGGGGTCTAAAACCATTATTTCGATGAGGTACATTTTTGGTCGTATCAAAGTGTAAATACCCTCTTTAGCCTAAAGGCTGAGGGTATAAAAATGGGTAAAAATGGGTTGTCTTTTTTGTTTTTCTCGATTTGTGAGTAAACCACACTTCTCACGATTTTCCTGACAAAGTAAAAGTAGAAGCCAACTAAATAAGGATAATCTCACTAATGTATTTCCTTTCAAAATTTAATCTGCTTCTACCATTAAATGATGCTGATATTTTGAAGCCTGATTTACAGTATTTTTTGAAATGTTCTTCTAATTTCATTCCGCAAACAGGTTTTTCAAAAAATCATATATAGGATTGTAGAAATCGCGATTCTGAGTTATTTGATATATATGTCGTAAATGTAGTCTACACAGCTTCGTAGAAATCTGCATCCAAATGCGGAAATTTTGTGCGAAAAATTTTCTAAAAATCATATTTTTCGGGTCTAATATTTGCAATTGTCATTAGAATACCTCGTAATACATTGTACATTTTGGTTTATTACGTTCCGGATCAAATAAATCATTCCTCGTGAAAATCCATCAACTGGCACGCGAGTTATGAGAAATTCCAAAGTAGAAAAATCACCTAAAATTATATTTGATTTTTGAGCGTTGTTTCCACTGCAATGAAAAAACTAGTGCAACATCTTCGTTTTAGCGGAAGCAGAAATTTGAAAACTTCACTGAAAAGGGAGCTACATTAATTTTATCCCAAAAAATAGTATGTGATGCTACATCCACGGTTCTTGATTGATCGCCTTGAAATAGATATATATCGACATAGATGTTCATGGTGAACACTGAAATCGGATGCGGACAAAAATTGTATGCACTTTGCGCAAATTAGCGATATTTTATAGTTTTTTTAATGCTAAGATGCAGCCGATGCTACATCTTAGCCTCTAAATTAAATTTCGAAAGATATACACAACTTAAAAGATATGGTCTTGCTGTACATGCAAATCACATGCGGACAAAATGATTTTGATAATTACGCGATTTACATGTATTTTAAAATGCATATACATTAAAATGGGTTATTTGACCTCTATTTCCATTTCAGAAGCCTTGAGATTTATCCTCCGCAACCCAATTATCTTCTTCAAGGGGAAAGCTTTAAAATGAATGTCTATAAAGCAAAATCCGTATATTTTATTGGGAGATTTAAGCAAAATGAAGGAAGTATTCCTACTGATCTTTCCAATATTTTCTAATACATAATACATGTGAAAAAATATTTTTTCAAACAAAAATTATTTTTTGACCAAAATATGTGTTTATTTTCGCTGTAACATCGAAACTATAATACCAATCTGTATGATTTTAGTCTCATTTAATAAGCCGTGAAGTTTTGATCCGTCACAATTTTTTATGAAATTTTACGACCGGTAAATGAACCTTTATTTTGAAAAAAGTCGACTTATATCCAATAATTTATCAATTTTATGTACATATGTTCCGCGAATTCTGTGTAACATTTTACATGTATTATGGAATCTACTAGCTGAAGTCGCTTCGAGAGAACTTTTTAGTAACAATTGTGCTCACGAAAATAATTAGTGTTTTTATAATATTTTTTTCTTAAAAGATGAAATAAAACCGCCGTAACTTTTGTCCGCAACAACCAAAAATTGGCTCGCGAGCAGATTCGTACTGGGGAATTTTTTCCTAACCTATGTACCAAAAATCTTTGATGTAGCGTGAAAAAAAATGTATCCTTTTTTTGAAATGGAATATGAAATAATTGACAATATTCGTGATATACACTTTCATACGGGCAAAATGTGCCTCATCAAAATAATGGTTTTAGACCCCAAGTATGTTTGGACGAAATGGGTTTCAGACAATTTGGATTTGATTTAGCCATGTCCGAGAGCGCACGATAACTCTCGAACGGATCAACGGATTCGATCCAAAATTTGGCTTTCGTAATATTTTGTCCAAACTTAGTTTAAGTTTGAAGATGGGTTATATGGGTCCACTCCAAAAGTTCGGAAATGTACGGAAAATTTGTGCGCACGATAACTCTTGAAGGAAGTAACCGATTTGGTCCACACTTTGCACATCGTGAAATTTTTACCAGACTTAGATGAGGTTATAATATGGACTCAATCGGTCCACTCCTTCGGGTACCTCCCACGCAAAATTTTGGAAAAGTTCAGTTTAGGATCTGGTCTCGAATCGCTTTTATTTTTATTTTAGCAAGCTGTATTCGCTGTCCTCTATACGACGGTATTAGTTTCATCAGGGGCAAGTCCACACTTCCTGAGCAAATAGCCTGAAAGATGAAAAAACCACTATGGCACCGTGTGTAGTGGTTGGAGCGCAAGATAACTCTCGAACGGATCTGCCGATTTGATCCAAAATTTGGAATTCACAATACTTTGTCCAAACTTAGTTTAAGTTTGAAGATAAGCCATATCGGTTCACTACTTCAGGTACCTCCCCACAAAACTTAAAAAATGTTCTGAAAAACGATAACTCTTGAAGGGAAGGACCTATTTGGTCCATACTTTACGCATCCTAATATATCTACCAGATATTGAATATGGACTATATTTGCCCATTTCTTCGGGTACCTCCCACACAAAATTTCGGATACGTTCACTTTAAGACCTGCTCTTGACAAACTTTGATTTCTGTTGTAGAAACTTGCAAACGTTGTCTCAATTACGACGGCAAAAGTTTTTTCGGTGGCAAGTCCATACTTCTTGGGAAAACAGCCCGAAACTTGTAAAAAACCTCTATGACACCATATGTAGTAGCTGGAGAGTACAATAAACCGATTTGGTCCAAAATGTGGCCTTCGTCATACTTTGTTCAAACTTAGTTTAACTTCTAAAATGGCCCATATCGGTCCTCTCCTTAGGATACCTCCCCCACAAAAGTTCAACATTTGTGTCCAAGTGCACTTTAGGGTCTGTTCGGAGATCCTTTGCAAGTTTATACCGATGATGCTTTTTGTGGTCCTGTTTACAGTCATATATGTTTTCTGTGGACAAGTCCATGCTTCCTGGCATACTGGTCCAACAGTTGTACGATAACCTACTGAAATGACTAGTGGGCGCGATATCTATCGAAAAGATATGACTCTCAAAATAAGTTCCACTTCCGTAATGCACTATGTCTGTCCATTCCCTCCTTCGCAAAACTTTTGAACTTTAATCCTAATCCACATATTTGTCGGCAAATTCAAATGTCCAAAAAGTACCTCAAAATTCTGAATAGACCTTAAATACATTTGATCTGTCCGTAGATGGAAGTTCCAATTCACATAGGCTGAGCGTATATCTCTGTCGGCAAAGCCGACTGATACTTTTTAATTGTTAACTTTCAGTAAATACATTGTTTGACCACTGAGAAGTCCATGAACAAATTACAGTCAATTTATGCCGAAAGTACAGATAAAAACTATAAATTGCCTGAAATCGGGTGGTACCGTTATATGGGGGCTACGCCAAAATTTGACAAACAAATTTTAGTGGGGAAGTTTCTGTACAATTGGACACTGCAAATGCCAAGTTACAGCCAATTCGGACTACGAATGAAGACAAAATCCTCAAAACACCTGAAATCGGGTGGTAACGCTATATGGGGGCTATAGGAAAAATGGTTTTGGTTTCATATTCATGTATTGTCATCCAAATCTGTAAAGTGTGCAAAGTTTCAGTTCGATTGGGCAACTGCAACTGTGTTAAAAATGAGATTTGAACTAAACAGACAGGAACCAATGCAAGTTAAATAAAACTCTGTAAAAATGGAGCCATATTGGTTTTAGTTTCATATTCATGTATTGTCATACAAATCTGAAAAGTGTGCAAAGTTTTAGATCGGTCGGTCAACTGCGTGGAATATGAGTTACTAAATTTCAACTAAACAGACACCTAAGCAAGTTAAATAAAACACTGTAATAAAAACAAAGTCACATATCGTAAAAAGCACTTTACAATACACTGATAATACCCGTGCTATTGTATGCTTCCGAAGCCTGGGTACTTGCATAAGCAGATTAGGTAGTTCTTGATGTGTTTGTGAGAAAAAAATTTCAAAAGATCTACGTTCAATCTGCGTCGACGTCGTATGAACAACGAGCTGTATCAAATATAGCACGACATAAGTGTAATTAAACGTATCGAGATACAACTATGTCAGAAGGATGCAGAACTGTAAGGCCAAGGTCAAGGATGGAGCGAAAAAGTGAAATACGACATCAGAAAACTTGATATCTCAGATTGGAAAAATAAAGCAACAAACAGAGAAAAATAGAGATCTTTTCTTAATTCGGCTTATGAAAAAATATTCTGTAATGGGCCAGCTAAGTAAGTAAGTAAGAAAGAAAATATAGTATTTAGAAAAAGTAGGCAAAACGTTAGCCATAATGAAGTCCCAAAGTTTTACCAGAACTTGAAGTGTTTGAGAGAAAAAATGTTCGAAAAAATTATGGAAAGTGTTGAAAGTGAGGTGTGTGAACCACGAGCCACAAAATAAAAGCCATCTAAGTAAGTAAGTAAAAGCAAAATACCTCGGCCCCACTGTGGGCGAAATTCAAATCTAGCGGGGAAAAAGTCCGAAAACTGACCAAGAGCTAAGTAAAAATCATTATTGCAGCATTTTTCCAAACATACTGGTAGACCTAAAAATAACAATCAGTATTGCATTTAATGGTTATTGGTCGTTATAACGGTACAGTTACTAGGAGTTTTTTTGCAAGTGATAAAATCTACTTTTTTGATGACTTGTATATTGACAAGTAATATGGACAAATGAAAATAAATATGACCGTAATTTAATGTTTTCAGATAGTTTGGATGTAGTGTTTATTAAAAAATAATTGTAGCATTATATGATGTTGTAAATATTCTGAAAAAAAAAAATCGTTAAACATTTATATCAAATTTTTTTACTTAGAACACTTTGAGTAATGTGCAACTTATGGGAAACACACGGAAACACTACAGGACTTTTTAAATATTAAATTATATACTCCGAGGTATCTACTCCCAAAATTTCGTCTGACTTTTTTGCCTTTTTTCACGTTATCAGCAATTTTATAAACCCATTTTTACATGAAAATACGTAATATAAAGTAGGACATTTGTATGGGGGATATACCAAAACGTGAACCTAACTGAGTAATGTTTGGTGTGTAGATGTTTTGTCTATTAAAAACACGAAAACAAAATTTGCAGCCATTTCCGTTGGAAAATGTTGCTAAAACCTTCATAATTCTCGATATCGGGAGATACCTATATATGGGCACTATATCACGGAGGTTTTGTGTGTACTTAGAACCCGAAATACCAAAGTACAGCCAATTTGATTGGAAAATATGAAGAATTCATTCAAAATATCGAAAATCTCGGGGATAGACCAAAACGTGGACCGAAGACCCCCATCATTGGAACTAATGTTATATACCCCCTGAAGATCCTAAATACCAAAATACAGCAACATGAACAGTGAAATGTGGTCCACATACCCAAAATACCTTATATGCGGAGGTACCGTTACGAGGACGATATGCTTTAACGGTGAGCTATATTCGCCATACTCAGTGTAATCATACCTATACAAATAAATAACATCTGTGCCAAATGATAGCCGCTTACCTCAATTAGTTTAGGAGTTATTAATTTTTCCCCGCTAGATTTGGATTTCGCCCACAGTGGGCCCGGCCGAACCTAAAGTTTTTTACATGTTGTGACTCTGGTTGTCTTCACTCATTGCACGACTTAAATTTTTTCTTGCTGTCATGATCAAGCAAGTGTCAATTTTCAGTACTTAAAAAACTTAGATTCTATTGCAGTTAGATTTGTTTCTTTTATGCAATAATTTTCGATATGATGATGTATTTCTGCCATGTGTAAGTACTTTTTGTAGTTGTATATTTCCTTATAGCAACGACAAAATAACAAGGATTTCGTTCAAAAGTGTTTGCATAACTTCATAAGAAGCTTTTTGCACTTGTTCATTTTTCATTTTTTGAACTAAGCTAAACAAATAAAATTGAGTTCAATAAACCCAGCTTTTTAGCTTTATTTCCTAATCCCTTACTGATTTATGAATATTAACAAAACACCTGTACAATCTACTAAGTTCGGTCGAATATTGTACACCAACTACCATAGTTTGTGTATATGAGAACTATTTTTTGCCATTTCTTGAGTTTGCCATCTAACCTCTTAAAAGTTGAAGTGTGGAGCACTGCTAACAGGAAATGCAGCTGTGTGTTGTTGTCGTTGCTGGCCAATTTCTTTGCAATTGCAATCAGAAGAAAAGAAGTGAAAAGTAGCAACATATGATACGTGTTTAATACTTGTCGTATTTGTCGCAAGTGTCTTATTTTTTCATTTCTTCTTTTTTTCATTTCATTTCTTCTTTTTTTCCTTTCTTTTATTGCAAAATGCCGGAATGTATTGCAGCAATTTGATTCAAAAGAAAATTTAATAATGTCGACATTGAATGAAACAAGTTTGTAGGTTTTTTAGTATCTGTCTGTATATGCGAATGTGGGAATGATTGTGTGTATGTGTTTGTTGAAGTGGTTTAAATTGTTATAACTCCACACAAAGTCATTTATATGTATATAGAGAAGAATGTGGACGTATGACGCCTGCAATTGTTGTCATTTTTATTGCTAAGTTTAGAGTGACCAGACTAGTTGGGAAGATATGATTCAGATGAAATGGACAGGGGACCAAAAGAGTGGAAAATGGTTTTCAAAATTTGGAAATCAAAGTAAAATATTGCACTCATAAAAATATGTGTTAGACATATGTTTGGATCTAAACAAATATATGTTTGGGACTGGTTGCAAACAAATATATACAAACATATTATGTTTGGGTCCAAATAAATATATATGTATTTGCAACATTTTGTAACATATCTCAATCTCATTTGCTTGTGTACCAACATATTTTTTATGTCAGAACATATTTTTGTATAGGTTGAGAGAGGATTTTTCTTAAAGGGAGGATGAAAAATTAGTTTTTGCTTTTGTTTCGTACTTTGTTGTTGTTGCGATTTATTCTTCCACAAGCAGGCAGTTTTTTTCTGTAACTCGCAGTCAACCAAACTAGCAAGAGTAGATCACAAAAAAAAAAAAAAAATAAAATGATATGAATTATTTTTTTCTTTTTGCAAAAAAAGGCAGAGAACATTGTTTCAGTTTCCTCTAGACAATCATTGAGTGCAGACGGTAAAGTGAGAAAATAAATCAGTGCTTTCTTAAACTAATGACGCATTTTAGTAAATAAAATGTCCAATAAATTTTATAATTGGAATTTTTATAATTGAATCAAAAAGGCGAATGGAAATATTTTATTGGACAATGAAGAAATCGCATTTAATATTGGTAGTAACATTAATACATTTTTATACCCTCAGCCTTTAGGCTAAAGAGGGTATTTACACTTTGATACGACCAAAAATGTGCCTCATCGAAATAATGGTTTTAGACCCCAAGTATGTTTGTACGATATCCGTTTCAGACAATTTTGAGTAGATCTAGCAATGTCCGTCCGTCTGGCTGTCTGTCTGGCAGGCTGGTGCGCACGACAACTCTCGAACGGATCAATCGATTCGGTTCAAATTTTGGGTATCGAAATATTTTGTCCAGATTCGATTTAAGTTCGAAGATGGGCCATATAGGTCCACTCCTTCAGGTACCTCCCCCACAAATGTTCAAAAATTTTCGCAAAACTTGTGCGCACGATAACTCTCGAAGGGAATAACCGATTTGGTCCATACTTTGCACATCGTGTAATTTCTACCAAACTTAGATGAGGTTCCAATATGGACTCAATCGGTCCACTCCTTCGGGTACCTTCCACACAAAATTTCGGAAAAGTTCAGTTTAGGACCTGGTCTCGAATCGCTTTGATTTTTGTTTACGCAAGTTGTATTCGCTGTCCTCTTTACGACGCTGTAAGTTTCATTAGGGGCAAGTCCATACTTCCTGAGAAAATAGCCTGAAAGTTACAAAAAAACCCATGACACCGTGTGTAGTGGTTGGAGCGCAAGATAACTCTCGAACGGATCTGCCGATTCGGTCCAAAATTTGGCTTTCGTAATATTTTGTCCAAACTTAGTTCAAGTTCAAGTATGGATTATATCGGTCCACTCCTTCCGGTACCTCCCCCACAAAAGTTCGAAAATGTTCGGAAAATTTGTACGATAACTCTTGAAGGGAGTAACCGATTTGGTCCATACTTTGCACATTATGAAATTTCTAGCAGACTTAGATGAGGTTCTAATATGGACTGAATCGGTAAACTCCTTCGAGTACCTCCCACACAAAATATCGGAAAGTTCAGTTTAGGACCTGCTCTCGAATCGTCTTGGTTTTTATTGTAACATCTTGTATTTATGTCCCCTATACGAAGGCACAAGTTTCCGCAGGGGCAAGTCCATACTTCCTGAAAAAATAGCCTGAAAGTTGAAAAACAAACCCTATGACACCATGTTTATGGGTGGAAGCGCAAGATAATTCTCGAACGGAAATGCCGATTCCGGCCAAAATTTGGCCTTCGTAATATTGTTTCCAAACTTCGTTTAAGTTCGTAGAAAAGCCATATCGGTCCACTCCTTCAGGTACCTACCCCACGATAACTCTTGAAGGGAGTGACCGATTTGGTCCATACTTTACACATTCTCATACCTCCCACACAAAATTTTGGATAAGTTCACTTTAAGACCTACTATGGAATCACTTTGATTTTTGTTGAAGCAACTTACATTCGCTGCCTCAATTACGATGGTAAAAGTTGTTTCAGGGGCAAGTCCATACTTCTTGAGAAAACAGCCCGAAGAGTGTAAAAACCCCCAATGGCACCCCCAAGGTCTATGTCGGTCCATTCCTTTAAGTACCTTTTCCGCAAAATTTTTGAACTTTAATCCTAATCAACATTTTTGTCGGTTCATACGACCAAAATTTTGAAACCCCCTAAATACATACGTTTTTTGTGAAAAAAGTGTTTCAATTTGCACTAGTGGGTGCGATATCTATCAAAAAGATATGACTCCCAAAATAAAATCCATTTCCATAATGGACTATGTCGGCTTTGGCAAAGCCGACTGATACTTTTTTACTTGTTCATATACATATATTTGAAATATGGATGTACCTATTTATTACATTATATAATCATTTGATTCCAGATACCGATTTCCCCCTGTTGATTTCAATTTTACCTTTAACACCCGTTAAAGGTAGTGAGCTAACATGTACCGCGCGCTCACACATAAGAACTTTCTCCTAGAAAAAGCAGCCTACTATGAAAGAAGTAAAAAAGTATCAGTCGGCTTTGACAAAGCCGACATAGTCCATTATGGAAATGGATTTTATTTTGGGAGTCATATCTTTTTGATATATATCGCACCCACTAGTTATTTCAGTGGGTCATCGTATAACTGTTAGACCATTATGGACCATTTTAGAAGTTAAACTAAATTTGAACAAAATATTAGAAGATCCAAAGTTTGGACAGAATTGGTTGCCCAGTTCAAAAGATATCGTGCATACCATTTTAGTGACATTTTTTTAAATATTGGGGGGAAGTACCGGAAGTTGTGGATCGGTTTTGCACATCTTGGAACTAAAACTAAGTTTGGACAAAATATGACCGAGGCCAAATTTTGGACCATATTGTTGTTTAGTTCGAGAGTTATCGTGCTCTCCAGCCACCTACACATGGTTCCATAACGGGTTTTTACAGATTTCGGGCTGTTTTCTCAAGAAGTATGGACTTGCCCATGAAAAAAACTTTCACCGTTGTAATTGAGGCAGCGAATGCAAGTAGGTACCAAAGGTACCAAAAAAGAGTGGACAAATATAGTCCATATTCGAACCTGATCTATATCTGGTAGATATATTAGGATGTGTAAAGTATGGACCAAATCGGTCACTGCCTTCAGGAGTTATAGTGCGCACAATTTTTTCGAACATTTTTGAACTTTTGTGGGGAAGGTACCTGAAGGATTGGAACTTAATGTAAGTTTAAACAAAATATTACGAAGGCCAAATTGTGGACCGAATCGGCAGGTCCGTTCGAGAGTTATCTTGCGCTCCAACCACTACACACGGTGTTATAGAATTTTTTGTATTTTCATGCTATTTTCTCAGGAAGTATGGACTTGCCCCAGATAAAACTTATACCGTCGTATGTGGGCGGTGAATACAAGATGTTACAACAAAAAACGGAGCGATTTGAGAGCTGATCCTAAACTGAACTTTTCCAAAATTTTGTGTGGGGGGTTTCCGAAGGAGTGGACCGATTGAGAACATATTGGAACCTCATCTAAGTATGGTAGAAATTTCACCATATGCAAAGTATCGACTAAATCGGTTACTTCCTTCAAGAGTTATCGTGCGCACAAATTTTCCGAACACTTTCGAACTTTTGGGGGTGAGGTACCGGAAGGAGTGTACCGATATAACCCATCTTCGAACTTAAACTAAGTTTGGACAAAATATAGCGTAAACCAAATTTTGGACCGAATCGGGTGATCCGTTCGAGAGTTATCGTGCGCACCAGCCAGCCAGACAGACAGACGGACGGACATTGATAAATCGACTCCAAATTGTCTGAAACAGATTTCGTCCAAACATACTTGGGGTCTAAAACCATTATTTCGATGAGGCACATTTTGCCATATCAAAGTGTATATACCCTTCCTCGTTAGCATAAATGCTGAGGGTATAAAAACCAAAGAAAAACAAACCCCACTAAAGTTGAATCCCGCAATCTGCACCTTCTTCTTTACAGAGAAGGTACAGTTTACGCATGGCAGATGTTCTTGAAAAGTACAAGGCCGACATTACTGCCATACAGGAAATAAGATGGATTGGGGAAAGCGTCACAACAACACCTAAATGTGACGCACTGTATTATCGCTGTCATGACACAAAGCATGAGTTTGGTTGCGGATTTGTAGTTGGTCGGAGGTATAAACATCTGGTCTCCAGCTTCACCCCAGTGAATGAAAGACTTGCTGCAATTCGATTAAAAGCTTAATTCTTCAACATCAGTTTTATTTGCGCTCATGCTCCCACTGAAGACAAGGACGAACAGACCAAAGATATATTTTAGGAGCGCTTAGAAGAAACTTATGACCGTTGCCCTGCCCATGACATTAAAATTATACTATGCGATTTTAATGCCAAAATTGGAAAGGAGAATACCTTTGGTCCAACAGTCGGGAAATTCAGTCTCCACAGTGAAACATTTGGCAATGGTATGAGGCTGATAGACTTTGCATCTGCAAGAAACATGGTAGTTAGCAGTACCAGATTTAAGCATCTCGATATACATAAGGGCACCTGGCTGTCTCCAGATCAGAAAACAAGAAATCAAATTGATCATGTTGTGATAGATGGAAGACATTCATCGAGCGTGTTGGATGTACGATCGTTCCGAGGCGCAAACATTGATTCGGACCACTACCTTGTTCAAAGGTACGCACCTGCTTAAACTTAGCAAACAAAGTACGAACAGACACAACACGAAAGTTAGACAACGGTAAGCTGCAATCACAACAGGTAGCCACATCATATTCCACTCAACTAGCCCAATTGCTTAATCAAAGCACTCCTCATCCCGATAACATATCAGCGCAATGGCAAAGCATTGCCCACTCCATGCAAACAGCGGCAAAGTCCATACTTGGATACCAGAGGCCTCCACCAAGGATTCCATGGTATGATCAGGAGTGTCGTGCTGCCACCGAAGAAAAAAATGCGGCATATAGGGCTACTTTACAATCCGTAGCAACGCGTAGCCCACGAGAGAGATACAGGGAGAAAAGGAGAGAGGAGAAACGTCTTTTCCGCAGGAAAAAGAGAGAAATTGAAAGGCGAGAGTGTGAAAAAATCGAGATGAACAGGAGCCAGAATGAAGTCCGAAAGTTTTACCAAAGAGTCAAGCATCAAACTGATGGCTTTGGTATAGGCACATCCTCCTGTAGAGACCAGCAAGGTAATTTGGTAACTGATACATATGCTGTGCTCAGGATATGGAAAGAAAATTGTTCCAAACTGTTGGTATCCGATAGTAGCGAAGATGCAATAGATCCAATCCCAGAAGTTGTTATTAAATGAAACCGCCCAGACAAGATGAGGTAAACACAGCAATAAACCGGCTGAAGGATAATAAGACAGCAGGAGCCGATGGCTTACCGGCCGAGGTCTTCAAAACCGGAGGCAACACGCTGATAAGGTGTATTCATCAGCTAGTTAGCACCATCTGGCAGGAAGAACCAGTACCCGACGATTGGAACCTGAGCATCCTCTGCCCTGTCCACGAGAAAGGAGATAAGACTGTATGCTCTAACTATATAGGCAATAGGGAGTGGTACAATATAGTGTCAGTGATATTGTGCGAACACCTAAAGCCTATAGTTAACAAAATAATTGGGTCATACCAATGCTGCTTTAGACCAGTGCCGACCATTCAATGTATTGACAATTTATGACAGTGTTAGTAAGATTGTACGCAGGTCGACCATTGACCAGATATTTACCCTGCGACAAATCCTGGAGAAGACCCATGAGATGCAGATCGACACCTACCATCTATTTGTCAATTATAAAGCAGCCTTACTCAGCCAGTCAGCCCCTTACGTTCAAAGATATTCCAAGTCATGTCTGAATTTGGTATCCCGGCAAAGCTCATGCGGCTTTGTAGAATGACATTAACTTATATTCGGTCCTCAGTTAAAATAAGAAATAAACTCTCCGAAGAGTTTCGTAGAAAAAGAGGTTTTAGACAAGGAGACAGCCTGTCGTGTGACTTATTCAACATCCCAGCAAAATGTTCGATGCCAAAGATGACATTCAATCATGGGTGCAAGTGATCTAGCATGTCATCTTTTTAGCATCTTCATCGATGAATTTTATATGAGCGTGGACCCCAAAAGATGACGTTCTTTTCTGGATCCTAAGCATGTCATTTTAACCAATGATGACATGTCATTTTCACCAATGCTTTGACACGCCATTTTCACCCATGCTTTGACATGTCATTTTAACCAATGCTTTGGCATGTCATTTTAACCAATGCTTTGGCATGTCATTTTCACCAACCCCTTGGCATGAAATTTTCATATTGTTTGGAAAATGGAAATGCTGTATTGAAATATGGTTTTCATGAAAAACAAAACTCTTTATTAATTCAAACGAATTCATGAAATAACTACAATTAATTTATCAGTTTAGTTTTTCAAAAGTTTACATCCAAAATTGCAATGTAATCACCACCGCTGCAACGCAAAAGATTACTTCCTCCGTTCTCCGCAACTGATATTCTTTCATCATACAAAAGGTTTTTCCAATTATCTTCCCATCACCAGTTCAGATTTCGACATGGACTCCAAATGCACTCCTTTAAGTATTTTTATTTCGTAAATTACTTTTATTTTATAATTTTGTTATTTTATAACAACATTTTGGTAATTTATACTCTTTTGTTTAGTGACGGAAATATGTAGGGATCTACAACCCGGCTTGCTTTAGGGATCTCTAAGAACAAAATGTAACGAACGGGGAGGAGAGACTTTTTATGGAAAATACCATTTATGCTTAATTAATTTATTTTTAATTGTTTCTTTCCAAAAGTAGTTTCTTCTTTATTTTCAGATTCTTGTTCCTTTTCGTTTCGGATTTTTTTTTTCAAATTCCAAGAAGCGAGATTTGATTGATTTCATTCTATGTCAGATTTAGAACAGACAAGGGAACTTTTAAAATAGCAATGTGTGCAGTCCGATTCTATTTTTAGCTCGATGGTTGGGACTTCATATAATACCAATTGTTTAGAAGTTTTAGTTGTTTGATATGCAGGAAATGTAAGACAACATCACGACGACAGTTCTAACAACTTTGGTCTGTTCCAGAAACTGCAAGAATCTACTTATTTTTACTACGATAACAATTTTTCCTTTATGTTATCGGAAAAAATAGTAAAAATTAGTAGATTTTTGCAGTACTGGAACATACCAAAATGAAAATAAACAGGTGTGTAAATAAAAACACAAACATCATCTCTATTGGATCGATGGAATGGGTTCAAATGCTGATGAAAAGATCGGACCTTTCACGACTTCCTTTGCATTGGTTCAAATCCTAATGAAAAGATCGGATCTTTCACGACTTCCTTTGAACCAATGCAAAAGATGACATGAAATCACGTCATCGCAAAGAACCCCTTCCGTCAAATTTTGCTGGGATTCTGCTGGAAAAGGTTATACGAGATGCGAAGGTTAAAAGAAGTGGTACAATATATACAAACTGTAACTGATACCTTTGCAAAAATCGAAAGGGATTCTGCTAAAGTGGCTCTAGTGGTAAACGTCGAGAATACCAACCCAGCAAAATGTTCGATGCCAAAGATGACATTCAATCATGGGTGCAAGTGATCTAGCATGTCATCTTTTTAGCATTTTCATCGATGAATTTTATATGAGCGTGGACCCCAAAAGATGACGTTCTTTTCTGGATCCTAAGCATGTCATTTTAACCAATGCGTTGACATGTCATTTCCACCAATGCTTTGGCATGTCATTTCCACCAATGATTTGACATGTCATTTCCACCAATGCTTTGACACGTCATTTTCACCCATGCTTTGACATGTCATTTTAACCAATGCTTTGGCATGTCATTTTCACCAACTCCTTGGCATGAAATTTTCATATTGTTTGGAAAATGGAAATGCTGTATTGAAATATGGTTTTCATGAAAAACAAAACTCTTTATTAATTCAAACGAATTCATGAAATAACTACAATTAATTTATCAGTTTAGTTTTTCAAAAGTTTACATCCAAAATTGCAATGTAATCACCACCGCTGCAACGCAAAAGATTACTTCCTCCGTTCTCCGCAACTGATATTCTTTCATCTTACAAAAGGTTTTTTCAATTATCTTCCCATCACCAGTTCAGATTTCGACATGGACTCCAAATGTACTCCTTTAAGTATTTTTATTTCGTAAATTACTTTTATTTTATAATTTTGTTATTTTATAACAACATTTTGGTAATTTATACTCTTTTGTTTAGTGACGGAAATATGTAGGGATCTACAACCCGGCTTGCTTTAGGGATCTCTAAGAATAAAATGTAACGAACGGGGAGGAGAGACTTTTTGGGGGTTATCATGAATGAAAGTTCCCCCGTGAATTTTGTTTTTCCGCCGTTGCAACTTAAGGGAGAAAGTGAAAAAATTCACGGGGAATTGCCGTTCATGATAACCCCCTTTATGGAAAATACCATTTATGCTTAATTAATTTATTTTTAATTGTTTCTTTCCAAAAGTAGTTTCTTCTTTATTTTCAGATTCTTGTTCCTTTTCGTTTCGGACTTTTTTTCAAATTCCAAGAAGCGAGATTTGATTGATTTCATTCTATGTCAGAATTAGAACAGACAAGAGAACTTTTAAAATAGCAATGTGTGCAGTCCGATTCTATTTTTAGCTCGATGGTTGGGACTTCATATAATACCAATTGTTTGGAAGTTTTAGTTGTTTGATATGCAGGAAATGTAAGACAACATCACGACGACAGTTCTAACAACTTTGGTCTGTTCCAGAAACTGCAAGAATCGACTTATTTTTACTACGATAACAATTTTTCCTTTATGTTATCGGAAAAAATAGTAAAAATTAGTAGATTTTTGCAGTACTGGAACATACCAAAATGAAAATAAACAGGTGTGTAAATAAAAACACAAACATCATCTCTATTGGATCGATGGAATGGGTACAAATGCTGATGAAAAGATCGGATCTTACACGACTTCCTTTGCATTGGTTCAAATCCTAATGAAAAGATCGGATCTTCCACGACTTCCTTTGAACCAATGCAAAAGATGACATTAAATCACGTTATCGCAAAGAACCCCTTCCGTCAAATTTTGCTGGGAAGTTGATGGTGTCGACGCTCAATGCGTCCATAGAGATCGGACCAACTGTTGACATTGGTTCCTATAATTTTGAGGTTGTAAATATGTGAAATAAAAAGAAGAATTGTAGTGGCCAAGAGATGCTACTTTGGCTTAAGTAAGCAGTTTAAAAACAAAGACACATCTCGTCAAACAATAACAACGCTATACAATACACTGATACTACCCGTGCTGATGTTTGGTTCCGAAGCCTGGGTACTTGCGCAAGCAGTCAAGGCAGTGCTTGTGCGTTGACCTTGAATATCGACGTCGTATGAACTACGAGCTGTATCTGCTATACAACGACATCCGTATAGATAAACGTATCGAGATGCAATAATTACGTTGGTTAGGCCATATCATAAGAATGAGCGATGATGAACCCGCTAAAAAGGCGTATAAATACGTTCCACATGACGGTGCACGCAGAATTGGCAGGCCTAAGCTTAGATGGAGCAAACAAGTGGATGAAGAAAATTGGAGATCTTAAATCTCTGACACGGATTTCGTCCAAAAATACCATTGTTTTGATGGGGCACATTTTGGTCTTTTCATATGGGTATATGAGTTTAGGATATAAAAAATATAGATTATCCAAAAGTGTGTTCATGATGTTTTGCTAAAGATGGATTCTTTACAAGCCTTAAGAGTTTTCGTATACATGTATAGCACTTGGATTGGGCGCCAAATTCTAAGTCAATATAACCATGTTCGTCCGATGGTTGGAATCAAGATACCGATCGCAATTTTTAAGATAGAGCTTTGTAATTTGGTATAGAAGTTTCTATTACTCCTAGGATGTTTGGTATTGCAAATGGTCTATATCGGCCCACGTTTTGATATAGCCCCCATTGAACGGTACTCCCCGATTTTCTGTATTATGAAGGTTTTAGCCTCATTATCACACCGTGATGGTTGAAATTTGGTACTTAGTGTTTCTTGGGGGCACAAAACTTTCTTCCAGAAATTTGTCGGTAAAGGCCCTCGCCTTCATATATCCCCCATCGAACGGTACCTCCCGATTTTCTGTATTATGAAGGTTGTGGCCAAAATAATCCACCGAAATGGCTGAGATTTGGCATTTGGTTTTCATTTGGGGTATTAAACGTTCCATTTGAAATTTATCGGTCCACTCATAGTGGAGGATCTTACTTGTTATACATTATATATTCCGTTTTTCTTTCATTGAAGTCTGTTATGTATTTGTTGTATTTGGAATTTTGTATGTACCTATGCGTCTGTTGTTGCTTTTGTCTTTGGTATTTTTAGGCATTTCAATAATATAAGCTACCACCACCATTGAAAAGCGTGTGTGTATGTGTCTGTTTTTTTCTGTTTTTCTTTTTTGTTTGCATCAAAACATGTACTTGTTTGTACCCAAACATATATTTGTTTACACCAAAAATACGTTATGTTACGCACTGTTTCAAACATATATATGTTTGCTGCAAAATATGTTTGGGACATATGATAGAAAGGCCTTTTTTTCATCCATGTGGAGAAAATGAAACCTAGCATATTTCAACACATGGTCATCCCAATCCAGCTACATGTAGTCAATTTTTTTCTTTTTAAAGATTTATATTTTCAACTTAAGAAACTGTTCTCGGGTTGACACCAAGCACCTGTTTCACATGATATTCAATCAAGTGCCAGCCATAGGTTCTTTTTCCGAACTTAGTTGTTTTCGCCTTCTTCTTCTGCTTTATTGTAACACAAATGGGAAACCACATGCATCTACAAGGACATTCCTGTAAAGAATCTAGCATGAACATTAGAAAACATATCCTTACTTTTATTTCATTTATTTTCAACG
This sequence comes from Musca autumnalis, assembly GCF_047663935.1. Lineage (NCBI taxonomy): Eukaryota > Metazoa > Arthropoda > Insecta > Diptera > Muscidae > Musca > Musca autumnalis. The sequence goes on along the minus strand of NW_027412088.1, from coordinate 39,500,410 downwards.
AAGAATGTGAAGAAACAACAAATGTTACAAGAAGAAGAAAAAACTTTAGTTGTGTTTTTTTATGTTCTTCTTCAAACTGACTGTGGTTTGTAACATGAACGGTGTACAGATGTTGGCTTAAAGGGCTGCACAACACCATGGTTACATATTTCAAATGCAAGGTGAAAACTAGAAATTCAAACAAACTAATCTCAACTGGAGGTGAGGAAGAGGAGGAGTACAGGAAAAAAAGAATCCATGATTTTTTATTTTCACAAACAATCCCAGGAAACAAATAGAAAAGAGCAATGTTGGTTGACTTTCAGGCCACGAATAACAAACATAAATGTGAAGTAATGGAATATTGTGTGCGGTATTTGAAGAGTGCATTTGCGGTTGATGAATACTCGAGTGCAAAAGAAAAAAAAAACCAGCAACAACAACAACAAATGAGAAACGAGAATCTATGGAACCATGAAATGAAATCCAAATGTACACCAGTATACGTCGTGTATAACATCAATGCATTTCCATTTCCGTTTCCGTCAACAAGCACAACAATAACAGAAACAACATCAACAAAAAATCCAAAGGAATACAAATACACAGCGTGACGACAAACTCTTTTTAGCGGCTCCTATTTGGAGTGTGGAGTAAAATGAAATAAAAGCTTTTGCTGTTTAGTTGTTGTTTCTGCTTTAAGTTTTTTCCTCTTGGAGCCGTTTTCTGCGAAATGGTCGATGATGACTAGGTTTTGTATTGAAATGACTATTGAGATTAGCACTACGTTGCATAAAGGTCTATCAGAGAGTTGACGGTATTTTGCATTCCACTTACACATACACTGTCAGTGTATACCGTAATTGCCCTCCAAAGATATATGGACCCAATCAATTTGTCCTGTTTAATCTGATATGACAACCATTTAGCATTTGTTCTGACCATTTGAATGATATAGGATAATGGTTGCGATGACTATGGTACACAGAGGAATGGTAAGCGGCTTGTCTAGCATACTTGTAGAGAGAGGAAAGTGGGTTCAGCCATCGTTGAAATGTGTGATGCTGTCTTGCCGTAGACTCGAACTCTTCTTCTTCTTTATTTACTCATCCGTTATCCGGATATAAGTGATCGTACAATTAATTTTTTTTAATATTCGCATTTTAATTATTATCTTATTGTATAATGGTTGTCAGCTCTCTGTGTTTTGCAGCATTCAGCAGATCAGTTTCGTTGGTATAACCTGTCCAGTCCATGATATTTTTGAGCCAGGATGTTTCTTTCCTTCCTCTAGCTGGCCTTCCTTAAATTTTTCCCTTCAGAATTGCTTGTAAAATTAAGTATTTCTTGTTCCTTAATACATGTCCCAGATACGCTATTTTGCGCCTTTTTATAGTTGTTATTAATTGCCGGCTTATATTCATCCTTCTTAGTACTTCGTCATTAGAAATTTTCGTAGTCCATGTTATTTTCAGTACTCGCCGGTAAATCCATATTTCAAAGGATTCCAATTTTCTTTCATCAGAGGATTTGAGCGTCCAAACTTCTGTTCCATATAACAGCACCGACCAAACATAACATTTTATAAAACGTATTTTTGTTGTTATATTTATGTCATGACTTTTCAGGGTTTTACTATATTTACAGAAAGCATCTCGCGCCATCTCTATTCGACTTTTTATTTCTTTCGAGGGATCCTATTTGTCGTTTATTAACATCCCAATATATTTAAAGGTTCTCACTCTTTCTATTTGTGTACCTTGTACTTTTAGGTTTACCTCAGCATGGGGATTTTTTCTGCTAATGATCATGTACTTCGTCTTCTTCATGTTGATTTTAAGACCATATTTCTCACTTACACGTGCCAGTTTCTCTACTAGTTTTTGTAGACCGGATATGCTCCCTGCCAGTAACGTAGCATCGTCCGCATACCTTATATTGTTGATTAGTTTTCCATGAATTCTGATTCCGATGTTTTCTCCTTCGAGTGTTTCTTGGAATATTTTCTCTGAATACACGTTGAATAACAGGGGAGATAAAAGGCATCACTGTCTAACACCCCTTGATATGGCAATTTCTTTTGTGGGTTCTCCACTTACGTCAATTCGTGCCGACTGATTCCAATAAAGACTTTTAATGCACTGGAGTTCGTTTTCTGGTATTCCAATAGTATTCAAGATTTCTATTAATTTGTCATGTTTGACGGTGTCGAATGCCTTTTCATAGTCAATAAAACACATTTACACATCCTTCTGGACATCTCTACATTTCTGTGTTACAACTTGAATGCAGTATAATGCTTCTCTTGTGCCCATTCCTTCTTTAAACCCAAATTGGGTATTTCCCATGTGTGCTTCACATGTAGTATATATTCTGCTATGAATTATTTTTAGAAATATCTTCAAAGCATGACTCATTAAGCTAATCAGTCTGAAGTCACTGCATTTCTTTGCGTTATTTATCTTGGGAATTGCGATGAAGGTGGATTTGAGCCATTCTTCTGGATAGTTTCCAGTGTTATATATGTGGTTAAAAAGGTTGATTAATAGTTGTACGTTATTGGAATCAATAAGCTTTAGCAATTCTGATGGGATTTCGTCCGGTCCTGTAGCCTTTTTATCTTTCAAGGATTTTATAGCGCATTCTACTTCGTTCCGTGTTATAGGTGTTCCCCTTCTTGAAATTTGCAAAACCTCTCCATAAGGTGATCGTTCGTTATCAGTAAAAAGATTGGTAATGTATTCCTCCCATATCTGCTTCTTTCCATCCAAGTCAAAGACAGCTTCATTGTTTTCGTTAATTAAAACTGGATTAGATATTTTCTTTTTATATACACCGACGGATTCCTTTAGTTTCTTGTGGAGGTTGAAATCATCATGTATACTTTGTAAGAATTCAATTTTCTGGCATTTGGCATTCAATAGAGCATATTTGGCTGATCGGGTCGCGGATCGTATTTCCCTGTTTATCTCCCAGTATTTTTCATAATTTTTATTTTTGTACTTGCTTCGTTCATTCCATAGTTCTCGAATCTCGTCGGTAATCCATTCTTCTGTTCTTGATGGTGTTCTCTTTCCCAGAATGTTCTTTGCAGTCGTGTTTATAACATCTTTCACCTTGTTCCACAATGTGTGCACATTTTCATCATTCAACTGTTGTAATTGTCTATTAATATTGTTCTGTAGCTCGTTTTTAATTGCCGAGTCTTTATGTTTTTCTATATTCAGTTTATTTTGAGGCAGTTTTGTCCGATTCGATGCAAGTTTAATTCGTATATTTGCGACGAGTAAGTTGTGGTCCGACGGCACATCTGCTCCTGGATATGTCGAACATTTTGTAACACTGGAGAAATATCTTTTATTTATTAGGATGTAAACTATTTGGTTTCTCGCAATTTGGTTTTCATTGTCCTGTGGGGATTTCCAGGTGTATAACCGTCTGGGATGTAGGGAAAAACACGTATTACTCACTTTCATACAATATTCCTGACAGAATTGCACTAGCCTATCCCCTCTATCATTTCGTTCGCCTAGGCCATATTTTCCCGTAATATTTTTAACTTCTTGGTTTCCGACCTTGGCATTAAAGTCTCCTTGTATTATTGTTATTTCATGTTTTTTTGTCATCTTTAATAACTGCGCTATATCACTATAAAATTCTTCAACTTCATTCATATTTGCATCTCCAGTGGGAGCATAGACTTGTATGATATTAATATTTAGCGGTTTTCCACATATTTTTATCAACATTGTCCTGTCTGACATTGGAACAAATCCCATGACACATGCCGCTATATAATACATACTCCTGTTCTGTGAACACCCATCTGGTTTCCTGAATAATACACCGTCATATTTTCTGATCTGAAATCACCGCATTCCGTCCACCATGTTTCGCTGACACCTAAGATAGATATCAATTTGGAGTCGGTTCATCTCGCTTATTGTGTTATTAAGTTTTCCACTTTCGTAAAGACTTCTCACATTCCAAGTTCCAATTACAAGTTTTTGTTTAGTTTTACCTCCTGGGATTCTTAGCACCCTCTTTTGGCCGGAGACTGAGGGCCGTTTGTTTTGCGTTGACTCGAACTCAGTGGAGGGTATATAGCAATGCTTAGCCTTATGGTAGTATCTGTTGTTGTTGTAATGGTTCGTCTGAAGTCAAAGGTTCCTACATGAAGAACATAATTAGAACAACTGAAACAAGTAAAAAATGCTAAGTTTAGGCCGCAGCGAATTGTTTATACCCTCCATCATGAAATATTATGAAATTATTAGGATGTTTTGTGGCCGCCGAGAATCCTAATTACCATTTAAATAAAATTTAGACTCAAAATGTTGATTAATACTTCAAAATACCTGAAATCGAGCGGTACTGATATATGTGGGCTTTATTCCATGTGCACAATTTTAAGTGGAGACGTTTTTTGATCACAGGGTACCCCAAATACTAAGTTATAGGTATATCCATAATTTTTGGTGCAGAAATTTTTGGATCACTGGAAACCCTGTTGAATTACAGTCAATTTGGACTGAAAAGAAAGATGCAAACTTCATAAACCTATGTCACTGAACAAAATATTATATGTGTGCAATTCCACACCCCAAATACCAAATTAGAGTTATATCGGTGTGTAAATATAGCTAAAAAAAATTTACCTGAAATCAAATTTTGTTAAATTTCTCAAAACACCGAAATTCGGGAGGTATTGTTATACGGGATTTTCAAATAAATCGCGATTTAAGTTCACTTTGTATGGGTTTTTTAGGTTTTCACGATTATGCTTGGCAACCGCGAGTCCTATGTAAATGGACATAAAGACAATGTTGTAGCTGTGAAATTTCGCCACAAGATTGCCCTTTATGATATTTTCGTAGGTTTTACCGTTTTTGAGATATAGATGTTCAAATTGAGACAATGCACTGACGGTATCTTTAGTCCCATTTACATAGGACTCGCGGTTTCCAAGCAAAATCGTGAAAACCTAAAGAACCCATAAAAATGTGAACTTAAATCGCGATTTATATTGCATTGTAGTTTCAGAATCTGCAAAAACTTCCCAGGTGTAAGCACCTTCCATTTAAAATTGGTTAAGACACACCGTGTCCGCACCGTGCAGAGCGTCTTAACTAACTTTAAATGAAAACCTCTTACACCTGTAAGGTTTTGCGGATTCTGAAACAAAAATGTTCATACTTGAGAAAAATAAAAAAAAAAATGAAAAAAAAAAACAAAAAAAATCGACCTAAGGATTTTGAAATAAATCGCGGCCAAAGGTCACATTTTAGGGTGTTTTTAGGTTTTCAGGATTTTGCTTGCTTTGCTTTTGCTTACCGCAAAAACTTCCCAGGTGTAAAAGGATTTCATTTTAAGTTAGTTAGGGTGCACCGTACATGACATTGTTTTATATGAAGGTCAGTCGTGTAGAGAATTTTCACGCTACAGCATTTGCTCTAATCCCATTTCAAGCAAAATTGTGAAAACCGCAAATTATTAAAAAATCCCTTCGTCGATTTTTTTGGCTTTTTTATTTTTCTCATCTATGAACATTGTAGATTCAGAATTTGCAAAATCTTCCCAGGTGTAAGCATTTTCCATATAAAGTTGATTCAGGCGCACCGTGATTTTAGACAGTAATTCCTTTATGATGGCTTTGTGTGATTTGTACGGAAATCGTTTTGTTTGTTTGCGTACTTTTTATACCCTCCACCATAGTATGGAGGGTATATTAAGTTTGTCATTCCGTTTGTAACACATCGAACTAATCATTTGCGACCCTATAAAGTATATATATTCTTGATCAGGATAAAATTCTAAGACGATCTAGCCATGTCCGTCTGTTGTAATCACTCTAGCGTCCGCAATAATTGAGATAGAGTACTGAAATTTTGCAATTTTTTTCCATAGGCAGGTCAAGTTCGAAGATGGGCTATATCGGTCCACTATTTGGTATAGCCCCCATATAACGGTACCTCCGGATTTGAGGTATTTTGACGTTCTTCGCCACATTTGCAGACCGAATTAGCTATAACTTGGCACTTAGGGTTCCTAGTGATCAACAAACTTATAACCCAAAGGATATGGGCATAGGTCCATGTTTTGGTATAGTCCCCATATAACGGTACCTCCCGATTTTCGGTATTTTGAGAATTTTAGCTACAATTTTCACCTGGACTAGCTGTAAATTGCCATTTGAGGTTCTCAGTGGTCATGAAACATCTCCACCAAACATCGGCAACATAGGTCCATGTTTTGGTATAGCCCCCATATAACGGTACCCCCGATTTTCGGTATTTTGAGAATTTTAGCTACAATTTTCACCCGGACTAGCTGTAAATTTACATTTGAGGTTCTCAATGGTCATCAAACTTCTCCACCAAACATCGTCAACATAGGTCCATGTTTTGGTATAGCCCCCATATAATGGTACCTCCCGATTTTCGGTATTATGAGAATTTTAGCTATAATTTTCACCCGAACTAGCTGTAAATTGACATTTGAGGTTCTCAGTGGTCATCAAACTTCTCCACCGAACATCGCCAACATAGGTCCATGTTTTGGTATAGCCCCCATATAACGATACCTCCCGATTTTCGGTATTTTGAGAATTTTAGCTACAATTTTTAATCGAACTAGCTGTAATTTGACATTTTAATTTTCAGTGATCACGAAACTTCTTTACTAAAATTTGTCAACATAGGTCCATGTTTTCGTATAGCTCCTATATAACGGTACCTCCCGATTTTCGGCATTTTGAGGGTCTACATTGTTTGATGGAACTACCCTCAATTTAATTTGACTTTTGAGGTTCTCTGCAGTTACAAAACTTTTCCACCAAAAATTATAAAGATAGGTTGACACTTTGATATAGTCCCGTAGGTGGTACCTTTCACCTGGCTGAACACATTTTTTAGATTAGATTTGATAATTAAGACAATTGGTGTATCTATCCATGGTCGAATTTTTTTTCCACCTAAAATTGTGAAATGACACTAATTATTCCATTTTAATTAAGACTATTTTATGGTGGAGGGTATAAAAAGTTCGGCCCAGCCGAATTTAACGACTTTTTACTTGTTTTTTCTTCAGTTTCCCCAAGGCAGTCGTTGAGCAAAGACGGCAAAGTGAGTGAATAAATCAATGATTTGTGTTTTCTTAAAGGAACGGTGTTTTTTAGTAAATTAAATGCCCAATACATTTTATTATTGGAAATTTTGTAATTGAATCAAAAAGATGATTAACATTAAAACATTTTTCATTACATGCATATTTTTGAAATATTTATTACATTATGTAACCATTTAATTTCAGATCAGTAAACAAATATTTGTTTGCTATAGGGTACAAACAAATATATGTTTGCTGCAAAATATGTTTGGGACTTATGTTAGAGAGGTCTTTGTGTCCTCCGTGTACATATACCACGCACTTCCAAGGTTTTAGCAACATTTTCCAAATTTTTTTTTTGCTAGAAAATTTCCGTACCAAAAATGTATCACTTAGGTCCATGTTTTTGTATAGCTATAAAACAGATTAATTCAATCACATTCAGGTTGGTGGATATTATTTTACAATTTGCCATCAGGAGAGGAGAAATAGATTCCGAGTTTCTAAGAACCCTGAATGTGTCAACTATATTTTGTTATATAAAAATCAAAATTATTGCATCCAAAGAAATATGTCATACATAAACAAATAATCTTAATACTATTGTTCATTTGAATAAAAAAACTTTACTTCTTCTATTTTGGTTCATTTCAAATGTATGCACATACATATTCTGAAAACCAAGAGGTCAGTTTATGTTCATGTCATTTATTGTTGAAGTTTAAGCTTATAAGCAGCTTATTGATATTCTTCAGGGTATTTTTGCTATGCAGTAGCCGCAACATTCTGGTCATATTCCAAACAATGTCATTTGTTGGTCAAACACCATCACCACCACCATTTGTTTTTATATGACACATTTCCACTAATCCTTCAATGAACGGTATTGGGAAATGTCAAAAACCACTGCAAAACTTAATAAAGCATTGAAGAAGAAAAAAAAAACTGAACAAAAAGGCAATTTGAAATGTCCTTCAAGTCATATACGCCGTCTTTTGCTAGGAGAGGGAGAAAAAGAAGAAAAATTACTAACCAAATATCATTTTTTTTATTCAGCATTTTCTCAAGTTTTGTCAGTTATTTCGTTTCGCTTCGGCTGGTATACAATTTTAATGTGGTTAATTTCAAATTCTTTGTGGTCAAAAAGAAAGCTGTGCATGACTTAAATTTCAAACTTTATTCGTCCATTTCTTTGCTAAAATAAAAACGGAATAAAATGGGTGTGTGTGTCAAAGTTGAGGTCAGAATAGTCATTGAATGGAATAGTACGAGTATTTCGTGGTAGTCACTTTTTATAAAATTAGTTTAAAAGGCAAAGGAGGTGCACAGTTTCGAAACGAAAGCAAACCAAAAGCAGAGTTTTGTACTAAAAAATGTTTCTGTTGAATTCGCATTTAAACGAATTCGTCGGTCATATTTATTCTTGAGCTCGAGACGTAATAAAATTCGGGGAGAGTTCTTTGTTTCAATACAAAGAACTAAGGGAACTGATGAGTCCAAGTGGCGTTGGACGAAACTAGTATTCTCTGCCTTTCCCTAAAATAAATCAATTTTAACTACCCCCACTTTAAAAACTTGTTGTTTTTTAAATTTAACAAGTAAAAAAGCATTAAGTTCGGCCGGGCCGAACTTTTCATACCCTCCACCATAAAATATTCATTCCTGTCCCCAACTTTAAGTGAGTACGTTAAAATGTCAGATAATGTACATAAAATGCTTCATTCGGGAGGCCTTTTTTATTGTACCTATATCTAACTGTTGACAATTTTTGGTGGGCTAGAAATTGGGAGGTACTGTTATATAGGGGTTATAATAAAACATGGGCCTATGTTGACAGTTTTTGATGGGAGCCTTTAATGTCAAATAACTCCTAATTCGGTTAAAAAATTTAGCTAGAATCCTCAAAATATCGAAAATCGGTACATAACGTGGGAACTTCAAATGTCATTAACAGCTAGTTCGGAGGTATCTGGGCTATACGAAAATATGAACTTAAATGAACAAATTTTTGTTGCAGAATTTTTGTTGACGTTTAAATTTCAAATTACAGAAAGTTCGTCCAAAAAATAAAGCTAAGGTACGGAAAATCGGGAGGTTTGTTTTGGGGCTATACAAAAACATGGACCTACGTTCGGTTAAACATTTTAAGTAAAATCCTCAAAGTACCGAAAATAGGGAAGTATCGTTATATTGGGGCTATGTTGAAAATTGTTGATGCAGATGTGTGGTGACCACTACAACCTTCAAATGTCAAATTACAGTTAGTTCTGTTAAAAATTGTAGCTAAAATTTCCAAATTACTGAAAATTGGGAGGTACCGTTACATGGGAGCTATATCCGAACATGGACCTATGTTGACAATTTTTGATGGAGAGGTGTTGTGACCACTAAGAACTTTAAATGTCAAATTACTGCTTGTTCGGTTTAATATTGTAGCTAAAATCATCAAATTACTGAAAATCGGGAGGTACCGTTATATGGGGGCTTTCTTGACAATTTTTGGTGGAGCGGTGTGGTGACCACTAAGAATTTCAAATGTCAAATGTTCAAATTACAGATAATTCGGTTAAAACTTGTTGGTAAAATTCTCAAAATACCTGAAATCGGGCGGTAACGTTATATGGGGGCTATTCCAAAACATGGACCTATGTCCACTAGTTATATAAGTTTATTGACATTTAAGAACCCTAAATGTCAATTGATAGCTAAATCGGTCTGAAAATGTAGATACAAACGTCAAAATGCCGTAAATCAGGGGTACCGTTATATGGGGGCTATACCAAAAATTGGACGTAGGTCCACAACTTTTGTTATATAAGTTTAGTTACACTTAAGAACCCTAAATGTCAAATTATAACTATATCGGTCTGAAAATGTAGCTAAAAACGTCAAAATACCGTAAATCGGGGGGTACCGTTATATGGGGGCTATACCAAAACGTGGACCTATGTCCACAAGTTTTGTCACATAAGTTTATTGACACTTAAGAACAATAAATGGCAAATTATAGCTAAATCGGTCTGAAAATGTAGCTACAAACGTCAAAATACCGTAAATCGGGGGGTACCGTTATATGGGGGCTATACCAATACGTGGACCTATGTCCACAACTTTTGTTATATAAGTTTATTGACTTTTAAGAACCCCAAATGTCAAATTATAGCTACATCGGTCTGAAAATGTAGCTAAAAACGTCAAAATACCGCAAATCGGGGGTACCGTTATATGGGGGCTATACCAAAACGTGGACCTATGTCCACAACTTCTAATTTATAAGTTTATTAACACTTAGGAACCCTAAATGTCAAATTATAGCTACATCGGTCTGATAATGTAGCTAAAAACGTCAAAATACCGTATATCGGGGGGTACCGTTATATGGGGGCTATACCAAAACGTGGACCTATTTCCACAACTTTTGTTATATAAGTTTATTGATACTTAAGAACCCTAAATTTCAAATTATAGCTAAATCGGTTTAAAAATGTAGTTAAAAACGTCAAAATACCGCAAATCGGGGGGTACCGTTATATGGGGGCTATATCAAAACGTGGACCTATGTCCACAAGTTTTGTTATATATGTTTGTTGACACTTAAGAACCCTAAATGTCAAATTATAGCCAAATCGGTCTGAAAATGTAGCTAAAAACGTCAAAATACCGTAAATCGGGGGGTACCGTTATATGGGGGCTATACCAAAACGTGGACCGATATAGCCCATCATCGAACTTGACCTGCCTGCAAACAAAAGACGCATTTTCCCAACATTTCAGCGTCCTATCTCTATTTTTGTGGATGCTAGAGTGATTACCACAGACGGACGGACGGACGGACGGACGGACGTGCTCAGATCGACTTAGAATTTTACCCTGATCAAGAATATATATACTTTATAGGGTCGCAAATGAGTATTTCAATGCGTTACAAACGGAAAAACAAACTTAATATACCCTCCATACTATGGTGGAGGGTATAAAAACAACTAACATGAGTTTAGGCTGGGCTTACTGTCAAAGGGAATCTATAATAGTGAATCTAATAATTAAAATTAATATAAACAATAGCTCCATTTCATATCGGAACATTAAAAATTATCCTTAACAATGATTCTCTTCAGAGATTCCTTCAACGTATCTCTATACAGAAAAAAACTAATATTCTAACTTATCCAATGATTTTTCCTTCTGAACATTTCAATTTTCTCGTAAAGTTCCTACAAAAATTGTATTCAGTTTATTATTTTATTTATTATTCTTTGGGGATTTTTCTTTCCTCTTCCTTTTAGTGTTATTAAAATTCGTTTTGTTATCATTTACATCGTCTAGAGTTGCCTATGAATTATTTTATCTTCAGGCTAAGCCGTCTATTCAAGACACGCTAATGGTGTCACTTTTCTCAATACAGCGGACAAGGTTCTACCACAAAAGTAACCATTCAGCTTTATAGAACCTTCATTGCTTGCTTCACTCACTTGAAACACTCTCTTTTATGGTTATTTAATGCCTGAGTATATCAATAAGCTTTTGAGCCTTTGGCTATAAAGTGAAAAAAGGAAATACTTTATAGTAATAAATTCATTTTTCTACTGACGACCAAATCCCATAGAAAAAATGAAGATATCTTGAAGTAATTGCATATAATGGCGAGCATAACTTTTAATGAGTATGGGGAGGATTATCTCAAGATGTACGAAGAATATTTTCACGCACAATCAATATTACTAAAGGACTTTGGTATTATGATATGGCGAACTATTGAAAAGGTCTAAAAACGTAATATTTGTGCATGTATATTCATACATACATATGTATGTATACTTATAAAAGTTATGTATTCATAGGAAAAAAATTACAGTCATAAATAAAATGTTTCTTAATGCCAGAAAAATATGTAATATTATACCTGCCGCCTTTGATACTCATATTATTTATACATATATCTGTATAACGCACAATATCTTCAGTACTCTGTTCTTCTTGTCCATTCTCTGTTTATTTGGATATATTTGACTACAAATACATGTCTCCGTGCTTTCAAATCAGAATTTTTTGAAATTTTTAATCAAATTCGAGTCTCTTTTGATCAAACTGGAATATGAGCTCATTTTCTGACTCACTTGTTGGGAGGAAAACGTAACCTCGGGCGACTCTTCTAAACAAATCACAAATGAGTCTTCCTCTGCATTAGTTTCGAGGTGGTTTTTTGATAAATTTGTGACTCTTTTTCGAGTCTTTTTTGAGTCATGTTTATAATCGTTTATGAGTCTTTAGTGAGTCGATAGAAGATAATATGAAGAAAAAATGAAAAGAATTTTCTTTTTTTTATTATTTTTTGTTTGTTCCATTTGTTTAGTTTTTTGATTCTTTTATATGTTTTGTTTTCTTTTCTGCTTTGTTATGATTTTTAATTAGTCCTTTATGTTGGGGTTGGTTGGTAGACTATTTCTTCACTCACTGTTTTCATTTGACTTGGCAAAACCTGGGCATGTGTTGTGTTTGTCAGTACTCTTAATATTATACGTGCCATTTATATCCAAGTTATGTAGAAAGTGTATATGAGAATTACATGCAACCAAACCATTATGCTCAGAAAAAAAAAACAAAATAATCAGTGTTTAATCACCTATCTGTTCAAAATATGATCAGAAGATACATAATTATAATCACTTTTCAAACACTTTTTTTGATTAAGCATTTTTCAATCTTCAGATGATCAAAATGTGACAATAAATAGCGAAAAAATCGTCACATTTTAAACGCCTCAATGATTTATATGATTGCTACACATTTGTTGTTGTATATTAAATTGAACTCTTTTTAATCATAACAGGGAGTCACTTTCGAGTCCCTTTCTGATCATACAAGCGACTTAACCAGTTTTTGATCACCAAAAAGACTCAGCAATGTGATTTTTGAAAAAAAACAAACTTCCAAATGCTAGGTGGGTTGTTAAATTGTAAAATTTATTTCAGAATCGTATATGTATCTTCCTAAAAATATATTAGAATTGTAACAAGTAAGAAAAGCGTTAAGTTCGGGCGGGCCAATCTTTTTATACCCTCCACCGCGAACTGTATTGAAGTAAATAGGAACAATTATTTTCCTTTTGTTTATGAATGTACTAAACTCTTCCTCTTATTCCTTGCAAGAGTAGAATATCTTAACTGATAATACTCCCTTTAAAAGAGCTCACACAGTGCTCTTGAAGCAACTTTAAATTACCTGGGAAGTGTTTGCGAATTCTGAAACCACAATGTTCATAGATGAGAAAAAATCCAAATAACAAAAAAATCGACGGAGGGTTTTTTAAATAAATAGCGATTCAAGTTGACTTTATTAGGGGTTTTATTGGTTTTCGCGATTTTGCTTGGAAACCGCAAGTCTTATCGATAATTCTCTACAAGATTGACCTTTATGATACGGTAAAACCTACCGTTATTGAGATATAGAAGTTCAAATTGGGACAATGCATTGACTGTATCGCCTCTTTAAAAACAAGGTCATGACGGCAATTTCGCAACTTAACTTATATTTCTCGAAACCTAGGGAAAGCTATGAAATCCAATCTTGTAAAGAATTTTCACAGCTAAAAAAGATGCTCTCTAGTCCCATTTCGATAAGACTTACCGTTTTCAAGCATATCGTGAAAACCTAGAAATTCCCTAAATGTGAATCGCGATTTATTTAGAAAGCGCTCTGTCGATTTTTTTTTGTTTTTTTTGGTTTTTCTCATCTATGAACATTGTAGTTTCAGAATTCGCACAAAACTACCAAGGTTTAAGTACCTTCCATTTAAAGTTGCTTTAAGAGCACCGCGCTCATATGTGGACAAATATTTACAATTTTCCGAATTGAGCTCTTGTATCCTCTGACAACTCACAATATTATATTACAGCAACCTCGGTTCGAAAATTCGACAAATAAAGTTTCTATCTTTTGGGAACACAAAATTCCAATAAACACCAATTCAGTAGAAACATGTAAATAAGATCTTCAACATGTTTTAAATGGTACCTACTTTATATGGGGGCTATACAAAAACGTGGACCAAAACTTGTACCTATAAAAATATTTTGTAAATACCAATTTTCATTTATTGCGGTTGAATAATGTGGCCTAAACTTTCAAAATACCGAAACTCGGGGGATAAAGTTCTATCTGGTGGAACCTTGTTTACCCCCAACGAAGACCAATTACCAAATTTCAGCCACTACGGTGGGATATTGGAGCCAAAATCTTAAAAATAACGAAAATCGGGGGTGCACTACTATGGGGGCTATATGAAGACGTGGACCTATATTTATAATTCTCTTTCGAATATTTTATAACCCCACAACCTTCAAAATACCGAAAATTGGGAGTTGCCGTGCTATGAGGGCTATATAAATACGTGGACCTATACCGGCAATTTTAGTATGGAAGGTTTTACATCCCCAACGAAGACTAAATACCAAATTTCAGCCATTTCAGTGGTATATTAAAACTAAAACCCTGGAAATACCGAAAATCGGCAGGTACCATTCTATGAGGGCTATATGAAATCTTTGACCTATACCGACAAATTTCCGGTGGAAAGTTTTGTACCCCCAACGAAGACTAAATACAACATTTCAGCCATTTCATGGGGCCATATGAAGACGTGGAACTATACCGACAAATGGCAGATGCAAAGTTTTATATGCCCAACGAAGACTAAATACCAAATTTCAGCCAGTTCGTTGGGATATTGAGGCAAAATCCTTCAAAATACCGAACATTGGGAGGTACAGTTATATGGGGCTATATGAAGATGTGGACCTATACCGACAAATATCAAGTGGAAAGTTTTATACCTCAACGAAGACTAAATACCAAATATTGAAGCATCCTCCAAAATACAAAAAATTGGGCGGTACCGTTTTGTGGGGGCTATATGAAGACGTCGATCTATACCGACAAATTTCCGGTGGAAAGTTTATACCCCCAATGAAGACTAAATATCATATTTCAATCATTTCGGTGGAATATTGAGGCCACAAAACCTGATGTAGGGGGCTATATAAAAACGTGGACCAATATAGACCATTTTCAATACCGAACATGCTAGGAGGAAGGTAAATCTAGTTCTATACAAAATAATAAAAGCAATAAAATAACCCACTTATATGTTAGACAGTAGTTCAGTTATCTAACCGCTACATTGATATAATTTTTATCAATGTAGAGGTCAAGAGCTGCTATTCAAGTTTCGTAATTTGCCGGAATATGACACCTGGAAATAAAATGTGTAATGTAATTCTGTTATCTGAGCACGTATATCAGCATAACTATATCTATGAAAAGGTCGAGAGTTCGTCTTCCAAAAA
The DNA here is from genome assembly GCF_047663935.1 of Musca autumnalis. Lineage (NCBI taxonomy): Eukaryota > Metazoa > Arthropoda > Insecta > Diptera > Muscidae > Musca > Musca autumnalis. The sequence continues at coordinate 39,484,979 of NW_027412088.1, read as the reverse complement.
TAAATCACGTGAGCGGAATATTTTAAAAATTAAAAATTTTACCAATTTTCACACAAAAGTTTTTGTCCAACTAACCCTCTAACTATTATCTGGTCATTAAAACTCTAAATATTATCTGATCGGAACATTAATGCGAGTTACAGAGCAGCTATAAAATCGAAAAAAAATCGTCGCAAATAACTATAGTTGTGGTCTGGTCTGAAGTTAACCTTCATACAAAATGTCGTGACGATCGGTCATAATTGCGGACTGTAGTTTGATTACAATTTCTAATGGACGGACGGGCACACATTGCAAAATCGCTTTATCTCGTCGAGATTTGAATTTTGGTAGACCACGCATACGACGAATATTTCGCGGAGTTAGATGAATTTTCGGAAAAACAAACATATAATACCCTTCCCACATTGTGGTGTAGGGTATGAATACTCCGAAATACTCCGAGTTTTCATAAAACTCATATACAAATTCATATGTTTTAACAAAATCAATTTGTGTAAAAACTTAGAATTAATATGGGAAACGTTATAGAAAAACCAATAAGGAAAGGATCACAGTCGGTCGAGGCCGACTATATGATACCCTACAACTCTGTGAATATGTAAAATAAATATATGGGAGATATATCCAAATCTGGACCGATTTGATATAATTTGACACATTTATTTCTAGTCCTAATTTAGTCACACATCCAAATTTCATCGAAATCGGACATACATATATAGCGTGTTTGGTACAGCAAATACGTGAAATAGGACGAGAATATATATGGGAGCTATATCCAAACCTTGGCCTATTTCAATATAATTTGGGACCTTTATTTCTTCACCGAATTTAGTCACACAATCCAAATTTCATCGAAATTGGACATATATACCGTGTTTGGTGCAGAAAATGCTTGAAAGCGGGCGAAAATATATATAGGAGCCATAGCCAAATCTGAACTGATTTCAATATAATTTAGTATATTTGTTTCTGGAAAATCGAAATCGGACATATATAGCGTTTTTTGTACAGCAAATACGTGAAATCGGACAAAAATATATATGTGAGCTGTATCCAAATCTGTACCGATTTTCACCAAAAGCAACAGCGTTCTTCCTATGGCTAAAAAATGACATTTCCCAATTTTCAGCTAATTCGGACAATAAATGCGACCTGTAGGTTAAGAACGGACGGATGGACGGTCGGCGGAAAGTGATTCCATATATATATCCCCAAAAGGAACTATAGGTCTATCTTGTTTACTTATGCACAAATACATAATACCCCTTACCACAGTGTGGTGTAGGGTATAAACACACACTTTTATGCCCTCAGCGTTTATACTAACGAGGGTATGTGCACTTTCGTACGGGCAAAATGTGCCTCATTGAAATAATGGTTTTGGACCCCAAGTATGTTTGGAGGGAATTAGTTTCAGAAAATTTGAAGTTAATTTAACCATGTTCGTCCGTCTGTTCGTCTGGCTGTGTGGAGCGTACGATAATTCTCGAATGGATCAACCGATTCGGTCCAAAATTTGGCTTTCGTAATATTTTCCAAATTTAGTTCATAGGTCAAACGGGTCCATTCCTTCGGGTACCTCTTACACAAAATTTAAAACTTTTCGCTAAAATGGTGCCTACGTTAACTCTCGAAGGCAGTAATCGAGTTGGTCCATACTTTGCAAATCGTAAAATTTCTACCAAACAAATATGATGCTTGATTATAGACTACATCAGTCCACTCCAACGGGTACCTCCCACCCAAAATTTCGGAAAAGTGCACTTTAACACCTGCTCTCGAATCGCTTTGATTCTTAGTAGGAGTTACAAGTTTTTTTCAGGGGCCAATCCATACTTCCTGAGAAAATGGCCCGAAAGGTGTAAAAACCCCTATGGTGCAATGTGTAGTGGCTGGAGCGCATGATAACTTTCGAACAGATCAGCTGACTCAGTCCAAATTTGCCCTAAGTAATATTGTGTCCAAACTTTGTTTTAGCTCGCAGATGAGTCATATCTGTCCACACCTTCGGGTACATCCCACACAAAAATTCAAAACTTTTCGCTAAAATGGTGCGTACGATAACTGTCGAAGGTAGTGACCGATTTGGTCAATACTTTGCACATCATAATATTCCTATGAGACCTCCCACACAAAATTCAAAAAAAAGTGGAGTTTAAGAGCTGTTCTCGAATCCTTTTTTCAGGGGAAAGTCCATACTTTCTGAGAAAATGGCTCGAAAGGTGTAAAAACCCCTATGGTGCAATGTATAGTGACTGGAGCGCACAACAACTCTCAAACACATCAGCCGATTCCGCCCAAAATTTGGCGTTAGTAGTTTTTTATCCAAACTTAGCCTAATTTCTAAAGCGAGACATAACGGTCCACTCCTTTGTGTTCTTCCCCCACAAAAGTTCCAAACTTTTCGCTAAAATTTTACGCGCAACCGATTTTACGAAGCAACCGATTTGGACCAAGCTTTGGATTTCCTAATACGAGTATTTTGTCCAAATGTATTTTAACTTCGAAATGGTTTTTCCTTATGGTACCTCCCCCACAAAAGTTCAAAATTTTTGTTTAAGTGCAGTTTAGCATCTGTTCGAGATCCTCTTGAAAATTACACCGATGCTACTCCTTGCGGTATTATGTTTTTAGTGCCCAAGTCCATGCTTCCTAACATGGTGATCCAAAACCTCTAAGTTATACGGTAAACAACTGAAATGACCCAAAATAAGATCCACTTCCAAAATGGACTATGTTGAATCCATTCCTTCAAGTAAAGGTTAATCCATTAAGAGATTCCTACTTTCTTTAAAGAAAAAAAAACACAAATTGAATGGGCAATGTTTATTATCATTTGAAAGAATATTGGATGACATTTGTTTTTGCAGATTTTGTCTAACAAATAATTGCCGAGGCTACGTCTCAGACGGTCCATCCGTTGAGTTCAATTTGCAATAACTCGTTTAAGCTTTTCGACTGTTACCGGCGTATGGCATATCTGAAGTTTTCCCCCTAGACCGGAATCGATGCGGCTTTAACCGCACACAATTTTGACTTCACATATTCTCACAGGAAAAAGTCTAACGGAGTGATATGAGACGATCTTGGTGGCCAATCGACTGGCAAATTGCTGAAACCAAATGTCGCCGAGATGAGCTTCAACTTCAGACATCAAATAGTGGGTTATCACGGCGTAATAACGGTCGCCATTGAAGATGAAGTCCTAACCGGCATCATTTTGAAGACATAGGGTACGACGATTCCATCGATCCAAAAACCGTTATTTTTCTGGATGAAGTGGCACCTCTTGAATCTCTTTAAATTGCTCTTCTTCCCAAATGTGCCAATTTTGCTTCTTTACATACCTATAAAGCCAGAAATGTGCCTCATCACTGAACAAAATTAGGCTCGAAACACACTCCCCACATAACGAGAATTTTCGTAATAAAGTTGAGCGGTTTGTAAACGTTGTAGAGGCGTAAGCTTTTCCATCATAAAATGTCAAACAATACTAGACAAATATTACATAAACACGTGACAGGACTAACGCGTGATCTGTAAAAAACAGGATGTTGAACAAAGTACCTCTTGTTGGATCACTCGTTATTTCCTCCGCATCACTGTGGATTAAATCCAACTATATATTTTTGTCGGACAGTTCATACGCCCAAAAGGGGCCACAATCTCTGAAAACCCCCCAATACATGATTACTGGGGAAATGAATTTTGGTTGCGTAGCCTGCATTCGATTCTATATCGTTCATAGATGAAAGTTTTAACTCACAGAGGCTGAGGGAATATCTCTGTTGGCAAACCGACTGATACTGTTTTACTTGTGATTTTTGAATATGGATTTGCTCACTACCATATTTTTTACCACCGAGAATGCTATCAACATTAAGTAAATTCCCAATGTTTCCTCATGAAATCTGAACTTATAAAAATGGTCCAAGCTTTTCTTATACGGTAATGTCCCTTAGATATCAAAGAATGGTTTGTGGATACCATATATAAATATACAAAAAATAATTACCTATTACATATAAATTAATTACCTTGTATTTATTATAATTTAAATATTCAAAAATCCACTGCATACCTGAAAGAGAAAATATGCAATTACATTAATTCCACTATATTTTAATATGCAGAATATTATAAAGCAATTTTTTATAATTTAAAACACAATTTGTAATTTAATGAAAATGCACAAAAATTCGTGTTTGTAGTCTGGCGACGAAATTCTTTGCATTTTTAAATGCAATGAGTTTTTATTCTGTCAAATATACAACCATAAATATTCCATGTATGTGGTCTTAATGTCTCCACATATTTGCCAATTTATGGAAGCAATTTTATTTTGTAAAATTGCAACTAAATTTGTCTCGTGTTCTATAACAATAGTGTTCAACAATGGAAATTCTTACACGACTCATCCTGTAAGCGTAGCCAAAAAGGTATGCCCTAACATGGCCATTAAAGGGTGGTATTTCGTATAATTTATTTGGCCAAATGCCAAATAAATGTATTGTACAAAGTTTGTTCCAACTTTATTTCTTTTTTGCTAAAGTCTTAACAAGAATGACAATTCGAAAAAGCCATACAGATTAACTTTATGTCAATATCCCCAAAAGATAATTGAACAATTTAATATTTGCTGTTGGAGAAAGTTTTTTGCATGTACATATAAAAAACGGATTATGGAAAATATGTAAAAAATATTAAACTATGTATGAGAAGTTAATTGATTTGTTTGATTATGCAGAGTCTGATTTGGTAACTCAAGTGATTTTACGAACGTTTATAATCTTTTACAAAACGAGGAAATAGAGATATATTGTTACGGAATTTTTTGTTATTTTTTACGGAAGATTTAACTTCGTTACTACGCACACAGCTTAATTCTACTAAGCACACAGCTTTACTCTATTCAGACTACTCTTAACTTCAGAGACAGTGCAGTTCGCGGTCTGACCCAGTGGGAAAATGGAGAATATATTACATTGATACTAAATAATTTATAGCATTATATGATTTACATTATAGAATTTGTCAAAAATAATCGAGAAAAGAATGCAATTTGAGCAAAAATTAATTATAACACTGTTGTTATAGGATGCATTATATTATTCATCCCAATTGAAGCGAAATGGTAATTTCATTTGACGAACTTTACAGATTGATTGCCGTCTATATTCCAGAATCTGTATATGATGGAATGTGTAGTTTCATACTTTGTTTTTTTCTTGATTTTGTGTCCCGTTATTTTCGACACTTCATGTCGTGTCATTGTTAACTTTGTAAATTTGTTTAGTTTTGTTTCATTCGTGTGACGGTAAAGATGTACGTTTTTAAATGTATTCAAAGCGACATTGGAGTACCTTGCATGTACATACATGCATCAAATGAAACCAAGTAAAATTGTTCAACATTTGCAAATTAACTACTTTTATAACATAAATATAAATAATATATTATTTTTTACAGAAGTGTCAAAGTGCGAAGGATATGACGAGAAAGAATACATAAAGGAGATTAGAAAGACATTCCATCTGACTAAATTAAGACAGTTTAATAGTTGGTTTATTTTTAAGAAACCCGTCGATTTCAGTTGTCAATTCCATTGCTCAAACGTCAAGTGAAAGCCAATGGATTTCGGATGAGTTTTCATTTGACGTATAAGCAAAGGAATTATCAGTTGAAATCCACTCGATTTTGTTTTTGTATTTTTAAATAAAAAATATATAATTTAGTTCGGCTGTAGGTCTTGTTTAAATAAAACAAAGAATTTCCGTTTTATTTTAATAATTTATTTCCGATATTTCGGCCGTCTCCGACGGTCATCATCAGGGATCTTTTGAAAAACAAACATAAAACATTGATTACATAAATGTTTTAACAAAAATACTTAACAATATCACACTTTTGGTATTATTTAACAAATATCAACTGTCAATCCTGCATCACTGCTGTTGTTAAACTGAAGTTTTTCTTAGTTTTTGATGTTTCTGTACGACATTCCGCTATATTTGCGCACAGTGTTCTGTATCGGTTTTGTAATTTATTCTTTTTTCTGTTGGCACATTTATTATGTGTAACATTTCCATCATATATCGGCGTTTGTAGTTATTTTCTTGAGTGAGTATTTTAACATCTTTTAGATTCGGGGTGTGACCTGTTGTAGAACAATGAGCAGCAAGAGCTGTTTTTTGTTCCAGTGGTTTGTGTTTGGCTTTTTGATCTGATTTGTGTGCACTAACCCTGGTTTTTAACCTCGTTTTTGTGGTGCCAACATACACTTTTTCGCATATGTTGGACTTTTCCCCATTACACGCTATTTGATAGACTACATTTGACTTATCGTCGTTAGATATTTTTGTTTTTGTACGGCTGAAAAACTTGTAGTTTGTATTGGTAGTCTTTAGAGCGATTTGGTATTGATCTTTATTGTACAAGTTACTGCCAGTAAACCGTTCTGAGAACCCAGGAATATATGTGGATCTTTTGTAAGATTTATCGCTTTTTTCTCTATGTTCATTATTCTTGTTTTTGACTTGTTTTATTAAGTCATTAATTGTGTGTTTTGGAAAATCGTTCAAGTTTTTCAGCCGTACAAAAACAAAAATATCTAACGACGATAAGTCAAATGTAGTCTATCAAATAGCGTGTAATGGGGATAAGTCCAACATATGCGAAAAAGTGTATGTTGGCACCACAAAAACGAGGTTAAAAACCAGGGTTAGTGCACACAAATCAGATCAAAAAGCCAAACACAAACCACTGGAACAAAAAACAGCTCTTGCTGCTCATTGTTCTACAACAGGTCACACCCCGAATCTAAAAGATGTTAAAATACTCACTCAAGAAAATAACTACAAACGCCGATATATGATGGAAATGTTACACATAATAAATGTGCCAACAGAAAAAAGAATAAATTACAAAACCGATACAGAACACTGTGCGCAAATATATCGGAATGTCGTACAGAAACATCAAAAACTAAGAAAAACTTCAGTTTAACAACAGCAGTGATGCAGGATTGACAGTTGATATTTGTTAAATAATACCAAAAGTATGATATTGTTAAGTATTTTTGTTAAAACATTTATGTAATCAATGTTTTATGTTTGTTTTTCAAAAGATCCCTGATGATGACCGTCGGAGACGGCCGAAATATCGGAAATAAATTTTTAAAATAAAACGGAAATTCTTTGTTTTATTTAAACAAGACCTACAGCAGAACTAAATCACAAAAAGAAAGAGGAAAATCAAAGGTCGACAATAAAACCATAACAGAATAAAAAATATATATTTTTAATCTATAATGGGGGAATAAATTAAATAAATAATCAATTATATAATGTATTCTTGAAATAGTGTCCAAACATGTATTATATTGAATGCATTATATTATGAATCACTTAGGTAAACAAAAGGAATGCATTATTTTCCTAGGACATGCACCGTATTAACAATAATGTATTCTGGAATCAATAAATCATAGTGTTTATGCATTACCTCCTCGTTTACCATTGCTTTCATTTTCCCACTGGGAATTACAACTCAACTCGCCCACCTTTTACACTCCTGTATTTATGCTCGCTCGCTGATGCATAGACTGTCCTCGCATCCTCAATGTAGAATGTTTACGCGACATGAATGTAAACAACAAACGGCCAGAGGTAATAAATAGAAGAGAGCGTAAAAGGGGTTACAAGAATGACCTCACAATGTAGAAAGATTATTCGACTAAATTTTAATCAGAATCAGGGGCGCCCAACTAAAGACGATTAACACGAATACATGTGTGAATGAATTAGTACAAAAAAAAAAAAGAAACAACAACCACAGAAGTAAGGACGGCGTTAAGTTCGGCCGGGCCGAACGTTTTTTACCCTCCACCACCATTTCATTGAAGTACTTATGAACAATTAGTAACTACTAAGTTCTTTCTCTAGGTTAATTATAATTCCTTGTAGGAGAATAATATCTTAACTTATGATAATCACTTTATATTAATAATTTTCTGTTTGGAGGTTTTCTACCCAATGAGATTCCAAAATACCAAGTTATATCCATTGCAAAAGGAAAATGGAGAAACACTCTTTAAACGAGCTCACCGTTGTTCTTTCTATCATCTGACTAAACACAATATCAAATTACAGCAATATGGGTTTGAAATTTTGACAAAAGCCCCTCGAAATACATAAATACATAAAATTGGCCAATACCGTTCCATGGGAGTAAGACTAGAACCTCCATATATTGCTCGTACTCCAAGAGTGACACATCAAGTTTCGAGAAAACACGTTTTAAGTTGCCGATTGGAATTTGACTTCCCAACTTAGAAAGCCTATTACAAAAAAAAAAAAAAAAACAAGTAAAAAGTCGTTAAGTTCGGCCGGGCCGAAATTTTTATACCCTCCACCATAAAATAGTCTTAAATAAAATGGAATAATTAGGGTCCTTTCACAATTTAAGGTGGAACAACATTTCGACAATGGATAGAATCCTACTGCCTCCCACTATTGCTTAAATTACACTGTGAACACAAATGTTGGGGCAGAGATAATTCCTTTAGAAATGAAAGCCTTTGGTCACAGAAAAACCCCGAAGGACAGATGCGCCGTGAGTCGAACTTCCGCGTTAAGGCATGATGAAGTTTTTGCAAGAGACCCTGTAAGCCATCATGAATTAGCATTATATCTTTGTTTGTTGTTTTTGTAGAGCACTTAAGCAACAGTGAACAAAGATATAACGCTAATTCCTGATGGCCCACAGGGTCTCTAACAAAAATTTTATCACGCCATAACGCGGAAGTTCGACTCACGGCGGATCTGTCCTTCGGGGTTCATAATATACTCACCAAGGTCTTTTTCCCCAAGAGGAATTTTCCGTGCCCCAGACTTCCATCTCCGTTTTGTTGCACAGTGTTATCTGATCTAATCTAAAGAAATGTGTTCAGCTAGGTGAAAGGTACCACCAACGGGGCTATATCAAAGAGTCAACCTATCTTTAAATTTTTTGGCGGAAAAGTTTTATAGCTGCAGGGAACTTCAGGAGTCAAATTGAGGGTAGTTTCACCAAAACAATGTAGACCCTTAAAAATGAAAGAAATTTCGTGACCACTGAAAATTCCCGAAAATCGGGAGGTACTGTTATATGGGGGATATACCAAAAAATGGCTCTATATTGACGATTATTTTTGAATAGACAAAATTGTAGCTAAAATTCTCAAAATACCGATCATTACAGCTAGTACGGTTAAAAATTGCAGCTAAAATTCTCAAAATACCGAAAATCGGGAGATAAAGTTATATGGGGGCTATACCAAAACATGGACATATGTGGACGATGTTCTTTTTGAGATATTTTATGACCACTGAGAACTTCAAATGTCAAATTAGAGCTAGTTTGGTTAAAAATTGCAGCTAAAATTCTCAAAATACCGAAATTCGGGAGGTACCGATATATGGGGCTATACCAAAACATGGACCTATGTTGACGATGTTTGGTGGAGATGTTTCATGACCACTGAGAACCTTAAATGGCAAATTACAGCTAGTTCGGTTAAAACTTGTAGCTAAAATTCTCAAAATACCGAAAATCGGGAGGTACCGATATATGGGGGCTATACCAAAACATGGACCTATGTTGACGATGTTTCGTGGAGATGTTTCATGACCACTGAGAACCTCAAATGTCAAATTACAGCTAATTCGGTTAAAAATTGTAACTAAAATGCTCAAAATACCGAAAATCGGGAGGTACGGTTATAAGGGGGCCATACCAAAACATGGACCTATGTTGACGATGTCTGGTGGGGATGTTTCGTGACCACTGAGAACCTCAAATGTCAAATTGCAGATAGTTCGGTCACAAATTGTGGCTAAAATTCTCAAAAAACCGAAAATCGGGAGGTACCGTTATATGGGGCCTATACCAAAACATGGACCTATGTTGACGATGTTTGGTGGAGATATTATGCGACCACTGAGAACCTCAAATGGCAAATTACAGATAGTTCGGTTAAAAATTGTAAGCTGTAATTCGTTGAGTTTCAGAGGTATCAACGTAAAAATTTGGCATAAGAGCGATATGTATATGGATAGGTTTTTTGCGAGTCAGTTTTCTATATTCTGTGAACACAAATTTCCAAGTAAGAACTAATTCGTTAGGAAAATGTAACTAAAATCTTCAGAAAAATCTTAAATTGGGTGGTACCAAATTTCAGCCATTTCAGTAGGATATTGAGGCCACAACCTTCAAAGTACCGATAGTAGGAAGTTACCGTTTTATGTGGTCTACATGGTGGAATGTTTTATACCCCCACGAAGATTGAAAACCAAATGTCTATCATTTCGGTGGGATATTGAGGCCACAAACTTGAAAATACTCAAACTCGGGAGGTACTATTCTATGGGAGCTATATGAAGGCTTGGGCCTATATCCACAAATTTCAAACGGAAAGTTTTTCTACCCTGAACGAAGACTAAATACCAAATTTCAACCATTTTGGTGGGATGTTGATTCGGGAGAAAATTAGTGTACACACAATGTAGTCAAAGTACCAAATTTCAGCCATTTCGGGGGATATTGAGGCCACAACCTTCAAAATACCGAAAATCGGGAGGTACCGTTCTATGTGGGCTCTACGAAGACATTGACCTATACCGACAAATTCCGGTAGACTGTTTTGTACCCCCTTCGAAGTCTAAGTACCAAATTTCAGCCGTTTCGGTGGGATAATGAGGCTAAAACCTTCAAAATACCGAAATACTAAATATATAGATTACTAGCAAAATGCCCGCTTCTCCGTATGCGGAAAAGGAATAATATACAAATAAACAATATTTAATATGGTGAACACTGACAATTTTGATGTACTAATACATATTTCAATTGATATTTAATTTCATTTAAGTACTGTTCGTACACGTTTTGTTCGAATTTCAAAAAAAGACCTCTACACTTCAACAGCGGCGTACATTTTAGATTCCAGTCTATGTATGTGTGGGTATTTTGAAATTTACGAATTTTATCCACACCGTTCCTGGAATCTTTTTATGTCTAGGACGTTGTTTATTGAAATCTTAGATACATTTTTGTAGTTGACTGTATCCTTAATTTTTGGGCGGTTCGGTATCTGCGGACCGGAATCGGAGAAAAAAAATATAAAAATCGATTATTTTCAAAAGTTTTTGGCTATTTTCACATTTAGGAACCGGTCATAGACATTTCTTATGTTCCAGAAAGTTGTTTGCCGATATCTTTGCTACATTATTGTGGTCCATTGTTTTCTTGTGGTCCATTGTTTTTCTATGGAGCAGGGACCGAGAAAAAAGGATAAAAATCGCATTTGATTTGCTATTTTGACCATTAAGAACCGTTTCTACAGAGTTTTTATGTTCTAGAAAGTTGTTTGCTAAAATGTATGGTAAATTTTTTTAATTGGTTGTTTGCTTCAATTTTGGTCGGTTTGATATCTGTACACTAAAATCCGGGAAAAAATTAAAAGGTGAGGTTGAATGGATTTTATGTGTTCTTCTAGGAGTAAACCCAAATTCGTAGCGGTTTAGAAGATATTTGCCTGACAAATGATCCCTTTTGACATCAAGGCCTCAGGTCTTTGGGGGCCCATAGCCGCGAAAGTTGAAGTGATAGGTAAAACGCGGTGACACGTATCTTCTTACTTTTGGTCTTCTATCACACTGCGGTATTAAAACATGGTTAAAAAACCATGACTCAAAAAATTACACACAGTGTAAGTAATTTTAATTCCAAAATACAGGATTACATCTCTATCCGTTCACCTACATTTAAATTGTACCAAACTTAGCACCATTTATTACTTTCCGTACCCATAAGTACGAATTTCCAAGACTAATTCAATCCTAAAGTCCAACGGTAATCTAAATTCCAAATTTCAAGTTTTCAGCGGTATCCGTTCACGCAAATCCAAATTGTACCTTTTAGTACTTTACGTACCCGTCTAAGAGGAATTTCCAAAAATCCAGCCTTATCTCGCCCCTACACACCAACAGCAACCAACAGTCAAAATTTCAACTTTCTAGCTTCCGCGGTTTCGTCGGGGCGGTGATATGTCAGTCACTCACTCATTGAGCTCTTTTATATGTATATCGTCACCATAAATGCCCGAAGACGTAACCCACAAAATAAGAATTTTACAGGAGAAGCAAAAAAGTTATAAAATGAAAAACTGTTTTATAGGATATCAATCTTATGTGGGCAAATATTTGTACGAATGGCAGTAAGCAATGAAACGAAAACCGCAAAAAAACTTGGTTTTGGGATCCTTTCATGTCATTTCTTGAAATTTGCCAGAACATTTCGATTTTCATGTGGGTTACGTCTTCGGGCATTTATGGTGATGATATATAGATAATAAACCCATACGGAATACTAAAACCCATATTGCAGCCATTTCGATGGGATTTTATGGGAGCTGCATCAAAACGTGGTCCCATTTTAATACCAACATCCTCGGAGTAATAGAAACTTCTATACCAAGTGATAAAGCTCTAGCTTAAAAACTGCGAGCTGTATCTTGATTTCAACAGATAGACAGCTGGACGGACGAACATGGCTATTTCGATTTAGAATGTTATGCTAATCAAGGGTCTCCAACGAATATTTCGATGTGTTACAAACGGAATGACAAATTTAATTATACACTCCATAATATAGTGGAGAGTATAATTATGTTCATTGTTTGTTATACCCTCAGCCTTTAGGCTTGAAAGGGCATATACACTTTGATACGACCAAAAATGTGCCTTATCGAAATAACGGTTTTAGACCCCAAGTATGTTTGGACGAAATTCGTTTCAGACAATTTGGTCGATTTAGCCATGTCCCTCCGTCTGTCTGTCCTGGAACCAAAGTTTGGGTATCGTAATATTTTGTCCAAACTTAGTTTAAGTTCGAAAATGGGCAATATCGGTCCACTCATTCGAGTACCTCCCACACAAAATTCGCTTAAAGTGAAGTTTAAGAGCTCCTCTCGTTTTGAAATTGTTTTGTCCTTGCGGCTCTCTTTACGACGGTACATTTTTTTCTTGCGCAAGTCCATACTTCCTGAGATATTGGCCTAAAAGCTCCAAGAAACCCTGACGTCACCAACCAAAATGGCAAATCCACATAAGATTCTCGCAGGGAGTTTCTGATTGGTGCAGAAATTACACATCGTTTTATTTCATCCAGATATGTATCAGGTTGAAATATGGACAATATCGGTCCACTTCTTCGGATACTTTCAAAACAACATTCGGATAACATGAAGTTAAAGAGCTCCTCTTGCATCGTTTTGATTCTTTTTGTCAGTAGGTTGTTCTAACTGCCTTATTTACAACGGTCAAATTTTTCCGGAGTAGGTTAATACTTCCTGAGATAATGGCCCGAAAGCTCCAAAACCCTGGCGGAACATACTAAAATATATATTGTACAAAATAACTCTAAAACTTTTCAACAGTTTCTTCCAAACTTAGTTTAAGATAATTTAATATTTCGAGCTCTTTATGAAGAAATTTAGTTACTACTACAATTTATTGTGCCCTTTTCGATTCTAATTCCTGGGATTGTACTGAGCAAAAAATTCACTAGATCATATGTCTAGCCTGACGATTTTGATTTAAAGTTTTTTATCTACATGGCCGAAACTACCTAAAGGAGCATTCCAATGCTTTTGCGATGCACTAGAGTTTTCTTCATTATTGTCTTGACTACAAGTTGTATCTTAGTATTGTATCGAAAATCCCAACGGATTGGCTGTTATATGCCAAAATATCCAAAATACGTGAATAAAAAACTTCAAAATCGGTAGGCTCGATTTTGACTGTAGACATATGTATGTATGGTCTAGAGGACTTTCTTGTTTAGTATAATCCCAGGTACCAGAAACGCGAAGGGCCCAATAATGTGTTCAAATCGCCCCACCCTATAGAACAACCCTTAAACTGCACTTAAGCGAAAAATGTGCACTTCTGTAAGGAATACACCGGAAGGAGGTGTTAACAATACGCAACGGTTGGACCAATCTCAGTTACTTCATTATAGTTGGTTACGGTAGGATTCTTTAGAGCTTTTGGACCATATACGGCTAAAATTGTATAGTTGTAATCAGGACAAAAAAAATGTATAACGATCCCTTAAACTGCACCATTAAAGAACACTTTGAGCCCCATATCACGGTTGTTCACGATTTTAGCTACTTTGAGGACTTTAGCAAAATTTTCCGACCAAAATAGCTTTAATTTGCAATTTAAGAGTTCTAGTGGTTAAAAACGTATCCAAAAGAATTGTAGGCATAAGTAGGTCAACATAAAACAGATACTCCCAACCGATGTAGCCGTAATTTCCTAATTGGATGGTAAACGATACCATTAAAGGTTTTTCTACATAAGTGATTGTAATTTGTAAATTAAGATGTCAATGGGTAGAAAATCGGTGCCGTGACATAACTCCCAAAACGATTTTGGGAGTTTTGTCCGCCTTGGCTTGCGGACATAACTCCCAAATTTTTTGGGAGCTATTTTCGACCCTCACTTGCGGACATAAGTCCCAATGGGAGTTATGTACGGTTTTAAAATTTAAGTCATTTTTTTAAATACAATTTTTAATTCAAATGTATAAGAAAAAAAATAAAAATTAACTTTAAGTACATATGCATTTTTCATTTCATAAAATAAATTATAATTGATTTAAAATTTTTAAGAAAATTAAGTACAAAATAATTGGTAGCCGTCGCAAATCGAACTTTATTCAAAATTTGCCTTCAAACCTATTTTAAACGGAAAAATCTGCCTACAGGAAAATATTTTTAAACAAATCGCGCGATTTTTTACAAAAATATTTTCACAATTCAGGTAGATAAAAAGTTTTTGTAAAAATATTCAAATACTTTCAGAAAAACGAAATGCACCGCAGGCGTAATCACAATTTAAGAAAATAAAAAGTTTTTGTAAAAATATTCAAATACTTTCTTTAAAAAAATCGTTAAATTTTTTATAAAAATATTTTCACAATTTAAAAAGATAAAAAGTTTTTTTTTAAAAATATTCAAATAAATTCTGAAAAACGAATGAGGCAAAAATATTTTGAAAAAAAAATCGCACGATATTTTCACAATTTAAAGAGATAAAAATCGAAAATATTTTTGAAAAAATGATTTTTAACAAAAAATTTAAGAAGATAAAAAGTGTTTGTGAAAATATTCAAATACTTTCAGAAAAACGAAAAGCGCCGCAGGTGAAAATATTATTGAAAAAATCGCGCGATCTTCTTAACAAATATTTTTACAATTTAAAACTTCTCCTAACTGCTACTTACATAATTTCTGGCATAATTACGTTTTTAAATAATTTTATGAAATCAGAAGGATTTTGTGGATACTTTGGCATCGGTTGGCACTTAGGCCTTCTCAAAAGTATAATTCTACTTTCATTCAAAATTCTATTCTAAAATTAAAAAAAAAAATTATAACTATAAATTTCAAAATTAAGCAAAGAAATATTTTATAAATTAAGAAAAAAATCGTTGGGAGTTATGTCCGCGATTTTTTTTGGGTGTCATGTCCGCTTTGCTTTACGGACATAATCATTTTGGGAGTTATGTCCGTGGGAGTTATATCCTGGCACCTAGAAAATCTCCGAACATGAATATAGGTTAATATTTTAGAGACCCCCATATGAAGGTAGCTTTCATCGTCCAAATCCAATAACTGTATCATGTTATTTCTGATTTTGACGTTGATGTATCATTCGAAATAAAACTTGTTTAATAGAAAGTGATATTCTTCAGTTAACATATGCCATTTCTCCTAGGAATAAGCCTTGACGTGGTGGAAGAACTTAGTACTTTCCATTTTACTTCAATAAAACTTGTGGTGGTTTTCTGAAAACTGTTGCTCGAAACTTTCTGATCTAAAAATGAAAACGGGAATATTTTCCGTCAAAAATAGTTTTATTGCTTTCTCGGGTAGTTTCCAGCATGATTTATACACTTTTTCCACTCCGATTGAGACACCTCCTTAACATGGGTTTTGAACGGTTTTACAGCATCTTCTGGCGAAGAAAACCGATGGCCACGCCGTTTTTCTTGATATGCGGAATTCAAATGAAGTCATTGGGGTACAAGTCAGCTCTGTACGGCGGACCTATGTCCAAAATTTTTGTTCATAATGTTTTATGATCACTAGAAACCCTTAGTACTAAATTACAACTAATTTGGAAGGAAAGGGTGGCTTAAATCCTCAAAAAAGCGAATATCAGGAGGTACCGTTACATAAGGGATATTCCATTATATTAGCCGATGTTGTTGATATTTAGTCCATTGTTACCCACGGACACAGACTGAGTTTGTGCAAAATTCCAGAAACATATCCCTTTTCCTTTGCAAGTTATTAACTTCGGTTTGAATTGCATTATCATGCTGCACAATGATTCGTTTTCTCTTCCTCGTTTTTCGAATTTCTCAGGAGACTTCAGGCAAACAAATTGCAGTTTACCACTCAGAATTTACCGTTCTACGTTTCCGAAGCCATATAGTAGCCACATTGCTTCGAAGTGCTTCTTCCATGATCAACTTTCTTTGGATTTGGCTCATCTTCGAATACCCCCACGGTCGATTGCTGTTTTGTTTCGGGCTCATACGAATAAATCCAAGATTCGTTGTACTTGTTTATTTTATCGATTATTTCAAGTTTTATAAATATGTCTCACAATTACAGTATCAACATTTTCATTAAACTTCTTATACCCTCAGCATTTATGCTAACGAAGGTATATTTTCTTTCATACGGCAAAATGTGCCTCATCGAAATAATGGTTTTAGACCCCAAGTATGTTTGGACGAAATCCGTTTCATACAATTTGGAGTCGATTTAGCAATGTCCGTCGGTCTGGTTGTCTGGCTGGCTGGTGCGCACGATGGACGGATGAACCGATTTGGTCCAAAAATGTTCCTTCGTTACATTTTGTCTAAACTTAATTTACGTTCGAAGAAGGACCATATTGGTCCACTCCTTCAGGTACCTTCACCACAAAAGTTCGAACATGTTCGGAAAATTGCACGAACGATAACTCTTAAAGGTAGCAACAGATTTGGTCCATACTTTACACATCGTGAAATTTCTACCAGACATAGATGAGGTTCCAACATGGACTCTATCGGTCCACTCCTTTGGGTACCTCCAACACAAAATTTCGAAAAAGTTCAGTTTAAGATCTGCTCTCGAATCGCTTCGATTTTTGTTGTAACAATTTGTATTTGCAGTACAAGTTTTATCGGGGGCAAGTCCATGCTTTCTGGGAAAATAGCCCGAAGTTGTAAAAAAAACCCAATGTTACCAAGTGTAGTGGTTGGAGCCCACGATAACTCTCGAACGGATCTGCCGATTCGGTTCAAAATTTTGCCTTCGTAATATTTTGTCCAAACATATTTTAGGTTCGAAGATAATCCATATCGGTCCACTCCTTTAGGTACCTCCCACACAAGAGTTCACAAAATGTTTGAGAAAACTGTGCACATAATAACTTTTGAGGGAGTGACCGATTTCGTCCATACTTTACACACCCTAATATACCTACCAAATATAGATCAGGTTCGAATATGAACTATATTTTTCCACTCCTTTGGGTACCTCACACACAAAATTTCGGTTAAATTCTATTTAAGATCTGCTCTCGAATCACTTTGATTTTTGTTGATGCAACTTGCATTCGCCGTCTCAGTTACGACGGTAAAAGTTTTTTCAGGGGCAAGTCCATACTTCTTGAGTAAACAGCCCGAAAGGTGTAAAAACCCTCTATGGCACAATATGTAGCGGTTGGAGAACTCATCAACCGAGTTAGTCCAAAATTTGGCCTTTGTCACATTTTGTTCAAACTTAGTTTCAGTTCGAAGATGGGCAATACCCCCATAATATCCCTTGAACAGGGCAACCAATTTGGTCCAAACTTTGGATCTCCTAATATTTTGTCAAAATTTGGTTTAACTTCTAAAATGGCCCATATCGGTCCTCTACTTAGGGTACCTCCCGCACAAAAGTTCAACATTTGTGTCTAAGTGCAGTTTGGGGTCTGTTCGAAGATCCTTTGGAAATGTATACCGATGCTGTTCGTTGTGGTTCGGTTCACAGCGATATTATGTTTTCCGTGGGCAAGTCCATGCCTCCTGGCATGCTGGTTCAAAAGTTATACGATAACCCACAGAAATGACTAGGAACGCGATATCTATGGCTCCCAAAAATAAGATCAACTTCCATAATGGACTATGTCCACTCCTTCAAGTATCTCCTCCCCAACACTTTTGAACTTCAATCCTAATCCACATTTTTGTCGGAAAGTTGAAATGTCCAAAAAGGGCCACAATAGACCCTAAATGCCTTCGAACTATCCGTAGATGAAAGTTTCAATTCACATAGGCTAAGGGTATATCTCTGTCGGCAAAACCGACTGATACGTTTTTACTTGTTCACACACATATATGATTTATCATTGCTAATTTATCAAAATCGAACAAATAACATAGTTGTGAAAAAGGCATTTTATTTTCAATTTAGTCAGAAAATGTATTACACAGACGCAATTGATTTAGTGATTTAGATTTATATTTATATCAATGTTGCTATAAGTGACAAGCATAAAATGAAAATAGCAAAGAAAAAAAAAAAAACTAAAAAATCAATAAATATATTTATGGTTATTGAAAATGTCCAAATGTTTTTCAATTTAATTTCTTGTTTTCCCATTTGGTAAGCTGTTAGGGATAGTGAGTGTGTGTGGTTCAAAACAAAGTTAAGTTGGCACACAGACAGCATGCGTTCTAAATTATTGGAAATCAACCTCAAATAAAATTACTTGCAATTTATTATATGGTCAGGACCGGCATGCAGGCAGTATACATTCAAACACTTTGATTTAGAGTATTTTTACCACGTTGAATGTTTGTTCATTACAACTTATTGGTATCACTCCCCTTAAGCAGTTATACCCTCAGCTCTTTACTATGTTGTGCTGCTATGTTGCTGCTGACTTGATGTCTGGTGTGGTCTGGTTCCAGGCCACATACAACAAAATCAACATCATCGACTGGTGTAGCAAAAACCCACGCATTGATGTACATACATATTTCGTTACAATAACTCATTCGAAAAGCAATTGAAAAAGATAGGAGGACTAACAACTAAAATCACTTTATTATCGATCGATATCATTGATAAACGTCCCTATCAACTGTTGTGCGTAAAAATAGAAACAAATTGTAATATGTAGATATGGTGATAAATTTTGTCTATCTGCTACACACTATGTGGTCGGGATATTAGACCATATCCAATTTTATGTACATTCACATGCATGTAGGGAAATAAATATTCGTAATATACCATCTAATGGGTATGTTACTCGGCTCCCCTAAAACTGTGTCCCATATTCATCATTAACGTTTATTTTCCATGAAGTATGTATATGCATGCGTGTGACTTTGTAAATACGCGTTCATGCTGTAAGTATTAACAACTCATTAAATTTGTCTGGAAGTTATTTTAAATAACATGAGAATAACAATGTCGAAGAGTAAAGACAAAAATTAATGAATGTGGCCGACAGCAAGTGTGATGTCTTCTATAGACTTACATACATAAGTGGGTGTGCTTGGCTCATTGCAAGAACAGAAAAAAAAGAACGAGTTAACAAACAAGAGCTGTGGGTATTCCTCGATATAGCCAAGTAGCATGACAAGTTAACAAAGTAATTATAACTTGTAATATGTCATGACATTTAACAAGAACATCAATTGACAATTGTGTATAACAATTTAAACAATGTTTTAAATATTTTTCAGTTTCTTAAATATTTAAATTGTTAGATATATGTATAACATTCAATTACCCTAAAACACTTTAATCCCAAATTTTCTGATTATCAATTATTACTCATCACCAAGGAATAGTCGCATATGAGAGTATACAACAAAACAATTTGTATCAAAAATAAACTTTAGGTCACATTCAGTTGCCAGTGTAAAATGTTCCCCCGAAACTAATGTAATGAAAAATGTATGATATGTAAAGACGACTCTATTCAAACTAAGAATAACTCCAAGTCTCAAATAGGCAGAACTATTAATTCGTGTGTATGTGTGAGTATTTTTCATCATCTTCGAATACCACATACCATCACGAACATCTCAGGGGACTTCACGAGATATAATTAAATACATATCCCAATGCAGGACCTGCTTCTCACAATACTTTTTTTATAACTTTACTAGCAAATGCCCGCTACTTCGTATGCGGAAAGGAAACGAAATATATGTAAACAATATTTAATACGGGAATGGTGAATACTGGAGATTCTGTTGTACTAAGACCTACACTCCACGTCAGTAGAATAGAACACCTTCATTTTTGTTAATGTTAGCTTATTTATCCCAAAACGAATGAATCTGCGTTTTTAATCTTGTAGGGATTTAAAGTCTATGATGTTACGTATCAAACACAGAAAAAATTATGTTTCTAGCTCTTCGCGAAATAATTTTCTGATCAATTTTCCGATAGTACTATGAAAAATAGGCATTTATTTTTGGTCATCAGGATAGAACAGTCATTTTATTTTCGCGAATTTTTGATATATTAACGCCGAATTTTCTTTCAGTCGATAAAGCAAGGCTTTCTAATAATTTTTCACCAACGAAAACATATAAATTATTCCGCGGACAGCGAAATAACAGCGTTAAAGGGTTTAAATTGACAGATATTTGAAACATCTCGGAATATCAATAGGAGTCGCGCAGTTGAGTCATATTTCTTCACAATAAGATAGAATATGACACAGACAACCTCGACGGATACAATCGAGTGCTTCGGATGCTGATAAGATGGAACATTTTCAAAATAATTATGAAAAACGTCGAAATTTCTTATAAAACCCTTGATGTTTTGTTAAATAAAATGGGTTTTCCACGAACAAGTCCGCGGTTTAAAGGTTTGGAAATATGCTCCAGATTTGGAGGAAGATAATCTGATACGAAAACAACCGTTATTTTAATGCACTGAGGGAAATTTTAGCACATTTTTTAAATTGAACACCCCTTTGGACTTCGAGTTTTATATGTATTCTTTTCTCGATGTCCGCGACTGTTCTCAACAGTGTTATGCTCCAATATAAATGGACCAGGTTATGCTCTCTATGCCGGATTTTACGAATTAGTAGTTTTTTTAACTGAGCTCCCAAATGTAAAAGCCCCGTTTTCGCGGGAAAACACAGTCATGGAATTTAAGGTTTTAGGTTTCGTATGTTGTTTTACAAAGTACTAAAATTTCCCTCAGTGCATTAAAATAACGGTTGTTTTCGTATCAGATTATCTTCCTCCAAATCTGGAGCATATTTCCAAACCTTTAAACCGCGGACTTGTTCGTGGAAAACCCATTTTATTTAACAAAACATCAAGGGTTTTATAAGAAATTTCGACGTTTTTCATAATTATTTTGAAAATGTTCCATCTTATCAGCATCCGAAGCACTCGATTGTATCCGTCGAGGTTGTCTGTGTCATATTCTATCTTATTGTGAAGAAATATGACTCAACTGCGCGACTCCTATTGATATTCCGAGATGTTTCAAATATCTGTCAATTTAAACCCTTTAACGCTGTTATTTCGCTGTCCGCGGAATAATTTATATGTTTTCGTTGGTGAAAAATTATTAGAAAGCCTTGCTTTATCGACTGAAAGAAAATTCGGCGTTAATATATCAAAAATTCGCGAAAATAAAATGACTGTTCTATCCTGATGACCAAAAATAAATGCCTATTTTTCATAGTACTATCGGAAAATTGATCAGAAAATTATTTCGCGAAGAGCTAGAAACATAATTTTTTCTGTGTTTGATACGTAACATCATAGACTTTAAATCCCTACAAGATTAAAAACGCAGATTCATTCGTTTTGGGATAAATAAGCTAACATTAACAAAAATGAAGGTGTTCTATTCTACTGACGTGGATTGTATTTTCATTACCAATATTTTTTCGATTGTAGTCAGAATTTAAAATAAAAATTGCCGTATCGCATCCCTACACAGCTACCATATTTTTTATTTCGAATTTCCAAAAATACGTATCATATTGCAAATTTCAGATTTGACTCCTGGTTTTACTCCTTCACTAACACAGCATTCTCTTCCAGTACGAATTTCGAAACACTAAACTTTATCTCACCCCTTCACAACAAAAATCACGCACATTCACAATTCAAGATTCTAGCTTTAGCGGTTTCGCCCAGCTCCGAATAGGTCCGTTAAATTTTCGGCCACGTTTTCGTATATCCCCATATAACGGTACCTCTCGACTTAGTGTATTTTTAAAGAAGAACAAATGTATATTGTTCAATTTTCTTTAAATTTGGACCTTGAATACTCAGAGGATATAGAAGTTTAATTTAAAAAAATCTCCACTTCAATCCACGTTTATTAGAAGAGATATTTTGAAGATTTAGAGTATTTTGAAGATCTTCTGCACATTTTCCAACCGAAATTCGGAATTTGTGGCATGAAAGGTTAGAAAACTTCTTTACAAAAAATTGTACTTAATGTGCACCGGTATGTCAACAGTATATAACGGATAATTTTTTGAAGGCATTTCAATTTAGGATTTTTTAATATCAGGGGTAAATACCTTCTAGTTAACAAAATTGTCGCATTGGACTACGTTTTCAAATTTACATACCAAAGCGGTCAGAACAAAAAACATTTTTTGAAAAGATGCTTCACGTTTGACTACTTAATTTCAGTACATTATTTAGAAACTCCTTGGCGTTAATATCAAATCAATGGGGCAATATTCAGTACAATTTTTCAAACTCAGAACTTTGTCTCAAACTTTAGAGCGATCTTCATAACAAATATTTTTCAATTTCGTATTTTTGTACAAATAGCGTATTTTTAAATTATATAATCCCAGCTTTGTTCCTACACCCAACACCAAATTTAGTACCTTAACTATTTAAAATGGTTTTGGTATCAACATGTTACCCAACTTTTCCTACACATAGGTATACGTTTCAAAAATTACTTCCTTATATTCAACATATATCCTAACCCCAATTCAGTTTTTCAGTTCCCCTGAAACCCATTTGAGGATTATTTAGTACTTTTTGTATAAATAAGTACGAATTTTCAAAACCTCCTCCCTACCTCCACTCTAAACACCAATTGCTAATCTAATACCGAATTTCAAAATTCCAGTTCTACCCTTTACAAAATCACAAAATGTACAAAATTCTATACCATATAGCAAATACCAAAAGGTACCAAATTTTGTACCATTTAGCACTTTTCGTACACGATTTTCCAAAATGTACTTTCATATCACAGCTCTATCCGTTCACCTAAACCCAAATTATAGCCAATATAGTTCCATTTAGCACTTTTCCATAAGAACGAATTTCCAAAACTACCTCAATCCTACACTCCAACAATAATCTGTTCACGCAAATACAAATTATAGCGAATTTCTTACCATTTAGTACTACTTCGTGCACATTAGTACGATTTTCCAAAGCTACCTCCATGTCTTAATTCTATATTCCAACAGTAATCTTAATTCCAAATTTCAGGATTCCAGCTCTTCAAATTCAAATCATACTAAACTCACTACCATTTAGGACTTTTCGACCTTTGGTACATCTTTCTTACTCTTCATCAGTGACCCCCATTCCAAATTTCAGGATTCCGGCCCTATTCGTTAACCCATACCCAAATTGTACTATATTTAGTACCATTTAGTATTTTTCGTATAATTTTAACTCGAATTTCCAAAAACCTTTCTTTTTTACTTTCCATCAGTGACCTTCATTCCAAATTTCAAGATTCCAGCTCTATCCGTTCACCCAAACCCAAATTGTACTAAATTTACTACCATTTATTACTTTTCGTACACTTATAGTTCGAATTCCAAAAACCTTTCATTTTTACTCTTCATCAGTGCTCCTCATTCCAAATTTCAGGATTCCAGCTCTATCCGTTCACCCAAATCCAAATTGTACTAAATTTAGTACCATTTAGTACTTTTCGTGCACTTTTAGTTCTAATTTCTAAAAACCTTTCTTTGTTACTCTCCATCAGTGACCCTCATTACAAATTTCAGGATTCCAGCTCAATCCGTTCACCCAAATCCAAATTGTACTAAATTTAGTACCATTTAGAACTTTTCGTGCACTTATAATCCGAATTTCCAAAAACCTTTCTTTCTTAATCTGTGACCCTAATTTAAAATTTCAGGATTCTAGCTCCATCCGTTCACCCAAATCCAAATTGTACTAAATTTAGTACCATTTAGTGCTTTTCGTACCCTTATAGTTCGAATTTCCAAAAACCTTTCATTGTTACTCTTCATCAGTGACCCTCATTTCAAATGTCTGTATTCCAGCTCAATCAAAATTGTACTAAATTTAGTACCATTTAGTACTTTTCGTACCCTTGTAATTCGAATTTCCAAAAACCTTTCTTTTTTACTCTTCATCAGTGATCCTCATTCCAAATTTCAGGATTCCAGCTCTATCCGTTCACCCAAATCCAAATTGTACTATATTTAGTACCATTTATTATATTTCGTATACTTACAGTTCGAATTCCAAAAACCTTTCATTTTTACTCTTCATCAGTGATGCTCATTCCAAATTTCAGGATTCCAGCTCCATCCGTTCACCCAAATCCGAATTGTACTAAATTTAGTACCATTTAATACTTTGCGTGCACTTATGGTTCGAATTTCCAAAAACCTTTCTTTTTTACTCTCCATCAGTGACCTTCATTCCAAATTTCAGGATTCCAGCTCTATTTGTTCACCCAAACCCAAATTGTACTAAATTTAGTACCATTTAGTACTTTTCGTACCTTTATAGTTCGAATTTACAAAAACCTTTTATTGTTACTCTTCATCAGTGACTCTCATTCCAAATGTCTGTATTCCAGCTCAATCCGTTCACCCAAATCAAAATTGTACTAAATTTAGTACCATTTAGTATTTTTCGTACCCTTACAGTTCGAATTTCCAAAAACCTTTCATTATTACTCTTCATCAGTGACCCTCATTCCAAATGCCTGTATTCTAGCTCTATCCGTTCACCCAAATCCAAATTGTACTAAATTTAGTACCATTTAGTACTATTCGTGCACTTATAGTTCGAATCTCCAAAAACCTTTCTTTGTTACTCTCCACAAGTTACCCTAATTTCAAAATTCAGGATTCCAGCTCTATCCGTTCACACAAATCCAAATTGTACTAAATTTAGTACCATTTAGTACTTTTCGTACCCTTGTAGTTCGAATTTGCAAAAACCCGTTGGTACATCTTTCTAGCTCTCCATCAGTTACTCTCATTCCAAATTTCAGAATTCTAGCTCTTACCGTTTGCCTAACACAAAGGGTACCATATTTAGTACCTTTTAGTACTTTTCGTACACTTCTAGGTCGAATTTCCAAAAACGCAGCCTTATCTCACCCCTACACACCAACAGCAACCTACACCCAAAATTTCAACTTTCTAGCTTCAGCGGTTTCGTGTGGGCGCTGATGAATCAGTCAGTCAATCAGTCAGTCAGTCAGTCAGTCACTCACCTCACTACTCTTTTATATATATAGATGAACATAACCACAAAGTGGACATATGAACTGACCATGGCCAGGGCAAGGAAAACAAACATAAAATATAAGGAATTATTTTGTACATATTGTTGTTGACAAAAATATCTGTAACATCAAACATTTGCTCCCAGGCAGGAAATGTTGAAAATAAATGAAAATTGTTTTCTAAAGTATCATCCAGCATGATCTACTTTTGTATGCGTTCAAATCAATTGTTGAAGCCCTTTTCCACTCCAAAGGAGACACCCCCAAAACATGGTTTTTGAACGTTTTTACAGCATTTTTTGTCGAAGAAGATAGTTGACCACGCCTTTTTATACCGCTATGTGGGGATGGTATTATAAGGTGGTTTTGGCCAAAAAGTTTGTAACGCATCGAAATATTGGTCGTAGACCCATACATATGTATATGTACTTACTTAGCTGGCCCATTACAGAAATTTTGTTCCATAGACCGAACTAAGAAAAGATCTCCAATTCTCTCTGTTTAGTGCTTCGCTTTCTGAAATACAGCGCCTTGTCATCTCTTCATCCACTTGTTTGCGTTACCTGTTCTTTGGCCTGCCAATTCTTCGTGCAGCGCCATGTAGCTCGAATTTATACGCCTTTTTAGCGGGTTCATCATCGCTCATTCTTATTATATGGCCTAGCCAACGCAATCTCGATACGTTTAACTATATTGATGTCGTTGTATTGCAGATAAAGCTCGTGGTTCATACGACATCGATATTCACCGTCAACGCAGATCGGTCCGTAAATATTTCGAAGAATTTTCCCTCAAACACGCCAAACACTGCCTTATCTGCTTATACACTGCCTTATCTATATACACTTTCATACGGGCAAAATGTGCCCCATCGAAATAATGGTTTTAGACCCCAAGTATGTTTGGACGAAATGTGTTTCAGACAATTTGGAGTCGATTAAGCAATATCCGCCCGTCTGTCTGTCTGGCTGGCTGGCTGGAGCGCACGATAACTCTCGAACGGATGAACCGATTCGGTTCAAATTTTGGCTCTCGTAATATTTTGCCCAATCTTAGTTTAAGTTTGAAGATGGGCTATATCGGTCCACTCCTTCAGGTACCTCCCCCACAAAAGTTCGAAAATGTTCGGAAAATTTGTGCGCACGACAACTCTTGAAGGGGTAACCGATTTGGTCCATACTTTGTCCATCGTGAAATGTGTACCAGACTTAAATAAGATTTCAATATGGACTCAATCGGTCCACCCCTTCGGGTACCTCCCACACAAAATTTCGGAAAAGTTCAGTTTAGGGCCATCCCTTGAATGGCTTTGATTTTTTGTTTCAGCAACTTGTATTTACTGCCCCCCATACGACGGTACAAGTTTCATCAGGGGCAAGTTCATACTTCCTGATAAAATAGCCTGAAAGTTGCAAGAAAACCCCTATGACACCATGTGAGGTGGTTGGAGCGCAAGATAACTCTCGATCGATTCGATCCAAAATTTGGCCTTAGTAATATTTTGTCCAAACATAGTTTAAGTTCGAAGATAAGCCATATCGTTCCACTCCTTCAGTAACCCCCCACAAAAGTTAAAAAAAAGTGCGGACAAATTGTTCGTACGGTAACTCTTGAATGGAGTGGCCGAATTGGTCCATACTTTACACATCCTAATATATCTACCAGATATAGATCACTTTCAAATGTGAACTATATTTGTCTACTCCATCCGGTACCACCCACACAAAATTTCGGATAAGTTCACTTTAAGACCTGATATGGAATCACTTTGATTTTTGTTGTAGCAACTTGATTTCGCTGCCTCAATTAGGATGGTAAAAGTTTTTTCAGGGGCAAGTCCATACTTCTTAGGCAAACAGCCCGAAGGGTGTAAAAACCCCCCATGGCACCATATGCAGTGCACGATGGGGCCAATGACAGGTTTTCGAGGCAACAAATCACTGGGGCAAGCTAGACCTTCCAAATTTTGTACAGATGTTTATAATGGGCTTAGAAACTAATATGCCAAATTTGGTTCATATCGGTTCATATATACATATAGCTCCCGTATATATGTTCGCCCGATTTGATGGACCAAACACGCAAATTCTGTCCAATTTTTATGCGATTTGGAAAATACCACGGAATTAGGACTACAAATAAGTTTCCCAAGTTATATTGAAATCGGTTCAGATTTTGATATTGCTCCCATATATATATATTCTCGCCCGATTTTAGGTATTTGGGCACCAATCCCGCTATGTATGTCCAATCTTGATGAAATTTGAAATGTGTAACGGATTTTGGTCTAGAAACATTTTTGACAAATCATATTGAAATCGGTTCAGAATTGGATATAGCTCCCATATATATGGTCGCCCGATTTCAGGCAAATGAGTGACCAAGCATGCTAATTCCATCAAATTACAATAAAATTTGGAAAATGTTACGGAATTCGGACTACAAATAAGTTTGTCAAGTTATATTGAAATCGGTTCAGATATAGAAATAGCCCCCTTATATACATATGTTCAAATTTCATGGTTTTGTCTGTGGTCTGTTATAAGTTAATAAAAAAAAGTAGTAAAAATCGGTTAAGATTCCGCCACAAAAGCCAAGTTTGTCTGCGATACCTTAGAAATTATATATTATTATATACGTCTATTAAATTTTTCCGAAATCCAATTGATAACATCAATGGGTTTCCCATTATTCTCCAACCAAAACATAAAAATGTCCATATTTTTTAATTTTATTACGACATCTGAAATCAGATTTTTATGAAAAGGCGCAGCTAGGCGCAGCTAATTTTTTCACAAAATGATAGTACACATTAATACCTTTCACCACATATATATAATATCCTAGATCTACCCAGATCTCAAAAGTTATACTCCAGAGAACACATGGATAACAAAGCAAAATACTCCAAAAAAGACATCACATCTTAACTCAAAAATACATTTACCACACATAATATTTTTATTATATGTTTACACTATCTTATTTTACGTACAAATTGAAGAGCTTTCCATTTTTAAAAAATATAAAAATGTTGAAATGTTCTTTTTGGCGCCTAAAATGCTTTCACTACTTATTTATGATGAATGTCAGAAAATTATGTATAAGAAAATATGTCACCATTGCCAGATCAGTATGTCGCTATGTGATGTTACCAGATTGATTTATGTTTTTATTTTTAGTGATTCAGAGTGTTGGCAATCGAAATCCGTTATTATTTTTTTCAAATTGTTCACTTCAAAAATTGACTTTTTGCCTCGAAAACCTGCTATTGGCCCCATCGTGCAGTGGTTGGAGATCCATTCTTTTTTGTATCTCCTCCGCAAAACTTTTGATCTTTAATCCTAATCAACATTTTTGTCGGTTAAGAAACCCCTAAATGCATACGTTTTTTGGGAAAAAAATGTTTCAATATAAACAGGCTGAGGGTATGTCTCTGTCGGTAAAGCCGACTGATAATTTTTTACTTGTTATTTCACAACTGATGTCGTTTGTTGTGTTTCCGGCGGAGCCGAGGTATACGAAGTCTTATACTACCTCAAAATTATAGGGACCAACTACAACAGTTGGTCCGATCTCAATGGACGCATTGCGCGTCGACACCATCAACTTGGTCTTCTCGCCGTTTACCACCAGACCCACTTTAGCAGATTCTCCCTCGACCTTCATAAAGGTATCGGTTACTTCTTTTACTGATCGTCCCATGATGTCTATATCATCAGCATAAGCAAGTAACATGTGGCTATTGGTGTAGATTGTGCCACTTCTTTTGACGTTTGCCTCTCGAATAACCTTTTACAGCAGCATGTTGAAGAGATCACACGAAAGGCAGTCTCCTTGCCTGAAACCTCTTTTGGTACAAAACTCTTCGGAGAGGTTCTTTCCTATTTTAACTGAAGATCTTGTGTCTGTTAGAGTCATTTTACAAAGCCGAATGAGCTTTGCGGGGATACCAAATTCAGACATGTCTTGGAATACCTTTCAACGTAGTGGGATGTCGAAGGCTGCTTTATAATCGACAAAAAGGTGGTAGTTGTCGATCTACATCTCTTGTGTCTGCTCCAGGATTTGGAGCAGGGTAAATATCTGGTCAATGGTAGATTTGCCAGGTCTAAAGCCGCATTGGTATGGTACAATTATTTCGTTGACCATGGGCTTTAGTCGTTCGCACAATATCCCTGACTCTATCTTATAGGCGATAGGGAGAAGACTTATGCCCCTATAGTTGGAGCATAAAGTCTTATCTCCTTTCTTATGGACGGGACACAGCATCAGTTTCCAATCGTGGGGTACTCGTTCTT
Source organism: Musca autumnalis (assembly GCF_047663935.1). Classification (NCBI taxonomy): domain Eukaryota; kingdom Metazoa; phylum Arthropoda; class Insecta; order Diptera; family Muscidae; genus Musca; species Musca autumnalis. The sequence goes on along the minus strand of NW_027412088.1, from coordinate 39,455,039 downwards.
TCTGTCAGATGGAGCTTACTAGCTGATGCATACACCTTATCAGCGTGTCGCCTCCGGTTTTAAAAAGCTCGTCTGGTAGACCATCAGCTCCTGCTGCCTTATTATTCTTCAGCCGGTTTATTGATGTCTTTACCTCATCTTGGCCGGGTGGTATACATTCAATACCATCTTCTGGGATTGGATCTGTGGTATCTTCGTCGACTTCGCTACTATTAGATACCAACAGTTTGGAAAAATGCTCTTTCCATAACCTTAGCACACTATCTGTATCAGTTACCAGATTACCTTGCTGGTCTCTACAGGAGGATGTGCCAGTTCCAAAGCCATCAGTTTGCTGTTTCACTGTTTGGTAGACTTTTCGAACTTCATTCTGTCTCCTGTACTTCTCGATTTGTTCACACTCCCGCTTCTCCATCTCTCTCTTTTTCCTGTGGAAAAGACGTTTCTTCTCTCTCCCGCTCGTGCGCTACGCGTAGCTACTGATTGTAGAGTAGCCCTATATGCCGCATTTTTCTCTTCGGTAGCAGCACGGCACTCCTGGTCATACCATGGATTCCTTGGTGGAGGTCTCTGGTATCCAAATACTGATTTTGCGGCTGTTTCCATGGAGTGGGCAATGTTTTGCCATTGTCCTGATATGTTATAGGGACGAGGAGTGCTTTGATTAAGCCGTTGGGCCAGTTGAGTGGAATATGCTGTGGCTATCTGTTGTGATTGCAGCTTACAGATGTCCAACTTCCGTGTTGTGTCTGTTCGCACTTTGTTTGCTACCTTTAATCTGGTACGTACCTTTGCTGCAACAAGGTAGTGGTCCGAGTCTATGTTTGCACCTCGGAACGATCGTTCATCCAACACGCTTGATGCATGTCTTCCATGGATCACAACGTGATCAATTTGATTTCTTGTCCTTTGATCTGGCGACAGCCAGGTGCCCTTATGCATATGGAGATGCTTAAATTTGAATTTCCTGCATTTGCCGATGTTGGGCCAAAGATATTCTCCTTTCCAATTTTGGCATTAAAATCGTCTAGAATGATTTTAATGTCATGGGCAGGGCAACGGTCATAAGTTTCTTCTAAGCGCTCGTAAAATATATCTTTGGTCTGTTCGTCCTTGTCTTCAGTGGGAAAATGAGCGCAAATAAAGCTGATGTTGAAGAATTTTGCTTTTAATCGAATTGCAGCGAGTCTTTAATTCACTGGGGTGAAACTGGAGACCAAATGTTTTAACCTCCGACCAACTACAAATCCGCCACCAAATTCATGCTTTGTGTCATGGCAGCTTTAATACAGTGCGTCATCTTTAGGTGTTCTTGTGACGCCTTTCCCGTTCCATCGTATTTCCTGTATGTCAGTAATGTCGGCCTTGTACTTTTTAAGAATATATGTATATAAAGAGTGTGAACATTCCAGGTGCAGATTCGCAGATCATGGTCCTTAAAACGTTTGCGGGGTTCGCTTGCGGGGTTCTGAGTGAAATCGAATTCTGTAAAAACTATATACAAAGAACTATTCATAACTTCTCTAATATTGGTCCCATTTTTTGGAATTTTTGGTTTCTTCATCAGCTATACAATAAAAAATGAAAAAAAAATTGCACAGTGGAAAAAATTTGACAATAACACTGTACAAAAATACAAAAAATAATTATAAGATAATTCGGCCAGACTATGACAGAGGAGATTAGGAAAGAGGGAAGTAACCTAAATAGGCGTGGCAAGTTCCGTCCATTTCTACAGGTTTTGAAATATTCGACATCAGATTCCTTGGAATAATTGCATTTTAGGTATAAAGTGTCTTTGGCAATATTACTGACAACAATGCGGGGTATCTTTTTAACCCTCATGCGAGTTACTAAACGGGTCTTTTTGGTCCCTTTTTTTCGAAAACGTTTAAAAACTCCTTTAACATGTGATCGTATCAGATCAAAATATTCTACAAAATTATTTGTCATAAATTTTACTATAAGTCCCCGAATACACCAAAGCTCTAAATCGTAACTATACGCCAGGAATTTGCCAAAAATAAAATCACGTTTTAGGATTAATGTTGTATTTTATCTGAGTTTTTTAGTTTTGTGCCACAAAACTTCATTCTAGATAGAAGACGTCAAAGACAAAAATATTCTACATCAAATTTTATATTCTCCATCAAATATATATCTGACATACGAGTCCTAACATCCATGGTCCTAAATACTATAATGATGTCAGCTACTCCTGCTCTGATAAAATTGACTGAATTAACCCTAGGAACTGACATATGTACATGTGTGTATCATGAATGATCATAACAAATTTAGTTAGGATATGGCTAGTTACTTCGATATCAAGGGTTAATTCAGTCAATTTTATCAGAGCAGGAGTAGCTGCCATCATTATAGTATTTAGGACCATGCCAAAACCATGGATATTAGGACTCGTATTTCAGATATATATTCACTGGACAATAGCCGTGGACTATCCCCGCATTTCAACATACAATATCAGAAACCTATGACTTATCCCGATGACGTTATTTTAGTTTATAGTACTAAAATACGTAATTTTACAAATTCCGATCTGGCTTGTCAACATTTTCCCTATATATATTCACCATAGATATTTCAAAAACAGTTTGGATCGAGCACACATAATCTTCTGAAAGAATCTATTATCAAAACACTTCAATAAAATATATTTTGTGACCGCAGATAACGAAAATGTGAATAAAAACGGTAAAATATGGTCCTAAATCATATATAAAAAGCGAAAGCTTCTGGAGATGTTAAATATTATAGCTACAAATTTCTTCTGTTCAGAGATACATAATGAAATTTTATTTGGAACATTTCTTCTTTTGACACAACCTCCAAGAAGTGATGTATTTTAGGAGATTTTGACTCACTATGGAATAAATTTTAATTAACAGCCTAAAAGTTTAACAACACAGCAAAAAAGTCATTACCATGTAATGACTTTATTCACCCAGCAAAATTTTATGGAAGTGGTTCCATGAGATGCCATGATTTCACTGGATCTTTTGCATTGGTTCAAATGAAGTCGTGAAAGATCCGATCTTTTCATCAGCATTTAAATCCATTCGAAGGAAGTCGTGAAAGATCCGATCGTTTCATCAGCATTTGAACCAATTCAAAGGAAGTCGTGATAGATCCGATCTTTTCCTTAGCATTTGAACCTATTCCATCGATCCAATAGAGATGAATTTTGTGTTTTTATTTTTACACATGTATATATTCTTTTATTTGTCTAAATATGTACGTTTAAAGCAATGTAAGATTTATTATGCTAGGAAGTCCCAATCATTGAGCTAAAAGTAGAGTCGGAATGCCCTCTTTGGTGTTAGTCGTGTTGCTTTACGTGCCTGAGGTTACCAGTTTTTTACCCGCAAAGTGTTTCCTTACTTTTAAAAGCATACAATTTATATGAGAGCAGTTCACCACTTTTACCATTTTTGCAACAATTACCATTTTTAAAAGTAAAGAAACAGACCAATTCTGAAAGTTTCCTTGCCTGCTCTAGAGAACCCTGCTCAACAAGTCGATTTGTAGATCCCTACAAAACAACAAACATTTCCAAAACGTTGTAAAATAAAATTCACGAAATAGTAATCTGCAGTTGGAGTCAATGTCGAAATCTGCACTGCACTGATGGGAAGTAAAATCCATTTGTAAGATGAATCAAAACCTGTTGCGGTGGAAGTAAACTCTGTTGCGTGCAGAGGCGGTGTTTAGACTGCAACAGCTGGGACGGCCGAAAGTCAAGTTTCTCACTTAAATTTGCAACCTGTCGCTTGCCAAACACATCGTTCCCGAAGTCTGGAAAATAGGCCAGCTACTGAAGCCCGAAAAGGATGCCAGCAAAGGTGAATCTTACAGGCCGATTTTGTCGGCCGTAGCAAGGACCCTTGTGGCTTTAATTCTTCCAGCATCAGAAATAACTTACCAGTTGCCGATCAATAGCATAGGATCCGTAAGCAGCACAACAACTGCGCTGAAGGCCATCTCCATATTAGCCGAGGACTCACTCAGAGCAAGCCGTGCGATTGAACAATGATAGTGACACTTGATTTAGCAAAGCCCTTTGATATTGTCAAGCACCCTCGTTGTTTGATGTCATCGAGCAGACTACGCACCGTCCAAGTTTGAAACGTTGGAAAATAAATTCTAGGTGTGGATGACAATAGTACGTAGAATTTAGGATCAAGAAGTCCAAGACCCGTAGAATGAAGAAAACCTCTTCTGAATTCCAAACGCTGCAGACGGCATTGAGATCGTAACGTATGCGAATGATTGTACTATCTTGGCGTCAGGTGCCTTCCCTGACGAAATTTGTGAAAGACTGAGCTCCTTTTTCTCTGATCTTAGCATTTTTTTCCACGCGAGGAATATGCAAATACCAGCCAATAAATCTACGGCCACTCTGTTCACTACCTGGACCGCCGATTTGGGAACAATAGAGTTGAATGTCATGGTCGATGATAGCAGAATTCAGACCACAGGCCCAGGCAGCCAGGGGGTCTTCATAATCTAGAAAGAGAAGTCTAACGTTACAAGAGATAACCTCTAGATCAACAAGTCTTTCAACCAGGTTTAAGTAGCATTCACACGAATGCAGTCGCAGATGCAGTAAACAGTTATCGTGTGAAAGCGGTTGGAGAACATCCACCATCTATCGCAGCTGAGAAGCGCCAGCTGTCAGGACAAACCAGAGTAGTTTTGGGTCAATACGCTCGGGATGGTGCAGCCGTCAAAATTCCTATAGGGCAAGTACTGATGACACCGTGGAAAACATCAGCCCAGCATACAGCACAGGCCCCCACGACACACTGCTCCTTTTCAATTGCCCCACCAATCCTGCTAAGAAACTTAAGTTTGCAGTGGATACAAACCATATAAATAGCGAAATAGCCACATTCTTACGACTGATAGACCCAGAGTCAGATTAAGCAGAAAAATGAGAATGCAAACATATTAACTACTGTTACAACAACGAGAGCAAACTGCAATTATAGATGTAAACTTTATGATGATAAATAAATTATAGTTATTTCATTAATTCCTTTGAATTAATAAAATAAAAAAAAAATGAAAATCATTTTTCAATACAGCATTTTCCATTTTCCGAACAAGACGTGAAAATTACATGCCAAAGATTAGTGAAAGTGAAATTCTTGGGAATTGGTTAAGATGGCATGCCAAAGGATTGGATAGATGCCATGCCAAAGGATTGGTATAGATGCCATGCCAAAGAATTGTTGAAGATGCCATTCCATCGAGTTAGTAAAGATGACATGCTTAGGATCTGAAAATGAATTGCATCTTGTAAAAAGGATGAGTAAAGATGCTGAAAAAATTACATTCCATTTCACTTGCACCCATTCTTGAATAGCATCTTTGGCATCGAACATTTTGCTGGGTAATTAAGATTTCATGCAATCTTAGGTAAAAACTCATCAAAATATCATACAGAGTTATGAGGTTGTAAATAAGTCATAACCCTAATGTAATTATAATGTGATTCGGCGAAAAACCTCACGCACAAAATAACTTTAAAACTTGATTTTCTCAGAATTATGGGAACATTTTTGAAGTCTCTGCAAGCAAATACATATATAATTGAAAATAAACTTTACAGCCACATAAGATAACCAAACTGACTTAATATTCAATTTTCGTTAATTCTGAGAATCATAAAAATGTCGAAAAAGCTTTTTCAAAGAAATAACTTTTTAACAAAAAAGAAAATATTCCAAATTTTTTCAAAGTAATTTTTTCGTGACATTTTTCAATATTTTAATGAATCAAACATTATTTTAGGAATTAGGAAATAATTTTTATATCTTTTTTCATTTCATACATTTAAAAAAAAATATATATTTTTTTTTAAATCGATTTGTGCTTGAACCTTTTTATATTTAAATGACATAAACGTTATTTTAGTGATTAATAGGCAAAAGTTCATTCATCCGTGTTACAGCAAATAATTTTTGAGAAAAATTGTCAAAAAGTCATAATCCTAATGTACATCTGTTTGCAATATGTACTTCGAAATACTTGCTTTTTACATGAAAATATCTAGATTAGGGTGTCATATTTTACGGCAACACGTACCGCCTGGTTCCGTGGACAACCATTTGTAGTGATATCGCAAGAACATTTTTTTAACAAAATTGTAATCTGACCGTCAAAAAATGTATAGAGGAAGTTAAATATCTTTCGTAGCATTATTTTTGTGAATTAAGTGTATAAGTGATGCATTTTTTGATTTTCTCTCAATAATGGTTGAAAAAATAGCTTTATATCATCACACACACAAAAATCGAAAAATTTATGTCAACAAATTTGATTGCGTTTGAAATAAATATTCTCTAAAGACATTAAATTTTTATTATCCAGTATTATTTCTGCCAATTTATAGCGGTAATATTCCAAGTTAAGTAGAATTTGAGAGTTGTATGTGGTACCTTAAAAACGGAAAAAAGATCTGCAAAGCATTAGTAGGTTATGAGTGAAGTTATAAAAAAATTAAGAGGTAAATGTACAATTTCTAAAATGAAACTTATAGTTGATGGCATTGACAATATTGTTACGGAATTAGATTTAACTAATCTCCGTGTAGACGTTGTTTTATTTCCCAGTACGATTTGTACCAAATAAAACAGGGTTAGTTTTAGATTACGTTTCTACAATGCTTTATTTACTTTATTACATTTATTCGGAACCGACTTTAATTACTAAGCACACAGCTTGTCTCTAGTTACCACGCAGCAATTCTTTAACCGATCTGTTCAGTTCAACGCTTAAAATTGCTAGTTCCATCTGTATTTATACCCCAAAATCTCCCCGTTCGAGAGTCCTATAGAACACGTCTGGCAACACCTCGAATCTGTACAACGAACACACAGACGCACATTCGCACTAAGCGAACAACCAGACTCACATACATGGGCGAAGATCAATCAACGTAATTACAACAACAAATGCAAGAAATAAAGAAGTAGCAAACTAAACGATAATTACACGATTATGGCAAAACAAAAGCACATCAAATGAAAGGTAAAGTAAGAACTAGAATGATGAAGAGAATTCTACATGGCTTAAATAAAGAAACTGCGTAATAAAATTTACGTTACAATTCAAATTTTTAAATTAACGGAAATTAAACTAAATTAACCTAAACCTATCAGTTACATTCGTAACAATATTCTTACGAAAAAACAAATTCAAAATTCGTTTTCTAAGTTTCTTAAAAATAAATTCTTTGTAAATGACTTTTTGTGCTATTGTTAATATCATTGCTATAAATTTATGTTGAGTTTTACTAATGTTGGCCCCGTAAGGGCAAGTCCATATTTTTTTAAATACGGGGGAAAGTCTCTTGTTTACGACAAAAAGAAATCCAGCTGCCACCCTGTAAGTTATTCCCCTTATACCACGCCTGTAAAATTATCAAAAATACCGAATATCGGCAGATAAGTTTATATGGGAGCTATACCTAAACTTGGACCTATATTGAAAATTTTTTGCGCTGACGTATATTCTTCTCTCCGAATCAAAATACAAAATTACAGCCAACTCGGTTAGAAAATCAAACAGGGAGGTACGTTTATTGGGAGCTATACCTACCTGGACCTATATTGGACATGTCTTGCAAGGATGGTATGTTGTTCCCTCAGAACACAAAATGCAAAATTACACCCAAATCGATTGGAAAATTTGGCTAAAATCGTCAAAATATAAAAAATCGGGGGGTACCTTTATGTGGGGGCTACTTCCAAATGTGGACCTACATCCATTAAATTTGTTTTTCTCCCTTTTGGGCTCGTTATTAAATTATGTTTAAAATTTCGAGGCGTTAACTCGATTAGAACTATTTTTTGCACTCCTTTCCATACAAGTGGGACCACTGTGCATCATGGCGACTTACGTTAGGTTAGCCAACTTGTCTGTCCTACAAGCATCCTTAGAGAGATCCTGGAGGATCTACAGTGTTTGGTATTGAATATGGGCCATATTGGTCCACATTTTCATGTAGTCCCCACATAACTGTAACTGAGTTGTTTAGCCACAGAAATGTACTGGTAAAATTTTCAATTCGATTGGACAATAAATGTGGCCTTTAGAGCAATTTCGTGAAAATTAACCTTTTGCCCCATACAAATTACTATAGAAATTTTGAGACCCCAGTGGCACGTGTTAAAATATTCCGATTGCGCTCAAAATTTGGCAATCTTAAAATCTAATCAAACTAAACACTTCAGGGGGTTGCCGCATAAAAAGTCCGACATCGATTTTTTCCCTTTGAGTTTAAACCGGTCTAATGTGCACTTTTTTATATTACCCCCATACCGCGGTACTTTAACGACTTTAGCTACATTTTCTGATCAAAATAGCTCTAATTTTAGCCCAAGCTTACTCAGGGCTGTTTGTTTGCAGTGGCTGGATCGAGACACCTCCAAAACATGGTTTTTGAACGCTTTTACAGCATCTTCTGGTAAGGAAAATCGTTGACCACGCCTGTTTTCCTTGATGTGCTGGAATCGTATGAAGTCAACGGATCCGCAATCAGTGCTGTACGGCGCTGACCCATCAATTCCACCTTTTGTCCAGTCAAACAGGCGCTAGTTTGGATCGATGTGTGAGAGCTCGCATTCTCATGATGCAGAACGATTTTTCTTCTCTTCTTGTTTTTTCGAATTACTCAGGGGACTTCAGGCAAACAAATTGTAGTGTAACACTTAGAATTAACCGTCCTGCATTTCCCAAGCCGTATAATCGCCACATGGTCAGTTTTGCCGAAGAAACAGGCGACCATTTGCTTTTTCTTCCATGAACAGCATTCGATTCCTGTCTTGTTTTAGGCTCCTAAGCATACATTCAAGATTCATAGTCTGTGACGATCTTATAAATGTCGTTTAAAGCACCCCGATTGTTTTTATTCACAATTTCTTTGCACCAATAAGCAAGAACCCTTATTTTGAGCGATTGACCAATTTTGCTGGATCTAAAGAGAAAAATCAATTTTTGCTGCCAGGTGTTTATGCAATATCAAATGGTAGTTGATGGAAGAAATGACCAAGGTTACCTTATCTCATTGTATATAACATGGCGAACTTGCATCAGCCGTTTACGCACGACTTAATTTTTTTCTGCACAACGGCCTATTTTGGGAGACCCTCACGACCTTCGTTTTTTGGCGAGTGTCGGCCACGATTGCATTCATTAGACCAGTTTTTTATAGTGCTATAGGATAGTGCTTTATCGACATACAAATATTTAATTTGATCGATGCACTCTTGCCGTGATTATCCACGTCGATAGTTGTGAAAAATTATGGGACAAAATAAAAAAGTAAATTCAATTTTTTTGCAACGTGATTAGGCTAAAAACTGTCAAACTTTGCAAACAAAATGTCAAATGAGGCCTGGTGACACTGCGTGTTGCCTAGGCCAGAAGGTTTTTTAGTGTCCCTCGTACATAAGTCTACAGTTTGGTATTTCCGACCAAAATTGCTGTAATTTCATAAACCATAGCGGCCGATGTGACGTCTTTCAAGGATGGAACTTGGTATTTTGTATTCTCAATGGAAAGAAACACTCCCCCTATGAAGATACTGCCCGATTTTACATATTTAAAATTCTGTACACACATCGTTCATATGGAATTACTGTAACGTGGTATTTCGGGTTGTGAATGGGTAGAAAACATCGATGTGTCGTTTGTATTAAACTTTGTGTAAATGGAAATGATATTCTTCTGTTAGCATATATCACATTTCCTAGCAATAAGTCTTGACATAGCGGTGGAGCTTAATACGTTCAAAAACAACAGGAAAGTATTTTTTATATCCTCAGCATTTATGCTAACGAGGGTATATGAAGAAAAGACAAAATTTTTTAGTTTTCCATAAAAAAAAAATTAAAAAATTTTTTTTAAGCTACATGAAAGATTTTTGGTACATAAATTGGGAAAAAAATGCCATTCTTAAATCAGTTCGTGATACTAATTTTGGTTGTTGCGCGCAAAAGTTATGGCGGTTTCAATTCTGATAAAAAGAAAAAAATCTTTAAAAGACTCTAATCATTATATTGAGAAACTCTCTTAATTAGGGGCTCCCTACATACTATATGTTTACTGAGGTCCCATAACTTTAGTGAAAAAGTTGTGCATTTTCGCGGAAATTAGGAAAGAATTCCAAACAATTGGTAGTTTGCAACTTGTTTTAATAAAATTCAACCTGCTTATGCCTCTGAAAAATATATAAAAAATATGTACGTAATATATACATCGCGAAGATTCAAATGAAACCAAAACTATACAAATCCGTTTAGTGGTTTTCATATTATATCGAAAATAAAAAAATATATTGAGGAAATTTATAAAATTTTTGTAAGAATAAATATTTATAAAAATTTCTTTTGTGAGTTAGTTGAACAAAATGTAAGAAAAATAGGTCGGAGTTTTCCTTCTATTTTAGTTAAATTTCACGCCATAAATCACATTTTTTATTCTAATCACTTCTCGAAAACACGCTAACATCTAGCAGAAGATACGGATATCTTTCAAATAAATGTTGGGTTCCTTTAAATGGGGTATAATCTTGAAATAAAATTGTATCGGGTAATGTTCATTTTGAAATGCGTGTAAATCGCGAAATCCTCAAAATCACTTGATGCGCATGCGGTTTACCAATAAAGCGAATTCTTCTCTTTTAATTTTTACACATTTGCCAGGATTTACTTTGTCCGCTAAGATGTAGCATCGTCTGCAGTTTAGTGTGCAACAAACTGTATAACGCTTATATTTTGCACAAAGTGCATACACTTTTTATGCGCATCCGATTTCACTATCAACCGTGAAAAAATACATCGATCTAAACATATTTCAATAAAATCCATCAAGAACCGTGGATGTAGCATCACACAGTATTTTTTGGATAAATCGGATACAGCTCCCATGCCACTAAATTTTTCAAACCGCTGTTTTCGCACAAACGCGAGTGATGATTCATTTTCTTCATTGAAATGGAAACGATCAACATAAAAAGCGAATTAGTCAGCGATAATTTGAAAAACATTTTTCACAAATTTTTCAATTTTTGCAGTAGCCATTTCCGCCGTTCTAGTAGATTGATTTTTATGATCTGTGATTCATATGATCCGGATCGTCGAAAAACTAAAATATCGCGGGGTACCAGCACACTCAAAACGATATTGTAAATGCTGTACCCAAAAAATAGGTTTTTTAGAAAAAATATCACACTAAATTTTGGCCTTTGGCAGTAGATTACTCTGCTGCTGTGTGGGCTACATACTCAATATACATATCAGATTATGCGAAATCGCGAGTTCTTTAATCCTATAATTGGTTTTTCGAAATATCCGAATGCGCGTCCCAGTTACATAAAAAATACAAAAAACACCTGAAATACGGCTTCAAAATGTCAGCATCCATAAAAGGTGGATGCAGTGGAAAGTTTGGAAAGTGGTACATTAGAAGTGTAATCTTCATTTTGTATTCTCCTACTTTTACTTTGGACAGATGTCCGTCATTTGAATGGTTTAATCAGAAATCGAATAGCAATGTAAAAAACCTGTTTAGCTTCAACGTGTTTTTACCTATGTTTTTTCCTTTACGCGGTCGTAACTACCACGTAAATTAAATTTTTTTGCTAAATTTTTGAGCTTTGTACAAAAACATCTAAAATAATCCAGCAATAGTCATAGTTACTGGTAAACTACAATAGTTCGCGTATTATAACAGTGCAAACCTTGGCTTCATGGAAACTAAAAAATTTTGACTTTTCCTCATATACACTTTCAAACGGGTAAAATGTGCCTCATCGAAATAATGGTTTTAGACCCCAAGTATGTTTGGACGAAATGTGTCTCAGACAATTTGGAGTTGATTTAGCCATATCCTTCCGTCCGTCTGTCTGGAGCGCACGATAACTCTCGAACGGATCAACCGATTTGGTCCAAAATTTGGTTTTCGTAATATTTTGTCCAAACTTAGTTTAAGTTCAAAGATGGGTTATATCGGTCCACGCCTTCCGGCACCACCCCCACCAAAGTTCGAAAATGTATGCGCACATTAAATCTTAAAGAGAGTAACCGATTTGGTCCATACTTTGCACATCGTGAAATTTCTACCAGACTTAGATGATGTTCCAATATGGACTCAATCGGTCCACTCCTTCGGGTACCTACCACACAAAATTTCGGAGAAAATAGCCATACTTTATAAGAAAATAGCCTGAAAGGTACAAGAAACCGCTATGAAGCCGTGTGTAGTGGTTGGAGCGCAAGACAACTCTCGGACGGATCTGCCGATTCGGTCCAAAATGTGGTCTTCGTAAAATTTTGTGCAAATTTAGTTTAATTTCGAACATAAGCCATATCGGTCCACTCCTTTAGGTACCACCCCCACAAAATTTCAAAAATGTTCGGAAAAATTGTGCGCACGGTAAATTTAGTTTTAGTTCAAAGATTGGCTATATCGGTCCACGCCTTCCGGCACCTCCCCCACAAAAGTTCGAAAATGTATGCGCACATTAACTCTTAAAGAGAGTAACCGATTTGGTCCATACTTTGAACATCGTGCAATTTCTGCCAGACTTAGATGATGTTCCAATATGGACTCAATCGGTCCGCTCCTTCGGGTACCTACCACACAAAATGTCGGAGAAAATAGCCATACTTTATAATAAATGGGCCTGAAAGGTAGAAGAAACCCCTATGAAACCGTGTGTAGTGGTTTGAGCTCAACACAACTCTCGGACGGATCTGCCGATTCGGTCCAAAATGTGGCCTTCGTAAAATTTTGTGCAAACTTAGTTTAATTTTGAACCTAAGCCATATCGGTCCACTCCTTTAGGTACCTCCCCCACAAAAGTTCACAAATATTCGGAAAAATTGTGCGCACGATAACTCTTGATGGGATTGACCGATATGGTCCATTCTTTACACATCCTAATATATCTACCAGATATAGTTCAGGTTCGAATATGGACTATATTTGTCCAATCCTTCGGGTACCTCCCACACAAAATTTTGGATAAATTCACTTTAAGACCTGCTCTCGAATCTCTTTAGTTTTTGTTGAAGCAACTTTCATTCATTCGCTGGCTGAAGAGCTCGAACCGAGCGATTTCTCATAGACGTAGCAACCGATTTGGTCCAAATTTTGGATCTCTAAATATTGTCGAAACTTAGTTTATGTTCAAATTTGGGCCCTATGTGCCCAATACTTGTAGTACCACCCACACAAATGTTCAAAATTTTTGTGTGGTTAAAGGTCTGTGAAGATACTTTGGACATTTTTGCCGAAGGTTTTCCTTTGGCCGCAAATTTTTGAGCTTTAATCGTATCCATACATTTGTCGGTTCATACGCCCAATATTTTAAAACCCCCTTAATACATAAGTTTTTTTTTGGGATACAAGTATTTCAATCCACACAGGCTGTCGGCAAAGCCGACTGATACTTTTTTACTTTTTTTTGATAAACGGTTCCAGAGATACCGCGCCTTAAAATTCTCTTAAAACTATATGCAAATACATACTCTAATTTCTTCAATATTGGTACAAATCGTATTTTCTGTTGTTTTATGATCTATTTATTAAATAAAAGAAAATAAAATAAAGAAATATTTATATTTAAAATCAATTTTTAGTAATGATTGTACTTTTCGATTTTCTTGTATTTATTTATATTAAACTTCGATCAATTACAAAAATTTTAAGTTCTATTTGGTAGAGGGATTCGAATGATTACTATTTTTCTTAATTTTTAAAAAATTGTCAATACAATTTTTCCTTTATACCAGTTTGAAAAATGTCTTATTTTACCAAAAGAATAAAAGAATACATTTTTTAAATTTGTTTTGTTGTTTTATCTAAAAATTTATGTTAAACATCTTAAAAATTTCTTCATTTTGCGATTTTAAGAATGGTTTAGCAATTAGTGCACCAGCATTATCGGGAATTCATAACTTAAGTTTTTTTGTGCTCGCGATAGGTTTAGCCATTGCATATTTCAAATTCAAATCATCTTCCGATAAAAGTATCACTTTAATATTCAGTAGATTATTCGGCTCGAATCCCATTACCAAACAGGATTTAACATTTTTGTAATTAATCGTATTTTAATAAAAAAATCAAGAAAATCGAAGAGTACAATCATTGTGCTGTGCAGTTTTTTTCTATTTTTATTAAATAGCTAATAAAACAACAAAACATACATACGGGCTGATTTTTTTTTCAAATTGGACCAATATTAAAGGTGTTATGAGTATTTTTTTGCATATAGTTTTTACAGAATTCGACATTTTCAAGGCGCGATATCTCTGGAACCGTTAGTCAAAAAAGAAAAAACTGAAAATATACTGAATTGTTTTGCTGATACCAAAAACTTCATTTTGAAGAAGTGCCCGATTTCACTCAGAAATTCCCATATAAATCTTTTCCATGCAGCAATTTGAAATGGATTATGAAACTCAATATAAACCCCATTCCACGATTGGGCTAAGAAACGGTTTCAGTTTTTCGATATATTGTAGATAGAATGTACAATTAAGTTTTTCTCAAGGGTTTTACCCGCAAATGTATACATTGATACGTGTGATTAGATTTTGAATCAATATGTCAATATTGATTGCTGAATTGCCAACTAATACGACAAAATAAACAACTATGAACTAAACAAATTTAACATAGATTTTGTAGCAATTTGCTTGGGGCAGAAAAACACAAATGGGTGGTGAAGCTTATTCGTGGCTGTGTGAGTTTTATGTGACAAAAGTGACTTGTGAAAGCATATCTTCACTCAGACAAACGGAAATACTTGTGCATAGTCATTCTAGGGTGAATGGAAAGTTCATCAAGATTTCTCTTTAAAAGTGTGTGTGTGTGTGTGTGTGTGTTTGACGTGCGTGTGTGTTTGTCTGTGTTACAAAGAAGGGAAATAAAAATCCATAAAACTAGAAGAGACCTACATATGGGTCATACGCACACAGGCAAACGCAAAGATAGTACAAACAACACACACACATTCATATACATAAAATACAACTGAGTGCAAGAAAGATACATTCTGTCGGTTGGTCGTTCGGTCATACATATGAATGAATGCGAATATAAAATGATGATGCCAGTGTGGCAAGCTGAAAGGCTGAACTATATATTTAATGTTCATTTATTTGTTTGCCTTTTGCCTGGCAAACGAGAGCATGTCACAGAGTACGAATACGAGAGACTGGGCAAAATAATGTGGGTCAACATATTCTAAAGTGGTTTGAATGTAAACAAACTTTTTAACAATAATAACTACAGCTACAATAACAACAAACATGAAAAGAACGTAATCTTTGGCACAACACTCGTACTCCACAACAAAAAGCGTAAAAGTGAATGTTCCAACTAATTGTGAGCATGTCCTTAGCCTTTTTAAGCCACACTTGACATCAAAAAACAGCAGCAGCAACAACAACAATATGCAGAACAAACTTAAACTGAATTCTGGAAACCAGAAAACTAAAAACTGGCAGCAACAGAAACTACCAACAACTAATTGTTTGTTGTTGATGATGAAAACGTGCCACTTTAATTCCTGAATTTATGTGCCAAATTCATAAAGTACTCACTCACATCTCATCTTGTTCTCCTCCATTGCTTGCTGGTTCTCTTGGAATTGTGCCTTCTCTTTTTATGGCGCCAAACAATTTAACCCGGCAAGGCAAAAGGGCAATGGGGTTCTCTTCGTATGTATGTACGTGTGTGTGGTAGTCATGTATTTTAATTGTTTTCTCATAATCATCTAATTTGGGTCAAAGTTCAGCAAGCAAGCAAAAAGAACAGAATTTAAATCGTAAATTCGTTTGTTTTGTTTAATGGGGATAACCCTTGAATTGATTTTATGGAGATGGGGATCGAGTAAAATTGTGAATTGTGCCAAAATACGCAACGATAATGTGAATATTTTATGTTCATTAATTTATTGGAGTTCAGGTCCCTTTAGTCCAAGTTGTGAAATTGACAAGAAAAGATAATGTGGATAAATATTTGACCTGTTTAATGGGGAGGATATTGCGACTTGGTTTTGTCTAAACATTCGAATCGCATTATAAAATAATGAAGAAAAACCTTTTCGGTTTGTATTCAGGGCCCCTATTACAACAGTACAACATTTCTCAGGAACAAGTCTATACTTCCTGAAAAATGGTACGAAAGCTGTAAAAAACGGTCTATGTCGAGCATGTGTAGTGTTTGGTGCGTACGACAACTATTGAACCGGTTACCGTCTGTTCATTCAAAATTGTAATCAAACTCCGGGCCGCAATTATGGACCAATCGTTTATTCTGTGCCAAATTCCGACAAATTACGAACACGAAACTTGAAAACCAGCTCTTGGCCTCTCTTCTGATGCAAATTATATAAATTATAAATGATGCAAAAATATCAATCTTTCTTATATATAAAAGACAATGTTTGTATGTTCCGTATAGACTCAAAAACGGCTGAACCGATTTTATTTAAAATTTCAGAGAATGTACAGGGAACATTAGTGGTGAAAATAGGCTATAAATTTTGTTGAATTTCGGAGGGGGCAGGCTACTACCCCTATATGTAAAACTTACGAACGTATACCTTTCCCCGACCCTGGGTACATAGTTTAGCCTTTTCCTCTTCCACTTTCTTAAATAGGTTACAAATCAGTGGAAATACCAGTTTTTATGCATAACGAAGCTATGGTCTTATTGCAAAGGAAGTATTTAGATTGGAAGGCAAAATATCGATGCCTATAGTTCCATCAGGTATATAAGACATATTATAAGAAGGTGGAAAGACGACACAGTCGCACCTTAAGTTCTCACTGGAATTTCTCACTGTTGAATTTCAGGGAGGCGGGGATCCTCCCACATGCCCTATTTTTTAAAAACGCTATTTTTTAACCGATTTTCCTGAAAATATAGGTTAAATATTTGGTTTTGGTTTGGGAGGGGACGAGGAACCTCCCCTAGGTCCTATTTTTTAAAAACGCTATTTTTGCAAAACTTACGGACATATCGGTTAAAAAATTAATTCACGAGGTAGCGGTGGTTGAATATCCGACCCTAAGTACATATTTAGGATATAAAGACTCGACGACGCCCACTTTTTTAAATATGTTATATCTCTGAAACTAATGAACCGATTTTTCAAAAAATTCAGAGAATGTACCGGGATGAACCCCTGGTGGAAATAGGCCATATATTTTGTTGAATTTCGGAGGGACGAGGTACCTCCCCTAGGACCTGTTGTTTAAAAATGCTAGTATTGAAAAACTTACGAACGTATCGGTTAGAAAATAAGTTTGCGAGGCAACGGTGGTTGAATCTCCGATCCTAGGTACTTATTTAGGGCCTTAAGACCCGACCAGGATCACTTTCTGCAACTACTGAACCGATTCTCCTGAAAATTTCAGAGAATCTACAGGGATGACCCCTGGTGAAAATAGGCTACAATTGATGTAATGATGGTTGAGTCTCCCACCCTAGGTCTATATGTTTTGTTGAATTTCGGAGGAGGAGGAGTTAACCCTGTGCCCTATTTTTAAATGCGCTATATATGCAAAACTTACGAATGTGTCCGCTTCCCCGACCCTGGGTACATATTTTAGCCATAAAACCCCTACCACTCCCATTTTCTTAAATATGTTATAAATCAATGGAAATACCAGATATTATGCATAACGAAGCTTTGGTCTTATTGGAATGCAAGTATTTAGATTAGAAGGCAACTTATCGATACCTATAGCTTCATCAGGTATATAAGATATATTATAAGAAGGTGGAAAGACCACACAGTCGGCCCTTAAGTTCTCACTGGACATTCATTTGAATGAAGGGCACACATGCAATATTAAATAGAAGTTATCTTTTGGGACGAATGTGCAATGGCACATAAAAATTCCCTAGAAGCTTTAGATCGATTCTGCAAGGATTTATGAAGTAATTCACGTTTATATTTTAGACAAACACTTCCAGTTATACTATTCCAGCAGATAAAATAAATGCATGCCTCAAGCCACCTGTTCTTCGATGGTATGTTAAAATTGCATATCGACAACAACATTTCTGAAAATTTTTTATTAATAGCCCCTTGCAGATCCCAACTAATTAGCGATGCAAGAAAAATATAATTGACTTAAGAAAAGGTAACATAACACTGTTTCAAGGGCCAGCAACGTGGACCGGGTCGGCTAGTAAATTATATAAATAACATAAAATGTCGCAATCATATAAAATAAATTCAGTGGAAAACAGTGCCCAGATGATGTGGTGTAGGGTATCGCATGGTCGGCCTTCTTTGTCATGATGGAACCTCCCAAATAAAACGCTTGCCATTTAATTGTGCCACCATTTTTTATTTAAATGCAAGCGTTTTATTTGAGAGATTCCATCATGGGGAAGAATATACTTATTGAGTGACAAATTATTTTCTAGTTTTCAGTGCATTTATAAATAAAACACTGAAACTTAATTTTTTTTATTTTTATACCCTCAGCAATTATGCTAACGAGGATATATACACTTTCATACGGGCAAAATGTGCCTCATCGAAATAATGGTTTTAGACGCCAAGTATGTTTGGACGAAATGTGTTTCAGACAATTTGGAGTCGATTTGGCTATGTCCGTCCGTGCGTCTGTCTGGCTGGTGCGCACGATAACTCTCGACTGGATGAACCTATTTGGTCCAAAATTTGACTTTCGCAATATTTGTGTTATATCGGTCCACTCTTTCGCAATATTTGGGTTATATCAGTCCACTCTTTCAGGTACCTCCCCCACAAAAGTTCGAAAATGTTCGGATAATTTGTGCACACGATAACTCTTGAAGGGAATAATCGATTTGGTCCATACTTTGCACATCGTGAAATTTCTACCAAACTTAGATGAGGTTCCAATATGGACTCAATCGGTCAACTCCTTCGGGTACCTCCCACGCAAAATTTTGGAAAAGTTCAGTTTAGGACCTGGTCTCGAATCGCTTTTAATTTTGTTTTAGCAAGTTGTATTCGCTGTCGTCTATACGACAGTATAAGTTTCATAAGGGGCAAGTCCACACTTCCTCAGCAAATAGCCTGAAAGATGAAAAACCCTATTGCACCGTGTGTAGTGGTTGGAGCGCAAGATAACTCTCGAACGGATCTGCCGATTCGGCCCAAAATGTGACCTACGTAATATTTTGTGCAAACTTAGTTTAAGTTCGAAGATAAGCCATATCGGTCCACTCCTTCAGGTACCTGCCCCACAAAAGCTCAAAGATGTTCGGAAAAATTGTGCGCACGATAACTCTTGATAGGAGTGACCGATTTGGTCCATACTTCACACATCTACCAGATATGGTCGAATATGGACTATATTTGTCTACTCCTTCTGGTACCTCTCACACAAAATTTCGGACAAGTTCACTTTAAGACCTGCTCTCGAACCACTTTGATTTTTGTTGAAGCGATTTGCAGTCGCTACCTCCATTACGACGGTAAAAGTTTTTTTCAGGGGCAAGTCCATATTTCTTGGGAAAACAGCTCGAAAGGTGTAAAACCCCCTATGTCACCATATGTGGCGGTGGGAGAGCACGACAACTCTCGAA
Source organism: Musca autumnalis (assembly GCF_047663935.1). Classification (NCBI taxonomy): domain Eukaryota; kingdom Metazoa; phylum Arthropoda; class Insecta; order Diptera; family Muscidae; genus Musca; species Musca autumnalis. Next base: position 39,435,404 of record NW_027412088.1, on the reverse strand, counting down.
CTGTTCAACCGATTTGGTTCAACATTTGGTCTTCGTCATATTATATCCAAACTTAGTTTCATGGCGCATTACCGGTCCACAACTTTCGGTACTTCTCCCCAATATTTAAAAAATGTCACTAAAATGCTAGGACGATATCACGTGAATGGGGCAACCAATTTGGTTTAAACTTTGGATCTCCTAATATTTTGTCAAAATTTAGTTTAACTTATAAAATGGCCCATATTGGTCCTCCCTAAGGGTACCTCCCCCACAAAAGTTCAACATTTGTGTCTTAGTGCAGTTAATTCCCAATCCACATTTTTGTCGGCAAGTTCAAATGTCCAAAAAATGCCACAAAATTCTGAAGAGACCTTAAATACGTTCGATCTGTCCGTAGGTGAGAGTTTCACTTCACATTGGCTGAGGGTATATGTATGAATACTTTTTTACTTGTTTGATCCTATCAATGTCAAATTTTGGGGCTGGGCATATTTATGGATATGCAAAAATTTGCCAAATGCATAAATTATGCATATTCAAATATTATGTTTGCATATGCAAACTTTATGCATTTTACATATTTTCGTATGCAACAAATATTTCAATAATATCTTCAAAAATGTTTATGCGTAAATGTTTTCTGTTTTAAATTCTCTTCAGACAAGTCAATAAAATAGAGAAATGTATAAGCATAACCACGTCCTTCAAAATACCGAAAATCGGGAGGTATCATTCTATGAGAATGATATTCATATTCTGTATGAATATACCAAATTTCAGCCATTTCGGAGGGATATTGAGGCCAAAACCTTCAAAAAACAGAAAATCGGGAGGTACTGTTCTATGGGAGCTATACATTTTTGGTCGAAAGTGTAATATACCTTTTTATTCCTATTGAAACCGCATCTGTAAAATACTTTATTCCTTATATAAACTGTTAATTAACAGCATAAACTCAATGTTAATAACATTTACATCAATTACAAGCTTACATCTTTAATTTTGACTTTCTGACTGTGAGCTAAAATTAGAATGATCAAAGCGTTCTGTATCCATATGTATACAACATGAGCGCTTAATGCTTCAGTCACCCTAAATTCGTAGTAAATATTCCCTCAATCACATAGGCTTAGGATAGCCCAGTGGGAGAACTCCTGATTTGCATTCTTAAGGTCCACGGTTCAAACCTCAGCCCAGGTATTTTTTTTAGTCAGTTTTATGTTTTTTTTTTGCTGGCAAAATCATTTTTTGAAGACCAAAAAAATTAAAGTTGATAGTAAAAGGAATATTCCAAATCCAAATCGACATGAAGTTAATGATGACTCATAAAATATTACCAAGTGGCTATAACAAAAAAAAAACTAAATTCGAATAGTTAATTAATTCACCGGGTTTCTAGTGGATAGCCTACGCAAATACCAGGAGAACAGCAACGCACCGCAGTGCCTAAATAATATTCATGCACAACCTTATTCTTTTTCTTTTGTATATGCTGACTACTACCCAATACGTTTGGCCAGCAGATTGGTTTAATCATAGTTTGACCTACCATATCCTCACTTAGCGTAACGTTATGTAACGTTATTTTTGTAGCTTCGATCGTTTAGCAGTGTGGATGCTGTAAAATCTCCACTCACATTAGTTATTAGTGGTGAATTTTTGGCTAGATCTCTTTTGAGGGTTTGCTGTGTGATGACTGATAAGAAACTATTCTTTCTTATTCGTCATTTTGATCAAATCAACACGTAGAAAACTTCTTTCTTGCTGTGAAATAGTATTCAACATTGCAAAGTACAGAAACTGTACAGTTCTTAACTTCGATATATAAAATACATAAAAATATAACAAAACTCTGTGAAATTATAGAAGTTACAAGATAAAATCTCCTTTAAATTAATTAAGGTTACCTAATATTCTGAAAAGAGGTAAATATTTTGTAATTGACGTTTGTGAAAAGGCCAAGAAACCAAGAGGCATATGTTCTTGTTTTTTTTTATTCGATAGAACCAACATTTCCATCAGCCAGAGAGATACAATTTCATCTGAGGACCGAAGTTCCTCCCGAAATATCCGGTCGAATTTGCATGGAATTTGTGTTTATACATAAAAGGTGGCATTGCGAATTTTGCAAACCATGCAGTCTTGCTTATTAGAAGTCATTGAATTCGCAACCACCATCTATAACCTCAACTCCTAGCGAAGATTAACGTGTTTGGAAACTTTTACAAGACAATCAGCAAACACCTTTCACCAATTTATTCAAACAGGTGTAATTCATCTAACACCCCAAGAGTTATCTACTCCCGTCCCGGACTCTTTTCCAGAAATTTTTGTCAGAAAGTACTTGTGAGCACCTGGCGTATCAACCGCAACTAAGAAACCAGCGTGGTAGCATAAAAATATTGCATAGCTTTTTTAAGAAATCCTTGCGTAAAATAATCAACATAGCAAAGGTTACAATTTTATATATTCAAGCCAGATTTGTGCATTTCAGTGGAATTTTTAAGAAGAATCTAAAATACCATCTGTAATCGTCATCCTGAAATTACGTAAAATTTTACATAAAACCATGCCATTGAGCATACCCTGATCATCGAGGCCTCGGCGACAGCAGCATTCTCAACAAAAATTGGTAAGTCAGAAACGGAACGTATTAATCTGTATTCCATTTCCTGATATTTAGCACACATTTTGCTTGAATTTGTTCTCCTTTCAATTGAAACCTTTGCCATTGCTTTTCTTTTCCTCCTTTTTTTAACTTAAAACAAAATCGTATCTGCATTAATATATGAAAGAAAAAAACCAATAATTAGGAATTCACTACTCAAAAATCACCGAACTTAATGTTCTTTAGGTCTTAACGTGAAATATTCCCTTGAATATTTAAACTGCATTCATATATGTAAACATAGCTAGATAACCACAAAAAACAGTATCTTACATGAATTAAAAAAATAAAATAAAATAAATAAATAAATAATGACAAAACGTCGACGAAAAGGAAAAAAGCGAAAAATTGTATTAACATGCAATAATAATCATTCCATAATAATCTCAATCAAATTATATTATCATTATTTTCGTCCAAGTTTAATCGTTAAATCTTGTCAAACCATATTGGTTAACCAACGCATTCAATTATTTCTATCTGAACTATTTCTTTCCTGTGAATAAACGTCGAGGAAAATAATACTAAAATGTAAGGAAAATTCAGTAAAAATCGGTCAATAATGCCCGTATTTTCAACGTCTAGGTAACCGGGTAGGTAGCTACCTATTAGTTATCTTTACCTACGCGTTTGGTAATTTCTAGGTGTCATTTACCGAGAGGTGTAATTTTTGAAATCATATGGTAACATTGGTGATTTTCATTCATGATTTCGCAAAATCATTGCCACATAAAAGTGTTTTACATCTGTTAACACATTGGCAACGATCAACCAGGTAAAATCCTTGGTGTAAGTAACACGACCGTTTTTGGCCCGGTAACGTTACCTATGAGTTGAAATTATAAAATTTTGCTTACACGGGAGATATCTATGAACTCATAGATAATTACGCGTAGAAATTACGGGCATAAGAATTCCATAAACTATTCCATAATTCATTTTAACATATTTCATTATGGTATTATAAATTTCACTTAGAATTATTTTCTTCCTCGTTTAACCTTTACAGTTTGTTAAACCTTATCGGTTCACCAAAACCTCCGTTTACATTATTAACTAGATCACTTGTGGATAATCTAAGTTTTATTATATTGTTAAATTTCTTTATTTCATTGCGAACATGTTTGATGTTCGATCAGTTATGTCTATTGTTAACAGTTGAATTTTTGCTTGTGAGTTAACAGAATTTACTAATAAAGCCCATGTATCTACATGAATTAAACATGAATGCGTAAGCGAGTTGTCTGTTCTTAATGGGGAATGTAGAGTTGAAATGTAATTAACAGATTTAATTTTTGGGATCTTATTAACAGTGTCAGGCCATAAGATCATGGAAGGGATAGGGTAAAGAGGCCTTGGGGTAAAAACATCAACCCCCTTTATATTTTTATATGAGGTATTGTGATTAATATTTTAGTTATTTCTTTTCTCTTGTATTATTCATACTGTCCATCCATTCGGGTTTTGATTTTTTTTATGGTTGGAAGAGGTCCATTAGAGTAGTATCAGGTAATCTTAAATTTTCATATTATGGGAGTCTATAATAAAAAAATATGTTTATGTAATGATTGTAGTAGTTGGTGTTTAGGGGGACAAGAACCGACCCCAACCCGACTGTTGCTAGTATTAATGGCTCCCACTGTCTCTGCTAAGCGCATAAACTGAACGAAATCTAACAGCTATCCCTACAATCATAGCTTCAAAGGAAGGTTAGCGAATCATTGAACTCAACTGAAGCAAATTTTTAAATAACGACCCTTTTGAACACTACAAAAGTTTTTTACCTCCAAGGAAGACTAAATACACCCAACGAAGACTAAATACCAAATTTCAGTCAGTTCGGTGGGATAATCAGGCCGCAATCTTCAAAATAGAGAAAATCGGGAGATACCGTTCTATGGGGGCTATATGAAGACGTGGACCTATACCGACAAAGTTGAGGTGGAAAGTTTGATACACCCAAAATTTCAGTCACTTCCGTGGGATATTAGGGCATCAACTTTCAAAATACCGAAATTCGGGAGGTACCGTTCTATGGGGGCTAGGTAAAGTCGTGGACCATTGCGGAAAAATTTCAGATGGGAAGTTTTATACCACCAACGAAGGCTTAATACAAAATGTTTGGTCCGGCCATAAAATCGGGAGGTATTGTTCAATGGGGGCTATATGAAGACATGGACGTATATCGACAAATTTCAGGTGGAACATTTTATATCCCAACGAAGACTTAATACCCATATCACTGGGATACTTATGGCACAAATCCTTGCATTTGGTTTTGCATGTGCTCAAAATATGAAAGATATCCAATGTATTCAAGAATTTCGTTTTATTTTGTTGTAAAACGAGTTTCTGTCTAATCAGATTTTCTCTACGACCATCCTAACCATATATTGATGGTGAACCCGTTAAAAAGGCGTATAATTAGGGGCCGCATGGCGGCACATGCAGAACTTGAAGGCCAGGGCTTCGATGGAGCGAACAACTCGAATACGACATCGGAAAATAAAGCAACAAACAGAGAGGAATGGAGATATTTTCTTAGTTCGGTTTATGGAACAAATGGTCTGTAATTGGCCTGCGAAATACGTAAGAAAGAAAGTTTAGTATTTAGTATTTTGATGTGTTTGAGAGAAAAATCTTTGAGAAAATATTAACCCTTATATGTTGTATTGTTGAAGATGTATACCGGAGTTGCATGAACCACGAGTTGTACCAGCCGGTTGACAAAACGTTCTGTTGAGAATAAAAGCCATCTAAGTAAGTAAATCCCTCATTGCACGACTTCAATTTTTTCTTGCTGCCATGATTAAACAAGTGCCAATTATCAGTACTCAAAGAAGAACTATTTAGATTATATTGCAGTTAGATTATTGTTTTTTATGCAATAATTTTCGATATTCCAAAAACTGGTGTCTTTCTGTTGTGTGTAAATACTTGGTGTAGTTGTACACTTCCTTATAGCAACGACAAAATATCAAGGATTTAGTTCAAAAGTGTTTGCATAACTTCATAAGAAGCTTCTTGTCACTTGTTCATTTTCCATTTTTTTGAACTAAGCTAAACAAATAAAAGTGAGTTCAATAAACCCAGCTTTTTAGCTTTATTCTCCTAATCCCTTACTGATTTATGAATATTAACAAAACACCTGTACAATCTACTAAGTTCGGTCGAATATTGTACACCAACTGCCATAGTCTGTGTATATGAAATAATATTGAATGCCACAAAAAAGAGCTAGAACTATTTTTTTGCCATTGCTTGAGTTTGCCATCTAACCTCTTAAAAGTTGAAGTGTGGAACACTGCTAACAGGAAATGCAGTTGTGTGTTGTTGTCGTTGCTGGCCAATTTCTTTGCAATTGCAATCAGAAGAAAAGAAGTGAAAAGTAGCAACATATGATACGTGTTTAATACTTGTCGCATTTGTCGCAAGTGTCTTATTTTTTATTTCTTTCATTTCTTCTTTTTTCCTTTCTTTTATTGCAAAATGCCGGAATGTATTGCAGCAATTTGATTCAAAAGAAAATTTAATAATGTCGACATTGAATGAAACAAGTTTGTAGGTTTTTTAGTATCTGTCTGTATATGCGAATGTGGGAATGATTGTGTGCATGTGTTTGTGGAAGTGGTTTAAATTGTTATAACTCCACACAAAGTCATTTATATGTATATAGAAAAGAATGTGGACGTATGACTCCTGCAATTGTTGTCATTTTTATTGCTAAGTTTAGAGTGACCAGACTAGTTGGGAAGGTATGATTCAGATGGTTTACAAAATTTCGAAATCAAGGTAAAGTATTGCACGAAAAAAATATATGTTAGAAATATGTTTTTATCTAAACAAATACTCGTATATGTTTAGGACTGGTTGTAAACAAATATATACAAACATATTATGTTTGGATCCAAACAAACATTTGCAACATTTTGAAACATATCTCAATTTCATTTGTTTGGGTACCAAAATATTTTTTATGTTAGAAGTTTTGTTAAAGAGCGTAACAACAGGTCTATCGCCCCGTAATAAAGAGCTGTGTATATGGTGCAATAGAAGACGGAGAAGCGACGTCGGGAGGGTGAACAATTTTTTTGCTTGTGTTTCTTTCTTTGTTGTTGTTGTTGCGATTTATTCTTCCACAAGCAGACAGCTGTAACTCGCAGTCAACCAACGTAGAAAGTGTAGGGCAAAAAAAAAATGATATGAATTATTTTTTTCTTTTTCCGAGAAATGCAGATAACATTCTTTCTTCAGTTTCCTCTAGACAATCGTTGAATGCAGACGGTAAAGTGAGAAAATAAATCAGTGCTTTGTGCTTTCTTAAACTAATGACGCTTTTTAGTAAATAAAATGTCCAATATATAATAATTATATAATTATAATTGGAACTTTTATAATTGAATCAAAAAATGCGAATGGAAATATTTTTTTGGACAATGAAGAAATCGCATTTAATATTGGTAATAACATTAATACATTTTTCATATACATATATTTGAAATTTCAATTTCTTTGCGCACGTATCTATTTGAGCGAGCAATTGACACTTGGGTATAAAAATTTTCTGGTTGAAAAACAAGAAACAAGCGAAGTTATGAAGATCTTTGGCGAGATCTGAAACTATAGTCTTCCCTGCATTACCCCTTTGTAAACATCGCCAATTTTTTCCCACTAATAAATTAAAGTTGTTTTAATCAAATACTAAAACAACGATTGTGGGATTAAGCCTGACTATTTTGAAAAACAAAATAGAAGTCGTCATCCCAAATAAAAAACGCCAACCCTCCTATTTGAAATATGGATGTACCTATTTATTACATTATATAATCATTTGATTCCAGATACCGATTTCCCCCTGATGATTTCAATTTTACCTTTAACACACGTTAAAGGTAGTGAGCTAACATGTGCCTCGCGTTCACACATAAGAACCCTCTCCTAGAAAAAGCAGCCTACTATAAAACAAGTAAAAAAGTATCAGTCGGCTTTGCCGACAGAGATATACCCTCAGCCTATATGAATTGAATCTTTCAGATCGAAAGTATTTAGGGTGTTTTCAGAATTTTGTAGCTCTTTTTGAACATTTGACTTGCCGACAAGAATGTGGATTAGTGTTAAAGTTCAAAACTGTTGCGGAGGAGGTACTTAAAGGAATGGACCGGCATATTCCATTATGGAAATGGAATTTATTTTGGGAGTCATATCTCTTCAATAGACATCGCTCCCACTAGTTATTTCAGTGGGTCATCGTATAACTTTTACACCATTGTGGACCATTTTAGAAGTTAAACTAAATTTGAACAAAATATTAGAAGATCCAAAGTTTGGACAGAATTGGTTGCCCCGTTCAAACGATATCGTGCATACCATTTTAGTGAAATTTTTTAAATATTAAGGGGAAGGACCGGAAGTTGTGGATCGGTATTGCACATCTTGGAACTAAAACTAAGTTTGGACAAAATATGACGGAGGCCAAATTTTGGACCATATCGGTTGTTCGAGAGTTATCGTGCTCTCCAGCCACCTACACATGGTGCCGTAACCGGTTTTTACACATTTCGGGCTGTTTCTTCAAGAAGTATGGACTTGCCCCTGAAATTGAGGCAGCAAATGTAAGTAGGTACAAAAAAAAAAGAGTGTACAATATAGTCCATATTCGAACCTGATCTATATCTGGTAGATATACCTGAAGGAGTGGACCTATATGGCTTATCTTCGAACTTAATCTAAGTTTAAACAAAATATTACGAAGTCCAAATTGTGGACCGAATCGGCAGGTCCGTTCGAGAGTTATCTTGCGCTCCAACCACTACACACTTTGTCTTAGGGGGGTTTTTTTTCAACAGAAAGTATGGACTGGCCCCTATTGAAACTTTTACCTTCAGCGAATACAAGTTGTAACAACAAAAATCAGAGTAATTCGAGAGCTGCTCCTAAACTGAACTTTTCCAAAATTTTGTGTGGGAGGTACCCGAAGGAGTGGACCGATTGAGACCATATTGAAACCCCATCTAAGTATGGTAGAAATTTCACCATATGCAAAGTATCGACTGAATCGGTTACTTCTTCAAGAGTTATCGTGCGCACAAATTGTCCGAACACTTTCGAACTTTTGTGGGTGAGGTACCGGAAGGAGTAGACCGATATAACCCATCTTCGAACTTAAACTAAGTTTGGACAAAATATTACGAAAGCCAAATTTTGGACCGAATCGGGTGATTCGTTCGAGAGTTATCGTGGCCACCAGCCAGCCAGACAGACAGACGGAAGGACATTGCTAAATCGACTCCAAATTGTCTGAAACGGATTTCGTCCAAACATACTTGGGGTCTAAAACCATTACTTCGAGGAGGCACATTTTGCGCGTATGAATGTGTATATACCCTCGTTAGCATACATGCTGAGGGTATAAAAACCAAAGAAAAGAAAAACAAACCCATCTAAAGTTGATGAATCCCGCAAACGTTTTAAGGACCATGATCTGCCAATCTGTACCTGAAATGTTTACACTCTTTACAGAGAAGGTGCAGTTTACGCATGGCAGATGTACTTGAAAAGTACAAGGTCGGCATTACTGCCATACAGGGAATACGATGGATTGGGAAAAGCGGCACAACAACTCCTGACGCACTGTTTTATAGCTGCCGTAGCACAAAGCATGAGTTTGGTTGCGGATTTGTGGTTGTTCGGAGGTTAAAATATCTGGTCTCCAGCTTCACCCTAGTGAATTAAAGACTTTCTACAATAGGGATAGAAGCAAATTTCTTCAACATTAGCTTTATCGGCGCTCATGCTCCAACCTAAGACAAGGACGAACGAGCGCTTAGACGAAACATATAACCGTTGTCCTGCCCATGACATTAGAATTATTCTAGGCGATTTTAATGCCAAATTTGGAAAGGAGAATATCTTTGGCCCAACAGTCGAGGAATTTAGTCTCCGCAGTAAAATATCTGACAATGGAATGAGACTGATAGACTTCGCAGCGGTAAAAAAACATTGTAGTTAGCAGATTTAAGATTTAAGCATTTCGATATTCATAGGGGCACCTGGCAGTCTCCAGATCAAAAAACAAGTGATGAAATTAATCATGTTGTGATAGGTGGAAGATAGGTAAATACAGCAATAAAAAATAAGGCAGCAGGAGCCGACGGCTTACCAGCCAACCTGTTCAAAAACCGAGGCGACACGCTGATAAGGTGTATTCATCAGCTAGTTAGCACCATTTGGCAGGAAGAACGAGTACCCGACCTGATCATCCTGTGCCCTGTCCACAAGAAGGGAGATAACACTGTATGCTCTAACTATAGGGGCATAAGTCTTCTTGCTATTGCCTACAAGATGTTGTCAGGGATATTATGCGAACGACTGAAGCCTATAGTCGATGAAATAATTGGACCATACCAATGTGACTTTAGACCTGGCAAATCCACCATTGACCACATATTTACCCTGCGACAAATCCTTTAGAAGACCCCTGAGATGCAGATCGACACCTACCACCTTTTTGTCAATTATAAAGCAGCCTTAGACAGCCCCCTACGTTCAAAGGTATTCCAAGTCATGTCTGAATTTGGTATCCCGGCAAAGCTCATCCGGCTTTGTAGAATGACATTAACTAATACTCAGTCCTCAGTTAATTTAGGAAAGAACCTCTCCAAAGAGTCTAGTATCAAAAGAGGTTTCAGACAAGGAGACCGGCTCTCGTGTGACTTATTCAACATTCTAGTGGAAATGGTTATAAGAGATGCGAAGGTCAAAAGAAGTGGCGCAATATATACAAACAGTAACTGATACCTTTGCAAAAGTCGAAAGGGATTCTGCTAAAGTGGGTCTGGCGGTAAACGGCGAGAAGACCAAGTTCATGGAGTCGACGCTTAATGCGTCCATAGAGATCGGACCAACTGTTGACGTTGGTTCCTATAATTTTGAGGTAGTAAAAGACTTCGTCTACCTCGGCACCGCCGTAAACACAATATGTGAAATAAAAAGAAGAATTGTATTGGCTAACAGATACCACTTTGGCTTAAGTAAGCAGTTTAAAAACAAAGCCACATCTCGTCAAACAATAAGAAGGCTTTACAATACACTGATACTACCCGTGCTGATGTATGGTTCCGAAGCCTGGGTACTTGCGCAAGCAGTCAAGGCAGTGCTTGTGTGCTTGAGAGAAAAATTCTTCGAAAGATATATGGAGCAATCTGCGTTGACGGTGAATATCGACGTCGTATGAACTACAAGCTGTATCTGCAATACAACGACATCCGTATAGATAAACCTATCGAGATGCAACAATTACGTTGGCTAGGCCATATGATAAAAATGAGCGATGATGAACCCGCTAAAAAGGCCTATAAATACGTGCCACATGACGGTGCACGCAGAATTGGCAGGCCTATGCTTAGATGGAGCAAACAAGTGGATGAAGAGATTAAAAGGCGCGGTATTCCAGAAAGCCAAGCTGGAGGTCTTTTCTTAGTTCGGCTTATGGAACAAATATTCTGTAATGGGCCAGCTAAGTAAGTAAGCACTCGGAGTGGACCGATATTTTCGAACTTGATCTAAGTTTGGACAAAATATTACGAGATATATCGGATCGATTGATCCGTTCGAAACTCATCGTACGTTCCAACCCTCCAGACAGACATGGCTAAATCGACTCCAAAATCTCTGAAACGGATTTCGTCCAAAAATACCATTATTTTGATGGGGCACATTTTGGTCTTTTCATATGGGTGTATGAATTTAGGATATAAAAAATATAGATTGGCTAAAATTGTGTTCATGAATTTTTGCTAAAGAAGGATTCTTTACAAGGTTTAAGAGTTTTTGTATACATGTATAGCACTTGGGTTGGGCGCCAGAATTTCTGTAGCTTACTCTGAAGAATTTATGAGAAGATTCACGATAGGAAACCAGAATTTCTCTAAGAGAAGACCGACGATTGGACGCCAAAATTATTGTTATGACAGATACATGATTGGGCGACAGTGTTTGTTATTAACAAAAACACAATTGGGCGCCAGAATTTAATTGCTCAGCATTGGTTCTCAATGAACAAAACAACAATGGGCCTTCAGAATTTCTTTGTGATTGGGCATCAACATTTTATTATCAAAAATTTGGTACCAAAACGTCTTTAGGGAAATAACTGAAACTGGTTTCTGTATGAAAATAACAACGTTTGTAATTGAAAATATCCATAATTATACCCTCAGCCTTTAGGCTATAGAGGGTATTTACACTTTGATACGACCAAAAATGTGCCTCATCGAAATAATGGTTTTAGACCCCAAGTATGTTTGGACGATATCTGTTTCAGACAATTTTGAGTAGATCTAGCAATGTCCGTCCGTCTGTCTGTCTGTCGGTCTGGCTGGCTGGTGAGCACGATAACTCTCGAACGGATCAATCGATTCGGTTCAAATTTTGGGTATCGAAATATTTTGTCCATATTCGATTTAAGTTCGAAGATGTGCCATATAGGTCCACTCCTTCAGGTACCTCCCCCACAAATGTTCAAAAATTGTCGCAAAACTTGTGCGCACGATAACTCTTGCAGGGAATAACCGATTTGGTCCATACTTTGCACATCGTGTAATTTCTACCAAACTTAGATGAGATTCCATTATGGACTCAATCGGTCCACTCCTTCGGGTACCTCCCACACAAAATTTCGGAAAAGTTCGGTTTAGGACCTGGTCTCGAATCGCTTTGATTTTTGTTTACGCAAGTTGTATTCGCTGTCCTCTATACGACGCTGTAAGATTTATTAGGGGCAAGTCCATACTTCCTGAGAAAATAGCCTGAAAGTTACAAAAAAACCTGTGACACCGTGTGTAGTGGTTGGAGCGCAAGATAACTCTCGAACGGATCTGCCGATTCGGTCCAAAATTTGGCTTTCTTAATATTTTGTCCAAACTTAGTTCAAGTTCAAATATGGATTATATCGGACCACTCCTTCCGGTACCTCCCCCACAAAAGTTCGAAAATGTTCGGAAAATTTGTGCGTACGATAACTCTTGAAGGGAGTAACCGATTTGGTCCACTCTTTGCACATTATGAAATTTCTCCCAGACTTAGATGAGGTTCTAATATGGACTCAATCGGTAAACTCCTTCGAGTACCTCCCACACAAAATTTCGGAAATTTCAGTTTAGGACCTGCTCTCGAATCGCCTTGGTTTTTATTGTAACATCTTGTATTTATGTCCCCTATACGAAGGTACAAGTTTCCGCAGGGGCAAGTCCATACTTCCTGAAAAAATAGCCTGAAAGTTGAAAAACAAACCCTATGACACCATGTTTATGGGTGGAAGCGCAAGATAATTCTCGAACGGAAATGCCGATTCCGGCCAACATTTGGCCTTCGTAATATTGTTTCCAAACTTCGTTTAAGTTCGTAGAAAAGCCATATCGGTCCACTCCTTCAGGTACCTACCCCACGATAACTCTTGAAGGGAGTGACCGATTTGGTCCATACTTTACACATTCTCATACCTACCACACAAAATTTTGGATAAGTTCACTTTAAGACCTGATACAACGCGAAAGTTTGACATCAGACACAACAGACAACCACAGAATATTCCACTCAACTAGACCAATTGCTTAATGAAAGCACTCTTCATCCCGATAACATTTCAGCACAATGGCAAAATATTCCATGCAAACAGTCGCAAAATCCATACTTGGATACCAGAGGCCTCCACCAAGGAATCCATGGTATGACCAGGAGTGTCGTGCTGCTGCCGAAGAGAAAAATGCGGCATATAGGGCTACTCTAGAACAATGTCGTTCTTTGGTATTGTTGAAGTTACGAAGTTTTTCGGCAATTCACATACACACGACCCGAACGCAACGAAAGAGCACACAAAAGAGAGCAAATGTTTTGATTTGTTTTTGTTTTGCAACAACAACCTTACTAACACACTGTCAAAAGTTGCCAATATTCAGAATTTTGTGTGCTCTCTTCTTGGTCGGCAGTGCTCTAGAACATTGATGATCACTTCCTTACGGTAGCGTAAATACAAACCACACGTATTCTCTCTTTATTTCTCATTTGCCATTGCTTAGTAATGGGGAGAGTGTCTTACCACTACTAGTACACGAACTATTCTGAGCACCCATGCTCTAGAATCAGTAGCAACGCGTAATGCCCGACAGAGGTATCGGGAGAAAAGAAGAGAAACGTCTTTTCCGCAGGAAAAAAATTGAAAGGCGGGGGTGTGAAAAAATCGAGATGAACAGGAGCCAGAATGAAGTCCGAAAGTTGTACCAAAGAGTGAAACATCAAACAGATGGCTTTGATACAGGCACATCCTCCTGTAGAGACCAACAAGGTAATCTGGTAACAGATACAGATAGCGTGCTCAGGATATGGAAGGAACATTTCTCCAATCTGCTGGTATCCAATAGTAGCGAAGACGATGATACCACAGATCCAATCCCAGAAGATGGTATAGAATGTATACCACCCGGCCAAGATGAGGTAAAAGCAGCAATCAACCGGCTGAAGAATAATAAAGCAGCAGGAGCCGATGGCTTACCAGCCGAGCTGTTTAAAACCGGAGGCGACGCGCTGATAAGGTGTATGCATCAGCTAGTTAGCACCATCTGGCAGGAAGAACGCGTACCCGATGATTGGAACCTGAGCATCCTATGTCCCGTCCACAAGAAAGGAGATAAGACTGTATGCTCCAACTATATGGGCATAAGTCTTCTCCCTATTGCCTATAAGATAGTGTCAGGGATATTGTGCGAACGACTAAAGCCAATGGTCAACGAAGTAATTGAACCATACCAATGTGGCTTTAGACCTGGCAAGTCCACCATTGACCAGATATTTACCCTGCGGCAAATCCTTGAGATGCAGATCGACACATGTCACCTTTTTGTCGATTATAAATCAGCTTTCGACAGTCCCCTCCGATCAAAGGTATTCCATGCAATGTCTGATGGTATCCCCGCAAAGCTCTTCCGGCTTTGTAAGATGACTTTAACTGACACTAGGTCATCAGTTAAAATTGGAAAGAACCTCTCCGAAGAATTTTGTACCAAAAGAGGTTTCAGACAAAGAGACAGCCTTTCGTGTGACCTATTCAACATTTTGCTGAAAAAGGTAATACGAGATGCAAATGTCAAAAGAAATGGAACAATTTACACCAATAGCCACATAGCTGACAATAGCTGATGACATAGAAATAATGGGACGATCAGTAAAGGAAGTAACTGATACCTTTAGGAAGGTCGAAGGAGAATCTGCGAAAGTGGGTCTGGCGGTAAACGACGAAAAGACCAAAGACGAGCTATATCAGCTATACAAAGACATGAATATAGTTAAACGTATCGAGATGCAACGATTGCGTTGGCTGGGCCATATGATGTGAATACATGCCGCATGGTAGTGCACGCAGAATCGGGAGGCCTAAGCTTCGATGGAGCATACAAGTGTATGAAGAAATGAAAAGGCGCGGCATTCCAAAAAGCGAAGCGAAAAACAGAGAGGATTTGAGATCTTTTCTTAGTTCTGTCTATGGGACAAATGTTCTGTAATGGGCCAGCTAAGTAAGTAAGTAATTTCTAGGCATTTCAATAAAAGAAACGACCACCACCATTGAAACGTGTGTGTATGTGTCTGTTTTTTTCTGTGGCTTTTGTGTTTGTGTTATATTTCATCCAAACAAATATTTGTTTGCATAAAAACATATATTTGTTTGTACCCAAACATATATTTGTTTACAACAACAAATACGTTATGTTAGGCACTGTTGCAAACATATATATGTTTGCTGCAAAATTGTTTTGGGACATATACTAGAGAGGCCTTTTTTCCTCCGTGTGGAGAAAATGAAACCTAACATTTTGCAACACATGGTCATCCCAATCCAGCTACATGTATTCGATTTTTTTTTAAAGATTTATATTTTCAACTTAAGAAACTGTTCTCGGGTTGACACCAAGCACCTGTTTCACATGATATTCAATCAAGTGCCAGCCATAGGTTCTTTTTCCCAACTTAGTTGTTTTCGTCTTCTTCTTATGCTTTATTGTAACACAAATGGGAAACCACATGCATCTACAAGGACATTCCTGTGTAGAATGTAGCATGAATATTAGAAAACATATCCTTACTTTCATTTCATTTATTTTCAACGAAGAATGTGAAGAAACAACAAATGCCACAAGAAGAAGAAAAAACTTTAGTTGTGTTTTTTTATTCTTCTTCAAACTGACTGAGGTTTGTAACATGAACGGTGTACAGATGTTGGCTTAAAGGGCTGCACAACACCATGGTTACATATTTCAAATGCAAGGTGAAAACTAGAAATTCAAACAAACTAATCTCAACTGGAGGTGAGGAGTAGGAGTACAGGAAAAAAAGAATCCATGATTTTTTATTTTCACAAACAATCCCAGGAAACAAATAGAAAAGAGCAATGTTGGTTGACTTTCAGGCCACGAATAACAAACATAAATGTGAAGTAATGGAATATTGTGTGCGGTATTTGAAGAGTGCATTTGCGGTTGATGAATACTCGAGTGCAAAAGAAAAAAAAACCAACAACAACAACAAATGAGAAACGAGAATCTATGGAACCATGAAATGAAATCCAAATGTACACCAGTATACGTCGTGTATAACATCAATGCATTTCCATTTCCGTTTCCGTCAACAAGCACAACAATAACAGCAACGACATCAACAAAAAATTCCAGTGGAATACAAATACACAGCGTAACGACAACCTATTTGGAGTGTGGAGTAAAATGAAATAAAAGCTTTTGCTGTTTAGTTGTTGTTTGTGCTTTAAGTTTTTTTCTCTTGGAGCCGTTTTCTGCGAAATGGTCGATGATGACTAGGTTTTGTATTGAAATGACTATTGAGATTACTACTACGTTGCATAAAGGTCTATCAGAGAGTTGACGGTATTTTGCATTCTACTTACACATACACTGTCAGTGTATACCGTAATTGCCCTCTAAAGATATATGGACCCAATCAATTTGTCCTGTTTAATCTGATATGACAACCATTTAGCATTTGTTCTGACCATTTGAATGATATAGGATAATGGTTGCGATGACTAAGGTACACAGTGGAATGGTAAGCGGATTGTCTAGCATACTTGTAGAGAGAGGAAAGTAGGTTCAGCCATCGTTGATATGTGTGATGCTGGCTTGCCGTAGACTCGAACTCAGTGACGGGCATAGTGCAATGCTTAGGCTCATGGTCGTATCTGTTGTTGTTGTAATGGTTCGTCAGAAGTCAAGGGTTCTTACATGAAGAACATAATTAGAACAAGTAAAGCAAGTGAAAAAGTGCTAAGTTTCGGCCGGAGCGAATTTGCTACACCCACCGTCATGAAATATTATGAAATAATTAAGAACTCTTTATTATAAAATAACCTAGAGCTCTGTTGGTACGCTCTTTGCTATGTCCACTCACGACATAAACAAAAATATGTTAGTACCCAAGCAAATACAATTGAGATATGTGCCATTTTTTACTTTTTGAAATATAGGCAGATTTTATGGTTTTCGTGTATGCTCTTTTTGAATTTTTGGTCGGCTTCTTCCTATCTGCTCTATTTTCCGAGACATCCACGTTTCGGCTCGAATGTTTAAGTTCATTTCAGGTATCAAATTAATATTTTAATAATTAACAATTTTTAAAAACACATTTAAAAAATCAGAACTTTAATTTTCGATTTAGAAGTTTTAAATTAATTGAGGCAAAGATGGGAATTTTTTTTGTTACTTTGTTCCATGTGATATACAATATTTCACATTCGTGTCATAAGTGTGGATAAGAAACAAATCGACAAAAATTCTAATTTTAAAAAATTCTCTATAACTTTTATATTCCAACAGATATTCCTCTAATTTTTGCAAATATATTCTATATACTATTATCAATATCTCAAGTTAAAAATATAAATATTTTCTTCAGTAAGATCCGCGCAGTTGTAAACCCAAACTTTAAAATGCGATTATCTCCAATCTGTAAAATGGAGTATGGAACGCTTAAGCATGGCACTGATCACTTGTTTGGACCCAAACATATATTTTTTGCAACGTTATCTTCCAATTTTAAAGAAGTTTTGACAGTTTTAACAACATTCTCTTAACAAACGTTGTATTTGGAGTTTTCTGCGGACGGATAAAATTGCTGACTTATGTCCATGTGTTGGTATAGCCCCTATATAAAATACTAGCAACGTACCCGCTACTTAATATGCGGAAAGGATATAAAAAACAAATAAACAATATTTAATATGGAAATGTTTTTGCACTAATACATATTTAAATTGATAAATATTTTATTTAAGTACTGTTCGTACCACTTTAATTCTATTTTCAAAAAATCAGCCTATCTCACCCCTATACATCAACAGCGAGCCAGATGTTTGAGGTATTTTAATTAAGGACTTCCTGTCCTCAGGAGGTAAAAGCATTCTTGTAAAAATTGTCACCTAGGTATACACTTCCAAATAAACTTACTAAAACCTTCAGAATAAAGAAAGAATTTTGTTGAAAAGATAGGAACCGTCTTCGCGTTCACATAAAGCCAATGGTACAATACCGGACAAAAACCCAGGACCCATCTCAAATTTTACAGCTTTAGTAATACTTATTCGCCTAACACCTATGGTATTACATGTGTAAACATGTAATAAATTTTAAGTGGGAATTATCATAACCATTCTGATCTAATCCCAACAATTCATTCAATATCAGTGCTTGAATATTTGTACTATTTAGCACATCTAAAACACTTATTGTATATTACTCTTTGGAACAGTAGTAGTATTATTCCAAATGATATAATTCTATCTTTATTCCAACAACCAAGGAAAATTTTAGTACCATTTAGTACTTTTCGTAGGCTTATATCAGGTATTTCGTTTCTATATCAGAATTTGTACGCATTATGCAATACAATAATGGTACCAAATGTAATACTTTTCGTATATCTGGCACTGCTTCAAAAAATTACCTCTTTATATCAACCCAATATACCAACCGCAATTTTCATTTCCTGCTCTATCCGATCTTAAAACAAGTGAGAAAAGGCTATAGTCGGAACTGGGCCGACTATGTGATACCCTACACCACTACCTGGGTGCATAATCTTTTCACTCGAAAACATTTCTTTTAGGGAGATACGAAAGTTTTCACCTATCTGGCTTTTATACCAAATGACTTAAGGCGAACTGAACCAAAATAATTAATATTTAATTTTATATTGGACTACTATCGACATCACCAACATCAATATTCTTCTATCTCTGTGAGAAAATTTCGTGATGATCCTATTAAAATTCCGACCTGTAGTGTTATTGCTGAAAAAGTTGAAAAAAAGGGATGTATTACCTACTATTTTAATATCTCTATTATTTGACCACCTACGCCAACCTACTTTGCATACTTTTAAAGATGGGATTTTCTACTTTCTTAGTCGGGCTTTGCTTTTAGATGGTCCACAACCAAAGGTGTGATATGCGTCATTATAACTAAAATCGTAAAAATGAAAAGTTGGGTTCTATTACCGACTATTGCGATATCATTGTTGCAAAGGCGATATTTTCTACTTTCTTTGCCAAGTTTTGCTTTTAATATACCCTTATAGACGCTGAGATATTTGCTTTGGAATAAAATGTAGACTTTTTCTTCAAATAACTTTTTTGCTCATTCCGACCCCTAATTATTATCCGACCATCACCAAAATCAATAGGCTTCTTCCCCTCCGGGACCCCCATCAATACCCAAAACTGCGTGACGATCCGATCAAAATTGCGACCTGTAGCGTGAATTCCAAAAAAGTGGAAAAATGGGATGTATTACCGACTATTGCAATATCTCCGTTATTTGGTCACCAACGCCGACCTAGTTTGCATCATTGTAAAGATGGGATCTTCTACTTCCATAATCAGGCTTTGCTTTTGAAAAGTCCCTAACCAAAGCTGTGATATTCGTCATTATAATTAAAATCGCAAGAATGAAAATTTGGGTTTTATTTGCCACTATTGTAATATCTCCGTTGTTTGACCACCTACAAGAACTTACTTTACATCATTAGAAAGGTGATATTTTCTACTTTTATTGTCAGGTCTTGCTTTTGGTATACCCCATACAGAAGCTTAGATATTCGTTTTGGAAAAAAAACGTTGTCTTTTTATCCACATAAGTTGTTTGCCCATTCCGACCCCTGAATATTATCCGACTATCACCAAAATCAATAGGCTTCTTCCCCTCCGGGACCCTCATCAACACGCAAAATTTCATGACGATCCGATCAAAATTAAGACCTGTAGCGTGATTACAAGGTTTAGATGGACAGACGGACAGACGGACGGACGGACTGACAGACGGACACACATAGCCAGATCGACTCAGCTCGTCGATACATTCATTTTGGTATATCAGGAAAAATGTCTGAAATTGTCTTTTCCATTTCAAAAAAATCAAAAAATATTTTTGATACTACAGCAATGATTTTTGGTACATAGATTAAGAAAAAAATCAGCATTCCAAATCTGTTTTCGTTACAAATGATATGACCGTTTTAATTATGATAATTAGAAAAAATTCTAAAAAAATCGCGGCTTAATATAGTTAGCTGTTATATCCTATTATCGTTAACTGAATTCGTACTCTTTACGATGATGCAAAAAATAATCGAAAAGTCTCAATGGATTCGCGAAAAATCAAATTTGTTAAATAATTTCACGTATTTACAAACATATTTTGAAACAATAGCGCTCATAGTTACGAAAAATATATAAAAAAATTATAACAGCATCCAGACATTTTGAGGAATAAAGTGAAACCTAAGTTGTGAAGGTTGGAGCTATAGTATTCATGTTATTTGCAAAAATACGAAGAAAATATTACGAAAAAATTAAAATCATGTTATTCTAATTTTATTTTTTTATGGTTTTATAGGAAAAGTTGGAGAAAAAATGTTTGAGTTCTTCGGCATTTTCGTCAAAATTTCACGCAATAATGATGATATTCCGTTGTAACAAATTTTTCGCTTATAGTTTTCCTATTGGATAATATTATTAGAACCTTATTTTAAATCACAAGGAATTCCAATTGTGGCATAACGTTAAAATAATGTTATATTGAATATTACAATATTTGAGATGCATATAAACCGCGTAATTATGAAAATGACATGATGCGCATCCGATTTTCCAACACAGCGAATCAATCCCTTTTATTTGATGTACAGTTTGTCAAATTCTATTTGGCGGCCACGATGTAGCATCTGCTGCATATTAGGGTGCAAAATACAGTAAAATGGTTATAATTTCCACGAAGTTCATTTACATTTTATGCGCATCCGATTTCAATAATCACCATTAAAAAATACATCCTTCTATGCCGTTTCAATGCGATCCATGAAGAACCTTGGATGTAGCATCGCACTAAATTTTTAGAAAAAATCTATTATATCTCGGGATTAGCGATAGTTTTGAAATATCTGTTTTCGCGCAGTTTAAACACGCGTATCGATCTATTTATTTAAGTAGAACTGACACATCCAAAACGCGTTTTAATATGCGATATTTGCAAAATAATTTTTTGCAAATTTTCGAAATTTGAGGGGTATCATATCCGCCGATCTAGTGGGTGGATTTTTACGCGTCGTGGCTTGTTAGATTCAGAACGTAAGAAAACTAAATTTACGCGGGTTTCCACGGAAATCGAATGACGTTTGTAAATTTTAAACCAAAAAAATAGGTTTTTGAGAAAAATTTACGCACAAAATTTTCGTGTTAAGCGCAGATTACTGTGATCCTGTAAGGGCTACACCCTCATGTTATACATTAAAAAATGCGAAATCGCGAGTACTACAATCCAATAATAAGCTTTTAGGGAAAACCTGCTGCGCGTCCCGATTAGAGCAAAAATTCAAAAAACACAATTTTTCAGGTTTCAAAATGTCAGCATCCGTTTGAGGTAGATACAGTGGATATATTAAAAAATCATACATTAGAAACTTCAACTCTGAAGTGTGCTCTTTAACTTCTCCTTTGAGCATTAAGCTCTACATTGTGTTGTAAAACCACTAATTGGAAAATAACATAATGAAACTCGTTTATTTCAACGATTTTTTCCGATTTTTTTACATTAGTACGAACACAGCTTCCGCTCAAATTATTATTTTAAGAAACCCCTCGGCGAATCGGGCTAAAACAGTTTATTTTGCCGAAATGCGGTCAAAAGTTATGGTATAGTAAATCTGATCGCGAGTTACAATACCCCATACCTCAGTTTCAACATAAGTTAATTTTCTACAAAAAGCTTGATATATAAGTACGGGTCTACGACCATTATTTCGATGCGTTACAAACTTTTTGGGCAAAACCAAGTTATAATACCCTCACCACATAGTGATGTAGGGTATAAAAACCATTATAATACTACTTAGTACCTTACATATAAATACATAAGTACGAATTTCCGAAACCTTGGCCAAATATTTTAAAATTCCAGATAACCCCTTTACCCAAAAACAAAGTGTTCCAAATTTTATTACCATTTATTACTTTTCATAGTATGTATTTCCAATGTCATCTCCATATCTTAACCCCACAGTGACCTTAAGAACAAATTTTAGAATTCCAGCTTTGTTCCTACAAACGATACCAAATTTAGAACGATTTTTTACTGTTTCTATATTTAGGGTACATACACGCAGAGAAAAAATATTTTTTTAACTGGTGGTGGGCAAAATTATATTTTGGCTGGCACCAAATAATTTTTGTAGAGCACATATTATTTTAAAGTCGATAAAGTATATTACCAATTTTGATTCTATTCACCATATAAAACAACAACAAATCATAAAATCTTGATATATGGTAATATTTTCATAATTATCTGATGGTGAATCCAACCACAATCTGCTTAACCTTCTCATTTTGACATATGAAGTGTCAAAAACTAGGAACAGCTGTTCACTGCCAAGAACAAATACATATTCTCTCATTAGTTGCTCTGTCGCTGGGTAAAAAGGTTGTAAATTTTGTTTAATTTTCATTTAAAAAATGGTATAAAATTAGTAAAAACAGATTCCAAACAAAAAATGAAATAGTTCGAGTATTTGTTGACGGTATTAATGACAACAATTTATTTGTGAATGAAGATATGAAAATGTGTGGAAAGAAAAATCAAAAAGTGACAAAAAGATATCAGTGCCTGAGTTGTGTTTCATTTTCTTTCACTTCTTTAATAAAAAGAATCTCCGAATGTTTCGTGCAAATTTTGTGCATTATTTGATTTTGTAATTAATAATTAATAAAAATCGTATGCAAGTGATCGAAATAACAAAAAAAGGAATGTATGTATAACATAAACATTTGTTGTTGTTTCGTAATGTTTTCCAACATAAACATGTCTTAGGTATAGGTAAGGAACAAACGGAGAGACAACAGAGAGAACTGCATAGTGTTTTTATACCCTCAGCATTTATGCTAACGAGGGTATATACACTTTCATACGGGCAAAATGTGCCTCATCGAAATAATGGTTTTAGACCCCAAGTATGTTTGGACGAAATGTGTTTCAGACAATTTGGAGTCGTTTGAGCAATGTCCGTCCGTCTGTCTGCCTGTCTGGCTGGCTGGAGCGCACGATAACTCTCGAACGGATCAACTGATTCGGTCCAAAGTTTGACCTTCGTAATATTTTGTCCAAACTTAGTTTAAGTTCGAAGATGGGTTATATCGGTCCACACCTTCGGGTACCTCCCCCACAAAAGTTCGAAAATGTTCGGATATTTTGTACGTACGATAACTCTTGAAGAAAGTAACCGATTTGGTCCATAATTTGCAACTCGTGAAATGTCTACGAGACTTAGATGAGGTTCCAATATGGGCTCAATCCTTCCACTCCTTCGGGTACCTCCCACACAAAATTTCGGATAAGTTCAGTTTAGGACCTGCTCTCGAATCGCTTTGATTTTTGTTTTAGCAACTTGTATTCACTGTCCCCCATACGTCGGTACAAGTTTCATCAGGGGCAAGTTCATACTTCCTGAGAAAATAGCCTGAATGTTGCACAAAACCCCTATGACACTGTGTGAGGTGGTTGGAGCGCAACGGATCTGCCGATTGGGTCCAATATTTGGCCTTAGTAATATTTTGTCCAAACATAGGTTAAGTTCGAAGATAAGCCATATCGGTCCACTCCTTCAGGTACCTCCACCACAAAATTTCAAAAATGTTCGGAAAAATTTTTCGTACGGTAACTTTTGAAGGGAGTGGCCGAATTGGTCCATACTTTACACATCCTAATATATCTACCAGATATAGATCAGGTTCAAATATGTACTATATTTGTCCACTTCATCCAGTACCTCCCAAACAAGACCTTTTAAGACCTGCTATCGAATCACTTTGATTTTCGTTGAAGCAACTTGCATTCGCTGCCTCAATTACGATGGTAAAAGTTTCTTCAGGGGCAAATCCACACTTCTTGGACAACCAGCCCGAAGGGTGTAAAAATCCCCTATGGCACCATATGTAGTGGCTGGAGATCCACTTCCATAATGGTCAATGTCGATCTATTCCTTTAAGTATTTCCTCCGCAAAACTTTTGCTCTTTAAACCTAATCAACATTTTTGTCGTTTCATACGCCCAAAATTTTTAAAACCCTCTAAATACATACGTTTTTTGGGAAAAAATTGTTTCAATATACACAGGCTGAGGGTATAACTCTGTCGGCCAAGCCGACTGATACTTTTTTACTTGTTTAATGTTATGAAGTATAAGTGTATTCTATACTATACCTATTTATTCTTTTATATCCAAAGCGCTCTTAAATAAATAAAACTTTTATTAAAAATATATAGAAAAATCTTTTAATGGGCAATTAATCACAAAGGTACAGTATAATTCCAATAAAAATACTACTTATTACAGGCAACCACAACATGTTTCGGCGGCTACCACATCATTTTAAAATATTCCAAAAATTGTATTATTAAAATATGATAGAGGTTATCATATATCTATAAAATATATTTTTGTTTCAAAATATCGTGGCATGAATCATATTTTTTCTCTGCGTGTATTTCTTAAACCACCTCAATATACCAATGCTACACACCAACACTCACACTGAAAAAAATACGGATTCTAGCTTTATCCCTGCACCCAATAATAAAATGAGTGTCATTTAGTAATTTATGGTGTGTACTTCGGCAACCAAATATCTCAATTCTGCATTGACATTAATACAAAATAATAACAGTAATATTAACTGCAAATCTCAGGATTCCGGCTCTATACTTTTGTTCAAAACCAAATTGTACCAAACTTAATACTCTTCGTACCCTTACTTACTTACTTAGTTGGCCCATTACAGAACATTTGTTCCATAGACCGAACTAAGAAAAGATCTCCATTCCTCTCTGTTTGTCGCTTTTTTTTTGGAATACCGCGCCTTTTCATTTCTTCATCCACTTGTATGCTCCATCGAAGCTTAGGCCTGCCGATTCTGCGTGCACCGCCATGTGGCATGTATTCATACTCCTTTTTAGCGGGTTCATCATCGCTCATTCTCATGATATGGCCTAGCCAACGCAATCGGTGCATCTCGATACGTTTAACTATATTCATGTCGTTGTATAGCAGATACAGCTCGTGGTTCATGCGACGTCGATATTCACCGTCAACGCAGATTGGTCCGTAGATCTTTCGAAGAATTTTTCTCTCAAACACACCAAGCACTGCCATGTCTGCTTGCGCAAGTACCAAGGCTTCGGAGCCATACATCAGCACGGGTAGTATCAGTGTTTTGTAGAGCGTTATTTTTGTTTGACGAGATGTGGCTTTGTTTTTAAACTGCTTACTTAAACCAAAGTAGCATCTGTTGGCCAATACAATTCTTCTTTTTATTTCACAACTGATGTCGTTTGTTGTGTTGACGGAGGTGCCGAGGTAGACGAAGTCTTTTACTACCTCAATATTATAGGAACCAACTTCCACAGTCGGTCCGAGCTCAATGGACGCATTGCGCGTCGACACCATCAACTTGGTCTTCTCACCGTTTACCGCCAGACCCACTTTAGCAGACTCTCCTTCGACCTTTATAAAGGTATCAGTTACGACTATGATGTCTATATCATCAGCATAAGCAAGTAACATGTGACTATTGGTGTAGATTGTGCCACTTCTTTTGACGTTTGCCTCTCGTATAACCTTTTCTAGCAGGATGTTGAAGAGGTCACACGAAAGGCTGTCTCCTTGTCTGAAACCTCTTTTGGTACCAAACTCTTCGGAGAGGTTCTTTCCTATTTTAACTGAGGACCTTGTGTCAGTTAAAGTCATTTTACAAAGCCGGATGAGCTTTGCGGGAATACCAAATTCAGACATGGCTTGGAATACCTTTGAACGCAGCGGGCTGTCGAAGGCTGCTTTATAATCGACAAAAAGGTGGTAGGTGTCGTTCTGCATCCCTTGGGTCTTCTCCAGGATTTGCCGCAGGGTAAATATCTGGTCAATGGTGGACTTGCCAGGTCTAAAGCCGCATTGGTATGATCCAATTATCTCGTTGACCATAGGCTTTAGTCGTTCGCACAATATCCCTGACACGATCTTGTAGGCAATAGGGAGTAGACTTATGCCCCTATAGTTAGAGCATACAGTCTTGTCTCCCTTCTTGTGGACGGGGCACAGGATACTCAGGTTCCAATCGTCGGGTACTCGTTCTTCCTGCCAGATGGTGCTAACTAGCTGATGAATACACCTTATCACCGTGTCGCCTCCGGTTTTGAACAGCTCGGCTGGTAACCCATCGGACCCTGCGCCTTATTGTTCTTCAGCCGATTTATTGCTGTCTTTACCTCATCTTGGCTGGGCGGTATACATTCAATACCATCTTCTGGGATTGGGACTGTGGTATCTTCGTCGTCTTCGCTGCTATTGGATACCAACAGATTTGAAAAATGTTCTTTCCATATCCTGGGCACACTATCTGTATCAGTTACCAAATTACCAAAGCCATCAGTTTGATGCTTGACTCTTTGGTAGAATTTTCGGACTTCATTCTGGCTCCTGTACATCTCGATTTTTTCACACTCCCGCTTTTCCATCTCTCTCTTTTTCTGCGGAAAAGACGTTTCTCCTCTCTCCTTTTCTCCCTGTATCTTTCTCGTGCGCTACGCGTTGCTACGGATTGTAAAGTAGCTCTACATGCAGCATTTTTTCTCTTCGGTGGCAGCACGACACTCCTCATCATACCATGGATTCCTTGGTGGAGGTCCCTGGTATCCAAATACGGATTTTGCGGCTGTTTGCATGGAGTGGGCAATGCTTTGCCATTGCGCTGGTATGTTATCGGGATGAGGAGTGCTTTGATTAAGCAATTGGGCTAGTTGAGTGGACGCCCAAACCCAAGTTTTTAACGTTCTTATGGGTGAACGCGCGGCGCATGTTAGCTCACTACCTTTAACGGGTGTTAAAGGCAGTTCCCCAGGTGACACCACGGGGAGGTCAGTGTCCACTTGGGATGAAAGAGACACCAAGATAAATCCTGGGCTTTGCCATGTTAAAACCGGTCAGGACCTTGGTATCTTCCATCCCCTACTTCACCCACAAGCAATGATTAAATCAATTAAATTTCCAGTGATGGATAATGGGAGACTATTTTGCAATGAGGAGAAGTAGGTTCAGAACTACTAAGAATGCAAACGGTGTTACTATATTTTTTTATTTCAATGTTACAAGTATTGCATCCAAAGACATTTACCAATTTATAGTTATTTTATTCAAATGTACAATAATATACATACATAAACGCTGCTTTTTCTTCTATTTTTTTTGTCGTGCAAGTTCTGCACATATATATTCTGAAAACCAAGAGGTCAGATTATGTTCATGTCATTTATTGTTGAAGTTTAAGCTTATAAGCAGCTTATTGATATTCTTCAGGGTATTTTTGCTATGCAGTAGCCGCAACATTCTGGTCATACTCCAAACAATGTCATTTGTTGGTCAAACACCATCACCACCACCATTTGTTTTTATAGGTCACATTTCCACTAATCCTTCAATGAACGGTATTGGGAAATGTCAAAAACCACTGCAAAACTTAATAAAGCATTGAAGAAGAAGAAAAAAACTGAACAGAAAGGCAATTTGAAATGTTCTTCAAGTCATGTACGCCGTCTTTTGCTAGGAGAGAGAAAAAGAAGAAAAATTACTAACCAAATATCATTTTTATTCAACATTTTCTCAAGTTTTGTCAGTTATTTCGTTTCGCTTCGGCTGGTATACAATTTTAATGTGGTTAATTTCAAATTCTTTGTGGTCAAAAAGAAAGCTGTGCATGACTTAAATTTCAAACTTTATTCGTCTATTTCTTTGGGAAAATAAAAACGAAATAAAATGGGTGTGTGTGTCAAAGTTGAGGTCAGAATAGTCATTGAATGGAATAGTACGAGCATTTCGTGGTAGTCACTTTTTATTAAATTTGTTTAAAAGGCAAGGAGGTATACAGTTTCGAAACGAAAGCAAGCTAAAAGTTTTGTACTAAAAATGTTTCTGTTGAATTCCCATTTAAACGAATTCGTCGGTCACATTTATTCTTGAGCTCGCGTCGTCATAAAATTGGGGAAGAGTTCTTTGTTTCAATACAAAGAACTAAGAGAACTGATGAGTCCAAGTGGCGTTGGACGAAACTAGTATTATCTGCCTTTCCTCTAAAAAAATCTATTTTAACTACCCCCCCTTTAAAAATTTTTTGTTTTTATACCCTCAGCCTTTAGGCTAAAGAGGGTATTTACACTTTGATACGACCAAAAATGTGCCTCATCGAAATAATGGTTTTAGACCCCAAGTATGTTTGTACGATATCCGTTTCAGACAATTTTGAGTAGATCTAGCAATGTCCGTCCGTCTGTCTGTCTGTCTGTCTGTCCGTCTGTCTGTCTGTCTGGCTGGCTGGTGCGCACGATAACTCTCAAACGGATCAATCGATTCGGTTCAAATTTTGGGTATCGAATTATTTTGTCCAGATTCGATTTAAGTTCGAAGATGGGCCATATAGGTCCACTCCTTCAGGTACCTCCCCCACAAACGTTCAAAAATTGTCGCAAAACTTGTGCGCACGATAACTCTTGTAGGGAATAACCGATTTGGTCCATACTTTGCACATCGTGTAATTTTTACCAAACTTAGACGAGGTTTCAATATGGACTCAATCGGTCCACTCCTTCGGCTACCTCCCACACAAAATTTCGGAAAAGTTCAGTTTAGGACCTGGTCTCGAATCGCTTTGATTTTTGTTTACGCAAGTTGTTTTCGCTGTCCTCTATACGACGCTGTAAGTTTCAGTAGGGGCAAGTCCATACTTCCTGAGGAAATAGCCTGAAAGTTACAAAAAACCCTATGACACCATGTGTAGTGGTTGGAGCGCAAGATAACTCTCGAACGGATCTGCCGATTCGGTCCAAAATTTGGCTTTCGTAATATTTTGTCCAAACTTAGTTCAAGTTCAAAGATGAATTATATCGGTCCACTCCTTCCGGTACCTCCCCCACAAAAGTTCGAAAATGTTCGTAAAATTTGTGCGTACGATAACTCTTGAAGGAAGTAACCGATTTGGTCAATACTTTGCACATTATGAAATTTCTGAGGTTCCAATATGGACTCAATCGGTAAACTCCTTCGAGTACCTCCCACACAAAATTTCGGAAAAGTTCAGTTTAGGGCCTGCTCACTAATCGCCTTGGTTTTCGTTGTAACATCTTGTATTCACTGTCCCCTATACGAAGGTATAAGTGTCCTCAGGGGCAAGTCCATACTTCCTGAAAAATAGCCTGAAAGTTGAAAAACAAACCCTATGACACCATGTTTATGGGTGGAAGCGCAAGATAATTCTCGAACAGAAATGCCGATTCCGGCCAAAATTTGGCCTTCGTAATATTGTTTCCAAACTTAGTTTAAGTTCGTAGATAAGCCATATCGGTCCACTCCTTCAGGTACCTACCCCACAAAAGTTCAAAATTATTCGGAAAAATTGTGCGCACGATAACTCTTGATGGGAGTGACCGATTTGGTCCATACTTTACACATTCTCATAATATCTACCAGATATAGATCAGGTTCGAAAATGGACTATATTTGTCCACTCCATCCCGTACCTCCCACACAAAATTTTGGATAAGTTCACTTTAAGACCTGCTATTGAATCACTTTGATTTTTGTTGAAGCAACTTACATTCGCTGCCTCAATTACGATGGTAAAAGTTATTTCAGGGGCAAGTCCATACTTCTTGAGAAAACAGCCCGAAGGGTGTAAAAACCCCCTATGGCATCCCCATGGTCTATGTCGGTCCATTCCTTTAAGTACCTTTTCCGCAAAAATTTTGAACTTTAATCCTAATCAACACCAAAATTTTGTTTTTTGTGAAAAAAGTGTTTCAATTT
The DNA here is from genome assembly GCF_047663935.1 of Musca autumnalis. Taxonomy (NCBI): domain Eukaryota; kingdom Metazoa; phylum Arthropoda; class Insecta; order Diptera; family Muscidae; genus Musca; species Musca autumnalis. Next base: position 39,405,305 of record NW_027412088.1, on the reverse strand, counting down.
GCCCAGGCTGAGGGTATATCTCTGTCGGCTAAGCCGACTGATACTTTTTTACTTGTTTAAATTTGAAAACAACTAATTGAGATTAAGCTGGGCTTACTTTAAAAATAATAAGTAAACACACATCTCAACAAAACTGCCAAAGTGAATATAATAATTAAAATTAATATAAATAATAGTCCCATTTTATATTAGAACATCAAAAATCATTCTCTTCAATGATTCCTTCAACGTATCTCTATACAGAAAAAACTACTATTCTAACTTATCCAATGATTTTTCCCTCTGAACATTTCAATTTTCTCTTAAAGTTCGAACAAAAATTGTGTTTAGTATAGCCTCTATTTATTATTCTTTAGGGATTTTTCTTTCCTCTTCCTTTTAGTGTTATTAAAATTCGTTTTGTTATCATTTACATCGTCTAGAGTTGCCTATGAATTTTATCTTCAGGCTAAGCCGTCTATTCAAGACACGCTAATGGTCAGGGACGTACGCAGGATTTCATTTCGGGGGGGGCCCAACTTGACCAAAAATTATGAAATTAAAAAAATGTTGTGTAGCATTACGTAAAGCTATTTTAAAGGGGTTTTAGTTGATTTTATATGAAATATTGATACAAAGTATATAATTTCAATTGAGAGAGTTTACAATATTTTAGATATAACTTTGAAATTTGGAACAGAGTATAATAATTTAGTCTTTGGATGTTTAGAATTGAAATTAACCATATCAGAACATGTTCAGTATAGTCCCCATACACAAATTCCGCCTGATATTTTTAAGATTTTAACCAAATTCTCCAACGCAATTGACGCAATAACTAAAAAATCTTTCAAATGAACATTACCCATATAGGTTTACGTTTTAATGTATCCCAGAATTTTTAACCACAGTAGCTCTTATTTGGCATTTTCGATTCTATTTCAAAGGGATATCCATATATCCCACATTAACTTCAGTCCCATTAAAAAAGTTTTGTCTTTTTTTGCCTTATTAGTTGATAACCAATTGATAATTGGACACATTTTCACCACGAAGACTGACTCTGACAAGAAGATCTATCTAAAAACCTACTATTGTTATTTGTATACCATTAATTAATTGAAATCAATAACTCCAAAAAAGAATAAATCGAATCCGCGAGTGCAGATTGGGCTTGTACCGAACTATTGTTAGAAAATAATATTCCTTTATGTCATAAAAACACCAAAACTTTACTATTTTACCAGAAGCAAGCCAACTAAAAAATTCAGAAAATTACATTTATGGTCTGTTCCAGTACTGCAAGAATCTACTCATTTTTAGTAGCAAAAATGTGTAGATTCCTGAAGGTTCTGGAACAGGAATTTAGAAAAAAGAGAAAACATTTTTATCAGGGGTCGGGCGATACCAACTACGACTCATAGACTCCGAATTCTACTCGCAGTACTGTTTGAGACTACGAAATCCACATTCTGTCTCGGCAAAATGTTAGCTAAGTCCTGACAAAATAGGTTAAGTCGAAAAACTCCATCAGTAGTGCGATTGTCTAACACATTTTTTGAGTTACCGACAAAAATCGGTAAAATTTAAACCCAAAATTATATATGAAAAGTTCAATAAAAATTGAAAACAGTTTTACTATCGGCATAACTTTACACTGCTTTTTATTCGTCGCTAACTTACCGAAAAAATCGGTAATTACCGAAATTATAAGTATTTTAATTTTACCGACAATTGTCGGTAACTCAAAAATTGAGTTAGAGAATCGGTTGTTGTTCCGCCTTATTTCTATCTTAATTGTACGATTAGATGTTTATGAACTCGATGACATTTAAAACCTTCCAAGGACTATGACTTCTGTCGGCACAGCGGAGGTAAACTTATGAAAATTCATAACTTTTGTTTTCTCGAAAACAAGTAAAAAATAACAGTCGGGTTTGGTGACAGCCTGTGTAAGTTGAGACTTTTATCTATAGACAGATCGAATACGGGCTTCATAACCAAAATATTTGTCCTATAAATTGTGTAGTCAGGGAGTTTCAGAATTTCGTGGCATTTTTGGACGTATAAACTTTCCGAAAAAATATCGAAACATTTGGGTATAAAACTTCAAGATTGTGGGTGTTGCGACTAAATGCTTATGAGCTCATAAGTTTGACTTCGATAAGAGCGCAAAAGTTTTGCACTTTTGTGGAGAAGATACCTGAAAGGATGGTCCATTTTGGAAGTGGACCTAATTTTGGAAGTCATTCCTTTTGAAAAATAAAATATCGCTGTAACCAAGACCGCAAGCAGTAGCATTGGTCAAAATGTGCAAAGGATTCTCGAACAGCCCATAAATTGCATTTATGTTGAAATTTTGTGAGGGAGGTATCCGAAGATGTTGTCGCATATAGACCCTCTTGGTACTTGATATACATATCGCTCAATTACTCAAAGAGTTGCATAACTCAAAAAATGCACTTTCTGAGTTATTTTTTCTACGACTTCTACTTTATCTTGTGTCAAATTTTCATTTGGTCCAGTAAACATGTCATTTCATGCACTTCCAATCCGCACAATAATAAACTCGTCATTTTTTGAATACAGAATGAGTTTAAAGCCGCAAGACCTTTATATTCATTATAGAATTCCCCGACCCTTTATTATTTGATAATGAAATTACATGAGATAAAGAAGTAATTCAGATTTTACTAGAAGTTTTTCTCGAAAAGAGTATTCAAACAAAAAATTTTTTAAATATTTCTTAGACAACTTGTTCATACAGTACATTTTTAGTACATAACCTTCAGAACAATCTAACTTTTCTTTTCAAAATTCCAAAAATAAAAACTATTTTAGAGAAAAAACGTAATAGTTTGTTAAAGTAGCTCAAAAATTTGTAGTCGACCAAATCATTTCGGGGGGGGCCCGGGCCCCCAGTGCCCCCCCCCCCCCCTGCGTACGTCCCTGCTAATGGTGTCACTTTTCTCAATACAGCGGACAAGGCTCTACCACAAAAGTAACCATTCAGCTTTATAGAACCTTCATTGCTTGCTTCACTCACTTGAAACACTCTCTTTTATGGTTATTTAATGCCTGAGTATATCAATAAGCTTTTGAGCCTTTGGCTATAAAGTGAAAAAAAGGAAATACTTTATAGTAATAAATTCATTTTTCTACTGACGACCAAATCCCATAGAAAAAATGAAGATATCTTGAAGTAATTGCAGATAATGGCGAGCATAACTTTTAATGAGTATGAGGAGGATTACCTCAAGATGTACGAAGAATATTTTCACGCACAATCAATATTATTAAAGGACTTTGGTATTATGATATGGCGAACTATTGAAAAGGTCTAAAAGCGTCATATATATGTATATTCATACATATGTACATATGCACGTACATATAAAAATAAAAATTATGTACGAGTATTCATACGAAAAAAGGAGAGTCTTAAATAAATACCCTGTTTCTCTAAGACGATTCGAATACAAATTCGACGAATTACTACAAAACTTATGTTTTTTTTGAAAATTATTTGATTTATGTTTGTTTTCAATCAATCAAAAAAAAAAAAAAATATTCTCTAACACAACAGGAGTTTTGTAGTATTTCGAACGAATTTGTATTCGAATCGTCATAGAGAAACAGGTCAAAAATGTTTCTTACAGCCTGTTCATGTATGTCGAACGAAAGGTTTTTTGCGCTTCAGAAGTGAAAAAAATCATTTTCTGTTCATGTAAACGTCTTCGAAACGAAAATCTGTGCGACCGACAAGCCATACGAAATAACACGTAAACGTACACTTTTCTCTTATAGAGAGAGAATGTCAAAATCACTTACTTGCTTTATAGCTGTCGAGTAGACCGTAAACTCTCGAATAAACCGAAAATCTTAAAACAATTTTGTTCAACACATTCTTGAAACATAATAAAAATTTTATAGACACGTTTTAATGGCGGTTTCATTCATTATTTTGAAGAAATCAGTAAAATAAAATAATTCAAAATACCGACACATTTTATTTTTCAAACAAAACAAAACACAAATATTCCAATGTTTGTGTGTATATGTGTATTTTGTTTTCATTTCTCATTTGGCTCTCATTTATGGAACATAGTTGTACAAATGTACATTCAAATTAGTAGTATTTCGCAAAAGATACGTAACGGCAGTCGCACGATAGTTTGCAAAATACATGAACGCATTTTTAGACGGAAGTGAGTGACTGCTTTCCTTTCGTACAGGTTTCCGTGCGACATACATGAACAGGCGGTTAATGCCAGAAAAATTCGTAATATCATACCTGCCTCATTTGATACTTATATTGTTTATAAGCCAACAATCGTCTAATTGCGTGAAGAAAATATTTGGTATACAGTATAGTCTCGATAATCCGGATACTCGCTATTCCGGACAACGCGGTAACCCGGACACTAGAAGTTTTTACATTGTAGACTCTGTAATCCAGACATCACAATTTTTTATTACCTCTATCACAATTTTAATAACAATAGCCGTTTTCCATCTCACTAGGTTTGGAGCTATATATCTACGTTGATCCCAGGTCAATCCGATAGATCTCATTTCGGCTTCTGTGGTACGTCTCCAGGTCTCCCTTCTTCTTTGTTGGCTGAACGGATTCCATCGTAGAGGTTGTTTTGCTATATGGTTGTCATCGCGGCTTAAAACATGTCCAATCCATTCCCATTTACGTTTTCGAATTTCAGATCCCATGATTTGCTTGGATTAGAATCCGGCGAAGGCTGCGATTAATAAAAAGTTGTAGTCGTTTTTGACCTTCCACCTAGTATATCCATACAGCGGAGCTTTGTTCGTAGGCTTAAGCTGTTTTTTCCAAATTGGTGCCATCATTCCAAATGCTGCTTTAGCTTTACTAATTTTTGCTTCTACATCTCCTCCTGAGTGTAACTGTTGTTCATAGTTTGACTTAATACTCATGTATTTGGTTTTAGTTGAATTTATCTGTAGGCATGTTCCTCTCAGGTTATCTTGGAGGTTTGTGACAGATTATGTTAGGACTCTGGCTCTGTTTAACAGTAGGCAAATGTAATCTGCACAGGCCAAATAATTTAAAAATGTGCCATAAATTCGATCAAATGAAGTTGCAGATAATAAGTCCTCGATGACAAGCAGAAATAAGTTAGGCGAGAGAATGCAACCTTGTCTTATACCCTAGACAGACGGCAGCGTTAATTTGCATTAACGGTCTTAATTCAAATTAATTCGTGCATTATCCACATTCTTAATGCACAAAATCAAAGGAAATTTAAACTGAATTTAGGTATTTCAATATGGTAATGCTGTAAAAGAGAGCCCATATTCATGTATGAGAGAGAGCATATTCATGCTCTGAGACACAATTTGCATTGAAAATAGAGATGCAAAAAACAGTACTCTAGCGTAAATTTCATTTCGTTTCATATATTGTCACATATATTGTTTTGTGCATCTCTAATTGAAAATCAATTGTCTTTTGTCAAATTTCCATGTTTAAGAAAATAAAAAAGGAAAACAAATCAGAAATTTTCGCGTTTCTTTCAAATAAGTAGTGGTGTTTCTCGAATAGAATTGCAGCTAATCGTTTTTCGCGCCTTCTATCAAATCTATTTTTAAAATTTTTATTTTCACAAGCATTTCATTACCCACCATACCAATTCTATCGAAAATAATATCTTCTTCAAATGTTCCTTTAGAGTTTTGAGACATTTTTTAATATTAAAAGGACTCGAAAATATCGCTAATAAATTTAATTTATTTTTGCATTATCGTGGTGAAAAGGTCAATGGTAGAAAGTATATTTGTTTCCCATCAGCCTATGTGAATTGAAACTTTCAGCTACGGACAGATTGAAGGTATTTAGGGGTCTTTTACAACTTCGTGCTGTTTTCTCAAGAAGTATGGACTTGCCACTGAAAAAAATCGTTTACCGTCGTAATTGACAAAATCAACAAAAATCAAAGTGATTCGAGAGCAGGTCTTTAAGTGAACTTATCCGAAATTCTGTGTGCGACGTACCCGGAGGAGTAGAGAAATATAGTCCATATTCGAATATGATTTGTATCTGGTAAATATGTTTGGATTTGTAAAGTATGGACCAAATCGGTCACTCCCTTCAAGACTTATCGTTCGCACAAATTTTGCGAAAATTTTTGAACTTTTATGGGTGAGGTACCTGAAGGAGTGGACCGATATGGCTTATCTTCGAACTTAAAGTAAGTTTGGACAAAATATTACGAAGGGCAAATTTTGGACCGACTCAGCAGATCCGTTCGAGAGTTACCCTTGCGCTCCAATCACTACACACGGTGTAATAGGTTTTTTTACACCTTTCCGGCTATTTTCTCAGGAAGTATGGACTTTCCCCAAATAAAACGTGTACCGTCGTATGGAGGCTGGTGAATACAAATTGTTGCAACAAAAATCAAAGCGAATCGAGGGTAGGTCCTAATCTGAACTTTTCCGAAATTTTGTGTGGGAGGTGCCCGAAGGAGTGGACCGATTGAGTCCATATTGGAACCTCATCTGATCCTGGTAGAAATTTCACTATGTGCAAGGAATGGACCAAATCGGTTACTCCCTTCAAGAGTTATCGTGCGAAAAATTTTCCGAACATTTTCGAACTATTGTGGCGGAGATACCGGAAGGAGTGGACCGGTATAACCCATCTTCGAACTTAAACTAAGTTTGGACGACCGTGGTGCAATGGTATGCACACCCGCCTTGCACGCTAAAGGTCGTGGGTTCGATTCCCAGGCCAGGCAACATCAAATTTTCAACGGTGGCAAAATACCCCTCAGTGATGTTGGCGACATTTCCTGAGTATTTCAGCCTTGTAAAACTTCTCTGCAAGTGGTGTCTTAGGACACGCCGTTCGGACTCGGCAATAAAAACAGTAGGTCCCATATCATTGAGCTAATATGAATCGGGGTGCACTCATTGATATGAGAGAAGTCTCCCTTGTCCCATCTGGGATGTTTGTGGAACAATTATATATATAAGTTTGGACGAAATATTACGAAAGCTAAATTATAGATCGAATCGGTTCATTCGTTCGAGAGTTTTCGTGCGCACAAGCCAGCCAGACGGACAGACAGAAGGACGGACATTGCTAAATCGACTCCAAATTGGTGTCTAAAACCATTATTTCGATGAGGCACATTTTGCCCGTATGAAAGTGTATATACCCTCGTTAGCATAAATGCTAAGGGTATAAACATGTGTTTAGCCAGGCGAAAGGTACCGCCTATGGGGCTATATGAAAGTGTCTACATATCTTTACAATTTTTGGTGGAAAAGTTTTGTAACTGCAGGGTATAAACATGTGTGGTATATGTCAGTGGGTTGGTATAGCCTCACATTAGGGTACCTACAGATTTTAGAGTAAACTCTTGATTCAAAAAGGATATATGTAAGTACGGCATAATTATTGTGTTTGGTTTGTTTGTTATATCTCCGTCAGCACAGTTAACTGATACTTTCTTACTCGCTTTTTTTAAAAGCAGAAGTAAAATCGCGATAATGTTGGTCCGCAACAACCAAAAATTTGCTCGCGAGTGGTTTTGTACTGGGGAATTTTACCTTAACCTATGTACCAACAAGTAAAAAAGTATCAGTCGACAGAGATATACCCTCAGCCTGTATATATTGAAACAATTTTTTCCCAAAAAACGTATGTATTTAGGGGGTTTTTAATATTTTAGGAATTTGAACCGACAAAAATGTTCATTAGGATTAGAGATGAAAAGTTTTGCGGGTGAGATACTAAAAGGAATGGATTTACATTGATCATTAAGTGGATCTCCAGCCACTACATATGGTGCCTTAGGGGGTTTTAACACCCTTCGGGATGTTTGCTCAAGAAGTATGGACTTGCCCCTGAAAAAACTTTTACCATCGAAATTGAGGCAGCGAATGCAAGTTGTTTCAAAAAAAAAAAAAAAATCAAAGTGATCAGGTCTTAAAATTGAACTTATCCGAAATTTTGTGTGGGAGGTACCGCATGGAGTGGACATATATAGTTCATATTTGAACCTGATCTATATCTAGTAGATATATTAGGATGTGTAAAGTATGGACCAATTCGGCCACTCTCTTCAAGGGTTACCGTATGAATAAATTTTCCGAATATCTTTGAACTTTTGTGGGGAAGGTACCTGAAGGAGTGGACCGATATAGCTTATCTTCGAACTTAAACTATGTTTGAACAAAATATTACTAAAGCCAAATGTTGGGCCGAATCGGCAACTACCTCACACGGTGTCATAGGGGTTTTTTTCAACTTTCATGCTATTTTCTCAGGAAGTATGGACTTGCCCCTAATGAAACTTGTACTGTCGTATGGGGGGCAGTGAATACAAGTTGATAAGACAAAAGTCAAAGCGATTCGAGAGATGGCCCTAAACTGAACTTTTCCGAAATTTTGTGTGGGAGGTACCCGAAGGAGTGGACCGATTAAGTCTATATGGAAACCTTATCTATATCTGGTACACATTTCAGGATGTGCAAAGTATGGAGCAAATCGGTTACACTCTTCAAGAGTTATCGTGCGCACAAATTTTCCGAACATTTTCGAACTTTTGTGGGGGAGGTACAGGAAGGAGTGGACCGATATAGCCCATTTACGAATTTAAACTAAGTTTGGGCAAAATATTACGAAGGCCAAAATTTTAACCGAATCGGTTCAACCGTTCGAGAGTTATCGTGCGCTCCAACCAGCCAGACAGACCGACAGGCAGACAGACGGACGGACATTGCTCAATCGACTCCAAATTGTCTGAAACACATTTCGTCCAAACATACTTGGGGTCTAAAACCATTATTTCGATGAGGCACATTTTGCCCGTATGAAAGTGTATATACCCTCGTTAGCATAAATGCATTCCTTCAAGTAAAGGGTGATCCATTTAGAGGTTCCTACTTTCTTTAAAAAAAAAAAAAACACAGAAAAATCAAATTGAATGGGCAATGTTTATTATCATTTGAAAGAACATTGGATGACATTTGTTTTTTGCAGATTTTGTCTAACAAATATTGACCGAGGCTACGTCTCAGATGGTCCATCCGCTGAGTCCAGACTGGTAACTGGCGCATGGCACGTCTGAAGTTTTCCCCCAAGACCGGAATCGAAGCGGCTTTATCCGCATACAATTTTTACTTCACATATTCTCACAGGAAAAAGTCTAACGGAGTGATATGAGACGATCTTGGTGGCCAATCGACTGGCAAATTGCTGAAACCAAATGTCGCCGAGATTATTCAGACATCAACATTAAAGATGAAGTGCTAACCGGCATCATTTTTACGACATAGGGTACGACGATTCCATCGACCCAAAAACCGTTATTTGTCTGGATGAAGTGGTACCTCTTGAATCTCTTTAAAGTGCCCTTCTTCCCAAATTTGGCAATTTTGCTTCTTTACATACCTATAAAACCAGAAATGTGCCTCTAAACAAAATTAGGCTCGAAACACACTCACCACATAACGAGAAATTCCGTAATAAAGTTGAACGATTTGTAAACGTTGAAGAGACGTAAGCTTTTCCATGATAAAATGTTAAACAGTCCTAAACAAATATAACATGAACAAGTGACACGACTCACGCGACTCAAAAACAGGATGTTGAAAAAAGTACCTCTTGTTGGATCACTCGTTATTTCCTCCGCATCACTGTGGATTAAATCCAACTATATATTTTTGTCGGACAGTTCATACGCCCAAAAGGGGCCACAATCTCTGAAAAACCCCTAATCGGGGAAAAGGATTTTGGTTGCGTAGCCTGCATTCGATTCTATATCGTCCATAGATGAAAGTTTCAACTCACACAGGCTGAGGGTATATCTCTGTTGGCAAACCGACTGATACTCTTTTACTTGTGATTTTTGAATATGGATTTGCTCACTACCATATTTTGTTACCACCGAGAATGCTATCAACATCAAGTCATTTCCCAATGTTTCCTCATGAAATCTGAACTTATAAAAGTGGTCGCAGCTTTTCTTATACGGTAATGTCCCTTATATTAAAGAATGGTTTGTGGATACCATATATAAATATACCAAAAATAATTACCTATTACATATAAATTAATTACCTTGTATTTATTATAATTTAAATATTCAAAAATCCACTGCATACCTGAAAGAGAAAATATGCAATTAAATTAATTCCACTACATTTAAATATGCAGAATATTGTAAAGCAATTTTTATAATTTAAAACACAATTTGTTATTTAATCAAAATGCACAGAACTCGTGTTTCTAGTCTGGCGCCGAAATTCTTTGGATTTTTAAATGCAATGAGTTTTTTTCTGTCAAACATTCAACCATAAATATTCCATGTATGTATGTGGTCTTAATGTCTCCACATATTTGCCAATTTATGGAAGCAATTTTATTTTGTAAAATTGCAACTAAATTTGTCTGGTGTTCTATAACAATAGTGTTCAACAATGGAAATTCTTACACGACTCATCCTGTAAGCGTAGCCAAAAAGGTATGCCCTAACATGGCCATTAAAGGGTGGTATTTCGTATAATTTATTTGGCCAAATGCCAAATAAATGTATTGTACAAAGTTTGTTCCAACTTTATTTCTTTTTTGCTAAAGCCTTAACAAGAATGACAATTCGAAAAAGCCATACAGATTAACTTTATGTCAATATTCCTAAAAGATAATTGAACAATTTAATATTTTCTGTTGGAGAAAGTTTTTTTGTATGTACATACATATAAAAAACGGATTATGGGAAATATGTACAAAAATGTTAAACTATGTATGAAAGGTCAATTGATTTGTTTAATTATGCAGAGTCTGATTTGGTAATTGAAGTGATTTTACAAACGTTTATAATGTTTTACAAAACGAGGAAATAGAGATATATTGTTACGGAATTAGGGTTATTTTTTACGGAAGACTTAAATTCGTTACTAAGCACACTGCTTTACTCTATTCAGACTACTCTTAGCTTCAGAGACGGTTTAGTTCGCGGTCTGAATTACAACTCAACTCGCCCACCTATTACACTCCTGTATTTATGCTCGCTCGCTGATGCATAGACTGTCCTCGCATCCTCAATGTAGAATGTTTACGCGACATGAATATAAACAACAAACGGCCAGAGGTAATAAATAGGAGAGAGCGTAAAAGGGGTTACAATGAATGACCTCACAATGTAGAAAGATTATTCGACTAAATTTTAATCAGAATCAGGGGCGCCCAACTAAAGACGATTAACACGAATACATGTGTGAATGAATTGGTACAAAAAAAAAAAAAAAAAAAACAGCCACAACCACAAACACAGAAGTAAGGACGGCGTTAAGTTCGGCCGGGCCGAACGTTTTTTACCCTCCACCACCACTTCATTGAAGTACTTATGATTAATAATTTTCTGTTGGAGGTTTTCTACGCAATGAGATTCCAAAATACCAAGTTACATCCACTGCAGAAGGAAAATGTGGAAACACTCTTTAAACGAGCTCATCGTTGTTCTTTCTATCATCTGACTAAACACAGTACCAAATTACAGCAATATTGTCTCGAAAATTTGACAAAAGCCCCTCGAAATACATAAAAGAAATATATAAATACATACCTTTCCATGGGAGTAAGACTAGAACATCCATTTATCGCTCATTTACTCAAAGAGTGACACATCAAGTTTCAAGGAAAACTCGTTTTAAGTTGCCGAATTTGACTTCTCAACTTAAAAAGGCTTTAAAAAAACTACTTGGGCCATATTTTGTAAAGAGCTAGCCGGATGTAAGTGCTAAATCTCTGTGCAAGATCAAACATGATATAAGTGTGTTAGTGCTTCATAAATTTAAAAAAAATACTTTTTGTTGATTTATGCTAAACTCTTAGAAAATAGATCGTTTCATACCTTCAAGGTAGTCTAAATACCAAATTTCAGCCATTTCGGTGGTATGTTAAGGCCTCAACCTAAAAACCCAAAATCGGGAGGAACAGCTCTATAAGGCCTATAGGAAAACGTGGATATATACTGACAGATTTCAGGTGGAATGTTTTGTACCCCCACGAAGATTGAAAACCAAATTTCCGCCATTTCGGTGGGATATCGAGGCCACAAACTTCAAAATACCAAAAACCGGGAGGTACTATTCTATGGGAGCTATATGAAAGCGTGGACCTATAAACACAAATTTCAGACGGAAAGTTTTATACCCCCAACGAAGTCAAAGTACAAAATTTCAGCCATTTCGGGATATTGAGTCTAAAACCTTAAAACTACCGAAAATCGGGAGGCGCCGTTCTATGTGGGCTCTATGAAGACGTTGACCTATACCGACCAAATGTCAGCCGCTTCAATGGGATAAAGAGGCTAAAACATTGAAAATACCGAAAATCGGGAGGCGTTGTTCTAATGGGGGCTATATCAAAACATCGACCGATATAGCCAATTTTCAATACAAAACATCATATGACGGACAAACGGGTAAGTCTATTTCAATGCAGAATGTTATGCTGATCAAAAATAGGGTCTCCAACGAATATTTCCATGTGTTACAAACGAAATGACAATTTAAATTATACCCACCATATGATGATGAAGGGTATAATTATGTTTATCGTTTGTTTTTGTTCGCGAACAGTGTACGTGAGGGAAAGAGTCAAATGCAAAAAAAACTCATGGTGATCGCTAAATATCAGTTAAAATTTCAAAGCAATCCGTGAACAACCCTTAAACGACACTTAAACTAAAATTTTGAACTTCTGTAAGGAAAACACCGGAAGGCGTTGTCCACAATACGCAACGGTTGGGTTAATGTCAGACACATTACTTTAGTTGGTTACCTAAGGATTCTTTAGAACTTTTAACCATTATGTCAGGAAACTCAGTATAGCTTTAATCAGGATCACAATAATATCTCATAACGATATATGGCCCTTAAACTGCACCATTAACCCACTTCGTCCCGAGACAAATTTTTTATTTATTTTTTAAGAAAAAATATCTTTGTAGGGTAATTATGCCCCATTGTGTCACTAGAAATTGGGACATTGGTACTTTCCTAACAGAAAAAAAAAATAATTATAACGCCCGATTTAAGCTAATTTGAAGTTTTAACCGACGTTTAGTCCAAATTGAATGCAATTAGGCAATTAGAGTTCCTAGTGATCAAAGATTTTCTGTTCAAAAAATTGGGGACATAGGTCCACGTTTTGTAGTAGCCTCCGTATAACAGTACCGCCCGATTTTTATGTTTTATAACCTCCAACATGAAATGGAGGTAATAATTAAATTCTTCATTCCATTTGTAACGCATCAAAATATTCGCCTTCGACCCTATAAAGTCTATATACTATTGATCAGCATAAAATTATAGGGTCCCTACAGATTTTTGGTATTTTTATACCCTCAGCATTTATGCTAACGAGGGTATATACATTTTCCCACGGGCAAAATGTGCCTCATCGAAATATTGGGTTTAGACCCAAAGTATGTTTGGACGAAATATGTTTCAGAACATTTGGATTCGATTGAGCAATGTCCGTCCGTCTGTCTGTCTGGCTGTCCAAAATTTGGCTTTCGTTATATTTTGTCCAAACTTAGTTTAAGTTCGAAGATGGATTATATCGGTCCAACCCTTCCGGTACCTCCCGATTACTCTTGAAGGGAGTAACCGATTTGGTCCATACTTTACACATCGTGAAATTTCAACTAGACTTAGATGAGGTTCCAATATGGACTCAATCGGTTCACTCCTTCGGGTACCTCCCACACAAAATTTTGGAGAAGTTCACTTTAGGACCTGTTCTTGAAGCGCTTCGTTTTTTGTTGTAGCAGCTTGTATTCACTTCCCCCCATACGACGGTACAAGTTTCAAAAACCCCCTGTGACGCCGTTTGTAGTTGTTGAAGCTCAACATAATTCTCGAAAGGATCTGCCCACTCGGTCCATAATTTTGTGAAAATATAGTTTAAGTTCAAAGATAAGACATATCGGTCCACTCCTTCAGGTACCTCCCCTACAAAAGTTCAAAAATTTTCGGACAGATTGTGCGCACTATAACTCTTGACGGGAGTGACCGATTTGGTCCATACTTTACACATCCTAATATATCTACCAGATATAGATCATGTCCGAATATGGACTGTATTTGTCCACTCCGTCGGGTACCTCCCACACAAAATTTCGGATAAATTCACTTTAAACCTGCTCTCGAATCATTTTGATTTTTGTTGAAGCAACTTACATTCGCTATCTCCATTACGGCGGTAAAATCTTTATCAGGGCAAGTCCATACTTCTTGAGAAAACAACAAGAAAAGTGTAAAAAATCCCTATGGCACCATATTTAGTGGCTGGAGAGCATGGCAACTCTCGAAGCTTTGAGCTTTTATCCTAGCTTTTATCCAAGTCGAGAAAAATTATTTTAATTCACACAGGTTGAGGGTATATCCCTGCCGGGAAAGCCGACTGATACTTTTTTTACTTGTTTTCATACAAGAATAGCGGTAGTTCGTCATTTAAAGTTACAAAGGGGTATTTCCCCTATATCAGGAGTCCTCACTGTTTTAGCTACTTGAGGACGTTCGCTACATTTCCATTCATATCATGATAACTGTTTAATCCAAAATATTCTAGAAAGCGAAAAAGAATTTGGATGGACAAACACGAACTATCTTTCTGCTATTAGTATTTTACAAGAACAAATCGATAGTCCTAGTCACGATTTCTATATATGTTCTACTCCGAGTACGCATAGGGGATATTTTTTACTTCTATTATTTAGTTTAATTTTCTTTTTATACCCTCAGCATTTATGCTAACGAGGGTATATGAGGAAAAGACAAAATTTTTTAGTTTTCCATAAAAAAAAATTAAAAAAAAATTTTTTAAACTACATGAAAGATTTTTGGTACATAGATTGGGAAAAAAATCCCATTCTTAAATCTGTTCGAGATACTAATTTTGGTTGTTGCGCGCAAAAGTTATGGCGGTTTCAATTCTGATAAAAAGAAAAAAATCTTTTAAAGACTCTAATCATTATATTGAGAAACTCTCTTAATTAGGTGCTCCCAACATACTATATGTTTACTGAGGTCCCATAACTTTAGTAAAAAAGTTGTAAATTTTCGCGGAAATTAGGAAACCATTCAAAACAATTGGTAGTTTACAACTTGTTCTAATAAAATTCAAGCTGTTTATGCATCTGAAAAATATATAAAAAATATGTACGTAATCTAAACATCGCGAAGATTCAAATGAAACCAAAACTATACAAATCCGTTTAGCGGTTTGCATATTATAGCAAAAAACAAAAAATATATTGAGGAAATTTATAAAATTTTTGTAAGAGAAAATATTTATTAAAATTTATTTTGTGAGTTAGTTGAACAAAATGTAAGAAAAATAGG
Organism: Musca autumnalis; assembly: GCF_047663935.1. Lineage (NCBI taxonomy): Eukaryota > Metazoa > Arthropoda > Insecta > Diptera > Muscidae > Musca > Musca autumnalis. Next base: position 39,389,930 of record NW_027412088.1, on the reverse strand, counting down.
TCGGGGTTTTTCTTCTATTTTAGTTAAATTTCACGCAATAAATCACATTTTTTATTCTAATCACTTCTCGAAAACACGCTAACATCTAGCAGAAGATATGGATATCTTTCAAATAAATGTTGGGTTCCTTTAAATGGGGTATAATCTTGAAATAAAATTGTATCGGGTAATGTTCATTTTGAAATGCGTGTAAATCGCGAAATCCTCAAAATCACTTGATGCGCATGCGGTTTACCAATACAGCGAATTCTTCTCTTTTAATTTGTACACATTTGCCAGGATTTACTTTGGCCGCTAAGATGTAGCATCGTCTGCAGTTTAGTGTGCAACAAACTGTATAACGCTTATATTTTGCACAAAGTACATACACTTTTTATGCGCATCCGATTTCACTATCAACCGTGAATAAATACATCAATCGAATCCTATTTCGACCAAATCCATCAAGAACCGTGGATGTAGCATCACACACTATTTTTGGGATAAATCGGATACAGCTCACATGCCACTAAATTTTTTAAACCGCTGTTTTCGCAAAACCGCGACTGATGTGTCAGTTTTTCCATTGGCAAGAAAAAGATCCACAGAAAATGCGACTAAATCCGCGATATTTTGAAAAACCTTTTTCGCAAATTTTTCAATTTTTGCAGTAGCCATTTCCGCCGTTCTAGTAGATGGATTTTTACGATCTGTGATTCATATGATCCGGATCGTCGAAAAACTAAAATATCGCGGGGTACCAGCACACTCAAAACGATATTGCAAATACTGTAATAGGTTTTTTAGAAAAAATATCGCAATAAATTTTGGCCTTTGGCAGTAGATTACTCTGCTGCTGTGTGGGCTACATACTTAATATACATATCAGATTATGCGAAATCGGGAGTTCTTTAGTCCTATAATTGGTTTTTTGAAATATCCGAATGCGCGTCCCAGTTACATAAAAAATACAAAAAACACCTGACATCCGGCTTCAAAATGTCAGCATCCATAAAAGGTGGATGCAGTGGAAATTTTGGAAAGTGATACATTAGAAGTGTAATCTTCATTTTGTATTCTCCTACTTTTACTTTGGACAGATGTCCGTCATTTGAATGGTTTAATCAGAAATCGAATAGCAATGTAAAAAACCTGTTTAGCGTCAACGTGTTTTTACCTATGTTTTTTCCTTTACGCGGTCGTAACTACCACGTAAATTAATTTTTTTTGCTTAATTTTTGAGCTTTGTACAAAAACATCTAAATTAATCCAGCAATAGTCATAGTTACTGGTAAACTACAATAGTTCGCGTATTATAATAGTGCAAACCTTGGCTTCATGGAAACTAAAAAATTTTGACTTTTCCTCATATACACTTTTATACGACCAAAAATGTGCCTCATCGAAATAACGGTTTTAGACCCCATGTATGTTTGGACGAAATTCGTTTCAGACAATTTGGAGTCGATTTAGCCATGTCCGTCCTTCTGTCTGTCTAGCTGGTGCGCACGATAAATCTCGAACGGATCAACCGATTCGAACCAAATTTCGGCTATCGTTATATTTTGTCTAAACTTATTTGAAGTACGAAGATGGACCATATCGGTCTTCTACTTCGGGCACCTCCCCCTCAAAAGTTCAACATTTTTGTGTAAAATAGTATGAACGAGTACTCTCGAAGGGAGCAATCAATTTGGTCCAAACTTTGCACATCGTATTATTCCTTCTAGATATAGATTGGGTTCGAATATTTACGTTGAACATCACAAAAATTCTTTCGGGTATTCGGATAAAGTGAAGTTTAAGAGCTTCTGACGGATCAGTTTGGAATTTTTTCAGTTGGTTGTCCTGCTGCTCCATTTACGACGATTCATTTTTTCTTGCCTAATCCATACTTCCTGAGATATTGGCCTAAAAGCTCTATGAAACCCTGACGGCGTCAACCAAAATGGCAAATCCGCAAGATAATTCCCGCAGGTAGTTTCTGATTGGTGTCTGGTACTTTCTTACTTGTTGTCTTAGTTTTGTATCGAAAATCACAATGGATTGGCTGTTATATGCTAAAATATACAAAAACGTGGATAAACAACTTCAAAATCGGGCGGCTCGATTTTGACCGTAGACATATCCCTCATTTACTCAAAGAATGACAAATCTGCAAAAATCAAGTTTCGAGAAAAACGCGATTTAAGTTGGCGATTGAAATTTAAGTTAAAACAACTTAAAAATATTATGACACAAAAAATAAAATAACTACTTGGGCCATATTTTGCAAACAGCTAGCCAGATATCAATGCTAACTTTCTGTGCAAGATCAAGCATGATTTGAAGTGTTTTAGTGCTTCATAAACTCAAAAAACTTTTTTGTTGAATTATGCCAAACTTGTAGGAAATAAACTGTAACTCGTTGAGTTTTAGAGATATATGTAGGAGTGAAAATTTGATACAAAATGAAGTAGAAGTCGTAGAAAAAATAGAAATTGCTAACTCAGAAAACGCATTTTTTGAGTTAAGCCACTCTTTGACAAAATATGTATGTTTGGTCTAGAGGACTTTTTGTTCAGTACAATCCCAGGAACCAGAAACGAAATGGGCCCAATAATGTGTTCAAATCGCCTCACCCTATTGAACAACCCTTAAAGTGCACTTAAGCGAAAAATTTGAACTTCTGTAAGGAATACACCGGAAGGAGGTGTTCACATTACGCAACGGTTGGACCAATCTCATTCACTTCACTTTAGTTGGTTGCTGTAGGATTCTTTAAAGCTTTTGGATCATATACGGAAAACATTGTATAGTTGTAATCAGGACAACAAAAAATTTCTTAGCGATCATTATATGTACACTTTGAGCCGCATATCACGGTTCTTAACGATTTTAGCTACTTTGAGGAAAATAGATTTAATTTACAATTTAAGAGTTAAAAACTTATCCACAATAATTGTAGGCATATGTATGTCCACATATAATGGTTCCTGTCGACCGATATTGCTGTAATTTCCTAATTGGGTGGTAAACGATACCACTAAAGGATTTTTCTACTTATGTGGATGTAATTTGGTAATTGGGACTTTCAATGGGTATAAAATCTCCACACATTAATATAGGTTAATATTTTATTATACCCCTCCCCCCCCCATGTGAAGGTAGCTCCCATCGTCCAAATCCAATGACTGTATCATGTTATTTCGGATTTTGACGTCGATGTATCATTCGAAATGGGTGACGTAGGGGATGGAAGATACCTAGGAACGGTCCCGACCGGCTTTAACATGGCAAAGCCCAGGATTTATCTTGATCCCTCCTCATCTCAAGCGGACACTGACCTCCCCGTGGTGTAACCTGGGTAACTGCCGTTAGCACCCGTTAGAGGTAGTGAGCTAACATGTGCCGCGCGTTCACCCATAAGAACGTTAAAAACTTGGGTTTGGGCGTCGGGTTAGTAACCCACCGCTAGAAAAAACAGCCTACTATGAAAAAACGAAAGAAAAGAAAAACAAATCTCTTTAAAGTTGACGACCACCGCAAACGTTTTAAGGACCATGCTCTGCGAAATTGGAAAGGAAAATATCTTTGGCCCAACAGTCGGAAAATTCAGTCTCCACAGTGAAACATCTGACAATGGTATGAGGCTGATAGACTTCGCAGCGGCAAAAAACATGGTAGTTAGCAGCACCAGATTTCAACATCTCGACACCAATAAGGGCACATGGCTGTCTGCAGATCAGAAAACAAAAAATCATATTGATCACGTTGTGATAGTTGAAAGACAATTGTCGAGCGTGTTGGATGTGCGTTCGTTGCGATGAGCAAACATAGACTCGGACCTCTGCCTTGTTGCAGCAAAGGTACGCACCCGGTTAAACGTAGCAAACAAACTACGAACAGACACAACACGAAAGTTAGACATCGGTAAGCTACAATCACAACAGATAGCCACAGCGTATTTCACTCAACTAGCCCAATTGTTTGATCAAAGCACTCCTCATCCCGATAACATATCAGCGCAATGGCAAAGCATTGCCCACTCCATGCAAACAGCCGCAAAATCCAACCAGGAATTCATGGTTTGATCAGGTATGTCGTGCTGCTACCGAAAAGAAAAATGCGGAATATAGGGCTACTTTTTAATCCGTAGCAACGCGTAGCCCACGAGAGAGGTATCGGGAGAAAAGGAGAGAGTAGAAACGTCTTTTCCGTAGCAAAAAGAGAGAGATGAAAAAGCGGGAGTGTGAAAAAGTTGAGATGTGCTGGAGCCAGAAGAAGTCCGAAAATTCTACCAAAGGCTTACCAGCCGAGCTGTTCAAAACCGGAGGCGACACGCGGATAATGTGTATTCATAAGCTAGTTAGCACCATCTGGCAAGAAGAACGAGTACCCGACGATTGTAACCTGAGTATCCTGTGCCCCGTCCACAAGAAAGAAGATAAGATTGTATGCTCTAACTATAGGGGCATAAGTCTACTCCCTATTGCCTACAAGATCGTGTCAGGAATATTGTGCGAACGACTAAAGCCTATGGTCAATGTGATAATTGGACCATACCAATGCGGCTTTAGACCTGGCAAGTCCACCATTGACCAGATATTTATCCTGCGGCAAATCCTGGAGAAGACCTAAGAGATGCAGATCGACACCTACCACCTTTTTATACCCTACATCACACTGTGGTAAGGGGTATTATGTCTTTGTGCATTTGTATGTAACATACAAAAGGAAACGAAACAGACCCATAGTTCCTTTGTGGATATACATATAATCATTTTCTGAGACGAATTATGCATGTCCGTTTGTCCATGTATTTTTGTTCGCAACTTACAGGTCGCATTTTTTGTCCGATTCAGCTGAAAATTGGGGACTAAAATTTGTTTATCTATAGGAAGAACGCTATTGCTGTTGGTGAAAATGGGTTCAGATTTGGATATAGCTCAAATATATACCCAGCAAAATGTTCGATGCCAAAGATGTCATTCAAACATGGGTGAAAGTGATCTGATTGGGGTCAACGCTCATATAAAATTCATCGATGAAGATGCTAAAAAGATGACATGTTTTTAGCATCTTCATCGATGAATTTTATATGAGCGTTGACCCCAAAAGATGCTATTCATTTTTGGATCCAAAGCATGTCATTTACACCAATACGTTGACATGTCATTTTAACCAATGCTTTGGCATGTCATTTTCACCAATGCTTTGGCATGTCATTTTCACCAACCCTCTGCAATGACATTATGATTACGACGAGAGTTTTCACAACGTTGGCTGTGATTTCGAGTATCCGACAACATCAAGCCTGTTGTAAATAATAATCTTATATATTTAGAAAATATGTAAAAATAAAAACACAAAATTTATCTCTATTGGATCGATGGAGTGGGTTCAAATGCTGATGAAAAGATCGGATCTTTCACGGCTTCCTTTGCATGGGTTCAAATGCTGATGATAAGATCGGATCTTTCACGACATCCTTAGCATGGGTTCAAATGCTAATGAAATGATCGGATCTTTCACGACTTCCTTTGAACCAACACAAAAGATGCCATGAAATCACGTCATCGCGAAGAACCCCTTCCTTCAAATTTTGCTGGGTATTTTCGCCCGATTTCACGTATTTGCTGCACGACACACGCTATATACGTCCGATTTCGATGAAATTTGGAATGTGTGGCTGAATTCTGTCAAATTATATCGAAATCGGTTCAGATTTGGATATAGCTCCCATATATATTTTCGGTCGATTTCGCGTATTTGCTGCACCAAACACGCTATGTAAGTCCGATTTCAAAGATATTTGGAATGTGTGACTGAATTCGGTCTGGAAATAAATGTGCCAAATTATATCGAAATCGGTTAAGATCTAGATATAGCTCCGTTTTATATTTTACATATTCAGAGTGGTGTAGGGTATCATATAGTCGGCCCGCCCGACTTTGATCCTTTCCTTACTGGTTGTCGATTATAAAGCAGCCTTCGACAGCCCGCTGCGTTCAAAGGTATTCTAAGCCATGCCTGAATTTGGTATCCCCGCATAGCTCACCCTTTGTAAAATGACTTTAACTGACACGAGGTCCACTGTCAAAATAGAAAAGAACCTCTCCGAAGAGTTTTGTACCAAAAGAGGTTTCAGACAAGGAGACAGCCTTTCGTGAGATCTCTTCAACATCCTACTGGAAAATGTTATACAAGAGGCAAGCGTCAATAGAAGTGGCACAATCTACACCAATAGCCACATGTTACTTGTTTATGCTGATGACATAGACATCATGGGACGATCAGTAAAAGAAGTAACTGATAACTTTATGAAGGTCGAAGGAGAATCTGCTAAAGTGGGTCTGGCGGTAAACGGTCAGAAGGCCAAGTTAATGGTGTCGGCGCGCAATGCGTTCATTGAGCTCGGACCTACTGTGGAAGTTGGTTCCTATAATTTTGAGGTAGTTAAAGACTTCGTCTTCCTCGGCACCTGCGTAAACACAACAAACGACATCAGTTGTGAAATAAAAAGAAGAACTGTATAAGCCAACAGATGCTACTTTAGTTTAAGCAAGCAGTTTAAAAACATAGCCACATCTCGCCAAACAAAAATAACGCTCTACAAAACACTGATACTACCAGTGCTGATGTATGGCTCCGAAGCCTGGGTACTTGCGCAAGCAGACATGGCAGTGGTTGGTGTGTTTGAGAGAAAAATTCTTCGAAAAATCTACGGACCAATCTGCGTTGACAGTGAATATCGACGTCGCATGAACCACGAGCTGTATCTGCTATACAATAACATCAATATAGTTAAACTTATCGAGATGCAGCGATTGCGTTGGCTAGGCCATATCATAAGATTGAGCGAAGATGAACCAGCTAAAAAGGCGTATAAATACGGACCGCTTGGCGGTGCACGCAGAATTGGCAGACAAAGGAATAGATTGCGCAAACAAGTGGATGCAGAGATTAAAAGGCGCGGTATTCCAGAGTGCGAAGCAAAAAATAGAGAGAAATGGAGATCTTTTCTTAGTTCGGCCTATGGAACAAATGTTCTGTAATGGACCAGCTAAGTAAGTAAGAAAGTAAAGTATCATTCAAAAAAAAAAAAAAAAAAAAAAAAAATTGTCTAAAAGAAAGTGATATTCTTCGGTTAACATTTGCTATTTCTCCTAGGAATAAGCCTTTGCGTGGTGGAAGAACTTAGTACTTTCCATTTTACTTCACTAATGCCTTGTTCAGACTAACGGTGTTTCGCTCTCTATTCGTTGTTCGACCCCAAATTACTATGTAATTACTTCATTTCCCATACAAAATATTGAGAACGAACAACGAATTGTGTACATTGTTCAATTTAAATTACTCTCAGAACGACGATAAAATATGTCCCATCTCTAACAAATGAGAGAACTTATCGAAATAAATTAATTATGGCAGGAAAAATAAAAAATTAAAAATGTATTAAAAATCCAAACCTTTTTAGAAAAACTGCAAAATGTGAATGAAAAGTAAACGGTTTAACTACTAGTATACATTCAAATCATAGCAAATTTTGTCTTATCTTTCATTGCAGTTACATTTCTTATCTATAATTTCAAATTCGCGTACAAATTTAGAAACAAAAATCAAATGCCTGCCGGAAAGTCGGTATAACAAAAAGTTATTTTGGCAGGTCTCTCTCTCTCTTTAATTTTTAAAATAGAAAAATTTGAAAATACACTGAAAACACCAAAAAATAGAAAACATGAATGAAACTAATATAGTTTAATATTAAATAGATATCTGAAAGAATGACAAATATTTTTTCAGTTTATATCAATTAGCTTTACTCGTCTTTTGGCTGAAACTTTCTTTAAAAACAGTAAACAAAAACTATGAAAATATGAATCATGTTGCTATGAATTGTGTACCATGTCGTATGAACGGGTTAATTCGTGTACGTAATTATGAGAACGAACGACGTTATTCAAATGTTGGTATGAACATGGCATAAAACTTGTGGTGGTCTTTTGAAAACTCTTGCTCGATAACTTTCTGATCTAAAAAGTAGTAGTAGTTTCCAGCATGGTTTATACACTTTTTTTCACTCCGATTGAGACACCTCCTAAACATGGGTATTGAACGCTTTTGCAGCATATTCTGGCGACGAAAACCGATGACCACGCCTTTTTTCTTGATGTGCGGAATTCAAATGAAGACATTGGTTTACAAGTCAGCTCTATACGGCGGACCTATGTTCACAATTTTTGTTCGAAATATTTTATGATCACTAGAAACCCTAAGTATTAAATTACAACTATTTGGAAGGAAAGGTTGCTCCAGAAACATATCCTTTTCGTTTGCAAGTTATTAACTTCGGTTTGAATTGCATTGCCATGCTGCACAATGATTCGTTTTCTCTTGCTCGTTTTTCGAATTTCTCAGGAGACTTCAGGCAAGCAAATTGTAGTTTACCACTCAGAATTTACCTTTCTACGTTCCCCAAGCCGTATAGTAGCCACATAGTCAGTTTAGCCGAAGAAACAGGCGACCAATTGCTTCCAAGTGCTTCTTCCATGATCAACTCTCGTTGGATTTGGCTCATCTTCGAAGACCCCCATGGTCGATTGTTGTTTTGTTTCGGGCTCATATGCAAAAATCCACGATTCGTCGTACTTGTTTATTCGTGATTATTTCAAGTTTTATAAATATGTCTCCCAATTTCATTATGAACATTACACTTTTTCACACAGAGATTTGATTTATCATTGCTAATTTATCAAAATCTAACAAATAACATAGTTGTGAAAAAGGCATTTTATTTTCAATTTAGTCAGAAAATGTATTACACAGACGCAATTGATTTAGTGATTTAGATTTATATTTATGTTACTATAAGTGACGAACATAAAATGAAAATGGCAAAGAAAGAAACTAAAAAATCAATAAATATATTTATGGTTATTGAAAATGTCCAAATGTTTTTCAATTTAATTTCTTGTTTTCCCAATTGGTAAGCTGTTGCGGCTAGTGAGTGTGTGGCTCAAAACAAAGTTAAGTTGGCACACAGACAGCATGCGTTCTAAATTATTGGAAATCAACCTCAAATAAAATTACTTGCAATTTATTATATGGTTAGGAACGGCAGGCAGGCAGGCAGTTACACATTCAAACACTTTGATTTAGAGTATTTTTACCACGTTGAATGTTTGTTCATTACAACTTATTGGTATCACTCCCCTTAAGCAGTTGTTTCCTCAGCTCTTTACTATGTTGTGCAGCTATGTAGCTGCTGACTTGATGTCTGGTGTGGTCTGGTTCCAGGCCACATACAACAAATCGACATCATCGACTGGTGTAGCAAAAACCCACGCATTGATGTACATATTTCGTTACAATAACTCATTCGAATAGCAATTGAAAAAGATAGGAGGACTAACAACTAAAATCACTTTATTATCGATCGGTATCATTGATAAACGTCCCTATCAACTGTGGTGCGTAAAAATAGAAACAAATTGTAATATGTAGATATGGTGATAAATTTTGTCTATATGCTACACACTATGTGGTCGGGATATTAGACCATATCCAATTTTATGTACATTCATATGCATATAGGGAAATAAATATTCGTAATATACCATCTAATGGGTATGTTACTCAGCTCTCCTAAAGCTGTGTCCCATATTCATCATTAACGTTTATTTTCCATGAAGTATATGAATGCGTGTGACTTTGTAAATACGCGTTCATGCTGTAAGTATTAACAACTCATTAAATTTGTCTGGAAGTTATTTTAAATAACATGAGAATAACAATGTCGAAGAGTAAAGACAAAAATTAATGAATGTGGCCGACAGCAAGTGTGATGTCTTCTATAGACTTACATACTTAAGAGGGTGTGCTTGGCGCATTGCAAGAACAGAAAAAAAAGAACGAGTTAACAAACAAGAGCTGTGGGTATTCCTCGATATAGCCAAGTAGCATGACAAGTTAACAAAGTAATTATAACTTGTAATATGTCATGACATTTAACAAGAACATCAATTGTGTATAACAATTTAAACAATGGTTTAAAGAATATTTTAAATATTTTTTAGTTTCTTAGATATTTAAATTGTTAGATATATGTATAACATTCAATTACCCTAAACACTTTAATCCCAAATGTCCTGATTATCAATTATTACTCACCACCAAGGAATAGTCGCATATGAGAGTATACAACAACAAAACAATTTATATCAAAAATAAACTTTAGGTCACATTCAGTTGTCAGTGCAAAATGTTCCCTCAAAACTAATCTGATGAAAAATATATGATATGTAAAGACGACTCTATTCAAAGTGAGAATAATTCCATGTCTCAAAATAGGCAGAACTATTAACTCGTCTGTGTGTATGAGAATTTTTCATCATCTTCGAATATCACATACCATCACGAACATCTCAGGGGACTTCACGAAATATAATTAAAAACATATCCCAATGCAGGACCTGCTTCTCACAATACTTTTTTATAACTTTATGAACATATCCACAAAATGAATATACAGTGAGTCAATAAAGTATTTTGCCTCTTTGAGGTAAAATATTTTATGTTGTTATAGATTTTGGTCAATATCTAGAAGACCATTAAGCCTTTCGCTGCGTTTCTTGCAGATATTGAATACTAAATTATCCACAAACATATTGCACATAAATATTCGACTTTTTGACCACTAATTTGATGGTTTCAAACGATTTTATTGAAAATTTTTCAATTTTCTAAAGAGGCAAAATACTTAATTGACACACTGTACAAATGTAAAATCTAAGGAATTGTGTTGTACATATTGTTGCTGACAATTTTATAGGTGACAGACAAAAATATCTGTAACATCAAACATTTGCTCCTAGGCAGCAGATTTTGGAAATAAATGAAAAGGCGAATATTTACCATCGTATAAGTTTTATTGTTGTCTAAAGTATCATCCAGCATGATCTACTTTTGTATGCGTTCAAATCAATTGTTGAAGCCCTTTTCCACACCAAAGGAGACACCCCCAAAACATGGTTTTTGAACGCTTTTACAGCATTTTCTGTCGAAGAAGATAGTTGACCTCGCCTTTTTATACCGCTATGTGGGGATGGTATTATAAGGTGGTCTTGGCCAAAAAGTTTGTAACGCATCGAAATAATGGTGGTAGACCCATACATATATGTACTTACTTAGCTGACCCATTACAGAAAATTTGTTCCATAGACCGAACTAAGAAAAGATCTCCAATTCTATCTGTTTAGTGCTTAGCTTTTTGGAATACCGCGCCTTGCCATCTCTTCATCCACTAGTTTGTACCATCTTATCTTTGGCCTGCCAATTTTGCGTGCACCGCCATGCGGACCGAATTTAGACGCCTTTTTAGCGGGTTCATCATCGCTCATTCTTATTGTATGGCCTAGCCAACGCAATCGCTGCAACTCGAAACGTTTATCTATACTATTGTCGTGGTATAGCTGTTACATCTCGTGGTTCATGCGACGTCGATATTCACAGTTAACGCAGATTGGTCCGTATATCTTTAGAAGAATTTTTCTCTCAAACACGCCAAGCACTGCCTTATCTGCTTGCGCAAGTACACAGCCTTCGGAACCATACATCAACACGGGTAGTTTCAGTGTTTTGTAAAGCGTTATTTTTGTTTGACGAGTTGTGGCCTTGTTTTTGAAGTGCTTACATAAGCCAAAGTTGCATCTGTTGGCCAGTACAATTCTTCTTTTTATACCCTCAGTATTTATGCTAACGATGGTATATACACTTTCATACAGGCAAAATGTGCCCCATCGAAATAATGGTTTTAGACCCCAAGTATGTTTGGACGAAATGTGTTTCAGACAATTTGGAGTCGATTGAGCAATGTTCGTCCGTCTGGCTGGCTGGAGCGCACGATAACTCTCGAACGGATGGACCGAGTCGGTTCAAATTTTGGCTCTCGTAATATTTTGCCCAAACTTAGTTTAAGTTCGAAGATGAGCTATATCGGTCCACTCCTTCAGGTACCACCCCCACAAAAGTTCGAAAATGTTCGGAAAATTTGTGCGCACGATAACTCTTGAAGGGAGCAACCGATTTGGTCCATACTTTGTCCATAGTGAAATGTGTATCAGACTTAAATAAGATTTCAATATGGACTCAATCGGTCCACCCCTTCGGGTACCTCCCACACAAAATTTCGGAAAGGTCAGTTTAGGGCCATCTCTCGAATGGCTTTGATTTTTGTTTTAGCAACTTGTATTTACTGCCCCCATACGACGGTACAAGTTTCATCAGGGGCAAGTCCATACTTCCTGAGAAAATAGCCTGAAAGTTGCAAGAAAACCCATATGACACCATGTGAGGTGGTTGTAGCGCAAGACAACTCTCGAACGGATTTGCCGATTGCCGATATCGGTTCACTCCTTCAGTAACCCCCCCACAAAAGTTCAAAAAAATGCGGACAAATTGTTCGTCCGGTAACTCTTGAAGGGAGTGGCCGAATTGGTCCATACTTTACGCATCCTAATATATCTACCAGATATAGATCAGTTTCAAATGTGAACTATATTTGTCCACTCCATCCGGTACCTCCCACACAAAATTTCGGATAAGTTCACTTTAAGACCTGATGATGTCGACTCCGATTTTAAACAGCTCGGCTGGTAGGTCATCAGACCCTGCTGCTTATTATTCTTCAGCCGGTTTATTGCTGTCTTTACCTCATCTTGGCTGGGTGGTTTGCATTCAATACCATCTTCTGGAATTGGATCTATGGTATCTTCGTCGACTTCGCCACTATTGGATACCAACAGTTTGGAAAAATGCTCTTTCCATATCCTTAGCACACTATCTGTATCAGTTACAAAATTACCTTGCTGATCTCTACAGGTAGCAACATGGTACTCCTGATCATACCATGGATTCCTTGGTGGAGGTCTCTGGTATCCAAGTACTGATTTTGCAGTTGTTTGCATGGAGTGGCAATGTTCTGCCATTGTCCTGATATGTTATCGGGACGAGGAGTGGTATATGCTTCCGTGTTGTGTCTGTTCGCACTTTGTTTGCTACGTTTAATCTGGTACGTACTTTTGCTGCAACCAGGTAGTGGTCCGAGTCTATGTTTGCTCCTCGGAACGATCGTACATCCAACACGCTTGATGCATGTCTTCCATATATCACAACGTGGTCAATTTGATTTCCTGTCCTTTGATCTGGAGACAGCCAGGTGCCCTTATGAATATCGAGATGCTTAAATTTGGTAAGCTAACTACCATGTTTCTTGCAGCTACAAGGGTGTTACTAACCCGACGCCCAAACCCATATTTTTAACATTCTTATGGGTGAACGCGCGGCACATGTTAGCTCACTACCTTTAACGGGTGTTAAAGGCAGTTCTCCAGGTGACACCACGGGGAGGTCAGTGTCCACTTGAGATGAAAGAGGGACCAAGATCCTGGGCTTTGCCATGTTAAAGCCGGTCAGGACCGTTCCTTGGTATCTTCCATCCCCTACGTCATATATGTACGTACTAAATTAATGTCTCGACGAACTGAGTCGATCTGGCTATGTGCGTCCGTCCGTCGGTCATCTAAAACTTGTAATCACGCAACAGGTCGCAAATCCGATCGGATCGTCACCAACTTTTGGGTGTTGATGGGGTCCTGGAGGGGAAGAAACCTATTGATTATTGTGATTGTCGGATAATATATTGGAAAAAAGTCAACGTTTTTTTCCCAAAGCGAATATCTCAGCTTCTATAAGGGATATACTAAAAGGGATATACTATAAGGTATATACTAAAAACCTGACAATCAAAGTATTAAATTTCATCTTTCTAACGATGTAAATTAGGTGGTCAAACATCGAATATATCGCAATAGCCGATGAGTGACATGTTAATAAATGGACTTTTTTGGTAAAATGTTTTAAAGCGCAATAAAGGAAAAATTGTATTGAAAAATTTTAAAAATTAAAAAAAATAGTAAACAAAAATAGTAACTCAAAATTTTCATAATTGAAGAGTACAATCATTTATAATAATTTATGTTTAATACAAGTAAGCAAAAGTTATAGTCGGACGGGCCGACCATGTGATACCCTACACCACTACCCCTGGAAATTAGCTTTCAGCAAATCAACATTCTTTTAAGGAACAAATAAAGTTATTTTAAGATATAACTTTGTCGATTCTGTCATCTTATCACATCAAGCTTAAATAATAATATAATAATTGTTACACAAACATCCCGTAAGGTACAAAGGAGACTTCTCTCATATCAATGAGTGCACCTCGATTCATATATCCTGATATGGGGACCTACAGTTTATCGCCGACTTGGAACGACGAGCCTTAAGCCACCACTTGTAGAGGAGTTTTACATGACTGAAATACTCAGAAAATGTCGCCAACATTACTGAGGGGTATTTCCCCACCGTTGAAAATTTAAAGTTACCTGGCCTGGGAATCGATCAACGGTGGCAAAATGACCCTTAGTAATGTTGACGACATTTCTTGAGTATTTCAGCAATGAAAAACTTCTCTACAATTGCTGTCTTACTGCAAGCCGTTCGGACTTGGCGGTAAATTTTTGTATGTATAAATCCCAAAATTATACGCCCGGAGGAGGTTAGTGGGTGCCTTCAATTTCACCAAAATTAATATTTAAAAAAAAACTTTTACCGTAGCGACACCGAGAATATTTTGAAAAAAATGTGGCGATGAAGACATGAAAAGTGGTACAGACAAAGTAATGACAGATTTTTATAGTGGGTAGGAAAACTAATTTTCTTAATAAAAAGTTAAAATTTTTAGTAACTTCCCTTTTGTTGAAAAGGTGCGAAATGTATAACAATCCAGGTGGACAATTAATACGCTTGGGCTCCACTTAGTTTGCAATAATTAACAAACTGGAAATTTCTCTGTCATGATAGAGACAATTTATAGCATGGTAGGAAAATGTGGTTCTCTACAGAAACCCCATATTATATTAGGCAGTAGCCCCGTTATCTACCAAACTCAATATTGCAATTTGGCGGTATATGCCCTCCAGAAATTAAAATATGGACCAACTATAAAATGTTTATATTTTGCATACAAAAGTAATGGTCCATTTCACCCGCTAAATAATATCAGATCATCATAAAACATTTTAGGCATATTCTTCTACCTAAACGCTTACCTCGTGCAAAATTTCGTGATTATTGAGCTATAATTGCGACCTCTAGCGTGTTAATGATAACACTACAAACAAATAACTGGGTACATTAGGCTGTAACTCTGTTATCTTATTATGTACACCAACATAATTGAAATCAATAGAAAGGTCAAGCGTTCCTCTTCCAAGTATAGCTTACTTTCCCGGATGTCTCTTCCAGGAAAAAAGATATAAGCAGAATATTACAAATTTTCACAATTTTCACACAAAAGTTTTGGTCCATTTAACCCTCTAAATATTATCTGATCGCCATCTCAAACTTCTGCAAGCTTCTTCTTTGTCATATACTCTTACCTTATTTAAAATTTCGAGGCGATCGGACTATTATTGAGACCTACAGAGCAGCTACAAAATCGGATAAAAATTATGTTTTTGGTCCATTTCACCCGCTAAATATTTCACGATCATCACCAATTAAAATAGCGATCTATTCTGATGTGAAACCGATCTCCATACCAAATTTCGTGACGATCGGTCCATAACTGCGGCCTGGAGTTTGATTACAATTTATAATGGACAGACGGACACACGGACGGACGGACACACATCTCAAAATCGCTTTATCTGGCCGAGATATGAAGATTGGTATACCACATTGGGGGTCTCCGACGAATATTTCGCGGTGTTACATGAATTTTTACCAAAACAAACTTATAATACCCTTTCCACATAGTGGTGTAGGGTATAATTAAGTCTCGGAAATTGTATCCAGGCCCATTGTGCAAATTTTTTCCTATTTTTTATTCAATAGCTGATAAAACAACAAAAAATATAAAAAATACAAACTTGGACCAATATTAAGAAAGTTATAAATATTTCATTGTATATATTTATACCCTCATCATTTATGCTAACGAGGGTATATACACTTTCATACGGGCAAGATGTGCCTCATCGAAATAATGGTTTTAGACTCCAAGTGTGTTTTGCGAAATCCGTTTCAGAAAAATTGAAATTGATTTAGCACTGTCCGTCCATCTGTCTGTCTGCACGATAATTCTCGAACGGATCAACCGATTCGGTTCAAAATATGGCTTGTGTAATATTTTGTCCAAAGATGGGTTATATCGGTTCACTCTTTCCGGTACCTCCCCCAGAAAAGTTTGAAAGTGTTCGGAAAATTTGTGTGCACGACAAATCTTGAAGGGAGTTACCGATTTGGTCCATACTTTGCATATTGTAAAATTTCTACCAGACTTAGATGAGGATATGGACTCAATCGGTCCACTTCTTAGGGTACCTCCCACACAAATGTTCGGAAAAGTTCAGTTTAGGACCTGCTCTCGAATCGCTTTGATTTTTGTTGTAACAACTTGTATTCACCGCCCTCCATACGACGGTAAAAGTTTTATCTGCGGTAAGTCCATACTTCCTGAGCAAATAGCCCGAATAGTGCAAAAAGCCCTATGTCACCGTGTTAAGTGGTTGGAGCGCAAGATAACTCTTTAACGGATCTGCAGACTCAGTTCAAAATTTGGCCTTCGTAATATTTTGTCCAAACTTAGTATAAGTTCCAAGATAAGCCATATTGGTCCACACCTTCAGGTACCTCATCCACAAAAGTTCAAAAATGTTCGGAAAAATTGTGCGCACTATAACTTTTGAAGGGAGTGACCGATGTGGTCCATACTTTGCGCACCCTAATATATCTACCAGATATAGATCGAGTTCGAATATGGACTATATCTGTCTACTCCTTCGGGTACCTCCCACACAAAATTTCGGATAAGTTCACTTTAAGACCTGCTCTCGAATCACTTTGATTTTTGCTGAAGCAACTTGCATTCGCTGCCTCAATTACGACGGTAAATGCTTTTCCGGGGGCAAGTCCATACTTCTTGAGAAAACAGCCCAAAAGGTGTCCAAACTTAGTTTCAGTTCGAAAATTGGTAACAACTTCCTGTACTTCCCTCCAATATTTAAAAATGTCACTACAATGGTATGCACGATATCCCTTGAACGGGGCAACCAAATTTATCCAAACGTTGGATCTCCTAATATTTTGTCCGATATCGATCTACTCTTTTTCTTAAGGCCCCCACAAAAATTTATCAAATTGTGTCGATCTGTCCGTAGATGAACGTTTTAATTCACACAGGCTGAGGGTATATCTCTGTCGGCAAAGCCGACTAATACTTTTTTACTTGTTTTTAGTGAATTCGATTTTTTCAATTGGCGATATTGCTGGAACCGTTAGTCAAAAAAAAAAAAAAAAATCTGAAAATGTACTAAAATGTTTGCCGATGAGCGGCATTAACACAGCTAAAATTAATGGAAAATAAAAAACCGGTTTTTTTAAGTGTCCGATTTCACTCAGAAATCCCCATATACATACATTTTTTTAATTTCTGGTATTTCACGTTGCACTGTAAAAATTCAAAAACAAGTTTTCTAAATATAATCTCTTCCACTTCTAATTGCTGTGGCAAATATCAAATTTCTACCCTTGTCTTTCTTTATAGAATAAGAAAAACACTTTATTTTCATGTTTTCGTTTTTAACCGACTGAATGACAGCATGAGTTGCTATCATAACGACTAAATGACAGGCAGACAGTTATTTAGCACAATAAAACGGCGACAAACTGCTACGGATGCTATATGTACAGTGGCGGCCATATAATTAAGAACGACATCGTATTAAAAAGTATTTGACTTGCTACGTTTCAAATATTTGAATATTTATATGGAACAAAATTTGTAAATAAAGTACACGGTAAGCACTTTCAAAGAAAGCTAAAACATGTTTTAATTCTCCCTCGTTTATACGAAAGAAACCACCGTTTATTAAAATACTCATAAATCGACCTGGCCACATAATTAAGAACGATATAAGTAAAGGTTACTTTAAGGTAATTTTCATACACAATATGTGAATATATCGTTATGAATTTTAGAAATCGGTTACTTTGATTCATTTTGCGTATCAAATGTCCTTCAATGGTACATATTATTGAGTCTAAGTCTGATAATTAGGACATACCGAAGGTTTTCTAAAATTTGCCCATAATTTGACGAATTTATTTTATTTTTGGGATCTAAAGCCACAGTTTTGGCTTCCTCTCATTCCCTCGACGACGCTCTAAACGATACCCTGTGATTGTCGTTCCATAATCGGCGCTTATTTACCCTTAAATTGGATTTTATCCCACTTGTTTGAGTCCTTTACGAAGGAATTGTCTGGCAAATAGTTTCGTAAGAGCCATTTCCACCTTATAAAGCGGTAGGATTTTTGTCTGCAGATAGTAGACAGGAAATGAAACAATAATATAACGTCTATACAAAAATTGGAAGAACTCCACACCGAATATAACATTTATTAACATAATGTTTTGAATGTTCGAATTCTACAATAATTTTGTGTATGTACATCAGACATTAGTTTATACAAAAATTGTATTTCCATCCATAAAAATTATTGATATGACTAGTTTTGATATTAATATGAGCTTCATTGATTAAAAAGTCTTTCATAACTATGCCTACCACACCCACAAAGACATTGTGCAATTAAGGTTTTCAAAATATTAAACCTTTCATATTTGTTCGGTGTACCGTTAGGCCAATTTTTAGTACAAAACGAAATTAATTTTTTATTTCCTGTCTAGTACCTGCAGACAACAATCCTACCGATTTATAAGGTGGAAATGGCTCTTACGAAACTATTTCCCAGACAATTCCTTCGTAAAGGACTCAAACAAGTGGGATAAAATCCAATTTAAGGGTAAATAAGCGCCCACTATGGAACGACAATCACAGGATATCGTTGAGAGCGTCATCGAGGGAATGAAAGGAAGCCAAAACTGTGGCTTTAGATCCCAAAAATAAAATAAATTCGTCAAATTATTGGCAAATTTTGGAAAATCTTAGGTATGTCCTAATTATCAAACTTAGACTCAACAATATGTACCATTGAAGGACATTTGATACGAAAAATGAATCAAAGTAACCGATTTCTAAAATACATAACGATATATTCACATATTGTGTATGAAATTTACCTTAAAGTAACCTTTACTTATATCGTTCTTAATTATGTGGCCAGGTCGATTTATGACTATTTTAATAAATCGTGGTTTCTTGCGTATAAACGAGGGAGAATTAAAACATGTTTTAGCTTTATTTGAAAGTGTTTACCGTGTACTTTATTTACAAATTTTGTTCCATATAAATATTCAAATATTTGGAACGTAGCAAGTCAAATACTTTTTAATACGAATTCGTTCTTAATTATATGGCCGCCACTGTATGTGGATATCTATCTTGTATATGACATTGTCTGTTGTTTACCGGCTGCTCTCGATACGCATAAATAAAAACGCCAAATGTGTTTGGAATTGTAGGACAACGTGCTTTTATGTTCAACATTTTGCTTTCATTCTTCAAAGTGTTGCTTTCATAATCAGTTAAAACAAGCCATTTTTCTTTCACACTGCCAATTGAAAAGCAAACAATATTCTATGTTAGAAAAGCAGTATGACATCCTCATGCATTTTAATCTGAAGAATGTGTAACCTTCTGTTTTCAAGATTTTAGATTAGGTTTTGGCACATTCATTTGCTGCTGTATTTGGATTTAGCAATTCCAACATATACAGATTTTCACTTTACGCAAAATCCTTACAAAATTAATCGATATTTCAAATAGATGTTGATTACAACAGTGTTTTGGAGTCCCTTAAAACTACATTAGAGTTTATATATAAGCACTTAAATATTTCTTATATCTTTAATTACTAATCAATTAATTAGTTTATTTATTTATTTATTTATTTATTTATTTATTTATTTATTTATTTATTTATTTATATATTTATTTTACCAAATTCTAACGAAGATTCTACCATGAAGTTAAACATCAAACTGATGGCTTTGCTACAGGTATATATTCCCGTAGAGGTGAGCAAAGTAATCTAGTAACAGATTTTCAGATTTCCAATCTGTTAGTATCCAATAACGGTTGCGATAAAGATACCACATATACAAACCCTGAAGATGGTATTATGTGTATACCTCTCGGCCAGGATGGGTTTAAGGAGGTTATAAACGGGTTGATGAATAATAACTCCGACATAATAACTAAATTTTGGAAGTGAATTCCTTTTGACAGATGTTTCTTCCACGAGTCATATCCGTGAGTTTTTTTACCATTATGTTGGGAAGCATGGATTTGCCCACAAAAACATATTATCGCTGTATTCAGGATCACAAGGAGTAGCTTTGGTACAGATGCCCAAAGGATCCCCGACTATACCTTTATCTGCACTTAAAGAAAAAGTTGAACTTTTGTGAGAACTGTATGCTAACGAGTGGACAAGCAGGGCCCATTTTCGAACATAAACTAAGATTAAAAAGAAAATTACAAGATCTGAAGTTTGGACAAAACCGGTTGCTCCGTTCAAGAAATATCGCGCGTATCATTTCAGCGAAAATTTTAGAAATGTTGTGGCGAGGTACCTTACGTTTGGAGCAACTCAGTTTCCGGTTTGAAAGTTTGTGGCACACAACGGCCGCAGAGCGTTTTTACAGTTTTCGGATTATTTTCTCAGGAAGCAGGGACTTATCCCTAAAAAACGTGTGCTGTCGTAATTGGGCCTCGGAGAAAAACGTTTGCAAAACAAGTGAAAACGGCGTTAAGTTCGGCCAAGACGAACTTTTTTATACCTTATATACCTATAAATTATATTATAATTATGTACCTATAAATTATATTGGAAACAGATTTCAGAAATACATATGTAATAGCTCCAACGGAGACAAAATAATGAGTTTGAGAATAATGTGCATAAAACCTTCAAATAGCGAAAATCGGTAGGTACCATTCTATGGGGGTATGTCAAAATGTCGCACTGTACCGACCATTTTCTGTGAGAATGTTTTAATTCCCTCAACGAATACTATATACCAAAATTCAGCTCTTTTGGTTGAATAATGTGGTTAAGACCTTACAAATAAGGGACCTGCAGCGACAAATTTCTGGAGAAAAGTTTTGTAGATCTAGCACAGACTAAATACCAAATTTCAGCCACATCGATGGCAAAATGAGGCAAACCCCTTTAAAATAACGAAAATCGGGAGGTATCGTTCTATGGTGGCTATACCAAAACGTGGACACATGTTCAACATTCTTAGTGGAAAGTTTGTTGACTTCTAGAACAATAAATGACAAATAACAGCCAATTTCAGCTGAAAAAGTGAATGAAATCTTCAAAGTACATGAAAGCTGGTAGTAAAGTTATATGGGAGCTATACCAAAACATATAAATTTTTGGTGGATAAACTTTTTGACTATTGGGAACCCTAAATGAGAACCCAAAATGCCACACTACAATTTAGGCCGAGAATGTAGATATAAACTGCAAGGTAGCTGAAATCGGGTGGTACCGTTATATGGGGGTTATGTATATATATCAAAACGTGGATGTTTGGCTACAATTCGTGGTGGAGAAGTTCTTTTTACAGCTGCGAACTTCAAAAGCCAAATAAAACTTCGATGTACCTGATGTCGGACGATACCGTTCTATGAGGGCTATACCACAATTTTTGACGGAGAAGTTTTTTGACGTCTGGGAACCCCAAATACAAAATTAAAGCCATATTTAGGCAAAAAAGTTGGTAAAAACTTGAAGGTACGCAAAATCGGGAGGTACCGCTTAATGGGGCTATATCCACATGGACCCATGTCCATAATTTTTGGTGGAGAAGTTTTCTGACCACTGGGAACCCCAAATACTAAATTACAGCCAATTTAAGTCAAAAAGGAGGTAGACATGTGATGGTGCCCGAAATCGAGCCGTACTATACGTAGACCTACCAAAACGCAGACCTAGGTCCGTAATTTTTGGTGGATAAGTTTTTTTGCCCACTGGCACCATAAATAACAGGCAATTTAGGCTGAAAAAGCAGATAAAAACTTTAATTGGACTGTACCGTTATATGTGGGATATACCAAAACATAGACCTATATCCACAATTGTTCGAGTATAAGTTTTTTTACTACCAGGAACCCTACTTGCTAAGTTATATCCACTTGGGTAACGTAGGGGATGACGGATAACAAACAACGGTCCTGACCGTCTTTAACATGGCAAAGCCCAGGATTTATTTTGGTCCCTTTCTCATCTCAAGTGGACACTGACCTCCACGTATGTCACCCGGGGAGCTGCCTTTAACGCCCACTAGTAACCGACACCTAGAAAAAAAATATCATACTATGCAAAAACAAAGGAAAAAACGACCTCCCCAAATGTTTGAAGGTCCATGATCTGCGAATCTGCACCTGGAATGTTTGCACTCTTTATAGAGAAGGCGCAGTTCACGCACTGACAGGTGTACTTGAAAAGTACAAGTCCGATATAACCGTCACACAGGAAATACAATACGGATAAAAGCAAAATTCTTCAACATTAGCCTTATTTGCGCTTACGCTCCAGCCGAAGACAAAGACGAACAAACCAAAGATATACTTTACAAGCGCTTAGGAAAAACCTATAACCGTTGTCCGGCCCATGACAATAAAATTATTCTAGGCGATTTTAATGCCAAAATTGGAAAGGAGATTATCTTTGGCCCAACAAAGATATTCAATAACCACAGTGAAACATCTGACATTGGAATGCGGCTGATAGACTTAGCAGCGGCAAAAAATGGTAGTTAGCAGTACCAGATTTAAGCATATCGATATTCATAAGAGCACCTGGCTGTCTCCAGATCAAAGAACATGAAGAAGGGCATTCTTGCAGCAAAGGTACGTGCCCCTCTGTTGGGTACTTTACACAATATGTTTTTTACATATGGGTTGTCACTTTGCATATACATTTTGTATTTAAAAAGTGACAACCCATATATTAAAAGCATATCGTGTAAAGTACCCATAAACGTTGCAAATTAGGCAAGAACAGATACAACAGGGAAGTTGGACATCGACAATCTCCAAACACAACAGATAGACACAGCATATTCCACTCAACGTGCCCATAGTATTGCACTCTCCATGCAAACAGCGCAAAATCAATACTTGGAAACCAGAAACCTGCACCAAGAAACCCATGGTATGACCAGGAGTGTCGTGCTGCTACAACGCGTAGCGCACGAAAGAAATATCGGGAAAAAAGGAAAGAGGAGAAACGCCTTTTTCCAAGGAAAAAGAGAGAAATTGAAAAGCTGGAGTATGAAATGTACAGGAGCCAGAATGAAGTCCGAAAATTCTACCAAAGAGTGAAACATCAAACTGATGGCTTTGGCACATCCTCCTGTAGAGATCAGCATGGCATTTTGGTAACTGATACAGTTAGTGTGCTCGGGATATGGAAAAAACATCTTTTCAAAATGTAAAAATGGTATCCAATACTAATGAAGACGACGAAGATACCACAGATACAATGGCAGAAGATGGTGTTGTATGTATACCGTCCGGCCAAGATAGCAATAAACCGGCTGAAGAATAATAAGGCAGCAGGAGCCGATGGCCTACCAGCCGAGCTGTTCAAACCCAAAGGTGTATAAGTACCACAGCTAGTTACCACCATCTGGCAGAAAGAACCCGACGAGTGGAACGTGGGCATACTATATCCAGTACACAATAAGGGAGATAAGACAGAGTGCTCCAACTATAGGGACATAGGTCTGCTCCCTATTGCATATAAGGTAGTATTTGATATATTGTGTGAGCGACTAAACCTATGGTCAATGAAATAATTGGACCCTATCAGTACGGCTTCAGACAGAGCAAATCCACCATTGACCCGATATTTACTTTGAGACAAATCCTGAAAAAGACCCGAGAAATGCAGATCGACACCTACCATCTTTTTGCCGATTATAAAGCAGCCTTCGACAGCCCTATACGTTCAAAAGTATTCCAAGTCATGTCTGATTTTTGTATTTCCGCAAAGCTCATTCGGCTTTGTAAAGTGGCATTAACTGATACTCGGTTCTCAGTTAAAATAGGAAAGAACGTCTTTAAAGACTTTATTACCAAAGGGGTTTCAGACAAGGAGACAGCCTGTCGTGTTAGTTTTTCAACATTCTGTTGGAAAAGGTCATACGAGATGGGAAGGTCAAAAGAAGTGGAAGCTTATGCCGACGACGTTGACATCATGGGTCGATCAGTAAAGGAAGTAACTGATACCTTTGCGAAGGTCGAAAGTGGATATGCTAACGTCGGTCTGGCGGTAAACGGTGATAAAACCAAGTTGTTGGTAACGATTATGAATGTTGGTACCTACAATTTTGCGGTAGTAAAGACTTCGTCTATTTGGCACCATCATAAGCACAACAAAAAACATCAATTGTGAAATAAGAAGAAGAATAGTGTTGGCCAACATATGCTACTTTGGGCTAAGTAAGCAATTTAGGAATAAAGCCACATCACGTCAAGCAATAGTAACACTTTACAAATCACTGATACTGCTCGAAGCATGGGTACTTGCGCAAGAAGATAAGGCAGTGGTTGGTGGTTGTCGAGAGAAAAATCTTTTAAAGATCTACTGGCAAATTTGCGTTGACGGTGAATATCACTGTCGTATGAACAACGAGCTGTATCAACTATACATAGACAGCAGTAAAGTTGAACCAATCGACATTCAACGATTGCGTTGGCTAGGCCATGTCATAAGAATGAGTAATGATGAACTCGCCGCGAGTCATGCAGAACTGGAAGGCCAAGGCTCCGTTGGAGCGAACAAGTGAAAACGCGACATCAGAAAACTTCATATCCCAGATTGGGAAAATACAGCAAAAACAAGTAAAAAAGTATCAGTCAGCTTTGCCGACAGAGGTATTCCCTCAGCCTGTGTATATGGAAACAATTTTTCCCAAAAAACGTAGGTATTTAGGGGGTTTTACATATTTTGGGCGTATGAACAGACTAAAATGTTGATTAGGATTAAAGATCAAACGGTTTGCGGAGGAAATACTTAAAGGAGTGGATTGACATTGACCATTATGGATGTGGATCTCCAGCCACTATATATAGTGCCATAGGGGGTTTTTACAACCTTCGAGCTGTCTGTTAAAGAAGTATGGACTTGCCCTTGAAAAAAATTTTACCTTCGTAATGGAGGCTGCGAATGCAAATTGCTTCAACAAAAATCAAGGTGATTCGATTGCAGGTCTTAAAGTGAATTTATCAAAAATTTTGTGTGGGAGGTATGGGTATGGGTACCGTATGGAGTGGACAAATATAGTCCATATTTGAACCTGATCTATATCTGGTAGATATATTAGGATGTGTAAAGTATGGACCAATTCGGCCACTCCCTTCAAGAGTTACCGTGCGAAAATTTTTTCCGAACATTATTGAACTCTTGTGGGGGAGGTACCTGAAGGAGTGGACCGATGTGGCTTATCTTTGAACTTAAACAATGTTTGGACAAAATATTACTAAGGCCAAATTTTGAATCGAATCGGCAGATCCGTTCGAGAGTTATCTTACGCTCCAACCACCTCGAATGGTGTCATGGGTTTTTTTTTTGCAACTTTCAGGCTATTTACTCAGGAAGTGTGGACTTGCCCCTGATGAAACTTGTACCGTCGTATGGAGGGCAGTGAATACAAGTTGCTAAAACAAAAATCATAGCGATTCGAGAGCAGGTCCTAAACTGAACTTATCCCAAATTTTGTGTGGGAGGTACCCGAAGGAGTGGACCGATTGAGTCCATATTGGAACCTCATCTAAGTCTGGTAGACATTTCACTATTTGCAAAGTATGGACCAAATCGGTTACTCCCTTCAAGAGTTACCGTACGTACAAATTTTCCGAACATTTCCGAACTTTTGTAGGGGAGGTACCGAAAGGAGTGGACCGATATAACCCATCTTCGAACTTAAACTAAGTTTGGACAAAATATTACGAAAGCCAAATTTTGGACCGAATTGGTTGATCCATTCGAGAGTTATTGTGCGCTCCAGCCAGACAGACAGACGGACGGACATTGCTCAGTCGACTCCAACTTGTCTGAAAACATTTCGTCCAAATATACTTGGGGTCTAAAACCATTATTTCGATGAGGCACATTTTGCCCGTATATACCCTCGTTAGCATAAATTCTGAGGGATAAGCAGAGAGGAATGGATGGAGGGATTCCTTTTCTTAGTTCGGCGTATGGAACAAATGTTCTGTAAGAGGCCAGCTAAGATAGTAATAGCCAACTGGAGCCGCCAAAACATAGATAAAAACTGCAAAATAAATGAAGAAATTTGTGGACCACTTGGTGAAGAAATTTGCTGACACCTTAAAGTCCTAGGACCAGATCAATTTTTAGGTTGATATAGCATCTTTGTAGCAGTAAAAAGAAGTTTTGGAAGTTTCCAGTGTAAATTTAGGCATTTGTAGGACAGGTACAATAAACAGTGGACCTAATTATTTGACTTAATACATAAAAGAACACTCCTTAGGTAGGATTTTTCCCAACTTATCGGCTATTTGGAGAACAAAATTATATCGTTATATTAGAGATCACCGAGAGTATCTGCTGTAAAAACGTATACCAAACTACATTTATGTGCGGGTGGTGTTTTATGTGCAGGTCTTAAAGTGAACTTATCCGAAATTTTATGTGGGAGGTACCGGATGGAGTAGACAAATATAGTCCATATTTAAACTTGATCTATATCTGGTAGACCAATTCGGCCACACCCTTCAAGAGTTACCGTACGAACAATTTTTGCTAACATTTTTGAACTTTCGTGTGGAGGTACCTAAAGGAGTGAACCAATATAGCTTATCTTTTACTTTGTTATTGTGCGCTCCAGCCAGACAGACAGACGGACGGACATTGCTCAGTCGACTCCAACTTGTCTGAAAACATTTCGTCCAAATATACTTGGGGTCTAAAACCATTATTTCGATGAGGCACATTTTGCCCGTATATACCCTCATTTGCATAAATTCTGAGGGATAAGCAGAGAGGAATGGATGGAGGGATTCCTTTTCTTAGTTCGGCGTATGGAACAAATGTTCTGTAAGAGGCCAGCTAAGATAGTAATAGCCAACTGGAGCCGCCAAAACATAGATAAAAACTGCAAAATAAATGAAGAAATTTGTGGACCACTTGGTGAAGAAATTTGCTGACACCTTAAAGTCCTAGGACCAGATCAATTTTTAGGTTGATATAGCATCTTTGTAGCAGTAAAAAGAAGTTTTGGAAGTTTCCAGTGTAAATTTAGGCATTTGTAGGACAGGTACAATAAACAGTGGACCTAATTATTTGACTTAATACATAAAAGAACACTCCTTAGGTAGGATTTTTCCCAACTTATCGGCTATTTGGAGAACAAAATTATATCGTTATATTAGAGATCACCGAGAGTATCTGCTGTAAAAACGTATACCAAACTACATTTATGTGCGGGTGGTGTTTTATGTGCAGGTCTTAAAGTGAACTTATCCGAAATTTTATGTGGGAGGTACCGGATGGAGTAGACAAATATAGTCCATATTTAAACTTGATCTATATCTGGTAGACCAATTCGGCCACACCCTTCAAGAGTTACCGTACGAACAATTTTTGCTAACATTTTTGAACTTTCGTGTGGAGGTACCTAAAGGAGTGAACCAATATAGCTTATCTTTTACTTTGTTATTGTGCGCTCCAGCCAGACAGACAGACGGACGGACATTGCTCAGTCGACTCCAACTTGTCTGAAAACATTTCGTCCAAATATACTTGGGGTCTAAAACCATTATTTCGATGAGGCACATTTTGCCCGTATATACCCTCATTTGCATAAATTCTGAGGGATAAGCAGAGAGGAATGGATGGAGGGATTCCTTTTCTTAGTTCGGCGTATGGAACAAATGTTCTGTAAGAGGCCAGCTAAGATAGTAATAGCCAACTGGAGCCGCCAAAACATAGATAAAAACTGCAAAATAAATGAAGAAATTTGTGGACCACTTGGTGAAGAAATTTGCTGACACCTAAAAGTCCTAGGACCAGATCAAATTTTAGGTTGATATAGCATCTTTGTAGCATGAAGAAGAAGTTTTGGAAGTTTCCAGTGTAAATTAAGTCATTTGTATGATATGTACCATAAACAGTGGAACTAATTATTTGACTTAATACATAAAAGAACACTCCTTGGGTAGGATTTTTCTCAACCCTTCGGCCTTTTGGAGAACAAAATTATATCGTTATATTAGAGATCACCGAGATTATCTGCTGTAAAAACGTGTACCAAACTACATTTATGTGCGGGAGGTGTTTGAAGGACATTTCGGTTTCCATATCTCGAGAAGTATTGCCTCCCTCCAGAAAAAATATGTGGTGGTAGTCATGATCACGAGCAATACCTGCTATTCAAATTTTATCACAAACCGGGAAGTCACCTTAAACTGTATTTAAACACAAACCATTTTAGTGGTCAAAGTAAAATTTTTGGAGTTCGCGGGTCATCATTTCAGAAATTAGGAATTTCCCTGCGTAAAAGTTTGTATCCTCGAATCATTGATAACAATTGTGCTTGAGCTAGTACTACAACATTATTGCCTTGCACAACGTCCATATTAAAATAAATCTCTAGTTTAAATCTCTTATGGCCGAGCTGTAATGTCTCTTGTTTTACAAGGAATCCCAGTAATTCTTAAGTATAAATGGAATTTTAGTATGAATACAACAAAATGCTTTACAATAATCCAGATAACGACTCAAAAGACGATTCCAACTGTGCATTCTTGGGATTTACATATTTTAGTTGGTTGTTTGTTGGTGCTTCTGTTCACATTTCTCGCCGTTTTGGGATCTTTTTATAAATGTTAACCCTAACGAAGTACAACGCAATATTCACTTCTCTGCAAGGACTTCATTTAATTTGAAATAACAACAACAATAAACAGCAAACTATTAAAATATCGGATGTAGCAATGGTACATCCTGTTTAAATAAATGTGAGTACATGGTGCTGCTGGTGTTGTTGCTGTTGTTAAATTTTACGTTGTATATGTTTGTACTCGTATATACATATTTACTACCAACAATCGCTTGTCAGGAAGTCTATGTATACGTGCAGTTTCCGTAACGGAAGTTCATTTGCAGTTCTCATCTATTTGCCATTGCAATCCTTGTAAAAGAGTTTTTTTCGCACAGTCAGTCACTCAGTCAGTGCCATTGCCGCATTTTACCCAAGTGGATACAAGTGGCGTTGTCTATAGTGAGAAGAACATGAAGGCTATGTGTTTTTGTCGAACAAGATGAATGCCCTTTGGATAATTATGTACACGATTTGTGATGCATACCAATTATCAAGGGATTGCTTGCGAGTGGAGTAGAATGACTCAAGAAACTTTGTCTCAGTAGACCAAGGCCAAGCATTGCAAGCATTGTTAATGGTAGAATGTTACATTGAACGAAACTGTTGTTAAAAACTTGTCTATGAATGCATTTCCATTGTATTTTTCTGATTTTGTTTTTCACGTTATCTTAAATGTACAACTTTGCAATATCATTTGCAAGGCTTTGACTTTATCCTATTTCTAGTCACAGCAATAGCAATTAAAGGAATCATAAAATAAGAAGTAAGAAGTATCAGTCGGGTTTGTCGACAGAGATACACCCTTCGCCTTTGACATAATGAAAAGATGCAAACCGTATATTATGAGTACCGCGGGAAATATTCGAAATAAAGTTTAAATGTATCCACGAATACGACTGATCTTGTCCATAAGTATAAATGTTTGTACTTTTGTGGGGGGTGTACTATCTCTGAAGTTGGCGTATGTTTGGAAAACCGTTTACGATGTGTTAAGAGCTACAGTTGGTGGTTGGTAACACTTTAGTTGGGCACCGTGGACTTGCCGACAGAAAATAGGTGTGTCTTTTTACGTGATAATTTGTATTGATTATTAAGAAATGTTACTGAATGCTGTCTTTTTACACAAAAGTTCGGTAAAAGAGAGCGAAGTGAGAGACAGTTGTTTGCTGAGAAATTGTTGAAAGAATTTTTCCCAGCTACATTTAGCAAGTTCGATCAGCTGTTTTTTAATCATCTGCTAATGGTCAGCTGCTCAATGTTTACCTTATTTTTGTGGAAAAATACTAGAGTTGGGCAATCTAGTTCCCGGAGCGGATCGATCTTTCTAGTTCCTTTTCCTAAAAGGAACTAGTTCCTCAATATAGTTCCATAGTTCCAAATAGTTCCGAGAGCGATATAGTTTTTCTCTTTCATAGTTATTGCTGTTTCCTTCGTTCCAAATAGTTCCGAGAGCGATATAGTTCCATGAATCTTTCTGAATTATCGTTTGGTGGAATTGACATAATAATAATAAATGAATTGCAACGATGTAGCGCGCATGTCATTTACTTTTATTTGCTAATTTGACAGAATCTGAAAACTTAACACAACGAAAAAAGATCCACGTAGGTGATAAATTAAAGGAATGAGATGAGCAAAAGGAACTATATATGCTAAAGGAACTATATATAAGCAAGAGCCGGATATAGTTCCAATAGTTCCTTATTCGGAATAGTTCCTTGGAACTAGTTCGTTCCGGAACTACACAACACTAAAAAATACTATAAATATTACGATTCAGCTATATTTATTGATTATTTTATTAATATATTAATACATTTTATTTAATTTGCTTAAAATTGAAGAACTTTTTCATTGCTTTGGAGTTAGTTTTTCTTTCATACATTAGCGCCAATATTTTTGCTAAAGTTTACTAAATGCTGTCTTTTTACTTTTTTCTCTATTATCGTATCAAAGAGTAAAATCTCTCTTACTCTCTGAAAAGAAGTTACTGAATAATTATTACTGAAATAGTAAAAAGACTTACTTACTTAGCTGACTCATTACAGAACATTTGTTCCATAGGCCGAACTAAGAAAAGATCTCCCTTTCTCTTTATTTGTTGCTTCGCACTCTGGAATACCGCGCCTTTTCATCTCATCATCCACTTGTTTGCACTATCTATTCCTTGGCCTGCCAAGTCTGCGTGCACCGCCAAGCGGTCCGTATTTATACGCCTTCTTAGCGGGTTCATCATCGCTCATTCTTATGATATGGCCTAGCCAACGCAATCGCTGCATCTCGATACGTTTAACAATATTGATGTCGTTGTATAGCAGATACAGCTCGTGGTTCATACGACGTCGATATTCAACGTCAACGCAGATCGGTCCGTAGATCTTTCGAAGAATTTTCTCAAACACGCCAAGCACTGCCTTATCTGCTTGCGCAAGTACCCAGGCTTCGGAACCATACATCAGCACGGGTAGTATCAGTGTTTTGTAAAGCGTTAGTTTTGTTTGACGAGTTGTGGCTTTGATTTTAAAGTGCTTACTTAAGCCAAAGTAGCATCTGTTGGGCAATACAATTCTTCTTTTTATTTCACAACTATTGTCGTTTGTTGAGTTTACGGCGGTGTCGAGGTATACGAAGTCTTTTACTACCTCAAAATTATAGGAACCAACTTCAACAGTTGGTCCGATCTCAATGGACGCATTGCGCGTCGACACCATCAACGTGGTCTTCTCGCCGTTTACCGCCAGACCCACTTTAGCAGATTCTCCTTCGACCTTCAAAAAGGTATCTGTTACTTCTTTTACTGATCGTCCAATGATGTCTATATCATCAGCATAAGCAAATAACAAGTGGCTATTGGTGTAGATTGTGCCACTTCTTTTGACATTTGCCTCTCGTATAACCTTATCTAGCAGGATGTTAAAAAGATCACACGAAAGGTTGTCTCCTTGCCTGAAACCTCTTTTCGGTCAGTTAGAGTCATTTTACAAAGCCGAATGAGCTTTGCGGGGATACCAAATTCAGGCATTGCTTGGAATACCTTTGAACGTAGCGGGCTGTCGAAGGCTGTTTTATAATCGACAAAAAGGTGGTAGGTGTCGATCTGCATCTTTTGGATCTTCTCCAGGATTTGCCGCAGGGTAATGGTGGACTTGCCAGGTCTAAAGCCGCATTGGTATGGTCTAATTATTTCGTTGACCATGGACTTGAGTCGTTCGCACAATATCCCTGACACTATCTTGTAGGCGATAGGGAGAAGACTTATGCCCCTATATTTGGAGCATAAAGTCTTATCTCCTTTCTTATGGACGGGACACAGGATACTCAGGTTCCAATCGTCGTGTACTCGTTCTTCCTGCCAGATGGTGCTAACTAGATGATGAATACACATTATCAGCGTGTCGCCTCCGGTTTTGAACAGCTCGGCTGGTAAGCCATCGGCTCCTGCTGCCTTATTATTCTTCAGCCGATTTATTGCTGTCTTTACCTAATCTTGGCTGGGCGGTATACATTCAATACCATCTTCTGGGATTGGGACTGTGGTATCTTCGTCGTCTTCGCTGCTATTGGATACCAACAGTTTTGAAAAATGTTCTTTCCATATCCTGAGTACACTATCTGTATCAGTTACCAAATTACCTTGCTGGTCTCTACAGGAGGATGTGCCTGTACCAAAGCCATCAGTTTGATGCTTGACTCTTTGGTAAAATTTTCGGACTTCATTCTGTCTCCTGTACATCTCGATTTGTTCGCACTCCCGCTTTTCCATCTCTCTCTTTTTCCCGCGGAAAAGACGTTTCTCCTTTTCTTCCGAACCCTCTGTGGTGCGCTACGCGTTGCTACAGATTGTAAAGTAGTCCTATATGTCGCATTTTTCTCTTGGTAGCAGCACGACACTCCTGGTCTTACCGTGGATTCCTTGGTGGAGGTCTCTGGTATCCAAGTACTGATTTTGCGACTGTTTACATGGAGTGGAAAATATTTTGTCATTGTCCTCATATGTTATCGGGACGAGGAGTGCTTTGATTAAGCAGTTGGGACAGTTGAGTGGAATATGCTGTGGCTATCTGTTGCTCTTGCAGCTTACTAGTACCGATGTCCAAATTCCGTGTTGTGTCTGTTCACCCTTTGTTTGCTACGTTTAACCGGGTACATACCATTGCTGCAACAAGGTAGTGGTCCGAGTCTATGTTTGCACCTCGGAACCATCGTACATCCAACACGCTTAATGCATGTCTTCCATCTATCACAACGTGATCAATTTGATTTCTTGTTCTTTGATCTGGCGACAGCCAGGTGTCCTTATGAAAATAGAGATGCTTAAATCTGGTACTGCTAACTACCATGTTTCTTACAGTTGCAAAGTCTATCAACCTCATACTTTTGGCAGATGTTTCACTGTGGAGACTAAATTTCCCGACTGTTGGGCCAAAGATATTCTCCTTTCCAATTTTGTCTGGAGACCAGATGTTTTAACCTCCGACCAACTACAAATCCGCAACCAAACTCATGCTTTATGTCATGGTAGCTATAATAAAGTGCGTCACCATTAGGTGTTGTTGTGATGCCTTTCCCGTTCCATCGTATTTCTTTTATGGCAGTAATGTCGGCCTGGTACTTTTCAAGTACATCTGCCAATGCGTAAACTGCACCTTTTCCATAAAGAGTGCGAATATTCCAGGTGCAGCTTCGCAGATCATGGTCCTTATAACGTTTGCTGGGTTCGTCAACTTTAGAGGGGTTTGTTATACCCTCAGCCTTTAGGCTAAGGAAGGTATATACACTTTGATACGATGAAAATGTGCCTCATCGAAATAATGGTTTTAGACCCCAAGTATGTTTGGACGAAATGTGTTTCAGACAATTTGGAGTCGATCTAGCCATGTCCGTCCGTCTGTCTGTCTGTCCTGCTGGCTGGAGCGCACGATAACTCTCGAACGGATGAACCGATTCGGTTCAAATTTTGGCTTTCGTAATATTTTGCCCAAACTTAGTTTAAGTTCGAAGATGAGCTACATCGGTCCACTCTTTCAGGTACCTCCCCCACAAAAGTTCGAAAATGTTCGGAAAGTTTGTGCGCACGATAACTCTTGAAGGGAGTGACCGATTTGGTCCATACTTTGTATAGTGTAAACTTTCTACCAGAGTAATATGAGGTTCCAATATGGTCTCAATAGGTCCAATCCTTCGGGTACCTCCCACACAAAATTTCGGAAAAATTCAGTTTAGAGCCATCTCTCAAATCGCTTTGATTTTTGTTTTAGCAAGTTGTATTCACTGCCCTCCATACGACAGTACAAGTTTTATCAGGGGCAAGTCCATACTTCCTGAGAAAATAGCATGAAAGTTGCAAAAAACCTCTATGACACCGTGTAAGGTGGTTGGAGCGCAAAATAACTCTCGAACGGATCTGCTGATTCGGTCCAAAATATGGTCTTAGTAATATTTTGTCCAAACATAGTTTAAGTTTGAAGATAAGCCATATCGGTCCACTTCTTAAGGTACCTCCCCCACAAAAGTTCAAAAATGTTCGGAAAAATTGTTCGTACGGTAATTCTTGAAGGGAGTGGCCGAATTAGTCTATACCTTACACATCCTAATATATCCACCAGATATAGATCAGGTTCAAATATGGACTATATTTGTCCACTCCATCCGGTACCTCCCACACAAAATTTCGGATAAGTTCACTTTAAGACCTGATATCGAATCACTTTGATTTTTGTTGAAGCAACTTCCATTCGCTGCCTCATTTACGATGGTAAAAGTTTTTTTAGGGGCAAGTCCATACTTCTTTAGCAAACAGACCGAAGAGTGTAAAAACCCCCTATGTCACCATATGTTGCGGCTGGAGATCCACTTCCATAACGGTCAATGTCGATCCATTCCTTTTAGTATCTCCTCCGCAAAACTTTTGATCTTTAATCCTAATCAACATTTTTGTCTGTTGAAACGCCCAAAATTTTTAAAACCCCTCAAAATACATACGTATTTTGGGAAAAAATTGTTTCAATATACACAGGTTGAGGGTATATCTCTGTCGGCAAAGCCGACTGATACTTTTTTACTTGTTTTTCTTTTCTTTTGTTTTTTCACAGTAGGCTGTTTTTTCTAGGGGAGGGTTACTAACCCGACGCCCAAACCCCGACGCCCAAACCCCGACGCCCAAACCCAAGTTAGCTCACTACCTTTAACGGGTGTTAAACGCAGTTCCTCAGGTGACACCAGGGGGAGGTCAGTGTCCACTTGAGATGAAAGAGGGACCAAGATAGATCCTGGGCTTTGCCATGTTAAAGCCGGTAAGGACCGTTCCTTGGTATCTTCCATCCCCTACGTAAAAAGACACAACTAATATTATATCGCTGTAAGCGATATGTGTAAACTATTTTTGAGCCGCGCTTAAACTGTACTTAAGTGAAAATGTTGAACTTTTGTTGTTTTTTTTTTCAAAATAGTGAAAATAATGCAAAAGCTATCGCAGTATAAAACGCCAGCAATGCACAGTGTGTCCAAAGTCAATATTTAAACTGCTAAACATTTTTTTAAATCTCAAAAATTTTACATGAAATGATTGAAAATAAGCTAGATGAAAGAGAACAAATAAAAAAGAATTAAGTTCTTCAGGGCCAAATTTTTCATACCCCGCACCAGAAAATATTCTGAACTAAAATGCTTAAATTAGGTTAAATTTCTTCAATCTGTTGGTACCTTTATATGGAGGATACTCTAAGAGAACTTCTGAGAACTTCAGGTGTACAATTGTGGCTAAAATCCTCAAGATACCGCAAATCGGGGAGTGCCGTTGTATAGGGTCTATACCAAAACATGGATCCATGTTAAAGATTTTTGGTAGAGAAGTTTCGGAACCAATACAAAACCTCAAATATCAGGTTTTGTATTGCAGCTAGTTCAGTTAAAAATGTTACGTAAAATACTCAAAATGCCGAAAATCGGGGCTATTCCAAAGCTTGGACCTATCTTGGCAATTTTTAGTGGAGTGGCTATACCAAAACGTGGTCCTATCTTGACATTGGGAACCTCAAATGTCAAATTTTAGCTAACTCGATCATAAAATGTAGATAAAAGCCTCAAAATACCTTAAATCGGGAGGTACCGTTATATGGGACCTATACCAAAACGTGGACCTATATAGCCCATCTTCGTGATAGGCGCGCCCTTTGTATAATTTATTGAATATCGCAATTTTAGCCCCTTATTTTTTATGGAAATTATTTTTTACAAAAGAAATTCTCCCCTTTTTCCATAAATATTCACTTTTACTTTTGACATCAAAAGTTTAAAACAACACACATTTGAAGTTGTTTTGATTTGTTGTTGTTGTTGTTTTATGAAAAACCACAGCCCTTTCTTTTAATATCTTTCAAATTGTTTGATGATGGAGAAAACCCTCCTAATTTAAAACATATCAAAGGAAATAGAGTGGCTGTGATGGTGGTGGTGGTGACTGGCAGCAGTACTCCCCCAACAATAAGTTGGATAGATAATCCACAAATGGGGAAAACAATTACAAAGTCATCAACAACAGAATCATCGACATCAGCACAAACATTGCAGACATCTATGTGTGTATGTATGTTTGGACTGTGTGTCTCTGTTTCGGTATCTAGGTGGAGTTGCACGGCATATGGTAACATCCACAGCGGCTCTGGATGTGTTTTCCACGTTTATTTAGAAAACAATAAAAATAACAATCAAGGGAAAAGCAGGCACAAGGCGCCAAAACCGCACAGCATCCATCTTCATAAACAATGAATGGATGAATGAATGCAAGAAATGAGTGTTTTTTTCTTTTGTCTGCCTGATTTGTTTATTTCATTTACAAATGGTGGCAAAAAACGCTATTGCTGCGGTTGGATTAAGAGCAATGTAAAATTGTTGTTGGAAATCTGTAAAAGAAATTGTTTGTTTGGATTTTACATGTGTTTATATTTATGTATGATTGGCATTTATGGGAACATTTGGAATATTGATTTAAAAAATAAAAGTAAATTGATAATTTTTTCGACATTGCTCAGTGTTGCCAAATTGTTTTAGTCATCCATTGCGCAGTGTTGTCAAATTTGTTTAGGATGCATGGATGATCCTACCAGTTGGCCAGCATTGCGAGTGAATAGAAAGAGTGATGTTTTCTATAGACGGAGGGACTCTTTAGGTCTTCTATAGACAGAATACGTTTTGAGTTCTTCTAGAGGTTCTTCTTACTTAGAACATTCGTCCTATAAGCCGAACTAAAAAAATATTTCCATTCCTCTCAATCTGTCGAAAATTGTGTCCTTATATTGTGTTGTTGTTGTAACAGTGTTTCCTGCAAACATTTTCTGTCGCGTAAGAATAATTCGCGATTCTCCTGGAAGATCAGGCGATCTCGAATTACAAACCAAAAGTAAGTGTTTATGCAATGCGAATCGCGACCAAGATTCGCTGACGAATCACATGGAAGATCTTAGGAAGAATAAAATATAAAAAAAAATAAAAGTAAGCCAAGGCTATAGTCGGTCGGGGCCGACCATGTGATACCCTACACCTTTAGCTTTCCACATATCAACATTTTTTATGGAACAATTAAACTTATTGTAAGAAGTAACTTTGTGGATTCTGGTACCGTATCACACCAAGCTTAAATAATAACATAATAATTGTTTCACAAACATCCCAGAAGGGACAAGGGAGACTTCTCTCCTATCAATGAGTGAGTGTACCCCGATTCAGTTTATCTCCGAGTCTGAACGGGTTTTAAATGGCTGAAATACTCATAAAATGTCGCAAACCTTACTGAATGATATTTTGCCACCGTTGAAAATTTGATTTTGCCTGGCTGAGGAATCGTTTTGGAAAAATCTGGCAAAACAACCTATGCTGCAATGTATGTATGAAAATCCAATTGGACAACAAGTAAGAAAGTATCAGTCAGCTGAGCCGACAGAGATATACCCTCAGCCACGTACCCGAAGAAAAAAAATTAACACAATACTTCTGTAGGTTATTTAGCTTTTGGGAAAATTTTCCAGGATGGAAAGGGCTGCAGAAAACTATATGTCAAAATTCAGAATAATCTAAGACGAGTGTTTTTTTTTCAAACATTGGGTAGGGTGTACCCGTAGGAGTGATCCGATGTAGTACATATTCGGACCTAATACAAATCTGTAGGAAATTCGGTTACTCCCTCCCAAATTTATCATGCCCACAATCTTGGCGACAATTTTTGAACCTTTGTGGGGGAGGTACCGGAAGGCGTGGACCGATATGGTCTATCTTCGAACTTAAACTAAGTTTGAACAAAATATTGAAAGACCCAAAATTTCAACCAAATATGTTGATCCGTTCGAGAGTTATCGTGCGCTCCAACTACGACACATGGTATTATATGGGTTGTTTGCAGTTTTTGTGCTGATTTCTGAGGAAGTATGGACTTGCTCCTGAAAAATATTATATCGTCGTAATGGGGGTAGTGAATACAAGTGGCTGCAACAAAAATCAAAGCGATTCGAAAGCAGGCCTTAAACTGCACTTAAGCAAAATTTTGTGTGGGATGTACCCGAAAGAGTGGACCAATAGGGTCCATATTGGAACCACATCTATGTCTGGTAGAAATGTCACGATGTGCAATGTATGGACTAATTTGGTTACTCCCTTCAAGAGTTATCGTGCGGACAAGTTTTCCGAACATTTTTGAACTTTTGTGGGGGAATGGACCGATATGGCCCATCTTCGAACTTAAATCAAATCTGGACAAAATATTTCGTTACCCAAAATTTGAACCGAATCGATTGATCCGTTCGAGAGTACCTCATACTTCGTGCAAAATTTCGTGATTATTGAGATATAATTGCGACCTCTAGCGTGTTCATGATTACACTACAAATAAATAACAGGGTATATTAGGCTGTAACTCTGTTATCTTATCATTAGACAGCCGAATTTTATGCAACCCCTATATTTGGTCCGATTCATGTCAAATTTTGGGACTGGGCATATTTTTGGCTTCTGATTACATTGCAATCGAAACATATGACATATGCAAAATGCATACATTTTTGCATATGCAAATTTTATGCATTTTACATATTTTCTTATGTAACAATTGTTTCAATACTAGGTACAAAAATATTTGTGTGTAAAATTTTTCTGTTTAAAATTCTCTTCAGGCAAGTCAATAAAATAGAGAAATGTATAAGCACAGCCTCAACTTTCGAAATACCGACTATTGGTAGGTACCGTTCTATGGGGGCTATATGAAGACGTGGTTCAGTTGTAAAGTTGCATACCCCTAACGAAGACTTAATACCAAATTTCAGCCATTTCGGTGGGAAATTTAGACCACAAATCCTTGAATATATTTTTCCATATGGTTTTGCATATGCTCATTTTATGCAGATATGTATGCTAAATATGCTAAATATGCAAAAATTTCTGGGCCTAATTGATTTTGTTTTGACCTATGCTATTCGAACTAGAGGTGGGCGATTGTGATGTTTCGCGGCACTAGAAAACACTTCACAACAAAGCTAAAGGGTTTCGTACTTAGTCGTCGCTAAAGTGTTGTCGTTGTTGCGTTTTCTAGTGCCACAAACACGACAATCGCCCATCTCTAATTCAAATCCATTTTATAGGTGTAACGCTGGATCTCTTCATCTAGATTATGAAGATTCTCTTTGACCTGCCTGAATGGGTGGGACCTATCCAACATATAGCGGTTGGGATGACTGTCACGGTAACACCCGAGCAGGTACTACAACGAAAGCATGTGATTGTGTTGATGTACTGGAAGAACCTTTGCCTCCTCATGTAGATGGTGCACTGGAGTCATGAGGACATGTTCTCAGGGCGGCATTCTTACAAGTTTGAATATTTTTCCATTGTGGTTTCACTTAGATTCGCGGACCAAGCTGGCGCCGCATAGCTTACCACAGACCGACATATTGCGTTATATATGGTCAACAAGGTTTCTTTATCTGCACCCCAAATGCTGCCGGCTAGAGATTTGAGGACTTTGTTTCATGCGCGGACGACGTGAACATGCTGTCGAATGCGACCCCTAGAATTTTGGGGTAGTTTGAAGTCGACATTTTGCTACCATCGACCATGACATTCACCTCTCTTCTCACCTGTGCCGTCCAAGTGGTGAACAAAGTGACCGTAGATTTAGTGGTGGATATTTGCATATCCTTCCATTATCTAACGTTTAAAGCTTGGCCGGAGGGTTGTCTACTCAATGTCCCCAAACAGCGTGGAGTGTTTGACAGTGTCAAAAGGTTTCTGATAAGTCAAGCGCCACCATTCGTATATTCTGTCGTTTCTTTGACATTTGCATCTCATATAACGTTTTTCATAAGAGGTCACGCCAAAGTCGGTCTCCTTGCCTGATACTTCTATTTGGATCTGAACTGTTCTGAGAGGTTCTTTGCTATTTTAACTGAGGACCGGGTACTAAAGTCATCATACAAATCCTTCGCATGGGAAAAGTTGGTAAGATCGGTAAAATAGGAGTGTCCACACATATAATTATCTAGCGTTTAAAGCTTGGCCGGAGGGTTGTCTGCTCAATGTCCTCATACAGCCTGGAGTGTTTGACAGTGTCAAAGGCTTTTGATAAGTCAAGCGCCACCATTCGTATATTGTGTTATCTCTTTTGACGTTTGCATCTCGTAAATTTTTTTAGGAAAAGATCACGCGAAAGTCGGTCTCCTTGCTTGAAACCTCTATTTGAAACTGAACTGTTCTGAGAGTTTCTTTGCTATTTTAACTGAGGACCGGGTGCTAAAGTCATCTACAAAGCTGAATTCGATTTTCGGGGATACCAATATCAGACATGGCTTGGAATACCTTTGAACCCCGTGTAGCCTGGGGGTTTGAACAGCTCGACTGTTAAGCCATCGGTTCTTGTTCTCTTATTATTCTTCAGCCGGTTTATTGCAGTTTTCACCTAATCTTGGCCGGGCGGTATACACTCAATACCATTCTCTAGGATTGGATCGGTGGTACCTGCCTCCTCTTTGATGGGATTGGATACCAACAATTTAGAAAATATCACTTTTCATATACTGAGCACACTAACCGTACTTTTTAATAGATTACCTTACTAGTCTCTACTTTACCAAAGCCGTAAGTTTAAGGTTTCACTCTTTGGTGGATTTTACGAACTTCATTCTGGATGCTCCCTTTCCCCCTTTCTTGCCAAAAGGATTTTTTATCTCTCTCCTTTTCTCCAAATACCTCACTCGTGCTATACGCCTTGCTACTGATTGCAGACTAGACCTATGTGCCGCATTCTCCTTATCGGTAGCAGGGCAACACTCCTGATCATACCAGGAGGAGGCTTTTGGTATCCAAGAATGTTTAAATAGAGGTCTCATTACCACTATGCTGATGTGTTATCGGGACGAGGAGTGCTTTTATTAGGCAATTGGCCCGGTTGTGACTGGTTGTGTCTGTAGCTTACCGATATCCAACTTCCGTTTTGTGTCGTTACGTAATTTTTACGTTTATTCGGGTGATGTGTTATCGGGACGAGGAGTGCTTTTATTAGGCAATTGGCCCGGTTGTGACTGGTTGTGTCTGTAGCTTACCGATATCCAACTTCCGTTTTGTGTCGTTACGTAATTTTTACGTTTATTCGGGTATGTACCGCTACTCCCATAAGGTAAGCAGTGCGCATAATACACTTTCAAATTTGCGGATCATTGTCGTTAAAACGTTTGCGGTGGTCATCCTATAGGATGTTTCTATAGAATAGAAGGCCTCCGTAGGGGGTTTCTATAGAATAGAAGGCTTCTGTAGCAGGTTTTTATAGAAAAGAAGGCCTACGCAGGAGGCTTCTATAGAATAGAAGACCTTCGCAGGAGGCTTCTATAGAATAGAAGACCTCCGCAGCAGGTTTCTATAGAATAGAAGACCTCCGCAGGAGGTTTCTATAGAATAGAAGACCTCCGCAGCAGGTTTCTATAGAATAGAAGACCTCCGCAGGAGGTTTCTATAGAATAGAAGACCTCCGCAGGAGGTTTCTATAGAAAAGATGGCCTCCGCAGGAGGCTTCTATAGAATAGAAGACCTCCGCAGGAGGTTTCTATAGAATATAAGACCTCCGCAGGAGGTTTCTATAGAATAAAAGACCTCCGCAGGATGTCTCTATAGAATAGAAGACCTCCGCAGGAGGTTTCTATAGAATATAAGACCTCCGCAGGAGGTTTCTATAGAATAGAAGGCTTCTGTAGCAGGTTTCTATAGAATAGAAGACCTCCGCAGGAGGTTTCTATAGAATAGAAGACCTCCGCAGGAGGTTTCTATAGAATAGAAGACCTCCGTAGGAGGTTTCTATAGAATAGAAGACCTCCGTAGGAGGTTTCTATAGAATAGAAGACCTCCGTAGGAGGTTTCTATAGAATAGAAGACCTCCGTAGGAGGTTTCTATAGACCGTAGGAGGTTTCTATAGAATAGAAGACCTCCGTTGGAGGTTTCTATAGAATAGAAGACCTCCGTTGGAGGTTTCTATAGAATAGAAGACCTCCGTTGGAGGTTTCTATAGAATAGAAGACCTCCGTTGGAGGTTTCTATAGAATAGAAGACCTCCGTAGGAGGTTTCTATAGAATAGAAGACCTCCGTTGGAGGTTTCTATAGAATAGAAGACCTCCGTAGGAGGTTTCTATAGAATAGAAGACCTCCGTAGGAGGTTTCTATAGAATAGAAGACCTCCGTAGGAGGTTTCTATAGAATAGAAGACCTCCGTAGGAGGTTTCTATAGAATAGAAGACCTCCGTAGGAGGTTTCTATAGAATAGAAGACCTCCGTAGGAGGTTTCTATAGAATAGAAGACCTCCGTAGGAGGTTTCTATAGAATAGAAGACCTCCGTAGGAGGTTTCTATAGAATAGAAGACCTCCGTAGGAGGTTTCTATAGAATAGAAGACCTCCGTAGGAGGTTTCTATAGAATAGAAGACCTCCGTAGGAGGTTTCTATAGAATAGAAGACCTCCGTAGGAGGTTTCTATAGAATAGAAGACCTCCGTAGGAGGTTTCTATAGAATAGAAGACCTCCGTAGGAGGTTTCTATAGAATAGAAGACCTCCGTAGGAGGTTTCTATAGAATAGAAGACCTCCGTAGGAGGTTTCTATAGAATAGAAGACAGGAGGTTTCTATAGAATAGAAGACAGGAGGTTTCTATAGAATAGAAGACTTCCGCAGGAGGTTTCTATAAAATAGAAGACCTCCACAGGAGGTTTCTATAGAATAGAAGACCTCCGCAGGAGGTTTCTATAGAACAGAAGACCTCGGCAGGAGGTTTCTATAGAACAGAAGACCTCCGCAGGAGGTTTCTATAAAACAGAAGACCTCCGCAGGAGGTTTCTATAGCATAGAAGACCTCCGCAGGAGGTTTCTATAGAATAGAAGACCTCCGCCGGAGGTTTCTATAGAATAGAAGACCTCCGCAGGAGGTTTCTATAGAATAGAAGATAGGAGGTTTCTATAGAATAGAAGACCTCCGCAGGAGGTTTCTATAGTATAGAAGACCTCCGCAGGAGGTTTCTATATTATAGAAGACCTCCACAGGAGGTTTCTATAAAATCAAAAAATCAAAAACACCACTGCTTGTGGTAAACGCTACACAGGGGCAGAATATTCAGACCATCATCATGACATCAGTGTAGCATCTTCAAGAGGAGGCGATGATTTCAACCGATTACTGCCAGATGTTGTCGATGGAGTAACTGCCTCGGTGCTAGTGGTAAAAGCCTGCCTTAATGTCGATGATAGACATGTCAGCAAAGATCTTCGTACTCTAAACAATCTAAACAATAATGCCTGAGATATCCTATATTAAAGCTCAGTACATTCATTGTTTGATATCCATCATACCCTTACTTCGAAGTTGCTCGTCTACACATTAAAGTGCAGGTAATACTAAAATTCATATCACTCACACAAACCTCAGTTAGTATGTGATTCATAATTTACTTAGAAATGCCCTTAACAAAAACAAGAAAGAAGCATATGCCACATAATTCTTATGGCTTCCAACCGTAAACATAATGGACAAATAAGTAACAGA
This sequence comes from Musca autumnalis, assembly GCF_047663935.1. Taxonomy (NCBI): domain Eukaryota; kingdom Metazoa; phylum Arthropoda; class Insecta; order Diptera; family Muscidae; genus Musca; species Musca autumnalis. The sequence continues at coordinate 39,345,956 of NW_027412088.1, read as the reverse complement.
ATCTCAATGAAATATTCACCCCTAAATTTCCTTCCGTCCACACATTGGGGACTAACCACAATAATTTCCGGTAAAAATACATGCACACATATGAATGTCTCTATCTCTTACACATACGAAAGATGTCTATATTGTGTTATGGTAGTCCTTACGGGAGCAAACAAAAAATATGGGAATCATGTGCCAAAGCACACACATAAGTATAAACCTGAAACAAATGTAACAACAACATCACCATCACCAAGCATAATCATGTGCTAAGTAATTAATCACGTTATGTTTGCAATACACATTTCCGGTTTCTGAAATGCTCGTCAGTGTTGTCGAATGAAATGGAGTCCATTCATTCACGTTGATCTTTTGTGCAAATTCATGCTTGTTTCCTTTTCCCGAGATTATGTAATTAGACAATCTTCTTATTTAGTTAATCAACTTTAAATTAGTCCAAAATGCCTTGTGACTTATTAGTGCAAATTTAGTTGTTAATAAATTGATGGTGTGTATACGGCATAATGTCTACAGTGTCTTTGCGACTAACCGGACACATGCAGCATCAAATTTATTTTGATCATACTTTGGGGAAAATTGGTTACAAATAATTACGAACGGCGTTAAGTTCGGCCGGACTGAACTTTTCATACTCTCTACCATGAAATATAATGAAGTGAAATGCAGCAATTAGTTTCCATTCGTTTATCAAAGTACTAAACAATAACGGAAGAATATCGCTTTCTTTTAAAAAAGGTTTAATACCGAAATACCACGTTACAGTCATTCAACTGGGCTAGAACCTTTAAAATTCTTAAAACCAGGAGTTATCTTCATATTGAAAATATACTAAAACATTAACATATATGATAATTTTATTCGTGGAGCTTTTGTACACATTGATATAATTCTCTTCGGGACTACTTTATACCGACATTGAAGACAAAATACAAAATTTCAGCCATTTCGGCGGAACAACTTCAAAATACCGAAAATCGGCTGTGCCGCTCTATGTGGGCTATAAGAAGACGTGGGCCTATACCGACAAATTTCTGTTTGAAAGATCTGTACCTCCAACGAAGACCAATTACTAAATTTCATCTACTGTGGTGAGATATTAAGGCCACATCCTCCAACGAAGACTAACTACCAAATTTATTTTCGGTGTTATATTGAGCACATTACCTTCAAAATACCGAAAATCGGACGGTACCGTTCTATGAAGGCTATATGAAGACGCTATATGCTGTACCCCCAACGAAGACTGAATACCAAATTTCACCCATTTCGGTGTGATAATGAGGCTAAAACCTACAAAGTACAGAAAATAGGGAGGTACCGTTTTATGGGGGCTATATCAAAACGCGACCTGATATAGCCCATTTTCAATACCAAACATCCTATCTTAACAAGTAAAAAAGTATCAGTCGGTTTTGTCAACAGAGATATACCCTCAGCCTATGTGAATTGAAACTTTCATCTACGGACAGATTGAATGTATTTATGGTCTTTTCAGAACTTTTGACCCTTTTTACGCATTCGAACTTGCCGACAAAAATGTGGATTAGGATTAATGTTTAAAAATGTTGCGGACGAGGTACTTAAAGGAATGGATAGACATAGTCCATTACATTATTTTGAGAGTCATATGTTTTCGATAGATATCGCGTCCACTAGCCACTTCAGTTGGTCATCGTATAACTTTTGGACCAGTATGCCAGGAAGCATGGACTTGTCCACGGACAACATAATATCGCTGTACACAGGACCACAACGAACAGCATCAGTTTACATTTCCAAAGGATCTTCGAACAGACCGTAAACTGCACTTAGACACATTTTAGAAGATAACCTAAATTTGGACAAAATATTAGGGGATCCAAACTTTGGACCAAATTGGTTGCCCCGTTCAAGAGACATCGTGCATACCATTTTAGTAGAGATATCGCAATAGTCGGTAATGCATCCCATTTTTCGATTTTTTTGTAATGACGCTACAGGTAGCAATTTTGATCGGATCGTCACGAATTTTTTGGGAGTTGATGCTTTTCTTATGCGAACAATTCCGCTTCTGGTAGCAGTATTCTGAAAGGAAAGCCCGTCAATGGAAGAAGAAAAGATCTCCTTTATATTGATGCAAAGTATGTTGGCGTAGGTGGGCAAACAACCGAGATTTCGCAAAAGTCTGTAATATATCCAATTTTTCCATTTTTTGTACATGTTGGAATTGTGATCGAATAGTCACGAAATTTTGGGGGTAGATGGTGGCCCCACAGAGGAAGAAGCCTGTTGATTTTTGTGATAGTCGGATAATATTTAGAGGTCGGAATGGGGAAAACTCATGTAAAGACAAATTCAAAGTTTTATTCTTTGTGAATGTATCGGCTTCTTGTAGCGGTATTCCAACGGCAAAGCCTGTCAATGGAAGAAGAATTATATTCCCTAAAAAATGTTTACCAGCGAAATGCTTATGCACAGGGGTAGTGTTGTAGGGTATCACATGGTTGGTCCCGTCCCGATTATAGCCTTTGCTCACTTGTTAGGTTTATTTTAGGTTTTCGCGATTTTGCTTGGAAACGGCAAGTTCTATCGAAATGGAACTAAAGAAAATTTTGAAGCTGTGAAAATTCTCTACAAGATTGTCCTTTATGATGTTTTCGTAGGTTTTACGGTGTTTGTGATATAGACGTTTTCACATTTTCACATTTTCAGGTTTTTTTTGTTATGTTTTCATGATTTGCTTGAAAACGGTAAGCCTTATCGAAATGGGACTAGAGAAAATCTTATAGCTGTGGAAATTCTTATAGCTGTGAAAATTGGTTGTCGTAATTTTTTCCTAAATTGTACCAATTTTGAGAAAATTTAGTTTAAGTTGGGAAATCGAAGTCATGACCTTGTTTTGTAAGGAGACAATACAGTCAATGCATTGTCCCAATTTGAACTTCTATATCACAATAACGGTAAAACCTACGAAATTATTATAAAGGTCAATCTTGTAGAGAATTTTCATAGCTAGAATATTTTCTTCTGTCTCTATTCGATAGGACTTGCGGATTTCAAGCAAAATCGTGAAAACCTAAAAACCCCTAAAAATGTCAACTTTAATCGCGATTTATTTAAGAAGCGCTCCGGCGATTTTTTTTTTTTTGATTTTTTCTCATCTATGAACACTGTAGTTTCAGAATCCGCAAAAACTTCCCAGGTGTAAGCACCTTCCATTTAAAGTTGCTTCAAGAGCACCGTGGTATGGACTTGCCACTGAAAAAACCTCTTATCTTCATAACTGAGGCTGCGAATGCAAGTTGCTTTGTGTGGGAGGTACCCGAAGGAGTGATGAAAATTATACCGTCACATGGGGGGCATTGAATACAAGTTGTTACAATAAAAATCAAAGCGATTCGAGAGCAGGTCCTAAATTGAAGCATTCCGAAATTTTTTGTGGGAGGTACTCGAAGGAGTGGGCCGATCCATATTAGAACCTCATCTAAGTCTGCTATACATTTTACGATGTTCAAAGTATGGATACCCCCTTCAAGAGTTATCGTGCGCACACATTTTTCGAACATTATCGAACTCGATATAACCCATCTTCGAACTTAAACTAAAACCAAATCGGTTCATCCGTTCGAGAGTTACCGTGCGCACCAGCCAGACAGACGGACGGACATGACAATATCAACTCCAACTATAATATGGAGGGTATAATTAAATTTGTCATTCCGTTTGTAACACATCGAAATATTCGTTGAAGGTTTGATGGTGCACATGTAAGCGTTTAAACAACCCTCAATGTTCGTAGGCGTTGCACACTGTGTAGTGTTTTGTTTAACACTTTCCATTCCATTCCACGTCCATTTTGTTTAACTTGTGGTAAACGACATAGAACGGCAGGAATTTTAGATGGGTTCCGCACCAGTCCAAGGTTGTGAAAAGGTTCAGTTAAGCACACTTGGTATCTCTCTTCGGAGCAAAGGACGTTGATAGTTCGCCTGTAAACAGTCCGGTGTTGAGAACGCGGTGGATTAGACTTTCGGGAAGGTAGGGGGCTACCGGTCTCGGCACCGTTTAAGGTCTGTCCGGTAGAAGCGTTTTGCAGACGAGGTTTATTTCCGGGATCGTATATAACAGTTGTACAGGGTCCAAGGGGCTAAACTGTTCTTGTCGGCGCCTTGTAGAGTTGGATTATCAACCAGCTGTCTGAGCCCTAGACAGGTCGGAGCTTTATACGGAACTCACCACCAAACCAAGCTGACAAAAACAGGGTTTAAAAGCCAGCATCTAAAACTTTAGCATTATCTGTACACTTCAACTGCTACACAATATTCACAGAAACGGCTAAATAAGCAACCGAACGCATATTTATTTTTGTACATTTTTGCTTTTTTTCGTTTTTTACGCCTAATCTTTTTTCGTTAGGCATAATCGACAACCACGCTACATATTTAGCAGTCGGCTGACCATTCGTCGCAACGAATTAGCAACCGAGGGTGTTTTTAGTGATTAGGGTTGCCAACGCAATAATAAAACGGGTGTCGTTTAATGTCAAAAAAGCCCCCATCATATGGTAGAACCTAACAATACTAATTATTATTGATTAAAAATAAAAAAATATATTTTGAACGGCTTCACCAAAAAATCACATGTTCTTTGAAAGAAAAATTGTAATTAATTATATCGTGATTTCAATGCATTACACTGGTAACCCTGATCTCAAAAACCATTGTTTGCTGAAAACATGGCTAAGCCGTTGAAACTTTGTTGCTTAGGCGGCCATCAGACCATCTGCTTTTTCACATGTATGTTGTCACTTTGGGTAATACAGATCAGCTGATGTCATACATGGTCTGATGGCGACCCTATTTTCTTTTCTGATATGTGTTGATCATGTGTGCTGCAAAAAATGAGTATATATGTCCGATGCTTTTTTATTATAGCAACAATATCAAATAGCATCAGCATCGCTAGCAATATTTTTGTGAAATTTTTTGCTACATGTTGCCGTTGTTCATTGTTGCTAAACATATGTCGAAGAAATTTTAGCAGGCAAAGCTGCAAATATTCGTTGCTTTTGCTAATATCGACGCCTCCAAACAATAGTATGCTAAGTCGACTTAGCATGTTTTCAAGTTCTTTACATTTTTATATTTAACGTCTTTTAACTTAAATTCTGTCAAATTTTGGTAATAATCGGACAATCCGAACAGAAGTTATAAACAAATATTTACTTAGCATAGTACTGAAGGTCAAAGAAATGTCCAAACTTTTAGAGATTGTCCTGCAAAACTCACTGTTCAGAATTAGCAAACTATTATTTGGAGGTGTCAAACGTCCTTTAACTTAAATTCTGTCAAATTTTGGTAATGATCGGTCAATCCGAACAGAAGTTATAAACAAATATTTACTTAGCATTGTACTGAAGTTCAAAAAAATGTCCACACTTTGAGAGCTTCTCCTGCAAAACTCACTTTTTAGACTTAGCATACTATTATTTGGAGGTGTCGATATGGCGTTAGCATTTTAAACCCTGGACAAAAGGGTCAAACACCATCAAACATATTTGGTATCGGGCGTTGTTTGGACGCCTCCATTGAAAACTATGGGGTTATACCTTCAAGGCAGTTACCCACGTTACTTAGCACGACCTCATGCAACTTGTGATTGGAAGTCGTCGTCAACATTGTCGGATAAGAGATATAGCGGCTTCTGGTATATATAGCGGTTTAGGATCCTTGGATAGTATTTACCGAAATCATGTATTCCCTCTATAAATTCATTGTACCTAATCTAAAACTTTCGTTTAGATTAAGGAAATGCATTATGCAGTACAACGATCAGTGGACCTACATATGGTGTGTGTTTGGAATTAATGTTACAAATGTACAAAATTTGGACCAAATAATGCCTTGTGCTACACAGTTTATGGTCATAAAGACATATGTATATTCACCATTATATGTACAATAAGTCATCCATAAACTTCTCATCCCAACCCCTTTTAAAAATTTTTCGAAAAATGAAAGTCCTTATTACAACAAAATCTCATTTTATAAAATTCTGTGATTTTTCTGTGTCTATTATTTTAATTATTTATTAAAAAGAAAACAAAAACATCAACAAAAATATCAAATAACAACACTCGCAGCAATATGGCAAGAGCGTCGACAGAATATGAAAACGACAACAACCATCAGCAGCAGGTCCCTTCGTCCTTGATGTTGAGTTGTTGTTGTTGTTTTTATTTTGGAAGGGAGAATTGTTGGTATTCATTTTTTACTTTGTTGGATTTGGTATACAAGAATGGAAAAACAACAAAATATTTTGAAAATAAGAACAAAGCAAAGCTTCATTTTGTAAACGAAGGAAAAGCAAACGAAACTTGAGGGCTGGCAAATAAAAAGTTGTGCAAAAACAGTAATATTTTAGCAACCCCCTAACAAACAGCGCTGCCGACAGACATAGGGTATACCCACACACTCTGGCAAATGAAGCAACAATAACAAAGCCAACAAAGCAAAATATAACACCACCAATGCTACCATTGTCAGGGCCATTCTTGCATTCATACCAAGTCAAACACATTCACTCGCTCACACTGCTACTTACATTCACAAGACTTCGTATCGCCGCTCCATCAAAAGTGAGGCATATTTCATGGTAACAACCAAGCTAACCGTAGAATAATTGAATTGCCAGTGAATTAAACAGAGGGACACGTATGCCTGTATGTGTGTGTAATAGCTTTAGTCTACAGTGTAGACTCTACACCAACAAGCTAAAGTTTCACAAAGTCGTCAAATGAAGATAACAATAGCAGTCTGTCTGACTGAGAAGGTAGCTTGCAGGAAACCTATCAGACCACCCACCACCCATATTTATGAATAGACCCGGCAAGTAAAACATTTAGGTGGCCATTAGTCATTAGTGAGTTGAGGCTGTTCTAATTACCATTCATTCACCAGACAATGTTTTCGTTCCATTGTCTGCTGTTGTCCAATGATTGAACATGAAATGTGATAGACTAGCTTCTAGGCTATCGACAATGTAGCTGGGATGGTATTTAATTTTTTTCTTGGAAATCATAGATCTATTCTGATTTTGCCTATATGGCGTAATAGTTTACAAGAGAAACATCTCGATTCTAGGATTTTGAATTCATAGAAACAGAATTGTAAAAGGAATAATTAATTTGTTATTATGCCAAAAGTCATTATTTGTGAAAGTTTCAATTAATTTAATTAATTGAGCTGCGATGACCTTGGGAGATTTGCACTGAAAAATTATATCTTTGTCTAGGTATTCTCCACCTCTTTCTAGGCATTCACATCTGATGAGCCGAAAAACCACCAACTAAATAGTCGTAGCATTGTGGCTGCATGTGTGGTACTTCGATAGATATCAGTTTTCAGTACACTAAATTAAATTTGAATTTGATATTGTTATACCCTCCACCATAATATGGAGGGCATAATTAAATTTGTCATTCCGTTTGTAACACATCGAAATATTCATCGGATACCCTACAAAGTATATATATTCTTGATCAGCATAAAAATTTTAGTCGATATAACAATGTCCGACCGTCTGTTGAAATCAAGATACAGCTTCCAATTTTTAAGATAGATCCTTGTAAGTTGGTGTAGAAGCTTTTATTACTCCTAGTATCTTTGATATTGAAAATGGGCTATATCGGTCAACGTTTTGATATAGCCCTCATAAGGTTTATCCTCATTATAACACCGAAATTGCTGAAATTTGGGATTTAGTCTTTGTTAGGGGTACAAACCTTTACACCAGCAATTTTTCGGTATACAGTGCTGCTCAAAACATTTGCAACTCAAATGCCTATATCACATTTAGACTATTTTTAAGGACATTTTATGTTTTGAAATATATTTATTATTGCAATTTGATTCTTTATTGACCCTACTTTCAAGATTTTAAAATGATTATTCAGTTCTTAACACTTATGTTACGGAAATGTGTGATATGTCGGAGGATCACGGGTTTTAGCCTGCTCAAAACATATGCAACTCCGTGGTTCGAATATTTATTACATAATTTTTGTTGAGTTTTTTGTATTGATTGGCATAAGATGGTTTTTAATCAGAAGAAGGGGGCAAAAACTTTCATGAGAAATACATTTTATGCCGCCTATGTTTATATTTGACAGACAAGTATGCCGAAAACAAGACATTTGTAATTGTTTAATAAAAACAAAAGTTATGGTCCGAAATTTGTATCAATGATATGAGAAATGTTTATTTCTGAAAATTGTGGATCCAACGCAGTCTAGAAATAAGTATAAGAACACGACAATATTTAAAATTGAGCTGTGTACCGCGTAAAAAGTACTAAAATTGCGATAAGATGGGAAGGAGGTGAATGTACAACTAGATCTACTGCGGGGGATAATCAAATAATGATGCGAATTATTAAGCAGATCCCTCAGAGGCCATCAACAGACGTTAAATAAAGGCTTTACGTCGATAAATCTATACAAAGCCCTCTGATACATACCATAGATACCGGAGTACCAATATGGGCAAATTTTAGGAAAACAATACTTTCCAGGAATAGTTCAATTTTTCATATAAATTTTGCAAAAAATGTATGGAATGATTTTGGAGTTACAAAATCGAGTATTTTTCGTGGACTTAAATCAATATTTGAGTTATATGACTTGAAAAAATGTACTTGATCACCAAGTCGAATGATAATAGAATTTGTCCCCTTATACAAAAAAGTTGACCCAAAACGAAGATGGTGTTTTATATTGTCCTGGAGGTATTTTTATGGACAGAGATTGTACTAGAGGCATGAGGTAGAGATATTTATTAGATTTAAAAACTAACCAGGCATACAATATATCGAAATCGCACCACGTACACACCACAGATGTCGTATAAGAGCGGTTTTTGGCATAATACCGCCACTAAACGTATGTATAACCACGTAAAACTAGCAATTTTTTGCAAATATTTTTTGTGTTCTTATCGGACCCGATCACCTTAAGTGATCTTCATATAAAAGGTTCCGGGACCCTAAAATGGACTCTACACTATTAAATATCTTATTAAACTTTTGTATTTAATAATTATCCTTAGAGACAGGATTCAAAAGGATATATTAATTTATTTAGTTACCTGTATACCTTTATGATGTGTCCAGACAATAAATAAAAGGTTAAACTCACAACATATTTTCAAAACACAAATCATATCTTCAGATTTTGAATCAAATTTTCCAAGTTGCAAATGTTTTGAGCAGGACCAAAAGTGTGTCCGAGCTTTGTTTCGTGTGTTTTTGTAAAATAAGTGCAATTATTGTCAATTCTTTTTTTAATCTTTAAAAAGGGGTCAATAAACAATCAACCTACAAAAATATTTGCATTTCAAATCCATAAATTTCCTCAGAACTATATAAAAAGTGAAGTAGTCATTCCAGTTGCAAATGTTTTGAGCAGCACTGTATGTCCACGTCTTCACACAACCCCCCATAGGACGGTACCTCCCGATATTCGGTATTTTAAGGTTGTGTCCTCAATATCCTACCGAAATGACTGAAATTTGTAATAATTAATCTTCGTTGGGGGAGTAAAACTTTCGACCTGAAATTGGTTGGTATAGGTCCACGGGAGGTACCATAGAACGGTACCTCCCGATTTTCATTATGTATTGTGGCCTCAATATCCCACCGAAACGGTTGAAATTAGGTACTAAGTCTTCGTTGGGGGCTTATAAATTTCCAAACGATTTTTTTTAATTGCTCCACGTCTTCATATAGCCTCCATAGAACTGTCCCTCCATATTCTCGGTATGTTGGAGATTTTAACTCCAATATCGCACCATTTTTTTTTAATTTGGTATTTAGTCTTCGTTGGGGGCATAAAACTTTCCACCTGACATTTTTCGGTATAGGTCCTCATCTTCATATAGGCCCCACAGAACGGTACATTCCGATTTTCGGTGTCTTGAAAGTTTTAGCCAAAGGTACAAGACATTAACATAGGTAAAAAACATCCCTTGCAAAAAATCACTCAATAACGTTTCACGTTGCTGTATATTCCCTATGTAAGCGTAGCAATCATTTAGGGTTCTTTTTAAGATTTCAGTCAGATTTTCTAGCGAATTGGTCGTTACGAGGGCGGTTCGGAAACTTCTTAGCCTATCAATGAACGAGAATAGTTAGTTTTTCAAAAATATTTTTATACCCTCAGCCTTTAGGCTAAGGAGGGTATATACACTTTGATACGATGAAAATGTACCTCATCGAAATAATGGTTTTAGACCCCAAGTATGTTTGGACGAAATGTGTTTCAGACAATTTGGAGTCGATATAGCCATGTCCGTTCGTCTGTCTGTCTGTCTGTCTGTCCTGCTGGCTGGAGCGCACGATAACTCTCGAACGGATGAACAGATTCGGTTTAAATTTTGGCTTTCGTAATATTTTGCCCAAACTTAGTTTAAGTTCGAAGATGAGCTACATCGGTCCACCCCTTCCGGTACATCCCCCACAAAAGTTCGAAAATGTTCGGAAAGTTTGTGCGCACGATAACTCTTGAAGGGAGTGAACAATTTGGTCAATACTTTGCATAGTGTAAACTTTCTACCAGAGTAATATGAGGTTCCAATATGGTCTCAATAGGTCCACTCCTTCGGGTACCTCCCACACAAAATTTCGGAAAAATTCAGTTTAGGGCCATCTCTCGAATCGCTTTGATTTTTGTTTTAGCAACTTGTATTTACTGCCCTCCAAACGACGGTACAAGTTTCATCAGGGGCAAGTCCATACTTCCTGAGAAAATAGCATGAAAGTTGCAAAAAACCCCTATAACACCGTGTAAGGTTGTCGGAGCGCACGATAACTCTCGAACGGATCTGCCGATTCGGTTCAAAATATGGTCTTAGTAATATTTTGTCCAAACATAGTTTACGTTTGAAGATAAGCCATATCGGTCCACTCCTTCAGGTACCTCCCCCACAAAAGTTCAAAAATGTTCGGAAAAATTGTTCGTACGGTAACTCTTGAAGGGAGTGGCCGAATTGGTCTATACTTTACACATCCTAATATATCTACCAGATATAGATCAGGTTCAAATATGGACTATATCTGTCCACTCTATCCGGTACCTCCCACACAAAATGTCGGATAAGTTCACTTTAAGACCTGATATCGAATCACTTTGATTTTTGTTGAAGCAACTTGCATTCGCTGCCTCATTTACGATGGTAAAAGTTTTTTTAGGGGCAAGTCCATACTTCTTGAGCAAACAGCCCGAAGAGTGTAAAAACCCCCTGTGGCACCATATGTTGCGGCTGGAGATCCACTTCCATAACGGTCAATGTCGATCCATTCCTTTTAGAATCTTCTCCGCAAAACTTTTGATCTTTAATTCTAATCAACATTTTTGTCTGTTCAAACGCCCAAAATTTTTAAAACCCCCTAAATACATACGTATTTTGGGAAAAAATTGTTTCAATAAACACAGGCTGAGGGTATATCTCTGTCGGCAAAGCCGACTGATACTTTTTTACTTGTTTTTCTTCTATATTTTTCAATATAATCTCCTGAAACTTCAATACACTTAGTCCAACGCCTTTCTAGCAATTCTATCCCTTGTTAAAAATAGTTTTCCTCAAGGTCTTCAAAATAGTGGTTTACAACTGTAATTGCATCTTCATTTGAGGTAAAACGCTTGGATTTTTTTTAGATTTGGGAACAAGTAAAAGTCACTGGGAGCTAAATCAGGAGAATAAGGTAGGTTGCTTGACCACTCGTACTTTAATTCGTTGATTTTAGCCATTGTTAAAACACTCTTGTGCGCTGGTGCGTTGTCTTGATGAAAAATTATTTTTTTGTGTTGTAAGCCAGGACGTTTTTCTCGAATTTGTACATTTAATTGGTCCAAAAGGTTGCAATAGTACTCTGAATTTATTGGTTTACCCTTTTGCAGATAGTCAATCAATAAAATACCTTTGAAGTCCCAAAAAACCGTTGCCATTACCTTACCAGCCGATTGAATTGTTTTTGCCTTCTTTGGGGCACTTCCTCCAGCTTCAGTCCATTGTTTGGATAGTTCTTTTGTCTCTGGAGTATAGTGGTGGATCTATGTCTCATCAACAGTTATGAAACGACGCTTAAAATCCATTTTATTTCGCTTAAAACGATCCAAACAGGCTTGAGAAATGTTCATTCTTATGCGTTATTGATCGACTGTTAACGAATGCGGCACCCATATTGCAGAAAGCTTTTTCATCTGTAGTTCTTCATGTAAAATTAAATGGACTCGATTATTTGAGATTCCCATGATATTAGCAATTTCACGCACTTTTATTCGTCGATCATTTAATACCATATCATGCACTTTGGCTACAATTTCTGTTGTTGTTGCTGTTTTTGGTTCATCATCAATGCTTGTACGACCAAGTTTAAATTCAGCAACCCAATTTTTTACTGTTGCATATGAAGGAGCACTTTCACATAACACATTCACCATATCATTATGAATTTCTTGTCCCGATAAACCTTTTTTATGTATATATTTAATGACAGCACGCATTTCTAATTTTTCATTGTAAAAAAATTGCGGATGCGTCTTTTTTGAACACCTGTTTCTATATGAAGGAGTTGCCAGATCGAAACATAATTTAACATGTGTTCATAACAGAGATGGGAGTTTCCAAAACACTTAACTTTTTTCTGTTTATGCCGCGCTCTTTGTGCTAGGCTAAGAAGTTTCCGAACTGCCGTCGTAATTGGATTTTTGGAAAAAGAAGATTAAAACTTACTTGCAAACAAACTGTCCATATATATCCAGGTTAAAGTCTAGCTACGAGTGAGGGTTTTATTTGTCAAATGTTCGAACCGATATTGCTGTAATTTAATACTGTGTGTTGCCAGGAGTTCAAAAGCTCAATTCGCCGATCTTAACACCGTTTTTACTTGTTTTCATATAATGGAGGGTATATTAAGTTTGTCATTCCGTTTGTAACTCCTTGAAGTAACAATTTTAGGAAGATTTGTGCGCACGATAACTCATGAAGAAAGTAACCGATTTGGTCCATACTTTGCAAATCGTGAAATGTCTACCAGACTTAAATGAGGTTCCAAAATGGACTCAATCGGTCCACTCCTTCGGGTACCTCCCACACAAAATTTCGGATAATTTCAGTTTAGGACCTGCTCTCGAATCGCTTTGATTTTTGGTTTAGCAACTTGTATTCACTGTCCCCCATATGACGGTAAAGTTTCATCAGGGGCTAGTCCATACTTCCTGAGAAAATAGCCTGAAAGTTGCACAAAACCCCTATGACACCGTGCGAGGTGGTTGGGGCGCAAAATAACTCTCGAACGTATCTGCCGATTCGGTCCAACATTTGGCCTTAGTAATATTTTGTCCAAACATAGTTTAAGTTCGAAGATAAGCCACATCGGTCCACTAATTCAGGTACCTCCCCCACAAAATTTCAAAAATGTTCGAAAATTTTTCGTACTGTAACTTTTGAAGGGAGTGGCCGAATTGGTCCATACTTTACACATCCTAATATATCTGCCAGATATAGATCAAGTTCAAATGTGGACTTTATTTGTCCACGTCATCCAATACCTCCGAAAAAAATTTCGGATAAGTTCACTTTAAGAAGTGCTATCGAATCACTTTGATTTTTGTTGAGGCAACTTGCATTCGCTGCCTCAATTATGATGGTAAATGTTTATTAAGGGGCTAATCCACACTTCTTGAGAAACCAGCCCAAAGGGTGTAAGTACCCCCTACGGCACCATATGTAGTGGCTGGAGATCCACTTCCATAATGGTCAATGTCGATCCATTCCTTTAAGTATTTCCTGCGCAAAACTTTTGCTCTCTAATCCTAATCAACATTTTTGTCGGTTCATAAGCCCAAAATTTTGAAACACCCCTAAATTTATACGTTTTTTGGGAAAAAATTGTTTCAATATGCACAGGCTGATGGTATATCTCTGTCGGCCAAGCCGGCTGATACTTTTTTACTTGTTCGATTATAAAGGAGCCTTCGACAGCCCGTCGCTGTCGGCCAAGCCGACTGATACTTTTTTACTTGTTCGATTATAAAGAGCCTTCGACAGCCCACTACGTTCAAAGGTATTCCAAGCAATGTCTGAATTTGGCATCTCCGCAAAGCTCATTCGGTTTTGCAAAATGACATTAACTGACGCTCGCTCCTCAGTTACAATAGGAAAGAACCACTTCGAAGAGTTTTGTATCAAAAAAGGTTTCAGGCAAAGAGACAGCCTTTCGTGTGACCTATTCAACATTTTGCTGGAAAAGGTAGTACGAGATGCAAGTGTCAAAATAAATGGCACAATTTACACCAATAGCCACATGTTACTTGCTTATACTGATGGCATAGACATCATGGGACGATCAGTAAAGCAAGTAACTGATACCTTTATGAAGGTCGAAGGAGAATCTGCGAAAGTGGGTCTGGCGGTAAACGGCGAAAAGACCAAATTGTTGGTGTCGACGCGCAAAGCGTCCATAGAGCTCGGACCAATTGTTGAAGTTGGTTCCTATAATTTTTAGGTAGTTAAAGACTTCGTCTACCTCGTCACAGCCATAAACACAACAAACAACATCAGTTGTGAAATAAGAAGAAGAATTGTATTGGCCAACAGATGCTACTTTGGCTTAAGTAAGCAGTTTAAAAACAAAGTCAAACAAATATAACGCTTTACAAAACACTGATACTGCCCGTGATGTATGTTTCCGAAGCAGAAAAGACAGTGCTTGGTGTGTTTGAGAGAAAAATTCTTCGAAAGATCTACGGACCGATCTGCGTTGACGGTGAATATCGACGTCGTATGAACCACAGACTGTATCTGCTATACAACGACATCAATATAGGTAAACGTGTCGAGATGCAGCGATTGCGTTGGCTAGGCCATATAATAAGAATGGGCGATGATATTCTTTTCCGTTTAATTCCTTGAGGAGCATAGGGCCTCTACAAACAACTTCCAGGATTTTCTGTCATTTGCTAGTGCTTTTATTTCGCACCATGATTTTCCGTTGCTTTCTAACTCCTTCTTCTTTTCCAGGAGTTTTTAGGTCTTCCTTTTTTTCTGCTCCCTTGGGGATTCAAATCTAGGGCTTGCCGGCATAGTTCTTCGTTATTTTTCCTCAACGTGTGTCCTATCCACTTCCATTTTCTCCTTTGTATGATGGTTGTTAATGGATCGATACTGCACCTTTGGTAGAGATCGGAATTGGTTATGACATTTGGCCACCAAATTTTTAATATGTATCGAAGACATCGATTTGTAAATGACTGTAGCTTCGAACTTAATGCTATTGTTGTCAACCAGGTTTCACATCCGTAAAGCAATACTGATAGAACGTTCGACTTGAATATAGTTATTTTGATATTCGTGGATAGAACTGAGAAGTTCCAGATACATCGTAATTGATTGAAAGCTGCGTTAGCATTGCCAATTCTACTTGAGATGTCGGCTTCCGCTCCGCCTTCGATTGCAATTATACTTCCGAGATAGCGGAATTTCTCCACGAATTCAATCGGTTCGTCTCGAATAAAAAAGGGGTAATTAATTTTTGACTGCATATCGCTGTGTTTTGTGGACAAAAGACATATGTCATCTGCATAGTCCAGGTGCTCTTGGTTCTCCGTTAAAGTCCACTGAAATCCTCGATTTTTATGATTAGTTGTGTCAGTAAGGACTTTGTCGATGACCAGCAGGAATAAAATGGGTGAAAGTAAGCAGCCTTGTCTTACACCCGACATAGGAGTGAACGGTTCAGAGAGGCGACCATTGTGTAGAACTCTACATTTAAAGTCTTCGTATTGCGCTTTTATGAGATTGGTCAATTTCTTGGGGATGGCAAGCGAGCTAAGAATACTCCAAAAAAATGAAAAATGACGGTAAACAATGAAGGCTGTGTGGGTTTGTCATCCTTTTGGCTGCTCCATTATGATTCGGAGTGTATTTATGTGATCAACGCATGATTTATTTGCTCGAAATCCTGCCTGCCCGAAGTTTAGATTCAATTGTTGCGCTTATCCTGTTTAAAAGGATTTGTGTCAGAATTTTTGATGGTATTGATAGCAGTGATATTTTCCTGTAGTCCTTCACCGAGAAAGATCTCTTTTTTTTGGGATTTTAATTATTATCCCTTCTAGCCAGTCTTCTGGTAGTTTTTCTTCTTCCCAGATTTTTTTTATGAGTGGGTGGAATATTTTTGCCATTTTGTCGGGGCAGCATTTTAATATTTCTGGAGGCATGCGATCGTAACCTGGTGATTTATTATTTTTTAGTTTCCTAATAGCATTTTCAATGTCAAGGACATCGGGACAACTGGTGTTTGTATCGAGGGGTAGTGGGGCTATAATTTCTGTTGAGTCGAGAATAGAAGTGGCATTGGGATAGTTGTTCAGAGTTTCCATGAAGTGGTCTCGCCATCTTATTAGTTGATCGTCGGTATTGAAATGAGAGTTTCATCTTTAGACTTAATTGGCCGATCTGATGAAATATCCTTTCCAATAAGCTTCTTAGTAAGTTTATAAACGGTTTTAGTGTCATTTTTACTAGCAACGTCGTTAGCTAGAGTGGCAAGTTCGTCTGAGCGATGATGAACCCACTAAAAAGGCGTATAAATTCGAGCCACATATCGGTGCACGCAGAATTGGCAGGCCAAAGAATAGATGGCGCATACAAGTGGATGAAGAGATGACAAGGCGCGGTATTAGAAAAAGGGAAGCACTAAACAGAGAGAATTGGAGATATTTTCTTAATTCGGAACAAATGTTCTGTAATGGGCCAGCTAAGTAAGTAAAGTGGAGGGTATAAAAAGTTCGACCCGACAGAATTTACGTTAAAATTATTCCATTTAAATATTGAACAAGTAACAAATTCTGACTACAATTATTCCATTTAAATATTGATAAAAAGAAAACATTCATTCATTCTTCCTACAGGATATCATTTCTGAGAAAAAAGTCGACAAGTCATCATCCTAGTATACATGCATGAAGATGTCCAAGATGGCCCCACAGTGTCACCCAACAAAATAAAGTGTATTAACTCTCCTATTTATGTCACCATTATAGGAAAGAAGATGAACAACAATTGTCATTCAATTATATCGATCATCATTTGCACAGATATCCAGATGACCTTTAGCAGAACATGTCCTCATATTGCATTAATAGGAATGACAATTAATAATGAACAGAATATCAATGTTTTCAATTAAAAACTCAATGAATTCTCTTTGCTGTATCCTCGTTGTGAATAATAACCTTAGTTAGGGTTGGGTAAACGGAAAACAAGGAATAACATCGATTCAACCTTTTTTTTACTTTATTCAATTCAATGTCAAATGTCTATATTGAAATGTTCTACGAACACACCCCCCACCACCATTACAACAATGTTCACAAAACATTCACACCAAGTGTTGGAGGAGGAGAGAGAACAAAAGGAACAATAAATTATTTTAGCTTCATTGTTTACGAATTGGTGTAGGTTAAGAGTTTGTAGTAAAGCTTTTGAAAATGCGTATTAAAAAAATCCCAAATACAATGAAAAATTCATGCTCCTGCCCATGACTTATAATGGCTGTACGTACTTACCTTTTATAGTAAACAACGTTGTTTGTAATGGTGGTAGTTATGGCGATGATGATGATGGTGGTGGTGGTACGCTAATCCTTTTTAAACAAACAAAAGCCAAAGCGCGAAAGGTGGCACCTGTGGCTGTGGTATGGGTATAACTTTGATTTACACTTTATTTTGCTCAGGGAAATCCAATAATAGTTTTTTGTGTGTTTTGCTTTTGCGTGTTCTACGGTGTATGTGGTATATTATTGTTGGTGTTGTTGCTGCAGGTTCATTTCATTACACCTTTATGCCACTTCACCAAGCAAAAGAGTCCTTTGTAGTAAATAAAATTCAGTTAGATTGAGTTATGTAGCCTATCGACACCGCACTTCTAGAGCCGCCCTCCCATTACCGTTTTAATAAAATAATAAAACGTGCTGTAAGTTTCAGTACTCTTTTTATTTTTGCGCGCTCTTTTTTGCACTCTCTGTTTTCTTTTCTCTATCACAGAGGAGTTTTCTCCCTCTCACTTTTCGTTTCTAGCGGTATATTTTGAAATCAGCTGTCACTGAATAAGGAGAAAGGCCCACAGACACATATATTCACAATGCACAAACACGCATATAGACACAGTTGTTTGGGAAAACAATACTTATGTTCTGCTCTCCATTACTGGTCTCCCTTGTTAGGCTCCACGTTTTTTGGCCTAAGGGGCAGGCAGCAGCAGAAAAGAGAATGACAGTATATGTGTGTGACAGTTGGTGGTACATACATACACACATGCATACAGAATACCACAATATTTGATTGACTGACACCTTCGACACAAATCCTACAAAATGATTATTTTACTTAAAATTTTATGCACTTTTACACAGATTTTCCAACACTCTCATATACTTTCTTCATCTAATTGGTATCCATTAGGAATTTTCTTATTGGGAATTGTATTTGTGTGGCGTTTTATTACCGCACCCTTTAGTGGTCAAAAGTGATATAACTTTAAAAACTTCATTGGTTGGGATAATGTAAACAATTGATTTTTATTTTGTTGTAATACTTTGATATACAAATGATTTTTTTAATTGTTCATTTAAATTTCCATTCACATCACTACTTTTTGTGAAATTTTAATGGCTTTTAATAACTGTTGTTTTACATAGAAAGAAGATCTGTACGACCGTTATCCGTTAACACTTTAGCGTTTTTCCGTTTCCGACATCTAATTCTCTTGCAGTCCACGAATGAACTGATTTCTGTGCAGGAATTTTGTTGGTTGTGTATGTTTTGACAGTTGTTGTGCTAGCTGTCAATGCAAACAAAACAATACAGACACACACAAACAAAACATAAATTCTCAACTCTGTGACACTTCCTTTTTGTAAAGTGTTGCCACATAACTTAAATGAAAATGTATTTGTCTCAGCTTATTATTGCAGTTCTTTATGTGGGGTGTGTGTCTTGGCTACTTTCAATTCGTTACATTATTTCGATAAATACAAGTTCACACTTTTAACACCAGGGTGCGCCACACTATTTCCACTCTTGTTATATCGCAGCATAGTGACATTAGCACACAACATACGAAGGCTGCACGCAAACTATCTGGCCAAGACAGCGTGTTGCCAGACGCCATTTGAGTTTTGCCATTTGAGTTTTTTTTTTAAGTTTGATAGTTTTTAGCCTAAACGTACTCAGGACAGTTTGTCATACGATCATGTGTTGTGTTGTTTACAGTGACTTGAAAAAATCACTTTGAAAAAGGTCTAATTAACTTGTGAAAAGTTTCGTCCGATTATTTTTCACAACTTTCGACGTGGATAATCATGGCAAGATTGCATATATCAAATTAAAACTTTGTATGTCGATAAAGGTTTATCCTAAATTAATAAGAACAAGTAAAAAAGCATTAAGTTCGGCCGGGCCGAACTTTTCATACCCTCCACCATAAAATATTCATTCCTGTCCCCAACTTTAAGTGAGTACGTTAAAATGTCAGATAATGTACATAAAATGCTTCATTCGGGAGGCCCTTTTTTATGGTGCCTATATCTAACTGTTGACAATTTTTGGTGGGCTAGAAATTGGGAGGTACTGTTATCTAGGAGTTATAATAAAACATGGGCCTATGTTGACAGTTTTTGATGGGAGCCTTTAATGTCAAATAACTCCTAATTCGGTTAAAAAATTTAGCTAGAATCCTCAAAATATCGAAAATCGGTACATAACGTGGGAACTTCAAATGTCATAAACAGCTAGTTCGGAGGTATCTGGGCTATACGAAAATATGAACTTAAATGAACAATTTTTGTTGCAGAATTTGTGTTGACTTTTAAATTTCAAATTACAGAAAGTTCGTCCAAAAAATAAAGCAAAGGAACGGAAAATCAGGAGGTTTGCTTTGCGGCTATACAAAAACCTGGACCTACGTTCGGTTAAATATTTTAAGTAAAATCCTCAAAGTACCGAAAATCGGGAAGTATCGTTATATTGGGGCTATGTTGAAAATTGTTGATGCAGATGTGTGGTGACCACTACAACATTCAAATGTCAAATTACAGTTAGTTCTGTTAAAAATTGTAGCTAAAATTGCCAAATTACTGAAAATTGGGAGGTACCGATACATGGGAGCTATATCCGAACATGGACCTATGTTGACAATTTTTGATGGAGAGGTGTTGTGACCACTAAGAACTTTAAATGTCAAATTACTGCTAGTTCGGTTTAATATTGTAGCTAAAATCATCAAATTACTAAAATGGGGAGGTACCGTTATATGGGGGCTTTCTTATAGCTACATCGGTCTGAAAATGTAGCTAAAAACGTCAAAATACCGCAAATAGGGGGGGTACCGTTATATGGGGGCTATACCAAAACGTGGACCTATGTCCACAACTTTTGTTATATAAGTTTATTGATACTTAAGAACCCTAAATGTCAAATTATAGCTACATCGGTCTGAAAATGTAGCTAAAAACGTCAAATTACCGCAAATCGGGGGGTACCGTTATATGGGGGCTATACCAAAACGTGGACCTATGTCCACAACTTTTGTTATATAAGTTTATTGATACTTAAGAACCCTAAATGTCAAATTATAGCTACATCGGTCTGAAAATGTAGCTAAAAACGTCAAATTACCGCAAATCGGGGGGTACCGTTATATGGGGGCTATACCAAAACGTGGACCTATGTCCACAAGTTTTGTTATGTATGTTTATTGACACTTAAGAACCCTAAAAGTCAAATTATAGGCAAATCGGTCTGAAAATGTAGATAAAAACGTCAAAATACCGTAAATCGGGGGGTACCGTTATATGGGGGCTATACCAAAACGTGGACCGATATAGCCCATCATCGAACTTGACCTGCCTGCAAACAAAAGACGGATTTTCGCAAAATTTCAGCGTCCTATCTCCATTTTTGTGGATGCTAGAGTGATTACCACAGACGGACGGACGGACGGAGGTGCTCAGATCGACTTAGAATTTTACCCTGATCAAGAATATATATACTTTATAGGGTCGCAAATGAGTATTTCAATGCGTTACAAACGGAAAAACAAACTTAATATACCCTCCATACTATGGTGGAGGGTATAAAAACTGTTTTAATGAATTCAATCGTGGTTGACACTCGCCAAGAACGAAGGTCGTGAAGGTCGCTCAAACTTTCACCTACGTACAGACCGAATGTATTTAGGGTCATTTCAGAATTTTCTGGCCCTTTTTGGACATTTGAACTTGCCGACAAAAATATGGATTAGGACTAAAGTTCAAATATGTTGCGGAGGAGTTACTTGAAGAAATGGACCGACATAGTACATTATGGAAGTCGATCTATTTTGGGAGTCATATCTTTTCGATAGATAACGTCAGGAAGCATGGACTAGTCCACGGAAAACATAATGTCGCTGTAAACAGGACCACAACGAAAAGCATCTTTATACATTTCCAAAGGATCTTCGAACAGACGCTAAACTCCGCTTAGAAACAAATGTTGAACTTTAATGGGGAAGGTACACTAAAAGTTAAACTAAATTTAGACAATATATTAAGAGATGCAACATCTGGACCAAATTGGTTGTCCCGGTCAAGGGATATCGTGCATACCATATTGGGGAGGAACCGGAAATTGTTGACCGGTATTGCCCATCTTCTAACTGAAAATAAGTTTGGACAAAACATGCAAAATCCTCAAGACCTATGAAAAAAAATAAAAGTTTGATATGAAGCTCTATATCTCAAAAGTGGCAAAACCTAGGATAATATCAATCAGAAAATCTTATACAGAATTTTCGCTGCTAAAACATTTTCTTTAGTCCCATTTCAATAGGACTTGCGGTCTCCAAGCAAAATCGTGAAAACCTAAAAAAACCTAAAACTGTGAACTTTGATCGCGTTTTAATAAAAAATCCACCCAGTGATTTTTTCTTGTTTTTGGATTTTTCTTATCTATAAACATAGCTGTTTCAAAATTTGCAAAAACTTCTCTAGTGTATGCGGTTTTCATTTAAAGTTAGTTAAGATGCACTGTGTATAACATTGTTTTATAAGGAAACGATACAGTCAATCCATTGTCCTAATTTGATCTTCTATATCTCAATACCGGTAAAAACTACGAAGATATCATAAAAGTCTATCTTATAGAGAATTTTCATAGCTGCAATATCTTTTTTAGTCCCAATTCAATAGAACTTGCGGTTTCCAAGCAAAATTGTAAAAACCTAAAAAACCCTTAAAAATGTAAACTTGAATCGCTTTGCCAACAGAGATGAAAAAAACGTATGTATTTGGGGGGGTTCTCAAAATGTTGGACGCATGCACCGACAAAAGTATAGATAGGATTAAAGCTCAAAAATTTGCGGGGATATCAATAGTTAGGGCTTTTTTTATCACACTTGCCCACGAAAAACATAATATCGCTGTAAACAGGGACACTAGGAAAACCTTCGGTAAAAATGTTGAACATTTGTGTGGGGATTGGACAGATATGGCCCAAATTTGAACATAAACTAAGTTTCGACAGTATTTAGAGATCCAAAGTTTGGACCAAATCTGTTGCTACGTCTATGAGACATCGCGCGTACCATTTTATCGAATATTTTCGATCTTTTGTGGGGGAGGTACCGGAAGGAGTGGACCTATAAGCACCACCTTCGAATTTCATATAATATTCGAAGAAATATTACAATATCCAAAGTGTGGACGAACGCAGTATTCGGTTCACTACATATAGTGCCATAGGGGTTTTTTTTACAACTTTTGGGATGTTTTCTCAAGAAGTATGGACTTGGCTCTGAAAAAATTTTTACTGCCGTAATTAAGGCTTCAACAAAAATCAAAATGGTCTTAAGGTGAATTTATCCAAAATTTTGTTTGGGAGGTACCCGAAGGAGTGGACAAATATAGTCCATATTCGAACCTGATCTATATCTGGTAGATATTTTAGGATGAGTAAAGTATGGACCAAATCGGTCACTCCCATCAAGAGTTATCGTGCGCACAATTTTTCCGAACATTTTTGACCTTTTGTGGGGGATGTATCTGAAGGAGAGAACCGATATGACTTATCTTCCAACTTAAACTAACAGCCCGTTTCACTATGTCGAACGAAAATACAAACGAAAAAAAAAACTACTTAACTCTTGTATGATTTTCAAATTTTGTAGTTGTTTCGAAGCAAAATCAAAGTCAGTATTACCATGAAAAGCACAGTTTATGTCTTTTTCGTTCGCATTCATTTTCTTTCGACATAATGAAATAGGCCCTAAGTTTGCACAAAATATTACGAAGACCAAATTGTGGACCGAGTCGGCAGACCAGTCCGAGAGTTATCTTGCGCTCCAACCACTACACACGGTGTCACAGGGCTTTTTTGTACCTTTCAGGCTATATCCTCAGGAAGTATGGACTTGCCCCTGATGAAACATATACCGTTATATGGGGGACTGTGAATACAAGTTGCTACAACAAAAATCCAAGCTATTCGTGAACAGGTCCTAAACTGAACTTTTCCGAAATTGTGTGTGGGAGGTACCCGAAGGAGTAGACCGATTGAGTCCATATTGGAACCTCGTCTAAGTCTGGTAGAAATATCACGATGTGCAAATTATGGACCAAATCGGTTTCTTGCTTCAAAAGTTATCGTGCGTACAAATTTTCCGAACTTTTGTGGGCAAAATATTACGAAAGCCAAATTTTGGACCGAATCGGTTGATCCGTTCGAGATTTATCGTGCGCTCCAGCCAGACAGACAGACGGACATGGCTAAATCAACTCCAAATTGTCTGAAACACATTTCGTTCAAACATACTATTGGTCTGAAACCATTATTTTGATGAGGCACATTTTGCCCGTATGAATGTGTATATACCCTCGTAAGCATAAATGCTGATGGTATAATCAAAAAGTTTTTATTTTTTTTATTTTAATCTTAAGTAATAACATGAATTCTATTTTTCTTTGAATACATCACTTCTTCATAGCTAACCCAGCAAAAAACTGGAAATTGTGCAATTGGAGTTATGATGTCACAACATCTTTCGATGTAGTCCAACAGTGTTATGAAAAATTCACTCCGTTCGATTCCCTAAAAAGATCCCTAAAAAACATTTGGTTAATCCCTATCCAGCGATAGCATTTTTTTCTAAAGACAAAAAAAAGTTTCTTAGAATTTGTTATAAAATAAAGAAATACAAGCTAAAAAGGAATACGCGGTGGTTCACGAGATCGAAATTCTTAATAGAGTGGAGTTAAAGTCCGTGTCGAAAGCTGTACTAGTGATGGGGAGACAACATAAAAAACATTTTGGATTATGAAGCGAAATCAATTGGGGTTGAATAATATGCAGAGTAGGAGGAAGTAGATTCTGTTGTGATTAAATTTAATGAAGAATTTTTATAATTTGTACTGATGTAATAAAGTTGTTAATATTCTTGTTTTAAACAAATAAAAAATGAATATTATTTTTTCTGGGATATTTCGTAAAGACTTGTATATTAACTGAATCTTTAGGTTGATTAAAACACAATCCGAAGAGGGCTTTTAAATTCAATCCAAAACACTACATTAAAAGCTGTGATTTGGATCGAAAATGAAGTGCGCTCCTTTGTAAAATCACAAGTGAATTCGTAGAAAAAGATGTACTCCAACGGCACTTGTACTGTACTCTTAGCGATTCAATCGCATCCGCGGATTCAAATTTTTGCTGGGAATGTAAACCAATGCTTATCAACAATCAAAATGATGAAAGGTTTTCTTAGTATTTTTTGAACCACTAAAATCATCCTTTACTGTACGGTAATTTAATTATTGTACTGTACAACTTCATAATGGAACACATGTTAGAAATTGTAAAACTTGGCTGGTTATCCTTTGTAAAGCACAGCTAGCTTTTAGTTCCTTTAATAAAAGTTTTTAAATTATAGCACAAAAGCACTGTGATACATAATTGAAACACTACAGTCTGGTGTCTTTCTGCACGCGAAAAAATAAGAAAATCGTTCTTATAAGATTATAGATTATTGGTGGCCTTGATATACTTGTTTACAATTTTCCCAGCTTATACATTTGTATTGGCAATTCTGTAATGGGGTGAACAGGAAATATATCCAATTCCACATACTTTTTTACTGGTTCATGATTAGAATGTTTCTGTTGTATGGTTACAAATAAAGCTCAACCATGCAACATTCGAATTAAAGCTCAAAGAATTATTTATTTTACAAAATGCCTACAACATCTAATAGAGGGCACTATGTATAAACAAATAAAAAATGTTTGAAGTTTTCCAAGTTTGAGGAATTGGGAAGCACAAAAAATGGATTTTAATTGGACAATGGATCGATAGTTAGAACGCTTCGAGAAACCTAAAAATTGGATAACCAATTCCAAAAAATTAATCAAGTCATCATGGGAGATGAAACGGAAAAGATGAAACAACATTAGCAGATGGAAATCTTATCTTGTATAGTGACAAGAAAGAGAGGAGCAAATGTGGCGTGGACTTCATAATATCGAAAAAATAAAGCAATATCTACCAAACCAATTTACGAACGCATTATAACATAAAAAGTTTAAACAGGTCTACATATTAAAAATTTTAATTACATACGACGAACAAACTGCAACATTTCGCAATGTTGGTAGTGATAGGTGATATAATGAAAAAACAAGGAATGGACATAAAAACGACGCCTTCACCGCCATTTTTACATCTTTGAGTTCTCTTTTAGATATCTTAAAAAAATATTAATAACAAAAGTGCATGCGGTGTGGATAACATTTTCAATTATTTAATAAAGAAACTTCCCGTAAAAGCTTTTGAATATTTAACAATAATTTTTAATAATTGTATGAATAACGGATATTTTTCAATAGGCAGTAAAGATATTAATAACACTGTTCAACAAAATTCAATTTTTTTCAAATTGATGGGGAAAAACTGAGCAGGTTATGAAAGTACTTACTTACTTACTTAGCTGGCCCATTACAGAACATTTGTTCTATAGGCCGAACTAAGAAGAGATCTCCATTCCTCTCTATTTGTTGCTTTGCACTCTGGAATACCGCGCCTTTTCATCTCATCATCCACTTGTTTGCGCCATCTATTCCTTGGCCTGCCAATTCTGCGTGCACCGCCATGTGGCATGTATTCATACGCCTTTTTAGCGGGTTCATCATCGCTCATTCTTTTGATATGGCCTAGCCAACGCAATCGCTGCTTCTCGATACGTTTAACAATATTGATGTCGTTGTATAGCAGATACAGCTCGTGGTTCATGCGACGTCGATATTCACCGTCAACGCAGATTGGTCCGTAGATCTTTCGAAGAATTTTTCTCTCAAACACACCAAGCACTGCCATGTCTGCTTGCGCAAGTACCCAGGCTTCGGAGCCATACATCAGCACGGGTAGTATCAGTGTTTTGTAGAGCGTTATTTTTGTTTGACGAGATGTGGCTTTGTTTTTAAACTGCTTACTTAATCCAAAGTAGCATCTGTTGGCCAATACAATTCTTCTTTTTATTTCACAACTGATGTCGTTTGTTGTGTTGACGGAGGTGCCGAGGTAGACGAAGTCTTTTACTACCTCAATATTATAGGAACCAACTTCCACAGTCGGTCCGAGCTCAATGGACGCATTGCGCGTCGACACCATCAACTTGGTCTTCTCACCGTTTACCGCCAGACCCACTTTAGCAGATTCTCCTTCGACCTTTATAAAGGTATCAGTTACTTCTTTTACTGATCGACCCATGATGTCTATATCATCAGCATAAGCAAGTAACATGTATACTATTGGTGTATATTGTGCCACTTCTTTTGACGTTTGCCTCTCGTATAACCTTTTCTAGCAGGATGTTGAAGAGGTCACACGAAAGGCTGTCTCCTTGTCTGAAACCTCTTTTGGTACCAAACTCTTCGGAGAGGTTCTTTCCTATTTTAACTGAGGACCTCGTGTCAGTTAAAGTCATTTTACAAAGCCGGATGAGCTTTGCGGGAATACCAAATTCAGACATGGCTTGGAATACCTTTGAGCGCAGCGGACTGTCGAAGGCTGCTTTATAATCGACAAAAAGGTGGTAGGTGTCGATCTGCATCTCTTGGGTCTTCTCTAGGATTTGCCGCAGGGTAAATATCTGGTCAATGGTGGACTTGCCAGGTCTAAAGCCGCATTGGTATGGTCCAATAATCTCGTTGACCATTGGCTTTAGTCGTTCGCACAATATCCCTGACACGATCTTGTAGGCAATAGGGAGTAGACTTATGCCCCTATAGTTAGAGCATACAGTCTTATCTCCCTTCTTGTGGACGGGGCACAGGATACTCAGGTTCCAATCGTCGGGTACTCGTTCTTCCTGCCAGATGGTGCTAACTAGCTGATGAATACACCTTATCAGCGTGTCGCCTCCGGTTTTGAACAGCTTGAACAGGTTATAAAAGTAGGGCTAGAAATATGAAACACGTGTATCGGCGTTTTTAAAGTTTACATCGGAAAGTAACCAAAGTAGGCGGGGCAAGTTTCGACCATTTCTTGTTTTTCCGAAATATTCGGTGTAAGATATCTTGGAATCCGTGCATTTTAGACATATAGTGCCCTTGGCAACTTTAAAGACAAGAGTATGGGGAATATTTGCTTAAAAAACTTTAACCCTCATCCTGTCATTAAAAGGGTCTTTTCGGTATTTTTTTCGAAAATCGTTTAAAATCTCCTTTAAAATGTGATCGTATCAAATCAAAATATTCTACAAAATTGTTCGTTATCAAATTTTACTAAAGGTATCAGAGTACACCAAACCTGTAAATCTATTCAACTCGCCAGGAATGTCTAAATAGGGTTAAAGTCGGACTTCATCTGAGTTTATTCAAAATTGTCCAACAAACCATAATGTTAGAGGGATGACGTCAATGACAAAAAATTTCTTCGTCAAATTTCACTATAGGTCTCCAAAGAAATGAAGTTTCCATTTACATTACGTATCATGAAAATATCAGTATAAATTTTGCTGAAAAAAAAAAACACGAAAATATTTACCATTTTTTTTTTTTTTTGTAGAAAAAATTGTCCTTCTTTTTTACGAGTCGATACATGAAAGTAAGGAGTGGACCGATGTAGCTCATCTTCGAACTTAAACTAAGTTTGGGCAAAATATTACGAAAGCCAAAATTTGAACCAAATCGGTTCATCCGTTCGAGAGGTATCGTGCGCTCCAGCCAGCAGGACAGACAGACAGACGGACGGACATGGCTAGATCGACTCCAAATTGTCTGAAACACATTTCGTCCAAATATACTTGGGGTCTAAAACCAATATTTCGATGAGGCACATTTTCATCGTATCAAAGTGTATATTTAGCCTAAAGGCTGAGGGTATAAGGATGTTATATATAATAGTTACAGATATCTTTTCTTTGGAGACTTATAGTGAAATTTTTATTTGGAACATTTCTTCCTTGAACAATATCCCCAAAAATTTAAGGATTTTGTTAGATTTTGGCCCAGTATGGAATTATGTATGTAAAATTAACAGTAGAAAATTGAAACAAATATGTTCATCCTAAAATATAAAAAATTGTAACCTAATTTTTTAAGAAAATATTAGACGAAGACATACATATGTTTTTTTCTAAAACGCATAGTGAAATTTTGTATAGATTTGTTCTTCTTTTGACGCTTATCACCTATAACCAAGTTTCATATTAATTTTATGTATCAACTTGAAAACATAAGGAACATTTTTTCTTCAAAAAATTGGTAAATATTTTGGTGTTTTTTCAGGAAATTTGGTACTGATATTTTCATGATACGTAATGTAAATAGAGACTTCATTTCTTAGGTGACCTACAGTGAAATTTGACGAAGAATATTTTTGTCTTTGACGTCATCCCTCTAAAATTATGTTTTGTTGGACAATTTTGAATAAATGCAGATTAAGTCCGACTTTTACCCTAAAACGTGTTTTTCCTATTTAGAGATACCTGGCGATTAGAAAGATTTACAGATTTGGTGTATTCTGAGACTTTTAGTAAAATTTTATGACGAACAATTTTGTAGAATATATTGATTTGATACCATCACATTTTAAAGGATATTTTAAACAATTATCGAAAAAAAGGACCGAAAAGACCCTTTTAATGACAGGATGAGGGTTAATATTTTTAAAACAAATATTCCCCATACTCTTGCCAAATACACTATATGTCTAAAATGCACGGAATCCAAGATATTTTAAATCGAAAATTTCCGAAAAACAAGAAATGGGCGGAATTTGCCCCGCCTACTTTGGTTACTTTCCGATGTCAAAGTGAAAAACGCCGATACACATGTGTCATATTTTTAGCCCTACTTTCATAATCTGCTCACTTTTTCCGATAATTTTTTTTTTTTGTTGTCGCACAGTGTAATTTAAAGCCTATTTCTTTATTATCAAATCTTGGAAGAAATGTTGAAAATATCATAAAGGAAAAATGGGCTTATGTTTGGATGTTCCTTACATATCACAATATATGTTGGATTTTAAAAAAACAAGTTTCACTTTACACGCACTGTTAAAATTACACTTGACATTGTTCAAAATTTTAAGGAAGGATAAGGAGGAAAGAAGCTTTTGACAAAATTTATCACAATGATGTGTTATTTAAAATGTTTCTATCGGATTTCAAGCAGCGATAGTAGGATTGCACAATGGTCCCAAATCCAAATTTTCTGGCCAAAACTATTTCAACGTCCATTTTCTATTGAAATTAATTATTATTTATAATAAATGTGCACAAACAGCAATTCTTACGTTTCGTCGACCAAAATTACCAAAAACTGCCAAAATTTGTTGAAGAGGGGGGTCCCTTTGTGTGGGGTCTAAACCAAAACATTGACCTATGTTAATAATTTTACGAAGGATTCATATCTTCCCACCGTCCCACGGTGGTCGAAAGCACTGATCTAGCGGCGCGAAATTAATAACTTGCAAACGTATTGAGATACGTCACTGAAATTTGGCACAAACTCAGCTTGTACCTGTGGGTAATAATGGGCCAAATATGAACAATATCGGCTGATGTTTTGGTATAGCCCCCATATAACGGTACCTTAAGATTTTCGGTACTTTGAAGATTTAAACCACAATTTCGTAGCAAATTACCTGTAATTTGGTACTTAGGGTTCCTACTGGTCAAAAAATAATTTCACAAAAAATTATGGACATAGGTGCACGTTTTGATATAGCCCCCATGTAACCGTACCTCCCAATTTAAGGTATTTAGAATATCATTACCACATTTTTAAACCAACTTGACTGTAATTTTGCATTCCGTGTTCTCACTGCATATAAAATCTCTTACAAAACATTTTCAACACAGATTTATGTTTCGATGTAGCCCCTTTTATGGTACCCCCGATTTGTTGAATTTTTACTTGTTATCCCATATTTAATAACATATTTAGCTATAATATGGTATTTTAGTGTCTCCGGGGGTAGAAATCCTCCTTGCAAACATTTCTCAAGATAGGTCCATATTTTGATTTAGCTCCCATACAAATGTACAGCTAAATTTGTACGAATTTAATGCAAAATCATTTTTTTAAAAGTGCAGTCATCAAAAGATTTGCAAATATTTGCAGCCCAAATGTGGTTATTCCGTATCCAGAGAGTTCAATTTCTTTCCCCAAAAAATAATCTAACCTAAGTTGGGCTAAGTTTACAAGATGCACTCTATGGAACAAGCGCTTACAACCCATAAAAACACAAAAAATTGAATTTTTTGAAAATTTATTGCTATATAACTAAGTACCTCCAGACCCCAAACTAATTTTTATAATTTAAATCTCACCCTCTGCTATTAATTGAATATAAATCTTGTCCAGTTTCATTACGAATGCATTTAACATTTAAACAAATATGAAGTCAATTTTTTTGCAATAATTTTTTAAAATCTGATGCAACAAAAACTCTTGCATTTGATGGTGAATAACTGACTGAATATTTATAACAACAAAAATTAAAAAAACAAAATCTTTGTCTGCTAAGTGTCTGTAATCGATACAATGGAAAATATTTCCCAATTTTATAGTTCGATTTTTTGACTTTTGCGCCGCTAGATCAGTGGTTTCGACCAGTGTGCGTCCCCCTGACTCATCACTTTCTTGCCATCACTATTTAGTTTTAGTTTTTTATCGTTATCAATTAATCGATATCATGAATTACCTATTTTAGTACATCCCAATATTTTCTCTCATGAACTCACTCATTGTCAATGTATATCACCAATATTTTTGAAAATTTAACATAGCTGAAGCCAAGGTTTACCCGTTTAGAATACGCGACTTGTGATTCTATATTATACAAATTAAATATTTTTGGATAAAATGAAATGTTTTTGGACGTGGCAAAACATATTGGCCTTAAAAGATAATTTGGGTGGATGCTGTGGCTATCTTTATGTTAAAAAATGGGTAAAAATGGGTTGAAGCCACCATGTCTTTTTTTGTTTTCTCTCGATTTGTGAGTAAACCACACTTCTCTCGATTTTCCTGTCAAAGTAAAAGTAGAAGCAAACTAAATAAGGATCATCTCACTAATGTATTACTTTTCAAAATTTGAACTGCTTCTACCGTTAAATGATGCTGACATTTTGAAGCGGGCCTAATTTTTACAATTGTCATTCGATTTCCAAGTAAGCTTGGAACAAGCGGAACGTCTAAATAGTCGACTTAAAAACATAAAGCCAGGCCCAACAGCGTTTAAAGAAATTTATAACATCACTGGGTGCAAACGCTCATCTTGTTTGAGGCAAATTTCTGTAGCAGGAGCAGTTAGGGACGGCTCAGATGGACTTGCTATTTTAAAGGATCATTTTACATCCGTTTATCAATCCTCTCCTCCGAATAGAGACGAGTCGGAAATAGCACCAACTATTGATAGAGTTTTAGCAGGTTCATCTGAACCTTTATGCACGTTTGATGTGAATTCATCGTCATTAATCAATTCAGATTCAGCTTTTACATCTTTAAATCAAGTTAAGGATGAAGTTAGCTTACTAAATAATAAGAGATCCTCGGGGCCTGACAACATATCAAATTATTTACTTAAAAAACTACCCACTAAAGCTTTGGAATTTTTAACCATAATTTTCAATAACTGTATTAACAACTGTTATTTTTCCCAATACTTGAAAGTGGCAAAAATAGTTCCGATCGTAAAGAAACCCGGAAACTATGATGTTAACAATATAAGACCAATTTCGATGCTTTCGAACCTTGGTAAATTGTTAGAAAAAATAATTATGCAAAAAATGAAAGACGATGTGGTAAACGAATTTATTCCAGAATACCAGTTCGGGTTTAAAAAAGGTCACTCAACTACTCATGCGCTACTAAAATTCCATAATGACGTTACAGAGAATCTTAGAGATCGTAAATGTACAGTTGCTGTCTCCCTTGACATTGAGAAGGCCTTTGATCACGCTTATCATAATGGAATACTTTTCAAATTAATAAACATTGGGTTTAAGGGACACATTATAAAGCTTCTTCACAGTTTTTTCAATAACAGAAAGTTCTTTGTGGAGTTTGATGGTCTTAGTAGTTCTCTTGGAAATGTTGATTGTGGTGTTCCACAAGGATCAGTTATGGCACCTTTTTTGTATACTGTTTTTATTCACGATTTTCCACACACTTTTGATGATTCGAAAGGTATATTATACGCAGATGATTCCTTATTATATGCGCATGCAGAATCTCCCTTCGTTGCTCTATCCAAGGTTCAGCGACATCGTCATTAGTTAACGATTTCTATGTTTTCTGGGGTATAAAAATTAACGTTGAGAAATGTGAGGCATTATGCCTTAGAAATGCGTCCGGCAAATGTGCTAGATTTGTTGTTCCGGAAAGCAAGTTGTTGAAGCTAGTTTTAAATGGAAACGAAATTCCATTTAAAGACAATTTCAAGTATTTAGGAGTCAATTTTAATAAGTTGGTGAAATTTAACGAACACGCTCGATTAATGCTTCGGAGAGCTAATAAAGTGAAGGGGTCGTTGTCAGCAATTTTGTGTAACAGATCTACTCCTACTGCGACAAAACTTTTAATATATAAGACATGTATACGTCCAATTTTGATGTACGCTATTCCAATTTGGTTCAGCGTTTCTCCTACGGTGATGCGAGAGTTTGAGATATGTGAAAGAAAGGTGCTCAGGCAGTGTTTGAATAAGAATTACCAGAATCCAACAAAAAGATTTTCCAATTTGCATATTTATTCGGAATCTTCTATTATACCTATTGGTTTGTATGCTCTAAATCTTCTTAAGCGGTTTGATGAGACATTGTCAAACCACGAAAACAGTTTAGTTAAAGACGTCTATATTAATCAACGAGAATTTGGCTGGTCAGATGTGTATTATCTGTCACCTGTTGGTGTTTTAAGAGAAAACATTCCACATGAATTTGACTATTTAGCTTCGCTCTCGTCAGATTTTTACTCCCTTTCAACCACTAACACTCACAAAGGTTAGCACATTAGTATAGTATTAGTATATATGTGTGTATGTATGTATATATGTATATATGTATATATGTATATATGTATATATGTATATATATATATATATATATATATATTGTTAGTTTTTATTAGTTTTGTTTTTAGTTTTAAGTTTAACTTAAGGAGATTTCCACAACAAAATTGTCAAAATGTCGGGAGCAAACATTGGATTTCAATTTACACCACAATAATTGTTATAACTTATCACAAAAGCAAGTAGCTCATGCCATTACACATTAATTAAAATAATACAAAATAGTTTTAAGATTTCCTTGTCACATGCTAATTGTAACTGTTCAAACATTATATAAGTCTCAATAAATATATCTTGAATCTTCCTCGTACTTGATTGCACATTTTAGGTTTTTACGTTCCGGATCTAATAAATCATTCCCCGTAAAAATCCATCTACTAAAACGCGAGTTCCAAGAAAGTCCAAAGTAGAAAAATCACCTAAAATTGTTTTTGAAAATATCGCGTATTTTATCGCGTTTTCTGCTGTTCGTTTCCACTGCAATAAAACAACTAATACAGCATCTTCGTTTTAGCGGAAACAGAGATTTGAAAACTTCACTGATAAGGGAGCTACATTCATTTTATCCCAAAATAATGTGTGATGCTACATCCACGGTTCTTAATTGATCGCCTTGAAATAGATATATATCGATGTAGATTTTCATGTTGGACATTGAAATCGGATGCGGACAAAAATTGTATGCACTTTGCGCAAATTAGCGATATTTTATATGTATTTTAATGGTAAGATGCAGCTGATGCTACATCTTAGCCACCAAATTAAATTTCGAAAACTATATTCAAATTAAAAGATACGGTATTATATAATTGAAAATCACATGCGGACAAACTGATTTTGATAATTACGCGATTTACACGTATTTAAAAATGCATATAAATTAAAATGTGTTATTTGACCTCTATTTCCATTTCAGAAGCTTTGACATATATCCTCATCAACCCAGTTTCCTTTCCTAATGGGAAAGCTTTAATATGAATGTCAATAAAGCAAAATCCGTCTATTTTATTGGGAGATTTAAGCAAAATGAAGAAAGTATTTCTACAGATTTTTACAATATTTTCTACTACATAATGCATGTGAAAAAATATTTTTTCAAACAAAAAATTATTTTTTTGACCAAAATATGAGCTTATTTTGGCTGTAACATCGAAATTATAACACCAATCTGTATGATTGTAGTCTCATTTGATTCGCCGTGAAGTTTTGATCCACAACAAATTTTTATGTGATTTTATAACCACTAAATGGGCCTTAATTTTGATAAAAGTTGACTTATATTCAATAATTTATCAATTTTATGTACATTCCGCGAATTTTGTGTAACATTTTGCAGGTATTATGCAATCTACTCGCTGAAGTCACTTCGAGGAAACTTTTTTATAACAATTGTGCTCATTAAAATAATTAGCGTTTTTATAATATTTTCTTTCTTAAAAAGCGAAATAAACGCGCCATAACTTTTGTCCGCAACAACCAAAAATTGGCTCGCGACCAGATTCTTACTGGGAATTTTTTTCTTAACCTAGATATCAAAAATCGTTGATGTAGCGCGAAAAAAATTTATCCTTTTTTCCTGAAATGGAATATGAAATAATTGACAATATTCCTGATATACACATATAAATCTTCACATATTTTGTACATAGCGCTAGGAGCGCCTTCTTATTTTAAAACTTTCAATTTTGTAATTAGTCTTATAGAAGTACTCAATAAAGCAGAAGCTTTAAATTTTGAATTGTCCTAGAAAACTGGATATTTGTTTCGCTTTTCTTGGAACCCAACATCAGAATTCTGAGGAAAGACCAGAATTCTTTAAGGTCAAAAAACCAAATTTCAGCCGAATCGGTCATAAAGTGTCGCTAAAATCCACAAAATATTTTAAATCGGACGGTACTTTTATGTGGGGGCTATGACAAAAAATTGACCTATTTTCAAAAAAATTATACATACTTGTTTTCTACACTCTGAAACCCTTAAATATGAATTTTAAGGGAAATCGGTTGATGATGAGATGTGGGTATTACCGTTCTATTTCAATTGGATACTACGTACAGTCACAACAGGTATTTACAAAAAATTCACCCATCTTAAAATAGAAAAATTCAATTCTGAATTTATTAGTACAGACCCCCTTCTATCTTCCAAATTCGATTTGGAGGTGAACAAATTTGGACATTTTTTTAAAAGTTTAAATATATTTAAAAAATATTTGTAAAAAATAATGTTCAATATATATAAAAACATTGATTTTATTACGCTAATTTTATAAATTTCATCGTTCTTTTTGTAAATATTATGAAAGTACTCATTAATAGCTTCCCGATCCATAATAACTTTGGTCTCACTTCTGTATATTTATGCAGCGACGCAATACAACAAAAATTGTATATTTTACAGCACAAAGTCTGTTTTATTTTTACATAAAAATGTGTCAACTTTGGTACTGCGCCAATCAACGGAAACTGACGGTATTTACAAAAACTGATTATTTTCGGTTGACTTGATGTGTTTTTTATTATTCTGCGCAAAAACCAATTAAAATTTTGAAACTTCAAAAATAGGTTTTGGCCAAAAATTTCCTGATTGAAACCTATGTGGATTGGTCAAAAGTCTTTTTGATGAAAGACAATTCGGCGTTCAAATTGGGAATACTTTGTCGTCTATGGGTACTATGACATGTGGGGTGCAGCAAGGCTTAGTGCTGGGTCCTCACTTATACAACATTTGCATTTATGGTTTTCCTCACGAAGTTAATGGTTCAAAGGGTATATTGTATGCCGATGATTCTTTCCTCTATGCACATGATGCATCTTCGTTAGTTGCACTAAAGCGTGCGTCGTCGCATCTGGTTCAGGTAAATAGTTTTTACACTCATTGGGGTATACAAATTAATGTATCTAAAAGTAATGCTTTTTGTATCCGTAAGGCTTCCGGTAAATGCAAATTTACAGATGTTCCGAAAAGTAAAAGAATAGACTTGGTTTTCAATGGAAACAGAATAGAGTTTAAAGATAGTTTCTAAATTACTAAAGTTTAAAAAACACGCGGCATATAATCCGGAGAGAGCAAATCAGGTCAAAGCGCACTTGCGAGTTTATTTAATAACACTGTGTGTAATTTTTTGAGTCATGTTTTATTAACCATATTCTGACAACACAGTGTGACAGAACACCAAAAATGAGAAGACACGTTTCTCGCCGTTTTTCCTTATCTCATCAACTTTCGCGGTTGTAGGCCTCCAAAGGTTTGAGGATTTGATATAGAAAGGGTCATTTAGTCAGGACTATATCTTCCAAACCGTTAGGAAATTTGAATTTATCTAAGAGGCATAGTTGTAGCTCTTGTCTTAAAGAACAAAAATTGTGAACACATATATCCCATCATACTTCATCTGCTAGGTCAAAATCGCCATGGTCAAATTTCTTTTAAAATTTTTCTCAAGTTTTGTTATACAGCTATCAAACCGATCAAATTTGAAGTAAATAACTAACTACAAAAATGTACCTCAGATCTCAATAAACATCCTTCTTGAATATGCGAACACTGAAGAAACAGGTCTTAATGGTCAAAATAACACAACAATTGCGATTTTTATCCTCTTTCCTCGGCTTCTGCTCCATAGATATTAAACCGTTCAAAATTCAAGAAAACAATCAACCACAATAGTGTAGCAAAGGCTTCAATAAACAACTTTCTGGAATATGCGAAATGTCTATGAACGGGTCTTAATGGTAAAAATATCAAAAATCTTTTGAAAATATCCAATTTTTATACTTTTTTCTCCGACTCTGGTCCAAAGATACGCTACCACCCAAAAATTAAGGATACAGTCAACTACAAAAATGTACCTTAGATTTCAACAAACAAGTTTCTTGAACAAATGAAGATTCTGGGAACTATTCTTCCAGCTCAAAATTCGATTATTTTAGATCATTCTTTTCTGTTCAGGCCAGTAAATAACAAACCTTTTAAGTTTCCTTGGGTTTTTAACAGTTTGTTATTTCCAAACCTGAGCAGGGGAAATGTTAAAAAAATTTAATTGTTCGTGAATTTCAGCCCTAAGAATCTTTCCTAGAATCTTCATATGTTCTAAAAAGTTGTTTATTGAAATCTTAGGTACATTTTTGTTGTTGACGGTATCTTTAATTTTTGGGCGGTTGCGAATCTTTGGACCAGAGTCAGAGAAAAAAGTATAAAAATTGGATATTTTCAAAAGATTTTTGTTATTTTTACCATTAAGAACCGTTCATAGACATTTCGCATATTCCAGAAAGTTGTTTATTGATGCCTTCGTCACGCTATTGTGGTTGATTGTTATCTTGAATTTTGAGCGGTTTAATATCTATGGAGCAGAATCCTAGAAAAGAGGATAAAAATCGCAATTGTTTTTCTGTTTTGACCATTAAGATCCATTTCTACAGAGTTCGTATATTCTAGGAAGATGTTTATTGAGATCTGAGGTAAATTTTTGTAGTTGATTGTTTGCTTTGATCAAATTTGATCGGTTTGAAAGCTGTATAACAAAACTTGAGAAAAAATTCAAAAGAAATTTGACCACGGCGATTTTGACCTTGCAGATGAAGTTTGATGTATTATATGTGTTTAAAATTTTGTTCTTTAAGACAAGAGCTCCAACTTTGCCTCCGAGATAAATTCAAATTTCCTAACGGTTTGGAAGATATAGTCCTGACTATATGACCCTTTCTACACCAAAACCTCAAACCTTTGGAGACCTATAATCGCGAAAGTTGATGAGATAGGGAAAAACGGCGAGACATGTGTCTTCTCATTTTTGGTGTTCTATCACACTGCGGTGTCAGAATATGGTTAATAATTTTCGTGTTGCACAATGTAATTATAATTAGTTATGGGATAATTACACTATGCAACACTGAAAATGCAAACAACTTCTAGCATGGATTTTTTGAAAGTACATATTAAGACTACAGAAACTCTAGATGGGTTTTGTCCTGTCAGATCCAGTTCGGATTTTATGGCCTCATCTAAACCGGGCTAAATCTACACTTTTTTGCATTTATCAGGCCTTTATCTCAGAAACGAATAGGAATTTGGCCTTACTGACTTTAGCAATATTGTAGCCCTAAACTAGTAGAACTTATCTTTTGAAAAAACCACATAAGAAAAACTCCATCTAGAGCATCAAAATCTATAAAATATGGAAAATTGTACATAATTGCTGAAATTCTGGGCAGTATCGGCTAAACTATTGGGAGTTGAACCAAGTAACGTTTTGCAAAAATCTTCCAAATAATGTTCTCAACAATTCTTTAGAACATTCTGAAACTCTAAAATGTTTACTTCGTGTTGTTTCAGCGGTATTTTGCATCATATCTTTTACAACACGTATTTCAAACGCAGTTCACACCAACAGATTATTCTTGCATTTCGGATTTCACTACATTATTGACATTTTTATTAAATCGTCGTTGAAAAATGTTCTGAAAACAACGGGATAGAGGCATTTTACAACAATGACATGTTCTGAAGAGTTATGTATTACATTCCAGGGAATATTTTTCCAAAAGAAAATATTGAGAAAAATTAGCGGTTTTGGAGATACGGTGCGAAATGTATAAAAATTGTGGTATTTTTGCATATATTTTGAAATTTGAGTCAATAAGTGTAGTTTTTCGAGTCCATTATTTCTCCAAACATTGTATTCTTGTCCTTATCTACAAATTTGCTTCAGAGGTCAAAAGAAGATTCGCATTGGTTTCAGAGATATAGCCCCGAATTTCTTTAAAAACGCAATATTTAACCATGTTTAGATGGGGCCATAAAATCCGAGCTGGATCTGACACAACAAAAGCCAACTAGGGTTTCTTGTCGTTTGGGTCTGTACTTTCAAAAAATCCGCAGTTCGAATTGTTTGCACAAGATCACCTTAAAAATGTTGCACAGTGTTATTTAATTTTAATACACTTGAAATTGTATAAGCATGTCGCGTTATTAAATCCTTACAATATTTATAAAAAACAATACATTCTAGTTTTAAGTTTTCCGAAATGTTATTGTTATTAATAATTCTTTGATGTGAAAAAAAGGAAGTCGCAATAAAATAATCTTATCTAATCTATTTATTAAAAAATAACTAACAAAGCTAGAAATTGAAATTTTGGGATGGGTTGCACTACATAAAGGATATTAACATATATTTTTTGAAAAAAGTGCGGGATGTTTTCCAAAGATTTTTGTTTTTTTTATTTTTACGTACATTTTTATGCCCTTGTAATCCTTAAATGCAACAATGTATAATTATTATATAAAGCCAATACTCTCCTCTTTAATATGACACCAACACCAGCATCGTGCGATGAGTACAAGTATTTAAAATATTTTTTTCTTTTTTGAAAAATGTTGTCCTTTGAAATTTGAATACCCTTTAAAAAGTCAACAGGATGAGAAAACGAACGAAAAATATTAAATGTCATTTTGTTCCATTTGCCTATAGCTTCAGACGCATAATGTCCGGTTCATGTGTAATTTTGTAAGTCGGACGGTGTTATTATATAGAATATTAAATTATCCTATTTTTTTAAGAAAACAAATGTGCTGAAATCCATACAAGAAATTGTTAATGTGGATTCACGCTTACGTAACAATTGATTTTAAAATTGCATTAAAGTAATGTTAACAACTATTTTTTAAATCTTCCATTTTCAAAAGAATTAAAAATTAACAAATTTTATATTTTTACATGCAATTCATTAACTTATATTTTATTAGTAAATGTGTAGGGAAAATTTAAAAACATACAACTAAATGATCTCATTTAAATAAAGTTAACAATGCGCCTGCTCCCATAATGGCATGATTTAGTCGTTATGACCCTTACAACTACGAGTACTGATTGTCCTTTCTGTCATTTTTGCCATGTCGATGTTATGTT
Organism: Musca autumnalis; assembly: GCF_047663935.1. Classification (NCBI taxonomy): domain Eukaryota; kingdom Metazoa; phylum Arthropoda; class Insecta; order Diptera; family Muscidae; genus Musca; species Musca autumnalis. Next base: position 39,305,388 of record NW_027412088.1, on the reverse strand, counting down.
TTATGTCAAATTAAGAATGTTTGAGGACAATAACAAACATAATTATTTAAAATTTTTTTCTGAAAAAAAAGATGAACAAAAACCAGAGAACCAAATACACAAGCTACAAACCAAGTAAATGCAATTTTAACTATGCAGTTACAAGCCAGCAAGCAGGCAGGATACACAAAAACAAGATTATCTACACAACAAACTACTAATTGCAAAGAGAACAGAAGATGTTTTCCCAGTTAAGATTTTTAATTCAAGTTTGTAAAACATGTTTTGAATGGGGATATGCAAGTTGTGTTATGTTTTGTTCTCAAGGTAGTTGCTATATGAACCGGACTTTCAAAGCCCGTTATTACGATAAAAATAACCTAAAATTCGCAAACTACCAAGAATTGGGAGGAAACGTTACATGCGGACTACACCAAAACATGGACCTATGTTGACAATTTTTGATGGAGAAGTTTTACTTTAAATTTCAAATAACTCAGATAGTTTCCGGTAGTTCGGTCAAATCATGTAGCAGAGATTGTCAAAATACCTAAACTCTGTTGGTAACGTTATACGGGGGCTATACCAAAACATGGGGCTATGTTAACAGTTTTTGATGGAGAAGTTTCGTGACTACAGGGAACATCAATTGTGAAATTACGGCCAGTTCCATCAAAAATGTAGCTAAATTCCTAAAATACCGAAAATCCGGAGGTACCGTTATATGAGGGCTATATCAGAGTATGTTGACTATTTTTAGGTGAGAAGTTTCGTGACTGCAGGGAACCTCAAATAGCAAATTGCAGCTAGTTCGGTTAAAAATTATAGCAAAAATCCTCAAAATACTAAAAATCGGAACTGTTATAAACGGAAAAATAAACTTTATATATCCTCCATACCCAAAAATACCTATGCAACTCCCGCGCCCGATCAGGGACTTGAGAGTTTATAACCCCAACCATGTTTGGACGAAATCCCTTTTAGACAATTTGGAGTTGATTTAGCCCTTTCCTTCCGTCCGTCTGTCTGTCTGCCTAAAGCGCACGATAACTCTGGAATGGATCATTTGGCTTTCGTAATATTTTGTCCAAACTTAGTTTAAGTTCGAAGATGGGTTCTATAGGTCCACGACTTCCGGTACCTCCCCCACAAAAGTTCGAAAATGTTCGGAAAATTTGTGCGCTCTGTAACTCTTAAAGGGAGTAACCGATTTGGTCCATACTTTGCACATCGGACTTAGATGAGGTTCCAATATGGACTCAATCAGTCCACTCCTTGTGGTACCTCCCACACAAAATTTCAGAAAAGTTCAGATTAGGACCTGCTCTCGAATCGCTTTGATTTTTGTTGAAGCAATTTGCATTGGCCACCTCAATTAGTACGGCAATATACTTCTTGTGAAAATAGCCTGAAAGGTCCCTACAACCAATATGACACAATGTAGAGTGGTTGGAGCAGAAGATAACTCTCGAACGGGTCCAAAATTTGGTCATGGTAATATTTTGTCCAAACTTAGTTTAAGTTCTAAGATAAACCATATCAGTCCACTCCTTCAGGTACCTCCCCCATAAATCTTCAAAAATGTTTAAAAAAATTGTGCACACGGTAACTCTGGATGGGAGTGACCGATTTGGTCCATATTTTACACATGCTGATATATATATATATACCAGATATAGATCAGGTTCGAATATGGACTATATGTGTCCACACCTTCGGGTACCTCCCATACAACATTTCGCATAAGTTCACTTTAGGACCTGCTCCCGAATCACTTTGTTTTGTTGAAGGTACTTGCATTCGCTGCCTCATTTTTCGACAGTAAAAGTTTTTCACTGGCAAGTCCATACTTCTTGAGAAAACTGCCCGAAAGGTGTAAAAAACCCCTGTGGCACCATATGTAGTGGCTAGAGAGCTGATAAATCTCGAACTGATCAACCGATTTGGTCAAATTTGGGCCTTCGTTTTAGTTCGAAGATAGGCAATACCGGTCCACAACTTCGGGAACCTCCACACAAAAATTAAAAAACAATCACTTAAATGGTGCACGCTATATCAGTTGAAGGGAGCAACCGTTTTTGTCTTTGGATCTCTTAATATTTTGTTCATATTCGAAAATAGCCCATATCGGTCTCATCTTTAGGGTACCTCCCCCACAAAAGTTCAACGTGTTTGTTTAAGTGCTCGACGTGTTCGAAGATCATTTGGAAATGTATACCGATGCAGTTCCTTGTGGTCCTGTTTATAGCGATTTTATGTTTTCCGTGGACAAGTCTATGCTTTCTGGCATGCTGTTCCATAATGGACTATTTCGGTCCATCCCTTTAAGTACCTCCGCATCAATTTTGAACATTAATCCAAATCCACATTTTTGTCCAAATAGGGCTACAAAACTCTAAAAATACCCTAAATGCAAAGTTTCAATTCACATAGGCTGAGGGTACATATCTGTCGGCTAATCCGAATGAGACTTTTGTACTTGTTAATGAGAGCTGAGAATGCCATCCACGTTGTTTGAATTGTTTGACAGTGCAACCTTAAGAAAGGGGTCGACCTTGCGCCGACGATTTCTCAGTTTGTAGCAGAAGTTGAGATAAGTTGCAGGGGCAACACAAAAGGACATTGACACATCTGAAAGCAATGTTTCTGACGCCGATCTGCACATATCTTCTCCCGGTGACTGAAACCGTCACGCTCTCTCTCGACAACCACCAGATTACCCATAACCTACCTGGTGTCAACGTTGCTAACCAGTCTTCAATACAGCATAGAGCCAAAGAGAATACTGGTATTGCCGATAAGCACCTCATAGGATTGGATGATCAGGTATGGAAATTGCACATAAATTATGATCGAACCCGAGGTTCCCTCAAATTTATAGAACGGAAGTGCTGCCCTCCAGAGACGTAGCCAGGATTTCATTTCGGGGGGGGGGGGGGGGGGAGGGCCCACCTGTGGTGGGATTCTGTAACTCATGTTTGCTGTTATCGATAATTGTCGGTAAAATTAAAATGCTTATAATTTCGATAATTAACGAAATTTTTCGGTAAGTTAACGATGTGTCTTCCGACACAAACTGTGATGCCAACTTTTCTTTATGCTTTTAGTCATAATTTTGCGATTTAATTTTACCGATTTTTGTCGGTAACTGCAAAAATGAGATACAGAATCCCACTACTGACCAAAATTTTGAAAGTTCATGTTAGCGAAAATTTTTTATTTAGCAATGATGTGAACCTTATTTTAGACTTATATTACTGATGAAATAATTCTCATTACTATTTTTAATTAAAATGACGTAAGACTTCTTGGCCAATTTCCCCTTGTTTTCAGAACTTTTTTTGGCAATATATCAGAGTTAATATATGTTCAAAACAATGGATATATTAATAATCGCATATATTTTTGGGTGTACAAATTCTGTCACCCAATCGTGCATCAATAGACTAATTTCCTATGGTGGATCTTCTCATAAATTGATCGGGAACAAGGAAAACACTGGCAACCAGTCTTGAACTCGTTTAAAATGAAATTCTGGCGTTCAATCCAATTCAATCTACATTTTTTATACTCTCAGCCTTTAGTCAAAATGTACCTCATCGAAATAATTATTTTAGGGCCAAAGTGTGTTTCAGAAAACCTGGAGTCGACTTAGCTATGTTGGTCCGTCTGGATGGCTGTCTGGAGAGCACGATAACTCTCAAACATATCAACCGATTCGGCCCAAAATTTGGTCTTCGTAACGTTTTGTCCAAATTTAGATCAACTTCGAAGATGGACCATATCGATCCACTCTTTCGGTAACTTTCCACTGAGTATTTGCAAAATATTCGGAGAAGTGTAGTTTAAGGCCTCTCTGGATAATTAGTAAATATACCTGTATAAGATTATAATAATTTAGTTTAAAGTAGAAATATGAAATAAACAAATTAATAAATAACAAGTAAAAAAGTATCAGTCGGCTTTGCCGACAGAGATATACCCTCAGCCTGTGCAAATTGAAACACTTTTTCCACAAAAAACGTTTTAAAATTTTGGTCGTATGAACCGACAAAAATGTTGATTAGGATTAAAGTTCAAAAATTTTGCGGAAAAGGTACTTAAAGGAATGGACCGACATAGACCATGGGGGTGCCATAGGGGGTTTTTACACCCTTCGGGCTGTTTTCTCAAGAAATATGGACTTGCCCCTGAAACAACTTTTACCATCGTAATAGAGGCAGCGAATGTAAGTTGCTTCAACAAAAATCAAAGTGATTCAATAGCAGGTCTTAAATTGAACTTATCCATAATTTTGTGTGGGAGGTACGGGATGGAGTGGACAAATATAGTCCATATTCGAACCTGATCTATATCTGGTCGATATTATGAGAATGTGTAAAGTATAGACCAAATCGGTCACTCCCATCAAGAGTTATCGTGCGCACAATTTTTTGAACTTTTGTGTGGGATATACCGGAAGGAGTGGACCGATTGAGTCCATATTGGAACCTCATCTAAGTTAGGTAGAAATTACACGATGTGCAAAGTATGGACCAAATCGGTTATTCCCTACAAGAGTTATCGTGCGCACAAGTTTTGCGACAATTTTTGAACATTTGTGGGGGAGGTACCTGAAGGAGTGGACCTATATGACCCATCTTCGAATCTGGACAAAATATTTCGATACCCAAAATTTGAACCGAATCGATTGATCCGTTCGAGAGCTATCGTGCGCATCAGCCTGCCAGACAGACAGACAGACGGGCGGACTTTGCTAGATCTACTCAAAATTGTCTGAAACGGATATCGTACAAACATACTTGGGGTCTAAAACCATTATTTCGATGAGGCTTATTTTAGGTCGTATCAAAGTGTAAATACCCTCTTTAGCCTAAAGGCCGAGGGTATAAAAATACCTCTCTGGAAACGCTTTGATTTTTTGCAACAATTGTTCTCGGGGTCCCTATTACTACAGTGCAAGTTTTTCAGGGGCAAGTCCATACTTCCAGAGAAAATGGCCCGAAACCTGTAAAGAACACCTACGGCTACCATGTGTAGTGGCTGGTGTGTACGACAACTTTCGAACCGGATACTGCGTTGGTCCAAACTTTGTTTATCACAATATTTCTGCGAGCGTTATATAAAGTTCGATGATGGCGATTTTCGGTCTACTCCTTCTGGTATTTTCCCCAAAAATTTCAAGAATTTTACCTAAAGTGGTATGCGCGATTTTCTTGGACGGAGCAACAGATGGTCCAAACTTTGGATTTTGTAATATTTTGTCCAAACTTAGTTTTAGCTCAAAATATGGACCATACTGGGGCACCTCCCTCACAAACCTTCAAAATAGTTGTTTAATGCAGTTTAAGGTCTGTTCTAGGATCATTAGGAATTTTTACTAAAGGTATTCCTTGTGTTTTGAGTGGTATTATGTTTTTCGTGGGCAAGTCCATATATCTTGAAAAACGCTGAAAATTATACTGTGGCGAACTGAAATGACTGGTGGGCGCAATATCTTTTAAAAGGAATGACTCCCAAAATAAGATCTACTTCCAAAATGAACTATGTCGGTCGGTAAATTTCTTCAGGTACCTCCTCCGCAACATTTCTGATCAATAATAAAATCCATATTTTGTATACGACCGAAAATGGCTACACAATTCTGAAAATCTCCTAATATGTACATAGATTTGGGTTGAAATATTTTGGTTGTGTAGCCGCTATTCGATCTGTCCATAGATGAAAGTTTCAGTTCCTGTCCGCAAAGCCGACTGATACTTGTTGAGATTTTGACGAAGAAGAATCTGTTTCCGAACAGTTTTTTTGCTTTCCTTTGTTGTCACAAAGTCCTTTGTCGAAGATGGAAAGATTATCATTTTAGAAATGTGCATCCATTGAAAGTACTTCCTAAAATAAAATTTAAAGAGTAATCGACAGAAAAATCCTTGAAGATGAAATTCAATGTAATTTCGAAATATTGGAAATAATACGCAATAAATAAAATATAAACAATGACCTCAATAATCTTCATCTTATTAACATTCGAAAAGGTCGAGCAAAACATAAAAATACGACAGAATTTTTTTTTCCAATAGGCATTTACTAATTTGTAGCAAGACACCAGTTTCAAATAACCACAACGACGACACTGCGGTGGAACAGAAATTATATCTTAAAAAATGGTTGATATAGCTTTTTTTGCGTGAATTTTTAATTGTTATGATGTTCAAAGTTGTTCATTACAAAAATGTGTTAAAGACTATATACAAAAATTAAAACCACAAAGATTTAGCAACGATTTTATATTTTATTGTTGAATTGCTCTTATCAAAAATTTTAAAAACAAAATATCGCAAGAATGTTTTCCTAGATGTTGTTTATGAGCCAAAGTATTGGACGTAATATGCTACAAACGTTCAATAAATACAAATGAACGTATAGTTCTGAACTCAGTAACACTCACAGTCAGCCCTAAAATTACGATTAAACGCTTAACAACGCCTCAAAACTTAACAACAACTATGCAGAAAATTGCTCAAAAAGCCTAACTTTTTCATTATTTTTATATTTTCAAATATGTTGGACAATAAGTATACCAATGTAGTTAAATAATTCTCTGCAATACTTCCTCCAAATACTTTACATATTTCTTAAAAATGTAAAACAGTTTAAAATTTTACTCAAAACTTAAAAAAATGTGTAACATAAGCTAATATCCTATAGGAACGAAAATCATTTCGTAGCCCCCTGGCTACGTCGGTGCTGCCCTCCATGTATGGTGTGAACCTGCATAAATTGCCGCGTATGTTGTACAGGAACCACACCCAATAATGAACTGCTTGCACAACTTTCCTGGAAGTTTCTATCATTCGTTACGATACTTTGAGCAGCTAGAGGACGAGATACGGAAGCAGAAACATAAGTTAACGGGAACAATTTAAAGCGTATACTATGAGAATGCAGACGTAGCACATTCACACAAAAGAAGCATAAAAATATTTTCCAAAACGCATTAAGCGAAAACTTGTGGTATATAAGACGCCGAGACTTTCATACACTCAAAGATCTCCTTGAAATGGCGAAGGATTTGGAGAGCCTACTTCCAGGATTTGACTGCTGAGCATGGCAACTTACGAATTGAGCATCCCACATGGTCGACAAATTGCATATGGTAATATATGTATCTTTCAAACATACATAAAGTTCCAAGAATATCGGTCAACTCCACCCAAAGGGCACCGCCCTCACAAGAGTTCAAAAAAGTTAATTGTAGGTACGTGTAATTGTACCCTTCACCACACTGCGGGAAAAGAAAACAAAGGGCGGCGTTAAGATCGGCCGGGCCGAACTGTATTGAAGTAAATAGGAACAATTAGTATCCTTTCGATTATGAAGAAGTAAGCCAATACCGACAAATATCTGGTGGAAAGTTTTATACCCTCAACGGGGTCCAAATATCAAATTTCAGCCACTTCGGAGGGATATTATGACACAATCTTTAAAATACCAAAAATCGGGAGGTACTGTTCTAAGGTGGCTTTATGAAGACATAGACCTATACCGACAAATTTAAGGTGTAATATTTTTTCCCCCCCAACGAAGACGAAATACCAAATTTTAGCCAATTCAGTGGGATATTAAGGCCTCCACCTTTAAAATACCGAACATCTTGATATACCTATCTCAGGGTGCTATATGAAGACGTGGAACTATACCGACTACTCTCAGGTGGTAAATTTTATACACCCAACGAAGCCTTAATACCAAATTTGAGTCATTTTGGTGGGATATTAAGGTCACAACCTTCAAAATACCGAAAATCGGGAGGTACCTTTCTATGGGGGCTATGGAAGACGTGGACTTATACCGACAAATTTCAGGTGGAAGCATGAATACCTAATTTTAGCCATTTTGGTGGGATATTGAGGTCACAGACTTCAAAATACCGAAAATCGGCAGGTACCGCTCTATGGGGGCTACATGAAGGCCTAGACCTATACCGACAAATTTCAGATGGAAAAGTCTATACCTCCATCGAAGACTAAATACCAAATTTCAGCTATTTCGGTGGAATATTGAGGCCACAACCTTCAAAGTACCGCAAGTCGGGAGGTACCGTCTTATGGGAGCTATATAAAGGCGTGGGCCTATATTGACAAAAAGTTTTATACCCCCAACGAAGACTAAGTATCAAATTTCAAACATTTCGATGGATTATAGCGGAAATTACCTTGAAAATATCAAAAATCGAGAGGTACCGTTCTATAGGCCCATATTAAGTCGTGGACCAGTACCGACACATGTATGGAGGAATGTTTTATCCCACCAACGAAGACTAAATAAAAAATGTCAGCCATTTCAGGGGAATATTGAGGCCACAACCTTCAAAATACTGCAAATCGGGAGGTACCGTTCTATGGGTGCTTTGTGATGGCGTGGGCCAACGAAGACCAAGTGCCAAATTTCAGCTTTTTCTGTGTGGTAATGAAGCCAAAAACTTCAAAATACCGAAAATCGAGTGGTACCGTTCTGTGGGGACTATATCAAAACGTGGACCGATAGAATCCATTTGCAATACTAAACATCCTAGTAATTTCTATACCAAATTACAAAGCTCTAACTTAAAAATTGCGAGCTGTGTCTTAACAGACAGTCGGACGGGCAGACAGACATGGTTACAACGACTTAGAATTTTATACTGATCAAGAATATATGTACTTTATAGAGTCTCCGATGAATATTTCGATATGTTACAAACGGAATGGCAAATTTGATTATACCCTACATTTTATGGTGGAAGGTATAACGAGACAGATATGATAGAAGAATCTCATTCTGAGCAGATTTATGCATTTCCGATGAAAATTGGGAAAGATAATGTTTACCCCTAGGAATAGCGCTGTTGTTTCTGGTTAGAATCGGTTCAGATTTTGATATATCCCCTAGATATATTTTCGATGATTTTATTATAACAGCCGCATCAATTTCGCAGGATTACAAAACTCAGTCAAGACTTGGAACACAGTTTATTGAAAGAGGTCTAATAGCCAACGAATAGGTTGCCTAACCATTATCCTGAGTCCGGTACACTTATATAGAAGTTTTGCCTAGTTGAAATAATCATAAAAGGTGGGCAGCATTTTAGGGACTGGCACCCAATGTAATTATTTGCTGGGTTTCCAAAAATTTTGCCTCCAAGTGTTATGACCAAATAAGTGTGTTGCGTGTGTATGTATGTGTGATAATTATAAACATTTATACTGATTGTTTATTTAATTTTAGTTTGTAATTCATTGCAGCTTCTGAGGAGTAGTATATGGATGTTTTGTACGTTTCTTGGCTTGTAGGTCATTTCAATTGAAATAAGACAGCAAAACATTTTATGGAGGCCAACTTGCTGGTCATCAGCAACATGACAGATCAACAGAAAACATGCAAATTCACTTAACAATTATTTTTGTGTTTTCTTTTTGTCATTGTTGTTGCTATTGTTGTTGGTGTTGTATGAAGTTGTTTAAGAGAATATTGTTGTCAGTGTGTCACCATTGTCGATTTTCTGGACATGGGCCAGAAAATGTCATACGGTGTAGCAGAGCTTGCGGCATACAATTGTTAAAAGTACAATCATTTGTAGTGGACAATTAATGAAAGGTACCCAAACAATATGTCGGATGCATACAAAAGTTTTCGAGTAAGGTATATCTCAAAAAATATACATTCTACGAAGATGTCATAAAGGACAATATTCTTTAGTTCCATTTTGATAAATCTAAGAAGACCCTAAAAATGTGTACTTTGACTGCGATTTATTTAAAAATTGCTGCGGCGATCAATGAACGTTGTAGTTTCAGAATCCGCAAACACTTCCCAGGTGTAAGCTCCTTTCATTGAAAGTTGGTTCAAGAGCAGCTGTAAGATGTTCTTTAGTCCCATTTGGATACGACTTACCGTTTTCAAGCAAATCGTGAAAATCTATGAAAAATGTTAAAAATGTGACCTGAACTACTATATCTCAAAAATTGTAAAACCTAGGAAGAAATCATAACTATCAATCCTTTAGACAATTTTCACAGCTACAATAATTTCCTTAAGTTCGGCCGGACCGAACTTGTTATAGCCCCCACCACGAGCTGTATTAAAGTAAAATGGAACAATTAGTTTCCTTTCGTTCATAAAGAAGCCTAGGAACAAATTTCAGCAATTTCAAAATACCGAAATTCGGGAGGTACCGTTCTATTGGGGCTATATCAAAACTTCGATCTATACCGACAATTTTCTGGCGGAAAGTTTTTGACTCAAAGAAGACTAAATACCAAACTTCCAATATTTCGGTAATACAAAATACCGAAAATCAAGAGGTTCGATTCTATGGGGTATGTAGACCTATACTAAGACTAAATAACAAATTTCAGTCACTGCGCACAGTGGATGCGCCAAACGAAAAAAATCAAAAAATTCATGTCATCGTTTTAAAAATTTAAAGATGCAAACCGCTACAAAACATTCCAGATTTCTCGAAACTCAAGTTATTTTTTCTATTTTTCTCGGTTCTTAAGGAGAAAAAGCCTCACAAACATGACTAATTTTGAAGAAAATATGTATTTAACAATGAAAAACAAAAAAAATAGTTATATTCTAAGCGAATTAGGAAACAAAGGACTATTATCAACGCCTTAACTGAAGTTGAATCAGTTAGTAAATTGCCTAAGCTTAATTTTTCTATTTATGAAAATTCCTCTAAATTGCAGAGGTTGCCAAATATTTTGGTTATAATATCGTTAAAAATGAAAATATTTAGTATAGATGTACGAATTTCTATAAAGTTTTAGTTACTTTCCACAAATACGCAAGAATGGCCACTGGTACCAAATTGAAGCCTTGCGCCTGTAGATTTCAAAACTGTATAGACTTTTTGCGGAAATTTGCGGTTTTGGCAGTTATTACCAAAAGTTTAACTCCTTTTTTAGTTGCTGAATTCATATTTTTTGAATTTTTAAAAATATGTTTATTATTACTTTCTTACATTTTTGTTCAATATAATATTTTTGTGCTATTAGTGATTTCTTTTATCATGGTAACTTGGAGCCGCACTGAAAACTCGCGATTGAAAAATAAAGGGTTTTGGGGGTATACAATTAATTAAATATTTTTTCTTGTTTGGGACACCCTAATGTTGCAACACGTCAAAACGTGGAACTTTTCCCCGCACTGAGAACAAAAAATACGTTATTACAGGTAATTCTGCAGAAAAAGGTGATTTAATCTTATAAAGTACAGAAAACTATATGGTAACCCTATGGAGGCTGTTGCCAAAATTGGAACAATGTCCCATTTATTTATTAATATAATCCGTTTAGAATTTGTTAAATTTTTGTAAAATACATTAAATCGAGATAGAAATCATATATGGGGTTATAGCAAATCATGGACCAATATTGACAGTTTCTAGCGGGGAGGTTTACTATGCAATAACAACGCCTAGTACCGGATTACAGCGAATTCGGTTAAACAATATGTCCGCAACAGTAAAATACTTTAATTCAGAATGATTCGCTACATGGGAACCACGCGATATTTTTGACCTAGGACTCCAATATTTTTGTTTTTTGTCACACCATCCCATGTAAGTGCCACCACTGTGCTGAGGTGGGATATTGACGTCACAACCCTCAGAATTACGAAAATCGGAATTTGCTATATCGAAACGTACCCACGAATTTCAGTCGGAACGGTTTTTACCTCCAACGTAGACTAAATATGTACTAAATTTTAGCCATTTCGGTGGCTGATTATCGGTATTTTGAAGGTTGTGGCTACAAAGGACAATATGAAGGCGTGGACAAATACGTAAAAATTTCTGGTGGAAATTTTTGTACCCCAACAAAGACTAAATACCAAATTTCTGTCATTTCGTTGGAATATTGAGGCCACAACTTTCAAAATATCAAAAGTATGGATGAACCGTTCTATGGAGCTATATATCGGACCTATACCGAGAAATTTCATATGGAAAGTTTTGTACCCCAAATGAGGACTAAATACCAAATTTCTGTCATTTCGGTGGAATATTGATGCCACAAACTTCAAAATACCGGAAATCTGGAGGAACCGTTCTCTGGGGGCTATACTAAGGCGTGGATCTATACAGACAAATTTTATATAGAAAGTTTTATATCCCCAACGAAGACTACATACCAAATTTTAGCCCTTTCGGTGGATTATTCTGGCCACAACCTTCAAACTACCAAAATCGGGAGGGATTGTTCTATGGAGGCTATATTAAGGCGTGACCCTATACCGACAAATTTCATATGGAAACTTTTATACCCCTAACGAAGACTAATTACCAAATTTCAGAGATTTCGGTGAGATAATGAAGCTAAAACCTTCAAAATATCGAAAATTGGGTGGTATCGTTCTATGGGGGCTATATGAAGGCGTGGACCTATACCGACAAAATTCTGGGGAAAAGTTTTAAACCCCCAACGAAGACAAAATACCAAATTTTAGCTATTTCGGTGGCTTATTGTGGACGGAAGAAGGAACGGATAAACGGAGAATTTTATCCTGATCAAGAATATACACACTTTATAGGGTCTCCGATGAATATTTCGATGCGTTACAAACGGAATGACAAATATAATTATACCCTCCATACTTTGTATGGTGGAGGGTATAAAAATGGTAAATAGATTGCGGTTTCCACGCAAAATCGTGAAAAACTAAAAAACGCTAAAAGTGTGAATTTTGACCGCGATTTATTTAAAAAGCGCTCCGACGATTTTTTGTTTTTTTATTTTTCTCATCTATGAACATTGTAGTTTCAGAATACGTAAAAACTTTCCAATGTAATCTCCCTTCATTTAAAGTTGGTTCAAGAGCACCGTTTTAGCTGATGAAATTGAACAAATTTTAAATTTTGGAGCCATATTCCAACAAACTACGAATACGAAAAATAATAAATAAATTCCGTGGAAAACAGTGCCCAGAGGAAGTGGTGTAGGGTGTCACATTGTGGGCCCAGTCCGACTACAGCCCTTTCTTATTTGTTTAAGGTTTTATCTATATTTTCGGGCAAGATTGTATGTCCTTTGGTATTTATGGCTCCCAGTGGTTAAAAACTGCTCTATCAAAAATAGCCCCCATATAACGGTACCGCCTGTCTGACCGAATTAGCTAAACTTATGCATTTGATATTATCAGCGCTCAAAAAATCTCGACATCAAAGGTTCAGAATATTTCATAGTGGAGTTAGGTCCTGGTCGAACTTACTTATATTTTAGTCATTAATAAGCAAAAGTTCATTCATTCTTTCCACAATTTTCAGAAAAAAACGGAAAGCCATAACCCCATCACCAGTCAGATGGTGCTAATCAGCTGGTGCACACTGGTTTTCAGCTTGTCGCCTCTGCTCTTGAATAGCTCGACTGGCAGCTCGTCGCCTCCTGCTGCTTCATTATTCTTTAGACGACTTACTGCAGTTTTGACCTCTTTAGGGCTGGGCGGTAAACATTCTATACCATTTTCTGGGATTGCTGCAGTAGCATCGGCGTCATCGATACTACTTGATACCAGCGGCTTGAAAAATTATTTTTTCCACTTCCTGTGCAAACTGTCTGTATAACATTTAACCAAGTTACCTTGCTCATTACTTTTATTTACATACAACGATCAAGTATCAATACCCCGCAATTTTCCGAAATAAATATTTCGTATTATAAACTTTGGAGATACCTCACGAATTCAAGCCATAGGAAATCTAAGCCACCACAAAAGTAGCAACGATTTTCAATTACTCCACAATACAAACATTAATTTGTACGCTTGTGGTTCAGGTGATAGTGTGTGTGTGTGTGAATGAATACTCCTATTTGCACTTGCCAAATATCACAAAATTACCTGAACATTAATATGGCGACATTAACAAGTGTATCGATATTCGCTTGACATTTTTGGAACCATAGAAATCACTAATCATTTGAAATACATAATTTCCCTTTCTCATACATACATATGAGACGATTTCAATGCATTTCATATTCGCACCTTGAATGCCAATTTCAAATGGTAAACAGTCAGGGAAATTGAGAGTTTGAAATGCAAATTTGCCAATGGTAAAACAAATCGATTTGTACTTTTATTTATTAGAAATGAGTAAAGGTGGCTTTAGGGCGTATTAGAAATTCCAAATCGAAATGTAAAACGAACTTTGTCATTACAAGTTTTATTTTTACCTTTTTTATTACAATTCGTAAAAAATGAAGCGGCTTGGAATCATCATCAAATATAGCTGTAGGCTATTGGAAAATTTGCAAAGAATTTTACAGAGTTTTAAAAGGATTTTTTTTTCAAATACTTCATTGTTTTTTTAGTTTCGGTACACATTTGTGCTTCATGTGCGATGTACAAATACTTTTGTGATTAATCTTGAACAGAGGTATTGTACTTACACCAGGCGACAAAATATTTGAGGTTTTTGATTACATGTAGAATATTAATATATTTTTTAGGATTTCATCAAGCAAAAAATAACAAAATTTCAATTTCTGTTGACTTGTGTACACGTTTTAAATTTTTTTTAACAAAAACCCCTCAAAATATAAATATTTTGCATATTTGTTTACATTTCCTTCGGCCTTAACAAACAGAAAAATTCGTAAATTCCCCTTATTGGCCATAATATGTTTACCAAATGCCGCACCAAATTCAAAGTGAAACAAAAACTTTTGTTTCATTGATTTTTTAACTTTCACAAAGTATTTGGACACGAAAGGTATGGATATCCGGTGGCAAAAATTTTTGTTCCATTTGTTTTAGGAATGCCTAACACCACAACCTTTACCACTGAATTTGGGTTGGAGAAATCCGATGGTAATGTAAGGCTATAAATAAAAGAAAAGTTTAACGAAGCCGAACAAACAAACCAACAAATATGCAAAATAGCCATAATTTTGAGTAAAGTTTTGCAATGCAAAAGTTCGATTCGTATGTCTATACGAATTCGGTAGTTATTAGGGTTGGTGGAAAATTCGAAGTTGTTAGAAGGATTTATTTTGCCCTAAATTTAAATGGAAAATATTGGTTAGAAGTATCTGAACTTCAAGGTTGAGAAGAGGGGCGATATAAAAATCGTCACATGTCCATATGGACATTCGGGTTTGTACCCTGTATAATATTTTGATGAGTTTTTACCTAAGATTAGATGAAATCTTAATTATAAGGTGATTCGATAAAAAAGCGCACGTACAAAGTTATTTGAAAATTTTTCTATATCAGATTTTTTGACAAACTTTTGAATTCGCTATAATCAGATATATAGCTGAAAATAAGCTTTTAAGCCACAGGACAGAACTAATAAGGCATAACCTTTTGTTTCTCACTAAATTTATCTCAATATCATTACATATATATCGGCTTATATCATATATAATTTTATTTCATATCGACACCTCCAAATAATAGTTTGCTAATTCTAAACAGTGAGTTTTGCAGGACAAGCTCTAAAAGTTTGGACATTTTTTTGACCTTCAGTACTATGCTAAGTAAATATTTGTTTATAACTTCTGTTCGGATTGTCCGATCATTACCAAAATTTGACAGAATTTAAGTTAAAGTACGTTAAATACAAAAATGTAAAGACTTTAAAACATGCTAAGTCGACTTAGCATACTATTGTTTGGAGGCGTCGATATGTCATATCAATTGAAAGTGGTTTGTGCGGGCTTTTTTCAATATTTAAACGGTTTAAAGGTAATTTACCAAAGCCATAACGCTCATAGACATTCATTTAAGCCAGAGTAGGCCTGCTGTGCGCTCTTATTTCGGAAGTTTGGAGGAGATTATTATTTAGGTAATTTTATGAAGTTTTTATTATTTTAGAAATTGTGTAACATAATCTATGAAATTTTTAAACTTGCAGGCCCTAATTGGGTTGAGTTGTTGTGTAGTGTCCTTTCCCAGGACTTGAGTTCTTAGCGTCGCGAAGGCTAGGCAATGACAGAGATAGTGCTCCAACGTTTCGCCATCCTCTTCGCATGCTCTGCACTCACTGCTTTCTGCACAACTAATTTTCTGCAGGTGCGCTTGTAGCCCTAGGTGTCCCGTAAGGATGCCTGTCAGTCTTCTAATGTGTTTTTTACTCAATAATAGTAGTTCCTATGTTTTGTTGTTACTTTCTCTACTGAAGCTTTGGATCTACATATAGGACTCATCAATAATCGGTAAGTATTGTATGGATATCGGGGCATGCAGGGATTAGGGGAAACGAGATAGCCAAATCTATGGCAGGGATAATAATATGCCTATGAAAGTGCTGCTGGGTGACGTAGGGGATGGTAGATAGCAAGCAACGGTCCTGACTGGTTTTAACATGGCAAAGCCCAGGATTTATCTTGGTGCCTCTTTCATCCCAAGTGGACACTGACCACCCCGTGGTGTCACCTGGGGAACTGCCTTTAACACCCGTTAAAGGTAGTGAGCTAACATGTGCCGCGCGTTCACCCATAAGAGCGTTAAAAACTTGAGTTTGAGCGTCGGGCTAGTAACCCCCCCCCTAGAAAAAAACAGCCTACTATGAAAAAACGAAGGAAAAGAAAAACAAACCCCTCTAAAGTTTACGAAACCCGCAAATGTTTTAAGGACCATGATCTGCGAATCTGCACCTGAAATGTTTGCACTCTTTATAGAGAAGGTGCAATCTTCGCATTGGCAGACGTACTTGAAAAGTACAAGGCCGATATTACTGCCATACAGAAATACGATGGATTGGGAAAGGCGTCACAACAACACCTAAAAGTGACGCACTGTATTATAGCTGCCATGACGTAAAGCATGAGTTTGGTTCCGGATTCGTAGTTAGTCGGAGACTAAAACATCTGGCATCCAGCTTCACCCCAGATCAAAGAACAAGTAATCAAATTGATCATGTTGTGATAGATGGAAGACATTCATCCAGCGTGTTGGATGTACGATCGTTCCGAGGCGCAAACATTGATTCGGACCACTACCTTGTTGCAGCAAAGGTACGTACCCGTCTAAACGTTGCAAACAAAGCACGAACAGACACAGCGCGGAAGCTGGACATCGTTAGGCTGCAAACACAACCGATAGCCACAGCATATTCCACTTAACTAGCCCAATTGCTTAACGCGAGCACTCCTTGTCCCGATAACATAACAACACAATGGCAAAGTATTGCCCACTCCATGCAAACAGCCGCAATATCCATACTTGGATTCCACAGACCTCCACAAAGGAATTCATGGTATGACCAGGAGTGCCGTGCTGCTACCGAAGAGAAAAATGCGGCATATAGAGCTGCTGTACAATCAGTAGCAACGCGTAGCGCACGAGAGAGATATCGGGAGAAAAGGAGAGAAGAGAAACGTCTTTTCCGCAAGAAAAAGAGAGAAATGAAAAAGCGGGAGTGTGAAAAAATCGAGATGTACAGGAGCCAGAATGAAGTCCGAAAATTCTACCAAAGAGTGAAAGATCAAACAGATGGCTTTGGTACAGGTACATCCTCCTGTAGAGACCAGGAAGGTAATCTAGTAACAGATACAGATAGCGTGCTCAGGATATGGAAGGAACATTTCTCCAATCTGCTGGTATCCAATAGTAGCGAAGACGATTATACCACAGATCCAATTCCAGAAGATGGCATAGAATGTATACCGCCCGGCCAAGATGAGGTAAATACAGCAATCAATCGGCTGAAGAATAATAAAGCAGCAGGAGCCGATGGCTTACCAGCCGAGCTGTTTAAAACCGGAGGTGACGCACTGATAAGGTGTATGCATCAGGTAGTTAGCACCATCTGGCAGGAAGAACGCGTACCCAACGATTGGAATCTGAGCATCCTATGTCCCGTCCACAAAAAAGGAGATAAGACTGTATGCTCCAACTATAGTGGCATAAGTCTTCTCCCTATTGCCTATATTATAGTGTCAGGGATATTGTGCGAACGACTAAAGCCAATGGTCAACGAAATAATTGGACCATACCAATGTGGCTTTAGACCTGGCAAGTCCACCATTGACCAGATATTTACCCTGCGGCAAATCCTAGAGAAGACCCAAGAGATGCAGATCGACACATATCACCTTTTTGTCGATTATAAAGCAGCATTCGACAGTCCCCTCCGATCAAAGGTATTCCATGCAATGTCTGAATTTGGTATCCCCGCAAAGCTCATCCGGCTTTGTAAGATGACTTTAACTGATACTAGGTCCTCAGTTAAAATTGTAAAGAACCTCTCCGAAGAATTTTGTACCAAAAGAGGTTTCAGACAAGGAGACAGCCTTTCGTGTGACCTATTCAACATTTTGCTGGAAAAGGTAATACGAGGTGCAAATGTCAAAAGAAATGGCACAATTTACACCAATAGCCACATGTTGCTTGCCTATGCTGATGACATAGACATCAGTAAAGGAAGTAATTGATACCTGTAGGAAGGTTGAAGCAGAATCTGCGAAAGTGGCGGTAAACGGCGAAAAGACCAAATTGATGGTGTCGACGCGCAAAGCGTCCATAGAGCTCGGAACAACTGTTGAAGTTGGTACCTACAATTTTGAGGTAGTTAAAGACTTCGTCTACCTCGGCAGTGTCATAAACACAACAAACAACATCAGTTGTGAAATAAGAAGGCTAATGTATGGCTCCGAAGCATGGGTTCTTGCGCAAGCAGATAAGGCAGTGCTTGGTGTGTTTGAGAGAAAAATTCTTCGAAAGATCTACGGGCCGATTTGCGTTGACGGTGAATATCGACGTCGTATGAGCTATATCAGCTATACAAAGACATGAATATAGTTAAACGTATCGAGATGCAACGATTGCGTTGGCTAGCCATGTCATGAGAATGAGCGATGATGAACCCGCTAAAAAGGCGTATGAATACATGCCACATGGCGGTGCACGCAGAATCGGCAGGCGTGAGCTTCGATGGAGCATACAAGTGGATGAAGAAATGAAAAGGCGCGGTATTCCAAAAAGTCAAGCGAAAAACAGAGAGGAATGGAGATCTTTTCTTAGTTCGGTCTATGGAACAAATGTTCTGTAATGGCCCAACTAAGTAAGTAAGATGGACAAGTCGACGCTTCCGTAGACTGCAGCGCCTACTGTGATCAACTAAAATGGCTGGTGGGCGCGATAGCTCAAAACTTTTGCGCTTTAATCCAAGTTCAGCTTATTTGCAAAACGTATGTTTTTATTCGGAACCTCAACAATCTTTATGATAAATACTCAAAAAGTTCCGATATCCTTGTCGGCAAGTTCAAACGTCCAAAAAAAGGACACAAAATTCTAAAAACTCCCTAAACACATATTTTTTGGGGAAAACGATATGGGTTGTTTTGTCGGTATTTGATCTGTCAATAGATAAAAGTCTCAGTTAATAGAGACTGAGGATGTATCTGTGTCGACAAAGCTGACTGATACTTTTAATACCCTCCACCGTAATATATGGAGAGTATAATTTGTCATTCCGTTTATAAAAAATTTGTCATTCCGTTTATAACACATCAAAATTTTCGTCGAAGACCCTATAATATAATTCTTCCACAAACATCCCAGGAAGGACAAGGGAGACTTCTCTCATATCAATGATTCATATTTGGTATTTAGTCTTCACTGGGGGTGTACAACTTTCCACCTGAAATTTGCCAGTATAGGTCCACATATTTATATAGCCCCCGATTTTAGGTGTTTTGAAGGTTGTGACCTCAATATCCCACCGAAATGACTGAAATTTGGTATTTAATCTTCGTTGGCGGTATAAAACTATAACCCTAAATTTTTTGATATATGTATGTAGGTGCACGTCTTCATACATATAGTCCCCATTGAACGGTACCTCATGAGTTTCGTTATGTTGAAGGTTGTGGCCTCAATATCCCAACAATATGGCTGAAATTTTGTGTTTAGTCTTCACTTTCTAACTTTCCACCTGCAACTTGTTGATATAGGTCCACGTTTTCATATAGCTCCCATTGAACCGTACCTCCCTGTTATCGATATATTGAAAATTGTAGTCTCAATATCCCACCAAAATGGCTAACATTTGGTATTTAGTCTTCGTTGGGGTATAAAACTTTCCACCAGATATTTATTGGTATAGGTCCAAGCCTTCATATAGCCCCATAGAACGGTATTTCCCGATTTGCGGTACTTTCCAAGTTATAGCGCCAATATTCCACTGAAAGGACTGACATTTGTTATTTAGTCATCGTTGGGGGTATACAACCTTCCACATAAAATTTTTCTGTATAGGTCCACATCTTCATATAGCCCCCATGGAACGGTACCTCCCGATTTCCGGTATTTTGAAGGTTGCGACCTCAATATTCCAACGAAATGCCTGAAATTTTGTGTTAAGTTTTAGTTGGTGGCATAAAACTTTCCACCAGAAAATTGTGGGTCTTTATATTGCTCCCATATAACCGCACTCACGGTGGGTAGAAAACCTCCACACAGAAAATTGTCAGTATAAAGTGATGATCAGTTAAAATATTATTCTGCTCCAAGGAGTTAGATTTAATGTAGATGAAGAAGTCAGTAGTTATTAATTCTTCATATTTACTTCAATACTGTTCGTGGTGGAGGGTATAAAAAGTTCGGCCCTGCCGAATTTACCGTCCTTCTTACTTGTTTATAAAATTTTTGTGAAGGTGTAAAGTATCACATGTCCGGACTATACTCTTTTTTTATTTTTTCCTTTTTGATATTTAAATATGTTTACAGAACAACCTAATAAACATGCGTAGGTTTTTGGCAGGTTTGTTAAAGTCTTGCTTTCACCTTTAATCCACTGCTAGTTATTACTTAAGGTTAATATTTGTCTACCTGTCACTACAGCAAATGCGATGATATACTTTTGCTTGCAACGGGACTTTGTAACATAAATATATATTCCCAGCAAAAAATGTCATTACCAAATAATGGCATCGTGATGCAATGGTAAGCCACCCGCAAGTGATGTCTGATAACTTGCCCAATATTACGCTGAGAGGTACTATTGACACCGTTGAAAATGTGACGTGCACAAAGCGGGTGGCTTATCATTGCATCACGATGCCCTTGGAACGCGGCTATAAAAATTAGGTTCCGTATCATTGGGAAGAATTCGTATTTTTTGTTGTTGTTAGTTTTTCCCACAGTCAAGTGTTTTGAACTTTCAAAACTAAAAAACTTCTAGTTTTAATGATTTTGGTCTGGTCAGTCACTGAGCTCCTTTATATACATATATATTTTCAATACAAACTTTTCAAAATATAGCACCATTCTAAATGTCCATACATACACCTTTTATATTCGTGTAACACCATTTATATTGTTTGTCTACCTTTCGACATTTAAAGAATGGCAAATGTTTGCAAACAAAACTATTTTTATGCATCAACTAATTTCAATCAGCATGAGAATGTTATAGCAGCCAACAATCCATACAATACTTGGAATAAAATTCTCTAAGAGTGGGTAAATATTTCGAAAACTTCAGTGAACGAAAAAAGGGACGCAAAAATAATCGAAACTTTTGTCAATATTACCCGAAACTTGGAAAGAATTCTTTAAGCCAACGTAGAACTTAGCCGTTAACAATGACAAGAGCGACAACTATGTTGATTTTGATCCCTTTTTGTTTGTTAACATGGTCATAATCATAGATATATTATTGGCGCTCGGGGAATTCTCTTAGAGAGAACAGCTAATCAATAAAATCCCCTTAAATGTGTAATATGCATGTTTCCGTTGTTTCTTCAGTTTCCTGAACGGTAATAAAATTTGCATATTGTGATAAAAGAAACAACGCATTTGGGTATAGGAAGGGGGAACCGCTTAAGAATGCTGTTATAGAGATACTGGGTCATTAAGGTAATGATTAAAACGGGATAGTGTTTAGATTGGGTTAATAAAAATTTTGTTGATAGGAAATAATATGAAAAGTTTGCTTATATTTTCGATGTTTTATTGGTGTTATTTTTTGAAAAACGTTCCATGACTATGTTTTTAGTAAACGATGGATGCTTCATGTTATTCGTTTCGCATTGTACCAAATTCGATATCTAATGACTGACATAATCACGTACTAGCATTTCAATAAATCATATAATTTACTTAAAAATTACAGAAGCTTAATGGCTCCAATGAAATGTCAACTTTTGTATTAAAATTGAAGAATAAAAGGCAGATCCAAAATGTGTTTACGTTTTAGTCTTCGTATTTCATTTGTATCATCAAGTAAGGTGATCGCAAGAGGTTTCGGGTGATTAAAGTGAATATGAAAGTACTAAGCTCTTCCTTCATTGCAGGAGTAGTACGAGGGGCACTAAAAACCTTCTGGCCTAGGCAACACGCAGTGTCGCCAAGCGTCATTTGACATCTCTTTTTTTGGAAAGTTTGACAAATTTTAGTCTAAGCGTACTCAGGACAGTTTAACAGTTGGGTTGTTTGCAGTGACTTGAAGAAATCACTTTACAAGAAAAATTGAATTTACTTGTGAACATTTTTGTCCGTAAATTTTCCACAACTTTCGTCGTGGATAGACACGGCAAGAGTGCATCGATCAAATAAAATCTATGTATGTCGATAAAAAACCATCCTTTAGCAATATGAAACCCTGGTTTAATGTATTCAATCGTGGCCGACACTCACCAAAAAACGAAGTTCGTGAGGGTCGTCTAAAAAAGGTCGTTGTGTCAAAAAAAAAAAAAAAAAAAAGTCGTGCGTGAACGGATAATGCAAGATCGCCATGTTATATACCGTTAGATAAATGCACCCTTGGGCATTTATTCCACCAACTAACATCCGATCCCGGTGCTTCAAACATACGATCCCGGTGCTTCAAACGACGTTTATAAAATGGATCCAGGTGACGAATCATGGAAATATGCGTATGAAGCCGAAAAATCGCAGAAATCGCCAGAAGATGCTGTAAAAGTGTTCAAAAAACCATGTTCTGTAGGTGTTTCAATCAAGCCACTGTAAAAAACCCAACACATGGTCGTATGGATGTGGACATCTACAGGTCCAAACAAGTAAGAACGGCGTTAAGTTCGGCCGGACCGAACTTGTTATACCCTCCACCACAAGTTGTATTGAAGTAAAATGGAATAATTAGTTTGCTTTCGGGTATGAAGAAGACTTAATACTAAATTTCTATGGGGGCTATTTCAAAACGTCAATCTATACCGACAAATTTCTGACGTAAAGATTTTAGGCTCAAAGAAGACTAAATACCAAATTTCCTATATTTCGGTAAGAGAATGTGGCTAAAACTTAAAAAATACCGAAAATCAAGAAGTACGCTTCTATGGGGATAGAGGAAGACGTGGACCGATACTGATAATACTCTTCTGGACTATTTTATAACTCTTGGAAGACGAAATAACGAATTTCAGCCATTTCGTCACAATCTTCAGTATTACGAAAATCGGGAGGTACCGTTCTATGGGGGTTATATCGAAACGTGGACCTATACCGACGAATTTTAGTAAGAAATGGGGCAATATGAAAGCGTGGACCTGTACAGACATATTTCTGGCGAACAGTTGTATATCACATTGAAGACTAAATACCAAATTTCAGCCATTTTGGTGGAATATTGAAGACACAACCTTCAAAATACAAAAAATCGGGAGGTACCTTTCCATGGCGGCTATATGAAGGCGTGGACCTATATCGACAAATTTAAAGGGGAAGTTTGAGTACCCCCAACGAAGTCTAAATACCAAATTTCAGATATTTCGGTGGAATATTGAGGCCACAACGTTCAAAATACCGAAAATCGGGAGTACCGTTCTATGGGGGCTATATGAAGGCATGGACCGATACCGACAAAGTTTTGGGGGAAAGTTTTATACCACCAACGTAGACTAAGTACCAAATTTCAGCCATTTCGGTGTGATAACGAAGCTAAAACCTTCAAAATACCGAAAATCGGGAGGTACCGTTCTATGGGGGCTATATGAAGGTGTGGACCGATACCGACAAAACTCTGGGGGAAAGTTTTATACCCCTAAAGAAGACTACGTACCAAATTTCAGCCATTTTGGTAGGATACTGAAGCTAAAACCTTCCAAATACCGAAGATCGGGATGTACCGTTCTATGGGGGCTATATGAAGGTGTAGACCGATACCGACAAAATTCTGGAGGAAAGTTTTATACCCCTAAGGAAGGTTACGTACCAAATTTCAGCCATTTTGGTAGGATAATTAAGCTAAAACCTTAAAAATACCGAAAATCGGGAGGTACCGTTCTATGGGGGCTATATCAAAACGTGGACCGATATATCCCGTTTTCAATACCAACCATCCTGCAAGTAATAAAAACTTCTGTACCAAATTTTGACTCTCTATCTTTAAAATTGCGAGCTGTATCTTGATTTCAACAGACAGACAGACAGACAGACAGACGTACGGACGGACAGACGGACATGGTCAAATCGACATAGAATTTTATGCTGATCAATAATATATATACTTTATAGGGTCTCCGACAAATATTTCGATGTGTTACAAGCGGAATGACAAATTTAATTATACCCTCCATATGGTGGAGGGTATAAAAATAAAGAAAATCCCGCCGCTGAACGCTTCATGTCAAATTTAAAAGCTTTGATTTAGAATATATCGCATGATAGGAAAAGCACAGAAACATAGGCGCTCTTTTTTGTGTAATAACGGATCAGAAATATTTTTTCGGTTCTTATACTATGAGTAAAAGATGTGTGAACATCATAACAATCAAAATTAAACCCTTTCCTTTCCAAAAAATTAACGTCTGTCTTCCCTTATCGCTAACTTGTTTCTTCACATCAAATGTCTTCGAACCATTTGAAATTCCAAGAACTTGATGGTGACATGGAGCGTTCGGCGGTGGGATTTTCTTTATTTTTTGGACGTGTAGATGTCCACATCCAACGAAACTGGGTGAAACCCATCGATTTGCATTCATTTTCCTGAGATAAAATATAAATTTTTTGGATTGGAAAGGTAGAAATTTTAGTTATCTTTACCATATTTCCTCTGTTTCGGATTTATAAACCTATCAAATCTGACTTTTTTGTAATCTTATTGTAATATAGAAAATTTTGAACATAACTCAGTATAAAGTCAGATATAACGGTATTTGTAGGCAAAAATTGGTTAGTTCTATTCAGATGAACCGGAGTGTATATATGAACAGTTTGTTTGCGAGTAAGTTTTTATATCTTCTTCTATCTTCTGTGAACACAAAAATCCAATTAACGACCCATTCGGTAGCAAAATGTAATTCAAATTATCAAAAAACTTTAATAGTGGCTACGTTTATATGGGGGCTATACAAAAACGTCAACCTATACTGTCTGATTTTTTGCAAGGGATGTTTTGTACCTTTAGTGAAGACTAAATACAAAATGTTAGTTATTCCGTTTGAATAATTTGGCTAACATTTTCAAAACACCGAAAATCGGAGGGTACTGTTCTACGGGGGCTATATGAAAACGTGGGCCTATACCGACGAAATTCTGGCGGAAAGTTCTATACCCCCAAAAGAAGACTCAATATCATTTTTGAGGCATTTTCGTGGGATCGGGAGATACCGTTCTATGGGGGATATATATCGACAAATTTCAGTTGGAAAGTTTTATACTCCTATAAAAGACTAAATACCAAAGTTCAGCCATATCGCCACAACCTTTAAAATACCGAAAATCGGGAGGTACTGCACGGTGCTCTTGGACCAAATTTAAATGGAAGGTGCTTACACCTGGGTAGTCCTATCGAAATGGGACTAAAGAAGATGCTGTAGCAGTGAAAATTCTGTACATGATTGGCTTTCGTAATGTTTTCTTAGGTTGTACCATTTTTGAGATATATAAGTTTAAGTTGGAAAATTGCAGTCATGACATTGTTTTATAAGGAGACGATACAGTCAATCCATTGTCTTAATTTGAACTTCTATATCTCAATATCATATCGATAGGATTTGCGGTTTCCAAGCCAAATCGTGACAAATTAAAAAGCTCTTAAACATGTCAATATGAATCGCGATTTATTTAAAAAGCGCTCCAGCGAAATTTTTTGTTTTTTGATTTTTCTTATCTACGAACATTGTAGTTTCAGAATCTGCAAAAACTTCCCAGGTGTAAGCACATTCCATTTAATTTTTTTGAGGAAAAATATATCGTTCCAAAAAAAGTAACTATTTCCCTTAAAGACTTCTTTATATCAACGACATGTAATATCCTCCAAGTCCGAACCACGTGCCGCACACTAAAACACCGCTTATGGAGGCCGTACAACATTTAATATGTGTGGTATTTTGTTAAATTTGAAAAAAAAATAATAATGCTCTAATAAACATGTGCTTCTTTGATTTCGAAAACAAAAGATTGAAACTGCTTCTCCTTTTTCAATGAATTTCCAGCGACCCCAAACATTTTTGCAAGAATTATACTTTCTGTGAGAAATTATGCATTTAGTGGAATGATATGGAAACATTCAAATTGAAAATGTAACGAATTTTCATTCATGTTATCCAAAATATTCAATCAAATGTGAAAAAGTATTAGTTTTTTAAATTCCAATAATTTATAGACATTTCTTTATTTTGTTTACATTTTCCGGTGACACTAACATTACAAACAAAAACATTGTATTTGTTGTAGTATTTACTTTACCTTCTTCCTTCTACCATGGCGTTGATCTATGCCGACAAACTTCAGGTGGAAAGTTGTATACTTACAAAGAAGACTAAATAGCCTATTTTCGGCCTTTCGGTGGGATACCGAAAATCGGTATGTACTGTTCTAAGGATGCTATATGAAAACGTGTACCTATACGTAGAAATTTTAGGTGGAAAGTTTTATACCCACAAAAATACTAAATATCATATTTCAGGTATTTCGGTGGGATATTGAGGACATAACCTTCAAAATGCCGAAAATCGTGAGGTACTGTTCTATTAGGGTTATATGAAACCGTGAACCTATACCGAAAAATTTCAGGTGGACAGTTTCATACCCTCGACTAAGACCAAATACCAAATTTCAGCCATTTCGGTGGCAAATTGAGGCCACAACCCTCAAAATACAGAAAATCCGAGGGTACTGTTCTACGGGGGGTACATGAAGGCGTAACCCTATACCGATAAAATTTAGATGGAAAGTTTTACACCCCTAACGAAGACTAACTACCTAACTTCAGCTATTTCGTTGTTATAATTAGACTAAAACCTTCAAAATACCAATGCTCGGGAAGTACCGTCCTACGGGTGCTATATGAAGATGAGTACCTATACCGACAAATTTCAGTTGAAAATATCAAATTTCATCCATTTCGGTGGGATACGGGAGGCACTGTTCTATGGGGGCTATATGAAGGCGTGGACCTATATCGACAAATTTCAGGTGTTTCCATGGGATATTGAGGCCATAATCTTCAAAATATCGACAATCGGGAGATACTGTTCTATGAGGGCGATATGAAAACGTGGACCTATCTCGGGAAATTTCAGGTGGAAAGACTAAATACCAAATTTCAGACTATTCGGTGTATTAATGAGGCTTAAGCCTTTAAAATATCTAAAATCGGGAGGTACCGATCTATGGAGGCTATATGGAGGACCTTTACCAAAAACATGCATGTGAAAAGTTTTGTACACTCAACGTTGACTAAATACTAAATTTCAGCCATTTCGGTGAGAAATTGAGGCCACAACCTTCAAAATGCAGAAAATCCGGAGGTACTGTTTTATGGGGGCTATATTAAGGCGTCGACCTATACCGAAAATCGGTAGATACCGTTATATAGGGGGTATATCAAAACGTGGACCGATATAGCCCATTTTCAATACCAGACATCCTAGGAGTAATAGAAACTTCTATACCAAATTAGAAAGCTCTATCTTAAAAATTGCGAACTGTATCTTGATCTCAACAGACGGACGGGCATGGTTATCGACTTAGAATTTTATGCTGATCAAGAATATATATACTTTATAGAGTCTCCGTGAAATTTTCAAGTTGATATCTCTAAAACTCAACGAGTTACAACTTATTTTGTTTGGAGTTTCGCATAAATCATCAAAAAAACATTTTTGAGTTTATGAAGCACTAAAACAATTCAAATCATGCTTGATCTTGCCTTAAAATTTAGCGCTGATATCTTACTACCTTTCTACAAAAGATGGCCTAAGTAGTTATTTTATTTTTTGTGTAATAATCTTTTTAAGTTGGGAAGTCAAATTTCAATGGGTTTTTTTAATGTGTCACTCTTTGAGTAAATGAGCGAAATGTTGTGTAGAGAGCCAACCATGTAAGAAAATATTTGCCTTGCATTTTCTTATTTTTATTTGAATAACACTTCTTAAATTGTCATTTGTTTCAGATAAATATATAATATGTAAACAAATTTTAAAGCAGTTCTCTCACTGCCCTTGTATCAACAAACAATCCACATGGAATTTAGTGAAGAGTAAAATTTTTCCTAATCAAATTTCAAATATTAAATAATAATTCAAACTAATGAAGCAATAGTTGCACATACGATGTCATTTACAACTAATGTACTTTCCATTACATATACTAATTACTTTACATATGTATGCATGTATGGAAAGATACTGACATATTATATGTTGGAATAAATGACAGAAACTGTGGTAGTAAATTGGTAGCATTGATTATGCCAAACTATGAGAACAAGGTTTTTTGGTTCAAACTATAAAGGATATAACAATATTATGTTTTTTTTTGATTTTTTTTCGGTGCAAGAATCGAGAGAAGTATGGAGATTCACTTTGGCAGTTTTGTTGAGATGTGTGTTTTACTTACTATTTGTATGTAAGTCAAGCTTAATCTCATATTTGTTGTTTTCAAATTTAAAAACAACAAGTTTAATGTGGGTTGTAGTTAAAATTGATTACTTTTGGGGATGGCAGAGAAGACTAGTTTCGTCCAACGCCACTTGGATTCATCAGTTCTCTTAGTTCTTTGTATTGAAACAAAGAACCCTTCCCCAATTTTAATTTGGTTTACATATGCGGCTACGAGAGTTTTTAGGTGTTTCGGTTGAATTCGCATTTAAACGAATTCATCAGTCACACTTATTCTTGAGCTCGAGTCGTCATAAAATTGGGCAAGGGTTCTTTGTTTCAGAAGTAAGCTTGGTTGCGAAATCATAAAAGTTAAGATAAGTTAGCTCTTATAGAGGAAGGAATAGAAGTGGAAATGATGGTAGGAACTGAGAAAAAATAAGTGAGAATAAAAAGAAATAATGTTGTTACTATAGAGTGCAGTAGCAGATGATATTATACAGCTTCAGCGTACCCTTCCTACCACGCTGAATTATAAGTTTTCAGCCCTGAAACACCTACTTACTTAAACACCTTCTCCTTTCGCAAATTAAAAATGAGCACTTAACAGTTTATAGTATTTATATTTAAAACGTAAATATTAAAATTAGTGTCCATATAAAATTGAGTAATTACACTGTCTGTAATTTTTTGAGTCATGGCTTATTAACCATATTTTGATACCGCAGCGTGATAGAAGACCAAAGATAAGAAGATACGTGCCCCGGCGTTTTTCCCTATCACTTCAACTTTCGCGGTTATGAGCCCCCAACGAACTGGGGCTTGATGTCAAAGAGATCATTTTGTCAGGCACATATCATCTAAACCGCTAAGAATTTCGGTTTACTCGTAGAGGAAAAGTTGTAGCTCTCGTCTTTTGTGAATTTCAGATTGAAGGACCGTTCCTATAATCTTTTTATGTTCTAGAAACTGTAGTTGACTGTATCCTTAATTTTTGGGCGGTTCGGTATCTGTGGACCGGAATCGGAGAAAAAAGTATAAAAATCGAATATTTTCAAATGTTTTTGGCTATTTTCACATTTAAGAACCGGTCATAGTCATTTCGTATGTTCCAGAAAGTTGTTTGCTGATATCTTTGCTACATTATTGTGGTCCCATGTTCTCTTGAATGTTGAACGGTTTAGTATCTATGAAGCAGGAACCAAGAAAAGAGGATAAAATTCGCATTTGATTTGCTATTTTGACCATTAATAAACGTTTCTACAGTGTTCGTATGTTTTAGAAAGTTGTTTACTAAGATCTAAGTTGCAATTTTCAAGTTGGTTGTTTGCTTAAATTTTGTTCGGTTTGATATCTGTTGACTAAAATCCGAGAAGAAAATAAAAGAGAAATATGACTATAACGATTTTGAACTTGAAGGTGAGGTTGAATGGATTTTATGTGTTCACAATTATTATTCTTTAAGAGGAGAGCTACAACCTTTCCTCTACGAGTAAACCCAATTTTTTAGCGGTTTAGAAGATATGTGCTTGACAAAATGATCCCTTTTTACATCAAGGCCTCAGGTTTTTGGGGCCTATAACCGCGAAAGTTGAAGTGAAAGGGAAAAACGCTGGGACACGTATCTCCTTATTTTTGGTCTTCTATCATGCTGCGGTGTCAAAATATGGTTAATAATTTTCGTGTTGCACAGTGTTATGGAATAAAAGTACAATATTGAATCCTTGTAAACAAAATGAGAAAGTGTCATGTTCCGGCTATTATCTCTATATAAATCGAATATGTCAGTTGTGTAGGATAATAATCACTAGTTAAATAGGTTTTATATAATAATAAATGATGAGGGCTTAGGCAAACGTAATGTAAAATGGGTAAGACTAACCAATTAAATTTCCCCTTGTCCGCAGGCCTGTTGACTTTAAGCGATTCATACTTTTACCTGCGATTTATTTAAATGTTAGGATTAAGTTTGCTTAGCTCGAAATTGAAAT
This sequence comes from Musca autumnalis, assembly GCF_047663935.1. Taxonomy (NCBI): domain Eukaryota; kingdom Metazoa; phylum Arthropoda; class Insecta; order Diptera; family Muscidae; genus Musca; species Musca autumnalis. The sequence continues at coordinate 39,274,643 of NW_027412088.1, read as the reverse complement.
TAGTACAAAAAATTAGATTAAAAATTTAAAACAGGAACTCAAGGTCCTGTGGGTCGTAGGGTTATTATATGATTTTGTGATTATGTAACCATCAGGTATCACGTTAATTAATGTAAATTGTTAGATTTAGGTGGAGAACATTCTTATTTCAAAATGACTTCAATGAATATTTTTCATATTGAATCGTAATTTGGGAAAGATTGGTTCCCGCTTTAGCGCGATTTGTTTTTAATTGATATAATTCCTTTTGTTGCCTCTGGTGTTATTCACAAAATTAACAAATCTTGTTCAGCAAATTATAATTTTAAATCCGTATTCTATATTATATTCAATCTTCTCAATCCATGTATATTTTATCCTTTAAAATCAGGATTTCGATGATCCTTTGTAGCACAAAATCGTACATAAGGATTTCGAGGAATTGGGACGTTTCTTTGAATTAGGATACGCTGATTCCCCAAAGAATCAGCAGTCAAAATAAGGCTCCATCTATTTATGCAACGAAATAATAAAGAGCCCTTTCATCCTTTCCGTGTTTAAAGAGGAAGTTTCGGAACTGAAATGAATTTCAATATTTTTAGTACGATATATTTTGAATAAAAATAAGAAGTTTCAAGTTTTACTTTCATAGCCTACAACTATATATTTCCTACAATAAAATTTCAGAGCAGGTCACGAGGTACCTTCCGATTTTCTGTATTTGAAGGTTTTAGCCTCATTACAATACCGAAATGGCTGAAATTTGGTATTTAGTCTTCGTTGGGGTAAAAAACTTTCCACTTGAACTTTGTAGGTATAGGCCCACGACTTCCTATAGCCCCCATAGAACAGTATTTTCCGATTTTCGGCATTTTGAAGGTTGTGACCCCAATATCTCACCCAAATTTTTGAAATTTGGTAGTTAGTCTCCGTTGGAGGTATACAAGTATCCAAATGAAAATGTTCGGTATTGATAAACGTCTTTGTATAGTCCCCGTATAACATTTTCGGTATTTTGAAGATTTTCCACCAAAATGGTTTAAAGTTGGTATTTAGTTTAGTTGGAGGCATAAATCTTTCTACCTGAAATTTTTCGGTATAGGCCCACGTTTTCATATAGCCCCCATAGAACGGTACACTCCGAGGTGTCTCGAAAAATCGGATTTTGTAACACCATATATGTCCTAAAACCATAAAATTATAAAAAGACGACAACAAATTTTTCGACTTTTGTCCACTGAGTCACCATTGTGCGAAAGAGTATTATCAGTTGGAATATACTACTTCTGCAATAAGAGGTAGAACTTAGTACTTTCATAAACGAAAAGAAACCAATTGTTATACCTTCAGCCTTTAGGCTAAAGAGGGTGTTTACACTTTGATACGACCAAAAATGTGCCTCATCGAAATAATGGTTCTAGACCCCAAGTATGTTTGTACGTTTCAGACAATTTTGAGTAGATCTAGCAATGTCCGTCCTCTGTCTGTCTGGCTGGTGCGCACGATAACTCCCGAACGGATCAATCGATTCGCTTCAAATTTTGGGTATCGAATTATTTTGTCCAGATTCGATTTAAGTTCGAAGATGGACCATATAGGTCCACTCCTTCAGGTACCTCCCCACAAATGGTAAAAAAATTGTCACAAAACTTGTGCGCACGATAACTCTTGTAGGGAATAACCGATTTGGTCCATACTTTGCACATCGTGTAATTTCTACCAAACTTAGATGAGGTTTCAATATGGACTCAATCGGTCCACTCCTTCGGGTACCTCCCACACAAAATTTCTTAAAAGTTCAGTTTAGGACCTGGTCTCGAATCGCTTTGATTTTTGTTTACGCAAGCTGTATTCGCTGTCCTCTATACGACGCTGTAAGCTTCATTAGGGGCAAGTCCATACTTCCTGAGGAAATAGCCTGAAAGTTACAAAAAGCCCTATGACACCGTGTGTAATGGTTGGAGCGCAAGATAACCCTCGAACGGATCTGCCGATTCGGTCCAAAATTTGGCTTTCGTAATATTTTGTCCAAACTTAGTTCAAGTTCAAAGATGGATTATATCGGTCCACTCCTTCCGGTACCTCCCCCACAAAAGTTCGAAAATGTTCGGAAAATTTGTGCGTACGATAACTCTTGAAGGAAGTTACCGATTTGGACATTACTTTGCACATTATGAAATTTCTACCAGGTTCCAATATGGACTCAATCGGTAAACTCCTTCGAGTACCTCCCACACAAAATTTCGGAAAAGTTCAGTTTAGGACCTGCTCACGAATCGCCCTGGTTTTTGTTGTAACATCTTGTATTCACTGTCCCCTATACGAAGGTACAAGTTTCCTCAGGGGCAAGTCCATACTTCCTGAAAAATAGCCTGAAAGTTGAAAAACAAACCCTATGACACCATGTTTATGGGTGGAAGCGCAAGATAATTCTCGATCAGAAATGCCGATTCCGGCCAAAATTTGGCCTTCGTAATATTGTTTCCAAACTTAGTTTAAGTTCGTAGATAAGCCATATCGGTCCACTCCTTCAGGTACCTACCCCACAAAAGTTCAAAAATATTCGGAAAAATTGTGCGCACGATAACTCTTGATGGGAGTGACCGATTTGGTCCATACTTTACACATTCTCATAATATCTACCAGATATAGATCAGGTTCGAATATGGACTATATTTGTCCACTCCATCCCGTACCTCCCACACAAAATTTTGGATAAGTTCACTTTAAGACCTGCTCTTGAATCACTTTGATTTTTGTTGAAGCAACTTACATTCGCTGCCTCAATTACGATGGTAAAAGTTATTTCAGGGGCAAGTCCATACTTCTTGAGAAAACAGCCTGTTCAAGATTTAACGTTGAACCATTTAAAATGAATTTTAGATTTTTTATTTTATGTACTTTAATTATCGTCATACAGCACATAATAAGTGGATTGTCTCATATCCAATAATTTACATGCATAATTGCCAAATCCACTTTTGCTTTTTCAATTGCATTATTCTTTATGACTTCACACTTTGGGTTTGGTTGACATCTCTTTTTTCTAATCTCTCTGTTGAGATCAAAACACACAAGATTGCCTACATACTTACACACACACATCTCCGCTCCAAGCATACGATGTTGTTGTTCTTGCTATTTTTTTGCATTTTGTCTACTGCCCTTTAACAAGAAAAGGGAGAGTAAACAAATTCAGTTCTTTTACTATCTTCTTACAAGCAACAAGCAGCAGTATTTTTTTAACGTTGATCAACCAAACCAAAAGTGCAAAGTGAACAAAGAAAAAGAATCAAAACTAATAATTAAACTTAAACAAATAAATACGTCTATTTTGTAAATGAATTAAAATTAAAATAAATCTATTTTACAAACTGAAAATAATCAAAACATTTTGTACAAGTCACTTGTGAAACAACTGAATAAAAGAAATATAATAAATACTTGAATTCCAAAAAAGATATCCATAGTTTTGTTAAATAAAGGAGAAACATAAAACGGGTAAAAACAAATCATCAACATATAAACAAAAGAAAAAGAACAAATCTTTGAAACCCCCTCACCCCGCAATTAAACATTTTGGTCCCCACGAGCCGTATCGTGTGTTTTGGAAAAAGTGCAAATTAACCCTACATAACCAGTGACTTTACAACAGTGAACATCTGTGACTTTTTAATAAACAAGAAGTGAAATTTAGACCTAGAACTTTTGAGTAACATTTCATAAAGACTTTTTTTTGCAAAGTGGAAAAAGTGCCGTTACTGTAACGGGAAAATCTCAGTTTTTTTAGACCTTCTTCAAAATCAAAAACCAAGGAGCAGCGACCTCTAAAACCGAACAAGCAAGCAGAGAAAAAGAAGAGTAAGTACAAACCACTCTTTTACATACACATACATATGGTATTTGCTGAATATAAGGAGAACTTACTGCGTAAAAAAAACTCAACATTTATGTCTCTCCAAAAAGGAGTTGCCAGACCACTCGGATTTCGGAAATCACAAGGGAACTTTTTTGTATGAAAGAATGTTAGCGAAATACTATAACTTTTCCATTACCTGCTGCGCAAAAGCCTTTTTGTAATTTTCGTACAAAATTTGAAGACATCCTTGTTAAATTTATAACTCTCGAGCAACAAACCTTTGACTTTAGAAACAATTTTTCTCTCAACATTATTTTTAAACGACCATTTGTTTGATATCGCCTTCATCTCTTGAACTAACATGCGCTGTTGCAAATTGATGTTATATTAGGAGATTTTTACCACTTTTTAACATTTTACTCCAACGACTTTTTCAAGGTCACTCTGAGATCTCCACGAACTTTATCCGAAATTCATTAACTATTCACTTGAATATTCTGTAAGTCGCTTGTGACACATGAAACTTTGGAACATTTTTTACCTTTTTGTTATTCACTGGCAAAACAAAGGATTAAAAAACACTTATTAGAAGTAAAGCAAATCAATTTGTAGCATGAGAACTTTGACTTTCTGTAACTGGAGGATTTTTATGGACTTTTTATTGTTTCATGCTTAAGTAAAATTGAGAGCCCCTTTGTGACTCTCTACGTTTCTGGAATTTGATATTTGAAGACTTTCTCTTCTGCTTAAATCGAGAACGATTTCTCTGCCATTTCGATACAACTCTCACACCACTAGCTGAGCAACTGAGACTTCTTAAATAAAAAAAAAAACTACTGAATTTGGGTTTGCGATAAATTCTGTTTGCTTTGGTCCGTTTCCAATCCAACCAAACTCTGGATAATTTGGGCCCTCTCCAATCTGACTCTCGGGACTTCTGGTAAGTTTGGCTGTTTCCCCACTTTCCCCTCGAAGATTTGTGACACCTCATCGCGTGGACGGTTCGGCAAGCACAGTTGTTGGATTTAGACTTCTGATCATTTTGCTCGTGCTACCTGTTCTGGACGTTTTTGTTTATTTTTTGCGGTTTTCTTTTGACTTTTCCGACCTCTTCCCACGCTATTGGATTGCTTAGAACTTTCCTCCCAACATGGACGTCACAAAAAAGTTTACCAATGCCTACAACGACTTGATCGATTTTCATGAATTGCAAGTCAGTAGTTCAGCGGAGGATAATGTGCACTCTTTGCAAGCACTTCGGGTCCATCTAGACCACATATGGACTCAAGTCAAACGATGCTATGAAGATTGTCGGGATTACGAACCCAAAGAAGGAGAGACCTCCGTTGACCTAAAAAAGCTGCGCACAACATATAGAAACGCCATTACCACATATAAAGCCACCATTGGATCAATAAATTCGGAAATTGACCTCCTTGCGAATAAGGCGGAACCACTAGAAAAAACGGTGATAGAAAACTCCACGCATTATTCAATCAAACTTCCTCCTTGCGATACGGACGTTTTCTTTGGTAGCTATAGCACCTGGCCGACCTTTAGGGACCTCTTTTCAGCCATTTATGGCACAAATTCCAGACTAAGCAAGGTCGAGAGACTCTATCACCTTAAGCAGAAGACCGGGGGAGAGGCACGGGACATCATAGCTCATATCCCACTAACAAATGACGGCTTTGACCTCGCCTGGAAAAGCCTCACCGACAGATATGAAAACAAACGAATGCAAGTGAATGAGCAACTCAAGATCTTGTTCAACTTGCCTTCTGTAACCGCAGACTCAAGCTCTTCGTTAAAGTCGCTACAACGTTCGGTTACTGGTTGCCTTGAGACTTTAAAAACCTTAGATATTGACATTAGTACCTAGGACCCAATTCTCATTTACTTATGCTCCCAAAAAATGCCAAGAGCCTACCTGCAGGACTTCGAGAACACATTGAGCTCTAGTTCGGATATACCTGCTTGGAAAGAGTTTAATAATTTTCTCACACAAAGATTTAAGACCTTAGAATCTGTGGGAAACATTCAATCTTTGCCCACGAGAACCGCCCAGTCCCCCAAGGAAGTTCAACGACCTCAGAAAAACAACAAAATACAATCATATCAAATCAATGTCGGCCAAAAGGCAAAAAATAATTTGACATCACACAAATTAGACAAGCCTCAAAAAACAGTTGACCACAAGTGTCAACATTGTAGCGCACCTCATTTACTGAGGAATTGCCCTAAATTTCTAATAAAACCCATAAACGATCGTATTCATGTCGTCAAAACGACAAAGACTTGTTACAATTGCCTCCTAACTGATCACGGAGTTAGCGAGTGCAAAAGTAAATTCAATTGCAGACATTGCAATCTTAGACACCATACACTTTTGCATAAAGGAGGCGGATCACAAACGCCTTTTCCCCTTGACGTACGACCTAGTACAAGTGCTCAAGCCCTCACAACACACATACAGTCCACACCTAGTATCGACTCCAAACATCTCACTTCACTTGCTCTTCTCGATGAGAACAAACCTCAGTCGAAACCGGAAGAGACTTTACTTTTTACGGCTTTGGTGGAAATCGAATCGAACGGTCAGAGATTCGAAGCCCGTGCAATCATCGATTCCGGCTCGCAATCGACCTTCATTTCGGAGAGACTGAAGAATAGACTTCGACTTCCAACCAAACGTAACCTCGTGCACGTCTCTGGCCTTAACCCAGCAATGATGGAAACTTCAACACAAGCTTGTATTTTCTCAATTCGCTCGCGGTTAGACCCTGAATTCAAACTTGACGTTTGGGCCCCTGTCTTAAAAACCTTGTCGTTCAATTTGCCCCCACGTAATATGGATATAGACAACTTTGATGAACTAGAACGTCCGCTTGCTGATCCACTCTTTTACAAAAGCAGATCGATTGACATCCTCATTGGTCTCGACATTTGCTCAAGCATTTTTGACCTAGCGGTTCCGATGCGCTCACACGGCTCACTATTGACTCAAAAAACTGTTTTTGGGTGGATTGTGGGGGGGCCTGTAGAGCGATCGACACAGTCACCTAGACAAGTCTCGCTGCTCAACGCCGTGGCGCTAGACACCCTCCTTACACAATTTTGGGAGGTGGAAGAGCCGCCAAGTGAGACTTTGCGTTCAGACGAGGACATCTTTTGCGAAGACTTGTACAAGTCTACAACTTCCAGAACGGCCTCTGGAAGATATATAGTTGAGCTTCCCTTCAAAAGTGATGAAGAACTTGGACAATCACGGAACATCGCAATGGCTCAGTTTCTTCGTATGGAAAAAAATGCTTACGGGGAAACCGGAAATCAAAGACCTTTATGATAAAACTATCATGGAGTATTTGGACTTAGGCCACATGAGAAAGGTTTCAAAAGAGGACATAAACAATGGACCTAATTTTTACCTACCTCACCATGCGGTAATAAAACCGGATCGGGTAACCACCAAACTTAGAGTGGTATTTAACGCTTCATCTCCTTCGGATAATAAAAAGAGGTTGAACGACATCTTGTACCCTGGACCAATCCTTCAGCAAGACCTTATAATTCAAACCTTAAAATGGAGGTTCTATAAGTACGTGTACAACGCCGACATTACAAAAATGTACAGTCAAATTTTAGTCGACCCTTCGCAAACAAGATATCAGCGAATCTTGTTTCGCGCTGTGCCAAAAGGCCCGATTGAAGACTATGAACTTATGACATTAACATTCGGCGTCAATTGTGCCCCATTTTTGGCAATACGGACCTTGTTCCAGTTAGCCGAGGACGTTAAGGAGACACATCCTTTAGCATCTCACATATTACGGAACAATATGTGCGTTGACGATGTCTTAGCAGGGGGACATTCAATTAAAGAAGCGATTGAATCTAAAAACCAACTCAACAGTGCATTAGCCTCTGCTGGTTTTGACCTCCGAAAGTGGTGTTCCAATAATCCTGCCATAATTAATGACCTCCCTTCAGACAGCCTATTATCTGACGATTGTCTTCACCTCTCAGAAAACCTAGTTACGAAGACACTTGGTATAAAGTGGAACATTAGTAGCGATTCATTTTCATTCCCGCAACCTGACATCACACCTAAGTCGTCTTTCGCAAAGAGAGAGGTGCTATCAGTAATAGCTCGGTTTTTCGATCCCTGTGGGTGGTTAGCGCCTATCATTGTAGTTGCCAAACTTATTATGCAACAGATTTGGCTAGACAAAGTAGGGTGGGATGAAGGACTTAGACCTTTGACGTCATCTGCCTGGGAAAATTTTCTTAGAAATTGCCCAGACATTCAACATCAAACAGTTCCACGATGGGTACAATATATTCCGACGTGCAAGATCGAGATTCATGGATTCTGCGACTCTTCCGAAAAAGCCTACGCCGCAACCTTATTCGTTCGACTTAAAGAACATAATGACATACGCACACATCTTCTGGTTGCGAAAACTCGTGTTGCACCAGTCAAGAAAATCTCTCTGCCTAGACTGGAACTTTGTGGAGCTGTTTTACTGGCTAAACTAACATCATCAGTCATACCAAACCTCAATCTTGGAAATCATGACCTCTATTTTTGGACCGATTCAACAATCGTTCTGGCGTGGCTTAAAAAACCACCATGCGCCTGGAACACCTTCGTTGGCAATCGGGTATCAGACATCATCGACAAAGTAGGAACGTCAAATTGGAATCACGTGGATTCATCATATAATCCAGCTGACATCGCAACAAGAGGATGTTCTTCCAAAGACTTACAAACCAACGACTTATGGTGGCATGGACCTGCATGGCTTCGAAAATCAAGGAATAATTGGCCACGAAATCAACAAATTATTGATACTTGCTTGGAACAGAAAAACGTCAAGACACTTGTAACTCCTTTGACTAAAGATCTTCAAAAAACCGATCCTCTCAAAAATTTTTCGACTTTATCGAAAGCATATCGTTCCTTTGCATATGTCGCTAGAACTATTCAAATAGCACACAGACTTCGACGTCAAGCGTTATCAACTGATATCCTTTTCGATGAAATTCAAATCGGGAAGTCAAAACTTATCTTACTTACCCAGACCCACTACTTTCGAGAAGAATATACCCTATTATCTCGAAAGCAAAAATTACCTAAAACCAGCCCACTCTTGACATTAAATCCATTCATTGATGCCAAAGGAGTTCTAAGGGCAAAGGGGCGTCTGACCAATTCTCCAATGTTGACTCACAATGAGCGACATCCGATTCTTATCCCGCACCATTCGCAACTTGCTTTACTCCTAGTTGAACATACACACAAATACACACTGCATGGGGGGAACCAGTTAATTATTCGTATCCTACGTTCGGAGTTCTGGATATTTAGACTTAAACCTCTTGTCAAAATGGTCATTAATCGGTGCAAGGCCTGTATCTTATATAAAAAGCACACACATGCTCAAATAATGTCTTCTTTGCCTCCGGAACGTACCGAACTTACTCGACCTTTTTTGAATACCGGCGTTGACTTTGCAGGACCTTTTAGCATCAGAAATTTTACAGGACGTGCATGCCTTATCACCAAGGGCTATGTCTGCATCTTCGTATGCTTTGCAACCAAAGCCGTACATTTGGAAGTCACAAGCGATCTTACCACACAAGCTTTCCTAGCGGCCTTTACTAGATTTATAGGACGTCGTGGCTGCCCTGCCAAACTTTTCTCTGACAACGGAACCAATTTTACTGGCGCAGCGGAGATGCTCAAAAAAGACTGACTGGAGTTGTTCCGACAGATTCAAAATGACCTCACACATCGGTATTCATAACAAAATCTTGAGTGGACCTTCATTCCTCCGGGCGCTCCACATATGGGGGGACTTTGCGAGGCCGGAGTAAAGTCATTTAAAATGCATCTCAAGAAAATCGTTCCTAATATGACCTTTACATTCGAAGAGTTCTCCACAATCCTGACCCGTATTGAATCTTGTCTTAACTCAAGACCCCTTTCTCCTGCCAGTGACGATCCGAATGACCTTTCACCACTAACACCCGGACATTTCCTCATTGGTTCACCCTTATTGACACCAGCAGAACCTGACTTATCAGAGGAAAATATAACAATTACTAACCGTTGGAAACGTCTAAAAATAATATCCCAGATATTATGTCAGAGATGGAAGACGGAATATCTGAAAGAGTTACATCGGCGCTATAAATGGAAGAGACAGCAAGACAACGTACGACTTAATGACTTAGTTATCATTACGGACGACCGCTTACCTCAAAACGAGTGGAAGTTAGGACGAATCATAAACTTGTTTCCGGGGCAGGATAACAATATCAGAGTCGTTGACCTCAAAACCTCAAACGGGCTTGTACGACGTCCGATAACAAAGCTTATTCCTTTACCCTCCGAATAAACTTCAGCTATTATACCATATCACACATCGTATTATCTATCAACAACATAACTCACTCTCCATTTTTTCAGCCATGGCACCCACTGACAACAATAGCGACCTCAGACCAAAAGAATGGAAATATTCGTGTGGATTGTGTCAAAAAGACCACCCAATTAAGACCTGTGATGCGTTCCGGAGCCTTAACCACAATCAGCGTTTCGATGTCGTTTGCCAGTTCTCCTACTGCATTAACTGTCTGGCTCGTTCCCATACTCGCTCAAAATGCCCAAGCCGATTAAACTGTCAAATATGCAGTGGACAGCACAACACACTGATCCACTATGCAACATTGTTGAATGAGTTGGACAGTGAACGGCAAGGTAGACCGCAGCAACGACACCAGTCCCCTTCCCAAACCAAACGGTCTTCGTCGTTAAAATGTCACCAACGGCAACCATCACCTGAACGCCCAACAACATCGAAGAGGTCCCAACAACAATTGACTCCTGAACGCCCAACGGTTTCGAAACGCACTCAAATGCAGCCAACACGCGAGCGTTCAATTTCACCTCAGCATCATCGAGCATCGTCAAGAACAGGAAGATCCGTCTCTGCAAACCATTTCCAGCCACGAAACAACCACAAAAGATCGGCATCATGCACTCGGCCAACAACATCCAAGGCCGGTCCACCGTATGATATAAATGACCTTGATTTCACAATGGTACCAAGACCAAGCATGCCATTCGCGTGGTCAAAAGTATTTATACCGACTGCCCAAATTCGACTTGCTATACCTGGTGCAGAAGACATGTGGCACATCTGCCGGGCAAGTTTGAATTTTAATGCCACCGTTTCCCGCATTGCAGTCAGCCTACAAACCCAACTAAACTTGGAAACTTTTATCTATGATGGAACCCGGTTTGCCAAATTCATCATTGCTCCTCGACTTCCACGCACCACTTGGAAAAGAGAAGTACGGGCAATGATTACCAGCGACCTTCCAAAGAAGCCCTACTCATCCCCAATTTACGATGATCACACCGTGGACTTCACAGCCGACACCCTTGCTGATCCGGATCCTCGGTGCAATGCGGCCATTGAAGTAGAACTCGCTGCCGACCTTTATAAGGACCTCCACCGAAATGGATCGCTAGAAACGGACTTGCGGCACGTCATCGCTCAGCAAACTGCACTTGGCTACATCTTTATTGGGGCCATAGGAAAAATCTGGTAGATACCACTTCATAAGATCTCCATTTAATTTGTATGCTGGCACCTCCATCGTGGAGGCCGGCATGTTCAAGATTTAACGTTGAACCATTTAAAATGAATTTTAGATTTTTTATTTTATGTACTTTAATTATCGTCATACAGCACATAATAAGTGGATTGTCTCATATCCAATAATTTACATGCATAATTGCCAAATCCACTTTTGCTTTTTCAATTGCATTATTCTTTATGACTTCACACTTTGGGTTTGGTTGACATCTCTTTTTTCTAATCTCTCTGTTGAGATCAAAACACACAAGATTGCCTACATACTTACACACACACATCTCCGCTCCAAGCATACGATGTTGTTGTTCTTGCTATTTTTTTGAATTTTGTCTACTGCCCTTTAACAAGAAAAGGGAGAGTAAACAAATTCAGTTCTTTTACTATCTTCTTACAAGCAACAAGCAGCAGTATTTTTTTAACGTTGATCAACCAAACCAAAAGTGCAAAGTGAACAAAGAAAAAGAATCAAAACTAATAATTAAACTTAAACAAATAAATACGTCTATTTTGTAAATGAATTAAAATTAAAATAAATCTATTTTACAAACTGAAAATAATCAAAACATTTTGTACAAGTCACTTGTGAAACAACTGAATAAAAGAAATATAATAAATACTTGAATTCCAAAAAAGATATCCATAGTTTTGTTAAATAAAGGAGAAACATAAAACGGGTAAAAACAAATCATCAACATATAAACAAAAGAAAAAGAACAAATCTTTGAAACCCCCTCACCCCGCAATTAAACACAGCCCGAAGGGTGTAAAAACCCCCTATGGCACTCCCATGGTCTATGTCGCTCCATTCATTTAAGTACCTTTTCCGCAAAAATTTTGAACTTTAATCCTAATCCAGATTTTTGTCGGTTCATACGACCAAAATTTTGAAACCCCCTAACTACATAAGTTTTTTGTGAAAAAAGTGTTTCAATTTGCCCATACTGAGGGTATATCTCTGTCGGCAAAGCCGACTGTTACTTTTTTACTTGTTCTTATACACTTCAATACAGTTGGTGGTGGACACGGCCCAATTTAACGCCGTTCTTACTTGTTTTGGAAGTAAGTTATAGTTATCGTGCCAAACAGTCATTTGGTCACGTTAGGAATTTTCAAAACTTTTGAGAAAAGGATCACGCGCGTGATTTCTTATAAAATATACCGTTTTTTTTTTTGATAAATCTTCAAAAACTCTTTGAAGTATCTATATTCTTGATCAGCATACAATTCTAAGTCAATACAGCTTGAAATATTAAAAAAGAGCTTTATAATCCGGTGTAGAAATTTCTATTACTCTAAAGATGTTTGGTATTGCAAATAGTGCATATCGGTCCACCTTTTAATATAGCTCCCATAGAACTGTACCTGCCGATTTTCGGTATTTTGAAGGTTTTAAAAACATAATTTTTCAGCATTGCCTGAAATTTTGTATTAAGTCTTCTTTGGGACCAAAAAAATTTCCCCCAGAAATTTATCAGTATAGGTTCACGTTTTGAGGTAGCCCAGTTTTAAGAAGTTAGAAGGTTTTTGGCTCCCCGAAATGAGTGAATAAAACATCGACTTTTATTTTCTGCAACCTACATATGGATTTTTTCCACTGTACGCTGTATCTCAAAATGGTCGTTCTAGCAGAAAACAGTCATAAATACCAAACTTTAAGTGATGTTGTCCATCACAACATTTACTCTAGTCACTTTTTGATTAGACCCGACGTTTTCATGAAAAATTCCGAAGACCTAAAAAACACTTTAGATTTTTTAACCTCGAATAACTTATTTTGCACACATGGGATCGATGGCGACTTTTTGGACGTTATTTAGCTCTCCACCAAAATTCATTTATGTTGCACTTGTTGGTTCTAATGTTCTAATCGGATATTTCACTAGTTGTATTTATCATTCATGAATTTCGTTTAAATGCTGAAGAAAAATAGGCCATTTCACTCCTTCATTTCAACTAATGCAAAAGATCCAATGAAATTATGGCATCGCAATTAAACACTTCCATAAAAACTTGCCGGGTAGCTGTAAAATTGACTAAATAGAACAATAGCTAGAGAGGGTTGGCAAATTTATTTGTAATAACGACTTCTATATTGTTTGGCACGAGCAAGTCCATCATTCCCGTTTGCGTAGGCCGAAGCAACCCATTAAGTGCACCTATTCCTAATTTCTGTAGCATCGCATTCAAGGTTGCGTGTGGTGGATTCGGAAATGAAAGACAGAAAACCTCTATATTTGTCCAGGATTTTCCTCCGTAATGCAAGGGCCAAAAGAATCCAGATCAGGTAGTCTGGGATTGACAGAAGCATCTCTTATTACACTGTGCGACAAAAAAAAAAAAAATGACAAGGAAAATAGAGTAGATTATGAAAGTAGAGCTAAAAATATGAGACACGTGTATCGGCGTTTTTAAAGTTTACGTCGGAAAGTAACCAAAATAGGCGGGGCAAGCTCCGAACATTCTTAAAATTTTCGAAATATTCGAGTTTAGATATCTTGGAATCCTTGCATTTCAGGTATACAGTGTCTTCGGCAACTTTACTTAGGAGGGTGTGGGAAATATTTTTGTTAAAATTTTAACCCTCATGCGGTTCATCAAAGAAGACTTTTTTGTCCGTTTTTCGAATATCTTTCAAAAACTCATTAAAAATGTGATCGTATCAAATCCGAATATTCAACAAAATTGTTCGCCATAAAATTTTACTGTAGGTCTTAGGATACACCAAATCTGTAACTCTTGTCTAATCGCCAGGAATCTCTAAAAATGAAAAACACGTTTTAGGGTTAAAGTCGGACTTCATCTGAGTTTATTCAAAATTGTCCCACAAAACATAATTTTAGAGAGATGATGCCAGAGACAAAAATATTCTTTGTCAAATTTCACCATATGTCACCAAAGAAATGAAATGTCTATTTACATTCTTTAGCATGAAAATATCAGTATCAATTTTGCTGAAAAACCAAGAAAATATTTTCCAATTTTTTGGATGAAAAATTTTCACTTCTTTTTTCTAGTTGATACATGGAAGTAATATAAAACTTGGTTACAGGTGAAAAGTGTTAAAGGATGAAAAATTCTACACAAAATTTCACTATGAGTTTCAACATAAACCATAAATCTATGTACACAATTTCCTTAAAAAAATCGATAACAAATTTATATATCTTAGGATGAAATTATATGTTTTAATTTTGGACTCTTAGTTTTACATAATTCCATACTGGATCAAAATCTAGCAAAACCCTTTACTTTTTGGAAATATTGTTAGAGAAAGAAATGTTCCGAACCCAGTTAGGATATAGTCATTTATGTCAATTTCTAAGGTTTATTCCGTAAATGCCATCAAAGTAGGAGTGAGTCCTATCACTGTAGTTTTTTGGACCACACCAAATTGTGCATTTGAGAGCCCAATGACACCTATATTTTCACTGGACCATAGCCGTAGACCTCTAATGTATTTTCGCATTCAATATAAGTAACCAATGGCTTATCCTAACTACGGAATTTAAGTTGAAAGTATTAAAAATACGCAATTTTGGGTTTTTTTATATTTTCAAATATATATTCACCACAAATGTTTTTAAAGCTGTTTAACTTGAACGCACAACATTTTCTGTACGAATTTATAACGAAAAACCATCAATAAGATATTTATATTTTTCAATCACAACGACAATCTGTATGAAAATTGGAAAATATGGCCCTAAAACCTATATATCAAAAACAGGTGCTGCTAAGAATGTTATATGTTATGGGTACAGATTTCTTTTATTCAGAGACTCATAACGAAATTTCATTTCTTTCTTTAACAATATTTCCAAAAAGTAAAGGATTTGGCTAGATTTTGATCCAGTATCGAATTATGTAAAATTAACAGTCCAAAATTAAAACATATAATTTCATCCTAATATATATAAATTTGTAATCGATTTTTTTAAAGGAAATTGTGAACATAGATTTATGTTTTATTTTGAAACTCATAGTGAAATTTTGTGTAGAATTTTTCATCCTTTGACACTTTTTACCTATAACCAAGTTTTATATTACTTCCATGTATCAACTAGAAAAAAGAAGGGAACATTTTTCATCAAAAAATTGGGAAATATTTTCATGTTTTTCAGCAAAATTGATACTGATATTTTCATGCTAAAGAATGTAAATAGACATTTCATTTCGTTGGTGATCTATGGTAAAATTTGAAGAAGAATATTTTTGTCTCTGACATCATCTCTCTAAAATTATGTTTTGTGGGGCAATTTTGAATAAACTCATATGAAGTCCGACTTTAACCCTAAAACGTGTTTTTCATTTTTAGAGATTCCTGGCAATTAGACAAGAGTTACAGATTTGGTGTATTCTGAGACCCATAGTAAAATTTTATGGCGAACAATTTTATAGAATATTCGGATTTGATACGATCACACTTTTAATGAGTTTTTGAAAGATTTTCGAAAAACGGACAAAAAAGTACTCTTTGATGAACCGCATGAGGGTTAAAATTTTTAACAAAAACATTTCCCACACCCTCCTATGTAAAGTTGCCAAAGACACTATATACCTGAAATGCAAGGATTCCAAGATATCTAAACTCGAATATTTCGAAAAATTTAAAAATGGGCGGAACTTGCCCCGCTTATTTTGGTTACTTTCCGACGTAAACATTAAAAACGCCGATACACGTGTCTCATATTTTTAGCTCTACATTCATAATGTACTCGGTTTTTCCCATCATTTTGAAAAAAAAAATGGAATTTTGTTGCACAGTGTTATCTGTTTTACCTTCCTTCAACCAGCATGATAAAGGGATAATAGTCACCAAACAACTGTTTTTATAGGATCGAATATTAAACTTTTAGAAAACATTTCATATTTGGAATACAGAATAATTCGAATATGGGTAAAAGAGACTGTTAGCTTAATACGAAATCATTTATTGTCCACATAGTGTCTTCACTCGTGAGCTAAAAAAATCTTATAATTATACATTTTCAAAACTTAATCCATTAAGTTATTTTGCTTTTTATCCAATGACAACAAGTGATGCCTTGTGGTTATATTTTGAAAGTTATCTATATAACATATAAAATTCAATAAATTATAAGTGAATAATTATATGATAGTGTGGCTTAATGTATTTAAGAAACATTGGCAGTAAGTAGATTATACACATGTCAGTATTTGGCTCGAAGCATTCAATAGCACAAGATAAGACACTTTCGAATCTTTCGATTCACATGATGTGAAAATATCTTAAGGATATGTTGTCTGTGTTGATGTTCTTTATGAGATTACCGACCAGTGCGTGGTTTTTTGTTGTGATGTGTATGTTCAACACTCATAATGAATATAATGTTTGTGCAAATATATAGTACGTATGAATGAAATAATTATTGATTTTAAATGGATTTTCCTAAAAAGGAAATTATTGCTCAGAGCTAATGAGATTTCTTTCGTACAAGTATGTGTTGTATTTTAAAAAAGGGAATTATTATTGATATAATAAACAAGTAAGAAAGTTTCAGTCAGCTGAGCCGACAGAGATATACCCTCAGCCACGTACCCGAAGAAAAAAAGTTAACACAATACTTCTGTAGGTTTTTTAGCTGTTGGGAAAATTTTCCAGGGTGGAAAGGGCCACAAAAAACTACATGTTGCAACAAAATTCAGAATGATCCAAGACGAGTGCATTTTTTCCAAACTTTGGGTAGGGTGTACCCATAGGAGTGATCCGATGTAGTACATATTCGGACCTAATACAAATCTGTAGGAAATATTTTTTTCTTTATTAGTCTATGGATATTTTCCTTACAGACTATATAATTAAATATGTTGTACTTAATTTTCTGAATTTAAATATATTACAATTTTACTTTTCAATTTACAAAGTTTGAGCTAAATCGATTTCTCTCTTAAAGGGTTATTTTACACATTAGCCAGTTTAGGTGGTGCCGGTAGGATTTTCTGGACCTTTTTGGGTCATTATCTCAGGAAGTATGGACTTTCCCACGAAAAAAAATTACAACGTCGTAACAGGGGCCGCAAGTGCAACCTGCTGCGTCACAAATTAATAAGATCGAAGAGAACTCGATCTATGCCTGAAAGTAATATTACCAATAGCAAAGTTTGGCTCAATTCGGTTATTCCCTCCTAGAGTTATCATGCCCACAATCTTGGCGAAAAATTTTGAACCTTTGTGGGGGAGGTACCTGAAGGAGTGGACCGATATGGTCTATCTTCGAATTTAAACTAAGTTTGGACAAAATATTGCAAGACCCAAAATTTTAACCAAATATGTTGATCCGTTCGAGAGTTATCGTGCACTCCAACTACGACACATGGTATTATATGGGTTGTTTGCAGTTTTCGTGCTGATTTCTGAGGATATATGGACTTGCTCCTGAAAAAAATTATATCGTCGTAATGGGGGTAGTGAATACAAGTGGCTGCAACAAAAATCGAAGCGATTCGAGAGCAGGCCTTAAACTGCACTTAAGCAAAATTTTGTGTGGGAGGTACCCGAAAGAGTGAACCAATAGGGTCCATATTGGAACCTCATCTATGTCTGGTAGAAATGTCACGATGTGCAAAGTATGGACTAATTCGGTTATTCCCTTCAAGAGTTATCGTGCGGACAATTTTTCCGAAAATTTTTGAACTTTTGTGGGGGAGGTACCTGAAGGAGTGGACCGATATGGCCCATCTTCGAACTTAAATCAAATCTGGACAAAATATCTCGATTTCGATCGTGCGCACCAGCCAGACAGACAGACAGACGGACGGACATTGCTAGATCGACCCAAAATTGTCTGAAACGGATATCGTACAAACATACTTGGGGTCTAAAACCATTATTTCGATGAGGCACATTTTTGGCCGTATCAAAGTGTAAATGCCCTCTTTAGCCTAAAGGCTGAGGGTATAAAGATGGGAAATTGGTAAATAGCCAAAGGGTAAATACCCATTAAAATGGGGAAGGTTTGATAAAAATTAGGCGAATGAACACACCAAAAAGGAATTTACCCATGTTTTGGATAAATGCCGAATAGAATAAATAGGAAATCACATCAGTAAGCTTTGTAGAGAGCCTTTGACTCGAAAGTCGGCTGAACATATAAGACACCTTCAATATGAATAAAATAAAAATAACTGAAGTAGGTTTAGGCGAGTTTGGACCAATGTAAATACACATGAACAAACTTATGTCTTATTAACAGGGCAGTAAGTATATCAATTCATTCCACTCATTCCAGGGACAAGTTCGAATATGATGGTTATTGAATTGTCTTCAGAGTGCGTCAAGAAGTGGAAGTTATACTAAATTTTTTTTAATTTGTGAACCCTTAAAGATATCAGTAAAAATGTCTAAAATCGTCTTTTCTTCCAAAACGCGTTTCAATGCGCGTAATTTTCAAAAAACATTTTTTGCAGATTTTCGAAATTTGAGGGGTATCATATCCGACGATCTAGTGGACGGATTTGAACGCGTCATGGCTTGTTAGATTCAGAACGTAAAAAAACTAAGTTCACGCGGGTTTCACCGACAATTTAATTTCTGTTGCAAACTTTGAATCAAAAAAAAGGTTTTTTTATAAAAATTTCGACTCTAAGCTGAGATTGTTGTGAACCTTTGAAGCCTACACGCCCAAGTTATACATAAAAATGCGTAATCGCGAGTATTACAATCTCATAATCAGTTTTTAAACGAGTACAGTTGCGCGTCCCGATTAGAGCAAAAATTCAAAAACCCCAATTTTTCAGTCTTCAAAATGTCAGCATCCGTTTGAGATTGATGCAGTGGTTATATTAAAAAATCATACATTAGAAACGTCATCTTTGAAGTGCATTCTTTAACTTCTTCTTTGAACATAATACTCTACATTGTATTGTAAAGCCACTAATTAAAAATTGACTTAAAGAAACTCGTTTCCTTCAACGATTTTTCCTATTTTCTTACAAAAAACAAAACAGTTTATTTTACCTAAATTCGTTCAAAAGTTATGGTATATTAAAACAATTCGCGAGTTACAATACCCCATACCTCAGTTTCAGCATAAGTTCAAATAATAACACAAAATGGAATGGTCCAAAAAACATGGTTAAACTTCTGCATCTTGGCCAAATATGGATTTGTTTAACATTGCTGACATCCAAACTGTTAATTCATTAGCTGAAATGAGGCAATTTACTTTAAATTATTTACTGTTTACACCAACATTATAAATCGTCTTCAAATTTTTTTGTTCAAAAAATAGGAGTGTGTAAGAAAAAGGACAATAAAAATATTTTTAGTCGAGTTTACTACCAAAACTATAAATATTTTAGTTAATAATAGTAAATGCAATAGATTTGAAGTTTGTTTGAAAACAAAAATCCTTTGGTGGTAGCCAAAAGCAGGCTATTGTCCTTGTGGCGATTTTTTCCATAAATTGAGCAATTATTGGACAATTCAATGGATTTTATAGACAAAACCTTTAGTGATTAGAGTTGTTTAACACGACAAAGTTTTTTTTTTTTGAAACGCATAAACCATTTTTTCATTTGATCCAAAACCTTATATATGCAATTTTATGGCGATCGTATTTTGGGTCCATAGTAATTTGTATGAGTCCAAAGGCACATTTTCATGAAAATGGTCTAAAATCCGCATTTATGGCCAATCAATGAACATTTTTACTAGTTTATTGCTACAAAAATTGTGAAAATCGGATCAGATTTCGGTTTAGCCATATAGGACCCAAATACCTAAAATCGGAGATATACCAAAATCCGATTAGATTTTCACAATTTTCTGAAGGATTCGATTTTTAGCCACAACAATCAACTGGTAAAAATTGTTCATCGATTGGACCATAATTGCGGATTTTAGAAAATTTTCGTATTTTGAGGATATTAACTACATTTTTTGAATTATTTTAATTTGACATTTAGGGGTCACAGTGGTCCCAAAACTTCTGTATCAAAAGTTGTGAACGGTTTGGTATAGCCCACATATAACGGCACCTTCCGATTTTGAGAATATTAGCTACAGTTGTAATTTTAAATTTGGGGTTCCAAGTGGTCGCAAAACTTTTCCACCAACAATGTTTACAGGTCCATGTTTTAGTATAGCCCCCATATAACGGTACCTCCATATTTTCGGTATTTTTAGGTTTTTGGCTGATTTTTTGTCTGCACTACCTGCAATTTGGCATTTAAGGTGGCCCCAAAAATTCCTCCTCCACCAAAAATTTTCCAAATATGTCCATGTTTAGTACATCGTCATATTTCTATCAAACTTAGATGAGGTTTCAATATGGACTCAAATTTCGGAAAAGTTCAGTTTAGGGCCTGCTCTCGAATCGCTTTGATTTTTGGGCAAGTCTATACTACTGGGCAAGTCTATACTACTAAATAGCCTAAAAGTTGCAAAGAGCCCCTATGACACCTTGTGTAGTGGTTGAAGTGCTAGATAAATCTGGAACGGATATGCAGATTCAGTCCAAAATTTGGCCTTCGTAATATTTTGTCCAAACATAGTTTAAATTCGAAGATAAGCCATATCGGTCCACTCCTTCAGGTACCTCCCCCACAAAAGTTGAACAATTTTCGGAAAAATTGTCCGCACGATAATTTTGGATTGGAGTGACCGATGTAATTCATACTTTGCACATCCTAATATATCTACCAAATATAGATCAGATTCGAACACAAAGTTTCGGATACGTTCACTTTAAGACCTGCTCTCGAATCACTTTGATTTGTGTTGAAGCGATTTGCATTCGCTACCTCCATTAGACGGTAAACATTTTTTCAGGGGCGAGTCCACCCTTGTGGCGGTCGGAGAGAACGAAACCTCTCGAACTGTTCAACCGATTTGGTCTGCGTCACATTAGATCCAAACTTAGTTTCATGGGGCAATACCGGTCCACAACTTTCGGTACTTATCCCCAATCACTTGAATGGGGCAACCAATTTGGTCCAAACTTTGGATCTCCTAATATTTTGTCAAAATTTAGTTTAACTTCTACAATGGCCCATATCGGTCCTCCCAAAGGGTACCTCCCCCACAAAAATTCAACATTTGTGTCTTAGTGCAGTTAATTTCTAATCCACATTTTTGTCGGCGACTTTAAATGTCCAAGAAGGGCCACAAAATTCAGAAGAGACCTTAAATACATTCGATCTGTCCGTAGGTGAAGTTTCATTTCACATTGGCTGAGGGTATATATCTGTCGGCAAAGCCGACTGACACTTTTTTACTTGTTTCCATTGTAATTTGTATGGGGCCAAAGCCACATTTTCACAAAAATTCTCTAAATGCCACAATTATGGTCCGAACGATGAAAAAACTTGGCTAAAAAAATTTTTTCAAAAATTTTGAAAATCGTATCGGGTTTTTATATATCTCCAAAATGCATATTTTGCCAATTTTGGGTCCTATATAGCAATATCAAAATCCGAACAAAAAAACTTTGATAAGACCAAAAATGTGCCTCATCGAAATAATGGTTTTAGACCCCAAGGATATTTGAACGAAATTTGTTTCACAAAATTTGGAGCCGATGTAGCCATTTCCGTCCGTCTGGCTGGCTGGCTGGCTGGTGCGCACGATAACTCTCTAACGGATCAACCGATCCTAACCAAATGTTACACTTCGTAATATTTTACCCAAACTTAGTTCAAGTTCTCCCACAAATGTTCAAAATTTGTCTCTAAAATCGTCTAAACGATAACTCTCGAGGGGAGCTATAGAATTGGTCCAAACTTTGCACAGCGTATCGGTTTCAATATGGACTCTATCGGTTTACACCTTCGGGTACGTCCCACACAAAATTTCGGAAAAGTGCAGTTTAAGACCTCCTCTCGAATACATTTGATTTTTGTTGTAACAACTTGTAGATGCTGCCCTAATACGATGGTACAAGTTTTTCAGTGGCAAGTCCATAAAAAAATGACCCGAAATCCGTAAAAAACACTCCTATGACACCATGTGTATTGGCTGGAACGCCCGGTAAATCTCCAACGGATCAACCGATGCGGTCCACAATTTCATAGTTGTAATATTTGTCCAAACTTAGCTTAAGTTTGAAGATGAACGATATCGGTGCACTCCTTACTAGGGATACGCAAGTCGATTCCTCGATTTTTTACCCTCAGCATT
Organism: Musca autumnalis; assembly: GCF_047663935.1. Taxonomy (NCBI): domain Eukaryota; kingdom Metazoa; phylum Arthropoda; class Insecta; order Diptera; family Muscidae; genus Musca; species Musca autumnalis. The sequence goes on along the minus strand of NW_027412088.1, from coordinate 39,251,995 downwards.
TATGCTAACGAGGGTATATCACGAATATTGTCAATTATTTCATATTCCATTTCAGAAAAAGGTTAAATTTTTTTTTGCGCTACATCAAAGGTTTTTTTTTGTATATAGGTTAAGAAAAAATTTCCCAGTTCGAATCAGGTCGCGAGCCAAATTTTGGTTGTTGCGGACAGAAGTTATGGCGGTTTTATTTCGGCTTTTAATAAATAAAATATTATAAAAACGCTAACTATTTTTGTGAGCACAATTGTTACCAAAAAGTTCTCTCGAAGTGACTTCAGCGAGTAGATTGCATAATACATGTAAAATGTTACACTGAATTCGCGGAATGTACATATAATTGATAAATTATTGAATATAAGTCAACTTTTTTCAAAATAAAGCTGTCGTAAAATTACATAAAAATTTGTGGTGGATCAAAACTCCACGGCGAATCAAATGAGACTAAAATCATACAGATTGGTATTATAGTTTCGATGTCACAGCCAAAATAAACACATATTTTGGTTAAAAAATAATTTTTCATTTTGCTTAAATATCCCATTAAAATATACGGATTTTGCTTTATAGACATTCATATAAAAGTGAGTTAGCGACGAATAAAAAGCAGTCGTTAAGTTCTACCGATAGCAAGAATTTTGTCAACTTTTATTTGAACGTTTCATTCATAATTTTGCGTTTTAATTTTACCGATTTTCGTCGCTAACTCAAAAAATGAGTTAGAAAATCGCACTACTGATGAAAAAAATTAACCTAATGCTTGGTTTACATTAACGAAATCCACTTGATTTCAACTGTCAATTCCTTTGCGTATACGTCAAATGAAAACTCATTGGATTTCATTTGATGACAGTTGAAATCGGAAGGATTTCGTAAATGTAAAACAAACATAACGGTACTATGAACACACCATTTCTTTTTAAAGTAAGCCAAGCAAAGGTTTATTGTTTTTCACAGTAATTGGATAATTTTAATTGTATGTGAATAATTTCTTTGTATGTGAATACGAGAAACATAATTAAATTGCACTCAAATATCTGCAAAAATCGAATTGACATTGATGGTGTCGGATTTATCCAACAAAGGACTTTGATCAAACGAATCAAAAGATCGAAAGATCGATTTTTGAGTTCTAAATAAAAATCAAAAGATCGAAAATCGATTTTTAAGTTTTACCCAAGAATCAAAATATCGAAAAGTAAACTTTTGCTTGGTGATACGTATCCCTGCTCCTTACGGTACCTAACGCAAAAAAGTTCAAAACTTTCACTTAAATAGGGCGCAAGATATCTCTCGAAGGCAGAAACCGAGTTGGTCCTTGTAATATCTCTTTGCAGGTTGTAATATCTCTACGAAACATAGATCAGGTTCGAATATGGGTTCCTCAAAATTTCATCATTTCGAATGCCTTTCATTTTTGTTGTAACAACTTGTATTCGTTACCCCCGCTACGACGATACAAGTTTCTTCTACGGCACCATAGCACCCTATGGAACGGATCAGCCAATTCGGTCTAAAATTTGGCCTTTGTAATATTGTATTCGACCTTCTCCTTGGCGTACCTCTCCACAAAAGTGCAATATTTTTGTTAAATGTTTTTCGTGCGCAAGTCCATGCTCTAAGTTATACGGTGATCAACTGAAATGACTGGTGGGCGCGATACCTATCGTAAAGGAATGACTTTTGAGTTTTAATTCAAATCCGTATTTTTGTCGGCAAATTCAAACGAATAAAAAGGGCCGCCAAATTAAGAAAACTCTCTAAATAGGTAATGTTTAGGTAAAAGGATCTTGGTTGTGTAGCCGCTTTTCGATATGTCCCTAGAGGAATCTTTCAACAAGGCTGTGGTTATATCTCTGTCGGCAAAACCGACTGATACTTTTTTACTTGTTTTTTTTTAGTTTTTATCTACATATCCACGCCACGTTACCGGCAGATTTCAAGCATTTCTAAAGTTTTAAGTTGTCGAATTACCTAAAATTAGGTATTTGTGGTTCCCATTGGTTAAAATCGTAGGCTTTCGTACTTTCATAACAAAAATAAAATTAATTACTCCATATAAGTTCAGAATATTTCATGCTGATGGGTATAAAAAGATCGGTTCGACAGAACTGATCGCTTTTTACCTTTTTATATCCTCCACCATAGGATGGGGGTATATTAAGTTTGTCACTACGTTTGTAACTACTCGAAATAATCATTGTAGACCCCACAAAGTATATATATTCTTGATCAGCGTGCAATTCTACATCGATATAGCCATGTCCGTCCGTCTGTCCGTCTGTGGAAATCACTCTAGCGTCCGAACGGATTAACGTAGGTTGATGAAATTTTGGGAAAATATGTTATATTTACGTATGACTTTTGGTATTGAAAGCGGGCTATGTAGGTCCACGCTTTCGTATAGCCCCCATACAAAATGACGCGTCGTCGTTTTAAGGAATTTTTAAGATATTTGGCCCATTTTACCACCAAATTGGTTGTAATTTGGTACTTTGTGTCTCCAGAGGCCAAAAAATATTCGTACCAAAGTTGGGTTATATAGGTCCACGTTTTGGTATAGCCCCCACATAAGGCCCCTTATAAAGTACGCGTCATTATACCCTATACCACAATGTGGAAAAGGGTATTATAAGTTTGTTTTGGTAAAAATTCATGTAACACCGCGAAATATTCGTCGGAGGCCCCCAATGTGGTATACCAATCTTCATATCTCGACGAGATAAAGCGATTTTGAGATGTGTGTCCGTCCGTCCGTCCGTCTGTCCATTATAAATTGTAAACACGCTCCAGGCCGCAATTATGGACCGATCGTCACGAAATTTTGTATGGAGGTCGGGTTCATATCAGAATAGATCCCTATTCTTATTGGCGATGATCGTGAAATATTTAGCGGGTGAAATTGACCAAAAACATAATATTTATCCAATTTTCTAGCGGTTCTGTAGGTCTTAATAATAGTCCGATCCACGCGTAATTTTAAATAAGGTAAAAGTATATCACAAAGGAGAAGCTTGCAATTTGAGATGGCGATCGGATAATATTTAGAGGGTTAAATGAACCAACATTTTTGTGTGAAAATTGTAAACATTTTTAATATATAGCTTATATCTTAATTCCTGGAAGTGACATTCCGGACAAGTGAGATATACTTGAAAGTGGAACGCTTGACCTTTCAATTGATGCTAATTATGTTGGTGTGCATGATCAGATAACAGAGTTACAGCCTAATATATTCCGTTATTTGTTTGTAGTGTAATAATAAACTCGCTAGAAGTCTCAATTATACATCAATAGTCACGAAATTTTGCACCAGGTAAGAATATAGGTCGAAAAAGATGCCTACAATTTTGAATGATGGTCTGATATTATTTAGCGGGTGAAATGGACCATTACTTTTGTATGAAAAATATAAGAATGTTATTTTTGGTCGATATTTTAATTCCTTGAGGACATATATATTTCGCAAAGTAGCCTACATATGGGAAAAACTACTGACCTTTCCTCTGATCTAAATTGCAATAAAGTGTTTGCTAGATAACGGGCCTACTGCCTAATATATAATGGGTTCTGGGTAGAGAACCACATTTTTATCCCATGCTACATATTGTCTCTCCAAAAGTTTATGTAACACCACGAAATATTCGTCCTAGACCCCTTATTTGGTATGCCAAAATTCATATCCCGACGAGATAAAGCGATTTAGCGATGTGTGTTCGTCCATTAAAAATTGTAAACAAGCTTAAGGCCGCAACTATGGACCGATTGTAACGAATTTTTTAAGGAGGTTGGGTTCGGGCCAGAATGGAAATGATTCGTTTGCTGATGATCGTGAAATGTTCAGGGAATGAAATGGACCAAAAACAAAATTTTAACCAATTTTGTAGCGGCTCTGTAGGTCAAAATAATAACCCGCAAAATTTTAAACAAAGTTTAAGTTTATGATGAAGAAGAAGCGCACAAACCAACGTGAAGATCAGATAATACTTAGCGGGTTAAATGGACTGAAACTTTTGTGTGAAATTGGTAAAAATTTCAATAACGTAGCGCTTAAACAACGGAAGTAGTAGTACTACATAAGTGAGTTTCATTACATTTTAGTTGGTGTGAACTAAATTTTCCTTTCCTGCTACAAAAATGTCTTTGTCATGCTAGATAACTTTTTGGTTTTGGTCATAAGTATTATACATTACATCTCTGATATTTGATAATTAAATTTTCACAATCATTGAAAAGAAGTTCCGTGGAGAGCGATTGTCCAGGGATAGTGGTATAGGGTATCCCATGGTCGGCTCCGTCCGACTATAGACTTATCTTACTTGTTTTAATATATTTTGAATGTATTAGACCCATTTGACCAAAGAATCGGTTGTAACTTTGTATTTTGTGTTTCCAGAGGCTAAGAAACATTTCTACCATAAAATGTTTATATAGGTCCACGTGTTGATATAGCCCCCATAATACAATATCTCCCGATTTTCGATATTTTGAACTTTTTAGCCTCATTGTCACACCGAGATGGCTGAAATTTGGTATTAAGTCTTCTTTAGGCGTATAAAACTTTCCCCCAGAATTTTGTAAGTATAGGTCCACGCCAACATATAGCCCCCATAGAACGGTACCTTCCGATTTTCGGTATTTTTAAGGTTGTGGCCACATTAATCCACCGAAATGGCTGAAATATGTGGTGGAGGGTATAAAAAGTTCGGTCCGACCGAACTTAAAGCTTTTCTTACTTGTTTCTTTTACTAGGCGAACGTATAAACGTATACGCTTTAACGTTGCCATAAGTGAGCTTTTTAATGGAAGTTTAAGGAAACAAGAGATAGCTTCGTAGATCCAGGCACTCGGACTTTAATTGTCCTAGACTGGCTATTGATTCTTAGACACCCAATATATTTTTAGTGGCCATTTCACTAGAAGCAACCTGTGGACGTGCCTTTTAGTACTATGCTAGTGTTTACTGAAAGAAACTGTCATTACGACTGGTAAATCTAATATCGATCATGGTTTGTTACCTCGAATATTGAAGAATAAAAACATCCCACTTTTGTCGGCTATAAAACAGTTGTCAGCATAGATATCAATTGAAATTGAAAATTCGCAGTACTGATTGAAGGCAACTAGCTGTTAGAAATTTAAGGTCAGAATGTATAAACGTTTAAAGAATTACAGTTGAGGTGCACTGCACTGTTAGCCAAACAAACCTATTCCCACGTCCACCTGTAAATCTGTACATATTGCAAACTTTTGGCTTTAATTCCGTTGAGTATAAATACATTACTCCTATTTTAATTACCTCAGCCTGTTATCGTCCACCTGTTATAAATCCATCTCATTTTCGCAGTTATTTATTTTATTCCCTTTTTTTGGGAGTAAAACTTTTTTGCATTCAAATAACGGTTATGGAAGTGTATACATACCCCAATCCCAAGGCAAGCTAATCAAACTTTACTTTTGCCTAATTTATTATAATCTCTTTTGCTTACCTATAATTCATTCATTACTTTTTGTTAATAAGCCCAACCAGCAGTTGGAGAGTTTAGGATGAAACAACATTGGCAACTTCTTTGCACCTCATTATTTGGCCATTTGTCTTAATAATACTGAGGAGACCTTATAAAAAGTTGAACTTTGATGAAAAAAGCGAAAGAAAAATAAAAATAATTAAGAAAAATCTTAACGATTTCTTCAACATCAAAATGGGCAGTTTTGAGAAGAACAGAAATAAAACCAAACAACAAAAGAAAAACGACACAAGCTTTATTCTATTTTGATGGCAAGGGACTATTAAAACTTTTTTCCTTTATCATCATCAGCTGGTATTGCATTGACTTGAAATGAACGAAATACCTTCGTTAAAAGTAAATCTTTTTTTTTTTTTTGGTGGGGTAGTCAAACACATTAATTAACTTTTAGTTTCTTTTATCAAACATTTTTTGTTTATTCATTCAAAGTACTTAGAAGAACATACGTATTGGCGCTGAAGTCAATAGGTGCCTATTATTGAAATGTGCTGAAGTGTCCACTATAGAATTTTAGGTTTTGTTGATAGTAGGTTTTTGCCCCATGGAATGTGAGTATTTGTGGAAAAAACACTTATCAAAAATGGAACGCAAGAGGTGAAAATTCTTGACGGCAGGACTGTCAGTTTTCAGACGTTAGGACCTGAAATCGAAATTTAGGAAACAAATTTGCTAAATACCCTTTGGCATTGGTTAAATAAATCTGTAAAAAGCAGTTTTAAAACAAAAATGTTTTTCCTTAATGGAACACTTCAGAGATAACAATTGCAATTCTCATTTATCAACACCTACGCAAGTCTATCACAGACATCATGTTCATATTCAAAATATATACATATTCATTTCATGCAAAAAATTTTCCTGACTGTGTATTCGTTTAGTAAGAAGTCAAAATGAGAATTGCAAATACAGCTTTTTCAGAACAGAAGAAAAGTTTTAATGAGTAATTTCCTGGGCATCTACTTAATTAAAGTTTAATAGAAATTAATTAAACTTTAGTTAATGGTTAACGTGTATTTAATGGCTAGCGTAGCCGTATCTGTGATTACTAAGGCACATGGTGGAATTATTAACATAGCAATAAAATAGGTCAATAATTCTAGGTTCAGCCTTTAGACTAACGAGGGTACACACCCCAGAATGATGTTTTTGAACAATGATGTTTTTGAACAACCTCGTATACCTATATAATATTTTGATGAGTTTCTTTTAAGATATAATCATTCATATCAGGCGATTCGATAAAAACTCACCCAAAAATTATTAAAAAATATAAAAAACTAGTAAAAATGTATCAGTCAGCTTTGTCGACAGAGATATACCCTCAGCCTATGTGAATTGAAACTTTCATCTACAGTCAGATCGAATATATTTATGGTCTTTTCATTATTTTGTGGCCTTTTTTTGGACATTTGAACTTGCCGACGAAAATATGGATTAGCATTAAAGTTCAAAAGTGTTGCAGAGGAGGTACTTAAAGGAATGGACAGACATAGTCCATTATGGAATTGGATCTTATTTTGGGAGTCATATCTTTTCGATAGATATCGCGCCCACTAGGGGGGTCATCGTATAACTTATGGACCAGCCACTAGATATGGTGCCATAGGGTTTTTTACACCTTTCGAGCTGTTTTCTCAAGATGTATGGACTTGCCCCTTAAAAAACTTTTACCGTCGTAATTGAGGCAGCGAATGCAAGTTGCTTCAAAAAAAAAAATTAAGTGATTCGAGAGCAGGTCTTAAAGTGAACTTATCCGAAATTTTGTGTGGGAGGTACCAGGAGGTAGACAAATATAGTCCATATTCGAACCTGATATATATATCTGGTAGATATATTAGAAGGTGCACAGTATGGATTACATCGGTCACTCGCTTCAAGAGTTGTCGTGCGCACAATTTTTCCGAACATTTTTTAATTTTTGTGAGGGAGGTACTTGAAGGAGTGAACCGATATGGTTTATCTTCGAATTTAAACTAAGTTTGAACAAAATATAACGAAGGCCAAATTTTGAAGCGAATCGGCAGATCCGTTCGAGAGTTATCATACGCTCCAACCACAGCACACGGTGTCATAAGGGTTTTTTGCACCTTTAAGGCTATTTTCTCAAGAAGTATGTACTTGCCCCTGATGAAACTTGTACCGTCGTATGGGGGCAGTGAATACAAGTTGCTGCAACAAAAATCAAAGCGATTCGAGAGCAGGTCCTAATCTGAACTTATCCGAAATTTTGTGGGGGAGGTACCGGAAGGAGTGGACCGATATAACCCATCTTCGAACTTAAACTAAGCTTGGACAAAATATTGCGATAGCCAACTTTTGGACCAAATCGGTTCATCAGTTCGAGAGTTGTCGTGCGCACCAGCCAGACAGACAGACGGACGGACATTGCTAAATCGACTCCAAATTGTCTGCAACACATTTCGTCCAAACATACTTGGGGTCTAAAACCGTTATTTCGATAAGGCACATTTTGCCCGTACGAAAGTGTATATGGGCAATATTATTGAAAATTTAACATCGTTGAAGCCAAGGTTTACCCCTTTATAACTCGCGAATAGTGGTTGTATATTGTACAATTTAAATGCTTTTGTATAAAATGAAATGTTTTTAGACTTGGCAAAAAATATTGGCCTTCAAAGTTGATTTGCGTGGAAGCTGTGGCTATATTTATGTTAAAAAATGGGTAAAAATGGGTTGAAGCAAATGTGACTTTTTTTGTTTTCTCTCGATTTGTGATTAAACCACATTTTTCACAATTTTTCAGTCAAAGTAAAAGTAGAAGGCAACTAAATAAGGATCATCTCATTAGTGTATAACTTTTCAAAATTTGATCTGCGTTTACCATTAAATAATGCTGACATTTTGAAGCCAGATTTTGAGTGTTTTTTGAAATTATCATATAATTTCGTTCCGCAAACAAGTTTTTCAAAAAATCATATATAGGAATGAAGAACTCACGATTCTGATTTATTTGATATATGTGTCGTAAATGTAGCCTACACAGCTTCAGAGAAATCTGTATCCAAATACGAAAATTTTGTGCTAACAAATTTCTAAAAATCATATATTTCGAGTCTAATTTGTACAATTGGCATTCGATTTACTCGTGCATGATTGCAAATTTTAGATTTTTACGTTTCGGATCTAATAAATCATTCCTCATTAAAATCCATCTACTAAAACGCGAGATAGGAGAAATTCAAAAATAGGAAAATCACCTAATATTGTTTTTGAAAATATCGCGCATTTTATCGCGTATTCTGTCGGCCGTTTGCACTATTATGAAAAAACTAGGGCAGCATCTTCCTTTTTGCGGAAACAGAGATTTAAAAACTTCACTGATAAGGGAACTACATTCATTTTATCCCAAAAATAGTGTGTGATGCTACATCCTCGGTTCTTGACTGATTGCCTTGAAATAGGTATATATCGTTGCAGATTTTCATGGTGACACTAAAACCGGATGCGGAACGAAATTGTATGAACTTTGCGCAAATTAGCGATGTTTTATTGGTTTTTTAGTGCTAAGATGCAGCCGATGCTACATCTTAGCGTCTAAATTATATTTCGAAAAATATATACAAATTAAAAGATATGGTCTTGTTGTACATGAAAATCACATGCGGACAAAACGATTTTGATAATTACGCGATTTACACATATTTTAATAATGCATATAAGTTAAAGTGGTTTATTTGAACTCTATTTCCGTTTAAGAAGTCTAATGATTTATTTCAACAACCCGATAACTTTCCTCAATGGGAAACTTTCTATGTGTATGTAGATAAAGCAAAATCCTCCCATTTTCTTGGGAGTTTCAAGAAAAATAAAAGAAGTAGTTTTTTCTAAGAGTTTTTCCTATATTTTCAACTCTAGAATGCACGTGAAAACTATTATTCCAAACCAAAATTTGTTTTTTGTAACACAAATATGTGCTTATTTTGGCTATAATATCCTAACTACTATCCCGATGATTATAAGTTTGGCCCCATTTGATTCCCCGTGAAGTCTTTCTTTAAAACTGTTACTTTTTTGTAATTTTTGACGGGTAAATGGACCTATATTTTCAAAAAATTCGGATTACATTTAAAATTTTGTCAATTTTTTGTAAATTCCGCGATTGCTGAGTAACATTTTACAAATATTATTACTTAATGACGTCACTTCGTGATAACATTTTAGTGACAATTGTGCTCAATAAAATAATTAGCGTTTTTATAACAATTTTTTCTTAAAAGCAGAAGTAAAACCGCGATAACATTTATCCGCAACAACCAAAAATTTGCTCGCGAGCGGATTTTGTACTAGGGAATATTTTCTTAACCTATGTACAAAAAATCGTTATTGTACGTAATTTAGCGTTATATCTCAGTTATAGCGAACGCTAGAAAAATAACAACAGATGGACGGACAGCATTTTATCCTGACAAATGATTGCTCGATCAATGATTAACCTGATGTGTTCTAAACAGAAAATTAAACTAAATTCCATCCATACTATGGTGCAGGGTATACATATTAACATACTATCGTTTATTAAGGTACTAGGTAAACTCTTCCGTCACGTCATGGCTGTGAGATGCATGTTCCATGCTAATTGAAGAATAACACTTTCTTTTAAACAAGGTTTAATTCGACTGAGACATCGATGTTTTCTACCCATTCAAAATCCGAATTAGAATGATAAAGTCATTTCATTTGGATGATGCGTCTAGAACCTTCAAAATTCGTAAAATCTGGAAGTTTTCTACCCATTTAGAATCCGAAATAACAAGTTATAGCCACTTCAGTGGAAACTTCATACAGGCGGTATTGTTTACCTTCCAAAATGTGGACTTATGGCGCCAGTTTTACGTAGATAAATTTTCTAATTTTTGGAACCGGAAAAAAGGAAAAACCCTCAAAAATCATCCAAAAAATATTGAAACATACATATATACCAATGTAAGAATGCTGTGTTCCCATATCGAAGACCAAATACGAGATTTCAGTAATTTCTGTAGGATAAGTTGGCTAAAACTTTCAAAATACCGAACATTGCACAGTAGCATTATGTGAGGGCTATATTGAATCGTTGTCCTACACCGAAATTTCCCGGTGGGAATTTTTTATACTCCTAGCCAGACTGAGTACCAAATGTAAGCCATTTTAGTTGAACAATGTGGTAAAATCCTTTAAAATACCGAAAGTGAACAAAAGAACTATACCGACAACTCTCTAAAGTAATCTTTTATACCCCTCCCAAATTCCAGCTACATCGGTAGGATAATATGACTAAAACATTTAAACAGCAAAAGCCGGGCGATATCATTCTATGAGGGATACACAAAAATGAAGACCTACAACGGATATTACCTGTACAAATTATTCATACCCCTAGCAAAAACGAGACACACATTTTCAGATATTTAGGTTGAATAATGTGTACAAAACCATCAAACTATCGAACAGTTGGGTGGTACAATTCCATGGGGCTATACAAAAACGACCTATATAGACAATTGTCTGCAAAAGTGTTTCATATCACCAATGGAGACTAAATTGTAAGTTTTTTCGGTTAGATAATGTGGCCTAATACCGAAAATAGGCGGTGCCGTTCCCCGGGGTATCTGTTCTGATAAATTTCTGGGTGACATTTTTGTAGCCCCAGAAAGGACTAAATACCAAAGTTCTCCCATTTCAGTGTGATAATGAGGCTAAAACCTTTAAAATGCCAGAAATCGAGAGGTACCGTTCAATGCGGGCTTCATCAAACGTGGATCCGTTTTGGCAAATGTCTGGGAGAATATTTTGTAGCCTCAAAGAAGACCAAATGCCAAATTTCAGCCATTTCGGTGTGATTATGAGGCTAAAACCTTGAATATACGGAACATCGGGAGGTAAGGTTTTCGAATCTATAGCAAAACGTGGACCTAAACTAAATACTAAATTCCAGACATCGGATGGCACGGTTTCATTGATGCTATATTGACACATTTTGTCGGGAAACGTGCACCCATGTCCACAATTTATGGTGCCTATATGCCAAACTCCATTGAATTTGGGCCAAAAATACCTAATATCGGACGGTGCCGTTATAACTAGTTATTCTAGAACTTGGACTTATGTCCACAATATTTAGTGGGACATTTTTTAGACAACTTCGAACCCTAAATGCCAAATTATAGCTACTTCGGTCAGAAAATGTAGCTAAAGACTTCAAAATACCTGTAATTGGCGGTACCGTGATATGGAGGCTATTCCAAAGCCTGGGCTGATATATCCCATCTTCGAACTTCGAAAAAACAAAAGACACATCTGAGCAAAATTTTATCGTCATATATCAATTTGTCTGAATGCTAGAGTGATCAACACAGACAGACGCACTCACATACAAGCATAGATAACTTTCGAATTCTACCATAAAAGCACCCTGCATACGTCCTGCAATACGAGCTTTTAGATCGATCTGATTCATTGTTTGTTTTACAAAAGTTAGTCCTCGCGGCCATTTGTATGGCGGTAAAAGTCCATCCTCCCCGAGATGATGGCCAGAAGATCAATAAAACCATACCGACAGCAACTAAAATAACTGAGGAGTGTGCGTTCCAAGTAGAATGCTTTGAATACCTCGCTCACAAAATACCCCTCAGCGTAATTTTGTCTTTATTTCCTGAGTATTTCAGTCATGTAAAACTTATCTACGAATAGTGTTGTTAGACACGCCGTTCGGACTAGGCTATACAAAATAGGTCGTACATCATTGAGCTAATATGGATCGGGGTGCATTCATTAATATGAGTGAAGTCTCTCTTGTCCCTTCGGGGTCCTTGTGCTCCTGTTACACATCGAAATATTTCTCTCAAACGTACATCAAGTTCTTGGAAGATCTATGTCGGCCTCACTCCATTGTTAGATGTTTTACTGTAGCTTTTATTCGAATTGTAGCAAGACTTTCAATCCGACTAACTACAAATCCGAAACCAAAGTGCATCACATTTATGTCTATGTTTGGCAGTAATATCGGCCTTGTACTTTGGAAGTACATCTACCAGTGCGTATAATGTATCTTATCTATAAAGACTCCGAGCATTCCAAGTGCAGATTCGTAGATCACAGTCCTTAAAACGTTTGACATTTTTCTTGTGGTAGATTGGGGAATGCATATTTGGTTTTTGTAGCGAATAACCCTATCTTAGTGTTCTAGCCTAGCCAACGCAATCGCTGCATCTCGATACGTTTAACAATATTGATGTCGTTGTACAGCAGATACAGCTCGTGGTTCATGCGACGTCGATATTCACCGTCAACGCAGATTGGTCCGTAGATCTTTCGAAGAATTTTTCTCTCAAACACACCAAGCACTGCCATGTCTGCTTGCGCAAGTATCCAGGCTTCGGAGCCATACATCAGCACGGGTAGTATCAGTGTTTTGTAGAGCGTTATTTTTGTTTGACGAGATGTGGCTTTGTTTTTAAACTGCTTACTTAATCCAAAGTAGCATCTGTTGGCCAATACAATTCTTCTTTTTATTTCACAACTGATGTCGTTTGTTGTATTTACGGAGGTGCCGAGGTAGACGAAGTCTTTTACTACCTCAATATTATAGGAACCAACTTCCACAGTCGTTCCGAGCTCAATGGACGCATTGCGCGTCGACACCATCAACTTGGTCTTCTCACCGTTTACCGCCAGACCCACTTTAGCAGATTCTCCTTCGACCTTCATAAAGGTATGAGTTACTTCTTTTACTGATCGGCCCATGATGTCTATATCATCAGCATAAGCAAGTAACATGTGACTATTGGTGTAGATTGTGCCACTTTTTTGAAGTTTGCCTCTCGTATAACCTTTTCTAGCAGGATGTTAAAGAGACCACACGAAAGGCTGTCTCCTTGTCTGAAACCTCTTTTGGTACCAAACTCTTCGGAGAGGTTCTTTCCTATTTTAACTGATGACCTCGTGTCAGTTAAAGTCATTTTGCAAAGCCGGATGAGCTTTGCGGGGATACCAAATTCAGACATGGCTTGGAATACCTTTGAACGCAGCGGGCTGTCGAAGGCTGCTTTATAATCGACAAAAAGGTGTAGGTGTCGATCTGCATCTCTTGGGTCTTTTCCAATATTTGGCGCAGGGTAAATATCTGGTCAATGGTGGACTTGCCAGGTCTAAAGCCGCATTGGTATGGTCCAATTATCTCGTTGACCATAGGCTTTAGTCGTTCGCACAATATCCCTGACACGATCTTGTAGGCAATAGGGAGTAGGCTTATGCCCCTGTAGTTAGAGCATACAGTCTTATCTCCCTTCTTGTGGACGGGGCACAGGATACTCAGGTTCCAATCGTCGGGTACTCGTTCTTTCTGCCAGATGGTGCTAACTAGCTGATGAATACACCTTATCAGCGTGTCGCCTCCGGTTTTGAACAGCTCGGCTGGTAAGCCATCGGCTCCTGCTGCCTTATTATTCTTCAGCCGATTTATTGCTGTCTTTACCTCATCTTGGCTGGGCGGTATGCATCCAATACCATCTTCTGGGATTGTGACTGTGTTATCTTCGTCGTCTTCGCTGCTGTTGGATACCAACAGTTTTGAAAAATGTTCTTTAAATATCCTGAGTACACTATCTGTATCAGTTACCAAATTACCTTGCTGGTCTCTACAGGAGGATGTGCCTGTACCAAAGACATCAGTTTGATGCTTGACTCTTTGGTAGAATTTTCGGACTTCATTCTGGCTCCTGTACATCTCGATTTTTATACCCTCCACCATAGGATGGGGGTATATTAAGTTTGTCACTACGTTTGTAACTACTCGAAATAATCATTGTAGACCCCACAAAGTATATATATTCTTGATCAGCGTGCAATTCTACATCGATATAGCCATGTCCGTCCGTCTGTCCGTCTGTCCGTCTGTCCGTCTGTCCGTCTGTGGAAATCACTCTAGCGTCCGAACGGATTGACGTAGGTTGATGAAATTTTGGGAAAATATGTTATATTTACGTAGGACTTTTGGTATTGAAAGCGGGCTATGTAGGTCCACGCTTTCGTATAGCCCCCATACAAAGTGACGCGTGACGCGTCGTCGTTTTAAGGAAATTTTACGATATTTGTCCCATTTGACCACCGAATTGGTTGTAATTTGGTATTTTGTGTCTCCAGAGGCCAACAAATATTCCTACCAAAGATGGGTTATATAGGTCAACGTTTTGGTATACCCCCCATATAAGGCCCCATATAAAGTACGCGTCATTTTAATATATTTTGAATGTATTAGACCCATTTGACCACAGATTTGGTTGTAATTTGGTATTTTGTGTCTTCAGAGGTCAGAAAACATTCCTACCAAAGTTGAGTTATATAGGTCCACGTTTTGGTATAGTCCCCACATAAGACCCCTTATAAAGTACGCGTCATTTTAATATATTTTGAATGTATTAGACCCATTTGACCAAAGAATCGGTTGTAACTTTGTATATTGTGTTTCCAGAGGCTAAGAAACATTTCTACCATAAAATTTGTATATAGGTCCACGTGTTGATATAACCCCCATGATACAATATCTTCCGATTTTCGATATTTTGAACGTCTTAGCCTCACTATCACACCGATATGGCTGAAATTTGGTATTTAGTCTTCTTTAGGCGTATAAAACTTTCCCCCAGAAATTTGTAGGTATAGGTCCACGCCATCATATAGCCCCTATAGAACGGTACCTTCCGAACTTCGGTATTTTGAAGGTTGTGGCCACATTAATCCACCGAAATGGCTGAAATTTGTGGTGGAGGGTATAAAAAGTTCGGCCCGACCGAACTTAACGCTTTTCTTACTTGTTTCACACTCCCGCTTTCCCATCTCTCTCTTTTTCCTGCGGAAAAGACGTTTCTCCTCTCTCCTTTTCTCCCTGTATTTCTCTCGTGCGCTACGCGTTGCTACGGATTGTAAAGTAGCCCTATATGCCGCATTTTTCTCTTCGGTGGCAGCACGACACTCCTGATCATACCATGGATTCCTTGGTGGAGGCCTCTCGTATCCAAGTATGGATTTTGCGGCTGTTTGGATGGAGTGGGCAATGCTTTGCCATTGCGCTGATATGTTATCGGGATGAGGAGTGCTTTGATTAAGCAATTGGGCTAGTTGAGTGGAATATGCTGTGGCTATCTATTGTGATTGCAGCTTACCGATATCTAACTTTCGTGTGGTGTCTGTTCGCACTTTGTTTGCCACGTTTAAGCGGGTGCGTACCTTTGCTGCAACAAGGTGGTCCGAATCAATGTTTGCGCCTCGGAACGATCGTACATCCAACACGCTCGATGAATGTCTTCCATCTATCACAACATGATCAATTTGATTTCTTGATTTCTGATCTGGAGACAGCCAGGTGCCCTTATGAATATCGAGATGATTAAATCTGGCACTGCTACCTACCGTGTTTTTTGCAGCTGCAAAGTCTATCAGCCTCATACCATTGTCAGATGTTTCACTGTGGAGGCTGAATTTCCCGACTGTTGGGCCAAAGATATTCTCCTTTCCAATTTTGGCATTAAAATCGCCTAGAATGATTTTATTGTCATGGACAGGGCGACTGTCATATGTTTCTTCTAGGCGCTCGTAAAATATATCTTTGGTCTGTTCGTCCTTTTCTTCAGTGGGAGCATGAGCGCAAATAAAGCTGATGTTGAAGAATTTAGCTTTTATTCGAATTGCAGCAAGTCTTTCATTCACTGGAGTGAAGCTGGATACAAGATGTTTTAGTCTCCGACTAACTACAAATCCGCAACCAAACTCATGCCTTACGTCATGGCAGCTATAATACAGTGCGTCACCTTTAGGTGTTGTTGTGACGCCTTTCCCAATCCATCGTATTTCCTGTATGGCAGTAATATCGGCCTTGTACTTTTCAAGTACGTCTGCCAATGCGAAGACTGCACCTTCTCTATAAAGAGTGCGAACATTCCAGGTGCATATTCGCAGATCATGGTCCTTAAAACGTTTGCGGGGTTCGTCAACTTTAGAGGGATTTGTTTTTCTTTTCTTTCGTTTTTTCATAGTAGGCTGTTTTTTCTAGGGGAGGGTTACTAACCCGACGCCCAAACCCAAGTTTTTAACGTTCTTATGGGTGAACGCGCGGCACATGTTAGCTCACTACCTTTAACGGGTGTTAAAGGCAGTTCCCCAGGTGACACCACGGGGAGGTCAGTGTCCACTTGAGATGAAAGAGGGACCAAGATAAATCCTGCGCTTTGCCATGTTAAAACCGGTCAGGACCGTTGCTTGGTATCTTCCATCCCCTACGTCACCCATAGATATTTATACACTCAACATTTATGCCGATTCGGTCCAAAATTTGGCTTTCGCAATATGTTGTCCAAACTTAGTTTAAGTTCGAAGATGGTTATATCGGTCCACTCCTTCCGTTACCTTCCCCACAAAAGTTCGAAAATGTTCGGAAAATTTGTACGTACGATAACTCTTGAAGGGAGTAACCGATTTGGTCGATACTTTGTACATCGTAAAATTTCTACCAGAGGAAGATGAGGTTCTAATATGGACTCAATCGGTTCACCACTTCGGGTACCTCGAACACAAAATTTCGGAATAGTTTAGGACCTGCTCTCGAATCGCTTTGTTTTTTTGTTGTATTCACTGCCCCCCATACGACGTAAGAGTTTCATCAGGGGCAAGTCCATACTTCCTGAGAAAATAGCCTGGAAGGTGCAAAACCCCTATGACACCGTGTGTAGTGGTTGGAGCGCAAGATAACACTCAAACGGATCTGCCGATTCGGTCCAAAATTTGGCCTTTGTAATATTTTATCGAAACATATTTTAAGTTCTCCCCCTTAAAAGTTCAAAAATGTTCGAAAAATTGTGCGCACGATACCTCTTGAAAAGAGTGCCCGATTTAGTCCATACTTTACACATCCTAATATATCTACCAGAATATGGACTATATTTGTCCACTCCATCTGGTTTCTCCCACACAAAGTTTCGGATAAGTTTACTTTTAGACTTGCTCTCGAATCACTTTGATTTTTGTTGAAGCAACCTGCATGCGCTGCCTCAATTAGTTTTATAAAGGGCAAGTCCATACTTCTTGAGAAATCAGCGCGAAATGGGTAAAAAATCCCTATGGCACCATATTTAGTGGCTGGAGACCTCGATAAATCTCGAACTGATCAACCGATTCGTTTCAAAATTTGGCCATCGTCATATTTTGTCCAATCTTACTTTCACATCGAAGATGGGCAATACCGGTCCACAATTTCCGGTATTTCCCCCCAATATTTAAAATATGTCACTAAAATATTATGCACGATATCTTTTGAACGGGGCAACCAATTTGGCTCAAACCTTGGATCTCCTAATATTTTGTCCAAAATTTAGTTTAACTTTATTGGTGGTCTCCTTAGGGTACATCCCCCACAAGATCCTTTGGAAATGTATACCGATGCTGTTCGTTTTGGCCCTGTTTACAGCGATATTATGCTATCTGTTGACAAGTCCATGCTTCCTCGCATAATGATTCAAAAGTAATACGATGTCCCACTGAAATGACTAGTGGGCGCGATATCTATCGAAAAGATATGACTCCCTAAATAAGATCCACTTCCGTAATGGAATATGTCGATCCCTTCCTTTAGGTAAATCCTCCGCAACATTTTTGAACTTTAACTAATCCACATTTTTGTGGGCAAGTCCAAATGTCCAAAAAGGCCCAAAAATGAATAGATGAATATTTCAATTCACATAGGCTGAGGGCATATCTCTGTCGGCAAAGACGACTGATACGTTTTTACTTGTTTTATGTTTATTTAAGCTTGTTGTTGTTTCAAAATGCTTTAAAGAAGTCCATTTAGTGTATTAAAAGGATGTGACATCCCCATCACACGCATATGGAATTGTGACTAGACCCGACATGATTTTTGCAACATTCAAATCAATGTTATGTTTTTTTATAAACTAACATTAAGAAACCCTGTGTGTGTGGATACCACATAACTTCATCATCCTTGAATATCGATTTTCTGCCAATAACAAAATAAATATTTTATATATTGTTATGAAATTGTTGTTTTGATTTAGCTTCCAAGTGGCTTCAATTTAGCATTTGCACAATTTCCGATTGAAATTTATAGCTAATTAAACAATTATTTACCAAAATGTTATTAAAAGTTCTATCCGACTTCTCTCAATTGAGTTTAACTGGAAATATTGAAAAAAAACCGAAACAACAAAAATACTTATGTATATGGAAACCTGATGATGCTTGAACCTAGGTCATACTTATTTTTGAATACACAACAAATACCAATTCAATTGAATTTAATAATATTTTTGTATAAAATGTTTCTCTACTAACATAACATTTACTATTTTTGTGACATATTTGTACAAATATCGAAAACCACAAAGTGCCAAATAAACTGTCCGAAATGAAAATACAAATGATTGCATACCGATGATATTTATTTGGTATCATAGATGGCCAACCAATGTTTTGTGGTGTACATACATATAAATGTGATATTATTTGAAGTGCAATTCAGGTTGTATTTGATTTCATAAAAAAAAAATCGATTAGCTCATGGAACGACTTGCTAGAGAAAAATATAGGAGGAGAAAAATCATAATGAAGTCCAAAAACTCCCCAAACTGACGCTACGATACACAGATAATGTAGGGAATCATGTAAAATTTTCCTTCATCCTTAGCCAGAAATTTCGTAATTAACATTTTGTCTCAAATGGCGTAAATTTGGAGTCTAATGAGCCCAGAGCTTCGACTTTTATTTTCTGATTTCTGCAGGAGGGCATCACCACTCCTGCTACAAAAAAACAAACTGATTTATAACTTTCACAGCTTTCAGAGTTCTCCCGATGGACTGTAGACTAACAGAAGTTCGGAAAAAGCTGTCGCAAGTTAAAGATGGTATATACCGTTAAATACAATCAAATAATGTCTGTCTGACTGTCTGAGTGCGCACAAATACTCTCCAACGGCTCAACCGAATTCGTCAAATCTCTTTACGTCCTAATAAATTGTACAAACTGAGAGCAAAGTAAACGATAGACTATACAGTTATCTATAGTCTTTAGAGATTAGGTACGCACTGTATTATAGCTAACATGAAAAGAGACATAAGTCAGGTATTAGATACATGGTAAACCCGCGACTTAACAAGTAAAAAATAAATAAAATATTCTGAATTAAAATGGAATAATTAATAAATAAGTTTTTTGACCACGGATATCCCAAATGCCTAAATTGTGAAAACATGGACCTATGTTGACAAGTTGTTTTCGCTGCCCCCATTACAACAGTACAAGTTTTTTAGTTTTAGCCCGAAAGTTGCAAAAGAACCCTATGCCACCATGTGTAGTGACCATGTATATAAATCTCGAACTGATCAACCGATTTGGTCCAAAACTTGGCCAAACTTAGTTTAAGTTCGAAGATGGGCAATATCCCTCCACAACTTCCGTTACCTTCCCGCCAAAAATTAAAAAATGTCACTAAAATGGTACACGCTTTATCTATTGAATGCAGGTACCAATTTGATATAAACTTCGGATCTCCTTTTATTTTGTCCAAATTTAGTTTAACTTCCTAAATGGTCCATATCAGTCTCCTCTTTAGGTTACCTCCCCTACAAAAGTTTAACGTTTTTGTTTAAGTGTAGTTTAGGGTCTGTTCGAAGGTCCTTTGGAAATTTATACCGATTCTACTCGTTGCGGTCCTGATATTATGATTTTCGTGGGCAAGTCCATGCTTCCTGACATAGTGTTCCGAAAGCTCTAAGTTATACGGTGTTCAACTGAAATGACTAATGGACGCCAAATATCGAAAAAAAAACATGTCGGCTTTGCCGACAGAAATATACCCTCAGCCTATGTGAATTGAAACTTTCATCTACGGACAGACCGAATGTATTTAGGGTCTTTTCAGAATTTTGAACATTGGAACTTACTTGAAGGAATGTACCGAAATAGTCCATTATGAAAGTGGATCTTAATTTGGGAGTCATACCTTTTCGATAGATATCGCACCTACTAGTCATTTCAGTGTGTTATCGTATAAAATTTGGACTAGTATGCCAGGAAGCATGAACTTGTCTACGGAAAACATAATATCGCTGTAAACAGGACCACAACGAAGAGCATCGACATACATTTCCAAAGGATGTTCGAAGTTCGAACATACCCTAAACTGCACTTAAACAAAAATGTTGAACTTGTGCAGGGGAGGTACCTTAAGGAGAGAACCAATATGGTCCATTTTAGAAGTTAAACTAAATTTGAAAAAAAATGTTAGAAGATCAAAAGTTTGGACCAAATTGGATACCCCGTTCAAGGAGAAGTATTGGAATTTGTGGACCGGTATTGCCCATCATCGAACTAAAACTTATTTTGGACAAAATATGACGAAGGCCAAATTTCAGACCAAATCGGTTGAACAGTTCGAGAGCTATAGTGCGCTCCAGCCACTACACATGGTGCCATAGGGATTTTTACAAATTTCGGGCTATTTTCTCTGGAAGTATTTACTTGCCCCTGAATAAACTTTTACCATCGTAAAGCGGGTCAGTAAATGCAAGTTGCTTCAACAAAAATCAAAATGTACAAAACACATTTGCATTTGAAAAACGATAAGTTCTAGGACAGAGAAGCCATTACATAGTCGATACGTCCGAAGATTTGCTTTACCACCAATGAAACCAGGTAACGTAATTTGGTGACTATGTGGGTTCGAGTCCTTGGCTTTCCTTTTTCACTTGCAAATAATTTCCGATCATCAAGCTTAACTCTAAACGAGAAAATTAATAAATAATCATTAAAAATGATCTTCGCCCTTACAGGCAAAATTTCAAAGAATAAAAAACAGGCTGAGCCCGTCTGGGATTTGAACCCACGTCCTTGAGAACATTTTCAAAAAACGTTGTCACGGCGTGTTAGCGTTCAAAGCCAAAACTCATAACTTCAAAGGCAGCGCAAAAAAGCGTTTGTCGTGAAGAAAATACATTTCAGTGGCCAAATATCCGCGTAACTGTATAAAACACATTTGCATTTGAAAAACGAAAAGTTCTAGGACAGAGAAACCATTACATAGTCGATACGTCCGAAGATTTGCTTTACCACCAATGAAACCAGGTAACGTAATTTGGTGACTATGTGGGTTCGAGTCCTTGGCTTTCCTTTTTCACTTGCAAATAATTTCCGATCATCAAGCTTAACTCTAAACGAGAAAATTAATAAATAAAAATCAAAGTGGTTGGAGAGCAGTTCTTAAAGTGAAGTTATCCGAAATTTTGTTTGGGAGGTACCCGAATTAGTGGACAAATGTATTCGAACCTGATCTATACGTATCTACCACGTATAGATGTAATTTAGGATGTGTAAAGTATGGACAAAATGGTCACTCCCTTGAAGAGTTATCGTGCGCACAATTTTTCCGAACATTTTGGAACTTTTGTGGAGGAGGTACCTGAAGGAGTGGACGATATGGCATATATTCAAACTTAAACTAAGTTTGGACAAAATATTACGAAGGCCAAATGTTGGACCTAATCGGCAGATCTGTTTGAGAGTTATCTTGCGCTCCAACAACTACACACGGTGTCATAGGGTTTCTTTTTTGTAACTTTCAGGCTATTTTGTCAGGAAGTATGGGTTTGCCCCTGATAAAGCTTGTACCGTTGTATGGGGGGCAGTGAATACAAGTTGATACAACAATAATCAAAGTGATTCGAGAGCTGGTCCTAAACTGAACTTTCCCAAATTTTGTGTGGGAGGTACACGAAGAAGTAGACCGATTAAGCCCACATTGGAGCCTTATCTAAGCCGCGTAGAGATTTCAGGATGTGCAAAGTATGCACAAAATCGATTATTTCTTTCAAGAGTAATCGAGCGCACAAATTTTCCGAACATTTTCGAACTTTTGTGGTGGAGGTACCGGAAAAAGTGGACCGATATAATCCATCTTCGAACTTAAACTAAAATTATTAAATAAACAAAAACAAGTAAAAAAGTGTCAGAAGTGAAACTTTCACCTACAGACAGATAGAATGTATTTAAGATCTCTTCAGAATTTTGTGGCCCTTTTTGGACATTTGAACTTGCCGACAAAAATATGTATTAGGAATTAACTGCACTAAGACACAAATGTTGAACTTTTGTGGGGGAGGTACCCTTAGAGAGGACCGATATGGGCCATTTTAGAAGTTAAACTAAATTTTGACAAAATATTAGGAGATCCAAAGTTTGGACCAAATTGGTTGCCCCATTCGGTATAAATATCAGCATCATTTAAAGATAGATGCAAATAAAATTCTGAAAAGTTATACTTTAGTGATATGATCCTTATTTATTGTTCTACTACTTTTACTTTGACAAGAAAACGGTGAAAATTGTGATAGGCTTCAACCCATTTTTATACCCTCAGCATTTATGCTAACGAGGGTATATACACTTTCATACGGGCAAAAAGTGCCTCATCGAAATAATGGTTTTAGACCCCAAGTATGTTTGGACGAAATCCGTTTCAGGCAATTTGGAGTCGATTTAGCAATCTCCGTCCGTCTGTCTGTCTGGCTGGAGCGCACGATAAGTCTCGAACGGATCAACCGATTCGATCCAAAATTTGTCCTTCGTAGTATTTTATCGAAACTTAGTTCAAGTTCGAAGATGGGTCCACTCCTTCCGGTACCTTCCTCACAAAGGTTCGAAAATGTTCGGAAAATTTGTGCCTACGATAACTCTTGAAGGGAGTAACCGATTTGGTCCATACTTTGCACATCGTGATCGGACTTAGATGTGGTTCCAACATGGACTCAATCGGTCCACTCCTTCGGGTACCTCCCACACAAAATATCGGAAAAGTGCAGTTTAGGACCTGCTCTCGAATCGCTTTGATTTTTGTTTTAAGAACTTGTATACGCTGTGCCCTATACGACGGTACAAGTTTAATCAGTGGCAAATCGATACTTCCTGGGAAAATAGCCTTACGGTGCAAAAAAACCCTGTGACACCGTGTGTAATAGTAGGAGCGCAAGATAACCCTCGAGCGGATCTGTCGATTCGGTCCAAAATTTGGTATTCTTAATATTTTGTCCAAACTTAAGTTAAGTTCGATGAAAGCTATATCAGTCCACTCCTTCAGGCACCTCCCCCACAAAATTTAAAAAATGTTCGGAAAAAGTTTGCGCACAATAACTCTTGAATGGTACTTTACACATCCTAATATGTATACCAGATATAGATCAGGTCTGAATATGAACTATGTTTGTCCTCTGCTTCGGATACCTCCCACACAAAATTTCGTATAAATTCACTTTAAGGCCCGCTCTCGAATCACTTTGATTTCTGTTGCATAGGCTGCCTCCTTTACGTCGGCAAAAGTTTTCTTGACAAGTCCATACTCCTTGAGAAAATAGTCTGACAGGTGCAAAAAACCCTATGACACCCCCTAAAACACTAAAAACCCTTATGGCTGCCTCCTTTACGTCAGCATGAGTTTTTTCAGAAGCAAGTCCATACTTCTTGAGAGAATAGTCTGAAAGGTGCAAAAAAAACCGTATGATGCCGTGTGTAGTAGTTGGAGCGCAAGATAACTCTCGAACGGATTTGATCCGAAATTTGGTCTTCGTCATATTTTGTCCAAACTTAGTTTCAGTTTGATGGTGGGCAATATCGATATTTCCCCAATATTTAAAAAATGTCACTGAAATGGTATGCACGATATATCTTGAACAGGGCAACCAATTTGGTCCAAACATTTGATCTCCAATACACTGTGTAACATTTTTTAGGTGATCTTGTGCAAACAATTCGAACTGAGGATTTATTGAAAGATTTATGGCCCCATCTAAACATGGTTAAATATTGAGTTTTTAAAGAAATTCGGGGCTATATCTCTGAAACCAATGCAAAACTTCTTCTGACCGCTGAAGCAAATTTGGAGATAAGGACAATAATAAAATATTTGGAGAAATAATGAACTCGAAAAACTACATTTATTGCCTCAAATTTTACAATATATGCAAAAATGCCACAAATTTTATACATTTCGCACCGTATCTCCAAAACCGTTAATTTGTTCTGAATAGTTTCTTTTGGAAAAATATTCCCAGGAATGTAATACACAACTCTTCAGAACATGTCATTGTTGTAAAATGCTTCTATCCCGTTGTTTTTAGTACATTTTTCAACGACGATTTAATTAAAATGTCAATAATGTAGGGAAATCCGAAATGCGAGAATAAACTGTTGGTGTGAACTGTGTTTGAAATACGTGTTGAAAAAGATATGATGCAAAAAACCGCTGAAACAACATGAAGTAAGCATTTTAGAGTTTCAGAATGTTCTAAAGAATTGTTGAGAACTTTCTTTGGAAGATTTTGGTTCAACTCCCAATAGTTTAGCCGATACTGACCAGAATTTCAGCAATTATGTAAAATTTTCTATATTTTATACATTTCGATGCCCTAGATGGAGTTTTTCTTATGTTGTTGTTAAGATAAGTTCTACTAGTTTAGGGATACAATATTGCTAAAGACAGCAAGGCCAAATTCCTATTCGTTTCTGAGATAAAGGCCTGATAAATGCAAAAAAGTGTAGATTTAGCCCGGTTAAGATGAGGCCATAAAATCCGAACTGGATCTGACAGGACAAAACCCTACTAGGGTTTTTGTACTTACTTACTTACTTAGTTGGCCCATTACAGCACATTTGTTCCATAGACCGAACTAAGAAAAGATCTCCATTCCTCTCTGTTTTTCGCTTGACTTTTTGGAATACCGCGCCTTTTCATTTCTTCATCCACTTGTATGCTCCATCGAAGCTTAGGCCTGCCGATTCTGCGTGCACCGCCATGTGGCATGTATTCATACGCCTTTTTAGCGGGTTCATCATCGCTCATTCTCATGATATGGCCTAGCCAACGCAATCGTTGCATCTCGATACGTTTAACTATATTCATGTCTTTGTATAGCTTATATAGCTCGTGGTTCATACGACGTCGATATTCACCGTCAACGCAAATAGGCCCGTAGATCTTTCGAAGAATTTTCCTCTCAAACACACCAAGCACTGCCTTATCTGCTTGCGCAAGTACCCATGCTTCGGAGCCATACATTAGCACGGGTAGTATCAGCGTTTTGTATAGTGTTATTTTTGTTTGACGAGATGTGGCTTTGTTTTTAAATTGCTTACTTAGACCATAGTAGCATCTGTTGGCCAATACAATTCTTCTTCTTATTTCACAACTGATGTTGTTTGTTGTGTTTATGGCAGTGCCGAGGTAGACGAAGTCTTTAACTACCTCAAAATTGTAGGTACCAACTTCCACAGTTGGTCCGAGCTCTATGGACGCATTTCGCGTCGACACCATCAATTTGGTCTTTTCGCCGTTTACCGCCAGACCCACTTTCGCAGATTCTGCTTCGACCTTCCTAAAGGTATCAGTTACTTTCTTTACTGATCGTCCCATGTCATCAGCATAGGCAAGTAACATGTGGCTATTGGTGTAAATTGTGCCATTTCTTTTGACATTTGCATCTCGTATTATCTTTTCCACCAAATGTTGAAAAGATCACACGAAAGGCTGTCTCCTTGTCTGAAACCTCTTTTGGTACAAAATTCTTCGGAGAGGTTCTTTCCAATTTTAACTGAGGACCTAGTATCAGTTAATGTCATCTTACAAAGCCGGATGAGCTTTGCGGGGATACCAAATTCAGACATTGCGTGGAATACCTTTGATCGGAGGGGACTGTCGAATGCTGCTTTATGATCGACAAAAAGGTGAAATGTGTCGATCTGCATCTCTTGGGTCTTTTCTAGGATTTGCCGCAGGGTAAATATCTGGTCAATGGTGGACTTGCCAGGTCTAAAGCCACATTGGTATGGTCCAATTATTTCGTTGACCATTGGCTTTAGTCGTTCGCACAATATCCCTGACACTATCTTATAGGCAATAGGGAGAAGACTTATGCCCCTATAGTTTGAGCATACAGTCTTATCTCCTTTCTTGTGGACGGGACATAGGATGCTCAGGTTCCAATCGTCGGGTACGCGTTCTTCCTACCAGATGGTGCTAACTAGCTGATGCATACACCTTATCAGCGCGTCGACTCCGGTTTTAAACAGCTCGGCTGGTAAGCCATCGGCTCCTGCTGCTTTATTATTCTTCAGCCGGTTGATTGCTGTTTTTACCTCATCTTGGCCGGGCGGTATACATTCTATACCATCTTCTGGGATTGGATCTGTGGTATCATCGTCTTCGCTACTATTGAATACCAGCAGATTGGGGAATGTTCTTTCCATATCCTGAGCACGCTATCTGTATCTGTTACCAGATTACCTTGCTGGTCTCTACAGGAGGATGTGCCTGTACCAAAGCTTCATTCTTTGGTAGAATTTTCGGACTTCATTCTGGCTCCTGTACATCTCGATTTTTTCACACTCCCGCTTTTCCATTTCTCTCTTTTTCTTGCGGAAAAGACGTTTCTCTTCTCTCCTTTTCTCCCGATATCTCTCTCGTGCGCTACGCGTTGGTACTGATTGTAAAGTAGCTCTATATGCCGCATTTTTCTCTTCGGTAGCAGCACGACACTCCTGGTCATACCATGATTTCCTTTGTGGAGGTCTCTGGAATCCAAGTATGGATTTTACGGCTGTTGGCATGGAGTGGGCAATATGCTGTCATTGTGTTGTTATGTTATCGGGACAAGGAGTGCTCGCGTTAAGCAATTGGGGTAGTTGAGTGGAATATGCTGTGGCTATCTGTTGTGTTTGCAGCCTATCGATGTCCAACTTCCGCGTTGTGTCTGTTCGTGCTTTATTTGCAACGTTTAGATGGGTACGTACCATTGCTGCAACAAGGTATTGGTCCGAATCAATGTTTGCGCCTCGGAACGTTCGTACATCCAACACGCTGGATGAATGTCTTCCATCTATTACAACATGATCAATTTGGTTACTTGTTCTTTGATCTGGGGACAGCCAGGTGCCCTTATGAATATCGAGATGCTTAAATCTGGTACTGCTAACTACCATGTTTTTTGCAGCTGCAAAGTCTGTCAGCCTCATACCATTGTCAGATGTTTCACTGTGGAGACTGAATTTCCCAACTGTTGGGCCAAAGATATTCTCCTTTCCAATTTTGGCATTAAAATCGCCTAGAATGATTTTAATGTCATGGGCAGGGCAACGGTCATATGTTTCTTCTAAGCGCTCGTAAAATATATCTTTGGTCTGTTCGTCCTTTTCTTCAGTGGGAGCATGAGCGCAAATAAAGCTGATGTTGAAGAATTTAGCTTTTATTCGAATTGCAGCAAGTCTTTCATTCACTGGGGTGAAGCTGGATACCAGATGTTTTAGTCTCCGACTAACTACGAATCCGCAACCAAACTCATGCTTTACGTCATGGCAGCTAAATATGTACTATGTCTAAATATGTACTTTCAAAAAATGCATACTAGAAGTTGTTTGCATTTTCAGTGTTGCATAGTGTATTTCAGAAGCGCCGCAGATGTCTACATAAGCAATAACCAATTGGTATTTCTTCATACCAATAAATAACTAATGACGAATACACCGAAAAACAAAATATGGTTTATTTCTGTGCCAACATCGATTATATGCTAAAAAGGACAATGAAAACGCGACAATATTGATTAGATGTCAATGAGAACCGTACATACAATTTTCTGATCAACATTTTTGTTGAATATTTGGATGCTGATAAATCTCACCTTGTGGTACTTTTAATGCCGTTCAAGAAATAAAGGACCAAAAAGAATTGTGTTACAAGGATGAAGTATTCTACGAAAGGATTCGCCATTCGATTTGACTGCAGACATGTAATATCAAAACAACGCTACAATAACGCCAAACAGAGATATAAAGCTATCTTTTCAGCCATTATTGGGGGAAAATCAAAAAGTTCATCACGCGATAACTCCGAAACTTGACCTATGGGGAAAGTTTCCTTTTGGGTTTTTAATTTTTGAAAAAATTTCCCACCAAATTTCCCTATTTGGATGCACATTTTTCTGAAGCTGTACAGACTATGATATTTTGTAGGTCGCGATTAGATGAAAATTTTAAAAGCACTTAAAATCTAGCAAAAGAACTACATTAATATATTGTGAATTAAAACTTTTGAATTATTAAAAAAAATGTCAGCATCATTTAAAGATAGATGCAAATAAAATTTTGAAAAGTTGTACATTATTGATATGATCCTTATTTATTTTTCCTCTACTTTTACTTTGACAGGAAAATGGTGAAAATTCTGGTTGTCTTCAACCCATTCTTAACATAAATATAGCCACAGTATCCACTCAAATTAACTTTTAAGGCCATATAGGCGGATGGTATTATAATCAGCTCTAAAAATCTCATTTACATTTAATATGTTTAAATTCGTATATTTAGAGATGTTTGTTTCCGTATTCGCTTTTTGAATCATGATTTCCAAGAGTTCCTGTGAATGACTTTCATGAAAATCACTTCCAATTTGATACCAGGCTTGATCATTATTCCTGTTGTTTACCAGCCCGATCAGTTCTGCAATGCGTGTGTGCTGCAAACATCGGGATATACTGTTAATGCACATAGTATCGTTTCTCAATAGACACGACAATATTCACATTTAGGTGTATAGAACACTATAACCTTGAGTTTCCCGCGGACAAAAAACTGACTATGGGGGTGTTCCCCTAAAACAAAAAACAAATATGGAAGGAAAAAAGAAGAAAAAGTTACGGTGCAGGGCCTAATAAACCCAGTGCCGGCGGGGACCAGTGATCTGCCTACGAGTCACACCCCGTCGATATCATGCGATCGTGAGCAATCTCCCATAGATGTGGGTGCCTTGGCATCTGTGGTCGAAGGTAATGCTACAAGCACACAACCTAGTGTAAAACCTAGTGTAAAAACGGAGGAGGATAAAGGGCAGCACAGGGGGAGGATTAACTTGACCCAACTATCTGATGATGGTAGCGACCCTGATTCCGAATCCGATAGCTGCGGCAAAACAAACACCACCGTTGTGGAAAATCCCATGAAAGAGGAAGTCCACAAGATGGTAGAAGAAGTGAGCGAGAGCATCGCAAAGCTCATGACGAAAAGAGTGCAGTGGTCTGGGGCCCAAAGGAAGAAATTTAAGAGGAACCAGGCAAAACTAAAGAAGGAAAAACAGCTGGCTGCTTCAAAGGTTACCACAGAAAGTCCCTCCACTTCTTCGGAAGCGGCGAAGAGGACAAGGTCTCCTGAGGAGCAGAACGTGGCAAAACCCAGTAAGAAGAAAAAGGGCTTCCCACCTTCAATTGCCCAGAACAAACCTCGTCAGGACAAAAGCCAAGGAGACTGTCAAAAGGATCCTTCAAATGATACTGAAGAGGCGAGTTCTGACAAAAAGAAGGTGAGCGCGACGTCGGAATCTTCTGCGGTGGCCAAGGACTCAGTAAAGAAGCCTACTACCACCCAGAAGAGGAAGATGGACGCTGAAACCGGAACGGAGCCGCCATCGACTTACGCCAAGGTAGCCAAGAGATACTACAAGGACGAGCTGTGCTACGCAGTAATCGATACTAGTAAAGGATCTGGAAGGCTACACAAAGAGTACTTACCGGAGATCGAGAAATCGATCAACGATAAAATATTGGAACAAATCCTGCAAGGACGAGTCTCAATAAAAATAAACTGCTGTGAGCCAAGGGGGGACCTCCTATTGTACCACCTGGACTCACACGCAAACTCTGCAGCTCTCGGGGAGGTAGTCAGCAGTATAGCAACTCCATGGGAAGGTGGCAGACTAAAACTGGTGAGGAAAGACGAAATTCCTCACCTAACCAAAGCATCGGTGTACGTCAAGGGGTATGGCTGCAAGCTCGAGACGGAGCGCATGCTCGAGGTCTTTGGCGTACAAAACGAGGCCCTAAAGGTGGAAAGATGGGAGGTCTTCCACAGGGAGGAGAAGGAAGACGGCACTCTCCTTGTGATGGGGATCGACGATCTCTCGCTAGCCGGGCTCGTCAAAACCAAGGGCAAGGCATTCTTCGTCTCGAACTCGGTCTACTTCAAAGTTGGAAAGGCAAGAGTTGGTGAGGAGGAGATTGCCAAACCAAATAACCAAGAGGTCAACCTACCAAAAGGCTTTCAGGAGGGAGGAGCAGACGAAATTAGCGACTCCCAAGAAGCCAACCTTCTGGAGGACCAATGATTGAGGTCATCCAGATCAACCTCCATCGGAGCGAAACGGCAACACTAGCCCTGATGGACAAAATAACTAAAGGTAATATACATATTGGTTTAATCCAAGAACCTTGGACCATAAAAAACAAGGTTTCTGGACTTAACCATATAAATTATCAACTTTTTTACGCAAATACGAGATCCCGACCGAGGACCTGCATTATATGCCACAAAAACTTATGCTTTCTTTTTTCTCCAGAGTTGTCATCGTCAGTATTGAAGCAGGGGAATGGTAACATATACCTAGCATCATTATACCTGCCGTTCGACTCCCCGACATTACCACCTTCGTCGGAATTGCAGCAACTGGTGAGAAGGATAAAGCAAACAGGTAACGAAGTACTAGTAGGTAGCGATGCTAACTCTCACCACATCTCGTGGGGTAGTACTAACATTAACAAAAGGGGACAAGCCCTTATAGATTACTTAAATACTAACGACCTAATTACACTTAACACCGGGAATACGCCAACCTTTGTTAATAGAATTAGGGAGGAAGTACTAGATATAACGATATGTTCAGAAAATTTAATAAACGAGGTACACGAGTGGAGGGTCCTGGAGGAACACTCCTTCTCAGACCATAAGTATATTAGATTTAAAATAGCTAGGCCATCGCCTAACCCGATCACCTTCCGAAACAAATCCAAAACAAATTGGACAAAGTTCGGAAAACGAGTAAAAGAAAGACTTGGGCAACCAGATGAGGAATGCCTAAGTAAGGAGGACATAGAGAGAGATGTCCTAAAGTTAACTGAGGCACTAGTAAAGTCTTTCGAGGAAAGTTGTCCCCTTCGAGAGAGGAAATCCGCCTACGAAAAACCCTGGATGACAGGGGAAATTCGGAATAAAGGCAAGGAGGTCCGCAGACTTTATAATAGGGCCAAACGTAAAAAAGCAGCTGTATTCTGGGACAACTATCAGGCAAAATTAAAGGAATACAACAAAATAACAAGAAACGCCAAACGAAACTCCTGGAAGCTTTTCTGCGAACAGGTGGATAGTGTAAATGACGTTTCAAAGATTAAAAAGTTTCTATCTAAAACCCATACACAGACCGAGCAATTGGTCGATGGAAATGGAAAAAGGATTGAAACAACAGAAGAAACTCTAGGCCTTCTGATGAAAACGCACTTCCCGCAGAATACCATGGTTAACACTGAGGCATCGACGGAATGTATTAACTCATCGGAAGAAGCACCAAAGATCGACAGCTTAATGGTCCAACAAGCCATTTTAAGCTTTTCACCATATAAAGCAGCTGGACCAGACCAGATCTTCCCGGCTTTATTACAGAGGGAAGTGGACTTTATTGCGTCCAAACTGGTCGGGATCTTCAATGCATGCTTAAAACTTGCATACACTCCTATAGCCTGGCAGGAGGCAAGGGTAGTCTTTATACCCAAACCTGGCAAGGCAAGTTATGCAACACCAAAATCTTATCGACCGATAAGTTTAACTTCATTCTTACTCAAAACAATGGAACGGACAGTCGACACCATGATAAAGAGTAAGATCCCCAACGATATGCTTAAATTCAAACAACATGCATACGTTAAAGGCAGATCAGTGGAAACCGCATTGCATGAGGTAGTACACCACATAGAAAGAACCTTCGAAATGAAAATGTACACACTTGCTGTATGCATCGACATCGAAGGCGCTTTCAATAACGTAAGCACCGAGACACTTATCCACTCCTTAGACGAGTTTCAGGTAGACAGGGCCTTAAGGAACTGGATAAACCACATGCTAAGGAATAGATGGATAAGCTGCGGGTTATACGACGTGAAAATAAGAGACAAAGTTGGACAAGGAACGCCACAGGGAGGGATACTTTCACCTCTGTTGTGGGTTACCACCATAAACAGTCTCTTGAGGACCCTAACCGAAGAAGGATTTGACCCAGTCTGCTACGCAGACGACGTTATAATACTTCTGAGGGGAAAGAATCCGAATCAACTCTGTCGTAGAGCAGAAACGGCTCTAAAAATTGCTTTTAACTGGGCCAGGCCGAGAGGTCTGAACGTCAACCCAGAAAAAACAGAATTATGTCTATTCACTAGGAAAACGAAAATGGGGCACTACGAGGAACCAGTTTTTCTAGATAAGACAATAAATATCTCTTGTACAGTTAAATATCTAGGAGTAATTCTGGATAGGAAACTTAAATGGAAAGACCATATACAAGAAAGGGCCAACAAGGCCCAAATATGTTGGTCAACCTGCAGAAGGGCGATAGGCTCAAAATGGGGGTTCAATCCTAAGATGATACACTGGCTATACAGAAGCGTAATTAGACCAATTCTAACCTACGCGTCTGTGGTATGGTGGACAGCCATGGACAAAAAATGCAATGTGGAAATATTGCAAAAGGTCCAAAGAACATGCTGCCTAAGCATTAGCGGAGCAATGAGGACCACACCGACTAGGGCTCTAGAAACAATTTTGTTTGTACACCCAATAGAGATTCAGGTAAGGTATGAGGCAGCCATCGCAGCTGTAAGGCTAAAGTCGATGAGCGAGTGGATCGAAAAGAGCCACCAAACATACCACCAAAACATATTAAAGGTCACAACGGGTGAATCTATAAATCAGGTAGTATCGGACCGTATACCTGAAACTAGTGAAGTAGCCTTGTGTGAAGTGTCAATACCTGACAGAGACATGTGGATCGAGGGAGCTCTAGCACAGATTCCCGCTGGAAGCTGTGGGTTTACGGATGGGGCTGTGCTAGGGGGGAGAACCGGACTGGGTCTTTATATAATGGAACCGGAAACGGAGATCTCCCTCCGTCTGCCGGATCATAACACGATCCTGCAGGCGGAACTCCGGGCGATAACAGAGTGTCTGCTTTGGTTTGATACACACACAAG
This sequence comes from Musca autumnalis, assembly GCF_047663935.1. Taxonomy (NCBI): domain Eukaryota; kingdom Metazoa; phylum Arthropoda; class Insecta; order Diptera; family Muscidae; genus Musca; species Musca autumnalis. The sequence continues at coordinate 39,218,360 of NW_027412088.1, read as the reverse complement.
GCCTACCACTGTAAATATCCTTACGGATAGCAAAGCAGCCATTAGAGCTATATCAACCAAGACAGTGAAATCTAGAACTGTCTTGGAATGTATTAAATCTATAAATAATTACTCCCAACACGGTAAGGTAAACATTATATGGGTACCAGGGCATACCGGGATTAGGGGTAATGAAATAGCAAACTCCTTGGCAAAACAAGCCAAGGAGCAACCAACGGTAAGTCTAGAAAACGCTAAGCCGTTTAAAGCTACGCGACTAGAACTAAAGACATGGGCAAAAAATGCACATGTATCCCTCTGGAGTAGTGGAGAGAAGGGAAAAAACACAAAAATCCTATGGGGAAACCCAGACGAGGACAAAACAAAAGAATTACTTTTACTAAGTAAAAAAGATATTAGTAGACTGACAGGAATCCTTACAGGTCACCTAGGTCTAAAAGCGCACCTGCACAAAATAGGTTGTGCAGAAAACAGTGAATGCAGAGCATGCGGAGAGGACGACGAAACGTTGGAACATTACCTCTGCCATTGTCAAGCCTTCACAAATCTGAGAACCCAGTTACTAGGGAATGACATTATACCAGGACTCGACCAAATTAGGACAATCGAGTTCAAAAAGATCAGAGACTATGTAAATAGGACAGAGATCCTAGACTAAGTCAAAAAAAAAAAAAGGATAATCCTTCCATAACCCAAAATTAGAGCGCACAACAGGCCTACTTATGGCTTAAGTGTATGTCCACATGGGCATGTGGTGATCTAGTATCACCCCTCTTATCAACCTAACCTAACCTAACCATAACAAAGTATATTAAATCACCCTCACGAACCAAGTAATGGACTTCTCGTGGTACATTTTCCTGAACATAATTTTTATCATCAACCATAGGCCATGCACAAAATATGAACCTCCACGTTTGTTATGGCACTATGTTGTCAATCTGTCTTTCTATGTGTGCATGTGTATGAGCGTGCATTTGTTAGTTTTTTTTGTCGTTATTTGGTTTTGGTCGTCCCTATCCTCTGAACCACATACATACATTTGTTTGGTAAGTGCAGGTGTGTGGTTTATGTGTGTGAAATTATTTTGTTGAAAATAGTTTTTGAATAACATTTATTAGTGATGGTTTTGATGTTGCTGCTGTTGTTGTTGTTGCATATTTTAAGCTTCAACTGTTTGTGTCGTTGCAGGTTTGTGAAAACAAAATACCCAACATCAGTACAACCATCATCAACAGCAGCAACATAAGCATCAGCAGCAACACTAACATCATTGCATCCTGGCAATTCCCTTCCACAAACCAATGTGCAATGTGCACTTTTTCCATATGCGAATCCAATTGACCAAAAATGTACAATTCATAAAAGCAGTTGTGGTTGCACATGGACATGATTTTATCATACCCAGTCAGACACATACATACACACCTATATTCATATCCAAATATTGTGGGTATACATATATGTATATGTACTTATGCAAAATTCTGTAGAAAGGACATTTTATTGGATTGCTTCTCAACAATTTTTAATTCACAATAAAATTCACATTATTGTCGAGACATTATAAATCAAATAGTATTTGTTGTTGGTATTTTTTTATTTTTAATATTAAATATTGGAATGTATTACGATTTTGTTTATAATTGTTTTAAATGTTTGCATGTGACATGTATGTTTGTGTGCACAATATGTACATATATATTTGTACTTTATATGACTGCAACTTGCTGATAAGTATACCAAACACTGAAAGAACCTGGAATTTTTATATTGAAACAAATGAATATCTTTGATTAGATTTATTCATCAAAAACAAGGAGATGAGATTTAATATCACAGGGTCTAGCCAACGACATGTCATACGAGAAATTGATTTGTAATGTTATAACGAAATTAAATCGAAATTTTGAAAATTTTCAAGGGGTTGAGAACCCCAAATGACAAATTATTATACCCTCAGCATTTATGATAACGATGGTTTATACACATTCATACGGGCAAAATATGCCTCGTCGAAATAATGGTTTTAGACCCCAAGTATGTTTGGACGAATTGTGTTTCAGACAATTTGGAATCAATTTAGCTATGTCCGTCAGTCTGTCTGTCTGGCTGGCTGGAACGCACGATAACTCTAGAACGGATCAACCGATTTGGTCCAAAATTTTGCTTTAGTAATAAATTGTCCAAACTTAGTCTAAGTTTGAAGATGGGTTATATCGGTCCACTCCTTCCGGTACCTCCCCCACACAAATTCAAAAATGTTCGGAAAATTTGTGCGCACTATAACTCTTGAAGGGAGTGACCGATTTGGTCCATACTTTACACGTCCTAATATATCCACTAGATATAGATCAGGTTCGAATATGGACTATATTTGTCGACTCCTTCGGGTACATCCCACACAAAATTTCGAATAAATTCACTTTAAGACCGGCTCTCGAATCATTTTGATTTTTGTTGAAGCAACTTGCAGTCGCTGCCTCAATTACGACGGTAAAAGTTTTTTTCAGAGCAAGTCCATACTTCTTGAGAAAACAGCCGGAAAGGTGTAAAAATACCCTATCGCACCGTATGCAGTGGCTGGAGAGCTCAAACCGAATACTGCTTTCGTCCACACTTAGGATATCGTTATCTTTCACCGAATATTAGAAGAAATTCGAAGGTGGTGCTCGTTTTCGGTACCACCCCCAAACAAGTTAGAAAATATTCGCTAAAATGGTACGCGCAATATTTCAAAAACGTAGCAACCGATTTGGTCCAAACTTTGGATCTCTAAATATTTTATCCAAACTTAGTTTATGTTCAAATGTGGATACTATCGGTCCATTTCTTGGGCTACTACTCACACAATTGTCCAACATTTTTGTGATATTATATTTTTCGTAGCAAAGTATGGTATAAAAGGCCTACCTATCGATATCCCTCACAATTTTTTGAGCTTTAATCCAGTAAATATTTTTGTCGGTTCATACGCCAAAATTTTGAAAACCCCACTAAATACATATGTTTTTTTGGAAAAACTGTTCAATCCACAAAGGCTGAGGGTATATCTCGGTCGGCAAAGCCGACTGATACTTTTTACTTGCTTTTATGATTTTTTCCATATCTTTAAAGCTAGAATAAAAGCTCCTTATTAGTTCATTAAACTCGCTAGTAGCTTATGATAAAATACATGATGGCTTGATTTCAAAATAGTTGCAATTTTCACACAGCATCTGCTGCCCAATCATCACCAAATTTTGCATAGCTACAGTATCGGCCAAAACTAAAGCACCGTCAGTACATTTTTATACCCTCCACCATAATATGCAGGGTATAATTAAATTTGTCATTACGTTTGTAACACACGAAATATTCATCGGAGACCCTGTTACTTACTTAGCTTGCCCATTACAGAACATTTGTTCTATAGCCACAACTAAGAAAAGATCTCCAATTCTCTCTATTTGTTGCTTCGCACTCTGGAATACTGCGCCTTTTCATCCCTTAATCCATTTGTTTGTGCCATCTATTCCTTGGCCTGCCAATTCTGCGTGTACCGCCAAACGGTTCGTATTTATACGCCTTTTTAGCGGGTTCATCTTCGCCCATTCTTATGTATGGCCTAGCCAACGCAATCGCTGCATCTCGATACGTTTAACTATATTAATGTCGTTGCATAGCAGATACACCTCGTGGTTCATGCGACGTCGATATTCACCGTCAACGCAGATTGGTCCGTAAATCTTTCGAATAATTTTTCTCTCAAACACACCAAGCACTGCCATGTCTGCTTGCGCAAGTACCCAGGCTTCGGAACCATACATCATAACGGGTAGTATCAGTGTTTTATAAATCGCTATTTTTGTTTGACGAGATGGCTTTTTTATTTGACAAATTTTTGCCTTTTTAGGCGAAGATCATTTTTTAAGATTTATTTTTTTATTATTTTTTTTAATCGAGCTTTATAATCTATACTGTTTCTTTTTAAACTGATTACTTATGCCAAAGTATCATTTGTTGGCCAATACAATTCTTCTTTTTATTTCACAACTGATGTCGTTTGTTGTGTTTACGGCAGTGCAGAGGTATACGAAGTCTATTACTACCTCAAAATTATAGGAACCAACTTCAACAGTTGTCTGAGCTCAATGGACGCATTGCGCGTCGACACCATCAACTTGGTCTTCCCGCCGTTTACCGCCAGACCCACTTTAGCAGATTCTTCTTCGACTTTTATAAAAGTATCAGTTACTTCTTTTACTGATCGCCCCATGATGTCTATATCATCAGCATAAGCAAGTAACATGTGGCTATTGGTGTAGATTGTGCCACTTCTTTTGACGTTTGCCTCTCGTATAACATTTTCCAGCAGGATGTTGAACAGATCACACGAAAGGCTGTCTCCTTGTCTGAAACCTCTTTTGGTACAAAACTCTTCGGAGAGGTTCTTTCCTATTTTAAATGAAGATCCCGTATCAGTTAAAGTCATTTTACAAAGTCGGATGAGTTTTGCGGGGATACCAAATTCAGACATGGCTTGGAATACCTTTGAACGCAGCGGGCTGTCGAAGGCTGCTTTATAATCGACAAAAAGGTGGTAGGTGTCGATCTGCATCTCTTGGGTCTTCTCCAGGATTTGGCGCAGGGTAAATATCTGGTCAATGGTGGACTTGCCAGGTCTAAAGCCGCATTGGTATGATCCAATTATCTCGTTGACCATTGGCTTTAGTCGTTCGCACAGTATCCCTGACATGATCTTGTAGTAGACTTATGCCCCTATAATTAGAGCATACAGTCTTATCTACTTTATTGTGGACGGGGCACAGGATACTCAGGTTCCAATCGTCGGGTACGCGTTCTTCCTATCAGATGGATCTAACTAGCTGATGAATACACCTTATCAGCGTGTCGCCTCCGGTTTTGAACAGCTCGGCTGGTAAGCCATAGGCTCCTGCTGCCTTATTATTCCTGAGCCGATTTATTGCTGTCTTTACCTCATCTTGGCTGGGAGGTATACATTCAATACCATCTTCTTGGATTGGGTCTGTGGTATCTTCGTCGTCTTCGCTGCTATTGGATACCAACAGTTTTGAAAAATGGTCTTTCCATATCCAGAGCACACTATCTGTATCAGTTACCAAATTACCTTGCTGGTCTCTACAGGAGAATGTGCATGTACCAAAGCAATCCGTTTGATGATTGACTCTTTGGTAGAATTTTCGGACTTTATTCTGGTTCCTGTACATCTCGATTTTTTCACACTCCCGCTTTTCCATCTCCCACTTTTTTCTGCGGAAAAGACGTTTCTCCTCTCTCCTTTTATCCCGATATCTTTATCGTGCGCTAAGCGTTGCTACGGATTGTAAAGTAGCCCTATATGCCGCATTTTTCTCTTCGGTAGCAGCACGACACTCCTGATCATACCATGGATTCCTTGGTGGAGGTCTCTGGTATCCAAGTATGGATTTTGCGGCTGTTTGCATGGAGTGGGCAATACTTTGTCATTGCGCTGATATGTTATCGGGATGAGGAGTGCTTTGATTAAGCAATTGTGCTAGTTGAGTGGAATATGCTGTGGCTATCTGTTGTGATTGCAGCTTCCCTATGTCTAACTTTCGTGTTGTGTCTGTTCGTACTTTATTTGCTACGTTTAAGCGGGTGCGTACCTTTACTGCAACAAGGTAGTGGTCCGAGTTTATGTTTGCTTCTCGGAACGAACGCACATCCAACGCGCTCGACGAGTGTCTTTCATCTATCACAACGTGATCAATTTGATTTCTTGTTTTCTGATCTGGAGACAGCTAGGTGCCCTTATGCATGTCGGAGATGTTGAAATCTGGTCCTGCTAACTACCATGTTTTTTTTGCCGCTGCGAAGTTTATCAGCCTCATACCATTGTCAGATGTTTCACTGTGGAGACTGAATTTTCCGACGGTTGGGCCAAAGATATTTTCCTTTCCAATTTTGGCATTAAAATCGCCTAGAATGATTTTAATATCATGGGCAGGACAACGGTCATATGTTTCTTCTAAGCGCTCATAAAATATATCTTTGGTCAGTTCGTCCTTGTCTTCAGTGGGAGCATGAGCGCAAATAAAGCTGATGTTGAAGAATTTTGCTTTTATTCGAATTGTAGCAAGTCTTTCATTCACTGGTGTGAAGCTGGAGACCAGGTGTTTTATCCTCCGACCAATTACAAATCCGCAACCAAACTCATGCTATAATACAGTGCGTCACCTTTAGGTGTTGTTGTGACGCCTTTCCCATTCCATCGTATTTCCTGTATGGCAGTAATGTCGGCCTTGTACTTTTCAAGTACATCTACCAATGCGTAAACTGCACCTTCTCTATAAAGAGTGCGAACATTCTAGGTGCAGATTCGCAGATCATGGTCCTTAAAACGTTTGCGGGGGTCGTCAACTTTTGAGGGATTTGTTTTTCTTTTCTTTTGTTTTTTCATAGTAGGCTGCTTTTTCTAGGGGAGGGTTACTAACCCTGCGCCCAAACCCAAGCTTTATCTATCTTTAACGGGTGTTAAAGGCAGCTACCCCAGGTGACACGACTGGGAGGACAGTGTCCACTTGAGATGAAAGAGGGACCAAGATAAATCCTGGACTTTGCCATGTTAAAACCGGTCAGGACCGTTCCTTGGTATCTTTCAACCCCTACGTCACCCATCGGATACCCTACAAAGTATATATATTCTTGATCAGGGTAAAATTCTAGATCGATACAACCATGTCCGTCTGTCCGTCTGTCCGTCCGTCCGTCTGTTGAAATCAACATACAGCTCGCAATTTTTAAGATAGACTTTTATAATTTGGTATAGAAGTTTCTCTTACTCTTAGGGTGTTTGGTATTGCAAATGGGCTATATCGGTCCACGTTTTGATATAGCACCCATAGCACCCACGTGAACGTGGACGAAAATTGTAGCCATGATAATAATTAAAATCTCTCGCAAAAGCAATGAAACGCTCCTTTAGTCAGTTTTGGTCTTGAGACAGTGCAAATTTTTCTGCAAATAGCGATCAATGAAACTGTGCTACAAAATTTGATCAAAAAAATATTCAAGCGTTCTGATGCAAAAATTATATCGTGTTGAGATACAATTGTGGTGAAAAACTGGGTTTCTAAGATTTTCAAGTATAAACGGGCAACATTTTTGTTCACAACGGGTTTCTATTGATCCTATTTTCTTTTAAAGCTATGATTTTTTAAATCGGTTAACAAATAGCTAAAAAACATTAACTGAATTTCTTAATTTTCAGAGTAAATATTGAACAAAACAAAAAACATATATTTGGATATATTTGAGATATTTTGACGTTTTTAGCTGCGTTTTCGGAGCGAGTTAGCTTTAATTTGTGACTTAGGGTCCATGATCAAGAAAGCTTCCACAAAATTACATCTGACAAAATGACCACTTTGGACATCAAAGCCTCAAATCTTTGAGGTCTATAACCGAAAAAGTCCAAGAGATGGGTAAAACGAGATATGCGTCTTCTGTTTTTATACCCTCAGCATTTATACTAACGAGGGTATATACACTTTCATACGGGAGTCGCTTTAGCTATGTCCGTCCGTCTGTCGGTCTGGCTGGTGCGCACGATAACTCTTGAACGAATGAAACGATTCGGTCCAAAATTTGGCTTTCGTAATATTTTGTCCAAGCTTAGATAAATTTCGAAGATGCGTTATATCGGTCCACTCCTTCCGGAAACTCCCCCACAAAAGTTCGTAAAATTTGTGCGCACGATAACTCTTGAAGGGAGTAACCGTTTTGGTCCATACTTTGCACATCATGAAATTTCTACCAGGCTTAGATGAGATTCCAATATGGACTCAGTCGGTCCACTACTTCGGGTACCTCCCACACAAAACTTCGGAAAAGTGCAGTTTAGGACCTGCTCTCGAATCGCTTTGATTTTTGCTGTAGCAACTTGTATTCACTGCTCCCTATACGACTGTACAAGTTTAATCAGGGGCAAGTCCATGCTTCCTCAGAAAATAACCTGAAAGGTGCAAAAACCCTCATGACACCGTGTTTAGTGGTTTCTGCCGATTCGGTCCGAAATTTAGCCTTCGTAATATTTTGTCCAAACTTAATTTAAGTTCGATGATAAGTTATATCAGTCCACTCCTTCCGGAACCTCCCCCACAAAAGTTCGAACATGTTCGGAAAATTTGTGCTCACGATAACTCTTGAAGGGAGTAACCGATTTGGTCCATACTTTACACATCCTAATATGTCTACAATATATAGATCAGGTTTGAATATGAACTATATTTGTCCACTCCACTAAATTCACTTTAAGGCCTGCTCTCGAAGCACTTTGATTTCTGTTGAAGCAACTTGCATACGCTGCCTCCTTTACGTTGGCAAGAGTTTTTTCAGAAGCAAGTCCATACTTCTTGAGAAAATAGCCGTGTGTATTGGTTGGAGCGCAAGATAACTCTTGAACGGATCAACCGATCCGATCATATTTTGTCTAAACTTAGTTTCAGTTCGAAGATGGGCAATATCGACATTTCCCCCTAAAATGGTATGCATGATATATCTTGAACGGGGAAACCAATTTGGTCTAAACTTTTGTTCTCCTTAAATTTTGTCCACATTTAATTTAACTTCTAAAATGGTCCATATCGGTCCTCTCCTTAGAGTACCTTCCCCACAACATTTATGTCTAAGTGCAGTTTAGGGTATGTTCGAAGATCCTTGGGAAATGTATACCGATGCTGATCGTTGTAGTCCCGGTTTCCGTGGACAAGTCCATGCTTCCATACTGATCCAAAAGTTATAATATGATTCACTAAAGTGACTAGTGGACGCTATATTAAAGATAAGAAACAATGTAAGTAACATTTCTGACATTACCCGTGCAATAGCGACTGATAAGAATGTGTGTTTACATTGTTAAGTTTTTGAAATACCAAATAATAATGACTGATCTCTGCCTCCAAAATACCATATTTGTTATTTTTGACACAACCCACAGGGTGTTGACCCAATATTTCACTTCTAAACTTTCTGTGAAATTGTTGGCAAAAATTGCCGAGTGTGAAAACCACTGTTTAATTCAGTGGAATAAAACCCCATTCTCAATCTCAGTTATCCATTCTCATTAATATCACTTCTTCTCTTTAACATTTTATAAATCAATTAACACTTTTCCTCTATTAAATTTAACTAAGAACAAGAAAACAGAAAAAAACATTAATTTCACTATAAAGAAACATGAAACCCAATGGAGCCTTTAGCATTTCTTGTAATAAATACCATCGTGAGAAAACACCCATTTTAACAAGAATTTCAAAAGAAGAAACCTAATAAGCCCTATTAACAAAGTGAAGGATACGTCTATTACGAAGTTTTTGTGTTCGCCAAGGCAAGTGTCCATATTGCAGTATTTAGCAGCAGCAGCAGCAGCAGCTTTAAGTCGCTTCTCTATTCATCAACCCTTCATTATGAAAAGCGAATAGTGAGAAATTTGAAATGAACAAAGCATCAATTATTGTGGAAAATGTTTCTTTTTTCATGCGAATTTTTTTTTTACTAAGTTGCCTTTCTTTTAGAAAATTTTCTTTATGTTGCAACATTGCTTTGTGGTTGGCCGGCCGGCCGTAAAAAAGGAAGCTGCAGGGCATAAATAGTGTTGGTCGTTTTCTTGGTTTAAGTAAGTTGTTACCATTGTTTAATGGAACTCTGTGTATGCCTCCAATTTCATGGTTTCTGTGCGAATTCTGAACATAAATGCCGTTGGCCTTATTGGTTCTATTACTAGGGATTCCACTTCATTCCTTTGTCTGTGTCGTTAGTTAGTCATCGTAGAAATAGATTTTAATTGATTTATGAAAAGAACATCATATTCACAAAGAAGAGTGGAATAAATAATTAAGAGGATTCCTTTGTATAGCTGATGTAGTGCAAAAAGGTTATGTATTGAAACTAACAAGTTTTGTGATTTAAATAAATTGCAAGCTAGAACAATAGAGGCATAGTAAAGGATTCCGTATAGTTTTAAAATTATTTAAATTTAATAGTACTATTCCAGTTCTCAGGTTGATCTGCTATATTGTCGCGTTGTATTTATATTCTCGGATACACTGGCGTCACATAATGTACCACAGAACTACCGAGGTGCACCCAAAGTGTTGGCGGCTAGGGACTTGATGACATTATTCCTGTATCTCAGCTTGTCGCAGATAGCTGTGGTAGGCGTGAACGAAGTGAAAAAAGTTGGACCCACATCTTTGAAAAACACAAGAAAAGAGGTGTTGTCACGGCGTGTTAGCGTTCAGAGCAAAACTCATTATTTTCAAAGGCAGCGCTAAGCGCTTGTCATGAAAGCACAAATAAATGGACAAATAACCATTGTTGTTGTAAAAAAATTGCATTTGAAAGAAGAAAAGTTCGAGAGAAGCCGCTCCACAGCCGATATGTCTGAAGAGCCTGAAGGCATGACATGCTTAGTGGTGGTTGTGAGGGTTCGAATCTTCGGCTTTCCTTTTTCACTTGCAAAAAAAGGTCATTAAGCTCGATTCCAACGAGAAAGTAATTGAAAGTGTTGAGTTTGACCTCTAGAATTTTGCCGTTATTGTGTCAATCCATGTGGTCATTGTACGAGTCTTCGACTTCTTGTTTCTTGTTCCCGCGTTATTGTTTCTGAATGCCGCGTACGCCTAGTATCCACACATTTCAATGGGGTTTCAAATTTGTCCGTTGCATTTATATTCTCGGATACACAGTGCGGAGTGCTTGATATTATTAAAGACCAATACTGCTCTAATGTTCGGCATGTTTTGGTTGATATGTGCGGAGATGGTGTGCAGCGATGGTGTAGTGATGTGCTGTTTACGGTACCCATGTTGATCGGCTTCAAGAGTTATAACGAGTGCTTTTGTCTAGGGCTGAGATAGGCTCAGTCGCTGCCAGGGTCGGCCTAAGGACCCACAAACCTTAAGTAAAACACGAGTGCTTATAATTTCAATATTTATTATGGTACTCTGGTAAGTGTCTATTTTACGGATATGTGAGTAATATGGATTGATAAAGTATTTCCTGTTATTTCGTTAACAATCGGATGGTTGTTGTCGTAATCGGGTTCTTGATATCGGATCGTTGACGATCGGGTGATTGCTGTCGACTTGATGGTAATCGGGGTTGTTGATATCGGCTTTTTGACAATCGGCTGGTTGTTGTCGGCTCGACAGTAATTGGATTGTTGTTCGGTTCTACACTACTCGGGTGGCTGTTAGCTCGGAAGTTGTCAGGTGCAATCGGCTGGCTGTCGGCTCGGGAGTTGTCGGGTGTGTGAATCGGCTCTATGATATTCGGGTGGCTGTGGGGGAAGAGATCGGTTAATATGTAAGATCTGGCTATGAGCATTGAGCTGGTTATAAGCTGGAGCTTGTCAAGAGCTGGTTGCTTGCCAAGAGCTGGGAGCTTGCCAAGAGTTTGGAGCCTGCTAAGGGCTGGGATCTTGCTAAGAGTTTTGAGTTTGCTAAGAGCTTGAAGCTTGCTAAGAGCTAACAGCTTGCTATTAGCTGGGAGCGTGCTATGCGCAGGATCTAATCGTGGCTTACTAGTATAATATAGACTGCGGATGAGCCATACGTTATTTTTGTTCTTTGTCGGCTGGTGATCGACCCCTTCGGTGAAATAAACTGGTAACACGAGATGAATGAGGGCGACAAAAGCGAAAACAGTCTGTACGATTCACATTTGCCCGCATCCTTACATGACTTCCGTAGTTGGACCACCTCGTCAATTTTCCAAAGTTCGGACGCGATGTAGTTGACTCAACACTCGTCCCATTTAGCATCATCCATTGTATATTGTGGACCTTCCTTTCCCTCAGGAAGAAATCTAATGCGACATAGCACCCTTCGCTACGCACTGTCACTCCCGAGGCCCCTGATTTAAAAAACTTACGTACCTCTTTGCATCGGTCAGTGTAACATCGCCAAACGGTATTGAGGTCCTATTTTCCTTTTTCAAATGGTTCGAGAGTGACTTAACCGTTGTCCACTACTCACTTATTCCACTCAATGTCCCAACTTCTTTGTTCCACTTGTGCTCGCCGATCAATCTGTTAACTTCCAGTGTCAACTATCTGTCTCTTGGGTCACTGGGGTTGGCTCGACGGAGCTCATCATGCTCAGTTGCCGCCATCTCTATTAGCTCGAGCAGCAGGTTTATACCGAACAGCTGTATCAATGTTTATAACCGGAATGTCCTTCCTGCTAACCGAAAATCAGAAGGGTTGGACAGTTTTATGAAACGTTAAATTGGTTAACAGTCTGATACCACTAGCTTTAACTGATTGATGCAAAAGTGGCGTTCAGAGGTGTTAAATTCGCTCGGACTGCTAATGGGGACGATTATAGGGAGACGTTCTGACCTAAGAGGGTGAACACTCTGAAACCACTAGCTTTTCGTGATTGATGCAAATGTGGCGTTCAGAGGTGATTAAATCGTTCGGACTGCTAATGGAGACGATTATAGGGAGATGCTCTGACCTAAGAGGAACGAGTTGTTGATGAGTTGTGACGTCATTTGTCAGACCAGCTGACACGACTGTTGCATTTGGCTACTTGTGGCGGTTTTAGCTAAGTCTGATAGGGGTGTCCTCATTGACCGTGCAAAAGGTAGAGCTATGAATCTACATACCCCTTTTGCTATTGTCTAGGACCGAATGCCACGGGTCTTTAGAGACAGGCTCAAGCGATACAGATGTGTATTGAACAGCCTGGTGGAATGATCTTGAGATGCAGCCTCTTCCGATATCTATATCTTCTCACCGAATTTTGAGTTTGGTGGATGCGGATATGACAAACTGAGCAAATCCATATTGGTAACAAGCTTTACTCCGTACCGGCGCGACCTGTCGCGACACGTGCACTGAAATGGCAGCAGCTGGCCGGCGTCACAGAAGCCGCCACCGTGGGATTGTTTGAAGTTTGCTGGGGAATGTACAGGAAAGAAAGGACCACATGGCCCATCTTCGAACTTGATCTAAGTTTCGTACAAATATTACTTTTAAATCGGCAAAATTGAGTCAGAATTGTCTGCAATGGATTTCGCCCAAACACAATTGAGGTATAAAGACATTATTTCGATGATATACATTTTTATACTCTCCATCATAATATGGTGGGTATAATTAAATTTGTCACTCCTTTTCAAACACATCGAAATATTCGTCGGAGACCATATAAGTATATATTTTTGATCAGCATACAGCACACATTCTATATAACCATGTCCGTTTGAAATCAAGATACAGCCTGTAATATTAAAGATAGAATTTTTAGTTTGGTATAGATGTCACATTATTCCTAGGATGTTTGGTATTAAGAACGAACTACATCGTTCCACGTTTGGTGCAGCCTCCACAGAACGGTACCTCCCGATTTTCGGTATTTAAAAGGTTGTAATCTCAATATCCTACCGAAATGGCTGCAATTTATAGTTTTCGTTGGAGGTGGAAAATATTACACCTGAAATATTTCAGTATAGGTTCTCGTCTTCATATAGCCCCCTATAGAACGGTACCTCTCGATTTTCGGTATTTTGAAGGTTGTGACCTCAATATGTCACCGAAATTGCGGAAATTTGGTTCTTAGTTCTCGTTGAGGTATTTTGAAGGTTGTGGACTCAATAGTCCACCGAAATGGCTGGAATGTGGTATTCAGAATTCGTTGTGGTATAAAACTTTTCCTTTTAAATTGGTCGGTACAGGTCCACGCCTACATATCGCGCATCCCGATTTTCGGTATATTCAAAGTTTTATCCTTAATATCCCAACCTTTTCACCTGAAAGTTTTAGTATAAGTCCACGTTTTCATATGAAGACTATAGAACGGTACCCTCGGATTTTCGGTATTTTGACATCCTACCGAAATGGCTTAAATTTGGTATTTAGTCTTCGTTAGCGTTATAAAACTAATAACGGAAAAATTTTCGGTATAGGTCCAGGTCTTCATATAGCCTTCATAGACAGGTACCTCCCGATTTTAGGTGTTTTGAAGGTTTTAAACTCAATATCCTACCGAAATATCTGAGATTCGGTATTTTGTCCACGTCTTCATAGAGCCCCCATAGAACTATACCTCCCGATTTTCGGTATTTTGAGGGTTGTGACCTCAATATGCCATCGAAATGAATGTAATTTCGTATTTAGTCTTCGTAGGGAGTATAAAACTTTCGCTATGAAATTTGTCGGAATTGATTAACGTCTTCACATAGTTTTAAAACTTTGCATCTGACATTTGTCGGTGTAGGTCCACGACTTTATATAGCCACCATAGAGTGGCACTTACCGATTTTCGGTATTTTGAAGGTTGTGACCTCAATATTGCACCGAAATGGCTGCTATCTGGTACATAGTCTTCGCTGCGGGTATACAAGTTTCCACCTCAAATTTGTCGGTATAGGTTCACGTCTTCTTATAGCCCCCATAGAATGGTACCTCCCGATTTTCGGTATTTTCAAGGTTTTAGTCTCAATATCCAACCGTAATGACTGAAGTATGCTAATTAGTCTTCGTTGGGGGAATAAACCTTTCTATCTGATATTTGTAGGTATAAGTCCACGCCTTCAGATAGCCCCCATAAACCGCCCCTCCCGATTTTCGTATTTTGATGTTGTAGCCTCAATATCTCACAGAAATGGGTGAAAATTGATATCTAGTTTTCGTTGAGGTATAAAACGTTCCACCTGACGTTTGTCGGTATAGGTCCGCGATTTCACATATCCCCCATAGTACGGTACCTGCCAATATTCGGTAATTTGAAGGTTGTGTCCTCAATAATCCACCGATTTGGCTAATATTTGGTACTTAGTCTTCGTTGGGGGTATAAGACTTTCCACCTGATATTTGTCGGTATAGGTCCACGCCTTCGTATAGAACGGTACCTCCCGAGCTTCGGTATTTTCGGGATGTTTTGTATTACTTTTCGTCTTGATATAGACCCCCATAGGAAGGTACCACGATTTTTAGTATTTTGGAAGCTGTAGCCACCCTATTCAACCAGAATAACTGTAATTTGGTAGTGTAAAAAACCTTTATACATGAGCAACAAATCAAACAGTACAGGTCCATGTTGTGGTAATGCACCTATATAAGTGTGTCCCCATTTAAGATTTTTTTGAAGATTTTTATTATACCCTCAGCATTTATGCTAACGAGGGCAAAATGTGCCTAATCGAAATATTGGTTTTAGACCCCAAGTATGTTTGGACGAAATGTGTTTCAGACAAGTTGGAGTCGATTTAGCAATGTCCGTCCGTCTGTCTGTCTGGCTGGCTGGTGCGCACGATAACTCTCGAACGGATAACCGATTTGGTCCAAAAGTTGGATATCGCAATATTTTGTCCAAACTTAGTTTAAGTTCGAAGATGGGTTATATCGGCCCACTCCTTCCGGTACCTCCCCCACAAAAGTTCGAAAATGTACGCAAAATTTGTGCGTACGATAACTCTTGAAGAGAGTAACCGACTTGGTCCATACTTTGCACATCGTGAAATTTCTACTAAACTTAGATGAGGTTCCAATATGGATTCAATCGGTCCCCGCTTTCGGGTATCTCCCACACAAAATTTCGGAAAAGTTCAGTTTAGGACCTGCCGTCGAATTGTTTTGATTTTTGTTGTAACAACTTACATTCACGGCCCCCCATACGGCGGTTCAAGTTTAATCAGGGCAAAACCATAATTCCTGAGAAAATGGTCTGAAAGTTTCAAAAAACACCTATGACACCGTGTGTAGTGGTTGGAACGCTAAATAACTCTAAAACGGATCTGCCGATTGGATCCAAAATTTGGCCTTCATAATATTTTGTCCAAACTTAGTTTAAATTCGAAGATAAGCCATATCGGTTCACTCCTAATATACCTATCAGATATAGATCAGGTTTGAATATGGACTATATTTGTCCATTCCTTCGGGTACTTCCCACACAAAATTTCGGATAAGTTCACTTTAAGACCTGCTCTTGACTAACTTTGGTTTCTGTTGAAGCAACTTGTAATCGCTGTCTCAATTACGACGGTAAAAGTTTTTCAGCGGCAAGTCCATACTTCTTGGGAAAACAGCCCGAAAGTTGTAAAAAACCCATATGACACCATATGTAGTAGCTGGAGAGCACAATAACTCTCGAACTGATAAACCGATTTGGTTCAAAATTTGAAATATTTTGTCCAAATTTAGTTTAACTTCTAAAATGGTCCATATCCGTCCTCTTCTTAGGATAACTCCCGCACAAAAGTTCAACATTTGTGTACAAATGAAGTGTAGGGTCTGTTCGGAGATCCTTTGGAAATTTATACCGATGATGTACAGCCATATTATGTTTTCCGTGGACAAGTCCATGATTCCTGGCATACTGGTCCAACAGGTGTACGATAACCCATTGAAATGACTAGAGGGCGCGATATCTATGGAAAAGATATAATCTCAAAATAGTATCCACTTTCGTAATGAACTATGTCGGTCCATCCCCTCCTCCGCAAAACTTTTGAACTTCATTCCTAATCCACTTTTTGGCGGCAAGTTCAAATGTCTAAAAAGTGCCACAAAATTCTGAAAAGACCCTAAATACATTCGATCTGTCCGTAGATGAAAGTTCCAATTCACATCGGCTGAGGGTATATATCTGTAAGCAAAGCCGACTGATAGTTTTTTATTTTTTTTTTTTTTAACAAATGTTTCACACTGGTATAAAACAAAAATTGTATTGACAAATATTAAAAAAGTAAGAAACAAGTAAAAAAGTATCAGTCGGCTTTGCCGAGAGATATACCCTCAGCCGGTGTATATTGAAGTGGATCTCCAGCCACTACATATGGTGGCATAGGGGGTTTTCCACCCTTCGGGCTGTTTGCTCAAGAAGTATGGACTTGCCCCTGAAAAAAACGTTTACCATCGTAAGTGAGGCAGCGAATGCAAGTTGCTTAAAGTGAACTTATCCGGAATTTTGTGTGGGAGGTACCGCATGGAGAGGACAGATATAGTCCATATTTGAACCCTATCTATATCTAGTAAATATATTAAGATGTGTAAAGTATGGACCAATTCGGCCACTCCCTTCAAGAGTTACCGTACGAAGAAATTTTCCGAACATTTTTGAGCTTTTTTGGGGGAGGTACCTGAAGGAGTGGACCGATATGGCTTATATTTGAATTAAAACTATGTTTGGACAAAATATTACTAAGGCCACATTTTTGACCGAATCGGTAGATCCGTTCGAGAGTTATCTTGCACTCCAGCCACCTCACACGGTGTCATAGGGGGGTTTTGCAACTTTCAGGCTATTTTCTCAGGAAGTATGTATTTGCCCCGGCTGAAACTTATACCGTCGTATGGGGGGCAGTCAATAAAAGTTCCTAAAACAAAAATCAAAGCGATTCGAGAGATGGCCCTAAACTAAACTTTTCCGAAATGTTGTGTGGGAGGTACCTGAAGGAGTGGACCAATTGAGTCTATATTGGAACCTCATCTGAGTCTGGTAGACGTTTCACGATTTGCAAAGTATGGACCAAATCGGTTACTCCCTTCAAGAGTTATCGTGCGCACAAATTTTCCGAACATTTTCGAACTTTTGTGGGGGAGGTTCCGGAAGGAGTGGACCGATATAGCCTATCTTCGAACTTAAATTAAGTTTGGGCAAAATATTACGAAAGCCAAAAATTGAACTGAATCGGTTCATCCGTTCGAGAGTTATCGTGCGCTCCAGCCAGCAGGATAGACAGACAGACGGACGGACATGGCTAGATCGACTCCAAATTGTCTGAAACACATTTCGTCCAAACATACTTGGGGTCTAAAACCATTATTTCGATGAGGCACATTTTCATCGTATCAAAGTGTATATACCCTTCTTAGCCTAAAGGCTGAGGGTATAAAAATAGTAATTATTCGAATCCTACTACCAAATTGGACTTACACTTTTTGTAAATGAATTCTTTTTTATTTCAAGGAAATCGAAGAGTACAATCATTGATAAAATTGATTTTAAATACTAAATCGATTTTTTTATTAAATAGCTGATAAAAAACAAACATTACCAAAAAAGGAGATTTTTCTATTTGGACCAATATTAGAGAAGTTATGAGTGTTTTTTTGTTTATATACATAGTTTTTTCAGAATTCCGTGAAACCGTTAGTCAAAAAAAAAATTGAAAATATACTGAAATGTTTTGTTGAGGAGCAGCATCAACACAGCAAAAAATAAAGGAAATCAAAAACCAAGTTTCGCCAGAGTGTACGATTTCACTCAATTGCTAGTCTAAAATCTGATGATACAATTTCGCATTCTACGCGACATATCAATATTTCACACAATGCGATAAAATATTTTCCAAAATTTCGATTCAATCGAATCATTCATTCTATAATTGATTAAATTTAAGAAATATTTAAAGATATTGTTGGAGGAGAATACCATACGTTTTTGTCGATTATTCTTAATTTATGTAATTTTATGTATCAGTTGTCAAATGCGTCTACATTTTTATTATTTAATTTAAAATTATTTAAATTTAACCTTTTATACGGCCCACCTTAATGTTTTATTCGTTCGTCCCACCCTAATATGTGTATTTCTTGTCATAAGTCTCTTTTGTGTTATGTTCGTTATGACGAGAAATAACAACAACAATGCCTACATAGATTAGGCATTCGCCTGTTTCTAGTTTCGTCGTCCGTTTTGTGTTTGAAAGGGTAATAACAACAACATTGTTGTTTGACCAGTTCTCTTTGTATGTTTATGCACATACTAAGCAAGAACTGTGGCCCTTTGTTTTGTTTTGATCGTGATATTTTCATATTTTCGCATATTTCTTTTCTAATGCTTGTGTTTCAAATTTCGTTTTGTTCCTTTTTGTTATGTGGCCCTTAGAGTAGGGATAAATAATAAGAATAGTTTTAGTTGACAAATAACCGGCTAAACAAACAAATCGAAAATAAAATTGTGAATTCTTATTGGAAAAAACTATCGTGTTTTTATTTATTGTTTTCGGGCGCAAAATAACTTTCTGTGCAAACATTTTGGCGACCGTGACAGGACGGTTGCGATTAAGCTAAAGTAGATTAATTATTCACATAATTAATTGAACAAAACTTTGAATAAAGTGGAAATTTTCGTGGTTCAAAAATTTTTGGATTTTCGTTGTTGTTGCTTAACAGATTCGCTGTTGCAACTTAACCAAATAGTCGTTCACTTTATAAACACACACATTTTCGTTGATTAACTTAAATCGCTGCCGCCGTGAAAATTATTTTGATTTTTCGAAAAGAATAAATATTATTCTTTAACAGAAAGTTAATTTTTGTGTCGCTCGAGAAATTTGGTGTTACGCAATCGCGATAAACACATACATACATACAAACATTGTCGTTCGTGGAAAGTGTTGGAATATACACATACAAACATTCGTGTTCTAATTCGTATTAGAAAACAATACTTTGATGAAAAGACACCATATTGAGTGAAAATCAGTGCATTTTCATAAACTTTTTGGCGCGTTTATTTTAAAATAGAAGCCAAATTCTCTTTTGTTGTTCGTTGTGATTCTCTTGGATTATTTTATCTCTCAAAATGCCAAAAGACAATATTGACATCGTGGAAGAGACTGCTATTCATTCGGAACTAGCTTCTCTTAAACAACAACGTAGTTCAGTGAAAAAGAACATTACAAACATATACAAGATAGTGGAAAAAGAAGGATCTAAAATGGATTCGACCATTTTAGAATGTCGTTTAGAAATTTTAGAATCGTACTTCAAACAATTGTGCGATCTCCAAAGTAAAATCGAAGCAATTAATGCTAATGACAGTGCAAGAATTGAACTTGAAGAAACATTTATTGTTGCCAAATCAAAAATATTAAAATTGATAAAGAAAAATTGTGGTTCAGTGTCTATGGAATCTAGTTTCATGAACGCTTCAATGGCTTGTGGTTCAAATTCTCGTTTGCCTTCACTTAAGTTGCCCAATTTCAATGGAAAATATAGTGAATATCAAAGATTCATAACTGCTTTTAATAATATCGTACACGAAAACTCATCGATCAGTATAATTGAAAAATTTAACTACTTGTTAAACTGTCTTTCGGGTCCTGCCTTAGCTGTCGTCGAACCGTATCAAATTTGTGAAGAAAACTATGAAAAAGCTTTAAATCGATTGGAAGAAAGATATGACAATAAAGTGCTCATATTCTTAGAACATATCGAATCGTTGTTCAATGTTCCACATATGCAAAAGAGTAATAATGTTTCGTTGCGCCATCTTATTGATACCGTATCTGCTGTTCGTGGTTCGTTGTTGTCGCTCGGATCAGAGGCAGATGTCATGAATGCAATTTTAGTGCATATGGTACTCACGAAAGTGGACAATGAAACAAAAGACAATTATGATGAGAAACAAGATTTTAAATCGTTGCCCTCATGGGATTTGTGCTACGAACTTTTAAGTCGTCGTTGTCAGTTTCTCGAAAGCCATAAAAAGAGAATTGAATTTCCTGAAAAGGTCGTTG
The DNA here is from genome assembly GCF_047663935.1 of Musca autumnalis. Taxonomy (NCBI): domain Eukaryota; kingdom Metazoa; phylum Arthropoda; class Insecta; order Diptera; family Muscidae; genus Musca; species Musca autumnalis. The sequence continues at coordinate 39,197,837 of NW_027412088.1, read as the reverse complement.
CAAATAAACCTAAACCAAATAATAAATTCAATCGGTCGGCTCATACTTTTGTCAACTCAAATTTGAATTGTTCATATTGTAACTCAAGTGAACATAACCTCTCAACTTGCTCGTCGTTCGCTAACATCGTTGTTTCGGAACGTTTTAATTTCGTAAAACGTAATGGACACTGTATTAACTGCCTTCGAAAAGGGCATATGGTCTCGAAGTGTTCCTCAAAATCTCGATGCAGAGTTTGTGATTCTGCACATCACACGATTTTGCATATTTTCAGTACCCCAGAACAACCCAGTACTTCAAATTCGAATAGTAATTCACCGCAACCATCAACCAGCTCAAATCCAGTTTCGTTCGTGGCTCGTTCTTTTCGAAGAGCAATAATTCCAACTGCAGTGATTCTGATGAAGGATAATAGTGGTTCATTTCATACTGTAAGAGCTTTACTCGATTCGTGTTCTGAGTTGAATTTTATTTCGGAAGAAACAGCAAAGAGATTGAAACTTAAATTTCGGCCATTTTCTCAAGAAATATCGGGAATTGCAGAAGTTCGAACTGCAATTAAGTTTTCTGTCGACACTACAATAAAATCGAGAATTAGTTCGTTCGTGTGGTCCTCAACATTTGCTGTTACTAAAAACATTTCGTCTCATCAGCCTGGCGAATTCATCAATACTTCGCAGTGGAAGATTCCCCAAAACATTGAATTCGCTGATCCCTTGTTCTACAAGCCACAACGTATCGATGTGCTTCTCAGTGCAGAAGTTTTCTTTGACTTGTTGATAGATGGTAGAATTTCATTAGGAAATGGATTGCCTTGTCTCACAAATGCTGTTTTTGGATGGATAGTTGGTGGTTCGTCGCCTAGTCGTTCCAATTCAAATTCGTTGACGTGTAACTTAATTGTAAGTACACGAGAGCAAAATATTGATGAAACTTCGAAACAAATCTGGGAAATTGAAGAGTATTCCAAATCTTCTACACCATGCAATGAAGAAGAACAAGTTTGCGAAGATCACTTTATCGAAAATAGTCGTTTTGATTCTTATGGAAGAATAAAAGTTCGTCTTCCATTCAAGAAATTACCCAATTATCTTGGTAACTCATTGGAAATATCTCGTAGACGTTTTTTGTCGCTCGAAAGACGACTTGAACGTGACTCAACTTTGAAATCGATGCATGAAGAATTCAAGCAAGAATATGTGTCGCTCGGACACATGTCGCCCTACACTCAATCGTTGGATAATTCACTTTTTGTTATACCTTATCATGCTGTTCTCAAACCCCATAGTAGTTCTACAAAACTTCGAGTTGTATTTGATGCTTTCGCTCACACTTCGTGGAATCATTCGTTGAATGATAAAATGATGGTCGGTCCAACAATACAACAGGATTTGATCACCACACTCTTTTCGTTTCGCTGGATCAAATACGCTCTCACTGCAAATATATCAAAGATGTATCGGCAGTTTCGAATTGGAGAACCAGATACAAGGTTTCTAATCGTTTTGTGGAGAAGTTACAAAGATTATAATATGAAGGTATTCCAACTGAACATTGTTAATAATGGCTTATCGGCCGTCCCATTTTTCGCAAATCGTATTTCGTTTCTCATTACAGATAAATATAGCAAATTGCATCCTAGTGGTTCGGAGGTCTTAAGACAAGATCTTTATGTCGATGACGTACTAAATGGCGCCTATATTATCGAAACTCTAGCCCTCAAGAGGGACGAGTTAATTCAAATATTGAAATGGCATGGTATAAAAGTGGCTGATTGGAATAGCAACCATGCGTCACTCACTTCGAATGATGATGAAGAAATCGTCATTAAAACATCGGACAACAACATCACCAAAGCCTGGAAACCTCAGCAAGATGTCTTTCTTTGTAGTCTCGTGTTGCCCGATGTCAAAAATACTACTAAAATATCAATTTTGTCTCTAGTATTCAAAAATCTACGATTTTCTTGGAATTTTAAATGTTTGAAAGATAAATTTTTACATCGTCGTTCTGTAATTTTTCTCAGAAAAATGTGGCTCACAACAAGGATTAAAATGGAAAATTGTGTATTTTCGTTATATTTGTGGACTAACTCCAAACTAGTACTCCAGTGGATCAAACCTTGTTTATCGATCCTGAACTATTTTGTAGTAAATAGTGCCAGAAAGACCAAAGAAGAAACTCGAATTGAATTTCGTATACAAGTTCAAACACAAGATGCCTGGAATCTGCTTCGTACTGAAGTCGAGTTCGCCGTGAATGTCCCAATGCGTGGAAAAATTGTCGTTTTGCGATGGCCTCCATTCGAAGTTTACGTGATACAGGACATAATGGATAAAAACTTATCAAATTTGACATTTTTTCGAATAATTTGTTTTGTTTTTTGTATATCCAACAGATGTCCAAAGAAGAGTTATTTGAAGTCCAATAACGTCCACATGATTCCCCAAGAACTATCTCTTTGGAAGAGTATTTCACTAGTACAGCTGTCTCGTTTTGCTTATCGAATTTGGCGGACCGCCATAAAATCTTTCTTGTTGCCAAAAAGATGTCGTTCAGGAACTACAGAAATAATAATTGCACCGTATGCAACAATATACATATGTCAAGGGAATCTGTTATCAAGCCGCTACAAGTCGTTCGTAGTCTTGTTATTGCTGTTGTCGCCCCATCCACAAAAACGCTCCCTTACTACTACAATATGTTTGAACCTACAGGATTCAACGGGCGGAGGATGTTGGAGGAGAATACCATACGTTTTTGTCGATTATTCTTAATTTATGTAATTTTATGTATCAGTTGTCAAATGCGTCTACATTTTTATTATTTAATTTAAAATTATTTAAATTTAACCTTTTATACGGCCCACCTTAATGTTTTATTCGTTCGTCCCACCCTAATATGTGTATTTCTTGTCATAAGTCTCTTTTGTGTTATGTTCGTTATGACGAGAAATAACAACAACAATGCCTACATAGATTAGGAATTCGCCTGTTTCTAGTTTCGTCGTCCGTTTTGTGTTTGAAAGGGTAATAACAACAACATTGTTGTTTGACCAGTTCTCTTTGTATGTTTATGCACATACTAAGCAAGAACTGTGGCCCTTTGTTTTGTTTTGATCGTGATATTTTCATATTTTCGCATATTTCTTTTCTAATGCTTGTGTTTCAAATTTCGTTTTGTTCCTTTTTGTTATGTGGCCCTTAGAGTAGGGATAAATAATAAGAATAGTTTTAGTTGACAAATAACCGGCTAAACAAACAAATCGAAAATAAAATTGTGAATTCTTATTGGAAAAAACTATCGTGTTTTTATTTATTGTTTTCGGGCGCAAAATAACTTTCTGTGCAAACAGATATTTTATTGAAGCTGTTTTGTGAGAAATGCCACAACTGTATTTTAGTTTATTTTTATTTCCACATTATGAACAATTAATAAATATTAAATGCATAGACATGTACGCACATACATACGATAATTAGTTTGCAAAAAATGATAAATGAAATGAATTTTTCAGATTTTTTCTTCATTGATAGTATGTTTATTTATGTGTATGTACATATGTATGCATATTCATGCATATGTTTTCTTCTCAAAGGTGCAAAAAACGTTTGAAATCACACACTTATATATGTATTGTGCAGATAATAATCGCTTTTCACACACAAACAAAAAAACTATCAACATTGTTGTTTAATAATTCATTCATAATTAAAAACCATCAAATGTAAGAGCAGCAAAAAAAATACCCAATAATTTATCTTATCAACAGCTTATAAAATATTCATGCCGGATTTATAATGAACCACGTTGTGGTTAGTAGTATTGGTAAAAAGTGAACAAATCAGAGTTGCATAACATTCTAAATCACTAAATTAATATTTCATGAGAAAATTAGCAAAAGTTTGCAATTACAATAGGGCACATTAAAAACAAAACTTTAAATAATTACTAATTTGTTGGAGTAACATTAGTGGTTAATGTTGTCTATAGAGATACTCGTACGTACTTGGCATTTAGAACTATATATTTAATCGAATTCTGCAAAAATTCCTTTTTTATTTGTTAAAGAAGTGCAATACAAAATAATATGAACATATCTTGAACATAGGGCGGTTGTAATAGTTTGTATCTAATAAAAATAAAATAAATTTTTCATCATTGCCTAATCCACCCCAATACTTTCATAACCTTATACTTTGTCACGGTATTTATCCAAAAAGTCCTAATGAAATTATTAATTACTATTTATATAATATCGCACTCGCCCAAACTGAAAAAAATGCTGTGAGTAATCCAAATGCTTATCGTTAATGCTAATTTAAGTTTTTATGCAAATATATTTTAGTAATCATTTGCAAATTATATTGCATTTCTAATTAAAGGGAAGGATATACAATGGATTTAATTGCATAAAATTTCATATTAATGACATTATCTTTTTAAGGAAACAAAATTTAGCAATTGAATTTAGAATTTAGTGTGGGGAAATAATATTTTGTGGTTTACGAAATGGTTTTAAATTGTGTTCATACCGGATATTAAATTTCCTCCGGGAAATGAAAAAAGGATTTTCTTCATTAAAATGACCACATTTGGGATGAGTTGCATTAAATTTATTTATTTTATATTTTTATTGTTTAAAAGGAAAGTCAAATATCTTAAAATAAAAACCACACCCTACAAGACACTGTTACTAAGGAGAAAATTGGGGCAGTATTAGTTTGCTATTTTCATACGCATAAGATCGTATGAATCACGAACTCTACCGGCTATGAATTGAAATTAACATTGTTGAACCTATCGTGCTACACGATTGTGTTGGCTAGGACATACCCAGCAAAAATACTCATTACAAATTGGCCTACTTTCTCATTATTTTAACACGGGCATGTCATAGGGAGTAAGTACTTACTTTTTGGCCACTAAAAAGTAGATAAATAAGTAGTTACTCCCTGGTTACTTCAAGTCGTAACTACTTATCTATGTACTTATTTATTTACTTTTAAGTGCCAAAAATAAGTACTTACTCCCTATGACATGCCCGTGTTAAAATAATGAGAAATTAGGCTAATTTGTAATGAGTATTTTTGCTGGGTATCATGCAGGGTGGAAAGATTAACATTCTAATAGAATACGCGCTTTGTATTTGCAACGTTTGGAAACATGATGCGTATAAGTATTAAGTGCATGCGTGTGGTTCTTATTGCTTATACCAACCATGAACCCGCTTTTACGAAAACGGTGATCACAATTCACTCGAACATTTACGCTCATTTGAAGTGATGCCAGTTAAGTTTGATCGAAAATCGTATGTGTATTTGTTGTAAAATATTGCATAATTTTGTGACAAATAACCACCTACGAAACACTGTTTTCAAAAAAGCGGTGTTCACTATAGGTCGAGAATATCATATTTTTTTGTGGGCTTATTGAGTACGGCGCCGTGACATAATTCAGAACGACCATAACTCCCAAAACGAAGTTGGGAGTTATGTCCGCCTTGGTTTGCGGACTTACCTGCCAATGGTAGTTATGACCGTTTTTAAAATTTAGTTTTAATATTTTTTTCAAATGTATATGAAAACTCAAAAACAACATTAATTTGATAGACATTTTTCATTTCATAATACAATTTATAATTGATATAAAATTATTAAGAAAAATAAATAGTAGCCAAAACAAATCGAACTATACTAAAAATTTTAACAAAACTTTGCCTGCCGGATGTGTATATATATATTTTTTTATTTTTTAGCAGCGCTTAAGCTAAATGGGAATGGAAAAAACCTATAAAAAATAAAACACTGTCAGCTTATGAAGCTAATTGGTGATGTGTCGGGAAGTGGAAAAGAGACCCTGGCGAAAATATTAAAAAAAAAAACAAGTAAAAAAGTATCAATCGGCTTTGCCGACAGAGATATAACCTCAGCCTATGTGAATTGAAACTTTCATCTACGGACAGATCTTTTCAGAATTTTGTGTTTTTTTTTTGACATTTGAACTTCCCGACAAAAATGTGGATTAGGATTAAAGTTCAAAAGTGTTGCGGAGGAGGTACATGAAGAAATGAACCGACATAGTCCAATATGGAAGTGGATTTTATTTTGGGAGCCATATCTTTTCGATAGATATCGCGCCCACTTGTCATTTCAGTTATACGATAACTTTTGGACCAGTATGGAAGCATGGGCTTGTCCACGGAAAACACGATATCGCTGTAAATAGTACGACAACAGCATTGGTGTACATTTCCAAAGGATCTTCGAACAGACCTTAAACTGCACTTAGACACAAATGTTGGACTTTTGTGGGGGAGGAGAGTACCGATATGGGCCATTTTGAAAATTAAACTAAATTTGGACAAAATATTAAGAGAAATCCAAAGTTTGGCCCAAATTGGTTGCCCTATTCAAGAGATATCGTGCATACCATTTATGTGGACCAAATCGGTTGATCAGTTCGAGAGTTATCGTGCTCTCCACCTTTTTGCACCTTTCAGGCTGTTTTATCAAGGTGTATGGGCGTGAATACAAGTTGTTACAACAATAATAAAAGCGATTCGAGAGCTGGCCCTAAACGGAACTTTTCCGAAATTTTGTGTAGGAGGTACCCGAAGGGGTGGACCGATTGTGTTCATATTGGAACCTCATCTAATTCTGGTAGAAAATTCACGATATGCAAAGTACGGACCAAATCGGTTACTTTCTTCAAGAATTATCGCGCTCACAAGTTTTCCAAACATTTTCGAACTTTTGTGGGGGAGGTACCGACAGGAGTCGACCGATATAACCCTTCTTCGAACTACAAATTGTCTTAAACAGATTTCGTCCACACATACTTGGGGTCTAAAACCATTATTTCGATGAGGCACATTTTGCCCGTATGAAAGTGTATATATATATATATATATATATATATATATAAATGCTGAAGGTATAAAAATCGCGCGACTTTTACCAAAATATATCATCTCATTTTAAGAAAATGTAAAGTGTTTTGTTATAGTTGAAGATTTAATCATATGATTGATTAAGTCTGGATTATTCCCCATTGGCTTAAATTCACCATTACTTTCTTTACAGAAAGTAATGTTTACAAAACGCACTGACAGCTTGCAAAATTTACTGATCGCTACCAATATCATGATTTCGTCCCGGCGAAGGGAATTATCAATTGACTTTTCAGTTTATGAAATGATACATTTTCTAGTGAAAACCTGAACTCTTAAAGCATCGAGTATTCTCATGTTACTGAGAATGATGGCTACTTTTCGGTTTTTTTGGGAAAGCCAAATATGTGACATGTTTCTCCCTTGGTGGAGGCTCATCAGACATATCGGCTGTGGAGCGGCTTCGCTATCATCTAACTTTTCCTCTTTCAAATGCAATTTGTTTCTTCCAACGTCATCGATTGAACAAATATTCAGCGTTTTATGCCGAATTGGCTGCAATTTGGCATTTGGGGTTCCCAATGGTAGAGAAACTTTCTCAGCAAAAACGTTGGACATAAGTTAAGGTTTTGGTATAGCCTCCATATAGCGGTACCACCCGATTTCAGGTATTTTAAGGATTTTATCTTCATTTTCAACCGGAATTGGCTGAAACTTTGCATTTGGAGTTCCCGATGATACAGAAAGTTCCCCACCAAAAATTATGGACATAAGCCAGGTTTTGGTATTGCCGTTATATGTTATGAGGTTCTCAGTGGTCAAAAAAAGTTAAAAATAGAAAATAATTAAAAAAAAAAACTAAGTTACAGTGCTTTATTTATAAATGCAATAAAAAATAGAAAATTATTTTTCATGATGGAATCACTTAAATAAAACGCTTGCATTTGAATTAAAAATTGTGACAATATTAAACGGCAAGCATTTTATTTGAGAGATTCCATCATAAAAAATTATTTGCTAGTTTTAAATGCATTTATAAATATAACACTGTAACTTAAATAAAACACTGTTGCCTAGGCCGCAAACTTGTCTAATTTGAATCGATTTCAATATAATTTGACAAACTTTTTCCAAAATTTCATCAAAATTAAACGTACATATGTACCAAAATATCTGAAAAGAAGAATTCGGTGACATTTTCAAAATTTCATAAAAATGTAAAAGAATAATCGGTTCACTGAATCGATTTCACATGACTTGTCTTGGAACATTTTCAACAGAACAGAAACTCGTTTTATCACAAAATAAAACGAATTAAGCCCAGACATTTTTGCATTTTTTTGCATATTTTGACATATTTTTATATATTTGCATAAAACGAGCATATGCAAAACCATATGCAAAAATATATACAAGAATTTGTGTTTTAAATATCCCACCAAAATGGCTGGTCCGCATCGGTCCACGTCTTCATATAGCCCTATAGAACGGTACCTACAGATTTCCGAAATTTTGATGGTTGTTGCCTCATCATCACACTGAATGGCTGACATTTTGTATTAAGTCTTCGATGGGAGTATAAAACTTTTCACCTGAAATTTGTCAGTACAGGTCCACGTCTTCATACAGCACCCATAGAACGGTACCTCCCGATTTTCGAATGTTGGAAGGTTGTGGCCTCAACATCACACTGAAATGGCTGACATTTTGTATTGTCTTCCTTGGGAGTATAAAACTTTCCACCTGAAATTTCTCGTTATAGGTCCACGTCTTCATATAGCCCACATAAAACGGTACCTCCGGATTTCTGGTATTTCAAAAGTTGTGGACTCAATATCCCTCCGAGATGGCTGACATTTTGTATTGTCTACCTTGGGAGTATAAAACTTTCCACCTGAAATTTATCGGTATAGGTCCTCGTCTTCATATAGCCCCTATAGAACGGTACATCCCGATTTCCGGTATTGTGAAGGCTGTGGCCTCAATATCCCGCCGAAATGGCTGCAATTTGGTATTTAGTCTTCCTTGTGGGTATACAACATTCGGTTTAGGTCGGTTTAGGTTCATGCCTTCATATAGCCCCCATACCTCGCGATTTTCAGTATTTTGAATGTTGTGGCTATGGGTATACATTTCTCTATTTTACTGACTTGTCTGAAGAGAATTTTAAACAAAAAAATTGTCCACACAAACATTTTTGTACCTATTATTAAAGTATTTGTTGCATAAGAAAATGTGTATGCACATATTGTTTGTTGCATATTTATGAATTTTGCAGAATTTTGCATATGTCATATGTTTCGATTGCGATTTAATCAGAAGCCATAAATATGCCCACTCCCAAAATTTGATATGAATCGGACCTAGAGATGGACAGTGGGTAAATACCCAATGGGTAAATACCCGGTAAATTGGGTAAATTGGGTAAATTGGGTAAATACCGGGTAAATACCCATTTGTGGGTATTTATTTGGGTATTTACTATATTGAATCGCTAATACAACATCTTAGACCCAATTTCTGGGCTTAGGCTATGAAATCGATTCAAAATGGATAGTTTTACAATACTTTAAACAAGTGGGTAAATACTTGGGTAAATACCCGAGTATTTACCCAAGTGTTGGGTAAAAACTCATTAACTGCCGAACCACTTGACGTAGGCTGACAAAATATGGCTCAAATCTTACTTATGTTAAGAGAATATCTAGCATTGAAAATGGGGTCTCTGGGTCCATGTTTTGATATAGCCCCCATATAACCGTACCTCCCGATTTAAGGTATTTTTTGTCTATTTGCCTCATTGTACAATCATAGTGGCTGAAATTTGGCATAGTGAGTTCTCAATATGTAGAAAATACCCTTGCGAAAACTTGTCAACATAGGTCCACGTATTCTAATAGCCCCCATATAAGGGTACCCCGATTTCGAGTATTTACCCAAATTTTGGGTAAAAACTCTTTAACTGCCGAACCACTTGACGTAGGCTGACAAAACGTGGCATAAATCTTTCTTATGTCAAAAGAACTTCTGGTACTGAACATGGGGTCTCTAGGTCCATGTTTTAATATAGCCCCCATATAGCCGTACCTCCCGATTTAAGGTATTTTTCATCTATTAGCCACATTTTACAACCAAATTGGCTGTAATTTGGCACAGTGAGTCCTCAAGGAGCAGAAAATATCCTTGCAAAAATTTGTCAATATAGGTCCACGTTTTCTAATAGCCCCCATATAAGGGTACCCCGATTTCGAGTATTTACCCAAATTTTGGGTAAAAACTCTTTAACTGCCGAACCACTTGACGTACGCTGACGAAGTTTGGCTCAAATCTTACTTATATCAAGAGAATATATAGTATTGAAAATGGGGTCTCTAGGTCCATGTTTTAATATAGCCCCCATATAGCCGTACCTCCCGATTTAAGGTATTTTTTACCTATTAGCCTCATTGTACAATCATAGTGGCTGAAATTTGGCATAGTGAGTTCTCAATATGTAGAAAATACCCTTGCAAAAACTTGTCAACATAGGTCCACGTTTTCTAATAGCCCCCATATAAGGGTACCCCGATTTCGAGTATTTACCCAATTTTTGGGTAAAAACTCATTAACTGCCAACCCACTTGACGTAGGTTGACAAAATTTGGCTCAAATCTTACTTATGCCAAGAGAATATCTAGCATTGAAAATGGGGTCTCTAGGTCCATGTTTTAATATGGCCTCCATATAGCCGTACCTCCCGATTTAAGGTATTTTTCATCTATTAGCCACATTTTACAACCAAATTGGCTGTAATTTGGCACAGTGAGTCCTCAAAGAGTAGAAAATATCCTTTCAAAAATTTGTCAATATAGGTCCACGTTTTCTAATAGCCCCCATATAAGGGTACCCCGATTTCGAGTATTTACCCAAATTTTAGGTAAAAACTCATTAACTGCCGAACCACTTGACGTAGACTGTCAAAATTTGGCTCAAATCTTACTTATGTCAAAAGAACTTCTGGTACTGAACATGGGGTCTCTGGGTCCATGTTTTGATATAGCCCCCATATAGCTGTACCTCCCGATTTAAGGTATTTTTCATCTATTAGCCACAATTTACAACCAAATTGGCTGTAATTTGGCACAGTGAGTCCTCAATGAGCATTAAATATCCTTGCTTATATTTGTCAATATAGGTCCACGCTTTCTTATAGCCCCCATATATGGGTACCCCGATTTCAAGTATTTACCCAAATATTGGGTAAAAACTCTTTATCTACCGAACCATTGGCGCAGGCTCATAAAATTTGGCTAGAAACTTTCTTATATCAATAGAAATAGTTACAAGTATTGAAAATGGAGTCCCTGGGTCCACTTTTATATATACCCGTACCTCCCGATTTCAGAAACCCATATTGGGGCCACAAGAAAACGTGGACCTACGTCGGCAATTTTTTGCAAGGATATTTTATACATATTGGGAACCCACTGTACCAAATTACAGTCAGTATGATTGTAAAATGTGGCTAATAGTTAAAAATACCTTAAATCGGGAGGTACGGCTATATGGGGCCTATATCAAAACATGGACCCAGGGACCCCATTTTCAATACCCTTATTACTATTGATATAAGAAAGTTTTGAGCCAAATTTTGTCAGCCAACGTCAACTGGTTCGACAGTTAATGAGTTTTTACCCAATTTTGGGTAAATACTCGAAATCGGGGTACCCTTATATGGGGGCTATAGGAAAACGTGGACCTACGTTGACAAATATGTGCAAGGATATATTATACTCTTTGAGGACTCACTGCGCCAAATTACAGTCAATTTGGTTGTAAAATGTGGCTAATAGATGAAAAATACCTTAAATCGGGAGGTACAGCTATATGGGGGCTATATCAAAACATGCACCTAGAGACCCCATGTTCAGTACCAGAAGTTCTTTTGACATAAGAAAGGCTTATGCCACGTTTTGTCAGCCTACGTCAAGTGGTTCGGCAGTTAAAGAGTTTTTACCCAAAATTTGGGTAAATACTCGAAATCGGGGTACCCTTATATGGGGGCTATTAGAAAACGTGGACCTATGTTGATAAGATTTTGCAAGGGTATTTTCTACATATTGAGAACTCACTATGCCAAATGTCAGCCACTATGATTGTACAATGAGGCAAATAGACAAAAAATACCTTAAATCGGTAGGTACGGTTATATGGGGGCTATATCAAAACATGGACCAAGAGACCCCATTTTCAATGCTAGATATTCTCTTGACATAAGTAAGATTTAAGCTAAATTTCGTCAGCCTACGTCAAGTGGTTCGGCAGTTAAGGAGTTTTTACCCAAAATTTGGGTAAATACTCGAAATCGGGGTACCCTTATATGGGGGCTATTAGAAAACGTGGACCTATATTGACAAATTTTTGCAAGGATATTTGCTGCTCCTTGAGGACTCACTGTGCCAAGTTACAGCTAATTTGGTTGTAAAATGTGGCTAATAGATGAAAAATACCTTAAATCGGGAGGTACGGCTATATGGGGGCTATATCAAAACATGGACCCAGAGACCCCATGTTCAGTACCAGAAGTTCTGTTGACATAAGAAAGATGTAAGCCAAATTTTGTCAGCCTACGTCAAGTGGTTCGGCAGTTAATGAGTTTTTACCCAACACTTGGGTAAATACTTGGGTATTTACCCAAGTATTTACCCACTAGTCTAAAGTATTGTAAAACTATCCATTTGAAACGAATTTACAACCTAAACCCAGGAATAGGGTGTAAGATGTTTTATTTGCCATTCAATATAGTAAATACCCAAATAAATACCCACAAATGGGTATTTACCCGGTATTTACCCACCGTGTGGGTATTTACCGGGTAAATACCCGGTAAAAACCATCTCTAATCGGACCAAAAATAGGAGTTGCACAAAATTCCGTTGTCTAGTAATCATCATCATAAGATTTTTAGCGGTTGGTAGTCCTTGTGGCGCGGATTACAATGATATATTTTTTTATGAACAAGTCTATACTTCTGTAAATAATAATCCAAAAACTCGAGAAACCCTGCTGGCACCAAAAAATTAAATTGACAGCAATTTGGAATTTATAGTCCTCAGTGGTTAAAATTTCCCCTTCAAAACATTTGGAGTTAGGTATACAGGGTTTAGTCTAATTATCCATCTAAAATGGCTGAATATTGTAATTTGCTTTTCGTTGGGGCTGCAAAATATTCCTCAAGAAATTTGTCGATGCAGGTCCACGTTTTGATATAGCCATAGAATGGCACATTCCGATTTGGTGAATTGTAAGTTTTTAAGTGCATCCACCCGAAATAGCTGATGTTTGGTCTTTGTTATGGATAAGAAAGATTTATGCAAAGAGTTGTAGGTATAGGTCCACATTTTATATAGGTCTCATAAATGGTACGTATAGTCAGTCCCTGTAGAACGGTTGCAACCGAAAATGCTGGAATTTAGTATTTAGTCTTCGCTTTGGCTACAAAAATGTTCTCCAGAAATTTGTCCGTGCATGTCTACGTTTTATATAGCTCATTTCCCCAAGGAATGGTCGGTACAGTTCCCTGTATCGATATACCCCCATAGCACGGTACCTCCCGATTTTAGGCTGAAGTCTGGTTCCAATATAATTAATTATGGAGGGCATTAAAAGTTCGGTCCGGCCGAACTTAGCATGAGCTAAAATGCTCAAAAACCCCAAAATCGGGGGGCTATACCAAAACCTATCTTGATAATTTTTAATGGAGAAGTTGGTTGGTCATCGTGGACCGATCCTCAATGTCAAATTTCAGCTAGTGTGGTCTGATAATGTAGCTAAAATCCTCCAAATACCTTATATCGGTTGGTATTTTTATATAGCCCATCTTCGAACTTTGGGAAAAGACAGCGATTACAACAGACGGACAGACCGTCGGACAAAGATAGATACTTTATATGGTCGCAAATGTTTAGTTCGATGTGTTATAAACAGAAAAAAGTGGTTACCCCGGAAAGTTTTAACGTATTCTAAAACTACAATGTTTATAGCTCAGAAAGATCAAAAATAATCGTCGGAGGGTTTTTTAAATAAATCAAAGGTTACATTTGTACTGTATTTTTCCGCAAGATATAAAAAATCCTATGGTGTCCAATTAAAATGTTCGATTGGCACATAACTGTCAAACTGAGTGACTTCCAAGAAAGTACTTCCTCATCAAAAGGTCAACACTTTGGAGGCCATGTTTTTACAGTCGGTAGTGTTTGTGATCCCTATTACAACGCTATAATTTTATTTCTCAAACTACTCTTGATAACGAACTAGCAATCTGTATTTATTATTTTCATTTCTACTTTGAAATATATAACCTACATTTTGAACTTTCCGAATATGAGATTTGATGTTCTTCTGTTTTTAATTTGGCCTTCTTGTTTGTACTTTTCTCCAAATATGAATACAAATACAAATTTATTTTCTTTGACATCACTGACACTATTATTTGTTTTATTTTATGATATTATTTCTCTCGAAATGTATCACCACACACACAACGTGGGAAACTTTTTGTGCCAATGCCAAAACTCTTAATGAGTGACAACATTCAGTTGAGTCTTAATTAAAAATGACAAATAAGAGAAAACTGTCACTTTGAATTTATTTTAGTTTTTGGGAAAAATTGTGACTGTAATAAAATTATTTATTAAAATAAAAAAACGTAAAAAATGTTGAATTTTTTCCGTCATTGTGGAAGTGGAAGTATATGGATATTTTTTGTCAAATATATACGAATTTGCTGTACCTTATACATCTATATCATATAAATTGTCCCTTTTGTCTATGAAAAGGTGAACTGAAATATAAAAAGAAAAATGTCAAACAGGTTAAACCCTTAGGTCTTACTTAAATACGCACTTTAAATAATTACGTGTATTACGAAATCATAAAAATAAATTATGTTCATTTGAGATCATTTAAAATGACCACCAGCAGACTTACTCACACGCACAAAGTCAGGAAGAAGAGTAGTATTGTTGAAGCCAACATATTCTTAGTATAAAATAGGACATTGTAAATATGTAAAAACCTGCATTGTTATAACAACCATTATAACATTTGTGTCATTGTGGTGTTTGACAATAATTCAACTTCAGAAAAATAACAATTTCATAACACAATTCATCAAATTTGATTCGAGAAAAAAATTAATAATAATTATTATTATTATTATTATTATTATTATTATTATTATTATTATTATTATTATTATTATTATTATTATTATTATTATTATTATTATTATTATTATTATTATTATTATTATTTTATGAAAATGTTAATGAGTAAAATGTTATGAGTCTTTAGGGAGTCATTTTTGAGTCTTTTTATTAGACGAAAACATTAAAAGAATTTTCTCTTTATTCTTCTTTTTTTGTTCTTTCCTTTGTTGTGTTGTCTTTTCTGCTTTACTATGACTTTTAATTATCCCCTTTACCTGAACAGTTTTGCAGAAAGTGTATATGAGAATTATTTTCAACAAAACAAAAATAATACAAAACAATCAGTATTTAATCACCTATCTGTTCAAAATATGATCAGAAGATACATAATTGTAATCACTTTTCAAACAACTGGATGACCATTTTTAGATTAAGCCTTTTTCAATCTTCTGATGATCAAAATGTGTCAATAAATAACGAAAAAATAGTCACATTTTAAACGCCTAAATGATTTATTTGTGATTACTACACATTTGTTGTTGTATTTTAATTTGAACTCTTTTATATCGTTACAGGGAGTCACTTTCGAGTCCCTTTCTGATAATACAAGCGACTTAATAATTTTTTGATCACCAAAAGGACTCTAAAATGAGCCCTCAATGTGATTTTTGAAAAAACAATCTTCCAAATGCTGGCTGGGTTATTATTATATAAACAAAAAATAAATATAATTTTCAGAAATTTTCGTTATTCATATATTTTTGTTTTTCTTCATTTTGGCAATCAAGTAAAAACTTACTAATTTTTATATGTTTACAAGTTAATGAAAAAAGTGACTTAACATAACCAAATTGTATAGAGTGCTCTGCTTGGGAAAAATTATTAATAATATACATAAAGTTGGCTCAAATAAAAATGAAATTATACACACACACATAAACTTTTCCACAAACAATGAAAATAAAAGTTCGTTTTGAGTGTGAATTGTATGTGATAAAAATATGTCAGATGTTTTAAAAATCTTTACACACCCAATCTCTTCCTTGCCAATGTGTGGTTGAGAACAACCAACACCTCACCTCATCTCTGGCACTTTAACATTAAGGGTGGTGGTGCTGCCGGCTATAAACTGTCACAGCTCACAATTAAAACGACGACAATAACAACGACAAACTTATTTAAAAGATTTTCTTTTTCACTTACAAAGCGTTGCAAATAAACACTGAAACCCATCTTGAAGAAAACAAAACGTTTACATTTTCCACGAAGTCAAAAGTTTTCACTGTAAATACACACATATGAATGAACGAAATGTCTGTAGTTCAGTAAAGTTTGAATTTTGCACATTTCTGAGCCTTCATATGTAGATATTAAAAAGTGTATGTAGCGGAACTGAAATTTAATTGAACATAAAGAAATGTATAATGTTCATATTTGAAAAAAAGAAACAATAATGAAATGTTCTGACACAAATGTTCACATAAGCCTACACACATACACTCCACGTCAGTAGAATAGAACACCTACATTTTTGTTAATGTTAGCTTGTTTATCTCAAAATGAATGAATTTACGTTTTTAATCTTGTAGGGATTTCACGTCTATGATGTTCCGTATGTATGTTTCTAACTTTTCTTGAAGTTATTTTCTGTTCATTTTTCCGACGGATAAAATCGAGTGCTTCGTATGCTGATTAGATGGAACATTTCCAAAAATATAAAAAACGTCAAAATTTTATATAGAAACCTTGATGTTTTGCTCAAGAAAATGATTTTTCCGCGAACAATTCTGCTATTTAAAGGGCCCTATGAAGTATATGGCAAATAACAAAATTCCTTTGCAATTCCATTTGAAAAAAATTAAAAAATTTTTTCGCGAGCACATCTACGATTTTTGGTATAGAGTTAAAGGAAAAAAATCTGGTTTCAAATCTGCTCGCTTTCGCGAAATTGGCCGATGCGCGCAAAATTTATAGCGGTTTTTATCGTCTTATAAAGAAAAAATATTTTAAAATTTCTTATTTTTTGTATTGAGAAAATGTAAGCATATATCAGTAACAGCATTTGATATCCATCCGTAGATGCACCAAAATTTCCAAAATGTGTTTTTATTTTCGCGGAAAATCAAAAAAAAAAAAAAATAAAAAAATCTGGCAATAAATTTTAATTATACTAACTCAGAGTCCGTATAAACCTCTAAAAACTAAATTAAAAATACGTACAGAAACTAGACAACGCGTAAAAAATGTGAAACCAAAATTATAAACATTGGCTTTACAAATTGCATATTATAACAACAACAAAAGAGAAACAACTCATTGTTGGAAAATATTGTTACAAATATATTTTTGGTTTGTTTCGAAAACTTAGAAAAAAATATTTGAGAGTTATCCAACTATTTCGCTAAAATCTAATACATAAATTAAAGTATTCTGCTAAAACTTTATCAAAATATATGGTTTACCATCGTGAAAGCTTAACTGCTTATTGTGATATCTTATAAGGATAGGAAATTAAGAGTAATATTGAAATTACTATCATTTAAAAAATATGAAAATTAAAAAGCCTGTAATTCGCGAATTAGTTAAAGTCGGTTGATGCGCATCCGATTTTGGATAAAGCGATTCAATCTCTTTCAATATTTATGCATATTTCGATGTTTCACTCAACGGCCATTGTGTGCCGCCAGTTGCATCATGCACTGCAAAAAACCTTAAAGTTGGTAAAAATCGCGCAATGTGCATACATACGATTTTGATGCGCATCCGGTTTCATCAGCGCCCATCAAAAATATGTCAATATACACCTATTTCAAATAGATTCTTCAAAAACCGCGGATGTGCCTCCGCATTCAATTTTTGGCGAAATACCCATATTATTCGCGTATCTCTGTTTTTTTATGACACGTGTTTTCGCAAATATTATAATGGCGAGTAAAGGATTCCATTTATGTAAAAAATTTTAAAGAACATCGCGGTTTAGTACGCAGATTTGTCAACATATATTTTTCCTGATTTTCCGATTTTCAAGGTATCTATATCCGCGGTTTTAGTAGATAAATTCGATCGTGGAAGGCTTCATTAGAACCGTCGTGTAAAAAAACTAAATTCACGCTGGTTTCAAAGGAACTTGAATGACAGTTGAAAATTTTACACGCAAAAAATATGTTTTGTAAGAAAATTCACGCAAGAAATTTTGTCCTTTCGACTCCATATACTAGGATGCTGTAAGGAGCACACTCATGAGATATGCACCAAATGACGTAAAATCACGAGTTCTATAATCGTGTTATGAGTTTGGAATGTTACCTTCTTGCGCGTCCGGATTATTAAAAAAATTCAAAAATCCCCGAAATTCCGGCTTCAAAATGTCAGCATCAATTTTAGGTGGATGCAGTGGATATATCGAAAAATCATACACTTCTATCTTATTGCCCATGGAGTATTCTGTGATTCATTCTTTGGGAATAGGTCTATAAAATGTAAGGTTAAGCCAGAAATCACATGGGAACATAAAAAAACTTGTTGGCTTCAACCCATTTTTACCCATTTTTCTACATTGATGCCAACACAGCTTTCACGAAAATTAATTTTAATGGTCGACATTATGGGATCCCTCCTAAAACACTCCATTTTAAAGAATTGTAGTCATACTTTATAGAATATGTTAACAGTTCGCGAATTCTGAAAGGGTGAAACTCGGATTCATCGATTGCAAAAAATGTTTGTTATTTACCATATATATTTGTGATCAGCATAAAATTCTAGTCGCTATAACCATGTCCGTCCGTCTGCTGAAATCAAGATACAGCTCGCAATTTTAAACATAGAGCTTTATAATTATACCCTCAGCATTTATGCTAACGAGGGTATATACACATTCATACGGGCAAAATGTGCCTCACCGAAATAATGGTTATAGACCCCAAGTATGTTTGGACGTAATGTGTTTCAGACAATTTGGAGTCTATTTAGCACAGTTCGCCCGTCTGTCTATCTGGCTGGCTGGTGCGCACGATAAACTTAGTTTAAGTTCGAAGATGGGTTAAATGGGTCCACTCCTTCCGGTACCTCCCCCACAAAAGTTCGAAAATGTTCGGAAATTTTGTGCGCACGATAACTCTTGAAGGGAGTAACCGATTTGGTCCATACTTTGCACATCTTGAAATTTCTACCAAACTTAGATGAGGTTCCAATATGGACTCAATCGGTCCACGCCTTCGGGTACCTCTCACACAAAATTTCGGAAAAGTTCAGTTTAGGACCTGCTCTCGAATCGTTTTGACTTTTTTTGTAACAACTTGTATTCACGGCCCCCCATACGGTGGTACAAGTTTCATCAGGGGCAAAACTATACTTCCTGAGAAAATAGCCTGAAAGTTTCAAAAAACCGCTATGACATCGTGTGTAGTGGTTGGAGGGCAACATAACTCTCGAACGGACCTGCCGATTCGATCCAAAATTTGGCCTTCATAATATTTTGTCCAAACTTAGTTTAAGTTAGAAGATAATCCATATCAGTTCAGTCCTTCAGGTACCTCACCCACAAAAGTTCAAAAATGTTCGTAAAAATTGTGCGCACGATAACTCTTGAAGGGAAGGACCGATTTGGTCCATACTTCACGCATCCTAATATATCTACCAGATATAGATCAGGTTTGAATATGGACAATATTTGTCCATTCCTCCTACACAAAATTTCGGAAAAGTTCACTTTAAGACCTGCTGTTGACTAACTTTGATTTCTGTTGAAGCAACTTGCAATCGCTGTCTCAATTACGACGGTAAACGTTTTTCAGTGGCAAGTCCATACTTCTAGGGAAAACAGCCCGAAAATTTTAAAAAACCCTATGGCACCATAAGTATGTAGGTGGTGGAGAGCACAATAACTCTCGAACTGATAAACCGATTTCGTCCAAAATTTGGCCTTCGTCATATGTTGTCCAAACTTAGTTTAACTTCAAAAATGGCCCATATCGGTCCTCTCCTTAAGATACCTCCCCCACAAAAGTTCTACATTTGTGTCCAAGTGCAGTTTAGGGTCTGTTCGGAGATCCTTTGGAAATTTATACCAATAATGTTCTTTGTGGTCCTATTTACAGCCAAATTATATTTTCCGTGGACAAGTCCATGCTTCCTAGCATGCTGATCCAACAGGTGTACGATAACCCACTGAAATGACTAGTGGGCGCGATATCTATCGAAAAGATATGACTGGCAAAATAAGATCCACTTCCGTAATGCACTATGTCGGGCCATTCCCTCCTCCGCAAAACTTTTGAATTTTAATCCTAATCCACATTTCTGTCGGCAAGTTAATATGTCCAAAAAGTGCCACAAAATTCAGAAAAGACCCTAAATACATTCGATCTATCCGTAGATGAAAGTTCCAATTCACATAGGCTGAGGGTATATCTCTGTCGGCAAAGCCGACTGATACGTTTTTACTTGTTAATATTAATTTCAATAAATTTTTTGTTAGAGTCGAGCTTAATGACCAATGATGCAAGTGAAAATGGAAAGCCGTAGATACGAACCCACACAACCACCACTATGTGACGTGCATGTTTCGCCTTTGGTAGAGGCACGTGAGACATATCGGCTGTGAAGCGGCTTCGCTATCATCTAACTTTTCCTCTTTCAAATGCAATTTGTTTTTTACAACGCTGAATATTATTTGTTCAATCATTATATGGCTTTCATGACAAATGCTTAGTCTTTGAAAGTTATGAGTTTGGCTCTAAACACTAACTCGCCGTGACAACACTTTTTTGTTTGAGTACCAATATATTTTTAATTTTAAAACACTGGTGTGCACGGGCATCCACTGGTGGTTTTTATTGGTGGAGAGAGGATTTTCGTCAAAGAGAGTAACACAGGGCTCTCGCGGCTGCTTATTTATAAGAAAGAGCTGTGTGTATGGTGTAATAGAAGACGCAGAAGCGAAGGCGGGAGCGTAAAATAGTTTGTTTTGCTTTGGTGGTGTGTATGCGGCCAAACGCGTGTGTTTCGTGCTTTGTTGTTGTTGTTGCGGTTTATTCTGCAGCAGCGAAGAAGAAAAGATAAAAAAAGAAGGAATTTTTGTTGTGCTTACATTTTTTGGTCGTTGATGTGAGAGGTCAGAAAATATTTTTTCTTCGGTTTCTTTAAAAGAATCGTTGAAAGCGGACGCGATGTGAATAAATAAATCAGTGTTTCGTGTTTTCTTAAAGTAATGGTGATTTTTAGTAAAATAAATGTCCAATACATCACGATACTCTTGAAACAAATTAAAATGGAATGTGCTTACACATGGGAAGTTTTTGTGGATCCTGAAACTACAATGTTCATAAATGAAAAGAATCAAAAAAAAAAAAAAAAAAAAAAATCGGCGGAGCGCTTTTTAAAAAAAACACGATTCAAATTGACATTTTTAGGGATTTTTTTAGGTTTTTTACGATTTTGCATGGAAACCGCAAGTTCTTTCGATATGCGACTAAAGAAAATATTATAGCTATGAAAATTCTCTACAAGATTGAATATTACGATATGTTCGTAGGCTTTACCATTTTTTAGGTATAGAAGTTCAAATTGGGACTGACTGTATCGCCTTCTTACAAAAACAAGTCATGTACGGTGCGCCTTAACTAACTTTAAATAAAAACCGCTTAAACCTGGGAAGTTTTTGCGGATTTTCAAACAGTAATGTTCATAGATGAAAACAATTAACAACTGTGTTAAGTTATACCCTCCACCACGAGTTGTATTGAAGTAAAATAATACCAAACTTCAGCAATTTCGGTAAAACAATGTGAGGCACGTCGATCTATACCGACAAATCTCTGACGGAAAGTTTTTCGACTCAAAGAAGTCTAAATACCAAATATTTCGGTAAGAGAATGTGCATAAAACTTAAAAAATACCCCAAATCAAGAAGTACGCTTCTATGGGGATATAGGAAGACCTGGACATATACTGATAATACTGTTCTGGAATATTTTATAACCTATTGGAAGACTAAATAACGAATTTCTGTCATTTCGGTGGGATATTGATCGAAACGTGGACCTATACCAACGAATTTTAGACGGGAATCGGGGCAATATGAAGTCGTGGACCTGTACAGACATATACCTGGGAAACAGTTTTATATCACAATTTCGGTGGAATATTGAGGCCACAACGTTCAAAATACGGGAGGTACCGTTCTATGGGGCTATATGAAGGCGTGGACCTATACCGAGGGACCTATAAAGGGGAAGATTGAGTACCCCAACAAAGTTTCAATACCAAATAACAGCTATTTTGGGGTAATATTTAAGCCACAACCTTCAAAATACTGAATACAGTTCTATGGGGACTACATAAAGGCGTGGACCTATACCGACAAATTTAGAGGGGGAAGTTTTTACTCCCAAAAAAGGTTATATACCAAATTTTAGCCATTTCGGTGGAATATTGAGGCCACAACCTTCAAAATACCGAAAATCGGGAGGTACCATTCTATGGGGGCTGAATGTAGGCGTGGACCAATACCGACAACATTCTGGGGGAAAGTTTAATACCCCTAATGGAGACTATATACCAAATTTCAACCATTTCGGTGTGATAATGAAGCTAAGACCTCCAAAATACCGAATATCGGCAGGTACCGTTCTATGGGGGCTATATGAATGCGTGGACTTATACCAACAAATTTCAGGTGGAAAGTTTTATACACCCAATTTTAACTAAATACCAAATTACAGCCATTTTGGTAAGATAATGATGCTAAAATCTTAAAAATACCGAAAATCGGGAGATACCGTTCTATGGGGGTTATATCAAAACGTGGATATATATATCCCATTTTCATACCAACCATCCTGCAAGTAATAAAAACTTCTGTACCTAATCTTTAAAATTGCGAGCTGTATCTTGATTTCAACAGACAGACAGACGGACGGACAGACGGACATGGTTAAATCGACATAGAATTTTATGCGGGTCAATACTATATATACTTTATAGGGTCTCCGACGAATATTTCGATGTGTTACAAACGGAATGACAAATTTAATTATACCCTCCATATGGTGGAGGGTATAAAAACCAGATAGTGTAGGTTAACGATAGTGGTTGTTAATTGGAATTTAAAGTTCCCAGAAGATAGAGAACATACTCGCAGAAAAATATCTCTCCATACATATGCAGGTATAAGTCTAGCCGGTGTTGTCCAATTTTTGTATTTCGAGGGTTTTTTTGATTGAGAAAATATTCTTACTATATTCCTAACAAATCCCTTACTTTATATGATTCTAACATTTATGATTAAATTTTTAGCGCATATTTAAATTTTTCATCAAAAGTCGAAAATTACAAAAAAGTAGATTTTTAGAATAACTTGGGTTTTAAGCCAAGTGCGTGGAAATGCATAGGTCAAATGAAGCTTTATAAGCGCGAAATTACAGATAACAGAAAATATTATAACAAAATGCAAAAACCCCACAAAAATATTCGAAAAAAAAACAGAGTTTTACGTCAATTTTTGCAACCATTTTTGTGGCGTTTAAACGACCAGTGGCTTTATCTGGGTTAAAAATATAAACATTTTTCTAGTTTCCCAATATACCATTTTTTCGTAGTTAATTAAATTAAAAATAAATGTTTGGTAGAATATTATACAATTGTGGTATGTTGGGTTTGTTGTTTAAAATTAGTACATATTTTGAAATACCCAGTTGTTTGGGTAACTAGGGAATAACTAGCAATTTTGCTGGCTACTGGTAAACACAACTAGTTACCACCCAATCTACTCAGAATGCTTTAGACTGGTGAATTTAACATGGGTATGTCATAGGAGGGGGTCTATTGTCCCCTATCTGCATTACCAGTAACCACCCAATTCGATAGTCGTGTGAAAGGCAATTGTCTCCTCAGTGCATTACCAGTAACCAGTCAATTCGATAGTCGTAAAAATCCTAATTTTCCCTTCATTTTATTACCAGTAACCAGTCAATTCGGTAGTCAGAAATGATAGTCAAAATTACTAGTAAGTTGAAGTCATATAAATGGGAAAATGCATATATGCATTATATACACTTTTTATACCCTCAGCCTTTAGGCTAAAGAGGGTATTTACACTTTGATACGACCAAAAATGTGCCTCATCGAAATAATGGTTTTAGACCCCAAGTATGTTTGTAGGATATCCCTTTCAGACAATTTTGAGTAGATCTAGCAATGTCCGTCCGTCTGTCTGTCTGTCTGGCTGGTGCGCACGATAACTCTCGAACGGTTCCATCGATTTGGTTCAAATTTTGGGTATCGAAATATTTTGTCCAGATTCGATTTAAGTACGAAGATGGGCCATATAGGTCCACTCCTTCAGGTACCTCCCCCACAAATGTTCATAAATTGTCGCAAAACTTGTGCGCATGGTAACTCTTGTAGGGAATAACCGATTTGGTCCATACTTTGCACATCGTGTAATTTCTACCAAACTTAGGTGAGGTTCCAATATGGACTCAATCGGTCCACTTCTTCGGGTACCTCCCACACAAAATTTCGGAAAAGTTCAGTTTAGGACCTGATCTCGAATCGCTTTGATTTTTGTTTACGCAAGTTGATTTCGCCGTCCTCTATACGACGCTGTAAGTTTCATTAGGGGCAAGTCCATACTTCCTGAGAAAATAGCCTGAAAGTTACAAAAAACCCTATGACACCGTGTGTAGTGGTTGGAGCGGAAGATATCTCTCGAACGGATCTGCCGATTCGGTCCAAAATTTGACTTTCGTAATATTTTGTCCAAACTTAGTTAAAGTTTAAAGATGGATTATATCGGTCCACTCCTTTCGGGACCTCCCCCACAAAAGTTCGAAAATGTTCGGAATATTTGTCCGTACGATAACTCTTGAATGTAACCGATTTGGTCCATACTTTGCACATTATGAAATTTCTACCAGTCTTAGATGAGGTTCCAATATGGACTTAATCGGTAAACTCCTTCGAGTACCTCCCACACAAAATTTCGGAAAAGTTCAGTTTAGGACCGGCTCTCGAATCACCTTGGTTTTTGTTGTAACATCTTGTATTCACTGTCCCCTATACGAAGGTACAAGTTTCCTCAGGGGCAAGTCCATACTTCCTGAAAAAATAGCTTGAAAGTTGAAAAACAAACCCTATGACACCATGTTTATGGTTGGAATCGCAAGATAATTCTCGAACGGAAATGCCGATTCCGGCCAAAATTTGGCTTTTGTAATATTGTTTCCAAATTTACTTTAAGTTCGTAGATAAGCCATATCGGTCCACTCCTTCAGGTACCCACCCCACAAAAGTTCAAAAATATTCGGAAAAATTGTGCGCACGATAACTCTTGATGGGAGTGACCGATTTGGTCCATATTATACACATTCTCATAATATCTGCGAGATATATATCAGGTTCGAATATGGACTATATTTGTCCACTCCATCCCGTACCTTCTACACAAAATTTTGGATAAGTTCACTTTAAGACCTGCTATTGAATCACTTTGATTTTTGGTGAAGCAACTTACATTCGCTGCCTCAATTACGAAGGTAAAAGTTGTTTCAGGGGCAAGTCCATACTTCTTGAGAAAACAGCCCGAAGGGTGTAAAAACCCCTATGGTACCCCCATGGTCTATGTCGGTCCATTCCTTTAAGTACCTTTTCCGCAAAATTTTTGACTCTAATCCTAATCAACATTTTTGTCGGTTCATACGACCAACATTTTGAAACCCCCTAAATACATAAGCTTTTTGTGAAAAAAGTGTTTCAATTTGCACAGGCTGAGGGTATATCTCTGTCGGCAAAGCCGACTGATACTTTTTTACTTGTTTTATTACACGTAGTGCAAAAATTTTACAAAGGACAATATAATCTTGTATACATATTGACATGATAGGTTCATCTTGATCCTTGATACTGGAACTTGTGTGTGTGTGGCTACTTGATACAGCGATTTATCTTTATTTGGTGCTTGGATTGTTTTTCTCGGGTGCCGTTCAGATCATTCAAAAGTTCCTTAAAGAAAATGTATTAATGTTTAATGAAATGACGCGATAAGGAGTTGTGTCGAGACATGTATCAATACTTACCACAGATATATTATAAATATTCTCCGATTGCTTAAGTCTGGAGAAACAAAGGTTCTATTTTTTATGGTCGAGTGAAAAATGTTTACACACACTACTTCAAAAGGGGCTCCTATCGCCTAGGCCTGCTCTAATTTAATATTGTGCGTTTGTCAGAGGATACAAAACAACTAAATTCGAGAAAATTTTAATATTTCCGCATGTTTTTGAAAGAAAAACGATGGCACCCCATATGAGATCTTTTGAAGGATATTTATTATTTAAGATATTCTTCTCCTGCATGGAATAGGATGAAGAGCTCAGTACATACTTTCATAAACGAAATGTAACTAATTTTTCCTATTTATTTCAATACAGTTCGTAGTGGAGGTTATAAAAAGTTCGGTCTGGCCGAACTTAACGCCGTTCTTACTTGTTTCGGACTTGGTCTAAGTTTTGATAAAATATTGTGAGGTGCCAAGACTGGACCAAGGCGGTTGATCCGTTAGGGAGTTATCGTGCGCACCAGCAGACAAACGCACGACCATAACTGGGTTCCAAAACCATTATTCCGAAGATGCTGCGGGTATAAAAGAAAAGTTTCAAATATTATCCGCGTGGGTGAGAAAATCCACGAGAATGTTATGTACCCCTTGAATTTTGTACTTGATATGTGGGTTCTTAATTGGATCTAAAAAGTTATAAATCTTTTTGAAACACACCGTTTTCGTCGTAACTTTCAGTAATCAGACGGATTTAGATTTTATTTGGTTCATAAATTCTTTTGTTGTGCCTATTTTTTTCATTTCGAACTATTTTTGGCTTTTGTTTCCAACTAATTGTGACCACCGGTTCGTCGATCTCCTGTTCAAGACGGGACCTCATTGGGTGGTCCTGTGGTATTTTTACAATCTCTGTTACTGGATACTAACAGCTTAGAGGTAGTTTACACTATCTATCAATGTCATATGACACGAAATAAAAACATTCCATATCTACCCACGCAGGCAATGTGAAGACGTAATCTTATTACATTTCTGCTGGTGAAGACGCACAAAGTAAATGGCGTAAGGAAAATCCCCAATATTGCACATATTAGCGATTATATAACGATGGACAATTTCATGTCATATGACATTTACATATAGTCTAAACTACCCCTTACTCTGGATATCAACGATATTTTTGTAAACGTAGTAATTCTTCGTTCTCAACAGCTACGTTATGGAGAAGTGTGACTGTATGTAAAAAATGCTATGTTCGACAAGTCGTTTGTCGTGGGCAATAAATAGGAGGCCCCACGATTCTGAAAAACACCTTAGAACCATCACGGTGACTGCCACTTTAGTAACAACAAAACTTCAAAACTTCTAACTAGTTTCCGAAAAAAACATTAAATGACGTTGAACACATTGCTGTTTCAAAATAAGTTATATGACTACAATTTCCTTTTTATATTTTACTTTATTTTTAATTCGCGAAATACTTTATTAAACAACTTTGAGAATATAACTGTGGAAATGATGCGTTTAATACTTAATATTATTTTGTTCCTTTTTTAACAACCGTAACATAACGACCATTGGCAATCATCTACCAAAAGCTTTTGATTCAATGGACAAGGACATTGGTATTGAAAGCATCGACATCAGTTGCCAATATGCCAAAGAAGTTCTTAGCGGGCGGGTTTTCTTAAGACTTACATTTATCCCAGTACTTTACCTGGACTTTTTCGTGTTCTCCAAAAAATCTTCCTTTGGCAAGGACAAGAGGATGAGGCCAAAGGAAGAAACCAAATCACCATCAAGAAAGGTAATAAATTTTGTTAAAAACGTTACACTTCATATACATTTTGTACAATTTTTGTTGCCATTTAAATTTTTAATGAAAACTTTGCCGTTAACAACAGCACCTTTTCCCGTTGCACGTTCATTCTTTCGGCCGCTTTCACCGTTTTATGTATTTCCTCTTCTTCGTGTTGTTGTTTTTGGTATTTAACGTAATGAAGAACACCACAAGTGTTCAGTGAAGTTTTTTCGCCTCACTCCGAGAGGAGTGGAACAGGAATTGTGGGCGGATTGATATTTCAGGCTGTAGTGCCAACAAGAACAACAATAACGTTGACGATGATGATGGTGATGCCTTGCTTCGCTACCCAAAAAGCATTTTATTGTTTTACCATTATTACAGGTGTGCTTAAACAATTTTTATGACCCAAACGATGCTTTGATCCGTTTCGTTATACAACAACGTTTGCATTTCAGACGCATTGCTCAAAAATATGTGAAATGATTGGTGAAGGGAGGGAGGGGGCAAAAGTTTCTTGGTCCTTTGGTCTTACATTTTTGGTTGGGGGCCAGCATTCAGATGAGTCCAGGCGAACTGTACTCTTAATGGATATAGTGGATGTTGATTATAAAATGAAGTTGATCCTTTTTGCGGAAGCAAATAAAAACAAAACACATAAAAAACGATATTACACAGGAAAAAAGGGATTGAAAACTTTCGGGAAACGATTTACTTTGCAAGAAGTGTTACTTTACCTAACCAATTAAAAGAGATTTTTGCTGAAAAAGTAACTTTTGTGGAAATATTTTTTAAAACAATACTTTGTTGTTGTTCGGACATTGTTGTACTTAGTTTAGTTTGTGAGCATAGCTTACATGCCAGCATTTGGCAACATTCTCTTTCAAAGCTTTATGAATTTGATAATGGAAAGAATATTTCTTTGTTAGGTGGATTGGGTAAGGTACTATGTATTGCAACAAAGACAAAAACAACACCTAGATAAGTGGCTACAATTGAATGTTTTGAATTCTGGATATACTTTCAAGTCCTAAACCAACGGAGATGTTCTTCATCATTGGTCTTGTTTTGGATGTAGTTATACACTCAGCCTTAAGGATAACTATTTCTTACCACCACAAATGTCGTTTTTAACGGGTTGGGACCCCAAGTATAAGTACTCCGTCTGTCTGGCTTGCTGTCCGGATCACACGATAACACTTGAAGGAATCAACCGATTGGTTGTTGTTGTAACAGTGTGCCGTGACATAACTCCCAACGGACATAACTCCCAAAACGATCCTGTGGAAGCCATGTCCGACCCCCTAGCGGACATAAGTCTCAATGGGAGTTATGTCCGTTTTTAAAATTTAAGTAATTTTTATATAAATACAATTTTTATTTCAAATGTACATATAAGAAAATTAAAAAATAACTTTAAGTTCGTATACATTTTACATATCATAAAATAATTTATAATTGATTAAGCATTTTTAGAACAAGTTAAAAAGTATCAGTCGGCTTTGCCGACAGAGATATACCCTCAGCCTGTGTATATTGAAACAATTTTTTCCCAAAAAACGTATGTATTTAGGGGGTTTTAAAATTTTGGGCGTTTGAACCGACAAAAATGTTGATTAGGATTAAAGATCAAAAGTTTTGCGGAGCAAATACTGAAAGGAATGGATCGACATTGACCGTTATGGAAGTGGATCTCCAGCCACAACATATGGTGCCATAAGGGGTTTTTACATTTTTCGGGTTGTTTGCTCAAGAAGTATGGACTTGCCCCTAAAAAAACTTTTACCATCGTAATTGAGGCAGCGAATGCAAGTTGCTTCAACAAAAATCAAAGTGATTCGATATCAGGTCTTAAAGTGAACTTATCCGAAATTTTGTGTGGGAGGTACCGGATGGAGTGGACAAATATAGTCCATATTTGAACCTGATCTATATCTGGCAGATATATTAGGATGTGTAAAGTACAGACCTATTCGGCCACTCCCTTCAAGAGTTACCATACGAATAATTTTTCCGAACATTTTTTAACTTTTGTGGGGGAGGTACCTGAAGGAGTGGGCCGATATGGCTTATCTTCAAACTTAAACTATGTTTGGACAAAATATTACTAAGGTCATATTTTGGACCGAATCGGCAGATCCGTTCGGGAGTTATCTTGCGCTCCAACCACCTCACACGGTGTCATAGGGGGTTTTTGCTACTTTTATGCTATTTTCTCAGGAAGTATGGACTTGCCCCTGATGGAACTTGCACCGTCGTATGGAGAGCAGTGAATACAAGTTGCTTAACCAAAAATCAAAGCGATTCGAGAGATGGCCCTAAACTGAACTTTTCCGAAATTTTGTGTGGGGGATACCCGAAGGAGTGGACCAATTGAGACCATATTGGAACCTCATATTAATCTGGTAGAAAGTTTAAGCTATACAAAGTATGGACCAAATCTGTCACTCCCTTCAAGAGTTATCGTGCGCACAAACTTTCCGAACATTTTCGGACTTTTGTGGGGTAGGTACCGGAAGGAGTGGACCGATGTAGCTCATCTTCGAACTTAAACTAAGCTTGGGCAAACTTTTACGAAAGCCAAAATTTGAACCAAATCGGTTCATCCGTTCGAGAGTTATCGTGCGCTCCAGCCAGCAGCACAGACAGACAGACGGACGGACATTGCTCAATCGACTCCAAATTGTCTGAAACACATTTCGTCCAAACATACTTGGGGTCTAAAACCATTATTTCGATGAGGCACATTTTCATCGTATCAAAGTGTATATACCCTCCTTAGCCTAAAGGCTGAGGGTATAAAAATTAAGTACAAAACAAGTAAAAAAAGTGTCAGTTGGCTTTGCCGACAGATAATACCCTCAGCCAATGTGAAGTTAAACATTCACCTACGGACAAATCGAATGTATTTAAGGTCTCTTTACAATTTGTGGCCCTTTTTGAACATTTGAACACGTCGGCAAAAATGTGGATTAGGAATTAACTGCACTAAGACACAAATGTTGAACTTTTGTGGGGTTGGTACCCTTAGGGAGGACCGATATGGGCCATTTTAGAAGTTAAACTAAATTTTGACAAAATATTAGGGGATCCAAAGTTTGGACCAAATTGGTAGCCCCTTTCAAGTGATATCGTCCTAGCATTTTAGTGACATTTTGTAAATATTGGGGAGAAGTACCGGAAGTTGTGGACCGGTATTGCCCCATGAAACTAAGTTTGGATATAATATGACGAACACCAAATGTTGGACCAAATCGGTTGAACATTTGAGAGTTATCGTGCTCTTCGACCGCCACATATGGTGACATAGGGATTTTTTACACCCTTCGGGCTGTTTTCCTAAGAAACATGGACTTGCCCCTGAAAAAGCTTTTACCGTAATGGAGGTAGCGAATGCAAATCGCTTCAACAAAAATCAAAGTGATTCGAGATCAGGTCTTAAAGTGAACTTATCCGAAATTTTGTGTGAGAGGTACCAGAAGGAAGAGACAAATATAGTCCATATTCGAACCTGATCTATATTTGGTAGATATATTAGGATGTGCAAAGTATGTATTACATCGGCCACTCCCTTCAAGAGTTATCGTGCGTACAATTTTTCCGAACATTTTTGAACTTTTTTGGGGAGGTACCTGAAGGAGTGGACCGATATGGTTTATCTTTGAATTTAAACTATGTTTGGACAAAATATTGCGAATGCCAAATTTTGGACCGAATTGGCAGATCCGTTCGAGAGTTATCTTGAGCTCCATCCACTACACACGGTTCCATAGTGGTTTTTTTTGCATCTTTCATGCTATTTGCTCAGAAAGTGTGGACTTGCCCCTGATGAAACTTGTACCATCGTATGGGGGGCAATGAATACAAGTTGTTGCAACAAAAATCAAAGCGATTTGAGAGCAGGTCCTAATCTGAACTTATCCGAAATTTTGTGTGGGAAGTACCCGAAGAAGTGGACCGATTGAGTCCATATTGGAACCTCATCTAAGTATAGTAGAAATTTCTCGATGTCCAAAGTATTGATCAAATCGGTTACTTCCTTCAAGAGTTATCGTGCGGATAAATTTTTTGAACATTTTCGAACTTTTGTGGGGGAGGTACCGGAAGGAGTGGACCGATATAGCCCATCTTCGAACTTTAACTAAGTTTGGGCAAAATATTACGAAAGCCAGAATTGGTTAATCCGTTCGAGAGTTATCGTGCGCTCCAGCCAGACAGACAGACAGACAGACGGACATTGCTCAATCGGCTTCAAATTGTCTAAAACACATTTCGTCCAAACATACTTGGGGTCTAAAACCATTATTTCGATGAGGCACATTTTGCCCGTATGAAAGTATATACACTTTCCTCGTTAGCATAAATGCTGAGGGTATAATAAGTAGCAGCCAATACAGATCGAACTGCATTCAAAATTTGCCTTCAAACCTATTTTAAACGAAAAATTCTGCCTTCATGAAAATAAAAAGTAAGAAAATAAAAAGTTTTTGTTAAAATTTGCAAATACTTTCTGAAAAAAAGAAAAGCGCTGCAGGCAAAAATATTCTTAAAAATCGCGCGATTTTTTACAATAATATTTTGCACAATTTAAGAAGATAAAAAGTTTTTGTAAAAATATTCAAATATTTTCTGAAAAAAGGAAACGATACAGTCGAAAATATTTTTGAAAAAAAATCGCGCGATTTTTTACAAAAATATTTTGGCAATTTAAAAATATAAAAAGTTTTTAAGAACATATTCAAATATTTTCTGAAAAACGGGAAACGCTGCAGTCGAAAATATTTTTGAAAAAATTGCGCGATTTTTTACAAAAATATTTTCACAATTTAAGAAGATACAAAATGTTGTAAAAATATTCAAATATTTTCTGAAAATCGGAAAATTCTGCAGTCGAAAATATTTTTGAAAAAAAACCGCGTGATTTTCAAATAACTTCTGGGTCATAGGCGAAAATATTTTTGAAAAAATGCGAGATTTTGTTTTGTTTTTGGTTGAAGTTTCAATCTCATTTGATTGTTTTTAAGTATGGAGTGTTACCCCCAATGGCTTAAACTTCATCATTACTCTCTATTACAGAGAGTAATGTTTTTCAAAACGAACTGACAGTGTTGCAAAATTTTTACTGATCGCTACCAATATCATGATTTCATCCCGGCGAAGGGAATTATCAATTGGCTTCTCAGTTTTTGAATTGATGCCTTTTTAGCGAAAAACCGAACTCTTTAAGTGTCTAGTATTCTCATATGAATGAGAATCACACTCACTTTTCGGCTTTTCCAAAGATTTTTTTACAAAAATAATTTCAAAATTTATAAAGATAAAAGTTTCAGCGCTCACATTTTGAACTTTGGTGTGGAGTGGATAATTTTATTGAAATATTTGAGATATATTACGTACACCACCCAGCACGTAGGCAGATGGATGTTTTCTGGAACTGAAAAATTAGCAAACGATGAGATTTCGTGCATGAAAATATTCTAGAAAAATTTCGCTAGGAAAATTTTATGTAGGGTCGGTTTACTAGGACAAGAAATCCATATTGTCATGTTTTCATTGTCCTTTATCACTTTTACTGGATCCTTTCTCATTAAAACTCTATGATTATTTATTTCATTGAATTTCGTATATGCTATTGATTGTGTGGAAAACTCGTATACACATCTGTTCCTGGCGGACAGATCCGGTTATTTGAATGTCTACATCTAAAGCCCTCATTGAGTATGTAATGAATCCTAGAAGAAAGATTCGCCGTTTGTCAGGCTTCCGAGTTATGTCGGGATGAATCTGTCTTTGACCAACGACGAATTTACGATGCCCTAATTCAGAAGCGTAACCATCCGAATTTCATAAATAGTTAATAGATTATGCGAAATTTACCGAAATACATAAACATACGGGTTTTTGAGAAAGTAACGGGTAAAACTGATAAAGGACAATGAAAACGTAACAATGTGAATTGTCCGTTTGCGTACATGTTTTCTTATACAATTCTTTTAAAATAAATAGTGATTTTTAAAAAAATGTTCTTGTTCCAATTTTAATGCTATAACGTGGAAAAAAATGTTGCCCGGAGTCGGAGTCGAGTTATTTTTTTCGACTCAGAATCCGGCTCCAGCAAAATCGCTCGACTCTGTCTCGTAGACGCCGACTCCGAAACCCTGGTCAGAAGAAGAGTAAAGCATCAGAAAGATGGCCTTGGTACAAGCCCAACCTCCTCTAGAGACGTGCAAGGTAATCTGGTAACTGGTACAGATAGTGTGCTCAGAATATCCAATACTAGCAGAGATACCATACCACAGATCCAATTCCAGAAATAAATGTACCAGCAATTCTGGACTTCGACTGAACCAAGTCTTCTGATGAAGAGTGCGAGGATGAAGAAGAAGAGCTTATGTAGAATGGTTTGAACGAAATTTTGGAGAGAGGTGAAGAAATAGAGATCAATTTGCTAGAAGATAGCACCATTGAACTACGTGTTGTAAAGTATCCAGAGAGAGTCGAGCGTCATGTTCCAGTTCCAAGCGCCGTAAAGTTACTTACGACCTGCCAAATTCGTCATTGGGTGGTATGGGATAAAAAGGTCGACGTCGTTTTAGCAAGACAGGATCACCTGTGTCAAAGTGTGGTGTTCATATATGTTCAAATACAAGTAAAAATTGTTTTCTTGCCTATCGTACTAAAATATTATTGATATAATATATAATATTTTATCAAAAATGATTCTTAAAGAATAAATAACAAGCAATTTGTATGTTCTAATAAACTTGTTTTAATTTATTAATGCCATGAAATACTACCCACGGTGTACCTTAACCAAATTTAAATGGAAGGTGCTTACACCTGGAAAGTTTTTGCAGGCTCTGAAACTACAATGCTCATAGATGAGAAATATCAAGAAACAAAAAAATCGCCGGAGGGATTTTCAAATAAATCGCGATTTAATTTCACATTTTTAGGGGTTCTTTAGGTTTTCACGATTTTGCTTGGAAACCGCGAGCCCTATGTAAATGGGTCTTAAAAAAATGTTGTAGCTGTGGAAATTCTCCATAAGATTGACATTTATGATATTTTCGTAGGTTTTACCGTTTTTGAGATATAGAAGTTCAAATTGGGAAAATTCAAATTGGGACAAGTCTCCTTATAAAACAATGTAATGACTGCAATTTCCCAACTTCAACGTATATATCTCAAAAATGGTACAACCTAAGAAAAACTTAATCAGTCAATCTTATAGAGAATTTTCACAGCTACAAAATTTTCTTTAGTCCCATTTTGATATGACCTGCAGTTTTCAAGCAAAATCTTGACTTAAGACAAACACCTAAAAATTTGAACTAAACTTCTATATCTCAAAAATGGTAAAACCTACGAAAAAACTTTAAGGTCAGTCTTGTAGAGAATTTTCACAGCTACAACATTTTTTTAGACTCATTTTGATACGACTTGCGGTTTCCAAGCAAAATCGTGAAATCCTAAAAAATCCTAAAATTGTGAATTTTGATCGCGGTTTATTTAAAAATCTTTTCGGCGATTTTTTCCGTTGTTTTTATTTATCTTGTCTATCAACATTGCTGTTTTAGAAAACGCAAAATTTTCCCATGTGTAAGCCGTTTTCATCAAAAGTTAGTTAAGGGGCACTGAGCATGATTTTTTTTTATAACGAGG
Source organism: Musca autumnalis (assembly GCF_047663935.1). Lineage (NCBI taxonomy): Eukaryota > Metazoa > Arthropoda > Insecta > Diptera > Muscidae > Musca > Musca autumnalis. The sequence continues at coordinate 39,162,231 of NW_027412088.1, read as the reverse complement.
CGATACAGTCAGTGGATTGTCCAAATTTGAACTTCTATATCTCAAAAACTGTAAAACCTACGAGAATATCATAAAGGCCAATCTTGTGCAGATTTTTCACAGCTACCATATTTTCTTTAGACCCATTTGCATATGACTGGCGGTTTCCAAGCAAAATCGTGAAAACCTAAAGAACCCCTAAAAATTTTAACATAAATCGCGATTTATTTGAAAATCCCTCCGGCGATTTTTTTTGTTTCTTCATATTTCTCATCTATGAGCATAGTAGTTTCAGAATCTACAAAAACTTCCCAGGTGTAAGCAACTTCCATTTAAATTTGGTTAAGGCACACCGTGTACCTCAACGGCCCGAAGTTGCTTATAAGCAACTTCCAATATCTGGTTCCCCAATAACTCCCGAAGTTTCAAATCTTCAAAAATCCTTAATTTGGAGCTAACAAGCATTGCACGAAAAATTAATTTTTATACATTCGGTTCTGGAGCGGGGCCGAAAGGGTTAATATCTATACATGGATAGTTTTCTGTGAGTAAGTTTTTTTATCTTCTGGGAACACAAAATTCCAATTATGTGAACAAAAGTTTTACCAAAATCTTGAAAACTTTTAAATCGGGTAATACCCTTATATGGGAGCTATACCAAAACGTGGACCAACTTATTGTCTGATTTTTTATAAGGGTTGTTCCGATTGAATGATGTGGCTAAATCCTCCAAACTACAGAAAATCGGGAGTACCGTTCTATTTTCGGTTGCACAGTTGTATACCAGCAATGAATACTAAATACCAAATTTCAGCCAATTTGGTGATACATTGAGGCCACAACCTTCAAAATACAGAAAATCGAGAGGTATCGTTCTATGGGGGCTATATGAACACATGGACCTATTCCCAAAAATTTCTGGTGCAATGTTGTATACCCCCAACGATATACCGAATTTCAGCCCCGACGAAGACTAAAAATAAATGTCAGCCATGTCTGTTGGATATTGAGGTCACAACCATCAAAATACCGAAAATCGGGAGGTACCGTTCTATGGGGGCTATATGAAGACGTGGACCTATACAGACAAATGTCTGGAAAAAAATTGGATACCCCAAGGAAGACTAAATACCAAATTTCTGTCATTGCGGTGGGACATAGGGGTCACAACCTTCAAAATACTGAAAATCGATAGGTACCGTCCTATGGGGGTTGCATGAAGATGTGGGCCTATACAAACAAGTTTCTGGTGCAATGATGTATACCCCCAACGAAGACTTGAGACCACAATCTTCAAAATCGGGGGTTACCCTTCTATGGGGGCTACATGAAAACGTGGACTTACATCGAAAAATTTCTGGTGCAAAGTTCTACAACCCCAATGAAGACTATATACCAAACTTCAGCCCCGACGAAGACTAAATATCAAATTTCAACCATGTCTGTTAGATATTGAGGTCACAACCATAAAAATACCGAAAATCGGGAGGTACCGTTCTATTGGGGCTGTATGAAAACGTGAAGCTATACCGACAAATGTCTGGTGGAAAATTTGATACCCACAAAGAAGACTAAATACCAAATTTCTGTCATTCTATAGGGGTCAAAAACTTCAAAATACCGGAAGTCGATAGGTGCCGTTCTATGGGGCATATATAAAAAAGTGGACCTATATTGACAAATTTCTGGTGCAAAGTTCTATACCCCCAATGAGGACTATATTCCATGCTTCAGCCATTTCGGTGGAATATTGATGACACGACCTTCAAAATACCGGAAGTCAGGAAATCTTACCGAAATTCGGAAATTTGGTGTTAAGTCTTCTATGAGTCTAAAAAATGTCGGCCAGAAATTTGTAGGTATAGATCGACGTTTTGATATAGCCCCCATAGAATTTTGGTACTTTGAATGTTAGCCAAATTTTTTCACCGAAATTGCAGAAATTTGGTATTTAGTCTTCTTCATAAACGAAGTCTTCTTCATAACAAGTTCGGGAGGAACCGCTCTATGGGGGCTATATGAAGACGTTCAACTATACTGACATATTTCTAGTAGAATGTTGTATACCCCCAAGGAAAACTAAATACGAAATTGCAGCCATTTCGGTGGGATATAGAGGCCACAACCTTGAAAATACCGAAAATCGGGAGGTACTCTTCTATGGGTGCTATATAAAGACGTGGACATATACCGACAATTTCTTGTGGAAGTTTGTGTACCCCTAACGAAGACTAAATACCAAACAATATCCATTTCGGTGGGATGTTAGGTCACAGCCTTCAAAATACCGAAAATCGGAATGTACGCTTCTATGGGGGCTATATGAAACCGTGGTCCGATATAGCCCATTTTCAATACGGAACACTGTAGAAGTAATATAATTCTATATACCAATTTACCAAGCTTTATCTAAGATATTGCGAGCTGTATCTTAATTTCAACAGACGGACAGAATTTTATCCTGATCTAGAATGCATATACTTTATAGGGTCTCCGACGAATATTTCAATGTGTTGCAAACGGAATGACAAATTTAATTATACCCTCCATATTATGGTGGAGGGTATCAAAACCCCTAAAGTATCCTGAGATAATTTGTTTAAGGTTCGATAGGTAAAATTAGATGGTGCTCTTGAAGCAACTTTAAATGGAAGTTGCTTACACATTGGAAGTTTTTGCGGATTCTGAAACTACAATGTTCATAGATTAAAAAAAATTTAAAGACAAAAAAATCGCCGAAGCGCTTTTTAAATAAATCGTTTTCAAGTTATTGAGATATAGAAGTTGAAATTGTGACAATGCATTGACTGTATCGCCTACTTATACAACAATGCCACGACTGCAGTTACCCAACTTAAACTTATATCTCGAAAATGGTACAACCTAGGAAACAATTACGAAAGCTAATTTTGTAGAGAATAATCACGGCAAGAAGATTCTCTCTAGTCTCATTTCGATAAGACTTACCGTTTTAAAGCAAATCGTGAAAACCTTACCAAAAAAACTAAAAATGTGACTTGAACATCAACATATCTCAAAAGTGGTAAAACTTTTGAACAAATCATTGCAATCAGTACTCTAGAGAATTTTCACAGCTACAACATTTTCTGTAGCCTCATTTCGATAGGACTTGCGGTTTCCAAGCAAAATCGTGAAAACCTAAAAAACCCTAAAAATGTCAACTTGAATCGCAATTTATTTAAAAAGCGCTCCAGCGATTTCTTTTTGTTTTTCGATTTTTATCATCTATGAACATTGTACTTTCAGAATCCACAAAAACTTCCTAGGTGTAACACCTTCCATTTAAAGATGCTTCAGGAGCACCAAAAGACTGCCCTTTATAAAAACTACATTCCAATTTAAAATTGTTCATATGTTGTACTTTCACCCTAAATACTTCAGAAACTGCGACCGATTTTTGAGGAACCATTTAAAAATTACCGAATTTCTGCAAAAAAATTGTGTGACGGCCTTAATGTACCACCGCTTTCTGTTGTCTAACAGATTTTTTTAACAAAAATTTGTCTCAGTGCTCTTAGAAAAAGTATAAAAATTTTTACTACTCCTATTAACCATTTTTACTCCTTTGAAAATGGTGTTTCCTGATGTTTTTCTGCAATGTTTCGAATTCAAAATGTATTTGACTGTAGAAAATTTGTTTAAGATATCTATAAAAATAAGTACTTTTTGTTTTGTTTTCAATTTTTTTTCTCATTCGAAAACCGACCATCATTTTCCATGTTTATTCGTGTGAGAGTTAATGTTATATGCTGCCCTTTACCTTTGTCTTGTAATTGTGATTGGGAGTGAATATTTGCACCAAAAGCAAAAAAGAAAAACAAAAATATGACGAATATCTTTGTCTTACAGCAGCTGGAGAAGTAAAAGGTCATAAAGAAAGTTTAGTTCATCTTACGTTGGCTGTTGCTTTCTTTGTAATTTGGTGGATAATACAAAATTGTAACATTGTCTTGCGATGGCTACGTAGATTTGGATTTATTTTATTTAAACCCCCTTCTTAAGAAGACCAAATACTGCTATCCCTTTAAACAATAGGATATGAATGTGCATATTTGGCTATACAAAGTGGTTGTATTTTTCGGAATGAAGTTTGCTCTTGCTTTTTATCATTGTTACAAGCAACAACAACGACATAAGCGGTATCAGCAACGGCGGCAGCAACAAACAACAGCGTTATTGGCAAATGTTGCCGTCTACACAAATCGAGTTTGCAAATAAATGAAATTACTTTCCGGTCTAATGACCATCATCTGCTGATTTTATTAGATTTGTTTTTTCTTCTTCTTAGCTATTTTGTTTGGTTCATTGCTGATGCTGTTGTTGTTGTCTTTCATTTTATTTGGGATTGTTTTTATTATTGTATTCGTAAGAAATTATTTTTCTCCAGAAGCAAGCAGTAGTAGTATATTGAATTTAAAAGAAACACAATCATGGCAACACAAACTTTGTTTCCATATATCCTCGTTAAAGTTTTGCGAAAGGTATTCGTGCGAAAGGTGCTAAACCAAAAACAAACAATTCGTAGAACTTTAAATTGGCTTTGGTTTTGTTGTTGTTGATGTTGTTATTGTTAGCATATTTAAAATCAAAGGTTTATGCAGATAATATGGAAAAAGTTTCCATGTGATATTTTTACTTAGTCTATGTTGGTGTTGTCCTTATTCTGGAAAGGTCATTGTATGGAAAATGAAAACGGAAGATGGGTGTTAGTGAAATTCTCTATAATGTTGTCAATATGCTTGAAATCAATTATAGTTGTGAGAATGAAAGGAAACCCTGTATCCTTTAGTATATGAATGTTAAATGTGACAGGTATACCGAAATGTGTTGAATATGTATTAAAAATGTTGTCAAATATTTCATATTCCATTTCCAAAAAAATTAAATTTTTTTTTCGCGCTACATCAAAGATTTTTGGTACATAGTTTAAGAAACAAATTCCCAGTACGAATCCTCTCGCGAGCCAGTTTTTTGTTGATGCGGACAAAAGTTATGGCGGTTTTATTTTCGTTTTAAAGAAAAAAAAATTTTTAATTAATTAATTGGATTAATCGAGCTAATATGGCCTAAAGAGTTTTGTATTGAAAAATGAATTCTAGCGAAATACCACACACTCAACCATTACGCTACGATCGTTTCGCCTGGTGGTTTTTAAGCCAGGCTCATCAGGCGTATTTGAATGCTAATGGCTAGAAGACAAAGGCTGATTTTGATAACTTCTATTTATACAAACATTTTTACAATTTTGTAATTATGAAGTATTTATGGAAGTCTTTTTCTTTATCAAGTCACCCTAGTGTCTTGTCTAGGAATCATTTTCTCAATACATACACATATACAATCGAAGGGGGGTTTCCTTCATGAATTGTAATGCCTTCAGTTTTTTGAAGTTTTGGATATCATGTCGACTAGTTTTGTTGATATGATACATTGGCATCATGTCGACTAGTTTGTTGATATGATATGATATGATACACTGCCAATGTATCATATCAACAAACTAGTCGACATGATGCCAATGTATCATATCAACAAAACTAGTCGACATGATATCCAAAACTTCAAAAAACTGAAGGCATTACAATTCATGAAGGAAACCCCCCTTCGATTGTATATGTGTATGTATTGAGAAAATGATTCCTAGACAAGACACTAGGGTGACTTGATAAAGAAAAAGACTTCCATAAATACTTCATAATTACAAAATTGTAAAAATGTTTGTATAAATAGAAGTTATCAAAATCAGCCTTTGTCTTCTAGCCATTAGCATTCAAATACGCCTGATGAGCCTGGCTTAAAAACCACCAGGCGAAACGATCGTAGCGTAATGGTTGAGTGTGTGGTATTTCGCTAGAATTCATTTTTCAATACAAAACTCCTTAGGCCATATTAGCTCGATTAATCCAATTAATTAATTAAAAACTTTCATAAATAATGGCCTTCGTCCTAAAAAGACAATAATAAATGAAAAAAAAAAAAAATATTATAAAAACTGTAATTATTTTACCGCGAGCAATTGCTACTAAAAAGTTATCTGGAAGTGGCTTGAGTTAGTAGATTGGATAATATTTTTGAAATGTTACTCAGTACCCGCGAAATGTATAATGAATCTTTTTTTTCAAAATAAAGGTCCATTTACCCGCTATAAAATTACGAAAAAAATCGTATGGAAGCAAAACTTCACGGCTAATCAAATGAGTCTAAAATCATACAGATTGGTATTATAGTTTCGATGTCATAGCCAAAATAAACACATATTTTGGTTAACAAAATAATTTTTTGTTTGAAAAAATATTTTTTTCACATTCATTATGTAGTATAAAATTTTGAAAAATCTATAGGAATACTTCTTTCATTTTGCTTAAATCTCCTATTAAAATATACGGATTTTGCTTTATAGAGGATATATCTCAAGGCTTCTGAAATGGAAATAGAGGTCACATAACGCATTTTAATTTATATGCATTTTAAAATACGTGTAAATCGCGTAATTATCAAAATCATTTTGTCCCCATTTGATTTTTATGTACAGCAAGACCATATCTGGTAATTTGTATATATTTTTCGAAATTTAATTTGGAGGCTAAGATGTAGCATCGGCTGCATCTTAGCACTAAAAACCTACAAAATATCGCAAAATGAATACAATCTTTGTGCGCATCCAATTTTAATGTCCACCATGAAAATCTACATCGATATATATCTATTTCAAGGCGATCAATCAAGGATGTAGCATCCCACACTATTTTTGGGATAAAATGAATGTAGCTCTCTTATCATTGCAGTTTTCAAATATCTGTTTCCGCTAAAACGAAGACTAGTACAGTTTCATTGCCGTGGAAACGAACCGCAGAAAACGCAATAAAATACGCGCTATTTTCAAAAACATTTATAGGTGGTTTTTCTACTTTGGAATTTCCCGTATCTCGCGTTTTAGTAGATGGATTTTCACGCTGAATGATTTATTGGATCCGCAACGTAAAAAACTAAAATGTGAAATAAAGTAGGAGGAATTCGAATGACAATTGTAAAAATTAGGCCCCACAAATATGATTTTTAGAAAAATGTTCGCACAAGATTTCGGTATTTGGATGCAGATTTCTATGAAGCTGTGTATACTACATTCACGACACATATATCAAAAAACTCAGAATCGCGAGTTCTACAATCCTATATACGATTTTTTGAAAAACCTATTAGCGGAATGAAATTAGAAGAAAATGTCAAAAAACACTGTAAATCTGGCTTCAAAATGTCAGCATCATTTAGAATCAGATCAAATTTTGAAAAGTAATACCTTAGTGAGATGATCCTTATATAGTTTGCTTCTACTTTTACTTTGACAGGAAAATCGGGAAAAGTTTGGTTTATTCACAAATCAAGAGAAAACAAAAAAAGACGCCTTGGCTTCAACCCATTTTTACCTATTTATACCCTATACCACAATGTGGAAAAGGGTATTATAAGTTTGTTTTGGTAAAAATTCATGTAACACCGCGAAATATTCGGCGGAGACCCCCAATGTGGTATACCAATCTTCATATCTCGACGAGATAAAGCGATTTTGAGATGTGTGTCCGTTCGTCCGTCTGTCCATTATAAATTGTAAACATGCTCCAGGCCGCAATTATGGACCGATCGTCACGACATTTTGTATGGAGGTCGGGTTCAGATCAGAATAGATCCCTATTCTTATTGGTGATGATCGTGAAATATTTAGCGGGTGAAATGGACCAAAAACATAATATTTATCCAATTTTCTAGCGGCTCTGTAGGTCTCAATAATAGTCCGATCAACGCGTAATTATACCCTCAGCCTTTAGGCTAAGGAGGGTATATACACTTTGATACGATGAAAATGTGCCTCATCGAAATAATGGTTTTAGACCCCAAGTATGTTTGGACAAAATGTGTTTCAGACAATTTGGAGTCGACCTAGCCATGGCCGTCCGTCTGTCTGTCTGTCTGTCCTGCTGGCTGGAGCGCACGATAACTCTCGAACGGATGAACCGATTCCGTTCAAATTTTGGCTTTCGTAATATTTTGCCCAAACTTAGTTTAAGTTCGAAGATGAGCTACATCGGTCCACTCCTTCCGATACATCCCCCACAAAAGTTCGAAAATGTTCGGAAAATGTGTGCGCACGATAACTCTTGAAGGGAGTGACCGATTTGGTCCATACTTTGTATAGCGTAAACTTTCTACCAGAGTAATATGAGGTTCCAATATGGTCTCAATAGGTCCACTCCTTCGGGTCCCTCCCACACAAAATTTCGGAAAAGTTCAGTTTAGGGTCATCTCTCGAATCGCTTTGATTTTTGTTCTAGCAACTTGTATTCACTGCCCTTCATACGACGGTACAAGTTTCATCAGGGGCAAGTCCATACTTCCTGAGAAAATAGCATGAAAGTTGCAAAAAAACCCCTATGACACCGTGTGAGGTTGTTGGAGCGCAAGATAACTCTCGAACGGATCTGCCGATTCGGTCCAAAATATGGCATTAGTAATATTTTGTCCAAACATAGTTTAAGTTTGAAGATAACCCATATCGGTCCACTCCTTCAGGTACCTTCCCCACAAAAGTTCAAAAATGTTCGGAAAAATTGTTCGTACGGTAACTCTTGAAGGGAGTGGCCGAATTGGTCTATACTTTACACATCCTAATATATCTACCAGATATAGATCAGGTTCAAATATGGACTATATTTGTCCACTCCATCCGGTACCTCCCCACAAAAGTTTCGGATAAGTTCACTTTAAGACCTGATATCGAATCACTTTGAATTTTTATACCCTCAGCATTTATGCTAACGAGGGTATATACACTTTCATACGGGCAAAATGTGCCTCATCGAAATAATGGTTTTAGACCCCAAGTATGTTTGGACCAAATGTGTTTCAGACAATTTGGAGTCGATTGAGCAATGTCCGTCCGTCTGTCTGTCTGTCTGTCTGGCTGGCTGGAGCGCACGATAACTCTCGAACGGATCAACCGATTCGGTTCAAATTTTGGCTTTCGTAATATTTTGCCCAAACTTAGTTTAAGTTCGAAGATGGGCTATATCGGTCCACTCCTTCCGGTACCTCCCCCACAAAAGTTCGAAAATGTTCGGAAAATTTGTGCGCACGATAACTCTTGAAGGGAGTAACCGATTTAGTCCATACTTTGCCCATCGTAAAGTGTGCACCGGACTTAGATAATGTTTTAATATGGACTCAATCGGCCCACTCCTTCGGGTACCTCCCACACAACATTTGGGAAAAGTTCAGTTTAGGGCCATCTCTCGAATCGTTCTGATTTTTGTTTTAGCAACTTGTATTCACCACCCTCCATACGGCGGAACAAGTTTTGTTAGGGGCATGTCCATACTTCCAGAGAATATAGCCTGAAAGGTGCAAAAAACCCGTGTGACACCGTGTGAGGCGGTTGGAGCGCAAGATAACTCTAGAACGGATCTGCCGATTCGGTCCAAAATTTGGCGTTAGCAACATTTTGTCCAAACATAGTTTACATTTGAAGATAAGCCATATCGCTCCACTCCTTCAGGTACCTCCCCCACAAAAGTTCAAAAATATTTGGAAAATTTGGTCATACGGTAACTCTTGAAGGGAGTGGCCGAATTGGTCCATACTTTACACATCCTAATATATCTACTAGATATAGATAAAGTTCAAATATATTTTATATTATATTTTATTTATTTCAGTCTATAGAACAAAGTATTCCTTACAGACTATGATACTTAAACTTAACATTTGTTTAAATCTAGATATTTATATTCACCTCATTAAAATTTAGTTACAAAATACAGTTTAAAATCATCTTTGGAAATGCAAAACTCTATAAATTTACAGTATTTTTTTTGAAAATTTATGTTAGTATCATTTATATAGCGAAACGCTCTCATTAATGGGCTATGGATGGCATAATTTACGCGATGAATAGGGATGTTAAAAATACTAATATACCTCATCTGCCTCGGAGGAACATATATTGGAATTTGTGAAAGTAATTCATCAGAATCTATTGTATTGTTAATCAAGTCGAAGACAAAAAGAGCAGACTGCATTAGCCGACGATGCTCAAGGGTTTGCAGACCCAAAAGTAAACATTTAGAATCATATGTGTGAGAACCGGATATAGGAAAAGATCTTAGAGCGTAATTCACAAACTGTCGTTGCACTCTTTCTACGCGTGACGCATGAATTTTGCTGAGCGGATCCCAAATAATGGACGCATATTCGACCTTAGAACGAACAAAAGCATTAAAAAGAGTCGTTATGAACTATATTTGTCCACTCCATCCGGTACCTCCCACGCAAAATTTCGGATAAGTTCACTTTAAGACCTGCTATCGAATCACTTTGATTTTTGTTGAAGCAACTTGCATTCGCTGCCTCAATTACGATCGTAAACGTTTTTTAGGGGCAAGTCCATACTTCTCGAGGAAACATCCCGAAGGGTGTAAAAGCCCCCTATGGCACCATATGTAGTGGCTGGAAATCCACTTCCATAATGGTCAATGTAGATCCATTCCTTTTAGTATCTCCTCCGCAAAACTTTTGATCTCTAATCCTAATGAACATTTTTGTCGGTTCAAATTCCCAATATTTTTAAAAACACCTAAATACATACGTTTTTTGGGAAAAAATATTTAAATATATACAGGCTGAGGGTATATCTCTGCCGGCAAAGCCGACTGACACTTTTTTACTTTGTTTGAAGCAACTTGCATTCGCTGCCTCATTTACGATGGTAAAAGTTTTTTAGGGGCAAGTCCATACTTTTTGAGCAAACTGCCCGATGAGTGTAAAAACCCCCTATGGCACCATATGTTGTGGCTGGAGATCCACATCCATAACGGTCAATGTCGATCCATTCCTTTTAGTATCTCCTCCGCAAAACTTTTGATCTTTAATCCTAATCAACAATTTTGTATGTTCAAACCACCAAAAATTTTTAAAACCCCCTAAATACATACGTATTTTGGGAAAAAATTGTTTCAATATACACAGGCTGAGGGTATATCTCTGTCGGCAACCCGACTGATACTTTTTTACTTGTTTTAAATAAGGTAAGAGTATATCACAAAGGAGAAGCTTGCATTTGAGAAGGCGATCGGATAATATTTAGAGGGTTAAATGGACCAAAACTTTTGTGCGAAAATTGTGAAAATTTTTAATATATAGCTTATATATGTATTCCTGGAAGTGACACTCCGGTCAAGTGAGATATACTTGAAAGTGGAACGCTTGACCTTTCAATTGATGCCAATTATGTTGGTGTGCATGATCAGATAACAGAGTTACAGCCTAATATATTTTGTTATTTGTTTGTAGTGTAATAATAAATTCGCTAGAAGTCGCAATTATACATAAATAGTCACGAAATTTTGCAACGGATAAGAGTATAGGTCGAACAAGATGCCTACAATTTTGAATGATGATCTGATATTCTTTAGCGGGTGAAATGGACCGTTACTTTTGTATGAAAAATATAAACATTTTATTTTTGGTCGATATTTTAATTCCTTGAGGACATATATATTTCGCAAAGTAGCCTACATATGGAATAAAACTACTGACCTTTCCTCTGATGTAAATTGCAATAAAGTGTTTGCTAGATAACGTGCCTACTAATATATAATGGGTTCTGTGTAGAGAACCACATTTTTATCCCATGCTACATATTGTCTCTCCAAAAGTTGATGTAACACCACGAAATATTCGTCCTAGACCCCTTATTTGGTATGCCAAAATTCATATCTCGACGAGATAAAGCGATTTAGCGGTGTGTGTCCGTCCATTAAAAATGGGAAACAAGCTTAAGGCCACAATTACGGACCGATTGTAACGAAGTTTTTAAGGAGGTTGGAATCGGGCCATAATAGAAATTATTAGTTTTTGGTGATGATCGTGAAATGTTCAGGGGATGAAACGGACCAAAAACAAAATTTTAACCAATTTTGTAGCGGCTCTGTAGGTCAAAATAATAACCCCCAAAATTTTAAACAAAGTTTGAGTTTTATGATGAAGAAGAAGCGTACAAACCAACGTGAAGATCAGATAATACTTAGTGGGTTAAATGGACTGAAACTTTTGTGTGAAATTGGTAAAAACTTCAATAACGTAGTGGTTAAACAACAGAAGTAGTAGTACTACATAAGTGGGTTTCATAACATTTTAGTTTGTGTGAACTAAATTTTCCTTTCCTGCTACAAAAATGTCTTTGTCATGCTAGATAACTTTTTGGTTTTGGTCTTAATTAATAATAATAATTAAATTTTCACAATCATTGAAAAGAAGTTCCGTGGAGAGCGATTGTCCAGAGATAGTGGTATAGGGTATCCCATGGTCGGCTCCGTCCGACTATAGACTTTTCTTACTTGTTTGTCTTTAATTTATTTCTAGGAGACATATTTCGGCAATCTTCGAAAATAGACTTGAAAACCAACATGAATATAGCGGTTAGATAACTGAACTAGTGCCTAACATATTATTGGTTTTTATACCCTTCCCCATAGGATGGGGGTATATTAAGTTTGTCACTACGTTTGTAACTACTCGAAAAAATCATTGTAGACCCCACAAACTATATATATTCTTGATCAGCGAGCAATTCTACATCGATATAGCCATGTCCGTCCTTCTGTCCGTCTGTGGAAATCACTCTAGCGTCCGAAAATTTGGGAAAATCTATTATATGTACGTAGGACTTTTGGTATTGAAAGCGGGCTATGTAGGTCCACGCTTTCGTGTAGCCCCCATACAAAATGACGCGTGACGCGTCGTCGTTTTAAGGAATTTTTAAGATATTTGTCTTATTTTACCGCCGAATTGGTTGTAAATTAGTATTTTGTGTCTCCAGAGGCCAAAAAACATTCCTACCAAAGATGGTTTATATAGGTCCACGTTTTGGTATAGCCCCCATAAAAAGCCCCATATAAAGTAAGCGTCATGTTAATATATTTTGAATGTATTAGTCCCATTTGACAACAGAATCGGTTGTAACTTTGTATTTTGTGTTTCCAGAGGCTAAGAAACATTTCCACCGTAAAGTGTTTATATAGGTCAACGTTTTGATATAGCCCCCATAGGACGATATCTCCCGATTTTCGGTATTTTGAAGGTTTTGGCCTCATTATCACATCGAGATGGCTGAAATTTGGTATTTTTCGTTGGGGGTATACAACTTTCCCCCAGGTATAGGTATAGGTCCACGCCATCATATAGCCCCCATAGAACGGTATCTTCCGATTTTCGTTATTTTGAAGGTTGTGGCCACATTAATCCACCGAAATGGCTGAAATTTGTGGTGGAGGGAATAAAAAGTTCGGCCCGACCGAACTTAACGCTTTTCCTACTTGTTTATTCTTTCGGTTTGCTTGCATAGAACTACATTTAAATTCCATGTTACAACAAAAAAAACTTTAAAATTTTTTTTTTATACCCTCAATATTTAGGCCAACGAGATTATCGAAATAATGATTTTAGACACCAAGTATGTTTGGACGAAATCAATTTCAGACAATTTGTAGTCGATTGACTCATGTCCGTTCGTCTATCGGGATGGCAGGTGCGCACGATAACTCTCGAAGAATCAACCTATTTGTCCAAACTTAGTTTAAGTTCGAAGATGGACCATATCGGTCTAACCGTTCCGTTAATTACCCCCACAAAAGTTCAAAATTTTTCGCTAAGATTATTCGCGCGATAGTTCCAGAAGGGACTAACCGAATTGTTCCATATTAGGGTTCAGGGTCGAATATGGACTATATCGGCTCGCTCCATTCGGAAAAGTGTAGTTTAACAACTCTTCTCGAACCGTTTTGAATTTGTTTAAAACATGTTCGCTTTGCGGCCCCTTTTACGACGGTGCAATTTTTTTGGGGCAAGTCCATACCTCCTGAGACGACTCCAACTAAACTGACTAGTACGTAAGATAACCCTTGAAGGGAGAAATCGGTTTGGTCTTAATTTTGTACATCGAATTATTTCTTAGAGATTTGGATTACGTCCGAATATGAACTACATCGAAACACTCATTTGGGTACCTTCTCACAATTTTTGGAAAGAGTGCCGTTTCAATTTTTTTGCATTTATTGTCTTTGTGGGTCTTGTTACGACGGTAAAATTTTTTTGGGGGCCAAGTCCATACTTCTTGGGTATTTGGCCCAACATTAAAAAAACAAAAACAAGTGAGCTAAGGCTATAGTCGGGTCGGGCCGACTATGTGATACCCTACACCACTAGCCCTGTGCATAAACTCTTGACTGGTAAAATTCAAAACATTAAAATTGGGATAGCTTAGCGCCTTTGCTCTGAATGTCTTCATTAATACAGGTCAATTTTGTTGAAACGCATATAAGCGCATCGTCAGTACAATTCAAATAAATAAATGGAAAAGTGGGATGTACTCCAACCATCAATAGGCTTCTTTCTCTGTGAGATCCCCATCAACCCCCAACATTTCGTGAGGATCCTATCAAAATTCCGACCTGTAGTGTGATTGCACAAAAAATGGAAAAAGGGATGCATTACCGTTTATTGCGATATCTCTGTTGTTTGACCGCCTATGACAACCTTCTTCACATCGTTGTAAAGGTGATATTTTCTACTTTCCTTGCCAGGCTTTGCTTTCGATATACCTCTTACAAAAGAGAGATATTCGCTTTGAAATAAAACGTTGGCCCTTTATCCAAATAATTTTTTTTCAAATTGCGACCCCTGAATAATATCCGTCCATTACTAAAAGCAATAGTTTTTTCCTATGTGCGACCCCTATTAAAAGCCAAAATTTCGTGACGATCCAATCAAAATAGCGACGTGTGGCGTGATTACAAAAAAATTAAAAAAATGGGATGGATTACCGACTATTGCGATATCTCCGTTATTTGGCCACCTACGCCAACCTGCTTTACATAATTGTAAAGATGTGATTTTCTACTTTCATACTCAGACTTTGCTTTTGGAAGGTCCCCAACCAAAGCTGTGATATTAGTCATTATTATTAAAATCGCAAAAATGAAAAGTTGGGTTTAATTTGCGGCTATTGTGATATCTTCGTTGTTTGACCACCTACGACGACCTCCTTTACATCGTTAGAAAGGTGATATTTTCTACTTTTTACTTTCATTTGCTTTTGGCATACCCCGTATGGATTCTGAGGTATTTGCTTTGAAATAAAACGTTGACTTGTTTTCCAAATAAGTTTTTTGCCCATTCCGGCATCTAACTATTATCCGACCATCACCAAAATCAATAGGCTTCTTCCCCTCCGAGACCCTCATAAACACCCAAAATTTGGTGACGATCCGATCAAAATTGCGACCTGTAGCGTGATTACAAAGTTTAGGTGGACAGACGGACGGACACACATAGCCAGATCGACTCAGCTGGTCGAGACAATCATTTTGGTATATATAAGTATGGGTCTACGACCATTATTTCGATGCGTTACAAACTTTTTGGGCAAAACCAACCTACAATAGTGGTGTATTTTATCTCGTCTTCTGGGGATAGTTTCCGCTGCAACGAAAAAACTGGTACATCATCATCGTTTTTCTGGAAACACAGATTTAAAAACTTCACTCATACATTCATTTTAAATTAGGAAAAATAGTAATTATTCGAATCCCACTACCAAATAGGACTTAACATTTTTATAATTGATTGTAGTTTAATAAAAAAAAAAATCACGAAAATCAAACAGTAAATTCATTTTTAAAAATTGATCTTAAATATTAAATCGCGAAAATTGCATTCAAGCCCACTGTACAATTTTTTCCTATCTTTTATTAAATAGCTGATAAAACAACAAAAAATATAATACGTTATGAGTATTTCGTTGCGTTGGCGCGATATATCTGGAATTGTCAGTCAAAATCAAAATCTGAAAAGCAGCATCACCACATCAAAAAATAAAGGAAATGAAAAACCTCTTTTTGAAAAAGTGTCCGATTTCACACAGAAGTCCCCATATATATTCTTGATCAGCATACAATTCTAAACCGATATAACCATTTCCGTCTGTCCGTCAGTCTGTATGTTAAAATCAAGTTACAGCTCGCAATATTTAAGATAGAGCTATATAATTTGGTAAAGAAGCTTCTATTACTCCCAGGATGTCTGGTATGGATACCTCCCGATTTTCGGTATTTTAAAGGTTTTAGCATCAATATCTTACCAAAGTGACTGAAATTTAGCATTAAGTATTCATAGAGGCTTCCAAACTCTCCCCCAGTAATATGTCAGTATAGGTCGACATTTTGATATAGACTCCATAGGATAGTACCTCCCTATTATCGGTAATTTAAAGGTTTTAGCCACATTATCTTACCGAAATGGCTGAAATGTTGCACTTATTCTTAATTGGGGCTTTAAACATTCCCCCAAAAATTTGCCAGTACATATCCACTTATTGATAGAACGTTACCTCCCGGTTTTCGGTATTTTAACTTTTTTCGAAATGCCAGCAATTTGGTTTTGGTTTTTTTTTTTTGTGGCTACAAAACATTCCCTCAAAATGTGTTACACCCATAGAACGGTACCTTGTGATATTATGTATTGTCTTATATTCGTTGGGAGGGATGCCGTACGAAATTCCTTAGAACGGTATCTCCCGATTTTCGTTATTTTGAAGGTTGTGGCCTCAATATCGCAGCGAAATAGCTGACGTTTGGTGTTTAGTTTCGTTGTTGCTATTAAACTTCCCACCAGAAACTTGTCAGTATCGGTCCATGTCTTCATGTCGCCCCTGTAGGACGGTCCCTAGCGAAATTTTGAATGGTTTGGCGACATTATTTAACCAAAATGGCTGAAATTTGGTTTTTCGTCTTCGTTGGCGGTACAAAACATTCCCGCCATAGAAGAGGTACCGATGTCAATTTAGCGATTGTTACTTTGTATTTTGGATTCTCAGTGGTTAGAAACCCTCCAAGCAGAAAATGGTCCATAGGTCCATCTTTTGGTATATTCCCAGTATGGAGGTACCTCCAGATTTTATGTAGTTTCAACTTTGTACACTAGGGCGGTCCAAAAAACGACAACGATTTTTTTTTTTTGAAACGCCTGTCCTTTAGTTTTTTCTATTTGATCCAAAACCTTATATATAAAATTTTATGGCGATCGGTTAACGCTAACCCGTGCCAACCTAACGATCTTTGTTTCCATAGTAATTTGTATTGGGACCAAAGGGGAATTTTCTGAAATTCACTCTACAGGCCACAATTATTTTCCTATCTATGAAGACAAATAAATTACCAGTTCATTATTATGGCTAAAAAAGAATCCTACAAAATTTATGAAAATTGGCTCGGATTTTAATATTAGCATTATAGGGTCCAAATTAACTATAATTGGCCATATACACTCCGTTTCAAGTCAATAGCACATTTCAAATTGTTTTTTATACCCTCCACCATAGTATGGAGGGTATATTAAGTTTGTTTTTCCGTTTGTAACGCATTGAAATACTCATTTGCGACCCTATAAAGTATATATATTCTTGATCAGGGTAAAATTCTGAGTCGATCTGTGCACGTCCGTCCGTCCGTCCGTCTGTGGTAATCACTCTAGCATCCACAAAAATAGAGATAGGACGCTGAAATTTTGGGAAAAGGCTTCTTTTGTTTGCAGGTAGGTCAAGTTCGATGATGGGCTATATCGGTCCACGTTTTGGTATAGCCCCCCATTTAACGGTACCCCCCGATTTACGGAATTTTGACGTTTTTAGCTACATTTTCAGACCGATTTAGCTATAAATTGACATTTAGGGTTCTTAAGTGTCAGTAAACTTATATAACAAAACTAGTGGACATAGGTCCACGTTTTGGTATAGCCCCCATATAACGGTACCCCCCGATTTACGGTATTTTGACGTTTTTAGCTACATTTTCGGACTGATTTAGATATAATTTGACATTTAGGGTTCTTAAGTGTCAATAAACTTATATAACGAAACTTGTGAACATAGGTCCACGTTTTGGTATAGCCCCCATATAACGGTACCCCCCGATTTAAGTTTTTAGCTATATTTTTAGACCGATTTAGCTAAAATTTGACATTTAGGGTTCTTAAGTGTTAATAAACTTATATAACAAAACTTGTGCACATAGGTCCACGTTTTGGTATAGCCCCCATATAACGGTACTCCCATTTACGGTATTTTGACGTTTTTTGCTACATTTTCAGACCGATTTAGATATAATTTAGCATTTAGGGTTCTTAAGTGTCAATAAACTTACATAACGAAACTTGTGAACATAGGTCCACGTTTTGGTATAGCCCCCATATAAGGGTACCCCCCGATTTACGGTATTTTGACGTTTTTAGCTACATTTTCAGACCGATTTAGCTATAATTTGACATTTAGGGTTCTTAAGTGTCAATAAACTTATATAACAAAACTAGTGGACATAGGTCCATGTTTTGGAATAGCCCCCATATAACGTTAACGCCCGATTTCAGGTATTTTGACGTTTTAAGTCACATTTCTAGACCAAATTAGCTATAATTTGATATTTAGGGTTCTTAAGTGTCAATAAACTTATATAACTTATATACTTAGGGTTCTTAGTGTCCAAAAAACCTATATTCGAAAAAATTATGAACATAGGTCCATGTTTTGGTATAGCCCCATATAACGGTACCTTCCCGATTTTCGGTATTTTGAGAATTTTACCTACAAGTTTTAACCAAATTAGCTGTCATTTGAAGATTTGGCATTTCAAGTTCTTAGTGGTCACCACACCTCTCCACCAAAAATTGTCAAGAAAGGTCCATGTATGGATAAGGCCCCCATATAACGGTACCTCCCGATTTTCAGTAATTTGATGATTTTAGCTATAATATTAAACCGAACTAGCAGTATTTTGACATTTGAAGTTCTTAGTGGTCACAACACCTCTCCATCAAAAATTGTCAACATAGGTCCATGTTTGGATATAGCTCCCATATAACAGTACCCACCGATTTTCAGTAATTTGGCAATTTTAGCTACAAGTTTTAACGAACTAACTGTAATTTGACATTTGAAGGTTGTAGTGGTCACCACACATCTGCATCAACAATTTTCAACATAGCCCCAATATAACGATACATCCCGATTTTCGGTACTTTGAGCATTTTACTTAAAATGTTTAACCGAACGTAGGTCCAAGTTTTGGTATAGCCCCAAAACAAACCTCCCGATTTTCCGTACCTTAGCTTTATTTTTGTAGACGAACTTTCTGTAATTTGAAATTTAAGAGCCAACAAAAATTCTGCAAGAAAAATTGTTCATTTAAGTTCATATTTTCGTATAGCCCACATATAAGGGTACCTCCGAACTAGCTGTTAATGACATTTGAAGTTCCCACTTTATGTACCGATTTTCGGTATTTTGAGGATTTTAGCTACAATTTTTAACCGAATTAGGAGTTATTTGACATTAAAGACTCCCATCAAAAACTGTCAACATAGGTCCATGTTTTATTATAACCCCTAAATAACGGTACCTCCCAATTTCTAGCCCACCAAAAATTGTCAACATACATAGTTAGATATAGGCACCATAAAAAAGGGCCTCCCGAATGATTCATTTTATGTACATTATCTGACATTTTAACGTACCCACGTAAAGTTGAAGACAGGAATGAAAACTAATTATTCCATTTTAGTTCAGAATATTTTATGGTGGAGGGTATGAAAAGTTTGGTCCGGCCGAACTTAACGCTTTTTTACTTGTTTTTACTTCAGTGTAGTCGATATCCGTGGAATAACCTCGGGGATGTTAAAATATCTTGGTTTGTAATCTTATGAAGTATCTTTCAACAAAAGGTTTGGCTTCGTTGGCTTAAGCGTTTTAAACTTGAAATAGCGTTTATTTATTCCAATTTTAAAGAATCGTAACAGTAGCATTCAAAATTTGCATTTTTACTCAAGTTATTAAAGAATGTGCTATTCCGATGAAACACTTTAAACCGTACAAATTTGGGCTTTTTGAAAGAAAATTAAAAAAAAAATTATAACGGTACGTTATCGAAGCCAAACTTTTTGTTGAAAGATACTTCACAAGATTACAAACCTAGAGATGTAAACATTCCCGAAGTTATTCCACGGATATCGACTAAAATGATGTAACAAAAAGCCATTTGAAATGTGCTATTGACATGAAACGGAGTGTATGCATATTTAAGTAATATAAAAATCTGGCCCGATTTTGATACATTTTTGTAGGATTCGTTTTTTATACACAACAATGAACTAGTAAAATGTTTTCATTGAATGGAAAATAATGTTGACATGTAGAGCGATTTTATAAAAATTCGCCTTTGATCCCCATATAGCTCGACTCTAATGCCTCGTCTTTAAACACTGCTGAAAACGAATGATGTTCATCTGAGTGCACTGCTTAAAAGTTAATTTTCGTTAATATACAAAATATTCAATTCTCTTTTCCTTTCAATTGTACTTACACTTATCATTAATTTGTAGTGATTCGATTATTTTGAAAATGTTTTTATTGACTTCTATGACAATTCAATTAATTTCTGTACATTTCACAAATGATTCTTCAGACTAGACAAATATAGTCTAATCAACTCTTGTCTATTTCGTTTTGCACATACCACAATTCGAGAATTCTTCTACACTTTTGTAAATATTCTCTAGTCTAATACCGTAAATCCGACAATAATTTCGGGTTAAATATATGCAAATTGCAATAGGTTTTCATAAGCCATTAAATGGCAGAGGAAGCTAGACTAAATTCATTTTGTGAATACCACACTTACACATACATGCGAACATAGTTCGACATATGTATGTATGTATGTATGTACAAGTATATACATGACAATTAACGAAAACATTCCGATTGAACTATAACTAATCAACTTTGAAAACCAATTTTTGCTAATTATCCAAGAGCATAATGGAAATGTACAGCAATGTATCAGTTTCCACTTGTATCTTTCTACCACCATAGCCAGCTTACACTGACTTAACCGAATATTTCTGAAGAAGAAATTTACATTGACATCATGGGCAATACTTTTAACCCAACACCACACATGTTGCTTCGACAACACACACACACACTCAAACCAACACAGCTGTATAAAATCATTTGGAATTTCAATTTTAACTAATTACTCACATAGCTTTTAGTTTGTTCGACTTAAAACTTCTTCTTCTTCTTCTTCATTGGCATTAACCAAAAGGAGCAGCAGGACTCTGAAGTATCACCATCACCACCATCATCGTTGTAGCCATACTTACATTTACCTGATGTACGTAGCAAAACTGCTGCATCATTTAGATGCATAGGTAGCCAGATAGATAGCACTTAGAGTAGAAGAAGGATATATCGGGCTTAATATTTAATTTACACAGAGTGGTATTCCAACAGCTACTAAAAGGACAAGAGCAACTACAGAACAATTAGAAGGAAGTTGCAGTTGAAGATTTTACTATGAAATTTACCTTGCATAAAGCGTCATGTTCAGCAGCACAAACAAATAAACGTTCACAACAACAGGCAATGGCAGAACTGTCGGAATAATATATGTATTTGGAAAGTATAGCATTATAGCGATTTATTGTGGGTGAGTTCAGATACTTGAATTCGTTCAAGTGCAATACTAACATGTATGAGAACAATCCAATAACCAAGATGTAAATATGTAAAGGGCGTTCGCATGTGAGGTGATATAGCAATGTAGATATGTTAAGGGAGTATTGGATTCTAAGTATTTCAGTTTTTATACCCTCAGCATTTATGCTAACGAGGGTATATACACTTTGATACGGGCAAAATGTGCCTTATCGAAATAATGGTTTTAGACCCCAAATACATATGTTTGGGCGAAATCCGTTTCATACAATTTTGAGTCGATTTAGCAATGTCCGTCCGTCTGTCTGTCTGGCTG
The DNA here is from genome assembly GCF_047663935.1 of Musca autumnalis. Classification (NCBI taxonomy): domain Eukaryota; kingdom Metazoa; phylum Arthropoda; class Insecta; order Diptera; family Muscidae; genus Musca; species Musca autumnalis. Next base: position 39,140,320 of record NW_027412088.1, on the reverse strand, counting down.
GTTGGTGCGCACGATAACTCTTGAACGGATCAACCGAATCACTTTCATTTTTGTTGAAGCAACTTGTATTCGCTGCCCCAATTACGACAGTAAAAGTTTTTTCAGGGGCAAGTCCATACTTCTTGAGAAAACAGCCCGAAAGTTGTTAAAAACCCCTATGAAACCATATGTAGTGGCTCGAGGGCTGGGACCGAATACTGCGTTCGTGCAAACATTGGATATAATAATATTTCTTCTTATAGGTCCACTTCTTCCAGTTCCTCCCCCACAAAAGTTCGAAAATATTCTCTAAAATAGTACGCGCGATTTCTCATAGACGTTGCAATCGATTGGGTCCAAACTTTGGATCTCAAATATTGTCGAAACTTAGTTTATGATAAAATTTCGGCCCTATCTGTCCAAACCTTGGGGTACCACCCACACAAATGTTCAAAATTTTTGTGTGGTTAAGGGTCTGTTCTAGGGTCCTTTGGACATTTTTACCGAAGATTTTCCTAGTGACCCTGTGTACAGCGATATTATGCTTTTCGTAAGCTAAGTGTAAAAAAAGCCTAATCTATCGTTATCTCCGCAAATTTCTGAGCTTTAATCCTATCCATACTTTTGTCGGTTCATTCGCCCGAAATTTTCAAAACCCCCTAAATACACAAGTTTTTGTGAAAAAAGTATTTCAATCCACACATGCTGAGGGTATATCTATGTCGGCAAAGCCGACAGATACTTTTTATACCATACGCCACTATGTGGGGAGGGTTGGTTTTGGCCAAAAAGTTTGTAACGGATCGAAATAAACGAAACGAGCTGAGTCGATCTGGCTATGTGTGTCCGTCCGTCTGTCCATTAAACCTTGTAATCACGCTACAGGTCGCAATAATTGAGATAGAGTGCTGAAATTTTGCACCCGAGGGTCTTTTTTCCATAGGCAGGTCAAGTTCGAAGATGGGCTATATCAGTCCACTCTTTGGTATAGCCCCCATATAACGGTACCTCCGGATTTGAGGTATTTTGCCGTTCTTCGCCACATTTGCAGACCGAATTAGCTATAATTTGGCACTAAGGGTTCCTATTGATCAACAAACTTATATCCCAAAGGATATGGGTATAGGTTCATGTTCAGGTACAGTCCCCATATAACGGTACCTCCCGATTTTCGGTATTTTGAGAATTTTAGCCACAATTTTTAACCGAACTATCTGCAAATTGACATTTGAGGTTCTCAGTGGTCATGAAATATCTCCACGAAACATCGTCAACATAGGTCCATGTTTTGGTATAGCCCCCCATATAACGGTACCTCCCGATTTTCGGTATTTTGAGAACTTTAGCTAACATTTTTAACCGAACTAGCTGTAATTTGCCATTTGAGGTTCTCAGTGGTCATGAAATATCTCCACCAAACATCGTCAACATAGGTCCATGTTTTGGTATAGCCCCCACATAAGGGTACCTCCCAATTTTCGGTATTTTGAGAATTTTAGCCACAATTTGTAACCGAACTATCTGCAATTTGACATTTGAGGTTTCCAGTGGTCATGAAACATCTCCAGCAAACATCGTCAACATAGGTCCATGTTTTGGTATAGCCCTCATATATCGGTACCTCCCGATTTTCGGTATTTTGAGCGTTTTAGTTACAATTTTTAACCGAACTAGCTGTAATATGCCATTTGAGGTTCTCAGTGGTCATAAAACATCTCCACGAAACATCGTCAACATAGGTCCAAGTTTTGGTATAGCCCTCATATATCGGTACCTCCCGATTTTCGGTATTTTGAGCATTTTAGTTAAAATTTTTAACCGAACTAGCTGTAATATGCCATTTGAGGTTCTCAGTGGTCATAAAACATCTCCAACGAAACATCGTCAACATAGGTCCATGTTTTGGTATAGCCAGCATATAACGGTATCTCCCGATTTTCGGTATTTTGAGAATTTTAGCTGCAATTTTTAACCGAACTAGCTGTAATGATCGGTATTTTGAGAATTTTAGCTACAAGTTTGTCTATTCAAAATTAATCGTCGATATAGGTCCATGTTTTGGTATATCCTCCATATAACTGTACCTCCCGATTATCGGGAATTTTCAGTGGTCACAAAATTTCTTCACTAAAATTCGTCAACATGGGTCCATTTTTGAGGGTCTACATTGTTTTGATGAAACTACCCTCAATATGACTCTTGAAGTTCCCTGCAGCTATAAAGCTTTTCCGCCAAAAAATTTAAAGATAGGTAGACTCTTTGATATAGCCCCGTAGGTGGTACCTTTCACCTAGCTGAACACATTATTTTAGATTAGATATCACTGTGCAACAAAATGGAGGTGAAAGTCTGGGGCACGGAAAATTCCTCTTGGGGAAGAAAGGCCTTGGTGACAGATCCGCCGTGAGTCGAACTTCCGCGTTATGGCGTGATGAAATTTTTGTTAGAGACCCTGTGGGCCATCAGGAATTAGCGTTATATCTTTGTCCTTAAGTGCTTTGTTGCTTAAGTGCTCTACAAAAATAACAAACAAATATATAATGCTAATTCATGATGGCTTACAGGGTCTCTTGCAAAAACTTCATCACGCCATAACGCGGAAGTTCGACTCACGGCGCATCTGTCCTTCAGTGTTTTTAATATACACACACCAAGGGCTTTCATCTCCAAAAGGAATTATCTCTGCCCCAACATTTGTGTTCACAGTGTAATTTAAGCAATAGTGGGAGGCAGTAGGAGTCTATCCATTGTCGAAAAGTTGTTCCACCCAAAATTGTGAAAGGACCCTAATTATTCCATTTTAATTAAGACTATTTTATGGTGGAGGGTACAAAAAGTTCGGCCCGGCCGAACTTAACGACTTTTTACTTGTTTACTTGTTATTTGGTCAGTTTATCGCACAGTGCTTGCCTCTTGATACTTTTAAAGGATCTTTAGGAGTAACATCAAAGGAATAAAAACAATCACTTAAGTGAATTAATAATGTTATATACTTACTTAGCTGCCTCATTACAGAACATTTTTTCCATAGACCGAACTAAGAAAAGATCTCCAATTCTTCTTTTTATTTCAAAACTGATGTCGTTTGTTGTGTTTACGGCGGTGCCGAGGTATACGAAATCTTTTACTACCTCAAATCTATAGGAACCAACTTCAACAGTTGTTGCGATCTCAATGGACGCATTGCGCGTCCACACAATCAGATTGGTCTTCTCGCCGTTTACCGCCAGACTTACTTTAGCAGATTCTCCTTCGACCTTCATATAGGTACCGGTTATTTCTTTTACTGATCGTCCCATGATGTCTGTATCATCAGCATAATAAGCAAGTAACATGTGGATATTGGTGTAGATTGTGTCACTTCCTTTGACGTTTGTCTCTCGTATAACCTTTTCTAGCAGGATGTTGAAAAGATCACAAGAAAGGCTATCTCCTTGCCTGAAACCTCTTTTGGTACAAAACTCTTCGGAGAGGTTCTTTCCGATTTTAAATGAAGATCTTAGGGTCATTTTACAAATCCGAATGAACTTTGCGGGGTTACCAAATTCAGACATTGCTTGGAATACTATTGAACGTAGCGGGCTGTAGAAGGCTGCTTTATAATCGACAAAAAGGTGGTAGGTGTCGATCTGCATCTCTTGGGTCTTCTCCAGGATTTGCCGCAGGATAAATATCTGGTCTATGGTGGACTTGCCTAAAGCCGCATTGATATGGTCCAATTGTTTCGTTGACCATGGGCTTTAGTCGTTCGCACAATATCCCTGACACTATCCCTGACACTATAGTTGGAACATAAAGTCTTGTCTCCTTTCTTATGGAGGGGACGATGCTCAGGTTCTTCCTGACAGATGGAGCTAACTAGCTGAAGCATACACCTTATCAGGGTTTCCCCTCTGGTTTTAAACAGCTCGGCTGGTAGGCCATCAGTTCCTGCTGCCTTATTATTCTTCAGCCGCTTTATTGCTGTCTTTACCTCATCTTGGCCTGGTGGTATATATTCAATACCATCTTCTGGGATTGGATCTGTGGTATCTTCGTCGACTTCGCTACTATTGGACACCAACAGTTTGAAAAATGTTCTTTCCATATCCTTAGTACACTATCTGTATCAGTTACCAGAATACCTTGCTCTACAGGAGGATGTGCCAGTTCCAAAGCCATCAGTTTGATGTTTTATTCTTTGGTACAATTTTGGGACTTCGTTCTGTCTCCTGTACATCTCGATTTGTTTACACTCACGCTTTTTCATCTCTCTCTTTTTCCTGCGGAAAGACGTTTCTGCCCTCTCCCTTTCTCCCGATACCTCTCTCATGCGCTACGCGTTGCTACTGATTGTAAAGTAGCCCTCTATGACGCATTTTTCTCTTCGGTAGCAGCACGACACTCCTGGTCATACAATGGATTCTTTGGTGTAGGTCTCCGGTATCCAAGTACTGATTTTGCGGCTGTTTGCATGGAGTGGGCAATGTTTTGCCATTTTTATACCCTCCACCATAGGATGGGGGTATATTAAGTTTGTCACTACGTTTGTAACTACTCGAAATAATCATTGTAGACCCCACAAACTACACTGCCGCTCACTTGAATAGAACCCCCTTGCAAAATTTTTTTTATCCTGCTTTGGCAAGGATTCTCTAAATAATCCGGTGTAATGCCTAACAAAGCTTAATTTTTTATTTCAACAAATTTATTTTTGGAAGCGTACTGTCTCCTTTAGTCGTATATTTTACGCATAAGTCATTTCCATACATTTTAGATAATATTTCTCACGGTAGAACATGACGGCCACTCCAGGATATGCGAATTTCTTTTCCGCATTTCTTTTCCGAATTGGTTGTAATTTGGTATTTTGTGTCTCCAGAGGCCAAAAAACATTCATACCAAAGTTGGTTTATATAGGTCCACGTTTTGGTATAGACCCATATAAAGTACGCGTCATTTTAATATATTTTGAATGTATTAGTCCCATTTGACAACAGAATCGGTTGCAACTTTGTATTTTGTGTTTCCAGAGGCTAAGAAACATTTCTACCACAAAATGTTTATATAGGTCCACGTTTTGATATAGCCCCCATAGGACGATATCTCCCGATTTTTGGTATTTTGAAGGTTTGAAGAGTTTCGGGACCTCTGAGAACTACAAGTGTAACATTACAGCAAGTTCGGTAAAAAATTGTAGCTGAAATCCTCAAAATACCAAAAACTGCAAGCTACCGTTCAATAGGGGCCATACCAAAAAATTGACCCAGTGGACGATATTTGGTGGAGAAGTTACGGGACCACTGTAAACCTCACATGTCATATTTTAGCTAGTTCGGTCAAAAATTGTAGCTAAACTCCTCAAAAACTTCAAGGTACCATTCTATAGGGGCCATACCAAAAAATGGGCCCATATGAACGATATTTGGTGAGAATAATATTTTAAATAATGATAATCACCTCTACCCACAGAAAATGTTCAGGTGAACATGTTTATACTCCCAATGAGGTTTAAATCCCAATTTAAGCAATTTTGGGTGGGATATTGAGGCTAAAACCTTATACCAAAAATCGGGGGTACCGTTCCACGAAGTCTATATGAAAATCTGGACCTATACAGAAAACAATCACGTTCATAGTTTTATACCGCCAATGAAGATTAAATACCAAATTTCAAACAAACTTGGGGTCTAAAATATTATTTCGATGAGGCACATTTTGCCCGTATGAAATTGTATATACCCTCGTTAGCATAAATGCTGAGGGTATAAAAATTGCAGGCTGTATATTGATTTCAACGGACAGTCGGACGTGCTATTTCGACTTAGAATTTTATTCTAATCAAGAATATATACACGTTATGGAACACGGAATGACAAATTTAATACCCTACATATTTTAAAGACGTTAAGAAGATAGTCACATGTGACCAATCAGGGATCTATTTGCCGTACATGGCTTACCAATGACTTCCTTTTATTCCCACACATTAAGAAAACCGACGTGGTCAACGATTTTCGTCGCCAGGATATGCTGTTAAAACGTGTTTTGAAGGTGTTCCTTTCGGTGTGGAAAAAGTCCTTCAACACTTGGTTTGAGCGCATCAAAAATTTTATAAATCATGCTGGAGAATACTTTATAAAACGATAAAATTATTTTTGATTATAGCGTTTTAATTATTAGGCCAGAAACTTGTTGAGCAGCCCTTGTATGAGCAGGAAATATTCACTATGGTAAAGATAAAAGTCGCTAACGTCCCAAAAAATCCAACAGAACGTCTGCCTCGTACGAAAATGTTGACTGCTTTATTAAAAATCGAATACTGTAAAATATACATAGCGCTCATTTACTCATAGAGTGGCATAATTCAAAAAATGCCTTTTCTGAGTTGGCAATTTCTATTTTTTGTACGACTTCTATTTTATCTTGTGTCAAATTTTCATGTTGATATATCTAAAACGCAACGAGTTACAACTCATTTACTACGAGTTTGACTTAATTCAACAAAAATGTTTTTTTGAGTTCATGAAGCTATCAGTTCGTGATCTTGCACAGAAATTTAGCAGTGATATCTGGGTAGTTGTTTACAAAATACGGTTCAAGTAGTTATTTTAGTTTTTGTGTGGTAATCCTTTGAAATTGGGAAGTCAAATTTCAATCACCAACTCGATACTGGATTATTTGAGATGTGGCACTCTTTTAGTAAATGAGCGATATCTGCTTCGGTTAAATTTAAACAATTTATCATTCTGAATCAACTACACCCTTTGACCACAGGTGTTTGTATGAATGTCTTGGTATTAAATATTTCCCACAAACCCCAAACTGAAGTCCCTCTTACAGGCTTGTAGTATTACAGCACACAATTGTAGGCTTGAGTGGGCATAGCAACATACTTATGGTTAGGGATATCAACATCGTACCTTGAAATAAACTTGAAGTTATGAGGGAATGGAAAATTATCACCCAAAACTGTGTTTCAAGTGTAATTTAAGATATGCTTATTTTTTCAAAATCCTTTTTTTTGGATGTTCGTATAAATTGTAAAAGTTTTCGAAAAGAACATCCCTACATGTGAAATATATTGGCAACACCAATTGTTTTGCAACCAAATGTAGTACCACCAAAAACTACTTATCATATGGCGTATGATGTGTTTTACTGAAGTGAATTGCAATGCATGGGGGAGAACAAGAAGCATTATTGCATCGTTTTCTGTGGCATGACACACAACAATAGATTTTACATACAATTACACATTTATATATCACTATCATATGTGTATATATCATAAGTTTATATATTTGAGAGTGTGTGCATTTATTCGAAATACTTATAACATTATCCCACATCAAGTGCATCGATTTCATGTGAGTATCCAATAAAGACAGTGGACCGTTTTATAACAAATATGAAGGACAAAATTGATGCAAAATAAAAATATTTACATATGGAAAGAAAGAAAGAAAGAAAGAAAGAAAGAATGAAAGGAAATAAAGTTTGGGCGCCGAGTTAGCAACCCTCCCCTAGAATAAGGAGCCTGCTATGAAAAAACTAACGAAAAGAAAAACAAATCCCTCTAAAGTCGACGAGCCCAGCAAACGTTTTAAGGACTATGATCTGCGACTTTGTACCTGGAATGTTCGCACTCTTTATAGAGAAGGCGGTGCACTTGAAAAGTACAAGGCCAACATTACTGCCATACAGGAAATACGATGGATTCGGAAAGGCGTCACAACAACACCTAAAAGTGGCGCACTGTATTAAGCTGCCATGACACAAAGCATGAGTTTGGTTGCGGATTTGTAATTGGTCGGAGGTTAAAACATCTGGTCTCCAACTTCACCCCAGTGAAAGAAATACTCGCTACAATTCGATTAAAAGCAAAATTCTTCAACATCAACTTTATTTGCGCTCATGCTCCCACTGAAGACAAGGACGAACTGACCAAAGATATTTTTTACGAGCGCTTAGAAGAAACTTATGACCGTTGCCCTGCCCATGACATTAAAATTATTCTAGGCGATTTTAATGCCAACATTGGAAAGGAAAATATCTTTGGCTCAACAGTCGGGAAATTCAGTCTCCACAGTGAAACCTCTGACAATGGTATGAGGCCGATAGACTTTGCAGCTGCAAAAACATGGTAGTTAGCAGTACCAGATTTAAGCATCTCGATATTCATAAGGGCTCCTCGCTGTTACATGATCAAAGAACAAGTAATCAAATTGATCATGTTGTGATAGATGAAAGACATTAATCGAGCGTGTTGGATGTGCGATCGTTCCAAGGAGCAAACATAGATTCGGACCACTACCTCGTTCCAACAAAAAGCATGCACCCGTGTAACGTTGCAAATAAAGCACGAACAGGTACAACGCGGAAGTTGGACATCGGTAGACTGCAAACACAACAGACAGCCACAGCAAATTTCGCTCAACTAGCCCAGTTGCTTAATGAAAGCAATCCTAATCCCGATAACATATCAGCACAATGACACAATATTGCGCATTCCATACTTGGATAGAATAGACCTCCACCAAGGAGTGTCGTGCTGCTGCCGAAGAGAAAAATGCGGCATATGAGGCTACTCTACAATCAGTAGCAACGCGTAGCGCACGAGAGTGCTATCGGGAGAAAAGGAGCGAGGAGAAACGTCTTTTCCGTACGAAAAAGGGAGAAATGAAATGATAGTGTGAAAAAATCGAGATGTACAGGAGCCAGAATGAAGTCCGAAAGTTCTACCAAAGAGTGAAACATCAAACTGATGGCTTTGGTACAGACACATCCTCCTGTAGAGACCAGCAAGGTAATTTAGTAACTGATACGGATAGTGTGCTCAGGATATTGGAAGAACATTTTTCCACACTGTAGGTATCCGATAGTAGAGAAGACAGCGAGGATACCGCAAATTCAACACCTGAAGCTGGTATTGAATGTAACTGCAGGAAAAAGAGAGAAATGTAAAGGCGGGAGTGTGAAAAAATCGATATGTACAGGAGCCAGAAGGAAGTCCGAAAGTTCTACCAAAGAGTGAAACATCAAACTGATGGCTTTGAAACAGGAACATCCTCCTGTAGAGACCAGCAAGGTAATTTAGTGGCGACCTGACTTAACGCCCAACGGACATAACGCCCAAAATCAATTTTGGGCGTTATGTCCTCCTTGACCCCGGACTTAACGCCCAAAATAAAATTGGGTGTTATGTCCGCACTAACTCCGGACATAAGGCCCAAAAATAATCGGACACAACGCCAAAAAAAATTTGGCGTTATGTCCGCGTTGTAAGTGGACATAACGCCCAAAATATTATGTTGAGTTTTTTTATATTTTAATGATTATTATTTGTAATGCAGGGCCGGTTTCAATTGCTGTGTTCCAAAACCTACAATAAATTATTATTTTGAACATTCTGTCTAATTTTATTATAAAAAATTTAAAATTTTCAAAATGGTAGACTCTTTCAGGTTATATTATGGTTAAGTAGATTTTAAAAATGATTTGATTGATTCCTAAAATAGCAAACATCATTCAGTAGATTTTAAACTAGTTGGACGCATAAGGAGCTCTGAAAAATCGAAATCTCCTTAGGAATTTCTTAGCACATTTCCAAATAACGAACACTGACAAAACGGAATGTTTAACAGCGTGTTGAGTGACTTATTTCTTATTGTGAATTAAAAATTGAGTCATAGATAAAACCTAAAGATGTTGAAAGCGATCGAGCAAAAGTCGAAAACGGTATATTTTATAAAAAATCGCGCGCGCGATTTCGTAAGTTGTTAAGTGTTAATATGTATTTAAAATTGTTTCCTCATTGAAAATAAAATTGAGTCATATTCATAAAACCTAAAGATGTTGAAAGCGATCGAGCAAAAGTCGAAAACGGTATATTTTATAAAAAATCGCGCGCGCGATTTCTTATAAAATATACCGTTTTCGACTTTTGCTCGAACGCTTTCGTAAGTTGTTAGGTTAAATGTTCATAAATATTTAAAATTGTTTCCTCATTGAAAATAAAATTGAGTCATAGAGCAAACCTGTATATGCTGGAAGCGATATAGCAAAAGTCAAAAACCGTATATTTTAAAAAAAAAAGCGCGCGCGATTTCCTGTAAAATATACCGTTTTATGACTTTTGCTCCATCGCTTCCAGCATATTCAGGTTTGAATTTTGATTTTGATTTTCTATGACTCAATGTTTTATTTATGGCGTTGTAGATGTATAGATGTAGCAAGAAAAATCGTTTATACGGAATATGTTTTTAAAAAATAAAATTGCAGGTTTGCAAAATTGTGCATGCTTGTAAATCTTGTTTCGAGAAAACTCAAGTAAATCATAACGATCACAGTACTGTAATGTTGGGTCCATTTGTCCACAAATTGTTGGAAAATCCGTATACATTTAAATATGATTTCAGTAAGCTTATTTTTTACTTATTACATACATATATAAAACAACTTTATTTCTAAATAAATCTGAATTTTACTTATGAAGTGGGAAAATCATTAATTTCGGAAAACGGACATAAAGCCCAATGGGCCTTATGTCCGCTATGGGGGCGGACTTAACGCCCAATTTTATTTTGGGCGTTAAGTCCGGGGTCAAGGAGGACATAACGCCCAAAATTGATTTTGGGCGTTATGTCCGTTGGGCGTTAAGTCAGGTCGCCTAATTTAGTAACTGATACGGATAGTGTGCTCAGGATATGGTAGGTATCCGATAGTAGCGAAGACAGCGAAGATACCACAGATCCAACACCAGACGTTGGAATTGAATGTAACCGCCTAGCCAAGCCGAGCTGTTCAAAACCGGAGGCGACACGCTGATAAGGTGTATTCATCAGCTAGTAAGCACCATCTGGAACGTGAGCATCCTGTGCCCTGTCCACAAGAAAGGACATAAAACTGTATACTCTAACTATAGGGGCATAAGTCTTCTCCCTATTGCCTTTAAGATAGTGCCAGGGATACTGTGCGAACGGCTAAAGCCTATGGTTAATGAAATAATTGGGCCATACCAATACGGCTTTAGACCTGGCAAATCGACCATAGACCAGATATTGCGGCAAATCCTGGAGATGACCCAAGATATGCAGATGGTCACCTAGCACCTTTATGTCTATTACAAAGCAGCCTTCGACAACTCCCTACGTTCAAAGGTATTCCAAGTCATGTCTGAGTTTGGTATCCCTGCAAAACTCATTTGGCTTTGTAGAATGACATTAACTGATACTCCTCACTTAAAATAGCAAAGAACTTCTCCCAAGAGTTTAGTACCAAAAGAGGTTTCAGACAAGGAGACGGCCTCTCGTGTGACTTATTCAAAATTCTGCACAATATATACAAACAGCCATATGTTACTTGCTTATGCCGATCACATTGGCATCATGGGTCGATCGGTAAAGGAACTAACTGAGACCTTTGCAAAAGTCGAAAGGCAATCCGCTAATGTGGTCTGGCGGTAAACGGCGAGAAGACCATGTTTATGGTGTACACGCGTAATTCGCCTATAGAGATCGGACCAATTGTTGACGTTGGTTCCTTTAATTTTGAGGTAGTAAAAGTCTTTCTACTTCGGCACTGCCGTAAACACAACAAACAACATCAGTCGTAAAATAAAAAGAAGAATTATATTGGCCAACAGATGCTAATATGGCCTAAGTAAGCAGTTTAAGAACAAAGCCACATCTCGTCAAACAAAAACAATGCTTTACAAAACACTGATACTACCCGTGCTGATGTATGGTTCCGAAGCATGGGTACTTGAGCAAAAAGGCGTATAAATCTCAATCTACCCAAGTAAGTCTGTTGTCATCTAAGCTAAAATGCTACGTCCCGATTTTAGGAATTTTGAGGGTTTCACAACATGTTTGACTGTACTAGCAGTAATTTAACACTTGAAGTTCCCAGTGGTCGCAAAACTTCTCCCCCAAAAAAATTTCAACGTGGGTCTATGTTTTCATATAGTCCCCCCCATAAGGGTAGTACCTCATGATTCTATGCATTTTGAGGGGTTTTGCTAATTTTTTTGACCGAACTACCTGTTATTAAAATTTTTAAATTTCCAGTGGTCGCAAAATTTCTCTCCCAAAACCTGTCAATATGGGTCTATGTTTTGGTATAGCTCCCACATTAGATTACCTCGTACCGATGACGTGATATCTTACATCTTTTGCATTGGTTCAAACGAAGTCGTGAAAGATCCGATATTTTCATTAGCATTTGGACCCATTCCATCGATCCAATAGAGATGAATTTTGTGTTTTTATTTAAACACATTTTTTCAAAATATATAAGATTAATTATTTACAATAGGCATGATGTTGTCGGAGACTCGAAATCACAACCAACGTTGTTAAAACTCTCGTCGTAATGATAATGTCATTGCAAAGTGTTGGTGAAAATGACATATCCAAACATTGCACGATGGGGCCAATAGCAGGTTTTCGAGGCAAAAAGTCAATTTTTGAAGTGAACAATTTGAAAAAAATTATAACGGATTTCGATTGCCAACACTCTGAATCACTAAAAATAAAAAATAAATCAATCTGGTAACATCACATAGCGACATACTGATCTGGCAATGGTGACATATTTTCTTATGCATCATTTTCCGACATTCATTATAAATAAGTAGTGAAAGCATTTTAGTCGCCAAAAAGAACATTTCAACATTTTTATATTTTTTAAACATGGAAAGCTCTTCAATGGGTATGTAAAATAAGATAGTGTTAACAAATAATAAAAATGTTATGTGTGGTAAATGTATTTTTGAGTTAAGATGTTATGTCTTTTTTGGAGTATTTTGCTTTGTTATCCATGTGTTCTCTGGAGTATAACTTTTGAGATCTAGGTAGATCTAGGATATTGTATATATGTGGTGAAAGGTATTAATGTGTACTATCATTTTGTGAAAAAATTAGCTGCGCCTATCTGCGCCTTTTCATAAAAATCTGATTTCAGATGTCGTAATACTTAAAAAATATTGACATTTTTATGTTTTGGTTGGCGAATAATCGGAAACCCATTAATGTTACCAATTGGATTTCGGAAAAATTTAATAGATGTATATAATAATAATAATAATATATAATTTCAAAGATATCGCAAACTTTGGCTTTTGTGGCGGAATCTTAGCCGATTTTTACTAAATTTGGAACCTTTTTTTATTAACTTATAACAAAGCACAGACAAAACCATGAAATTTGAACATATGTATATAGGGGAGCTATTTCTATATCTGAACCGATTTCAATATAACTTGACAAACTTATTTGTAGTCCGAATTCCGCAACATTTTCCAAATGTTATTGTAATTTGATGGAATTTGCATGCTTGGTCAATCATTTTCCTGAAATCGGGCGAACATATATATGGGAGCTATATCCAATTCTGAACCGATTTCAATATTATTTGCCAAAAATGTTTCTAGACCAAAATCCGTCACACATTTCAAATTTCATCAAGATTGGACATACATAGCGGGATTGGTGCACCAAATACCTAAAATCGGGCGAAAATATATATGGGAGCAATATCAAAATCTGAACCGATTTCAATATAACTTGGCAAACTTATTTGTAGTTCTAATTCCGTGGTATTTTCCAAATCGCATAAAAATTGGGCACAATTTGCGTGTTTGGTCCATCAATTGCTTAAAATCGGTCGAACATATATACGGCAGCTATATGTATATATGAACCGATATGAACCAAATTTAGCATATTAGTTTCTAAGCCCATTACAAACATCTGTACAAAATTTGGAAGGTCTAGCTTGCCCCAGTGATTTGTTGCCTCGAAAACCTGTCATTGGCCCCATCGTGCATTGGTGAAAATTACATGTCAACGCGTTAGTTAAAATGACATGCTTAGGATCCAAAAAAGAACGTCATCTTTTTGGGTTCACCCTCATATAAAAATCATGAGTGAAAATGACAAAAAGATGACATGCCAGATAACTTGCACCAATGATTCAATCATTATTTGTCACCGAACATTTTGCTGGGTAGGTATCCCGCCCGATTTTCGGTATTTTTAATGTTTTAGTAACGTAATTCAACCGAAGTATATGTCGGAGAGTGTAAAAAGTTATCCATTCGTTATCCAACCGTTATCCATTCTCTATATGTTGTTCCCACGAATGTTCGGTAAGGAGATGGACCATCGTACGCAGTGTCGGCTTGCGCAGACTACGCTACTAACAAGTACCCTGGCGTCGAGGGAGAGTTTCTAACAACCTGATTTCTTTAGACAACTTTCGGTCATTCTGATCCTCGGCACAACACATTCACCACCTTGATCTTAAAAGCGTATATGTATGTATGTCGCTCTTCCCAAAGGTATACCGTGGAATTGTCAGTTCACCTCCAATGCTCGCAACAAAATCTCAACCTGGCTTTGGACAGGCTACGGCGGAAGATTTAACTGCACTAAAACTATTATTTTGATGTTGCACTTTTTGGTGACATTTTGCAAACCCACAGTCAAAATAAAGTACTACACGTCTGGTCGCCAACTTTAGATATTTTGTGATCTTTCATGTTCAATCGCACTTCCCGTAAGGAGGTTTTAATCAACACTCTTGTATTTTGCAAATACATCAGCTAGTACGTAAAGTGTAACCTCTCTGTAAAGACTCCGGACATGCCACGTGCTAAATCGCAGAGAATGTGCTAAAGCATTTCCGAGGCCTATCAATGTTAGGGGAAACAGACACATGTGTGACTTTCAATTTTCTCATAGGTGAACGTGACATTGCGTATTCACACACGGAGGAAAAAAACGTCTCTCTGACATATGTCCCAAACATATTTTGCAGCAAACATATATTTGTTTGCAATCAGTCCCAAACATAACATATGTTTGGGTCCTACAAACAAATATATGTTTGGGTGCAAACAAATTATATGCTTGGGTGCAAACAAATATAAACCCAAAAGCCAAAAAAAAAAAAAAACAAACACATGCACCAGTGAGCGCTTACTGAGAGCCAGGAAGCGAAAATTTCAATGTAAAACACATTGAAATGTATGCTCACTCGCTCTCAGTAAGCGCTCACTGGCTATCTCTATCATATACACACATTTATAAATGGTGGTGGTTTATTGAAAGGCAAAAGCAACAGCAGACACATAGGTACATAAAAAAATCCAAAGAAATACATTACAGACTTTAATAAAAGGAAAACTGAATGAAATATTTGTTAAAAAGAAAAAATATATAGAAACATCGTTGAACGCTTCTCCTTAGTTGTGAAATAAAACACATTTTCCTCAAAGTTTAAATCATCAGCGGGAAATCGCCATCTGGAACCAAATGATTACATTATGTAATAAATAGATACATCCATATTTTAAATATACATATGTATGTATTTATATGAAAATGTATAAAATGTATTGGACATTTAATTTACTAAAAATCACAACTTCTTTAAGAAAATACAAAACACTTATTTATTTACTCACTTTACCGTCTTTGCTCAAGAATTGTATTTAGAGAACTAAAGAAAAAAGAACAACATAATTAATACTATTTTTTTTCCTCTTTGCTTGCTACGTTGGTTATTGTGTCTCCTATTACACCATACACAGCTCTTTATTATAAAACAGCATTCCGCAGCCGCGAGAGAGCTCTCTTTGACAAAAATCATCCCTCCACCCATAAAAAATATGTTCTAACATAAAAAATATGTTGGTACCCAAACAAATAAAATTTAGATATGTTACAAAATTCTGCAAACATATATTTGTTTGGACACAAACAAATTATGTTTGGGTCTAAACATATATTTGTTTGGATCCAAACATATTTCTAACATATTATTTTTCTGCTTGCAGCAGCAGCCCAATCTACTTACGAGTCCTACTATGCTTAATCTGGGGTCACGTGTGGAAGCATTTCCCGAAATAACGAAAATATCATGTTACATTTTAGATTTCTGGAAAATTACATCATTCGGGAGGTGCTCCACAATAATATTATGAGGCATCGAAGCCATGATCTTCTGTGGGGTCAAGGACAATAATAGTTCCCATTAATTTTTTTCTTTCTTTACCTTTGCCATAAACTTTTTAAAATAAATACAATATGTGGCCCACCGTGCAAGTCAGATATAAAAAATACGTAATAAATTCCCCAGCTAGAAGTTGCAGTCTGGGGTATTTGAAATGAAATTGAATTTTATATTTAAATGTCAAGTTGTTAAGAAACATTAGCTTCAGCTCAATACCTGTACAGATTTTCCACACATACACGCAAACACACACACTTTCGCACACCCACATGCTATTCCTTTTACATTATTCTATTCTACCTCATCTTCAGTTGTCTGGCTTTGCATTTCAGTCAATATGTGACTTTGATTGCATCAAATGCAATTGGTTTATGTCAAATATCTCTGCTGCTGCTGCTGCTCTACTCCACTCGACAATTACTTTGGTTACAAGACTACTTCAGAGACAGAGAAACGTCTGTTTCTACTGCTGGCTTGTTACTGCAGCAGCAGATTTTAGTTGACGCTTCATTTGATAAGCAATGAACCAATTGTAAATGTGAATTTCCTTAAATGTTCGTTCTGGTGTTTGACTCTAAAGAGCATAGGAAGAGCCTTTGTGGTTGAGAAGCCAACACAATCTGTGAACGAACACATACATACACACACACACACACAAACTATGTAAATGTCAAAGAATACTATGTTTAACATACACCAAATGCAAAAGGTATGATATTTCCTGGATTTATATTTTATAATTTGCAGTTTTCAGACACATCTGTTATTTTATAATTCATAAAGGATTGGGTAGTTGGGAGATTTGTTCTGTATGATAGATATATGAATATTAGATTGAAAATGTACTCTGGCATTTCGAGTGGCTGTGATGTCAGTTAGTTTCAATTTCTCTAAAATATTGTGTTTTATTGTAGGTTATTAGAATTGAAATTAAACAAGTAAGAAACATTAATTTTCTTCCTTTGAAGTTATGAGTTTGGCTTTGAACGCTAACTCGCCGTGACAAAATTTTTTAAGGACGTGGGCTCAGCCTTTTTTTATTTTTTTTGGAATTTTGCATGTTAGGGCGAAGATCCTTTTTAATAATTTTTATTAATTTTCTCGTTTAGAGTTAAGCTTGATGATCGAATTTTCTTTTTTGTCATGAAGAAAAACAATGACCAAATGTCCGTTATTGTATAAAAACACATTTGCGTTTGAAAAACCAAAAAGTTCGAGGACAGAGAAGCCATTCCACAGTCGATATGTCTGAAGAACTGGCCAACTAACAGCGAAACTAGTCACATAATTTGGTGGCCATGTGGGTTCCTTGGCTTTCCTTTTTCACTTGCAACAAAAATTCCATCATCAAGCTTAACTCTTAACGAGAAAATTAATAAAAGTCATTAAAAATGATCAGGCAAAATTTCAAAAAAAAAAAAACATTTAGTTCGGCCGAACAAAATTGTTCGACCAAATGCCTAAATTTAGTCAAACAATGTATCTTACAATTTCTTCAATCTGTTGGTATCTTTAAATGGGGGATATACCAAAAATGGACCTAAGTATGTATGTGGACGATTTATAGTGGAGAAGTTTTGTGACTGCTGAAAACCTCAAGTTATATGACAAGATGTATCAATTTTTAGTGGAGAAGTTTTTTGGTCAATTGGAACATCAAATGTCAAATTTCAGCTAATTCGGTTAATATGTAGCTAAACTCCTTTAAATCGGGGGATCGTTATGTGGGGCCTATACCAAAACGTGCACCAAGTGAAACTCCAAGTACCAAATTGAAACCAATTTGGGAGGAAAATTTAGCTAAAATCCTCAAAATACCTTAAATAGGGTGGTACCGTTATATGGGGGCTATACCAAAACATGGACCTATACCATCTTCGAACTTGACCTGTTTTTATAGTAAACTAAAATAAATGAGGAACTTACCATCCGATTTTAGTTTTAGTCCAATAATATTGCCCCTGCCTTATTCCGCAGAGTAAGAGAAGTGGGCATGTCAGAAATAGTACGACAAACTTGTACAGATTTCGTATATAAAACAGTAAGGAAATTTCTATAAGCCAGCATCACGATCATGGATTTAACGAAATTAAAACAAGTAAGAAAGTATCAGTCAATCATGCCGGCAGAGGTATATCCTCAGCCTTGGACCTAAAGAAAAGAAACAAGCACAATACTTGTGACGTCTATAGGGGTTTTTGAGTTTTTGGGCCAATTCCTCAAAAAGTATGAATTTGCCCCCGAAAAAAATTGTAGCGCCTTAAGAGGGCCAGCAGAAAAAAATCAATATCAAGTAGTGACTTATTAAGTAAATTTTGGCAGCATTAACTACTTACAAATTGACCGTAAAAGTCATTATTTTCACATGGGGATGTCATAGGAAGTAAGTTCTTCCTTAAACACCCTCAGAATTTATGCTAACGAGGCACGGTGCTCTTGAGACAATTTCATAGATGAGAAAAATCAACAAACAAAAAAAAAATCTCCGGAGCGCTTTTTAAATAAATCGCGATTTAAGTTGCAATTTCTAGGGGTTGTTTAGGTTTTCACGATTTTGCTTAGAAACCGCAAGTCCTATCGAAATGGGACTAAAGAAAATGTTGTAGTTATGAAAATTCTCTAGAAGATCGACTTTTATGGTATTTTCGTAGTTCTTACCATTTTTGAGATATAGAAGTTCAAATTTGGACAATGCACTGACTGTATCGCCCCCTTATAAAACAATGTCATGAAGGGTGCGTCTTAACTAACTTTTGATGAAAACGGCTTGCACAGGGAAAGATTTTGTGAATTCTGAAACAGCAGTGTTCATAGATGAGAAAAATCCAACAACAAGAAAAAAAATCGCTGTAGGGATTTTTACATAAATCGCGGTCAAAATTCACATTTTTTGGTGTTTTTTAGGTTTTCACGATTTTGGTTGGGAACCGCAAGTCCAATCGAAATGGAGCTAAAGAAAATGTTGTAGCTGTCAAAATTCTCTAGAGGACTGACGTTTGTCACTTGTTACCAGCCTGTACTATTTTTGAGATAAAGAAGCTCAGTTTACATTTTAAGGGTTTTTTGTTAGGGTTTCGCGTTTTTGCTTGAATACGGTAAGTCTTATCGATATGGGACCTGAGAAAATCTTAAAGCTGTGAAAATTCTCTACAAGACTGGCTTGAGTAACTTATCCTAATTTATAACACTTTTTTAGATATATATGTTTGAGTTGTGAATTTGCAATACAGAATTGAATTGAATTTGAATGGTCCCAATTTGAACTTCTATATCACAAAAACGGTAAAACCGACGAGAATACCATAAAGGTCAATCTTGTAGAGAATTTTCACTTTCTTTAGTCCCATTTTGATAGGAGTTGCGGTTTCTAAGCAAAATCGTGAAAACCTGAACAATCCCTAAAAATTTCAACTTAAATCGCGATTTATTTAAAAAGCGCTGCGGCGATTTTTTTGTTTTTTGATTTTTCTCATCTATAAACATTGAAGTTTCAGAATCCGCAAGAACTTCCGAGGTGTAAGCACCTTTTTTAAAATTGCTTCAAGAGCACCGTGGAGAGTATGTACACTTTCATACGGGCAAAATGTGCCTTATCGAAATAATGGTTTTAGACCCCAAGTTGTTTGGACGAAATCCGTTTTAGACAATTTGGAGTTGATTTGGCCATGTCCTCCGTCTGTCTGGCTGGAGCGCACGATAACTCTCGACCGTATTAACCGATTTGGTACAAAATTTGGCTTTCGTAATGTTTTGTCCAAACTTAGTTTAAGTTCAAAGATGGGTTATATCGGTCCACTCCTTCCAGTACCTTCCCCACAAATGTTCAAAAATGTTCGGACAATTTGTGCGCACTGTAACTTTTGAAGGAAATAACCAGTTTGGACCATACTTTGCACATCGTGAAATTTCAGTCAGACATAGAAGAGGTTTCAATGTGGAGGCAATCGGTCCACTTCTTCGGGTACCTCCCACACCAAAGTTCGGAAAGGTTTAGTTTAGGACCTGCTCTCGAATCGCTTTGATTTTTGTTGTAACAATTTGTATTCACCGCTCCCCATACAATGGTACAATTTTCATCTGGGGGCAAGTCCATACTTTCTGAGCAAATAACCTGAAAGTTGCAAAAAAAACCTATGACACCGTGTGTAGTGGTTGGAGCGCAAGACACCTTTTGAACGGTTCTGCCGATTCGGCCCAAAATTAGGCTTCGTAATATTTTGTCCAAACTTAGTATAAATTCGAAGATAACCCATATCTGTCCACTCCTTCAGGTACCTCCCCCACAAAATTTCAAAAATTTTCGGAAAAATTGTGCGTACTATAACTCTTGTAGGGAATGACCGATTTGGTCCATACTTTACACATCCTAATATATCTACCATATTAATATCAGGTTTGAATATGGACTACTTTTGTCCACTCTTTCGGGTACCTCCCACACAAAATTTCGGATAAGTTCACTTTTAGACCTGTTCTCGAATCAATTTGATTTCTGTAGAAGCAACTTGCATTCGCTGAACAGGGCAACCAAATTGGCCCAAACTTTGGACCAAATGTAGTTTATGCTACCTCCCCCACAAAATTTCAACATTTGTGTCGATTTCTACGTAGATTAAAGTTTCAATTCACATAGGCTAAGGGTATATCTCTTTCGGCAGAGCCGACTGATACTTTTTTACTTGTTTTATATACATAAATAAAGCAATTTTTTCCGTTTTCAAAATGTAGTTTTATTGAACAGATTCAGATGTATGAATTTGCATAAAGCCAAACCTAACTCCTATTCCATAAAAAAGTGGTTAAATCTTTCAGAATATCTAAAATCGACTTATGGAAAAAATCTAGACATGTAATATGGGAACATTTTAAGAATACCTTTAATGTTGCAAAACTCGTATTCGGCGGCTATATATAGCCAAGTATACTTGGAGGTGGTGTCAAATATTTTGATTGTGCTTAATACATTGTACCCTCCCAGCAAAAATTCGGATCCAGTAGTCATTACGTAACCAATTACAAAGTAATGTAAACAAGCTTCTTTTCCCATTACAAGTAATCTGAAAAGTAATGGGATACTTCTTAAAAAAATTACAAGGCAACCCTACTTACTTTGCTCCTCACTAGGTAATGAGGACGGTGGCACAGTGAGTGTGTGTCCGACTATAAATCCTAGGGTTGTGTGTTCAACGCTCACTGTCGGCACGCGAGTTTTTTTTAACTAAAAAATAACAGTTCGTGGTGCACATGTGTTCCGCACATTTAAGTTCTTAAGCAAACCTTAATGTTCGTGTGCGTGGCATAGTATGTAGTGTCTTTGGCTAGAAATCAGAGGGTTCGTGTGTTCAACTCGCACAGCAACCGAAATAAAATAAAATAAAAGTAAGAAGTGTAATGAAATTAAAAAAAATCTCTACATCAACTGTTCTAAAAATATAATTTTTTTCAACTTACTTTTCAACTTCTGGTGGCCACAGAATAACTAGATATTCTAGTGGTCTTAAAATAACTACAAACTGAGTGCGACATGCCCTTGTAAAAATAATGGGGAAGAAAGGGGGTTTGCGAGTAGTTACGGCTGCCAAAAATCCCTTACAAAACCCATGATTTTTGGAGGACTTTTTTGCTGGGCTAGTGTGTATTTAATTTTAATAAAGAACGAAGAATTTTTAAATATTTATATATACCTATTAATATTGAGAGAAATTTTTGAAATTAAAATACTTCTTCGAACTTGACAGAAACGATTTAATAACTTAATCGACCCCGAGTAAGCGGCCAAATTTAATTTTGTTCGTTATTATAGCCTTAAGGTCGGTTAAAACGTCAATTGCCGCCCCAAAAACACATGTTGGGCCTTATGACCGTTGGTTGTTACGACATACCCCCCTTGAAATGTCATCCTCACTTTCAACGAAGATGAAACTTCCATTGCTGTATTTTCCTTTTCAAAACTGTTAACATTTTCAATATTGAAACCAAGAAAGGCAATTATTTATTACCATATCTGTCATAAAATTAATTCCAACCACATCAATTTCACAGTACATAACATGCCGCACAAATGAACGGACCAATTATGCAAATCAGTTACGAATCATCTTGTTGAAAGAAAGAAATGATGGCCAACAGAAATGGTTGCTTTTGTCGCTGTCGCTGATGACAATTGTAAAATTTGTGTGCCATATGCTGCATACGAGATCCCTTAGAGAGGAGTATCCTAGGTGGTAGTAATTTTCTGTAAAACTTTGTTAATAACATTTTTCGAAATCATCACTTGTGTACGATGGCAGACGGTAAAAGAAAAAAGGTACAGCACTATGGATTGTGTATTAGAACCGTGTTAGGGTTTTATGAAGATTTGACACAGTTTCATATTTCATTGATTTATCTGGATTTGAAATTTTTTACCCAAAAACACCTTTAAAGAATTTTATCCCTTTGTGAAAAAGGACCAACTTGATATTGGACGTTCTCAGTGGTCCCGAAACTAAAGGGATATGTACACTTAGACCCCAAAAAAGAAGTTCGATATTCGTAATGTTTTGTCCAAACTTAGTGTATGTTTGAAGATGTACCATATCGGTCCACTCCATCGAGTACCTCCCCCACAACAGTTCAAACATTTTCTGTAAAATTGTGTGAACGATAACTAACGAAGTGAGCAATCGATTAGGTCCAAGCTTTGCACATCATATTATTTCTTTCAGGTATAGATCGGGTTCGAATATGGACTATATCGGTTCACTCCTTCGGGTACCTCCCACACAAAATTGGGATACAGTGAAGTTTAAGAGCTTCCCTCAGATCGTTTTGAATTTTTTTTCAGTAGGTTGTCCTTGCGGCTTCCTTTATGACGGTACAATTTTGTTCTTACGCAAATCCGTACTTCCTGAGATATTGGCCTAAATGCTCCAAGAAACCCTGACGGCACCAACCAAAATGTCAAATTCGCAACATAATTCTCGCAGGGAGTTTCTGATTGGTGCAGACTTTGCACATCGTATTATTTCATCCAGTCATGTGTCAGGATGGAATATGGGCTATATCGGTCCACTCCTTCGGGTAATTTTCACACAAAATTGGAAAAAGCGAAATTAAGGCTCCTCTTGGATCATTTTGATTATTTTTTCAGTAGGTTGTCATTTTGACCCCATTTACAACGGTACAATATTTTCCGGAGTAAGTGAGTGCTTCCTGAGATAATGGTCCAAAAGCTCCTTTATGAAGAAGTTCGGTTACGGTACCTACAGATTTTAAAGCAAACTCGTGTGCTTGGTTTATGATACTGTTGTGGTTTATGATACTGATACTTTCTTACTTGTTTTGGCCTCACTCAATTATTACATTCTACGTCAGAATGTTATATGGTTGAGGGTATCGAAAGTTCGGGCCGACCGAAAATAATGTTGCAGTGTTAACAGTGTTTGTGTGCATACCTAAGTGAAGTGAAAAAAATAAAGTAAACAAGTAAGAAAGTATCAGTCGGCTTTGCCGACAGAGATATACCCTCAGCCTGTGTATATTGAAAACTTTTTTTCCCAAAATACGTTAAAAAATTTTGGGCGTTTGAAACGACAAAAATGTTGATTAGGATTAAAGATCAAAAGTTTTGCGGAGGAGATACTAAAAGGAATGGATCTAAATTGACCGTTATGGAAGTGGATCTCCAGCCACAACATATGGTGCCATAGAGGGTTTTTACATTCTTCGGGCTGTTTGCTCAAGAAGTATGGACTTGCCCCTAAAAAAACTTTTATTATCGTAATTGAGGCAGCGAATGCAAGTTGCTTCAACAAAAATCAAAGTGATTCTATATCAGGTCTTAAAGTGAACTTATCCGAAATTTTGTGTGGGAGTTACCGGATGGAGTGGACAAATATAGTCCATATTTGAACCTGATCTATATCTATTAGATATATTAGAATGTGTAAAGTATGGACCAATTCGGCCACATTTTTGAACTTTTGTGGGGGAGGTACCTGAAGGAGTGGACCGATATGGCTTATCTTCAAACTTAAACTATGTTTGGACAAAATATTACTAAGGCCAAATTTTGGACCGAATCGGCAGATCCGTTCTAGAGTTATCTTGCGCTCCAACCAACACACGTGGTGTCATAGGGGTTTTTTGCAACTTTCAGGCTATTTTCTCAGGAAGTATGGACTTGCCCCTAATGAAACTTGTACCGCCGTATAGGGGACCGTAAATACAAGTTGCTTAAACAAAAATCAAAGCAATTCGAGAGATGTGGGAGGTACCAGAAGGAGTGGACCGATTGAGTGCATATTGAAACTTTTTAAGTCTGGTACACATTTCAGGATGTGCAAAGTATGGACCAAATCGGTTACTCCCTTTAAAAGTTATCGTGCGTACAAATTTTCGGAACATTTTCGAACTTTTGTGTGGGAGGTACCGCAAGGAGTGGACCGATATAGCCCATCTTCGAACTTAAACTAAGTTTGGGCAAAATATTACGAAAGCCAAAATTTGAACCGAATCTGTTCATCCCTTCGAGAGTTATCGTGCGCTCCAGCCAGCCAGACAGGCAGACAGACAGACAGACAGACGGACGGACATGGCTCAATCGACTCCAAATTGTCTGAAACAGATTTCGTCCAAACATACTTGGGGTCTAAAACCATAATTTCGATGAGGCACATTTTGCCCGTATAAAAGTGTATATACCCTTCATAGCCTAAAGGCTGAGGGTATAAAAATGGCTCGTACTAAGCAAACCGCCCGTAAATCGACTGGTGGAAAGGCTCCTCGTAAGCAATTGGCGACTTAAGCCGCTCGTAAGAGCGCACCAGCCACTGGTGGCGTAAAGAAGCCTCATCGTTTCCGTCCTGGTACTGTTGCCTTGCGTGAAATCCGTCGTTACCAGAAGAGTACTGAATTGCTGATCAGCAAATTGCCTTTCCAACGTTTGGTTCGTGAAATTGCAATACTAATTTGTGTTTCCAGAGCTCTGCTGTTATGCCCTTGCAAGAAGCCAGTGAAGCATACTTGGTCGTTCTTTTCGAAGATACTAACTTGTGCGCCATCCACGCTAAGCGTGTCACCATCATGCCTAAAGACATCCAATTGGCCAGACGTATCCGTGGAGAACGTGCTTAAATTATTGACGTTTTAAAAAAACTATATTTTTTACAACATAATATTTTTACTTGTTTAGTAACATTAAAAAAATAATATATTTTTAAAAAGTGTTATTTTTATTTTTTCTTTCATAAATATTTTGAAGTACATAACTTCGAAGCATTCTACGGCACAGTCCAAATGCTGTACTCGGCAAATATTAGCCATTATATTATTGTAGTGTTGCGAAACAAAAATCTTAATTTGAAATTTTAATTTAATTGAAAACATAAAACGTAACAATAGGTGACATGTTTTCCTAAGACGTGTTAAGTCGAAACATACACACACTGAAGGCCAACGGGCTCATACCCAATATCACGAATTGGTAACACAAACCAAATGCCAATTGTATTTTCTTGTTTTTTTCAAAAAGGCAAGACGACCTTTTCTTTGTCGTTGTTGTTTTACAAGACGCAAAAAGGGGATCCCTGTTAAAATACTTGTACACACTTTCACACCCCAAAAACATTTAAATATTCTTTTCTTCGCTACGGACAATAAGAAATGTTAGAGATTCTGTTCTATGCCAGAATTTTAGAATTGGTGTGGGTTGTCGTTTGTTTTGAAATTTTATGGCCGACATGATTTTTATTGAATGTGTTTGCGCCACTTATTGGCTGACGACCTCCAGCTTAGCCTATGCTGCTCTTTACATACTTAAGCGTAGTTCTCATTTCGCCTCGGCCGAATGCGAAATGCCACTATTAGCCAAATGAAAATATTTTGATTTTTATGGCTTATTTGTTAAATGGTCCGGATAAAGTTAATCAGCCGTTTGGCTTGATATGATTTGAGATTGTAACATGACAACTGCCAACAAGAGAATGTACAAGAGCAACAACAACAACACGTAATATAACTCTAAGATATTAGTTTGTAAATGGCATTTAACATTTAAGGAAAAAACATTAACCCTTTCCAGTGTTAAAACGGTTTCAATAAACTTCATATGATGATGGGCATAAACATTTCGAACATAAGTACATATTGATAATAACATTAAAAATGGGTCCAATGAGAACGTGAGTAAAATGTTGTGTCACATAACATTTGAAATGCCATAAGTCACTTACTGAAGTAGTTAAATACATATACATATACATGTATTAACAGTTAGATGTGTTTAAAAAAAGTAAGAAAACAATTTCAAATATGTTTAATAACACTGTGCAACACTGGAAATGCAAACAACTTCTAATGGGCATTTTCTGAAAGTACATATTGACACTACAAAAACCTTAATTGGGCTTTGTGTTCTCAGATCGGGTTAAGATTTTATGGTCTCATCTAAACCGACCTAAAATGAGCCTTTTTTCCAGTGATCCGAGCTTTATCTCAGAAACTAATAAGAATTTAGCTTTGCAGTCTTCAGCAATATCGTAGCCCTAAAGTAGTAGAACTTATGTGTCAAACAGATGAACTAGGAAAAGCTGCATCTAGCGCATCAAACTCGTTAAAATACAGAAAAGTTTACATAATTTCTGAAATTCTGATCAGTAACAACTAAACTGTTGGGAGTTGAAACAAGTAACCGTTCTAAACATTTTCCAAATAATGTTACCATCAATTCTGCAGAACATTCTGGTTATTTCACATTGTTTAAGTGGTATTTTACAAAACTTTTTTCAAACAATGTTCACACAGGCGTTTATTCTCATGTTGGGATTTCAATGAATTATTGAAATATTTACCAAATCGTTGTTGAAAAATCTGCTATAAACAAGGCGATAGAGGCATTCTGCAACAATATAATGTTCTGAAGAGTTGTGTATTACGTTCCAGAGAATATTTTCCCAAAAGGTAACATTAAGAAGAATTTAACATTTTGGAAGATACGCTGCGAAATATACACAAATTATAGAAATTTTAGATATATTATAAAATTTGAGGCAATAAATGCACTATTCCTCCAAATATTTTCTTCTTGCTCTTATCTGCAAGTTTGCTGCAGATGTTGAAACGAGATTCGTATTGGTTTCAGAGATACAGCCCCCATTTGTTTTAAAAATTCGATTTTTAACCATGTTTAGATGAGGCCATAAAAACCGTTTAGGAAAATTCAGGTATTGATATTATATCTTTCGGAGACGTGGCTTCGTTCCCCGATCCCAGATGATTTAATTAATTTACGTGGATACTCTGTTTACAGATCAGATAGAGAAAGTCGAGGAGGTGGAGTTGCTATTTATGTTAAAAGTAGTATTAAAGCTAGGTTTCGTATCAGATCTGCCGTGGGCGATGACATTGAACATATCTTTATTGAACTTTACGCTGGAAATGAGAAAATGCTGATTGGATGCATTTACCGGCCCAATAACACCATTGACCTTCATAAACTGCAAGATATCCTAGAGAGCATTACAATGGGGTACACTAAAGTCGTAATTGCTGGAGATTTTAATTCGAATGTCCTTGTTGATAATTCTTTGACAAATATGATGGCATCCCTGGGCTTGTCTCCAACCAACATTCAAATTCCAACTCACTTTTCATTGACTTCTAGCACACTCCTTGATTTATTCTTCGTCAACGATCCTTTACACGTTCTCCTCTACGACCAGTGTTCTGCGCCATGCTTTTCTAAACATGATTTAATATTCCTTGCTTATGACTTTAATTTTACAGAAGATAAGCAACCAAGCACTTTTCGGGACTTTAGAAACCTTGATTATAATGATTTGGAGGTAAAATTCTTTTAAACTAATTGGAATGATATGTATGGATGTATCTCGGTAGACGAACAACTTGAATTTCTTCAAAACTATATACTTTATTTGTACAATGCGACAGTTCCCATTAAAAACATAAGAACCCGCTCGAATACAAAACCATGGTTTAGCCCATCCATAAAATCATCCATAGCAAATAGAGACAACGCTTATTTTAGATGGAAACGTTATAAAACGCCGGAGCTCCTCATCGCTTGGCACGAATCTCAGTAAATAGTCAAATTAGGTCAGCCAAAACTGGTCAGTAAGCTCGTCTCTAACGAGAAATTAAATTAATAAAAAAATGACCTTCGCCTAATAGGCAAAATTTTCAAATAAAAATAAAAATCAGCTTGAGCCAGGCTGGGGTTCGAACACACGTCCTTGAAAAACACATGGAAAAAAGTGTTGTCACGGCGTGTTAGTGTTCAGAACCAAACTCATAACTTTCAAAGGCTACGCTAAGCGTTTGTCATGAAAGCCATACAAAGATTTGAACAAAAAATTCAACTTTGTAAAAAAAAAACAACTTGCATTTGAAAGAGGAAATAAGCTAGAGGATAGCGAAGCCGCCCCACAGTCGATGTGTCTGAGGAGCCTTCCTAAACCAAAGGTGAAACATGCATGTCACATAGTGGTGATTGTGTGGGTTCGTATCGTCGGCTTTCCTTTTTCAAAAAGCATCTTGGTCAGTAAGCTCGTCTCTAACGAGAAATTAAATTAATAAAAAAATGACCTTCGCCTAATAGGCAAAATTTTCAAATAAAAAACTGAATATTATTTTTCAATGTTTAGCTCCGCTCTAGATGCTAAAAGCAGATGGAAAGTTATCCGAGACATTGGTGTGGGAAGATCAAATTCTTTAAGATCCTGTAATGTTGATGTGTATGAACTTAATGAAACATTTACAAATATTCCATCAGTTCAAGTTGATCCTTCGTTCTACAGTACATCTCAAGAAGATTTCAATGACGTAAATAGCGAAGGTAAATTTGAAATTCGATGCATCACCAATGTAGATGTTATAAATGCTTTTAAACAGATAAAATCGAATGCCATTGGTACGGATGAAATTGATCCCAGGTTTATCCGCATACTTCTTCCATGGTTGTTGCCTTTCTTTACATATTTTTTCAATACAATTTTGACTTCAAGCCTGTACCCCAAACTCTGGAAACACGCAAAAATAATTCCTTTTCCGAAAACGAACGTAGATTATCGGCCAGTGGCAATTTTATCATACCTCTCTAAAGTTTTCGAGAAATTAATACATAAACAGATGTGAATCATTGCTTACTGCGGCTCAGTCGGGTTTCCGTGCTGGTCATAGTTGTATTAGCGCTTTGGTAGAAGTTTCGGAGTCGATTAGGACTGCCATAGATGGCAATGAGGTATGTTTACTTGTACTCCTCGATCATTCCAAAGCCTTCGATATCGTGGATCATAATCATCTTTGTTATAAACTTCGTAATCAGTTCAATTTTTCAAACACTGCTACAAAACTTATAAAAACTTATTTGTCCGATAGAGCACAATCAGTTTATTCTGGGAACTTAAAATCGAAAGTTTTATCGGTTGGGAAAGGAGGTCCACAATGCTCCATAATTGGGCCTCTTCTTTTCTCTTTGTACGCAAACGACCTCCCTCTGCAACTTGTACACAGCAAAATACACATGTATGCTGATGACGTACAAATATACATAAACTGCCCCATTGATCAAATTAGGTTATGTATGCAAAAGCTTAATGAAGATCTTGATCGGGTAGGTAAGTGGGCTATAGCTAACGGACTTTGTCTAACCCTCACAAATCAAAGTGTATGCATATTCACAAAAACAAACATTTCTCCATGGACAATTTTGGCATTTTTATTAACCAAGAAAAAATTGCTCCCGTCAACAGTGCAAAAAACTTATGCGTTGTTTTTAATTCTTCGTTAAACTGGAATACCCACATAACCATGGCCGTTGGACAAACTTACTCTAAACTACGTACTTTATGGCTCTCACACTCATTTACTCCACAACATATTGGAGAACTATTAGCTTAAAGTTATTTGATACCTGGACTCACATATGGTTGCGAGCTTTTTTATACCCTCCACCATAGTATGGAGGGTATATTAAGTTTGTTTTTCCGTTTGTAACGCATTGAAATACTCATTTGCGACCCTATAAAGTATATATATTCTTGATCAGGGTAAAATTCTAAGTCGATCTGAGCACGTCCGTCCGTCCGTCCGTCTGTGGTAATCACTCTAGCATCCACAAAAATAGAGATAGGACGCTGAAATTTTGGGAAAATGCGTCTTTTGTTTGCAGGCAGGTCAAATTCGATGATGGGCTATATCGGTCCACGTTTTGGTATAGCCCCCATATAACGGTACCCCCCGATTTACGGTATTTTGACGTTTTTAGCTACATTTTCAGACCGATTTGGCTATAATTTAACATTTAGGGTTCTTAAGTGTCAACAAACATATATAACAAAACTTGTGAACATAGGTCCACGTTTTGGTATAGCCCCCATATAACGGTACCCCCCGATTTGCGGTATTTTGACGTTTTTAGCTACATTTTTAGACCGATTTAGCTATAATTTGAAATTTAGGGTTCTTAAGTATCAATAAACTTATATAACAAAAGTTGTGGACATAGGTCCACGTTTTGGTATAGCCCCCATATAACGGTACCCCCGATATACGGTATTTTGACGTTTTTAGCTACATTATCAGACCGATGTAGCTATAATTTGACATTTAGGGTTCTTAAGTGTTACTAAACTTATAAATTAGAAGTTGTGGACATAGGTCCACGTTTTGGTATAGCCCCCATATAACGGTACCCCCCGATTTGCGGTATTTTGACGTTTTTAGCTACATTTTCAGACCGATGTAGCTATAATTTGACATTTGGGGTTCTTAAAAGTCAATAAACTTATATAACAAAAGTTGTGGACATAGGTCCACGTATTGGTATAGCCTCCATATAACGGTACCCCCCGATTTACGGTATTTTGACGGGTTTAGCTACATTTTCAGACCGATTTAGCTATAATTTGACATTTAGGGTTCTTAAAAGTCAATAAACTTATATAACAAAAGTTGTGGACATAGGTCCACGTATTGGTATAGCCCCCATATAACGGTACCCCCCGATTTACGGTATTTTGACGGGTTTAGCTACATTTTCAGACCGATTTAGCTATCATTTGACATTTGAAGTTCTTAAATGTCAATAAACTTATGTGACAAAACTTGTGGACATAGGTCCACGTTTTGGTATAGCCCCCATATAACGGTACCCCCGATTTACGGTATTTTGACGTTTTTAGCTACATTTTCAGACCGATATAGCCATAATTTGACATTTAGGGTTCTTAAGTGTAACTAAACTTATATAACAAAAGTTGTGGACCTAGGTCCAAGTTTTGGTATAGCCCCCGTACCCCCGATTTATGGCATTTTGACGTTTTTATCTAAGTTTTCAGACCCCATATAACGTTACCGCCCGATTTCAGGTATTTTGAGAATTTTACCAACAAGTTTTAACCGAATTATCTGTAATTTGAACATTTGACATTTGAAATTCTTAGTGGTCACCACACCTCTCCACCAAAACTTGTCAAGAAAGCCCCCATATAACGGTACCTCCCGATTTTCAGTAATTTGATGATTTTAGCTACAATATTAAACCGAACGAGCAGTAATTTGACATTTGAAGTTCTTAGTGGTCACAACACCTCTCCATCAAAAATTGTCAACATAGGTCCATGTTCGGATATAGCTCCCATGTAACGGTACCTCCCAATTTTCAGTCATTTGGCAATTTTAGCTACAATTTTTAACAGAACTAATTGTAATTTGACATTTGAAGGTTGTAGTGGTCACCACAAATCTGCATCAACAATTTTCAACATAGCCCCAATATAACGATACTTCCCTATTTTCGGTACTTTGAGGATTTTACTTAAAATGTTTAACCGAACGTAGGTCCATGTTTTTGTATAGCCCCAAAACAAACCTCCCGATTTTCCGTAACTTAGCTTTATTTTTTGGACGAACTTTCTGTAATTTGAAATTTAAAATTCAACAAAAATTCTGCAACAAAAATTGTTCATTTAAGTTCATATTTTCGTATAGCCCAGATACCTCCGAACTAGCTGTTAATGACATTTGAAGTTCCCACGTTATGTACCGATTTTCGATATTTTGAGGATTTTAGCTAAATTTTTTAACCGAATTAGGAGTTATTTGACATTAAAGGCTCCCATCAAAAACTGTTAACATAGGCCCATGTTTTATTATAACCCCTATATAACAGTACCTCCCAATTTCTAGCCCACCAAAAATTGTCAACAGTTAGATACAGGCACCATAAAAAAGGGCCTCCCGAATGAAGCATTTTATGTACATTATCTGACATTTTAACGTACTCACTTAAAGTTGGGGACAGGAATGAATATTTTATGGTGGAGGGTATGAAAAGTTCGGCCCGGCCGAACTTAATGCTTTTTTACTTGTTCTTATTGCGATACACAAAGCTGGCGAAAATTAAATGTGGCATACAATAGTGTAATTCGCTATGTTTACGGCTTGAGAAGAATGCAACATGTTACTCCTTTTTCTAAATATCTATACGGGATAAGTTTCAGTTCCCTCTTAAAAACTAAATCGTTACTTTTTCTACACAAGCTTATTTATAAGCTAACCCCAAAATACCTATTTCAGAGACTTATATTTAGCAGATCCGACAGAGTAAAACAATTTAAACCATTAAAACGTCGGAGTCTTGTTTCAGAGTGGCAATTCTTTATTGGCTCTACACGCCTATGGAATGCTCTTCCCTTCGAATTACAAGGCATCAGCAACTCCCGTACTTTTAAAACAAGTCTTTTTAAATATTTTAAACATATTGAAACGGTCACTGAAATGTAAACACATTAAATTTTATATGTAAACAATATTCCATTTTCCAATTTTGTTAACTTTCTATTTTTTCTTTTTTGTTGTCTTATATGTACTAACTGCATTAAAATGTAAAATTTGTATTAGTGTAAGTTGGATATTATAAATAATTTACAATTCCTTCACTGTAATTTATAAGATCCATACCTTGTTGTGTAGGAATAAACAAATTAAATAAATAAATACGCCGAACTGCGAATATATTTCAAATTTTCATGTGGCCGTATTTATTCGCTGTAGGTAGAATCGGCAGGCCTAAGCTTCGATGGAGCAAACAAGTGGATGAAGAAATGGAAAGGCGCGGTATTCCAAAAAGTCAAGCGAAAAACAGAGAGGAATGGAGATCTTTTCTTAGTTCGGTCTATGGAACAAATGTTCTGAAATCGGCCAACAAAAAAAAAAAAAAAAAAAAAAAAGGTGATGAAAGATACCAAGGAACGGTCCTGACCGGCTTTAACATGGCAAAGCCCAGGATTTATCTTGGTCCCTCTTTCATCTCAAGTGGACACTGACCTCCCCGTCTTGTCACCTGGGGAGCTGCCTTTAACACCCGAGCTAACTTGTGTCGCGCGTTCACCCCTAAGAACGTTAAAAACTTGGGTTTGGGCGTCGGGTTAGTAACCCTCCCCTAGAAGAAGCAGCCTACTATGAAACAACGAAAGAAAAGAAAAACAAACCCCTCTAAAGATGACGTACCCCGCAAACGTTTTAAGGACCATGATCTGCGAATCTGCACTTGGAATGTTCGCACTCTTTATAGAGAAGGTGCAGTTTACGCATTGGAAGATGTACTTGAAAAGTACAAGGCTGACATTACTGACATACAGGAAATACGATAAATTGGGAAAGGCGTCACAACAACACCTAAAGGTGACGCACTGTATTATAGCTGCCATTACACAAAGCATCCGTTTGGTTGCGGATTTGTAGTAAGAGAATGAACGACTTGCTACAATACGGATAAAAGCAAAATTCTTCAACATTAGCTTTATCTGCGCTCATGCTCCAACCGAAAACAATGACGATCAGACCAAAGATATATTCCACGAGCACCTAGAAGAAACATATGACCGTTGTCCTGCCCATGACATTAAATTTATTCTAGGCGATTTTAATGTCAATATTGAAAAGGAGAATATCTTTGGCCCAACAGTCGGGAAATTCAGTCTCCATAGTGAAACACCGAAGAACGGAATAAGGCTGATAGACTTCGCTGGGGCAAAAAACATGGTAGTTAGTAGTACCAGATTTAAGCATCTCGATATTCATAAGGGCACCTTTCTGTATCCAGATCAAAGAACAAGAAATCAAATTGATCACGTTGTGATAGATGGAAGACATTCATCGGACGTGTTGGATGTGCGATCGTTCCGAGGAGCCAACATAGACTCGGACCACCATCTTGTTGCAGCAAAGTTGCGTACCAGATTAAACGTAACAAATAAAGTACGAACTGACACAACTCGGAAATTGGACATCAGTAAGCTGCAATCAAAACAGATAGCACAGCATATTCTACTCAACTGACACAATTACTTAATGAAAGCACTCCTGTCCCGATGTAAGCACAATGGCAAATTATTGCCCACTCCATGCAATTAGCCGTAAAATCCATACTTGGATTCCAGAAACCTCCACCAAGGAACCCATGGTATGACCAGGAGTGTCGTGCTGCTACTGAAGAGAAAAATGCGGCATATAGGGCTACTCTACAATCAACTGCAACGCGTAGTGCACGGGAGAAAATGAGAGAGGAAAAAAGTCTTTTCCGAAGGAAAAAAACTATGGAAAAGCAGGAGTGTGAAAAAATCGATATGTACAGGAGCCAAAATGAAGTCCGTAAATTATACCAAAGGGTGAAATATAAACTGATGGCTTTGGTACAGGTACATCCTCCTGTAGCGACCAGCAAGGTAATTTGGTAACTGATACAGATAGTGTGCTAAGGTTATGGAAGGAGCACTTTTCGAAACTGTTGGTACCCAATAGTACTGAAGACGACGAAGATACCACATATCCAATCCCAAAAGATGGTATGTATACCACCCGACCAACATGAGGTAAAGACAGAATAAACGGGTTGAAGAATAATAAGGCAGCCGGAGCCGATGGACTACCAGCCGAGCTGTTCAAAACCGGAGGCGCACGCTGATAAGGTGTATGCATCAGCTAGTTAGCACCATTTGGCAGGAAAAACGCGTACCCGACGATTGGAACCTGAGCATCCTGTGTCCCGGTCACAAGAAAGGAGATCAGACTGTATGCTCTAACTATAGGGGCATAAGTCTTCTTCCTATTGGCTACAAAATAGTGTCAGGGAGATTGTGCGAACGAGTAAAGCCTATGGTTAACGAAATAATTTGGACATACCAATGCGGCTTTAGACCTGGTAAGTCTATCATTGACCAGATATTTACCCTGCGGCAAATCCTAGAGAAGACCCATGATATGCATGACACCTACCACCTTTTTGTCGACTAAAGCCGCCTTCGACAGCCCCCTACGTTCAAAGGTATTCCAAGCCATGTCTGAGTTCACGGCTTTGTAAAATGACTGACACTCGATCCTCAGTTAAAATAGGAAAGAACCTCTCAGACAAGGAGACATAATTTCAGACAAGGAGACGAAAGGCTTTTCGTGTGATCTCTTCAACATACTGCTGGAAAAGGTCATACGAGTGGCAAAGGTTAAGAGAAATGACACAATCTACACCAACAGCCACATGTTATTTTCTTATGCTGATATATGTATATGTCGACGCGCAATACGTCCATAGAGCACGGACCAACTTTTGAAGCTGGCTCCTATAATTTAAAGGTAGTGAAAGACTTCGTCTACCTCGGCGCCACCGTAAACATAACAAACAACATCAGTTGTGAAATAAAAAGAAGAATTATAGTGGCTAACAGATGCTACTTTGGCTTAAGAAAGCTGATGTATAGCTCCGAAGCATGGGTTCTTGCGCACGCGGACAAGGCAGTGCTAAGTGTGTTTGAGAGAAAAATTCTTCGAAAGATCTACGGACCAATCTACGTTGATGGTGAATATCGACGACGTATGAACCACGAGCTGCATCTGCTATACAACGACATCAGTATAAATAAACGTATCGAGATATAACGATAAAAAGGCGTATAAATACGGACCATATCGCGGTGCACGCAGATTGATGTTTGTGTACAAAAAGTTTTTTGTTGAAGAAGTTATTTAAAAACAATCGGTGGAGAATATCCACCAATGGTGAGCAAAATAGGAAAATAGAATATTTAAGGCAGAATTATTATTTAATTTTTCTTGTTGTTTCATTACATATTTCAACATTATTAATCACTAATGTTGTCTAAAATCGTGCTACAAATGAATTATTAAAGAATAATTACAAAAATACTTTAACACCCAATAGTTGTATAATTAATTAAATTAAGAGTATTTTGCAGCATCCACCAGTGGATGGCCGTGCACACGGCTGATATCCACCAACAAGAAACAAGGGAACTGATGTAGGGTTTTGGGTAGGGAAATCCCGCACCGGGAATTCCCGGGAATTCTCGCTTTTTGGTTACGGGATTTTCCCGGGAAACAAAATCATATTTCCAATTAACATTGAATTAATGAATAAACAATGCGCGTCAATTTGTATACCCTCCACCATATGGAGGGTATAATTAAATTTGTCATTCCGTTTGTAACACATCGAAATATTCGTCGGAGACCCTATAAAGTATATATATTATTGATCAGCATAAAATTCTATGTCGATTTGACCATGTCCGTCTGTCCGTCCGTCCGTCCGTCTGTCTTTCTGTTGAAATCAAGATACAGCTCGCAATTTTAAAGATAGAGAGTCAAAATTTGGTACAGAAGTTTTTATTACTTGCAGGATGGTTGGTATTGAAAATGGGATATATCGGTCCACGTTTTGATATAGCCCCCATAGAACGGTACCTCCCGATTTTCGGTATTTTTAAGGTTTTAGCTTCATTATCCTACCAAAATGGCTGAAATTTGGTACGTAGTCTTCTTTAGGGGTACAAAACTTTCCCCCAGCATTTTGTCGGTATCGGTTCACACCTTCATATAGCCCCCATAGAACGGTACCTCCCGATTTTCGGTATTTTGAAGGTTTTAGCTTCTTTATCCTATCAAAATGGCTGAAATTTGGTACGTAGTCTTCTTTAGGGGTATAAAACTTTGCCCCTGAATTTTGTCGGTATCGGTCCACACCTTCATATAGCCCCCATAGAACGGTACCTCCCGATTTTCGGTATTTTGAAGGTTTTAGATTCATTATCACACCTAAATGGCTGAAATTTGGTACTTAGTCTACGTTGGTGGTATAAAACTTTCAGCCAGAATTTTGTCGGTATCGGTCCATGCCTTCATATATAGCCCCCATAGAACGGTACCTCCCGATTTTCGGTATTTTGAACGTTGTGGCCTCAATATTCCACCGAAATGGCTGAAATTTGGTACGTGGTCTTCTTTAGGGGTATTAAACTTTCCCCCAGAATTTTGTCGGTATCGGTCCACACCTTCATATAGTCCCCATAGAACGGTACCTCCCGATTTTCGGTATTTTTAAGGTTTTAGCTTCATTATCCTACCAAAATGGCTGAAATTTGGTACGTAGTCTTCTTAAGGGGTATAAAACTTTCCTCCAGAATTTTGTCGGTATCGGTCCACACCTTCATATAGCCCCCATAGAACGGTATCTCCCGATTTTCGGTATTTTGAAGTTTTTAGATTCATTATTACACCGAAATGGCTGAAATTTGGTACGTAGTCTACGTTGGTGGTATAAAACTTTCCCCTAGAATTTTGTCGGTATCGGTCCATGCCTTCATATAGCCCCCATAGAACGGTACCTCTCGATTTTCGGTATTTTGAACTTTGTGGCCTCAATATTCCACCGAAATGGCTGAAATTTGGTATTTAGACTTCGTTGGGTACTCAAACTTCCCCTATAAATTTGTCGGTATAGGTCAACGCCTTCATATAGCCCCCATGGAAAGGCACCTCCCGGTTTTTCGTATTTTAAAGGTTGTGTCTTCAATATTCCACCAAAATGGCTGAAATTTGGTATTTAGTCTTCAATATGATATAAAACTGTTCGCCAGAAATATGTCTGTACAGGTCCACGCTTTCATATTGCCCCATTTCTGACTAAAATTCGTCGGTATAGGTCCACGTTTCGATTAGCCCCCATAGAACGGTACCTCCCGATTTTCGTAATACTGAAGATTGTGACGTCAATATCCAACCGAAATGGATGAAATTCGTTATTTCGTCTTCCAAGAGTTATAAAATATTCCAGAAGAGTATTATCAGTATAGGTCCACGTATTCCTATATCCCCATAGAAGCGTACTTCTTGATTTTCGGTATTTTTTAAGTTTTAGCCACATTCTCTTACCGAAATATAGGAAATTTGGTATTTAGTCTTCTTTGAGCCTAAAAACTGTCCGTCAGAAATTTGTCGGTATATATCGACGTTTTGAAATAGCCCCCATAGAATGGTGCCTCACATTGTTTTACCGAAATTGCTGAAATTTTCATACACGAAATGAAACTAATTATTCCATTTTACTTCAATACAACTTGTGGTGGAGGGTATAACAAGTTCGGCCCGGCCGAACTTAACGCCGTTCTTACTTGTTTACCATACAATCAGAATTCGATTAGATTTTACAGAATCAATAAATTACAAAATATTTGGAAATAACTTTAATCTACAAAAGTGTTTTCAGGGAAAATGTTATAAGAGCCGCACCAAAAACATGGACTATAACGACGGATTTTTATTCCGTTTTATTTAAGTGCTAAAAATATATTCTATTTCAAAGTCCCATTTTTATACCCTCAGCCATTGGGCTAAAGAGGGACGACAACTTTCGAACGAAGCCGCCGATCAGGTCAAAAATTTGGCATTCGAGATTTTTTCAAACTTAGTTTAAGTTCGAAGATGGACCATATCCCCACAAAAGTTAGTTAAATTTCGCTAAAATGGTGCGCACGATAACTCTCGAAGGGAATAACAGAATCGGTCATAATTTGGCATATGGTAATATTAGTTCCAGTCATAGAACGCGTTCCACACAAAATTCGGAAAAGTGAAGTTTTAGAGTTCCTCTCGGATCGATTTGAAATTTTTTCAGCAATATGACTTTACGGCCCCTTTTACTACGATAAAAATTTTGTCGGGGACAAGTCCTTACTTCCTGAGATAATGTCTTTAAAGCTCCATGAAACCTTGACAACAACTAAAATGGAAAATTGGCAAGATAACTCCCGCAGGAAGTTTCTGATTGGTCCTAACTTTGCATATCGTGTTATTTCATCTAGTCACATATCAGGTTGGAATATGGACTTATCGGTCCAGCCCTTGGGGTACCTCCAACACAAAATTTAGGATAAGTGCAGTTTAACAGCTCATCTCGAATCGTTTTGAAATTCTTCCCATAAAGGCTGCCGATACCAACTACATTGGGTAGTACGAAAGATAACCGTCGAAGGGAGAAATCTGTTTTTTAAATGTTTGGCAACATGTTTTGTGTGCGGCCCTAGTTAAAAAATTGGAACAAAAACTCAAAAAGCCCCTAGAAACGTCAGAAGTATTGTGTTTTCCACTTTTCTTTAGGTCCGAGGATGAGGGTATATCTCAGTCGGCACAGCTGACTGATACTTTCTTACTTGTTTCAAGCAATCTTAAGCATAGGAATAAAACATACGATTTTTGAAGTCCATAAAATTGGAATTTCTGATCAATAACTTCATTGTTTGAGCCAAATCACTTTCTATAGAGCGATTTCATTAGCTTTGAATAATGGAAATGGTAAGTGTGGACAAAATCCCGGCACCATGGTGCATTTTTCCATATTTTTTCGTTTTACCGATAGAGCGAGAACGTGTCATCCATTTTTGAGCCCGCAACTCTTTGAAAATATTGTATTTCATATAAGTTACTATGGGAAGATAAAAAATCTCGGAAATATTGATCCACTCTCGTATTTTAAAATTTTCCGGGAAATCCCGGATTCCCGGATTAGTTGTTTTAAAATAATAAAACAACAACAATGGGATTAAGCCAGACTATTTTGAAAAAACATAATTGTATTAGCTATCCCAATAAAAACGACGCCACCAATGTTCTATGTAAATAAATAAATAACACTGTGCAACACTGAAAATGCAAACAGCTTTTAATGGGCATTTTCTGCAAGTACATATTAAGACTACAAAAGCCCTAGTTGGGTTTTGCATTGCTAGATCGGGTTTGGATTTTACAGCCTCATCTAAACCGGGCTAAAGCGACCTTATTTTCCATTGTTTGAGGCTTTATCTCAAAAGCTAATAACAATTTTGCATTGTGGTCTTCAGCAAAATTATAGCCCTAAAGTAGTAGAACTTAAGTGTCGAACAGATAAATAGGAAAAACTGCTTCTAGCGGGTGAAAATCAATAAAATATATAAATTTCTACGTAATTTCTGGACCTCTGGTCAGTAGCAGCAAACATTTCGCAAAAATTTTCCAAATAATTTACTCAGCATTTCTTTAGAACATTCTAAAACTCAAAAATTACTATTTCATGCTGTTTAGACGGTATTTCATATTACACATTCTACGAAATATATTTCAAATAGGGTTCACACTGCCTGTTTATTTCCATATTGGGATTTCAATGCATAGTTGATATAATTTTCAAATTGTATTTAAAAAATATGCTAGAAACAGTTTGATAGAGGCGTCTTACAAGAATGTAATGTTCTGAAGACTAGTGAATAACATCCCAGCGGCTATTTTTTTCAAAGATAAGTCAACAAATAATGTAACAGTTTTGGAGATATGTTGCGAAATATACTAAATAATGGAGTTTTCATATTTATCATGCATTTTGAGGCAATAAATGCAGTTCTTCGAGTTGATTATTTCTCTAACTATTTCCGTCTTATCTACAAGTTCACTTCAGAGGTTTAAACAAGATTCAAATTGGTTTCAGAGATATTCCCTCGATTTGCTGTAGGAAGTCAATATTTAGCCTTGTTTAGACGAAAATCGAAACCCGATCTAGCAACACAAAACCCAAATATGGTTTTGTACTTTCATAAAATCCGCATTAGAAATTGTTTGCACACAATTACCTCGAAAATGTTGCACAGTGTAAGTAAATAAATAAATAAAATCAACATAGGTCCACTTCTTGGCATAGTTCCCATATAACGGTATTCACGGATTTTGAAGAGCTTAGCATCATTATCAAACCGAAATGGCCGATTTATTGGAGATACATAGTCTTTGACGGGTTATAATATCTTCCAGAAGCGAATTGTAAGTAAATTTCCATGTTTTCAAATAGACCCCATAGGACGGTAACTCCCGATTTTCGTTATGATGAGTATCGTGACCTCAATATCCAACCGAAATGGTTGAAATTTGGTATTTAGTTTTCTTTGGAGGTATTTAACTTTCCACCTGAAATTTGTCTGTATATGGCCACGTCTTCATATAGACCCCATAGAACGATACTACAGATTTTCGGTATTATTAAAGTTTTATCGTCATTATCAGTAATCTTCGATGGGGTATTAATTCGGTATTTAGTCTTCTTTGCCGGTTTTATTTTATACCCCCAATTTTGCGGTACTTTGAAAGTTTTAGCCACTTTGAATGTTTTACGCAATCGAAATGACTTAAATTTGCTATTTAATTTTCGTTTGAGGTAAAAATTTATTGCAACAAATTCGACAGTATCGGTCCACGTTTTGGTTTAGCCTCTATATAAGTGTAGCAACCGATTTAATTTTTATTGCCGATTTTTGTTACGTTTTTTCTACCGAATTGTTTCTTAGTTGGAAATTTGTGTTCCCAGAAGATAGCAAAAAAACTATCCATATACATATGTATGTACAGTTTCTAGTATAGCCCCGATGAATTTGGCAATACCGCCACATTTTATGTATTTCGAGGGTTTTGTTTTCAAGTTTTCGGACCGATATTGCTGTAATTTAGTATTGTGTGTTATCAGCTTGGAAAATTTTAAATATAGGTCCATGTGTTGGAAAGTGCAACGATGATATGTGAGCTTTTTTAAATGGGTTTGCTACATTTTCCTGCTGAAGTAGATGTAACTTTGTATATTAAAATACCAATGTGTAGAAAACTTCCACGCAGAACATTATCAATATAAAGTGATTTTCATCAGTTATTATATTCTAACTTAGTACTTTCACAAACGAAAGGAAACAATTTTCGGTCCGACCGTACGTAACGCTGTTCTTACTTGTTATAGTATTTTTTGCGGAAGAGATATATGATTCTCTAGTAATCTGATACGCCTTTCTCTTGCCAGATAGCGACAACTGGGTGATGTATTCACCTTTTCAGCACCAGTCTTGAACAGCTCGGTTCCTAATATATACGACCACAGCGAATCACCATAAACAAACAAAATCATTATAATAAAAAACATATTTTATAATACTCTAATAAACCATTTAATTAAGATTTATTGCATTCGTTTAATTACCATATACATATGTACGAATATTTAACTCAAAAATCTTTGTGAAGGCATGTTCGTAAAATGTTTGTACATTAAAAAATATATGTCCAATTTACAAAAGTGCTCATATATGAAAATGCGCAATTTTTCTCAACCATCGTCGGGATTTAAATTAAGCTATGCGTATTTTCTGCATAACGAATTTTAAAATTTTATTACTTCATATTCGTGAGTTTCTCACAAAAATGAAAACTTTCGTTAACAGGGGGCCACAGGTACGAATCTGTCGAAAAATTGTTGCCAATTTTTATGAATTAATAAAAGTAACCTGTGTTCTACATTCGTTGTAGGTGTTTGTAGAACAACACAAACACACAGTGCTTTGAACGGAAAAATGTTTGGAAGCTATTGATAAAATATAATTAAAACCAAATAAGAATGCATTCACAGAAAGAGTACGATAAAGAAAAACTATTTGGGAACTAACTACGGCCACTTTGACGTAGGCCATAGCATAATTGAATCGACACTATCCCAATTTTCAGGACCGGGTGGAAGTATTTAAAATTAGTGTATTCTACCTTAGATTTTCCCATAAAGACATTTGCTAAGCACTTGCTAGCATTTAACTTGAGATTCCATTTAAAGAAATATCTCTGCAGGATATAAAGGTGACCATTGATACGAGATGACATCATCTCCATATAGCCTTCACCAATGGGCGCGGGTATGTCGTTCACTAAAAATATTGTAGAAGAGAGCTCATAGGGACCCCTGCTCATCTTGAAGCTCGCCACTTAGCTGCAAGTTTGTATACTAGACCGACAAAAAAAGAAACAAACATTTTTGGATTAGTACACCTACTTTCTAATTTTTTTTTTCCATTCGACCCAAAAGCTTTATATATGCATTATCACGAAAATTCTGTAAACCCCAGATTTATGGTCCAATCGATGAGAATTATTTACCATTTTATTGTTGTGGCTAAAAAATCAATTCTACAATAAAATGTGAAAATCGGATCAGATTTCGATATAGCTATATAGTGCCCAAAATACAAAAATCGGCTTATCGGAGCTATATCAAAATTCGATCCGATTTTCGCAATTATTTGTAGGAATCGTGAAAACGCACATTTGGTCCTATACAAATTACCATGGAAACAAAGATCGCCCGGGTGGCATGTGTTAACCTTAACCAATCGTCATAAAATTCCATATATAAGGA
This sequence comes from Musca autumnalis, assembly GCF_047663935.1. Classification (NCBI taxonomy): domain Eukaryota; kingdom Metazoa; phylum Arthropoda; class Insecta; order Diptera; family Muscidae; genus Musca; species Musca autumnalis. The sequence continues at coordinate 39,096,801 of NW_027412088.1, read as the reverse complement.
TTTTGGGTCAAATGCAAGACATTTAGGGGGTAGGAATTCAAATACAAAAACAAACAAAAAATCGGGTCGGTCTATTGTATACCCATTATGCCAGGGCGATTTTAAAACCTCAACGGGTGGGTCGCAATACTGATTCCTAGGATTGTACTGAGCACAAAAGTCTACTGGACCATATGTCTACAGTGAAAATCGAGCCTCCACGTTTTATGGATATTTTGGCATATAACAGCCAAACCATTAAGATTCTCGATCCAACACTAAGTCTAATAATTAAGAACACTCTAGTACATCGCAATAGCATTAGAACGCTCCTACAGGCAGTACTGTAATTCGATTCTCTAACACATTTATTGAGTTACCGACAAAAATCGGTAAAATTAAAATGCTTATAAATTCGGTAATGAACGGTATTTTTCGGTAAGTTAGCAACCAAGAGAAAATAGTCGTAAAGTACTACCGATAGCAACAGTGTTGTCAACTTTTATTTGAACTTTTCATTCATAATTTTGTGTCTTAATTTTACCGACATTTGTCGTTAACTCAAAAAATGAGTTAGTGAATCGCACTACTGGTCTTGCTAAGGTGCACATTTTTCGGAAAATATCGATAAATGACACTGTTCTACAAAAGTTTACCAGAAACATATTCAAGCGTTCTGATGCAACGATTCTATCATGTTGGAGTACGTGGACGACGAAAGTACTTTGGTTCGTTTTGGTCACTTCGCTTTTTTTCAAAACCGATTTCTATTATTCCTTTTAAATGGGTAAATAATATCTTTCGAATAAGCTACTATTTTTTATTACTTTGTACTTTAACTGTTTTTGTTTTGTTCAATATTTATTTTGAAAATTATGAGAAATTCACTTAAAGTACAAAGTAATTGTATTGTTATGAATCAACCACTATAACTTAGCCATTTATTAACCGATTTTAAAAAATAATAGCTTATAGGAATCAGAATCGCAACGCACCCGTTAAGGTTTCCATACAAATCCAAACAGTTTCATCATGAGCAAGATGCCAACATGCCAGACCGAGTTAACAGCCATTACATTACCAAGTCTGACGGCATTGCGATCGTCGCATGCTTCTCATCAAAATCCCCCACCACGTTGGATGAGAAGCTCAAGAGTATATAAGACGTCGAGTGACCCATCCATGTTGTCAATCTCTTTTGTTTTCCACTATGTAGAACCATTAGACTTTTAGTAAAAAGGAATCATATCCCTCGCTAAGGCAGACAACAAGATATTGGACTATACCTTCCACTGTAATTGGGTGGAGAGATGTACCGATGAACCTAGGTAATACAAAATCGCCATTGAATCCAACAAATCTCCAACTGGTGTCTTTTCTCTGCAAATGCACTAATCGAGTCCTCAAAATTATCTGGTTTTGGGATGGACCTCGGGAGGGATCATATTTACTTTTCAATGGCCTAGCCCCATATAACGGTATCTCCCGATTTTCGGTATTTTGTGGGTTTTTGCTTCAAAATGTAGCTTAAACCCTCAAAAAACCAGAAATCAGGAGGTACCGTTGTATGAAGGCTATGCCGAAACGTGAACGTATGCTGAAAAAAGTAGATTGAGTAGTTTTTTTTAACAAATGGAAGCCTTAAACATCCAATTGCAGGTACGTCTTGTAACGGGGTTTTGTCGTCGGCTGGGGTAAGCTCAGTCGCGACCAGGGTCTCCATAAGGAGACTAGTATTCTATAAGAAGACTAGTATTCTCCATTTCCTGGGGGCTAAATCGGGAATTTATTGAATAAATACTAATTTACAATCTACTTGCATTCAAATGCGATAAGAATGAATTCAATGGGTATATATTTAGATTAATAGTTGGCGTTGGATTATGCAGACTCGCTGGGATTTGGCAGCTGAGGACCTCGTGTTAAGTTACCGGCTTCTTCTACGAGGGAAACGGTGTTGTTTGTGTTTGGTGTTCGGCTGTAGATGATCGGGATGACGATGTATTCGGTGTTCGGCTGTAGATGATCGGGAAGACGAAGAATTCCGTGTTCGGCTACAGATGATCGGGAACACGATGAATTCGGTGTTCGGCTACAGATGATCGGGATGACGATGTATTCGGTGTTCGGCTCTAGATGATCGGGAAGACGAAGAATTCCGTGTTCGGCTACAGATGATCGGGAAGACGATGAATTCGGTGTTCGGCTACACAATAATGATCGGGATGACGATGTAGTCGGTGTTCGGCCGTAGATGATCGGGAAGACGATGAATTTTGTGTTCGGCTGTAGATGATCGGGATGACGATGTATTCGGTGTTCGGATGTAGATGATCGGGAAGACGATGAATTTTGTGTTCGGCTGTAGGTGATCGGGATGACGATGTATTCGGTGTTCGGCTGTAGATGATCGGGAAGACGATGTATTCGGTGTTCGGCTGTAGATGATCGGGAAGACGATAGATCCGGTGTTCGTCTATAGATGATCGGGAAGGCGATGAATTCGGTGTTCGGCGGCAGATGATCGGAAAGACGATGTATTCAGTATTCGGCTGCAGATGATCGGGGACACGATGGAGACACGGTGTTCGGGCGTTGATGCTTGGGTATCGGTGTTCGGGGACACGATGAGTACGGCGTTCGGGTGTTGACAAGATGAATTCGTCGCTCGGGTTTTAGTCTAGGGCTACGATCTAGTTTCTACAATTTACTACTACCCAAACAGTGGAACAGCCCACAGTCTAGGGCTACGATCTAGTTTCTACAATGTACTACTACCCAAACAGTGTATCAGCCACCACAACTTAATGTGTAGCTCTTAGAGCAACTTTCTGTTCCAGTCCGTGTAGCAAACTCCCTGCAGTAGTAAGCTCGCCATTTGCCTCCAAAACTGAAATACTTTAATAACTATGAGTATGAAGCGAATGAGTATTATTCGGCCTAAGCTTAAATTACGAAGGTTGCAAAAATACACTGGAGTTAAATTTAGCAGTGTGTGACCTGTGATGCCACTAGTGTCAGGTAGACAAGTGTTGTCGAAGCGATGTATGTGGGGGCGTTTCTTGGTAATAGTCGTTGTATTATGTACCTGAATATATTGTCACGTTACAGTCTGTCATAAAGGTTGCTAAAATCCTCAGAATACCGAAAATCGGGAGGTACCTTTATATGGAGGCTATATCAAAACATTTAACTAGGTTTACAATATTTGGTGGAAATATTTGTGACATCTGGAAACCTTAAACGTCAAACAAGAGGTAGTTCGGGCAAAAAATGTTGCTAAAACCCTCAAAATACAGTAAATTGGGAGGTTCCGTTATATGGTGACTATACATGACCTATGGACCTATGTTGACAATTTGATATATTTTGTGACCTCTGGGAACCTCAAATGTTAAATTACAGGTAATTTGGTCAAAAATGTTACTAAAACTCTCAAAATACGGAATATCGGAAGGTGCCGTTATATGGGGGCTGTATTAAAACGTGGGCCTATATAGTCCATCTTCGAACTTGACCTGCCTTATGGCAAAACCAGTAAGGAAAGGCTCAAAGTCGGGCGCGGCTAACTATAAAATACCCTACACCACTGTGAATATGTACAATATATATGGGAGCTAAATCTAAATCAGAACAAATTTCGATATAATTTTTCTCATTTATTTGTAGACCAAATTCCGTCACATAGTCCAAATTTCATCGTGCATCAAATACCTCAAATCGGTCGAAAATATTTATGAGAGCTATATCCAAATCTGAACCGATTTCGATATAATTTGGCACACTTATTTCTAGGCCAAGTCCCGGCAAACATTCCAAATTTTATTTAAATCGGACATATATAGCGTGTTTCGTGCACCAAATTCCTTAAATCGGGCGAAAATATATATGGGGGCTATATCCAAATCTGAATCTTCTATATAATGTGGCACGCTTATATCTAGACTAAATTCCGTCGCACATTCCAAATTGCATTGAAATCGGACACATATAGCGTGTTTCGTGCACAAACGCCTTAAATCGGGCGAAGATATATGTATATGGGTGCTATGTGAAAATCTGAACCGATTTTTACCAAAATAAATAGCGTTCGTCCCTTGGCCAAAAGAAAACTATCTTCTTTTTTTTTTTTGAAATTTTGCCTATTAGGGCGAAGATCATTATACCCTCAGCCTTTAGGCTAAAGAGGGTATTTACACTTTGATACGACCAAAAATGTGCCTCATCGAAATAATGGTTTTAGACCCCAAGTATGTTTGTACGATATCCGTTTCAGACAATTTTGAGTCGATCTAGCAATGTCCGTCCGTCTGTCTGTCTGTCTGTCTGTCTGTCTGTCCGTCTGTCTGGCTGGCTGGTGCGCACGATAACTCTCGAACGGATCAATCGATTCGGTTCAAATTTTGGTTATCGAAATATTTTGTCCAGATTCGATTTAAGTTCGAAGATGGGCCATATAGGTCCACTCCTTCAGGTACCTCCCCCACAAATGTTCAAAAATTGTCGCACGATAACCCTTGTAGGGAATAACCGATTTGGTCCATACTTTGCACATCGTGTAATTTCTACCAAACTTAGATGAGGTTCCAATATGGACTCAATCGGTCCACTCCTTCGGGTACCTTCCACACAAAATTTCGGAAAAGTTCAGTTTAGGACCTGGTCTCGAATCGCTTTGATTTTTGTTTACGCAGGTTGTATTTGCTGTCCTCTATACGACGCTGTAAGTTTCATTAGGGGCAAGTCCATACTTCCTGAGAAAATAGCCTGAAAGTTACAAAAAAACCCTATGACACCGTGTGTAGTGGTTGGAGCGCAAGATAACTCTCGAACGGATCTGCCGATTCGGTCCAAAATTTGGCTTTCGTAATATTTTGTCCAAACTTAGTTCGAGTTCAAGGATGGATTATATCGGACCACTCCTTCCGGTACCTCCCCCACAAAAGTTCGAAAATGTTCGGAAAATTTGTGCGTACGATAACTCTTGAAGGGAGTAACCGATTTGGTCCATACTTTGCACATTATGAAATTTCTACCAGACTTAAATGAGGTTCCAATATGGACTCAATCGGTAAACTCCTTCGAGTACCTCCCACACAAAATTTCGGAAAAGTTCAGTTTAGGACCTGCTCTCGAATCGCCTTGGTTTTTGTTGTAACATCTTATATTCACTGTTCCCTATACGAAGGTACAAGTTTCCTCAGGGGCAAGTCCATACTTCCTGAGAAAATAGCCTGAAAGTTGAAAAACAAACCCTATGACACCATATTTATGGGTGGAAGCGCAAGATAATTCTCGAACGGAAATGCCGATCGGATCGGAAAATTTGGCCTTCGTAATATTGTTTCCAAACTTAGTTTAAGTTCGTAGATATGCCATATCGGTCCACTCCTTCAGGTACCTACCCCACAAAAGTTCAAAAATATTCGGAAAAATTGTACGCACGATAACTCTTGATGGGAGTGACCGATTTGGTCCATACTTTACACATTCTCATAATATCTACCAGATATAGATCAGGTTCGAATATGGACTATATTTGTTCACTCCATCCCGTACCTCCCACATAAAATTTTGGATAAGTTCACTTTAAGACCTGATATTCAATCACTTTGATTTTTGTTGAAGCAACTTACTTTCGGCGCCTCAATTACGATGGTAAAAGTTGTTTCAGGGGCAAGTCCATACTTCTTGAGAAAACAGCCCGAAGGGTGTAAAAACCCCCATGGTCTATGTCGGTCCATTCCTTTAAGTACGTTTTCCGCAAAATGTTTGAACTTTAATCCTAATCAACATTTTTGTCGGTTCATACCAAAATATAAATAAATACATAATTTTTTTGTGAAAAAAGTGTTTCAATTTGCACAGGCTGAGGGTATATCTCTGTCGGCAAAGCCGACTGATACTTTTCTACTTGTTTTTTTAATGATTTTATTAATTTTCTCGTTTAGAGTTAAGCTTAATGATCTGAAATTATTTGCAAGTGAAAAAGGAAAGCCATGGACTCGAACCCACATAGTCACCAAATTACGTTACCTGGTTTCATTGGTGGTAAAGCAAATCTTCGGACGTATCGACTATGTAATGGCTTCTCTGTCCTAGAACTTATCGTTTTTCAAATGCAAATGTGTTTTTGTACATTAACGCGGATACTTGGCCACAGAAATGTATTTTCTTCACGACAACCGCTTTTTGCGATGCTTTTGAAGTTATGAGTTTTGGCTTTGAACGCTAACACGCCGTGACAACATTTTTTGATATGTTTTCAAGGACGTGGGTTCAAATCCCAGCCGGGCTCAGCCTGTTTTTTATTTTATTCTTCCCCAATTTGCATGCGAATCGGACAATAAATGCGACTTTGTTTACAAATATACATGGACAGACGGACATGCGTAAATAGACTCAGAAAGTGATTCTATGTATATCCCTAAAAGGAACTATGGGTCTATCTCGTTTACTTTTGCATGTTACAAACTAATGCACAAATACATAATACCCCTTACCACAAGGTGGTGTAGGGTATAAAGACAATCGGTTGCAAATATATAGTGTTCTAGCTCAATTATTGTGGACGTTATAGTGATGACAACAGACGAACATGAGTATATCGACTCAGAATTGTATCTTGATCAAGAACATATTTACTTTATATGGTCGCAAATGATTATTTCAATGCGTTACAAACGGATTATTTCAATGCGTTACCCTCGATACTATGGTGGAGGGTATACAAATAATGTTCCAAAAACATAACAGAAGGGTCAAGTTAGACTTTTCCTATTTCAATGTGTGCACCCCGATTCATATTACCTCAATGATATGGGACCTGGTGTTTATCGTCCAGTAGGAAATGCGTGTCTTACGACACCACCTGTAAAGAAGTTGTACATGGCTGAAATACTCTGGATACGTCGTGCCTGGGGTCGAACCACAGACCTTCTGAATGCAAGGCGGTTGTGCGTACCATGGCACCACGGAGTTCCAATTTCATTTAACTGAATATAGAATTGGGATTTACTCATTGATATGAGAGAAGTTTTTCCTTTTTCACGTCCTTTTCCTTCTCCGTCCTTCATATTGTCTCTAGGAAATAATGAAACAAGAGCGGCACAAAAATTCTCCAATCTGGGTTTAAGCCAAGTACAACTTTTTAAAGTCTCCCCAAAGTATGAACCACAGTGCAATTTTTATTCAACCAAATATTCATTTATTTAGACTTTTAATACCTTCGCACACAGCTACACATACAAGATATGCAAAAGTGTGTGGTACCCACAAATACCACAGTCAGTTAACCAAACGTTAGTTATTAAATTTTTTTTAACAACAACCATAACTACTGCTGCTACCGGTTGCTTGTTTGCTATACTACAACATGGCCAACAATGAGGACACAAAAAAAGCAAAAGCAACAACAACACTACCATCAAATGAATGAAGAAATCATTTTACAAGAATTTTCACTTTATATGCAAACCATTTTGATGAAATAAACACATTCAATGTGTGTGCCATGGTGTAGGTGACGTAAATACATTCATACAAGTGTATGTGTGTGAGATCTACCATAAACCAAAGTCCCCTGATGCGAGCTGAGTTTGTACGTATTTTGTACTTTTTATATGGTTATGGGAAATACAAATGAATGAATGAATGTTGAGAAATGAACATTGTACACGGTGTAGAAAATTGCATGTTTTGTATTATGGAGGAGCATAAAGTTGTGTGTGGGTGTATGGGTGCCTGTTTTTTTGTGTGGGTGGGATGTTGGCTAATATGTGTAACACATAAAAAAGCAATGCACAAGATTTGACTGCGTTCAAACACATACCGAACACCATATTCAGCCAAGATAACATCAGCCAAAATTTGGTGGCGTATACAATTTTGTCGCAATGACTGTCGTCATCAGAGTCGCCGACGACGACAACATGTTGTGTGTAAAATTTGTTTAGTATAGTCAATTTTGTTCTTGTTGTTGCCGTTTCCTTGTTGTTTGATAATGGTTTCTTACCTTGAAATGATGTTTTCTTTATGTGCCAGCATACTGGGCCATATATCGTCGCATGGTACAAATTTACAGCAGTAATGTGAGTTTGAATGCATTCGTTTGTAATATGTGGAAAATACAATTTTAAAATAAGTTCTTGTTGTTGTGAAAAATAAAACGACAAAAAAATCTGCCATGCACTGCGAGAGATTGTGTGGTATACTAGTTGTTAGATGTTGAATTAAAGGCATAATTTTGCAGTTTTGTATTTTTGTAATATTTTGTTCCTGGATATTGGCATGGGCCCGCACGACACACCTTTTCGACTGCACTGCCAAATCTACTCATCTAACTCCAGTGGATCCGTGATTACATCCCATCGAAGCAGCCAGATTCATGGAACTGGAGATAGACCCAAATTGACCAGAAGTACGAATACATAATCATACAATAAAGAACACTGTTACAACAACTACAAATAACGGCTCGACCAATTTGGATAATACTATTTTTTTTTTAAATGTTCGTATAACCCAACTTAGGTTTTTATGCAAAGGAAATTTGACCACGCCCACTTTTTCCAATTTTAATCTTTATTACAAAAGCAAATGAACTGATTTTCTTGAAATTTTCATGGAACAAATACTTCATCACACCCACTTTTTAAAACATGTTACATCTACAAAACTACTGAACCGATTTTCCTGAAATTTTCAGAAATGTACAGGGATGGCCTCCGGTGGAAATAGGATGCATAATTTCTTGAATTTCGAAATGACCGGGGTACTTCCCTTTGCCATATTAAAAAAACACCATATCTTTATGAATAAATTCGAATGCCGTGATAACCCAACTTAGGTTTTTATGGAAAGAAAATTTTACCGAGCTCACTTTTTTGAATTTTCATTTAAATTTAAAGTTTTTCTGCAAAAACTACTGAACCGATTTTCCTAAAATCGTCAGGGAATGTACAGGGATGGCGCCCGAAAACAGGCTACATACTTTATTGAATTCCAGAGTCGGCGGGGTACCTCTCCTATCTGATATTTTAACAAAACGCTATATTTGCAAAAATTACACATGTATCGGTTTTAAAATTTACGGATTAATCTACAATTTAGGTACTTCATTGGGGCCTAAAGACCCGACCACGTCTGTCTTACTTATTATTTTACTTATTTTTGAATTTTCAAGCATAAAGTCCATAAAAATACATCATTAAAAATTATCACTTGTTTTTAGCAACGCGGTGTCTGCTAGTATTCAATATTTTCTACGTAGAGGTTTCCTATTTACAGAGTTCCAGAATTTCATAGTTAAATTTAGTTCAGTTGGATTTATTGAATTGTGTCCATCTTACTTCTTCATTTAAAAAATAATATTAAAACAGAAACTTTTTCTTTCAGTGTAACAAATTGTTGACAACACATCTGGCAATAAACTCCCAACAACACCTGCTTGGTGGAATTATAAAATATTAATAAGAAGAAAAGGCAAAAAACAGCGCACCCCAAGCAAATAAGCATAAACAGCAAGAAGGCGTAAGAAACAAACTACCAACTCTCACGGTGTTACAACGACAGGAAATATCATAAACGCAGATATGAAAATGAGTAAAATAAACGACAAATAAACACTTAAACGCACAACTCAGTGTCATATAGCTGAAGCAACAAACGGTAGTAATATTTAACAACAGCTATAACGTTGTAACCTTCAGCAGCCTCCAGAAAACAACAGGTGAGTTGTATTTTCTTAAAATATTATTTTATTAATTTTTTATGAAATGTTTCAACAAAAAACAACAAAAGAACGTGGGAAGTAGGAATGACAAACAAAACAAGCTATTCTAGTTTAATTGGAAACCAAGGGTAATGGAGGAGGTGTGGAAGATAGTAATCTGGTAAATAAGCCCATGCAACTAATTGAAACAAAATGAATCGGATTAAATCACTACATTTTACAGTACAAAGTGTCACAATTTAAAAGCTACATTAAAAATCTAATTGAGGTGGATGGAATTTTGCACGAATAGCTATTTTACCTAGGGATGGCGTGGGGCAAAGATATATAAGGAATAGCTATTTGTAAGGTTAACAGATATAACATGTGAGGGTGAGGGAGGAGATAGTTAATTGAACCGTAAGGCCATCCAAAACATCAGTATTCCTGCACGCAGAATAATATATGTTCGGAATATATTTAGATCCAAACACATATATTTTTGGGACTGGTTGCAAACAAATATATGTTTGCAACATTTTGTAATATACACACCTGCTCAAAAAGCAGTTCGAAGTGTTTCTTTTGAAAAATCTTCACCCATCATTATCCTGATAGTATACAAAAAATAAGTAGTTATAACATTATAGGGTTTGATTATTATGATCATATAGCCTATTAAAAATCATTGTTTTTTTCTTTATATAAAAAGCACAAAAATATTAATTTTTTCAATACGATTTTCCTTTTTCAGTTATAATTTACACCAACGGCCTACTCTTTGGAAAACATCTTACTTCATTCACTGCAGTCGCGTGAAGTCCCACATTTCCTTGTTATTTCAGCGACAAGAGTGTTAAAACAATATTCAAAGCGTTTGATTTAAGTTACAAAAACTTTTTGTCGACATAAGGACAAACTTTTTTTCAAAATAAAAAATCTACCTTTTGCCACAACTGTCAACCGAAAAGCAAATAAAACTTATGCCTGCCAGACACTAAATCCACAAAAGTCCAATTGAAAACTTTCTTTACATCATGGCGGTGGCGGCCAATATGGCTAGAAAACCACCACAACTTAACTTCGAGAGCAATGGATTGAGGATCTCTGAGCATATATACATTTGTACGTACTTTAGAATGTAAAAAAACGGAAATGCAATTTCAAAATGCATCTCGTGGCCAAAGTTGAAGATAGATCCCTTCGTTGCAGAACAGCAGGAAATTAATGACAAAGTCTGATATCACAAGTTTTATTAAAATTTGATTATTTGTTTTTCGGCCTCACTCTTTATAAAATATGACCACTAAAACTAAATTGCTGTGCCAATTAAATGTGTATAATTTGAAGTGTAACTGCAAATATAAATCTGCAGCAAATGTTATTTATGTACTCGAAAAGTAAAGTATTAAATTAATGCATTATTGGCTTATGCCCTAAGGAAAATAGGAAAATTGTTCGTTGATTTTTCAAATTCAAAATTACTTATCGTTTCTTTTGTGAAATTATGCAGTTATTATTTGTCATAAATCTTGTTAACATCAATTGGAAGCAATTAATTTCAAATTTCTTAGAAAACACTTTAGAAGAAATAAACTCGAAAATTCCCCCCCTGGGGTTCCTTTAATTTATGGCATATTTTGCTGGCATTCTTGTCGCAAGGTGTTCGAGATTAATTTGAGATGGTTTGTTGTGATGACTAATTTTGTGGCTTTCAACTTAACGTTTGTGAAGAAATGCAAATATATGTGCATGTATGTATGTAAATATATAAAATGATTTTGTACTTTGGTTCATTAGAGAGATTTCAAATAGAATCCATTAGATTGTATAAATAAACACAGACACAGACTGGCAAACACATACATACATGCATGATGACATATACGGAATGAATGAAATTTCGCATGTACTTATAAATTGATGTATATTAGGGTGTTTCCGTGTTTTCAAAAGAATGACTTGCCTTTCAATGCATTGGAAACACTGAAAAGTTCGTCCCATTAGAACATCACCAATATCTGTAAATTCCTCAGTCTATTAAATATCTTTATAAAATCTAGTTTTGTATATATTATTATGAAAATTTCACACATAGGCCAATAGCCGTAGTTTTAAATAGTAACAAAAATTTAAAAATGGAAAACCCTATATAATTCTGCGAACATGCATCTTTGTGTAACATCTTGTCCGTCCGTCCGTCTGTCCATCTAAACCTTGTAATCACGCTACAGGTCGCAATTTTGATCGGATCGTCACCAAATTTTGGGTGTTGATAAGGGTCCCGGAGGGGAAGAAGCCTATTGATTTTGGTGGTCGGATAATATTCAGGGATCGGAATGGGCAAAAAACTTATTTGGAGAAAAAGTCAACGTTTTTTTTTTCAAAGCAAACATCTCAGCTTCCATTAGGGGTATACCAAAATCAAAACCTGCTAATGAAAGTAGAAAATATCACCTTTCTAACGGCTATTGCGATATCAAAACCCTATTGATTTTGGTAATGGTTGGATATTATTAAGGGGTCGGAATTTGAAAAAAAAAACTTATTTATAGAATAGGCCAACGTTTTATTTCAAAGCGAATATCTCCCTTCTGTAAGAGGTATATCGAAAACAAAACCTGGCAAGGAAAGTAGAAAATACCACCTTTACAATGATGTAAAATAGGTTGTCATAGGTTGCCAAACAACGGAGATATCGCAATAGTCGGTAATGCATCCCTTTTGCCATTTTTTGTGCAATCACACTATACGTCGGAATTTTGATCGGATCCTCACGAAATTTTGGGGGTTGATGGGGGTCTCACAGAGAAATAAGCCTATTGATGGTTGGCGAACATCCCACTTGCGTTTCAAGAAAATTGACCTGTATTAATGAAGACATTCAGAGCAAAAGCGCTAAGCTATCCCAATTTTATTATTTTGAATTTTACCAGTCAAAAGCACAGGGGTAGTGGTGTAGGGTATCACATTGTCGGCCCCGACCCGACTATAGCCTTGGCTCACTTCTTAAGTCTATATAAATAAAAATCAATTGTCGTTCATTGGTAATGGCATCAGTTGAGAACGGCTGGATCGATTTGGATAATTCTTTTTTTGATATATTCGTCATAACGCAATTTGTGGAAAAAAATTTGACAACGTACACTTTTAATTGTCAAGTTTAGGTCACCGTATCACATTGGATTCACTTATGTGGAGAATGTGGCTAAAAAAGTTATAGTGTAAAAATCATGCTAACGCGCTGTTTACAGATTTGTGATGATGCGAAAATTTAACAAAACATGAGCGTTGAATTCGCTGGGTATACCGTATGAATTATTTTATGGTGTTAATACAAAATGTCATGGACAAAAGTACCGATTATCTTATGATGCAAAGATAGACATAGAGAAGCTACAAAACTTCTAAAACTACATACATAAAAACCAACCAATTTAGCGGGTTAAACATACCAACATTTTTGTCTGAAAATTGGTAAAATGTTTAATTTAGATCTAGGAAGACATGTATCGCCTACATAAGTCATATTCGGATGGGGATCTTTTGACCTTTCCATTTATGCCAATTATGCTAATATACGTGGTCAGATAAAAGAGTTATAACCAAATATATCCATAGAAACCATATTCGAGGGCAGCTTTAGTCTGCGACCTTCCATTTAAAGTCTGTCACTAGATGACAGCTCATATTAATTCTGGATTATCTTAAACCCATGACCTACATTGGAAAACTATTACCGAGGTGTGTATCGTGACTAAAACCCTAGGTGAAATTTAAGTATATGATCGAATTGACATTTAAAAAGTCACCATGGAAACATCCAGTTAACTCAAATTCTACAACACGTTAAACAATATTTTTTACATAAATTAATCCTTCAAAATATTTTCCAATACGCATTAGTTTCGTGATATTTTGAATATTTTTATTTGCACGTAAATTCTAAATTGTATTCACTACAAAAATATTACCATTATTACTCTTAAGAAGAACACATTCGAATGAAACAAAAACTCATACATATATCTCAAGGAACATTTATATAAGGTAGAAGTGGCAATCAGTTGTATTTTGATTTTTTAGTTTTCAAAATATAATAGGGTCTACTCATGAAATTTGGAACTTCGAAATTTGATACCATTAAATTAAATTAAAAGTAGTAAAAGAGGGCTATAGTAGGACTGGGCCGACCATGTCATACCCTACACCACTTCCCCTGGGCACACTAGTCTCCCTTGTTCTTTCGGCGATATTGTGGGTATGTATGATTGCAACACGTTATATATTATTGTCATTATTTCGTAATGGACAGATGGACCATTTTGGCTACATATACATATTTCTTCAAAAAATTAAATATTTTTATTAAGAAAAAAAAACCCAACGCATTTAGAATAGCTTTATAACTTTGGTGACTTTATCCGATTCAGCATCGTAATTTGCATCAATTAAATAAACTGCAAATTCCTCTAACATGATTTTAACACTTTTCTATCATTGTTGCGAAATTTTTGTAGCAAGGAAGGTAAATGTAGTTCTTTATAAAAAAATCGAGACTATAAAGGAAAAGCAATTATATGTCACGGCGCGCCTGAAACAACTTTAAATTGAAGGTGCATACACCAAGGAAGTTTTTGCGGATTGAAACTACAATGTTCATAGATGAGAAAAATCAAAAAAGAAAAATCTCGATCAAAGTTCACATTTTTAGGACTTTTTTAGGTTTTCACGAGTTTGCTTGAAAACTGCAAGTTCTATCGAAATGAGACTACAGAAAATTTTGTAGCAGTGAAAACTCTATACAACACTTTCCTTAGTTCCACTTCTATAGGGCTTTCGATTTGCATGCAAAATCCTGAAAAGTTAAAAAAACCCTAAAATTTTGAACATTGCGGTTTATTTAAAAATCTCTCCAGCAATTTTTTATTCTTTTTGATTTTTTCATCTATGAACATTGCTGTTTCAGAATCTGCAAAAACTTCCCAGGTGTTAGCGGACATTGTTGTATAAGGAGGTGATGATGTCCCGGGTTGAACTTCTATATATCAAAAATGGTAAAATTTACGAAAATATCATAAAGGTCAATATTGTAGAAAATGTTCACAGCCTTTAACCTTAAAAAACCCTAAAAATGTGAATTTTGATCCGATTAATTTAAAAGCTCTGGCCATTTTATTGTTTTTTTTTTATTTTTCTCATCTATGAACATTGTAGTTTCAGAATCCGCAAAAACGTCCCAGGTGTTAGTACCTTCCTTTTAAAGTTGGTTCAGGCGCACAGTGCTATTATACAGTACGTCTGCTCCGTCGGAAAAGGTCGTAAGTCCGCTTTTTTTGGAAATCGCGTTTTTGTTACAGGATGATAGTACAAGTCAAAACACGTCATATGATACAAAGAAAATGGTAGTGTGTCGCTTTTTCTATATGTTTTGCCCTTGTCGGAAAAGGTCGTAAGTCCACAAAACTTAAAAATTTGAGTACGAAAAGGTCGTAAGTCCACAGGAAAATGAATAATTTAAAAGAATACTACAGCTAATGTAGTTCAGATATAATGTTTAACGTCATCCATGGTTGGGGAACAAGAGGCACCGTTCTATGGGGCTATATGAAGGCGTGGACCTATATAGACAAAGTTATGGGAGAAAGCTTTATACCCGAAACGAAGAATAAATAACAAATTTCAGCCATTTCGGAGGAATATTGAGGCCACACCTTCAAAATACCGGAAATCGGGAGGTACCATTCTATGGGGGCTATATGAAGGCGTCAATACCAACCATCTATACCAAATCACGAAGATCTATCTTAAAAATTGCGAGTTGTATCTTAATTTCAAAAGACGGACAGACGGTCATGGTTATAACGACTTAGAATTTTACTCTGGTCGGGTCTTATTGCTAAAATATGTACCTAGGATTGGGAAAACGGAATCGTACGTAAGTTTTATATATAGCGCATTTAAAAAATAGAGCACAGCTGTAACCCACTCCTCTGAAATTCAACAAAATATATAACCTACTTCCACCAAGGGACATCCCTGTGCATAATCTAAAAATTACATGGAATAAGTACTTAGGGTCGGAGATTCAACAACCGTTGTCTCGCAAATTAATTTTCTGACCGATACTTTCATAACTTTTGCAATAAAAGGGTTTTTGAAAAATAGGGCCTGCACCAGCCCTCTCCGAAATTCCTATTTTCACCTCGGTAGTTCCTGGTATATTTTTCAAAAAAATTGGTTCAGCCCTTTCTGAGTCTATGCGGAACATACAAACATAAACACATTGTCTTTTATATACATTTAAGATTTCACACAAAAGTTTTGGTCCATTAAACCAGCTAATAATTTGTCTTAAGTCGTAAGTCCAAAGACATCCAATTATCTCCCAAACGCGACGGAATTTTTTTCAAACAAAGTACAGGTATTGAAGCGGAATAAATAAGCAAAGAATACTGCCTTTACCACCATAATAATATCTTTAATACAGAAAGCGCTGGAATGTTTTTTCTTGCTCCTGAAAATTTTATTGAAAGGGACTTACGACCTTTTCCGACGGAGCAGACGAGTAGTTCATATATCTAAATGCTACATTGATATAATTTGCATCATGTGAGAGGCCAAGAGTTGGTTTTCAAGTTTAGTTTTCATAAGTTGTCCCAATATGCCCCCAGAATTTAACTTACTGATTAAAAATTAAATTTGGATATTTTTCCCACAAAAGTTATGGCCAATTTTACACGCTAAATTCTATCCGATCATTATCAACAGTTATTGGCACTATCCTTGACCAAAACTATCAGTATTGAACTATAACTGCGATCTCCAGCGTGATTAAGATTACCCTACCCACAATTTAAACTGAGAGATCCATGTATATACTGGGTTGTAACTGTGTTATCTGATCACGTACATCAACATAATTAGCATCAATGGAAAGGCCAAGAGCTTTTTTAAGGATATAGTTTTCCTAGTGGCCCTGTATCGCTGTATATTATGTTTTTCGTAGGCTAGTGTGATAAAAAAAGCCCTATCTATCGTTATCCCCCCAAATTTTTGATCTTTAATCCTATCCACACTTTTGTCGGTTCATACGCATAACATTTTGAAAACCCCCTAAATACATAAGTTTTTTTTGGGAAAAAAGTATTTCAATCCACACAGGCTAAGTGTATAGTGGCAAAGCCGACTGATTCTTTTTTACTAGTTTTTCTGGAGTTTTGCTAGAAGGAGGAGTTGGAGTACTCGAAGAGTATGAGCCAGGTGAAAAATAGCTGCAAGTGGGAGTACTCAATCTAAGAGCGATGTTGAGTGCTCCATTACCCTCCCTCATTTCCCCCTTCTCTTCCCCCTTCACCACTCACATTCATACTTCTTTTATAGACTTTTAGTTTTGAATAGAGAATGTGGTAAAAATTTCAAGTCAAGCGGAACAAAATTGACTAAAATATGAGTTTCGAAATCTTTAAATAGGTCTCGAAATATAACTTTTTAAATCGGTGATCAGTCTAACTTGAAAAAGTATGATCCTATCATCTTTAATATTGTATGCTTACTAAGAACATCTAATTCTAGAGAAAATGCTGTTGGTAAATCATTAATACAGTCTTGAAGCATATATTTTCTTCAAAAGTATCTCACAAAATCGGTACTACCTCGAACCACACTTATATCTTTGTCTAAAGCCCTGCACATACATATGCAAATTCATTTTGACACATTTGACATGTAAACAAAGCAATTATTAACATTAAAGCCTTTATTTGTTTTAATGTGTTTATTTGTATAGATTTGTTAAATGGATGTATGTACAATTGTAAGTGAGAAGTACGGATGTATCTATGTAGTACATTCGTATCGAGTCTAAAAGGAATTTGGTTGTTGTTTATCAGTAAAAACGTACACACGTTTATTTTAAAATTTATTGGTAAATCACATTTATTTAATATATTCTACATTTGTTTTGCTATTTACATAAAGCGAATTAAAGTTAATTGAATGCAAAACAGATGATAAATGCTACGATTAAGAATAGATTAGGAACTGGAAAGCATAAGAAGAATATTTGAAGATTTTTTTCATTCATTTAATGTTTGAGTTGGATTATATTCTAAGGTCTTTTTAAAAATTTTTGATATAAATGAAACATTCGATTTTACGCATATTTAACACATTGATTGTATTGTTTATTCCAGTTAACGTCCTTGCGACACTTCGATAAACACACAGGCAACTGGGCGAAAGTGAGATCCGATTTTCTTCCTATCTCCCCTTTATGAATCTAACACCTTTGTTAAAATTTCAGAAGCCGTTAAAATAAAAAAAATCTCTTGCAATCACTATAGCGTCTGCAATAATTGAGTTAGAATGCTAAACTGTTGCATCCGAGTGTCTTTTTTCCATAGGCAGGTCAAGTTCGAAGATAGGATTTATAGGTACACATTTCGGTATAGTCCAAATATAAAAGTACCACCCGATTGAAGGTATTTTGAGGATTTTAGCTACATTTTATATCCGAACTAACTGAAATTTGACGTTTGAGTTTCCCAATGCCCAAGAAATTTCTCCACTAAAAATTGTCAAGAAGTGTCGAAGTTTTGGTATAGGCCCCTCATAACGGTACCTCCCGATGAAAGTAATTGGATCCAATTTTGCACTTGGTGCCTCAAGAGGTCAAAAAACTTCTGCACCAAAAATGGTAAAAATATGTCCACGTTTTGGTATAAGCCCCATATAATAGTGCCTCCCGATTTAGAGTATTTTGAGGCCTTTAGCTAATTTTTTGATCGAATAAGCTGAAATCTGATATTTGAAGTTCACAATGACCAAAAAACTTCACTACTAAAAATTCCAAGATGGGTCTACGTTTTGGTATAACGATATAAGGGTACTACCCCATTTTTGATATTTTAAGAATTATAGCTATAATTTTTGACCGAACTAGATTTAATATGACATTTCAGGCTCTCAGGTTCCGAAACATTTCCACCAAAAACCGTCAACATAGGTCCATGTTTTGGTATATTCCCTATACAAAGGCACCAACTGATTGAAGACATTTGTAGATACCTTCCATCATAGTATGGAGGGTATATTAACTTTGTTTTTCTGTTTGTAACACATCAAACCAATCACTTGCGGCCATATAAAGGCAGGATAAAATTCTAAAACGATCTAGCCATGTCCGCCTGTCTGTCTGTCTGTCCGTCTGTTGTAATCACTCCAGCGTTCGCAATAATTGAGCTAGAGCGCAATATTTTTGCACCCTAGTGTCTTTTTTCCATAGGCAGGTCAAGTTCGAAGATGGGCTATATCGCACCACTTTTTGGTACAGCCCCCATATAAAGGTACCTCCCGACCGATTTTGGGGATTTAAGCTAAATTTTCTGACCGAACTACATTTAATTTCACGTTTGGGGTTCCCAGTGGTGACAAAACACCAACATTAAAAAACGTGAACATAGGTCCATGTTTTGGTATAGCCCCAATATAAAACGGCACCTCCCGATTTTCGTTTTTTGAGGATTTTAGCTAAAATTTTGACCGAACTACCTGTAATTTTACAGTTAAGGTTCCTAGTAATCACAAAACATCTCTACCACAAACTGTTAACATATGTACATATATCACGGTATAACGGTACTTCCCGATTTTCGGTATTTTGTGCATTTTAACTACATTTTTTGACCGATCTACCTGTAATTTGACAATTGACGTTCCTAGTAATCACAAAACATTTCCACCGTCAACATAGGTCAATATTTTGGTATAGACGCCATATTACGGTACCTCCCGATTTTCGGTATTTTGAGGCTTTTAGCTACAATTTTTCACCGAATTAGCTGTAATAAGACAGTTGAGGTTCCATGTGATCGCAAAACATCTCCACTAAAAACTGTCAATATAGGTCCATGTTTTGGTATAGCCCCATATAACCGTACCTCCTGATTTTCGGTATTTTGAGGATTTTAGCTACATTTTGCTACCGGACCACATGCAATGGAACATTTGAGATTTCTAATAATCACAAAACATCTCCATCTAAAACTGTCAACATAGATCCCTGTTTTGGTATAGCCCCCATATAACGGTACCTCCCGATTTTTGGTATTTTGAGGATTTTAGTTAAAAATGTGATTTTCGCTAAAATTTTTGACCGAACTACCTATGATTTGACAGTTGAGGTTCCAAGTGATCACAAAACACATGCACCAAAAACTGTCAATATAGGTCCATGTTTTGGTATAGCCCCCATGTAACGGTACCTTCCGATTTTCGGTATTTTAAAGATTTTAGCTAAAATTTTTGACATTTGATGTTCCCAGTGGTCACACAACATCTCTACCAAAAACTGTCAACATAGGTCCATGTTTTGGTAGAGCCCTCATATAACGGTACCTCCCGATTTTCGGTTTTTTGGATTATAGCTACAATTTTTGACCCAAGTATTCGACATTTGAGGTTCAAAGTTGTCACCAAACTTCTCCACCAAAAACATAGGTCCACACTTTGATATAGCCCCATATAAGGTTGAATATATTTTTTATGCTTTTTTACCTTATTAGGTATCAGTGATTACAAAATATTTCCGCCTAAAATTGTGGACAGGAAAGAATATAATTATTTAATTTTAGTTCGGAATATTTTATGGTGTAGGGTATAAAAAGTTCGGTCAGGCCGAACTTAACGTTTTTTTACTTGTTTGACCTAATTTAGGCATTTAGTATATCCACGGTGAAACAGTTATCCACAGTATTCCATTTCAGTTTAGAATATTTTATGGTGAAGGGTATAAAAAGCGCGGCCCGGAATTTAATTTATTTTACTTGTTTGTCTATGAATTATTATCTTGTCTGACCTTTTCCAGCAGGATCTTAAATACATCACTCCATAGACCGACACATTTTCTGAAACCATGTTCGGTTCTGATTTCATGTCAGTTAGTGTTATTCTGTATTATCGTCTTAATTTTGCGGGAATATCAAACTCAGACATGGCTGCGGACACCTTTGAACTTATTACGCTATCGTAGGCGTCTTTACAGTCGACGAATATGTGGAATGAATCGATCTGTCTTTCATCGGTCTTCTCTAGTATTTGGCGTAGGATAACATTTGGTCTACTGAATATTTCTCAGTTTAAAAACTGCATTGATATGGCCCGATTATTAAATTGATCATAGGCTTTAGTTGTTCACACAATATGCCCGACAGCACTTTGTATGCGATGGGTAGTAGACTTAGGCAACTGTAGTTGGCACAAACCGCCTTGTCTCCTTTCTTGTGCACTGGACATAGGAGAATGAGGTTCAATTGGGAGATATGAATTCCTCCCGTCAACTTAACTGATGCATACTCCTTATCAACATTTCGTCACCGGTCTTGAACAGTTCGGCAGAAGCCTCATCAGCTCCTGCTGACTTTTTGTTTTTCAACCTACTAATAGCTGCATTGACATCGCTTTGACTAGATGGCAAACAGTCATTGCCTTCGTTTGGGATTGGTCCAGGAGAATGTGCCCACAACATTCCCTTCAGTTTGGTGTTCCCCAATCAGCTAAAATTTACGGTCTTCATTCAGACTCCTGGACATCTCCAGTTTCTCACTATATCGCCTTCCTTGATTTTTCTTTTCTCTCCTGAAACTACGTAAAACGGATTTTTAGGTGGTGGTTTTTGGTGCCCAAGAACAGATTTTGCGGCAGTTTGAAGAGAGTGGGTTATTCTATTGCTCTTTCACGTTATCGGGACAAGGAGTGCTGTCTTCCAGCGTATAGGTAAGGTCAGCTGTGTTTACAGCTATCTGACATCCAGCTTCAGTCCTGTGTTAGAACCCAATGATCGATTTAGTTTCTGGTTTTCCTCTCAGGGGACATCCATGTGGCCTTGTATGTCGAGGTATTGGAACCTGGTGCTGCTCTCTGCAAAATCGATCAGCCTCATTCCGTTGTCATGAAGGCTGAACTTGTTGACCGTGTGACCCAAGGTATTTTTGGAATTTTGGTATGGCCAGGGCGGCGGGCACCCTGCACCACTTACCCAGGCTCAAAGTCATAAACCATTAAGAATCCTTCTTCTCTCCTGTAATATCTAGCAGCCAAAGCCTTTCGTATCCTTGCAGAACCTTTATTAAGTACTTATTAAGGTTCTTTGCAAACTTAGCCTTGCGTGTCCTTGTATGTGATTGGTTGAGTACTACATTCTGTTAATCTAGGTTGAATAAGTCTCTTAACCTTGCACATAGTTGTAGATCATTGCATGAGTAATTATTAAGGTCTCTTCGTTAGAAGTCTTGCGTATCCTCTTATAGAGCATTGCTTGTGTACTTTTTAAGGTCTGTGATTTCATGAGTACTCGTATCTCGCAGTAGAATCATCGTGCGTCCCTGCTTAAATCATCCTGTAGGTCGTGCAGTAGAATCCTGAAGTACCTAAGGTTTACCGTCTAGAGTATCCCGTAACAAATTTCCGTACCTTTCTGAAGATTAGGTTTCTGAACTTCCTACTCTTGACATTCCTGTCTCCTGTAGAAAGAAGCACGATAACTCTCGAACTGTCTTCGTAATATTTTGTCCAAACTTAGCTTTAGTTCGAAGATGAACCACTTCTTCGGTACCAACACACAAGTTTTCTAAAATTGTGCGCACGATAACTCTTGATTTGGCCCATACTTTGCACATCGCACAGTGGATCCACCCATTGGCCAAAACTTAAAAAAATAATGTCAACATTTTGTTCCAACATCTGGCAAATCCGACAGCTATGACATGAACCTTTTTAAAAATATATTAGTTTTTGTTTCATTCGAACGCGATCTTCTTAAGAATAGCTTCAAAAGTCGGAACATTTGACTAATATTTTTTGTTGTGAGTGCAACCTACATTTTAAGTGCAAGTAAATATATTCAAAATATCGCGAAACTAATACGTATGTATAGCAAAATATTATAGTGGATTTTGAAGGAGGTGGTAATAGCTTAATTTTTATTAAAAAATAGTGTTTTAGCGTGTTGTGGAATTCTAGTTGGCTGCATATTTTCTTAGTGTATTTTATAATGCTAATTCGATCATATACTTACATTTGACCTAAGGTTTTAGTCACGATGCCCAGCAGTGCCCACCTCGGGAATAATTTTCGAAAGTAGGTCATGGGTTTAAGATTATTCAGTATTAAAATCATCTGCCATCTAGTGGCAGACTATAAATGGTGGGCCGCTGACTAAAGCTGCCCTAGAATAGGGTTCCTATGGATATATTAGCGTATAACTCCCCAGCAAAATTTATTTGAAGTTGTTCTATGTGAAGTAGTGATTGAATAGCTTTCTTAGAAGCAGTCCACGCAGAGTCATGAAAAATGCATTCCGTTCTTCACATTTTGACAATGTCCGATTTGAATCCATTTCATAAAATTTTCACATTTTAGCAATGCTTACATTTATAATAACTTTTTGCAAATAAAATTCTTAACAACGCAAGAAACAATTTATGTTATGGCATTTTAATTACTCAGCAAAATGTTTGTATCCAAAAAGATAATCATAGGTGCAAGAAATATCAGACTGCATATTTCTTTGTAGCCAAAAAAGTAGTTGAATCATGAGTGCAAGTGACTATGTCTTTTTAGGTGAAAGAAGTCATGATTTTTACAAGGGCATGGTGCAGCTAGGATGCAATCAATTTTAGATGTTTTTCACCTATTTTGCATGACTCTATGCAAGAAGCGTTTTAAGATGTTTTTGGGTATTTTTGAACAATAAAAGCTATCTTTCTAGAATAAAGGTATTTGATTTTTATTTGCATTCAGTCGCTTTTTAAAATGATTTATTTGAAATATTCCATTATTTTGTATTCATTATATTTCAATTTCATTAAGATTATCAAGCTACTATTTTTTCAAACAAAACATGAGTTTGGTAGTAATTTGAACGAAAGATGCCATAAATATTAATTAGAAGTTACCACAACTCTTATAAATATTTTTTCCAAATAGCGCTGAGGTCTCAAATCAGTGAAAATCCTCTCTTAATAGATGTTAACTTCTCCCATATCCTCAAAATGCATGCTTGCGAATCAATTTTTAAGTGAATCGAAAAAATCAATTCAAAATACATTCCATGGAATGTATATTTATTCACTACAAAGAACTAACGCAAAATGTGTACTTAAGAAGCAAATTAGACAGTATACTCACTGCACCATGCCCTTGTAAAAATCATGACTTCTTTCACGTAAAAAGATGTAGTCCGAAATCACTTGCACTCATGATTCAACTACTTCTTTGGCTACAAACATTTTGCTGGGTCTGTTATCAGACCACGCACATTAACATAATTGGCGTCAGTAACAAGGTGAAGAAATCTTCTTCCAAATTAGTCTTACGTTGGCGGTACGTGCCTTCCAGGAAGAACGCTAACAAATCTATTTTAAAAATTGTACCAGATTTCAGACAAAAATATTGATTTTTTTAATCCGCTAAATTGGTTGGATTTTATGTTGTTTTGGATATTGTTTTGTTTCCCCAAGCCTATTTTTGCATCTTAAGATAATCGGGACCTTTGTTCATGTCATTTTGTATTAAAGAGAAGCCATATCGGTCCACTCCTTCCAGTACTTCCCCTCAAAAGTTCAAAAAATGTCACTAAAATTCTTTCCAAATTTACATGAACTTCGAAAATGGTCCATGTCGGTCTTCTTCTTAGGTTACCGCCCCCATAAAAGTTCAAGACTTTGGTTTAAGTGCAGTTTAGGACCTGTTCGGAGATCTTTGGAAACCTATCCCGAAGCTACTGGTCGTGGTAATGTTTACAGCGATATTATGCTCTTCGTGGGTAAGTCCATTCTTCCTTCAAAACCTCTAAGTGGTACCAACTGAAATAACTGAATGACTCCCAAAATAAGATTTACTTCCAAAATGGCTATGTCGGTCCATTCCTTCAAGTACAACCTCTGCAACAATTTTAAGCATCAATCCAAATATATTTTTGGTCAGCAAGTTCATCTTCCAAAAAGAGCCATAAAGTCTGAAATACATAATTATTGAGGAAAAGGATTTTATCAATAGATGAAAGTTTCAATTTACACAGGCTGAGGGTATATCTCTATCGGCAAAGCCGACTGATACTTTCCCACTTGGTTTCCTATTTCTGTCTCATATAAATACATTTCTGTGACGAACCCTTGAACCCGAGGAGCTTAAGGGGAAACCTGCCGTTATAATTTCAATATAAACACAGCGGATCGTTGATCTCCGTTTGAGATTATGTCGTCTAGCTTCTTTAACTTAACCCAACGTAGATCCTGTATCGTTCTCTGGAAGCTAAAAAACATTAGTTGTCAGTTATCTTCAGTTATTGTCATATATTTTCCGCCTCTGCCAGTTGGCTCCCTTTCAATGGTTTTTAATGGTACCTCTCCAGACAAACGTTGTCTTTCCAAAAAATTATTGGAAACTACACGTTTCACCACATTTTTAAAACAAATTTAAATCAATAATAAACAATTGAATGGTCCACTATATCTGTATTTCATTTACTAAAGCTACCAGTATCTTTTATCCTACCCAGACAATGAAATGAGACGTAGATGGTAATCAGAAAAAAAAAATCAAATACAAAATTAGTAGTAAAACAGAAACAAGCAACAAAAAACAATGGAAACAGTTTTGAGTTGATAAAAAAACCAACAAAAACATCGCCCTTTTACATTAGTACGTACAACTTCATAACAATCAGGCAAAGCATCCAACAGAGAAATGACTATTGTACAATAAACTAGGAGACATAGTGAAAGTTCAAAGTAACAACGTCAACAGTAACATCATCAGTGCCATCGCCATCACCACAAAAAAAAACCCCATCCGCAACAATGACAATTACATAAAGAGGGCGAGTAACTTTCTGATGCCAAAGGCCAAATAAAGCTTCCACTTGAACATCAACACATTAGCTATGCTAAAAACTCCACCATAATATCAAGCAAGTTTTGGAGGTCAGACGAGACAACTACAACAGCAGCACAAAACAGTTGGTCATATACACGTTCCTACGAACTTCTAACAACCATCAAAATTTCAACACAAACAATCTGTTCAACGGTCAAATGTTTTATAAGGAACAAATGTACAAATCGGGGAGATACTCTCACGGCGGCCACTACACAACAAATGACACTAGACGACAGTGACAATGACGCCGCGATTGTCACAACAAGATAAGATATATCACTGCTGACTGTTGAGTTGCAATGAAGTGAACCCAATAGCAAAGGGACAGTGATACTGTGTGATATTGCTGTCGAAATGAGCTGTATGTGAGAGGGAGAGAGAGAGAGTGTGTGTGTGAAGACGACAAATATTTATTACCATTTAGCTGTTTGTGATACGAGGATTGGTATGACTAAGGTAAGAAGATGTTTTTTAAAGAGTCCTTTGGTTCATTGTGTTCATCCCGGGATAACATCTAAAATGTCTTTCATTGTTAACTTATCGAGGGAGAGTAGGCAGCGAGCCCTCGATGTAAAGTTATTATTTTATTACCATTAACGGGAACCCAACATAGTCTAACGATATTAGAATTTTCATAACGAGCCAATCTGCAATTATGGATGGCCTAGACCCACATATGGTTGGAGCGGTATAGTTATCGAAATCCAGTGTATGATATCTGGTCTAATGCCACAACTTTTACCAAGGAGTTCTTGCAAGAATAGAGCGTCATAAGACGCTCCAAATGATCCAAAATATTCTTCCTCCAACTCAAACAGTGATTCAGAATTGTTTCAAGAAATTTAGAATCCAAAGAGGCCTCCAATGAAACTCCACCCAAAATCAAAAGCAAAAAATGGTAGTTGTGTGGGTTTGAATTTTCGGCTTTCGTTTTTCACTTGCAAAAAATCTTCGGTCATTAAGCTCGTCTCCAACGAGAAAGTAATTAAAATTAATATTAAAATGATCTTTGCCATGATAGCCAAAATCTTCAAATAAACAAGTAAAAAAGTATTAGTCAGCTGTACTGACGGATATACCCTCAGCTACTGACTACAAAAAAAATAAGAAAACCATACCAAACACAATAATTATGCCGTATATAAAATATATTGATTTTGTACCATGAGTTTGCTTTAAATCTGTAGGTACCGTAAATGGGTGGGCCTATACCAAACATTTTTAGTAACCAAACTTCTTCATGAAGGACTCGAAATATTAAATTACATTAAACTAAGTTTGGAAGAAATTGTTGAAAATGTTTTAGAGTTATTTTGAACAATAGCCATTTTTGTGTGGGAGATACCAGAAGGAGTGGACCGATATAGTTCAAACTCTAACCTAATACATGACTGGATGAAATAATACGATGTGCACAGTCTGTACCAATCAGAATTAACTTGCGGATTTATCATTTTGGTTGGTGCCGTCAGGGTTTCACGGAGTTGTCAGGCTAATGTCTCAGGAAGTATGGACTTGCGCAAGAAAAAAATTGTACCCGAATGAGTGGATCGATATAGTCCATATTCGATCTCGATATATATCTGGAAGGAATAGTACGAGGTGCAAAGTTTGGATCAAATCAATGGCTCCCTTCGAGTGATACCGTTCACACTATTTTACAGAAAAAGTTTGAACTTTTGTGGGGAGGTTCCAATATAGACTCAATCGGTCCACTCAATTTTCGGAAAAGTTCAGCTTAGGACCTGCTCTGATTTTTGCTGTAACGACTTGTATTCACTCCATATCATATATCTATATCATATCATCCATATCCATATATCCATATCGGTCTACTCCATATACTCCTCCATGTACCTCCCCCACAAAAGTTCAAAAATATTCAGAAAAATTGTGGGCACGATAACTCTTGAAGGATGTGACCTATTTTGTCCATACTTTACACATCCTAATATATCTACCAGATATAGATAAGGTTCGAATATGGACTATATTTGTCAACTCCTTTTGGTGTCTCCCACACAAAATTTCGGATAAGTTCACTTTAAGTCCTTCTCCCGAATCACTTTGATTTTTGTTGAAGCAACTTGCACTCGCTGCCTCCATTACGACGCAAAAGTTTTTTTAGGGGCAAGTCCATACTTCTTGAGAAAACAGCCCGAAAGGTGTAAAAACCCGCTATGGCACAATAGGTAGTGGCTGGAGAGCACGATAACTCTCGAAATTATCAAGCGATATTTTTCCAAACTTAGTTTCAGTTCGAAGATGGAGAATACGGGTCCACAATTTCCGTTACTTCCCCCCGAACATTTAAAAAATGTCATTAAAATGGTATGCACAATATCTCTTAAACGGGGCAACCAATTTTGTCTAAACTTTGGATCTCCTAATATTTTGTACAAATTCAGTTTAACTTCTAAAATGTCGATTCTCTCCTTATGGTACCTCCCCCAGAAAAGTTCAACATTTGTGTCTAGGTGCAGTTTAGGTTATGTTCAAAAATCCTTTGGAAATGTGTACAGATTCTGTTCATTGTGGTCTTGTTTACAACGATATTATGTATTCCGTGAACAAGTCCATGCTTCCGGACATACTAGTCCAAAAGGTTTTCGATGGCCCACTGAAACGACGAGTGGGCGCGATACCTATCGAAAAAAATATGACTCCTAAAATAAGATCTACTTCCATAATGGACTTTTTCGGTTCATTCCTTTCCTCATCCGCAACACTTTTGACTCTAATCCACAAAATTCTGAAAAGACCCTAAATACATTCGATCTGTCCGTATATGAAAGTTTCAATTCACATAGGCTGCGGGTATATTTCTGTCAGAAAAGCCGACTGCTAAATTTTTACTTGTTTTTTTTACTTTTGAACGTTTTTTGACAAAAAAAAAAAACTTTCCAATTTTTTAACAAAGTTTGAACTTGACAGTCCACAATTTTTTTAAAAATTATTTTTTTTAAATTCACTTGTCTAAGGACAGGATTATTAGGTACTTAATAAGCCCATAGAAATATGTGATGAGCCGTAGAGAGAACACCGCAAGAAGTTTTTTTAACAAGTAAGAACGGCTTTAAATTCGTCCAGGCCGACTTGTTATACCCTCCACCTCGCATTAAAGTAAAAAAAGAGGTAGAACAAGTAAAGAAGTATCAGTCGGCTTGGCCGACAAGATATACCCTCAACCTGTGTATATTGAAAAAATTTTTTCCCAAAAAACGTATGTATTTAGAGGGTTTTACAAATTTTGGGCGTATGAACCGACAAAAATGTTGATTAGGATTAAAGAGCAAAAGTTTTGCGGAGGAAATACTTAAAGGAATGGGTCGACATTGGCAATTATGGAAGTGGATCTCCAGCCACAACATATGGTGCCATAGGGGGTTTTTAGACCCTTCGGGCTGTTTGCTCAAGAAATGCGGATTTGCCCCTGAAAAAACTTTTACCATCGTAATTGAGGCGGCGAATGCAAGTTGCTTCGATAGCAGGTCTTAAAGTGAACTTATCCGAAATTTTGTGTGGGAGGTATTGGATGAAGTTGAAAAATATAGTCCATATTTAAACCTGATCTATATCTGGTAGATATATTAGGATTCGACCACTCCCTTCAAAAGTTACCGTACGAACAATTTTTCCGAACGTTTTTGAAATTTTGTGGGGGAGGTACCTGATGGAGTGGACCTATATGGCTTATCTTCGAACTTAAACTATGTTTGGACAAAACATTACTAAGGCCAAATTTTGGACCCAATCGGCAGATCCGCTCGAGAGTTATCTTGAGCTTCAACCACCTCACTCGGTGTCATAGGGGTTTTGTGCAACTTTCAGGCTATTTTCTCAGGAAGTGTGGACTTGCCCCTGATGAAACTTGTACCGTCGTATGGGAGGCAGTGAATACAAGTTGCTAAATCAAAAATCAAAGCGATTGGAGAGCAGGTCCTAAACTGAACTTATCCGAAATTTTGTGTGGGAGGTACCCAAAGGAGTGGACCGATTGAGTCCATATTGGAACCTCATCTAAGTCTGGTAGACATTTCACGAGCTGCAGATTATGGACCAAATCGGTTACTTCCTTCAAGAGTTATCGTACGTACAAATTTTCCGAACATTTTCGAACTTTTGTGGGGGAGGTACAGGAAGGAGTGGACCGATATAACCCATCTTCGAACTTAAACTAAGTTTATTCAAAATATTACAAAAGCCAAATTTTGGTTCGAATCGGTTGATCCGTTCGATAGTTATCGTGCTCACCAGCGAGCCAGATGGACATACAGACAGACTGACGAACATGGCTAAATCGACTCCAAATTGTCTGAAACGAAATTCGCCCAAACATAATTGAGGTATAAAACCGTTATTTCGATGAGGCACATTTTTGGTTGTATCAAAGTGTATATCAAGCTATTTGTAGAAAATTAACTTATGTTGAAACTGAGGTATGGGGTATTGTAACTCGCGATCAGTTTTACTATACCATAACTTTTGACCGCATTTCGATAAAATAAACTGTTTTAGCCCGATTCACCGAGGGGTTTCTTAAAGTAATAATTTGAGTGGAAGCTGTGGTCGTACTAATGTAAAAAAAAATCGGAAAAAATCGTTGAAGAAAACGAGTTTCATTATGTTATTTTCCAATTAGTGGTTTTACAACACAATCCCAGCAAAATGTTCGATGCCAAAGATGCCATTCAATCATGGGTGCAAGTAAGCTGGCATGTCATCTTTTTAGCATCTTCATCGATGAATTTTATATGAGCGTGGACCCCAAAAGATGCTATTCACTTTTGGATCCAAAGCATGTCATTTACACCAATGCTTTGACATGTCATATTCACCAATGCTTTGGCATGTCATTTCCACCAATGCTTTGGCATGTCATTTTCACCAACCCTTTGCAATGACATTATCATTACGACGAGCGTTTTAACAACGTTGGTTGCGAGTCTCCGACAACATCAAGCCTATTGTAAATAATTAATCTTATATATTAAGAAAAATTTTATAAATAAAAACACAAAATTCACCTCTATTGGATCGATGGAATGGGTTCAAATGCTGATGAAAAGATCGGATCTTTCACGACTTCCTTTGCATGGGTTCAAATGCTGATGAAAATATCGGATTTTTCACGACTTCCTTTGCATTGGTTCAAATGCTAATGAAAAGATCGGATCTTTCACGACTTCGTTTGGACCAATGCAAAACATGCCATGAAATCACGTCATCGCATGGAACCCCTTCCTTCAAATTTTGCTGGGATGTAGAGCTTAATGCTCAAAGGAGATGTTAAAGAGTACACTTCAGAGTTGAAGTTTCCGATGTATCATTATTTAATATATCCACTGTATCTACCTCAAACGGATGCTGACATTTTGAAACCAGAAAAATGGGGTTTTTTGAATTTTTGCTCTAATCGGGACGCGCAACAGGATATCCCTAAATGCTTATTATTTGATTATAGTATTTTTTAATGTATAACATGAGGGTGTAGCCCTCACAGGATCACAGTAATCTGCGACCAAACACGAAATTTTTGTGCGTAAATTTTTCTCAAAAACCTATTTTTTTGGTTTAAAATTTACAAACGTCAATCGATTTCCGTGGAAAACCGCGTAAATTTAGTTTTTTTACTTTCTGAATCTAACAAACCACGACGCGTAAAAATCCACCCACTAGATCGGCGGATATGATAACCCTCAAATTTCGAAAATTTGCAAAAAATTATTTTGAAAATATCGCATATTAAAACGCGTTTTGGATGTGTCAGTTCTACTTAAATAAATAGATCGATACGCATGTTTAAACTGTGCGAAAACAGATATTTAAAAACTCTCGTAAATCCAGAGATATAATAGATTTTTTCTAAAAATTGAGTGCGATGCTACATCCACGGTTCTTGATGGATCGCATTGAAACGGCATAGAATGATGTATTTTTAATGGTGATTATTGAAATCGGATGCGCATAAAATGTAAATGAACTTCGCGGAAATTATGACCATTTTACAGTATTTTGCTCCCTAAAATGCAGCAGATGCTTCATCGTGGCCGCCAAATTGAATTTGACAAACTGTACATCAAATAAGAGGGATTGATTCGCTGTGTTGGAAAATCGGATGCGCATCATGCCATTTTCATAATTACGCGGTTTATATGCGTCTCAAATGTTATAATATTCAATATAACATTATTTTAACGTTATTCCACAATTGGAATTCCTTGTGATTTAATATAAGGTTCTAATAATATTATCCAATAGGAAAAGTATAAGCGAAAGATTTGTTACAACGGAATATCATCATTATTGCGTGAAATTTTCACGAAAATGCCGAAGAACTCAAACATTTTTTCTCCAACTTTTCCTAGAAAACCATAAAAAAAAATAAAATTAGAATATGATTTTAATTTTTTTCGTAATATTTTCTTCGTATTTTTGCAAATAACAACAAAAAAAAAAACAAACATTGTTCCACAACATCCCATACGGGACAAGGGAGACTTCTCTCATATCAATGAGTGCACCCCGATTCATATTTAGCTCAATGATATGGGACCTACTGTTTATCGCCGTGTCCGAACGGCGTGTCTTAAGACACCACTTGTGGAGAAGTTTTTCAAGGCTGAAATACTCAGGAAATGTCGCCAACATTACTGAGGGGTATTTTGCCACCGTTGAAAAATGTTTGATGTTGCTTGGCCGAGGAATCAAACCCCCGACCTTCTGCGTGCAAGGCGGGCGTGCATACCATTGCACCACGGTGGCACCCATTTTTGCAAATAACATGAATACTATAGCTCCAACCTTCACAACTTAGGTTTCATTTTACTCCTCAATATGTCTGGATGCTGTTACAATTTTTTTTATATATTTTTCGTAAGTATGAGCGCTATTGTTTCAAAAATATGTTTGTAAATACGTGAAATTATTTAACAAATTTGATTTTTCGCGAATCCATTGAGACTTTGCGATTATTTTTTTTGCATCATCGCAAAGGTTACGGATTCAGTTCACGATAATAGGATATAACAGCTAACAATATTAAGCCGCGATTTTTTTTAGAATTTTTTCTAATTATCATAATTAAAACAGTCATATCTTTTGCGCGCAACGATCAATGTTAGTAACGAACACAGATTTTAGACATTTTTCCTGATATACCCTTTCCAGCCTAAACGCTGAGGGTATAATAAAAATCAACTTTGAACTCACGTCCATACTGGCGCTAAAAGTGTTTGTCGTGGAAACCATACATGTTTAATGAGAAAAAAGCTCATCAATGTAAAAATAAAACAACTTGAAACAACGATATGGCTGATGAGCTGCTACTGACAGCGAAACCGGTTACATAATGGTGGTTGTGTGAGTTCGAATTTTCGGCTTTCCTTTTTACTAGGAAAAAATGTTCAGTCATTAAGCTCGATTCCATCGAGAAAGAAATAAAAAGATAAATTGGGAAGTTTGCTCTTCCTGGTGTAAAATTAAAGTTTCGTCTTTGCCAGGCGTATACCAAGACCACCATTGCCATGGGCCAGCCTGACAGTTGTAACCAAAGCACCCAGCATTAGGTCGGAAAAAGTTGATAGGAATTCGCCAATGTTAATATGAAGTTCATTTATTAAGGAAGCCTTCATCCTAATCCACAAGTTCCTTAACGTCTGTCCCAGAAGTCATCTCCGATCTGTATCTTGTTTGAAGTCATTTATGGTGTTCAGTGACGAGTTGTCGTCCCCGCCCATTACTACTGTACAGCGACACCATGGAGTTGTTGGTTGTTGTCATCGTCCAAAGCAGTTGTCGTTAAGACGAGGGAGGTTCATGTTCTTGCATCCATTACTAATAGACTTAAAGCTAACGAGAATATATACACTTTAATACTATAAAAGATGTGTCTCATAGAAATAATAGTTTAATGACCAAGAAGAATTGAACGAAATCCGTTACAAAAAAATTGGTGTTGATTTTACCATGCTGTTGTTGTTATAGTAACGTAAATATGTTCGTATGCGAAATTGTGTCAGTTAATTGAAACTCCAAACTTTTCCTATAGTCCTGCTTGGTAATCCCATTTTTCAATGTTCACAAATACTATGGTAAGTTTTATTCCTACGTCATTAGTAATTGTTCTCCTATATCAGAAGATTTTTTTGATCATCAATTATTGTCTACTAAAGTTTTGACAAGTTGATGGTGGCTCAGAACGCTAAGACGTGAACATTGAAAAATGGGATTACCAAGCAGGACTATAGGAAAAGTTTGGAGTTTCAATTAACTGACATAATTTCGCATATGCATTTATCTAATGAAGTGCGATATATTTACTAGTTCCCAAGCTTTGCCTTCGTCTGCCACAAAAACAACATTCAATACACCTGAAGATCGGCTTAACCACCCGTGAAACGTAGCGTAATGGTTGAATGCGTGGGACTTCGGTAGACTCCTAATTTTTCAATGTATATAATAGGTCTAATAAGCTCAACTCGAATGAGAATTAATTAAATATCACTATAAATGACCTTCGCCTTAATAAGGCAAAAATAAAAAATAATTTTTTTTGTTGCATTGCTTTGTATAGCCTTCTTTCTGCCTATGCTCGCCTAATCTAAAATTTGTAGAACTAACCCAAACAAATTACAAGTGCAAGTTTCTAAATTCTCTCCTTTTATACGAGATTGATTGTAAATGCTTGCTGCTTATATATGGGATTTCTCCTTTCCAAAGACATTCCAGATGTGCCTCTTTTCACAGCAACCAAAATGGTAGGGGTGTCGATGATAATGACGAGCTTTCATGAAGTGTGGCCAAATTTATTGCTTTTAATGGAAATCAAACAGACACTGGCACTGATATTGAAATAAATAAGCCAACGAGACAACGACAAGGGGTCACTAAAATACCATAACAAATCCTGATATGGTGATAATAAAACATTAAGCTTATCTCACATAGTTCTCGCACCCCAAAATTTGTTTTTCTTTTGCAAACAGTTATGCACACGTTTCTCTCTTCTTCTGGTTATTCCCTCTCTAACTCAAACCAAAAGGAATTTCGGTTGAAATGCTGGAAATATCCCAACATAGCTTATATGCACTGTATATAAGCATCATTTGTCTTTAAGCTTTAAATTTTCATTAGCATTAGCATTGGCACTCACCAGCCAACCATCCGACCAACCAAAACAACCAACAGTCCGACCAACCAGTCAACCACATTGAATTGAAATTTCTGCATTGCAATTTGTTGTAAATATTTTTGAGGGGAGGGTTTGGGGATATCTTTGTTATCCTGTAACCAGAGAAATATCCGCAGGTTGTAAACAAACATTCAACATTTAACACATCCGTACACAAAACATTTACACTCAAGAAACTCCAGGCAGATAACACAAATGAACAACCAAACAACTTTTGATGTTGGAATATGGAGCGTAGTCATCGTCATACATAAAGCAAGTGAATGGCTAACTGTAAGAAGACAACTGAAGAGGAAACATGAAAAGCTACAGCAACAACGAAATCATTAGTCTAACCAAATGCAGACATAAGGCTTAAGTAATTTATATGATAGTCACACATATGAAATAAATAAGAAGCTGGAAGTTAGTTCTACATACAAACATATACATATATGTAGGTACTTAGTGATACATTGTATTTGTTAAAGAGCTGCCCAACCATTTGTTTTGACCGAAAAATTCGCTTAAGATATAGTAAGTGATATATTTTGTTAAGACTGCAGGTCGTTTGAGAAAAAATGCAAAGATTCACCGAGGTATGAATGTATTCTATGTGGAAACCTCGGATTAGCTCGGTATATACTATATTGATCGGCATAACCATGATAAAGCCCAGGACTTACCTTGGCCATTCTTTCATCTCAAGTGAAAAACGTTGTACTATGAAAACAGAAACACAAAAGCAATCTCTCACAACCACACCTTAAGGTGATGCTTTGTGTTATAACTGCCATAATACAAAGTACTAGTTAGGTGGTTGATTCGTTAGTTGGAGGTTAAAACATTTATTCCCAGTTTCATCCCGGTGAATGAAAGCAACATTCTACGACATCAGTCTTATCTTCGTTCATACCCCCACTGAATACAAGGAAGAGCAGACCAACGATCAATTTTACGACCGCTTATGACAAAAATATTACCGGTCTCCAAACCGTCATCTTAATATTATTCTAGGTGATTTTAATGATAACGGAAGGGGACTAATACACTTTGCAAATGATTGGCTCAGATCACTACCTTGTAGCAGCAAGTTTATGTACCCGCTAAAACGTAGCAAATAAAATACGAACTTATCAGCACAGTATTGTCCACTGCCAAAAACATCCACAAAATCCATACTTAGATACCAGTGATCTCCACCAAGGAACCCACAATCCCACGACGGCGGGTTGTTCGATACCGGATTGGTCCGTAACAAAACAAAACCCGTGTTCCTGACAGCGGTTCCCACCTAAGTGTACGCACTTTTCTATTCGTATCATTTTCCTGTGTTGGAAGCAACATCTACCGGAATGCCAGCTCTTTATACCGTTGGTCCGTGCCGGGACGGAAGAAAATCCGATATGGGTGTCCTCAGTTTGTTACATCCGCATATACCACATTAAAAATTTGGTGATATGGTATAGATGCCGGGAGTGTGTGCATTTAAGGGACTATGACAGGCACTGCGTGAACACAGCCTCCAATGAGTCAGCGTCGACATCAGAATACGCAATTATCCCGCTGTCCCCACACCAACAACCGTACACGTAGCCCTTAACACCACCCGTTGCTTTTCCAATCCCTGGGACTGCATAATATTTGTAATTTAATTGCAGTGGACTCCGCGATAAGATCGAGAAAATAGTGAATACCATGTACAGAGATCCAAGCTCAACAAAAACTGCAGCTTCCAGCGTTGTGATGTTTACAACATATTTAGGAAGGATTGCACCAAAAGTGGAGGTGGGGTATTAACATTTCTATTGCATCAGTCTGTTCAATACAGACCTATTACTTTTAAGCCTGGCTCTAATGACCCGTGCATGGAATGTATGGGGGTAGAATTCAGGTGTGGAATTGCCAAGGCAGAGTTGTTTAACCTATATAATAAATAGGTTATAAGCTCCAGGTTATAGGCCAACATTAGTCCGCTTTTGGATGGTCATAACCGCCTGATCTTGGTGGACTTTAATGCTGATCGTGAGTTATGGCATTCGGTCCTCGGTCCAAGCCTTCAGATGTTCGAGTAGTAGAAAACACTTTCCGAGACATCATAACTGCTGCATCCGTTCGCCCTATAGCTGCTGGTCGATTAGCCGAAGGGTGACGAAATAAACGTGATAAGTCTGGGAGCTGACACTGGAAGTTAATCGGTTGGTCGTTGAGCGGAACAAGTGACTAAATCTTCTAAAGAATTCCAACTCAGAAGCCGGAATAAGTGAATTGTGAGCAAAGTTTTAGTCGAACCCTTTGAAAAAGGAAGATAGGAACCCAGTCACCTTGGTCGATATTGCGCTGACTAATCCGAAGAGGGGCGCAAGCAGGGCTGAGGGAAGAGTACTACTACTACCACAATTTACAATAGATAATTTTACGTATGTCATCTGGAACGCTAAATCATCGAAAACGTTGTGTCCTGGTGGAATCTCCATGGTAATGCTGAAACAACGTCGCTAGCCACCCAAATCGTTTTCGAAGTCTGGAAAATGGGCAGGGTGGTCCCGCTGCTGAAGCCAGGCAAGCATATCAGCAATGCTAAATTGTACAGACCAATTTGGTTTTTGTGGCCCGTAGCAAAGACCCTTGAAGGTTATCCTTCTCAGTGTCAGAAATAACTATGCAGTTGTCGATCATCAGCATGGGTTTCGTGAGCAGCACAACTTGACTACACATATATGTAAGTCGAGGATTCAAACAGAGCAAGCCGTGTGATAGAACATCAAAAGCCTTTGATACTGTCAAGGACTACTCTCAGTTTGAGGACATCGAGCAGTCTACAATTCGGCCGAGTTTGTGTGGATCCCCCAGGTGTGGTGATATCTCCGGAACTGTTTAACTTCTACCTTTCCTGCACTCCACCCCCCCACCAGTCGGTATTTAAATCGCAACGTATGTGTATGTTTCTACTATTTTGGCGTCAGGTTCCTTACCTTATGTCATTTGTGAAAAGCTGGACACATATTTGACTGATCTTACCACCTTCTTCCACGCGGGTAATATGCAAATATTCACCACGAAATCTACGTCCACTGTACTCACCAAATGGACTGCAGAGGTGAGAACAGGGTTGAATGTAACGGTCAATCGTAGCAGAATTCCGACCACAAACAACCCCTTATCCTAAAGGTCACATTCGACAGTATGTTCATGACATATGGGCAGATAAAGAACTCTGTTCACCACATAAAACGCGACAGGTTGGTCTGTGGTAAGCCATGCGGCGCCAATATGATTCGCGAATATAAGTGCAAAGCGATAGAAAATTACTAAAACCTGTCAGAATTCCGCTTGAGAACTGCAACAATGTTCGCGTATTACCATGAGAACCATTCTAATCACGATGAAATAGAACTCCCCGTCTCAGGTCTGTTAGGAGGTCTGTCTGAACCCATTAACAACTATCGTGTGAATGCGATCCTCAGAGAACATCCCCAATCTATCGCAGCTGATGAGCGCCAGCTGCTACGACAAACCAGATTAGCTTTCGCTCAACTGCGCTTGGGATGGAGCTGGCGTCTAAATTCCTATAGGGCAAGGATCCAAAGAATTTAGTATCAAAAGAGGTTTCATGCAAGGAGTCAGCCTTTCGTGTGACTTATTTAAAGGTTATAATAGATGTAGATGTTAAACGAAATGGCACAATTTACATCAATAGTAAACGAAGTAAGTGTGTATGGCGGTAAACGGCGAGAAGGCCATGTTGATGGTATCGAAGCTACCTCGGCACCGCCATAACCATAAATAAAAAGAAGAATTGTATTGGCTAACAGATGCTTCCTTGGCTTAAGTAAGCAGTTCAAAAACAAAGCAACATCTCGTCAAACAAAAACAGCGTTTTACAAAACACTGATACTGCCAGTGATAATTTATGTTTCCGAAGCCTGGGGTAGTTGTGCAAGCAGATAAGGCCGTGCTTGATATGCTTCCAAAGATCTACGTTCCAATCTGTGTTGACTGTGAATATCGCAGTCGTTGAACCACGAGCAGTATAGGTAAACGTATCGAGATACAACTATTGCGTTGACTTGGTCATGTCATAGGAATAAGCGATGACGAACCAGCTTAAACGGCGTATAAATACGGGCCGCATGGCGGTACAAGTAAAGCTTCGATGGAACAAACAAGTGGAAGACGAGTTCGAAAAGAGCGGTATTCCAAAAAGCAAATAGACAAACAAAGGTGAATGGAATTTTTTTCTTAGTTCGGCTTATGGGACAAATGTTCTGTAAAAGTCTACTAAGTAAGTAAGTAAAGCCTCAATATCCCGTCGATATACCTGACATTTGGTACCTAGTCTTCGTATGGGTATGACATTTTTCGGTACATGCATGCCCACGTCTTAATACAGGTCCCTAAATATCCTACCGAAATCGCTGAAATTTGGTTTTTATTTTCGCAGAATCATCAGTGCAGGTCCACGTTTTCATATACCCCCATAAAAGGGTGTCTGCCGATTTTTGGTATTTTGTAGATTATATTTTTGGCCATAAGGTTTAGCCGTTTACACATTAAGCAGCAGACATAATGTAATAACCTGCATTATACCCTCTCTTCTGTACGGGGCATATGAAATTCAGGAAACAATTATAGAGTACACGTTCCTCCTGACAGATGGTGCAAACTAGGTGACGCATACATGTCAGCTTCATTGACATTATTATTCTTCAGCCGAAATACTGCTACCGGGCCACATACACTCAATACTATCTTCTGAGATTTCGATCCGTGGTATCTTCGTCGACTTCGTTATTGCTTTTATACCAACATTACGAAAAAAGTGTTCTATCCACAACTTAAGCACACTATCCACTCTATACCAGATAACTTCGATAATCTCTACGGGATTATTTGAATGTACCAAAACCCTCAGTTGGATGTATCACTCTTTGGTAGATTTTTCGGAGTTCGTTTTGGCTCCAGAACATCCCCTTTTCACACTCTCGCTTTTCCATTTGCCTCTTTTTCCTGCGAAAAGGACGATTCTTCTTTCTCCTTTTACCGCAACCTATATCGCGTTGCTACTGATTTACAGAGTAGCTATATATGCCGCATTGTTCTCTTCGCAGCAGCAGCACCACACTCTTGGCCACGTCAAGAGGTCCTTTGTTGTTGTAGCAGTATATGATATGTCTGTAAGTTCGTTTTCTGCTTAATCTATCTGGCTCTGGGTCAATTTCCAGTTCTAGTAATGCGGCTGCTTTGATAGGTTGTAGTCACAAAGCTACTGAAGTTAGCTGAGTAGGTTTGGCAGGGAAGTTGAAAAGGTGCAGTGTGTCGTATGAGCCTGTGCACATACTGCGCAGATGTTTTGCACGGTGTCTTGGATGATTGCCTATTTTAACTAAGGACCGAGTATCAGTTAATGTCATTTTACAAAGCCGAATGAGTTTTGCGGGGATATCAAATTCAGACATGACTTGGAATACTTTTGAGCGTAGGGGTTGTCTAAGGCTGCTTTATAATCGACGGAAAGGAGGTAGCTGTCGATCTGTATCTCTCGAGACTTCTCCAGGATTTGCCGCAGGGTAAATATCTGGTCAGCGGTTGATTTGCCAGGTCTAAAGCTGCAATGGAATGACCCAATTATTTCGTTGACCATAGGCTGTAGTCGTTCGCACAATATCCCTGACACTATCTTATAAGAAATAGGGACCTATGCCTTGTAGTTAGATCACACAGTCTTATCTACCTTCTTGTGGCCGGGCACAGGATGCTCAGGTTCCAACCACCGGGTATGCTTTGTTCCTGACAGATGGTGCATATACCTTATCAGCGCGTCGCCTCCGGACTTAACCAACTCGGCTGGTAGCCATCGCCTCTTCAGCCGGTTTATTGATATCTTTACCTCATATTGGCCGACGGTATTCATTCGATACATCTTCTGGGATTCGTCGCCTTCGCTAGTAGAGACTTTGCTGGTCTCTACAGGAGGACCCATCAGTTTGGAGTTTCACTCTTTGGTAAAACTTTCGGACATCATTCTGGCTCCTGTACATAGCACTTCACACTCCCGCTTTTCTACTTCCCTTTTTCATGCGGAAAAGATGTTTCTCCTCTCTCCTTTTCTCCCGATACCTCTCTCGTGGCTGCGCGTTGCTACTGATTCTAGAATAGCCCTATATGTCGCATTTTTCTCTTCGGTAGCAGCACGACACTCCTGGCCTTACCATGGATTCCTTGGTGCAGATCTCTGGTATTTAAGTATGGATTTTGCAGGTGTGTGCATTGTGTTGACAATACTTTGCCATTGTTCTGGTATGTTATCGGGACGAGGAGTGCTTTGATTAAGCAACTGATTCAGATGAGTGGAATATGATGTGGCTATTTGTTGTGGTGGTTGTCCTAATCTATGTTTGCTCCTCGGAACGATCGAAAATCTAACACGCTCAATGAATGTCTTCCATCTATCCGTGTCTATGTTTGCTCCTCGGAACGAACGTGCAGCCAACACGCTCGATGCATGTCTTCCATCTATCTATGATTTCTTGTTTTTTGATCTGGAGACAGTCAGGTGCCCTTATGAATGTCGAGATTCTTAAATCTGGTCCTGCTTACTACCATGCTTTTGTCGTTGCGAAGTCTATCAGCCTCATTTCATTCTCAGATTTTTCACTGTAGAGACCGAATTTCACGACTATTGAGCCAATGATATTCTCCTTTCCAATTTTGGCATTAAAATCGCCTAGTATAATTTTAATGTCATGGGCACGGCAACGTGTAACGTGACAATATGATCACGTACATAACACAACAACTACTACCAAGAAACCCCTTTACAGTCATTGGTAAACAGC
The DNA here is from genome assembly GCF_047663935.1 of Musca autumnalis. Taxonomy (NCBI): domain Eukaryota; kingdom Metazoa; phylum Arthropoda; class Insecta; order Diptera; family Muscidae; genus Musca; species Musca autumnalis. Next base: position 39,055,160 of record NW_027412088.1, on the reverse strand, counting down.
GCTCTGACAACACTCCACCATACATTGTCTCTACGTGACACTAGTGGTATAACAGGCCACACACTGGAAAATTTAATTCCAGTGTAACCATAACCATCGTAGTCAGTCCTTAGGGCGAATAATTCGCATTCACTTCATGCCTCGAGTCACTCATATATTTCAGAGTTGGTTGCTGATGGCGAGCTGGCTACTGCAGGGAGTTAGCTACACGGGTTGGAACTAAAGGTTGTTCTACATCCGCCAACGTACACCTTGGTGTTACCGAGTTGGGAATAATTTTGGAAGCTACCCATTAAATTGTGGTGGCTAATAAATTGCACTGGACCTTCGGGTTTTTCAGTTCTACAGGGCCTTCGGGTCATCTGTTCCACTGTTTGTGTAGTAGTAGTACATCGTAGAAACTAGACCGTAGTCTTAGACTAATACTCGACAAAGCCATCGTCTTCCCGAGCATCAACAGCCAAACGTCGAATCCATCGTGTTCCCGAACATCAACAGCCGAACGCCGAATCCATTGTGTTCCCGAACAACAATAGCCGAACGCCGAATATCAACAGCCGATCGCCGAATCCATAGTGTTCCCGAACAACTGCAGACGAACACCGAATTAATCATCTTCCCGATCATCTGCAGCCGAACACCGAATTCGTCGTCTCCCGATCATCTGCAGCCGAAAACCGAATACATCGTCTTCCCGATCATCTGCAGCCGAAAAGCGAATACATCGTCTTCCCGATCATCTGCAGCTGAACACCGAATTCATCATCTTCCCGATCATCTGCAGCCGAAAACCGAATTCATCGTCTCCCGATCATCTGCAGCCGAAAACCGAACACATCGTCTTCCCGATCATCTGCAGACGAACACCGAATTCAACGTCTTTCCGATCATCTGTAGCCGAACACCGAATACATCGTCTTCCCGATCATCTACAGCCGAACACCGAATACATCGTCTTCCCGATCATCTACAGCCGAACACCGAATACATCATTCACACCCGAACACACAAAGCTAATTCAGACACGAACTCCTCAACTGCCAAACCCCAGCGAGTCTGCATAATACTTAAGCAAACTATTAATCCAAATATATACCCATTGAATTCATTCTTATCGCATTTAAACACAAGTAGATTGTAAATTAGTATTTAATCAATAAATCCCCGATTTAGCCCCCAGGAAAGGGAGAATACTAGTCTTTTCATTTCGTAAGGTTTAGTGGGTCCCTATGGAGACCCTGGACGCGACTGAAGTTACCCCAGCCGACGAGAAAACCCCGTTACAACCTCTATATGGGGGCTTTGATCTATATTGAAAAATTTTCGCACGATGAATTCTTAGGCATTCAGAACTATAAATCCTAATTTACAGATAAACATACTAAAAAACGTGGTCAAGACCCTCGAAATACATAAAATCGGGAGATACCCTTGTATAGAAGCTTCACTAAAATATTGACCGAACTTAATAATTGTTTGCCAAAAAATAGCTTAACCAATAATTTATCATAATAGAATATTTTAGATTAATCAAATAAGAAATGTAGGCAAAAACATAAAAACACTTCATAGTTTTTATGGTACCAATTTATGAGGGCTTCGAATATACCTCCCCAATCCCTTAATTTGCACCAAAACTGTGTTCCGTTATATTGATTGAGGTGTAAACATTCGAAAAATATTAATATAAGATCCCCCAAATGCTTCCCTGAATTAATCTCCGTTTTTTTGGAATCTTGCCCCAATGTGCGATGCCTAACTTTCGTGTTGTGTCTGTTCGTACCTTATTTGCTACGTTTAATGGGTACTTACCTTTGCTGCAACAAGGTGATGGTCGGAATCTATGTTTGCTCCTCGGAACGATCGCACATCCAACACGCTCAATGAATGTCTTCCATTTATCCGAGCTTGATGCGTGTCTTCCATCTATCACAACGCGATCAATTTGATTTCTTGTTCTTTGATCTGGCGAGAGCCCGATGCCCTTATGAATATCGAGATGATTAAATCTGGTGCTGCTTACTACCATGTTTTTTGCCGTTGCGAAGTCTCTCAGACTCATTCCATTCTCAGATGTTTTACTGCGGAGACTGAATTTCTCGACTATTGGGCCAATGATGTTCTCCTTTCCAATTTTTGCATTAAAACCGCTTAGAATAATTTGAATATCACGGTCAGGACAACATTCGTATGTTTCTTCTAAGTGATCGTAAAATATATATTTGATCTTTTCGTCCTTGCCTTTAGTGGGAGCATGAGGCAGCTCCCCAGGTGACACCAAGGGGAGGTCAGTGTAAACTTGCGATGAAAGAGGGACCAAGATAAATACTGTATTAAAGCCGGTCAGACCGTTTCTTGGTATCTTTCATCCCCTATGTCGCATTGAGGACACAACCATTAACATTTTAAAAAATCGGGTGGTACCGTTCTATGTGGGCTATATGAACACATGGGCCTACGAATACTAAGTACCAAATTGCAGCCATTTCGGTGGGATATTGTGGCTACAACCTTCAAAATACCAAAAATCGATACTTACCGTTCAATGGGGCAATATGAACCGATCGACACATATTCGATGGAAAGTGTTAAACCGCAACGAAAACCAAATGCTAAATGTCAGCCATTTCGTTTGACTATTGAGGCCACAACTTTCAAAATACCGTTCTATGGGGGCTATATAAAAACGTAGGCCTATACTGATAATTTGATTAAATACCCCCCGAAGACTAAGCACCAAATTTCAGGCATTTCGGTGGGATATTGAGGCCACAACCTTTAAAATACGAAAAATCTGGAGTCACCGTTCTATGTCAAAAAAATATTGCGAGCTGTATCTTGATTTCATTAGAGAGACGAAAATAGTTATACCGACGTAGAATTTTATGCTGATTATGAATATAATGTACATATATAGGGTCTCCTACGGTTATTTCGTTGTGTTGCAGACGGAATGACAAAGTTAGTTACACCCACCACATTGTATTTATACCCACCATCTTGTAGTTAAGTTTGTACAACTCTTCATCGGCTACAATAACATATAATTTACAAAGAATCAAACATAGAAGTCTTTGAGAGTTATTTGCAAAACATTTTGCTTGTTAGTGTCACTTGAAGAGCTAACAACATCATGTGTCCCCAAAGTCTCAATTGCAAATAAAACAAAAACGCACGGAAACACATGCAGAGAGACAGCCCCTTGGCCACAGGTACAATGAATTGTAAACGGTAACAACAAAATCATATTCTCTTTTAGTTGTTGTAACAAACCATATTTACAAAATTTGTCTTATTCTGTGCATATATACATACATACAAGTACATAGGTACGAACATACCTAGGTATGTATGTATGTATTTGTGGTATGCAGACAATTAAAATCAGAAAACATTTTAATCTGCTTAATAAGGTATTTCTTAGATGCACACGCACACACATCTATCCATTCACACATCGTTGGCATCCAGACATCCTTACTTAAGGACTAAACGACATACCCTGGCACCGGTAAACCAACTATGAAATCAAAATGCTAGACTCTTTTACAAATCCAAGTGAATTCATATGTTGTGACCAGCCACTTCTTGGTATCTTACCGTGAAGCTATCATAATCATTCGTCTGTTTAAAATTAACCTTCTTTGCTGGGGGATATTCCCGCCCCTAAAAACTGAATATAATATTTCCTCAAACGTATCCTGTGAAGATACAAGTCGTTTGCATTTAGGTGTGTTTGTTTTTTTTTTTAATTTTTCGGTAACTAATTCCTGGTTCAGTAGAAACTCCTCTCAAGTTGTTTTTGTGGTCTACATATGGGAATTATGCAATAAAGGGTATGTGCAATGAGGAGATTGAAAATGAAATTTAGAATATAATAAAATTTACTTCTTAGAAAAAACTTGGTACAAATACTGCGTGTATGTTGAGGAAGACATGACTATAAGCTGCATCGATCATTATGACGACCTTATTACGACATGTATGTGGAAATTTAATTAAAAATTTTTCAGACAAAAATTATCATGATAGGTCTACAATAAATCGGTACATACTTAGTTCAGGCAATTCCAAGTATTTGTCAGCATCTTTTAACTGGGCTGTTGTTCAAAGCAAGGGAAACTCCTCTGAGAAAAACAAGATAATATATCCTTCTACGTTTTAGTATTGCCGCGGCCCAGCAGATACTTCCATTATCAAATAACAGATTTATATAGGATTTTGGTAGCCATAACTATTTACAATAAAGAAAGGCGAAAACTATTTATACCCTCCACCACGAACTGAATTCAAGTAAATAGGAACCATTAGTTACACTTCGTTTATGAAAGCACTAAGCTCTTCCTCTACTTTAAGGCTTATTTGTAGGAGAAATGAATATCTTAACTGATGGTAATCAATTTATATTGATGAGATTCGGCGTTGATGTTTTCCACCCATGAGTGCTAGGCTAAAACTCTGATATACATGGAAAGTTTTTGGAAGTAAGTTTGCTATCTTCAGGGAACACAAAACTCCAATTAACAACCAATTCGGTAGCAAAATGTGACCAAAATGTTCAAGAAAAAAATAAATAAATAAACTGTGCCAACTTATGTACAATCGCTATTGTCCGTAGCTGTTTTGAAGCTGACTAACACCAGGCAACCAACGCAATAATGCACCCTTGGTGTACTTTCACAAGACAGTAATTGAGGATATTGAGGCCACATCCTTCAAATACCGAAAATTGTAGGGTACCGTTCCATAGGGTTATGTAAAGACGTAGACCTAAAGTTGTATTCTTCCAATGACCACTAAATGCCAAATTTAAGCCATTTCTGTTGGATATTGAGACTATAACCTTTCAAATACCGAAAATCGTTAGGTACCGCTGTATGGAAAATATATCAAGGCGTGGACCTATACCTACAAATTTTAGGTGAAAAGTTGTATATCCCCAACCGGAAATCGAGAGGTACAGTTCTATGGGGGCTATATGAAGGGTGGTTCTATACCTGAAAATTTCAGGTGAAAAGCTTTATACCTCCAACGAAGACTAAGAGCCTCATTTCAGTCATTTGGTTGTGATAATGAAGCTAAAACCTCCAAACTACCAAAAATCGGGAGGTACTGTTCTATGGCGGCTATATCAAAACGTGGACCGATGCAGCCCATTTCCTAGGAGTAATCTATACCTGTTTATAAAGCTCAATCTTTAAAATTGCGACCTGCAACTTGACGGCGGATTATAATTTTATGCGGAAACGTCTATCTACCAACAATATCGAATCTACCGATTTTGTAGCCCTTTTTGAAATTTGCCGACAAAAAATATATTTGGTTTGATGCTCAAATGTGTTTTATTGAAGGAATGGACCGACATAGTCCATTTTGGAAGTGGATCTTATTTTGGGATTCATTCCTTTAGACAGATTTTGTGTCATTTCAGTTGGCCACCGTATAAGTTAGAGGTTTTGAGCCACAATGTCAGGAAGCATGGACCTGCCCACGAAAAACATAAAATCACTTAAATAGGACCACAAAGAATAGCATCGGTATAATTTTCCAAAGGTTCTTCGAACAGATCCTAAACTGCGCTTAAACAAAAATGCTGAACTTTTGTGGGGGAGGTAACCTAAGGAAAAGACCGATTTCTGAAGTAAAACTACATTTGGACAAAATATTAATAGATCAAGGGTTTGGACGGTTGCTCCGTTACAAGTTGTTACTACAAAGATAAAAGCGATTCGGCCTTAAAATTCATTTTTCCGAAATTTTGTGTCGGGGGTACCTGAAGGAGATGACATATATAGTCCATATTCAAGATCGATGTCTTGCAGAAATATTACGATGTGCAAATTATGGACCAAATCCGTCACTGCCTTCAATAGTTATCGTGGGCACAAATTTTCCGAATATTTTCGAACTTTTGTGGGGGAGGTGCCTGAAGGAATGGACCGATATGGCTCATCTTCGCACTTAAACTAAGTTTAGACAATATATTATGATTTAGACCGAATCGGCAGATCCGTTCGAGAGTTAACGAGTTTTTATTTTTAACAACTTTCTGGCTATTTTCTTAGGAAGTATGGACTTGCCCCTGATAAAACTTGTACCTTCGTAGTGGGGGCAGCGAATACAAGTAGCTACAACAAAATCAAAACGATTCGAGATCAGATTCTAAACTGAACTTTTCCGAAATTTTGTTTGGGAGATACCCGAAGGAGTGAACCGTTAGAGTCCATATTGGAACCTCACCTTTGCCTGGTAGAAACTTTACGATGTTCAAAGTATGGACCAAATCGGTAGCTCCCTTCAAGAGTTATCGCGCGCACAAATTGTCTGAACATTTTCGAACTTTTGTGGGGGAGGTACCTGAAGGAGTGGACAAAATATTACGAAAGGCGGCTCATCCGTTGGAGAGTTATCGTGCGCAACAGCCAGACAGACAGACGGACGGACGGACATTGCTAATCGACTTCAAATTGCCTGAAACGGATTTCGTCCAAGCATACTTGGGGTCTAAAACCGTTATTTCGATCGTTAGCATAAATGCTGAGGGTACAGGAACAAATTCATCTAAATTTACGACTCCCGCCAACGTTTTAAGGACCATGATATGCGAATCTGTACCTGTTATGTATGCGCTTTTTATAGAGAAGGTGACGCACTGTAGTTGGAAGAAGGCCTTAATATCTTGTCTCTAGATCCACCGCACTGAATGAAAGACTTTCTACAATACCTATAAAATAAAAATTCTATAATATTAGCTTTATTTGCGCACATGCCCCCACTGAAGACAAGAACGAAGAAACTGAAGATATATTTTACGACCGCTTAGAAGAAAAATATGACCGTTATCCTGACCATAATATTCAAATATTTCTGGGCAATTTAATGCAAAAATTGGAAATGAGGATATCTTTGGCCCAACAGTCGAGAAATTCGGTCTCTACAGTGAAACATCTAAGAATGGATGAGGCTGATAGACTTTGCAGCGGTAATAAAGAACAATAAAACAAGAAACCAAATTGATCACGTTGAGGTAGGTGTGGACATTCATTGAGCGTATTGTACTATCGTTCCGAGGAGCTAACATAGACCTGGACCACCACCTTGTTGCAGAAAAAGTGTGTACCCGATTAAACGTAACCAATAAAGGTGAACCAGACACAACGCGGAAGTTGGACATCGGTGGCTGCAATCACAACAGATAGCCACAGCATATTTCACTCAACTGGTTCAATTTCTTAATCAAAACACTCCTCGTTTTGAAAAAATATGAGATCAATGGCAAAGTATTGCCCACTCCATCTAAACGCACGCAAACTCCATACATGGATACAGAGACCTCCACCAAGAAACCCATAATATGACCAGGAATTTCGTGCTGCTACCGAGCAGAACAATGCGGCATATAGGACAACTCAACAACCAGTTGCGTAGCGCACGAGAGTTATATCGGAGGAAAGGAGATAGGAGAAACGCCTTTTCCGCAGCAACAAGAGAGAAATGGGGAAGCGGGAGTGTAAACAAATCAAAATGTACAGAAGCCAGGATGAATTCCGAAATTTCTAACAAAGTGATGCGTTTGGCATATCCTACTGTAGAGATCGGCAAGGTAATTTGGTAATTGATATGCGGAAAAATAATTTTTTATAACTCTGTGTACCCAATAGTAGCATACACAGAGGTAAAAATACGATTCAAAAACCACACCGTATGGTGCTCACTTAGACCACGATACGCTGTCTATTCTCGAAACCGTTGACACCATAACGTTGTCAAATTGACATCACAGATTCATCCTGGAATCTATACTGACCGGCCAATATGAGGTAAAGACAACAATAAATCTGCTGAAGAATAATTAGGCAACAGGAGCTGATGGCTAACCAGCCGAGCTGTTAAAAACCGGAGGCGACGCCCTGATAAGGTATATGCAACAGCTAGTTAGTATCATCTAACATGAAAAACTCCCGACGACTGGAACCTGAGCATCCCATCTTCCTTCAACAACAAAGGAGATAAAAATGTATATAGCTTCAGGGATATTGTGCGATGGACTAAAGTCTATGGTCAACGAAATAATTGGGCCATAGGAATGCGGTTTTAGTCCCGGCAAATCTACAATTGACAGTATATTTTCCTTGCGGCAAATACTGGAAATGACCCAAAAGATGCATATCTACATTCTCCATAATTTTTATAGAGCAGCCTTCGACAGCCCTTGAATTCAAAGGTATTCTAAGCCATGTCTGAATTTGGTATCCCCTCAAAGTTCATTCGGCTTTGTAGAATGACATTAACTGATACTCCTGATACTCATTTAAAATAATAAAGAATCTATCCTACGAATTCAGTACCAAAAGAGGTTTTAGGCAAGGAGACAGCCTTTCGAGTGATCTCCTCAATGTCCTGCTAGAAAAGGTTATACGAGATGCAAACGTCAAAAGAAATGGCACAATTTCCACCAATAGCCACATGTTACTTGCTTATGCTGGCGATATACATAGACATCATTGGTCGATCAGTAAAAGAAGTAATTGATACCTTGAAGAAGGTCGAAGAAGAATCTGCTAAATTGAAATGGCAAATTTGCAACGCGTCCATAGAACTCCTGGATGTGAAGTGTTGAAGTTAACACGTATGTTTTGTTAAAGACTTCGTCTACCTCGGCATCGCCATTAACACAACAAAGAACGTCAGTTGTAAAATAAGAAGAATAGTACTGGCTAACAGATGCTACTATGGTGTATATAAGCAGTTTTAAAACAAAGCCACATTTTGGCAAACAAAACCAACACTTTATAAAACACTGATACTACCAGTGCTAATGTATGGTTCCGAAGCTAGGGTACTTGCGCCAGCAGATAAGGCAGTGTTTGGTAGGTTTGAGAGAAAAACAAGTAAAAAAGTGTCAGTCGACTTTGCCGACAGATATATACCCTCAGGGCAGGTACCCTCAGGGAGAACCGATATGGGCCATTTTATAAGTTAAACTAAATTTTGACAAAATATTAGGAGATCCAAAGTTTGGACCAAATTGGTTGCCCCATTCAAGTGATATCATCCTAGAGTTTTAGTGACATTTTTAAATATTAGGGAGAACTACCGGAATTTTTGGATCGGTATTGCCACATGAAACTAAGTTTAGATATAATATGACGAAGACCAAATGTTGGATCAAATCGGTTGTACAGTTCGAGAATTATCGTGCTCTCCCACAGCCACATATGGTGACATAGGGATTTTTTACATCTTTCGGGCTGTTTTCCTAAGAAATATGGACTTGCCCTGAAAAAAACTTTGACGGTCGTAATGGAGGTAGCGAATGCAAACCGCTTCAACAAAAATCAAAGTGATTTGAGAGCAGGTCTTAAAGTGAACTTATCCGAAATTTTGTGTGAGAGGTACCAGATGGAGTAGACAAATATAGTCAATATTCAAACCTGATCTATATCTAGTAGATATATTAGGATGTACAAAGTATGGAAATTTTGAACCGAGTCGGCAGATCCGTTCGAGAGTTATCTTACGCTCCATCCTCTACACACGGTGTTATAGGGCTTTTTTCATCTTTCAGGCTATTTTCTCAGGAAGTATGGACTTGCCCCTGATGAAACTTGTACCGTCGTGTGGGAGGCAATGAATACAACTTGTTGCAATAAAAATCAAAGCGTTTCGAGAGCAGATTCTAATCTGAACTTATCCGAAATTTTGTGTGGGAAGTACCCGAAGGAGTGGACCGATTGAGTCCATTTTGGAACCTCATCTAAGTTTAGTAGAAATTTTACGATGTGCAAAGTATGGGTCAAATTTGTTGCTTCCTTCAAGAGTTATCGTGCGCACAAATTTTCCGAACATTTTCGAACTTTTGTGGGGGAGGTACCGGAAGGAGTGGACCGATATAGCCCATCTTCGAACTTAAACTAAGTTTGGACAAAATATTACGAAAGCCAACTTTTGGATCGAATCGGTTAATCCGTTCGAGAGTTATCGTGCGCTCCAGCCAGCCAGACAGACAGACGGACGGACATTGCTCAATCGACTCCAAATTTTCTGAAACACATTTGGTCCAAACATACTTATGAAAGTGTCTATATACCCTCGTTAGCATAAATGCTGAGGGTATAATTATGCGAAAGATCTACGGACCAATCTGCGTTGATGGTGAATATCGAAGTCGTATGAACCACGAGCTTTAGCTGTTAAACAGAGACATTAGGAGTGTTAAACGTATCGGGATACAACGATTGCTTTGGCTAGGTCATGTCATAGAATGAGCAATGATGAAGCAGCTAAAAAGGCGTATAAATAGGGACCGCATGGCGGTACACGTAGAACTGGAAGGCCAAGGCTGCAATGGAGTAAACAAGTGGTATTCCAAATTGGAGAGATAAAGCAAAACCTAGATATGAATGAAAATCTTTTCTTAGTTCGGATTATACCCTCTGCCTTTAGGCTAAAGAGGATATATAGGATTTTGATACGACCAAACATGTGCTTAATCGAAATAATGGTTTTAGGCACCAAGTATGCTTGGACGAAATCTGTTTCAGACAATTTGGATCCATCCGTTTGTCTGACTAGCTAGCTAGTGCGTACGATAACTCTCGAACGGATCAACCGATTTGTTCCAAAGCTTGGCATTCGTAATATTTTGTCCATGCCATATCGGTCCACACCTTCGTGTACCTCCCCACAAAAGTTCAAAATTTTGCTATAGAATGTAAACGATACCTCTAGAAGGGCAAAATCAGCAAAATCGCAGTGGGTTTCTGATTGGCCCAAATCAGTCGTATATCAGGTTGGAATATGGAGTATATCAGTCCCATCCTTTGGGTACCTCCCACATAAAATTTGGGAAAAGTGTAGGTTGAGGACTCTTATCGGATCTACTTGAATTTTTTTGCAGAATACTGTTTTCACGGTCCCTATAAAAAAGATACAATTTTTTCCAGAATTACTCCATATTTCCTGGGATAATGGCCCAAAACCTCCTAAACCTCTGCCGGGACTTACTAACATGGCTAGTAGGCACCATAGTTATGAAATTTTTCAAAAATTTCTTCAGAACATAGTTTAACGTAATTTAATATTTCGAGTTCTCTATAAATCAGAAGTTTGCTTACTAAAATGTTTGATACGCTTCAATGATTTTGTAGAGGACCACATTACCGTTCGTACAAATTCCGCCTATTTTAAAGCAAACTCATGATACAAAATCAATATATTCTATATAAAAGACATAATCATTTCGTTTTGCTTCTTTTTTATCAGAGGCTGAGGATATATCTCCGTCAGCATAGCTGACTGATACTTTCTTGCTTGTTTAGTTCCCAATTTGTTATAAGAACAGACCGAAAATATTTATTATCAGTTTGAAAATTCCACACATCTACCTTTACATCAATATTCTCGAAAATTCCCAATATTCAAAATCCATCACACCACATAAAATACCACCTATAATTCCCAACAGCATATTCACACATAAATACTCTCAAGATCATACAAACTTTACAAGTTCAAACAAAAACACATGTAGGTTTGTCAGTTTGTTCACAAAAATGTTGGTCTGCAGCAAGGGTTTGAAAGATATATGTCTGCATGCATGCATTTGGTTGGTTAGTCTAAGAACGTATGTGTAAATTATAGCCTACGGTTTATTTTGCGGTAAGTTTTAATTCTACAATAACAGCAAAAAAAGAAATGAAAATAACTACTAAGAGCAAAGTGCTACACATCACAAAACAGCACCAAAAAGAAAACAAAGTGAAAACTTAGCAGAATAACCCCCTACCCAGAATGTCTGGAATTCTAGCTAACAAAATTGTTTATATGGCTGTTTTTGGATTCTCGTCGTCGTTTTTGTGTTAAATTTTGGTTTTTGGAACTCCTACCGTCGTCGTAACATGTAGTACTGTGACGCAGTGTTTTGTCTTCACACATCGTGTTTTGTGGAAGTAAAAAGTCATCAGTGGTGTTTTCCAGAGCAGAACATCAGAAACAATACTCTCAAACACTTAATTGTTAGCTCAGCATGTAACCATGCAGCAGAACGATGAATTTGCTAAAAAGTTCTAAGTAATTTATTTCTATTTTTTTGGGTTCTTTATATACATATACGATAACTGGTCCATATATTGAAAAGGCAAATAGATTGTATGGCATCAGCAAGAGGTCATTTGAAACTCTCTCCATAATTAGCAATATTTCTCATTACTATGGAATTTAAATCCATAGATATACAATACATGCAATGAATATGGGAATATTCAATGGCCGAATGCTGTATGCACAAACATTTGTTTGGGCCATTTTATTTAGTATATGTGGACAATTTAAAGAATTTTTATAACGGAACATTCTACGTAACATTCGTATGGCACTGAACATTAATCAAACGCCGAAATAAAACAAGGAAAAATGTTTCCCAATATATTATTAAATAGTTAGTGAAACAATTGAAATTTATTGAAAACAATTTTCCACCTGCCCTCTTCCATTTTTTCATCAATATTCTACCAATACTCATTTCCGTTCACATGGGCCGATACCGACACTTCTCTACAGGCATGTTTAGTTTCGTTCTGTGGGAGCTATTTCAAAACACGGACCTATACCGACGATTCTCAGCAGTATTGTTTAAGACCTCAATAGACCTCTCTTTCAAGATCATGAAGATCCCTCCTGACATGCCTGGGGGTGTTCCTATCTACCGCTGGTGATTAGAATGGCTCTCACGGTAACACCCGAGCAGGTACTGCACCGAAACAATGCTATTGTGTTGCTGTACTGGAAGAGTCTTTGTCTCCTCATGTAGATGGTCCACTGAAGACATGAGGAGGCAATCTGCTGCAGTTCGTAGGGCGGCATTCTGACAGGTTTGAATATTTGTCCATCACATTGCACTGATATTTGCGGATCATACTGGCGCCGCAGACCGACCTATCCCGTTATATGGTCAGCAAGAATTCTTTTCCTGCACGCCAAGTGCAGCAGGCCAGGGACATCTCAGATAAGATCATATTTATTGGCAGTTATCTGGAGATTTTTCGCGGGGAAATGTGGTAAGATCACTCAAATTGAGCAAAGGCTATAGTCGGAACGGGGCCATATATTTGATATCCTACACCACACCGCAATTGCTAAAATTTAGTACTTAGTCTTCGCTGGGGGTAAAAAACGTCACCCAAGAAATTTTTCGGTATAGGTCCACGTTTTCACATAGGCCCTATAGAGCGGTACCTCCCGATTTTCGGTATTTTGAAGGTTTTAGCCTCATTATCACACCGAAATGGCTGAAATTTGGTATTTATTCTTCGTAGGGGGTACAACACATTCCACCTGAAGTTTTTAGGTATAGGTCCACGTCTTCACATAGCCCCCATAGAGCGGTACCTCCCGATTTTTCATATTTTGAAGCATTGGAATATGTGTGATTTGTTTTGCTTGAGAATATAAATTAAGTCTTAACAATTTTGGGGGTATTAATCTTTCCACCAGAAATTGGTTCGTATAGGTCCACGTTTTCATATAGCCTCCACAGATTGGTAACTCCCGATTTTCGGTATTTTGAAGCTTTTAGTCGCGTTATCCTACAGAAAAATGTAAAATTCGTTATGGTGTCTTCGTTTGGGATATACAGCATTTCTGCAAAGAATTATCGGTAAAGGTCGAAGTTTTAATATAGCCCTTATCGTAGGTACCTCCCATTTCTACAGAAATTTGTAAAATGCGGTACACTGAAAGAAAATTACGTTGTATCAATGAAATTTGTCATTGATTTTGAACCAACGTAAGACTTCATTGTATGTATTAATGAAGAAGTTTCATTAAGTTTCATAAAATAACTTTCATTATTGTTTCATAGTATTAATGTGAAAGTTTCATAGCAATAATAGAACTGTAACTCTACCTATTTTATTGAATTAATATAGAAGTATCATTGCATAATTGAGGACATTTCATTGAAATAATGAAGAAACTCATTATTATTCAATGAAACTCTACCCAGCAAAAAAAGTCATTACTAAGTAATGACTTTATTCAGTAAAATTTGGCAGTAGTAACTACTTACAAATATACCGTAAAAGTCATTATTTTTACATGGGGATGTAATAGGGCGGAAGTACTTCCTTAAATATGTTTTTTAAGTACATACTTAACCACATACCGGCAGTCGAAAAGAAGCTAAAAAGCAAAGTTCTATTTTTAGAAAAAATAGAGGTGAAATTATATTCAAATTCAACACTACACATTTTTTGTTTTTTTCTTTTTCATTCGATACATGCTAGTTTTGAACACACGAACTTCTGATTTGTAGTCAAACACACTACACACTAGGCCACTCGCTCGAACAGCAAGGGTTGGTTAAACTCATCCATGTACATCAACATTTTTTTGTAATTTTGTAAACAAAAAACACACATGCCGACGCTGAGCTTTGAACACACAACTCTAGAATTTGTAGTCGGACACACTAGCTCTGTGCCACCATACTCAATACTTAGTAAGTAAGTAGTAAGTAAGGATGTAACTAGTTATGTGTTAACTGTTATATATGTACTGTGTGATAATGCGGAGGGTAATGAGTACTCATTACCTGGTAATGCAGAAAGTAATGACATGTGCCTACCAAATTTTTGCTGGGTACGTTGCACTGTAGGTAATTTGGACAGGTTTTTAGGCAAAAAGTCGATTTTTGCACTTTTAATAACATGAGTTTTCTAATTTGATTCTAAGAAAGAACATGTCAAATTCTGTGGATGTGCAATTTGTTTTCGAAAATATTCAAAACTCGCGGTGTAATTCAAAGTTAAAATCAAAATTTCGAAGACAAAATAAAAAATGTTAAAAAAGATTAAAATTTAGAGCAGAATTTAAACTCAATTTGTGAGAGTTTGGTAGTAATCAAATACATATGTAGATATGATATTCAGTGGAATGGTGGCGGTGTGTACTTTCTGTTTTAAGAAATAATTTTCTTCAAAATGTTTGTTACAGCAGAAAAAATCGTCATATAGGGGATACAACCTAAGAATTTTGTTTTTAATAAATTGTAGTTTTATATTATAGACTTTTACAAAATTGTCCAACTTTGTCTGAAATTCTGCCACCGCGAATATCTTCAGCAAAGGGTTCTAAATCAAGTACCAATGTGCGATTTTTTGCGTTTTTTGAGTTATATCACTTTTTTGAAGGGGTCCTCCTCCAGAAAAAATATTTTTTAATTTTTTGTTTGGTGAAGGACATTTTAAACACAAAATAGGAAATTGTAAAAATGTACTGACGGGCTGTGGTCAACAATTGGCCATAAATAGGCCGTAATATGTTCTAACTAGGGATCATGATTGCGTGATTTATTTGGTCCTTTTAAAAAAATAATATTTTTAAAGATCTCTTCGCGAATCAATATTTTAAACATATCAATGCTTTTAAAAATCTTTTGGCGGATCAGTATTTTAGTTCATTTTATCCGTTTTTGTTTTGTTTTAACCGCGTTCATTGGGTTGGAACGAATAAAATATGTAACATGAGAATAGGGGGTAGGAAAAAGAAAATTTATTCGTTATATCCGGCGTTCATTTTAAACGTGTTCACCTGTAAAATTTTTATTAAAGCTTACTTTTAAATATTTAAATTTAAAGCGGGCCTGTAAATCCTAACAAATTGTAAAAAATTCTACTCGCGGGGTAACAATTTTGTTCGTTATAATCGTGGTCGTCTTAAGAAGTTAAATGTGTGTACAAATGTTAAGAAAATTTCTTTGGAAACACAAAACTTTGTTCGCTATAAACGTAGTTTCTTATAACCGATGTTCGCTATATCCGAATTTTACTATGTAATTCTATGTTTTATCTTACTTTTGCATATAAAGCATTAAAAATGTGTAAAAATCCCATAAGTTCACCGCTATTAATTTTTGCCTCAAAAACAGGCCAAATTACCTATAGTGCTTTGGTTCAAAATCAATAAAACTTTTTTCTTTCAGTGTATTTAGTCTTCGTTGGGGATATACAGCATTCATGTCAGAAATTTTTAGTATAGGTCTACGTTTTGATGTAACCTCATAGAATGTACTTCCCGATTTTCGGTATTTTTAAGGTTTTAGCTACATTATCTAACCGAAATGGTTGATTTGGTGTCACAAAATTCCATCCATAGAACGTACCACCCGATTTTTGTTATTTTGATGGTTTTAGCCTCGTTATCCTATGTAAAACATGGAGGCTGAACATAATGGCCTGGAATTTTTTCTCGAGTCAAGGGATTGGACCAATTCATAAAATTAATGGTATTATGGATTGTTTCAAGTAACGTAAGGTATCAAAAGGCGTGATGATGCTCTATGTTGAAGAAGATATGCCACTTATATTTACATTCCAGGAAGATAACCAGCCAAAATATGTATCGATAGTGGTTAAGCAGTGATTCCAAAACAATTTGACAGAAGTTATCCATCGGCGCGCCAAATCCATTGATCTTAACTATCGATTGGGACTTGGGACATGTGTTTTAGTTTTTGTCCGACACTGTATTGACGGGCTTTCCTTTTGGAAAACGACTACTAAAACCGGAGATATTCGCATAAGAATAAAACTTTAAAATTTTGTCCACATAAGTTTTTTCCCATTCCGACTCTTGAATATTATCCGACCGACACCAATCTCGATAAGCTTCTTTCTCTCTAGAAGCCCTACCAACCACCAAAATTTCGTCACGATCCGATCAAAATTGCGACCTGTACCGTGATTTCAATAAAATGGAAAAATGGGATGTATTACAGATTATTGCGATATCTCCGTTATTTGGACACCTACCCCAACGTACTTTGCATCATTGTAATGATGGGATTTTCTACTTTCGTAGTCAAGCTTTGCTTTTGAAAAGTCCCCAACCAATTAAATTAGCAAAAAATGAAAAGTTTTCTTTGCGAATATTGTGAGATCTTCGTTGTTTGACCACCTACGACAACCTACTTTACAAAACTTAGAAGGTTTTGCTTTTGTATAAAAGCTGAAAAATAATTCTCCAAATTAGTTGTTTGCCCATTCCAACCTCTAAATATTATCTAACCATCACCAAAATCAATAGACGATCCGATCAAAATTGCGAACTGTAGCGTGATTACAAGGTTTAGATGAACAGACGGACGTACGGAGATCGACTCAACTCGTAGAGGCGTTCATTTTGGTATATATTAGTATGATGCGTTACAAACTTTTTGACCAAAACCAAATTGTAATATCCTCCCCACATAGCACAGTGGTGGCACTTACATGGGAAGGTGTGACAAAAATACTTCTAAATGCTATATCGAACTGAAATTGTTACCAATGGGTCATAGTGGCCTAAAAACACTCTAAGTAAAATATTGGGGTCCTCGGTCCAAAATTTCGCGTGGTTTTCATGTAATGAATCATTCTGAATTAATATATTTTACTGTTACCAACACATTTTTCAACCGAATTTGCTGTAATCCGATACCAAGAGTTTTTAATGCATAGTAAACCTCCGTGCAAAAAATTGTCAGTATTGGTCCATTATTTGGTATACTCCCTATATGATTTTTATATCGATTTATTTAGGCAGATGTCAACCACATATTCTAAGCGAATATGGTCTTATAAGGAACTCAGACTTCAGAACACCATCTTATAAAGAAATGTTATATCGGTCCACTTTTGACCACAGCCTCTATTTAGGGTTACTATCCTTTTCTTTGTACTTTATAAGATTTAGCCACATTTGTCTGCAGAATTACTTGTAATAATGAGGGGAAAATCTCCACCTTTTAGCGTGGTCCAACATTAGGGTGTCCCAAAAGTAAAATAAGTTATTTGTTTAAGTGAATACCCCCACCTCTTTTTCGCGAGTTTTCATTACAGCTCTAAGTTACCATGACCATAGAAATCGATAATAGTCCAAAAAACATTATATTGAAACGAAATTTAAGAAAGGATAATAAAATTACTTAAAACAAGTAAAAAAGTATCAGTCAGCTTTGCTGACAGAGATATACCCTCAGCATGTGTATATTGAAACATTTTTTCCCAAAAAACGTATGTATTTAGGGGGTTCTAAAATTTTTGGATGTATGAACCTACAAAAATGTTGTTTAGGATTAAAGATCAACAGTTTTGCGGAGGAGATACTTAAAGGATTGGATCGACATTGACCATTATGGATCTTTAGCCATTACAAATGGTGTCATAGGGGGTTTTTACACACTTCGGGCTGTTTGCTGAAGAAGTATGAACTTGCTCCTAAAAAAATTTTTACCATCGTAAGTGAGGCAGCGAATGCAAGTTCCTTCAACAAAAATCAAAGTGATTCGATATCAGGTCTTAAAAGTGAACTTATCCCAAATTTTGTGTGGGAGGTACCGGACGGAGTGGACAAATATAGTCTATATTTGAACCTGATCTATATCTGGTAGATATATTAGGATGTGTAAAGTATGGACCAATTCGGCCACTCCCTCCAAGAGTTACCGTACGAACAATTTTTCCGAACAGTTTTGAACTTTTGTGGTGGAGGTACCTGAAGGAGTGGACCGATATGGCTTATCTTCGAACATAAACTATGTTTGTACAAAATATTACTAAGGTCAAATTTTGGACCGAATCGGTAGATCCGTTCGAGAGTTATCTTGCGCTCCAACCACCTCACACGGTGTAATAGGCTTTTTTGCAACTTTCAGGCTATTTTCTCAGGAAGTGTGGACTTGCCCCTGATGAAACTTGTACCGTCGTATGGGGGGCAGTGAATGCAAGTTGTTTAAACAAAAATTAAAGCGATTCGAGAGCAGGTCCTAAACTGAACTTATCCTAAATTTTGTGTGGAAGTTACCCGAAGGAGTGGACCGATTGAGTCCATATTGGAAACTCATCTAAGTCTGGTAGACATTTCACGATTTGCAAAGTATGGACCAAATCGGTTACTCCCTTCAAGAGTTGTCGTACGTACATACTTTCCGAACATTTTCGAACTTTTGTGGGGGAGGTACAGGAAGCAGTGGACTGATATAACCCATCTTCGAACTTAAACTAAGTTTGAACAAAATATTACGAAAGTCAAATTTTAGATCGAATCGATTGATCCGTTCGAGAGTTATCGTGCGCTCCAGCCAGCCAGCCAGACAGACAGACATACAGACGGACGGACATTGCTCAATCGACTCTAAATTGTCTGAAACACATTTCGTCCAAACATACTTGGGGTCTAAAACCATTATTTCGATGAGGCACATTTTGCCCGTATGAAAGTGTATATACCCTCGTTAGCATAAATGCTGAGGGTTTATATATTTGGTGCTAGTGGCCATTCTTGCGAATTTTTGGAAAGTATCTTAAACTTTAAGGAAATCCATACATCTTTATTAAATATTTTCATTTTGACCGATAGTATAACCAAAATATATGGCAACCCTTGCAATTCAGAGGAATTTTCATAACTAGAAAAATGAACCTAAGGCAATTTACTAAATGATTCAATTTAAGTTAACGCATTAAAAATAGTCCTTTGTTTCATAAATTCGCTTAGAATATAACCATTTTTTCCCATTTTTAAATACAATTTTTTCTTCAAAATTAGTCATGCTTGTGCGGCCTTTTCTCCTTAAAAACCGCGAAAAAATGGAAAAAAAATAGTTGAGTTTTAAAAGCTTTGGAACTTTGTTAAGCGATTTGAATTTTTAAATTTTTAAAACGATGTCATGCATTTTTTATTTTTGTCGTTGTGCGCATAGTTGTTGGTGTAGGGTATAAGACTATAGAGTAGCGATTCAGATTTACTGCAGAGAACATTTCACGCGCTGTGGAGTACTGGGATGACGTTTTATTTTCTGATGAGACGAAAATTATGTTATACTATAACAATGGACCCCAAAAAGTATAGCGAAAACCTCTCACAGCCCTAGAAAAAACAATGTACTCTCAGTTTTGATATGGGGTTTATACTCTGTGAACACAAATTTTGGGGCAGAGATAATTCATTTTGGAGATGTTAGCCCTTAGTGAGTATATTAAGAACCCCGAAGGAGAGATCCGCAGTGAGTATTATTTTCGTAGAACACTTCGACCTCCTGACTCGCTTCCTTTAATGTCCTTTTCGTCCTTTATTTTAAGAGCCGCTATAAAAGTACGACAAGACGACGTTTTTCAGCTTCGAAATGTTCTTGCAAAAATGTCGCTCAGAAAATCCATTAGTTGTCAATTAGCTGTACCTAAAAATTTCTGGGCGACATGTTTGCAGAACATTTCGAAGCTGAAAAACGTCATGTCGTGGTACTTTTATAGCGGCTCTTAAAATAAATTACGAAAAGGACATTGAAGGAAGCGAGTCAGAAGGTCGAAGTGTTCTACGAAAATAATCCTCATTCGATTTGACTGCAGACATGTCATCTCAAAAATAAGCTAAATCTACAGTGAACAAAGATATAACGCTAATGCCTGATGGCTTACTGGGTCTCTAGCAAAAACTTCAGCGCGTGCTGAAGTTCGCGGAAGTTCGAATCACAGCGGATCTGCCCTTCGGGGTTCTTAATATTCGCACCAAGGCCTTTCTTCCCGAAGAGGAATTTTCCGTGCCCCAGACTTTCACCTCCATTTTGTTGCACAGTGATATCAAGCAGAAGCATTGGTAACACTCGGATATTGGAAGAATGACAATGGAAGTTTATTTTGGATGTTTTACAAAATGATTTAACCAACAGGTTTGTTGATCCTGAAATAAATATTAGCATGAAAATTACCCTAAACATAAATCTTATTTATGTAGGACTTGGTTGTTATACAACTGCACCAAAGTCAACGACGTTCCAGCCTAAAGTCCGGATGTTAACCCCATCAAAATGTATGGGTACACCTGAACAAAACAGTCGGGAATAGGTCGACCACTAATAGGAGCGACTTAATAAAATGCATTAAATAAACATGCAAAAACTACCATTGGAATATGACATTCCGAAATTTATTTATTCAATTCAGAGACGTTTACGAGCTGTTATTGATGCCCGAGGTATGCATAAGAAATATTGGGATCGACTTTTCCACAAATACCGTGTAAGACTGTTCTGAATATTTCTAATATTTAGTTGACAGTCAATACATGAGTTGTTTTCCTTTTTGGTAATTTTAAGGAAATTTTTATTGAACTACTTTAATTGAACTATTTTTTATTTTATTAACAAAAATTTGTAAGAATTAATTTTTTAACAAATACATTACTAATGTTAGTTATTTATACCAATAAACGTTGTTTTATTAAAAATTTTGCAATATTTCTGGTTTTGCAATAATTTAGTTTACTAACTGTATATTATGCTCTAAAGTTATAACCTTCGAAGTTTCATATTCCAACCATTTCAATTATTGCAAAATTTGCAATAGAAAAATAAAGCTTAAAACATACTATACTGCATTTGTCGCGTTAAAGTAAATAAACATTTGCCGTTTATAAAAATAAACATTAAAAAAACATCAACAAATGAATAGCAAACAAATTTCTCTCAATATGATATTGAAAGTAAAAGTTATTCAGTGTAAACATGAATATCAACACAGTAGCAACGGAGTGTGTTAATGTGTTAACAAACTGAATATGTTTTGATTGCAGAAAAGAAAAACATTTTTTATAAAAAAAGGACGAAAAAGTTCAAAGTTGTTGCCAGTTGCATCGTTTAATTTGTTGCCACAGGTTTTTTGTGAATTTATTCAACTATTTGCATTTGTGTGTATATGAAGCCTCGGTGATTTTGTTACCCATACGAGTATTTACATTCAATCTAAGAGCACGGGTTCACTTTTTACTGCAAACTCTATCGTTTCGGTAGAGTAAAAACTTTCTTGAATAATTTTTTAATTAAAAATACTGCAGATGTATTAAAAATTAAAGAGCGAAAGAATGAGAGCGAGTTTGTTCGACATCATCAAATGCGCCCCTCTGACAAGACAAATAAAACAGTAAGCATAACAAAAACTCTCATTTAAGTGTTTAATAGCATAAAATTATTATAAGCAAAATACTTTAATTAACTCCTCATTGTTATTTTTTAACGTTTCATGTGTTGATTTTATGCGCAGTAAAAATGTTTGCGATTCATTTGAGAGAACTTTAACCATGTACGCGAGCACAGTGGATAGAAACATTGTTAATTTTAAAAGGAAGTTCGTATATGTAAATAAAGAGTAATTATACTATTTGGACGTACAAAGGAGGAAAATACATACGTGGTTATTTTGCAAATTTTACTGGTTCCATCCGATTTCCGATTTGCTCGTTTTTACTCGCTAGTGAAAAGTACTCGCGAGTGCGAGCAAAAAGTCCCTCCGATCCGGGAGGGAGAATTTGAGGGAAAGTCGTGGTGGGGGAAAGTTGAGGGGTTTTTTTTACTCGATTTAACTCTTCGATTAAACTCGTACTCTATGTCGAGCATTTTCACTCCCAATCTTATTTTTAAACTCTGAGTACTCGCGAGTGCTCCCAAATAAAATAAAAGAGTGGACAGTAAACTTCTTTTAAAACTCGCACTCTTCGACTACTCGAACTCACAAACACTTTTTCACTCGCGAGTAAAGTCTGAAATATGCTTCGAGAGTGACGAGTAAAAATATAGTATACTCGTTGATTTTTTCTACTCGCTCGAGTACTCCCGCTCGAATTGCATTCGCGAGTAGAATTCGAGCAAGTATTTTGGAGCTCTGGGTTCAATATTTGATGTAGCCCTTTTATAAGGCCCCATCCCCATTTCAAGTTCCTTGATAGTTTTGGTCACATAAAGCAGACATTCCGCCTATCTTAAATTGTGGAAACAGAACAATACTGATTATTTGTTAGCCTGAGTTTGGTATCCAGCAAAACTCACATAGCTCTGCGATTTGATATTTATTTGATACGACTGTCAGTTAAAACAACAAAGAACCTCCCCGAACATTATGTTCATTTTGTGTCAAAGTTTCATGTTGATAACTTGAGGATTCTATAAGCTACAGCTCATTTACTTTAAGTTTGACAAAAATCAATATCCATTTTTTTAGATATACAACAATAAGGCACTTCAAGGAAACGAGATGAGACCATAGTTATTTTTTCGGATATGCATAGAGTCACACTCTAAATCGATTTATGGATGTCCGTCCGTTCGACGGTTCGCAAGGAACAGGAAATTGGGGAAAATCATTTTTAAGGACATATAGAAAGAGCCCTCTTGTTTCTAACAAGAATCAGTTCAGATTTAAACAAACAAATATATTTTTAAATCCAAAACAAAAAAAACAGAGAACTAAAAAAGTAATTTTTTTTCTGGAACAACGTCTTCTCATAGAAAAGCAGTAGGTTTTCCTATAGATGATCACAAGGTTTTCTTATAGAAGAGTAGGAGGTCTTTTCATAGAAGATCAGGAGGTCTTCTCATGGAAGAGCAGAAGGCCTGACAGAAGAGCAGAAGATCCTCTCATAGAAGAGCAGGAATTCTTCTTTTAGAATATCTGGAGGTCTTCTTTTGGAACGTTGAATACTTTTTATAGAAAACCTAGAGTATTCATATAGAATATCGATGTCTTCTTATATAAAAACAGGAGGACTTCTTATAAAAGACCTGAATGTCTTCTCATAGAAGTTCTGGAGGGTTTCTTATGCATGACTTATATTAGAAAATCTGCAGGAATTCTTACACAAGATCTTCTAATAAAAAAATCTGTAGGTCTTCATATAGAATACCTGGAGGTCAACATATAGAAGACATGGAGGATCTGCAAGTGTCCTTATAGAAGATCTAGGGGTTTTACTATAGAAGATCCGTTAGTCAAACAAAGCGATACATTTTCGTTGGGAAAAATCTATGCCATATGGCATAGTATGAAATATAACAAATAACAGCACTGAATCGCACGAGGTAAACCAATCAAACTTTTTATACCCTCAGCATTTGTGGTAACGAGGGTATATAATTTCGGAAAAATTCATTTTAGGACCTGCTCTCGAATCGATTTGATTTTTGTTGTAACAACATGTATTCACTGCCCCCATACGAAAGCACAAGTTTCATCAGGGACAAGTCCATACTTCCTAAGAAAATAGCCTGAAAGTTGCAAAAAAACCCTACGACACAGTGTGTAGTGGTTGGAGCGCAAGATAACCCTCGAACGGATCTGCCTATTCGGTCAAAATTTTGGCTTTCGTAATATTTTGTCCAAACTTAGTTTAAGTTCGAAAATACGCCATATCGGTCCACTACTTTAGGTACCTCCCCCACAAAAGTTCGAAAATGTTCGGAAAATTTGTGCGCACAATAACTCTTAAAGGGAGTAACCGATTTGGTCCATACTTTACACATCCCAATATGTATACCAGATATAGATCAGGTTCGAATATGAACTATATTTGTCCACTCTTCGGGTACCTCCCACAGAAAATTTCGGATAAGTTCACTTTAAGACTTGCTCTCGAATCACTTTGATTTTCGTTGAAGCAACTTGCATTCGCTGCATGAAATACGAATGTAAAATTTTTTTCAGGGGCAAGTCCATACATCTTGAGAAAACTGCCCGAAAGTTGTAAAAAACCCTTATGGCACCATATGTAGTGGCTGGAGAGCAAGATAACTCTCCAACTGATCAACCGATTTGGTACAAAATTTGGCCTTCGTGATCGGTCAACAACTTTCGGTACTTCCCCCAAAAATAAAAATGTCAACAAAATGGTATCACGATATATTAATCCTAATCCACATTTTTGTCGGCAAGTTCAAATGTCCAAAAAGGACCACAAAATTCTGAGAAGAACCTAAATACATTCGATCTGGCCGTAGATAAAATTTTCAATGCTCATAGGCTTAGGGTATATCTCTGTCGGCAGAGCCAACTGATACTTTTTTACTTCTTTTATCTACATTTTCTGCTCTAAAGGACTGTAATTTGGAATTATTAACCGACATTGCTCTCGAATACATGTACATGGATTTTTATGTATGCTGCATTAATCAAACTAGTGTCAATTTAAGATAATGTTTGCAATATGTGATTCCGTTTAGAACAGACAATGCCTAAATTGTTTCGATGCGAAAACTTTTTTCGCGATTGAGAGAAAGTGACATAAAATTAGTGTTTTTTCTAAAATTAAAAATAAAGCCCTAATAAACATAAGTTTCTTGATTTCAAAAACCAAAGTTTGAAGCAGCATTTCATTTTTTATTAAATTTTTAGCGACCCCAAATATTTTTGGGACAAATATTCTTCCTGCTTGCAATTATCAATATCCAATATAAATCGAATGTTTATTCATGAATTTCAAATTATGTAACCAAATCTAAAAATATTTATTTTTGAAATTAAAATAATATATTGACACTTTTTATGTTTTGTTCACAAATACCAGTGACACTAGTATTACTTTAAAACCCAATTTCTATGTGTTTGTTGTTATGTTTGTTGTACAACAACACTCTCCTCTACCTGGTAAATAATTGTACCATGATTTGGACTAATATTAATGAAGTTATGAGTATTTCTATACATATACTTTTTACAGATTTCGAATTTTACAAGGCGCGATATCTCTGGAACCTTTAGTCAGAAAAATCTGAAAATATACTAAAACAAGTAAGAAAGTATCAGTCACCTGAGCTGACAGAGATATACCCTCAAGCACGTACCCGAAGAAAAAAAGTTAACACAATACTTACGTAGGTTTTTTAGCTGTTGGGAAATTTTTCCAGGATGGAAAGGGCCGCAAAAACTACATGTTGCAAAAAAATTCAGAATGATCCAAGACGAGTGCATTCTTTCCAAACTTTGGGTAGGGTATACCCGTAGGAGTGATCCGATGTAGTACATATTTGGACCTAATACAAATCTGTAGGAAATATTTTTTTCTTTACTGACTATATAATTAAAAATGTTGTACTTAATATTCTGAATTTAAATATATTACAATTTAACTTTTCAATTTACAAAGTATAAGCTAAATCGATTGCTCTCTTAAAGGACTATTTTACACATTAGCCAGTTTAGGTGGTGCCGGGAGGATTTTCTGGACCTTTTTGGGTCATTATCTCAAGAAGTATGAAATTGCCCACGAAAAAAAATTACAATGTCGTAACAGGGGCCGCAAGTGCAACCTGCTGCATCACAAATTAATAAGATCAGAGAGGAGTTGTTAAACTATACTTTTTCCAAATTTTGTGTGGGAGGTGCCCAAATGAGTGGACCGATATAGTCCATATTAGAACCCGACCTATGCCTGAAAGTAATATTACCAATATTAAAGTTTGGCTCAATTCGGTTACTCTCTCCTTGAGTTATCATGCCCACAATCTTGGCGAAAAATTTTGAACCTTTGTGGGGGAGGTACCGGAAGGAGTGGAACGATATGGTCTCTCTTCGAAATTAAACTAAGTTTGGACAAAATATTGAAAGACCCAAAAATTGAACCAAATATGTTCAAGAGTTATTGTGCGCTCCAACTACGATACATGGTATTATATGGGTTGTTTGCAGTTTTTGTGCTGATTTCTGAGGAAGTATGGACTTGCTCCTGAAAAAAATTATATCGTTGTAATGGGGGTAGTGAATACAAGTGGCTGCAACAAAAATCAAAGAGATTCGAGAGCAGGCCTTAAACTGCACTTAAGCAAAATTTTGTGTGGGAGGTACCCTAAAGAGTGGAACAATCGGGTCCATATCTATGTCTGGTAGAAATGTCACGATGTGCAAAGTATGGACTAATTCGGTTTCTCCCTTCAAGAGTTATCGTGCGGACAATTTTTCCGATATGGCCAATCTTCGAACTTAAATAAAATCTGAACAAAATATTTCGATACCCAAAATTTGAACCGAATCGATTGATCCGTTCGAGAGTTATCGTGCGCACCAGCCAGACAGGTAAACAGACGGACGGACATTGCTAGATCGACTCAAAATTGTCTGAAACGGATATCGTACAAACATACTTGGGGTTTAAAACCATTATTTCGATGAGGCACATTTTTGGTCGTATCAAAGTGTAAATACCCTCTTTAGCCTAAAGGCTGAGGGTATAATGATATACTGATGAGCAGCATCAGCACAGCAAACAATAAAGGAAATCAAAAACCTCATTTTGAAAAGTGTCCGACTTTACTCAGAAATTCCCTTATATAAAGTATAATAACACAATAAATACAATTTTTGGAGTCAACAAAATTATTTTTTGCCCTGCTCCTCTATTTCATTTTGTGACCAAATTTCATGTTGATAACTTGTGAATTCCATAAGCTACAGCTCATTTACTCGACAAAATATCGAGATCCACATATTTTGGGTTTACACAACACTAAGGAACTTCAAGGAAAGGAGATAGGACCACAGTTATTTTTCAGATATGCATAGAGTAACATTCTAAATGGGTTTATAAACATCCGTCCAACTGTTCGCAAGGAACAGAAAATTGTACAAGATCATTTTTAAACACTTTTGCTTCTGTCGAGAATCACTGCTTCAAACGACGTTTATAAAATCGTCATAGACGACGAATCTAGGATCAATGCATATGAGCACGAAACGTAAAGGCAATTCAAAGCCGAGGCAAATGCCAAGAAAGCTGTTCATTGAAGAAGCACTGCGAAGCAAATGGTCACCAGATTCTTTGGCAAAACTGACCATATGGCGACTATACGGCTTCAGCAACGTAGGACGGTTGATTCTGAGCGGTACACTACAATTAATTTGCCTGAAGTCTTCTGAAAAATTAGAAAAACAACAATGGGAGCTCTCCCACTTATATTCAAACCTTCGCTTTTTGATCGGACACAACGTGGTATTGATGGGTCATTAGCCGTACAGACCTGAATTGCAACCCAATGACTTCATTTGATTTTCACACATCAAGAAACAAAGGCATGATCAATGATTTTCGTCGCCAGAAAATGCTTTTGATGCGTATAAAACCCATACATAGGAGGTGTCTCAATCGGAGTGCAAAAAGTGCTTGTCAAAGCGCTGTTTACCCATGACTGTAAGGCGTTTCTTGGTAGTAGTTGTTTGTTATGTACGTGATCATATTGTCACGTTACAAAACATGTAAGTAAGTATCAGTCAACTGTACCCACTACGAAGGGCAACTTTAGTCTTTACTTATTTGTTTTGTAACCTTTTAGTGGAATAATAATTTAACTTGGATACAAATTAAGACTGGTCGTGCATCCTTTAAAATTTTTTACTTTTGTAGGTACTGTACTCTGAATGACATATCGTCACATGAAATGCTCAAAAACGTAATTGGTTGGCTTGAGGGTTACGTCTTTGTACAGATACCTTTAGGTGGCCATCTATTATCAAAAACCCCTTCAGGATGACTTCTAGTTATTGAAGACGCTTCAGGAGGACTTCTATCTATAGAAGACCCCTTTAAGAGACCTTCTAGCTATGGAAGACCCTTTTAGGAGGTCTATCTATAGAAGACCCCTTTAAGAGGTATTCTATTTATAGATGAACCGATAGTAGGTCCTCTATATAGAGCAAATTTTCCTTCCTTTCCTTTGAGAACTTGTTAGTTCTTAAAAAATCGCGAAAGTACCAAAAACTTTATTTTTACGCATTTTATAGATTATTCATTATTTCGAATTTTGACATTTCCTCATTATTTTACATATTATGTAGCTATATTAGAAGGTAACTTGAAGTTAAATATTTCTAAAAAATATTTTTTATTATATTTATTTGTATTATTTTATTAGGTTTTTAAGCACTGTGGCAAAAGTATTATAACAAATATTAATGAAAATTATGCAAAATCGGCTTAAAACCAACAACAAAGTAGAATGAAGTAAAAAAACTTTTAACTGCAACAATAACGAATGAAACGGTTGCCTCTAAAAACGAATAACTGAGCAAAATATCATCAACTCCACTGCTACTACTGCTGCCTCTACTAGCAGCTAATTCACTGAGTTGGAAAATTAATTGTGTGCAGTAAGAGTTTTGCTCTTGTTTGTGTGTATGTGCTGTTTTTTTGTTACTAAACCACCAAATACATATTTACTCCGTTTGTTACCTTTAACCAGGCTCAAACAAATTCTACTGCTGTCTATTAGTCTGGCAAACGATTTTGTCTTCTTTTACATACATACGTATAAAAACCACAGGCTTACAACAATAATTAAACGCACCAAAAAACACATAACAAAGAACGGAAGTGAGAAATATAAACCGGAAATAACATAAACTGCAGCAACAGTACCGAAAACAACAGCAACAACGACAATAATAAGAACAAACAGTAATTAAACTATACAACCACAACACTTTACGTACAATGTACATAGAAAAACATCAGCATTAACAACAACAACAACTACAATGACTATAACAACATCAACAATTGCAGTTCACAAGTTTATATATGCGAACCTAATAAGATTATCCCTTTTTCCGGTAGAAGAATTGCAAATTATTTTTGGGGCTATGGTAGCAAAGATTGCGGTGAGAACAGAAACAAAAACCACATCAGCTTGTACACCTGATGTTGATTCACTCAGAGGACTTAATAGGGCTAAGTAGCACTATGATATATGTATATAGGATTACACTTTTTATTATTTATAGAAGGTGTATAGTGTAATGTTCTCATTGGTTTATACGAGTAAGACCGTTATTTCAACATAAGAAAATTGCATAATGTTATCGGTATAGAAATTTAAGTTCTTCTTAAGATTTCGAAGAGATATTCGATTTGATAATAAAAATTTAAGACCAATCAATTGCACAAACATGTATATAAGTCGGAACGTTCGAAAAGCCCCAATAGCTTATAAAATCATACCACTGTAGCTTTAGGCCAGACAGATCTAATAAATAGATCATATGTCAATACACACTTTAAACAGGAAATAATCTCGCAGAATAGTTCATTATCATGGAGGTTCGAGACAATGAGACAATATGCCGTGTTATATTTTCAACATTCTGCGCGATAAGGTTATGCGGAAGTTATCAAAACTAGAACTTATACCGATGACAATGGCGCAATGAGTCGAACAATAGATGAATCAAAATATATATTTTAATAAGTGGTGAACTAATCTGCTAAAATGGGTCCGGCGAATTCGGTGTCGCCAATATAAAAAAACAAAATGTTTAGTTGTACTAAGAAAGCAAAAGACTTAACATATGGATTTTGCAGCACCCAAACCTCACCCAAAAATGTATAACTTTTTTTTGTAATTTCTGCGAAGGGACTTATTTATGTATAGTTTAATTCGTATTTTTTAATGTTAAAATTTTTTAAAGTTTATAAATTAAACAAGTAAAAAGTCGTTAAGTTCGGCCGGGCCGAACTTTTTATACCCTCCACCATAAAATAGTCGTAATTAAAATGCAATAGTTAGGGTCCTTTCACAATTTTAGGTGGAACAACTTCTCTACAATGGATAGACTCCTACTGCCTCCCACTATTGCTTAAATTACACTGTGAACACAAATGTTGGGGCAGAGATAATTCCTTTTAGAGATGAAAGCACTTGGTGTGTATATATTACAAACCCCGAAGAAAGGCCTTGGTGAGTACATTATGAACCCCGAAGGACAGATCCGCCGTGAGTCGAACTTCCGCGTTTTGGCGTGATGAAGTTCTTGCAAGAGACCCTGTAATCCATCATGAATTAGCATTATATCGTTGTTTGTTGTTTTTGTAGAGCACTTAAGCAACAGTGAACAAAGATATAACGCTAATTCCTGATGGCCCACAGGGTCTCTAACAAAAATTCCATAACGCGGAAGTTCGACTCACGGCGGATCTGTCCTTCGAGGTTCATAATATACTCACCAAGGCCTTTCTTTCCCAAGAGGAATTTTTCGTGCCCCAGACTTTCACCTCCATTTTGTTGCACTGTGTTATCTAATCTAATCTAAAAAAATATGTTAAGCTAGGTGAAAGGTACCACCTACGGGGCTATATCAAAGAGTCAACCTATCTTTAAATTTTTTGGCGGAAAAGTTTTATAGCTGCAAGGAAGTTCAAGAGTCAAATTGAGGGTAGTTTCATCAAAACAATGTAGACCCTCAAAAATGGACCCATGTTTACGAATTTTAGTGAAGAAATTGAGGGTAGTTTCATCAAAACAATGTATACCCTCAAAAATGGACCCATGTTGACGAATTTTAGTGAAGAAATTTCGTGACCACTGAAAATTTCCGAAAATCGGGAGGTACAGTTATATGGGGGGATATACCAAAACATGGACCTATATTGACGATTATTTTTGAATAGACAAAATTGTAGCTAAAATTCTCAAAATACCGATCATTACAGCTATTTCGGTTAAAAACTGTAGCTATAATTCTCAAAATACCGAAAATTGGGAGGTACCGTTATATGGGGGCTATACCAAAACATGGACCTATGTTGACGATGTTTGGTGGAGATGTTTCATGACCACTGAGAACCTCAAATGTCAAATTGCAGATATTTCGGTTACAAATTGTGGCTAAAATTCTCAAAATACCGAAAATCGGGAGGTACCGTTATATGGGGGCTATACCAAAACATGGACCTATGTTGACGATGCTTGGTGGAGATAGTTCATGACCACTGAGAACCTCAAATGGCAAATTACAGCTAGTTCGGTTAAAAACTGTAGCTAAAATTCTCAAAATATCGAAAATTGGGAGGTACCGTTATATGGGGGCTATACCAAAACATGGACCTATGTTGACCATGTTTCATTGGAGATGTTTTATGACCACTGAGAACTTTAAATGTCAATTTACAGCTATTTCGGTTAAAAACTGTAGCTAAAATTCTCAAAATACAAATTGTGGCTAAAATTCTCAAAATACCGAAAATCGGGAGGTACAGTTATATGGGGGCTATACCAAAACATGGACCTATGTGGACGATGTTTGGTGGAGATGTTTCATGACCACGGAGAACCTCAAATATCAAATTGCAGATATTTCGGTTACAAATTGTGGCTAAAATTCTCAAAATACCGAAAATCGGGAGGTACCGTTATATGGGGGCTATACCAAAACATGGACCTATGTTGACGATGCTTGGTGGAGATATTTCATGACCACTGAGAACCTCAAATGTCAAATTGCAGATAGTTCGGTTAAAAATTGTGCCTAAAATTCTCAAAATACCGAAAATCGGGAGGTACCGTTATATGGGGACTATACCAAAACATGGACCTATGCCCATATCCTTTGGGATATAAGTTTATTGATCACTAGGAACCCTAAGTGCCTAATTATAGCTAATTCAGTCTGTAAATGTGGCGAAGAACGTCAAAATACCTCAAATCCTGAGGTACCGTTATATGGGGGCTATACCAGAAAGTGGACCGATATAGCCCATCTTCGAACTTGACCTGCCTATGGAAAAAAGACCCTCGGGTGCAAAATTTCAGCACTCTATCTCAATTATTGCGGACGCTAGAGTGATTACAACAGACGGACAGACGGACAGACGGACATGGCTAGATCGTCTTAGAATTTTATCCTGATCAAGAATATATATACTTTATAGGGTCGCAAATGATTAGTTCGATGTGTTACAAACAGAATGACAAACTTAATATACCCTCCATACTATGGTGGAGGGTATAAAAATACGGTTAAAATATAGTAAGAAAGGATCAGACATTCTTGCCTACAGAAATATTTTCGTAGCCCATAGAATTAAAAATAACAAGCAACAAGTAAGAACTGGGTTAAGAACCTTTTATATCCTTCAACACGAACTTTATTGATGTTAATAAGAACAATTAGTCTCATTTTGTTTATGAAAGTACTAAGTACTTCCTCTTATTGCAGTAGTAGTATATCCTAAATGATAATACTCCCTCCAAAATAGTCCATATGGGGCGTCATCGCGGTTCCTTCCAAAACATAAATCAATTTTTATAATTTTCCGAATTGAGCTTTTGAACTCCTGACAAAACACAATATTAAATTACAGCAATCTCGGTTCGAAAATTTGATAGGAAAACCTCGGACCCCACATAAAATTGGGTAATACCGGCTAGACTTAAACGTGGATATATGTATATGGACCGTTTGTTTGCGAATAAGTTTTCTATATTCTGTGAACACAAAAACCAAATTAACAAAAAACTCAACATTTTAGATTACCTTAAACTAGTTTGAAACAAATTTTTGAAGATGTTTGAGAGTTAACTTGTACACTAACCCTTGCCGGCAGTGTTTTCTGAGCTTTTGGGCCATTATCTCAGGAAGAATGGACTTACTCCAGAAAAAATTCTACGGCGGTAAATGGGGCAGCTAGGACAACCTACTGAAAAAAATCAAAATGATCCGAAAAGAGCTGTTAGACAAGTTAGTCCATATATGAACCCGATCTATATTACCAAGGAATAGTGTGATGTGCATAGTTTGGACCAAATCGATTGTTCCCTTAGAGCGTTATCGTCCACACCAATTTACAGAAAACTTTTGAGCTTTTGTGGGGGGAGAGGTTCCCGAAGGAGTGGACCGATAAAGTCAATATTCCACCCTAATACGTGACTGGATAAAAAAAAATACAATGTGCAAAATTTGAACAAATCAGAAACTCCCTGCGAGAGTTATCTTGCTGATTTGCCATTTTAGTTGCTGCGTTCAGGCTGTCCTGGAGCTTTTAGGCCATTATCTCAGGAAGTATGTACTTGCCCACAAAGAAATTGTATCGTCGTAAAGGGAACCGCATGAACAACCTTCCAAGAGGAGCTCTTAAACTTGACTTTTTCCGAATTTTGTGTGGGAGGTACCCGAAAGATTCAACCGATGTAGTCCATATTAGAAACTGATCTATATTTGGAAGGAATAATACGATGTGCAACGTTTGGATTAAATCGATTGACCTCTTCGAAAGATATCGTTCACACCATTTTCCAGAAAAATTTTGAACTTTCGAACATAAACTAAGTTTGGGCAATATATTACGAAGCACAAATTTGGTTCGAATCCGTTCGAGAGTTATCGTGCGCAACCAGACGGAAGGACAGACATGCCGACGGACAGGATTAAATCGACTCCAAATTGTCTAAAACGAATTTCGTCCAAACATACTTGGGGTTTAAAATCATTATTTCGATGAGGCACATTTTTAGTCGTATCAACGTGTATATACCCTCGTTAGCATAAATGCTGAGGGTATAAAAACGTGATCCTATATTTTCTGACTGTTTGCAAGGGATGTTTTGTACCTGTATAATTAGGCTAAATACAAAAAAGGCATAGGCTACCAAATTTCAGTTAATCCGTTTGAATAATGAGGCTAAAACTATCAGAACATCGAAAATCGGAGTGTACCGTTCTATGGGGCTATGTGAAGATAAGGGCCTACACCGACAACTTTCTAGTGGAAAGTTTTGAGGCCACAATCTTCAAATGTATACCGAAATTAGCAAGGTACCCTTTAATGAGGGCTATATGAAGGTGTAGACCTACATCGACAAATTTCTGGTGGAAAGTTTTATACCCCAACGAAGAGTAAATACTAAATTTCAATCATTTCGTTGTGATTTTGAGACCACAACCCTCAAAACCCCGAAAAGCGTGGGATGCTGTTCTATGGGGACTATATGAAAAACGTGAACCTATACCGACAAATTTCAGGTGGTTTGTTAGTGA
This sequence comes from Musca autumnalis, assembly GCF_047663935.1. NCBI lineage: Eukaryota > Metazoa > Arthropoda > Insecta > Diptera > Muscidae > Musca > Musca autumnalis. The sequence goes on along the minus strand of NW_027412088.1, from coordinate 39,020,559 downwards.
GGCTAAGACCTTCAAAATAACAAAATCGCGATGTACCGTGCTTTGGGGGCTATATGAAGGAGTAGACCTATACCGGCAACTTTCTGGTGGAAAGGTTATATCATCAAAGAAGAATATATACAAGTTTTCAGGCATTTCGGTTGGATATTGAGGCCACAACCTTCAAGAAACCGTACTGGTTCATGGGGACTGTTCTATGAGGCTATATAAAGGCGTAGACCTATACCGACCAATTTCAGGTGGAAAGTTTTATACACCCATCGAAGACTTAATACCAAATTTCAGCCATTTTGGTGTCATAATGAGGTTAAAACCTTCAAAATACCGAAAATCGGGAGATACCGTTCTATGGGGGCTATATCAAAACGTCTACCGATATAGCTTATTTTCAATACCAAACACCCTAGTAATAATAGAAACTTCTATCAAATTACAATGCTCTATCTTAAATATTACGAGCTGTATCTTGATTTCAACAGACGTATCGACTCACTGTGGTCGATCTTGTATGGGAAGAGCGGCCAAAAATACTTCCTTTGCATATATCAATACGAAAATGTCAGAAAAGGTTAGTTTAGGAACACAACTAAAAAAAAGCAAAAAAAAAATCAACATAGGTCCAACTTTAGGTATAGTCCCCATAGAACGGTACCCCCTGATTTTTTGCATTTTGGGGGTTTGGTTTGGCTATCAGTATTCCCAAGTGTTAGAAAACCTTCTTGCAATTTTTTTTTTTTTGAATTGGGTCCACGTTTTGATATTCTCCCCATATAATGGTACCTCCCGATTTTCGGAATTTTGAAGTTTTTATATAAATTATTTTTCGAAATGGCCAAAATGTCACGTAATCTTTCATAGAGATAGGCTACCCCAGGAAATTATCAATTAATGTAGGTCCAACATTTGATGTTGTCCCCATAAATCGGTACCGCCCAATATTCTGTATTTTTAAGGTTCCAGCCGTAATCTATACGAAAAGTACTAAAAGTTACAAAATTTAGTACAAATTCCATTTTTGAACGAATATAGCTAAAATCTTGAAATTTAGCATGGAAATCAAGGATGAGAAGAGGTGTTTATATATGGAAATTTAAAAATTCGTACTTACGTATACGAAAAGTACTAAATGGTACTAAATTTAGTACACCAAGGATTTGGGTGAACGGATAGAGCTAGAAACTTGAAATTTGGAAATAAGATTACTATTGGAGTGTGTGATTGATATGTGGATGTAGTTTCGGAAATTAGTAGTTATGGGTAGGAAAAGTACTAAATGGTACTAAATTTGGTACAACTTGGATTAAGGCGAACGGCCAGAGCTGGAATCCTGAACTATGGAATTAAGATTATCATTGGAGTGTAGGATTGAGATATGGAAACAGTTTTGGAAATTCTTACTTATGAGTACGAAAATTATTAAATGGTACTAAATTTTGTACAATTTGGATTTGAGCGAACGGCTAGAGCTAGAATCCTGAAATTTGGAATAAAGAATACTGTTGGGGTGTAGGATTGAGGAAGTTTTGGAAATTCGTACTTATGGGTACGAAAAGTACTAAATTTGCTATAATTTGTATTTGGGTGAGCGGACAGCGCTTGGATCCTGAAATTTGGAATAGAGGTAACTGATGGAGTGTGGAATTTATTTAGTTTTGGAAATTCGTACTTATGTGTACGAAAAATACTAAAAGGTACTAAATTTGGTACATTTTGGATTTGAGCAAACGGTTAGAGCTGGAATCCTAAAATTTGATATGAATATTACTGTTGGGATGTAGGATTGAGGAAGTTTTGGAAATTCGTATATATGGATATAAAAAGTACTAAATGGTAATAAATTTTGTAAAATTTTTGCGAACGGATAAGCTGGAATCCTGAAATTTGGAATTAACATTACTGTTGGAGTGTAGGATTGAGATATGGAAGTAGTTTTGGAAATTCGTATTTAGTACGAAAAGTACTAAAATAAGGATTTGGGTGAATGGATATCGCACGAATGTTGATTAGATAGACTTAGGTGTACGAAGATGGTTTTGTTTGGTACAATTTTGTATTGGACGAACGGATAGACCTGGATTCGTGAGATTTGGAATTAAGATTATTTGGTAATAACGTCAGATTTAAGGAATACGTACTGTTAATATACGAAAAGTGCTAAATGGTACAGGAATTTGTAAAATTTGTTATTGTGTAAAGAGAATTTTGAAATATTAGGAGGAGTTTGTGGAAGTTCGTATTTATGTATTTATATATAAAGTACTATAATTGGTTTTGGGGGAACAGATAGAACTGGGAATGAGGATCTCGGTTGGTGCTGAGAGACTCAATTAAAATTTTTCAACAAATGTGTCTTTTTCTTGATGTGTAGGCGTGACTAAAATATAACTAAAGTGGTACGAATAGTACTTACATGAAAATAAATTATTAATTAAATTAATTATCAATTAAAATAGGTATCAGTACAACAACGCATACGAAGTAGCGGGCACTTTGCTAGTAATCAATAAAAATAACTGAATTTTCCAAATTTTATATTGAGGACCACATTTTGAAGTACCCTTCTTATAACTGAAACGCAATACGTCTCTTCTATAAGCTAAGATGTATCACCTGCACATTTCAAAAAATAACAGACACACCCTGAAAGGCATCCTTAGTATTTTGGGAACAAGTTCCAAAGATGCCGAAAGTCAACACACGTATTTAATAATGAATCCACAAAATTAACAAACACAAAACTGCATAAAAACTAAGTTAATACATTGTTTTTTAATATTCGAATTAAGTTTGGTCAACATAGAGTTCATTTAGTTTGATATTAATATTTTACTTTCACCTAACATTTGCACTGAATTCACCTCGAAATCCAACCTGATAAATGTTCTCTTTGTTTGATGCTATTCTCGAAGAGTTACCAACAAGAAGTAATGCATAACAAATTTATTTAAGATAAATTTAACATGTTAGGAGTAGATATAAACACATTTGGTACCAAAAGTTAGACTTTTATTTGTTTAGTTTTTGCCATGGTTATATCGACTTAGAATTTTATATATAAATATTTAATATAAATATTTTATGATTTCCTCCATCGTGGAGGGCATATTAAAGAAAATCAAAAACCTCTTTTTGAAAAAGTGTTCGACTTCACTCAGAAATCCACATATATATCTCATATAATGATATTTTAATGCGTTACAAACGGAAAAAAACACAAAAATCGTATGGGGAAAGCCCAAATGAGGATAAAACAATGGACCAATGAACAAAGGACATTAGTAGACCTGCAGGCATCCTTGCAGGACATCTAGGGCTACAAGCACACCTGCACAAAATAGGTTATGGAGGAAATAGTGAATGCAGAACACTATGTCTGTCATATCATGTTGGAACACTATGTTTGTCATTGGTGAGCCTTCACGGCCTTAAGAACCCAATACCTGGGTAATGACACAAAAAACTTACGAGATTTTGTCAATGCCACAGAATTATAAAATGACATAATTTAATTTAACCTCCTCCAGACTAGTGCGCACAATAGGTCTAATCTGACTTAAATGTACGAGTGTGTCCAAACGGAAATTTGGCGATTTTTGTATCGCCCCTCAATCTAACCTAACCATTCGAATATATCTAAAAACAACACCACAACCCCATACCTCTAAATTTTCTAGTGCTTGGTCTTTAATTATGTTGCACATGCTTCGATTATTCACATAATTATACACTTATCACTCTCAGGATGTCCCAATTCACGTTTAACATACCCAATGAATGTCCTTCGGGCAATTTGATAAGTTGCCTTGCAATGTGTTTATGTTAATAAGGTGCATCATCTTGCAGAAACTACCACTTCGGTGGCTGCTGCTACTGTGATCGGGTGTCATAATTCAAATGTTAATTGGATGCATTCGTGTGTATGTTTTGTGATATATGTATGAACGAACATCTAAACAAAATCACATATTACAACCCATACCTATCATAGAGAATATACAGATTTATAATACAAGTAGGCAATCATTGCAATTCATATGTAAATTTCTAAGAGAAAATTCCCACATCCTTACATATAAATTATATTTATGTATGTTGCCCAACAAAATATTTAACAAATAAGCATAAACGGATGCCATTGTTTGTAATCCCAAATGGTTAATATTTATTCTTTGTATTGGAGCGTGCATGCGAGCTGCATACACACACAGTACATACACTCATGACGAACATTGCCAGCCATGCCTAACTGCAGTTAGGTCATACGTGTGAGGGATATGTGTGGTCTTGTGTGCATTTCATATTCAACTTCAATTGTGGTTTTTGAATTGATGCTAAAATCCATGCACCTCGTCTGTACAATGTAAGACAATAATCAAATATTGCATTGACCACATTTAGGCACAAAACAGTCAGTGGCCAATTAATTAGGACGAGTTAAGGACTTTAGATATTTATTAAAATTTCATTTATCGTTTTTGTGATTAAAAAGAAGATTTATATATATTTTTCATACAGAAAATCCATTATACCCTAGACAGACTGCAGCGTTAATTTGCATTAACTGCCTTAATTCAAATTAATTCGTGCATTATCCACATTCTTAATGCACAAAATCAAAGGATATTTAAACTGAATTTAGCAATTTGAATATGGCAATGCTGTTGAAAATCAATTGTCTTTTGTCAAATTTCCATGTTTAAGAAAATAAAAAAGAAAAGCAAATCAGAAATTTTCGCGTTTCTTCAAAATAAGTAGTGGTCTTTCGCGAGTAGAATAGCAGCTAATCGTTTTTAAAGCCTTCTAACAAATCTGTTTTTAAAATTTTTATTTTCACAAAAATTGTTATTACCCACCATACCAATTCTATCGAAAAAAATATCTTCCTCAAATGTTCCTTTAGAGTTTTGCGACATTTTTTAATATTAAAAGGACTCAAAAATATTGCGAATAAATTAAATTTATTTTTGCATTATCGTGGTGAAAGGGTCAATGGTAGAAAATGTATTTGTTTCGCATATTTTGGCGAACTTTTGTAAAACTTTATGAAATGGTCTGCTGGGTACAAACAAAAAACACAAACAGCTGTTTCATAAATGCAGAAACTATCGTCTGTCACGGTGAAAAATTAATTCAAATTAGGATATTTTTAATGCAAATTAACTCTGCCGTCTGTCTAGGGTATTAGACCTATTCTGTTACTTTTATCGAATGAAAAGTTGTTAAAATTTCTTTTGTTTACAAAACAAACGCATGAAATTGTTGTAACAAAAACAATGAGTAAAGTTGTTAAAAAGTTACAGAATAGGCCTGCATCCATTAGGTCTAAAAAGTTACAAAATTTCGCTACTGATTCATGCAATTCTAAGGCGGCCGGTTCTATGCAACCGATTGATTGAGAGGAATCTTCGACCAGGGACCGTCACCTCAACAATTATGTGTTTGTGTTCGTATATTTTTTCACCATGGGAGCGGCAATTTATCCCGGAATGCCTGCTCCGAACTCTGTTGGTCCGTGCTGGGATAGAGATGAACCCCGGGCCAGTATGGATCTGTTCCGTTTGCCAGATCCGCATCCACCACCTGTCAGTATCGGTGAGATGTAATGGATGTAGGGAATGTCGCACCCGGGATTACAGCGATAGGTAGTTGTTGCTTACTGCGCCAGAACATCGCCGAGCGTGTTCTCGACTTCGTCGTCGTCGGAATACGAGACGTCCCGCAGTCTCCCCATCAACAACAAACGCAACATCTAACACCATACCCGCAATAAGGTCAGCGAAATTGTGGATTTTATGAGTTGTTACAGGAAACGCGGCGACCATGATGTTTGGTCGCCGCGTTTCCTGTAACAAAGCTCACCGACACCTGTAGCTTGCAACCTGTAGCTTGCAACGTTTTGCGGAAGGATCGCAGAAGAAGCGAAGCGGGTCACTATAGTACCCATACATGGAATGTATGAGGGTAGCAGTAACGTGTGGTACTACCTAGATAGAGTTGGTTAATGTGTACATACCGCGGATATATATCTGTGCCGATATTAGTTCGCTTTAAGAGGGCAAAAACCATCTGGTGCTAGGGGACTTCAATGCTCATCATGAGCATTGGCATTCCGTTATAATTAAAAAACAGTTTAGGGATAGGTAATGGAGAGCAATAATCTATTTTTCGACTCAGTTCTCCTAAAACTCGACTTTCGACTTTTTTATAACCGCAGAAAATCGATTATTCGTCGGTTTTCGAGTTTCCTTATGAAACTGTAAAACTCTCAAAACTGTAAAACAGCCAAATCAACGATCTATGGGAAAACTCGGAAATCGATCACATGATAATAGGTTATGCGATTTTCCCTCCAGGCAAAAGTCGACTTCGACTGCAAAAAGTCGATTAATCGATTAATCGAGAGTCGACTTACCTATCCCTAAACCAGAGGGGTATATCGCTGGCCGCGCTAATTGATAGCTCCACGTTTTGCACGGTGAATGACGTATACCTCCCTATCATCGTCTCCCTAAGTAGTAGATTTGGGCATTCTCGTTCAATTGAACGATCCGGATCACTATCTGGTTCAATGGACATCGGTAATATCTTTGACAAAACTGCAATACATAATTTTACACGTTTTTATGATGTGACTCATTCGTCTTTGAACGAGGACAGTGATCCGGATCGTTCAATTGAACGAGATTGCCCAACTCAAGTAAATAGGCCACCAGATTTCATAACCTCTGAACGCCGTACTTTCCTGAATCATGGGAATGCTGATTGGCAAGGGTTCAGAGATTTTACCAATCACCGCTTCAGAGAACTGCTCATCCCCTCAGATCCTCGGGTAGATGAGAGAACTTTCCGGGACATCATCACTGCAGCAGCCACTCACTACATACCTGCTGGTCGAATAACCGAAATAAGACCAAATTTCCCAGCAGATGCGACGGGACTAGCAAATGAGCGTGATGGGCTTCGTCGTACGAATTCTGAAGACCCGAGAGTTAGGGAGCTTACTCTTGAAGTCAACAGGTTAGCAGGCGAACATATGCGGAAAAAGTGGCTAGATCACCTGAAGCAATGCAACATTGGTAAAGGATTAAATAAATTGTGGGCAACGGTTAAGTCACTCTCGAATCCGGGAAAGAAAGATGACAGAACGGCTGTTACTTTCAACGGCGTGACAATAACTGACCCAAAGTGGTGCGCGTGTTATTTTAACCAGCAGTTCATAGAGCATCCCGAGAATAATAGGGTGAAGGGGAGTGTGCTACGCCGTATAAGAAGAGCCCTCCCAGCCGAGGAGGTACCACCAGAGCTTACCATGCGCTATGTTGCAGATGCCATCCGAAACGCGAAATCATCTAAAGCGTTGGGCCCACACCGAATATCGATGGTAATGCTTAAGCAACTGGATGAACCCGGAGTTGAGTATTTAACAAGTGCCCTCAACCTATCGTTAGCCACCCATATTGTACCTGAAGCCTTTAAAGTTGGCAGGGTGGTCCCGCTACTGAAGCCTGACAAGGATGCCAGCAGAGGGGAATCGTACAGGCCGAGATCACTCCTGTAGCCAGTAGCAAAGATCCTAGAGGCACTACTCCTCCCCACGATGAGAAGCTGTTTTCCAGTTGCCCAACATCAACAAGGGTTTCGGAAAACGTGTAGTACCACGAAAGCCTTCGATACTGTCAACCATGCCAAACTGTTCGAGGGTTTAGAGAGACTAATCTCCAGCCGTGTTTGAAACGTTGGGCGATCAACTAGTCGTTTGTGGAATTTAGAGACAAGAAGTCCAAACCCCGTTGAGTGAAACAGGGAGTTCCCCAAGGAGGGGTGATATCTCCGGAACTGTTTAACCTCTACCTCTCTGAAAATTCACACCCTCCAGATGGCATATAGATCGTAATGTATGCGAATGATTGTACGATCGTGGCGTCGGGTCCTATCGTCAATGACATATGTAATAGGTTAAAATCCTACATAGCTGACCTAGTGCAGTTCTTCCATTTGTGGAATATGAAAATATCCGCCGCTAAATCCACTGCCACACTGTTCACCACTTAGACGGCGGAAATGAGGCTCCCACTGAACATATTGGTCGATGGTGTACTGATTCCGACCACTAACTACCCCAAAATATTGGGTGTAACGTTCGACAGCATGCTTAAGTCGTCCAGGCAAGTCACAGCTTTCTGCGATAAGATCAGAAAAAGGATTAAGGTCCTCAAGTCGCTGGCCGGCAGCAAATGGGGTGCTGACAAAGAATCCTTGTTGACCTCTTACAACGCAATAGGCCGGTCTGTGGTAAGCTATGCGGCGCCAGCGTGGTATGCAAATGTTAGCGCTACACAGTGGAAGATGATTCAAACCTGCCAGAATGCCGCCCTGAGGAATGCAACAGTGTACCCCCTCATGACACCAGTGGACCATCTTCATGAGGAGGCGAAGGTTTTACCCGTGCGTCAGCACACGATTTAATGGATAGGCTTCCCCCACCCAGGCACGTCAGGAGAGATCTTCATGATCTAGAGAGAGAGGTTCAAAGGTATAAAGAGAACCTCTAGATCACACAGACATGGTTGGGCAGACAGTACAGAGACACAGTGTGAATGCCGTACTTGGAGACCACCCCCATCCATCGCAGCTGAAGAACGGCAGCTGCCAAGGCAAACACGAGTGGTCTGAGCCCTGCGATACTGCATTTACACTTCCCAACTATCCCCACTCACCTGTCTCCTGATTCTTTACGGACACAAACACTCTATGTTGCAGAATTCTTGAGTCTGGATACAGAGGGACCAGAATATGATAATTGAAATAATACACGAACGAACATATATGCGTTGCTACAACAAGAACGGATTCATATCATGTGACCTATGTAAATGTAAAATGAAAAATATTTGTGTTGAACACCAGAATATACGTATGTATGAAAAATCCTTTTTTTTGTTCCAATTTTTTACTTTCCCTGAAAACTTTATCCCATTAAACAATTTATGTATATCACATTCACAAACCCGAACCTGTAGATAATTTTCTACAACATTGAATCATGTGTGTATTGCACATGTGTATGACTGTGTCCGTTTATTAGATGACCTAAAGGGAATCGTATTATTTATTAATTAATGGCCTAAATTATATTAAGCAAACACATTCGCGCCCACATGCATGCATACACACACGTTTGATTACCCTTAAAGAGCAACTCAATGTCTACAAACAAATTGCAGGAACAAACATTAAGAATAATGAATGCACTGGGGGTCATCGGTACGCACATGGCAACATTATGAAATATTGTGCATGTACATATATATGTACGTACATATGTAAATCACAAAAATAAATCTTTTGGTTAATATATTCTCATTACACCAACATAAAAATGAGCTAAGAATACAGATGGACAGAAAATGATCCTCTGGGGAAAACAAAATTCAACAATAGCAAATTCATATTTGGATACAATGGAAATCGTTAAAATATAATAAGTAAATGGAGTTTATAAATCATATTAATCATACGCTCGGGGATGTTGAAAAAATCAATGAAATAATGGAAGGAATATTTGAGACATTAGTATGTGCTTTAGATATCTTCAAAGTGGTACCTGGAATGTTCACCTTCTTCATAGAGAAGATGCAGTTTACGTACTTGCAAATGTACTTGAAAAGTACAAGGCCGATATAACTGCCCTACAGGAAATACGATGGATTCGGAAAGGCGTCACAACAAAATCTAAAGGTGATGTACTGTATTAGAGCTGCCGTGACACAAAGCACGAATTTGGTTGCTGATTTATAGTTGGTCGGAGGTTAAAACATCTGGTCTTCAGCTTCACCCCAGTGAATGAAACACTTGCTACAATACGAATAAATGCAAAATTCTTCAACATTAGCAGACCAAGCGTGCGTTTAGAAGAAACATATGACGGTTGTCCAGGCCATGACATTAAAATTATTCTAGGCGATTTTAATGCCAAAATTGGAAAGGAGAATATATTTGGACTGTTGGGAAACTTAGTCTCCACAGTGAAACATGGAGGCTGGTATCGGCAAAAAATTTAGTTAGAAGTACCAGATTTAAGAATCTCGATATTCAAAAGATCAAAGAACAAGAAATCAAATTGATCACGTAGTGATAGATGAAAGACATGCATCGTTCCTAGGAGCAAACATAGATTCCACAGCATATTCCACTCAACTAGCCCAATTGCTTAACAAAGGAACTTCTCGTCCCGATAACATATCTGCACAATGGCAAAATGTTGTTCACTCCAAACAAAACCCCACGAAATCTATGCTCCGAGGAACCCATTTTATGACCAGGAATGTCGTGCTGCTACCGAAGAGAAAAGTGCGGCATATATGGCTACTAGACTGGTTTTAACTCAGAGGGATTTTTTATGCGGCACCCTCCTAAAATGTTTAGTTATGTTAAAAATTAAGATTGCCAAAGTTTGAGCTTAATCAGAATATGTTAACACATGCCACTGGGGCCTCAAAGTTTCCAAGGGCCCCTTATATAGCCAAAATTAAAATAAAAATTTTTTGTAGAATTACTTGCTTAGCCACTACAAAGAACTGGTAAACCTTTTGCATCGATTGGACAGTAAATGTGGCGTATAGAGCGATTTCTTTGAAATTCGCCAAAGGCGACATACAAATTTGTGTGGGACCAAAGGAAAATTTTCACAAAATCACTCTAGAGGCCACATTTATAGTCCAATCGATGCAAACAGTTCTTTGTAGGGCCTAAGCAAGTAATCCTACAAAAAATTTTGAAAATCGGGTCTGATTTTAATTTTGGCTATATAAAGGGCCCTTGGAAATTTTGAGGCCCCAGTGGCACGTGTTAACATATTCTGATTGAGCTCAAACTTTGGCAATCTTAATTTTTAACAAAAACTAAACATTTTAGGAGGGTGCTGCATAAAAAAATCCGACATCGATTTTTTAAAACCACTCTAATGGCTACTTAACAATCGGTAGCAACGCGTAGCGCACGAGAGAGGTATTGGGAGAAAAGGAGAAATGAAAGGGAGTGTGAAAAAGTCGAGATGTACAGGAGCCAGAATGAAGTCCGAAAATTCTACCAAAGAGTGAAACATCAAACTGATGGCTTTGGGACAGGGACATCTTCCCGTAGAGACCAGCAAGGTAATTTGGTAACTAGTATAGTGAGCTCGGGATATGGAAAGAGCATTTTTGCCAAATCTTGGTGTACATTACTAACGAACACGACGAAGATGCGGGTCCACCCCCCCTCCCCCCAAAAAAAAATGAAACATCTGTAGACACCAGCATGATAATTTGGTAACTAATGCGGAATGTGTGCTGGAGATATGGAAAGAGCATTTGTCCAATTCCAGAAGATGGTACAGAATCTACACCGCCCGGCCAAGATGAGGTAAAGACAGCAATTAATCGGCTGAAAAATAATAGGCAGCAGGAGACGATGTCATACCAGCCGAGCTGTTAAAAACCGGAGGCGACACGCCGATAAGGTGTATGCATCAGTTAGTTAGCACCATCTAACAGGAAGAACGCGTACCGATGATTGGAACCAGAGCATCCTATGTCCAGTCCACAAGAACGGAGATAAGACTATGTGCTCCAATTACAGGGGCATAAGTCTGTTCCCTATTGCATATAAGATAGTATCTGGCATATTGTGTAAGGGACTAAAGCCTATGGTAAATGAAATAATTGGACCCTATCAGTGCGGCTTTAGACCGGGAAAATTCACCATTGACCAGATATTTACCTTGAAACAAATCCAGTTAGTTAGCACCATCTAACAGGAAGAACGCGTACCGATGATTGGAACCAGAGCATCCTATGTCCAGTCCACAAGAACGGAGATAAGACTATGTGCTCCAATTACAGGGGCATAAGTCTGTTCCCTATTGCATATAAGATAGTATCTGGCATATTGTGTAAGGAACTAAAGCCTATGGTAAATGAAATAATTGGACCCTATCAGTGCGGCTTTAGACCGGGAAAATTCACCATTGACCAGATATTTACCTTGAAACAAATCCTGGAAAAGACCCAAGAAATGCAGATAGACACCTTACATCTTTCCGTCAATTATAAAGCAGCCTTCGACAGTCCGCTACGTCCAAAGGTATTCCAAGCCATGTCTGAATTTAGTATCCCCACAAAGCTCATTCGGCTTTGTAAAATAACTCTAACTGACACAAGATCTGCAGTTAAAATAGGAAAGAACCTCTCCGAAGAGTTTTGTACCAAAAGAGGTTTCAGGCAAGGAGACAGCCTTTCGTGTGATATTTTCAACATCCTGCTAGAAAAGGTTATACAAGAGCCAAACGTCAAAAGAAGTGGCACAATCTACACCAATAGCCACATGTTACATGCTTATGCTGATGATATAGACATCATGGGAAGATCAGTGAAAGAAGTAACCGATACCTTTATGAAGGTCGAAGGAGAATCTGCTAAAGTGGGTCTGGCGGTAAGCGGCGAGAAGACCAAGTTGATGGTGTCGACGCGCAGTGCGTCCATTGAAATCGGACCATCTGTTGAAGTTGTTTCCTATAATTTTGAGGTAGTAAAAGACTTCGTATACCTCGGCACCGCCGTAAACACAACGAACGACATCAGTTGTGAAATAAAACCAGTAAGAAAAGGATTAAAGTCGGGCGGCGCCGACTATATGATACCCTACACCACTGTGAATATGTAAAATATCAGTGGGAGCTATATCCAAATCTTAACTGATTTCAATATAATTTGTCACATTTATTTCCAGACCGAATTCAGTCACACTTTCCCAATTTCTTTGAAGTCGGACTTTCGAGTATATAGCGTGTTTGGTGCAGCAAATACGCGAAATCAGCCGAAAAAATATATGTGAGCTATATCCAAATCTGAACCGATTTCGATATAATTTGGCACATTTATTTCAAGACCGAATTCAGTCACACATTCCAAATTTCATCGAAATCGGACATATATAGCGTGTTTGGTACAGAAAATACGTGAAATCGGCCGAAAATATATATGGGAGCTATATCCAAATCTGAACCGAATTCGATATAATTGAGCACACTTATTTCTAGAACGAATTCAGTCAAACATTCCAAATTTCATCAAAATCGGAAGCAAATACGTGAAATCGGGCGAAAATATATATGGGAGCTATATCCAATCTGAACCGGTTTTGATGTAATTTGTCACATTTATTTTTAGACCGAATTCAGTCAAACATTCAAAATTTCATCAAAATCGGACGTATATAGCGAGTTTGGTGCAGCAAATACGTCAAATCGGCCAAAAATATATATGGGAGCTATATCTAAATCTGAACCGATTTCGATATAATTTGCACACTTATTTCTAGACCGAATTCAGCCAAACATTCCAAATTTCATCAAAATCGGACGTATATAGCGTGTTTGGTGCAGCAATTACGTGAAATCGGGCGAAAATATATATGGGAGCTAAAACCAAATCTGAACCGATTTTCACCAAAAGCAACAACGTTTTTCCTATGGGTAAAAAATGTTAGCCCCCAATTTTCAGCTGAATCGGACAAAAAATGCGACCTGTATGTTGCGAACAAAAATACATGGACTGACGGACGGACAAACGGACGGACATGCATAAACCGACTCAGGGTATAACGAAGAATTGTATTGGCCAACAGTTGCTACTTTGGCTTAAGTAAGCACTTCAAAAACAAAGCCACAACTCGTCAAACAAAAATAACGCTTTATAAAATACTGATACTACCCGTGCTGATGTATGGTTCCAAAGCCTGGGTACTTGCGCAAGCAGATAAGGTAGTGCTTGGCGTGTTTGAGAGAAAAATTCTTCGAAAGATCTACGGACCAATCTGCGTTGACTGTGAATCGACGTTGTATGAACCACGAGCTGTATCTGCTATACAACGGCATCAATAAAGTTAAACCTATCGAGATGCAGCGATTACGTTGGCTTGGCCATATAATAAGAATGAGCGATGTTGAACTCGCAAAAAAGCCGTATAAATTCGGGTCACATGGCGGTGCACGCAGAATTGGCAGGCCAAAGAATAGATGGCGCAAACAAGTGGATGGAGAGATGACAAGGCGCGGTATTCCAGAAAGCGAAGCACTAAACAGAGAGAATTGGAGATATTTTCTTAGTTCGGTCTATGGAACAAATGTTCTGTAATGGGCCAGCTAAGTATAGTTTTTATTAGAGTTTGACTTTTTTAAATAGTTAGAACATATGGACAACTCAAAAACACTCATATTTTGATGCAAGATATGAAGAGACTTAAACATCGAAATGCCGATTATGTTATCTGTCGAACAAAAAAAAAATTATGAAAATATCTCTATCCGTTCACAAGTTACAGAGTTTTGACCAGGAAAAAACTATTCTGAATCACTGTACGTATGTTTGTCTTCCCTAGGAAGACATAGCAAAGTATGTACGGATGTGTGTCATTACACATTGCTGTTCCTAATACCCTAGACAGACGGCAGCGTTAATTTGCATTAACTGCCTTAATTCAAATTAATTCGTGCATTATCCACATTCTTAATGCACAAAATCAAAGGAAATTTAAACTGAATTTAGCAATTTCAATATGGCAATGCTATTGAAAATCAATTGTCTTTTGTCAAATTTCCATGTTTAAGAAAACAAAAAGGGAAAGCAAATCAGCAATTTTCGCGTTTCTTCAAAATAAGTTGTGGTCTTTCGCGAGTAGAATAGCAGCTAATCGTTTTTCACGCCTTCTAACAAATCTCTTTTTCAAATTTTTATTTTCACAAAAAATTTCATTACCCACCATACCAATTCTATCGGAAGTTATATCTTCCTCAAATGTTTTTTAAAGTTTTGCAATATTTTTATAATATTAAAAAGACTCAAAAATATCGCGAATTAATTAAATTTATTTTTGCTTCATCGTGGTGAAAAGATCAAAAGTAAAAAGTGTATTTGTTTCGCATATTTTGGCGAACTTTTGTAAAGCTTTATGAAATGGTCTGCTGGGTACAAACAACCCAGAAAAAATTTGACGGAAGGTGTTCTTTGCGATGACGTGATTTCATTACATCTTTTGCATTGGTTCAAAGGAAGTCGTGAAAGATCCGATCTTTTCATTAGGATTTGAACCAATGCAAAGGAAGTCGTGAAAGATCCGATCTTTTCATCAGCATTTTTGTGTTTGTTGTTTGTGTTTTTATTTACACACCTGTTTATTTTCAAAGTTGTTAGAACTGTCGTCGTGATGTTGTCTTACATTTCCTGCATATCAAACAACTAAAACTTCTAAACAATTGGTATTATATGAAGTCCCAACCATCGAGCTAAAAATAGAATCGGACTGCACACATTGCTACTTTAAAAGTTCCCTTGTCTGTTCAAAATCTGACATAGAATGAAATCAATCAAATCTCGCTTCTTGGAATTTGAAAAAAAAGTCCGAAACGAAAAGGAACAAGAATCTGAAAATAAAGAAGAAACTACTTTTGGAAAGAAACAATTAAAAATAAATTAATTAAACATAAATGGTATTTTCCATAAAAAGTCTCTCCTCCCAGTTCGTTACATTTTGTTCTTAGAGATCCCTAAAGCTAGCCGGGTTGTAGATCCCTACATATTTCCGTCACTAAACAAAAGAGTATAAATTACCAAAATGTTGTTATAAAATAACAAAATTATAAAATAAAAGTAATTTACGAAATAAAAATACTTAAAGGAGTGCATTTGGAGTCCATGTTGAAATCTGAACTGGTGATGGGAAGATAATTGAAAAAACCTTTTGTAAGATGAAAGAATATCAGTTGCGGAGAACGGAGGAAGTAATCTTTTGCGTTGCAGCGGTGGTGATTACATTGCAATTTTGGATGTAAACTTTTGAAAAACTAAACTGATAAATTAATTGTAGCTATTTCATGAATTCGTTTGAATTAATAAAGAGTTTTGTTTTTCATGAAAACCATATTTCAATACAGCATTTCCATTTTCCAAACAAGACATGAAAATTTCATGTCAAGGGGTTGGTGAAAATGACATGTCAAATCATTGGTGGAAATGACATGCTAAAGCATTGGTGGAAATGACATGTCAACGCATTGGTTAAAATGACATGCTTAGGATCCAGAAAAGAACGTCATCTTTTGGGGTCCACGCTCATATAAAATTCATCGATGAAGATGCTAAAAAGATGACATGCTAGATCACTTGCACCCATGATTGAATGTCATCTTTGGCATCGAACATTTTGCTGGGAAACAACACAAACAGCTGTTTCATAAATGCAGATACTATCGTCTGTCAGGGTGAAAAATTAATTCAAGTTAGGACATTTTTAATGCAAATTAACTCTGCCGTCTGTCTAGGGTATAATACATCAAATCGAACATAGGGGTGCTGTCCGATTTGGTGGGATAAACCAAAAGGTGGACCTGTTTCCACAACATTTAGTGATGGAGTTTGTTAACCCCTAAGAACTCTGAATGCAAATTCCAGCCACGTTTGGCCGAAAATATAGGTAAATTATTGACATCGAGTGGTAACGTTATATAGATGGCTATACCAAAACGCGGGCCGATACAACCCTTCATATTATTTTTTGTATGCATTAAAAACGGAAAAATGGTAGAGGGTATAAAACAGTACTGCGAAAAGACCGAGGTTTACAGTCTGAAAATTCTACAGGACTGTGAAACATCAAACAGATGTGTGAAAGACTAAAGCCTATGAGCAATGACATAATTGGAAAACTGCACGTGCAAAAAGTAAAAAAAATGTTAACAAATATGAAAAATTTTAAAATGCAACATACAATTCTTTAAATAAATCATCCAATTTTTCTTTATTCTATATATATAATTCCTTTAACAAATATTTACGTACATATGCATAAATACTTAAGATTTGTCTTGGCACATAACAACAGATTCAATCTTAAGATTTCTTTTGAAATATTATTCACTTGTAACACTTGTCAGATGACAACTTATCGTTTAAACTTCATGTTTATCTTTGGTTTTGTGTACAGACAAAGTGAAGAATGAGTAAACTCTATTAAGAAAACAAAAAAAAAATAAAAATCAATTTGGAGCAAGTTTTTGTTTTTAAACTCTAAAGATTACACACACACTCGAACATAAAGTCGTTTAGTCCAAGAATTTTATATGGATATCAAGTGATTTCAAAAATTTTAAGTGAAAATATTATAGTGGAACATACCCTCCATGTGACACCATACAAAGAAAGCTCTAATGAACATACTGTAACATACATTAAGAGGAGCCACCGAAGAAGTCAAGGGGGTCTGCCCGGGCTACTCCCGAAATGATAATTTTTAGATGACATTTTACTTGTAAAAGTTGAAATTTGGTCCATTGGGTCCCCGAAATGGTGTCGAGAGACTGCATAGCAGAAGTAGTTTGCATTTTTAGTGTTGCACTGTGCAATGCGTTGAAATTCTTCCTTACATTATTTTTTTGAACGTTTGACTTGTTTGTGAACGAAATAATACCCTACTTACGAGTATACCTAACACTTTGTATAAATAAATAATTCACTTGCACGTGTAAACATTTTTCTACTTAAAAAAAGCTTCTTTGTCTTTGTAAAAATACGAATAAAAACATCTTCTGCAGGATTTCTTTACCACACACATATGTAAGTCCTATTAAAAAGTAACACTCTTTGTCGTATTGTAGAATGCACAAAGAACAATATGACAATATAAACAACTTTCTTAAAAACCATTGATCTCAGTCTAATGTGATAACATTTATCCAAGGAATTATCAAACAAATTGAAAATGAAGTATTTCGCCATTTACTGTTGGCATCATCTGCATGAAACCTAATCAACTTTTCAATGGCAATTTCAGCCATAGCACTCAAAAGTTTATTTATGTACACGCGTGTACGCCACCTGAAACATTGAAAACGAACACATCTATAGATTTAAATGTCTTCAAAGTTAATTCTCAAAGGATTTGAATTCTGTTTTGTTTGGCTAACGACATGCCTGATGGAGTTGTCTGGATATGACATTCAAGATGGATTTATGTGACAGCCAAAGTTCATGTGTATATGAGATGGAAATTATCATACTGATAGATGGATGTAAATGGAGATTGATAATATGCGTAATGTTGAAAAGTAAAGTGAACTAATGGGAAAAATGTCGATTTAAAAGAAATAATTGAGGATTAGGCTAAAAAGTTTTGTCTTTATTGTTTAGTAATGAAATTCATTAAAATATTAGGACTTGGTACTTAAGGCGTGTCCAAAATTGAGGTATGATTTTGAATTTTATAAAAAAATTGCTTTTTTGCAGATATTAAAATTATTATTTTTTTTAGTCTTATATTTTAGATAAGAATTCCTACCTTCCGACCTAATAGGCTTCCAAACTTTTATCGAAAATTTCAAGCAAGTTTTTGAAAATGCTATTGTCAAATGTTGGAATATGCTCTTTGTTTTCAGTTGAAGATTCCCAACCATAGAACTTACTCCCCGTCTGTGAGAATAAAAAACATATTTTAATTCCTCTAGTGACTTGTGATAACAGTTTCAATATTTTTGAAATATTTACATATATCTATTTCTGGACTAAACTATACATTTTCCGACACCAATTATGGGACAAACATGTATATAAGAGCACATATAGCCCATTTCCTCAAAGGGTGACACGTTTCAAAAAAATCCAGTTTCGAGAAGAACGCGTTTTAAGTTGGCCATTGAAATTTGACTTCCCAACATAAAAAGTTATTACAAACAAGTGAGCCAAGGCTATAGTCGGGTTGGGGCCGACTATCTGATACTCTACACCACTACCCCTGTACATAAGCTTTTCACTGGTAACATTCAACATTTTAAAATTGGGATAGCTTATCGCCTTTGCTCTGAATGTCTTCATTAATACAGGTCAATTTTGTTGAAACGCATTAAAGTGCATCATCAGTACAACTCAAATAAAACAAGTTAAAAAGTGCCAGTCGGCTTTGCCGACAGATATATACCCTCAGCCAATGTGAAGCGACACTTTCACCTCCGGACAGATCGAATGTATTTGGTCTTTTCAGAATTGTGTGGCCCTTTTTGGGCATTTGAACTTGCCGACAAAAATGTGGATTAGTGCAGTTAATCCTTGGTATCTTGGGCGGTACCGTTCCACGGGGGTTATATCAAAACGTGGACCTATGTCCATAATTTTTATCGGAAAAGTTTTTTGTAAAGTGAAAATCCCGCATCTCGAAATTCAACCAATTTGGTTGATAAGTTTAGCTAAAATATTCAAAATACCGAAACATTAAGAAGTACCGTGGCAGGGGGACTATCCCAAAACGTGGACTGACCTTCCCAATTTTTTGCTCTCGACATTGTCAGTGAACTATAAGTATTTATACCAAAATTCATCTGCCAACGTCAACTCCTTTTATATTTGGCCACCGTTTATTTGAACTCGCGACATAGTGCAGCGTTTTTTTGAGGTTATGCGCCATTATCTCGGGAACTATGGACTTGCCCTCGAAAAAAAGTACAACGACGTAACGGGGGCCGCACGAACATCCTGTTACAAAAAATTTCATAACGATTCTTGAGGTGCCACTAAACTGCACTTGTTTAAAATTTTGTGTGGGAGGTACCTGATATATGCCTAGAGGTAGTATTACCATATGCAAAGTTTGGTTCAATTCGGTTACTCCCTTCGATAGTTATTGTGCGCACAAGTTTTGCGACAATTTTTCAACATTTGTGGGGGAGGTACCTGAAGGAGTGGACCTATATGGCCCATCTTCGAACTTAAATCAAATCTGTACAAACTATTTCGATACCCAAAATTTGAACCGAATCTATTCATCCGTTCGAGAGTTATCGTGCGCACCAGCCAGACAGACGGACAGACAGACAGACGGACGGACATTGCTAGATCTACTCAAAATTGTCTGAAACGGATATCGTACAAACATACTTGGGGTCTAAAACCATTATTTCGATGAGACACATTTTTGGTCGTATCAAAGTGTAAATACCCTCTCTAGCCTAAAGGCTGAGGGTATAAAAATGGAAAAGTGGGATGTACGCCAACCATCAATAGGCTTCCTTCTCTGTGAGACCCCCATCAACCTCGATCCGATCCGATCAAAATTCCGACCTGTAGTGCTATTGCAAAAAAAAAAATGGAAAAAGGGATAGATTACCGACTATTGCGATATCTCTGTTGTTTCACCACCTATGACAACCTACTTCACATCGTTGTAAAGATGGGATTTTCTACTTTGATAGTCAGACTTTGCTTTTGGAAGGTCTCCAACCAATGCTGTGATATTCGTCATTATTATTAAAATCGCAAAAATGAAAAGTTGTGTTCTATTAGCGGATATTGCGATATTTTCATTGTTTGACCACCTACGACAACCTACTTTGCATCATTGCACGATGGGGCCAATGACAGGTTTTCGAGGCAACAAATCACTGGGGCAAGCTAGACCTTCCAAATTTTGTACAGATGTTTATAATGGGCTTAGAAACTAATATGCCAAATTTGGTTCATATCGGTTCATTTCAAGCAATTGATGGACCAAACACGCAAATTCTGCCCAATTTTTATGCGGAATTAGGACTACAAATAAGTTTGCCAAGTTATATTGAAATCGGTTCAGATTTTGATATTGCTCCCATATATATTTTCGCCCGATTTTAGGTATTTGGTGCACCAATCCCGCTATGTATGTCCAATCTTGATGAAATTTGAAATGTGTGACGGATTTTGGTCTAGAAACATTTTTGGCAAATCATATTGAAATCGGTTCAGAATTGGATATAGCTCCCATATATATGTTCGCCCGATTTCAGGAAAATGATTTACCAAGCTTGCATATTCCATCAGATTACAATAAAATTTGGAAAATGTTATGGAATTCGGACTACAAATAAGTTTGTCAAGTTATATTGAAATCGGTTCAGATATAGAAATAGCTCCCCTATATACATATGTTCAAATTTCATGGTTTTGTCTGTGGTTTGTTATAAGTTAATAAAAAAAGGTTCCAAATTTAGTAAAAATCGGCTAAGATTCCGCCACAAAAGTCAATGTTTGCGATATCTTTGAAATTATATATTATTATTATATACGTCTATTAAATTTTCGCCAACCAAAACATAAAAATGTCCATATTTTTAAGTATTACGACATCTGAAATCAGATTTTTATGAAAAGGCGCAGATAGGCGCAGCTAATTTTTCACAAAATGATAGGACACATTAATACCTTTCACCACATATATAATAGATCTACCTAGATCTAAAAAGTTATACTCCAGAGAACACATGGATAACAAAGCAAAATACTCCAAAAAAGACATAAAATCTTAACTCAAAAATACATTTACCACACATAACATTTTTATTATTTGTTAACACTATCTTATTTTACACACACATTGAAGAGCTTTCCATGTTTAAAAAATATAAAAATGTTGAAATGTTCTTTTTGGCGCCTAAAATGCTTTCACTACTTATTTATAATGAATGTCGGAAAATGATGCATAAGAAAATATGTCACCATTGCCAGATCAGTATGTCGCTATGTGATGTTACCAGATTGATTTATTTTTTATTTTTAGTGATTCAGAGTGTTGGCAATCGAAATCCGTTATTATTTTTTCAAATTGTTCACTTCAAAAATTGACTTTCTGCCTCGAAAACCTGCTATTGGTCCCATCGTGCATTGTAAAGATGGAATTTTCTACTTTCATAGTCAGACTTTGTTTTTGGAAGGTCCCCAACCAAAGCTGTGATATTCGTCATTATTCATAAAATCGCAAAAATGAAAAGCTGGGTTCTATTAGCGGCTAATGTTATATCTTCGTTGTTTGACAACCTACGTTACATCGTTGCAAAGGTGATATTTTCTACTTTCATTAGCAGGTTTTGCTTTTAATATACCCCGTAGAGAAGCGACATATTCGCTTTGAAATAAAATGTTGAGTTTTTCTCCAAATAAGTTTTTTGCCCATTCCGACCCCTGAATATTATCCGACAATTAACAAAATCAATAGGCTTCTTCCCCTACGGTACCTTCATCAACACCCATTTTGTGACGATCCGATCAAAATTGCGACATGTAGCGTGATTACAAGGTTTAGATGGACAGACGGACGGACACACATAGCCAGATCGACTCACCTCGTCGAGACATTCATTTTTTAATATATATGTATGGGTCTACGACCGTTATTTCGATGCGTTACAAACTTTTTGGTCAAAGTCGACTTGTAATACCCTCCCCACATAGTGGTGTAGGGTATAAAAACTAAAATAGCTACTTGGACCATATTTTGGAAACAGCTAGACAGATATCACTTCTAAATTTCTGTGCAAGATCAAGCATGATTTGAAATGTTTTTGTGCTTCATATACTTTAAAAACTTTTGTGTTGAATTATATGAAACTCACAGTAAATGAACTGTAACTCGTCGAGTTTTAGAGATATCAGCATGAAGTTGTGGAAAAAATAGAAATTGCTATATCAGAAAACGCATTTTTTAGAGTTATGCCACACTTTGAGTAAATGAGCGATCAGTATGATGAAATCATGATATGAAAATTTTGCATTTATGTTTGGAAGTGGCTGGAAATTTTCGCCATCAATAATTGTGGACATAGGTCCACGTTTTGGGACAGTCCCCATAACGGTACCGTCCTTTTCGCGTATTTGAACTTTCTAGCTACTTTTTCAGACCGAATTAGCTGCAATTTTTTATTTGGGGTTCACAGTTGCAAAAAAACTTCTCCACCAAAAATCTTCATTATTGGATTTTAGCTAAATGTTTGACCGAACTAGCGGTAATTTTACATTAGAGGTTCGAAGTTGTCAAAAAATTCACCAACAAAACTGTCAACATAGGTTCATGTTTTGTCCTAGCCCCCACACAACGGTTCCTCCCGAGTTTAGGTACTTTGAGAATTTTTTAATTACATATTTTGGTTGAACTTCGCTACGATGGTTTCTTACTGATGTTCACGACTTGCAAGTGGCCACTAGGGATGGCGATTTCGAAATCCCGAATACCGAAAACCCGGGTTTTTTCGAGATAACTGAAATCCCGAATCCCGTGAATTATTTTTTCCGGGTCCCGTAATTTTTTAAATTACTTAATTTTTTCTTAAAAAATATATAATTTAAATTTGAAAGAATATTGTATTTTTACAGTGTTTTATTTAACTTGCTTTGTTTCATATCTGTCTAGTTCGAATCTAGTAACTCATTTTTAACACAGTTGCAGTTGACCAATCGAACTAAAACTGTGCACACTTTTCAGATTTGGATGACAATACATAAATATGAAACCAAAACCAATATGGGTCCATTTTTTCCTATAGCCCCCATAAAACGGTACCACCCGATTTCAGGTATTTTGAGAATTAGCCCGAATTAGCTTTAACTTGGAATTTGGAGTTTCCAACGGAACAAACACTTCTCCACAAAAAATCGTGGACATAGGTCACGGTTTTGGTTTAGCCCCCGCATAACGGTACCACCCGATTTCAAGCATTTTAAAGTTGTTATCTACATTTTCGGCCAACATTGGTTGTAATTTGGTTATGGGGTTCTCAGTGGTCAAAAAAATGTATTTACTAAAAAAATAAAAAATGATAATAGTTAAAGAAATTAGGATACAGTATTTTATAATTAGAAAATAATTTTTCGCTTAGCATCAGGTAGTATATTCTTCTTCATGATGCATTTAAATTAAAATTGGTGACAAAATTAAACGGCAAGCGTTTTATTTGAGAAGAGCGACATTCTTCCCAGTACTGTTCCGGCTTTTTATTACAATTCTATTTTCTTATTTTATTTGTTTCAATTTATTTAATTTTTCAAAAACATTATATAGCTGTAAAGAGGACCGCAAGCAATAACATCGGTATACATTTCGAAAGGATTCGAAACATGTTGAACTTTTGTGGGGAGGTGTGGACCGATATAACACATATTCTAATTTTAACTTCGCAGAAATATTACGATGTTCAAAGTATGGACCAACTCGGTTACTGTCTTATTTTGCGCACCATATTATGGAACAGTTTTAAGCTTTTGTGGGCCGATATGGCTCATCTTCGAACTTAAACTAAGTTTGGACATAATATTACAAAGGTCAAATTTTGGAGAAAATCGGTTTATCCGTTCGAGAGTTATCGTGCGTTCCAGTCAGGCAGACAGATAGACCGACATTGCTAAATCGACTACAAAATGTCTGACACGGAATTCGTTCAAAGCATACTTGGGGTCTGAAACCAATATTTCGATGAGACACAGTTTACCCGTATGAAAGTGTATATGACGAAAAGTCAAAAAAAAATTTACATTGATGAAGCCAAGGTCTGCACTGTTATAATTCGCGAAATATTACAGTGTACCACGAAATATGGCCATAGTTGGATCAAACGAAATGTTTTTTTTTCAAAGCTCACAAAAGTGGCTGAAAAAGTTAATTTGCGCGGAAGCTATGACCGCGTAAATAAATAAAAATAGATAAAAACGCGTTGAAGCAAACGATTTTTTACGTTGTTATTCGATTGGCGGTTAAACCGCCTAAATTACGGATATCTGTCCAAGGTAAAAGTAGAAGTATACAAAATGAAGATTACACTTCTAATGTGTCACATTTCAAAATCTCCACTAAATCTACCTTTTAAGGATGCTGACATTTTGAAGCCAGATTTTAGGTGTTTTTTGTATATTTGATCTAACTGCGACGCGCATTCGGGTATTTCAGAATACAAATAATAGTATCAAAGTACTCGCGATTACGCACAATTTGATATGTACATTGTACATAGTACATACCCAGGCAGCATCACAGTAATCCACTGCCAAAGGCCAAAATTTAGTGCGATATTTTTTCGAAAAACCCTATTTGTTGGGTACAGTATTTACAATATCCTTTTAATTGTGCTGGGACCCCAAGATATTTTAGTTTTTTGAGGTTCCGGATCATATAAATCATAGATCGTGAAAATCCATCCACTAGAACGGCGAGAACCGCAACTGAAAAAACCGAAAAATGTGCGTAAAATGTTTTTAAATATATCGCAGATTTAATCGCGTTTTCTTTGAATCGTTTCCTTGTCAATGAAGAAACTGACACATCAATCGCTTTATTGCGAAAACAGCGGTTTAAAAAATTTAGTGGCATGGGAACTGTATCCGATTTATCGAAAAAATTTTGTGTGATGCTACATCCACGGTTCTTGATGAATTTTATCGAAGTAGGTTTAGATCGATGTATTTTTTCATGGATGATAGTGAAATCGGATGGGCATAAAAAGTGTATGAACTTTGTGCAAATTATAAGCAATATACAGTTTGTTGCACACTAAACTGCAGACGATGCTACATCTTAGCGGCCAAAGTAGATCGTGGCATATGTATACAAATACAAAGAGAAGAATTCGCTGTGTTGGTAAAGCGCATGCGCCTCAAGTGATTTTGAGGATTTCGCGATTTACACGCATTTCAAAATGAACATTACCCGATACAGTTTTATTTCAAGATTATACCCCATTTAAAGGAACCCAACACTTATTTGAAAGATACCCATATCTTCTGCTAGATGTTAGGGTGTATTCGAGAAGTGACTAGAATAAAAAATTTGTTTTTTGCGTGGAATTTAACTAAAATAGAAGAATAACTCTGGCCTATTTTTCCTACATTTTCATCAACTAACTCACAAAATACATTTTAATAAATATTTTTAGAGATGGGAAATGGGTAAATACCCAAATGGTAAAAACCCATTAAAATGGGTAAATTGGGTAGAAATGGGTACATACCCGGGTATTTACCCAAATTGTGGGTATAAACTATAGAAACTAAAATCATGAAATTAGATGCGAAAACGCTTTATTTTACCAAATTTTAAATGACTATGAATAAAATTACCGTTTTTGGATATCGGGCCAAGTTAAAATATGATCAATTTTGGTCCATATTTTGGTAAATCTCTCATATATTGTGACATCATATTTTCGGTATTTGACAACTTTTAGAGCAGTTTGTTGTATATCTTCTTGCTGAAAATCATAAATGCTGGATCGAAATCCAAACTTTATGATATATCAGATGGATTAAACCACGATTTCAGCGGATAATCTTGAGATTTGCGTCCTCCTCGAAAAAGCTATAATTTTTGCATTCTTCGCTGTTTCGCACAAGCAACTCCAACGACCAATTTGACGTATAAAAAGTTTAGTCCGCGTGGTTTTTTCCGCTTTTCTGGTATTCTTTTTGATTTTCTGTCTGACAGAAAAAACAAAATTTTGCTTTCAAAATAAAATTTTATTTACCCAAATAAACACCCAAAAAATATATTTATTTGGTATTTACCTGGTATTTACCCAAGTTTTTGGTAAATACCGGGTAGAATCCCATCTATAAATATTTTCTCTTACAAAAGTTTTATAAATTTCCTAAATTTTCAGATGCATAAACAGCTTGAATTTTATTAAAGCAAGTTGCAAACTACCAATTGTCTTGAATTCTTTCCTAATATCCGCGAAAATGTACAACTTTTTCACTAAAGTTATGGGACTTCAGGAAACATATAGTATGTAGGAAGCCATAAATTAACAATGTTTCTCGATATAATGAATAGTAAATGTAGCGTCAAAAAAATGTTTAATTTTTTTCAAATGGAATATTAAAAAATTCTGACTTTTCCTCATATACCCTTGTTAGTCTAAAGACTGAGCCCAGCAAAAAAATCCTCCCAAAATAATGGGTTTAGTAAGCGATTTTTGGCAGCCGTAACTACTTACAAATCCCCCTACTAACCCATTACTTTAATAAGGGCATGTCGCACTGAATTACTAGTTTTTCTATGACCACTAGAATAACTAGCTACTCTACTGTCACTGGAAGTTGAAAAATAAGGTATATGATAAAAAAACATTTTTTAGAACAGTTTAAGTGGAATTTGTTTTCAATTTCAACACACTTCATATTTTTATTTTATTTCGCCCTTTACTATATTTGAACACACGAACTTCTGCTTTGTAGCCGAACACACTGCATACTAGGCCGCGCACACGAACATTAAGGGTTGTTTCAATGTTTACATGTGCACCACCAAGTGTTCATTGGTTTTTTCAACAAAAAGTACCCGGCCGGCGGTGAGCGTTGAATACACAACACTCTGATTTGTAGTCGGACACACTTGCTCTGTGCCGCCGTACTCATAACTTAATAAGGAGTAATTTAAGTAGTTATTTTTATTTACATTTATTTGTAATGGGTTACATAATGACTAACGGATCCGAATTTTTGCTGGGAGGATATAAAAAATACGGTAACACTTTATCCCTCCATTAAAGTAACTGCATAATTTCAAAGCTATGTGCGATGGTTCACTCAGTCTGGAAGTTTATTATTCAGATAAAAGATGAAGTTTGAGTTAATATCTCAACTTGTAGTTGCAGCGTTTTGAAGTCTGTTCTCAGCTCGTTTCTATGGAACAAATTTGGCAACCTGAGCCATCAAAAAACTTTCAAAAACTATTTCTGAAGGCATACTTCCCACATAGCAGTCATGCTAAATATGCTTTGACCCGTCCATGTATATACCAATATAAGTTAGGTATAAACATACCTGAATATCCCCTAAATTAGCAAACTAATTTGGAAGAACTTGCCAAATCCGAAAGTAAAATAACAAAACTTAGGTTTACCTTTAATTTCTTAACTGAATTCCTCATGACTTTTAAAACAAAAGTTTCACATTCATGCTGCTATCCTCAGGAAAGCCACAAAATAAATATCAGCATACGATTGTGCGTCATTGGAGAATGTAACTTTCACATCTTGTAGGACTGGGGTATTCCTTAATTTTACCTTTTGTTTGAGAAGTCTTTATTTGTTATTTTCACTTATTAGCTTTTGCTATAATCGTGGGGACAGCGAATACGATAATGGGGAGATAAATTTAGTTTTAAGTCATTTTCTAAGGGTATAGGACACAAAGTCAATTTCTTAGGAGTTAGGGAACAAAGTTTAACTAACGTCTGAAAACTTCGTTTTATGATTGTATGTAGTTGTTGTTTTCCTGTCTTTGTTACAATTTATAAGACAAATTGAATGTTATTCCAATTGAGGTAAACTTCAAATACGCAACACAGTAGGAGAAATCTTAAGGAATTTTATAAATAAACTCATGCAAGAATAAAACTCTTGTTAAGAATGAGCCATAAGGTGGAAGAATAAATTCAGTATACAAAACCATTGAATTCCCTAGCTAATTCTTTAGTTATTTAGTTGAAAAGACGAATAGATCGCGAAAGGGACATTTCAGATTTTTTATACAAATTAATAAATGTTTGCTAGTTTTGTTACAAATCTTTCCCCTAAGGCTTGGTAAACAAGTCGAATATATCACAACCCCACGTCGGGCCTAGTTAAATTCATGGGAATTCATATAATTTCCTGTTTCAGCAAGAAACATCTTTTTTTCTCAATTCTAATAAAACAATCTTCTATCAATATTTTTTTATTTTCTAAAAAACTTTGCATCAATTGTTCTGGCTTTCTTAGAAAAGCACAATACTTTCGATTTTCGAAGTTACCAATTAAAAATATTCTCAGTTTTGTAAAATTTACAAAAGAACGAAAAACTAAAAGAATATGTATTCTTGTATTCTTCGTTGAGTTTGATGGCAAGAATATCCTAGAATTTCCGTTTTTTAATAATTTCTGTGGGAAGATATTTTAATTGAAAAGAAAAATGCATATCGCGACCGCACCAAACACTTTCTATGTAAAGAGGCAGGGGGAGGAAATATTTCTTCTTCTCAGATATGATAACACAGGACTAAGTCGAGAAAAAAGGAAAACTTTTCCTTACTGTCGTATCTGAAAATTCTATTTAATGAATGATAGTGACGTACGCAAAAAATAAACCGAGAATGAAAAGAAGAAACGATGTCGTTCGCAAATACAATACAATTCGTAAAAACTTTGGGAAAGAGTTACAGAATTTGTGAAATTAAAACAAAAAGTTGCATACTACGAATGAGAATATTTGGCATAAACGGATATTGCAAAAATAATTGCACAGTGGATTGCAGGGTGAATTCATATGAAAATATTGTAAATTTACTATTCAAAACCCTTCTATTAAAAATCCTTTAAAATGAGGTAGAATTTGTATACAAAGTAGGTATAGATGGGCAGAAGCATTGTTTTTTGACTACTTAGCACCTCAATGACCCAATGAACGAAATGAAGGTAGGCAACTATTGTAAGAGTTAAGGGAACTTTAAATACTTCTATTCGAACTAAATGTACATATTTGAAGAAATCTCATTTCTAAAACTAAACAAGTAAGAAAACGTTAAGTTCGGCAGGACCGAACTTTTTACACCCTCCACCAAAATTAAATTGAAAGAGAATGGAATAATTAGTTTCCTTTCTTCTACGAAAGTACTTGGCTCCGACTAATTACCAAATTTCAACCATTTTGGTGGGATAATGAAGCTAAAACCTTCAAAATACCGAATATCGGGGGCTACCGTTCTATGGGGGCTATATGAAGGCGTGGGCCTATACCAACAAATTTTAGGTGGAACGTTTTATATCCTCAACGAAAACTAATTAACAAATTTCAACCACTTTGGTGGGGTAATGAAGCTTAAACCTTCAAAATACCGAATATCGGGAGGTATCGTTCTATGGGGGCTACATGAAGGCGTGGACCTATACCAACAAATTTCAGGTGGAACGATTTTATATATCCTCAACGAAGACGAATTACCAAATTTCAACCATTTTGGTGGGATACAGAAGCTAAAACCTTAAAAATACCGAATATCGGGAGGAACGGTTCTATGGAGACTATATTAAGGCGTGGACCTATACCAACAAATTTTAGGTGAAACGTTTTATATCTTCAACGAAGACTAATTACCAAATTTCAACCATTTTTATGGCATAATGAAGCTAAAACCTTCAAAATACCGAATATCGGGAGGTGCCGTTTTATGGGGGCTATATGAAGGCGCGTACCTATACCAACAAATTTCAGGTGGAAAGTTCTATACACACAACCATAAATAAATACCAAATTTCAGCCATTTTGGTGGGATAATGAAGCTAGAACCTCCAAAATACCGAATATCGAGAGGTACCGTTCTATGGGGGCTATATGAATGCGTGGACTTATACCAACAAATTTCAGGTGGAAAGTTTTATACACCTAACGATAACTTAATACCAAGTTTTAGCCATTTTGGTAGGATAATGAAGCTAAAACCTTAAAAATACCGAAAATCGGGAGGTACCGTTCTATGGGAGCTATATCAATACGTGGACCGATATATCCCATTTTCAATACCAACCATCCTGCAAGTAATAAAAACTTCTGTACCAAATATTGACTTTCTATCTTTAAAATTGCGAGCTGTATCTTGATTTTAACAGACAGACGGACGGACGGACTGACGGACATGGTTAAATCGACATAGAATTTTATGCTGATCAATAGTATATATACTTTATAGGGTCTCCAACGAATATTTCGAAATTTAATTATACCCTCCATATGGTGGAGGGTATCAGGGTATAAAAAATCTCATTTGTGAAACAGAAAACCAACAAGACTGAGCTACAACTACTCTACACCTTTAGCCAAGGCAAAATCCTTCTATATGCAACATTTCTCAACAGATTTCGTTTAAGATCATAACAACTACACTTATTTCTTGCAATTCGAACCCATACCATCAAATTTTTTCGAAAAATGCACTTGAAGGATATGGCCCAATTATGGCGTACAATTTATTCTGAGCCAAAATAATACTTCATAAAATAATGACCCAAAAGTTTAAAGAATCCTGTAGACACCAACTAAAATCACTCATGAGTCATGACACAATATCTTCCGAACTGTGAATTGTGGGCAACGGTAAACGGTAACTCTCGAACCCCGGAAGGAGAGAAGACAGGACCCCAGTCACGTTTGGCGACGTTACTTTGACTGACTCGAAGAGGTGAGCAAGTTATTTCAATCAACAGTTTGTCGAGCACCCCGGGAGTGACATGGCGAAGAGAAGAGTACTACGTCGAACTGAGTATCCAATTTTCCCGAAACTTTACACATTATATATAGAGACAGTCGTGTGACAGAACAGTAATGGTGGCGCTTGACTTATCAAAAGCCTTTTGTACTGCCAGGAACTCCACGCTGTTTGAGGACATAGAAACGTTGGATAATCAACTATATGTGTGGACGCCAGTCGTACTTGGAATTCTGGAACAAGAAGTATAAAAAAGAGTTGAATTTCGTGGTCGATGGTAGCAGAATTCCGACCACAAACTGCCCCAATATTCTATGGGTCACATTTGACACTTCGTTCACGTCGGACGCGCATGCTGCAGCTATCTGCGACAAACAGAAATGTAGGAAAAATGTACTCAAATCCCTAGCAGGCAGCACTTGGGTTGCAGATGAAGAAACCTTGTTGACCACATATAACGCGTTATGTCGGTCTGTTTGGCAATGAACGGAAACAAACAAAACGATTCCCGTACCAATCACACAAAGCCACAAACTTTTCAGCTTCTCTGAATCGTTTCATCCTCACAACCAAAACAAAAACACAAACTTTTCAATGTAAAAAAATGGAAACCGTACGATTGCTGAAATGTAAATTCGGCTATGCTTTGCCGAATTGTTTCATTCACCACCGAAACAAGAAGTATTTTTGGGAAACGTTTGCAGTGCGTATTGTCAATTACACACTCAGACACACGCACATGTGATTGCTTAACAACCCTATAAGTTAGCATCAGCATACCACAGTGAATTTCATCAACCACCAATCAGCATACCA
Organism: Musca autumnalis; assembly: GCF_047663935.1. Taxonomy (NCBI): domain Eukaryota; kingdom Metazoa; phylum Arthropoda; class Insecta; order Diptera; family Muscidae; genus Musca; species Musca autumnalis. Next base: position 38,988,687 of record NW_027412088.1, on the reverse strand, counting down.
CAGTGAATTTTATCAACCACCAAACGTTTTTGATTTATTCACATGTGTTTAGTACCATTCCGTTTTCTATCTGCTCTTGTGGAGTTGAGTACTTTTCGCTTTTCGTTTTGTTCGCACTCACGAAAGTAAACAAAACAAAACTAAACAGCGAGCTCGGCCAACGTGCGTTATGTTTCGTTTTGTATTGTTCCTATGGAAAATACGAAACGATTGAAAATGTTATTTAAAGTATTTTTACGTACGCTGCTGTTTGGTCCGTGAATTTATGTGACATGCATTGGAAAAAATCAAGCTATTCAGAATGCCGCCCTGAGAACAGCAACAGGGTGCTTCCTCAAGTCTTCAGTGGACCATCTACATTGGGAGGCAAAGATTCTTCCAGTAAAGCAACATAATGAGATGCTGTCGTTGCAGTACTTGCTAGAATGTTATCGTGAGAGAAATCCCAATCAACATCTGGTGGGTAGGCCCGACACATTCAGGCAAATCAAGGAGAATGAATATCCAAGATCTAGAGATCGAGGTCCAACGATACAGAATAGAACCCCTAGATCAAGATGCATATCAAGCAGGCTTAAATAGCATTCACACGGATGAAGTTGCTAAGGCTATAAGCAAATATAGTGTGAATAAAGTCCTCGGAGTACATCCCCATCTATCGCAGCTGAGGAGCGTCAGCTGCCACGACAAACCAGAGTAGTTTTGGTTCAACTAAGCTCAGGATCTTACAGTCGCCTAAATTATTATTGGGAAAAGATCGATCGCACCGTCCAAAACATCTGGCGAGCATGCGGCATGGGCCCGCACGACTCACTGCACCTTTTCAACTGCCTTGCAAAACCTACTCATCTAACTCCAGTAGATCTGTGGTCTCATCCCATCGAAGCAGCCACTTTCCTGGAACTGGAGATAGACCCAGATTGAGAGGGAGAACAAACTCACTAAAATACAATACACTGTTACAACTTCTTCTTCTTTATTGGCAAATCCGTATTTTTTTTTTTAGTTAAGTACAATATGTTCTTATTTAGAGCATGTATTATTATAAAATTTATTCTACATTGTTGAGTTGCCTATTTTTTGCAGCATTTAGTAAATTTCGTTCGTCAGAGAAATTTGTCCACTCTTGTATGTTCCGTAGCCATGTAATTTCTCGCCTTCCTCTTGTACGCTTTCCTTCAATTGTTCTCTTGAGAACTGTTTGTGGAATTTTATATTTGTTGTTTCTCACTATGTGGCCGAGGTATGCTATTTTTCTTTCTCTGATAGTCTTTAGTAGCTGTCTGTAAATGTTCATCCTTCTTAATACATCTTCGTTTGAGATACGATCAGTCCAAGGAATCTTCAGTATTCTTCGATATAGCCAAATCTCAAAGGACTCCAGTTTCTTCTCGTCTACAGATTTTATTGTCCATGTTTCAGCTGCGTACAGCAACACGGACCATACGTAACATTTAATAAAACGTATTTTTGTTGGAAGAACTATGTCATGACTTGTGAGGACTTTATTATATCTGAAGAAAGCATTTCTGGCCTGTTCAATGCGGCATTTTATTTCTATTGATGTGTTCCATTCTTCATTTAATTGTACTCCAAGGTATTTAAATTTCTTTACACGGTCAATTTCCGAATTATGTATGGTCAGCGATGTGTTTTGGTGGGAGTTTTGCTACTAACCACCATGTATTTGGTTTTTAGTGTGTTTATCTTCAATCCGTATGTTTCACTGCATTGACTGAGCTTGTCCATTAATTTTTGTAGGCCAGACATACTGTTAGATAAAAGAGTTGTGTCGTCGGCATAACGTATGTTGTTAATTATTTCTCCGCTAATTTTAACAACTATTCTTTCTTTATTAATCGACTCTCTAAATATCCTTTCTGCGTAGATGTTAAATAATAGTGGCGATAAAATGCAGCCTTGTCGTACTCCTTTTGATATGGGAACGTTATCTGTCGTTTCTTGATCAACTTTTATGTTTGCAACCTGATGTCAATATAAGTTTTGTATACATCTTATTTCCTTTCCATCAATTCCTATAGCTTTACGAATCTCAATAAGTTTGTCATGTTGGACTGTGTCAAACGCTTTTTCGTAGTCCACGATGTCCTTTTGCATGTCTCTGCATTTTTGAATTACTGTTACAACAACAACCAGTAAAAACATTAATTTTGGTCTTGCCGAACTTTTTAAACCCTCCACCACAAAATATTCTTAACTAAAATGGAATAATTAGTTTCCTGTTAGGTGCAAAAACTGTTCGACTACGGATATCCCAAATTCCTAAATATGGTCAAAAAATGTATATACAAAATTCTTCAATTTGCTGGTACCTTTATATGGGGGATATATCAAGAAATGGACCTATGTGGACGACTGTTTGGTGGAGACGTTTCGTGACCGCTGAAAACCTCAAGAGTCAAATTACAGCTAGTTCGGTCAAACAATTTAGATAAAATCCCCAAAATACCTTAAATCGGAACGTATCGTTATATGGAGGCTATACCAAAACGTGGACCTATCTTGGTATTTTTTTTAGAGACGATTTTGGTCATTGGGAATATAAAATGAAAAATTGTAGCTAATTCGGTCAGAAAATGTAGCTACAAGCGTCAAAAAACTTTATTGAGGTACAGTTGTATAGGGGCTATACCAAAACGTGGATCTACCTTGGCAATTTTCTGTGGAGTAGGTTTTTGGTCGTGTCATATTTCAGATAATTTGGTTACAAAATGCAGCGAAAATACTTTAAATCGGGAGGTACAGTTTTATGGTGGCTATATGGACCTACATATATAGCCCATCTTCAAAATTGACCCGCCTATTGAAAAAAGACAGTCGGGTGAAAATTTTAGCATTCTATCTCAATTATTGCCGACGCTGGAGTGATTACTACAGACGGACATGGCTAGATCGTCTTCGTAGTTTATCCTGATCTAGAATATACATATATTCTTCATATGGTCACAAATGATTAGAAAAAGAAACTTAATATACCCTCCATACTACGGAGGAGGGTATAAAAACAGGTATTTAGGAAAAAATTAGCTATTATCTTCAAAATAACTTACAGCTTGTTCACATCAAAAGATGTGGCCAATATCGTCAAAATATGTAAAATATGGAGGTGCAGTTATTTGTCAAAGTGAAGTGTCAAATTACAGGAACTTTGGCCAAAAAATGTAGCTAAAATCTTCAAAATATTCAAAATTTAGAGTTATATTTATATGAGGGCTATTAAAACGTGGACCTGCGTTAGAAAAAAATATACTCGGGTAAAAAATATAGCACTCTAGCCAAATTTTACAAACAAAAACCTAATATACTCCACATACTATGGTGGAGAGTGTAAAACAGTAAAATATACTCGTATGTTGGTAACTGTCCTATAAAAGTGGTGTAATCGTTAAAAAAGGTTCAGTAAGTGAATCAAAGTTAACAGCTGAAACCTGTACCAATCCACGAACACCTAGTGGTGTTCGCAACCCTTAAGTAGCCTAGAGCTTTGTCTTTCCAAGAACCTAATATAATGTCCGTAACTTTCTGGTACCCTCGCTTCTTCTCTTTCCCAAAACCGTAGAGATATCTAGAACACTCTTGTTTTCAAGCGCTCAAATCTCTAAGTTGCCCCCAACCCTTGGATCCCGACAGTCTATTATACTGCGTCTCGAGGTTCATAGGTGTCCATAGCCCTTAACATTCTGTAGTGTCCAAAATATTAGAGGTGTCTAGAAGTGTCAAACTAAGTAGTGTCGGCAACTCTTAGGCCTCCCTTATTCCACCCTCTGATGAAAACAGGACCGCTGCGATAAGCCTAAGTGGTGTTCGTAAACCTTAGATTTCCCTTCGTCAATCCTCGATTCACCGTAGTACCGTTTGTTGATCTTCAGTACATGTCAAGCGAAGTTTAACCGCCGAAAAAAGAGGAGCACTTAACCAGGTCTCCGACAAGCCATATCCACGGGATAAAAGGGAGTACTTATCCAGGTGTCCATCAGAGCCAGTAAAGGAAACATGGAATGGATAGCCTACTGGAGTACTTATACAGGTCTTCCACGACGACCGGGACCGATAAGAGGACAATCCGCTGGGTGTACTTATCCTGGTCGCATAGATAGTGCGGAGATAGAGGACACATCCGATACCTTTGTAATAAGTGTACTTTTAACAATATGCATTCAAACTAAGTTAATCACGATCTATATTAATAAAAGAGTAAAGTGATTGACTCACTGACTGACTTTATGATTCATCAAAGCCCAGACGAAACGGCTGAAGCTAGAATCTTGAAATTTTGGGTGAGGGTCAGTCTTAGACCGAAGGTTTCAGATAAGGATGGATTTTTGTAAATTCGTACGGTAACCGTACGAAAAGTACTAAAACGTACTAAATATGGTACCAAGCGGGTAGAGCTAGAACTTTGAAATTTTGGATGAGGGTGTATGATACGTGTTTTTAGAAAGTCGAACTAAAAGTGTACGAAAAGTACTAAAATGTACTAAATTTGGTTCCATTTTGTATTATGTGAACGGATGGAGCTAAAAGCTTGAAATCTGGAATGAGAACGAAAAGTACTAAATTTGGTACGACTTGAATTTGTATGAACGGATAGAGCTGGAATCCTGAAATTTTGATTAAGATTACTGTTGGAGTGTAGGGCTGAGATATAGAGGTAGTTTTTGAAATTCATACCTATGTGTATGAAAAGTACTAAATGGTACTAAATTTGGTACAATCTGGATTTGGGCGAAATGCTAGAGAAGGAATCCTGAAATTTGGAATTGAGATTACAATTGGAGTTTCGGATTGAGGTAGCCTTGGAAATTCATACCTATGTGTAAGAAAAGTACTAAATGGTACTAAATTTCGTACAATTTGGATTTGGGCGAATTGCTAGAGAAAGAATTCTGAAATTTCAAATTAAGATTACAGTTGGATTGAAGGTTTGAGGTAATTTTGGAAATTCTTATGGGTACGAAAATACAAAATGGTACTAAATTTGGTACAATTTGGATTCGTGGGAACGGATAGAGCTGGAATCCTGATATTTGCAATTAAGATTACTGTTGGAATTTAGGATTAATGTAGTTTTGGAAATTCGTGTTTATGGGTACAAAAAGTACTAAATAGTACTAAATTTGGTACAATTTGGATTTGGGTGAACGGATAGAGCTTCAATCCTGAGATTTGGAAATAAGATTACTGTTGGATTGTAGGTATTAGGTAGTTTCGGAAATTTGGGTAAAGGGAAGGAACTGGAATTTTGAAATTAAGATTACTGTTAGAATTTAGGATTGAAGTAGTTTTGAAAATTCGTACTTATGGGCACGAAAAGTACTAAATGGTACCAAATTTAGTACAATTTGGATGAATGGATTGAGCTAAAATCCTGAAATTAGGAATTTAGACTACTGTTGGAGTGAATAATTGAGATATGGAGGTAGTTTTGGAAGTTCTTACTTATGTACACTATAAATACACGAAAAGTTCTATCTGATACTAATTTGGTTGTAGGATAGAGTTCTAATTATGATATTTGGAATGAAGATCGCTTGCGTAGGGTTGATATGTGAAGATGGTTCTACGAAAAGTACTAAACGGTACTAAAATGGGTATTGGGTATAGAAGTGATTTCCTAAAATTTGGCATTAGGGTCACTGTTTGTGTGAAGGTTTGTAATATGGAGTCGGTTTGGGTCTAGGAATAGGTTTAGAATTCGGAAGTTTGAAATTGAGGTCAGTGTTGCTATGTAGGGAAGAGCTTTGGACATTCGAAAGATGGATAAAGGAAAGATACAAAAACTTGGTAAATGATACTCCCAATACAAAAGGTTTACGGATGGAGTTTGAATTCCGAATTTTGGTATTAGGATCAGTGTTGGTGTGTACGGTTGAGATGCGGAGGTGGGTTTGGAAAATATAGTTATAAGCTTACAAAAGTAATTAATGGTACTACATTTAGTATTGGGTGACGTAATAGATCGGGGAAATGCGTACTATATGTGCAAAAAAGTAATAAATTTTACTAAATTATTGAATATAATAAGAGGTTAACATGAATATATGATTCTTGAAATTCAAACTACTCAAATGTTTCACTAAGACGATTTCAATTCAAATCATCAATTCAATTCAAACATCTACAAAACTTCTGTTGTTTTTTTGTTTTTTTTTTTTTCAAACAAACAAAAATTCTACATAACAGGTAGTAATTTGAACGAATTTGAATTGGAATTGAATTGTTATTGAGTTCTTACAGAAAGCGGCCAGAGGGGTACGGAAAGTAGTAATGTTGTACCGTTGGTATTGGGAAAGTTATAAATCGAATTTTGTAATTTGAATAAATTTTTCAAATTTCATTTTATTAATTCTGGAATAAATATAACGGGGGTCTGTTTGCATCCTCCTTTCTATAAATGTCAACTTTTCGCTAACGAAGTAGCGGACACATGCTAGTCAATCCAATAAAGCCACAAATTGGTTAAAACTCAAGACAACCACTTTTTATAAATTTCTGTGGCAGACCCTTGCCCCCTGAGAGCTATTCCAGCAATCAGAGAGAACATGCCTCGTTACAGTCACACTTATAATTTTCTTTTGCAGACTCTGGCCATGATGCTCTTGAAACAAATTTAAATTTTTTAAGGGGTTTGTGGCTTTTGCTTCGAACACGCAAGTCCTATCGAAATGGGACTTAAGAAAATGTTGTAGCTATGAAAATTCTCTACAAGATTGTCTTTTGTGATATCATCGTAGTTTTTACTGTTATTGAGGTATAGAATTTCAAATGTCATGTCTGCAATTTCCCAACTTAAACTTATATATTTCAAAAATGGTAGAACCTAGGATAAAATTTCCATTTCGATAGGACTTACCTTTTTGAAGTAAATCCTGAAAACCTAAGAAAAAATCTGAAAGTTTGATCTGAACCTCTACATCTCAAAAATGGTAAAACCTAGGAAAATATCAGTCAGCCAGTCTTGTACAGAATTTTCACTGCTACAACATTTTCTTTAGTCCCATTTCGATAGGACTTGCGGTTTCCAAAATCCCTCTTCAGATCCGCTCATTTGTGCGGAGTTTCTATTATTCGCAAAATAGGGTCAAGGTCTTCTCTAGATACAGAAGGCCTTTAAGGGTATTCTATAGCAGACAGGAGACCTTTTAAAGTCGTGCCTCGTTATAATAATTATTTTGTACATATGTCTAAAATGCGGATAAGGATCCCACGATTTCTGCCGAAGACTATCTAATACCTGTAATATTTTTCAATTGAATTTGTATTGAAAACGTGAAACACAAAACCAATATGCTACGATTTCGCTGGTGGTTTATCTTTCATTTGGCCTATGAGTGTTTTCCTAAAAAATCTAGTTTGCTTCACATACTCGACCTACTTAATATATTATATTATCTCTATATTGGTGAACACCAAAATCTTCATCCAAAAAATAATCACAATAATTATACCTTTTTCTACTTTAGCAGCATTCAATTCACTGTTCCTAGAAATATGAACATAATATGAACATATTTTATGCAAATCCAAAGCACTCATCCTCTCTGTAAGTTCAAACTTATTGATATCGAGCCTCAAACTGTCGATGAGCACGAAGATGTCGAAGAAGTTTAATTAAACTGTTTCCCCTCCAGAAAACAGATATCCACAAAAAATGCCTGTCATTAGTTTTTGTTTGAATCAAAATTGATTATGGTTGTTTTTCTTTTGCGTTTTTAGCCATTATCCGTTAATGAAAACGAAAAACACAGATAACAGGCATACCAGGCGAACACCTGAATCATACCAAACAAAAACGAAATTTTGAAAGAGAAGAAAGGATATATGAAAATGCCGGAATTAAACTGCAGAAAGAAATTTCAAAATTTTGTAAGGAGTTGTGGTACCTGAGAAATGTAAGCAGCCGGAAATTAGGTAATTTTAAGAAAATTGCCTATTAGCGCCTAATTTTCACAGTAAGCCGTTAAATATTACAACAATTCTCTATGCCTTTTGGCCGCCAACACAATTGTTGTGGCAGCCTAAATTGTAGGCCATGAATTTGTAATATTCACAACGAGACGCCTAAATGTAGGCAATATATTTCGAAGCATTTACAAGGCATAGCCATATTTGTTGGTCTTAAACAAAGCATTGCTTTCATTTAACTTTAATTGCCACTTAAATGGCAACATTTAAAAAAGAATTACAACTTGAACAGCCACATCCAATGGCTACCGCTACCACCGAATAGATGGTATATTTTACTTTTAAAGTCCCCCTACGCCCCAAGCCGTTCTAAATTGAAAAATGCATTGCTTCTCTCTGCCTTGGCCAGTTCAACAATTACAATTACACTAAAGCCCCAATCAGAATACGCTTAGTAAGAGGAATGAAAACTGGTTAAAAAAGGTTTAAATGTGTTTATTTGTATGTGTGTGTGTTCTATTTAGCCTAAAGCACTGCCTGGCAGAGTAATGAGATTCAATACTTCTCCTATTCGGAAACGCACAAAAACAGAAGCAGTTGAGGTATGGAGATTGCTATAGATAAAACAAAAACAAGGGCAATCGTATGGTTATTAAGGGAACCATTTTTCCATTTTAATACTTAAAGCTATGGCAAACGGAATTAGTGGGCATAGAAAATACCCTACACTTATAATGAAATGTGCAAAATCTCTGATACTATACGCAGTGGGGACATTGAATTTAAAATTATAATGATCTGGATTTTTAGTCCACCAAACTGGTTGAGTTCTCCTACCTGGATAAGACCTCACACAGCGATTCCGAAGAAATGAAATGTCACACTGTCTTGAAGAAGTTAGACACATGAATTCCTCCCAAATTGGTCTTTCTGGGGTTCCTATGACGCAGTTGTCTTTTACATCTATAAGGAACATGAATTTGTATCAGCCTGTGGTCCAAAGAGGAGCACTCATCCGATACCCTCCCGTATTTTCAAGAGTGAAGTCTATCACCTCATTCTGATCCTCTCTGAGCATTTACATCACAGCCCCTTATTAAACTGCACCAGCCCGATGTCTCTTTCTCTAGTTTGCATACAAATTGACTTGGCGGGTCTGATACTTCATATGTCAACCGACGTTAGCAACAGGGCTCTTCTTGGGCCTACTTCCGGCCTCACTACTGTCGTATCGCAGTCACTGCAATTGTAGAGTTGAATAAGATTTAGACTTTTTATACCCTCCACCATATGGAGGGTATAATTAAATTTGTCATTCCGTCTGTAACACATCGAAATATTCGTCGGAGACCCTACAAAGTATATATATATTATTGATCAGCATAAAATTCTATGTCGATTTGACCATGTCCGTCCGTCCGTCTGTCTGTTGAAATCAAGATACAGCTCGCAATTTTAAAAATAGAGAGTCAAAATTTGCTACAGAAGTTTTTATTACTTGCAGGATGGTTGGTATTGAAAATGGGATATATCGGTCCACGTTTTGATATAGCCCCCATAGAACGGTACCTCCCGATTTTCGGTATTTTTAAGGTTTTAGCTTCACTATCCTGCCAAAGTGGCTGAAATTTGGTACATAGTCTTCTTTAGGGGTATAAAACTTTCCCCCTGAATTTTGTCGGTATCGGTCCACACCTTCATATGGCCCCCATAGAACGGTACCTCCCGATTTTCGGTATTTTTAAAGTTTTAGCTTCATTATCCTACCAAAATGGCTGAAATTTGGTACGTAGTCTTCTTTAGGGGTATAAAACTTTCCCCCAGAATTTTTGCGGTATAGGTCCACTCTTTCATATACCCCCCATAGAATGGTACCTAACGATATTCGTTATTTTGGAGGTTTTAGCTTCTTTATCCTACCAAAATGGCTGAAATTTGGTACGTAGTCTTCTTTAGGGATATAAAACTTTCCCCCAGAATTTTGTCGGTATCGGTCCACACCTTCATATAGACCCCATAAAACGGTACCTCCCGATTTTCGGTATTTTGAAGGTTTTAGCTTCATTATCACACCGAAATGGCTGAAATTTGGTACTTAGTCTACGTTGGTGGTATAAAACTTTCCCCCAGAACTTTGTCGGTATAGGTCCACGCCTTCATATAGCTCCCATGGAAAGGTAGCTCCCGATTTTTCGTATTTTGAAGGTTGTGTCTTCAATATTCCACCAAAATGGCTGACATTTGGTATTTAGTCTTCAATGTGATATAAAACTGTTCGCCAGAAATATGTCTGTACAGGTCCACGATTTCGTATTGCCCCATTTCTGACTAAAATTTGTCGGTATATGTCCACGTTTCGATATAGCCCCCATAGAACGGTACCTCCCGATTTTCGTAATACTGAAGATTGTAACGTCAATATCCAACCGAAATAGCTGAAATTCGTTATTTCGTCTTCCAAGGGTTATACAATATTCCAGAAGAGTATTATCAATATAGGTCCACGTCTTCCTACATCCCCATAGAAGCGTACTTCTTGATTTTCGGTATTTTTTTAAGTTTTAGCCACATTCTCTTACCGAAATATAGGAAATTTGGTATTTAGTCTTCTTTGAGCCTAAACAATTTCCGTCAGAAATTTGCCGGTATAGATCGACGTTTTGAAATAGCCCCCATAGAATGGTGCCTCACATTGTTTTACCGAAATTGCTGAAATTTAGTATTAAGTCTTCTTCAACACAACTCGTGGTGGAGGGTATAACAAGTTCGGCCCGGCCGAACTTAACACCGTTCTTACTTGTTTTAGAAACAATTCAAGTTCTTATCTTCTCCCCAGTTATGGGTAACGCCCATCGTTTAGTCCATAAACTTTATTTTTGTACAAATAGGGTTCCAGAACCAAAGCGACGTCTACTTCAGTGTTTGTAAGGGAAAGAGTAATTTTAGCAGCCACCGCACAGTGGTCCCACTTGTATGGGAAGCTGCGACAAAAATATTTATAATCGTCGGATCAACCTGATTTTTTTCAGTACATATATGCTAAAAATAAGTAAAAAATACTTTAGCCAAAAATCATCAATATGGGTCCAGTTCTTCCTACAGCCCCCATGTAGCGGTACCTCCCGATTTTAGATATTTTTTAAGATTTTATCAAAATTTTCGGAACGAATTGGTTGTAATTTGCCATTTGGAGTTCTCAATAATCAAAAACCTTCTGCGCCAAAAATTGTGGTCTTGGGTTTAGGTTTCGGTATAGCCCTCATATTACGGTACCTCCCGATTTCAGGGTCCAAACAAAGTTTAAGTTCGAAAATAGGCCATATAGGACCATTCCTTTCGGTATCTCCTGGTGTGCACAACTGAACCATGGCGACGGCTGGGTGTATAGCGATATACACTATTATCTGGTCGAAATCACTGATTTAGCGGCGCGAAATTAATAACTTGGAAACGAATGGAGATATCTTTCTGAAATTTTGCACAAACTCAGTGTGTGTCCGTGGGTAATAATGGACTAAATAAGAATAACATTGGCTAATATTTTGGAATAGCCCCCATATAACGGTACCTCCTGATATTCGGTATTTTGAGGATTTAAGCCACTCTTTCCTTCCAAATTAGTTGTACTTTAGTACTTAGGGTTTCTAGTGATCACTAAACCTTTCCACCAAAAATTGTGGACAAAGATCCACGTTTGGGTATAGGCTCCCTTTAAGGTACCTCCCGATTTTCAGTATTTTGGGGCTTAAAGCTATATTTTCCGGCCAACTTACGTGTAATTTGGTATTTAGGGTTCCCAGTGGATACACACATTTTCCACCAAAAATTGTGGACATAGGTCTACGTTTTTACATTGTCCCCATATAAAGGTACATACCAATGTTCGGTATTGTTAGGATTTTGTCTACATTTTCAGACCAAATGAGCTGAATTTTGGGATAGGAGCTTCTCGTTTGTTATACATCTTCTCCACCAAAAATTGTGAACATAGGTCGACATTTTGATATAGCCCCCATATAACTGTTTCGACAGATTTTGGGTATTTTTTTTAAGATTTAAGCTATTTTTCAAGACCATTTATCAGCAAGATTTGCAGCTATTTGCAGCTGAATAGTGGTTATTCGGAATCTATGAAGTCCAATAAAATTATTAAAAAAAGAATTGGACTGAACCTCAGTGGACCTTGGTAGTTACGCTCCATTCAACAAAAGTGTATTGCACTAAAAACATCAAAAAATCATAATTTTTGAAAATTTATTGCTACATAACTATGTAACTTCAGGCCCAATCATTTTTTTTAAATTTAATTTACACCCTCCCCTTTCAATAAAAAATAAACTTTGTTTAGTTTTATTACGAATTTATTAAACAATGAAACAAATATGAAATCAGGTTTTTAGAAACAATTTTTTAAAATCTGATGCATCAAAATTTCTTGCACTTGACAGTTAATAACTGAGTGAATATTTACAACAACAAAAAAGTGAAAACAAAATTTTAGTAGGCAGAGTGTCTGTAATCGATACAATGGAAAACATTTCGCAATTTTATACTTTGATTTTTTTACTTTCGCGCCGCTAGATCAATGGTTTCGACCAGTGTGCGCTGCCACCATTATTCGTCAATATTCATCGGGCTGCCGCACAGTCAAGCCGCTGCCACCATTATTCGTCGATATTCATCGGGCCGCCGCATTGTCAAGCCGCTGCCACCATATTCGTCGATATTCATCGGGCCGCCGCATTGTCAAGCAGCTGCCACTGTAACTACGAGTCATCCAACGTTAAACCCCGTATTCCTCATCGATCTTCCTGATCCTGGCATTTCAATACAATTCGCTCAAATACTTTGTCGTCGTGTATTGTCCTGAGAATTGGATTATGTTTTATGTATAGTGATAAGTGTTCTTATTAAATAAATTGTTTATAACGTTTTATGAAAAACATTGAACTTCTCTCCTTCATGTTCCCAAATCAAAAATAAATTCTTGTGACGACCCTGGCCCCCGCTGAACCTACCCCAGCTTCAAAGTGAAAACACGTCGTCACACTATCGAAGGAATTGTCCGAATTGATCTTAACTTTGCATATGGTAATATTACTTTAATGCATAGATCAGTTTCGAATATGGACTACTCCTTCGAGTACCTCCCACTTAAGATTCGGAAAAAAGTGAAGTTTAAGAGCTCTTCTTGGATCGTTTGGGAATTTGTTTCAGGAGATCGTCATTGCGGTCTTCCTTTACGATGGTTTCATTTTTTCGGGGACAGGTAAATACTTCCTGAGATAATGGCCTAAAAGCTCAAAAAAACTTGACTGCACCAACTATAATGGCAAATTCGCCAAATAACACTCGCAGGGAGTTTCTGATCAGTCCAAATTTTATACATACTATTACTTAATCTTTATCAGTCCCGTCCTTTGGAACCTTCCACCCAAAATTTAGGAAAATTGCAGTCCGAAAGCTCATCACGGATCGTATTGAACTTCGTTTTACCAAAAATGTCTTCTTGCGGACCCTATTACGACTGCGCAATCAGATAATCAACCACAATCTCTACAACAGGCTACGGGTTCCAACTAAACAAGGTAGTTATTAAGATAACGCGCGAAGGGTGAAACCGATTTAGACTCAAGGTTTGTACATCGCATTATTTCTTACAGCCTCGAATTTTGTCCGAATATGACTACATCGGACCAGTCTTTCGAGTGCCCCCACACAAAGTTTAGAAAAAGTGAAGTTTAAGGTTTCGTCTGGGATCGTTTTTATTTTTTTGGAAACATATTTTTTATGTGGTATACTTCATCCATACTTCCTGGAAAATTGGCCCAAAAACTCAAAAAAACCTACAGACGTCGGAAGTATTGTGTTTGCTTCGTTTCTTTAGGTCCAGACAGAGGCTATATCTCAGTCGGTATAGCTCACTGATACGTTCATACTTGTTAGGAACCTGATATATCGTCGGTGTCATGCTTAAGTGTTCCATATGCCATTTGCCCGTTTTGAGATAATCGCATTTTAATGTTTTGCGTCACAACTGTGTAGAGCTGGCCAAAGCAAATATTTTTATTTTTGACTTGAAATACTAATAATAGTATATAAAATATATATGCAAAAATTTAGAGGAATACGTATTGAAATATATAAGTTATAGAGATTTAAAAAAAGAATTTTTGTCGATTTGTTCTATATTCGCACTTATGGCACAAATGTGAAATATTGTAAATCACATGGAACAAAGTGACAAAAAAATTTTTCATCTTTGCCTCAATAAATCAAATATTTCTAAATCGAAAATTAAAATTCTGATTTTAGAAATGTGTAATGTGTTTTTAAACTTGTAAATTTTTAAAATATTAATTTCATAGCTGAAAAATGTTTATGCTTTCCCGTCGAGCCGTGGATATCTCGGAAACTAGAGCAGATAGGAGAAAGCCGACTAGAAATTCAGAAAGAGCATACCGAAAAAACCCTAGAAACCACCTGTATCTCAAAAAGTCAAAAATGACGTATGGAACACTTAAGCATGACACCGACAATATATCGCTCAACCCAAAATTCTATTGTAAGATATTCAGCAGACCAGTTACTCCCCCCACTCCATTCCCAAACGGGCTTGGGATATACATATGTATGAGTTTCTAAAGCTTGTGTTCAATTAAAATTGAACACAAAAAATAATTATAAGATAATTCGACCAGATTATGTAAGAGGACCGAAAAAAGAAGACACGTGTATCGGCGTTTTGAAAGTTTACGTCGGAAAGTAACCGAAATAGGCGTGGCAACTTCCGCTCATTTCTACAGGTTTTAAAATATTAGACATCAGATTCCTTGGAATCCTTGCACTTTAGGTATAAAGTGTCTTTGGCAATATTGCTGACAACAATACGGGGTATCTTTTGGTGAAAAAATTAACCCTCATGCGAGTCATTAAAGGTGTCTTTTTGGTCCCTTTTTTCAAAAACTTTTAAAAGCTCCTTTAAAATGTGATCGCATCAGATCAAAATATTCTACAAAATAATTTGTCATAAAATTTTACTATAGGTCCCCAAATACACCAAAACTCTAAATTGTATCTAAACGCCAGGAATCTGCCAAAAGTAAAATCACGTTTTAGGGTTAATGTTGTACTTTATCTGAGTTTATTAAGTTTTGTCCCACAAAACTTCACTCTAGATAGAAGACGCCAAAGACAAAAATAATCTCCCTCAAATTTCAATATAAGTCGCCGAATAAATGAAATATGTATTTGCAATATATATCAGGAAAATATATACATCAGTTTTGCCAAAAAACACCCAAATATTTTTGAATAAATTTGTTTTGTTCTTTTTTCGAGTTGATGCATGCAAGTAACATAACCTACGTCCAACATTTCTTGTGAGGGAGTTTCTGTACCATTGGGGATCCTAAATACCAAATTACAGCAAATTCGGCATAAAAATTAAGATCCCATTTGAACCAAGATCTTTTCATCCAATTCAACCCATTCCATCGATCCAATAGAGACGAATTTAGTGTTTTTATTTACACACATTTTTCTAAATATATAAGATTAATTATTTGCAATAGGATTAATGTTGTTCGAGACTCGAAATCACAATCAACGTTGTTAAAAGTCTCGTTGTAATGATAATGTCATAGCAAAGGGTTGGTGGAAATTACTTGCCAAAGCATTGGTGGAAATGACATGCCAAACATTGGTGAAAATGACATGTCAAAGCATTGGTGTAAATTAAATGATTTGGATCCTAAAAATTAATAGCAGCAAATACGCCGAAAATATATATGGGATCTATATCCAAATCTGAACCGATTTTCACCAAAAGCAGTAGCGTTCTTCCTATGGCTAAAAAATGGTAGTCCCAAATTTTCAGCTGAATCGGACAAAAATGCGACCTGCACGTTGTGAACAAAAATACATGGACAGACGTACATGCATAAATCGACTCAGAATGTGATTATATGTACATATATCCCCCAAAGGAACTATGGGTCTATTTCGTTTCCCTTTGTATGTTATATACAAATGTACAAAGACATAATACCCCTTACCACAGTGTGGTGTAGTGTATAAAAATACTAAAAATACCACCTTATATATTTCCCATTTTACACTAGGTACTAATTTTCCATTAGCTCGACCGTAGGGTATATTTTCCATCTGTTTCTTCCATAATTAAGATTTCCTCTCTATTGGTCACAAGAGGTACCCAGGCACAAAAGTGTTGACAGCAATTTACAAAAAATTGTTTTATTATTTCCTTTGGCCTTTTTTCTTTCCTTTATCGCCGACGACAACGGAAGGGTAGCTAGGAGTAAAAGAGTTAA
Organism: Musca autumnalis; assembly: GCF_047663935.1. Classification (NCBI taxonomy): domain Eukaryota; kingdom Metazoa; phylum Arthropoda; class Insecta; order Diptera; family Muscidae; genus Musca; species Musca autumnalis. The sequence goes on along the minus strand of NW_027412088.1, from coordinate 38,972,428 downwards.
AGAAATGCTTTTGCTTTGCCATTCACAGTATCTATTAACAACAATGTACATCCTTTCCCAAGAAGTGAATTATTAGTATGGCATCGTAAGAATAATGAAAATTGTTATCTTTCTTAGAGATTCACGCCTTTTTTTCCTGGCTAAGGGTGACAATTTATGGGAAACGCGATAATTTTAAGTGGCAAAAAAAAAACACAAAAAATTTCCATTTCGGGAATATTAATACTGGGCAATAATAATTAAATTTTCAGTTGTATTAAAGTGGAATGAACAAAAGATATTTATGTTTATCGTATCTGGAGGTATTTGTTTATTCTCATCATAGTATAAGGGATACACTAGGATGATTTTCCATTCAAATACCTCCATATACAAACGTATATTTGTACTTGATCAACGTAAATACCTTAGTCCCTTTGCGCGCCCGTCTATTACAATCACACTGTAAACAAAACCAATTCAGATATACAAATATAATTTACATCGGTCCATGTTTTTAGCCGATTTTATAACTGTTGCAATAGATGTCGCCATTTAATTATTTTTCAGTTTATCAAATGGGACACTTGGGTTTTTCAACATAATTATTTGGTAATATCCTTTATAACGATATGTGGTATCCGCTTATAAAGCTTTCATTTAACACTTCTATTGTCATTTTTTTAATTGAAATCCTCAACCACAAGAGACCAGTTGTGGTTGCGATATCTTTCTTTCCTTTACCAAAAAAGGGATTAAATTTACAAATCTCATCTTGGCAGGCATTAAATAGCTGAGAAAACTCTATTATCGTAACAATAACGAATTTTATTTTCAAGAATTGGTTAAAAAAGTGTGGTTTATTGTGGAAATTTGGTTTTGTTTATTGTAAATATTTAATTCTATTCATGTACAGCATTGGACCGTCAACTTGCCATTAGCGACCGCATAAAGATAGCATTCTTTGGTCATTGTGGTTTATTATTGGCATATTTTAAATGAAGAAAAGAAAGAGTTTGGGTGGAATGTATTGTGTATTAAGGAACTGTTATCAGTCGTAGCCCAGACGAGAGTGCGAAGAATTTAACATTCTAAAGTCATCATTGAAAACAAATCCAGAATAATTCTAAGAAAAAGCGAAGGACAACTAGGTTTGTTGTTTTTTGATGGTTTGGTGATGCTGCTCATCAGCAAAACATTTTATTTTATTTTCCCAATTTTTTACTAAAGGCTCCAAAGATTTCGCGCCTTAAAAAATCGAATTCTGTAAAAACAATATGGAAAGAAATACTCATAACTTCTTTAATATTGGTCCAAATAGCAAAAGTCTTTTTTTTTGTTTTTTTTTATCAGCTATTTAACAAAAAATAGAAAAAAATTGCACTGTGGGCTAGGGTGATATTTTCGCGATTTTATATTTAAAATCAATTTTTATCAACGATTGTACTTCTCGATTTTCTAGATTTTTTTGAATTAAACTACTATTAATTTTAAAAATGTTATGTCCTATTTGGTAGTGGGATTCGAACAAATACTATATGTTCTCAATTTTTTAAAATTTGTCAACATAGTTTTTCCTATATACCACTGTGCAAGATATGTTATTTTACCAAAAAATAATTCGTTGCATTTATTAACATTTGTTTTGTTGTTTTATTCAGGAATTTATCTTAATCATCTTCAAAACTTCTTCATTTTTGCGATTTTAGGAATGGTTTAGCAATTAGTGTACATTAGTGGGTATTACTGAATGAAGTTTTTTGTGCCCGCGATAGTTTTAACCATTGCATATTTTAAATTCAAATTCTCTTTCGTATTTAAATAATCATCTTCTGAAGAAAAAATAATTATATTTGATAGATTATTTTGCTCGGATGCCAAGTCATATACACTAGCGGTCATCTGAATAGGTTTGAATTTTTTTCTTTTTATATGTTAAGGTATCTGCTGATGTGTTTGTATTACAGATCCATACTATTTACTTTTTGAGAGTCCTATACTATGCCAACATTCCCAAGAAAAAACTTGACGGTGTTGCCATATTTTCGGAAAATATCCCAATTATAATAAAAAATGTACAAAAAAGTGTCCAATTTTTGCGATCATCAGAATAGGTTTGAATCAAATAAAATTGAAAAATTGTACTACGCATGCAAATATTGCGCAGTTTTTTGGTATAGTTTAGTAAAATGGAACATTCTGATAAATCTTACAACAAAGTTGACCCGCTTTATTAGGAACGTGGGTTCAATTCTCAACCTGGAAAAGTTACCAAGAACTTTCAGATAAAATCAAGAAATATTCCAACAAAAACGTTTTATAAACCTGCTTTAAATGACTTTTTGATTTCGTTAGATCTCTTCTGAGCTTCGAAAATTGTCTGAAAGCAAATACGAAGTGTTGCCATATTATTATGATCGATAAATTGGAAAGGTCATTGAAAATAGTTGGTATTTTAGTTCAAGTTTCATTTGTTAACTATCCTTGCAGTACAAATTTTAGTATTATCATGCTCACAAATCCACCATAGTTGACCACATGTATCATAAATGTTCGAAAATTGGTCTGGAAGAATGTTTCTTCGACGACAAAAAAGTAGAAAATTGTAAATCAAATTTAGTCAAAGGGGCATGATATCGCCTATTTTTATAGTGCTGTATAACCTTAGTAGTCCATTCTTTTGGACTTATTCGTGTTTGTTTTATGACTAGTTAACAGAAAAAAGCTTTTTGACCTGACTATATAGGTATTACAGCACTATAAAAGTCGTCGATATCATGCCCCTTTGACTTAAGTTTGATTTACAATTTTCTACTTTATTGTCGTCGAAGAAACATTCTTCCAGACCAATTTTCGAACATTTATGATACATGTGGTCAACTATGGTGGATTTGTGAGCATGATAATACTTAAATTTGTACTGCAAGGATAGTTAAAAAATGAAACTTGAACTAAAATACCAACTATTTTCAATGACCTTTCCAATTTATCGATCATAATAATATGGCAACACTTCGTATTTGCTTTCAGACAATTTTCGAAGCTCAGAAGAGATCTAACGAAACCAAAAAGTCATTTAAAGCAGGTTTATAAAACGTTTTTGTTGGAATATTTCTTGATTTTATCTGAAAGTTCTTGGTAACTTTTCCAGGTTGAGAATTGAACCCAGGTAATAAATAAAGTGGGTCAAATTTGTTGTAAGATTTATCAGAATGTCCCATTTTACTAAACTATACCAAAAAACTGCGCAATATTTGCATGCGTAGTACAATTTTTCAATTTTATTTGATTCAAACCTATTCTGATGATCGCAAAAATTGGACACTTTTTTGTACATTTTTTATTATAATTGGGATATTTTCCGAAAATATGGCAACACCGTCAAGTTTTTTCTTGGGAATGTTGGCATAGTATAGGACTCTCAAAAAGTAAATAGTATGGATCTGTAATACAAACACACCAGAAGATACCTTAACATATAAAAAGAAAAAAATTCAAACCTATTCAGATGACCGCTAGTGTATTTCCCGAGCTTTCGTCATTTGATCATTAGGTAAGTAAGTTTATTGTCCGGCTGGTACAATATTTGTTTATCCATTTTCAAGATAAATCCAGATCCATTTTCAAGTGATAAATTACTAAATAAAACAACAAAATAAACAAAATAATTTTTTAATTATACCCTCAGCATTTATGCTTACGAGGGTATGTATGTATGGATCAACCGATTCGGTCAAAAATTTGGCTTTCGTAATATTTTGTCCAAACTTTGTTTAAGTTCGAAGATGGGCTATATCTGTCCACTCCTTCCGGTACCTCCCCCACAAAAGTTCGAAAAATTTGAGCGAACCATAACTTTTGTATGGAGAAACCGATTTGAACCATACTTTGCACATCGTAACATTCCAGCAGACTTTGATGAGGTTCCAATATGGACTCAATCGGTCCACTCTTTCGTGTACCTCCCACACAAAATTATGGATAATCGAATCGCTTTCATTTTGAAGCAATTTGCATTCGCTGCCTCAATTACGACGGTAAAAGTTTTTTTAGGGGCAAGTCCATACTTCTTGATAGGTGTTAAAACCCTTATCGCACCATATGTAGTGGCTGGAGAGCACGATAACTCTCGAACTGATCAACCGATTTGGTCTTAAAGTTGACCTTCTTCATATTTTGTCCAAACTTTCAGTTCAGTTTCAGTTCGAAGAAGGGCAAAACTTGTCCACAGCTTCCGGTATTTTCCACAACATTTAAAAAAATTAACTAAAATGGTATGCACTATGTCTCTTGAACGGGTAAACCAATTTGGTTCAAACTTTGGATCTCCTAACATTTTGTCCAAATTTAGTCAAACTTCTAAAATGGCCCATATCGGTCCTCCCCCACACACTGAAAAAAACGCTACGTAATATGAATGAAATCCTACGTTGTATCAATGAAATTTGTCATTGATTTTGAACCGACGTAGACCTTTATTGAATAAATGAAAAAAGTTTCATTGAGTTTCATTGAAGTAAAATTAACGAATTTGTTCATTAATGCAGTGAAAATCCTTCATTGTTGCAATGGAACTTATTCATTGATTCAATGAAATTTCTTCTCTGATGCAATAGAACTTTTTCATTAATGCAATGAAACTTTTTCATTAATGCAATGAAAATCCTTCATTGATGCAATGAAACTTTTTCGTTAATGCAATGAAACTTTTTCATTATTGCAACGATATATTTTCATTGTCGTAACGAAACTTCTTCATTAATGCAATGAAATACTTTCATTGTTGTGAATGTACATTGGTTCAAAATCAATGGTACATTTCATTGATGTAACGTAAGATTTCATTCATGTTACGAAGTCATTTCATACTCACGTAATGAACAAAATTGGAGTCAATGCTAAATATGTTTATTTCGTTATATTGCAAATTAGTGTTGACCATGAACACAACAAGTAATTTTTAATTCCTCAGGTAAAAACCACATTAATGATAGTATTGGGCGTTGTCACCTGTAAGTAAAATTGAAATAACAAACAAATGGTTAACAAATTAACTGGTTTCCTAAACTCCAACTTTTGTCGCTGTTTCATCCCCTGTGTACGTCGATGATATTGGGATACAGCATTTGGTTTCTTAAGGGACTAGTGCTTCATTGACCACAGAAAGTCTCCGTAATTCTACTGATCATTAGATTTTCTCATTTTTAACGCCATTGCAAGTATAAATGAAAATTGACAAAAAAAAACGAAGACATATAAGCTATAAAAAATAGTTTAACCAATATTTGAATTTTCTTTTCACAATAAACACTTCATACTTACTTTCTGCGAAGTTAATTATCCTTTTGGGCGTTGTCATCTGTATGCAAAATTGAAAAACATAAGCATTTTTTAGTAATTTATCTGGTTTTCTAAACATTAACTTACCTTTAATTTTTGCCGTTCTACAGCAAACTATGGGCAATTCAATGTGTGCTTCCACGCTGTTAGGATACAAGATTTCCATTTTCTAAATTTAAGGTGCTTCGTTGGCCAATGATAACAGTTTCTCCGCCATTCCACTCATCTTTAGATTTTCTATTGAATGCTTCCATTACAAAGAAGAAATGTAAATGAAAATTCACTTAATAGAACAACTGAACACATAAAAAACAATATTTACATTTTCTTTTCATATTAAACGCATTACACTTTTAAAGTTGAAAACACCAGACGTAAAACAACTTTTTCATCCACGCTTGATTGTGGTATAGCGCAACCTAAAACAAAGTTCTTGAACATCGTTTGATGTAGCTAAGAAAACGGTGCTCGTTTTGCCTACACGTGTTTTCTGCTTGTTAAATACACGCACACAACCATATCTGGAATTCTATGAACAACAATACAAACAATAACAAAGATCTGAGAATAGCATTCTTTTTAATGCGAATGAATATTTATGTATATCGGCGACAGTAGCGAATTTTTGTACAGTTGATACTGCTTCTGCTAGTTTTTGTAAATATTCATGCATACCTATTTATGTATGTGACTCCATACATATGTATGTATGTAGCCAATATATGTGTTCTTTTTGTGATTGTCAAAAATATAATTTGTTTAAAAAAGACAACATGATTAGAAGACAAATGTTATAAATTAACAGATTTACAAAGAATACAAGTGCAAAAAGAGTGATAATACCTATACATAAGATAATATTGGATAAGATAGTATTAGGGATTTCAAAATTGTTTCATTTATTTAATGAAACCAAACCAAAAACATCGAATATATACTTTTTTTCGCCATTTTTTTAACAAATGGTTTGCGTACTAGTTCTTTTTTGCGCATTCTATTTAGTTTGAATTCAAAACTTACATATTTTTCTTAACTTTACAAAAATTAAAATTTTCATAACATCAATGAAATCCGTTTGGTTTATACAATGAAACCTAAAATCATTAAAGTTTAAATTACGTAAAGATTCATAGCATGAAAGAAACATTTCGTTATATTAATAGAACGTTTCATAGCATCAATAAAAAATAATTAATAAAACCCGTTTATTGATACAACGAAGCATTTTCTTCAGTGCAAAAGTTCAACATTTGTGTCCAAGTGCAGTTTAGGGTCTGTTCGAAAATCCTTTGAAAATGCATACCGATGCTATCCGTGGACAAGTTCATGCTTCCTGGCATAATGGTCCAAAAGTTATACGATGACCAACTTGGTATAGCTCCCATATAACGGTCAGGGATATTGTGCGAACGACTAAAGCCCATGGTCAACGAAATAATTGGACCATACCAATGCGGCTATAGACCTGGCAAGCCCACCATTGACCAGATATTTACCCTGCGGCAAATCCAGGAGAAGACCCAAGAGACGCAGATCGACATCTACCACCTTTTTGTCGATTATAAAGCAGCCTTCGACAGCCCGCTACGTTCAAAGGTATTCCAAGCAATGTCTGAATTTGGTATCACCGCAAAGCTCATTCGGCTTTGCAAAATGACTCTAACTGACCCAAGATCTTCAGATAAAATTGGAAAGAACCTCTCCGAAGCGTTTTTTAGCAAAAGAGGTTTCAGGCAAGGAGACAGTCTTTCGTGTGATCTTTTCAACATCCTGCTAGAAAAGGTTATACGAGAGACAAATGTCAAAAGAAGTGACACAATCTACACCAATAGCCACATGTTACTTGCTTATGCTGATGATACAGACATAATGGGACGATCAGTAAAAAAAGTAACCGATACCTTTATGAAGGTCAAAGGAGAATCTGCTAAAGAGGGTCTGGTGGTAAACGGCGAGAAGACCGAGCTGATGGTGTCGACGCACAATACGTCCATTGAGATCGCACCAACTGTTGAAGTTGGTTCCTATAATTTTGAGGTACTAAAAGACTTCGTATATCTCGGCACCGCCGTAAACACAACAAACGACATCAGTTGTGGAATAAAAAGAAGAATTGTATTGGCCAATAGATGCTACTTTGGCTTAAGTAAGCACTTCAAAAACAAAGCCACAACTGGTCAAACAAAAATAACGCTTTACAAAACATTGATACTACCCGTGCTGATGTATGGTTCCGAAGCTTGGGTACTTTCGCAAGCAGATAAGGCAGTGCTTGGTGTGTTTGAGAGAAAAATTCTTCGAAAGATCTGCGGACGAATCTGCGTTGACGGTGAATATCTACGTCGCATGAACCACGAGCTGTATCTGCTATACAACGACATCAATATAGTTAAACGTATCGAGATGCAGCGATTACGTTGGCTAGGCCATATCATAAGAATGAGCGAAGAAGAACCCGCTAAAAAAGCGTAAAAATATGAGCCGCTTAGCGGTGCACGCAGAATTGGAAGGCCAAAGAATAGATGGCGCAAACAAGTGGATGAAGAGATGAAAAGAAGCGGTATTCCAGAGTGCGAAGCAACAAATAGAGAGAAATGGAGATCTTTTCTTAGTTCGGCCTATGGGTAAGGTGACTTCAGGGATAAAGCATTGTCTTAACGATTCGTCAATGCTGTCTTCAGGACACTTTCTACTGGGAATTACAGCTTTTTTTTACACAAATATACTTTTTTAAGTATACGAGTTTTTATAGAAGTCTACGAAAACAAAAAGAATATTTTTTCGATTTTTGAACAAAATTAAAAAAATCATTTTTTTATAGTTTTTTTATTTTTATGGATTACTAGCAGACCCCGGTCCGCGTTGCTGGCCCGTCGTAATGAGTTTTAATTCAAATGTAGTCATTTTGTACCACACTTCTTCGGTCCATTGTCAAACCGAGAAGGATTTTAAATTTATCAACTGATTTTGTCTGTAACCTTTCTTTTCTCTTATGGACTTTGTCGGATTTTTCGCGAATTTGTGCCTTTTAGGGTTTATTATCGTCCATGTCACTGTCTTTATCCTAAAGCGATCTAATAATAAAAGTTAAAAAAATGATTAAATCGAATTCTCCCGCTTATTTAGAATTATATGTTTTAACTTTTCGTGGCTGATGGACAGTTGAACCTCACCATTTAAGTACATTTGTAAATATATAGTTTTTCTTGATCGGGGGACAACCACCGTTGTCTCGAAAACGAATTTGCAACCTGATGCACTCATAAGTTTAACAAATACACCGATTATAAAATAATAGGCCCCGAAATTCGTCTACAAATATGTAGCATTTTGGACCACGGGACATTCCTGAATGTTTTCTGAAAATTAGGTTCAGTCGTTTTGGAAAAATAATGTTTTGAAAAGAGTGGGCGTGGTCATCAGTTTTCAAGATATAACATATTAAAAAAAGTCGGCCTGGTCCGGTCCTAGGGTGCACACAACTTCATTGACTACCAAAATGTATACTGAAACCGATATAATCATAAGTTTGGCTTATACATATAGCGTTTAACAGAAAGGCATGGGGAAGGTAAGCCACATCACAACGGCAAACATAGAGCTTTTGCTGCAAATTTTATGGAAATCCCATCAGTAGTATTGGAGTTATGACATACTAAAAAAAACAGGCTTGGTCGGGCCTATAGGCCCCAAAGAAGTACCTAGATTGTAGATTAATCCGTAAATTTTTATTCCGATACATACATAATTTTTACAAATATAAAGTTTTTTTTTTTTAAATATCGCATAGGGGAGGTACCCCGCCCCCTCTGGAATTCAATAAAATATATAACCTGTTTTCGGGGGCGTGATAAACTTTTCTTTCCAAAAGACCTAAGTTGGGTTATGACAGCATTTGATTTTTATTCATAAAGGGAAGGCGTTTTTTTTTAAATATGCCCTCTTCAAAAATCAAGAAAATATGCCTGTACATTCCCTGATATTTTCACGAATATCGGTTCAGTAGTTTTGTATATGTAACATATTTTAAAAAGTGGGTATGGTCAAGTCTGTGGTTCCTAAAAAAGTAGGTAAGGTCGGAGACACAACCACAATTGTCTCGCAAATTAACTTCCAAATAGATACATTCGTAATTATTGTAAATATAAAAAGTTGGGTATAGGGGAAGTTCCCCGCACTTTCCGAAATTCAACTGAATTTGTAGCCTATTTTAAGCGGGGACCATCTCTGTACATTCCCTGGCAATTTCAGGAAAATCGGTTCAGTAGTTTTTGTAGAAATGATAAAATAGAAAATTGAAAAAAGTGGGCGTAAAAGTGGGCGTAGTCAAATTTTCTTTGCATAAAAACCCAAGTCGAAAATCGGTCCAGCCGTTCTCAACTGATGCCATTACCAACGAACGATATTTGATTTTTATTTATAAAGATTTAAAAGTTTAGACAAAAGTTTCAGATATAACATATTAAAAAAAGTGGGCGTTGTCCAGTCTTAATGCCCCAAATAAGCACGTAAGGTCGGAGACACAATCGCCATTGACTCGGAAATTTTCAAGGCGATACATTTGTAATTGTTGCAAATATTGCATTTTTACAAAAATAGGGCATATGGGAGGTACCCCGCCCGATCCGAAATTCAACCAAATATGTAGCCTTTCAACCGGGGGCCATCACTCTACGTTCCCTGCAAATTTCAGGAAAATCTATTGAGTAGTTCCGTAGATATAACATATTTATAAAAGTGGGCGGAAAAGTGGGCGTGGCCAATTTTTCTTTGCTTAAAAACGTAACTGGACCATGACTAACATTTCCACAAAAAATTTTCCAAATCGCTCTAGCCGTTTTCAACTGATTCAATTACCAACAAACGACAATTGAGTTTTATATATAAAGATTTAGTTTTCAATATATAGACAGATATAAAAAACACTCATTTTTTTACGAAAAATGTTTAAAAAAAAAAAAACTCAAAAGTTTAACTTGACCTCGAATTAATCTGCAACTAGTGGCTCTTATTTGCAAGCTGATTGTATTTTCTGTCGAACAAAAAAAAATGAAAATAAATATATTCGTTCAAAAGTTACAGAATGTTGATTAGGAAGAAACGATTCCGAACCACAGTGCGGCTGTCATAAAGTCCAATATTAATTGTTGGCCATTATGTTAGGTCGCAATTCTATGTGTAGAATTTCCTGTCAATTTGCATCATATGCCTAATCAAAGTGTCCTCACAAGCTAGCATTAATATTTTCTCTACATAATTACATAAATTCTATTTGTTTCTTAACATTCATTTCTAAAATTTCAATTTGTTTCTTATTTCATTTCACATACATAAATCTATGTCTGCAAATTAAAATTATAAAAGTCGAACTGTCTATGATGAGATTTTTAATAACTCTCTCACAAAAAATAAACTCAAACTAATGCTCAAACATGAATACATTTAATCTATGTTAAGATTGCCATGACCATAGACAACGTATTGTAAAATATAATTATATTTCTGCTTGAATAAATATTAGATAAAAATATTATCCATTGTTAATTTAAATTAAAATTCATATTGACATTGTACATACATAGATGTACGTACAATGAATAATGAATTTTTTTCCATGTTACTTTGCTAATATTGAAAAGCAAGGATTATTATTTGAAATAAGCAGATTTTTACTAATGGATAGTCGGTGTATTGGTACAGTGAAATCCTAGTGTATTTACTTACATGTACATGTACATTTGTAAATTCATATTTGTATTGTTTTATCACTATAGTCTGAGTATTCATAGATAAAAGTAGTAGTAGACAGTAATTTCCGACTCTGAGTGTGAGCTTTTTAAATGTTATATGTGAAAGTTACGGGAAAGGTAGTTTATAATTTTAAAATTTATGGATCTAAAACGTTTCTTGGATGAGAAAATAATGCAGTAATATATTATTTAATATTTCTGCATTATTTTAACAACTTTTGCGTAGTGAGGTGATCTACCTCAACTATTTAAGAAGCAATTATGTGCATACAAATGTACCCAACAAAGAAGGTAAACATTTGTATTAGCATTTCAGATATCTCCAACAAGTTCGGCAAAAGTCTGTTTAGATAAAACCACAAAATCTCACCATGGCCTTAAAAAATAAAATAAAAACAATTAGAGCTTACATACTTAGGTGTCTCTCTACAGTTGTCATATAAGGCGAACAAAGAATAGATTTCAACTTTTCTGTTTGTAGATTTTCTTTTCCAACTTGTTATATCGTGTTCATATACCCAACCCCTCACTGTGATAAAGGGTAGTGTGTCCTTGTGGATTTGTGTGTACGAGTACCATGTTAAATGAAACGAGATAGACCCACAGTTTCTTTTAGGTATATGCATAGAATGACTTTCAGAGTCGACTTAAACATGCACGTCCGTCAGTCCATGTATTTTTATAATCAAGGTTACAGGTCGCAATTATTATCCTATCTGAGTGAAAAATGAACATTGTTTTTTCCAACGGACAAACGTTGTTGCTTTTGGTAGGAATCGGTTTAGGTTTCGGTATAGCTCCCATATATATTTTAGTCGATTTCATTCATTTGATGATTTTTAAGAATTTACCGAAAACATGGGGTATTTTGGAACCTACAGTACATTTCGAAAACATTTATTTGACTAACTAAAAAACAGATAACTACATGTATTGCTAGCTTTATTCACATGTAGTTATCTGTTTTGGGTTAATATTTTAGTTATACATTCTATTCTGTCTGTAACAAGTCGACCGACTAATTTTGGCAAAAAGTTCTAACTTTTTATCACAATTATCTATCATTTTCCATAAACTAATACAAAAAATGTTCGTTTCCTTGTTTCGAAAACGATTACTTTACAAACTGTATATAAGTGAATATCAAAAAAAAAAATTAGTTTCCATGAAGCCAAGGTTTGCACTATTATAATACACGAACTACTACAGTTTACCAGAAACTACGACCTTGGCTAGATCAATTCAGGTGTTTTTGAACAAAGCTCAAAAATTTGGCAAAATAATTTAATTTGCGTGGAAGTTATGACCGAGTAAATGAATAAAAATAGGAAAAAATTTTGAAGCTAACGAGGTTTTTTACGTTACTATTTGATTGCTGATTAAACCGTTCAAATGACGGACATATGTGCAAAGTAAAAATAAAAGAATACAAAATGAAGATTCCACTTCTAATGTATCACTTTTCGAAATTTCCACTGCTTCCACCATTTTTGGATCGGATTAAAGTGCTCGCAATTACGCATAATTTGATATGTATATTGGCTAGCAGAGAAGCAGAGTAATCTACTGCCAAAGGCAAAAATTTAGTGCGATATTTTATCTAAAACATATTTTTGGGTACAGTATTTACAATATCCTTTTGAGTGTGCTGGTACCCCTCGATATTTTAGTATATAGATCGAGAAAATCCATCCCCTAGAACGGCGAAAACAGCAACTGCAAAAACCGAAAAATGTGCGAAAAATGTTTTTGAAAATATCGCGGATTTAGTCGCATTTTCTGTGGATCGTTTTCTTGTCAATGAAAAACTGACACAACACTCGCGGTTTTGCGAAAACAGCGGTTTAAAAAATTTAGTGGCATGGGAGCTGTATCCGATTTATCCCAAAAATAGTGTGTGATGCTACATCCACGGTTCTTGATGGATTTGATCGAAATAGGATTCGATCGACGTATTTTTCCACGGTTGATAGTGAAATCGGATGCGCATAAAAAGTGTATGCACTTTGTGCAAATTATAAGCGTTTTACAGATTGTTCCGCACTAAACTGCAGACGACGCTACATCTTAGCGGCCAAAGTAAATCCTGGCAAATGTATACAAATTAAAAGAGAAGAATTCGCCGTATTGATAAACCGCCGATTTGCACGCATTTCAAATGATACAGTTTTATTTGAAGATTATACCGCATTCAAAGGAACCCAACATTTATTTGAACATTACTCATATCTTCCGCTAGATGTTAGCGTGTACTCGAGAAGTGATTAGAATAAAAAACGTGATTTTTTGCGTGAAATTTAACTGAAATAGAAGAATAACTCCGACCTAATTTTCTTATTACATTTTCTTCAACTAACTCACAAAAAAATTTGAAAAATATTATCTCTTACAAAAATTTTATAACTTCCCTCAATATATTTATACCCTACTAGCAAAGTGCCCGCTACTTCGTATGCGGAAAGGATATAAAATACAAATAAACAATAATATAATATAATGGAAATGGCGAACACTGAAAATTTTATAGTACATATACTAATTTTAATCAATATTTATTGTTTAATATTTTAGTACTGTTCGTTCCGCTTTAGTTCGATTTTCAAAAGATCAAAAAGATCAGGCTTACATGTTAACAGCGAGACCAACACTGCACACCAATAGCCACACCAAATCAAAAAAAAAAAAAAAAACAGATTCCAGAACTGTCCCTATACCCAACAACAAATTAAGTGCCATTAAGTAGTCTCGTACCCATAAGAACGACTTTACAAAACTACCTTCATCCTTCACTTCACCAGTAAACTTAATTTCAAAAAACAGGATTCCAGCGCTATCAGAGCACTCAAATTCAAGTTGTACCATTTGGTGTATGTCGTGCCCATAAGTAGAATTTCAAAAACTACCTGCATGTCTTAATCCTACACTCCAACAAAAAACAAACATTGTTCCACAACATCCCATACGGGACAAGGGAGACTTCTCTCATATCAATGAGTGCACCCCGATTCATATTTAGCTCAATGATATGGGACCTACTGTTTATTGCCGAGTCCGAACGGCGTGTCTTAAGACACCACTTGTGGAGAAGTTTTTCAAGGCTGAAATACTCAGGAAATGTCGCCAACATTACTGAGGGGTATTTTGCCACCGTTGAAAAATGTTTGATGTTGCTTGGCCCAGGAATCAAACCCCCGACCTTCTACGTGCAAGGCGGGCGTGCATACCATTGCACCACGGTCGCACCCACACTCCAACAGTAGTCTTACCAAATTCCAGGATTCCAGCTCTATCTGTTCCCCAAATTTAGTACCATTTAGTACTTTTCGTACCCATAAGTACGAATTTCCAAAACTACCGTAATCCTATACTCCAACAGTAATCTCAATTCCAAATTTAAGGATTCCAGGTGTATTCGTTCACTCAAATCCAAATTGAACCAAATTTAATACCATTTAGTACTTTCCGTACCCATAAGTACGAATTTCCAAAACTACCTCAATCCTAGACTTCAACTATAATCTCAATTCCAAATTTCAGGATTCCAGATTCCAAATCCCAATTATACCAAATTTAGTACTTTTTCCAAAACTACCACAATTCTACACTCCAACAGAAATCTCAATTCCACATTTCAGGATTCTAGGTCTATCTGTTGTCCCAAATCCAAATTATACCAAATTTAGTGATTTTCGTATTCATAAGTACGAATTTCCAAAACAACGTCAATCCTACACTTCAACATTAATCTCAATTACGAATTTAAGGTTTCCAGCTCTATTCGTTCATCCAAATCCAAACTGTACCAAATTTAGTATTTTTCTTACCCGTAAGTAAGAATTTGCAAAATAACTCCATCTTCCACCCCAACAGCAAGTTTAATTCTAAATTTCATTATTCCAGCTCTGTTCGTTCACCCAAATCCAAATTTGATACATTTTGTACTTATTGTCAAAACTACTTCCATTTTACACTCCAAATGTAGCCTACGAAGTACTAATTTCCCAATTATCTCAATCCCATACTCTAACATCAATGTTAATTCGAAATTTTAGGGCTACAGCTCTATCCGTTCACACTAAATTCAAATTGTACCAAATTTTGGTACCACTTAGTACTTTTCGTAACCTTAAGTACGAATTTTCAAAACAACTCCATTCTACAATCCAACAGTAGCCATTCTTATCATCCAGCAGCAAGTTTTATTCCCAATTTCAGAAATTCAGCTCTATCCGATAACCCAAATTTTAATTGTACCAAATTTATTACTTTTCGTAACCCATAAGTACGAATTTCCAAATTATCACCATCCAACATCAATCTTAATTCAAAATTTCAGGATTCCAGCTCTATCCGTTCGCCTAAATCATAATTGTACCAAATGTAGTATCATTTAGTACATTTCTACCCATAAGCACGAATTTTCAAAACTACTTCCATTCTACTCTCCAACAGTAGCCTTAGTACAAAATTTCAGGATTCCAGCTCTATCCGTTCGCCCATATCGTAAGTGTACCATATTTAGCACCATTTAGTACTTTTCGTACCCATAAGTACGAATTTTCAAATCTACTTCCATTCCACTCTGCAACTGCAGCCTTAATTCAAAATTTTCAGGATTCCAGCTCTATCCGCTCAACCTAAATCCAAATTGTACAAAATTTAGTACCATTTAGTACTTGTTGTACCCATAAGTACGAATTTTCAAAACTGCTTCCATTCTACTCTCTAAGAGCAGCCTTAATTCAAATTTCAGGTTTCCATCTCTATCCCTTCGCCCAAATCGTAATTGTACCAAATTTAGTACCATTTAGTGCTTTTCGTACTCATAAGTACGAATTTTCAAAACTACTTCCATTCTACTATCTAACATCAGCCTTAATTCAAATTTCAGGAGTTCACCTCTATCCGTTCCCCCAAATCGCAATTGTATCAAATTCTGTACCATTTAGTACTATTCGTACACATAAGTACGAATTTTCAAATCTGCTTCCATACTAAGCTCCAACTGCATCCTTGATTCAAAAATTTCAGGATTCCAGCTCTATCCGCTCAACGTAAATTCAAATTGTACAAAATTTAGTACCATTTAGTACTTGTTGTACCCATAAGTACGAATTTTCAAAACTGCTTCCATTCTACTCTCTAAGAGCAGCCTTAATTCAAATTTCAGGTTTCCATCTCTATCCCTTCGCCCAAATCGTAATTGTACCAAATTTAGTACCATTTAGTGCTTTTCGTACTCATAAGTACGAATTTTCAAAACTACTTCCATTCTACTCTCCAACAGTAGCCTTAGTACAAAATTTCAGGATTCCAGCTCTATCCGTTCCCCCCAATCGCAATTGTACCAAATTCTGTACCATTTAGTACTATTCGTAAACATAAGTACGAATTTTCAAATCTGCTTCCATACTACGCTCCAACTGCATCCTTGATTCAAAAATTTCAGGATTCCACCTCTATCCACTCAACGTAAATTCAAATTGTACAAAATTTAGTACCATTTAGTACTTGTTGTACCCATAAGTACGAATTTTCAAAACTGCTTCCATTCTACTCTCTAGCTGCAGCCTTAATTCAAATTTCAGGATTCCATCTCTATCCGTTCGCCCAAATCGTAATTGTACCAAATTTAGTACCCTTTAGTACTTTTCGTACCCATGAGTATGAATTTTCAAAACTACCTCCATTCTACCCTCCAACTGTAGCTTTAATTCAAAATTTCAGGATTCCAGCTCTATCCGTACAACCTAAATCCAAATTGTACCAAATTTAATACCATTTAGTACTTTTCGTACCCATAAGTATGAATTTTCAAAACTACTTCCATTTTACTCTCCAACAGTAGCCTTAGTTCAAAATTTCAGGATTCCAGCTCTATCCGTTCGCCCAAATCATAATTGTACCAAATTTAGTACCATTTAGTACTTTTCGTACACATGTGTACACTTTTCCTAAACCACCTCCTTATGTCAACCGTACGTTTTAACCTTTATTCTCACACCAAATTTCAATCTTTAATCTTTATCCGTTCACAAAATACGAATTGGTACCAAATTTAGTACTTTTCGTACACTTATAGTTCGAATTTCCAAAAACCCTTTAGCACATCTTTCCTACACTCCATCAGTGACCTTCATTCCAAATTGCGAAGTTCTAGCTGTACCGGTTCGCCAAATACAAACGGTACCATATTTAGTACCTTTTAGTACTTTTCGTACCCTTCCAGTTCGAATTTCCAAAAACCCAGCCTTATCTGACCCCTTCGGACCAAGAGTGATCCACACCCAAAATTTCAGGATTCTAGCTTCAGCCGTTTCGTCTGGGCGTTGATGAATCAATCAGTCAGTCAGTGAGTCAATCACTTTACTCTTTTATTAATATAGATACCACAATGTGGAAAAGGGTATTATAAGTTTGTTTTGGTAAAAATTCATGTAACACCGCGAAATATTCGTCGGAGACCCCCAATGTGGTATACCAATCTTCATATCTCGACGAGATAAAGCGATTTTGAGATGTGTGTCCGTCCGTCTGTCCATTATAAATTGTAAACACGCTCCAGGCCGCAATTATGGACCGATCGTCATGAAATTTTGTATGGAGGTCTGGTTCAGATCAGAATAGATCCCTATTCTTATTGGTGATGATCGTGAAATATTTAGCGGGTGAAATGGACCAAAAACATAATATTTATCCAATTTTCTAGCGGTTCTGTAGGTCTCAATAATAGTCCGATCAACGCGTAATTTTAAATAAGGTAAGATTATATCACAAATGAGAAGCTTGCAATTTGAGATGGCGATCGGATAATATTTAGAGGGTTAAATGGACCAAAACTTTTGTGTGAAAATTGTGAAAATTTTTAATATACAGCTTATATCTTAATTCCTGGTAGTGACATTCCGGACAAGTGAGATATACTTGAAAGTGGAACGCTTGACCTTTCAATTGATGCCAATTATGTTGGTGTGCATGATCAGATAACAGAGTTACAGCCTAATATATTCCGATATTTGATTGTAGTGTAATAATAAACTCGCTAGAAATCGCAATTATACATCAATAGTCACGAAGTTTTGCACCGGGTATATAGTATATAGTATAGGTCAAAAAAGATGACTACAATTTTGAATGATGATCTGATATTCTTTAACGGGTGAAATGGACCATTACTTTTGTATGAAAAATATAAAAATTTTATTTTTGGTCGATATATTAATTCCTTGACGACATATATATTTCGCAAAGTAGCCTACATATGGAAAAAACTACTGACCTTTCCTCTGATATGAATTGCAATAAAGTGTTTGCTAGATTACGGGCCTACTGCATAATATATAATGGGTTCTGTGTAGAGAACCACATTTTTATCGCATGCTACTTATTGTCTCTCCAAAAGTTTATGTAACACCACGAAATATTCGTCCTAGACCCCTTATTTGGTATGCCGAAATTCATATCTCGACGAGATAAAGCGATTTAGCGATGTGTGTCCGTCCATTAAAAATTGTAAACAAGCTTAAGGCCGCAATTATGAACCGATTGTAACAAATTTTTTAAGGATGTTGGGTTCGGGCCAGAATAGAAATAGGGATGAAATGGACCAAAAACAAAATTTTAACCATTTTTGTAGCGACTCTGTAGGTCAAAATAATAACCCGCAAAATTTTAAACAAAGTTTGAGTTTATGGTGAAGAAGAAGCGTACAAACCAACATGAAGATCAGATAATACTTAGCGGGTTAAATGGACTGAAACTTTTGTGTGAAATTGGTAAAAATTTCAATAACGTAGCGGTTAAACAACGGAAGAAGTAGTACTACATAAGTGGGTTTCATTACATTTTAGTTTGTGTGAACTAAATTTTCCTTTCCTGCTACAAAAATGTCTTTGTCATGCTAGATAACTTTTTGGTTTTGGTCATAAGTATTATACATTACATCTCTGATTTTTGATAATTAAATTTTCACAATCATTGAAAAGAAGTTCCGTGGAGAGCGATTGTCCAGGGATAGTGGTATAGGGTATCCCATGGTCGGCTCCGTCCGACTATAGACTTTTCTTGTTTTTGTTTTGTTGCATGTGCAAACCGCTAAACAGATTTCTATATTTTTGGTTCCATTTGAATCGTCGCGATGTTTAGATTACGTACATATTTTTAAAATATTTTTCCTATGCATAAACAGCTTAAATTTTAATAAAACAAGTTGCAAACAAGCAATTTTTTAATTCTTTCTTGATTTCCGCGAAAATTTACTACTTTGTCACTAATGTTATGGGACCTCAGTAATCATATAGTACGTAGGAAGCCCTTAATTAACAATGTTTCGCAATATAATGAGTAGCGTTGATTTAAGATTTATTGCTTACTAGCAAAATGCCCGCTACTTCGTATGCGGAAAAGGAATAATATAGAAATAAACAGTATTTATTATGGTGAACACTGAAAATGTTGATGTACTAATATATATTTGAATTTATATTTAATTTCATTTACGTCTATTCGTACACGTTTTGTTCGAATTTCAGAAAAGACCCTACACTTCAACAGCGGGCTACATTTTAAATTCCAGTCCTTGCTATATTTGAAAATTTTATTCACATTTCTTATCCACATTTTTCAACCAAATTTTGTGATATCAAAATATGGAAAACTTTTATTCAAAACCTGTTATTTTATTTTAGGCCTTTTTATTCTCAGAATGTAAAAACCTTATTGTAAAAAATTAGCCGCATAGATCTACCTTTTCAAATGAACTTACTGCTTTTTGATTTCAGTACATTATTTAGAAACCGAATTCGTGTTAACATGAAAACAATAGTACAATTCTTAAAATCCAGGACCTTAGCTCAAATTGTTCAGTTTTAGCTCTACTTGTTACATATAGAAACCTTTCATACATTTAATGGCGGATTTTAAAAAACATTCTGATCTAATATACACAGCGATCCTCATAACAAATTTCATTTATCGATTCACTCAATACCAGTGCTTCAATATTTAGTATTATTAAATACTTCTAGTACACTTATTGTACTACCACCTCTAACAATGAACCTGACAAATAAATAATAAATCGGATTTCCACTTCTATTCCTAAACTCAATACCAAATTTAATGCAATTTTGTACTTTTCACACACTAAATATATAATTCCAGCTTCATTGCTACACCCAACGTCAAATTTAATATCATTTAGTACATTTCGTATTTCTCAATATATCAATCAGCCTACCCTTATTTAGACACCAACACAACAATTCGAAATTCCGCCCATATCCTTTCATGCAACACCAAAATGGTACCAAATTTAGTACTTGTAATATGTATAAATTTCAAAAATTATTTCCTTATATCCAAAACTATATCCCAATCGCGATTTAGTATTTTTCGTATACATAAATACGAAATTCCAAAATATCCTCTCTATCTTAACTCTAAACGCCAACTTCTATACTAATACCGAATTTTAAAATTTCAGCTATACCCCTTTACATAATAACAATTTGCACCAAATTCTGTACCATATAGCAGTTTTCGTACACATATTTTACGTACGTATATCCACAACAACATCCATATCTGAACCCTACACACCAACAGAGGCTATAATACCAAATTTCCGAATTCCTCCTCTATTTCTAATACCATCAATACTATTCATATGAATGTACGAATTTCCAAAACCACCTGAAACCCACACTCCAACAATAATCCTAATTTGATAGATAGTTATCTGCAACAGTAATTCTGAATTTCAAGATTCCACCTCTATCCGTTCACCAAAATTTAAATTGTACCAAATTTAGAGCCATTTAGTACATTTAGTAACCATAAGTACGAACTTTCAAAACTATCTCAGTCCTACACTCCAACAGTAATCTAAGTTCCAAATTTCAGGATTCCAGCTCTCTCCTTTCACCAAAATCCAAATTATACCATATTAAGTACGATTTAGTACTTTTGTACTTTTCGCAGAATAGGAACGAATTTCCAAAACAACCCCAAACCTACACTCACAGTAATCTTAATTTCAAATATGAGGATTCCAGCTTTATCCGTTCACCCAAATCCAAATTGAACCAAATTTAGTACCATTTAGTGCTATTTGTACTCATAAGTACGAATTTCCAAAACCATATCAAACCTACACTCCAACAGTAATCTTAGTTTCAAATATCCGGGTTCCAGCTCTATCCTTTCCGTATCCATAAGTATGAATTTCCAAAACTTCCCCAATCCTACACTCCAACAGTAACCTTAACTCGAAATTTCAGGATTCCAGCTCTATCCGTTCACCCAAATCTAAATTGTACCAAATTTAGTACCATTCACTACTTTCCGTACCCATAAGTACGAATTTCCAAAACTACCTCAATCCTACACTCCATAGGTAATCTTTATTATAAATTTCAGGATTCCAGCTCTATCTATTGATCAAAATCCAAATTGTACCAATCTTAGTACTTTCCGTACCCATAAGTACGAAGTTTCAAAACTACCTCAATCCTACAATCCATAAGTAATCTTAATTCCAAATTTCATCATTTCAGCTCTATCCGTTCACCTAAATTTAAATTGTACAAAATGTAGTACCATTTAGTACTTTCCGTACCAATTAGTACGAATTTTCAGAATTACATTAATCCTACACCCCAAAGATAATCTTTATTCCAAATTTCAGGATTCCAGCTCTATCCGTTCACCTAAATCCAAATTCAGTACCATTTAGTACTTTCCGTACCCATAAGTACGAATTTCCAAAATTACCTCAATCCTACGCTCCAAAGATAATCTTAATTCCATATTTCAGGATTCCTTTCACCCAAAACCAAATTGTACCAAATTTAGCACCATTTAATACTTTCCGTACACATAAGTACGAAATTGCTGGGTTCCAGCTCTACCCGTTCACCCAAATCGAAATTGTACCAAATTTAGTACCATTTAGTACTTTTCGTAAACATAAGTACTAATACTATCCCATATATCAATCGTACAATTCAACAGTTATCTTAATTCCAAATTTCAAGTTTCCAGCTCTATTCGTTCACCCAAATCCAAGCTGTACAAAATTTAGTACCATTTAGAACTTGTCGTACACATAAGTACGAATTTCGAAAACTACTCCCATATCGCAATCATATACTCCGCCAGTAATCTTAATTCCAAATTTCAGGTTTCTAGCTCTATCCGTTCACTCAAATCCAAGTGTTACTAAATTTAGTACCATTTAGTACTTTTCGTACACATAAGTACGAATTTCCAAAACTACCCCCCATATCTCAATCCCACACTCCGTCAGTAATCTTAATTCCAAATTTTAGGTTTCCAGCTCTATCCTTTCACCTAAATGCAAATTGTACTAAATTTAGTACCATTTAGTACTATTCGTACACATGAGTACTAATTTCAAAAACCATTTCCTTTTATAAACACCACTTCCCAACCTTAATTTCCATACCAAATTCCAAGTTTCTAACTAAATCCGTTCAGAATATACAATTGGTACCAAATTTAGTACTTTTCGTGCACTTAGAGGTCGAATTTCCCAAAACCTTTTGGTACATCTTTCTAACTTTCCATCAGTTACCCTCATTCCAAATTTCAGAATTCTAGCTCTTCCCGTTTGCCTAATACAAAGGGTACCATATTTAGTACCTTTTGGTACTTTTCGTACCCTTCCAGTTCGAATTTCCAAAAACCCAGCCTTATCTCACCCCTGCACACCAACAGCAACCCACACTCCAAATTTCAAGCTTCTAGCTTCAGCCGTTTCGTCTGGGCGATGATCTGTCAGTCACTCAGTCACTCACTCACTCACTCACTCATCACTAAGCTCTTTTATATATATAGATTATCAGAATTAAAACTCCATAACTTTTGCGCGCAACAACCAAAATGAGTATCTCGAACAGATTTGATAATCGGATTTTTTTCCCAATCTATGTACCAAAAATTTTTCATGTAGCTTAAACATTTTTTTTAAATTTTTTTTTATGGAAAACTAAAAAATTTTGATATTTCCTCATATACTTCATGGAATGTCAGTTATAATTATATTCACTATCTTATGTTTGTGATCGCGTCATTTCCTACTACTGACTTTTTATACCCTCTACCATCTATAGTATGGAGGGTGTAATTAAATTTGTCATTCCGTTTGTAACACATCGAAATATTCATCGGAGATCCTATAAAGTATATATATTCGTGATCAGCGTTAAATTCTAAGTCAATATAACCATGGCCGTCTGTCCGTCCGTCTGTTGAAATCAAGATACAGCTCGCAATTTTTAAGATAGAGCTTTGTAATTTGGTATAGAAGTTTCTATTACTTCTAGGATGTTTGGTGTTTCAAATGGCCTATATTGGTCCACGTTTTGATATGGCCCGCATAGAAAGGTACCACCCGATTTACGGTATTTTGAAGGTTTTAGTTTCATTATCACACCGAAATGACTGAAATTTGGTACTTAGTACTATAAAAACTATAAAAATGCCAAAAACCCTAAAAAAATTCGAAAAAAAACTTTCAACATTATTTTTACAATTTAAAAAAATCCAAGAAATTTAAATTTTTTCAAAATTAAAAAAAATATTCCTTGGGTTTTCATAAAACTTATATAAGTCGTATAAAAACTCATATACTCAAAAAAATTCCATTTGTGTAAAAAAGCTGTAATTTATGTGGAAAACGGTATGGAATACACACAAATTTTTACCTATGTATGTAATTTCAATAAATTTAAAAAAGTGTTAAGCGGACGGAACGGGACTGGTACAAAAGTATATATGCTGAAAGAGGAGACTCTCCGGTATCTTCCTGTGCAAACAGAACATTGTTCCAAGTTTTTCCACAAAAGTTCTAGTCCACTAAATTTGGAATTTCATAAAATTTAGTACCTGAGGAAAAGTAAAATAGCTTATGTTGTGTAAACGCTACGGTAAATTGTTCTACAAATTTGCGCCGCAATCCTATCTACCTTACAAAAAAAAAAAAAAAAACAATGAATACAATATCTGTTATAGTTTCCGAGAAATAGCTACTTCTTTTTCCAGATATTTGCAAAAATTACTTATTTTCCAAAAATGGGGAAAATGTTCGTTTTTAGGGGCGCCCCATGCCCACACCTTCCAATATTTTGACCTAATTTTTTGGTTTTCTTAGTTTCAATACGGTTACTATCAAATCAGATATAGAAGTTAAAAATCTTTGACAAAACAAAATTTTAATTTTTGGCCAGGAAAATCCATTTCTGAACCATCGTGCGCCGTTCTTACTTGTCATTCTTCAGCCGTTTTATTGCTGTCTTTTCCTAATTTTGTCCGGCGGTATACATTTAATACAATCTTCTGGATCGGATCTGTGGTATCTCCGTCGTCTTTGCTAATACCCTGAGCACGCTATCTATATCTGAAGCCAGATTACTAAGTTCGTCTCTACAGAAGATTGTAGTAACTATACCAAAGTGATCAGCTTGATGTTTCATTCATTGGTAGAATTTTCGAAATTTATTCTGGCTTCTGTACATCTCATTTTTACACATTCCTGATTTTCTCCTTCGGTAGCAGCTTGACACCATTAGTTCCTTGTTGGAGATCTATGGTATAGAAGTATGGATTTTGCTGCTGTTTGCATGGAATTGTCAAAATTTTGCCCCTGTGTTGATATGTTATCGAAACGAGGAGTGCATTCATTAAGCAGTTGGGCCAGTTGTGTAGAATATCTGCTGAGATTGCTGTTTTCCGATGTCTAACTTTCGTGTTGTGTGTGTTTATACTTTATTTCCTACGTTTAATCGGGTATATACATTTGCTGCAAAAAGGTAGTGATACGATTCTCAAATGTAGGGTGTATGCAGAAAAAAATGCACTAAAGTCGATCTACATTATAACATGTCATGTGACCACCAGATAAGATCACAAAGAGTAAACTAGCTCAGTTTCTGATTTCCACTCAAATATGATACATAACCACCAGATAAGATCACAATGGGTCAATTTGTTCATCCGGCAGTCTACTTCAATCCTTGCTTTTGTTTTCCTGTATAATTCATCTACAACAGAGTGTTATAGTTTCTATTTACAATGAGTCGACTCGGTCAGCTTTGCTTGTCCTTAAAATAGTTTTATGGTGACAATAAACTCTATTAGTCGTCTTCGCAGGTTCGTCTGCCAGTTCCTAAGACTCCTTATATTCCAGCAGCAGATTCTCAAACCATGGTCCTTGAAATATTTGTGTGGTCGTGACATTTAATAGGTTTGTTTTTCTTTCTCATTTTTTCGTTCATAGCTTTCATGTTTTTATAGGGGAGCGTTACTAACTCGTCGACCAACCCAAGATTGTTGAAAGAATCGTATGACGACAATGAATGATGTGCGCTCTAGAAAGGGACATTACAACAAGAGCTTTGGCTGTAAGACCAAGGCACCGATGGCATGCCTATGTGACTAGTGTTTAATACACTTAAGCACTTGGAAATTTTATGGGATAATGCTATTAAAAGCTAAATAATAAATGCAAGCTAATTTCAGTGTCGAGCTACCTTAAAAATTTAGCAAGTAATTTCAAATGTAAATATGTACCTGCAAATGCCATAAAACTTCACTAACTGATTTTTTATTGAGTTTCCAAAAGGAGTGCATAAACAATAATGTATGTTAATATACACATTAAAATACATATGTATGTATATACATTTGTATTTTTTAACCAGTTTATTTTTTATTTATTCATATTTAAATCGTTAATAATATTTAATGCATAAATTGGATGATTTTCCGCTCATTTAACTGGAAAATTGAATTTGCTACCGCCAAATGATGCTGCTGATGATCCTGCCGTTTCGAAATATCCACGTGTTACCCCTTCACATACATACTCGTATATGTTTGTTGTGAGTATATATGTTTGCTTGGCTTTCTACATAGAAGATTTATTTGCAAGAATGTATTTGTGTGTGTGTGTGGGAGTGTATTGCCCCAATAATTATTTATCGTTTACACGGTGATTAAATAAAGAATACAAAATTAACTACCGGTGTGTAATATTAAACAAAATAATAATACAAAACAATAAAAACAACAACTACTGCACTGAGCAATATGAATTAATGAACTTATGAAATGGTAATTGAAAATGCGAAAACATATATTTACATAAAAAATAACGATTAACATTTCTGCATATCTTAAGTGGAAGTTAAAATAACGATATTAAATGGGAATTGAAAAATAATGCGGTTTTTTATTTAAATGTATTGCGCCATGAATCTTCATAAGTACGCATTAATAAGGCAGAACGGCCTTAAATTGATTGGGCCATCAAAATATATATTTATAAAGTTTATATAAAAATATTTTAATTTTTTTTGTGGATATGACTGTAAAATTCACACTCCATTTTCCTATTAATTGTGGAAGTGGGACATTCTAAAGGCCCAAGCATTGGTTAAAATATATAATAGTTAATATATAATAATTGACATGTTTTGCATGATATAACAGATCAGTGAGTAAATTAAAAAAGTGGTAAAGTTTCCGAGTTATGGCGTTATGGATATTTTGAATGCCCACGACGATTACGATTGAGAAAATGAGTTTATATTTTGTTACTGCAGCTTATTTCTGAAACAAGGATCCTTTCGTCCATTCAACTCGGTTTCTTCCAATTTTTGTATACCCTCCACCATAGTATGGAGGGTATATTAAGTTTGTTTTTCCGTTTGTAACGCATTGAAATACTCATTTGCGACCCTATAAAGTATATATATTCTTGATCAGGGTAAAATTCTAAGTCGATCTGAGCACGTCCGTCCGTCCGTCCGTTCGTCTGTGGTAATTACTCTAGCATCCACAAAAATAGAGATAGGACGCTGAAATTTTAGGAAAATGCGTCTTTTGTTTGCAGGCAGGTCAAGTTCGATGATGGGCTATATCGGTCCACGATTTGGTATAGCCCCCATATAACGGTACCCCCCGATTTACGGTATTTTGACGTTTTTAGCTACATTTTCAGACCGATTTGGCTATAATTTGAAATTTAGGGTTCTTAAGTGTCAATAAACATATATAACAAAACTTGTGGACATAGGTCCACGTTTTGGTATAGCCCCCATATAACGGTACCCCCCGATTTGCGGTATTTTGAAGTTTTTAGCTACATTTTTAGACCGATTTAGCTATAATTTGAAATTTAGGGTTCTTAAATATCAATAAACTTATAAAACAAAAGTTGTGGACATAGGTCCACGTTTTGGTATAGCTCCCATATAACGGTACCCCCCGATATACGGCATTTTGACGTTTTGAGCTACATTATCAGACCGATGTAGCTATAATTTGACATTTAGAGTTCTTAAGTGTTAATAAACTTATAAATTAGAAGGTGTGGACATAGGTCCACGTTTTGGTATAGCCCCCATATAACGGTACCCCCCGATTTGCAGTATTTTGAAGTTTTTAGCTACATTTTCAGACCGATGTAGCTATAATTTGACATTTGGGGTTCTTAAAAGTCAATAAACTTATATAACAAAAGTTGTGGACATAGGTCCACGTATTGGTATAGCCCCCATATAACGGTACCCCCCGATTTACGGTATTTTGACAGGTTTAGGCTACATTTTCAGTCCGATTTAGCTATATTTTGACATTTAGGGTTTTTAAAAGTCAATAAACTTATATAACAAAAGTTGTGGACATAGGTCCACGTATTGGTATAGCCCCCATATAACGGTACCCCCGATTGACGGTATTCTGACGGGTTTAGCTACATTTTCAGACCGATTTAGCTATAATTTTACATTTGAAGTTCTTAAATGTCAATAAACTTATGTGACAAAACTTGCGGACATAGGTCCACGTTTTGGTATAGCCCCCATATAACGGTACCCCCCGATTTACGGTATTTTGACGTTTTTAGCTACATTTTCAGACCGAAATAGCTATAATTTGACATTTAGAGTTCTTAAGTGTAACTAAACTTATATAACAAAAGTTGTGGACCTAGGTCCAAGTTTTGGTATAGCCCCCATATAACGGTACTCCCGATTTACGGCATTTTGACGTTTTTATCTACATTTTCAGACCGATTTAGCTATCAATTGACATTTAGGGTTCTTAATTTGATGATTTTAGCTACAATTTTTAACAGAACTAACTGTAATTTGACATTTGAAGGTTGTAGTGGTCACTACACATCTGCATCAACAATTTTCAACATAGCCCCAATATAACGATACTTCCCTATTTTCGGTACTTTGAGGATTTTACTTAAAATGTTTAACCAAACGTAGGTCCATGTTTTTGTATAGCCCCAAAACAAACCTCCCGATTTTCCGTACCTTAGTTTTATTTTTTGGACGAACTTTCTGTAATTTGAAATTTAAAAGTCAACAAAAATTCTGCAACAAAAATTGTTCATTTAAGTTCATATTTTCGTATAGCCCAGATACCTCCTAACTAGCGGTTAATGACATTTGAAGTTCCCACGTTATGTACCGATTTTCGATATTTTGAGGATTCTAGCTAAATTTTTTAACCGAATTAGGAGTTATTTGGCATTAAAGGCTCCCATCAAAAACTGTCAACATTGGTCCATGTTTTATTATAACCTCTATAAAACAGTACCTCCCAATTTCTAGCCCACCAAAAATTGTCAACAGTTAGAGATAGGCACCATAAAAAAGGGCCTCCCGAATGAAGCATTTTATGTACATTATCTGACATTTTAACGTACTCACTTAAAGTTGGGGACAGGAATGAATATTTTATGGTGGAGGGTATGAAAATGCTTTTTTACTTGTTAAGTCCTTGAATCGTAATGAAAATACTTTCTTCAAAAATGTTGCTCAAACAATTTAGTTAGTTTCCTCAAAGACCATAAATCCTGCCCTTGCCCTTTTTTTCTTTTACCCGTAACATGCTCGGAAAACCCGAATGTCTTCTCATTTCTGTACATTTCGCATCAGCTATTGATTATGAAGCGGACACATTGCATACCAACTAAAAGCTAAAAATGGACGTCGATTTGCTATTTTCATTATTTCTAGGCGAACCTAATTCCTAGAATTACACAATAGCATTAGAAATTGCTCATCATCACATTTCTGCATAAATAATACGAAAGGAACTAGAAAAGTGTGACATTTTTCATATTTTTTTATAAAATTTCCATCCTAAACGTAGTCAGGACATTTTGACATATGTGTTGTGTTGTTTACAGTAACTTGAACAAATCACTTTGCATTTTCGTCCGATCATTTTTCACAACTTTCGACGTGAATAATCACGGCAATAGTGTATCTATCAAATTAAATTTTTGTATGTCCATAAAGAACCATCCTATAGCCCTATAAAACACTGGTTTAGTGAATTCAATTGCGGTCGATACTCACCAAAAAACGAAGTTCGTGTGGGTGGTCCAAAAACGGGTCTTGTGCCAGAAAAAAAATTAAGCCGTGCGTGAACGGATACAAGATCGCCATGTTATATACCGTGAGATAGAGGTATTATTGGACACTTCTTCCACCAACTAACATTTGATATTGAATGTATACCTGGACGCATAAATGGGGTTTTTTCATTAGATCCAGCACAATTTGAAATTTGCTAAAAACGGATCTTGTCTATTGAAAGAAATTGTAAATAAGGGACGTTTTCAAGATCGTAACAAATCTTGGATCTATGTGTTTGTGCCCGAAACAAAACAGCAAATCCTACGAAAGTTGTTCATGGATGAAGCACTTCGAAGCAAATGGTCGCCTGTTTCTGCGGAAAACCTGACTATGTGCCAACTAAATGGCTTGAGCAACGTAGGACGGTTAATTCTTAGTGGTGCACTACAATTTGTTTTCCTGAAGTCTGCTGTAAAATTCGAAAAACGAACATGAAATGGAAAATCATTGTGCACCATTACAATGCGAATTCTCAAACATCGATTCAAAACAGCGCCTTTTTGACCGAACAAAACGTGGAATTGAAGGGTCATCCGCGTACAGTCCTGCGTTGGCACTCTATGACTTCATTTGATTCCCCAACATCATGGAGGTGTCTCAATCAAATCCACTGTAAACAAAACCACATGACCGTATGTCAAACTGTTTTGAGTACGTTTATGGTCAAAACTGTCAAACTTTTAAACAATTAAAAAAGGGTTAAGATCGGCCGAGCCGAACTTTTCATACCCCCCACCATAAAATATTCTGAACTAAAATGGAATAATTAGTTTTCATTCCTGTGCACAACTTTAAGTGGGCGGCACTTTTATATGGTAACTATGTATACGCGGTGCGCCTTAACTAATTTTAAATGAAAGGTGCTTACACCTGGGAAGTTTTTGCGGATTCTGAAACTACAATGTTCACAGATGATATCAGAAAACCAAAAAAAAAAAAAAAGACGCCGGAGGGATTTTCAAATAAATCGGGGTTGAAGTTCACATTTTTATGGCTTTTTTAGCTTTTCACGATTTTGCTTAAAAACCGCCAGCCTTATCACAATGAGATTGAAGAAAATGTTTTAGCAGTAAAAATTCCCTATAAGATTGACCTTAATGATATTTTCGTAGGTTTTATCATTTTTGCGATATAGAAGTTCAAATTGGGACTATACGCTGACTGTATCGCCTCCTTATAAAACAATGACATGCAGGGTACACCCTAACTAACTTTAAATGAAAACCGCTTACACCTGGGAAATTTTTGAGGATTCTGAAACATCAAAGTTCGTAGATAAGAAAAATCCAAAAACAAGAAAAATAAATAAATCGCGGTCTAAGTATACATTTTTAAGGTAATTTTAGGTTTTCGCGATTATGATTTGTTCCCAGGTTGTACCATTTTTGAGATAAAGAAGCTCAGTTTACATTTTTAGATTTTTTGTTAGGGTTTCGCGATTTTGTCTAAATAAGGCAAGTCTTATCGATATGTGACCTGAGAAAATCTTATAGCTGTGAAAATTCTGTACAAGACTGCCTTATGTAAGTTTTAATAGGTTGTACCATTTTTAGATAAATAAGTTTATGTTGGGAAATTGCAGTCATGGCATTGTTTTATAAGGAGACGATACAGTCAGTTAATTGTCTCAATTTGAACTTATAAATCTCAAAAATGGTAAAACCTACGAAAATCTTATAGGGAATTTTCACTGCTATAACATTTTCTCTAATCCAATTTCGATAGGACTTGCCATAAAAATTTGAACTTTAATCGCGATTTACTTGAAAATCCCTCAGGCGATTTTTTTGATAATTTTTGGTGGAGGAGCTTTGAGACAACTGAAACCGCAAATGACAAATTAAATTTAGTTTAGCTAAAAATTGGGAGGTACCGTTATATAGCGGTTATAACAAAACATGGACCTATGTTGACAAGTTTTGATGGAGAAGTTTTGTGACCACTGGGAATCTCAAATGTCAAATTACTGGTAGTTTTACCTAAGGTCCTCAAAATACCGAAATTCGGGAGGTGCCGTTATATGGAGGCTATACCAAAACACGGACATACATATGTTAACAGTTTTTAGTGGAGAAGTTTGCCGAACACTGGGAACCTTAAATGTGAAGAAGTTTCGTGGCTGTAGGGAACCTAAAATGTCTAATTACGGGTAGTTCATTAAAAATGTAGCCAAAACCTACAAAATACCGAATATCGGTAGGTACCGTTATTTGGGGGCTATACCAAATCATGGAACTTTGCTTAACATTTTTTGATGTAGATGTTTTGTGGCTGCAGGGAACCTCAAATGTCAAATTACGGGTAGTTCAGACAAACAAATTTAGCTTAAATCCTAATAGTACCGAAATCGAGAGGTTATATCCAATCGTATACCTATGTTAACAATTTTTGGTGGAGAGGTGTGTTGACCACTAATAACATCAAATGTCAAATTACATATTCCGATTAAAAATTGTACCTAAAATTCTCAAATTACTGAAGATCGCCAGGTACCGTTATTTGGGGTCTATATTCAAACATGGACCTATTTTGACCATTTTTAGTGTAGAGGTATGGTGACCACTAAACACTTCAAATGTCAAATTACAGTTAGTTCGGTTAAAAATTTTAGATAAAATTCTCGGCTGGTTTTATTTGAATCTTCGCGATGTTTAGATAACGCACATATTTTTAAAATATTTTTCCGATGAATAAACAGCTTAAATTTTATTAAAACAAGTTGCAAGCCAGCAAATTTTTTGAATTCTTTCTTAATTTCCGCGAAAATTTACAACAGGCTTAATCCCATAGTCGTTGTTTTAATATTTTATTAAAACAACTTTAATTTATTAGTGGGAAAAATGGCGGTGTTTACCAAGGGGTAAGGCAGGGAATACTATAGTTTCAGATCTCGCCACAGATCTTCATCAGTTCCCTTATTTCTTGTTTTTCTACAAGAAACTTTTTATACCCAAGTGTCAATTGCTAGCTCAAATAGATACGTGTGCAGAGAAACACTTGGTAAACACCGCCATTTTTTCCCACTAATAAATTAAAGTTGTTTTAATAAAATATTAAAACAACGACTATGGGATTAAGCCACACTATTTTGAAAAACAAAATAGAAGTCGTCATCCCAAACAAAAAACGCCAACCCTCCTAAAAATTTACAACTTTTTCACTAAAGTTATGGGACCTCAGCAAACATATAAATATAAATTTACACTGTGTCTCAATATCATGAATAGCATTTTTATAAGATTTTTTCTAATAATCAGAATTGATACCGCCATATCTTTTGCGCACAATGTCCAAAATTAGTATCTTGAACAGACTTGAGATTTTTTTCAATCCATGTATCAAAAATCTTTCATGTAGCTTCAAAAACAAATTTTAATTCTTTTCAAATGGAATATTAAAAAATTTTGAGTTTTCCTCATATATACTTAATAGTGTGGCAAATGAGTATTTCAATGCGTTACAAGCGGAAAACGAACTTAATGTACCCCTCATATTTTGGTGAAGGGTATAAAAAGTGTCAAATTTCGTCTGGCAACAATACCTGTTGCATAGGCCGTAAACTTTTCTAGTTCTCCTCGTGTACAGCATTTTATTTCTCGGAGAAGAACGGTTTTATATTTGGTAGAATTAATATTTTGGTAATTTTTCTTTATTAATAGAATCTCTCATAGCCTTTTTTCTGCAGTAACATTATAAGACCCTGGTGATTCCTCCTCTAATGCGTGTTCCGAGGCAAAGGAAAATAAATGACCGTTGCTAATTGTTTCATCGTGGGACGTTAAGCATTCATGAATGTCCTCTTCACGATATTCAGAGCCACACACACACATATTGGTTTTAACAACGCAAATCGAATCAGTAACGCAAATCGAAACAAAATCTGTTATTTTTTGTTTACGCAAATCTTCTTTTGACACTTTTCATCTAGAATCGAGTTTTATTTTACTTTCATGTATCAACTCAAAAAGAAAGAAGGAAATAATTTCTTCAAAAAATTTTCATGTTTTTCAGCAAAATTGATACTTATATTTTCATGATAAACATACATTTCATTTCTTTGGTGGCCCTTAGTCATATCTCTAAAATTATGTTTTGTGGGACAATTTTGAATCAGATGAAGTCCGACTTTAACCCTAAAACGTGCTTTTCATTTTTAGAGTTTCCTGGCAATTCGAACTGTAAAACGTATCTTGGTGTATTCTGAGACATGTAGTAAAAATTTATGGCAAACAATTTTGTAGAAAATTTGGATTTGATATGATCACACTTTAAAGAGTTATGAACGATTTTCGAAAAAAAGAGCCAAAAGACCCCTTCATGCGTTACAATTTTCCCCATATCCTCCTCGTTGAAGTTGCCAAAGACACTATAGACCTCAAATGCAAGGATTCCAAGATATCTTAAAACGAATAATTCGAAAAACCATAGAAATGGTCGGAATTTGGCCCGCCTACTTTGGTTACTTTCCGATCTAAACTTTAAAAGAGCCGATACACTTGTCTCATATACTTTCATAATCTACTCGGTTTTTCCCATTATTAAAAAATGAATTTTTTTTGCACAGTGTTATCAGCATTTCGCCATAGGTCTTGGACAGTTAAGGTTTATTAAACCTGGATACAAGGTCTTTCATATTTAGATTTATTTTTCACTTTTTAACATTACTTACCTTTTTACCTATTCAACACATTAAAAACAAAATAGTTTTAAAATTAAATTTTTTATTTAAAACTTATTCATTGCTTACATGTAAATGCAGAATTTAAAAAACGGAAGATTCTCTTTTGGGTCAATAAACATTTGTATGTTTTCTTTTTTGTATTACCAATACTTAAATGCATTTGTTGCTGATTGTTAGTTTCTTTTTTTTTTACAATATTATTACGCACAAAACTTAAGTTTATATAGAAAGAAACGAAAACTAAATATGTATGTAATATGTGATTTTTAGGACTTATCATATAAATGCAGATCGTGTTTGGTGATAAAAATACATAGTAGGGATGTGCAACACAATCTAAAACACGAATCATGCAATGTAATTACGTTTAAGTACAAACTATGATATGGGTCGAAGAATAGAAAACTAAGAATTAAAATCTTAAATATAGTGCAGTTGGTTTGTGGGGCGTAGCATGTTTTTTCTGATTTTTTGCAATAATGTTTTATTTTTCAAAAATGTTCCTAATGATTTGTTTTTAGTTTTTGGGTTATTATAAGTGTTGTATTGATTTCGTATTTAGTTCATTAAATCACAATGTTTAACGGTTTTGGTTTTATTTTTTTTTCTATTTTTGAAGATTATATTTTGTCTATTATTTTTGATAATTTAATATATGTATGTATCGCATTCTTTTGTCAATGAACAATAGTAGTAGTAGTTTCACATATAGTCATTTTTTAATTTGTTTCCTATTACATAAAGTTTATACCTTGTGATCAACATGTTTATATCATTGTTTAATGTGTTGTGTGTATTACGTTAAATATATTTTATGATATGAAGAATTTTCAATCGATTTTCAAGAAAACTTTTAGGGAAATGCTTGATATTTTTAAAACATTATTCCGTACATATACATATGTAAATATTAGGCATTTACTGCCAGCACCAGATTATAAATATCCATGTCAAATTCTAAAACTCTACCTAAAATACTGGGAGCTCGATAGTGATCTAAACAGATAGACGACATACAAGGGCTGCACGGTAACTTTCTTGAAATTTTTTGTTGGAAAATTCCACAGTTCCAAGTCTTAACGTACTCGGGACAGTTTGACATACGACCATGTGTTGTGTTGTTTACAGTAACTTGAAATAAACACTTTGCTAAAAAACATGGAATTTACTTGTGAACATTTTTGACCGGCCATTTTTCATAAATTTCGACGTGGATAATCACTGCACGAATACATAGATGACATTAAATATTTGTATGTCGATAAAGGACCATCCTATAGCGCTATCAAAACATGTTTAATTGATATTGCATAAACACCTGGGCGCAAAATTGGTTTTACTCCTTAGACCCAGCACAATTTGACAATCGTTCAAAAAAGGCTTTTGTCGATTGTTACAAAGAAATTGTGAATAAATACGATCGCGGTGCTTCAAACGAGTCACCGTCAAATCCAACGAGTCAAGTCAAATACAAAGAAAGTTGTTCATGGAAGAAGCACTTCGATTCCAATGGTCTTCTGTTTCTTCGGCAAAACTGATACTGTGGCAACTACGAGTACACGGCTTGAGCAACGTACGATGGTTAATTCTGAGTGGTACACCACAATTTGCTTGCTTGAAGTTTCCTGAGAATTTCAAATAGGTAACAGCGGCGTTATCGCAAAGCAAGAACATAACCCTGTACGAAAAGCGGAACTCCAAGCAATGCTCTCTCAGCTAATCAAGGATGTAAAAAGAAGAGCAAGACATGACAAACGAAGCTTCATCAATACAATGGCTAGCGACGCCGAAACAGCAGCCCAGCGTGGTGACCTCAAAACTGTTTTCGATGTAATAAGAAAACTTTTAGGAAAGAAGACAAATACGAGAATACCCATCAAAGATAAACACGGAAATATTCTAACGAGCGACGAAGAGCAACTTAATAGGTGGAAAGAACACTTTGAAGAAGTTTTAAGTCACACGTGTCAATCAGACCAGTCATCTCATTCATACCAAATCTCAAATTAAACTACTCCAATCCCTGTGGGTACCGTAAACATAAATCCCCCTACACTGATAGAAGTTTCGACTGCAATTACTCAACTTAAAAATGGAAAAGCCGCAAGCATAGACGATTTACCAGCTGAATTTTATAAAACTAATCCTTCGACGGTAGCTAAAATAATTTTACCTCTTCTTACACATATGTGGACTACAGAGAATATACCGAAAGATTGGAAAGAAAGCATCATTGTAAAAATACCAAAAAAGGCGATTTAAAACAACTGCAGTAACTGGAGAGGTATTGCGTTAACTCCTGCTGCATGTAAAATATTCAACAAAATAATCCTAAACCGAATCCTTGAACCACTTGACCAATGCCTTCGAAAAGAACAAGCTGGATTCCGACCAAACCGATCCTGCGTAAACCAGATCAACAGCTTAAGATTAATAATCGAACAATGCAATGAATTCAATTCAACTTTGTGCCTTACATTTGTCGATTTCGAAAAGGCCTTTGACGCAATTAACCGAGTCGTAATATGGAAAGCTCAAGAGAGAAAAGGTGTGCCAACAAAAATATTCAATCTTATTAAAGCACAATACACGGACGCAACAATGAGAGTGTCTCACCTCGGTAAAACTAGCGATCCCTTTATAACCCACAGCGGGGTAAAACAATGATGTTTGCTTTCACCACTACTTTTCATCTGTACCTTGGACGAAATACTAGCATACACCAACAATCAAAACAAAGGCATTCAGTGGAGAATTAACCAACAGCTCGAGGATGAACTTTCTAAGCGGGCTGCAGAATGCGGACTCCGAATCAACGCAGACAAGATCAAATCTATGGTCATAAAAGGGAATGCCAATCAAACCGCATTCCATCTCAACAACCTTCCAATAAAAAATATCAGTGAGTTTAGGTACCTTGGAAGCATCATAACTAGCGACAAAGGCGTGCTAAACGACGTATCATCTCGCGCGGCTAAGGCGAGAGTAGCTTATTTCAACATAAAGAATATATGGAAATCCAGTGCTACGAGTATATCACCAAAAACAAAGATACACATATACAATGCCTGCATCAAATCTGTATTACTTTACGGGTCAGAAACATGGACTGTAAACGAATAAATAAAACGCAAACTACAAACCTTCACAAATAGATGCCTGCGAAACATCCTCAGAATATGGTGGCCTAGAACCATATCGAATGAAAACCTATTAATAATAGGCTATTATAAATAGCGGAACAAGAAGACATCAATCTGCAGATCAAAAGAAGAAAATACTGCTAGCTGGGGCATACTCTGAGAAGACCATACAACGAAATATGACACCCAACTCTCGAATGGAATCCCCAAGGATACAGAGGCCGCGGAAGGCCGAGGAAAACGTGGAGACGTACAATTTTTACAGAAACCAGAAAAACTTTTAATGAATTAAGATTTATCGCATCAGATAGACAGAGATGGAGATTCTATGTAAATGGCTTATATTCCTGATGGAATATGCTAAATAAATATATAACAGCGGCGTTATGTTCTTCCGGGCCCGGGTTTTTATATCCTTCACCATCACTGCATTGAAATAAATATGAACAATTAGTAACTACTAACTCTTTCTCTACCTTTTTACCTTCTGGGACCACAATTTTCCAATTAGCAACCCATTCGGAAGGAAAATATGACTAAAATCTTCAAAAACAATCTTAAATTGGGTGACACCCTTACATGAGGCCTTTTGCCTTTGTTAATATGGTGTCTAATATTTTGCAAGGAATTTTTTGTACCCTTGGCTAAAACTTTCCGTAAGTGTCGCTATATAAAAACCTATATCGACAAATTTCTGGTGGAAAGTTTTATACCGCCAACGAAGACTAGGTACCAAATTTCAGCCATTTCTGTTCTGAATGTTGAGGTCACAACTTTCAAAAAACAGAAAATCAGAAGATACGTTCTATGGAGACTATATGAAGACGTGAACCTATACCGGGAATATTAAGGCCACAACCATCAAAATACGGAAAATCGGGAGGTACCGTTCTATGGGGGCTATACGAAGACGTTGATCTATACCGACAAATTTCAGATGGAAAGTTTAATACCCCCAACGAAGCCTAATTATCAAATGTCTGCCATTTCGGGAGGATATTGGGCCACAACCTTCAAAATATCGAAAATCGGGGGTACCATTGGGGGCCATATGAAGACGTTGGTCTATGCCGACAAATTGTAGGTGGAACGTTTTATATCGCCACCGCAGATAAAATACCATATTTCAGCCATTTCAGTGATATATTGAAGCTGAAACCTTGAAAATACCGAAAACCGAAGGTACCGTTCTATGGGGGCTATAGACGTTAACCTATTCCGATAAATTTCGGATGGAAAGATTTATACCCCCAACGAAGATTAAATACAAAAATTCCAGCCATTTTAGTGCTATATTGAAGCTAAAACCTTGGAAATACCGAAAATCGAAATGTACCGTTCTATGGGGGCTATACAAAGTCGTTGACCTATAACGACAAATTTCAGGTGGAAAGTTCTATACCTCCAACGTAGGCTAAATACAAAATTCCAGCCATTTCAGTGGTATATTTAAGCTAAAACCTTGAAAATACCGAAAATCGAGAGATACCGCTCTATGGGGGCTATATGAAGACGTTGACCGATACCAACAAATTTCAGGTGGAAAGTTTTATACCCCCATCGAAGATTAAATACCAAATTTCAGCCAATTCAGTGGTATATTGAGGACATAATCTTCAAAATACCGAAAATCCGGAGGTACCGTTTTATGGTGAAGGAGACTAAATATCAAATTTGAGCCATTTCGATGGGATATTGAGGATAAAACCATAAAAAATATGGAAAACCGGGAGGTACCGTTCGATGGGGGATATATGAAGACGTCGTCCTATATCAAGTAGAAAGTTGTATACCTCCAACGAAGGCTAGATACCAATTTCAGCTATTTCGGGAAGATATTGAGGCCACAGAATTCAAAATACTAACAATCGGACCGTTCTATGGGGGCTATACGAAGACCTTGACCTATACCGATAAATTTCAGGTGGAAACGTAGACTAAATACAAAATTCCAGCCATTTCAGTGGTATATTGAAGCTAAAACCTTTGAAATATGGACATCGGGAGGTACCGTTTTATGGGGGCTATATGAAGATGTGGATCTATACCTACAAATTTCAAATAACAAGTTGTATACCATCAACGAAGATCAAGTACCAAAGTTCTGTCATTTCTGGAGGATATTGAGGCTACAACCTTCAAAATACTGAAAATCGGGAGGTATCATTCTATGGGGGCTATATGAAGACGATGTCCTATACCGACAAATTTCAGGTGGAAAGTTCTATACCCCCAATGAAGACTAATACCTAAATTTCAGCCATTTTGCTGAGATATTGAGGATAAAACCTTCAAAATATGGAAAATCGGGAGGTACCGTTCTATGGGAGCTATGTCAAAACGAGAACCGATATAGACCATTTTCAATACCGAGCATCATAGAAGTAATAGAAACTTCTGTACCAAATTATAATGCTCCATCTTAAAAATTACGAGCTGTATCTTGATTTCAACAAACAGACAGACACATCGAATCAAACTAGCGCTTTTTGATCGGACAAAATGTGGAATTGAAGGGTAATCTGCCGTACATCCCTGACTTCGCATCCAATGACTTAATTTGATTTCCGCACATCAAAAAAGAGAGGCGTGGTCAACGATGTTCATTGGTACAAGATGCTGTAAAAGCGTCCAAAAACCATGTTTTGGAGATTTCTCAATCGGAGTGGAAAAAGCGCTTCAACAATGTGTTTGAGCGCATGAAAAAATGTATTAATCATGCTGGAGACTACATAAGAAAACAGTAGAACAATTGTTGATGGTAAATATTCGTGTTTTTATTATTAGGTCAGAAAGTTATCGTGCGACCCCAGAACATCACTAAATCGAGTTAAGCAGTTAGCATATTCTTGTCGGTTGGTACAGCAAGTATATGTAGCAAAACGTATGGAACTACAAGGAATACATTGAATGGGCCATGTCCCTATGGGAAGGCCAAAACTACGTTGGAAATGATAAAAGTAAAATAGAAGATGAGAACGTCTGGGACATCATTTTTTAGTGCGGCTTATAAAACTAAATGTTTTGGGACGTAGCGGCCAAAGGTTATAAGGACCAAAATTAAATTTGGGATAGGTAATGAAAAGCAATAATCGATTTTTCGACTTTTCGATTTTGGCCTAAAATTGTTTGACCTAAAGTTGTCCTAAAACTCGACTTTCGACCTTTTGATAGCCACAGAAAATGTACTATAATCGATTATTCGTCGAATTTCGAGTTTTCTTTGGAACATTTGCACAGATGATTTTGTAGCTATCAGAAGAAAACTATAAAACCGCCAAAGTCAACTAAAGGTTAAAATATAATGAACTTTGTTGCTTGCATCAAGCTTAATTTCATGCAAAAAACTAAAGCCCAAGTAATACCTAAATAAAATGCGATCTTGCATTTCTTTATTCATTTACATAAATTTAGGGTTCAATAAGCATGAATTTAGCATTGTGTTCTCACCTTAAAAGCTATGGGCAAACCCGAAATCGATCACAAGATAATCGATTATGCAATTCTCCCTCCAGTCAATAGCGGACTACGACTTTTTGACTGCAAAAAGTCGGTTATTCGAAAGTCGGCATACCTATCCCTTGTTATTACCGTTCACACCGCGGTAATAAAGCATTTTCGTTGGGAGGCATTTCCCACCCACTACGGTCATAAAGCACAAATAAAATTTCTTACGCTCAAGTATGTATTCCAACAAAGTAGACTAGGCGTATCAAAACCTTTTCACCACATAACCACCAATAAATTGCATTATTTATAAAAAACCGACCATCTCCCGGGGCTTAGGACTTTCACCCTTTAAAAATCTTTATATGTTGAGTGTAGACAGTCATAACGCTCAGAATTCGTTTTGGGTCTTATATCCGTTGGGTGTTATGTCACCAAGCCACCTAAGTAATTATATTATTGTAGGACTGGAACAGGGCTAAATTTTAAGTTTTCCAAGATTGGCATTGATCGATTGAATGTTCATTACAACCCAATTTTATTTATTTTAAGCCAAAATAATATTTGTTTGATTAACTGCGATTGGATGTGGATTTGAACCTCTGTAATGATGAAAATAAAATAAATATTTATACGTATATATGTGTGTGTTGGATTTCGTTGTTGGGCAGTATATTGTGTTAGATATTTTATAGTTAATGGATTTCTTATTTGTATGTATTTAGTTTAGAATAGTTTTTCATTTCAATTTCATTTTTTATCTAAAGTTTTCATTTTGCTAATAATTAAAAAGCGAACATGAAAGTACTTTTGATAAATATTTAGATTTTTTGCTGTCGTTCAATTTGTAGCTGAGCTGTAACTGTTCTGTAAATTGTTTTCCGTTTACAGTAATGTGGATGTAATAATGGATGTTATATTAAATATTTCTGGTTTTAATTATTTTATTTTATTTTCTGTTTCATTTTTTCTGTTATTTTATAATAATTATTTAATAAACTTACAAATCTCTATAATAAATGCCACGTTTATTGTGATCTCATATATATTGCTATTTTCATATGTATAATAATAATGTATGTATGTATTTTAAATATGCGGGAACTTTTATAGTGTTTGTTTCTTTGTCTTTGTCTAAACTGCAAATATAAGTTGTCTGTTTCTCTTTGAATATTAGCGTTTAAACGGCATCGTCATTTTATTAAGTAGTTTTTTTTTTGCTATTTTTTGTTTGTTGTTTCTTTTCTTTTAATATTGCTATTGCTTTGCATTGTATTTCTATGGTTAAGTATGTATGCATGTGTTAGTTGGTAATTTTTGTTCTTTTCAAAATGAATATGCATTTGCTTTAAAAAAGTTTAATGGACGTTAATGAATTAGCAGCAGCATTGAGTCCTTCTTGATATCAGACTATATTTTTGCGAAATACTTCATTTGGATGTTGTTGACTGAAATTCTGACGTGATGAACATTGCTGAAATGACAAAGAAGAAACAAAGATAGTGAATTAGTAAGAAGTACAATTTTATTTAATTTATACGGTGATTAGACATTGGATATTGCATTTTCCTCCGTTGCACAGTGGTTCAGAATCGTTTTTTCCTGTTCAAAACTCTGTAACTTTTGAACGGAGAGAGATATTTTCATATTTTCGGTCTAGAAGTTGAACGGGGATTCAAGCTCAATGTTAAAAATTGTATTTTTTTCATATTTTGCATTTAAATATGAGTGTTTTTGTGTATTTCATACGTTCTAACTATTTATTTTATTTCAAACACCAATAAAGAAACCTTAAAAATAAAAAAAATTATCAAAAAAAAAAATTTTGGAAAAGTTTTTTGTATTTTTTTTTTAATTTAAATATTTTTCTAAAATAAAAAAACCATTCAAAAAACTCATATAACTCTTATAAAAAATCATATTTTAAAACAATGTCCATTTGTTTAAAAAAAGCTATAATTTATATTGTATAGAAAAAACACACATTTTCACCCATGTAAT
Source organism: Musca autumnalis (assembly GCF_047663935.1). NCBI lineage: Eukaryota > Metazoa > Arthropoda > Insecta > Diptera > Muscidae > Musca > Musca autumnalis. The sequence continues at coordinate 38,929,623 of NW_027412088.1, read as the reverse complement.
TTTAAAAAATTTAAAAAAGTGTTAAAGGCAAGGAGCGGGACGGTATAAAAGAGGATACTCTCGGGCATCATTCTGTGTTCTAAGTTTTCCCTAAAAGTTCTAGTCCACTAAATTTTGAACTTCACAAATATGTAGTACCTGAGCAAAAATTAAATAGCACACATCGAGTAAACGCTACAGTAATTTATTTAAACGGTTCTTAAAGACAACAATCCTACACGCCTGAAAAAATGTACACAATATCGGTTAAAGTTTCTCCAGAAATTTGCAAAAATGACGTATTTTTTAAAATTGCAAAAAATGGTCGTCGCAGTTGTTCTTCTTCACACCAACGATCATCATCAGCACAACAAACAGGATCATCGAAGTAAACAACCATTCCAATTGGAGTTCGTAAACAACAAGCAACGATTTACGCGCAAATGCAATTTTAAAGCGACGCTTGGGTGTAATCTGCCGGCAACAACATACACAGGTATTGTGTACGATTGAGTTCGTAAACAACCTGCAATAACATACATGGGTACGGCGCACGGTGGAGTCCGTAAACACCCTAATGTAGGACCTTAGGAAATCTAATGTTTTGCCCAATATTAAACAACCAACAACAAAAGGGAGCCCAGGAGTTATACCGTGTTGCTCGTAAACAACCAATAACAACATGACAGGGGATAGGTTTTAGAGCTAATGCCGACGGTAAACAAGGACCCTATTAAAGGACGCAGCAAGCTGGTAGCGGGGACAGTCAGTGACAGTGGAACTAACCGAGTGAACGTGAGAAAAGTATCCAGAGTGGAAGTGCGAAAAGAGTACCCAGCATAGATATAAACCTAAGTTTAGTAGAGTTGGGTCATCTAGTTCCTAGTTCCTGGTACTAGTTCCAAAGCGTATGAGTAACATCATTAAATATAACGTGTGATAGTAAGTATACGCAGTTTGTTCAAAGAAAAAAGGTGGGCCATTGGAACTGCGAAGTGAACTAGATAGTTCCATATAGTTCCTTTGGCACAACTCTAAAGTTTAGTAGAATGTCATCGCAGTCAAATGTCCCAGTGCAATCGTTCGCCAAGCTAGAGAGGCGATTGAGTTTCTACACGCAAATCGTCACAGCTCTTAAGGAAGTCTTCCTACAGCAACGGTCTACGACAGCGCAGTGTTACGCCCTAGTCCCGAGAACCGTCCTAGGTCTCGCATCAGCAACCCGAAGTGGAGACATCTAAACTCCTTGAGAACCGTCCGTGGCCTCACGTTGGTAGCCCAAAGTGTAGGCTACTCGGTAGGTAGGTACTTCTGAGTGCAGGCGGCTCGATCCCGCGAGAACCGTCCCAGGTCTGGCATCGGCAGTTCGAAGGGTGGACATCTATACGCCACGAGAACCGTCCTAGGTCTCGCATTGTCAGTTACATAGTAGACGATCAGGCATCGAGAGAACCGTCCTAAGTATCGCAACCCATAGGTACAACACCCGGACGCAGCCCCTGATCATCTTTATAGCCTCCACCATACATAGTATGGAGGGTATAATTAAATTTGTTAATCTGTTTGTAACACCTTTGTATAGAAGTTTATATTACTCTTAGGATGTTTGGTATTGAAAATGGGCTATATCGGACCAAGTTTTGATATAGCCCCCATAGAACGGTACCACACGATTTTCGGTATTTTGAAAGTTTTAGTTTCATTATAACACCGAAATGGTTGAAATTTGATACTTAGTCTTCGTTAGGGATATAAAACTTGCCCCTAGAATCTTGTCGGTATAGGTTCACGCCTTCATACAGCCCCATTAGAACAATACCTCCCGATTTTCGGTATTTTGAAAGTTGTGGTCTCAATATTCCTCTGAAATGATTGAAATTGAAATTCGTTGGTGGTATAAAACTTTTCCCCAGAATTTTGTCGGTATAGGTCCACGCCTTCATATAGCCCCCATAGACCGGTACCTCCCGATTTTCGGTATTTTGAAGGTTGTGGCCAGAATAAGCACCCGTTCCTTTGGAAAGGGTATTACAAAGCACCCGTTCCTTTGGAAAGGGTCTTACAAAGCACCCGTTCCTTTGGAAAGGGTCTTACAAAGCACCCGTTCCTTTGGAAAGGGTCTTACAAAGCACCCGTTCCTTTGGAAAGGGTCTTACAAAGCACCCGTTCCTTTGGAAAGGGTCTTACAAATCACCCGTTCCTTTGGAAAGGGTCTTACAAAACACCCGTTCCTTTGCAATAAGTCTTACAAAGCACAAGTTCCTTTGCAATAAGTCTTACAAAGCACAAGTTCCTTTGCAAAAGGACTTACAAAGCACCCATGCCTTTGGAAAGGATCTTACAAAGTACCCTTTTCTTTGGAAAGGGTCTTACAAAGCACCCGTTCCTTTGGAAAGGGTCCTTCAAAGCACCCGTTCATTTGGAAAGGGTCCTTCAAAGCACCCGTTCCTTTGGAAAGGGTCTTACAAAGCACTCGTTCCTTTGGAAAGGGTTTTACAAAGCACCCGTTCCTTTGGAAATGCTCTTACAAATCACCCGTTCCTTTGGAAAGGGTCTTACAAAGCACCCGTTCCTTTCTAAAGGGTCTTGCAAAGCGCCCGTTCCTTTGGAAAGGGTCTTACAAATCACCCATTCCTTTGGAAAGGGTCTTACAAAGCACCCGTTCCTTTGGAAAGGGTCTTACAAAGCACCCGTTCCTTTGGAAAGGGTCTTACAAAGCACACGCTCCTTTGGAAAGGATCTTACAAAGCACCCATTCCTTTGGAAAGGGTCTTACAAAGCAACCGTTCCTTTGGAAAGGGTCTTAAAAAGCACCCGTTTCTTTGAAAAGGGTCTTAGAAAACACCCGTTCCTTTGGAAAGGGTCTTACAAAGCACCCGTTCCTTCGGAAAGGGTCTTACAAAGCAACCGTTCCTTTGGAAAGGGTCTTAAAAAGCACCCGTTTCTTTGAAAAGGGTCTTAGAAAACACCCGTTCCTTTAGAAAAAGTTTTACAAAGCACCCATTGCGTTGGAAAGGGTCTTACAAAGCTCCCGTTCCTTTGGAAAGGGCCTTACAAAGCACCCGTTGCTTTGGAAAGGGTCTTACAAAGCACCCGTTTCTTTGGAAAGGGTCTTACAAAGCACCCGTTCCTTTGGAAAGGGTTTTAAAAAGCACCCGTTCCTTTGGAAAGGGTTTTAAAAAGCACCCGTTCCTTTGGAAAGGGTTTCAAAAAGCACCCGTTCCTTTGGAAAGGGTTTTAAAAAGCACCCGCTCCTTTGGAAAGGGTCTTACAAAGCACCCGTTGCTTTGGAAAGGTTCTTACAAAGCACCCGTTCCTTTGGGTCTTAAAAAGCACCCGTTCCTTTGGGTCTTAAAAAGCACCCGTTGCTTTGGAAAGGGTCTTACAAAGCTCCCGTTCCTTTGGGTCTTACAAAACACCTCTTCCTTTGGAAAGGGTCTTACAAAGCACCCGTTGTTTTGGAAAGGGTCTAACAAAGCACCCGTTCCTTTGGGTCTCACAAAGCATCCTTTCCATTGGAAAGGGACTTACAAAGCACCCGTTCCTTTGGAAAGGGTTTTACAAAGCACTCGTTCCTTTGGAAAGGGTATTACAAAGCACCCGTTCCTTTGGAAAGGGTCTTACAAAGCACCCGTTCCTTTGGGTCTTAAAAAGCACCCGTTGCTTTGGAAAGGTTCTTACAAAGCACCCGTTCCTTTGGGTCTTAAAAAGCACCCGTTGCTTTGGAAAGGGTCTTACAAAGCACCCGTTCCTTTGGGTCTTACAAAACACCTCTTCCTTTGGAAAGGGTCTTACAAAGCACCCGTTGTTTTGGAAAGGGTCTAACAAAGCACCCGTTCCTTTGGGTCTCACAAAGCATCCTTTCCATTGGAAAGGGACTTACAAAGCACCCGTTCCTTTGGAAAGGGTTTTACAAAGCACTCGTTCCTTTGGAAAGGGTATTACAAAGCACCCGTTCCTTTGGAAAGGGTCTTACAAAGCACCCGTTCCTTTGGAAAGGGTTTTACAAAGCACTCGTTCCTTTGGAAAGGGTATTACAAAGCACCCGTTCCTTTGGAAAGGGTCTTACAAAGCACCCGTTCCTTTGGAAAGGGTATTACAAAGCACCCGTTCCTTTGGAAAGGGTCTTACAAAGCACCCGTTCCTTTGGAAAGGGTCTTACAAAGCACCCGTTCTTTTGGGTCTTACAAAGCACCCGATCCTTTGGAAAGGGTCTTACAAAGCACCCGTTCCTTTGGAAAGGGTCTTACAAAGCACCCGTTCCATTGGAAAGGGTCTTACAAAGCACCCGTTCCTTTGGAAAGGGTCTTACAAAGCACCCGTTCCTTTGGAAAGGGTATTACAATGCACCCGTTCCACTGGAAAGGGTCTTACAAAGCACCCGTACCTTTGGAAAGGGTCTTACAAAGCACCCGTTCCATTGGAAAGGGTCTTACAAAACACCCGTTCCGTTGGAAAGGGTCTTACAAAGCACCCGTTCCTTTGGAAAGGGTCTTACAAAGCACCCGTTCCTTTGGAAAGGGTCTTACAAAGCACCCGTTCCTTTGGAAAGGGTCTTACAAAGCAACCGTTCCTCTGAAAAGGGTCTTACAAAGCAACCGTTCCTCTGAAAAGGGTCTTACAAAGCACCCGTTCCTTTGGAAAGGGTCTTACAAAGCACCCGTTCCTTTGGAAAGGGTCTTACAAAGCACCCGTTCCTTTGGAAAGGGTCTTACAAAGCACCCGTTCCTTTGGAAAGGGTCTTACAAAGCACACGTTGCTTTGGAAAGGGTCTTACAAAGCACCCGTTCCTTTGGAAAGGGTCTTACAAAGCACCCGTTCCTTTGGAAAGGGTCTTACAAAGCACCCGTTCCTTTGGAAAGGGTCTTACAAAGCACCCGTTCCTTTGGAAAGGGTCTTACAAAGCACCCGTTCCTTTGGAAAGGGTCTTACAAAGCACCCGTTCCTTTGGAAAGGGTCTTACAAAGCACCCGTTCCTTTGGAAAGGGTCTTACAAAGCACCCGTTCCTTTGGAAAGGGTCTTACAGAGCACCCGTTCCTTTGGAAAGGGTCTTACAAAGCACCCGTTGCTTTGGAAAGGGTCTTACAAAGCACCCGTTCCTTTGGAAAGGGTCTTACAAAGCACCCGTTGCTTTGGAAAGAATCTTACAAGCACCCGTTCCTTTGAAAATGGTCTTACAAGCACCCGTTCCTTTGAAAATGGTCTTACAAGCACCCGTTCCTTTGAAAATGGTCTTACAAAGCACCCGTTCCTTTGGAAAGGGTCTTAAAAAGCACCCGTTTCTTTGAAAAGGGTCTTAGAAAACACCCGTTCCTTTAGAAAAAGTTTTACAAAGCACCCATTGCTTTGGAAAGGGTCTTACAAAGCACCCGTTCCTTTGGAAAAGGTCTTACAAAACACCCGTTCCTTTGGAAAGGGACTTACAAAGCACCCGTTCCTTTGGAAAGGGTCTTACAAAGCACCCGTTGCTTTGGAAAGGGTCTTACAAAGCACCCGTTCCTTTGGAAAAGGTCTTACAAAACACCCGTTCCTTTGGAAAGGGACTTACAAAGCACCCGTTCCTTTGGAAAGGGTCTTACAAAGCACCCGTTGCTTTGGAAAGGGTTTTATAAAGCACTCGTTCCTTTGGAAAAGGTCTTAAATAGCACCAGTTAATTTGGAAAGGGTCTTACAAAGCACTCGTTCCTTTAGAAAGGGTCTTACAAGCACCCGTTCCTTTGGAAAGGGTCTTAAAAAGCACCCGTTCTTTTAGAAAGGGTCTTAAAAAGCACTCGTTCCTTTGGAAAGGGTCTTACAAAGCACACGTTCTTTTAGAAAGGGTCTTACAAAGCAGCCGTTCCTTTGGAAATGGTCTTACAAAGCACCCGTTCCTTCGCAAAGGGTCTTACAAAGCACCCGTTCCTTTGGAAAGTGTTCTACAAAGCAACCTCTCCTTTGGAAAGGACCTTCCGAAGCAACATTTTATTTGGAAAGTGTCTTCCGAAGCAACATTTCCATTGGAAAGGGTCTTACGAAGCACCCTTTCCATTGGAAAGAGTTTCATGAAGCACCTTTTCCTTTTGAAAGGGTCTTACAAAGCAACCTTTGCTTTGAAAAGGGTCTTCCGAAGCACCATTTCCTTTGGAAGGGGCCTTCCAAACATGATTTTCTTTGGAAAGGGTCTTACAATGCACCATTTATTTTGGAAGGGGCAAAGCAAGTTTATTTTGACAAAAGTGTACACAACTGCAAATTCAAAAAATAAAATTATGATTTTTTTATAAAATATTTCCCAGTTCAGCGTCATATCGTCGGTGTCATGCATAAGTGTTCCGCACGCCATTTTTTACTTTTTGAGATATAGGGGGTGGGTTTCCAGGGTTTTCCCGTATTCTCTTTCTGAATTTTTCTGTCGGCTTTTTCCTATCTTCTCTAGTTTCCGAGATATCCATCTTTTGGTCCGAAAGCTTAAATTCATTTCAGTATGAAATTAATATTTTAATAACTTACGAATTAAAAAATACATTTCAAAAATCAGAACTTTTATTTTCGCTCTAAAAGGTTTTAATTCATTGAGGCAAAGATGGGAATATTTATTTGTGACTTTGTTCCATGTGATTTACATTGTGTTTAATAAGTGTGGATATGGAACAATTCGACAAAAATTCTATTTTTAAAAAATTCTCTATAACTATTTTATTCTAGCAGATATTTCTCTAACTTTTGGCAAAAATATACTATATACTATAAATAATAAATCTTGTCAAAAATATAAATACATATTTCAGTCAGCTCCAAGCAGTTGTGACGCAAACATTAAAATGCGATTATCTGTAAACGGAAAAACGGCGTATAGAACACTGAAGCAGGACACCGACGATATGTTAACATAAAATTTTACATATGCCCTGCTATACAATTAAATAACAACAACTATCTTGAGAATTATTATGAACAAAAAATATACATATGATAAACCTACTATTTGATACAATATCTATTCTTCCCATTACTCGTATACATACATATTTATGTATTTATTTATGCACTTTTAACTAGCTTCTACTTATGTGGTATCAACGACACATTTATCGAATCTCTCACACTTGCTCGGCAACAATGTAACAACAACTATTAACTTGCAATACATAAAACGCTACATTTAATATTTTGCACAATAATCCCTTTTAACCACCCTAAGCTCCCAATATTTAATATTTAATTAAGCTTATAAATTTCATAAAATATTCATTAATTTTAAATAATGAAAGGGATTACAAAGCAGCTATTAAGGCAAAGAAGTGTTGCAACACCATTGAATGCAGCCGTTCGTTCACATTTCCCATTATAAGAATGACGAGACAAAAACACCTCCTACCATTTACGGAATATTGAATTAAACGGTTTGTATATTAAGTTTAAACGGTTTAAAATCGTTTGATATTGATTTGTTGTGGTATTACAGGGTAAACGACACGGACCACAGAACATAAAATACGTTGTCGGTGATAGGTAAATATATGTACATACATCCGTATGAAGAAGGTATCATGGAAAATCCAACAGGACGGGTCAACGGGTAAACTGTCATTGTGGTTTAGGTCAATGAAATATAATTTATATATCTATCGATATGTCTTCAATTATTTTGCGCTTAATAGGTTACTAGTTAAATAAATTGTTGTGCAAACTTACCGCTTGTTTCTTTTCCCACGATTTCATAGCTGTTTTGTACTTTTCAAATTCATGACACCAATCCGAATAGATTTTCTGATAGTCATTGCTTTTGTTGGGTGGTGTACATCTGCAATGAAAAATTCAAATAATATATAATGTGAAATGTGAATTAAAGGTAACAATAACAAATTTTTTGTAGTGTAAAATCTTGTTGTAAAATTAAAATTGGCGTATTTTGAAATGGGTGGGTGACGTAGGGGATGAGAGCTACCAAGGAACGGTCCTGACCGGCTTTAACACGGCAAAGTCTAGGATTTATCTTGGTCCCTCTCTCATCTCAAGTGGACACCGACCTCCCTGAGTTGTCACCTGGGGAGCTGCCTTTAACACCCGTTAAAGGTAGTGAACTAACATGTTCCCGCGCGTTCACCCATAAGAACGTTAAAAACTTGGGTTTGGGCGCCGGGTTTGTAACCCTCCCTTAAAAAAGCAGCTTACTATGAAAAAAACAAAAGAAAAGAAAAACAAATCCCTCTAAAGTTTATTCATAAGGGCACCTGTCTATCTACAGTCCAGAAAACAAGAAATCAAAGTGATCACGTTGTGATAGATGGAAGACATTCATCGCGCGTGTTGGATGTGCGTTCGTTCCGAGAAGCCAACATTGATTCGGGCCACTACCTTGTTGCAGCAAAGGTACGAACCCGTCTAAACGTTGATAATAAAGCACGAACAGACACAACGCGGAAGTTGGACATCGATAGGCTGCAAACACAACAGATAGTCACAGCATATTCCACTCAACTAACCCAATTGCTTAATAAGAGCACTCCTTGTCCCGATAACATAACAACACAATGGCAAAATATTGCCCACTCCATGCAAACAGCCGCAAAATCCTTACTTGGATTCCAGAGACCTCCACAAAGGAATTCATGGTATGAGCAGGAGTGTCGTGCTGCTACCGAAGAGAAAAATGCGGCATATAGAGCTACTTTACAATCAGTAGCAACGCGTAGCGCACGAGAGAGATATCGGTAGAAAAGGAGAGAAGAGAGAACGTCTTTTTCGCAAGAAAAAGAGAGAAATGGAAAAGCGGGAGTGTGAAAAAATCGAGATGTACAGGAGCCAGAATGAAGTCAGAAAATTTTACCAAAGAGTGAAACATCAAACAGATGGCTTAGGTACAGGAACATTCTGCTGTGGAGACCAGCAAGGTAATTTGGTAACTGATACAGATAGTGTGCTCAGGATATGGAAAGAACATTTCTTCAAACTGTTGGTATCCGATAGTAGCGAAGACGGCAAAGATACCACAGATCCAATCCCAGAAGATGGTATTAAATGTATACCGCCCAGCCAAGATGAGGTAAAGACAGCAATAAGCCGGCTGAAGAATAATAAAGCAGTAGGAGCCGATGGCTTACCAGCCGAACTGTTCAAACCGGAGGCGACACTCTGATAAGGTGTATTCATCAGCTAGTTAGCACTATCTGACAAGAAGAACGAGTACCCGATGATTGGAACATGAGCATCCTGTGCCCTGTCCACAAGAAAGGAGATAAGACTGTATTCTCTAACTATAGGGGCATAAGTCTTCTCCGTATTGCCTACAAGATATTGTCAGGGATATTATGCGAACGACTAAAGCCTATTGTCAATGAAATAATTAGGCCGTACCAATGCGGCTTTAGACATGGCAAATAAATAAATAACCTCTCCGAAGAGTTTAGTGCCAAAAAAGGTTTCAGGCAAGGACGCGGCTTCTCGCGTGACTTATTTTACAGTCTGCTGGAAAAGGTTATACGAAATACGAAGGTCAAAAAAGTGGCACAATATATACAAACAGACATAAGTAACTGGTACCTTTGCAAAAGTCGAAAGGGAATCTGCTAAAGTGGGTCTGGTGGTAAACGGCGAGAAGACCAACCCTTGAAGTTGGTTCCTATTATTTTGAGGTAGTAAAAGATTTCGTAAACCTCGGCACCACCGTAAACACAACAAACAACATCAGTTGTGAAATAATGAGAAGAATTATATTGGCCAACAGATTCTACTTTGGTTTAAGTAAGCAGTTTAAGAATAAAGCCAGATCTCGTCGAACAAAAACAACGCTTTACAAAACACTGATACTACCCATGCTGATGTATGGTTTAGAATCCTGGGCACTTGCTGACAAGGCGGAGGTTGGTGTGTTTGGGAGAAAAATGCTGCGAAAGATCTATGGACCAACCTGCGTTGACGGTGAATATTGAAGTCGTATGAACCACGAGCTGTATCTGCTTTACAAAGACATCCGTAAAGATAAACGTATCGAGATGCAAAGATTGCGTTGGCTAGGCCATATCATAAGAATGAGCAATGATGAACCCCCTAAAAAGACCACATGGCGGTGCACGCATGGATGAAGAGATGAAACAGCGTGGTATTTCTTAGTTCGGATTGTGGAACAAATGTTCTGTAATGGGCCAGCTAAGTATGTACCCAGGACAGTTTGAAATACGACCATGTTCTGGATTGTTTTCAGTGGCTTCATTGAGATACCTCCAAAAACATGATTTTTGAACGCTTTTGGCTACGAAAATCGTCGACCACGCCTTTTTTCTTGAAATACTGGAATCAAATAAAGTCATTTGATCACCAGTCGGGGCTGTACCGCGGATGATCCATCAATTCCACGTTCTATCTGGTCAAACAGGCGCTGGTTTGAGTTGATGTGTGAGAGCTCGCATTGTCATGATGCAGAATGATTGGTCTTCTCTTTTTCAGCACTTCTGGCAAACAAATTGTAGTGCACCACTCAGAATTTACCGTCCTACATTTCTGAAGCCATATAGTCGCCACACGGTCAGTTTTGCCGAAGAAACAGGCGACAATTTGCCTTCAAGATCTTCTTCCATGAACAACTTTCGTTGGATTTGGCTCGCTTTCGAAGACCAAAACAGTCGATTCCCGTTTTGTTTTGGGCTCCTAAGCATAGACCCAAGATTGTCGTCTGTGACTATCTTATAAATGTCGTTTATGCACCACGATTTTTTTATACCCTCAGCACTTATGCTTACGAGGGTATATACACTTTCATACGGGCAAAATGTGCTGATCGAAATAAAGGGTTTAGACCCCAAGTATGTTTGGACGAAATGTGTTTCAGACAATTTGGAGTTGGCTGGTGCGCACGATTTCTCTCGAACGGATCAACTGATTCAGTCCAAACTTTGGCTTTCGTAATATTTTGTCCAAACTTAGTCTAAGTTCGAATATGGCTTATATCGGTCCATTCCTTTCGGCACCTCCCCCACAAACTTCGGAAATGTTCGGAAAATTTGTGCGCACGATAACTCTTGAAGGAATTAACTGATTTGGTGCATACTTAGCACATCGTGAAATTTCTACCAGTCTTAGATGATGTTCCAATATGGACTCAATCGGTCCACTCCTTCGGGTACCTCGCACACAAAATTTCGTAAAAGTTCAGTTTAGGACCTGCTCTCGAATGCTTTGATTTTTGTTTTAGCAACTTGTATTGCCCCCTAAGACGGTATAAGTTTCATCAGAGGCAAGTCCATACTTCCTGAGAAAATAGCCTGAACGGTACAAAAAAAAAAACCTATGACACCGTGTGTAGATAAATCTCGAACGGATCTGCCGATTCGGTCCAAAACGTGGCCTTCGTAATATTTTGTGCAAACTTAGTTTAAGTTTGAAGATAAGCCATATTGGTCCACTCCTTAGGTACCTCCCACACAAAGGTTCCAAAATGTTCTGAAAAATTGTGCTCACGATAACTCTTGATGGGAGTGACCGATTTGGTCCATACTTTACACATCCTAATATATCTACCAGATATAGATCAGGTTAGAATATGAACTTTATTTGTCCACTCCTTCGCCTACCTTCCACACAAAATTTTGGATAAATTCACTTTAAGACCTGCTCTCGAATCACTTTAGTTTTTGTTGAAGCAACTTGCATTCGGTGCCTTAATTACGATATTCAAACTTTTTCAGGGGCAAGTCCATACTTCTTGAGAAAACAGCCCGAAAATTGTAAAAAATCCCTATGGCGTCATGTGTAGTGGCTGGAGAGCTCGAACCGAATACTGCGTTCTTTCACACTTTGGATATTGTAATATTTCTTCAAATATTAGATGAAATTCGAAAGTGGTGCTTATAGGCCCACTCCTTCCGGTACCTCCCCCCACAAAAGTTCGAAAATATTCGAAAGTATCAACCGATTTAGTCCAAACTTTGGATCTCTAAATATTGTCGAAACTTAGTTTATGTTCAAATTTGGGTCTTGTTTGTCCAATCCTTGAGGTACCACCCACATAAATGTTCAACATTTTTGTGTGGTTAAGGGTCTGTTCGAGGATCCTTTGGACATTTTTACCGAAGGTTTTCCTATTGACCTTGTTTATAGCGATATTATGTTCTTCGTAGGCTAGTGTGATAAAAAAGGTCTATCTATCGATATCGCCGCAAATTTTTGAGCTTTAATCCTATCCATACTTTTGTCGGTTCATAGCCCAAAATTTTGAAAACCCCCCGTAATTACATAATTTTTTTTTTTTGGGAAAAAAGTAATTCATTCCACACAGGCTGAGGGTATATCTCTGTCGGCCAAGCCGACTGATACTTTTTTACTTGTTATTCACAATTTCTTTGCACCAATACACAAGACACTTTTTGAGCGATTGAACAAGTTTGCTGGATCTGACGCGAAAAATCCATTATTGTCGTATGGCAAACTGTCCTGAGTACGCTTAAGCTAAAAACAGTCAAGCTTTCAAAAAAAAAAAAAAAAAAATGTTAAATGACGCCTGGCGACACTGCGTGTTACCTAGGTCAGAAGGATTTCTAGTGCCCCTCGTATAATGATGAAGTAAATAGTACACTCTTTGAACTCCTTTAAATACAAACTGTGGGACAAGTCTCTATTAAAAATCTTAAAGCAACTTGGGAGCCTTTATGCTTATAGAATGTAACAAAGTTGGCCCGTCGGAACAGGTATTTAATATATCAAAAGTTCCCCTTACAAACTACATATCTACATCTACAAATTAACAGCTATTTTTTACATACCTATGAGCATCTACGGTAATATTATAACTGCACAACAATGAACCTCCTAAATGGCAATCGTAACGTCCACCATCTGCTTCATTAACGGATACCACAACCAAACCTCGTTCGGTGGTTTCAATGTATTTGGTGGGATTATATTTGATTTCATAGCTGAAATGGGAGAAAACAGGGGCAATGAGAACACAAATGTGCGGTTATTAATTAACAAGCAAAAACACAATTAGCAAATTAAAAATCTCTTACCGTCCCTTATCCTTCGAGTGATGATACCAGGTTACTTGTTCATTTTTCAAAACTTCGGGTATTTTAACAAAGCAACCCAAGTGAACACTTTGGCCATAGGTAACAGTGATTTTCTTTTTCAAAACGCTTGAGTCACAAATATCGCTGGTCTCATTGCCAACATCCTAAAAAAAAAAAAACATAAGGAAAGAGGAGTCAGGATGTGTGTGGGGTTTCCAGGCTTAAGCATAGTTGTTGGATGTAGGAAACGAAATTAAATCAATTTCATGGAATGGCATTGAAATTCGTAAAAATGTTTTTGCAAATATATGTGGTCTTGCCCAGTATTGGCCAGTCTCGCCACAACAAAATATCTTAACATTGATTTATTGATATAAAATCATTAGTTAAAATATATCAATAAGGTATTGCAAAAAATGATTAACTATTCCATCCAACAGCTTAATTGTCTTCTCAAGTTTTCTTCGCTTGATTGGGACAAAAACCGAAAAACAAATTTTCGAAAAAGCCAACATACACACAACCGAAAGCAAAAACTTACCTGCAACAAATCCAATTCATAAGGACGACATGTATTGGCATCCTTATCCCAGCCACAGTAAGGATCACGTACACAACGGAAACAATTGTCATAGCGACGATTGCACATGGCCATGTCGATTTGTTTGACACGATGATCCGTGGCAACGTACAACGATTTACGTGTCTGACTGATTTGCATCACCTGAATGGGTTCATTGGGGGCGATTTCAAAGATATCCAACAGCTTCGACAGAGATTCACCATTGCGATAATACTGGACGATTTTGTAGATGTGTCCCGAATTGGAGCCAACATAATAAACGGTATATTCTTGATTTAAGATATCGATTTTAATTCTGTTGAGGGTGGGTGTCAAAATACGAGAATGAAGAAAAAGAAAAAGAAGAAACACACACAAAAATTGTTAAATTCAATCATGAAAAGAGACAAAAAATACGAAAAAATAAATAAATTAAAAAAATATATATCCTCAGTGTTCATGAAAATCGAACTTTTATTTTATTTGGACAATAACGGGATTGTTATGGCCATTAATATGATACCTTTTGTAATTAAAGTTTTACAAAAAGGATTTCAATAAATTCCCATCCATACACAGACACATACACACAGTCTCTCGGTTGCCATTGTTTCACAAGCAACAGTCGAATCTGGAGGGCGCGCCAACAGCTACAGAATAATAAAAGGATTTCAGGTAATCCTGGTAATACACAATTTACAGTGTTTTAATGAAGTTATATAAATAAAATGATATGTCGATATTTTGAGAATATTAACTACATTTCCAGACTGAATTAGGGGTGATTTGGAATTTCATGTTCCCAGTGGCTATATATGTATAAGGGAGCCATTTTCGTAGCAGGAATGAATGAACCTTTTGCCTATTAATGATTGAAGTAAAGTATATTCCATTCAAATATTAAGAAGTAACAAAAAAAATTAAGAAATGTTTTTAACCACTGGAAGCCCAAATATCTAATTTTTATACCCTCCACCATAGTATGGTGGGTATATCAAGTTTGTTTATCCATGTGTTACGCATTAAAATAATCATTTACTTCCCTATAAAGTATATATATTCTTGATCAGGGTAAAATTCCGAGTCGATCTATGCATGTCCGTTTGTCCATCCGTATGTGGTAATCACTCTAGCATCCACAAAAATGGAGACAGGACGCTAACATTTTTGGAAGATGCACATTTTGTTTGCAGGCAGGTCAAGTTCGATGATGGGCTATATCGGTCTATGTTTTGGTATAGCCCCCATATAACGGTACCCCCGATTTCAGGTGTTTTGATGTTTTAATTCACATTTTTAGAACGAATTGGCCATAATTTGACATTTAGTGTCCTAGTGACCACCAAATTAATATTCCAACAATTATGGATATTGGCCCAAGTTTTGGTATAGCCCCCATATAATGGTACCTCCCGATTTTCGGCATTTTGAAGATTTTTGATTTTTAACCGAAATAGCTGTAATTTGACATTTGAAGTTCTCAGGGGTCACAAACGTTTTCCACCAAAAATCGTCAGTATAGGACAATGTTTTGGTATAGGCCCCATTTAACGGTACCTCCCAACTTTCGGTATTTTGAGGATTTTAGATACATTTTTTAACCAAACTAGCTTTAATTTGACATTCGAGGTTCTCAGTGGTCACGAAACTTCTTCACTAAAAATCGTCAACATTGGTCCAATCGGTACCTCCCGATTTTCGGTATTTTGAGGATTTTATCTATGATTTTTAACCGAACTAGCTGTAATTTGACATTAGAGATTCTCAGTGGTCACGAAAGTTCTGCAGCAAAAATCGTCAACATAGGTCCATGTTTCGATATAGCCCCCATAGAACGGTACCTCCCGATTTTCGGTATTTTAGCTATACTTTTTAACCGAACTAGCAGTAATTTGACATTTGAGATTCTCAGTGGTCACGAAAGTTTTCCACCAAAAATCGTCAACATAGGTCCATGTTTGATATAGCCCCCATGCAACGGTACCTCCCGATTTTCAGTATTTTAAGGACTTTAGCTATGATTTTTAACCGAACTAGCTTTAATTTGATATTTGAGATTCTCAGAGGTCACGAAAGTTCTGCACCAAAAATCGTCAATATAGGTCCATGTTTTGGTATAGCCCCCATAAAACTGTACCTCCCGATTTTCGGTATTTTGAGGGTGTTAGCTACAATTTTAAACCGAACTAGCTGTAATTTGACATTTGAGGTTCTCAGTGATCACGAAACTTCTTCACTAAAAATCGTCAACATTGGTCCAATCGGTAACTCCCGATTTTCGGTATTTTGAGGATTTTATCTATGATTTTTAACCGAACTAGCTGTAATTTGACATTAGAGATTCTCAGTGGTCACGAAAGTTCTGCAGCAAAAATCGTCAACATAGGTCCATGTTTCGATATAGCCCCCATAGAACGGTACCTCCCGATTTTCGGTATTTTAGCTATACTTTTTAACCGAACTGGCAGTAATTTGACATTTGAGATTCTCAGTGGTCACGAAAGTTTTTCC
Organism: Musca autumnalis; assembly: GCF_047663935.1. Taxonomy (NCBI): domain Eukaryota; kingdom Metazoa; phylum Arthropoda; class Insecta; order Diptera; family Muscidae; genus Musca; species Musca autumnalis. The sequence goes on along the minus strand of NW_027412088.1, from coordinate 38,913,587 downwards.
ACCAAAAATAGTCAACATAGGTCCATGTTTGATATAGCCCCCATACAACGGTACCTCCCGATTTTCAGTATTTTAAGGATTTTAGCTATGATTTTTAACCGAACTAGCTTTAATTTGATATTTGAGATTCTCAGAGGTCACGACAGTTCTGCACCAAAAATCGACAATATAGGTCCATGTTTCGATATAGCCCCCATAGAACGGTACCTCCCGATTTTCGGTATTTTAGCTATACTTTTTAACCGAACTGGCAGTAATTTGACATTTGAGATTCTCAGTGGTCACGAAAGTTTTTCCACCAAAAATAGTCAACATAGGTCCATGTTTGATATAGCCCCCATACAACGGTACCTTCCGATTATCGGTATTTTGAAGATTTTAGCTATAATTTTTAACCGAACTAGCTGTAATTTGACATTTGAGGTTCTCAGTGGTCACGAAACTTCCTCACTAAAAATCGCAATGTAGATCTATGTTTTGATATAGCTCCCATGTAACGGTACCTCGAAATTTTCGGTATTTTGAGGATTTTAGCTACACTGATTGACGGAACTACCCGGTTCCCTGCAGTTAGAGAACTGTTCGATAAAAATTTGTCAAGATAGGTCCAAACTTTGATATAGCCCCATAGGTGGTACATTTCACCAGGTTTAACACATTTTTTAGATTAGATACGATAATTTAGGCATTTTGGGGGTATCCGTGGTCGAAAAAAAATTGCACCTAAAATTGATGAGGGGGGATAAGAAGATTTGTATTTGTATCAAATTCGGTCAGCTAATAACATAAAAATGTATGAAATTGGGTGATACTGTTATATGGTGGCTATACCAAAACTTGGACATAGGTTGACGATTTTTAGGTAAAAAAAATTTGGGACCACAGTGAACCATAAGTATCAAATTACATCTAGTACGGAAAAAAAATGCATGACAATTTCGTATCCACAAGGTTATCCACAACCAAGGTGCTGATGAGACCCCTGGATACAATAAGTCCCCAAACATCGAGTACTTCTTTTTCAGGATTTGATGAGCAATTATGATCAAGTAAAAGCAGCCTTCAGCAATGGTGAACCAGTGATTAAGGAAACATGCGGCCGGAGACACGACATGAAGTTTCTCTACCATCATACTCGTGTCTTACGCCACTTCACTGAGACGAGTGAGATCGTTTTTGTAAAGTTAAAGCATATCCCAAACATCTGCAATACACGCTGCAACTCTTGGTAGTTCCGGGAGGGCACGGACAAGGGGTAATCAATGTAGAAGTTGTTACAGGCTGTCTTACTCAGCAAAGCAGGGAACTTCTAGCTTTTCAGGAAGGCACGGTTGCCCACAGTCTCGGTCAAGTTAGTACTTCTGCTGAGGTGGAGAACAGTTTATCTGACGACGAACTCAACACCACAGTCGTTCCAGCGCCTGTAGTTGCCATTAAACTGGTTTCGGCCTCAGTGGAAATTACTAATTCCATCGGCCGTGGCCGATTCCATTGCTACTGCTGTGGCTCCTGGTGATAAATGGAATACTTTGGGATTTTAATAAACTACGAATAAAAACGATCGCTTATGCTGACGACGTGGTCATAAGGAGTTTCCACAAACACTATCGCAATTTATGCAAGGAGCTCTATTCAAACTGTGGGCCCACAACAACGATCTTAGAGTGAACCCATCACTGACAGAGATCATTCTCTTTACGAACAAGAAAAAAATCGAACCACTCACTACAATTGCATGATGAAGTCTCGTTGTCGATATCTTTTTAAGTCAAGTACCTCGGCATTATTCTGGACCACCAATTAACATGGTAAGGAATGTCGGAGAATTTGCCAAGAGAGATTAATAGCTCTATATTAATGCAAAAACTCCATTCGAAAGGGTTGAGAACTGAGACCACAGGTCAAACAGTGGATTTTCACGATCATAGTACGTCCAATTCGTACTTATGTTTCTCTGATGGTGAAATGCTTGACAAAAAAAATCGTATGTCCTCAAAATAAACAACGTCTATATAGCGGCAGCTTTACTAATCACCGGTGCCACAATCGGATCTCAATTCACTACTTTATCTTCATTCACTTAATCTCGTGCTGCTGGAACTTGTAGCCAGGAGATAAATTCACGAATCTCATTATGATCATGCTGCAATTCTACAACTACTACTGGTATTCATCGAGTGAATGTATCTCAGTGTTTGTTTGGTAGTGGGATTCTGTAACTCATTTTTGCTGTTACCGACAAAAACCGGTGAAATTAAATCGCAAAATTAGGACTAAAAACATAAAGAAAAGTTGGCATCACTGTTTGTGTCGGTAGAGGCTAGCGACTACTTTTTTATTCATCGTTAACTTACCGAAAAATTTCGTTAATTATCGGAATTATAAGCACTTTAATTTTACCGACAATTATCGATAACAGCAAAAATGAGTTACAGAATCCCACTACTGGTCTCGTCCATGCGAGGTTATACGACAGGGACTATGTTGCTGCATGCTGCTTGAACACATTCCCTCGACTCCCCCGCAGTCCTCCAAACAGCAGCCGCACACTCAACACTTAAGACCAGCCGTTGTTGTTCGAATCCCTGAAAATGCACCCTTCTTCCAAATCTTATTGCAATTGACTCCGAGGTAAGATCGAAGAAATAGTTGATTTCATGAGTCGAAAGAATATCATAGTTGCAGCGGTACAGGAAAACAAGCTCAACAACAATTGGAGCTTACAGCGTTGTGATGGTTCCATCGTACTGAGGAATGACTATTGCACCAGTCTGTTCAAAACATACCTATCTCGCTGAGTCTGGCTCTAATAACCTCTACATGAAATTTACCAGTCAGGGGTGGAACTGCCGAGGCAGAGTTGCTGAACGTATACATCCCGCGATAACTAGCTGTGCTCCAGGTAATAGACCCAACATTAGCCCTGTTTTGCAAAGTCATAATCGTTTCGTCTTGGGCTTTAATACTTATCATAATTTGTGGCATTCGGTCCTCGGAAACGACCAGACGGGTATAGTGCTGGCCGAGCAGACTGGTGGCGCTACGTTTTGCACGGTCAACGAGAACGTCCCTACATGAATTACCAGAGTTAGGGAGAGGTAAGTCGACTTTCGATTAATCAATTAATCGATTTGTTGCAGTCAAAAGTCTAAAAGTCGAAGTCTAGTTTCGACTGCAGGGAAAAGTCGCATAATCGATTATCCTGTGATACATTTTAGTTGACTTTAACAGATTTACAGTTTTGTGATAGCTACAAAGTCATATTTGCTAAGAATCGAAAGAAAACTCGAAAATCGATGAATAGTCGATTCAAATTCAAAAAGTCGAGTTTTAAGACGACTGGAATAATCACCAGACCGAAAAATCGCATTTTTAGACCAAAATCGAAAATCGATTATTGCTCGTCGCTACCTATCCCTAGTCAAAGTTGGCTAGACATAAACATCGTGTAACCTTGCTGACAAATGACGTCACCTGGCAACCCGTCGTTTCTCTTGAATCAGTCCATTTCCCCATAATTTTCTCCATCAGCAGACCGCCCCGCCGCACTTTCATCAATCATGGGAAAGCTAATTGGCCGAGTTACAGAAAGTTCACTAATCACCGCTTCATAGATATGCCCAATCCTTCTGTTGTTCGGGTAGCAGTAACGATGTTCCGAGACATAATCACTGCTGCAGCCTGCACTAAAGGTCTCAACCATCTCAAGGAAGGATGTCAGCAAAGGCAATTGTGCAGACCAATACGCTTTTTCGGCCGTACAAAAGACAATTACGACTGGGGTGGATCAGCGTCGGAAATAACTATCAGGTTGTCGATCATCCATGATGTCAATGCCGTCGGGATAAGGAAGTAATATGTGGCTGCTATTAGTGTATATTGTAAGAGATGGCAATTTTCGATTTGCACCTCCTGGGTCTTCTTAAGGATTTGTCATGTCTAAAGCCGCAATTGTATGGCCCAATTATTTCGTTGACCATAGGCTTTAGTCGTTCACACAATAGCTCTCTCACTTTCTTATAAGCAAAAGGGAGCTGACTTATGTTATTCTAGTCCGTGTTAGAGCACGTATTTCATATTTTCTTTCTTGTGGACCGGACACAGAATATCCTGGTTCCAATCGTGGAGAACGCGTTCTTCCTGCCAGATGGTGCTAACTAACGGATGCATACACCCCATCAACGTGCCTGAGTTCTTATTCTCATTTATTGCTGTGTGCAACTCATCTTTGCCGGTCGGTATGTATTCAATATCATCTTCTGGGTTCGGACTATGGTATCTTCTTCGCTGATGTTGGATACCAACAGTTTGAAGAAATGTTCTTTCCATATCCCTAGCATACTATCTGTATCAGTTACCAAATTACCTAGCTAGTCTCTACAGGAGGATGTGCCTGTACCAAAGCCATCAGTTTTATGTTCCACTCTATGGTAGAATTTTCCGTCTTCATTCCGGCTCCTGTACATCTCGATTTTTTTACACTCTCGCTTGTCCATTTCTCTCTTTTTCTTGCGGAAAAGACTTTTCTCCTCTCTCCTTTTCTCCCAATACCACTCTCGTGCGCTAAGCGTTCCTACTGATTGTAGAGTAGCCTTATATGCCGCATTTTTCTCTTCGGTAGCAACACGACATTCATGGTCATACCAAGGATTCCTTGGTGGAGGTCTCTGGTATCCAACTATGGATTTGGCGGCTGTTTGCATGGAGTGGGCAATACTTTGCCATTGTGCTTATATGTTATAGGGACGAGGAGTGCTTTGATTAAGCAATTAGGCCAGTTGAGTGAAATATGCTGAGCACATATGCATGTTGTGATTGCAGCTTACCGATCCAAGTCTTGTTTTTTGGTCTGATGACAACCAGGTGACCCAATGAATGTCGAGATGCTAAAATCTGGTAGTGTTAACTACCATGTTTTTATTTCTGCTCTCATACCGTTGTCGGATGTTTCACTATGGAGACAGAATTTCCTGACTTTTGGCCCAAAGATATTCTCCTTTCCAATTTTGGCTTTAAAATTGCCTAAAATAATTTTATTGTCATGGGCATCACAACGGTCATACGTTCCTTCAAAGCGCTCGTAGAATATATTTTTGTCTGTTCGTCATTATCTTCAGTGCGTAACCTTAGGTATTGTTGTGGCGCCTTTCCCAATCCATAGTATTTCCTACATGACTGTAAAATTGGCCGTAATTCCGCCAGTGCGTTAACTGCACCTTCTCTATAAAGAGTCCGGACATTCCAGGTGCAGATTAGCAGATCGTGGCCCTTAAAACGTTAGCGGGGGTCGTCAACTTTAGAAGGTCCATCCCCTACGTCACCCTCACAAAAACCACTGTGTAGCAATTTTTATAAAACAGAAATTCAGAGGATTTTCCTTGATACCTTTGCTTCATTCATTCTCTTCATTACAATTGTTATGGAAAATTCCCCCAATAACGTCTGTACGTAAATTTTTGGGGACGGCATATTTAAAATTCAATACATCACACAAGTCTGTGCAACAATAACATGCAACATGATTGTGCGTATCCTACAAAATATCATCAACAATACTGTCCCTACTTAACTATCAACCTATGAGCTCGGATGCAGGAAAATTACACTAAAGGCAATGAATGACCCGTTTCCCCCCAACATGTCGCACGCATTTGTTGGCATTCGACAGACAGCAATGTGCCGTTCATTCCTTCGTTGCGTTATGATTTTGTTGTTGGGCATTTATGTGATCATAACGTCATTAAAATATAAAAGTATCAAAAAGTAATTTAATATTAAGTGGTATTATTGCAATCGCCCATGGCATTCAGGCGAATTGTAAGCAGATATTGATTTTTTTTTTGTTTTTGCATTATATATTCACAATGAACGAATGAATGAATGGCTGACACGCCCTCGCTCGCACATACGTTGTAACGTTCTGAATCAGAGGGCTCTTGATGGTATGTGTGTTTCATTTGCATTTTCCACTTTTAAGCCGATATTACACGGCATTATGATTTCGTCATAAGTATTTAATTAAAGGTGTTCATTTTATATGCCACGGATTGCTTTATTGGTTGCCTTTTGCAAAAATGTAATTAAAAGTTGTGATTGATATTCATAAGTAGGTTCGCAAATATCACCATTAACCATTTTGAATTATTGATTTATGTACATATGCATAAATGATTGAAATGCTGAATGTGTTGAAAAAAAAAATATATGTTTGTATTGTGATGAGAGGTTACATTGGGAAAATTCCATTTATTTTATTAAATAAATAGGAGCAATATATGTTTATAGTAGCTCGGAGCCAATATATAAATAATAAAACTAATCCGTTACTGTAAAATTTATTGATATGTGGAAAGTGGGTGCCACCGTGGCCCAATGATAAGCACACCTGTCTTGCACTCGTCATTCAACGGTGGCAAAAATATCCCTCAGTGTAATGTTGGTGTCATTTAGAAAATATTTACGTAATGCAAAACTTCTCTACCAAATGTCATAAAAAGTTGGTCCCACATAATTCAGCTAATATGAGTAGGTGGGCTGCAATGGTATGCACACCCGTCTTGCACGCAGCAGGTCGTGGGTTCAATTCCCAGGACAGGCAAGATCAACAATTTCAACGGTGGCAAAATACCCCTCAGTAATGTTGGCGACATTTCCTGAGTGTTTCAGCCATATAAAACTTCTCTACAAGTGGTGTCTTAAGACACGCCGGCAATAAACAGTAGGTCCATATCATTGAGCTAATATGAATCGGGGTGTACTCATTGATATTAGAGAAGTCTCCCTTGTCCCGTATGGGATGTTTGTGGAACAATTATTATAACGTGAATCGGTGTGCATTAGGGCTATGGCTTTTTGATATTTTTTATCAAAAATGTTTTCCTATAATGAGAGTGAATGAACTGTAACGTGACCGTTACAAACGGTCTATCTGTCTATATGCCCGTTTTATTTTTATTAAACATTCTCACTAAAACCAGCCGAAACTGCTTATAAATAATATAAATTAATAAATCATGAAATAAAACCAATAGTGGTTTTATTTCACTTCAATTCACCTATTAACACTACCCATCCTAATACACGTTTTACCCTCGGTACCTGGACAAAACTCACAAAACTACACACAAGACACCACACTGATGCCAACCAACAACAAACATAAAGCAGTTGCCTATTCGTCAACACTACCCACCCTAGCATACGTTTGGCATCGAAGGCAAACATACTTACGCACACCACACATCACTCTTGTTGACAACGCATTTTAATTTCGCATCACCATTCATACTGCAGCCACCATGTTAACATTGATTCTGGTGCATTTTTTGACAACTCGCGCCACATGTGCTTCGCATTCACTTTGCAAACGCATTTATATATGATGTTCAGAATTTCAGTTTGTCGAGAACCAGAGTTAGTACAAGTGAAGTGATGTGTGGCTTGACCGCAGTCGTAGTAGCCTGTAAGTAACGACTGTACCTGACCTTATCGTAGCCGGCTACCTGCTCTTTGCCAGCTCCCCCGCTCTTTGCCAGCTCAACCGCTCTTTGCCAGCTCAACCGCTCTTTGCCAGCTCAACCGCTCTTTGCCAGCTCCCCCGCTCTTTGCCAGCTCAACCGCTCTTTGCCAGCTCAAACGCTCTTTGCCAGCTCAACCGCTCTTTGCCAGCTCCCCCGCTCTTTGCCAGCTCAACCGTGCTTGTAGCCAGCTACCCGCTCACCGTCCAACGCTCGTAGCCCGCTACTCGCCCGCATCCAGCTCACCGCTCCGCTTCGTCAACGCTTGCAGCCAGCTACCCGCTCGCCGTACAACGCTCATAGCCCGCTACTCGCCCGCATCCAGCTCACCGCTCCGCTTCGTCAACGCTTGTAGCCAGCTACCCGCTCGCCGTACAACGCTCATAGCCCGCTACTCGCCCGCACCCAGCTCACCGCTCCGCTTCGTCAACGCTTGTAGCCAGCTACCCGCTCGCCGTACAACGCTCGTAGCCCGCTACTCGCCCGCATCCAGCTCACCGCTCCGCTTCGTCAACGCTTGCAGCCAGCTACCAGCTCGCCGTACAACGCTCATAGCCCGCTACTCGCCCGCATCCAGCTCACCGCTCCGCTTCGTCAACGCTTGTAGCCAGCTACCCGCTCGCCGTACAACGCTCGTAGCCCAGAACCAGACTAGTCAACGGCCCAGTGTGACTCCCAGCGTACCCGTATACCAAAGCAGAGGAACCGAGGGTCCGATCTTCCACCAGATTTGTCCAATTACATATATATAATCATATAGCTATCTGAATAACATATACATATCCAACCATATCTGAAATTCCACTAACGTACTATTCATTACATTAACACCCAAGAGTTAAATAAAGAATTGAACTTATAAAACTCGTGTTATCACTTAAGGTTTGTGGGTCCTTGAGTTGACCCTGGAGACGACTGAGCTTACCTCAGCCTTAGACAAAACCACTCGTTATAGAACTTTTGCCTACTAAAAATACTATTTTTAAACAGCCCAATTATGAACGGCCTCTCACCGTGAGTTTTCTCTTTCTCGCCTCCTCCCCTATTATAAACATCATATCGCCGTGAGTGATGTTATGTTCTCACTGTTCCCTTATTATAAACAACAAGAGGGTGAGCAAAACTCACGTTCGTGAAAAAATTAGCTATTACAAATGTAAAAAAAGTGAGAAAAAGAGGCAAATTTCTGCTGAAATTTCTCACTACCGAAATCAAAGTGAGTTGAACAAAAAAATTTAAGTGTGAACATTTATTTTAAAAAATACGAATATTTTGTATCTGTAATGATAATTAATTGTATTTTAGGTTGAAAGTAACAAAAAATAATAAGAGATTTTTTATGTTGTGAGGTTATTGTTGACCTTTGGACGCTATTTTCTTTGGTTTTAATTTGGCTTGAGGTCAACTTAAAAATTTAAAAAACAAATGGGCGTTTTTGTTTTTATTCTTATAAAAAGAAAGAAATATCATTATTATAAATTTCTACCATAATGTTTATAGTTGCATAAAACGAATGTTCTTGTTTTTTAAAGCTTAGGACATTGACCGCTAACATTTTTTCAGAGTTCTTTACGAATTCGGTCTGAATCTCTGAATTCTTTCAGAATTTGGTCTACCTTCAGTTCCAAGAATGGCATGTAACTATCCACTGGAGTTATATGACTAGGTTTGGCATCGCACCATTAAAAGACGCAGAGTGCTGTGCATGGTGCTATCAATATTTGCCTAAGAATTTAGACGGCTGCAATATACCAAGTATAGTTGAGCAAAAACTACTCTGGTTTGTTGTGGACTTTATTCACACTATATTTGTTTACATTAGAACCTGCGACTATGTGAAAGCTATTCAAAAATACTTGAAATGCTTGTTGAGCAAGGGATTCTATCCAGTATGGTTGGGCTTCCCTCTCTAGAACGTGAAGATCATTCTTGATGGACCTAGTGTGTCGGGCCAACCCACCCAACGTTTTAGTTACAGTACTTGCTCGGGCATTACCGTGAGAGCCATCCCTATCTCACGGTAATGCCCGAGCAAGTACTGTAACTAAAACGTTGCCCGTGGTATGTATCAGTGAAGGAAGGCCTAAATCGAGTTTTCAGGTATGGACAGATCAAAAAGGTACATTCTGCATAAAGCGGCTCACAACTATACAAGGACCCAATCAGGAGCAACCCATGTCTGCAATTGTTATTCCTAGAGAGAGTAATGTACACGATTTGGATCTTTTGGGGTCGTAGTCTTGGAAAGAATGGGAGATGGTGCTAAACACAACTTCCACTTCATTTCCTTGGTATTCCTCAGAATTTGCCATTTCTGTTATCACCCAAAATCCAACATTAAATATTTACTTATTGTAGCCATTTAATGACGTTTTTAAACGACATTTGTTCACTTTTTTACGATTTTCCAATAAATTTCACGAATTCTTCAGTGTAAATAAACAATTTTCACATATCTGCCAAAACAAAAGAACAGCTGTTACAGATGTTGCCATGTTGTTTTAATGTTGTATTTTCTTTTACCAATATCCATGTTCTTTTACAGTGGATTGTTAATAACTGACATTTTTCTTGCTAGAAATGTTTATTAATTTGAAAATTTATTTATTTTTTATACAAAAAATAAGAATTAATTAATCTCAAAGTTATTTGTGCAAAAAATGACGGTATGGCAACACAAATTATTATTTCAAGGGTTCACAAGTCGCGCCATTATTTTCCATTTTCCGACTTGTCAACCCTTGTTCACTTTTTGTGCTCCTCCCTGCTCAATCATAATAGCTCGAGCAGGTGAAAGTGAACTGCAACTCACTTGTGAGTAGCTCCCTACGTGAAGATTCATAATCGCTATGAAAGTTTCCTTTTGAAAGTTTTCTGAATATTCATTTTTAAAAGTGTTTTCTTTATTGTTATACCCTCAGCATATATGTACACGGGTATATATACCTTCATACGGACAAAGTGTGCATCATCGAAATAAGGGTTTTAGACCACAAGTATGTTCAGACGAAATCCGTTTCATACAATTTGAGTTCGATTTAGCAATGTCCGTCCGTGTGTCTGGCTGGATAACTCTCGAACGGATGAACCGATTTGGTCCAAAATTTTGCTTTCGTAATATTTTGTCCAAACATTGTTTATGTTCGAAGATGGGTCATATCGTTCCACTCCTTCGGGTACCTCTCACACAAATTTTCTAAAAAGTGCAGTAAAAGGCCTCCTCTCGTATCGTTTTGATTTTAGTTGTAAGAACTGGTATTTGCTGCCCTCGTTGCAATGGGAAGTCCATACTTCGTAAAAAAATGATAGAAAGCTGTAAAAAAAACTTTCTAAGACACCATGTTTAGTGGATGCAGCGCATGATAAACGGATAAATCAATTCGCTCCAAAATTTGGCAGTCGTAATATTTTGCGTTAACTTAAATCAAGATTTAAGATGAGCCATATCGGTCCAATCCTGTGGGTAAATCATCAGAATGTGGCGGAGTCGGAGTGGTTCTAACGATCCTGGCGAAGATTTTTTGAAGCCTATATGCGTTTCTCGCACACGTAATCTAATTTGCAATTTATGGTTCGAAGTGGTCAAAAAACTACTACTTTTGGAATAATTCCCATGTACCGCCCGATTTCAGGTATTTTGAAGATTTTATCGAAGGTTTCTGCCCAAATTTGATGCACAAGTTTTGGATCACTTCCATCGCCTTAAGTGATCCAAAACTTGTGCAGGAAAAATTGTGGACATATTTAGGCATTTGTGCATTTGGCTTCTTATCAACATGTTTTGACCGGATTGGCTTTAATTTGGCATTTACGGCAAAACATTGTTGACATGTTCTGGTATAGCCCCCGACTAAAATCGGTTGCTTCTTTTCTGCACATTCTGAGTCATATTTTGTCAATTTTTATAATATGAGGGTATAATTAAATTTGTCATTCCGTTTGTAATTTACTTAGTTGGCCCATTACAGAACATTTGTTCCATAGAACGAACTAAGAAAAGATCTCCATTCCTCTCTGTTTTTCGCTTGACTTTTTGGAATACCGCGCCTTTTCATTTCTTCATCCACTTGTATGCTCCGTCGAAGCTTAGGCCTGCCGATTCTGCGTTCACCACCATGTGGCATGTATTCATACGCCTTTTTAGCGGGCTCATCATCGCTCATTCTCATGATATGGCCTAGCCAACGCAATCGTTGCATCTCGATACGTTTAACTATATTCATGTCTTTGTATAGCTTATATAGCTCGTGATTCATACGACGTCGATATTCACCGTCAACGCAAATCGGCCCGTAGATCTTTCGAAGAATTTTTATCTCAAACACACCAAGCACTACCTTATCTGCTTGCGCAAGTACCCATGCTTCGGAGCCATACATTAGCACGGGTACTATCAGTGTTTTGTAAAGCGATATTTTTGTTTGACGAGTTGTGGCTTTGTTTTTAAATTGCTTACTTAAGCCAAAGTAGCATCCAATACAATTCTTCTTCTTATTTCACAACTGATGTTGTTTGTTGTGTTTATGGCAGTGCCGAGGTAGACGAAGTATTTAACTACCTCCAAATTGTAGGTACCAACTTCCACAGTTGGTCCGAGCTCTATGGACGCTTTGCGCGTCGACACCATCAATTTGGTCTTTTGGCCGTTTACCTTCAGACCCACTTTCGCAGTTTCTGCTTCGACCTTCTTAAAGGTATCAGTTACTTCCTTTACTGATCCCATGATGTCTATGTCATCAGCATAGGCAAGTAACATCTGGCTATTGGTGTACATTTTGCCATTTCTTTTGACATTACCTTTTCCAGCAAAATGTTGAAAAGATCACACGAAAGGCAGTCTCCTTGTCTGAAACCACAAAATTCTTCGGAGAGGTTCTTTCCAATTTTTACTGAGGACCTAGTATCAGTTAAAGTCATCTTACAAAGCCGGATGAGCTTTGCGGGGATACCAAATTCAGACATTGCGTGGAATACCTTTGATCGGAGGGCACTGTCGAATGCTGCTTTATAATCGACAAAAAGGTGAAATGTGTCGATCTGCATCTCTTGGGTCTTCTCTAGGATTTGTCGCAGGGTAAATATCTGGTAAATGGTGGACTTGCCAGGTCTAAAGCCACATTGGTATGGTCCAATTATTTCGTTGACCATTGGCTTTAGTCGTTCGCACAATATCCCCGACACTATCTTATAGGCGATAGGGAGAAGACTATAGTTGGAGCATACAGTCTTATCTTCTTTCTTGTGGACGGGACATAGGATGCTCAGGTTCCAATCGTCGGGTACGCGTTCTTCCTGCCAGATGGTGCTAACTAGCTGATGTATACACCTTATCAGCGCGTCGCCTCCGGTTTTAAACAGCTCGGCTGGTAAGCCATCGGCTCCTGCTGCTTTATTATTCTTCAGCCGGTTGATTGCTGTTTTTACCTCATCTTGGCCGGGCGGTATACATTCTATACCATCTTCTGGGATCATCATCGTCTTCGCTACTATTGGATACCAGCAGATTGGAGAAATGTTCCTTCCATATCCTGAGCATGCTATCTGTATCTGTTACCAGATTACCTTGCTGGTCTCTACAGGAGGATGTGCCTGTACCAAAGCCATCTGTTTGATGTTTCACTCTTTGGTAGAATTTTCGGACTTCATTCTGGCTCCTGTACATCTCGATTTTTTGACACTCCCGCGTTTCCATTTCTCTCTTTTTCTTGCGGAAAAGACGTTTCTCTTCTCTCCTTTTCTCCCGATATCTCTCTCGCGAGCTACGCGTTGCTACTGATTGTAAAGTAGCTCTATACGCCGCATTTTTCTCTTCGGTAGCAGCACGACACTCCTGGTCATACCATGAATTTCTTTGTGGAGGTCTCTTGAATCCAAGTATGGATTTTGCGGCTGTTTGCATGGAGTGGGCAATATGTTGCCATTGTATTGTTATGTTATCGGGACAAGGAGTGCTCGCGTTAAGCAATTGGGCTAGTTGAGTGGAATATGCTGTGGCTATCTGTTGTGTTTGCAGCCTATCGATGTCCAACTTCCGCGTTGTGTCTGTTCGTGCTTTATTTGCAACGTTTAGACGGGTACGTACCTTTGCTGCAACAAGGTAGTGGTCCGAATCAATGTTTGAGCCTCGGAACGATCGTACCTCCAACACGCTGGATGAATGTCTTCCATCTATTACAACATGATCAATTTGATTACTTGTTCTTTGATCTGGAGACAGCCAGGTGCCCTTATGAATATCGAGATGATTAAATCTGGTACTGCTAACTACCATGTTTTTTGCAGCTGCAACGTCTATCAGCCTCATACCATTGTCAGATGTTTCACTGTGGAGACTGAATTTCCCGACTGTTGGGCCAAAGATATTCTCCTTTCCAACTTTGGCATTAAAATCGCCTAGAATGATTTTAATGTCATGGGCAGGGCAACGGTCATATGTTTCTTCTAAGCGCTCGTAAAATATATCTTTGGTCTGTTCGTCCTTTTCTTCAGTGGGAGCATGAGCGCAAATAAAGCTGATGTTGAAGAATTTAGCTTTTATTCGAATTGCAGCAAGTCTTTCATACACTGGGGTGAAGCTGGATACCAGATGTTTTAGTCTCCGACTAACTACGAATCCGCAACCAAACTCATGTTTTGTGTCATGGCAGACATAATACAGTGCGTCACCTTTAGGTGTTGTTGTGACGCCTTTCCCAATCCATCGTATTTCCTGTATGGCAGTAATATCGGCCTTGTACTTTTCAAGTACGTCTTCCAGGTGCAGATTCGCAGATCATGGTCCTTAAAACGTTTGCGGGGTTCGTCAACTTTAGAGGGGTTTGTTTTTCTTTTCTTTCGTTTTTTCATAGTAGGCTGTTTTTTTCTAGGGGAGGGTTACTAACCCGACGCCCAAACCCAAGTTTTTAACGTTCTTATGGGTGAACGCGCGGCACATGTTAGCTCACTACCTTTAACGGGTGTTAAAGGCAGTTCCCCAGGTGACACCACGGGGAGGTCAGTGTCCACTTGAGATGAAAGTGGGACCAAGATAAATCCTGGGCTTTGCCATGTTAAAGCCGGTCAAGACCGTTGCTTGGTATCCCCTACGTCACCCTCCTTTTGTAACACATCGAAATATTCGTTGGAGACACTATAAAGTATATATGTTCTTGATCAGATTATTTGTTGTTATGAATCAGCATAAAATGCCCGTCAGTCCATCCGTATGTTGAACTCAAGATACAGCCCGATAGATAGATAGATAGATAGATAGATAGATAGATAGATAGATAGATAGATAGATAGATAGATAGATAGATAGATAGATAGATAGATAGATAGATAGATAGATAAATAAATATAGCCTTATAATTTGGTATAGAAGTTTCTATTAGTCTTAGGATGTTTGGTATTGAAAAATGGGCTATATCGGTCCACACTTTCATATAGCCCCCATAGAACGGCACCCTCCGATTTCCTGTATTTTGAACTTTACACGTGAAAGTTATAAGTATAGTTCCACGCTTTCGTATAGTCCCCATAGAACGGTACCTCCCGATTTTCTGTATTTTGAATGTTGTGACCCCAACATCCCGATAAAATGGCTGAAATTTGGTATTTAGTTTTCGTTGGTGGTGTAAAACTTTCTAACCGAACTTTACCGGCATATAGCCTTCATATAGCCTCTTTAGAACGGTACCTTCCTATTTTCTGTATCTTGAAGGTTGTGACCTCATTATACCTTCATATAGCTCCCATAGAACGGCACATCCCGGTTTTATGTATTTTGAAGGTTGTGACCTCAACTTCCCGGCAAAATGGCTGAAATTTGGTATTTAGGCGTAGTTGGTGGTATGTAACTTTCCACGTGAATGTTGTCGGTATAGGTCCACGCCTTCGTATAGCGCCTATAGAACGGTACCTCCCGACTTTCGGTATTTTGAAGGTTTTAGCCTCATTAACACACCTAAGTGCCCGAAATTTTGTATTTAGTCTTCGTGGGGGGTATACAACTTAAATTTGTAGCTATATATTGACGCCTTCATCTTGCCCTCATAGAACAGTACCTCCCGTTTTTCAGTATTTTGAAGGTTGTGGCCACAGCATCCAACAGAAATGGCTGAAATGTTGGACTTAGCCTGTTTGTTGGGGGTATAAAACTTTCGACCTGAAATTTGTTGGTATAGGTCCTTATCTTCATATGGCCTCCATTGAACTGTACTTCGCGGCCTTCGGTATGTATTGTGAAGAGTATTGCCTTAATATCCCACCGAAACGGCTGAAATTTGATATTTAGTCTTCGTTGGGGGAATACAACTTTCCAAATAAAATTTTTCGGTAAAACGGAATAACTAAAATTTGGGGTTTAGTCTTCGCTAAAGGTACAAGACATTTATACAGGTACAAAATATCCCTTGCAAAAACTCAGACAGTAAAGGTTCACGTTTTGGTATAGCCCCCATATAATCGGAAACAAACTGTCCATATATAACCAGGTTTAAATCAGCCCGGTATTTTATGTACTTATTATGTATTTTAACGGTGCTTTTTTTTGGAAAATGATCAAACCTAGTTTGCTGTAATTTAATATAGTATGTTGCCTGCAGTGGAATCCTATAACTAATTTTTTGAGTTACAAAAACAATCGGTAAAATTAAAACGCAAAATGATGAATGAAAAGTAATAATAAAAGTTGACAACACCGTTTCTACCAGGAGGGCTTAGCGACGTCTTTATTTTGGTTGTTAACTTGTCGATACATTTCCTAAATTACCGAATTTATAACCATTTTAATTTGAACGATTTTTGTCAGTAGCTAGAGAAATGAGTTATAGAATTCCACTGTAGAAGTTCAAAAGCTCAATTCGGAAAATTTTAAATATTTAACCATGTTTTGGAAATAACTAAAGGGTGTTTTTTAAGCTAGATAGAACTTTAAATTGTAAAAAGTAACACAAAAAATTAAATTTTGATGAAACTTTTTTTATTTGTTTCAGTATAATCTGACAAATCATCATGAATAGACTCACGCTTGAACAACGCTACGAAATTATCCAAATTTACTTTGAAAATCAGTCGTCGATTCGCGCAACTTATAGACGACTTCGTCATATGTATGGCGTACATAATCGTCCATCTGAACAAGCCATTCGTCGAACTGTGGATAGCAAAATTGCAGCATATGGAGTGAGACCAATCCACAAGAGACCCTACAGACTCCATTACATCCAGAAAAATGCACCGTATGGTGCGGTTTTCACGCTGGTGGCATCATAGGACCTTATTTCTTCAAAAATGAGGCCGGAGCTCGCGTTACGGTCAATGGAGATCTTTACCGCACCATGATCAATGATTTTTTGTTTGAAAATATGGATGACATTGATCCGGAGGAGATGTGGTTTCAACAGGATGGCGCTACGTGCCATACGGCGCAACCATCGACTTATTGAAATCAAAAATTGGCGATAAATTGATTTCGAGAAGTGGACCTGTCAATTGGCCTCCAAGGTCGTGCGATTTGACACCTCTCGATTATTTCCTGTGGGGCTACGTGAAGTCACTGGATTATGCTGATAAACCAGCAACAATTGATGCAATGGAGGCCAGCATTGTTTGTGACATACGGCCAGCAGTGCTCGAAAAAGTGGCCAAAAATTGGGCGTTCAGAATGCACTTCGTCAAGAACAGCCGCGGTGCCCATATGCCCGAAATCATTTGATCTTTCGAATAAAAAAATTTTTGATTACAATTTAATTTTTTGTGTTATTTTTTACAATTTCAAGTTCTATCGGGCTTAAAAAAACACCCTTTACGATGACGCACCATATGAGCTCTTTTGAAGGGATAATTATTAGTTAGGATTTACTACTCCTGCAATAAAAGAAACAGCTTAGTATGTTCGTAAACGAAAGAAAATTAATTGTTTTTATTCACTTCAATGCAGTTCGTGGTGGAGGGTATACAAAGTTTGGCCCGCCTGAACTTAGCGCCGTTCTTACTTGTTATACCCTCAGCCTTTAGGCTAAAGAGGAAATTTACACTTTGATACGGCCAAAAATGTGCGTCATCGAAATAATGGTTTTAGACCCCAAGTATGTTTGTACGATATCCGTTTCAGACAATTTTGAGTAGATCTAGCAATGTCCGTCCGTCTGTCTGTCTGTCCGTCTGTCTGGCTGGTGCGCACGATAACTCTCGAACGGATCAATGGATTCGGTTAAAATTTTGGGTATCGAAATATTTTGTCCAGACTCGATTTAAGTTCGAAGATGGGCCATATAGGTCCACTCCTTCAGGTACCTCCCCCACAAATGTTCAAAAATTGTCGCAAAATTTGTGCGCACGATAACTCTTGTAGGGAATAACCAATTTGGTCCATACTTTGCACATTATGAAATTTCTACCAGACTTAGATGAGGTTCCAATATGGACTCAATCGGTAAACTCCTTCGATTACCTCCCACACAAAATTTCGGAAAAGTTCAGTTTAGGACCTGCTCTCGAATCGCCTTGGTTTTTATTGTAACATCTTGTATTCACTGTCCCCTATACGAAGGTACACGTTTCATCAGGGGCAAGTCCATACTTCCCGAGAAAATGGCCGGAAAGTTGCAAAAAGCCCCTATGACACCTTGTGTAGTGGTAGGAGCGCAATTTAACTCTCGAACGGATCTGTCGATTCGGTCCAAAATTTGGCCTTCGTAATATTTTACCAAAACATAGTTTAAATTCGAAGATGGGCTATATCGGTCCACTCCTTTAGGTACGTCCCCCACACAACTTCAGAAATGTTCGGAAAAATTTTGCGCACGATAACTCTTGAAGGGAGTGATCGATGTAATCCATACTTTGCACATCCTAATATATCTACCAGATATAGATCAGGTTCGAATATGGACTAAATTTGTCTACTCCTTCTGGTACCTCTCACACAAAATTTCGGATAAGTTCACTTTAAGACCTGCTATCGAATCACTTGGATTTTTGTTGAAGCTATTTGCATACGCTACCAATTTTACGACGGTAAACGTTTTTTCATGGGTAAGTCCATATTTCTTGCGAAAACAGCCCAGGGTAAAAAACCCCTATGTCACCATATGTTGCGGTCGAAGAACACTATAACTCTTGAACTGTTCAACCGATTTGGTCAAACATTTGGTCTTCGTCATATTATATCCAAACTTAGTCACATGGGCAATACCGGTCCACAACTTTCGGTACTTCTCCCCAATATTTAACATATATCACTTCGGATCTCCTAATATTTTAACAAAATTTAGATAAACTTCTAAAATGGCCAATATAGGGCCTCCCTAAGAGTACCTGCCCTACAAAAGTTCAACATTTGTGTCTTAGCGCAGTTAATTCCTATTCCACATTATTGTCGGCAAGTTCAAATGTCGAAAAAGGGCCAAATTCTGAAGAAACCTGAAAACATTCGATCTGTCCGGAGGTAAAAGTTTCGCTGCACTTTGGCTGAGGGTATATATCTGTCGGCAAAGCCGACTGACACTTTTTTACTTGTTTTTATTCACTTTAATGCAGTTCGTGGTGGAGGGTATACAAAGTTTGGCCCGCCTGAACTTAACGCCGTTCTTACTTGTTTTATTAGTTATGGATTCTATGTCAGGTTTTTTTTTTTTTTTTTTTTTTTTTTTTGATAAGAAACACACGAAATGCTTTTCAACAAAAATGTGTAACTGGGAAGAAAAACAAAAAACTTACGACTGCTGCATAATTTACTGATGATTAATATTTATACCCTCAGCCTTTAGGCTAAAGAGGATATTTACACTTTGATACGACAAAATATGTGCCTCATCGAAATAATGGTTTTAAACCCCAAGTATGTTTGTACGATATCCGTTTCAGACAATTTTGAGTAGATCTAGCAATGTCCGTTCGTCTGTCTGTCTGTCGGTCTGTCTGGCTGGTGCGCACGATAACTCTCGAACGGATCAATCGATTCGCTTCAAATTTTGGGTATCGAAATATTTTGTCCAGATTTGATTTAAGTTCGAAGATGGGCCATATAGGTCCACTCCTTCAGGCACCTCCCCCACAAATGTTCAAAAACTGCCGCAAAACTTGTGCGCACTATAACTCTCGAAGGGAGTAACCGAATTGAACCAAACGTTGCATATGGTAATACTACCTCTAGGCATACATCAAGTTCGAATACGGATTATATCGGTTCACTCCTTCAGGTACCTCCCACACAAAATTTCGGATAAGTTCAGTTTAGAACCTGCTCTCGAATCGCTTTTATTTTTATTGCAACATCTTGTCTTCACTTCCCCCCATGCGACGGTACAAGTTTCATCAGGGGCAAGTCCATACTTCCTATGAAAATTGCCGGAAAGGTGCGAAAAGCCCCTTTAACACCTTGTGTACTGGTTGGAGCGCAAGATAACACTCGAACGGATCTGTCGATTAGGTCCAAACTTTGGCCTTCGTAATATTTTATCAAAACATAGTTTAAATTCGAAGATGGACTGTATCGGTCCACTCCTTCAGGTACCTCCCCCACAAAACTTCAAAAATGTCGGAAAAATCTTGCGCACGATAACTCTTAAAGGGAGTGACCGATGTAATCCATACTTTGCACATCCTAATATATCTACTAGATATAGATCAGGTTCGAATATGGACTAAATTTGTCTACTCCTTCTGGTACCTCTCACACAAAATTTCGGAAAAGTTCACTTTAAGACCTGCTATCGAATCACTTGGATTTTTGTTGAAGCTATTTGCATACGCTACCACCATTACGACGGTAAAAGTTGTTTCAGGGGCAAGTCCATATTTCTTTGGAAAACAGCCCGAAAGGTATAAAAAACCCTATGTCACCATATTTGGCGATCGGAGAGCACGGTAACTCTCGAACTGTTCAACCGATTTGGTCCAACATTTGGACCACTTGAACGGACCCACCAATTTGGTCCAAACTTTGGATGTTCTAATATTTTATCAAAATTTAGTTTAAGTTCTAAAATGGTCCATATCGGTCCTCCCTACAAAAGTTCAACATTTGTGTCTTAGTGCACTTAATTCCTAATCCACATTTTGTCGGCAAGTTCAAATGTCCAAAAAGGGCCACGAAATTCTGAAGAGACCTTAAATACATTCGATCTGTCCGGAGGTGAAAGTTTCGCTTCACATTGGCTGAGGGTATCTATCTGTCGGCAAAGCCGACTTTTTTACTTATTTTATTTGTATTTATATGTATCAATATCAAATCAACAATTTTTGCATTTACTACACACAGAAATTAAAAATTAATTAAAAAGTAATTAAAATCTGACTAAGTACAATAAAAAATATTGCATTACGGTGGTAACCGATACAATCGAACAATAAAAAAAAACAATAATAATAGGCGTAAATTGGTAAATTATTTGATTAAATAAAAATGAATTAACAAACAAAAAACTGCAATGACAACTGTACAACAAATCCATAACAATGTGAAGATTTTTAGACAGACCCTTCAAATACCAATCCTCGCTTTGTGGAAAAATATTGCAGCTAACATAATTCAATTTCAAATCATATTTACGACTAAAAAAGTATTCTCCAACAAACGTTTGAACTATGCTCTCCAATGAACCTGAATTACTGTCTAGTAGTAATATTGATTTGTTTTTCCATTGCTCCTTTATCTGGTTATCATTAATTGAAATTGCAATTATGTTTTAATTAATTTGTATGCATATTAAATAATATAATTTACATAAACCTACAGATGTGCACAGATGCATGCCGTTTTTAAATGCAAACGTACGACATTTTTACATACGAGCATACGTAAATACATCTGCACTCTAATGTGTTGCTGCTCTTTTTTTGTTTTGTAATTTTATGTTTTCAATGACCTTTACACGCTCGTATGCATACAAAAACACGTAAATGTAATTTGTGATAATTGTAATCCATCACCAATAAAATAATTCAATTAAACTTTGGCGAGGGAAAATGTTTTTAATTAAAAAATAAAAAAGTGGTCAATTTTCAATAAAACAGCAACTATCTTTCGAGGTCATCAATTGAGTGACAATTGAAACATTCGCAGGAGATTACAGTTGTTGTGAATGGGGTTGTTTTTTTTTTAGTTTTTTTTGTGTTTGTTGTAATTGTAAGTAGCTTAAATGTGAATATAAATTATTATTAAAACAATACATTTGTTTTTAGAGTCAATATTGGCATATCTTGCGTTCTGGATCCAACCGATGACATGAAATTTAGATTACACTAGGATATTTGCAATGTAACACTTAGAAGAGGACATTTCTTCGAAACATATATATAAAAACGTCCGAGTCTGATACACATACTTTTATAAATATATTCTAAATTCTGCATATAGGAAAAATACTCAGCTTGCAACCGAAGAAAGTCAATATTTGCCGCCGTCTCAATGGCAAAGATTCGATTCCTTTGTACAAACCTGTGAAAAATAAGGTTGGTGTGCAACAGCAAGCACGCCGCCTTGTAGACTTAAAGTTATAGTCCCCTATTTTTCTCCCAGCTTCGAGTCCTAGTCCTGCATGGTGCACCTGAACTAACTTTAAATGAAAGGTGATTATACCTGGGAAGTTTTTGCGGATTCTGAAACTACAATATTCATTGATAAGAAAAAAGCAAAACAAAAAAAAAAAAAAAATGCCGAAGGTCGTTTTAAATAAATCACAGTCAAAGTTCACATGTTTAGGTTTTCATGATTTTCCTTGGAAACCTCAAGTCCTATGAAAATGTGATTGAAAAAAGTATTGTAGCAGTGAAAATTCTCTACAAGACTGATCTTTATGATATTTTCGTAGATTTTACCGTTTTTGACATATAGAAGTTTAAATTGGGACAATGCACTGACTGTATAGCCTCCTTATAAAACAATGTAAGGCGCGGTGCGCCTTAACTAACTTTAAATGAAAACCGCTTACACCTGGGAAGTTTTTACGGAATCTGAGACAACAATGTTCATAGATGAGAAAAAATCGCTGGAGGGATTTTTAAATAAATCGCGGTCAAAGCTCACATGTTAAGGCTTATTTTAGGTTTTAAGGATTTTATTTGAAAACGGAAAGTCAAATCGAAATGGTACACGGTGCGCCTTAATAAAAAATAAATTATCCAAGCTTGTAGAGAATTTTCACAGCTGCAACATTTTTATTAGTCCCATTTTGATATGACTTGCTGTTTCGAAGCAAAATCTTGAAGACAAGACAAAAACCTAAAAATTTGAACTGAACCTAAATATCTCAAAAATTGTAAAACCTACGAAAAAACCTAAAGGTCAGTCTTGTAAAGAATTTTCACAGCTACAACATTTTCGTTAGACTCATTTCGATACGACTTGCGGTTTCCAAGCAAAATCGTGAAAACCTAAAAAACCCCTAAAATTGTCAATTTGGATCGCGATTTATTTAAAAATCCCTCCTGCGATTTTTCCTGTTTATTTTATTTTTCTTATCTATGAACAGTGCTGTTTCAGAATCCGTGAAATCTTCCCATGTGTAAGCGGTTTTCATCAAAAGTTAGTTAAGGCGCACGGAGCATGATATTGTTTTATAAGGAGTCGATACAGTCAGTGCATTGTCTCAATTTGAACTTCTATTTATATCTCAAAAACGGTAAAACCTACGAAAATATCATAAAAGCCAATCTTGTGGAGAATTTTTACAGCTACAACATTTGTTTAAGCGCATTTACATAGAACTCGCGGTTTCCAAGCAAAATCGTGAAAACCTAAAGAACCCCTAAAAATGTGAACTTAAATCGCGATTTATTTGAAAATTCTCCGGCGATTTTTTTGTTTCTTGATATTCTCATCTATGAACAATGTAGTTTCAGAATCTGCAAAAACATCCCAGGTGTAAGCACCTTCCATTTAAATTTGGTTAAGTCACACCGTGGGTACTAAAGAAAATGTTGTAGAGAATTTTCATTGCTACAACAATTCGAT
Source organism: Musca autumnalis (assembly GCF_047663935.1). Taxonomy (NCBI): domain Eukaryota; kingdom Metazoa; phylum Arthropoda; class Insecta; order Diptera; family Muscidae; genus Musca; species Musca autumnalis. Next base: position 38,890,130 of record NW_027412088.1, on the reverse strand, counting down.
AGGACTCCAACGATAATTTTCTTGTTTTTAGATTTTTCTCATCTATGAACATTGCTGTTTCAGAATTCGCAAAAAGCGGGTTTCATTTAAAGTTAGTACACGGTGCATCACATTGTTTCTAAGGAGGCCATAAAGTCAGAACATTGTCTCAATTTGAACATCTATATCTCAAAAAAAGTAAAACCTACGAAAATGTCACTAAGGACAATCTTGTAGAGAATTTTTCCTGCTACAACATTTTGTTCAGTTCCCTTTCGATGGGACTTGCGGTTTCAAGAAAACACGTGAAAACCTAAAAAAAATAAAAATTTGAATTTTGACAGCGATTTATTTAAAAAGCGCTCCGGTGATTTTTTCGTTTTTTGATGTTTCTCATCTATGAACAATGTAATTTCAGAAAAAAAAAACTTCTCAGGTGTTTGTACCTTCCATTTAAAGTTGGTTCTGGCGCACCGTGATTAATTATACCCTTTACATTATATGTAGGTTATAATTAACTTTGTCACTCCGTTTGTAACATATGGAAATATTCGTCGGATACCCTAAAAATTATTTATATAACCATGTCCGTCTGTTGAAATCAATATAGAGCTCGCAGTATTTAAGATAGAGCTTTAAAAGTTTGAAAGTTTCTATTAATCCTGAGATGGTGTTTAGTATTTAATCTTCGTTGGTACTACAAAACATTTTGCCAGATATTGGTCAGTACAGTTTCACGTTTGTATACCCTCAGCATTTATGCTAACGAGGGTATATACATTTTCATACGGACAAAATGTGTCTCATCGAAATAATGGTTTTAGACCCCAAGTATATTTGGACGAAATCCGTTTCAGACAATTTGGAGTTGATTTAGCCATGTCCGTCCGTCTGTCTGGATGGAGCGCACGAAACCCTTCGAATGGATCAACCGATTCGGTCCAAAATTTGGATTTCGTAATATTTTGTCCAAACTTAGTTTAAGTTCGAAGATGGGTTATATCGGTCCAAAGTTCGAAAATATTCGGAAAATTTGTGCGCACGATAACTCTTGAATTGAGTATCCCATTTTGTCCATACTTTGCACGTCGTAAAATTTCTACAAGACCTAAATGAGGTTCCAATATGGACTCAATCGATCCCCTCTTTCGGGTATCTCCCACACAAAATTTCGAATAGTTCAGTTTAGGACCACCTCTCGAATCACTTTGATTTTTGTTGTAACAGCTTGTAGTCACTGCCCCCCATACGACTGTATAAGTGTCATCAGGGGCAAGTTCATACTTCCTGAGAAAATAGCCCGAAAGGTGCAAAAACCCTATGACACCGTGTGTAGTGGTTGGATCGCAAGATAACTCTCGAATGGATCTGCCGATTCGTTCCAAAATTGGCCTTCGTAATATTTTGTCGAAACAGAATTTAAGTTTGAAGATAAGTCATACCGGTTCACAACTTCAGGTACCTCCCCCATAAAATTCAAAAATGTTCGAAAAAATTGTGCGCACGACATCTCTTGAAGGGAGTGACCGATTTGGTCCATATTTTACACATCCTCATCAATATATCTACCAGTTATAGATCAGGTTCGAATATGGACTATATTTATCCACCCCTTCCGGTACCTCCCACACAAAGTTTCGCATAAGTTCACTTTAAAACCTGCTCTCGAATCACTTTGGTTTTTGTTGAAGCAACTTGCATTCTCTATCTCAATTAAGACGGTAAAAGTTTTTTCTGGGGCAAATCCATACTTTTTGAGAAAATAGGCCGAAAGTTGTAAAAAAACCCCATGGCACCATGTGTAGCGGCTGGGGAGCACGATAACTCTCGAACTGATCAACCGATTTGGATCAAAATTTAGCATTCATTATATTTTGTACAAACTTAATTTCAGTTCGAAGATGGGCAATACCGGTCCACAACTTCCGGTACTTCCCCCAATATTTAAAAATGTCACTAAAATAGTATGCACGATATCTCTTTAACGGGTCAACCAATTTGGTCCAAACTTTGGATCTCCTTATATTTTGTCCAAATTTAGTTTAACTTTTAAAATGACCCATATCGGTCCTCTCCTTAGGGTACCTCCCACAAAAGTTCAACATTTTTCCAAAGTGCTCTTTAGGGTCTGTTCGAAGATCCTTTGGAAATGTATACCGATGCTGTTTGTTGTGGTGATTTTATGTTATCCATGGACAAGGCCATGCTTCCTGGCATACTGATCCACTGAAATGACTAGTGGGCGCGATATCTGTCAAAAAGATATGACTCCATTTTCATAATTGACTATGTCGATCCATTCCTTTAAGTACTTCCTCCGCAACATTTTTGCACTTTAATCCAAAAAGGCCCAAAAATTCTGAAAATACCTTAAATACATTCGATCTTTTCGTATACGAAAGTTTCAATTCACATAGGCTAAGGGTATATCTCTGTCGGCTAAGCTGACTAATACTTTTTTACTTGTTATGCAGAACGGCACTGCCCGATTTTCAGTACATTAAAGGTCTTTCCCGACTTTCGCTATTTTAAGGGTTTTTACCGCATTATCCTACATAAATGGCTGTAATTGAGTATTAAGTCTTCTTTGGGGCTACAAAGCTCTTCCCCAGAAATTTGTCAGTACAGGTCCACATTTTTATGTAGCACCCATAGGACAGTACCTCCCGATTTTCGGCTACAAAATGTTTGTGTAGAAAAGTGACTGTACAAGTCTACGTTTTGATATAGCCCCCATATAAGGCTACCGCCCGATTTTCGGGTTTTTCATGGATTTGGTCGCACTTTCGTACAGACATGTCTGAAATTAGATATTTAATCTTCTTTAGGGCTACAAAACTTTTATCCAGAAATGTGTACAGGTCCACGTTTTGATATAGCCCCCTAGAACGATACCGTCCGACTTTCGCTATTTTCAGGGTTTTAGCCCCATTATCCTACATAAATATCTGCAATTTAGTATTAAGACTTCGTTGGGGCTACTAAACTCTTCCCCAAACCTTCGTCAATACAGGTCCACATTTTGATATAACCCTATAGAACGTTACCGTCCGAATTTTTTCGGAATTTTTCGCATTATCCTACAGAAATGACTGGAATTTGATATTTATATTTAGCCTTCTTTGAGTCTACACATTTTTGCCCAGAAAGTTAACAGTACAGGTGTACGTTTTGGCAAAGCCCCCATATAACGGCACCGCCAGATTATCGATATTTCCAAGGATTTAGTTGTAATATCCCACAGAAATATCTGACATTTGGTTTTAAGTATTTTTTTGGGTTACAAAACTCTTCGCTAGAAATCTGCGGCAGTGCAAATTTGCGGTTTGGTATAGCCCCCGTAGAACAGTACCTCCCGATTTTCGGTAGTTCTGGGATTTTAGCCGCATTATCCTACAGAAATGTTTGAAATTTGGTATTTAATCTTCTTTGGGGCTACAAAACCTTTCACCTGAAAATGTTAATATAGGTCCACATTTTGATATAGCCCCATAGAACGATACCGCCCGACTTCCGTTTTTTAGGGTTATCCTACAGAAATGGCTGCAATTTTCTATTAAGTCTTCTTTGGGGGTACAAAAATCTTCCCCAGAAATTTGTCAGCACGATCCCATGTTTCAATAGAACCGTGCCTAGCGATTTTCGGCATTTTCAGGGCTTATCCCACATAAAAGTCTAAAAGTTAGTATTTAATTCTTTGTTGGTCTTCTTTGGGCGTACAAAACTCTTCCCCAGAAATTTGTCAGTACAGGTCCACATTTTAATATCGCCCCATAGGACGGTATCTCCTGATTTTCGGTAGTTTTAAGTTTTTTATGCACATTATCCGAATTTACGGAAATTTGGCATTTATTCTTCGATATAGGAATACAACGAATTGTGGGGTTTTGACAATTTGTTCAAGTTTTAATGTAGTCCCCATATAAGATGTATATCCGATTTCGGTATTTTTTGAGTATTTTAGTATATTTTTCATACAAAAATTGCAGTAATTTGTCATTTTTGGTTCCAAGGGGACAGAAAATGTCATTTTGGTACCTCACAGTGTTAGCTACTTTGAGTACTGTACCGACATATTCCGACTAAAATTAACATGCAATTTAAGGTATCTAGTGGTAAAAAAATATTATCCACAAAAATTGTTCAGCGGGTTCTCAGGTTAAAAGCTAAAAGCTGTTAAGTGGGTGTATTTGGTGTTTTGGATTCTAAATGGGTAAGAAATCTCCACCCTACGAGATAGGTTCATAGTTTGGTATATTTCTCCAATAAAGGTTCCTCCCGATTTTACTCATTTTAATCTAATGACTGCTACATGGTATTTCGGATTTTAAATTGGTAGAAGATATCGAATTAAAGTTTGAAAGAAAGTGAAATTCTATAGTTGGCATATTCCACTTCTCCTAGGAATAAACCTTGACGTGACCGAAGTGCTTAGTACTTTCCAGTTTACTTCAATACGACTTGCTGTGGGGGTATAAAATGTTCGTTCCGGCCGAACTTAAACCCTTTCTTTTTTATACGCGTCCAAAAAGGACCATAATATATGAAAACCCTCTAATGTACATATAATTATTTGGAAAAGGGATTTGGGTTGCGTAGCCGGTATTCGAATCAATATACTTTACTTCTTTACTAACATTTAAATTCATATTTCTAAAATTGCCACATGTACACTTCATTTCATGAACGGATATAATTTTCGAAAAAGCGTTTTCTTTAAAAATAAAATACTTCTTGTTTAAAGCCACATCTTTGTTATACTTACTTATCAACCACCAACTTTGTGAAGACCAAATCACGTTTATAATAGACCGGATTACTGTGTTCATGATTCACCGCCTTATCCATCAACGGGTGTGAGCGAATAAAATTCAAAACAGTATCGGGCAAATTTGAGGTATCATTGACACACGTACCGGGACGAGGTTCGGGAACACGTGCATTCAATACAGGCAACCAGGCAGAATTTGAAGTAGATTGTTCCTTGAATTTACCTACAAATAAAATAAAAAGAAAAAATATCAAAATAAGTAGAAAAGGAAGAACACGAAACAAAATACAAAATAAGAAATAAATAGAAATACTGCATAACAATTGTTTTTTTTTTTCTTCTACTTTGTACAAGGATTTTACAGTTGTTTTGGTAATCCCAGAACAATTGTGGTGTTATTGCGAAAATGTTTGCTTCAGCCACACTTTTCTAAATGTTATATAAGGTTTGTTGGTTGCTATGTTAGAAATCCCCAAGGAACATTTTTGCAAGTAACGATATACAAAAAAAAAGTATTTTAAAATAATAACACGAGCACATCGAGAAAGAAACGTCTACTATTGTTTTGTTACTGCCAACACAAAGCAATAGAATTTGTTGTTTCCATCATTTTAAAAGTAATGGTTTTTGGCCAAGTGTATCAATTACCTTAAACCGCAACCAAGACACTTAAAGCAATCACCAAATCCATTGTAGCTGCATTAAGACACAAATACTCTATTTTGCCATGACACACAAGCGGATTAAAGCCACCACGGTAACATCACAAAACACTTAGTTCAATGTTGGCAAGATGTTTAGCAAATCATGTCAATTGTACTTATGAAGCAATGAGAACAACAACAACAATATCTGACATTCAATTTAAACTGAGTAGAATTAAAAATTATTGCATTTAAAAACAAAATCTAAATATTAGAGATTCTGAGTAAAATTATGTGGTTTTTAACTAGTTAACACTCTTTTATCATAGTTATTTTTATAAGTCGTAAGCCTATTTAAGGCTAACAAGGCTCCTACTTTGAAAAGATTGTCTCAGGCATGTAGTGAATATGTGAATGTGCATATATGTGTGTATGTCCAAAGACACCAAAGCCGGAGTCGGAAAATTTTGTTTGAGTAAAGTTATATTTTCGGCAAAGATTCTGGTAAAAATATGTTTACATCTAAAATATAGCTATGAACAACAAGTTTTGTGGGTCATCACAATTTTATCCTGTTCACGAATATATAGCATTTCCAGATTAAATGAAACCTTTTCCAAATTAAATGAAACCTTTTCCAAATTAAATGAAACCTTTTCCAAATTAAACGAAACCTTTTCCAAATGAAATGAAACCCTTTCCAAATTAAATGAAACCTTTTCCAACGGATATGAAACCTTTTCCAATTGAAATGAAACCTTTTCCATTTGAAATGAAACTTTTTCCAAATTAAATGAAACCTTTATTTTTTGTTATAAGGAACTTGAAACTAAAATTGATTTTTATTGTTTTAAATAAAAATGTTAACATCCATTGATGTAATTAAAACAAGCATAGTTATATACAGTCGAAATCGCTTATAACGTCGGTCAAGGGACCGACCAAACTCGGACGCTATAAGCGATAGTCGTTATAAACGATACTTATAAAAGATGTGAAGTTTTATTATCTATAGTGACTTTTGGGTATAAATACGTTGTTTTATTACTTTTTCATCTATATACATACATACATATGACTTAAAAACAAAATAATAAAAAATTACTATATTAAATACATTTTTCAGCAGATATATTACGTAAATATGGGACATGGTTATCTGGTTATCTTTAAAATAGTCTGTTATTTTAGTTTGGGCTTCTGAATTCCAACATAAGCTTTAAATCTAACTCAGATCTCAGTTTTGTAAGGGTCTTTTAAAACACATTCTTTACGTATAACATCTTCTGAGTAAATACATTTTTGAAGTGTTTCTACAGCTAGACACGCCTCTGACACTGACTGTAATTGAAATTCTGGTTCAGTAGTATCCTCAATTTCTTCGTTAGAATTGTCTTTATCTTTTATTATTATGTCGTCATTGAAAACATTGTCATCAATGGCAACTTATTCATCAATATCTTCTACGTGCTGGGAGAAATGAGAATGAAGATAAATGTCTTCAGAATCGTTTAAAGAACGAATTAGCAATGCAGACGACATTACATTTTTCCACTCTTCTTCTAACAATAACATGGCATCCAACACGTTTAATTTCGTACTTTGATCCTTTTCTATTCTTGCCAGGATAGTGGATATTTTCCGATTCCGGCAATGTGATTTTAATACACATTGGTCCATGGGTTGAAAACAAATGTGACATTGGGTGGCAAAAACTCAAGCTTTATTGACTTGAGAGCACCTCCTTGTGAGTCGTAATTTAGTTGTCCAAACCCATTTTCGAACATTTTACGCATATGTTTGGTATTTTGTTGTTAGAGTTTGAAAAAATATACATACAACAAAATATTGAGAGAAATTTTTCTTTTTCGAATGGTTCGACGTTATAACCGATAGCAAAATTCAAATACTTCACAAAAAACCGACGTTACAGCCGATGTGACGTTATAAGCGACGACGTTATAAGCGATATTTATTTGTGTGGCAGAAATTCGGGACTTTTGGATTTCGACGTTATAAGCGATATGACGTTATAAACGACGACGTTATAAGCGATTTCGACTGTATTTATGTATTTGTGAATAAACCTTACAGTAGAGTGATTTTTTAACTCATTTTTACCTTTACCGACAAAAATCGGTAAAATTAAATCGCAAAATTATTATTGAAAATTTTCAATAAAAGTTGGCATCACTATTCCTGTCGGTAAAGGTTAGCGACTACTTTTTATTCATCGTTAACTTACCGCAAAAATTCGTTAATTACCGAAATTATGGGCATTTTAATTTTAACGACTTTTGTCGGTAAGGACAACAATGTGTTACAGAATCTCACTACAGGTATCATTGTTTTTTTCGACTCTTTTTGAGCTCTTATTTCATAATTTTAATTTTATTTTTATCAATAAACGAAAAACAAAAGCTGAAATACTTGATTGTTTTGTTAAATATAGATCTGGAAATGAGAAATATATCAATTCACTATGTTAACATAATACCTTTCTTACGTAGTCAGTCCCTTCAGTTTTCTGCTTGGGAAACTTCCAATACAATCACCTTTTCGAACAATCTTGCTGATTTTTCTGTTGAATGCTGCGCTCTATCGCCTCAGTTATGTTATGGTCAGATGAAGGATCTCGAAGTTCAGTTGTAGCGCAGCATTTTATTTTTGAAAATGCATTCTAAATCGGTTGAACTTTGGGAATATGGCTGCAGGAATTTAAGTTGATATCTGTTTTATTCTAATAAAGTTCTTATGTCATTCCTCTTACGTATTTGCTGATTATCTATTATCAGAAACGAGTTTTCTAAGTCTGGTGTAATCTTCCTCAAAATAACTTCTATAAATTGTTTGAATTTGTCTGCATTCACACTTAAACTTGAAATTATATTATGGTACACAAAACCCCCGATTTTATTTACTGCCATTAGAGTTACATATCGATCTTATAATGAAGGCAGCACAGTCTGAAGATTAAATTCACTATCTTTTATAAATATTAAATGTTCCTTTTGTTGAAGTATCCATTTTGGAAAATACCGAGCCTGTTTTTTCTTAACTTCGACGTTTTAGGCTCGTTCTATTTCGACTGAGGCTGTTTTTAAAGTAATTTTAAATTTTCGTATTTCATTTTTAAGGTTTGGAAAACATAGTTTTTTATTGTTAATATGGAAGGAAAAACTACGAAATAATAACTCAAAAAACAAAAAAAAAAATTAAAAAACAATGGTATCCGTAACGCTAATTCACAAATACATTCTTATATAACTATATTTGTCATAATAACATCAATTGATGTTATTATTTTATTTTAAAACAATAAAAAGCAATATCAGTTTAATGTTCATTACAATAAAAAATAATGGTTTCATTTAATTTGGAAAAAGTTTCATTTCAAATGGAAAAGGTTTCATTTCAATTGGAAAAGGTTTCATTTAAATTGGAAAAGGTTTCATTTCCGTTGGAAAAGGTTTCATTTCATTTGGAAAAGGTTTCGTTTAATTTGGAAAAGGTTTCATTTAATTTGGAAAAGGTTTCATTTAATTTGGAAAGGGTTTCATTTAATCTGGAAATGCTATATATGGGATTTCTGAGTGAAATCGCACACTTTTTCAAAATGAAGTTTTTTTTATTTCATTATTTTTTGATTCTGCTCAACAGCAAAATATTTTAGTATACTTTCAGATTTTTTTTACTAAAGGTTCTAGAGATAAAATTAAAGAAAATTGAACAAAATCGCGAAAATTGCATCCAAGCTCGCTGTGCAAGTATTGCTTAATTTTTTTTAAATAGCTAATAAAAGAACAAAGCTTACATAAAAGATTTTTTCAAATAGGACCAATACAAATTAAGTTATGAGTATTTCTTTGCATACAGGTTTTATAGAATTCGCCTTTTTCAAGGCGACATATCTCAGAAACCTTAGTCAAAAAAAAACTGAAAAATATTAAAATGATTTGCTATAAGCAGCATTACCACAGCAAAAAATAAAGGAAATCAAAAACCTCATTTTTAAAAAGTGTCCGATTTCACTGAGAAATCCAACATATCGTCACCCTAAATGCCCGAAGACGTAACCCACAAAACCAAAACTTTACAGGAGAAGCTTGAAATGTTAGCAAATTTTGAGAAATGGAGTTAGAAACATGTAAAAACGAGTAAAGTTCGACCAGACCGGACTCTTTATACTAAACTCCTCCTCTCTTTCAAAATATTGCCCTGTAACAAAAATTTTCCTAATTAAACTTTTGTATTTACATTTCGGTTCGAAAATGTGACAAGAACCCATGAAATACAAAACATAGGAATATTTGATCCTCAAGCAAAGACTGAATACCAATTTCAGCCTTGAAATTACAGAAAATCGGAGAGCACCGCACAGTGTCACGACCGTGGCCAAAAATGGTAAAAACTAAATACTTCGTTGAACAAATTTATTGATGGAGAGTGATAGAAAACATATTAATGAGGAAGAATCTGAATTTTGGTACTGATACGTTAAGTAGTTTTTGCCATATGAGGATTTAAATCCGACAATTTTAGTTAATACGTATTTTTGGTTTTTTTTTTTCTAAAATTAATAAATTATATTATGCGTTAATATTTAAAATTTAAAAGTAACGTTCGCAGCAAAAATGTTTCCTAAGTTCTCTTGGGATGTAATAAACTTGGCTACACTTTTGTTTGCATGTAAATATTAATCATATGGTGTTTACATTTACCCAAACATGTATTACTAAGTTTATTAATTTTCTGAAGCAAATTTTAAATTGAGTGGAGTGGGGAAAAATTTTATAAAAGTGTATATCGATATTTTCTGCTGTATGAGTAGTAAAAAGTGAGTACTTCAAATATATAAAGGTCCCAGCTGCAGAGGTTTGCAGACGAATGTGTCATTTCTCTTTTTCAGCGACCACCTAACTGAGAGAATACCCCCTTTTTTAACAAATCGTTTTGCGGTGTTGTCTATAGCGCGAAAACGAATGAACCGATCATCATATATTTTTGTGGACTTATTAAGTACCTAATAATCTTGCTTTAAAACGAGAGAATTTTAAAAATATCAATTTTTAAAAAAATTGTGAACAGCGAAAGTCATAATTCCATTTTTTGCAAAAAATTGACCACATTTTGACCACTAATCGGTCAAAAAAAATTTTAAAGGAAATTTCTCATATATAAAGACAAGAGTTTGGTATAATCAATATGCTCATAAACAATTTGAAGACTAAACACCAAATTTCACTCATATCGGGTGGATATTGAGGCCACAACACTCATAATACCGAAAATGAGGAGGCACGGTTCTAAGGGGGCTATAGGAAGACGAGGACCTATACCGACATATTTCTGTTGGAAAGTTATAAATCCCCCAACGGAGACTCAATACCAATTTTCAGCCATTTCGGTGTGATAATCAGGCTAAAACCTCCAAAATACCGAAAATCGGGAGGTACCGTCCTATGGGGGCTATATGAAGGCGTGGACGTATGCAGACAAATTTCAAGGTGAAGACGAAGACTAAATACCAAATTTCAGCAATTTCGGTGTAATAATGAGGCTAAAATCTTCAAAATACCGATAATCGGGAGGTACCGTTGTATGGGGGCTATATCAAAACGTGGACCTAAGCCCACAATTCTCAGTTGGAATGTTTGGTACCTCTGCCGAAGACTAACCACAAAATTTGAATACTTTCGGTTGTTCATAGTGCCTAAAACATTCAAAATACCGAAAATCGGGAGGTACGGTTCTATGGGGGCTATATCAAAACGTGAACCGACCAACCCAATTTTTTGTCCTAAAGATTGTAGGTCAATAATAGGTACGTGTACCAAAATTGATGCACCTACGACAACTCCTTCTACTTTTGGTCACAGTTAATATGAACTCGCGACATTGTGCACCGTTCTATGGGGGCTATAACAAAACGTGAATCTATAGTTGTACCTTCCTATGGAGCATATACCAAAACGTGAACCTACAGCGACTTAGTTCGATGGGAATGTTTTGTACTCCCAACAAAAACAAAATACGAAACGAAAATTGAGGGGGCATAGCCCTAAGGAAGACAATACATATACCTATACTGAAAAATTTCTGGGGCGAACATTTCGTAGTCCCAGGGTAGACTACATACCAAATTTCAGCCATTTCGGTTAATGTTAATGTGGCGGAAACCTTCAAAATGCGGAAAATCGGGAGGTACCGTTCTATAAGGGCTATATATAGTCCGGTCAAAATAGACATGCGTATAAGGGGGAAATAGCAAAAATTCCCACAAAGCTGAATGTTGGTGGAGAGCTAGGGTTAGCCATTAGAAACAACGTCCTAAAAGTCCCCATCGATCCCATGTGTGCAAAACAAGTTATTCGGCGTCAAAGGTCACTTTTGGAGGCATTATTCAGTTTTTTTTTAATTTTTCCCAAAAACGGTAAGACTTAGCAAAAGCCGGCTAAAGTAAAAGTTGTAGATACAATAATTGTCTACAAGAGTTGTCTTTATGATTTTGAAAAAAGACTTACCATTTTCGAGATATCGCGATCTAAAGGACAAATAAAGAATTAGCCGCGTAAGTACATTATGAGGCGAACCGGTTAAAGTGACGACACTATGTGTTATGTAATCGGTTTAGTAGAACCGGGTCTAACCCGGTTTTTAAATTTGGCCTTTCAGGTCGAATAACCGGCGAACCGGATCCGCAACCGTCGAAAATTATACATTTCCGTAATCAGCGCAACAAACCCTACCTTCCGACAAAATTTGAAAAAAACCGGAGAGTTTTCGTTGGGGGCGTTCCCGTTGGGCTTTGTGGGTTAAATGGGCTATTTTTGCATAAAATGACTCTAACATTGAATAACTCTACTAAACAAGCTCTGATTTTGTTGGAATTTTTTTAAGAAGATAGCTATAATTTCGCTCTTCAAGAAAATATATATTTTTTTGGGGGACAGACCCGATTACTTCGCTTATTTTAGCCGGTTCGTCTGAATATGTGCATATTTCCCTTATAAGTGCATAAAAATCATGTGTTTTTTAGAACAGCTATACCTCAAGAATGGTTCCTTCTAGGAAAAAATTATAAAGGTCACACTTGTAGATAATTTTTCTGTCTACCATATTTACTTTAGTCACTTTTTGATTAGATCAACCGTTATCAAAAAATAAATCCGAAAACCTAAAAACCCCTAAAATTTTACCTTTGACCCCGAATATTTTTTTTGCACACATGGGATCGATGGGGACTTTTAGGACGTTGCTTCTAATGGCAGACTCTAGCTCTCCACCAAAATTCAGCTCTGTGGGAATTTTTGCTATTTCAATGTCTATTTTGACCGGACTATACGACGAGTGTTTGAACAACGTTGGTTGTGATTTCGAGTCTCCGACAACATCAAGCCTGTTGTAAATATTTAATCTAATATATTTAGAAAAATGTGTATAAATAAATACACAAAATTTATTTCTATTGGATGGAATGGAATGGGTTCAAATGCTTATGAAAAGATCGGATCTTTCACGACTACCTTTGCATTGGTTCAAATGCTTATGAAAAGATCGGATCTTTCACGGTTTCGTTTGAACCAATGCAAAAGATGCCATGAACTCACGTCATCGCATAGAACCCCTTCCTTCAAATTTTGCTGGGAATATTTAACTTTCAATCATTCAAAAAATGTGAAAATAAATAAGCGCATACGATTTTGAATACAGCGAATCAATCTATCTTTGTAATTTCTGACATGCTTTTTCGCAAATATTATAATCGCGCATGAAGGATTCCATGTATCGTCGGTGTCATGCTTAAGTGTTCCATACGCCATTTTCCTGATTCGAGAAAATCTGAAGTTAATGTTTGAGCCCATACGGATTAATAGTGCTGCAAAAATTCAATACTGTAATAGCTTATTTCTACTTGATTAAACTCAAAGAATATATTAGTAGTTTATTTTAGTCAGATATCTGTGATAGTATAGAAGTTATGGCCAATTTTTATAGTTGCAAAAAGTTGCTGAATTGTACCGTGGGATCTTTTTTCGTGTTTTTGGCTGTTTGTGTCACATGGAACACATTTTGTCACATTTCAACAGAACCACTTTTTATCAATTGTGTTCCACCTCCCTTATGTGAAGTGCTACTGTGAGGTTGAAAATTCACGGCTTCAAATGAAACATTTATTTGAACAAATAAATGCATTAAGGACCATTATTATAGGTCTCCATGACATTTATTTATTTGAAATATATAGAATTAGGGTAGAATATGTGGTAAAACTTACGATTGGAACTGATTTTTGCATTTCTAATGTTACATAAAAACGTTAAACGCATTTTTCTCAAAGTACCATTTTTGTAGTCGGTGCCCACACTAGCTTCAAACGAATGAACGTATCTTCGTAATTTTTTGTGGACTTAAATCGAAATCTTGTCTTAAAACGAGGGTATTTTTTATAGGAGGCGTTACCTTAAGCTAAAAAGAAATTGTGGTTTTCATATAACATTAGATTTTTCAAAAGTATTTAGATTAAAAAAAAAACTATTATTCTTCAGTTTTCAAGCCCAGTCCTTTAAAACAATTTGTTCCATACGCCACCTTGTTCGTAACTTAACAAAATTGGGCAATCTTTTGTTCCAAACGCCATGATTTTTGCAGATTTTCCTATTTTTAAGGTAGCTGTATCCACCGTTTTAGTGGATGGATTCGAACGCGGAATGGCTCATTAGGTCCGTCGCGTAAAAAAAATTAATTTACGCGTGATTCAAAGGAAATTTCAGCCATCTATATAGAATATGTTAACAGTTCGCGAATTCTGAAAGGGTGAAACTAGGATTTATCGACTGTAGAACATTAGCATAAATGCTAAGGGTATAAAAATGGGGGTTAGTCCAGTAAAATTGAATTGAATTATAGAGACGCAACCCACAGCCGAAATTATAAGGAAATGTGGATAAGAATTCGCTGAAGTGTTCAACATCCTAGAAAAATTTGACGTGGATCGGCTTGGGACTTGAGCCCAAATTTTAATGTGAAAACCATTGACACCTAATTGAATTTATTGAAATTTGAAGTTTTGGCATCTCTAGGGTAGAAAATGGTCGGCATACCAATATATATGTGATGATGCCAAAAACAATCATTACCAAATAATGGGTTTTTATTGTACTTTTTGGTAATCGAACTACTTACAAAACCACCTACTAACCCATTATTTTAACAAGGGCATGTCGCACTTAATAACTAGATATGCTATAACCACTAGAAATAACTAGTTGTTCTATGACCACCAGAAGTTGAAAAATAAGCTAAAAAAATATATGTTCTATTTTTAGAACAGTTAAAGTGGAATTTGTTTTCAATTTCAACACACTTCATATTTTTTTATTTTACTTTGTTCCGTGCTATATTTGATAATGCGAGCTTCGGATTTGTAGCCGAATACACTATAAACTGTGCTACGCGTATGAGCATTAAGGGTTGCTTTAACGAGCTCATGTAAACTACACAAAGCTAGTATTTGTAGGTGGACAAACCCACTCTGTGCCACCGTACTCATTACCTAGTAAGTAGTTTTACCTTGTTACATTACTTTGTAATTGGTTACATAATGACTAACGGATTCGAATTTTTGCTGTGTGACTGCTAATTTGTGGAAATTTGTGTTTTCGTTATGGTTGAAGATAAAAATTTCGACCCGGTTTTGCTGAGCTTGTTATAGTTCTTAGCAAAATCTATTATCAAGATTTTTAAATATATTTTATGATCTTTAAAATTAGTTTTCTTTTTAACTTATCTCATTCTCAAAACTCCTACAATTTACCAACTTACCATTGAAAGCTGCTTGCACCTCATTTATGTGGAAACTGCATACCGCCGAACCGATTAAACCATTTGTACTTGTGGTAAATGTTGCATAGAAACGTGTCTTATCATTTGGCAACTGATACACCGATTGAATCTCATTGAAATAGAAGGGGAATTCGCCAGAAATACTGCAATTTAGACGTGCCTTCAAGTAGGTGGCCCAATTGTGTGCCAATATATTTTTACCACCCACATCCTTTTTACAGACACGAGCAATACGCGAATATACAGCCTTGCCACAATTGATGTACTCGACAGCAGTTTCACGGAAGAAGAAATACACATAATCACCGATGTCATAAGAGCCAACAAAGTTTGGTTCTAAGAAATGGAAAAGAAAGAAATTAAATACAATGGAAAAGTGGGTTTAATTAAAAGATTTATTATGTGTCATATTTAATGTTATTAATTTTCTTAAGTTTCTGGTAATTGAATTTTGTTTGGCTTGGTTTGGCTTTATTGGGTAAGAAAAGAATATTCTATGTGAAGGGTATTGTAATGTCATAATCGGTTTAATTAATTCAGTTGAGCAAATTTTCCTTCACCAGAGAAGTGATGAAGATGTGGCTTTGAAGTGCCAACGAGATATTGTAAAATCTGTTATAAATTAAATTAATTTGACATAATTTCAATGGTAATTTTTGGTCTATAATGAAAATTTATGTTCGCCGTAATAGCTTGGAAGTAGGACAATCTATAAATAGGCGATTGTCTACTGCTTGGTTATAATGTCTACTAAATATTTTACTTTTCGTTTTATAATCGCTATAAACCACTGTTTCAAACCCGCAGTAAAATTTACTTACAAACCAAATGCAATTACCAACATTGGTGTTTTTCATCGCATTACGTGGCGGATAATAAATTTTATTAGTTTGTTGTTATTGATGTCGTTGTTGTCGCCAATGTTTTGTAATACTATTTTCCTCTTTAGCTGTTTATCATGCCATCAACATCATCAATGTGTGCTGTGTGCGAAAAACTAATTATTTACTAAAGCAGATTATGTGCCAGGGAAATATAACAAAAATAACATAAAATTAATTTTACTCTGCATATAAAAATCTAATAACATGCCAGCATAAATTTTATAAAATTGAAAGTCCGCAACGCTTGGCATAATGGTACTTTAGCATAACAAAGTACCAACGTTTGATAAATACCCGCAGTACAATATACTGTTTTTCAATATTCTTCTCTTACCCGAACAGGACATGGTGAATAAGCTATTATAGAAATAAAGAAACTTAATAAATTTGTTATTTTATAGAAGGTTTATAAATCATAAGGCAGAAGGCACAACGGCTGTGGAAGAGCAGGCCACAGACTTAGGTTTTATTTATTGTTGTAGTATTCCTTGTACTACTCTACAAAGTCGTTTACTTACTGTCCAGCCATTTAGAATCGTATTTCAGTGTACGCTTGAATTTATATTCCAAACGTTTTGCCGTGGTATTATACAAATCCGTACGAAAGATGACAGCATCCGCTTTAGTGAATTCAGCATTTGTACCGGAATACTAAAAGGAAAAACAAGAAAACGTACACAACAAATGAATGTAAAACAAGTAAATTTGCAGACGACAAATAGGAGGAAGAAGAAGAGTTAAGAATATAACCACCATCGAAAAAGCAACATGTTGACATTAACATAAATAAATAAATGAAAAAAAGAACTACAGATACACCTTGTAGAATATTTTTAAGCTTAAATATAGGGGGAAATCTGAGTGAAATCAGACAATTTTCCATTTTTTGGTGAGTTTATGCTGCTAATCAGCATCTCATCTCAGCAAAAAATCAATCTCAGTATATTTTCAGATTTTGGACCAAGGGTTCCAGAGATATCGCGTCTTAAAAATCGGATTCTGGAAAAACTTTGTACAAAGTTATGAATATTACTACTATAAAAAAAAATTAAAGATCTGAATTTCTTAAAATTTTTTTGTATTAAACTAATATTATTTACAAAAATTTTAAGTCCTATTTGGTAGTGGGATTCGAAAAATTCTATTTGTATCCTATTTTTTTTTTTAAATTTGTCAATACAACTTTACCTTTATACCAGTGTGAAGCATTTCTTATTTTACCAAAAAATTGGACGAAATTCGTTTCAGACAATTTGTTCAAAATTTTCCTGTAGAATGGTGTGACCGATAACTACACTGTACAACAAAATTTAATTCTTTTTTTAAATTACAAGAAACCCCGCTCAGATTATGAAAGAGGACTGAAAAAAAAGACACGTGTATCGGAGTTTTGAAAGTTTACGTCGCGAAGTAACCTAAATAGGCGTGGGTTTGAAATATTCGATATCAGATTCCTTGAAATCCTTGCATTTTAGGTATAAGGTGTATTTGGCAATATTACTGACAACAATGCGGGGTATCTTTTTATGAAAAAATTAACTCTCATGCGAGTCACTAAACGGATCTTTATGGTCCATTTTTTCAAAAACCATCATACCAACCACCATACCATCATTACAGTATTTAGGACCATGCCAAAAACATGGATGTTAGGACTCGTATGTCAGATGTATATTCACCGGATAATAGCCTTACACGTAAAGTACAATATTAACCCTAAAACGTGATTTTACTCTTGGCAGATTCCTTGCGTTTAGGTACGATTTAGAGTTTTGGTGTATTCGGGGACCTATAGTAACATTTTATGACAAATAATTTCGTAGAATATTTTGATCTGATACGATCACATGTTAAAGGAGTTTTTAAACGTTTTTGCAAAATGGACCAAAAAGACCCGTTTAGTGACTCGCATGAGGGTTAATTTTTTTCATTTATTTATTTTTATTCATTTATTTAAATATTTGTTATAATAAAAAATTAAAATAAAATTATATAAAAAACAGCACTAGCATCTAAGGCTATCGGCTAAAATTTTTTTCATAAAATGATACCCCGTATTGTGTCAGTAATATTGCCAAATACACTTTATACCTAAAATGCAAGGGTTCCAAGGAATCTGATGTCGAATATTTCAAAACCCGTAAGAATTGGCGGAATTTGCCACGCCTATTTAGGTTACTTCCCGACGTAAACTTTCAAAGCGCCGATACACGTGTCTTCTTTTTTTCGGTCCTTTTTCATAATCTGGCCGAATTATCTTATAATTATTTTGTGTGTTGTACAGTGCTATTGAAGGAAGCAATTGGTTTGGTCCAAACTACGCACAGCGTATTATTCCTTCCTGATATATCGGGTTCGAATATGGACGATCGATCCACCCCTTTGGGTACCTCCCACACAAAATTCGGATAAAGTGAAGTTTAAGAGCTTCACTTGGACCTTTCTGAAATTTTTTCAGTAGATAGTCTTTGCGGCTCCCTTTACGACGGTAATATTCTTTCCTAACGCAAGTCCATACATCCCGAGATATTGACCTTAAAGCTCCAAGAAGCCCTGACGGCACCAACGAATATTGCATATCCGCATCATAATTCTAACAGGGAGTTTCTGATTGGTGCAGACTTTGCACATCGTAGTATTTTACTCAGTCATGTATCAGGTTGGAATATGGACTATATCGGTCCACTCCTTCGGGTAGCTCCCTAGCAAAAAGTGAAATTTAAGATTTCTTCTCGCATCGTTCTGAATCGTCGTTTCTAGCGGCCTCATTTACAACGGTACAATTACAATTTTTTCTGGAGTAAGTCAAAACCCTGCCGGCACATACTTAAATGGCTATTAAGCAAAAAAACTCTAAAATTAATTTAATATTTCGAGTCCTTTATGAAGAAGTTAGGTTACTAAAATGTTTGGTATATGTCAGTGATTTGGTATAGCCCCTTGTTACGGTACCTACAGATTTTGAAGCAAACTCTTGATTCAAAATCGATATATTTTATATACGGCATAATTATTGTGTTTTTTGTTTGGTTTTTTTTTTTTTTTGTCAGCGGCTGAGGATATATCTCCGTCAGCACAGTTGACTGATAATTTCTTACTTTATTGATCGTCAATTTAGTTGGGTTATTGTCCGGCTAGTACAATAACAGCTAAAGTTTTCTGGGAACACAAAATAACAATTAACAAACAATTCGACAGGAAAATCTGACTAAAATCTTAAAAAAATCTTAAATCGGGTAGTACTCTTACATGGGGACTTGCGACGCATGCTGTCTGTTTTTGCAAGTGATATTTTGTACCCCTGGGTAAAACTTTGAAAAATTTCAGGTGGAAACTTTTACACATCCGACGAAGACTAAATACCAAATTTCGGTAAGATATTGAGGCTAAAACATTAAAAATACCGAAAGTCGGGAGGTACCGTTCAATCGGTGGTATATGAAGACGTGAATATACACCGATAAATTTCAGGTGGAATGTTTTATACTCCCAACGAGAACTAAACCTCAAATTTCAGCCATCGCACATTGGGGCAAGATTCCAAAAAACGGAGATTAATTCAGGGAAGCATTTGAGTGCTCTAATGTTAATATTTTTCAAATGTTTACACTTCAATCAATATAACGAAACACAGGTTTGGTGCAAATTGAGGGATTGGAGAGGTATATTCGAAGCCCTCATAAATGGGTACCATAAAAACTATAAAGTGTTTTTACGGTTTTGCCTACATTTCTTATTTGATGAATCTAAAATCTTCTAATATGATAAATTATTGGTTAAGCTAATATTTGGCAAAAAAAAAAAAAAAAATATCAAGTTAGGTCAATATTTTAGTGTAGCTCCCATACAGGGGTATCTTCCGATTTTATGTATTTCGGGGGCCTTGAACACATTTTTTAGTACATTTATCAGTAAATTATGATTTATAGTTCTGAATGCCTAAGAATTCATAATGTGATAATTTGTCAATATAGGTCAATGTTTTGGTATAGGTCCCATGTAGAGGTACAGTCAAATTTGGGGGGTTTCGAATATTTTATGCATATATTGCAACTAAATTAGCTCAAATTCTGAATTGTGCATTTTGAAGGGATTGAAAATATTTCTATCAAACATCATCTCTAGTTATTCTCGTTTTGGAATAACCTCCTTATAAAATATTCCGCTACTTTTTTAACTTTAAATACTGTTCAAAAATAGGGAAAAATGGATACATTTTAAATTAATTTTTAATATGCTTCTAAACTTCTAAATGTTTTTCTAAGACTAAGATTTCTAACTGAAGTTGACGATTCCATTAAAAAAGGGCACTTTTGAAGCGTAAATAAATATTACTCTTTATACAACAAAAAATTAATTTGTTATTGTGCTCTTTAAATTATTAAAAATCCTTTAGCTTTATCACAGTGTAACTGTAGAAGTAAACAATATATGATCTTGACATTTTGGTTAAAGACTTAGAAGTTTGTAACATATTTGTAACAAATTTAATTTTTTTAATTAATCACCATTTTTTGCGATTTCACCCCTTGTGCATCGCCATCATTTCATATAAATCATTATATGTAGTAACTATAAGATAATGGTGGACCTGCACACATTTTCTAATGAAGGGTGGCCACAGACATTCAACCAAAACACGACATACCGTACAACAATAACATGGAAAATAAAGACAAAAACTCCAAAATGCAAAAATTTGACCCACAGCTATTTCCACCATTTTTGACATAACTCAAAATGCGCAAGCAAGACGCAAGTTTTGTTTGCGCAATATCAAACACAAAAATCAAGAGAAAAATACAAAAAAATTTCTCACGACCTTCTTGACACTCTTTTTTGTTATACTCCAATACAATTCAAAATTATGCAAAATCTGGACACATTTTGAAGAATTTTTTAAACACATTTCTACAAGACTTTTTTAGTACTATTTTTTCCTAAATTTAAGAATTACCTCTGTTTGAAATATCCATTTTGAAAATGCCAAGTTTATGTTGCAAAAACTACGTTATGGCGATTTAGAAGCAGCAAAATTTAATACTTTTACCTGTTTCTTAAATTTTAAAAATATGTTTAAATTTAACGCTGTGCTACACGAAAAGTAAACAACATACGACTTTGCTATTTTGGGTAGTGAGGTAGAATTTTGTACTCGTTAACCCTGTCAAGACAGATTATCAAAAACTTGTGTTTCAATTTTTCAATTAAGACCCGTTTTTTTCAATCTTGCCCCAACGGGCATCGGGGGGATTTTGATGTCACAACCTTCAAAATTCCGAATATCGGGAGGCACCGTTCTGTGGGTGCTATATGAAGACTTGGGCCTATACCGACAAATTTCAGGTGGAAAGTTTTGTACCCCCAACGAAGACTTAATACCAAATTTCAGCCATTTCGGTGGGATATTAAGGCTAAGACCTTCAAAGTACCGAAAATCGGGAGGTACCGTTCAATGGCGGCTATATGACGATATGGAGCTATACCGACAAATTTCGGGAGGAAAGTATTATACCCTCAACAAAGTCTAAGTACCGAATTTCTACAATGTCGGTGGGATAATGAGGCTAACACCTTCAAAATACCGAAAATCGGGAGGTACTGTTCTATTTGCTATATCAAAACGTGGACATATATAGGCCATTTTCAATGCAAACATCCTAGGAATAATATAAACTTCTATACCAAATTATAAAGCTCTATCTTAAAAAGTACAACCTGTATCATGACAGAGAATTTCAATAGAGTTTTTATACTCTTATAATTTTGCTAGCAAGGATATGAAGATGTGCGATATAGGTTCACTCTTTCAGGTATCTCCCCCACAAAAGTTCAGAATTGTTGGGAACATTTTGAGCATCATAACTCTTGAAGCGATTAACCGATTTGGTCAATACTTTGCACATCGTAATATTTCTACGAGACATAGATCCGGTTCGAATATGGACTCTATCGTTCGACTCCTTCTGGAACGCCCTGCACAAAACTTCGGCAAAGTTCAGGTGAAGACCTGTTCTCGAATCGCTTTGATTATAACCTCAGCATTTATGCTAACGAGGGTATATACTAGGCCGGGGCGATTTGTACGGAAGGAAAAACACCATAATGGGCTCTTCGCGTTTCTGATTCCTGGGATTGAACTGAGCAAAAAAGTTTTCTAGACCATAGGTCTACGATAAAAATCGAGCCTTCCGATTTTGACTTTTAAAGGGGTGAATAATATCTTTCGAACAAGTTATTATTTTTTTTAAATCTGTTAACAAATGACTACATTATAGTGGTTTAAGTCTGAAAACCTATACAAAAAACTATAATTGAATTTCTCATAATTTTCAAAAATATTTTCAATTTTTCTTTTGTTCAATATTTATTTTGAAATTTGTCAGAAACTTAGTTATAGTTTTCTTGTGGGGTTATTCAGACATAAACCACTATAATTTAGCCATTTTTTAACCGATTTAAAAAAATAATACCTTGTTCGAATGATATAATTCACCCCTTAGAAAGAAGAAAGATCAATAGAAATTCGTTGTGAAAAAAGAAGATATGACCGTTTAAATTTGAAAATGTAAGAAACCCAGATTTTCACTGCTTGGCCGTTATATGCCAGAATGTTAAAAAACGTGGATAAAAAACTTAAACTCAAAATCAGGAGGCTCGATTTTAACAGTAGACTTTTCTGCTCGGTTCAATCCCAGGAATCAGAAACGCGAAGGTCCCACTAAGGTTTTCAAATCGCCCCGCTCTAGTATATAAACTTTCATACGGACAAAATGTGCCTCATCGAAAAAATAGTTTTAGACCCCAAGTAAGATTTAGCCATGTCTGTCCGTCCGTCTGTCTGGCTGGCTGGCTGGAGCGCACACCTCTCGAACGGATTTACCGGTCCAAAATTTTATCGGTTATATCGGTCCACTCCTTCCCCCACAAAAGCTGGAAAATGTTCAGAAAATTTGAGAGTGATAACTCTTGAAGGGAGTAATCGATTAGGTCCATGCTTTGCACATCGTTAAATTTCTACCAGACTTAGATGAGGTTGCAATATGGTCTCAAACGGTCCACTACTTCGGGTACCTCCCACACAAAATTTCGGAATGATTGAATCACTTTGATTTTTGTTGTATCAACGGTACGGTACAAGTTTCATCAGGGGCAAGTCCATACTTTCTGAAAAAATAGCCTGAAAATTGCAAAAAAAAAATCCTATGGCACCGAATGCATCTGCCGATTCGGTCCAAAATTTGGCCTTCGCATTTTTTTTTTTTGCAAACTTAGTTTAAGTTGAAAGAAAAGTCATATCGGTCCCCTCCTTCTGGTACCTCCCCCGAACAAGTTCAAAAATGCTTTCCGAACATGTGCGCACGATAATTCTTGAATCGAGTGGCCGATTTGGTCCATACTTTACACATGCTAATATTTGTGCGCTCCTTCGAGTACCTCGCAAACAAAATTTCGGATAAGTTTTAAGACCTGCTCTCGATTCGCTGCCTCAAATACAACGGTAAACGGTTTTTCAGGGGTAAGTTCATACATATTGAGAAAACCGCCTATTACACCATATGTAATGGCTGGAGAGCACGATAACTCTCGTGCTTCTGAAATGACCCATACTCACAGAAGTTCAACTTTTGTGTCTAAATGTTCTAAGATCGTTTGGAAATGAAGCAAGAGTTTTTTCGAAGGCAAGTCCATGCTTTTTGAGAAAATAGCCTGAAAGGTGCAAAAACCCCTATGACACCGTGTGTAGTGGTTGGAGCGCAAGATAACTCTGGGCAATATCGGCATTTCACTCAATCGGCAACCGATTTGGTCCAAACCTTTGATCTCCTAATATTTTGTCCAAATTTAGTTTAACTTCTAATATTGAACAAAAGTTCAACATTTATGTCTAAGTGCAGTTTAGGGTCTGTTCGAAGATCCTTGGGAACTGTTCGTTGTTGTCCTGTTTACAGCGATATTATGTTTTAGGTGGACAAGCTCATGATTCCTGGCCCAAAAGTTATTTGATGACCCACTGAAATGACTATCTATCGAAAAGATTTGACTCCCAAAATAAGATCCACTTCCATAATGAACTATGTCGGTCCATTCCTTCAAGTACCTACTCCGTAACACTTTTGAACATTAATCCTAAACCACATGTTTGTCCAAAAAAGTCCACAAAATTCTCAAAATACCCTATATACATTCGATCTTTGAGTAGATAAACGTATCAATTCACATAGGCTGAGGGTATATCTCTGTCGGCAAGGCCGACTGATACTTTTTTTCTTGAGATAATGGCCCAAAGTATCTAAACAGATGGCACAACCGCAGCAGCCTCCCTTTGTATGAAAAATATAAATATTATGAAAAAAACAAGAATTTACCCCCCTAGTCCTTGTGTACGGCCCTTATGTTATAGTTGTAGAGCACCGAGCTATCACAACTATGAAAACAGTCAATGCGAAATGTCAATACAATCTGCAAAAGCGGCCCCAGACAGCCCCACAAGGATAATATTGAACAAAAGTTCAACATTTATGTCTAAGTGCAGTTTAGGGTCTGTTCGAAGATCCTTGGGAACTGTATACTGATGATGTTCGTTGTTGTCCTGTTTACAGCGATATTATGTTTTAGGTGGACAAGCTCATGATTCCTGGCCCAAAAGTTATTCGATGACCCACTGAAATGACTATCTATCGAAAACATTTGACTCCCAAAATAAGATCCACTTCCATAATGGACTATGTCGGTCCATTCCTTCAATTACCTGCTCCGTAACACTTTTGAACATAATTCCTAAACCACATTTTTGTCCAAAAAAGTCCAGAAAATTCTCACTGATTGATAGAACCATCGAAATCATCGATCAGCTCTTACAAGTATTAGCTCTAACGATTAACGGCTCTAAGGTCAAAACATTATATTGGACCATAAGACTGCTCCATCCGTGTTAATACCGCTTATGTTAACAATGGTCATGGAACCCTGGAAAGGGTATAAAGTTGGCTACCACTAAAACCGACCTCCCCACATCACTTTACATTCTACTTTCCATTTCAGTATAATGTAAATTAAAAAATTGCCTTCGTCCTGAAATGTTCCACTGGTCGTTTTTTACCGAATTTGTGGCGGTCATAACGCCCGAAACTAGATTGGATCTTATAACTGTGGGCTACGACAATTAAATACTATATTCTTACGCATTCAATGACACCAAACTGTTTCACTTAAATTCTGCCCCGAATAACAAGCCAATAAGAAACATTCAAATAAATCTCAAGCTTATTTATTTAGTGTAGATCACAGGGAACGAACCAAAGATTACATTTTCAATATGAAATATGCATAAATAGGTCTATGGCGACAAAAATCTCTTTTACGCGACCATAGAAAAAAGGAGGAATAAAAAGCAATACGACCATAAGCTACCCTAACCGTTTTTACTTTGGTTGCCAGGTTGCCAAAGTGAGAGAGAGGAACACCAATAAGAAGTAGCTTCCACACAAATCAAAATCCCAGAAATATTACTTAAAGTGTATTCTTAACCAAATGGAAAGCAAATAAATAAATCACAAAAATACAAATCATGATGATGATTTTATGCTTAAAAGGTTCGTAGAAGACTAGAGTAAATTTGTGATTTTAAGTGACATCTTCATAAATATTAACAATCAGCAAATGCTTGTTGAAATGAATGTATGTATATAAATAAATCTTGTCAGTGTTTTTGTTTTTGTTTACTTACCAAACCAGGCAAACCACCAGGATTTCCTTCTTCAACATAAATAGCTGTTGAATTGTCCAAGGGGTCGTAGGGACACTTGGCAATACCCAAACCAATGCCCATGACAAATTCAGATCGTGATAGATGGGTTAAGTTTGTCTGAAAATAGAAATGGTTTATTAAGTAAATTATTTTGTCAATTAAGGATTTAGTAAATATTTAATAAATATTAGTAAAAATGTAATTTAGTTGCGATGGTGTCTATTACCCACGGATATTAAAAATATAAATATTTAAAAATAAGAACATTACCCTACGAGAAAGGGCAACTACACATCTACAAATATTTAAATTTAACTAAGCATTAAGGTTAATCTCAAATAAAGTCACAATAATTGAAATATAGAAACGTCAGAAGAAGAATAATAAAATCGCACATGTTCGTAACCACCATATTCACAACCACCGTTTCCTTTTTTCAAATTACAAATTGATCTCTTATTTGATTTCAGATTAAGATACTAAAAATATGTTTTATAAACCAATTTCACATTTACATGTCAATTTGCAACTGCCAAAAGAACTCTCGGTATTTTGCAACAACAATTTTCACATATGGATTTTTATTCTCCCTAATCTTCAAGCACACCAGTGGTATTCGAAAATTGTAAAGATGTGAAACAAATCCCATCTTTTATTGGTTTTTATCACCCTCAAACGGAATATTTTTTCGACACATATGAAATTTCATATGGGATTTAACAACAGTGTGCAAAATATACATAAGTACAACAAGAAATACTCAGCATTTCTTCAAGATAGTTAGAGTTACAAAGGCCTGTCTGCGCGTGGCGTACATACTTGGTCTATGGACCTACATAGCCATAGCAGAACCACACATTACCTAAATACAATAAACCACTTCGGCTGGCTTCCATTCTATTTAATACAATGGAAATGTCATTGTGTCTTGAAATTACGACACGAAATTCTTCGTCTGTAGTTCTGTCCATCGGTCTGTCTTTTGAAATCAAGATACACCTCGCAATAAGAAAGAGCTTATAATTTGGTATAGAATTGTCTATAGCACTCATAGAACTGTAAGGTCCGATTTTAGGTATTTTTAAGATTTAAGCCTCATTATCACACCGAGTTAGCTTAAATATCATATTTAACCTAACCTAGGAGCATTTAACTTCCCCCAGAAATTTCTTGCTATAAGTGTACGTTTTGATACAGCTTCCATAGAACGGTACCTTCCGAATTTCGGATGGTTTAAGCCACAATATCTCATCGAAATGGCTGAAAATTTCTATTTAATCTCTGTTGGGAGCGCTGAACTTTCTCCCAGAAACTTGATGCTTAGGTCCACGTTTTGATAATGAAAGGTACCTTCCAATTTTTGGTATTTTAAAGGTTTCAGCCTCATTATGACACTGATATTTCGTATTTAGTCTTCGTTGGAAGCACCAAACGTTCTTTCAGAAATTTGTTGCTATAGGTCTAAGATTTGATGTATGTGGCACCCATTGAACGGTGCCTGCCGATTTTCGGTATTTTAAAAGTTTTTTCCTAATTATCACACCAAAATGCCTAAAACCTTCATGCAGAGGATTGTCGGTACATATTCACGATTTGAACAAGTAAACAGTCGGCTTTTCCAACAGAGATATACCCTTAGCATGTGTGAATTGAAACACTTCTTTCCCAAACAATTTATATATTTAGGGAGTTTTCGGAATTGTGGGCGTATGAACTTGCTGATAAAAATATGGATTTGGATTAAAGCTCAAAAGTTTTGTGGGAGGTACCCAGCAAAATGTTCGATGCCAAAGATGCCATTCAATGGGTGCAAGTGATCTAGCATGTTATCTTTTTAGCATCTTCATCGATGAATTTTATATGAGCGTGGACCCCAAAATATGCTATTCATTTCTGGATCCAAAGCATGTCATTTACACCAATGCTTTGACATGTCATTTTCACCAATTTTTTGGCATGTCATTTCTACCAATGCTTTGGCATGTCATTTTCACCAAACTTTTGCAATGACATTATCATTACGAAGAGAGTTTTAACAACGTTGGTTGTGATTTCGAGTCTCCGACAACATCAATCTAATTGTGAATAATTAATCTTATATATTTAGAAAAATGTGTATAAATAAAAACACAAAATTCATCTCTATTGCATCTATGGAATGGGTTCAAATGCTAATGAAAATATCAGATCTTTGACGACTTCCTTTGCATTGGTTCAAATGCTAATGAAAAGATCGGATCTTTCACGACTTCGTTTAAACCAATGCAAAAGATGCCATGAAATCACGTCATCGCATGGAACCCCTTCCTTCAAATTTTGCTGGGTACGTAAAGGAATGGACCGACAGTCCATTTTGGAAGTGGGTCTTATTTTGGAAGTCATTCGCCTCGATGGATATCGTGCCCAGCAGTTATTTAAGTTCGTCACCATACCATTTAGACCTTTGGAACATATCGCTCATTTACTCAAAGAGTGACACATCTCAAAAAATTGAGTTTCGAGAAAAACGCCTTTTAAGTTCACGATCGAATTTTGACTTCCCTACTTAAAAGATTATTACACAAAAAATAGAATAACTACTGGAACAATATTTTGGAAAGGGCTAAACTCGAAAAACTGTGTTGCTGATTTATGTCAACCTCCTCGTAAATCAGCTCTAAATCATTGAGTTTTAGAGATATCAACATGAAAATTTGTCACAGTATAAAGTCAAGGTCGTAGAAAAAACAGAAATTGCTAACACAGAAAACGCATTTTTTGAGTTATGCCACTCTTTAAGTAAATGAGCGATATTATCGCTGTAAACAGGGAAACTCGGTAGAAATGTCCAAAGGATCTTCGAACAGACCCTTAACCACACATAAAAAACAATTTTGAACATTTTTGTGGTGGTACTCCAAGCACTGGACAGATAGGGCCAATTCTGAACATAAACTAAGTTTGGACACAATATTTCGAGATCCAAAGTCCTGACCAAATCGGTTGCTCCGTTTACGTGAAATTGCGGTTACCATTTTAGGGAATATTTTCAAACTTTTCCGGAAGAAGTGGGCCCATAAGCACCGCCTTCGAATTTTTTCTAATATTCGAAGAAATATTACGATATGCAAAGTGTGGACCCACGCAGAACTCGGTTCGAGAATTGTTGTGGACAAGAGCCCTGCACATGCTGGCCTTAGGAGTTTTTAGATACAACTTTCGATTCATTTTCTTAAGAAGTATGCACTTGCCACTCAAAAAACTTGGACCATAGTAATAGTTGTCTTGAGTGCAACCAGTTGCAAGAAAAATCAAAACGATTCGGGAGGAGGTCTTAAACTGCACTTTTCCGAAATTTTTTTTCTGGGAGGTACTCGAAGGTGTTGACATATATAGTCCATATTATAGCCTGATCTATGTCTCGTAGAAATATAACGATGTGCAAAGTATAAGCCAAATCGAGTACTGCCTTCGAGGGTTATCGTGCGCACCATTTCATTAAAACATTTTAACTATTAGGGGGGAGGTACCCAAAAAAGTGGACCGACCAGTTTGCGTAAAATAATAAGACTGCCAAAATTTTGTATCGATTTCGTTTACCCGTTGGAGAGTTATCGTGCCCTGCATCATCTTTTGCGCCTTTTTAAAGGCTTCGGTTCATTTTCTCAGGAAGTATGAACTTGGTCGGAAAAAAACTTGTACGGTCGTGATGGGGGCAGCAAATACAAGTTGTTACAACAAACATCAAATCTATTCGAGAGGAGGTCTTAAACTGCACTTTTCCGAAATTTTGTGTGAGAGGTACCCGAAGGAGTAGACCCATATAGTCCATATTCGAACTAGATCTTTGTCTGGTTGAAATTTTACGATGTACAAAGTATGGTCCAAGTTGGTTGGTCCCTTCTAGAGTTGTCATGCACATAAGTTTTGCAAAAAAATTAACTTTGGTGGAGGTACCCGAACGTGTGGACCAATATTGCCCATCTTCGAACATAAACTAAGTTTGGACAAAATATTACGAAGGCCAAATGTTGGACCCGATCAGTTGCTTCGTTCGAGAGTTATCGTGCACACCAGCCAGCCCGACAAACAGACTGACGGACATTGCTAAATAGACTCCAAATTGTCTGAAACAGATTTCGTCTAAACATACTTGGGATCTAAAACCATTGTTACGATGAGGCATGTACGATTAGGCATGGATGTACCCTCGTTATTATAAAACTTGAGAGTATACAAATCCGTCATTTAACGTCATCGCCCGATGTCTTGAAATACATACATTTCGTGTTTTTCGGAGTCACATTTTCATCCCAAAATGTGGATAGGTATAACATTTTTATTAGGTCCGGCCAAACTTAACACTCTTTTTATATGCTTCCTATAAACATTTTACAAATAGTAGATTCTTGCAGGTTTTGGGACTAATCAATATACAGAAGCATCCTATTGGATGTAGACCCCGGTCTCTACTGCGAAAAT
Source organism: Musca autumnalis (assembly GCF_047663935.1). Classification (NCBI taxonomy): domain Eukaryota; kingdom Metazoa; phylum Arthropoda; class Insecta; order Diptera; family Muscidae; genus Musca; species Musca autumnalis. The sequence continues at coordinate 38,859,794 of NW_027412088.1, read as the reverse complement.
GTATTCATCAAAAGTTCATAGAAGCGAAACACTATCTGTAGCGTCATTTAAGCTGAGATTCTTGCTATCAATAAAACAGCAGTGTTGATTGAACAACTTGAACCCAACGTGAACAGTCTCACCGGACCCGTGAGTAATAGTCACTGACTATAAATGGCGACAATCAGGCAGCCCTGAAGGCTCTTAAGACGTGGGCCATAAACTCGCAATTCTTGATTATGGCTATGTATGATACATATAAATTCATTAAACTTTGCTGAGTTTAATTTATTATAATTAAGAACTAGATCGGGGTGGCTCCATGTCAATAAATATACCAATTGCTGAATCCGTTAGGCCACCGATGTTCTAAAACATCGGCAAAGTATGTAAGGTCTACCTTGAGAAGGCACACACCGCAAATGGCATATGTAATCTGGGATATTGAATAAAAACAAGTAAGGGTGGCATTTGATTCGGCCAAGTCGAATCTTTTATACCATCCACCACGAGATTCCTGGGAGAAGTGGAATATGCTAATTGAAGAATATTACTTTCTTTTAAACAAAGTTTATTATCAATGAAACATCCAATTCACAAAACATCAAATTTTGTCCGTTGGGCCCCTATCGGAGCTATATGAAAATTCGATCCGATATTTTGTACGATTCGTTTTTGATCCACAACAATGAACTGGTAAAAAGTTTTCATCGATTGGGTCATAAATGCGGATTTTAAAGAATTTTTGTGAAAATTTACCTATGGCCTCATACAAATTACTATGGAAACAAAGATCCCTCTGGTGACACGGGTTAACGTGATATATATAAGGTTTTAGGATCAAATGGAAAAAATATAGGCGGCAGGCGTTTCCAAAAACAAAACAAAAATTCATTTTTCGGGCCGCCCTTTAAACTACGTAAAATATGGAGGTAGCTTTACATTGGAAATATACCAAAAGATGAACCTATATTGGTGATTTTTCTGCGTGGAGGTTTTCTACCCATTGAAAACCCGAAATATCAAGTAACAGTGTACCTTCCAATCTGAGAACCTACAATGGGGGCTATATCAAAACATGGATAATATCCATGTGATATGTATCGATCATTCTAAGCGGGAACTTTTTGTAACCCCAAGGGAGACTAAATGCCAAGACAATATGTACTGAATTTTACCTATTCCTCTAGGACAATGTGGTTACACCTTCAAAATACCGAAAATCGGGAGATACCGTTCTGTGGGTGTTAATCAAAACGTGGACATATACTGAAAAATTTTTGTGTGAAAGTTTTGTAGCCCAAAATACTGGAAATCGGGAGGTAACGTTATATGATGAGAGGGCTATATCAAAACGTGGACCTATACTGAAACATTTCTGGGAAGAAGTTTGGAAGCCCATCAATAAATAAAAAACAAGTAAGAAAGACGTTAAGTTCGGCCAGGCCGAACTTGTTATAGCCTCCACCACGAGTTGTATTGAAGTAAAATGGAATAATTAGTTTCCTTTTGTTTATGAAGAAGACTAAATACCAAATTTCAGCAAGTTTGGTAAAACAATGTGGCCAAACTTCAAAATACCGAAATTCGAGAAGGTACCGTTCCATGGGCCTATATCAAAGGAAAGTTTTTAGACTCATAGAAGACTAAATACGAAATTTCCCATATTTCGGTAAAACCTTTAAAATACCGAAAATCAAGAGGTACACTTCTATGCGGGATGTATCCGCGGACCTATACTGATAATTCGTTTCTGGAATAGTTTATAACCCCATGGAAGACTAAATAACAAATTTCTGTCTTTCGGTGGGTTATTGACGTCGCAAACTTCAGAATTATAAAAATCGGGAAGTACCGTTCTATGGGGGCTATATCGAATCGTGGACCTATACCGACGAATTTCAGTCAGAAAAGCTTTTACCTCCAAAAAGACTAAATACCAAATTTCAGCCATCTCGGAGGGTTGCTGTGGCCACAACCTTCAAATTACCTAAAATCGGGAGGCACCGTTCTATGGGTGCTATATGGAGGCGTGTACATATACCGACAAGTTTTTGGGAAAATCTTTTATACCCCCAATGAACAACTAACTACCAAATTTCATCTATTTCGGTGCGATAACGAAATACCTTCAAAATACCGAAAATTGGGCGGTACCATGCTATGGGGGCTATATGAAGGCATGGGCCTATACCGCCGAATTTCATATGGAACGTATAATACGCCAATTGAAGATCAAATACCAAATTTCTGCCCTTTCGGTGACATATTGAGTCCCCAACCTTCAATATGCTGGAATTAGGGAGGTACAGTTCCATGGGAGCGATTACTATGGCTTCAAAATACCGAAAATCTGGTGGGACCATCCTGTGAGGGGCTATTTGAAGACGTAGACCGATATCGACAAATTTCTGGTGGAAATTTTTATAGCCCCAAACGAAGATTCACAGCACATTTCGGACATTTCGGTGATATATTGGGGCCACATCCTCAAAATACCGAAAATCGTGAGGTACTGTTCTATGAGGGCTTTATCAAAAGGGTCTCCGACGTACATTACCCTCCATATTATGGAAGAGGTATAATTCAAGACATACCTATTTACATTGTCATCAGTGTGAAAGAACTCGTAAACTTTGAAAACTTTTTGTTTGCTCTTATGGAATATATGTATAAATGTTGTCACTTGATAACATTATAATATTTTTTAATACAAACATAGATGTGAATTTGTATGTGAAACTCAACTCCTTCCCCTTCTTATTATTTTCTATCTCGAACATTTCACTTCTAAACATATAGAATATGAACTAGGATAACATTGTTGTTTTTTACAAAAGGTTTACACGATATAACGCTCCAATCTCTTACAAACAAACACACACATGCATTCCCCCATTCTAAAACAAGCATTGAATATGTGTCAATTGAATGAAAATGTGTTGCCACTTTCATCTCTGTATGTACATACATATCGCTCATTTACTCAAAGAGTGGCATAACTCAAAAAATGCGTTTTCTGAGTTAGCAATTTCTATTTTTTCTACGACTTCTATTTTATCTTGTGTCAAATTTTCATGTTGATATATCTAAAACTCAAAGAGTTGCAGCTCATTTACTAAAACTTTGGCATAATTCAACAAAAATGTTTTTTGAGCTTATGAAGCACTAAAACACTTCAAATCATGCTTGATCTTGCACAGAAATTTAGCAGTGATATCTGGCTAGCTGTTTGCAAAATATGTTCAAGTACTTGTTTTAGGTTTTGTGTAATAATCATTTTAAGTTAGGAAGTCAAATTTCAATCGCCAACTTAAAACGCGTTTTTCTCGAAACTGGATTTTTTGAAATGTTTCACTCTTTGAGTAAATGAGCGATATGTCCTTTCACACTCCCCTACTAGAAAACTGCACAAAGTGATTGTTATCACTGCTAGCTTAAACTTAAGAAGTGATGAAAAAAGTTGGAGAACAGGAAAAAAATAGAAAATTGTTCGAAATGAATGCTAGAAAATCTCCCCCTTTTTCTGAAGGTTTTAAGTATTTGATATCATGAATGGGGCAATATCAACGACAGTAGTAGTAGTAGTAGCAGTGGCTGCAAACATATTGTCACAGCACAAACAATATGCCTTTCAATGTTTTAGAAACTTTACTTTGAAATAGAAAGAGTGAAATTCCAAAGGCATGAAGGACAAAAACCCAAATATTTTCTAGGAAAATAACGAAAGTATTTTAACCATCTCAAATGCAAGCCGACAAAAGCTCAAAAATAAAAAAAGAAATAATTGTGTGCGTGTGCCATGAGGAAAAGTCTTACACCAAAAAAAGTTAGCTTGTTTGCTTTTGTTGCCACTAATACCACTACCACCACTGGTTTAGCTTTTAATAACCTTTCTCCCACCCATCACCTACTTCTTCCTTATATCGAATTGTAAACATATTCATTTGTATATATTATGAATACAAAATAGTACACTTTGTTTGAATTGATACTTACATAAATGACATAATCCTTGGGATTGTGAGCATTAGTACCGCACACATACAGCCTGTTGCCTTGCATTTTTTGTATAACACGAATGTGATTTTTGCAATCGAACACCTAAAAATAAATGGGAAAAGGGAAATGGTTATTCATTAATATGCGGAATAGAAAAAAAACGTATGTAATAAAAGTCAAATGTTTTTTTGTTTGTGTTTTTAATGATATGCGGAATTTTACAAAAAAAAATGTATGGTTGAAATTGGAAATAATATAATTAAATAGAGGACCATTTGGTAATATTGTTAAAAGTGACCCATGTTTAATAATGAAATACATATGTGTTGTTGTTTTTCGTAAAAAATGGGAAAATCGATCCAGCAGCTATGTAAAGGTTTTTGTTATTGGCTTGGAACGAAAATTACTGTACAACTTAAAACGAGATCTTGTTAGTGGCATAGAAATAACCTATATCCCTTGATCGAACCATAGGCGAGAGGACGAGATTTCCTTTATGTCGACGAGTCCAACTTGAAATTGGAAATTAATCTCGCGATCTAAGAAAACAACTAAAAACGGCGCACAGTGTTGCCGCTTCCATACAAAAGTGGACAAAAATAGAGGGAGTTGACCTAGGTTGAAGAATTTTTGCACAAGTACAAGGCATAGGAATGAAAAATTACAACGTTGGTCTATATCTTACCTCGATTTTGCTATAACTCGGTCAATTTCAGTTGCAGTTTTGCCGGTTTTGACAAAAATCGGTTCAGATTTGGATATAGCCCCCATATCTTGCTCTTACGGATTTTGCTATAAATTTGTATATAGCTCTCATATATATTTTCTCACGATTTTATGTACTGATGCACTAAATACGCAAAGTACATGAAATATTGATGACGTTTATTCGGACGTAATTGTGCGATATCGGACGAAACTATATATGAGAGCTATATCCAAACTTGAACAGAGCAGGGGCTTAAGAAAATGTCCCATATTAAATTTGATGGCTATTCATCAAAAATTGACCGATTTATAGCAAAATCAGCGAAAGATATCCAAATCTGAACAAAAATTTGAATTTTTCATTCTTATGCCCTCATAAGTACTTGTACACAAATTCGTCAACCTAGTTCAACTCTTTCTATGCAAAAATGAAGCTGCAACACAGTCATTAAATAAAAGAAAAGTTACTTCTTATAGGAGACCGACAGCTCTTCTTATAGAAGACCAAAAGTTCTTCTTATAGAAGACCAAAAGTTCTTCTTATAGAAGACCGAAAGGTCTTCTTATAGAAGACTGAAGGTTCTATTAGGTTCCCATAGAAGATCAGAATGACTTCTTAAAGAAGTACGAAAGGTCTTCTTATAGAAGTCCGAAAGATCTTCTTATAGAAGATCAAAATGTCTTCTTATAGAAGTCCAAAAGGTTTTCTTATAAAAGTCCGAAAGGTCTTCTTATAGAAGTCCGAAATGTCTTCTTATAGGAGAACGAATAGTCCTCTTATATAGAAGGCCGAAAGGTTTTCTTATAGAAGACCGAAAGGTCTTCTTATAGAAACCTTTCTTATAAAAGACCGAAAGGACTTTTTACAGAAGACCGAAACTTCTTTTTATAGAAGACCGAGAGGGCCGAAATGGCTCCTTATAGAAGACCGAAAGGCCTTCTTATAGAAGACCAAAAGTCTTCTTATAGGGGAAGTAAAGTCTTATAGAAGACCAAAAGGTCTTCTTATAGAAGACACAAAAAGACTTCTTATAGAAGGCCAAAAAGTATTATTATAGAAGGAAGAATAGTACTCTTATAGAAGTCCGCAAGGTCTTCTTATAGACGACCGGAATGTCTTCCTATAGAAGACCGATAGGTCTCCTTATAGAGTACCAAAAGGTCTCCTTATAGAGGAACGAAATCTCGTCTTATAGACAACCCAAAGGTCTTCTTATAGAGGGCCGAAAGGTCTTTATAAAATATTGATTAAAATATTGATATACATCAGAAGGTGGCAGGGGTGGGCAAAAAAATTTTACACATTTCGCTTCGAAAGAGATGTCCCATTAACCGATTCCAAGATCTACTCTACGAAATATAAAGAATTTCTATTTTTTATCAAATTTAAATTTTTTGGCGCATGTTCAGTTGATGTCGACTTATTGTACTTAAATTTTATATATATAGGCCACCCATCTAAAACTTTTAATATTATCAAGAATATTTTCGGAAATAGTTATTTTAAATGTCGTCTAATTTTCATACGATTATTTCTTTAGATTACATGGGAACTAATTTTAATATTTAAAGAGCTATGACTTTATTATGGATGCACATATCGACAAAATTCTTTTAGATTCTGATGTGTTTACTGTAAGAAAGAAACGCAAACATATGTATGTTAACTTTTACATTTTTCAATTTTTGTCCACTGCAGCAACACTGTGCGGAGTATGAAGTTCGCCCGGGCCGAACTTTTTATACCCTCCACCACGAACTGTGTTGAAGTAAATAGGAACAATTAGCTTACTTTCGTTTATGAAAGTTTTGAGCTGTTCCTTTGTGTTAAGGTTTATTCCTTGTGGGAGCAGAAAATCTTAACTAATGATAATTACCTTATATTGATAATTTTCTGCGTAGAGGTCTTCTACACATTGAGATTCCAAAATACCAAGTTACATCCACTTCAGTAGGAAAATAAGCAATATACGAATTCAGGGGCCTATACCGACAGATGAAAAGTTACATTCCCAAAACGAAGATCAAATGTCAAATTTTAGCCTTTTCGGTTGAATTTTGAGACCGAAATTCTGAAGAACCGTTTAATGGGGACTATATAAAAATGTTGACAAATAGGGACAATTTTGTGGTGGGAAGAAGACGGAAAAGACGTTGGGCTATACCGGCAAATTTCAGGTGGACATTTTTACACCAGCAACGAAGACTAAAATGCTAAATTTTAGCCTTCAACATATCGAAAATCAGGAGATACCCTTCTATGGGGGCTAAATGAAAACCTGGAAACTGATAAATCTGTTCTGGAATAATTTATACCTCCATCGCGGACTAAGTACTAATTTTCATCCATTTCGACAATGACGTCGAAACCTTGAAAATGCCACAATTTGGAAGGAAGTGTTCTATGGGAGCTATGAAAAGCAAAAACTTTATTCATTTAAATTTGGGGTGTAAAAGAAACACCAACAAAAAAAATTGCTCTATTTTTTTACAAAAATATTTTCACAATTTTGGAATTACAAAGATTTTTTTTAAATTGCAAATACTCTTATAAAACCGAAAATCGCCATAGGCGAAAATATTTTTGTAAATAATTGCGCGATTTTTTCAAAAATATTTTCACAATTTTAGAATTTTTCGAAAATACTTATATAAAACCGAAAAGCGTCGCAGGCGAAAATATTTTTACTAGTGAAAAAATACAGAGTTTTTGTAAAGAAATGCAAATATTTAAAACATTTCTCAATTAATTTTTTTTTTAAATTAATTAATAACTCGACTGTGTCTTCGTCGAATACCGTAGTGTGGTAAAATTTCTCCGAACTGCTACTCACAAATTCAGATATAATTTAGTTTTAAAATAATATTATGAAATCTAGATGATTTTGTGGAGACATCGCTATTGTTTTGCACTTAAGCCTTCCCAAATGTACAATTCCGTTTATATTCTAATCTCTTCTCTAAAATTTATAACCGTTCTTTGAGCAATAAAAAAATAATTAAAAATTTCGAAAAGCAAAAAAAAAAATAACTTTGAAATTAAGAACAAAATCGTTGGGAGTTATGTCCGCGTTTTTTTTTTTGTAGTAATGTCCGCTTTGCTTCACCAACAAAACTCCCAACCAATTTTGGGAGTTATGTCCGTGAGTGTTACGTCCGGGCATAGTTTTTTATTGTTTGTTCTTAAAAAAATATTATGAAATTGCACCCTAATTTTTCTTCGTTTTCTTAATAATAACTTTCGAAAATTCACCCCAATTTGTTGTTTCTGTTAAACACACATATAGGCCCTAAACATGTGTAAAAAGGCCCCAATAAAAAATGTAATTAGACCCCAATATTATTTAGACCCCGATTTGATTTTCAAATTTTCGATTTACTTGTTGTGAAGACAAATTGGCCCCAACAACTGAATGACAAAAGGTCCCAGAAAGACGAAAATAGGCCCCAAAAGCTTTGTTGTTGTTGTTTTCCATATACCTGTTTGGGGCATATTTTCACTTTTAATTTGGGTTGTTATTTCATGGGGCCTTATTTCTGTACGCCCACGGTGCACACAGCTCCCATAGAACGCTTTCTTCTAAATTTTGGCAAGTTTCTGGTGGATGGTTTTATATCCACAACGAAATACAGAAAATCGGGAGGAATTGGGGCTATATGAAAACGTGGACCTATACTGTTAATTCTCTTTTGGCATATTTTATAACCCCATCGAAGACTAAATATCAATATAAAATATAAATGTGGAAACTGATAAATCTGTTCTGGATTATTTTATACCTAGCTCGAAGACTAAATACCAAATTTCATCCATTTTGGTAATGACGTCGAAACCTAAAAATTCCAAAATTCGGAAGGGAGCGTTCTATCGGAGCTATATGAAGCGTGGACCTATACCGACAAATTTCTGATGAAAAGTTTTGTACCACCATGTTTAATTTCAGCAATTTTGAATGGGCATTGAGGCTGCAACCTTAAAACTACCATAATCGGGAGGTACCCTGCTATGGGTGGATATATGAAAACTTGTACCTATACTGATAATTCTCTTCTGAAAGGCTTCAAAGACTAAATACTATATTGCACCCATTTCTGTTTTATAAGGACACTGAAACCTTCAAAATACCGTTAATCGTTCAAAACGTTTAGCCCCAATGAAGACTATTCAGTGTGATAATGAGGCTATAACCTTCAAAATACTGAAAATTGAGAGGTGCAGTTCTATGGGGGCTACATCATAACGTGGGTCGATGTAGCCCATTTTCAAAACCAAAAAATCTAAGAGACTTCTATACCAAATTATAAAACTCTATTTTAAATATTGCGAGCTATATTCTGATTTCAGCAGACAGACGAACATTGTTACTTCGACTTTGAGTTTCATGCTGATCTAGTAATATAAGTCAAGGTGGGAAATTACTTCAGTGTCTCCCTTAAAGGAATATTTATTTGTGTGCTTTGGGTATTTTTTTTCGAGGAAAGTTTTTATCCACAGAAAGACTAAATGCCAAATTGCAGGTGGGATATTGATGCCACAACCTTAAAAATGCCGAAAATTGAGAAAATTGTGTTCAATGGGAAATATATGAAGACTTTTGTTTATACCGAAAAATTTCAAGTGGAAACTTTTATACAAACAGCGAAGACTAAATACCGATTTTAAGAGACGGATATTTTCATATTGTTCAAATGAACGAACTGCGCTATGTAAGTATTTAACATATTACATACATACATATATCATTGACTACTTTAGCGAGGCACAGTGGATGCGCCCAATGACAAAAATCAACAAATTCATTTATTAATTTGAAGATGCAAATCGCTTCTAGACATTCCGCATTTTTCGAAACTTAACAGACTTGTAAACATGACTAACTTCGTAGAAAAAGTTTGTATTTAAAAAAGAGAAAAATGGTTATATTATAATAAGCGAGTTTTGCAAATGAATAATTTAAAAAATTTTCTAAGCTTCGTTTTCCAACCTATTAAAATTTCTCTAATTTGCAAGGGTTACCAAATATTTTAGTAATAATATTTGTCAAAATGAAACTATTTAACATAAATCAGTGGATTTGTTAAAATTGTTGTTACTTTCCAATCGTCTTTTTTTTGGAATGTTTATAAGTAATTGTATTAACTTTTCTTATACGAATGTTCACTAGATTATTTGTTTCGGTTTGTAATCATTTTTATGGGTCGATCCTGTTTACAGTGACCTAATCAATTTGCAAAAAAATAAAGAATTTACTTGTGAACATTTTCGTCCGATCATTTTTCATAACTTTCTATGTGGATAATCACGACAAGGGTTCATCGATCAAATTAAATTTGTGTATGTCGATAGAGGAGCATCCTATAGCACTATTGAAAACCGCATTAATGAATTCAATCGTGACCGATACTCGCCAAAAAAACGAAGGTCGTGAGGGTCGTCTAAAACGGCCGTTGTGCCAGAAAAAAGTTAAGCCGTGCTTGAACGGATAATGCAAGATCGTCATGTTATACACCATGAGATATAGGCATCCTTGGAGGTTTTTTCCACCAACTGACATTTGATATTACATGAACACCTGGGCTCAAAAATGGGATCCAGATGCAGCATACTTTGACAATAGCTCAAAAAAGGGTCTTGTCGATGTATGCAAAGGAATTGTGAATAAATACGATCGCCGCGCTTCAAACTACGTTAATAAGATAGTCGAAGGCGAACCAAATTCCACGAAAATTGCTCTTAAAGGAAGCACTTCGAAGCAAATGGTCGCCTGTTTCTTCGGCTAAACTGACCTTGTGGCTACTATATGACTTGAGAAACGTAGGGCTTTTAATTCTGAGTGGTGCACTAAAATTTATTAGCCTGAAGTCCCCAGAGAAATTCGAAAATCGAACAAGAAAAGACAAATCATTGTGTACCATAACTGTGCGGGCTCTCACACATCGATTGAAAGCAGAGCTTTTTGACCGGACAAGAGGTGGAATTATTGGATTATCCGCCGTACAGCCCTGACTTGGCACCCAATGACTTCATTTGATTCCCGCTCATCCGAAAAAAGTCGTGGTCAACAATTTTCGTCACCAGAAGATGTTATTGAAGCGTTCAAAAACCATGTTTTGGAGGTGTCTCAATCAGAGTTGGAAAAATGTTTCAACAATAGGTTTGAGTGCATGAAAACTGTATAAATCATGCTGGAGACTACATAAGAAAATAATAAAACCATTTTTGATGGTGAATATTCACGTTTTCATTAATAAGCCAGAAACTTTTCTAGTTCTCCTCGTATATGGGGATCATGTGAAAACTTGGACCTAGCACTGCAAATTTTTTTTAGACTACCTTTAGGTCACTGAGACCCATTGATAAGAATTTCAGTTCGATATATTATCTAGAAGTATTTTTGTCAAGTGTATGTGCGTCAAGTGGAGGGGATGGGGAAATTCAGAACGATAGGGGTTAAACAGTTTCAGAGGCATCAACCCGCATTGGGGAACACCCTATTTCACACTAGGGGTCTTACATTTCTTACTTCGGAATTCTCTTAAGGAATGTCGTTCACACATACATATCGTTGATGATGCAAAGTTTCAAACAAGACAGGAGTGGAAGTCTCTCTATGTCCTCGAACAGTGTGGCATGATTGACAGTATGCAAGGCCTTCGATAGGCCTTTAATGTGCAACTGAGAAACTGTTTCTCATAATGGACAGGAGTATTGCGCTTATGATCTTTGCTACTGGCGACAGGAGGGAAATCGACCTTTGCGATTTGACTATGTCTACTTCCTTGTCTGTCTTCTGTAGCGTTACCACCCTGCAAATGTTTCAGCTTCTGCTATAATATGAGTGTCTAACGACATATTGAGGACACTTGTCAAATAGCCAACATAGGTTCTTTCCAGTTTCCGTGAGCGCCCAACGAATTCGTTCATTACCTTCATTTGCTAGTCCTGTCGCCTGTACTGGGAAATGTGCTCCAATTTCGGGTATTGGCCCGTAGGTATGTAGCGAGCGGTTGCAGCAGTCATGATGTCCCGGAAAATTTTCTTAACTATCGAAGAATCTGAGGGTATTGACAGCTCCCTGAAGAGGAGAGTGGTAAATTCTCTGAAAAATTGGAAATCAGCGTTTCAATTGTTCCGAACCACTTGGAACTATCGAACTGTATATAATAAGGAACCAGTTCCTTTTGAGAAAAGGAACTATAAAGATCGATCCGCTGCAGGAACTAGGTAGCACAACTCTAACAATTATGGACCAAACGTCACGAAATTTTTGATACAGGTTGGGTTCCAACCAGAATAGACACCTGTAATTATTGGTCGTAGGCTATTTAAGCGAGCTGTGGCAATCTCCTCTTATCCTCATAGGAACGTCTTCTTTCACCGTGTAAAATTAAAAACTTTGAATTTGCTCGGGCAACGCCTTACGCTCAAGATGAGCATTAAAGTCTCCTTGCACCAGACGGTTATGTCTTCCAAAAGCTTTCTAATATCAGGTGTATCAAGTGTAGCAAAAACTATTCATCAGTGATATATACACATTCAGCAATTCTATCTCGACAGTCCCACCATTACGTACAGTTGGTTAATGTGCAGAATTTTTCGTCAGCAAGTGCATCATAAACTGTTTGAAAAATAGTTTTAGCTGACCAAAAGCTTGTATCATCAATTTAAACCTATTCTACGAACAACTACTTCGTCAACATATCATCTCTCACCGCTATGTTCTGCACTCACCTTATTACCCAGAAACAGTTTTATTTATTTGAAATAAATCTCTAGATATAATGGAAAATCTTGTTGGAACACTCTTATTACAAATCAAATTTATAGCATTTCAATGCTGATGTTTTCTCTAAATGTACACATGTATGTGTATGTAGCTATCATATGTTTTTTGCTGTTGCACTGTTTCACTTTTTTTCATTGAAAGAATTTAACTCTTAAATCGCTTCTCTCATCCACATTCGATTGAAATAGGAAATCCAATATACGTTTCGTTCTTAAGTAGAAATAAGATAAGAAAGAATTTATTTTTTATTTCTAAAGTTGCTTTTGAGACACGCATGTACATACATACATGTTACAAACACATATCATTATATAAGAAATGGTATTGTACTTAAACACCGTCCCATATTTAGATATGTGCACTAATATAAAAAATGAAGTGTGCTATTGAAAATGGGTCATAGTGATAAATGTCCAAATTTTCATAGGGAAGGGAGAGAATGCATTTTTGTTCTTTTTTTATTGTAGCCATAGGATTACTAGTATTTAGTTTCACTTGTGTCCAAGTATAAGCGTGTTAGCTGACGTAAACGTCATCAAAAAATCTTAATGTAATATTTAGTGCACCTAAATAAATTATAGCTACCTTTGTCACAAATCCTCAATATCTGTCTTTAATAGAAAATAAAAAGGGTTTATATGTATACATCACTGTTTCATACATAGAACATGATGTGAATGGAGACCACAATAATGCCAACAACACACACACACACGACAGTCATATACGACAAATAGAAAATTATTTGAAATGTAAAAGCCAAAGCAAGAAAACGAAGCTCAGCATGACAAAAAAATCGAAACGGAATCAATTGTGCAACAATGAAGCAAAAGAAAATAGCTTGCATTTTTTCTCTTTCCAAATATAAAAGTAGTCATGGTGGTAAACGTACCACTCACTGAACGTATGAGCAACATCATCAGCAATTTCGTGTAGCAGCACCACTCATACGCACCGATAAATCCCAATCAATTGCGAATAAAGCGAAAAACTGAATAAGGCATTTTCTTTGCAGATTATTTTTTATTTTTCAATGCAACTACACATATGCGTATGTACGTATGTCTGGTCTAGTATTTGGATGTGACACTTCGCTGTGTACAAAATACGATGCGTTGTCAATGTTCTATTTCTGTGACCGTTTTATCTGCTGTTTTTTCGAAATATATTTCAAGTTAGAGTACAATGCATCGGAGAAAAAAACAAATTGAAAACCTCAGCTGTTTGGGTCTATTAGTGTAAGAACAGGGAACAAACACTGCAGAGGATTGGAAATTTTGTTCAATTTTGCAAATATAAAATATAACTATGTATGTCATATGATAAATTATGCTGACTATGTTTACTAGTGCACTCTTCATGTAAGCAAACCATGTTACATGGATATAATTGAACTAGAAATTATTTATAATAATATCAGCAAAATCCAAAGGTGTTACAGTAGCTATATAAAATCTTATACTGCAACTTACAAAAGAAGTAAGAACTATGAGGACTCCTTTTAAAAGTGGGCCCCAGTGATTGGGAACAAAATTTTACTGGACAAAACCATCCATTTTTGTCTTCATCGATTTTGTAATTTCTAAAGAAAGAACTTTAGTGGGCTTGTTGGTCTTCCAAAGGCCAAGTGTCCCCATTCGACCCATATATAATTTTTCGATTTTAATGAAATTATTCAACGAAATAGGCTAACATGGGTATATGGTAAAAAAACAAATTTATTTACAAATTCATTTAAAAAAAATAAAAAAAAATTTTGCGAGCATATCTACGAAAAAAAGAGGAAAAAACTTATTGTTAAAATATTGTTCCAAATATATTTTTGTTCAGAGCCAAACTCATAACTTTCAAAGGCAGCGCTAAGCGTTTGTCATGAACGCACAACTAAATGGGAAAATCCTCATTGTTGTTGTAAAATACAAAAAACCAAAATGAATTTGAAAGAAGAAAAGTTCGAGGACATCGAAGCCGCTCCACATCCGATATGTCTGAAGAGTCTTTACCGAAGACGAAACATGCATGTCACATAGTGGTGGGTGTGTGGGTTCGAATCGTCGGCTTTCCTTTTTCACTTGCATAATAGATCATAAAGCTCGATTAAAAAAAAAAATTAAAAAATTAATCTTAAAAATGATCTTCGCCTAAAAAGGCAAAAATTTTCAAATAAATAAAATCAGCTGAGCCAGGCTGGGGTTTGGACCCACGTCCTTGAAAAAACACAGGAAAAAAGTGTTGTCACGGCGTGTCAGCGTTCAGAGCCAAACTCATAACTTTCAAAGGCAGCGCTAAGCGTTTGTCATGAAAGCACAACTAAATGGGAAAATCCTCATTGTTGTTGTAAAATACAAAAAACAAAAATGCATTTGAAAGAAGAAAAGTTCGAGGACATCGAAGCCGCTCCACATCCGATATGTCTGAAGAGTCTTTACCGAAGACGAAACATGAATGTCACATAGTGGTGGGTGTGTGGGTTCGAATCGTCGGCTTTCCTTTTTCACTTGCTTAATAGATCATAAAGCTCGATTAAAAAAAAATTAAAACAAGTAAAAAAGTATCAGTCGGCTTTGCCGACAGAGATATACCCTCAGCCTGTATATATTGAAACAATTTTTTCCCAAAAAACGTATGTATTTAGGGGTTTTTATAAATTTTGTTAATTTGAACCGACAAAAATGTTCATTAGGATTAGGGATCAAAAGTTTTGCGGAGGAGATACTAAAAGGAATGGATCTACATTGACCATTATGGAAGTGGATCTTCAGCCACTACATATGGTGACATATGTGGTTTTTACAGACTTCGGGATGTTTACTCAAGAAGTATGGACTTGCCCCTGAAAAAACGTTTACCATCGTAATTGAGGCAGAGAATGCAAGCAGGTCTTAAAGTGAACTTATCCGAAATTTTGTGTGGGAGGTACAGGATGGATTGGACAAATATAGTTAATATTTGAACCTGATCTATATCTAGTAGATATATTAGGATGTGTAAAGTATAGACCAATTCGGCCACTCCCTTTAAGAGTTAACGTATGAACAAATTTTTCGAACATTTTTGAACTTTTGTGGGGGAGGTACATGAAGGAGTGGGCCCATATGGCTTATCTTCAAACTTAGACTATGTTTGGACAAAATATTACTAAGGCAAAGTTTTGGACCGAATCGGCAGATCCGTTCTAGAGTTATTTTGCGCTCCAACCACCTCACTCGGTGTCATATGGGTTTTTTACAACTCTCAGGCTATTTTCTCAGGAAGTATGGACTTGCCCCTAATGAAACTTGTATCGTCGTATGGAGGGCAGTGAATACAAGTTGCTAAAACAAAAATCATAGTGATTCGAGAGATGGCCCTAAACTGAACTTTTCCGAAATTTTGTGTGGGAGGTACTCGAAGGAGTGGACCGATTGAGGCCATATTGGAACCTCATCTTCCTCTTGTAGAATGTTTACGATATACAAAGTATGGACCAAATTGGTTACTCCCTTCAAGAGTTATCGTGCGGACAATTTTTCCGAACATTATTGAACTTTTGTGGGGGAGGTACCTGAAGGAGTGGAACGATATGGCCCATCTTCGAACTTATATCAAATCTGGACAAAATATTTCGATACCCAAAATTTGAACCGAATCTATTGATCCGTTCGAGAGTTATCGTGCGCACCAGCCAGCCAGACAGACAGACGGACAGACAGACAGACGGACAGACAGACAGACGGACGGACATTGCTAGATCTACACAAAATTGTCTGAAACGGATATCGTACAAACATACTTGGGGTCTAAAACCATTATTTCGATGCGGCACATTTTTGGCCGTATCAAAGTGTAAATACCCTCTTTAGCCTAAAGGCTGAGGGTATAAAAAATTAAAAAATATTTTTGTTTGATTATTTCACTAAAATCCCATACAATCAGGGACGTACGCAGTATTTCATTTCGGGGGCCCAACTTGACCAAAAATCATGAAAATTAAAAATGTTGTGTATCGTTACATAAAGCTATTTTAAAGTTTTTTACTTGATTTTATGTATGTACATATATGAAATATTGCCACAAAGTATACACATTCAATAGAGAGAGATCACAATATTTTAGAATCAAGATTAAAATTTGGAACAGAGTAATATATTAGTCTTTTGATGTTTAGAATTGAAAATGAACCTTATCAGACCAAGTTCAGTATAGTCCCCATACAAAAGTGTTTAACCAAATTCTCCAACAGAATTGAATCAGTAACTAAAAATTCCTTCAAACGAATAATACCCATAAAGATTTACGTTTTGGTGTATCCCAGAATTTTCACCCACATTAGCTGTTATTTGGCATTTTGGGTTATAAATCCCGCAGAGAATAGCCTTCCAAAAATGTTCTATAATTCGCGGCAGTTAGCATAATTTTTAAAAATATCGTAAGTAATATGGATTTTGGGAGAACTTCCCAGCAAAAAGTCGTGAAAATAGATCCACGATCGAATATAGGGATTGCAAACGCGAATATGTCGAATAGAGATATACAGTGTTTAGAGTGTTCGGCCCGAACTTAACGCCTTTTCTTCTTTAAAGTACATATCCAGAGATCAGACACTAACATCAGTCCCACTAAGAAAAGTTTTGTATTATTGTAAGAAAATAATTTTCTTTAATGTCATAAAAACCCCAAAACTTTACTATTTTACCAGAAGAGATGGAGTCCCCAAAAGCCAACTAAAATTTCAGAAAATTACGTTACAAAAGAAAACATTTTTATCAGGAGCCGGGCGATGCGATCTACGGCTCGTTGACTCCGAACCCAACTCGCAGTACTGTTTGAAAGTCCTGAAAAATAGGTAAAGACGAAAAATTCCATCTGATACCGCAATGGTTGTTGTTCCCGCTTATTTCTGTACGACTAGATGTTTATAGACTCGATGACATTTAAAAACTTTCCAAAGACCGACAGAGATATACCCTCAGCCTATGTGAGTTGAGACTTTTGTATATAGACAGATCGAATGCGGGCTACAAGCCAACATTTTTTTCTATAAATTGTATAGCCAGGAAGTTTCATATAATATTGATAATATTTGGGGTATAAAATTTTACGATTTTTGGCGCTGCGCATAAATGCGTATGTTGTGCTCAAAAATTTGACTTAATGTAAGCGTAAATGTTTTGCACATTTGTACAGAAAATACCTGAAAGAATCGCCTGATATAGTCCATTTTGGAAGTCATTATTTTTGATAGTTATGGTGTCAAACCGTCAATTTAGTTGATCGCCGTAAGATTTACAGCTTTTTAGACCAATCCTGACATAACCATCGACTTACCCAGGGAAAATACAATATCGCTGTAAACAAGACCGCAAGGAGTACCATTGGCCAAAATGTGCAATGGCTCCTCGAATAGCCCCTAAACTACACTTATGTTGAACTTTTGTGAGGGATGTATCCGACTCTCTTGGTACTTGATATATGTACGTTAGGAAGTAATTTTAGGATGTTCAAAGTTTTGGTCAAATCGGATAATTGAAAGTTTGTGTTGGAGGTACTTGAAGGAGTGAATCGATATAATCCATATTCGAACCTAATTTTTGTCTCGAAAAAAAACGATTTGGACTTCCGACATTTATTGTGCACAAGATTTTAGTCTTTCGGGAGAAATGCCCAAGGAGTGGACCGATATGACACAAAGTTTGGACAAAATATTGGGAGATCCAAAATTTGGACCAACTCTGTTGATCTGTTCGAGAGTTATAATGCGCTCGAGATAGACAGACGGATGAACTAGAACAAATCGACTCCAAATTGTTTGACGCGGGTTTCGTCAAAACATTATTTCGATGAGGTACATTTTTATCGTTAGCCTAATGTCTGAGGGTACAATATCACGGTGCTCTTGCACCAACGTTAAAGGAGCTTACAATTGGGAATTTCTGCGGATTCTGAAACAACAATGTTCATATGTAGATGAGAAAAATCCAACAACAATAAATAATCGCTGGAGGGATTTTTAAATCAATTGCATCACACAATGCAAAAAACCTTAAAGTGGGTAAATGTTTAGCAATGTGCACACGATTTTGATGCGCATCCGATTTCAGTAGCGCCTATCAAAAATACGTCAATATACATACAAGACTTTCAAATATATTCTTCAAGAACCGCGGATGTGCCTCCACATTTTATTTTGGGTAAAAGACCCATATTACTCGCGTATCTCTGTCATTTATAATATGTTTTTTTTCGCAAATATTATAATCGCGCATAAATGATTCCATATATGTAAAAATTTTCAAAGAATATCGCGACTTAGTACGCGGATTTGTCAAAGTACATTTTCGCAGATTTTCCTATTTTCAAGGTATTTATACACTAGCGGTCATCTGAATAGGTTTGAATTTTTTTCTTTTTATATTTTAAGGTATCTTCTGATGTGTTCGCATTGCAGATCCATACTATTTAGTTTTTGAGAGTCCTATACTATGCCAACATTCCCAAGAAAAAACTTGACGGTGTTGCCACATTTTCGGAAAATATCCCAATTCTAATAAAAAATGTACAAAAAAGTGACCAATTTTTGCGATCATCAGAATAGGTTTGAATCAAATAAAATTGAAAAATTGTACTATCCAAGCAAATATTGCGCATTTTTTTGGTTTAGTTTAGTAAAATGAAACATTCTGATAAAACCTACAACAAATTTGACCCGCTTTATTTGGAACGTGGGTTCAATTCTCAACATTGAAAAGTTACCAAGAATTTTCAGATAAAATCAAGAAATATTCAAACCAAAACGTTTTATAAAGTTGCTTTAAATGACTTTTTGATTTTGTTAGATCTCTTCTAGGCTTCGAAAATTGTCAGAAAGCAAATACCAAGTGTAGCCATATTATTAGGATCGATAAAATAGAAAGGTCATTGAAAATAGTTGTTATTTTAGTTCAAGTTTCATTTTTTAACTATCCTTGCAGTACAAATGTATGTGTTATGATGCTCACAAATCCACCATAGTTGACCATATGTATCATAAATGTTCGAAAATTGGTCTGGAAGAATGTTTCTTCGACGACAATAAAGTAGAAAATTGTAATTCAAATTTAACTTAAAGGGGTGTGATATCGCCGACTTCTATAGTGCTGTATAACCTCAGTAGTTCATTCTTTTGTACTTATTCGTGTTTGTTTTATGACTTGTGAACAGATAAAAACTTTTTGACCTGACTATATAGGTATTACAGCACTATAACAGTCGGTGATATCATGCCCCTTTGACTTAAATTTGAATTACAATTTTCTACTTTATTGTCGTCGATGAAACATTCTTTCAGACCAATTTTCGAACATTTATGATACATGTGGTCAACTATGGTGGATTTGTGAGCATCATAACACATAAATTTGTACTGCAAGGATAGTTAAAAAATGAAACTTGAACTAAAATACCAACTATTTTCAATGGCCATTCTATTTTATCGATCCTAATAATATGGCTACACTTGGTATTTGCTTTCTGAAAATTTTCAAAGCTCAGAAGAGATCTAACGAATTCAAAAAGTCATTTAAAGCAACTTTATAAAACGTTTTGGTTTGAATATTTCTTGATTTTATAAGAAAGTTCTTGGTAACTTTTCAATGTTGAGAATTGAACCCACGTTCCAACTAAAGCGGGTCAAATTTGTTGTAGGATTTATCAGAATGTTCCATTTTACTAAACTAAATCAAAAAACTGCGCAATATTTGCTTGAATAGTACAATTTTTCAATTTTATTTGATTCAAACCTATTCTGATGATCGCAAAAATTGGTCATTTTTTGTACATTTTTTATTATAATTGGGATATTTTCCGAAAATATGGCAACACCGTCAAGTTTTTTCTTGGGAATGTTGGCATAGTATAGGACTCTCAAAAACTAAATAGTATGGATCTGCAATGCGAACACATCAGAAGATAACTTAACATATAAAAGGAAAAAAATTCAAACCTATTCAGATGACCGCTAGTGTATACACCGTTTTAGTGGATGGATTCGAACGCGGAAGGGCACATTACATCCGTCGGAAATTGAATAGCGCATCCAATTTTGGCTGTTAGACACCAATTACTAGGGTGCTGTACGGAGCAGCCTAGCACGAGTTCTATAATCCTATTATGAGTTTTGATTATTAAAAAAAAAAATAAAAAAACCGACGAATTTCTGGCATCAATCAATTTTAGGTGGATGAAGTGGATATATCCAAAAATCGTACACTAGTATCATGTTGCCCATGGAGTATTCTTTGCGTCTTTTTTTGGCATAGGTCTATGAAATGTAAGGTTAAGCCAGAAATCGGAAGAGAACAAAAAAACTTGTTTGCTTCAACCCATTTTTCTACATTGCCGCCAACACAACTTCCACGAAAATGAATTTTAATGGTCGACATTATGAGATCTCTCCAAACACATCATTTTAAAGAATTTCAGTCATATTATATAGAATATATTAACAGTTCGCGAATTCTGAATGCGTGAAACTCGTATTCATCGATTGTAAAACATTTTTGGTTTTTACCATATACACTTCGATACGGCCAAAAATGTGCCTCATCGAAACAATGGTTTTGGAACCCAGCTATGGTTGATAGAAATCCGTTTCACACCATCACACAATAGGTAATTTGGCCTGCCTTTGAGGCAGAAATTAAAGCGGTGCACTTATGGGATTTATCTACGTTTTTAATGCTTTATATGCAAAAGTAACATAAAACAAGGAATTACACAGTAAAATTCGGATATAGCGACCATCTTTTATAAGAAACTGCGTTAATAGCGAACTAAGTTTTGTGTTTCCAAACAATTTTTCTTAATATTTGTACACACATTCAGCTTTTTAAAACGACTACGATTATAACGAACAAAAAATGTTACCCCCGCTTTAAAGCAGAAGCGGATAGCGACGAATTTAAGCACTGTTTCAAATATTTTAACATATGATATTTAAAAGTAAGCTTTAGTAAGAATTTTACAGATGAGTACTTTTATAATATAGAACGGCGGATATAACGAACAAATTTTCTTTTTCCAACCCGCTATGCCCATTTTACCTATTTTATTCGTTCCAACCCATTGAACGCGGTTAAAACAAAAGGAAAACGGTTATAATGAACTAATATACTGATTCGCCAAAAGATGTGTTTAAAATATTGATTCTCTAAGAGGTCTTTATAAATATTATTTTTTTAAAGGGTCAAATAAATTGGGCAATCATGAGGCCTAGTTAGAACGTATTACGGCTATAATTAACAAAAACGTTGACCACAGCACGTCTGTACATTTTTACAACACATGGTGAATATTTCTTTAAAGGAAATGTCTTTTTAGTTCAAATCGGATGCTTTTTGTGTTTAATATTTCCTTCACCAAACAAAAAATTAAAAAAAAAAATTCTGTAAGGAGGGCAACTTCAAAAAAGTGATATAACTCAAAAAACGCAAAAAATCGCACCTTGTTATCTATACAATTGATTCAGAATCCTTTGCTTAGAGGTAGTTTACACAATCTATGAATGTCATATGACACGAAATAAAAACATTCCATATCTACCCACGGATGCAATGTGGAGACGTAATTTTATTATATTTTTGTTGGGGTGGACGCACAGAATAAATTGCGTAAGGAAATATCCAATATTCCACATATTAGTGAATATTTAACGATGGAAAATTGCATGTCATATGACATTTACATATAGTGTAGACTACCCCTTAAGATATTCCCGATGGCAGATATTAGGTTGTATTCCATATGACGATTTTTTTCTGCTGTAACAAACATTTTGAAAAAAAATTATTTCTTAAAACAGAAAGAACACACTGCCACCATTTCAGTGGATATCATATCTATGTATTTGATTACCAAACTCTTACAAATTGCGATTAAATTCTGCTCTGAGCTTTAATCTTTTTCAACATTTTTTATTTTGTCTTCGAAATTTTGATTTTAACTTGGAATTATACCGCGAGTTTTGAATATTTTTGAAAACATATTGCACATCCATAGAATTTGACATGTTTTTTCTTCGAAATCAGAAAACTCGCGTTATTGAAAGTGCATGAATCCACTTTTTGCCTAAAAACCTGTCCAAATTACGTATAGTGCATCGGAGGACCTATTCTGTATTTTTTTAACAACCATACCCGTTGCTTATTTTTCAAAATTTCAATTCTTTGTTTTGGATTTGCTACAATAACAAACGAATTTTAAACAATATAGATATTTGTTAAACGTTACAGAATAGGCCAACTGGAGTCGATTTAGATCTGTACGTCTGGTTGGAGAGCACAAAATGATGAAAGCAGATAATCCTACCGACTCCAAAAGTTCAATCATTTTGGCTTAAGTACATGCTTGTGGCTGTTCGAGGGTAAATTCTAATGTAACGGAAAAGTCTATTTGGTACAAACTTCGTACAACCTGCGATTTCTTCTACACATACTAATGTTCGAAGATGCACCCTCCAGATACACGCTTAGGTATAATTTTACATGACGGTAACTGATGTTAATACTTCTTCCCTGATTTCTAATGACAATATTCATGAATATGAATAAAAATTCATAAATTGTTTTCTGGGTTATATAACACAAAGCCAAACACATACAAAGTTGTCTTATGGATTTATTAACATCAATGTAATACATAGCAGAAAATACATTACATCTGAATCCATAAATTGAAATAAAAATAAAGATTTCATATTTACTAGTAAAATCTCATGAAGTACGTGACAAGAACACGTTTTTTTATTTTTGAATGAAAAGTGATAAATATGTATTATACTTGTCAAATGTGTACATTTGTATGGTATAGAAATTTACAACACTGAAAGTGCAAATAACTTCTGGTATGCATTTTTTGAAAGTACGTATTGTGTTTTGTCCGCTTCGGTTTTATTTCAGAAACGAATAGGCCTTGCAATCTTTGGCAATATAGTAGCCCTAAACTAGTAAAACTTATCGTTTGAACAGACCACATAAGAAAAACTCCATCTAGAGCATCAAAATCCATAACATATAGAAAATTTTACATAATTGCTGAAATTCTGGACAGTATCAGCTAAACTATTGGGAGCTGTACCAAGCAACCTGTTGCAAAAATCTTCCAAATAATGTTCCCAGCAATTCCTTCATATTGTTTCAGCGGTATTTTGCATCGTATCTTTTAAAGCACGTATTTGAAAAACAGTTCTCACTAACAGCTTATACTGGATTTCGGATTTCACCACATTATTGTTTATTATTATATTTTTCGAATTCCTGTTTTTCCTAAATATTTTATTATTGCCCTTATCTACAAATTTGCTTCAGAGGTCAAAAGAAGATTCGCATTGGTTTCAAAGATATAGCCCCGAATTACTTTTAAAAGTCAATATTTAATCTGGTTTAGATGGGGCCATAAAATCCAAGCTGGGTCTGACATAACAAAACCTAAGGTTTTTGTTGTTTGGGTCTATAATTTCAAAAAAATCCTCAGCTAAAATTGTTTGCACAAGATTACCTTAAAAATGTTGCGCAGTGTAATAAATATCACACAACGCAACACGAAAATTATTAACCATATCCTGACACCGCAGCGTTATAGAAGACCAAAAAAGAGAAGACACGTATCTCGCCGTCTTTTCCTATCTCATCAACTTTTGTGGTTATAGGCCTCCAAGGGTTTGACGAAAATATAGAAATTTACAATAACAAATATTACATGGAACACGATAATTCTGACACGGCAGCGTGATACTCAGAGAGAAGGTTGTTGGTCTCGCCTTAAAGAATAGACATTTGTGAACAATTAAAATCTATCAAACTTCATCTGCAAGATCAAATTCAGCAAGTTCAAATTTCTTTTAAAAGAAGATAACAAAGATACCACAGATCCCATCCCAGAAGACGATATTGAGTGTATAAGGGAGGTATATAGGATGGTGTAAACACAACAAATAAATTGGCTTAAGAATAATAGGGCCACAGGGGACGATTCTTTTAAGGCGAAAAGTTCAAGACCGGAGGCGACACTCTAGCATGAGGTCATATGTTTCTTTTAACCCGATGATTGAACCTGAATATACTATATCTACACCACGAGAAAGGAGATAAGACTGTGTGCTATAATTTGGGGGCATACTTAGTTTATGTTCTAAGACGTGTCATATCGGTTCATTCCTTCGGGTACCTCCCCAACAAAAGTTCAACATTTTTCTGTAAACTGATGTGAACGATAACTCTCGAAGGGAGCAATCGATTTAGTCCAAATTTTGCACATCGTATTATTCCTTCCAGATATAGATCGGGTACCTCTCACACAAAATTCGCAAACGATGAAGTTTAAGAGCTCCTCTCCGATCGTTTTGAAATTTTTTCTGCAGCTTGTCCTTGCAACTTCCTTTACAAAGGTAAAATTTTTTCCATACTTCCTGAGGTAGTGGCTTAAAAGCTCCAATAAACCCTGACGGTACCAACCTAACTGGCAAATCCCCATTTTAAATCTGGCAGGGAGTTTCTGGTTTGTCAAACTTTACACATCGTATTATTTCATCCACTTATGTATCAGGTTGGAATATGCACTATATCGGCCCACGCCTTCGGGCTCCGCTCTGATCGTTATGAAAATTTTTCAGTAGTATGTCCTAGAGGCCTCTATACAAGGGTACACATTTTTTTTGGAATAAGTCCGTACTTCCCTGCCGACACATACCAAATGGATAAAGTGCAAGATAACTCTCAAACTTTTTCAAAAATTTCTTTAAAACTTCATTTAAAGTAACTTAAAATTTCGAGTTCTCTATCTAACAATTTTTGGTATATGTCAGTGATTTGGTATGAAGCAAAGGCTGAAGGTATATCTCTCCAAGAGGTTAAAGGTGTATGTATATCCGTCAGCACAGCTCACTGATACTTTCTTACTTACGTGGATAACCAGAGTTCATTGATCAAATTAAATCTTTGTATGTCGATAAAGGGCGATCCTATAGCACTATGAAAAACTGGGTTAAGGATTTCAATCATGGCCGAAACCTGCTAAAAAAAGAAAGGTCGTGAGTGAGTGAGTCCAAATGCGGCCGTTGTGCCCAAAAAATTTAATCCGTGCGTGTGCGGATAATGCAACAACGCCATGTTTTACCTTGTGAGATAGCGGCACCCTTGTACATTTCTTCCACCAATTAACATTTTATTTTGCATAAAAACCTGGCCGCAATTGCTTAAAAAGGCTATTGTCGATTGGTGCAAAAAATATAAGTAAATACGATAGCGGTGTTTAAACGACGTTTATAAGATCGTCAGAGGCGACGAATCTTGGATCTATGCATATTTGCTCGAAACAAAACAGCAATGGACCGTGGGGGTCTTCAAAGATGAGCCAAATCTAACGAAAGTTGTTCATGGAAGAAGCTCTTCGAAGCAAATGGTCGACCTGTTTCTTCGGATATATTAACTTCGTGATTACTATACTACTTTAGGAACAGTGGGGGTCTTCGAAGATGAGCCCAATCCAACGAAAGTTGTTCATGGAAGAAGCACTTCGAAGCAAATGTCGACCTGTTTCTTCGGCTAAACTAACCACGTGACTACTATACTACTTGAGGAACGTAGGCTGAGTGGTACACTACAATTTGTTTTCTTGAAGTCTCCTCAGAAAAGGCGAATCATTGTGCACCTTGAAAATGTCAGCTCTCACTATCGATTCGAGCTAGTGCCTTTTTGACCGGACGAAACGTGTTATTTTTGGGTCATCCGCCATAAAGACCGGCACGTCAAGAAAACAAGGCGTGGTCAACGATTTTCTTCGCCAGATGAAAATTTAAAACTATTTTTGAAGATAAATATTCACTATTCCATTGTTAAGCCAGATAGTTATGGTGCCGCCCTCGTAAATTCCATTCAATTTTCTTTCAATTCACTAATATTCCCAATAACCTAACTTTTTAATGTGGCACAAACTTTAACAATAAACTGCACCATAACCTATTGATGCACCATTCTAAGGTGTATTTTTGTGTGTACGGCTGCATCTTACATATGTATGTATGTGTTTTGGTGGAGAAAAGTTTCAAATCGGCTTAGATGCATTGACTTAAGGCTGAATAACTTTTTCTTCTGCACTTTTATATGACTTCATCTCATCATTATTGTCGTACGACAAGACTTAGTTGCCTGAATGAAACTTACCTGACTTTTGCCTTTTGATACGCAGCTTACAACATCATCTCGTGTGGGCTCTAAATTAATAAGATCTCGCTGTAAAGAAAAAGGAAATAAAATATTAAGTATCAGTTAGGGGATTATAGATTTTAATAGAAAATAAAATACATAAAGATATTAATAGGTTTATGTGGAACAAAAGTATATGGAGGTTAGTGGTAGTTGAATAGAGTAGTGGATAAAAGGTTACGTTAGTCAATACAGTATTAAGAAATAAATGGTATACGATAAAAGATTGGCAACATTAAATAAGCTATAAAATGAAGTATTTGTTACTACTCATCTTTCAATGTAGGGTTAAAATAACATTAAAAAATAATAGTTATGGATTTAGTTAATTTCTTTGAATTCCCTTGAGGATACACTGACTTTATCTACATCCTCATGATGTGTGTAATTGCAATTCTCAACAATTTTAATCATTCCAATTTATACCAAACATTCCCACTAACTTTTTGTTACATTTTTCTTTCTTTTCTTACATTTAATAATAAATATACCACTACCAGAAATAAATTTAATTATAAAAAATCATATCTTCCTTCCAACATAATTTTCAACCCCTTGATTTTAATTTAATAATCACCTTAACTATATTACCATATTTGCAATTCTCTGTAATAAAAAAGAACAAGAAATCCAGTCAAAGTTGTAATTAAATTTACTACCATCAATTCTGGTGTTCTCTTTTCTTGTCTTCTTCTTTTCAGTTTTACTCTATATGTTTAAACAGATTATGTGTCTATTACTTGAAAAAAACTTTCCAATCATAAGTTTTAACACCTTTTTTCCGTTACCAATGCAAACATACAGTGTCGGCCAAAACCAAAGTTAAATTAGACTGAGAAGAAATATCGCCAGAAATAATTAATAATTTAATATATCCTATGTCTGCAAGATGTGCTCGTGTGGTCCAGAATAAACAATACGCAAAGAAATATTGATTTCATTATTTTTTTTTTTTGTTCCTAAAATTAGGGTTGCTTTAGTTTTGTCGACTTACACGGTGCTCTTGAAACAATTTTAAATGGAAGGTGCTTACACCTCGGGAATTTTTGCGGATTCTGAAACTACAATGTTTATAGATGAGAACAATCAAAAAACAAAAAAAAAAAAAAAATCGCCGGAGCGCTTTTTAAATAAATCGCGATTTTAGTTGACATTTTTAGGGGTTGTTTAGGTTTTCGAAATTTTGCTTAGAAACCACATTTCTTATCAAAATGGGACTAAAACAAATGTTGTAGATATGAAAATTCTCTACAAGATTGACCTTTATGATATTCTCGTCTGTTTTACCGTTTTTGAGATATAGAAGTTCAAATCGGAACAATTCAAATTCAATTCAATTCTGTATCGCCCCCTTATAAAACAATGTCATGACTGCAAATTCCCAACTTAAACTTATATATCTAAAAAAATGTTACAACTAAGGATAAGTTACTTAAGCCAGTCTTGTAGAGAATTTTCACAGCTTTAAGATTTTCTCAGGTCACATGTCGATACGACTTACCGTATTCAAGCAAATTCGCGAAACCCTAACAAAAAAAAACTAAAAATGTAAACTTAGCTTCCTTATCTCAAAAATGGTACAAGCTGGGAACAAATGATAAAGTCAATCCTCTAGAGAATTTTGACAGCTACAACATTTTCTTTAGCTCCATTTCGATTGGACTTGCGGGTTTCAAGCAAAATCGTAAAAACCAAAAAAAAACCTAAAAATGTGAATTTTGACCGCGATTTATTTAAAAATCCCTTCAGAGATTTTTTCTTGTTTTTGGATTTTTCTCATCTATGAACACTGCTGATTCAGAATTCACAACAACTTTCCCTGTGTAAGCGGTTTTCATCAAAAGTTAGTTAAGGCGCACCCTACATGACATTGTTTTATAAGGGGGCGATACAATCAGTGCATTGTCCCAAGTTGAACTTCTATATCTCAAAAATGGTAAAAACTACGAAAATACCGTAAAGGTCGATCTTGTAGAGAATTTTCATAGCTACAATATTTGCTTTAATCCCATTTTGATAGGAAATGCGGTTTCTAAGCAAAATCGCGAAAGCCTAAACAACCCCTAAAAATGTCAACTTAAATCGCGATTTATTTAAAAAGCGCTCCGGCGATTTTTTTTTGTTTTTTCATTGTTCTCATCCATGAACATTGTAGTTTCATAATCCGCAAAAACTTCCGAGGTGTAAGCACCTTCCATTTAAAATTGTTTCAAGAGAACCGTGCTTATATTTGTGACTTAAAATGTTTTTTGAATTTTAACATTTTTGTATTAAATTCAGTATTCCTTAGTTTGTTTTTTTAATAGTAAAGATACAAATAAATAAAAAAATCAACAAAAAAATAAAACAATGTTTTCCCAAAATAATTATCATTAAAAAAAATTAATTTAGCCGATACTGTACATCTTTCGTTATGTAAATGTTCATGTCAAATTGACAATGAAAGAATGTCTATGAGTTGCCACTCATTAAGACAACGTTCGAGAAACGGTACAGTGGAATTGAAGTGAAAAATAACAGTGGGTGAGAGTTTAGAGACTTTGTAAAAAAGCAGTGAGTGTAAAAAAAAATAATTTTAAGAGTTTTAGTATAGTCGTCGTTTTAGAAATTATGCAATTTTAATAAGAGATTCATGAAATGTCTTACAAAAAATTTATGAACCAAATAGAAAAAATGAAAGAAAAAACAATTAAAAGTCAATAATCTCGTCGGGCCGAAATAAATACCTAAATTATCGAATCTGAAAAAGGTTGTCAACCCGGTGATACCTTTATATCAATATATGAGGGCGTATCTTGACCATTTTTGATGAACAAGTTTTGTAACTGCAAATGTCAAATTACGGGTACTTTAAATTACGGGTACCTAAAATCCACAAAATACCGAAAATCGTGAGGTACCGTTTTAGAAGAAAACTTTAGTGTCCACTGAGGACCTGAAATTTCAAATTACATCTAGTTCTGTTAAAAATTGTTGCTAAAATTCTTAAAACACCGAAAATCGGGAGGTACTGTATATGGGGCCTATGGCAAAACATGGAACTATGTTGATGATAGAGAACTTTTGTGTCCGCTGAGGACGTCAAATTTCAAATTACAGCTAGTTTGGTTAAAAAAGTAGATAAATTGTTCCAAACAAGTAAAAAGTGTCAGTCGGCTCTGCCGACAGATACATATATGGTAAATTTCAAATTTCCTTTGCAATTACATAGAAAAAAAAAATTAAAAACTTTTTTGGCGAGCACATCCGCCATTTTTGGTGCATGGGATACGAAAAAAATCGTGGTTTCAAATCTGTTCGCGTTCACAAAATTAGATGCTGCACTCAAAAGTTATATGCGGTTTTACTCTCTTGTAAAGAAGAAAATATTTTAAAATTCCTATTGTGTTGTAATATGAACATGTATATATGAATCGTTAGCAGCATTTGATATCTATCCGTAGATGCTAAAATAGTTTCTAAATTTATTTTTATTTTCGCGGAAAATCAAAAAATATTGAAGAAATCTTGAAATAAATTTTATTTATTCTAAATCAGAGTCCAAAAAATCTCTAAAAAAATAATTTAAAAATACGTACAGAATCTAGACAACGCGTAGAAAAATGTGAGACCAAAATTATAAAGATCGCGTTTATAACTTGCATATTACAGCAACAACAAAGAACGGAAACTTATTGTTGGAAATTATTTCAAAAATATATTTTTGGTAAAATACGAAAAATTTGAAAAATAAATGTTGGGAGTTATTCTATTGTTTCGCTAAATTTCGATTCAAATCCTGAAGTATTTTGCTTAAACTTCTACGAGAAAAGTAATTAGTCATCGTGAAAGTATATTTGCTTTCTGTGATAAGCAATAGAAATAAGAAGTAGAGAGTAATATTGAAATTACAATCAAAGAAAAAACATAGAAGTTAAAAACCGAATAATTCGCGAATTGGTTAAAATCGGTTGAGGTGCATGTGCTTTTCGGATACAGGGAGTCCATGTCTATCAATATGCATGGATTTTCCCATGTTTCATTCAGCGGCCAAAGTGTGCCATCAGTTGCATCTAGAGTTTCTGATCGGGAAATCCCGGCCCGAGATTTCCCGGGAATTCCTGTATTTTTTGAAACGGGAATTCCCGGGCAAATTTTTAAAAATTCCCGGGAAAACGGGAAATATTGTTTCTAAATATATGTAGATACACATATTACCAAAATGATGTGTCGTAATTTTATGCTTAATAAATATAAATGAAGAAGTACAAATTTCAACACATTTAAAAATAAAACCTACGAATGGTAAGTACATACTTCAGCATTTTGGCTGCACCTAAATAAGAGCGTTTAATAACAGCAGTCGTATTTCATCGAACGCTTTTGTTTAGGTGTATATATCTCTGCCACCACAAATAACTATCACGCCGACGTTGTCAACTTAAGTGGCGCTGATATTTACATTTGTTCATTCGTTTAGAAATGCAAAAAAAAAAAACAGAAGCGC
Organism: Musca autumnalis; assembly: GCF_047663935.1. Taxonomy (NCBI): domain Eukaryota; kingdom Metazoa; phylum Arthropoda; class Insecta; order Diptera; family Muscidae; genus Musca; species Musca autumnalis. The sequence goes on along the minus strand of NW_027412088.1, from coordinate 38,828,616 downwards.
CAAAAGAAAAACAAATTGTCTATCTAACAACACAAGTTTTTGAAGTTGAAAGTCCTATGGTAAGTAAAACTAAATAACATTTCATTCTTCATTATTGAGTAATATAATTTATTTCATAGGAAAATTAATATGTCTGATGTGTGGCAACATTTCAACAAACGCAACGATTCGGCAGAATGCAAAATTTGCAAAAAGGTTCTTGTTCGCAAAGGAGGCTGCACGAGCGGTTTAATTCGACATCTCCTTCGTGTCCACAATGTTGAGCTACAGGAATCTGTATGTCAACGAAAAGTCAACAGTAACGAATTGAAGAAAGAAGCCTCAAATAATATAAAACGTTTTCTGACCAACCAAACAATGCCGCAACTAATATAGAAATTAGCAGCAGTAAATGGTTTATCAGTACGAGTAATAACTAGAAGTTCATTTATCCGAGAGAGTTTTGCTCAAAGAGGAATGTCGTTACCAAAAAATGAAAGTGACGTAAAAAACCAAATAATGAAGTATCACAATAATGTCAAACAAGACATGGTGAATGAAATTCAAGTGGAGGTTTCCAAAAATGGGCGATTTACTCTAATGCTAGACGAGTGGTCCAGTTTATCACAAAGAAGATATTTGAATATCTGTATCAGCGGAAAATACTTTTTTCATAACTTGGGCCTGATTTATATATCAGGAAGGTGTACTGCCTCTGAAATTCGAAAAATGATGGAAGAAAAACTGCTGGATTATGGATTAAATTTTAAAAACCACATGGTAGCAACAGTTTCTGATGGCCGAACGTTATGAAAAAACTTTTTTCCGAAATTCCTATTGAAGGGTTCTTTTGCTGGAATCATGCCATCCATTTGGCTGTTGTTGATGTTTTATACACACAAAAAGAAGTATTGGATTCAGACAGTGAAACTGAACGAAGTAGTGACGAAGAGTGTAATAATTATGAAATAAATGGTAAGAATATAACAAGTTCAAATTATTTGTGTTTCTCATATATTATTATTTTATTGTTTTAGATATCTTTAGAGATGCTGTGGATCGCGCTAGAAAAATTTTCAAAGTATTTAAAAGAAGTCCTCTGAAGAATGCCCGCCTACACAAATATGCTAAGGAGGAATTAAACAAGGAAGTCCACCTAGTAATTGACGTTAAGACAAGATGGAATAGCATGGTAGCTATGCTTCAAAACTTTTTTAATAGCAAAGACTGCCATCATGAAAACATTAATTGACTTTGATTCTGCAAATTTATGGAATGAAGATGATGTGTCTGTAATAGAGATATTGGTGAACGTTTTATATCCAATTAAAGAAGCAGTAGAAGCTTTAAATAGACGCGACACAAATTTAATTATTGCCGATGCCGTCTTAAAGACATTGTACGATCAATTAAATTCCATCGATCATACAATTTCTCGGAAATTATTAGACACAATAAAAGCGAGAATTACTGACCGACGTGACTCAAAAATGATGTCTCTACTGAAGTTTTTAAGAGACCCAGATAGTTTGGGGAATACTGATGTGCCAAAAAAAGTCGTAAAGTTGTATGCAGAAGAAATTTACGGTCGACTGTTTAGTGACGTAGAATCGGATGTATCATCTGGTAGTGATGATGACATACCAAATGTAGAAAATGTTGAAAGCTTTGAAAGTAAATTAAAAGAGGCCATTGCAGCAGCAAAATCAACCCCCAGAAAATCAAAACCATGCCACAAAAGTTTTTTTAGAAAGGAGTTAGCGTTGTATGAAGTGAGTAAAAGTAGAACTAAAAGATTGGACTATTTATATGATACTTTATTATCCATAAAGCCAATTTCTGTGGAATGTGAGAGAACATTTTCTATTGCAGGAAATTTCTGCACCAAAAAAAGAAACAGAATGTCAAGCGACCTGTTAAATGCACTGGTAGTTTTAAAATCATATTTTTTGAACTCAATTTAAAAGTTCCTCGTACTTAATTTGGTACATATTTTTTAATACAAAACATATAAAACATATAGGAAAATACTCATATAATATTTAAAATGAATTGTTAATTTTTTTATGTTTTAAATGTTGTACAATGACGTAGAACGTCAATTTTTGTTAAAATCCTTATTATTCAATAAATAAACCACTCCAACACATTCGCATTTTTATTCATAAAACTTGTTAAAAGTCCCGGGAATTCCCGGGAACCTGGGAATGAAAAAAAGTCGGGAATTCCCAAACTCTAGTTGCATCTTACTATTCAAAAAAACTTCAAGTGGGCAAAAATTACGCGATATGCATATGATGATAAGGTACATCCGATTTGAATGGCCCCTTATTAAAAATACGTCAATATAAATTATTTTTGACAGATTCGTCAAGAACTGCGGATGTGCCACCGCATTCTATTTTGGGATAAATAGGGATATTACTCCTGAATCTTTGTAATTTGTGACATACCTTTTTGGCAAATATTATAATCGCGTATAAAGGATTACATTTATGCAAAAATAATCAAGGAAAATCGCGGTTGAATTCGCGGAATTGTCAAAATATATTTTTGCAGATTTTCCTACTTTCAAGGTATCTATATCCGGCGTTTTAGTGGATGGATTCGACCGCGGAAGAGCTCATTAGATCCGGCACGTAAAAAAACTAAAATCACGCGGGGTACAGGGGTACCTGTACGACAGTTGTAAATTTTAAAGCCAAAAAATAGGTTTTTCCAGAAAATTTACGCACCAAATTTTCGCCTTTGGACTCCTATTACTAGGAAGCTATACGGATCACACTCATGAGATATACATCGAACGACGTGGAATCGCGAGTTCTACAATCCTATAAACTAGTTTGGATTATTATCTAGTTGCACCCACTATTTATAAGAAAAATTCGAAAAACCCAGTTTTCATAACTTCAAAATGTCAGCATCGATTTTAGGGGTATGCAGTCATACATTAGAACTATGTTGCCCAAGGGGTATTCTTCAATTCTTTCTTTGAGCTTATGTGTGAATTTTTCGTGGTTTGACCAGAAATCAAGAAAGAACACAAAAAAACTTGTAAACTTCAACACATTTTTACCTATTTTTTAATATTACCACCAACGCAGCATCCACGAAAAGTATTTGTTATGGTCCATATTATGAGATCATGGCTAAAACACTTCAATTAATATAAATATATTCATATTTTATAAAATATATTAACAGTTCGCGACTTATTAAATGGTAAACCTCAACTTCAACGATTGCAAAACTTTTTTGAATATTACCATATACCCTCAGCCAATGTGAAGTGAAAGGTTCACCTACTGTTAGATCGATTGGATTTAAGGTCTCCTCAGAATTTTGTCGATATGGGCTATTTTAGAAGTTAAACTAATTTTTGACAAAATATTAGGAGATCGAAAGTTTGGACCAAATTGGTTGCACCATTCATATAATATCGTCCTACCATTTTAGTGACATTTTTTAAATATTGGGGAAAAGTACCGGAAGTTGTGGACCGGTATTGCCCATGAAACTAAGTTTGGATATAATATGACGAAGACCAAATGTTGGACCAAATCGGTTGAACAGTTGGAGAGTGATCGTGCTCTGCGACATATGGGGATTTTTCCAACTTTCGGCTGTTTTCCCATGAAATAAGGACTTGTCCCTGAAAAAGCGTTTACCGTTGTAATGGAGGTAGCGAATACAAATCGCTTCAACAAATATCAAAGTGATTCGAGAGCAGGTCTTAAAGTGAACTTATCCGAAATTTTGTGTGAGAGGTACCAGAAGGAGTAGGCAAATATAGTCCATATTTGAACCTGATCTATATCTGGTAGATATATTAGGATGTGTAAAGTATGGATTACATCGGTCACTCCCTTCAAGAGTAACCGTACGAACAAATTTTCCGAACATTTTTGAACTTTTGTGGGGGAGGTACCTGAAGGAGTGGACCGATATGGCTTATCTTCAAACTTAAACTATGTTTGGACAAAAAATTACTAAGGCCAAATTTTGGACCGAATCGGCAGATCCGTTCTAGACTTATCTTGCGCTCCAACCACCTCACACGGTGTCATAGGGGTTTTTTGTAACTTTCAGACTATTTTCTCAAGAAGCATGGACTTGCCCCTAATGAAACTTGTACCGTCGTATGGAGGGCAGTAAATACAAGTTGCTAAAACAAAAATCAAAGCGATTCGAGAGCAGGTCCTAAACTGTGGGAGGTACACGAAGGAGTGGGCCGATTGAGTCCATATTGTAAGTCTGGTACACATTTTACAATGGGCAAAGTATGGACCAAATCGGTTACTCCCTTCAAGAGTTATGGTGCGCACAAACTTTTGTGGGGGAGGTACCAGAAGGAGTGGACCGATATAGCCCATCTTCGAACTTAAACTAAGTTTGGGCAAAATATTACGAAAGCCTAAAGCCGGATCGGTTCATCTGTTCGAGAGTTATCGTGCGCTCCAGCTAGCCAGACAGACAGACACACGGACGGACATTGCTCAATCGACTCCAAGTTGTCTGAAACACATTTCGTCCAAACATACTTGGGGTCTAAAACCATTATTTCGATGAGGCACATTTTGCCCGTATGAAAGTGTATATACCTTCGTTAGCATAAATGCTGAGGGTATAAAAACCGAAAATCAGGAGGTATTGTTATGTAGGGCCTATACCAAAAGAAAGACCGATTTTCAGCGAAGAAGTTTCGTAACCACTGAGAACCTCAAATGTCAAATTACAGCTAGTTCGGTTAGAAATTATATCCAAAATTCATAAAATACCTACAATCGGGAGTTACCGTTATATGGGAACTATACCAAAACATGGAGCTGTGTTGACGATTTTTGTTGCAGGACTTTTGTGTCCACTGAAAACCTCAAATGTTAAATTATACGGAAAATGGGGAGGTACCGTTATATAGGGACTACACCAAAACATAGAGCTATGTTGAGATTTTTGGTGGAAAACTTTCGTGGCCACCGATAACCTCAAATGTTATATTACAACTACTAAAACTAAACATTTTAAATAAAATCCTTAAAACACTTAAAGTCGGCAGGTACTGTTACCCTAGGGCGATGCTAAACCATGGACATATTTTGCCGATTTTGGTGAAGAAGTTTCGTGACCACTGAGGACCTCAAATGTCAAATTACAGGTTATTCTGTTAAAAATTGTAGATATAATTCTTTAAATACCGAAAATCGGGAAGTACCGTTATATGAGGGCTATACAGAAACATGGAGCTATTCTGACGATTTTTGGTGAAGAGCTTTCGCGACAACCGAATACCTCAAATGTTTTTTGATCGCAAGGAACTCTAGATGTCAAATTATAACTGATTCGGTTTGAAAAAATAACTAAAAACATCAAATTATATGGGGCGGTACCAATATATGCAAACCAAATATGCTTATTTAGCTGGCCCATTACAGAACATTTGTTCAATAGACCGAACTAAGAATAGATTTCCAACCCTCTCTGTTTTTCGCTTCGCTTTTTAAAATACCGCGCCTTTTCATTTCTTCATCCACTTGTATGCTCCATCGAAGCTTAGGCCTGCCGATTTTGCGTGCACCATCATGTGGCATGTATTCATACGCCTTTTTAGCGGTTCGTCATCGCTCATTCTTATGATATGGCCTAGCCAACGCAATCGTTGCATCGCGATACGTTTAACTATATTCATGTCTTTGTATAGCTTATATAGCTCGTGGTTCATACGACGTCGATATTCACCATCAACGCAAATCGACCCGTAGATCTTTCGAAGAATTTTCCTCTCAAACACACCAAGCACTGCCTTATCTGCTTGCGCAAGTACCCTTGCTTCGGAGCCATACATTAGCACGGGTAGTATCAGCGTTTTGTATAGTGTTATTTTTGTTTGACGAGATGTGGCTTTGTTTTTAAATTGCTTACTTAGACCATAGTAGCATCTGTTGGCCAATACAATTCTTCTTCTTATTTCAGAACTGATGTTGTTTATTGTGTTTATGGCAGTGTCGAGGTAGACGAAGTCTTTAACTACTTCAAAATTATAGGTACCAACTTTCACAGTTTGTCCGAGTTCTATGGACGCTTTGCGCGTCGACACCATCAATTTGATCTTTTCGCCGTTTACCGCCAGACCCACTTTCGCAGATTCTGCTTCGACCTTTATAAAGGTATCAGTTACTTCCTTTACTGATCGTCCTATGATGTCTATGTCATCAGCATAAGCAAGTAACATGTGGCTATTGGTGTAAATTGTGTCATTTCTTTTGACATTTGCATCTCGTATTACCTTTTCCAGCAAAATGTTGAATAGGTCACACGAAAGGCTGTCTCCTTGTCTGAAACCTCTTTTGGTACTGAACTGTTCGGAGAAGTTCTTTCCAATTTTAACTGTGGACCTAGTATCAGTTAAAGGCATCTTACAAAGCCGGATGAGCTTTGCGGGGATACCAAATTCAGACATTGCATGGAATACCTTTGATCGGAGGGGACTGTCGAATGCTGCTTTATAATCGACAAAAAGGTGAAATATGTCGACCTGAATCTCTTGGGTCTTCTCCAGGATTTGCCGCAGGGTAAATATCTGGTCAATGGTGGACTTGCCAAGTCTAAAGCCACATTGGTATGGTCCAATTATTTCGTTGACCATTGGCTTTAGTCGTTCGCAAAATATCCCTGACACTATCTTATAGGCAATAGGGAGAAGACTTATGCCCCTGTAGTTGGAGCATACAGTCTTATCTCCTTTCTTGTGGACGGGACAAAGGATGCTCAGGTTCCAATCGTCGGGTGCGCGTTCTTCCTGCCAGATGGTGCTAACTAGCTGATGCATACACCTTATCAGCGCGTCGCCTCCGGTTTTAAACAGCTCGGCTGGTAAGCCATCGGCTCCTGCTGCTTTATTATTCTTCAGTTGATTGCCGTTTTTACCTCATCTTGGCCGGGCGGTATACATTCTATAACATCTTCTGGGATTGGATCTGTGGTATAATCGTTTTCGCTACTATTGGATACCAGCGGATTGGAGAAATGTTCCTTCCATATCCTGAGCACGCTATCTGTATCTGTTACCAGATTACCTTACTGGTCTCTACAGGAGGATGTACCTGTACCATATACGCATATACCCAAAATTTCAGTGTAGTATCTCCATTTTTGTGGATGCTAGAATGACTACAACAGACGGAAGGACAGACATGCATAGGTCGACTAAAAATTTTATTCTTACCAAGAATATATGAGGATTCTGAGTGAAATCGGACACTTTTTCAACAAGTAAAAAAGTATCAGTCGGCTTTGCCGAAAGAGATATACCCTCAGCCTGTGTATATTGAAACAATTTTGTTCCAAAAATGTTGGGCGTTTGAACCGACAAAAATGTTGATTAGGATTAAAGATCAAAAGTTTTGCGGAGGAGATACTAAAAGGAATGGATCGACATTGACCGTTATGAAAGTAGATCTCCAGCCACAACATATGGTGCCATAGGGGGTTTTTACACTCTGCGGGCTGTTTGCTCAAGAAGTATGGACTTGCACCTAAAAAAAAACTCTTTTACCATCGTAATTGAGGCAGCGAATGCAAGTTGCTTCAACAAAAATCAAAGTGATTCGATATTAGGTCTTAAAGTGAACTTATCCGAAATTTTGTGTGGGAGGTACCGGATGGAGTGGACAAATATAGTCCACTGATCTATATCTGGTAGATATATTAGGATGTGTAAAGTATAGACCACTTCGGCCACTCCCTTCAAGAGTTACCGTACGAACAATTTTTCCGAACATTTTTGAACTTTTGTGTGGGAGGTACCTGAAGGAGTGGACCGATATGCATTATCTTCAAACTTAATCTATGTTTGTACAAAATATTACTAAGGCCATATTTTGGACCGAATCGGCAGATCCGTTCGAAAGTTATCTTGCGCTCCAACCACCTCACACCGTGTCATAGGGGTTTTTTTTGCAACTTTCATGCTATTTTTCCAGGATGTATGGACTTGCCCCTGATGAAACTTCTACCGTCGTATGGAGGGCAGTGAATACAAGTTGCTAAAACAACAAGTAAAAACGTATCAATTGGCTTTGCCGACAGAGATATACCCTCAGCCTGTGTATATTGAAAAAAATTTTTCCCAAAAAACGTATGTATTTATGTGGTTTTAAAACTTTTGGGGTTTGAACCGACATAAATGTTGATTAGGATTAAAGATCAAAAGTTTTGCGGAGGATATACTAAAAGTAATGGATCGACATTGACCGTTATGGAAGTGGATCTCCAGCCACAACATATGGTGCCATAGAGTGTTTTTACTCTATTCGGGCTGTTTGCTCAAGAAGTATGGACTTGCCCCTAAAAAAAGTTTTACCATCGTAATTGAGGCAGCGAATGCAAGTTGCTTCAACAAAAATTAAAGTGATTCGAGAGCAGGTCTTAAAGTGAACTTATCGGAAATTTTGTGTGGGAGGTACCGGATGGAGATGACAAATATAATCCATATTTGAACCTGATCTATATCTGGTAGATATATTAGGATGTGTAAAGTAAAGACAAATTTGGCCACTCCCTTCTAGAGTTACCGTACGAACAATTTTTCCGAACATTTTTGAACTTTTGTGGGGGAGGTACCTGAAGGAGTGGACCGATATGGCTTATCTTTAAACTTAAACTATGTTTGGACAAAATATTACTAAGGTCATATTTTGGACCGAATCGGCAGATCCGTTCAGGAGTTATCTTGCGCTCCAACCACCTCACAACTTTCAACTTTCGTGCTATTTTCTCAGGAAGTACGAACTTGCCCTTGATGGAACTTGTACCCTCGTATAGAGGGCAGTGAATACAAGTTGTTAAAATAAAAATCAAAGCGATTCGAGAGATGGCCCTAAACTGAACTTCTCCGAAATTTTGTGTGGCAGGTACCCGACGGAGTGGACCTATTGAGACCATATTGGAACCTCATATTACTCTGGTGGAAAGTTTACGCTATACAAAGTATGGACCAAATCGGTCACTCACTTCAAGAGTTATCGTGCGCACAAACTTTCCGAACATTTTCGAACTTTTGTGGGGGAGGTACCGGAAGGAGTGGACCGATGTAGCTCATCTTCGAACTTAAACTAAGTTTGGGCAAAATATTACGAAAGCCAAAATTTGAACCGAATCGGTTCATCCGTTCGAGAGTTATCGTGCGCTCCAGCCAGCAGGACAGACAGACAGACAGACAGACAGACGGACGGACATGGCTAGATCGACTCCAAATTGTCTGAAACACATTTCGTCCAAACATACTTGGGGTCTAAAACCATTATTTCGATGAGGCACATTTTCGTCGTATCAAAGTGTATATACCCTTCATAGCCTAAAGGCTGAGGGTATAAAAATCTAAGCGATTCGAGAGATGGCCCTAAACTGAACTTTTCCGAAATTTTGTGTGGGAGGTACCCGAAGGAGTGGACCTATTAAGACCATATTGGAACCTCATATTACTCTGGTAGAAAGTTTACGCTATACAAAGTATGGACCAAATCGGTCACTCCCTTCAAGAGTTATTGTGCGCACAAACTTTCCGAACATTTTCGAACTTTTGTGGGGGAGGTACCGGAAGGAGTGAACCGATGTAGCTCATCTTCGAACTTAAACTAAGTTTGGGCAAAATATTACGAAAGCCAAAATTTGAACCGAATCGGTTCATCCGTTCGAGAGTTATCGTGCGCTCCAGCCAGCAGGACAGACAGACAGACAGACGGACGGACATGGCTAGATCGACTCCAAATTGTCTGAAACACATTTCGTCCAAACATACTTGGGGTCTAAAACCATTATTTCGATGAGGCACATTTTCATCGTATCAAAGTGTATATACCCTCCTTAGCCTAAAGGCTGAGGGTATAAAAAGTGGTTTTTGATTTCCTTAAGTTTTTGCTGTGGCGATGTTGCTCATCAGCAAAACATTTTAGTTCGTATACAACTAACGGTTCAGAGATATCGTATCAAGGAAAAGTCGACTTCTGTAAATACCATATGCAAAGAAATACTCATAAATACTTTAATATTGGTCCGATTTGAACATATTTTTATTTTTGTATTTTTTGTTGTTTTACCAGCTATTTAATAAAAATAGAACAAAAATTGCACAGTGGGATTGGATGCAATTTTTGTGATTTAATATTTAAAATCAATTTTTGACAATTATTAGTTCGTTAGAGTGCATTACTGAATAATTTTTTTTGTGCCCGCGGTAAGTTTGATATTTAATACCTATCTACCAAATTCAAATCCTCTTTTGTATTAAAAAAATTATCTCCTGGTGAAAATATCTTTTTAACATTTGGAAGGTTATTCGGCTCAGATGAACAGTCATATAATTCCCAAGCTGCAGTTTTTTGATCATCAATTTGGTTAGTATATTGTGCGGCAGTTACAACAAAAGTAAAACCATTTTCAAAATCTAAAAATTAGGAAGTTTTTAAGATATTTAAAATAAATTTCCAAATAAAAGCACAAATCCAATGTTAAAAAAAAATTAATTTTTTATTTGTTTTCGCAAAATAACAAATGTTTCACACTGTTATAAAGAAACAGTATATTGACAAATTTAAAAAAAATTAGAAAAAATAGTAATAGAATCGAATCTCACTACCAAACAGGACTTACAATTTTTGTAATTGATCGTAGTTTAATACAAAAAATTTCAAGAAAATCAAAGAGTACAATCATTGATAGAAATTGATTTTAAATTTTAAACCTGGAAAATTGCATCTAAGCTGAAAAAAAACAAAAAAAAAAAAACAAGTAAGAAAGCATTAAGTTCGGCCGGGCCGAACTTTTCATACCCTCCACCATAAAATATTCATTCCTGTCCCCAACTTTAAGTGAGTACGTTAAAATGTCAGATAATGTACATAAAATTGTTCATTCGGGAGGCCCTTTTTTATGGTGCCTATATCTAACTGTTGACAATTTTTGGTGGGCTAGAAATTGGGAGGTACTGTTATATAGGGGTTATAATAAAACGTGGGCCTATGTTGACAGTTTTTGATGGGAGCCTTTAATGTCAAACAACTCCTAATTCGGTTAAAAAATTTAGCTAGAATCCTCAAAATATCGAAAATCGGTACATAACGTGGGAACTTCTAATGTCATTAACAGCTAGTTCGGAGGTATCTGGGCTATACGAAAATATGAACTTAAATGAACAATCTTTGTTGCAGAATTTTTGTTGACTTTTAAATTTCAAACTACAGAAAGTTCGTCCAAAAAATTAAGCTAAGGTACGGAAAATCGGGATGTTTGTTTTGGGGCTATACAAAAACATGGACCTACGTTCGGTTAAACATTTTAAGTAAAATCCTCAAAGTACCGAAAATAGGGAAGTATCGTTATACTGGGGCTATGTGAACATTGTTGATGCAAATGTGTGGTGACCACTACAACCTTCAAATGTCAAATTACAGTTAGTTCTGTTAAAAATTGTAGCTAAAATTGCCAAATTACTGAAAATTGGGAGGTACCGTTACATGGGAGCTATATCCGAACATGGACCTATGTTGAAAATTTTTGATGGAGAGGTGTTGTGACCACTAAGAACTTCAAATGTCAAATTACTGCTTGTTCGGTTTAATATTGTAGCTAAAATCATCAAATTACTGAAAATCGGAAGGTACCGTTATATGGGGGCTTTTTTTAAATTTTTGGTGGAGAGGTGTGGTGACCACTAAGAATTTCAAATGTCAAATGTTCAAATTACAGATAATTCGGTTAAAACTTGTTGGTAAAATTCTCAAAATATCTGAAATCGGGCGGTAACGTTATATGGGGGCTTTTCCAAAACATGGACCTATGTCCACAACTTCTAATTTATAATTTTATTAAGACTTAAGAACCCTAAGTGTCAAATTATAGCTACATCGGTCTGATAATGTAGCTAAAAACGTCAAAATACCGTATATCGGGGGGTACCGTTATGTGGGGCTATACCAAAACGTAGACCTATGTCCACAACTTTTGTTATATATGTTTGTTGACACTTAAGAACCCTAAATGTCAAATTATAGCCAAATCGGTCTGAAAATGTAGCTAAAAACGTCAAAATACCGTAAATCGGGGGGTACCGTTATATGGGGGCTATACCAAAACGTGGACCGATTAAGCCCATCATCGAACTTTACCTGCCTGCAAACAAAAGACGCATTTTCCCAAAATTTCAGCGTCCTATCTCTATTTTTGTGGATGCTAGAGTGATTACCACAGACGGACGGACGGACGGACGTGCTCAGATCGACTTAGAATTTTACCCTGATCAAGAATATATATACTTTATAGGGTCGCAAATGCGTTACAAACGGAAAAACAAACTTAATATACCCTCCATACTATGGTGGAGGGTATAAAAAGATTTTTTCTATTTTGCATATAGTTTTTACAGAATTATACTTTGTCAAGGCGCGATATCTCTGGAATCATTAGTCAAAAAAATTTGGAAATATACTAAAATGATTTGCTGATGGCCAGCAATACCACAGCAAACAATAAAGGAGATAAAAACCTCATCTTGAAAAAGTGTTAAACCCAATTTTGCCTTTGAGAACATAGACATGAATTCTTTATACTTATTTAATATTTGCTTACAATTTTGACCATATTGGAAATTTAAATAGATTTAAAGATATGTGAACAAATTGAATACTTCATCTACAGCAAATCACAGTCACAACATGGAACAAATAAGGCACAGTTAACGAGGTAAAGGAACCCTGTTTTCGGTAATTTTTTTCCTGTAATTCATCTGTTTTTGAACAAACATGTACCATTTCTTTTCAAATACCATTTCCATAAATAACATGTTTTAAATAAACACACATGAATGAATAACTTTTCTATAAAACTATCTTTTGTTAGTAAGTTTCCTTGTGTAAGTAAATTTAGTCCCTTTACTATGACAGTTAATTACAATTTTCAATGAAAATCCCCTGCCAACAGTAACAGCATGAAATGGCTATTAGCACCTTTGGAATTCCCTCTTTTTCTGGTTATGCTTAAAAATCTCTCATTCTGCTCATTTTGCCTTTACACTTATGCAAAGTAACCTTTTGTATTTAGATGTGTACCTGTGTTTGTGTGCAAAGTGGATGACAAAAGGACATCATGGCAATGATGCTTACATCCCTTTTCATTTGCTTTTCAATAGCAATGTTAAACTAACATTTTGTTATTTAAACCTTTGGGACAAATAAACATTTTCTTTCTCGCCGCAACCCTTTTGTGGGTGCGACGCGTGTCAGAGTATGGTTGCATTCAAATATTACTTATTTGACAAAACATTACTAACATTTAAGCGGATTTCCTGAGAAAATTTCAATAGACAAAACAAAAACAACTGTAGATATTTTCTTCTTTGATTGCCGTTTGCCCTCGGGATAATTTTCTGTTTGCAATTTTACAATTTTCATTTATTGAAAAGACATCAAACAAAAATTTCAACACTTCATTTCCCCTCTAAGAAACCTTTAAAATTCATTATCGACGTAACTGATGGTGAGGATGTCTTGAACATCTCTTTTCTTTGTTGATATCGTTTTGCTTTTAAATTTAAGTTCCTTCCTTCCTTTCAAAAATTCATTGATGAAGAACAATTTATGTAGAGCTAAGTAACCCCTTTGTTTCCCATCACCATCGTCATCATCATGAACATTATTAGGTTTTTCATTAGAGTACAAAGTTGGATATATTATTAACATTTTTGTCTTTTCAAAGTGTATGAGGAGAGTAGCAAACATAAAATGTCACAACCATTTAAATGTTCAGCCTTTGTTTTAAATTCTCCCCTTTATTGTATTCAGGCGTTGTAATGTAAGGCTTATTTGATCCTATCACCCATAATTGTTGTCGCTTTTTGGTGGTATTGCGAAGTGGTTTCCCTTGCCAATGCCTAAGTTTCTTGCTTTGCTGTCATTTTCATCGATGGTTTCACAGTGGCTGGCCTAGTTGATTCTTCTGAGATATGGATTTATGAAGTGGTGAATTGGGGTAGTTCAAGCACAAATGACATTTGTAGAAGTAAAGGTTTAAGGGTAAACAAGTAAAAAAACCTTAAGTTCAAACTTTTTAACCCCTCCACCTTAAAATATGCTTAACTAAAATGGAATAATAAGTCTCCCGTTAGGTGCACAAATTTTTCGATCACGGACAAAAAAATTTATCTAATAATTTCTTCTTAGTATCTTTATATAAAAGATATATCAAAACATGTACCTGTGTGTACGATGCAGGGTTTTCGGGACCTCTGAGAACTTCGAATGTAAAACTAAAGCTATAATAATTGTTCCACAAACATTCCAGGCGGGAAAAGGGAGACTTCTCTCATATTAATGAGTACATCCCATTCATATTAACTTAATGATATGAGACCTACAGTTTATCGCCGAGTCCGAACAGCTTGTCCTCCACCACGAGTTCTATTGAAGTAAAATGGAACAATTAGTGTCCTTTCGTTTATGAAGAAGACAAATACCAATATTTCTCTAAGACAGTGTGGCTAAAATCTAAAAATATAAAAAATCAAGAGGTATGCTCCTATGGGGATATAGGAAGACGTGGACCTATACTAATAATTTTTATCTGGAATATTTTAGAACCCCAAGGAAGATTAAATAACAAATTTCAGTCAATTCGGTGGGTCATTTCACAACCTTCAGAATTTCGAAAATCGAAAGGTACCGTTCTATGGCTATATGAATATAAATCCACGAATATTGAAAAAAATATATTTTTTTTAAAATCCACGAATATTGAAAAAATATTTTTTTTTATTAAAATGAATATAATCGAGCTTGAGGTCAATGTTTGTGTTTTTCTTTATTTCATATTTCTTCCAATATTTCGAAATTCATTGAATTTCATCTTCAGGGGATCTACAACATAAATTATTAGAATAAAATTTAATTTCTATATCACAGCATTGTTTTTAATTACTAGTAGAACATAAAACACGTAAAAATTGACGATAGCTTACTTGTAAATAATTATAATAATAACTTAAAAAACTAGCGTAGTGTGTCTACATCTGTCAAGTGTTATTATTGCACTGATAATTATCTACTTATTGCATGATCTCTTCTCCGTATTAAATGTCTGTAGCAGTAAGCTGTGTTGTCTGTATCGGTTTTGCTGTTTATTCGTTTTGTTGTTGGCAGGTTATTTATGTGGAGCATCTCTATGGTCAATCTCTTATTGTAGTTATGCTCTGTTTGTAGCACTCTCACCTCATCGATATTGGGTGTACGGTTGTTGTGCTTACAGTGGTCAGCTAAAGCAGTCTTTTGTATTGTATTAATATTTCGTAATTTTATGTTCGATTTGTGTGCAGACATTCGCGTTTTTAATTTATTCTTGGTTGTGCCAACATATAATTTTCCGCAGCTTTCTTCCTTGTTACCACCACATTCAATCTCATATATGACATTATGCTGATCCATTTTTGGAATTTTGCATTTTACATGGCTGAAGATAGATTTTGTTGTGTTGTACGAGCTATGTGCGATTGTATATTTTGTTTTGTCGTAAATATCCGATTTTTCTAATCTTTCTGATATATTCGGTAAATAAATCAGAGATTTATAAATCTTGTTTGTTTCAGTTTTCGTCGATTCCAATTTTGAAGGTTTGTATTCATTTATTAGAGATTTTGTTATGTGTAAAGGGAAGTTATTTTTTGTTAAAATGTCTTTGATTTTGAGTTTGTTTTCATAGTGAAATTGTTTTTTTGTTTTTTTTTTTAAATCCACTAACATTGAATTTTTTTTTTTAAATCTACGAATATTGAAAAAAATATTTTTTTTAAAAAAATCCACGAATATAAAAAAAATATTTTTATTTTTTAAAAATCCACGAATATTGATTTTTTTTTAAAATCCACGAATATTGAAAAAAATATTTTTTTTAAAAAAAATCCACGAACATTGAATTTTTTTTTTTAAATCCACGAATATTGAAAAAATATTTTTTTTTTAAATCCACGAATATTGAAAAAATATTTTTTTTAAAAAATCCACGAATATTGAAAAAAATATTTTTTTTAAAAAAATCCAGGAATATTGAAAAAAATATTTAAAAAAAAATCCACGATTATTTAAAAAGAATATTCTTTAAAAAATTTACTATTATTGAAAAGAGATATTTTAAAAAAGCCACCTTTTGTTTAGCGGTTTTTAATTTTTTTTCTTAAATTTTAAAAACATTTTTTTATTTTTTTAAATATTTTCAATATTTTTGAAAAATTTTATTTTATTTACTTATTTATTATTATTTGAAAATATTTTTATTATTATCTTTCAAAAAAATCCACGAATTTAAAAAAAAAATTTTAAAAATCCACAAATGTTGAAAAAAAAATTTTAAAAGCACCACGATTATTGAACAAATATTGTTTTTAAAAAATTCACGACTATGGAAAAAATATTTTTTTAAATATGCATGATTTGTCAAAAAAATATTTTTTTAAAAATCCACGA
Source organism: Musca autumnalis (assembly GCF_047663935.1). Lineage (NCBI taxonomy): Eukaryota > Metazoa > Arthropoda > Insecta > Diptera > Muscidae > Musca > Musca autumnalis. Next base: position 38,812,135 of record NW_027412088.1, on the reverse strand, counting down.
TTATTGAAAAAATATTTTTTTTTAGAAATCCACGACTTTGGAAAAAATATTTTTAAAAACATGCATGATTTGTTAAAAAATATTTTTTTTTTTAAATCCACGATTAATGAAAAAGTATTTTTTTAAAATTCATGAGTTGTGAAAAAATATTTAAAAAAATCCACGATTTGTTAATAAATATTTTTTTTTTAAATCCACGATTTCTAAAAAAAAATATTTTTAATCCACTTTTTGTGAATCCAAAGGAACGGAAAAATAATCTTAAAAATCCACGAGGTACGCAAAAATATTCTTTACAAAATCCACGAGGTACGCAAAAATATTCTTTACAAAATCCACGAGGTACGCAAAAATATTCTTTACAAAATCCACGAGGTACGAACAAATATTTTTTTTAAAAAATTCAAGATTATTGAACAAATATTTTTTAAAAAATCCAAGATTATTCAGCAAATATTTTTTTAAATAATCCAAGATTACACTGTGCAACATTTTTAAGGTGATCTTGTGCAAACAATTCGAACTGAGGATTTTTTAAAGTACAGACCCAAATGACAAGGAGCCCTAGTTGGGTTTTGTTATGTCAGATCCAGCTCGGATTTTATGGCCCCATCTAAACATGGTTAAATATTGAGTTTTTAAAGAAACTCGGGGCTTTATCTCTGAAACCAATGCGAATCTTCTTCTGACCTCTGAAGCAAATTTGTAGATAAGGACCAGAATAAAATATTTGGAGAAATAATGAACTCGAAAAACTTCATTTATCGCCTCAGATTTCGAAATATATGCAAAAATTCCACAATTTTTATACCTTTCGCACCGCATCTCCAAAACCGTTAATTTTTTCTGAATATTTTCTTTTGGAAAAATATTCCCTGGAATGTAATACATAACTCTTCAGAACATGCCATTGTTGTAAAATGCCTCTATGCCGTTGTTTTCAGTACATTTTTCAACGACGATTTAATAAAAAAGTCAATAATGTAGTGAAATCCGAAATGCGAGAATTAACTGTTGGTGTGAACTGCTGAAACAACATGAAGTAAGCATTTTAGAGTTTCAGAATGTTCTAAAGAATTGTTGAGAACTTTATTTGGAAGATTTTTGCAAAGTGTTACTTGGTTCAACTCCCAATAGTTTAGCCGATACTGACCAGAATTTCAGCAGTTATGTAAAATTTTCTATACTTTATAGATTTTGATGCCCTAGATGGAGTTTTTCTTATGTGGTTTCTTCAAAAGATAAGTTCTACTAGTTTAGGGCTACAATATTTCCAAAGACAGCAAGGCCAAATTCCTATTCGTTTCTGAGATAAAGGCCTGATAAATGCAAAAAAGTGTAGATTTAGCCCGGTTTAGATGAGGCCATAAAATCCGAACTGGATCTGACAGGACAAAACCCTACTAGGGTTTTTGTAGTCTAAATATGCACTTTCAAAAAATCCATACTAGAAGTTGTTTGCATTTTCAGTGTTGCATAGTGTTATTGAACATATTTTTTTTTAAAATCCAAGATTATTGAGCAAATATTTTTTTAAATAATCCAAGATTATTGAACATATTTTTTTTAAAATCCAAGATTATTGAACAAATATTTGTTAAAAAATCCAAGATTATTGAACAAATATTTTTTAAAAAATCAAAGATTGTTAAACAAATATTTTTCAAAAAATCCAAGATTATTGAACAAATATTTTTTAAAAAATCCAAGATTATTGAACAAATATTTTTTAAAAAATTAAAGATTGTTAAACTAATATTTTTCAAAAAATCCAAGATTATTGAACAAATATTTTTTAAAAAATCCAAGATTATTGAACAAATATTTTTTAAAAAACCCAAGATTATTAAAAAGGTATTTTTTTAAATCCACGATTATTGAAAAAATATTATTTAAAAAATCCGAGATTATTGAAAAAATATTATTTAAAAAATCCACGATTATTGAAAAAATGTTTTTTAAAAAATTCACGATTATTGAAAAAATATTTTTTAAAAAAAAATCCACGATTATTGAAAAAATATTTTTTAAAAAATCCACGATAATTGAAAAAATATTTTTTAAAAAGTCCACGATAATTGAGCCGCTCAGTGCACAATTCGACTAACTCCACTTTTTGAAAAAATTGAGATTTTAGTGTCAAAGCCTTTGATATCGCCATATCTATTTATGATTATAATATCTTTCCTGAATAATAAAGATGAGCACCTTTAAATAACAAGTTTTTATTGACCACTGAATAATATGCAACTTTTTTCAGTGCACACTTCGATTAACTCCACATTCAAATGTAGCTCTGCTCGCAACGTGTACATTTTTACATGCAATGCTCTTTCGGCTTTTGTTGAAACCATAGATGGCCTTATTATGACGTATATAACATACATTTTTGACGTATATTACATACGTCGGAAACGTCGTAAACCTAGCCATGAAGAACGAAGAATGACGCTAACATAAAGCTAACATGAATTAATTACAAATATTGTTTTATAACCGAACTGCCAACATTAATTTTTATGTAAAACCTGTTATATATGTGTATAAAACTAAGTTTTACGTTAATAAAAATATTCAAGACCTAACTTTATTATTTTTTTCAGTGCACACTTCGATTAACTCCACCATTACCACAACATTATTAACGATTGTTTGTTGACTATTGTTTTTATTTTATTTTATATACCGTTAGATGAAAGCTATACCTGCTATTATGCATTCTACATTATATATTTGAATCCATATTATCAGGGGAATTTTAAAAAACAATATACATTTCATCATTGCTTTTCTCAACTTTTTGTTTTATGGAGTTAGTCGAAGTGTGCTCTGAACGCCTCAATTAAAAAAATATTTTTTTAAAAAATCCACGATAATTGAAAAAATATTTTTTAAAAAATCCACGATTACTGATAAAATATTTTTTAAAAAATCCACGATTATTGAAAAAAATTTTTTTTAAATCCACGATTATTGAAAAAATTTTTTTTTAAATCCACGATTATTGAAAAAATATTTTTTAAAAAATCCACGATTATGGAAAAAATATGTTTCAAAATATCCACTATTATTGGAAAAATATACATATTTTTTTAAAAAATCCACGATTATTGAAAAAATATTTGTTAAAAAATCGACGATTATTGAAAAAATATTTTGTTAGTTTGTTGTTATTGAAAAATTATTTTATTAAAAAATCGACGATTATTGAAAAAATATTTTGTTAGAAAATCCACGATTATTGAAAAATTATTTTATTAAAAAATCCACGATTATTGAAAAAATATTTTGTTAAAAAATCCGCGATTATTGAAAAAATATTTTTTAAAAAATCCACGATTATTGAAAAAATATTTTTTAAAAAATCCACGATTATTAAAAAAAATATTTTTTAAAAAATCCACGACTATTCACGATTATTGAAAAAATATTTTTTAAAAAATCCGCGATTATTGAAAAAATATTTTTTAAAAAATCCACGATTATTGAAAAAATATTTTTTAAAAAATCCACGATTATGAAAATTTTTTTTTTTAAAAAAAGACACGTTTATTGAAAAAATATTTTTTTGAAAAATCCACGATTATTGAAAAAATATGTTTTTGAAAATATTGAAAAAATATTTTTTTTAAATCCACGAATATTGAAAAAAATATTTTTTTTTTAAATCCACGAATATTGAAAAAATATTTTTTTTTTTAAATCCACGAACATTGAATTTTTTTTTAAATCTACGAATATTGAAAAAAATATTTTTTTTAAAAAAATCCACGAATATAAAAAAAAAATATTTTTATTTTTTAAAAATCCACGAATATTGATTTTTTTTTTAAAATCCACGAATATTGAAAAAAATATTTTTTTTTTAAAAAAATCCACAAACATTGATTTTTTTTTTTAAATCCACGAATATTGAAAAAAATATTTTTTTTAAAAAATCCACGAATATTGAAAAAATATTTTTTTTAAAAATCCAGGAATATTGAAAAAAATATTTAAAAAAAAAAATCCACGATTATTTAAAAAGAATATTCTTTAAAAAATGTACTATTATTGAAAAGAGATATTTTAAAAAAGCCACCTTTTGTTTAGCGGTTTTTAATTTTTTTTCTTAAATTTTAAAAACATTTTTTTATTTTTTTAAATATTTTCAATATTTTTGAAAAATTTTATTTTATTTACTTATTTATTATTATTTGAAAATATTTTTATTTTTATCTTTCAAAAAAATTCACGACTATCAAAAGAATATTTTTTAAAAAATCCACGAATTTTAAAAAAAAATTTAAAAAAATCCACAAATGTTGAAAAAAAATTGTAAAAGCACCAGGATTATTGAACAAATATTGTTTTTAAAAAATTCACGACTATGGAAAAAATATTTTTTTAAATATGCATGATTTGTCAAAAAAATATTTTTTTAAAAATCCACGATTATTGAAAAAATATTTTTTTTTAGAAATCCACGACTACGGAAAAAATATTTTTAAAAATATGCATGATTTGTTAAAAAATATTTTTTTTTTTTAAATCCACGATTAATGAAAAATTATTTTTTTAAAATTCATGAGTTGTGAAAAAATATTTAAAAAAAATCCACGATTTGTTAATAAATTTTTTTTTTTTAAATCCACGATTTCTAAAAAAATATTTTTAATCCACTTTTTGTGAATCCAAAGGAACGGAAAAATAATCTTAAAAATCCACGAGGTACGCAAAAATATTCTTTACAAAATCCACTAGGTACGCAAAAATATTCTTTACAAAATCCACTAGGTACGCAAAAATATTCTTTACAAAATCCACGAGGTACGAACAAATATTTTTTTAAAAAATCCAAAATTATTGAACAAATATTTTTTAAAAAATCCAAGATTATTGAGCAAATATTTTTTTAAATAATCCAAGATTATTGAACATATTTTTTTTTCTTAAAATCCAAGATTATTGAACAAATATTTTTTAAAAAATCCAAGATTATTGAGCAAATATTTTTTAAAAAATCAAAGATTGTTAAACAAATATTTTTCAAAAAATCCAAGATTATTGAACAAATATTTTTTAAAAAATCCAAGATTATTGAACAAATATTTTTTAAAAAATCAAAGATTGTTAAACTAATATTTTTCAAAAAATCCAAGATTATTTAACAAATATTTTTTAAAAAATCCAAGATTATTGAACAAATATTTTTTAAAAAACCCAAGATTATTAAAAAGGTATTTTTTTAAATCCACGATTATTGATAAAATATTATTTAAAAAATCCAAGATTATTGAAAAAATATTATTTAAAAAATCCACGATTATTGAAAAAATGTTTTTTTAAAAAAACACGATTATTGAAAAAATATTTTTTAAAAAAAAATCCACGATTATTGAAGAAATATTTTTTAAAAAATCCACGATTATTGAAAAAATATTGTTTAAAAAATCCACGATTATTGAAAAATATTTTTTTTAAAAATCCACGATTATTGAAAAAATATTTTTTAAAAAATATACGATTACTGAAAAAATATTTTTTAAAAAATCCACGATTATTGAAAAAATATTTTTTAAAAAATTCACGATTATTGAAAAAATATTTTTTAAAAAATCCACGATTATTGAAAAAATATGTTGTTAAAAAATCCAAGATTATTGAAAAAATATTTTTTTAAAAAATCCACGATTATTGAAAAAATATTTTTTTAAAAAATTCACGATTACTGAAAAATATTTTTTAAAAAAGCTAATATTTTTCAAAAAATCCAAGATTATTGAACAAATATTTTTTAAAAAATCCAAGATTATTGAACAAATATTTTTAAAAAACCCAAGATTATTAAAAAGGTATTTTTTTAAATCCACGATTATTGAAAAAATATTATTTAAAAAATCCAAGATTATTGAAAAAATATTATTTAAAAAATCCACGATTATTGAAAAAATGTTTTTTAAAAAATTCACGATTATTGAAAAAATATTTTTTAAAAAAAATCCACGATTATTGAAGAAATATTTTTTAAAAAATCCAAGATTATTGAAAAAATATTATTTAAAAAATCCACGATTATTGAAAAAATGTTTTTTAAAAAATTCACGATTATTGAAAAAATATTTTTTAAAAAAAATCCACGATTATTGAAGAAATATTTTTTAAAAAATCCACGATTATTGAAAAAATATTGTTTAAAAAATCCACGATTATTGAAAAAATATTTTTTTTTAAAAATCCACGATTATTGAAAAAATATTTTTTAAAAAATATACGATTACTGAAACAATATTTTTTAAAAAATCCACGATTATTGAAAAAATATTTTTTAAAAAATTCACGATTATTGAAAAAATATTTTTTAAAAAATCCACGATTATTGAAAAAATATTTTGTAAAAAATACACGATTATTGAAAAAATATGTTGTTAAAAAATCCACGATTATTGAAAAAATATGTTGTTAAAAAATCCACGATTATTGAAAAAATATGTTTTTAAAAAATCCAAGATTATTGAAAAAATATTTTTTTAAAAAATCCAAGATTATTGAAAAAATATTTTTTTAAAAAATCCACGATTATTGAAAAAATATTTTTTTAAAAAATCCACGATTACTGAAAAATATTTTTTAAAAAAGCCACGATTAATGAAAAATAAAAAATCCACGATTATTGAAAAAATATTTTTTAAAAAATCCACGATTATTGAAAAAATATTCTTTAAAAAATCCACGATTACTGAAAAAATATTCTTTAAAAAATCCACGATTACTGGAAAAATATTCTTTAAAAAATCCACGAGTATTGAAAAAATATTTTTTTTACAAATCCACGATTATTGAAAAAATATTTTTTAAAAAACCCACGATTATTGAAAAAATATTTTTTTAAAAAATCCACGATTATTGAAAAAATATTTTTTAAAAAATTCACGATTATTAAAAAAATATTTTTTAAAAAATCCACGATTATTGAAAAAATATTTTTTAAAAAATCCACGATTATTGAAAAAATATTTTTTAAAAAATCCACGATTATTGAAAAAATATTTTTTAAAAAATCCACGATTATTGAAAAAATATTTTTTAAAAAATCCACGATTATTGAAAAAATATTTTTTAAAAAATCCACGATTATTGAAAAAATATTTTTTAAAAATCCACGATTATTGAAAAAATATTTTTTAAAAATCCACGATTATTGAAAAAATATTTTTTAAAAAATCCACGATTATTGAAAAAATATTTTTTAAAAAATCCACGATTATTGAAAAATATTGCACTGGATTGCTTTACATATTGCACGATCTCTTCTGTGTTACTGCTACCGACACTTAACACAGAAGAGATCGCGCAATATGTAAAGCAATCCAGTGCAATATTTACAGCCGACGATGACGGTGAAGTCTGTCATAGTTTTTAAGTAATCTTGACGCTAAATTAAGTTTTACATGTAAGCAATTTCTTTGTGTAATGTGTTGGTGTCTTTAGATATAAAAAAGCTGTGATATTAATATTAAGTATGTTTTGTAGATCCCCTGAAGATGCAATTTAATCAATTGCGAAATATTGGAAAATAAATAAAACACAATATGGCCTAAAGCTCAACGAAATATACAACTGTTTTATTAAAATCAAAAAGGTCGAAAAAACAACAAAAACTAAAATCCACGATTATTGAAAAAATATTTTTTAAAAAATTCCCCAACGAAGACTAAATGGGGGCCACATGAAGGCGTAGACCTATACCGAGAAAATTCTGGGGGAAAGTTTTATACCTCCATCGAATACTAAATACCAAATTTTAGCCATTTCCGGGGACTATTGAGGCCACAACCTTCAAAATACCGAAATCGGGAGGTACCGTTCTATGTGGGCTATATGAAGGCGTGGACCTATATCGACAAATTTCTGAGGGGAAGTTTTATACCCCCAATGAAGATTAAGTACAAAAATGCCGAAAATTGGATGGTACCGTTCTATGGGGGCTATATCAAAACGTGGACCGATATAGCCCATTTGCAATACCAAAAATCCTAGGAGTAACATAATCTTCTATACCAAAATACAAAGCTCTACCTTAAAAATTGCGAGCTGTATCTTGATTTCGAAAGACGGACGGAAGAAAGGACATAGTTATATCAACTTAGTATTTTACCCTGATCAAGAATATATATACTTTATAGGGTCTCCGATGAATATTTCTATGTGTTACATACGGAATGACACATTTAATTATACCCTCCATTTTATGGTGCAGGGTATACAAATAATATTGGCAAAAATGCTACTTTGAGAGAGGTAAGCAGTATATAAATGTAGCCACCACTCGTGAAGTACCCTCTGTGTTGGAGAGAAAAATTCTCCCAAAGATATACGGCCACGACTTCGAAGGAAAGAATAGCTAAACGACGACATCGAAGAATAAAGGAAATCCCTTCTTCTTCCCAGTTAGAAGGGATTTTCTCTATTACAAGATATCGGGAAAGGTGGAAATCTATCCTGAATTTGGTATATGGGACAAATTGTCTCTGCACAAGGAGACCCATCTAAGTACTAGATAACTGTTGATGTGAAGGTTATAGCCACCACATAAACCAACCAACCAAAACACCAAACTGTCAGTTGATTAGTTTTTTTCCACATTCCCTTTCGATTCAACCTAATATAACCCTTAGAAATACGAAATTTACATACTTCTACTTTGTGTTCCATGTTTCCTTTGCCTACTTGCCAAAATATGATGCTATATGCCGCAGGTTGAGAACTTTTAAGTGCCACAACAATAGAAAAGGTGTCATTTGAAGTGTTCCTTTTTACTAAGAAACAATTACAAAGGATTTGTAACTCAAAAACAGAAGAGAATGCCTACAACGATAAAATAATATAAGGCAAAGGAAATTAACTCTTTCAGTAAATATTGAGCTTTAATGGAGATTTGTTCACATGAATGCATATGATTTCGACATTAAAAGGAAGAAATTTGATGGAACTAGGTTTCATAAAATAGTTCAAAAAAATCTTTAAAATGATGCGACGCAGCGAAAAAAAAATGTTAAGTAAATAATAAACTATTTATCTTTATACATAATAACTCCATGGGTGACGCAGGGGATGGATGATACCAAGGAACGGTCCTGACCGGTTTTAACATGGCAAAGACCAGGATTTATCTTGGTCCCTCTTTCATCTCAAGTGGACACTGACCTCCCCGTGGTGTCACCTGGGAAACTGCCTTTAACACCCGTTAAAGGTAGTGAGCTAACATGTGCCGCGCGTTCACCCATAAGAACGTTAAAAACTTGGGTTTGGGCGTCGGGTTAGTAACCCTCCCCTAGAAAAAACAGCCTACTATGCAAAAACGAAAGAAAAGAAAAACAAACCCCTCTAAAGTTGACGAACCCCGCAAACGTTTTAAGGACCATGATCTGCGAATCTGCACCTGGAATGTTCGCACTCTTTATAGAGAAGGTGCAGTCTTCGCATTGGCAGACGTACTTGAAAAGTACAAGGCCGATATTACTGCCATACAGGAAATACGATGGATTGGGAAAGGCGTCACAACAACACCTAAAGGTGACGCTTTGTATTATAGCTGCCATGACGTAAAGCATGAGTTTGGTTGCGGATTCGTAGTTAGTCGGAGACTAAAACATCTGGTATCCAGCTTCACCCCAGTGAATGAAAGACTTGCTGCAATTCGAATAAAAGCTAAATTCTTCAACATCAGCTTTATTTGCGCTCATGCTCCCACTGAAGAAAAGGACGAACAGACCAAAGATATATTTTACGAGCGCTTAGAAGAAACATATGACAGTTGCCCTGCCCATGACATTAAAATCATTGTAGGCGATTTTAATGCCAAAATTGGAAAGGAGAATATCTTTGGCCCAACAGTCGGGAAATTCAGTCTCCACAGTGAAACATCTGACAATGGTATGAGGCTGATAGACTTTGCAGCTGCAAAAACATGGTAGTTAGCAGTACCAGATTTAATCATCTCGATATTCATAAGGGCACCTGGCTGTCCCCAGATCAAAGAACAAGTAATCAAATTGATCATGTTGTGATAGATGGAAGACATTCATCCAGCGTGTTGGATGTACGATCGTTCCGAGGCGCAAACATTGATTCGGACCACTATCTTGTTGCAGCAAAGGTACGTACCCGTCTAAACGTTGCATTCCAGAGACCTTCACAAAGAAATTCATGGTATGACCAGGAGTGCCGTGCTGCTACCGAAGATAAAAATGCGGCATATAGAGCTACTTTACAATCAGTAGCAACGCGTAGCGCACGAGAGAGATATCGGGAGAAAAGGAGAGAAGAGAAACGTCTTTTCCGCAAGAAAAAGAGAGAAATTGAAAAGCGGGAGTGTGAAAAAATCGAGATGTACAGGAGCCAGAATGAAGTCCGAAAATTCTACCAAAGAGTGAAACATCAAACAGATGGCTTTGGTACAGGCACATCCTCATGTAGAGACCAGCAAGGTAATCTGGTAACAGATACAGATAGCGTGCTCACGATATGGAAGGAACATTTCTCCAATCTGCTGGTATCCAATAGTGGCGAAGACGATGATACCGCAGATCCAATCCCAGAAGATGGTATAGAATGTATACCACCCGGCCAAGATGAGGTAAAAACAGCAATCAAATAGATGGTGTTGACGCGCAAAGCGTCCATAGAGCTCGGACCAACCGTAGAAGTTGGTACCTACAATTTTGAGGTAGTTAAAGACTTCGTCTACCTCGGCACTGCCATAAACACAACAAACAACATCAGTTGTGAAATAAGAAGAAGAATTGTATTGGCCAACAGATGCTACTATGGATTAAGTAAGCAATTTAAAAACAAAGCCACATATCGTCAAACAAAAATAACACTATACAAAACGCTGATACTACCCGTGCTAATGTATGGCTGCGAAGCATGGGTACTTGCGCAAGCAGATAAGGCAGTGTTTGGTGTGTTTGAGAGGAAAATTCTTCGAAAGATCTACGGGCCGATTTGCGTTGACGGTGAATATCGACGTCGTATGAACCACGAGCTATATAAGCTATACAAAGACATGCATATAGTTAAACGTATCGAGATGCAACGATTGCGTTGGCTAGGCCATATCATGAGAATGAGCGATGATGAACCCGCTAAAAAGGCGTATGAATACATGCCACATGGCGGTGCACGCAGAATCGGCAGGCCTAAGTTTCGATGGAGCATACAAGTGGATGAAGAAATGGAAAGGCGCGGTATTCCAAAAAGTCAAGCGAAAAACAGAGAGGAATGGAGATCTTTTCTTAGTTCGGTCTATGGAACAAATGTTCTGTAATGGGCCAACTAAGTAAGTAAGTAACTCCATGTTTAGTAGGTCTTCAATAAGTACATTGCTGCTCAACAGATTAATGAAAAAGAGGAAATATTGGTCCCTGTATTTAGAGCAAACCTTTCAGTACACCGAAAGCGATTTTTATTGTCGATCGATTTTTTTTTTTACAAAACTTTCTTGAAGAAGACATTTTAACAGATTCTCAATTAATCATAAGATCTGTTTGTTCCCATGTGCATTCATTTTGCATTCTCCTAAGTGAAACAATCTCCGTTAACACATAATCTCATATACATAGATATGAATTCATAAAATCAACAAAAACAACATTCTATCTCAAATTAAATTGCACATCACCCGGAATGTTTATTAATTTTAATAAATTAAAATCATCCACGATTATTGCATCAACATGAACGTGTGCATTCATCATTTAGCCTGTAGTTAAATGCCAAGCGTTCGAGAATAACTAAATACATTAATTTCTAAAAGCTAAATCAGTTTTTGTACCGACATATTCCATACTTCCGCAAAAACTCTGTACTCAAAAGTACAACATAATTTTCATTTTTCATAAACTGTGAAACTTTTACACGTACGTACCACCAGCAGCAGGATGTGTACATGTGTGTGTGTATGTAAACTTGGTGCCACAATAAATAGAGTTTATTTTCTTCTAATTCTATTAAAATAACCAGGTTTGTTGTGCTGGTACCATATATGCGGTGCTTGGAAAAACACGTTTGAGAAAAATAAATAGATTAACACTAATTCAATTTTCACCTTTAGAATAACATGTAGCACACTCACACACATACACATGATTATATTTACTCATATTCACTGTACCAACATTTGCATTTGAAAGTATTCTAAATTCAGTTTTCTTAGCTAGAGGCAACACACACATCGTACACAGCTAACACCATCATATATCCATCCATCCAACCACCAGCGTTCACTATGCTGCTTGGAAATTTTTGCTTATTCAAAGCCCAAATTTAATCATATAATAATTTTTCTAGAGCAAAACTCCTTGTTTCTTATCCGCAAAAAGACGAAGTATGCTGTGCGGTACAATGGTTTACCACAAAACATACATACATACATGCATGGGAGGGAGTATGGAAGACTTTAGAAATGTTTGTATGCCACACACGACTAGGTTAGGAATGTGAACCTAAAGATGAGTGGGTAGAAGTAGTGATTAAAAGTGTTGCCATTTTATAAGAAAAACATCTAATATGTATATTTTTTATTGTTATTCTAATGGAGAAGAACCACCGTACACCATAAACTAGAGTTGTGTAGTTCCGGAACGAACTAGTTCCAACTATTCCAGACAATGAACTACATGTTGGAAATATATCAAGCTCTTTCGTTCATGTATGTAGTTCGTTTAGCTCAAAAAAGCTCTCTTCGCTCATCTTATTCCCTTAATTTATAACCTATGTCGCTGAAAGTTATTTCCGTTTATGTTAATTCATCCACCAGAATAATCATCCATTGAACAATTTCGTTCTCGGAATTGTTTAGAACGAAGGAAGCGAAAAGAACGATAAAAGAGAAATGTTTATTGAACTATATAAAAACTGTGGAACTATATTGAGGAACGAGTTGCTTTTGTGAAAAGAAAGTAGATAGATTCATTCGCTCTACCATAAACCAACAAGCACAAAACTAGTTCTCACATAAAATAATTTTGCGAAATATAAAATATAAAAATTATTCTCATAAAAAATCTGTAGTAACTCATCTGAGTTACTAATCGGAATAAGAATGACTAATCGGAAAGTAAAACCATGAAAAATAATAGTAGATTTAACAAGTAAAAACATTAAGATCGGCCGGGACGAACTTTTTATACCATCCATCATAAAATATTCTAAACTAAAATGGAATAATTAGTCTCCTGTTATGAGCGAACATTTTCCACCATGGATGCCCCAAATGGCTAAATTAGGTCAAAAAAATCTAAAAATGTCTTTAATCTGTTTGTAACTTTATATGAGGGATATACCAAAACATGGACTTTTGTGAACGATGTTTGGTTGGACAGCTTCTGGACCTCTGAGATCTTCAAAAGTCAAATTACAGCTCGTTCTGTTAAAAATTGTGGCTAAAATCTGAAAATTACGAAGTACCAAACAATGAGCCTATGCTGACGATTTTAGGCAGAGAAGTTTCGGGATTATTGAGAACCTCAAATGTCAAATTTCGGTTAGTTCAGTAAAAAATTGTAGCTAAAAGCCTCAAAATACTGAAAATCAGGGGTACCGTTATATGGGGGCTATACCAAAACATGCACCTATGTATGTTGACGATATTTGGTGGAGAAATCTCGGGACCACTGAGAACCTCAAATGTCAAATTACAGCAAAAAAAATTTAGCTAAAATACCGAAAATCGGGAGTGCCCTTATAGGGGGCTATAACCAATAGGGTCATGATTTTTTGAGGTTTTTTCACAAAAATGATTTCCTGTAGTGAGAATGAATGAACTTTTGACCATTTAATGCCTGAAATAACATTCATGCCATTTTATTATAAAAAAGGTTTTGCACAAATCACTTTGATTTTTTTTTAATTCTATGAAATAAAATAGATTTTTTTTCTCAAAAAATACAAAAACAAAAAAATATTTATAAAAATGTTCTGCTTCTACAGGAGAAGCCTTCAATAATCGTACATATTAAATATTTCCATGGGATACCGTTTAGATCATTTACTAGTTATTACACATGCAGCTTAAAACTTTTTTGTAATATTATCTCAAGTAATTTTAGTATGCCGGGTCGTCTTTTGCCATAGAAAAACAAGTGAGCAAAGGCTATAGTCGGGACGGGGCTGACCATGTGTTACCCTAACCCATTACCCCTATGCATAGGCTTTTCACTGGTAAACATCTCTTTTAGGGAATTTAATCCGAATACCATCAAACATAATATTCCTCTTTCTCTCGGGACCCCCATAAGCAACCAAAATTTCGTGACCATCCGATCAAAATTGCGATCTGTAGCGTGATTGCAAAAAATGGAAGAATTGGATACATTGTGGAATCTCCCTTGTTTGGTAACCTTCGCCAACCTACTTTACACCAATTTAAAGGTAATATTTTCTTCTTCTATTGACAGGCTTTGCCGTTGGAATACCCCTACTAGAAGCCGATATACTCACAAAGAATATAAGTTTGAATTTGTCTCCACATGAGTTCTTCCCCCATTCCGACCCCTAAATATTATCCGTCTATCACCACAATCAATAGGCTTCTTCGTCTGTGGGGCCCGCATCTACCCCCAAAATCTCGTGACTATCAGATCCAACCGGTAGCGTGTTCACAAAAAATGAAAAAATTTATATATTACTGACTTTTGCGATATCTCGGATCTCGCAACCAATACAAAGGAGATCTTTTCTTCTACCATTGGCGGGCTTTCTTTTTGGAATACTCCTACCAGAAGCGGAGATATTCGCATACGAAAAAACCTTGACTTTTCTCCACATAAGTTTTTTGCTTATTCCGACTCCTTAATATTATCCGACCATTACCAAACTTAATATCATCAGCATCAACTCCCAAAAAATTCGTGACCATCCGATCAAAACTGTGACCTGTAGCGTGATTACAAAAAAATCGGAAAATGGGATGCATTACCGACTATCGCGATATCTCTGCGACAGCCTACTGTACATCGTTGTAAAGGTGATATTTCCTACTTTCCTTGTCAGGTTTTGCTTTTGATATACCTCTTAAAGAAACCGCGCTATAGGATTTGAAATAAAACGTTGACCTTTTCTCCAAATAAGTTATTGCCCATTTCGACCCCTGAATATTATCTGACCATCATCAAAATAGGCTTCTTCCTCTGTGGGACCCCCATTAACTCCCAAAATTTCGTGACGATCCGATGGAAATTGCGACCTGTAGCGCGATTTAGAAAAAAATTTAAAAATGGGATGTACTACCGACTATTGCTATATCTCCGTTATTTGGCCACCTACGCCAAACCGCTTTGAATCATTGCAAAGGCGGGATATTCTTCTTTCATAGTCAGGCTTTGCTTGTGGAAGATCCCCAACCAAAGCTGTGATATTCGTCATTATAACTCAAATAGCAAAAATAAAAAGATGGGTTGTATTAGCGACTTTTGCGATTTCTTGTTTGTTTGACCTCTTACGACAACCCACTATACATCGCACAGAGGGGAATCATAGGCCTAAAGTTGCTCAAAACTCAAAATATGAAAATCGTTTTTTTTATGAAAAAATGTTGATAAACGGCAACCAGACTCTTTTCTACATTTGCTATAACCATCCTCGACTTTGTAAGATTAACCAATCCAATGCATCAGTCGATTGAACTCAGCCTTACTGAAAACAAAAAGTAAATTTTCGAAAACTAAGAAATTAGGTGAACATTAAAATGAAATTATTTTCACGAAAATTTATATTTTTCAAGATTTATTGTTTTTGTACAGTCTCCGAACAAGATTAGCATTTAAAATTTTCTGATTGATTTTACATCTTTGCTCTTTAATAATGGTGATACATATCCTCTTTATGAACATTTTTTATGATAATTTTTAAGATTACTACAATTTCAATATTGAAAAAGTCTATTTCCCCGTCGTTTCCCGACCATAGTTTCTTCTAATGTTTTATGCGCTTGAGTCTCAAGTATCAAATTCAATCATAAAAAATTGCGCATATTTGCGCCATTCCGAAAAAATCAAATTTTTCTCAACTAAAGTATGAAATATTTTTATATGGAATTGCAAGGTTTACTTACACTAAATTTTACTCCGCCTTATAACCGGGGCTCTTATTTGTCAGACTAAACCAACACCTATCAAATATGTTTGCATTATTCAGAAACATTCACGGCTTTTCTCATGTGAATTGAGAAAATTTTAATTTAAGTAAGTTTCAAAAAATAAAATTTGGAATGAAATATTTGTATATGGGACTATTTATACATCTGTACCGATTTGTTTGAGAATTGGCTCAATGTGTTTTTAGGCTAGTTCAGGTTGCATATGTCAAATTTCAGTGATTTTGGTGCATTTTTATCTCATATCAGATGCGAATATATATGGAAGCTGCATCCAAATCTGGACCGATTTTCATTATTTTCTATAGGATTAATCCTTGTACAGAAGATATGCTTTGTGCAAAATTTTATATCAATCGGACTATAAATGAGCTTTCTAGGGCTTCTGATCAACTTTTAACACAAATTTCCCCTCTGTGCATCGTTGTAAAGGTGATAATTTCTACTTTCATTAGCAGGTTTTGCTTTTGATATACCCATTATAGGTGCGGAGATATTAGCTTTGAAAGAAAACGTTGACTTTTTCCCCAAATAAGTTTTTTGCCCATTCCGACCCCTGAATATTATCCGACCATCTTCCCCTCCGAGACCCTCATCAACACCCAAAATTTTGTGACGATGCGATCAAAATTGCGACCTGCTGCGTGATTACAAGGTTTAGATGGACAGACGGACGGACGGACGGACATAGCCAGATCGACTCAGCTCGTCAAGACATTCATTTTGGTATATATAAGTATGGGTCTACGACCATTATTTCGATGCTTTACAAACTTTTTGGCCAAAACCAACTTATAATACCCTCCCCACATAGTGGCGTAGGGTATAAAAATGTGTATTGAAAATTGTCATTTATAGCAGGCCTTCGTGGAAGGTGGATACGTTTACCAATAAAACACCGAAGACTTGCGTTTTTAAGTAAACTTTATTAACATTTACTTTGCTTGTTCGCTCAAATGGAAACCAATGTAGCTGCCAAGGATGTATTTTACATAAATGGACGATACTACTTGTTGGTGGCTCAAAAGTCGATTGCAAAATGATTTTATTGAATTTTGTTTTGTTTAAGTACTCTTCGTGAGAAGAAATGGTAGGTATTATTGTAACAGATTCAACAATCCAATTCGTGATAGAGTTTGCCATAGCAGTTCCCACAATCATTTATTTCTTCTGCTTCATCGGGACGCTTTCAGCATCAGAGGGGGAGACTGAAGCAATAAAAATTTTAATAATTACAGTTTAACGCCCTCTACATTTCAATAGTAACACTTTTAAGCTTTTGTACTTTTGTCATTGTGATTTTATACCTTTTCATATTTCCTATTGTGATTGATCGTTACATTTTTAAGTTAACAGCTAAAAATACACCTCTGTTAATATATTTAATACTACTACTTTAAGCAACTATGTACTACTAAATTTTATCATACATGACTAAACGACTTTGTCGCTTCTCGAAAGTGAAGCTAAGTAGAATAAAATTCAATAAATTCGTCCATTCCTCTTGAGCATCTTGAACTCTGTACATCAACCTCAGTGCTTTCTTAAGTAGTTGAAACTGACAGCAGAGTATCATCCGCAATCCAATTCGTGATACAGTTTGCCATAGCAGTTCCCACAATCATTTATTACTGTTGCTTCATCGGGACGCTTTCAGCATCAGAGGGGGAGACTGAAGCAATAAAAATTTTAATAATTACAGTTTAACGCCCTCTACATTTCAATAGTAACACTTTTAAGCTTTTGTACTTTTGTCATTGTGATTTTATACCTTTTCATATTTCCTATTGTGATTGATCTTTACATTTTTAGGATAACAGCTAAAAATACACCTCTGTAAATATATTTAATACTACTACTTTAAGCAACTATGTACTACTAAATTTTATCATACATGACTAAACGACTTTGTCGCTTCTCAAAAGTGAAGCTAAGTAGAATAAAATTCAATAAGTTCGTTCATTCCTCTTGAGCCACTTGAACTCTGTACATCAACCTCTGTGCTTCCTTAAGTAGTTGAAACTGATAGCAGAGCATCATCCGCAATACAGCGAGTGAATTAACCAAACAATCTTCGAAAATCGCGTCTTTACATTTCAAAAACAAAAGCTCTCTTCTCTTAATTGTGTGAGTGTGCAAATTGACACACCGACAGCATAAGGGCGCCCTTTGAACAGCCCTACCCTATACCTTCTTTTTTATACCCTCCACCATATGGAGGGTATAATTAAATTTGTCATTCCATTTGTAACACATCGAAATATTCGTCGGAGACCCTATAAAGTATATATATTATTGATCAGCATAAAATTCTATGTCGATATGACCATGTCCGTCTGTCCGTCCGTCTGTCTGTTGAAATCAAGATACAGCTCGCAATTTTAAAGATAGAGAGTCAAAATTTGGTACAGAAGTTTTTTTTTTACTTGCAGGATGGTTGGTATTGAAAATGGGATATATCGGTCCACGTTTTGATATAGCCCCCATAGAACGGTACCTCCCGATTTTCGGTATTTTTAAGGGTTTAGCTTCATTATCCTACCAAAATGGCTGAAATTTGGTACGTAGTCTTCTTTAGGGGTACAAAACTTTCCCCCAGAATTTTGTCGGTATATGTCCACACCTTCATATAGCTCACATAGAACGGTACCTCCCGATTTTCGGTATTTTTAGGGTTTTAGATTCATTATCCTACCAAAATTTCTAAAATTTTTTACGTAGTCTTCTTTAAGGGTATAGAACTTTTCCCCAGAATTTTGTCGGTATAGGTCCACACCTTCATATAGCCCACATAGAACGGTACCTCCCGATTTTCGGTATTTTTAAGGTTTTAGCTCATTATCCTACCAAAATGACTGAAATTTGGTACGTAGTGTTCTTAAGTTGTATAAAACTTTCCCCTAGAATTTTGTCGGTATCGATCCACACCTTCATATAGCCTCCATAGAACGGTACCTCCCGATTTTCGGTATTTTTAAAGGTTTAGCTTCATTATCCTACCAAAATGGCTGAAATTTGGTACGTAGTCTTCTTTAGGGGTACAAAACTTTCCCCCAGAATTTTGTCGGTATAGGTCCACACCTTCATATAGCTCCCATAGAACGGTACCTTCCGATTTTCGGTATTTTTAGGGTTTTAGCTTCATTATCCTACCAAAATTTCTAAAATTTTTTACGTAGTCTTCTTTAAGGGTATAGGAGTTTTCCCCAGAATTTTGTCGGTATAGTTCCACACCTTCATATAGCCCACATAGAACGGTACCTCCCGATTTTCGGTATTTTTAAGGTTTTAGTTCATTATCCTACCAAAATGACTGAAATTTGGTACGTAGTCTTCTTTAGTTGTATAAAACTTTCCCCTAGAATTTTGTCGGTATCGATCCACACCTTCATATAGCCTCCATAGAACGGTACCTCCCGATTTTCGGTATTTTGAAGGTTTTAGATTCATTATCACACCAAAATGGCTGAAATTTGGTATTTAGTCTTCAATGTGATATAAAACTGTTCGCCAGAAATATGTCTGCACAGGTCCACGATTTCATATTGCCCCATTTCGGACTAAAATTCGTCGGTATAGGTCCACGTTTCGATATAGCCCCCATAGAACGGTACCTCCCGATTTTCGTAATACTGAAGATTGTGACGTCAATATCCAACCGAAATGGCTGAAATTCGTTATTTCGTCTTCCAAGAGTTATAAAATATTCCACGAGAGTATTATCAGTATAGGTCCACGTCTTCCTATATCCCCATAGAAGCGTACTTCTTGATTTTCGGTATTTTTTAAGTTTTAGCCACATTCTCTTACCGAAATATAGGAAATTTGGTATTTAGTCTTCTTTGAGCCTAAAAACTTTCCGTCAGAAATTTGTCGGTATAGATCGACGTTTTGAAATAGCCCCCACAGAATGGTGCCTCACATTGTTTTACCGAAATTGTTGAAATTTAGTATTAAGTCTTAAGTCTAATTATTCAATTTTACTTCAATACATATTGTGGTGGAGGGTATAACAAGTTCGGCCCGGCCGAACTTAACGCGGTTCTTACTTGTTTTTTTTTTTTTTAAATATCTGCTTATAGTGATTTCAAAAAATTGCCAAAAGTTCTGAAAAATAAAAACTTTAAATGCTTTTTGTGCTGAAGCTTTTTTTTATCGAATCACTTTATATGGGGAAATATAGCTAAATTTTTCAAAATGCCTGAAATCGGGTGGTACCGTTTTATGGGGGCTATACCAAAACGTGGACCTATATTGCCCATCTTCGAACATGGCTGGCCTATGGAAAAAAGACATTCAGGTGCAACATTTTAGCGTGATTACAACAGACGGACATGGCTAGATCGTCTTAGAATTTTATCCTGGTCAAGAATATATGTATATGCTTAATATGGGCGAAAATGATTATTTCGATGTGTTACAAACAGAAAAACAAATTTAATATACCCTTCATACTATGGTGGAAGGTATAAAAATATGATTGCTTAAGTCTGGAGTATTAAGAAATATATTTAAAATTAGTTTATGCGATATGTTTGGAAAGTGAATCAGTCGCAATGAAAAACAGCTGAAATAATTGCTTCTTGAAATGTGTATTTTGTGCAATTTTATGTAGTTTGGTGTTAATATTTTTGTATTTCCCAAAATATATTCATGTTATCTCGAAAAATGTTTACTTACATTACATTAGCATAGCATCGATGGCATACATAAGTGTTACATACGTCAATCTGCTGTTTCAAGCAATACGCTAAATATGATGTAAAATCTATTCAAACTCTGAGCAAAAAAGTACACCATTCAAACTGCGTATTTTTTATGTTTTAACAATTCCCAAAGCAAAATGTGGAACATCTATGCATGTACCCACGTTATACCGTTGAATAACAACTAGAAATAGCATATAAACAATTTTGTTTCTCCGAATTGGAAAGATGCTAAGGCTTTCAAGTAGATTGATTTATAAATCACTTAAAATATATAACGCAGAAAGTGAATTGGAGGTATTAAGGCGGGTGTTCTTTCTTTGCATATGGGCACATTTTTGATTACATCACTTACAATATAATATTAATGTGTATCTTAGAACAAGAATTGAATTGAAATCAAGAGAAACTGAAGACAGTAATCAAGTCTAAGGTGATAATTAAATGATCCTAGACGCTATTTAATCATAATTCCGCTATTTTCTCCATAACTTAAGACTGGTGATATTATTCTATATGGACATGTATATCCACAACCACACTTGTTTATTTATAAAAATTGTTAGGATATACTTTTATGTATTTAATCAATGCGCGTTTAAAGAACAGCCATTCGTTTGAACTTAATTAAAAACTCCCGCATTTGCGGTCTAAATTATAATGGAGAAATTTCTTTGGATATTATGTTTATGATGATTTTTATAGACAATTTTATAGAGCTCACATTACCACTCCTTCCATCAAGAATTAATGAAAATTTCTAAAGCCACGTAAACGATAATAAGCGTTTTTAGCAAATCACATATTAAAATCATTTTTAAAATATTGTACTCGTATTTGTATGGTACACATGGTAAGTAATTAAGCATTACATTGACTTCTCTAGAGACCAAAGTGATAGTAAAGTTCTTAGGTCATAATATACATTTTTACCTGGTTTATGTGACACATAAAAAATGCACACAAAATATTCCGGTAAAATTACTCCTCACACAAGGGTTATACCTTCAGGGAACTGAATTTTAATAAACAAACCATTACAAAACCATACAATCCTCTCATAGATCCCTGTTTAAAGCGTAATAACATTTTGACATAAGTACGTAAACATAAAATCCAATACAGGGTTTTCACCAAATCATGACATGAAACTATAACTTGGTGGCATGCAAGCCAAGCCACCAGCTAGCTCGGTAGTTAGTTATGACCCAAATGGGTTGTAATGTGGTTTTTATAAGGATACCCACCAAACCCAATGTATGAGATAGTTATGTGTGAGTGTGTATGAGTATGTTTGCTAGGCCAAAACATACCTTTGTAGTGGTTACAAGTAGTTACAACAGCCAACTACAGATTTAATGACAGTGTAAAATTTTGGTATGTCTTTGTTGTGCTGGCACTTTGTTGGTGGTCTGGCCTTTTTGTGTAGCTTAAATCGAAAGACAGCATCAGCCTTTTTTATGGTCCTCTAAATAACTCACATTATGAGTCCCGTGTCTCGTCATAAAGAATTTTGTGGTCTTGAAACACAAAGCGATGCAAACCACCACTACCACCGTCAAAGTTTCAAAAACAAAACAGAAGCCGTAAATGTAGTGGCGAAAAATGGCCGCCGTCACTAAGAATGCTAGTTTGTAACCCATAGGGCTATACAATAAGGATAATGTTAAGAATATATTTATTAAAAAGGAAAAGAAGTAAAAAATCTTTAACTTCGTCCGGGTTAAACCTTTTATACCTTAAAATATTCAGAACTAAAAAAAGGAAAAGTTTATCGGCCGAGCATACCTAAAATGTATAAATTAAGTCAGACAATTAAAAAAAAAATCAGTTGACTTGGCCGACAGAGATATACACCTTGCCTCCGCCGTAATAAAAAGAAGTAACACACTATACTTCTGAGGTCTTTATAATACGATGTGCAATGCCAGGACCAAATCAGTTTCTCCCTTTAAGAGTTATCTTACGTACTACCCAGTAAAGTTGGTGGCGGCATGCATTTTTGGAGCGTTCGGACCAATATCTCAAGAATTAAGAACTTGACCCGATAAAACTTGTACCGTCGTACAAGTTTCCATGGGGAAACCGAATGCAAGTTGTCACAACAAAAGTCAAAGGGATTTAAAGCCCAAATTTTGGACCGATTCGGCTGATCTGTTGGAGAGTTGTCATGAGCTGCAGCCACTATAAATGGTAACATAGGGTTTTTACAGCTTGTGGACGATTTTCTCAGGAAGTGTGGAATTGCCCATCAAAAAAACAAAACGGTTTGAGAGCTGGCCTTAAACTACACTTTCCCCAAACTTTGTGTGGGAAGTACTCGAAGGAGTGGACCTACATAGTCCATATTCGAACCTGATTTATGGCCCGTAGAGATATTACGATTCGAAAAGTATGAAAGCAATCGAAAGTATGGACTAATTATCGTGGACACCATTTTAGCGATGTACTTAAAAGAGTGGATTGATATGGCTTATCTTCGAACTTAAGCTAAGTTTAGAAAAACTATTATGAACACCAAATTTTGGACCGAATCGGCTGATACGTTCGAGAGTTATCGTGAGCTCCAACCACAACACATGGTGCCATAGAGGTTTTTAACACCTATCGGGCTATTTTCGTACGAAGTATGGACTTACCCCTGATAAAACTTGTTCCGTCTTATACAAGTTGTTACAACAAAAATCAGAGGGTTTCGAGAGCAGGTCTTAAATTGCACTTTTCCAAAATGTTGTGTGGGAGGTTCAAGAAAGAGTGGGTGGAGTGGAGCGATAGAGTCCTTACAACCTTGCAACCTCGTCTTTGTCTGGTAGAAATTTCTGGTAGAATTTTTTCTGAATATTTTCGAACTTTTGTGGGGGAGGTAACTGAAGGAGTTGACCGATATGGCTCATCATCAAACTTAAACTAAGTTTGGAAAAAATATTTTGCCCGTACGAAAGTATGTATACCCTCGTTAGCAGAAATGCTGAGGAAATAAAAATGAATCTAAAATTTTCTTCAATCGGTCAGTACCTTTATATAGGGGTGATGGGAAGTTTCGTGGCTGCAGAGAACCTCAAATCATGAGTAGTTCAATGTAAACATGTGGCTATAACCCTCAAAATACCGAAAATCGGGAGGTACCGTTATATGGGAGCTATCCCAAAATATGGGCCGATGTTGACAATTTGTTTGGTCGCAAAGTTTCGTCAATGCAGAGAACCTCAAATATCAATTTACGGGTAGTTCAGACAACAAATGTAGCAAAAATCCTCAAAATACCGAAATCGGGAGGTAACGATAACACGACCCTATGTTGTGTGACCTCTGACAATTTCACATGTTAAATCACGGGTAGTTCAATATAAAAATGTGGCTATAATCCTCAAAATACCGAAAATCGGGAGGTACCGTCATATGTGGGCTAACCAAAACATGGACCATATGTTCGCAAACTGTAGCTAAAGTCCTGAAAATATCTAAAACCAATTACATATATGGGTGCTGACTTAACAATGAAAACGCGAATATTTACCATCAAAAATACTTTTATTGTTTCCTTAAGTAGTCTCCAGCATGATTTATACACTTTTCATGCGCTCAAACCATTCATGTACTTTTTCCACTCCGATTGAGGCACCTCCAAAACATTATTTTTGAACGCTACAACAGCATCTTCTGGCGACGAAAATCGTTGACCACGCCTTTTTGTCTTGATATTCTGGAATAAAATGAAGTTATAGGATCCCCAGTCGGGGCTGTACGGCGGATGATCCATCAATTCCACGTTTTGTCCGGTCAAACAAGCGCTGGTTTCAATCGATGTGTGAGAGCTCGCATTGTCATGATGCAGAACGATTCATCTTCTTTTGTTCTTTTTCGAATTTCTCAGGAGAATTCAGGCAAACCAATTGTAGTGTAATTCTCAGAATTCACCGTCTTACATTTCTCAAGCCGTATAGTCGCCACGCGGTCAGTTTTGCCAAAGATACAGGCAACCATTTGCTTCGAAGTGGTTCTTACATGAACAACTTTCGTTGAATATGGCTTGCTTTCGAAGACACTAACGGCCGATTTCTGTTTTGTTTCGGGCTCCTAGGCATAGATTCATGAGTCGTCTGTGATGATCTTATAAACATCGTTTGAAGCACCGCGATCGTTTTTTTATTCAGAATTTCTTTGCACCAATCCACAAGAGCCTTTTTTGAGCGATTGTACAATTTTGCCGGATCTAACGAGAAAAATCCATTTTTGCGGCCATGTGTTCATGCAATATCAAATGTTAGTTGGTGGAAGAAATGCCCAATATATAACATGGTGGTTTTGCATCATCCGTTCACGCACGCAATTTTTTTTCGATCTATGCACTCTTGCGTCGAATATTATAATGATCAGACGAAAATGTTCACAAGTAAATTCGATTTTTTTTGCAAAGTGATTTTTTCAAGTCACTGTAAACAACACAACACATGGTCGTATGTCAAACTGCTGAGTATGCTTACGCTCAAAACTGTCAAACATACGATGTTTCCTAGGCCAGATAGTTTTCGTACAGCCCTCGTACGAAGCCATGGAACTATATTGACACTTTGTGGAGGAGAAATTTCCTGGCTGCAGCAAACATCAAGTATCAAATAACGGAAAGTTCAATCAAAAAATGTAGATAAACCCCGGGAGGTACCGTTATATTGGAGCTACTTCAAGATATTTACCTGAGCTGACAGTTTTTGGTAAAGATGTTTCGTGAATGCAGGGAACCTCAAGTATAAAATTACGGGTAGCTCAGTTGCAAAATATAGATAAAAACTTCCAAAACATGGAACTATGATGATAATTTTGGATGAAGAAGTTGTGCGACCACTGGGAACTTCAAGTGTTATATAACAGCTAGTTGGTACAAAATATAGCAAAAATCCTCAAAATACTTAAAACCAGGGGCTATACCAAAAATATGGACCTATGTTGGAAATTTTTAGTGGTAACATTTCTTGCCTGCAACAACCCTCAAGTATCAAGTCACGGGTATTTCAATCAAAAAATTTGGCTAAAGCCCTCAAACTACATAAAATCGGGGGATACCGTTATATGACCGATTTAAAAAAAACCATGGACTTATGTTGACAATTTTTTGTGGAGAAGTTTCGTGTTTGCAGGGAAACTCAAATATCTAATTACTGCGAAGTTGATATTTTCAAAATACCGAAAATCGGGATGTGCCGTTATATAGGGGCTATACCAAAACATGGACCTATGTTGACTATTTTTAATTGAGAAGTTTTGTGACCACTGGGAAACTCAAATATCACATAACAGGTAGATCGTTCAAAAAATTTAACCAAAATCCTCAAAATACCCTATGTTGACAATTTTTTGTGGAGAAGTTTCGTGACTGCAGGGAAACTAAAATGTCAAAGTAATGCTATTTTGGTCAACAATTAGTAAGAATTCTCAAAATACTGAAAATCGATTGGTATTGTTATATGGGGGCTACACAAAAACACGGGCCTATGTTGACATTTTTTGTGGAGAAGTTTCGTGACCACTAAGAACTTCAAATGTTAAATTACAGTTCGGTTAAAAAATGTGGCCAAAATCCTCAAAATACCTAAAATCGGAAAATACCGTTATATCAGGGATTTACCAGAACTTGGTTGATATAGCCCATCGTCGAACTTAACCTGACAAAAAGACCCTCGGGTGCAAAAATATAGTGTTCTATCCAGGGTTTCGGAGTCGGAGTCTACGAGGCGGAGTCGAGCAATTTTCCTGGAGTCCGATTCGAAAAAAAATTAATCGACTTCGACTCCGGGAACATTTTTTTCTACATTATAGAAATATAACATTAAATTCGGTACACCATTTTTTCGAAAATCATTACTTATTTAAAATGAAAGCTAGCTACTAATCTTTTCATTACCAAATGCATATCGACAATATTTTTGGTCCAACTGATCCCTTAATTTTTTGCAAACAAAAATAAAGTTCTATGACAATCGAATAATAATTGGACATTTAACGTCATCTATATACGTCCTACAAGTCTTCTGCCAGAAAATCTACTGGTCTTCTCACAAAGACGTTCCATTTTGTGTAACAGTGTAATCAAAAGGATTTCCCATAGACACCACAATGTCTTTCATAGGAGTCCAACAGGTCCTGTAATAGAAGACAAGGATGACTTCTCTAAAGGACCTGTTGGACTCCTATGAATGACATTGTGGTCTCTATAGGAAATCCTATTGATTACACTGTGACACAAAATGGAAGTCTACGACTGGTGGCGTAATATTCCTATATCCTATTGAGTATATTAAGAACCCCAAAGGATCTCATAGCTGATGGTTCTGAGTTATGACGTAATAATTTGTAGGTATCTCCGTTTAGCGATATTGTTTCATCATTTTGCGATAACATGTTTTCAGTTAAATAGCATGAGGAATCTTTTTATACCCTCAGCCTTTAGGCTAAGGAGGGTATATACACTTTGATACGATGAAAATGTGCCTCATCGAAATAATGGTTTTAGACCCCAAGTATGTTTGGACGAAATGTGTTTCAGACACTTTTGAGTCGATCTAGCCATGTCCGTCCGTCTGTCTGTCCTGCTGGCTGGAGCGCACGATAACTCTCGAACGGATGAACCGATTCGGTTCAAGTTTTGGCTTTCGTAATATTTTGCCCAAACTTAGTTTAAGTTCGAAGATGACCTACATCGGTCCACTCTTTCCGGTACCTCCCCCACAAAAGTTCGAAAATGTTCGGAAAGTTTGTGCGCACGATAGCTCTTGAAGGGAGTGACCGATTTGGTCCATACTTTGTATAGCGTAAACTTTCTACCAGAGTAATATGAGGTTCCAATATGGTCTCAATAGGTCCACTCCTTCGGGTACCTCCCACACAAAATTTCGGAAAAGTTCAGTTTAGGGACATCTCTCGAATCGCTTTGATTTTTGATTTAGCAACTTGTATTCACTGCCCTCCATACGACGGTACAAGTTTTATCAGGGGCAAGTCCACACTTCCTGAGAAAATAGCCTGAAAGTTGCAAAAAACCCCTATGACACCGTGTGAGGTGGTTGGAGCCCAAGATAACTCTCGAACGGATCTGCCGATTCGGTCCAAAATATGGCCTTAGTAATATTTTGTCCAAACATAGTTTAAGTTTGAAGATAAGCCATATTGGCCCACTCCTTCAGGTACCTCCCCCACAAAAGTTCAAAAATGTTCGGAAGGGAGCGGCCGAATTGGTCTATACTTTACACATCCTAATATATCTACCAGATATAAATCAGGTTCAAATATGGACTATATTTGTCCACTCCATCCGGTACCTCCCACACAAAATTTCGGATAAGTTCACTCTATGACCTAATATCGAATCACTTTGATTTTTGTTGAAGCAACTTGCATTCGCTACCTCTATTACGATGGTAAAAGTTTTTAGGGGAAAGTCCATACTTCTTGAGCAAACATCCCGAAGGGTGTAAAAACCCCCTATGGCACCATATGTAGTGGCTGGAGATCCACTTCCATAATGGTAAAAGTAGATCCATTCCTTTTAGAATCTCCTCCGCAAAACTTTTGATCTTTAATCCTAATCAACATTTTTGTTGGTTCAAATGACCAAAATTTAAAAAAAAATTGTTTCAATATACACAGGCTGAGGGTATATCTCTGTCGGCAAAGCCGACTGATACTTTTTTACTTGTTAAAGAATATTTTGTCATTCTAGCTCAGTTCCTTTCATGTCCTTTTTTTCTTGAATTGAAAAAGTAACACAAGATCAGATTTACTACATGAAAAAAATTCTACAAAAATGTTTCTCCGAAAATTTTATGTAGGTTCCCCACATCCAAAATTGTCACCTTTTCAATGCCCTTTCTCAGTTTTACCCGTTTATTTCTCAAAAAACCCGTATGTATGAAATTCGGATGGTCATAACACAGTTAATTTTTAAAACCCCATATCATATTTCGATGAGCTTTTCCATAAGATTAGATCAAAAGCTGAAAAGCCAATTGATAATTCCCTTCGCCAGGATGAAATCATGATATTGGTAGCGATCAGTAAATTTTGCAAGCTGTCAGTGCGTTTTGTGTTTTGTTCTCTGCAAAGAGGGTAGTGATGAAGTTAAGCCAATGGGGGAATACTCCAGACTTAAGCAATCATTAGATAAAAACTTAATTATTAGGTGATTTGTAAAAATCTAGTAAAGACATCAAAATCTGGTAATTCATCGAACGATTTTTTCAAATTTTAAATTGTATGACAAAAAACTCCCATTTTAAACCAAAAATTAAAAATTTGACTTTTTCTACCCATAATTTCCCTAAAATCGAATATTTTTTACAAAACCGATCGATGAAGAACTTTGCTGTCCTTGATAAGCCCACAAAAATATAAATTATATAAATATATATAAATTATATGGGCCCAAATATAGGAAAAAGTTAAAAATTTGTACACATTTTGTACATTTTTAGTGGTACAGGAATTTACACTTGGAGTCGACCCCGAGTCGGAGTCGGAACCGGAGTCGTGAAAAAACTGGTTTGGAGTCGGAGTCGAACAAACAATCAATATCTCGACTCCGAAACCCTGGTTCTATCTCAATTATTGTGGGCGCAAGAGTGATTGCAACATACGGATATGGCTAAACCGACTCAAATTCTGTTCTGATCAGGAATATATAATGATTATTTCAATGGATTACAAACGGAAGAACAAATTTAATATCGGAGTATGGAGTGTACTCTGTACTATGGTGGAAGGTATCAAAATTGCGATGTACTTTCCTTTGGGGGCAATATAAAAAAGGGACATAAACCGACAAATCTCTGTCCAGGGATGTTTTATTCCTCAAACGGAGACTAAATACCAAATTGAAGTTTTTTTCTGGGAGATACTGTACAAATTTTTGGGTCAAAGTTATGTTGTCCAAACGAAGAATAAATACCAAATTTCAGCAACTTCGTTTGGGAAAAAGATGCTAAAACATGCACATGGCGAGAGTTGGGATATACCATTCCATGGGAGCTACATCAAAACGTGGACTTATATCGGTCTTATTTATAATACCAAACACCCTAGGGGTAATATCAACTTCTGTAGAAAATTTAAAAAAAAGGCAGACGGACAGCCCTCTCCTAGAACTTTATCGCCTTAGAATTAAATGCTGGTCAAGAATACACAATTTATAGTGTCTCCGACGAATATTTGGTGTGTTAGAAACGGAATGACCAAGTTAATTATACCCTACATCTTATCTTAGTGAAGGGTATACATATTCAAGAGAAAAATTTTATTTTGTAACTAACCCGCATTGGCCAGTTTATATTGTTCATCATTCAGAATACCCTCTTGTATTTAAAAGCTAGTGAGGTATTTATTTTCTTCCAACATGGTATTCAATTCTATCGTTTGACCGTATTTTAGCTCTCATTTAATTTCCCTGCTCAACAAAAGCACCAAAAATAGTTTCTAACAAATTTTCAAGGTATTTTTGATAAGGGTTATTGTTGTTTCTTTGATATTTCGGTGATGTATGTAATCAACATTACTACCAAGCTAACGCTTACATGTTGGTGTCCACGAGAATTATGAATCTTTAGAGGGATGATCCGATTCATGATGATTTTCTACCTTTTTCACTTAACTTGAATATAAACTGTTAATACGCGCAAATGGAATAGAAATATATGATGATGGTACATCATGGGATAAACCACACAGACACACGCACACCCACTTACAAAAACTAAAACTAAGCTTTGTTAGAGTTATACGTTTTTTATGTGTGTTTCAGTTGACCCCAGGAGATAAATAATTTTTTTTTGGTCTTTGTTCTATTTCACTTTTCTAACCAACTTTTACAGCATAGTGAAATAAAGTACAAAAAACACGGCGAAAATAAAAAATATGTACAACTATAACTTTTCGCCCTTGCTTTGTTGTAGTTTTGCTCGTTTTGCGGAGTTAGTCAGTCCATTGATGTTGTACTAAACAAAAAGCAGACAAGGTAAATACATATGCATACATGTTGAGAAGTATATCTGTCGGGTTGGATCCACTAGCAATCCATGTTTCCATGGTATGTTGATTGCGAGTATGGGGAGTTGCTGTAAATTAATTCTTTTGGTCAGTTACACCCGTGCAAAGCTATTGGTTGATTCATTCACAAGAAAATGGAAATGGAAATGCACCGTAATATATTCCAAACTAAAATGAAATGATTGGTTTTGTTTCTTGTCCACAATTTAAGGCGGAGAAGTTCTTTGAACATGGATACCCCAAATGTCTAAATTTGGTCAGAAAATTTGTCTAAAAATATCTTCAATCGGGAGGTACCATGGCCCTATGCTGACAATTTTTGGTGGAGAAGTTTCATGGAACCTCAAATAACGCGTATTTTATCGAAAATGTAGCTAAAACCCTCATAATGTCGAACATCGGGAGGATGCGTTATACGGGGGCTATACAAAAACATAGAGCTATATTTAAAATTTTTGGTTTAGAAGTTTTGTGACCGCTCGTAACCTGAAATGTCAAATTACTGGTAGTTATTGAAAAAATTAGCTAAAATCCTCAAAATACCCAAAATAGCGAGGTTGCATTATATGGGCCTATACTAAACATGGACCTATGTTGACAATCTTTGGTGAAGAGGTTTCGTGGCTGCAGGGAACTTTAAATGTCAAATTTTCAGTAAAAAATCTAGCTAAAAACTTCAAAATACCTGCAATCGGGTGGTATCGTTATAAAAAGGCTATACCGAAACGTGGACCTATGTTTACAATATTTGGTGCAGAAGTTTCGTGACCGCAGGGAACCTCAAATATAAAATTACAGGTAGTTCAGTCAAAATTGTTGACAATTGTTGGTGGAAAAGTTTAGTGACTGCTGGGAACCTTACATCGTCGGTGTCATGCTTAAGTGTTCCATACGTCATTTTCCCGTTTTGAGATAATCTTATTTTAATGTTTGCGTTACAACTACTTGGAGCTGATTGAAGAAAATATTTATATTTTTGCCTAAATTTATTAGTAATATTATATAGACCAAAAGTTAGAGGAATATCTGTTGGAATAAAATAGTAATAGAGATTTTTTGTAACTTAAACTTTTGTCTAGTGGTTCCATACCCACCCTTATGACACAAATGCAAAATATTGTAAATCACATGGAACAAAGTGACAAAAAAATTTTCCCACCTTTGCTTCAATAAATTCAAACCTTCGAAATCGAAAAATAAAGTTCTGATTTTTGGAATGTGTTTTTAAATCTGTAAGTTATTAAAATATAAATTTCATGCCTGAAAAGAACTTATGCTTTCGGGCCGAAACGTGGATATCTCGAAAACTAGAGCAGATAGGAAAAAGCGGAAATTCAGAAAGAGCATACGCGAAAACCCTAGAAACCACATATATCTCAAAAAGTCAAAAATGGCGTATGGAACACTTAAGCATGATACCGACGATATGTCAAATTACGAATACCTACACGCAGAGAAAAAATATTTTTCGCTTTTGATGGAACAAAAATATCTGGTTTGGTTCCAAAAATGTATTTGTTTTGTTTAAACATTGTAATCCAAATCCAAAAATACCATCTTTTGTTCCAAACATAGAAAACAAAAACAACTTTCGAATTTCCGCAATATTGTAAAAATCGTTAACAATACCGATTGTAGGAACTATCATAATCTAATTTTGTTTACAAAAAGTATTGTCAGCCCAGAAATTTTTGATTTGAGTGTATATTAGGGTGGGGCGATTTGTGTGGAAGGAAAAAACCTTAATAAGCCCTTCGCGTTTCTGATTCCTGGGATTAAACTGAGCAAAAAAGTCCACTGGACCATATATCTAACGTGAAAATCGAGGCTCCCGATTTTGACTTTAAGTTTCTTATTGACGTTTTTTGGATATTTTGGCATATAACAGCCAAACCATTGAGATTTTCGATCCAACACAAAGACAAACATTGTAGCCAAGACAGTAATTGAAAACTCTCTAATACATCGCAGAAGCATTGGAACGCTCTTTCTGGCAGTTTTGGCCTTAAGAATGTGCAAACTTTTCGGAAAATGTCGATAAATGACATTGTGCTACAAAATTTGACCAGAAAAATATTCAAGCGTTCTGTTACAACATTCTATCGTGTTGGGATCCATGGACAACGAAAATGCTATTAGTTCGTTTGGGTCACTTCGTTTTATTTTTTTATAACGGTAAAAGTAGTGAAAATCTGGGTTTCTAACATTTTCAAATTTAAACGGGCATATCTTCTTTTTTTCACAACGGATTTCTATTGATCCTTCTTCCTTTTAAAGGGGTGAATAATGTCATTTGAATAAGCTATTATTGTTTTAAATCGGTTAACAAATGGCTAAGTTATAGCGGTTTATGTCTGAAAAACCCCACAAAAAACCTATAAAGGAATTTCTCATAATTTTCAAAAATATAATGTTTTTTTGTTTTGTTCAATATTTATTTTGAAAATTATGAGAAATTCCTTTATAGGTTTTTTGTGGGGTTTTTCAGACATAAACCACTATAACTTAGCCATTTGTTAACCGATTTAAAACAATAATAGCTTATTCAAATGACATTATTCACCCCTTTAAAAGGAAGAAGGATCAAAAGAAATCCGTTGTGGAAAAAATAAAATATGGCCGTTTAAATTTGAAAATGTAAGAAACCCAGATTTTCACTACTTTTACCGTTATAAAAAAATAAAGCGAAGTGACCCAAACGAAATAAAGGCATTATCGTTGTCCATGGATCCTAACACGATGGAATTTTGCATCAGAACTCTTGAATATTTTTCTGGTCATTTTTTGTAGCACAGTGTTATTTATTGACATTTTCCGAAAAGTTTGCACCTTCTCAAGACCAAAACTGCCTGAAAAAACGTTCCAATGCTTTTGCGATGTATTAGAGAGTTCTTAACTACTGTCTTGGCTACAATTTGTATCTTTGTGTTGGCTCGAAAATCTCAATGGTTTGGCTGTTATATGCAAAGATGTCAAAAAAACGTAGATAAAAAACTTAAAGTCAAAATCGGGAGGCTCGATTTTCATCGTAGACATATGGTCGAGTAGACTTTTTTGCTCAGTTCAACCCCAGGAATCAGAAACGCGAAGGGCCCATTAAGGTTTTCAAATCGCCCCGGCCTAGTGTATATACTTCTCATATACACTTTTCACATAACTTGGATATAAATGTCGTGTATAATATTGCAATCATTGATGAACACAATACATGGTTTGCTGCATTGGCTGACAACAAAGACAAACAAAAAGCCACAAGAACCCACCACAACATAAGGAATAATTAAACACCATAACAAACATGAAAAGGAAAGAAGAATGAAACAAAACAGAAACAAATAAAAACAAGAGTCTCACAAGTACATACACACAAAAACAAAGGTAAACGAATAGCGAGAGAAGAGAAACAAATTTTCGAAGAAAAGAGGGAAATATTGTTCAGTTGACACAAACTATTTTTGGATTTACAATACTACATGAGGAATCCAACAATATGTTAACAATACATATTTTGCTCTTGGAATATTGTTGGATTAAACCTATTTTTTTCTCTGCGTGTATTTGACTTCTTGTTTTCTGATCCGGAGACAGCCAGGTGCAGTTATGAATATCGAGATGCTCAAACCCGGTGCTGCTACTACCAGTTGAATTTGTTGGGCCAAAGATATTCTCCTTTCCAATTTTGGAATTAAAATCGACTAGAATGACATGAGCAGGACAACGGTCATATGTTTCTACTAAGTGCTGGTAGAATATATATTTTGTCTGTTCGTCCTTGTCTTCGGTAGGAGCATGAGCGCATATAAAGCTAATGTTGAAGAATTTTGCTTTTATCCGTATTGTAGCAAGTCTTTCATTCACTGGAGTGAAGCTGGAGGCCAAATGTTTTAACTTTCGACCAACAACAAATCCGCAGCCAAACTCATGCTTTCTGCCACTGCAGCTATAATACAGTGCATCAACTTTAGGTGTTGTAATGTCGGCCTTGTACTTTTCAAGTACATCTGCCAATGCGTAAACTGCACATTCTCCATAAAGAGTGCGAGTACTTCAGGTACAGATTCGAAGATACTTAAAACGTTGGCGGGGGTCGACATCTTTAGAGGGGATTGCTTTTCTTTTCTTTCGTTTTTTCATAGTAGGATGCTTTTTCTAGGGTAGGGTTACCAATACGACGACCACACTCAAGTTTTTAAGGTTCTTATGGGTGAACGCACGCAAATGTTAGCTCACAACCTTTAACGGGTGTTAAAGGCAGCTCCCCAGGTGGCACCACGGGGAGGTCAGTGTCCACTTGAAATGAGAGAGGGATAAATTCTGGGCTTTGCCTTGTTAAAGACGGTCAGGACTGTTGCTTGGTATCTTCCATCCCCCATGTCAAATTACGAATAGTTAAGTCAAAAACAATGAAGCTAACAACCTCAATATAACTAAAGTCGGAGGTAATGTTATATGGGGGTTATATAAAAACGTGGGCGGGTACAGCCCATCTTCAAACTTGAGTTGCCTATAGAAAAAAAGACACTCGGGTACAAACATATAACGTTATAGCTCAACTACTGTATATGTATACTTTATAAAGTCGCAAATGATTATTAAAATATAATATACCCTCTATACTATCTATGGCGGAGACTATAACAAAAACTAACATCTATTTTCGAGTCTATCCCAGCAGAAGTTCGAATTTTTGAAATTCACACACAAAAAAATGATAACTATATTATTTGAAATATGCATGGATAAAGAGTAGAAAACCATTTCATGTTAACCAGTTTAGTGGATTTCTTGTTTTTGTTTTTATATTTATTTTTTTTTTTTCACCAAAAAACTTTGGTAAATCATTTGTTGTGTTCAAATGTGGTATGGAACAGCGTGTTTCAATGTTTTGTAGATTTCATTTAGATTTGTGGCAGTTGTGTGGCACATTTTTTTCCGTACTCGTTTTTAACTTTCACATGCATACAGCAAGAGTAGGTAGCAGGCAGCAGTCATACCTAGTCATTTGGGATGTAATTTCATTAAAAATGTATGCAATTTTTAGGAAGCTTGTAGTAGTTTTTTTTTCATTTTTTTACCCACATTTTATACATAAAATACACATAAATCTATTGTCATACCTTGGGGACTCTGTTTACGCTTTACAAATAGTGTACAGAGTTGTCAGATCTCTCGGTAGTTACCCATTGCAGAATCAGCGGTAGCTGCATTAGAAATGGTCGTTAGTAGTGCATGCACCATTTCGCCTAATGGAATTTTGTTCACAAAGCTTGAGGTCATTTTTTCTATGATTGTAAGAACAAACGAGTGAGCAATTCGGTTATAACCGAAAAGTCCACCCAAAAGAAATTAGATTGTTGCTGTCATAATTTCAATTTATTGAAAATTGATTTTGTTACAAAGGAACAATAATCGTTCAGTGAAAGAATTCACTTTTTCTATAATATAATTTGAGGAAATTAATGTCAAGTTTCCCTCAAGGAGAGTATGTTCATTTGGAAAAAAATAAACATTTAACTTAGCAAACAATTGACGACCTTGTTGTCAGTTCTCATCAACCGTTTAAGAAGGTTTTTGGAGTAAAGGTATATGTCTATGAATTATGGAGATTTTGCCAAACGAAATTAAGGCAGAAATGCATAAAGCGATTGATTGGCTTTCTAAATAAATGTTTAAAGAACTAATAGCTATTGCAATTTAATTTTACCATATGTGTTCCTTTTACCACGAAAGATCAAAGGAAGAAACTTTTTTCACTTATAACCATAGGCTTTTATTGTTCTAGAGAAGGAGATTTCATAATTTGTACACACGGCATGGGCAATAATTATATTTTGAGAGAAAAACAGAATGTTCTAAAAATGTAACAAGAAAAAATTCGTTAGAGCTACAACTTCGGCTTCAAAATACCTAAAATTGGGAGTTACCGTTATATTGACCTGTGTCGAAAAATTTTGGTGGAGAAGTTTGGTAAACGCAATGTGACTGAACTGTCAAATTGCGAGTATTACAGTCAAAAAATGTAGCGAAAACTCTCAAAATACTGAAAAATCGCTAGGTACCATTATATGGGAGCTATACCAAAACATGAATCAAGGAATAATGGAAAAGTAATAGGAAAGAAAAATTCAGTGTTTAAATTTTGGAAGAAAGAACAATAATGGTTCTTCTTTATTAAATGTGTTGAAATAAAACAACCGCTTACCAAGGGCACCGGTACTGCTTAAAGGAAAACAAAAGAAAAAAGGCGAAGAGACCACACAAAGTATGCTATATAGCTCAAAGAGAATATATCTTAACGAAAAACCCGGCCAGGCCGAACTTGTTATACCCTCCACCACGTTTCCTTTCATTTGTGAAGAAGACTAAATACCAAATTTTAGCAAGTCCGGTAAAACAATGTGGCTCAAGTTGAGCCGCTCAACTTCAAAATACCGAAACTTGGGAGGTACCCTTCCTTGGGACTATATCAAAACGTAGATCTATAACTACAAAGGTTTTTAGACTCAAACAAGACTAAGTACCAAATTTCCGATATCTCGGTAAAAACTTCAAAATACCGAAAACCAAGAGGTACGCTTCTATGGGGGATATAGAAACCCGCGGACCTATACTTACAATTATCTTCTGGAATATTTGATAACCCCATGGAAGACTAAATAATAAATTTCAGTCATTTCCATGGGATATTAACGTTACAAACCTCAGAATTATGAAAATCAGAAGGCACCGTTCTATATTGAAACGGCTATTCCGACAAATTTCATATAGAACGTTTAATACCCCTTATGAAGACCAAATACTAACTTTCAGACATTTCGGTGCAATATTGAGGGCACAACTTTCAAAATACCGGAAATTGGGAGGTGCCCTTCTAGGGGGGATATATGAAGGCGTGGACCTATACCGACAAATTTCATGTGGAACGTTTAGTATCCCAAATGAATACCAAATACCAAATTTCAGCCATTTCGGTGGATTATTGTGACCACAACCTTCAAAATACCGAAAATCGGGAGGTACCGTTCTATGGGGGCTATATGAAGGCGTGGACCAATACCGACAAATTTCTGGGGGAAAGTTTTATACCCCCGACGAAGACTAAGCACCAAATTTCTGCCATTTCGGTGTGGTAATGAAGCTAAAGCCTCCAAAATACCGAATAGCACATTTGCAGTACCAAACATCCGAGGAGTAAAGAAACTTCCATACCAAATTACAGGTAGTTTAGCCAAAAAATGTAGGTAAAACCGACAAAATACCGAAAATCGGGAGGTATTATTATATGGGAGCTATACCAAGTCGAAATTTTGTTTACCTAAGTCGAAATTTTTTTTAGTGGAACAGTTTCGTTGCTGCTTGGAACTTAAAATTTAAAATTACGGATGCAGATAAATCCATCAAAAGACCGAAAAACCGTGGACCTATATAGCCCACCTTGACATACCTGTATAAAAAACATTACAGTTTCAAAATAAAGCGTGATTACAACAGATTGACTATGGCTAAATGGAATATGTATATTTTATAGGGTCGAAAATAATTATTTCAATGAGTAACAAACGGAAAAACAAACTTAATACTATATATGGTGTAGGGTATAAAAATAATTCCCCTTTTTAAAATTAAACAAGTAAAAAGGCGTTAAGTTCGGCCGGGCCGAACTTTTTATACCCTTCACCATAAAATAGTTTTAATTAAAATGGAATAATTAGGGTCCTTTCACAATTTTAGGTGTAACAACTTTTCGACAATGGATAGACTCCTACTGCCTCCCACTATTGCTTAAATTACATTGTGAACACAAATGTTGGGGCAGAGATAATTCCTTTTGGAGATTAAAGCCCTTGGTGTGTGTATAGTAAAAACCCCGAAGGACAGATGCGCCGTGAGTCGAACTTCCGCGTTATGGCATGATGAAGTTTTTGCAAGAGACCCTGTAAGCTATCATGAATTAGCATTATATCTTTGTTTGTTGTTTTTGTAGAGCACTTAAGCAACAGTGAACAAAGATATAACGCTAATTCCTGATGGCCCACAGGGTCTCCAACAAAAATTTCAGCACGCCATAACGCGGAAGTTCGACTCACGGCGGATCTGTCCTTCGGGGTTCATAATATACTCACCAAGGCCTTTCTTCCCCAAGAGGAATTTTCCGTGCCCCAGACTTTCACCTCCATTTTGTTGCACAGTGTTACCTAATCTAATCTAAAAAAATGTGTTCAGCTAGGTGAAAGGTACCACCTACGGGGCTACATCAAAAAGTCAACCTATCTTTAAATTTTTGGCGGAAAAGTTTTATA
Organism: Musca autumnalis; assembly: GCF_047663935.1. Classification (NCBI taxonomy): domain Eukaryota; kingdom Metazoa; phylum Arthropoda; class Insecta; order Diptera; family Muscidae; genus Musca; species Musca autumnalis. The sequence continues at coordinate 38,772,959 of NW_027412088.1, read as the reverse complement.
GCTGCAGGGAACTTCAAGAGTCAAATTGAGGGTAGTTTCATCAAAACAATGTAGACCCTCAAAAATGGACCCATGTTGACGAATTTTAGTGAAGAAATTTCGTGACCACTGAAAATTCCCGAAAATCGGGAGGTGCAGTTATATATACCAAAACATGGACATATGTATATTGACCATTATTTTTGAATAGACAAAATTGTAGCTAAATTTCTCAAAATACCGATCATTACAGCTAGTACGGTTAAAAATTGCAGCTGAAATTCTCAAAATACCGAAAATCGGGAGATACCGTTATATGGGGTCTATACCAAAACATGGACCTATGTTGACGATGTTTCGTTGGACATGTTTTATGACCACTGAGAAACTCAAATGTCAAATTACAGCCATTTCGGTTAAAATCGACAGCTAAAATTCTCAAAATACCGAAAATCGGGAGGTACCGTTATATAGGGCTATACCAAAACATGGACCTATGTTGACGATGTTTCGTGGAGAAGTTTTATGACCACTGAGAACCGCAAGTGTCAAATTACAGCTAGTTCGGTTAAAAATTGTAACTAAAATGCTTAAAATACCGAAAATCGGGAGGTACGGTTATAAGGGGGCCATACCAAAACATAGAACTATGTTGACGATTTTTGGTGGAGATGTTTAATGACCACTGAGAACCTTAAATGTCAAATTGCAGATAGTTCTGTTACAAATTGTGGCTAAAATTCTCAAAATACCGAAAATCGGGAGGTACCGTTATATGAGGACTATACCAAAACATGGACCTATGCCCATATCCTTTGGGGTATAAGTTTGTTGATCAATAGGAACCCTAAGTGACAAATTATTGCTAATTCGGTGTGCAAATGTGGCGAAGAACGTCAAAATACCTCAAATCCGGAGGTACCGTTATATGGGGGCTATACCAAAGAGTGGACCGATATAGCCCATCTTCGAACTTGACCTGCCTATGGAAAAAAGACCCTTGTGTGCAAAATTTCAGCACTCTATTTCAATTATTGCGGACGCTTGAGTGATTACAACAGACGGACAGACGGTCATGGCTAGATCGTCTTAGAATTTTATCCTGATCAAGAATATATATACTTTATAGGGTCGCAAATGATTAGTTCGACGGTTTACAAACGGAATGACAAACTTAATATACCCTCCATACTATGGTGGAGGGTATAAAAAGTGTTTAAGTTACTCCACTTACAACCTGAAAAGATTGAGACTATTTTTCTTTATGCAAAACGTAGCAGTTTGCGTCATTACCTTTTTGAGATTCATAAGTTTAGGCGAAATACATTTTTCTGCAGTGAATGAAATCCTTTTTTAAAATCGATGAAAAGTAGATGCAGCTCTTAATTAAATTCAACACTTTGCTCAACAATTACACGGTACAACATTTTTAAGGTAATCTTGTGTAAACAATTTGAGCTGAGGATTTTTTGAAAGTACAGACCAAAACGACGAAAACCCTAGTTGGGTGTTATTGTGTAAGATCCAGCTTGGATTTTATGGTCCCTTCTAAACATGGTTAAATATTGACTTTTTAAAGAAATTAGAGGCTATATCTTTGAAACCCATGTGAATCTTCATATCACCTATGAAGCACATTTGTAGATAAGGGCAAGAATAAAATATTTGTAGAAATAATGAACTCGAAAAACTACATTTATTGCAACAAACTTTATAAAATATCGAAAATTTCCATAATTTGTATACATTTCGCTCTTTGTCAATAATGTGGTGAAATCCGAAATGCGAGAATAAACTGCTGGTATGCAAAATACCGCTGAAAAAAACATGAAGTAAGCATTTTAGAGTTTCAAAATTTTTTGAAGAATTGCTGAGGACTTTATTTGGAAGATTTTTCCTAAGGGTTACTTGGTTCAAGTCCTAATAGTTTAGCTGATACTGACCAGAATTTCAGCAATTATGTAAAATTTTCTATATTTTATCGATTTTTATGCCCTAGATGGAGTTTTCCTTATGTGGTCAGTTCAAAAGAGATGTTCTACTAGGTGCCCGGACATAACTCCCACGGACATAACTCCCAAAATGATTTTGGGCGTTATGTCCCCTTTGCTTTGCGGACATAACTCCCAACGATTTTTTTTTAATTACAAAAATAATTTTGGCTTAATTTATGAAATTATGTCAGTATCAGTTCGGAGAAGTTTTAGCAAACTATGGTATTCGACGAAGACATTTCGTATTCATATTTATTATTTTTTTTTTATTATAGACATGTAAATATAATTTTTTCTTAATTCGTAGTAGTAAAAAAATTGCATATTTTTACAAATATTTTGTATTTTCTTAAATTGTGAAAATATTTTTGAAAAAATCGCGCGATTTTTGTCAAAATATTTTTGCCGCGGCGCTTTTCGTTTTTCAGAAAATAATTGCATACTTTTAAACAACTTATTATTTCCTTAAAAAGTGAATATTTTTTTGTAAAAAAATCGCACGATTTTTTTCAAAAATATTTTTGCCTCCGGCGCTTTCTGTTTTCCAGAAAGTATTTGCATATTTTTCCAAAAACGGTTTATTTTCTTCGACTGCGGCGCTTCCTGTTTTCCAGAAGGTCTGTGCATATTTTTACAACATTTTTTTTAAATAGTGAAAATATTTTTGTTGAAAGTCGGACATATGTCCGCAAACAAAGGCGAATATAGCTCCCAAAATAGTTTTGGGAGTTATATCAGTGGGAGTTATGTCACGGCACCGTTCTACTAGTTTAGGGCTACAATATTGCCAAAGACAGCAAGACCGAATTCCTATTCGTTTCTGAGATAAAGGCCCGATAAATGCAAAAAGTTGTAGTTTTAGCCCGGTTTAGATGAGGCCATAAAAACCGAACTGGATCTGACAGGACAAAACCCCACTGCGATTTTGTAGCTTCAATATGCACTTTCAAAAAATTCATAGTAGAAGTTGTTTGCATTTTCAGTGTTGCATAGTGTTATCCGAATGGTATTTATATGGTCCGGGCATGACAACCGACTTCAGAATACGGCTTATGCTGAGTGACCTTTGATCGATTTATTTGACCCTTTCGGTGCTTCTTTTTTGTTTTTGATCTGAAAAATAAATTTTTCCAATTTTATATATACTTAAGCCCACTATATGAATAATCAAAAATATTTTTTAAACATTTTGTTTGGAAAAGTGGTTTTTGGATACTATGCCATATGGCATAGAATGTATTTAAAGAAAAAAAACTAAAATATTCAATTTTTTAATTCAATTTCATCTTATAGAAGACCACGAGGCCTTAAAGAAGAGAAGAGATCTTCTTATAGAAGAGAAGGACGTCGTTTCATAGAAGAGCACAAGGTCCTCTCATAGAAGGGAAGGAGGTCTTCTTATAGAAGAGAAGAAGGTCTTCTTATACAAGAGCAGGAGGTCTGCTCATAGAAGAGCAGGACGTCTTCTCATAGAAGAGCAGAACGTTTGCATATAGAAGAGCAGAATGTCCTCTCCTTGAAAAGCAGAAGGAACTCTCATAGAAGGGCAGGATGTCTTCTCATATAAGAGCAGGAGGTCGTCTCATAGAAGAGCAGGACGTCTTCTCATAGAAGAGTAGGACGTTCGCATGTCGAAGGGCAGGAGGTCTTCTTATAGAAGAGCAGGGGGGTCTTTTTATAGAAAAGTAGGAGCTCATCTCATAGAAGAGCAGGAGACTTTTTATAAAAAAAACAGATGGTCTTCTCATAGAAGAGCAGGGGCTCTTCTTATAGAAAAGCATAAAGTCTTCTCATTGTAGACCAGGTCTACTTAGGTCTACTTATAGAAGACATGAAGGTTTTTTATAGAAGAACTGGAGGTCTACTTTTAGAATAGAATAGAAATAGGAAGGTCTTCTTATCGAATATCTGGAGGTCTTCTTTTAGAACATTGAAAGCTTCTTATAGAAGACCTAGGTCTTCTTATAGGAGACCTAGGGTCTTTTTATAGAACACCTAGGGTCTTCTTATAGGAGACCTAAGGCCATCTTAAAGAAGACCTGGGGTCTTCTTGTGGAAGATTTGAGGCCTTCTAATGGAAGATCTGAGGCCTTCTTATAGAAAAACTGGAGGACTTCCTATAGAAGACCTGAATGTCTTCATATAGCAGATCTGAAAGACTTCTTATAGAACACCTGAATGTCTTCCTACAGAAGGGCTGGAGGTCATCTTCTAGAAGATGTTGGGATTGTTTTTGTGTTTTTATTTTTCTCATCTATGAACATATAGTTTCAGAATCTGCAAAACATCCCACTTTTCATTTAAAGTTAGTTAAGGGCACACCGTGTGCAGTCTGGTGTTTAATTGTTTTGAAGATGTTAGCCTCATTTTTTGACCGAAGATTAGCAAATTTTGGCTGTAGGAACGATTGTAACCTTTTGCACCGTACACACAAAAGAAGGCAAGGCTATTTGTGTCAACTACAGAGATATACGTCTCCCACTCATCGAATATACTGGTGAACAAATGAAAAAAAAATTGGCTGTTTCATCCGAACTTCGGATTTGCGAGTTATTTTCACATCCAGTTTTTCTCCATAACTCTTGTTTTCGAGAAATATGTATGTATGTATCTCAAGGCCCTTTTTACGATTTCTTCCAATATTTTCGTTTTCCTTGGTCAAACATTTTTGAGCGTTTTTTAAACATGCGTTTGTGATAGATCAAAACAATTGTTGTTATATTCAATATAAATATACCTTGGAAAATTTAAAAGATCCACTCAAGACTTTGTTAAAATTGGGAATTTGGTGTACTTCAGATAATTATGTCATCAGGACATGTCACGGACGTCTACGGCTACCTTCCAGTAAAAATAAAAATATCAAAAGGGGCGTACCATCCGAGATTTTGAAAAGGCCTAAACACCTATGGAAAGACAAGTTGAAGATGATATCGCCACAATACATGTCTTCCAAAATTTGAGAAGTAAAGTAGTAGTTCGGCGCTTTTAGAAATCTGTTCTTAGTTCGACTTGAGGAAATATCGTCCTGTTTAGTAAATATGTAAGATTAATACGGAATTTGAACATCATAATTTTTGATCATTCAGAATGGATCTCTTAGCAGAAGGATATTCATACACATGTACTTAGTTGTTTTTTAGAATTGATTATTCATTTTAAGGTAATATAAGAATTACAGCACTACTTTGGATGACCTTTACCATATAATATCCATTTGTTATCAATTTCCCTTCATGCCAAAATTCTTTAAATTACTTTAATCAATACGAGTATTGCATAATTCAAATCCAATACTAGCAATCATATACTCGCAAAACTATTCAACGAAATGTGCCATCATCAATATTTCAATAAAACATATGTATATATGTGTGTTTTAAATTGTAACAGTAACATATTTCAATCTCATTTGCCGCAACAATTATATCAATGTCACATCTGAAACAAATTTCGATTTCTATGGAAATAAAAACTGAAATCATTTTCATCAATTTTGATGGTAAATTCATTTGACAAATCAAATGCATTCTTCCAGTGTATGGCTGAACGATGGACGTATGCGGGAAATTTTTGTTCATAAAAATTTCTGACAACCATGTTTTCTATTCATTAAGTGAGCTTGAGGTTATACCGGACTGGCAGATGTTTTGCAGATATGAAAGGATATTATTTGCTGGAAATTTATTGGATTTTTTTTAATTTTAATAGTTTTGTGGATGTGTATGTTGATGATTGAAGTTCGTTTTTTGTTTGTTCTTTTTTCAGCTGACAAGTTCGCACTCATGTGTGCTGTGCGGGAGAAATATGGAAGCAATGGTTTGCCAAGTTGTCCATTTGTTTTGCAATCTATGACAAATATGAAACAGAAGATTTAATTCCAAGCATGGTGTGATATGTTCTGGTTTATTTTATTTATTGTTGTTGTTTGTTTTTTCATAATAAAATAAATCACATTTTGATGATGTTTGTGCCATAAATCGGATTGTTGGTTAACAATTTTTATAAATTTTAATGCAACAAAACGAAAAAAGAAATAAATGGACAAATCTTAAAATTGAAACCAGAGAATGTTGCAAATGTTTCCATGGTATTTCCATTTCATTTTAACATAACACACATACAAATAAATATTAAAAGTGTATATTTTGGTATGTATGGACTACATTTTTTAAGTTATATATTTACTTACATCACATGTCGATGAGGATATATTTTTAAGGCTTAAACGGAATATACGATCCCTGAAAATGAAACGATAAAACAGAAATATTATTTATTTTTATTAAAACAAAAAAAGAAAAAGAACGGTATATAATATTTAAGCCGATTTTCTGGTAATATATCATCACAAGAATGATGACAAATGTCAGCAGAATTGTAAACAAATAAACGAGCAATTGCATTTTAAAATAAATTAAATAAATAATAAAATTATGTACCATACATTGTGCCGGTTTCAGCTTTATTTATGTTATTTTGTTACATGTTACACCTTTATTTGGTTGATTTAATGATGTGAACAAATTCGAACTACAAATTTAAATCATGGAATAAGGAAAGGAGAAGTAAGTGACTAGGTCTTGGAAGTAAGAAATGTCAAGATACTAGTATTTCGGCTTCAGTAGACCAGGTTGAAAAGCCCAGGACTTATTTTAGTCTCTCTTTTTTGTCAACTGAACGGTGTCTTCCCCTTGGTGTCACCTTGAAAACTACCTTTAACAGCCCTTAGTGAGCTAACATGTGCCGCATGTGCACCCATAAGAGCGATAAAAACTTGGTTTAAGCGTCGGTTTACTAAACCCATCTCTACTGAAAACATCATACTATAGACAAAGAAACCAAGTGAAAACGAACCAATCAGCTTTGCCGACAGATAGTACCCTCAGCCTATGTGAATTAAAACTTTCATCTATGGATAGATCGAATACCGGCTACACAACCAAAATCCTTTTCCTCAAAAATTATATATTTAGGAGGTTTGCAGAATTTTGTGGCACTTTTTGGACACGAATTGCCCACAAAAATATAGATTTGGATTAAAACTTTAAAATGTTGCGGAGGAGGTACTTGAAGGAATGGGCCGATGTAGCCCATTCTGGAAGTGGATGGAAAGTCAGCCATTCCTTCTATAGGTCTCACGCCTACCAGTAATTTCAGGTGGTCACTTTATAATTTAGAGCTTTTGGCCACTAAGAACGGATTTGGTACGAAAATCAAAATATCGCTGTAAACAGGGCCACACGGAGTACATTCGGTAAACATTTCCAAATGATCTTCGAACAGAACTTAAACTGCACTTAAACAAACATTTTGAACATTTGTGAGGTACCCTAATGAGGTCCATTTTCGAACATAAAATAAATCGGTTGCTCCTTTGATAACATATCGCGCGTACTATTTTACCGTATATTATTATACCCTACACCATAATATGGAGGGTATAATTAAATTGGTCAGTGATCAGGGTAAAATCTAAGTCGATATAACCAAGTCCGTCCGTTCGTCTGTCTGTTGAAATCAAGATACAGATCGCAATTTTTAAGATAGAGCTTTGCAGTTTTGTACAGAAGTTTCTATTACTCCTAGAATGTTAGGTATTGCAAATGGGCTATATCGGTCCACGTTTTGATATAGCCCCCATAGAAAGGTACCACCCGATTTTCGGTATTTTGAAAGTTTTAGCCTCATTTTCCCACCAAAATGGCTGAAATTTGCTACTTAGTCTTCGTTAGGGGTTGAAAACTTCCCCTAGAAATTTGTAGGTATAGGTCCACGCCTTTATATAGCCCCCATAGAACGGTAAATCTCCATTTTCGGTATTTTGAAGGCTGTGGCCTCAATATTCCTCCGAAATGGCTGAAATTTGGCATTTAGTCTTCTTTGGGGGTATTAAACTTTCCCCTTTAAATTTTTCGGTATAGGTCCTCGTCTTCATATAGTCATCAAAGAACGATACCTTCCGATTTTCGGTATTTTGAAGGTTGTGGCTTCAATATTCCACCAAAATGGCTGAAATTTGGTATTTAGTCTTCTTTGGTGGTATTTAACTATCCCCTTTAAATTTTTCGGTTTAGGTCCTCGTCTTCATATAGCTCCCAAAAAGGTACCTCCTTCGGTATTTTGAAGGTTGTGGCTTCAATATTACACCGAAATGGCTGAAATTTGCTATTTGGTCTTCGTTGGGGGTATTCCACCGAAATGACTGAAATTTGGTATTTAGTCTTCTTTGGTGGTATTCAACCGACAAATTTAAAGGGGATAGTTAAATTTGTCGGTACAGGTCCACGCCTTCATATAGGCCCCGTAGAACGGTACCTCCCGATTTTCGGTGTTTTGAAGGTTGTGGCTTCAATATACCACCGAAAGGTATTCAACTATTCCCTTTAAATTTATCGGTATAGGTCCTCTTCTTCATATAGCCCCCATAGAACGGTACCTCCTGATTTTCGGTATTTTGAAGGTTGTGGCTTCAATATTCGACCGAAATGGCTGAAATTTGGTATTTAGTCTTCGTCTTGGGTACAAAACTTTCCCCCAGAAATTTATCGGTACATGTTCACTTCTTCATATAGCCCTAATAGAACGGTACCCCCTGATTTTTCGCTATTTTTAATGTTGTGGCCACAATAGGGATAGGCAATGGAAAGCAATAATCAATTTTTCGACTTTTCGATTTTGATTTAAAACTAAAAATGCGATTTTTCAGTCTGACGATTATTTCAGTTGTCTTAATACTCGACTTTCGACTGTTTCATAACCGCAGAAAATCGATTATAATCGATCATTCGTCGAGTTTCAAGTCTTCTTTTGAAACGGTAAAACCGCCAAGTCAACAATATATTGGCAAACTGAAAAATCGATCACAAGATAATCGATTATGCGATTTTCCATCCAAACAAAGGCCGACTACGATTATTAGACTTTTGGCTGCAAAAAGTCGATTAATCGAAAGTCGACTTACCTACACCTAGGCCACAACAACCCACCGAAAATTAGCATTTAGTCCTCTTCCTAAACGAAAGGAAATTAAATGTTCCAAATTCGGCCCGGCCGAACATAACGCCGTCCTTCTTGTTTAGCTTTTGTGGGGGAGGTACCGGAAATAGTGGACCGATAAGTACCATCTTCGAACTTTATCTATGATTTGAAGAAATATTACGATACGCAAAGTTTGGAACAACCCAGTATCCAGTTTGAAAGTTGTAATGCGCAACAGTTACTACCCATGGTGGCCGTAGCAGTTTTTAAAGCTTTCGGGTCATTTTATCAAGAAGTGCGGATATGCCCATTCAAAAACTTGTAAAACCCTAATGGGGGCAGCGAATACAAGTTGTTCAAAAAATCAAAGAGATTCGAGAGCAGTTTTTAAACTGCATTTTTCCGAAATTTTGTGTGGCAGGTACACGAAGGAGTCGACCGATACAGTACATATTCGAATCTGTAGAGTGATCCTCTAACTCAAATTAATAAATACATACAAAAAATGGTAAATATATAACGCAAAATTATGAATTAAAATTTTAAACAAAAGTTGACAGCACTCTGATGTCGGTAGATTCATTTCTGTCGCTAACTTACCAAAAAATATCGTTAATTTTACCGATTTTTGTCGATAACTCAAAAATGATTTGGAGTATCGCACTACTGATCTATAGAAGTATGTGCATAATGCGCAAAGTAAGGACCAAATCGATCGCTGCCTTCGAGAGTTATTGTGCGCACCATTCTATCGAAAATTTTGAACTTTTCTAAGGGGGTTACCGGAAGAAGTGGACCGATATGACCCATATTTTATTCTAAACTCAGTTTGCACAAAATATCACGAAGGCAACATTTTGGACCGAATCGACTGATCCGTTCGAGAGTTATCGTGCGCTCCAGCCACTATGTATGGTGCCGTAGAGGTTTTTTACAACTTTTCGGGGCATTTCCTAAGGAATTATTGATTTGCCCCTAAAAAGCTTGTACCGTCGTTATGGGGCAGCGAATACAAGTGGTTGCAAAAAGAATCAAAGCGATTAGAGAGCATCTGCTTAACTTAAGATTTACCATCAATGTTTTAGTATATGTGTATGTATGGTGAAAAAACCAACAACCACATGATGTTTTTATTCACGCACACTGTAAGTGAGAGAGAAGCAAATGCACAAACAACTCAGTGGATGCCCTCACTATACTTCACTGCAAAGAAGCCCGTCCCTGGTTTAGACAGCAGGTTATGGCGCACATTATCCCGCAATGATGATGATGGGAATCTGGGAACTGATGCTGAGGATCTGGAAATATCAATTTATTAAGGGTTTTGTATCGAACTTGGGCGGCGCTAAAGATCTGGATCAAAAACGACGGCGAGATAGCCAAAGTGCGCTAACACGTTTTTGGATACCTGCCAAAAACGGTAATTTATTAAAATTTTACAAATTGCTGTTGGACATTGCGGCAAAACATTGAGAGTACCGAAAATCGGGCTATACTGAACAAGTTGTGAAGCCTTAACAAATTTCAGCTTTTTGAGGGGGGATATTGAGACCACAACCTTAAAAATACCGAAAATCGGAAGGTACCTTTCTATGGGGGCTGAATAAAAACGAGGATTTATACCGTTAATTCTCTTCTGGAACGTTTTATGCCCCTCAACCAAGATTAAATACCAAATTTTAATCATAATCGAGCGGTTCCGTTCTATGAGGGCTGTGAAGTAAAAAATTTTGTAACGTTCGATATCATGAAAAGGTCGTAATATGGCACACATATTTCTGGAACAACTTCCATCACACATTCCAGATTTCATTAAAATTGCAAGGATATAAGGTGTTTGGTGCATCAAATATCTCAAATCGGCCGAAAATATACACGGGAGCTATATCCAAATCTGAACCGGTTTCGATATGATTTGGCACATTTATTTCTGAGGCGGACCGGTTAAAATAACAAAGCCATGTGTTTGCTATCAAACGATACCCACTTTGCAGTAATCGGTTCAGTAGAACTGGGTCTAACCCGGTTTTATATCTGGCCTTTCAGGTCAAAGAACCGTCAACCGGATTCGCCGCCCATGACAATTATACATTTCCGTAATCAGCGCAAAAATTTGACAAAAATTCAAAAAAAGAAAATTGGAGAGTTTTCGTTACGGCCGTTCCCCTTGGGCTTACATGTGGGTTAAAGCTGTTTTTGCATAAAATGACTCTAACATGGAATAACTCTACTAAACACGCTCCGAATGAAAGGTATGATTTCGATTTTCAAGAAAACATACATATATTTCTGGGGAACAGACCCGGTTACTCCGGTTAGCCGTTTCACCTGAATATGTGCGTATGTCTTTTATAGTTGCATATAAATGATGTGTTTGTTAGAACCGCTATATCTCAAGAATGGTTCCTACTTGGAAAAAAACTTGTCGAGAATTTATCTGTCTAGAATATTTGTTCTATTCACTTTTTGATTAGACGCTCCGTTTTCAAGAAAACATCCGACCCGAAGAGGTGCTCAACTTATTTCAATTGCCAGTTTGTCGAGCACCCCGAGAGTGACAGAGCGAAGAGAAAAGTATTACGTCGCATCAGATCTCTTCCTGCCGAGGAGGAACCACCACAGTTTACAATGGGTGATGTTGCCAATGCCATCAGGAACGCTAAATCATCCAAAGCGTTGGGTCCTGATGGAATCTCCATGGTAATGCTGAAGCAGTAGAATGAGCCGGGAGTGGAGTATCTCACTAAAGTTCTCAACTTGTCGCTATTCACCCTCATTGTTCCCGAAGTCTGGAAAATGGGCATGGTGGTCCCACTACGGACACAAGGATGCCACCAAAAGTGAATCGTACAGGTCGATTTCGCTTTTGTCGCCCGTAGCAAAGACCCTTGAGGCCTTAGTCCTCCCCAGTATCAGAAATAGCTATCAAGTTGCCGATCATCAGCATGGATTCCGTCAGCAGCACAGCACGACAACTGCGCTGCACGCCATTACCACATACATTTGTCAAGAGACGGCCATGCGATAGAATAGTGATGGTGGGGCTTGACTTATCAAAAGCCTTTGATACAGTCAGACACTCCATGTTGTTTGAGAACATTCAGCAGACAATCCTCCGGCCAAGCTTGAAACGTTGGATAGTCAATTATATGTGTGGATGCCAGTCGTACGTGGAATTCAGCAACAAGAAGTCCAAACCCCGTAGTATGAAACAGGGAGTTCCCCGGAACTGTTTAACCTCTACCTCTCCTGTATTCCACCCCCTCCAGACGGCATCGAGATCGTAACGTATGCGGATGATTGCACGATCCTGGCGTCAGGTACCTATCCTGATGACATCTGTGAGAGACTGAACAACTATTTAACCGAATATGTAGATTTCCGCCACAAAATCAACAGCCACTCTGTTCATAACATGGACAGCGCAGTTTGGAAGAGAATTGAATGTCGTGCTCGACGGTAGTAGATTTCCGACCACAAACTGCCCCAAAATTGTAGGGGTCATATTCGACTTTACTTGCAAGTTGTGCGCACACGCCACTACTATCTGCGACAAGCTCAAAAGTAGGAACAAGGTCCTCAAGTCCCTAGCCGGCAGCCCTTGGGGTGCAGATAAAGAAACCTTGTTGACCACATATAATGCGGCGCCAGTTTGGTCCCCGGGATTATGTGATACGAATTGGAAAAAGATTCAAACCTGCCAGAATGAAGCCCTGAGAACAGCAACAGGGTGCCTCCTCAAGTCTTCAGTGAACCATCTACGCGAGGAGTCAAAAATTCCTCCAGTAAAGCAACACAATGAGATGCTTTCGTTGCAGTACTTGTTTGGGTGTTACCGTGAGAGCCATCCCAATTACCATATGCTGGCTAGGCCCGACACAGGCATATCAAGAAGGATATTCATGCTCTAGAGAGGGAGGTCTAACAATATAGGAGAGAATTCCTAGATCAACAGCCATATCAAGCCACGACAAACTAGAGTAGTTTTGGCTCAACTACGCTCCGGATATTGCAGTCGCCTAAATTCTTATTTTGCGGAAATCGACCGCGCCGTGCAAGACATCTGCCCAGTATGCGGCATGGGCCCACACGACACAAAACATCTTTTCAACCGCCCAACCAAACCTAACTTCAGTGTATCTGTGGTTACATCCCATCGAAGCAGACACTTTCCTGGAACTGGAGATACACCCAGAGCCAGATTGAACAGAAGAACGAACATACAAACATAATAATAAACACTGTTACAACAACAAAAATCCCTAAATTTTGACCTTTGACCGCGAATATGGTTTCGATGGGTACTTTTAGGACATTGCCTTTAATGACAAACCCTGGCTCTCAACCAAAATTCAGCTTTGTGGAAATTTTTGCTATTTCAATGTTTATTTTGACTGGTTGTTGTTGGTTTTGGTTTTAAAGTGGTTTAACAAAATTTAGATATGAGCAGTGTAACGCCTCTATTGGTTTTGAGCCCGAATTATCAGCACGATACAAAACAAATGCTCTGCATGTGAATTGGGACGATACGCTGAATCTTTTTAACTGCCTAGCTTAACCAACTAATCTGAACAACAACAAACTACCAAACATAGTGAATGAAAATTTTTCCTGCACAAAAAAATGCCTGCAAAAATATATGTTAGAGATATGGTGGACCCAAACAAATTTATATTAAACTTATGTTATGTTAAGGGATTTTCCAAACACATATATATGTTTGCTGCAAAATAAGTTTGGGACATATGTTAGGCAGACCCTTTTTTCCTCTGTGAGTAAGAAACTATGTGTTTGTTTAGTAACCAGCTTCGGTTCTATGCATTAGGGCCTTTCGAACTCTAACGTCAAAATATTTAGTGAGTTACCAACGATATTAGACAGCGGACTTTTATACAACCCCTATTTTTGGTCCGATTTATTTCAAATTTTGGGACTGGGCATATTTTTGGCTTCTGATTACATTGCAATCGAAACATATGACATATGCAAAATTATGCAAAATGCATAAATTTTTGCATATGCAAAATTTATGCATTTTACATATTTTCTTATGCAATAAATATTTCAATAATAGGTACAAAAATGTTTGTGTGTACAATTTTTCTGTTTAAAATTCTCTTCAGACAAGCCAATAAAATAGAGAAATGTATAACCACAGCCACAACTTTCAAAATTCCGAAAATCGGGAGGTATCGTTCTATGGGGGCTATATGAAGGCCTGAACCTAAACCGACAAATGTTAGGTGGAAAGTTTTTTAACCCCAAGGAAGACTTAATACCAAATTTCAGCCATTTCGGAGGGATATTGAGGGCACAACCTTCAAAATGCCAGAAATCTGGAGGTACTGTTCTATGGGGGCTATATGAAGGCGTGGACCTATACCGGCAAATTTCAGGTGGAAAGTTTTACACTCCCAACGAAGACTTAATACCAAATTTCAGTCATTTCGGTGGGATATTGAGGTCACAACCTTCAAAATACCGAAAATCGGGAGGTACCGTCATATCGGGGCTATATGAAGGCGTGAACCTATACCGACAAATTTCAGGTGGAACATTTTATACCCCCAACGAGGACTAAATACCAATCTTCAGTCATTTCGGTGGGATACTGAGGCCACAACCTTCAAAATACCGAAAATCGGGAGGTACCATCCTATGGGGGCTTTATGAAGACGTGGACCTATACCGATAAATTTCAGGTGGAAAGTTTTACATCCCCAACGAAGACTTAATACCAAATTTCAGCCATTTCGGAGGGATATTGAGGGCACAACCTTCAAAATACCAGAAATCCGAAGGTACCGTTCTACGGGGGCTATATGAAGGCGTGGACCTATACCGACAAATTTCAGGCGGAAAGTTTTATACCCACAACGAAGACTAAATGCCAAAATTCAGTCATTTCGGTGGGATATTGAGGCCACAACCTTCAAAATACCGAAAATAGGGAGGTACCATCCTATGGGGGCTATATGAAGACGTGAACCTGTGCCGACATATTTCAGGTGGAACGTTTTATACCCCCAACGAGGACTAAATACCAATTTTCAGCTATTTCGGTGGGACATTGCAGGCACAACCTACAAAATACCATAAATCGGGTGGTACCATCCTATGAGGGCTATATGAAGACGTGGACCTGTGCCGACAAATTTCAGGTGGAACGTTTTATACCCGCAACGAGGACTAAATACTAATTTTCAGTCATATCGGTGGGATATTGAGGCCAAAACTTTCAAAATACCGAATATCGGTAGGTACCGTTCTATGGGGGCTATACGAAGACGAGGGCCTATGCGGACAGATTTCAATTGTAAAGTTGCATACCCCTAATGAAGACTTAATACCAAATTTCAGCCATTTCGGTGGGATATTTAGACCACAAATCCTTGGATATATTTTTGCATATGGTTTTGCATATGCTCTTTTTATGCAGATATGTAAAAATATGTCAAAAAATGCACGATATGCAAAATATGCAAAAATTTCTGGGCCTAATTCATTTTATTTTGTAATAAAACTAGTTTCTGTCTAATCAGATTTTCTCTACGACCATCCTAACCATAAATGCATTTGCATAGGATTCCGCTGTCTAATAATTATTTATCTTCTACATGATACTTACATGGCTCCCACATATAGCGAATCCCTTTCCTCGTCCATATGGAAAGTGCGGTAGTAAAGTTTTCCACAATTAAATTCTCGTACATGATCTGAAAAATAATATAGAAATAGTTTAAAATATTATTAGTTTAGAACTTTGTATTTTAGAAATTTTAGTTAAATTTCGTAATGAAAAATTGGCTACTTTGCACTTTTACGCTTAGTAAAGCATAACAAAGCAACGAATATCAGTGAATATGAATCTTAAATTTCCACAAAATTTCATTATTAGTAGGTCACACAAACCAAAACATAATTCATTCTCTTCTATGTATTATTAAAATGTGTAACAATTAACAATGTGTGCGACATGCATACACACATTGTATATATAAATGTATGTACAAACCACAATGCTTACAGTGAACATAAGTGAGTGTTTAAGTGTGTCTGCAAGTGTATAAATATATGTATGTGTTAAGAGGGAATTTGTTCGACGACAAAAACTGGGCGAATAATTAATTATAATGCGACACAACCAAAATCCCAAATAATGAATACAGCAAAAAGTCTAATCTATAGGATTCTAACCATCAGTGACAGTCAATTCCACAATAAAAACAAAAATACCATAAAAAACATTTTAAGAAACAACAGCTTCCCAATAAAAGTTATATATAAGCTATTGGAAGAAATCACCAATAAAATAAAAAGAGAAGAAAAGCCACAAATCACAAGCAATACTACAAACTCACCAACAAAAAATGACAAACATTTCTACAGTTTAACTTACGTACCTGGCCTTTTTGACAACTATCAACTAAGAAAAGTAATTAACAACAACAACGTCATCTTTGCATACAAACCCAACACAACTTTAAATACAATATTTACAAACACAAAAGCCAAAGTTGACAAACAACAACAATGCAATGTGGTCTACCAAATCCAATGTAATGGAAAAATAGATGACAATTGTAATAAAATTTACATTGGCACTACTAAGAGAGCACTGAATATTAGAATGGGAGAGCATAAAATGGACATAGAAAAGAAAAAAGAAACAACAGCTCTAGCCCAACATGCTCTAAACACAGGCCACACAATAGATTTTGACAACGTCAAAATATTAGATAAAGAGAGGAAAGAAAAAAGGAGAATGTTGATAGAAAGCTTAAGAATACAACAAAACATTGGACGGACAATTAATTTAAAGGAAGACACTGACAACATAAGCGCAAGTTATGGATTCGCAATAACGTAAACGAGCTGTGATATTAGTTCTTAAGTCGTGTTTATTGTTTTATATGTTTAATTAGTATAGATTCAATGTAACGCGTCTTAATATCATAATATTGTAAGTGCAACTCTGTTTACATTCATGTTGTTTTTGTATAAAATTTAATTGTAATTTTATTTTTTATTAAATAGACAATTCCCTTGAAAAAGTCGCCAAATAGCGACGAAACGTCGGGATGAAACAGCAATAAATCTCTCGTTTTATTTGCTTAATCAATCAAAGGTCAAAAAGCTAAACAACATAAGGATAAAAACACAAAATTGGCCAAAAATAACAACACAAAACTTATTGACGGATAGCCAGCCGCCGAATTATTAAATAAGGAATAAAACTACAACATCAAAAACACACAATGAAGGGCTACTTCCAACATATTGCGCTAAAATACAATAACGACACATGCCAAGCAATGAAACAATACTGCAACGAAATGAAAAGACAGACACAACAGAACATGCGACTTAAATTTCTATTAACTTGCAGAACTTATGGTATTATTCCAAATCACACTAAGAATTCAACCAATAAGGTAAAACACTTATTTAACAACAATACAACACAACAACAATACACAACAATAGAGAGGAATTTCCATACAAAAATTCTAAACTTAGAAATCACTCAAACCAACATAAACATTAAAGCAACAAATAAAATAATTCAACGCATCGATCTCTATTTGCAAAAATCTCTAAACAAAGAAGATCATTTTACATTCAAACAAAAACAACACAGTAGAACAAAAGCAATAGAGAAGAGTTTGACAGAAACGCATAATAGAAAAATAAATACACTTAAAGAAATTATGTTCCAAAACTTCGGATTTAAATTCAATGAACACTGGTTCGACAATAAAACTAACATTGACTTTCCGTTCGAATGCAAGTGGATATTATCTTTGGGTAAGAAATTTGCTTTGCCGATAACGAAATCAAACTTTTCACCCCTACATGCCATTGCCGATATTGAACAATGCATACTGGATTTAGAAGAAAGCGAAAAAGAAATATGCAGAACCAAATTAGCAAACAGAATCAGCAACTTCAAAAGGAACAAAAAAGAATCTCCAATGGAGAAATTTATTTCTGCTATATACGAGAGAACTAAAAAATTCCTCAAAGCTAATAAAGAAATCATCATACTTCAAGCAGATAAGGGTAACAAAAACGGTAGCAATGTTTAAAGAAGATTACACAAGAAAAATGGAAACGATGTTGCAGGATAAAAGTACTTATAAAATTTTAAGAAAAGATCCAACAATCAAATTGCAAAAAACCAACAACAACTTTGTTCTAGAACTACACAAAAACAACTATATCAGCCAATTTGAAAAGAAAAGATTGCATTGTTCTTCGGCAAACGCCCCCCGTATATATGGACTTCCAAAAGTTCACAAAACCGACACACCATTACGGCCTATTGTATCGTCTGTAAATGTTCCCTGTTACAATCTATCAAAATTTCTTGGCCAAATTCTGAAGAATATTATATCTAACGACTATAACATAAAAAACTCCACTCAATTAAAAAAGGGACTAAAAGACTTTAAATTAGCAGAAACTGATATTCTGGTCTCATTTGACGCAGTTTCCCTGTTCACAAATATTCCTGTCCACACAGCAATTAAAATTATAATGGAAAAATGGGATCACATAAGTAAATACACAGAGATTCCGAAAAGACTTTTCCTTCAAATCCTTCAATTTTGCCTAAAAGATAACAATTACTTCGCTTTTGACGACAAAATTTATAATCAAATATTTGGAATGCCTATGGGTAACCCTCTCTCGCCGACAATAGCAGATATAGTATTAGATAAACTTCTTGACGACACATTAGCAGAGCTACAACATATGGACATAAATATCAAATACATAGTCAAATATGTAGATGATATTTTAGCAATAATTAATAAGGACGATGCGGATAAAATATTAAATACTTTAAACAGATACCATAACAAAATACAATTTACAATAGAACTGGAAAAAGAGGGAACAATACCATATTTAGATGTCAAATTGGAAAGAAATAAAGACCAAATAACTTTTGATTGGTATACCAAAGAAACTTCTTCTGGGCGAATAATTAATTATAATGCGACACAACCAAAATCCCAAATAATGAATACAGCAAAAAGTCTAATCTATAGGATTCTAACCATCAGTGACAGTCAATTCCACAATAAAAACAAAAATACCATAAAAAACATTTTAAGAAACAACAGCTTCCCAATAAAAGTTATATATAAGCTATTGGAAGAAATCACCAATAAAATAAAAAGAGAAGAAAAGCCACAAATCACAAGCAATACTACAAACTCACCAACAAAAAATGACAAACATTTCTACAGTTTAACTTACGTACCTGGCCTTTTTGACAACTATCAACTAAGAAAAGTAATTAACAACAACAACGTCATCTTTGCATACAAACCCAACACAACTTTAAATACAATATTTACAAACACAAAAGCCAAAGTTGACAAACAACAACAATGCAATGTGGTCTACCAAATCCAATGTAATGGAAAAATAGATGACAATTGTAATAAAATTTACATTGGCACTACTAAGAGAGCACTGAATATTAGAATGGGAGAGCATAAAATGGACATAGAAAAGAAAAAAGAAACAACAGCTCTAGCCCAACATGCTCTAAACACAGGCCACACAATAGATTTTGACAACGTCAAAATATTAGATAAAGAGAGGAAAGAAAAAAGGAGAATGTTGATAGAAAGCTTAAGAATACAACAAAACATTGGACGGACAATTAATTTAAAGGAAGACACTGACAACATAAGCGCAAGTTATGGATTCGCAATAACGTAAACGAGCTGTGATATTAGTTCTTAAGTCGTGTTTATTGTTTTATATGTTTAATTAGTATAGATTCAATGTAACGCGTCTTAATATCATAATATTGTAAGTGCAACTCTGTTTACATTCATGTTGTTTTTGTATAAAATTTAATTGTAATTTTATTTTTTATTAAATAGACAATTCCCTTGAAAAAGTCGCCAAATAGCGACGAAACGTCGGGATGAAACAGCAATAAATCTCTCGTTTTATTTGCTTAATCAATCAAAGGTCAAAAAGCTAAACAACATAAGGATAAAAACTGTTTGCGTTAACAATTTGTTACCATAATTAATGGTCAAGTACAAGTCATATGGCGTCATTAGTGCTGTTGACGCTGTTCACTTATATACACATATACCAGACGACGCCCGTCTATCCGCCCGTCCCACGAAACCAATCACAACATTGAGAAAATAATTGCTTACAAAGATTTTCCAAAGATTCTTCATGACAAAAAAAAAACAAAAACAAAGCATTGGTTTGGTTTGGCACTGGTCATGTTTGTAAGTGATAATTTGTTTATTTTCTTTGTTGACAGTGGAAAACCGACAATTTATTTTGTTCTCTTATTATTTGAAGTTAACCCGTAGTTTTTTTCATTTTGGTGGAAAATTAATGATGGTAAGTGAACAATGGGGAAAAAGTTAAAGAAAATTTGGAAATTATGTTAAAATTAATGAATTAAAAATATCTATGTATATAAAATCTGATGAGTTACTAGCTCTAAGATGTATATGCGTGATGCATACTTTTAGGCAAAATTAAATAATTATTTGAATTGTTATCTCATTTTCCTGTAATAAAGGAAGACACTGAAAAGAATACACTTTTTTTTTTTTGTTACCAAATATATGATGATCTTCTAAACAATTCTCAGTAAAGAAATATATATATATATATATATATATATATATATATATATATATATATATATATATATATATATATATATATATATATATATATATATATATATATTGTGATATCGCTAACGTTCTATGGGGGCTGTATGAAGGCTTGGACCTTTACCAACAACATTCAGATGGAAAGTTTTATACCATTAACGAAGACTAAATATCAAATTCCAGCCATTTCGGTCGATATTAAGGACACAACCTTTAAAATACCGGAAATTCGGAGTTACTGTTCTAAGTGGGCGTAGACCTATGCCTACAACATTCAGATAGAAAGTTTTATAGTTCCAACGAAGACGAAATACCAAATTTCCGGTATTTCAGTGTGTTAATGAGGCTAAAACATTCAAGATACCTAAAATCGGAAGGTACCGTTCTACGGAGGCTATGTGAAAACGTGGACATATACCTAACAATGTCAGGTGGAAAGTTGTATACGCCCAAAGAAGAATTAATTCTACATTTCAGGCATTTCAGTGCGATATTGGGGCCATAACCTTCACAACACCCAAAAATTGGGAGGTACTGTTATAGGTGGGGGGTGGGGGTTGGGGGCTATATAAAAAGTGGACCTATACCGACAAAATCCAGGTGGAAAGTTTTATAGTCCAACGAAGACAAAATACCAAATTTAAGCTATTTCGGTGTGTTAATGAGGCTAAGACCTTCAATATACCGAAAATCGGGGGTACCTTTCTATGGGGGTGTATGAAAACGTGAACCTATATCGACAAATTCCAGTGTATTTAAGCATTGGCAGATGTACTTGAAAAGTACAAGGCCGACATTACTGCCATACAAGAAATACGATGGAACGGGAAAGGCGTCACAACAACATCTAAAGGTGACGCACTGTATTATAGCTGCATGAGTTTGGTTGCGGTTTTGTAGTTGGTCGGAGGTTAAAATACCTGGTCTCCAGCTTTATACCCGTGAATGAAAGACTTGCTACAATTCGAATAAAAGCAAAATTCTTCAACATCAGCTTTATTTGCGCTCATGCTCCCACTGAAGACAAGGACGAACAGACCAAAGATATATTTTATGAGCGCTTAGAAGAAACATATGACCGTTGTCCTGCCCACGACACTAAAATTATTCTAGGCGATTTTAATGCCAAAATTGGAAAGGAAAATATCTTTGGCCCAACAGTCGGAAAATTCAGTCTCCACAATGAAACATCTGACAATGACATGAGGCTGATAGACTTCGCAGCGGCAAAAAACATGGTAGTTAGCAGCACCCGATTTAAACATATCGACATCCATAAGGGCACCTGGCTGTCTGTAGATTAGAAAACAAGAAATCAAATTGATCACGTTGTGATAGATGGAAGACATTCATCGAGCGTGTTGGATATGCGTTCGTTCCGAGTAGCAAACATAGACTCGGACCACTACCTAGTTGCAGTAAAGGTACGCACCCGGTTAAACGTAGCAAACAAAGTACGAACAGACACAACACAAAAGATAGGCATCGGTAAGCTGCAATCACAACAGATAGCCACAGCATATTCCACTCAACTAGCCCAATTGCTTAATCAAAGCACTTCTCATTCCGATAACATATCAGCACAATGGCAAAGTATTGCCCACTCCATGCAAACAGCCGCAAAATCCATACTTGGATACCAGAGACCTCCACCAAGGAATCCATGGTATGATCAGGAGTGTCGTGCTGCTACCGAAGAGAAAAATGCGGCATATAGGGCTACTTTACAATCAGTAGCAACGCGTAGCGCACCAGAGAGATATATCGGGAGAAAGGAGAAACGTCTTTTTCGCAGGAAAAAGAGAGAGAGATGGAAAAGCGGGAGTGTGAAAAATCGAGATGAACAGGAGCCAGGATGAAGTCCGAAAATTCTACAAAGAGTGAAGCATCAAACTGATGACTTTGGTACAGGCAAGTCCTCCTGTAGAGACCAGCAAAGTAATTTGGTAACTGATGCAGATAGTGTGCTCAGGATATGGAAAGAGCATTTTTCAAACCTCTTGGTATCCAGCGAAGACGACAAAGATACCACAGATCCAATCCCAGAAGATGGTATTGAATGTATACCGCCTAGCCAAGATGAGGTAAAGACAGCAATAAACCGGCTGAAGAATAATAAGGCAGCAGGAGCCGATGGCTTACCAGCCGAGCTGTTCAAAACCGGAGGCGACACGCTGATAAGGTGTACCCGACGATTGGAACCTGAGTATCCTGTGCCCCGTCCATAAGAAAGGAGATAAGACTGTATGCTCTAACTATAGGGGCATAAGTCTACTCCCGATTGCCTACAAGATCGTGTCAGGGATATTGTGCGAACGACTAAAGCCTACGGTCAACGAGATAATTGGGACATACCATTGCGGCTTTAGACCTGGCAAGTCCACTATGGACCAGATATTTACCCTGCGGCAAATCCTGGAGAAGACCCAAGAGATGCAGATCTACACCTACCACCTTTTTGTCGATTATAAAGCAGCCTTGAACAGCCCACTACGTTTAAAGGTATTCCAGGCCATGTATTAATTTGGTATCCCCGCAAAGCTCACTCGGCTTTGAAAAATGACTTTAACTGACACGAGATCCTCATTTAAAATAGGAAAGAACCTCTCCGAAGAATTTTGTACCAAAAGAGGTTTCAGGCAAGGAGACAGCCCCTCGTGTGATCTCTTCAACATCCTGCTGGGAAAGGTTATTCGAGAGGCAAACGCCAATAGCCACATGTTAGTTGCTTATTCTGATGATATAGACATCATGGGATGATCAGTAAAAGAAGTAACAGATACCTTTATGAAGGTCGAAGGAGAATCTGCTAAAGTGGGTCTGGCGGTAAACGGCGGGAAGACTAAGTTGATGGTGTCGACGAGCAATGCGTCCATAGAGATCGGGCCAACTGTTGACGTTGGTTCCTATAATTTTGAGGTAGTAAAAGACTTTGTCTACATCGGTACCGCCGTAAACACAACTTACGACATCAGTTGTGAAATACAACGAAGAACTTTATTTGCTAACAGATGCTACTTTGGCTTAAGTAAGCTGTTTAAAAACAAAGCCACATCGTGTCAAATAAAAATAACGCTTTACAAAACACTAATACTACCCGTGCAGGCAGATAAGGCAGTGCTTGTTGTGTTTGAGAGAAAAATTCTTCGAAAGATCTACGGACCAATCTGCGTTGACGGTGAATATCGACGTCGTATGAACCACGAGCTGTATCTGCTATACAACGACATCAATATAGTTAAACGTATTGAGATGCAACGATTGCGTTGGCTGGCGATATCACAAGAAAGAGCGATGCTGAACCCGCTAAAAAAGCCTATAAATATGAGCCGCTTGGCGGTGCACGCAGAATTGGCAGGCCAAAGAATAGATGGCGCAAACAAGTGGACGAAGAGATGACAAGGCGCATTACAGAAAGAGAAGCAAAAGACAGAGAGAAATGGAGATATTTTCTTAGTTCAACCTATAGAACAAATGTTCTGTAATGGGCCAGCTTAGTAAGTAAGTAATACCGACAAATTCCAGCTGGAAAGTTTTATAGCCCCAACGAAGACTAAATTTCAAAATCGGGATGGACTGTTCTATGGAGGCTTTATGAAAACGTTTACCTATACCAACAACATTCAGGTGGAAAGTTTTATACGGTCAAGGAAGAATAAATATTAAATTCCAACCATTTCGGTGGGAAATTGAGGCCATAACCTTCAAAATACCGAATATCGGGATGTATCGTTCTATGGGGGCTATAAAAAACGTGGACCGATAAATCCCATATTAACCCCTATACGAAATTACACAGATCTATCTTAAAATTGCGAGCTGTATCTTGATTTCAACAGACGAAAGGACAGGCGGACATGGTTATATCTCACGGTGCGCCTTAACTAACTTTAAACGAAAGGTGCTTACACCTGGGAAGGTTTTGCAGATTTTGTAACTACATTGTTCATCAATGAGAAAATCAAAAACAAAAAAATCGCCCGAGGGATTTTCAAATAAATCGCGGTCAAAGTTCACATTTTTAGGGTCTTTTTAGGTTTTTATGGCTTTGCTGGGAAACCGCAAGTCATATCGGAGCGGCAGTGAAAATTCTCTACAAGATTGATCTTTATGACTTTTGCCTAGGTGTTACTATTTTCGAGATACAGAAGTTCAAATTGGGACAATGCACTGAGTGTATCGCCTTCTTATAAAACAATGTCATGTACGGTGACATTAAATGAAAACTGCTTACACCTGCAACGTTTTTTGCGGATTCTGAAACAACAGTGTTCATAGATAAGAAAATCCAAAAACAAAAAAATCGCTGGAGGGATTAACAAAAAAATAACGGTTAAAATTCATTTTTCATTTTTTTAATTTAAGATTTTCAGGATTTTGCTTGGAAGCAACAAGTTACAATTCATTTTTAATTTTGTTAGCTTCATTCTACATTTTCAGGATTTTGCTTGGAAGCGGCCAGTCATATTTCTCCTTGTTATCCCAACTTTCCAATTGCTCCTCGTTGTAGCAAAGCATGACCACTTCTTACCATAAATTGAAGCTACAGAATGAGCAAATATTAATTGCCACCGTTATGGTGGTCATATTTAAATATTTGATTCTATTTATAAGAGGCTACAACAATCGAATCAATATTTGTGTGCGTAAGGATATGATGGCTTCTTCTACATTAGGCTTCCACTTAAGTTAACATACATTTCATTTTTACCCTCTATATCTCTATCGATAATAGGCCAATGTAATACAAATTGTTGTGTGATTTTTGGCTTAAAGCACACTTACATACACTAATATGATTTCTTTATGTAGGTCATATACAAATGGTCAATGGTTAGGACCTCCCCCGTCCGCCTTTCCACACAATTAGGCAAAACAAAGAATTTCTTACCGACTTTGTGGTCAGTTTTATTAATGTAATTTGTTTTGGTTTTTCTTTCATATTTAGTTATGTCATTTTGTGTTTATGCTTGTGTAAATGGGGTGGTAAATGAGGCACAAACACACACATACATACATATGTAAATATTAATTACATTAATTAAATCATTGGTTATTGGCATGACCATGTAACTTAAATATTTGTGGGTGTTTTAAATGTGCTGGTATTTTGAGATATAACAAAATGCAGTTAATATAAAATATTTGCGGTTTTCAAAGAATTTATTGGTAACAAATTATTAAAGTCGATTTGATGGTTAACAAAGATGGCAAGGATTGCAAATTAAAGAGATTTTGTATTAACATTAAAATTGGAAATAAAATGCACATCAAATTCAAATTCCGAATCATTGATTGATTAGCCGTAAAACATTACTTTGAAAATGTAGAATCTGCTTAAGCATGTCTGGCAGTAAATACCATAAAGCCCAAGATGGCCTAATACAAAATAAGGCTGCTGTATCGTTCGGAACTCAGTTGAGCTAAAAACACTCGAGTTTGCCTTGGTTGATGTTCTTCTCCAGCATTGGATGGTGTAAACTCCAAGTATGGCCACCGCAACTGCACCAGTGTCAATGCTGATCTCACCCTAGATCGGGGAAGCCTATCCACAAGATTTTTGGAGGATGTTCATGGCGATAACACTGAATCGACAACGTTTTGTTGTGCTGATTAACCGATAAAATCTTAACCTCCTCACGAAGATGGTCATAAGGAGTCACCTGATGCAGTCCTGGCTGGTAGGCAGCAACCTGAGGACCTTGTTCCTAACACAGATCTTATTGCAAATAGCAGAGGCTTGTACGGGCGACTTAAAACTATTTTGGGGTATTTAGTAGTCGGAATCAGAACGACATTCGGCAGTCCAAGTCGCGAACAGTATGCTGATATTTGCATGTTCCTTAGATGGAAGAAATGCACTAAGTTCGCGATGTAGGCATTAACCTACCATAAATGTACATATGTCATTAGTAATATGACCCGACAGCTTGATCATACAATCATACGCATACATTACGACGCACAGTGTCACGACCGTGGTCAAAAATGATCAAAGTCATGTACTTCGGAATACAAATTTATTGATGAGAATATAAAGTAAACATTTCAATTTGAAGGAATTTTATTTATGGTATTGATTTGTCAAGTAGTTTTGTCCATGTGAAGGTTCAAATCCGATAATTGTTGGAAATGTGTATTTTTGTCATTATTTTACTTAAATTAATATCTTGTATTATGCTCCAAAATTTTAATATTTAAAGTAATTTATCGTTCTAAAATAAATTTTTAAGATTGTTTTGGATGTAGTAAACATAGATTTAATTTTGTTTGGTAGTTAATAGTGATCATATGGTGTTTACATCAGAGGTCCGCAAAATGCCACTCGCTTTTAAAGCATATTCGCGATTTCGTGCTTTTTTCATTGCTTGCTATTGCCATCTCTGTTTAATGCTATTGCTTGCTTTGCCTTTACTTTCATGAGTGTGTGCCAATTGCACACACACAACACACTACAAGAGCTCGTTGCCTTTTTTTTGCACGCTGCCTTCGAAAAAGCACGTTGCATTACAAAAAGCAGTAGATATTTCTGGTCAAATTTACATTTTAATAAACATAAAAAAATTAATGTTGAGACAATAAAAACAATTACTAGTTTAGTTTATCCTATTATTAAAGAAACTCAAAGAAAAAGCGAAAATTGGCAAATGTATTCATTTATTCAAACAGAAGATGGTACGATACTGTGTGGTGGTATGCAGTATTGTGCATACTGCATTTGCGAATCGTGTGAATACAAATGTAAAAGCAAGCAAGCATGCACTAAAGCAGTGAATCATTTTTTGGGATGAATCTGCTTTTTGCACATTCATATCTTTTATATGCAAGGCACTGCACTATTCGCTTTTGAGAAAAGGCAATAGAGTGTGCCTTTTATATGCATTTTGCGGACCTCTGGTTTACATCTACCCAAGTCTGCGGTACTTAGTAAATCGATTTTATGAACCAAATTTTAAAATTAATGGAGTGGGAAAACAATTGCATAAAAGTGTATATCGATATTATTTGTTGTTTGAGTTGTGAAAAGTGAGTACTTCAAACGTATAAAGGTTCCAGCTGCAGAGGTTTGCAGACGAACATGTCATTTCTCTTTTTCAGCGACCACCTCAGTCAGAGGATACACCCTTTTTAACAAAGCGTTTTGCGGTGTTGGCTATAGCGCGAAAACGAATGAACCGATCATCATATATTTTTGTTGGCTTATTAAGTACCTAATAATCTTGCTTTAAACGGGAGAATTTTAAAAATATAAATTAAAAAAAAATGGTGAACAGCGAAAGTCAAAATTCGATTTTTTACAAAAAAATTACCGTTTTTGCCCGCTAATCGGTCAAAAAATGTTTTTAAAGGAAATTTCTCATATATAAAGACAAGGGTTTGATATATTCAATATGCTCACAAACAATATGAAGACTAAGCACCAAATTTCAGTCATTTCGGGTGGATATTAAGGCCACAACACTCAAAATACCGAAAATGAGGAGGCACGGTTCTATGGGGGCTATAGGAAGACGAGAACTTATACCGACAGATTTCCGGTAGAACGTTATAAGCCCACTAACGAAGACTTAATACCAAATTTCAGCCATTTCGGTGTGATAATCATGATAAAACCTCCAAAATACCGAAAATGGGGTGAAAGTACGAGTATTATGCCCCCAACGAAACTAAATACCAAATTCCAGCAATTTCGGTGTAATAATGAGGCTACAATCTTCAAAATACCGATAATCGGGAGGTACCGTTGTATGGGGGCTATATCAAAACGTGAACCTACACCCACAATTCTCTGTTGGAATGTTTGATACCTTTGCCGAAGACAAACTACCAAATTTTAATACTTTCGTTTGGTCATTGTATCTAAAACTTTCAAAATGCCGAAATTCGGGAGGTACGGTTCTATGGGGACTATATAATAACGTGGACCGACCATCCCAATTTTTTGTCCTGAAGACTGTAAGTAAATAATAGGTACGTGTACCAAAATTGTTGCATCTACGACAACATCTTCTATTTTTGGCCACAGTTATATGAACTCGCGACAGTGTGCGACGCACAGTGTTGCCGCTTCCATACAAATGTGGACAAAAATAGAAGGCGTTGACCTAGGTTGATGAATTTTTGCACAAGTACTTATGAGCGCACAGGAATGAAAAATATCAACTTTGGTCCATATCGGTTCAGATTTGGATAAAGCCCCCATATATAACTTTTCCCGATTTTCCTATAACTCGGTCAATTTTAATCGAATAGCCTTCAAAGTTAATATGTGATATTTTCTTAGGCTCCTGAGTAGTTTCACCAATTTTCGTAAAAATCGGTTCAGGTTTGGATATAACATACGGGACAAGGGAGACTTCTCTCATATCAATGAGTGCACCCCGATTCATATTTAGCACAATGATATGGGACCTACTGTCTATCGCCGAGTCCGAACGGCGTGTCTTAAGACACCATTTTTAGAGAAGTTTTTCAAGGCTGAAATACTCAGGAAATGTCGCCAACATTTCTGAGGGGTATTTTGCCACCGTTGAAAAATGTTTGATGTTGCTTGGCCGGGGAATCGAACCCCCGACCTTCTGCGTGCAAGGCGGGCGTGCGTACCATTGCACCACGGTGGCACCCAGGTTTGGATATAGCTCATATATATATTTTTCTCCGATTTTGCTATAAATCGCTCAATTTTTGATAAATAGTCTTCAAATTTAACATGGGACGTTTCCCCAGGCCCCTGTTCAGTTTTACCGATTTTGATTTGATTTCGCAAAAATCGGTACAGATTTGGATATAGCCTCCATATATATCTTTCACCGATTTTGCTATAAATCGGTCAATTTTTTAAAAATAACCTTCAAATTTAACATGGAATCTTTTCTTAGGCTTGTGCCCTCATAATCACTTGTGCAAACATTCATCAACCCAGGTCAACGGTAAAACTGAGGAATCCCATGTTAAATTTGAAGGTTATTCATCAAAAATTGAGCGAATTATAGCAAAATCGGAGAAAGATAT
Source organism: Musca autumnalis (assembly GCF_047663935.1). NCBI lineage: Eukaryota > Metazoa > Arthropoda > Insecta > Diptera > Muscidae > Musca > Musca autumnalis. The sequence goes on along the minus strand of NW_027412088.1, from coordinate 38,743,318 downwards.
ATATATAGGGTCTATATGCAAATCTGAACCGATTTTTGCTAAAATCGGTGAAACTACTCAGGAGCCTAAGAAAATATCACATATTAAATTTGAAGGCCATTCGGTTAAAATGGACCGAGTTATAGCAAAATCGGGGAAAGATATATATAGGGGCTATATCTGAATCTGAACTGATTGTTGTAAAAATCGGTGTAGCTACTCAGGGGCCTAAGAAAAGAACACATACGAAATTTGAAGGCTATTAGATCAAAATTGAACGAGTTGTAGCAGAAGGTTGCAGGGATGGGCAGAATGTTTTTAAACATTTTGATTTGGAAGAGATGTCCAATTAACGGAAAACAGGAGCCATGGTGGCAATAGGTGGCAATCAAAAGATCTGCTCTACTAAATATTAAGAATTTTGAATTTTTTTTATCAAATTTGAATGTTGATTTCTTGATTATCGCCTTAGATCACCTGGGAAATATTTGTCATATTTATAGATTATGAATGCACATATCGACAAAATACTTTCAGATTCCTTGTATCAGATGTGTTTACTATAAGAAAAAAACATAAACATATGTAAAAGTTAACGTCACATTCTTTGATTTTTGTCCACGCGGCAATACTGTGCGACGTTCAGAAAGTAGAGGTTAAAAGTTCTGCAGATATCGTTCCTCCTTGGGAAATACCCTTCAACTTCTTGTTTCTAAATTTCACAAGCGACTGGCCTATTTTCTCGAACAGCTTAGCATGGCTGACAGCAACGAAGGCCATTCGGAATTCATGCTGATGTAGTTCAACTGATTATTCTGTGAAGTTTCTGCTAAAGACCCTGTAAGGCATCTGAAATTAGCGTTATATTTTTATTAACTGTTGCTTTAGCTTATTTATGAGATGACATATCTTCAGATCGAAAGAGGATTATTTTTGTAGAACATTTCGACCTTCTAACTCGCTTCCTTCAATGTCTTTTTCGTCGAGACAAAATCGATTAGCTGTCAATGAGAGTCGTACCTTCTGCTCGATTATCGAGCGGCTGTAGATGTAACCTACCTAAGCTACCCATATTGTTTGTCCGATTCATAAAGTCTACAATCTCACTAACTTATTATGGAGGCGGTTGCAATACAATAACAGGAATGATGCATTTCCGGGGCGCTTAGCAGCTGCGTAATGGGGTGTGAGGTGTTGCGTTTATTGCCATTAGGGAGACTATAGAGGTGATTCGCATTTCGATAACCTTCTCATTGTCACCTTTTGGGACAACTGTTCTGTCTACAAACATCTAACTAAATAAGGAATCCTACACATCTCTCTCCAAACAAATAACAAATTCGTATATTTAGATAGACCGTGCCAAACCGGATGTTAGCTTGTTTTCGCTTGAATTATTATTATATTTTGTTATTATTTTCTTTCCTTCCCAAAACTATCAAATTTTCTTATGAGTATATGGATAATATGGGGGAAATAAAACTAAATAAGCCAAAAAGAAATAACAATCAAACAGTTTTGCAAAAGGGCAAGAACAATTTTTTTTTGAAATTATTTGTCATTTCCGTCGTCGCCAAACATACATACATACATACATACATATGTATATGCAATAGGGTTATGACTTTTTGAAATTTTTTCTCAAAAATGGTTTCCTGTAGCAGGGATGAATGAACTTTTGCCTATTAATCACTACGCTATCGTTTATTCCATTGAGATATAAAAAAAGTTCACGCACAAATCGATTTTAAAAAAAAATAATTTTTTAAAATAAAAAAATTCATGAAATAAAAAAAAATTCAAAAATTATTTTTTGTTGCACGAATGAATAAATATAAGCCTACTAATAACTAAAATAACGCTTATTCCATTCAAATATTGAACTTGGTTTAGAAATAAATGTGCCAAACTATATCGAAATCGGTTCAGATTTGGATATAGCTCCCATATATATTTTCGGCCGATTTTCCGCATTTGAAGCACCAAACACGCTACATATGTCCAATTTCGCTGAAATTTGGAATGTGTAACGAAATTTGGTCTACACATACATATGTAAATGTGCCGAATTATATCGAAATCGGTTCAGATTTGGATACAGCTCCAATATATATTTTCGCCGATTTTCCACATTTGATGCACCAAACACGCTATATATGTCCAATTTCAATGACATTAAAAACGTGTGACGGAACTTGGTTTAGAAATAAATGTGCAAAATTATATCAAAATCGGTTAATATTTGTATATAGCTCCTATATATATTTTCGGCCGATTTCCTGTATTTTATGCACCAAGCACGCTATATATGTCCAATTTCGGTGAAATTTGGAATGAGTTACAGAACTTGGTCTAGAAATAAATGTGCCAAATTATATCGATACCGGTTCAGATTTGGACACACTATTTATGTCCAATTTCACTGAAATTTGGAAAGTGTGACGGAATTCGTTCTAGAAATAAATGGGACAAATTATATCGAAACCGGTTCAGATATAAATATAGCTCCCATATATATTTTCGGCTGATTTTCTGTATTTTATGCACAAAACACGCTATGTATGTTCAATTTCACTGAAAATTGGAATGTGAGACGGGATTTGGTCTAAAACTAAATTTGACAAATTATATCGAGATCGGTTCATATAGGAATATAGCTCCCATATATATTTTCGGTCGATTTCATGTATTTGTTACGTATATGCAATTTCAATGGAATTTTGAAGACTTAGCAGTCAGTATAAGTCATCATTATTTACACAAGTACTTATAGTTGAGAAGGAATTGACCAAGGCTACAGCTATTAAGTATCATACGTTGAGATACTTCTTAAAAATTATGTTTTACTATGATATATCTAAATCATTAGGAATACTTATAGGCGGTGAGGCTTTCGGAGGAGTGTTGACTCCTGAAACATACAAAAATACCATAGTAGCTCCATAACAACGCACTCATATCTCCTATATGTATTCGTTAAAATATTAAAATATTAAAAAAATATAAAACATAAAATAAAAAATAAACATATAAAACCTATAATATATAAAATATAAATTATAAACTATTAAATATAAAACGTAAAATAAATAGAAGTGGTTTTTTTGAGCTTGAGGTCATTAGCTTGATTTTTATTTTTCCATTTTTATTTTCCAATATTTCGGAATTCTTTGAATTCCATCTTCAGGGAGTTTAATTTTATCTACAAAATGAAAAACAAAAGTAATAATAATAAAGTACGACTTATAATCTATATCACAGAATTGTTACAAACTAAATAAAATGTATAAATAAATAAATAATTGTTGTTTGTATAATCACAGGAGAATAAAAGATCGCTTACGTGTAAATATCATTAACAATAAAACTTAAAACTAGCGTAGCATGTCTACCGTCGTCAAGAGTTATTATTGCACTGGATGTTATTTACTAATTACTCGATCTCTTCTCTGTGTAAGCTGCCTGTAACAATAAGCTGTGTTGTCCGTATCTGTTTTGTGGTTTATTCTTTTTGTTGTTGTTAAGCTATTTATGTGTAGCATCTCTAGTGTGAGTCTTTTGTTGTAATTGTTTTCTGTTTGCAATATTCTCACTTCGTCGATGTTTGGTGAGTGGTTATTATGCTTACAGTGTTCTGCAAGCGCTGTCTTCTGTGTTATATTTGTATTCCTCAATTTTATGTCTGATTTGTGTGCCGACATGCGAGTTTTTAATTTGTTTTTAGTCGTGCCGACATAGAGTTTGCCACTAAAAACAAATTAAAAACTCGCATGTCGGCACACAAATCAGACATAAAATTGAGGAATACAAATATAACACAGAAGACAGCGCTTGCAGAACACTGTAAGCATAATAACCACTCACCAAACATCGACGAAGTGAGAATATTGCAAACAGAAAACAATTACAACAAAAGACTCACACTAGAGATGCTACACATAAATAGCTTAACAACAACAAAAAGAATAAACCACAAAACAGATACGGACAACACAGCTTATTGTTACAGGCAGCTTACACAGAGAAGAGATCGAGTAATTAGTAAATAACATCCAGTGCAATAATAACTCTTGACGACGGTAGACATGCTACGCTAGTTTTAAGTTTTATTGTTAATGATATTTACACGTAAGCGATCTTTTATTCTCCTGTGATTATACAAACAACAATTATTTATTTATTTATACATTTTATTTAGTTTGTAACAATTCTGTGATATAGATTATAAGTCGTACTTTATTATTATTACTTTTGTTTTTCATTTTGTAGATAAAATTAAACTCCCTGAAGATGGAATTCAAAGAATTCCGAAATATTGGAAAATAAAAATGGAAAAATAAAAATCAAGCTAATGACCTCAAGCTCAAAAAAACCACTTCTATTTATTTAAAAACAGAAAGGTCGAAGAAAACAATAAAAATAGTTATAAAACGTAAAATATAAAATATAAATTATAAAATATAAAGTACAAAATATAAATTTAAAATAAAAAATGAAAATATATAATATACAATTTAAAATATTTAATAAAAGTTTAAAACTTGGAATATAAAATAAAAAATATAAAATATCGTCTGATTGTGAGACTCCCTCGTAGTCCCCTCGACAACAACCGCACACGCAGCCTTTAACACCAGCCGTTGAATCCCGGAAAATGCATCCTTTTTGCAATTTAATTGCAGTGGACTCCGAGGTAAGATCGAGGAAATAGTAGATTTCCCGAGTCGGGGGATATCAAGGTCACTGCGGTGCAAGAAACCAAGCTCAACAATAACTGTAGCTTACAACGTTGTGATGGTTACAACGTGCTAATGAAGGATCGGACCAGAAGTGGAGGTAGGGGATTAGCTTTATCGCTTGTCTCTAATGACCCGTACATGAAATGTATGGGGGTAGCAGTTAGGTGTGGAACTGCCGAGATAGTGTTGCTGAACTTATACATCCCGCCGAGAAATAGCTGTATCTCAGATTACGAGCCCGACATTAGCCCGCTTTTGGAAGGTCATAATCGTCTGGTGCTGGAGGACTTTAAGGCGCATTCGGCCCTCGGAAAAGACCAGAGGGGTACATCACTGGCTGAGCAGATTGATAGCTCTACGTTTTCCACGGTCAATGAGGACGCCCCTACCAGAATTAGAGGAGAGTGTCACAGTTCGCCAGACATAACCATAGTGTCACCTGGTCTGACAAATGACGTTACCTGGCAACCCGTCATTTCCCTTGGATCAGACCATCTTCCCAGATTTGTCTCCGTTAGCAGACCACCCGATTTCATCACCTCTGACCGCCGCACATTCGTCAATCATAAGAAAGCTGATTGGCCCAGTTTTAGAGAGTTAACCATTCACCGCTTCAGAGAACTGCCCAATCCTTCTGATGTTCGGGTAGCGGAAAGGACTTTCCGAGACATCATCACTGCTGCAGCCGCTCGCCATATCCCTGCTGGCCGAATACCCGAAGTAAGATCAAACTTCCTAGCAGAGGCGACGGGATTAGCAAATGAGCGTGATGAGTTTCGTCGAGCCAACCCCAATGACCCCAGAGTCAGGAAGCTGACACTGGAGGTTAACAGGCTGGTCGGCGAGCATAAGCGGAATAAGTGGTTAAATCATCTGAAGAGCTGCAACATTGGAGCCGGCATAGGTGAATTGTGGGCAACGGTTAAGTCACTCTCGAACCCTGGAAAAATGAAAGATAGCAGCTCAGGCACGCTTGGCGACGTTACGTTGACTGACCCGAAGAGGTGCGCAAGTTATTTCAATCGACAGTTTGTCGAGCATGCCGAGAGTGACAGGGTGAAGAGAAGAGTATTTCGTCGAATTAGATCACTTCCGGCCGAGGATGAACCACCACAGTTTACAATAGATGATGTTGCCAATGCCATCAGGAACGCTTAATCATCCAAAGCGTTTTGTCCTGATGGAATCTCCATGGTAATAATGCTGAAGTAGCTGGATGAACCGGGAGTAGAGTATCTCACTAAAGTTCTCAACTTGTCGCTAGCCACACTTATTGTTCCTGAAGTCTGGAAAATGGGCAGGGTGCTCCCACTACGAAAGCCAGGCAAGGATGCCAGCAAAAGTGAATCGTCGATCATCAGCATGTATTCGCAAGCAGCACATCACGACAACAGCGCTGCATGCCATCTCCACACATATTTGTCGAGCACTCAACCAGAGACCGCCGTGTGACAGAACAGTAATGGTGGCGCTTGACTTATCAAAAGCTTTTGATACAGTCAGGCAATCCAAGCTGTTTGAGGACATTGAGCGACAACCCTCCGGCCAAGCTTGAAACGTTGGATAGTCAAATATATGTGTGGACGCCAGTCGTACGTGGAATTCAGAAACAATAAGTCCAAACCCCGTGGAGTGAAACATGGAGTTCTCATAGGTGGGGTGATATCTCCGGAACTGTCTTACCACATTTTTCCACTCGAGAAATATGCAGATTTCCGTCACAAAATCGACAGCCACTCTGTTCGCAGTTTGAACGAGAGTTGCAGATAAAGAAACCTTGTTGATAGGTCTGTCTGTGGTAAGCTATGTGGCTCCAGTTTGGTCCCCGAGATTATGTGATTGGAATTAGACAACAGGCATATCAAGCAGCTTTAAATACCATTTACACGGATGCAGTTGCTAAGTCCATAAGCAAATATAGTGTGAATAAAGTCCTCGGTGTACATCCTCCATCTATAGCAACTGAGGAGCTGCCACGACAAACCAGAGTAGTTTTGGCTCAACTACGCTTGGGATATTGCTGTCGGCTAATGCGGCATGGGCCTGCACGTCACAAATCACCTTTTCAACTGCCCCGCCAAACCTACTCATCTAACTTCAGTGGATCTTTGGCTACATCCTATCGAATCGGCCATTTTCCTGGAGCTGGAGATAGACCCAGAGCCAGATTGAACAGAAGAACGAACATACAAACACAATTATAAACACTGTAACGACAACAACAACAAATATTAAATATCCTATATCTGAAATAAACAGGGTTCCTGGACCAAAGCGATATCAACTTCTGACTTTGAGAGGGAGAGTAGAATTTCAGCAGCAGCTGCTTTCCAGTGATGCAAGTTGATCTGCATAATGCGAAGCGGCTGCTGCCGTCGTTCCTTTACTGTTTTTGACCTAGACGGAATCTTATCCATCCTTGGCCAAAGTGCAGTTTCCCCTCTCGAGCCCGCAGGTATTCCTGCCCTTGTGTGTCAATTGACACCCTTATCGCCATACCCTCACCCTCCGGACTATGGCTGATGAGCTTCCATGAGCTGGTCTGGAGGTTAGGGTACTGTCTGGCAAGTATTGTCAGAATCCTTGTTGGGTCCACCGCAGGCGACGGTACCCACACCGACAATACCTTTCTGCTGGGAATCTCGTCTACACCCACAGCCGCCAATTGGCAGCCCTCCCACAGTTCACCAAGGCCGTCGATTGTGTTAACAAGGAAGTTTAAGGATTCCTTGTTCTCACAACAGACGATCCTGATGCCTCTGAATGGAGCTGCACTGCCGAATTGTGTGTGCTTGGGAGGCTCCCCTTCGCCAGCAAACACTATCTCACGCAGCTGATTTTCAATCAGCCGCCAGTGCTTGTCGTTAATCCTACATTCAGGATCCGCTCTGTCGATGACCGCTACGCGCAATTCATCTGGCACAAGCGGTCTGACAGTCCTTCTTTCCCCGTCCCGCTACTCTTGGGAGGAGAGCTAGGAGTCACCTTGTGACTTAAGTTGGCCTTAGAGTTTGCCTTAGTATTAGTGGACTTCTCGCTCTCGTTCCTTTGGTAACGGACAGAGGAGGTGGATGGCTTGGAGTCCTGTCTCGGTATGGGTCTTTTGGCCTTAGGGTGTAGTTCCTCCGTAGATCTAACCCTCTTCACCGACTCCGTTGTCGGGACAGGCATCCCAGTTCTCTCCTCCTCTGAGGTTTGGGATTCCTACTTAGGGATGCAGGCTTTCCTGGAGGCTGAGTCAAGTCACCATCACTCTTGATTTGGCCTTTACAGGTAGTGGGAGTGGATGATGACGTTGACAGCAGTATCTTGTCGACCATCTGGATAAGGGAGAGCCTATCAAGCTCAGGATTTCTCCTGGATAGGTGAGGGTACTTCTTTTCGAATTTGCTTACCACCCTGAGATTAATCCTGATTAACTTGCAGTCCCTTACCGAGATGGCCGAAGATTCCATACCGATGCATTTCCTAAGGTAATTCAAGGACCTTCGATAAGCCCCTTTATCCTTCGTCAGTCGACCTGCTGTGTTGCCTGGGGTAGTGGGAACTTTGTCGTCCAAAGCCTTGGTCGTTGTCGGAACTTTGTCGTCCGAGGCCGTGGTACCCTTCTCAGTGGCATTCCGTCTGTGCAAGGTTGGCTTATCGGCTTCGGCCGATGCACAAATATCCCAGGTTAGTGATGTTTCCATATCCACAAGAATTGTAGTTTCTGTGACTGCAGCTGCTGGAACAACTGTGTTGTGTGGAAACCATCCGCTCCAGCATGGCCAGGAGCTGCCTACTCTGCTCGGCAAGACTGTCCTCAACCAGTCCTATGCTTGGTGGCTCTAGTCCGTCCCCTCCCGAAGATAATGTTCTGTCTGGTGTGGTAGTCATATCATAGTCCATGGGCGTTGCGGTTTTGTTGGCATATTTAGTTTTTGGGGTTTTTGGTGGATTTGTTTTATTTTTGTGATCCATACGTCATTGAATTGATGGGGCGTCATTGAATTGATGTCATGGCGGTAATTCTCAGGCCGCCGAAAATGTTCATGTCCTGGACAGGGATTGAGCCGCAGACCTTCTGAGTGCAAGGCGGACGCGCATACCTCTACTTTTTACAGTAAATGTGTATGTATGCATAATATCAAAATACCAAATGATGCGTTCCCATCTAATATCCAAACATGTGTTTCTTATCCTAAGGGGACATTTCAAAGTTTTGAAACAAACTTAAAATTCCCGCATTTCATGATTCCAAAACAAAACGACGTGACATTGACATGAGAACAAACGAAGAATAAACAAACGCACACCAAAATAACACTCAGTATGTACGAACAACAAACATCAAGGCTTAAGTACATACGTGTGTACATATCTAGTAATGGTGTTCAAAAGAAAGGATAAAAAATCCACTCTTGCAAAACAGGACAAAAATCCCGTAAGATATTGGTATTTACATAATAAATATGTTTGGTTAGATATGACAATGGTAGTGTCAACATGAGATGGAGAAGAAACAAAACAACCATAACTGAAATTCTTTCCGAGGAACCGGAAGGAGACAGCATAATACAACTACACCTAAAAGAGTTGTAGTAAATGCGTGTTTTTTCCAATTCGTAGTGCCTTTTCCTCGAACAATGGCAACAATTTAAAATTTCCATTCACATGACTGTCAGTAACTCCTTTTGTTCCTGGCCATCGCTTTTGAGTGTGTTTAGGAATATTTGCGCACAAATAAATGCATAAAGGACAGACAGACACATGTTTAAATGTGAATATAAATGTAAATGTCATCACAATGTAGGTGTATTTCTGTGTATGTTTATTCTTCCATGTAAATCTAAAACTTTATATGTTGACATATTAAAAACGTTACTTGATGTTTTTTGTTGTTGTTTGTTTTTCTATTTTTCTTAAGCATTATCCATCCATTTTGCTCTTGTCTTTATTTGTCTATGAATTCAAGCAACAAAATGTTTGTAAACATCAAAAATTGTCCTTTAACGAACAATTTACTTTTATTTGATGTAACGGAAGGCTTCAGGAATTTTTAGAATTTCTAAATATCAAGGATAAATATTTGCTTAGAGCCAGTAAGAGAAAACATGTCGTTGTTATGTTTAATTTTTTTTTCTTCTCCTTTCTTTTCTTCGAAAAACAATTTATTTGTTATTATCTTAAGTTGTTGTTTTTATGCATGGCAGAGAGATATACAAAATTGTTTTGTCATTTGCATGAAAAATGGATAATTAAATCAAATATAATTGGAAATTATTGTTGGGAAATTGTTTTGACTTTAGGCAGTAATTATTTCAAATTTATGTATGTATGGACATATTTTCATTATTCTATCAAATCTATTATGCATGCATAAATATTGACATATATCCTCAACATGAATGTTGAAAGTAATAACATTAGAAAAAATAAAAAAAAATTATAAAAAGCAAAAATATTATTTTATTAAATTTATTTCGGTTGAGCTAAAATAAAAAGACAAGTCAGAGAGTTTAGGGGGGTTATACATTATATGAATATACCAATAAGTGGACCACGTAGACAAATAGACAAAGGCTATAGTCGGGACGGGGCAGGCTATGTTATATCCTACACTACCCATGTGTATTAGGGCTATAACCAAAAAAATACCACCACATAGCCGTGTAGAGCATGAAAAACTCTTATGAAATACGGTGTCAATTTTTCTCTACCGCGAAAAAAGTTTCCGCACCAAATGCATTGAAGTTCTGTAATGCATTTTTTAATTTTATCTGTCATAACAACATATTTGCTTTTCATTAAAATTTTTATTTTTTTGTAATCTAATTTAAAATTATTATCAAAGCGTTCTGGACCAATTTGTTGTCAAATCGCGCCATTTCGGACCATATTAGGATTTTTTGACATTATTGAAATTTTTGGTTTTTCTTTATAAACTCGTGAATTTTATGTTTATATTTTTTAACCTATCGGACAAGAAAATATGGAGTCATTTGCTACGAATTCGCGAAAGTTACAGGCTGTTTTTTCATTTTCATTTTTGCGATTTTAATTATAATGACGAATATCACAGCTTTGGTTGAAAACTTTCCAAAAGCAAAGCCTGACTATGAAAGTATAAGATCCCGTCTTTACAATGATGCAAACTAGTTCGGCGTAGGTAACCAAATAACGGAGATATCGCAATAGTCGGTAATACATCCCATTTATCCATTTTTTTGGAAATCACGCTACAGGTCCCAATTTTGATCGAATCGTCACGAAATGTTGAGGGTTAATGGGGGTCTCACAGAGGAAAAAGCCTATTGATTTTGGTGATGGTCGGATAATATTTAGGGGTCGGAATGGTCAAAAAACTTATTTGGAGAAAAGTCAACATGTTATTTCAAAGCCAATATCTCTGTTTCTTTAAGAAGTATATCAAAAGAAAAACCGGGCAAGCAAAGTAAAAAATATCACCTTTACAACGATGTAAAGTAGGTTGTAGTAGGTGGTCAAATAGCAGAGATATGGCAATAGTCGATAATGCATCCCATTTTCCGATTTTTTTGTAATCACGCTACAGATCGCAATTTTGATCGGATCGTCACGAAGTTGATGCGGGTCCCACAGAGGAAGAAGCCTATTTAGTTTGGTGATGGTCGGATAATATTCAGGAGTCGGAATAAGCGAAAAGCTTATGTGGAGAAAAGTCAACGTTTCTTTCTTATGCGAATATTTCCGCTTCTAGTAGGAATATTCCAAAAGGAAAGCCCGCCAATGGAAGAAGAAAATATGTCCTTTATATAGACGCAAAGTATGTTGGCATAAGTGGGCAAACAACCGAGATATCGCAAAATATATTATAAAATATAATATATCCAATTTTTTCATTTTTTGTAATCACGCTACAGGTTGGAATTTTGATCGGATAGTCACGAATTTTTGGGGGTTGATGGGGGCTTCACAGAGGAAGATGCCTATTGATTTTGGTGATAGTCGGATAATATTTAGGGGACGGAATTGGGAAAAACTCTTGTGGAGACAAATTCAAAATTTTATTCTTTGTGAATGTATCGATTTCTAGTAGGGTTATTTCAACGGCAAAGCCTGTCAATGGAAGAAAAAAATAGTCGGATTATGTTCCCTAAAATAAATGTTTACCAGTGAAAAGCTTATGCACAGGGGTAGTGGTGTAGGGTATCACATGGTCGGCCCCGTCCCGACTATAGCCTTTGCTCACTTGTTTTAAATTAGATTACAAAAAAACTAAAAATTTTAATGAAAAGCAAATATGTTGTTATGACAGATAAAATTAAAAAATGCATTACAGAACTTCAATGCATTTGGTGCGGAAACTTTTTTCGCGGTAGAGAAAAATTGACACCGTATTTCATAATAGTTTTTCATGCTCTACACGGCTATGTGGTGGTATTTTTGATATTTGCAAAAAAGTGCAAAAAGTTATATCCCTAATGTGTATGTGTATAATGAAAGCTCAGAATATTAACTTTTGTTGAAATTTCCCCAACTAAAGAAGGTATATTTGTCATTACAATTAAACTCCGAACAAGTAAGAACGGGAAGTTCGGCCTGGCCGAACTTTTATACGCTCCATCAGGAATAGTATTGACGTAAAATAGAACAATTAGATTCATTTCTTAATGAAAGTACTAAGCTCTTCCGCCACGTCAAGGCTTATTCCTAACTGAAGAATATAAACTTCTTTTAAACAAGGTTTGATACCAATGCACAGTGCCCAATTTTACGAAAAACCTGGCCAAAACTCTATAACTGAATGGACTTTGACTTAACCTTGGGTTCTTAGGTTTTTTTTGGGTCGCTGATTTCATTTTATATATTATTTAACCCTCAGGCTGTCATTAAAGGGGTCATTTTGGTCCCATCTCCTATAAAATGTGATCGTATCAGATCAAAATATTTTCCAATTTTTCGCCATCAAATTTTACTATAGGTCCTGGAATACACCAAGACTCTATATCTTACCTAAACTCCAGAAATATGACAAATTAAAACCACATTTTGAGGTCAAGGTCGTACTTCATGTGAGTTTTGGCAAAATTGGCATATAAAACATTATTCTAGAAGTATGGCGCCAAAGACAAACATGTTTTCCACTAAATTGCACTGTAGGTTTGGAAATATTTAAGTTAAGATTACTTGGAATTCTTGCACTTTAGTTATATGGTGTCTTTGCCAACTTTGCCGACAAGAATGCGATGAATATTTTTGTAAAAAATAAACCCTCGTGTGAGTCATAAAAGGGGTATTTTTGCTCCCTTTTTTTCACAAATCTTCAAAATCTCCTATAAAATATGATCGCAACGCACGAGAGAGGTTTCGGGAGAAAAGGATAGAGGAGAAACGTCGTTTCCGCAGGCAAAAGAGAGAAATGGAAAGACGGAAGTGTGAAAAAATCGAGATGTACAGGAGCCAGAATGAAGTCCGAAAGTTTTAACAAAGAGTGAAACATTAAACTGATGGCTTTGGTACAGGCGAATCCTCCTTTAGAGACTAGCAAGATAACGTGGAAACTGATGCAGATAGTGTTCTGAGGATACGAAAAGGTAATTTTTCCAAACTGTTAATATCCAATAGTAGCAAAGACGACGAAGATACCACAGATCCAATCTCAGAAGATGGTATTGCATGTATACCACCCAGCCAAGATGAGGTAAAGACAACAATAATCCGCATGAAGAATAATAAGGCAGCAGGAGCGAAGGCTTACCAGCCGAGCTGTTCAAAACCGGAAGCGACACGCTGATAAGGTGTATTCATCAGCTAGTTAGCACCATCTGGCAGGAAGAACGAGTACCCGACGATTGGGACCTGAGCATCCTGTGCCCTATCCACAAGAAAGGAGATAAGACTGTATGCTCTAACTATAGGGGAATAAGTCTTCTCCCTATTGCCTACAAGATACTTCGGGCTGAGTAAGCAGTTTAGGAATAAAACCACATCTCGTCAAACAAAAACAACGCTTTAATACTGATACTAACACTGATACTACTTGTTCTGATGTATGGTTCAGACGCCTGGGTACTTGCGCAAGCAGACAAGGCAGAGCTTGGTATGTTTGAGAGAAAAATTCTTCGAAATATCTATGGACCAATCTGCGTTGATGGTGACTATCGGCGTCGTATGAACCACGAGCTGTATCTGCTTTACAACGACATCAATATAGCTAAAGGTATCGAGATGCAGCGATTGCGTTGGCTAGGCCATATAATAAGAATGAGCGATGATGAACACGCTAATAAGACGATTGAATTGTAGCCACATGGTGGTGCACGCAGAATTGGTAGGCCAAAGAATATATGGCGCAAACAAGTGGATGAAGAGATGACAAGGCGCGGTATTCCAAAAAGCGAAGCACTAAACAGAGAGAGAGTTGGAGATCTTTTCTTAGTTCGGCTTATGGAACAAATGTTCTGTAATAGCCCAGCTAAGTAAGTAAGTATATGCAGTGGGACCCTATAAACAATATTTGACCCTATTTTATGTAAATTAATTAAAAATGCCTGTTTTTGGCCAGCTTTTTCATCAAATTGGACACTGTACAATGAGACATCCATGTTTTCTGCCTTTATTGGGGCTATATAAAACGTGAACTTATGTCGACCATTATTACCGGGTATCTTTTGTACCCACAACGAAGACTGTATACCAGAACTCAGCCATTATGGTTTGATAGTGTGAACAAAACCTTCACAGTACGGAAAATAGGGAGGCCGTTGTTATGAGGCCTATATCAAAACGTATACCTTACCGACAATTCTCTGAAGGAATTTTGTAGATTCACAGCAAAGTCTAACTACCCATTTCTGAAGGCTAATGCTAAAAGACTACAATATTTAAGCATTTTCGGCGTGATAATGTGGCTAAAACCTTAGAAATACTAGAGTTGAGTAATCTTCCTAGTTCACTGCACTAGTTCCAAAACGTATGAGTATCCTTCAAAAAATACATATGATATGGGCCATTGGAACTGCGTAGTAAACGATGTAATTCCATATAGTTCATTTGGCACAATTCTAGAAAATACAAAAAATCGGGAGGTTCCTTTCTATGGGTCTATATCAAAACGTGCATCTATATTGACAAAATTCTGGGGAAAGTTTAGTAGTCTCAACGAAGACAAAGTACCGAAAATATGGAAGTGCCATTTTTGGGGCTATATAAATATATCTACTTGTATTGACAAATTTCTGGACCTGTACATACAAATTTCTGTAGCCCCATTGAAGATTAAACATATCCGTCCGTCTGGCGGGCTGTACCGTACGATCACTCTCGAGAGATCAACCGATTCAGTCCAAAACTTGGCCTTAGTAATATTTTGTCCAAACTTTGTTTAAGTTCGAAGATGTCCCAGAAAAGGTTCGAAGATGGTCCTTATCGGTCCACTCCTTCCATTGCCTCTCTCTATTAAAGTTCAAAACCATTCGAGAACGTGGTACGCGCGATGTCTCGTGAATGGTTCAACCAATTTGGTCCCAACATTGGATCTCGCGATACTTTGTCTAAACTTAGTTGAAGTTCGAACAAGGACCATAAGTGCAATTTAAGGTCTTATCGCGGATCCTTTGGAACTATTTACCTAAGGTACTCCTTGTGGTCCTGTTTATACCTATATTATGTTTTTCGTGGGCAAGTCCATGGTTCCCGATATAATGATCCAAAAGCTCTAAACTATACGGTGACTAACTGAAATGACTAGTGGCGCTATATCTATCGAAAGGAGTAACTTCCAAAATATATTATGTCGATCCATTCCTTCAGGTACCTCCTCCGCAGCATTTTTGGCTATAATCCAAATCCATATTTTGTCAGCAAGTTCATACGACCAATATTCTTAAAACCCTCTAAATACATACAATTCACACTGGCTGAGCGTATTATATCACTTTCGGCTAAACCGACTGATACTTTTTCACTTGCTGCAATTAACTTTCATATTGTGGAGAAATTTTGACATTTTTTCTCTTTCGGTCAAATCGAAAGACCACAAAAACGCTTTAAATACATAATTGATGTAGAAATAGGATTTCGGTTGCGTATCCGGTATTTGATCTGTCCATAGACGAAAATCTTAATTCACACAGATTGAGGGTATATTACTGCAAAGCCGACTGATGCGTTTTTACTTGCATTATATTGCCATATTGGAAAATATTAAAAAAGTCTGTATTTGAGGCCTATAAGTACCCATTTTTTTACAACGATGATGAAAACAAGTAAAAAAGTGTCAGTCGGCTTTGCCGACAGATATATACCCTCAGCCAATGTGAAGCGAAACTTTCACCTCCGGACAAATCGAATGTATTTAAGGTCTCTTCAGAATTTTGTGGCCCTTTTTGGACATTTGAACTTGCCGACAAAAATTTGGATTAGGAATTAACTGCACTAAGACACAAATGTTGAACTTTTGTAGGGGAGATACCCTGAGGGAGGACCGATATGGGACATTTTAAAAGATGGACCAAATCGGTTGAACAGCTCGAGAGTTATCGTGCTGTCCGACCGCCACATATAGTGACATAGGGGTTTTTTACACCTTTCGGGCTGTTTTCCCAAGACATATGGACTTGCCCCTAAAAAAGGTTTACCGTCGTAATGCAGGTAGCGAATGCAAATCGCTTCAACAAAAATCAAAGTGATTCGAGAGCAGGTCTTAAAGTGAACTTATCCATTTTTGAAGGTTTGTGGGGGAGGTACCTGAAGGAGTGGACCGATATAGTCCATCTTCAAATTTAAATTATGTTTTGATAAAATATTACGCAGGCCAAATTTTGGACCAAATCGACAGATCCGTTGGAGAGTTATCTCGCGATACAACCACTACACAAGGTGTCATAGGGGCTTTTTGCATCTTTCCGGACATTTTCTCAGGAAGTATGGACTTACCCCTGATGAAACTTGTACCGTCGTATGAAGGGCCGTGAACACAAGTGGCTACATCAAAAAACAATACGATTCGAGAGCAGGTCCTAAACTGAACTTTTCCGAAATTTTGTGTGGGAGGTACACGAAGGAGTGGACCGATTGAGTCCATATTGGAACCTCATCTAAGTTTGGTAGAAATTACACGATGTGCAAAGTATGGACCAAATCGGTTATTCTTTACAAGAGTTATCGTGCACACAAGTTTTGCGACAATTTTTGTACATTTGTGGGGGAAGTACCTGAAGGAGTGGACCTATGTGGACCATCTTCGAACTTAAATCGAATCTGGACAAAATAATTCGATACCCAAAATTTGAACCGAATCGATTGATCCGTTCGAGAGTTATCGTGCGCACCAGCCAGCCAGCCAGACGGACAGACAGACAGACAGACGGACGGACATTGCTAGATCTACTCAAAATTGTCTGAAACGGATATCGTACAAACATACTTGGGGTCTAAAACCATTATTTCGATGAGGCACATTTTTGGTCGTATCAAAGTGTAAATACCCTCTTTAGCCTAAAGGCTGAGGGTATAAAAATGAGAGTTTTAGGCAGTAAAATCAAATCAGCATAAAAACTAAAATAGTGGTAACTGCAATTAGACAATGAAACAGTTAATAGAAGAAGACAAACATGCATATAAATTAAAATCGCCAAAAGGTCTAAATAAGCCAATGAATGAATCTGAATGAGTATGTAATGATACATTTCGTCGTTACACACAAGTAAAAACCCTACAAGCCTGCTATTTCCCATATTCATAAGCTTTTCTAAGATCCCCACAAAGGTCAATGTTTTCTAATGCATGCATATGTTTTTGTTTCTATCCGATTGGTATCGTTAAGAATATGAATATAGTCAATGTACACGCAAAATCATATTGTCATAACATTCACAATTACTCTAGGAGGGGTTAAGTCTATAAAAATATTAAAAGGTCATAAAAGCCAAAGATACTTCCATAAACCACCCCCCAAAATAGCTAACTTTTTTATTGTTATTCTTTAGTCAGTGTCTTAACAGTTAACGATTGGTTGTATATCTGTGTATTGCCCCCAATATGTAAAGGATGTACAGTGGATTCGGTAGACTTGTTATAAAAATGTTAATACTAACCGTGGCATGGGTAATAAAATTTCTAACGATTTGTAAAACGTCTTTGATCAAAGAAAGGCCTTAAACTCTTTAATTTTCTCAACTGTTTGCAACATATTGGCCATATCTACAAGGAATCTATTCGACTGTCATCTCTATGTGCGTGTATGTGTCTGCTTGTGCGTGCTTTAACCCAATGCGTTGTTCAGAGCCGGATATGTTTTCATGTCCTTGTATTTGTGAAATTTATTTAATCCTAATTTTATTAGCCCAAAGCAATAACGTTATAGAATATCATCATAAATAAAGAGGCAAATAAAACGGAAATAAGAAATCGTAACAATATTCTTGTTGAAGGGAGATTAATAAAAATCCCAAACAAAAGAAACGCAATGAATTGTAATAAGAAACTCTAATATAAAAGGCAACAGAGGAAAATCATGAACCAATATATGTTTGTTTATTTCATTGCTGGAATTCTATTTTTATTGAATTTATATTTGTTGTCATTGATGATAGGAAAATAAAATTGACGAAAAAAGGAAACAATTAAAAAAACGTTGGCTACAACACGGAGTTCAAAATTTTAAAGAAAGGTATTTCCTTTATTTATTTTTTCTAAATATTCAATTATTTAAGAGTTGACCTGAGTAACTAAAATAATATATAAATAGACGGCCTAGAACTGTAATATACTGTTTTGTGTTTTAGCGTTTTTGTTGGGTTAGTTTTATTTATGAGGATTTAAAACCCTGCGGATTATATGTAAATGTTCTTTTACTAATACTATGCATTATTTTCTGAATATTGTATTTTGCTTGCCCCCAAAAATTTATGAAAATTACAAAAATTACAACTTAAAGCAACAAATTAAAAAAAACACTTTCCTAATTATTTCTACATATAATCCAAGAGAGAAGTCTCCCTTGTCCCATCTGGGATACTTGCGGAACAATTATATACATACATATATATAATCCAAGATTAGCTTTCCTCTAAAATTCCTCAAGCCATTGTCCTTTCTATATTCTAAAAATACTTCAATAAATATATTTATATAATTTCTCATTCCATTCACGAAGTGATGCCATTAAAACTGCAACAAAGAGTAGCATTATTATTTATAAGTCTTTAAAAGTTTCTTTTCGTTTATGACCAACAAAATAAAATGCAATTATTATTATGTTCAAGTTAAAATCGTATTCTAAGTAAAATGTCAATTTTTATGGCATATTTATGTAAGCAATTAGACATTAAACTCAAATATTATAAAGCAAAAGCTGTAAATGTATCCACTCAGGTGTTACTTTTGCAATTTTATGATCAATAAAAAATATAACATTTAAAGATTTAAAAAAATATTCATTTTTAAGCTGCAGAAGAGCGAGTAAAAGCCTCATAAAAATTTAAGCACTCCAAAGTGCACATTCATTGACGGTTTTATTGTCTTAAAATTTTGTCATAAATTTTAAATTTAAAATCAAACTCGAAATATGTAATTTCTTAAATAAAGTATGAATAAAAGGTCCTGGATTCAGCTCCGGAAAGTAAATCGAATCCTTAAAAGCAACACTTGTAGCATACAAATTAAATGTTTATTATGACCGTGGAGAATTATTGACGACTTCTTGACTTGAAAATTCCAATATTTGTATAAGAAAGAAGTAGAAAAAAATCGTCAGTTTTGCCGCCAGCTAAACACCCCAGCCTAATAAACAATATCAAAATTAGTAGAATAAGTCGTATGCACTATGAACAGATCCCTAATTAAATAAAGTAATAATTGATCAGCATAAAATTGTAAGTCGATATAACCAAGTGTGGCTGTCCGTACGTTCGTCCGTTTTTCTGTTAAGGTTAAGATATAGCTCGCAATATTTAAGATAGAGCTTTATAATTGTATAGAAGTATCTACTACTCCCACGATGTTTGGTATTAAAAATGGGCTATATTTGTCCGAGATTTTATATAAGCCCCATAGAACGGTATGTCCCTATTTTCGGTATTATGGAGATTGTGGCCTCAATATTTCACCAAAATGACTAAAATTTGGTATTTGGTCTTCGTTGGGAGTATTAACATTTCATACAGCCCTGGGAGAAATTTGGTATTTAGGCTTCGATGGGGGTATTGTTATGGAAATTAATGAAGTTCCCTAACTCAAATGCCATTTTAATAAGGACTTGAGGACCAAAACTTTGTAGAGAATCGACAACGTGAACAACTGTTCAAATATGCATTTCCAACCCAAATAATAGTTCATAATTTTAAGCAACTTTCATGTTAATGGTGCACTATAGGTAATTTGGACAGGTTTTTAGACCAAAAGTCCATTTTTGCAATTTTAATAACGCAAATTTTATAATTTGACTTGAAGAAAGAACATGTCAAATTATGGTTAGGTTATGTTAGGTTAATAAGAGGGGTGATACTAGATCACCACATGCCCATGTGGACATACACTTAAGCCATAAGTAGGCCTGTTGTGCGCTCTAATGTTGGGTTATGGAAGATTATCTTTTTTGACTTAGTCTAGGATCTCTGTCCTATTTACATAGTATCTGATCTTTTTCAACTCGATTGTCCCAATTTGGTCGACTCGTGGTATAATGTCATTCCCTAGTAACTGGGTTCTCAGATTTGTGAAGGCTTGACAATGACAGAGGTAATCTTCAACGTTTCGTCGTCATCTCCGCATGCTCTGCATTCACTGTTTTCTGCACAACCTATTTTGTGCAGGTGCGCTTTTAGACCTAGGTGACCTGTAACACCGACGTAGCCGGGCCCCCCGGGCCCCCCCGAAATGATTTTCGATCCCATAGAATATTAGCTTATGCTACACAATTTTTTGAATTATTGAATAAAATTTTAAATGTTTTAAATTTTTCAAGAAATATGTAAAGTATTTGGAGGAAGTATTAAAGAGAATTATTTAACTACATTGGTATACTTATTGTCCTACATATTTGAAAGTATAAAGACTAATGAACACAGGCTTTTTGAGAAATTTTCCGCATAGTTGTTGCTAAGTTTTAAGGTGTTGTTTAAGCGTTTATTCGTAATTTTAGGCTTACTGAAAGTGTTACTGCGTTCAGAACAAGATGTTTTTTTTTGTATTTGTTGAACGTTTGTTGCATGTTACGTCCAATACTTTGGCTTATAAACAACATCTAGAAAAACATTTTTGCGATCTTTTGTTTGTGAAATTTTTGATAAGTGCAATTCAACAATAACAGATAAAATCGTTGCTCAATCTTTATGGCTTTAAATTTTTGTGTATAGTCTCTAACACGTTTTTGTACAGCATAAAAATTATAAATTTTTTATTATTTATTTATTTATTATTATATTAACTTGTAGTAAATACAATGTTAATAAGACATAGCATTGGCTGCAACGGCCATCAGCTAGAATTTTTTATTATATTTAAATGTTGCAAAAAAACTATACCAATAATTTTTTATGATATAATATCTGTTCCACCTCAGTGTCGTCTTTGGGATTATTTGAAACTGGTCTCTTGCTACAAAGTAGTAAATGTCTATTGTACAAAAAATATTTTTTCTGTCGTATTTTTATGGTTTGTTCGACCTTTCGAAGGTTAATAAAATCAAGAATATTGGGATTGAAATCAATGTTTATATTTTATGTATTGCATATTATTTCAATATTTCGAAATTACATTGAATGTCTTCTTCAGGGATTTTTCTGTCGATTACTCTTTGAATTGTATTTTGGGAAGTACTTTCAATGGATGTACATAGAAATTTTCCTTTTTCCTTCTTTGGCAAAGGACTTTGTGACGACAAACGAAATCAAAAAATAAATCTGGTCGGAAACAAATTCTTCTTAGTCAAAATCTCAACAAGTATCAGTCGGGTTTGCGAACAGGAATATACCCTGAGCCTGTGTGAACTGAAACTTTCATCTATGGACAGATCGAACAACTGTAACACAACCAAAATCCCTTAACCCAAAGCTATGTATTAGGAGATTTTCAGAATTGTGTAGCCATTTGCGGACGTATGAACTTGCCAACAAAATATAGATTTTATCATTGATCACAAGTGTTGCGGAGAAGGTACCTGAAGAAATGAACCGGACCAACATAGTCTATTTTGGAAGTAGATATTATTTTGGGGGTCATTCCTTTTAAAAGATATTGCGCCCACTAGTAAATCCGTACTTCACCAATGTGATTCATTTTCGAGCTAAAACTAAGTTTGGAAAAATATTACTTAATCCAAAGTTTGGTCCAAATCTGTTGCTACATTCAAGAAAAATCGCACATACCGCTTTAGCTAAAATTCTTGAAATTTGAGGGAAAATACCAGAAGGAGTAGACCGAAAATCACCACTCTTCGAACTTTATATAAGGCTCGCAGAAATATCGCGATAAAAAAAATTTGGACCAACGCAGCATCCGGTTCGAAAGTTGTCGTGCGCACCAAGCACTACACATGATTGCCGTAGGTGTTCTTTAAAGCTTTCGGGCCATTTTCTCTGGAAGTATGGACTTGCCCCTAAAAAACTTGTACTGTAATAATAGGGGACCCGAAAACGCTTGTTGCAAAAAAGCAAAGCGTTTATTTATTTCATGTTTTTACATGTTTTATAATTTGGACAAAATATCACGAAGGCCAAATTTTGGACAGAATCAGTTGATCTGTTCGAGAATTATCGTGTTCTCCAGGCAGCCACCCAGGTGGACAAACATAGCTAAGTGGGCTCCAAATTTTCTGAAACACATTTCTTCCAAACACTCTTTGCCCTTAAAACCATTATTTCGATGAGGCACATTTTGACTAAAGGCTGAGAATATAAAAATGTAGATTGGGAAAAATTGTGTTTATGGATTTTTGCTAAAAGAATGTACACTAGGGTTATGACTTTTTGACAATTTTTCTCAAAAATGATTTCATGTAGCAGGGATGAATGAACTTTTGCCTAATAATCACTACGCTATCGTTTATTCCATTGAAATATAAAAAAAGTTCACGCACAAATCGATTTTAAAAATATAATTTTTTGAAAAAATGTATGAAATGATAAAATTTTGTTTTTCAAAAATTATTTTTTGTTGCACAAATGAACAAATATAAGCCTACTAATAACTAAAATAATATTTATTTCATTCAAATATTGAAAAAGATCATGCACAAACAAATTTTAAATTTTTTGTTTTTGTTAAAACGCTACATCTTTAAATAAAAGCGTTTACGAAATTTTTACGATTCTCAGAATTGAAGAAAATTAGTGAGAAATAAATGTTATGCCAGTTTAATTATCTCATGTGACTCTAAAGTTTATTTTCAATTGTGTATCTGCTTACAGTGACTTCAAAAAATGTTCCATAATTTTGATAAATTCAAATTTTAAAATCATTTTGTGCGTGAGGTTTTTTCACCAAATCACCTTATAATTATCATTTTATGTAGTCTTATGGCAAAACTCATCACGCTATGATACAGGGCCTTTGATCAGCGCCAGAATTTCATTTTAAAAGAATTCAAGACTGGTTGACAGAGTTTTCCTAGTTCCAACTTATGAGAAGATCCACGATAGAAAACCAAAATTTCTATTAGAGAAGTCCGACGATTGTCCCGCGATTGGGTGCTAGAATTTCATCATGGATAGACTCACTATTGCTCAGCATTAGTTCTCTATCAAGAAAACCACTATCAGCCTTCAGAAATTCTTTGCGATAAGATCTACGATTGGATACCAAAATATACTTAGGGAAATAACTACAATTGGTTTCTTTATGACAATAACAACGATTGAATTTCCGAAATTGACCACATTCTGACATGGCAGCGTGATAAAAGACAAAAAAGAAGACACGTGTCTGGGCGTTTTTTCTTTTATGTATATAACTCCTAAATATACTTGTAAATATAAAAAATACTACTGGATAACGTCATTATATCCCTCTGCATACTAATCCCATTTTCCTTCCATAAATTGCTCAACAGAATTGGAGTGGAAAATTAAAGCCGTGATTTTGAACTTTTGTGAAGTAGGAAACAAAGGAAAGGTCCTCAACATTCCTTGTAAACAACAAAATTAAATGTAAAGATATTTCTAAGGTTTTCCGATTGTATATTATTTCGTTTGGTCTTACCGAAGTGATATTACTGAATTACATAACATTCACTGTAGTTGTGAGTTGTTTGATAAATGATACACCCAAAAATATATGCGATTATTAATATATCCATTGTTTTGAACATATATTAACTCTGATATATTGTCAAAAAGACAAGGGACATTGGCCAAGAAGTCTTACGTCATTTTATTTAAAATATAGTAATGAACATTATTTCATCAGTAATATAAGTCTAAAATAAGGTTTACGTCTTTGCTAAATAAGAAATTTTCGCTAACATGAAATTTCAAAATTTTGTTCAGGTGGGCCCCCCCCCGAAATGAAATCCTGGCTACGTCCCTGACCTGTAAGAATACAATTTATATAAAAACATTGATTTGATTGACGCTATTTTCACAGATTTATTCGTTCTTTTTGTAAATATTATGAATGTACTCACTAACAGCTTCCGGATTCATAACAACTTTGTTCTCACTTCTGTATATTTATGCAGCGATACAATACAACAAAAATTGTATATTTTAAAGCACAAATTCTGTTTTATTTTTACATAAAAAAGTGTCAACTTTGGTACTGCGCCAATCAACGGAAACTAACGGTATTTACAAAAACTGATTATTTTCGGTTTTTTATTATTCTGATATATTTTTTATTATTCTGCGCAAAAACCAATTAAAATTTTGAAACTCCAAAAAAATAGTTTTGGCCAAAAAATTCCTTCTTGAAACCATAGTGCAATGATTTCAGCTTCATCATTACTTTCTGTTACAGAGAGTAGTGTTTTTCAAAACGAACTGACAGTGTTGCAAAATTTTCCTGATCGCTACCAATATCATGATTTCATCCCGGCGAAGGGAATTATCAATTGGCTTTTTGAAATGATGCCTTTTTAGCGAAAAACCAAACTCTTTAAGTGTCTAATATTCTCAAATAAATTGTGATTCTCATTTTCGGCTTTCCCACAGTTGCCTGTGGTGATGTTTTTTTTTTTCAACTTACAGAGCTCGATGAGTTCTTACTTGATCCGTGCTGATAGTTGTTTGCAAATATTCTTTGTTGGTCCCTTCTTCTATAAAATGTGATCGTATAAGATCAAAATATTCTACAAAATTTGTTCGCCATTAATTTTTACTATAGGTCCCAGAATACACCAAAACTCTACATTTTACCTAACCTCAAGAAATATGCAAAATTAAAAACACATTTTAGGGTTAAGGTCGTACTTCACGTGCGATTTAGCAAAATTGTCATACAAAACATTATTCTAGAAGAATGGCGTCAAAGACAAAGATGTTTTCGCTAAATTTGGCAACTTTACTGACTAAAATGCGAGGAGTATTTTTCTTAGAAAAATCAACCCTCGTGCGAGTCATAAAAGTGGTATTTTTGGTCCCTTTTTCCACAAATCGTTAAAATCTCCTATAAAATGTGGTCGTATCCGATCAAAATATTCTAGAAATTTGTTCGCTATAATATTTTACTATTACTCCTACAATACATCAAAACTCTAAATTTTACCTAAATGCTAGGAAGTTACCCTATACTACATTTGGCATTCAGAATCAACGAAAATATGTATATATCTAAAAGACAAAATATCACTTAAAAACGAAAAGTGCAAATATGTGCAAGATGTTTTTATGGGAATTGGTAAACAACTCTTCCATCTTGCTCACAACTATTTTCATCATTTATGGTTTAAAAAAAAATCAACAAGTACGGACATCAATTTTTAAAGAAAGCACACTTCATTGGCCAAACTGAACATCATAAATACCCAGAAAAATAAATTGGAAGTAGTGCAATGTGGACTAGTTCTGTCACGGCATGTTTTGATGCAGTTCAACCGGAGTCGTGAAAAAGGCACTCCAGTCCTCACATTTTAACCGCATTTGGATGCAATCCAAAGAATCGCATCCACTTGTCACATTTTAACAACATCCGGATGCAGTTCAGCGGAGTCGTGAAAAAGGCACTCCAATTCCTCACAATTTAAGAGCATCCGGATGCAGTGCAAACGGAGTCGTGAGAAAGGCACTCCGTTCGCTACATTTTATTAGCAGTTGTTAGAGATCCCTACATGTACATATGTAAATCAGTTTGTACATCTCTACAGGCAGCTGCATAAATTTTCCAAAAAGAGATAAGCGTGTTAACATTTCCAAACATTTGTTAATACAAACTAAATAATATTTAATTTGTGAAAATTTTTCCGGTAACTCACGAGAAGAAAATTTCCGAGTGGAGTGCTGTTGGAGTACATGTCGAAATCTTAACTGGTGATCGGAAGACAACCCATTTAGCAAATGAAGTAAAACAGTTCAGCTTGGAACAAATGGAGAGCGGAGGAAACACGCATGTTTGCGATTGAATTCAATGGAGGATTTTCATAATTTGTGTTAATGTAATAAAGTTCTTAATATTTTTGTTTTACACAAATAATAAATGCATTTCATTTGTTCTGGCATATTTTGTAATGGCTTGCTCAATTTCCGCAGAATGCCTGTATCAAAACACATGCTGTGGACTGCCTCCTATTCTACCCCAAAGGGTTAGTTAAAATGCAATGCCAAAGGGTCAGTTAAAATGCAGTGCCAAAGGGTCAGTTAAAATGCAGTGCCAAAGGGTCAGTTAAAATGCAGTGCCAGAGGGTCAGTTAGAATGCAGTGCCAAAGGGTCAGTTAAAATGCAGTGCAATGGAGTGCCTCTTTCAGTAGTCACGCTCTTGTAAAAATCATGAGTGAAAATGCATAATTTGATGCACTTCCAGATCACTTGTTCATATCATTTAATTGCCTCTTTGGAGGCAAACTTTTTGCTGGGTACGTTTCATATACCTTTCATTACAATTACAAAAAAAATATTTAAAACCCGTTGTTTATTTTGGATATTATCATTGTTTTATAAACAACATAAATATTGAGACAATAAATCCCAAATAGGTTCACTTTGACCTGATTTTATACCCGCTTATTAAAGAAGAAACGTATATATTTTTTCATAACTACATGCAGTGGAATTCTATAAACAATATTTGACCTTATTTGGTGTGAATTGATAAACATTTTCCCCCGATTTTTGGCCTGGTTGTTCGGAAAATTGGACTTAAAAACAAAATATTTTTTTTTAATTTTTGGTGTGTTGAAGAAAATATAAAACACAAAATAGCATCCGAATTAACTAAAATCTCATTTTCTTTAAAGACAAATTCACCATGTGTTGTCAAAATGTTCATTGGGTTGGAATGAATAAAATAGGTAAAATAAGAATAGGGGTAGGAACAACAAAATGTATTCCCACTACCAAAAATTTTACAGACGAACACGTTTATAACGAACGCCGGATAATGGTCTTCATAATACTTTGTCCAAACTTAGTTTTAATTCGAAGATAAGCCATATCGGTTCACTCCTTCAGGTACCTCCCCCCAAAAGTTCAAAAATGCTCGGAAAAATTGCGTGCACGATAACTCTTGAAGGAAAGGACCGATTTGGTCCATACCTTACGCATCCTAATACATCAATCGGATATAGATCAGGTTTGAATATGGACAATATTTGTCCATTCCTTCGGATATCTACCACACAAAATTTCGGATAAGTTCACTTTAAGTCCTGCTCCTGACTAACTTTGATTTCTGTTGAAGCAAGATGCAAAAGCTGTCTCAATTACGATGGTAAAAGTTTTTTCAGTGGCAAGTCCATACGTCTTGGGAAAACAGCACGATAGTCGTAAAAAATCCCTATGGCACCATATGTAGTATGTGGAGAGCACAATAACTCTCGAATTGATAAACCGATTTGGTCCAAAATTTGGCCTTCGTCATATTTTGTCCAAACTATTTTGTTTAACTATCGAAAAGATATGACTCTCAAAATAAGATACAATTCCGTAATGCACTATGTCGGTCCATTCCCTCCTCCGCAAAACTTTTGAACTTTAATCCTAATCCACATTTTTGTCAGCAACTTCAAATGTCCAAAATGTGAAACGAAATTCTGAAAAGACCCTAAATACATTCGATCTGTCCGTAGATGCAAGTTCCAATTCTCATAGTCTGAGGGTATATTTCTGTCGGCAAAGCCGACTGATACTTTTTTACTTGTTATTTAAGATAACGACTTCTATTTTGGTTTTCAAAATAGTCAGGCTTAATCCCATAGTCGTTGTTTTAACATTTTATTTAAACAACTTTAATTTATAAGGGGAAAAAATTGGCGATGTTTACCAGGGGGTAAGGCAGGGAGGACTATAGTTTCAGATCTCGCCACAGATATTCATCAGTTCCCTTGTTTCTTGTTTTTCAACAAGAAACTGTTTATACCCAGCGGGCAATTGACACTTTTTTCACCTATAAATTAAAGCAAAATATATTAAAATATTTAAAACAGTGCTTTAAGTAGTCGCTATTCGCTTGTGCTTAAAAGCGGGCCTGTAAGTCCTAACAAATTGTAAGAAATTCTACTCGAGGGGTGACAATTTTGGTTCGTGATGATCGTGGTCAGTTTAAGAAGTTGAATGTGTACAAATATTAAAAAAAAAACTCTTTGGGAACACAAAACTTTGTTCGTTATAAACGTAGTTTCTTATAACCGAATTCTACAGTGCAATTCATTGGTTTAGCTCACTTTTTCATATAAAGCATTAAAAATTTATAAAAAGCCCATAAGTCCACCGCTATTAATTTTTGCCTCAAAAGCTGGCCAAATTAGGTACGGTGCGATGTAAGGCTTAGTTAGTACTGTAATAAAGTTCATTGTACTCAATTTGAATGTCAATTACACTCCCTAAGATGACACCTGCGGTTTACGCTTTAAAATCAAATAAAAGCATTACAAATCTTTTCAAACTAATTTGTTTCATTTATGACAAAATAACTACATATACGGAAAAAATCGTCTGTTCTGTTTCCAATCACATTTTTTATGATATTTTAATCTGCCATCAATCAAATACAAATTGTATAAATAAAAAATGAAGAAAACGTTTTATTACACACATTCATTGCATTGGACACAAATCAGATATGCACAGCAGGGAAACATCAAAATGTAAAATAAGGAAATATCACATTGAATTGAAGCAGAAAGAACATAAATGTTTATGAAGAACGTAAATATTTGAAATGTTGTAGAGGTTTTTTTTCGAGTTTGGGAATTTACATTTTACAAACTCACATGTATGTACATATGTACATGTATGTACAATCAAATGTAAATATTTTCTCAAGACTGGTATAAATAATAAGCTTTCTCCTTCTTGAGTCGAACAGTCAAACAAATTAAGTAATTTCCTTTTATGCGAGTTTCTTTTTTTACATTCAAGGAAATCTCTAAAGTTACAAAATACGAAATAAAGGATTTTTTTCAATTTATTTCCTCCCCTGAGCTGATTATTCAGGAAAAAAAATTCACAAGTCAAATACAGATTGTTTGACTTTGTGGTTGATATAATAAAATTGGAATGAAAAATACACAAATGTTTTTATTTGGCTTTGTTGCAATTTTAATATACATATGTACATATATGTAAGTAGATGCGTATTTATATAAAAGAGTTGTATATTTGCTTTTATATTTTATTGCGCCACATTGCCGAAAGGCGTCAATTTTTTGTTAAGATGTTTTATGGAAAAAGGAGCAACATTTTGCATATGCGATTAATATCATATTATTTAATTATTATTAAAGATAATTATATACAAAGATTTGTTGTATTACACAGAGGCAGCAGGCCGATATATATACGTACATGAAACAGTATTATTCGGGTGCAATCTTTAGCGTGGGATATATCCGCTAGTTTGAATCGGTGAGAGGAGCTCGCATTGTCATGGTGCACAATGATTCCTCTTCTCTTGTTCGTTTTTCGAATTTCTTAGGAAACTTCAGGCAACTAAATTGTAATTTACCACTCATAATTAACCTCCTACGTTTCTCAAGCCTTATGGTAGTTACATGGTCAGTTTAGCCGAAGAAACATGCGAACATTCGCTTGGAACTGCTTCTTTCGTTGGATTTGGTTCGACTTCGAAGACCCACATGGTCTATTGCTGTTTCGGGCTTATACGCATAGATCCAAGATGCGTCATCCGTGACGATCTTATACACATCGTTTGAAGCACCTCTATCGTATTGTTCACAGTTTCTTTGCACTAATCGAGAAGGCCTTTTTTGAGCGATTGTCAAATTATGCTGGATCTAACGAGAAAGCCCCATTGCTGCCAGGTGTCCATGCAATATCAAATGTTAGTTGGTGGAAGAAATGCCCAAGGATGTATCTATCTCATGGTATATAATCTGGCGGTCTTGCATTATCCGTTCACGCACGTCTTAATTTTTTCTGGCACATCGGCCGTTTATGGACGATCCTCACCCCACCACTTTCGTTTTTTAGCGAGTATCGGCGACAACTGAAGTCATTAAGCCAGTTTTTCATAGTGCTACAGGATGTCCTTTATCGACATAGAAAGACTTCATTTGATCGATGCACTCTTGCTGTGATTATCAACGTCAAAAGTGGTTAAAAATTACCGGATGAAAATGTTCACAAGTAAATTTCATTTTTTTCCAAAGTGATTTTTTAGGTCATCACGTTTAGGGCTAAAACTGTCAAATTTTCCAAAAAAGGTGTCTAATGGCACTTGGCAAAATGCCGTGTTGCCCAGGCCAGAAAGTCATCGTGCTGTCCTCGTATGAATGTATATTTAACAAAAAAAAAAAAAAAAAAAAAAAAAAAAAACAATTCACAAATAAAAAAGTATCAGTCGGCTTTGCCGACAAAGATATACCCTCAGCTGGTGTGGATTGAAATACTATTTCCCCAATAAAAACTTATGTATTTAGGGGGTTTTCAATTTTGGGCGTATGCACCGACAAAAGTATGGATAGGATTAAAGCTCAAAAATTTGAGGGGATATCGATAGATAGGGCTTTTTTATCACACTAGCCTACGAAAATCATAATATCGCTGTAAACAGAGGCAATAGGAAAACCTTCGGTAAAAATGTCCAAAGGATCCTCGAACAACACAAAAATGTTGAACACTTGTGTGGGTGGTGCCACAACGGTTGGACAGATATGGCCCAAATTTGAACATAAACTAAGTTTCGACAATATTTAGAGATCCAAAGTTTGGACCAAATCGGTTGCTAGGTCTATGAGAAATCGCGCGTACCATTTTAGCGAATATTTTCGAACTTTTGTGGGCGAGGTACCGGAAGGAGTGGACCTATAAGCACCACCTTCGAATTTCATCTAATATTCGAAGAAATATTACAATATCCAAAGTGTGGACGAAAGCAGTATTCGGTTCGAGCTCTCCAACCACTAGATATGGTGACATAGGGATTTTTTACAACTTTCGGGCTGTTTTCTCAAGAAGTAAGGACTTGCCCCTGAAAATCTTTTACTGCCGTAATTGATGCAGCGAATGCAAGTTGCTCAAAAAAAATCAAAGTGATTCGAGAGCAGGTCTTAAAGTGAATTTATCCAAAATTTTGTGTGGGAGGTACCCGAAGGTGTTGACAAATATAGTACATATTCGGACCTGATCTATATCTAGTAGATATTTTAAGATGTGTAAAGTATAGACTAAATTGGTCGCTCCCATCAAGAGTTATCATGCGAACAATTTTTCCGAACATTTTTGAACTTTTGTGGGGGAGGTACCTAAATGAGTAGGCAGATAGAGCTTATCTTTGAACTGAAACTAAGTTTGAACAAAATATTACCAGGCCAAATTTTGGACCAAATCGGCAGATCCGTTCGTGAGTTTTCTTGCGCTCCAACCACTACACACGGTGACATAGGTTTTTTTTTGCACATTTCAGGCTATTTTCTCAGTAAGTATGTACTTGCATCTGCTGAAACTTGTACCGTCCGGGAGCAGGTCCTAAACTGAACTTATCCCAAATTTTGTGTGGGAGGTACCCGAAGGGGTGGACTGATTGAGTCCATAGTGAAACTTTATCTAAGTCTGGTAGACATTTCACGATGTGCAAAGTATGGACAAAATCAGTTACTCCCTTCAAGAGTTATCGTACGCACAAATTTGCGAACATTTTCGAACTTATGTGGGGGAGGTACCGGAAGAAGTGTACCGATATAACCCATCTTCGAACTTAAACTAAGTTTGGACAAAATATTAGGAAAGCCAAATTTTGAACCGAATCGGTTAATCCGTTCGAGAGATATCGTGCGCTCCAGCCAGCCAGACGGACGGACATTGCTAAATCGACTCCAAATTGTCTGAAACGGATTTCGTCCAAACATACTTCGGGTCTAAAACCATTGTTTCGATGAGGCACATTTTGCCCGTATGAAAGTGTATATACTCGCGATAGCATAAATGCTGAGGGTATAAAAAGGTAGTGGTCCGATTTCATGTTTGCTCCTCGAATCGATCGTGCATCGAACACGCTCGATGAATGTCTTCTATATATCACAACGTGATCTATTTGATTTGATTTTTTTTTTTGTCTGAAGATTGCCATGTGCAGTTGCAGTGAATGTCGAGATAAATAAATGTAGTAAAGCAAACTACGACGTTTTTTGCCGCTAGGAAGTCTATCAGCCTCTTTCTATTGCCAGATGTTTCACTGTGGAGATTAAATGTACCGACTGTTGGGCCAAAGATATTCCCATTTCAAATTTTGGCATTAAAATCGCCTAGAAGAATTTTAATGTCATAGGCAGGACAACGGTCAGATGTTTCTTCTAAGCGCTCTTAAAATATATCTTTGGCTTCTCCCCCCTTTTTCTCAGGGGGAGCATGAACGGAAATAAAACTTAAATTGAAATATAGCTTTTATCCGAATTGTGTAATTCGAATTATTTTATTTGTAATTCTAATTATTCTATTTGTATTTCGAATGATTCCATTTTTAATTCGAAACATTTTATTAGTATTTCGAAAACCTAAATTTAAAACCAATAGAACCAAAAATTTTGTAATTTTTTTGTTTCGAATTACAAATGGAATAATTCGAATTACAAACAGAAAAATTCGAATGACTAATGAAACAATTCGAATTACAACAACAATTCGAATTACAAATAAAATTATTAGCAATTACATTGTTTCGAATTACAAATGGAATATTCGAATGACAAATGAAATGTTACGAATTACAACTGAAATGTTTCGAATTACATCTGAAGAAGGTGTAGTTGTGACACGTTTCCCTATCCATCGTATTTCCTGTATGGCAGTAAAATTTGTGTTTTTTGCAATTGCAACTGCCAATGCGTAAACTGCACCTTCTCTACAAAGACTCTGAACATTCCAGATGTAGATGCGCAGATCATGGTCCTTAATTCTTTGCGGGGGTCGTCAACTTTAGTGGCGATTGTTTATCTTCATCCTTGTTTTTTCATATTATGTTGCTTTTTTGAGGGATGGGTTACTAGCCCAACGCCCAACCCAAGTTTTTAACGTTCTTATGGATGAATGCGCGGCACAATATGTTAGTTGCACTACCTTTAAAAGGTGTTAGAGACAGCTCCGCAGGTGACACTACCCGGCGTACCAAGAGGTTATTGTCCACCCAACAGACCTTGGGGTTCTAATACTTTTTATTTTTGGGGGAAATATGAAAAGGGGTACATTTTGTGAGAAATTAACTCAAAAGGAAAGTCCATAAGTGTAAGGATTAAGTATTACTACATGTTTCAAAAGGACTATGGTCCCAAAAATAAGGGATTCCTTCAAGAAATTTCCATTTTATCACACAGGACAAGTTGGAATTGAATCAAGATCACCCCATATTAAAACTTTGGAGCATTTCTGAGCATTTCATGACTTTAGAATTCATAAACAGCACATAAAACAAGGAATTTTGTCGCTACAGTAGCTCCCATATATACATATTTTCGACCGATTACAAGTATTTGCTGTAAAAAACACGGTATATATATGTCCGATTTCGATCAAATTTGGAATGTGTGACTGAATTCGGTCTAGAAATAAATGTGCTAAATTATATCGAAATCGGTTAAGATTTGGATATAGCTCCCATATATATTTTCGGCCGATTTTACGTATTTGCTGCACAAAACACCACAGCAAAATTTGAAGAAAGGGTTCCATGCGATGACGTGATTTCATGGCATCTATTGCATTGGTTCAAACAAAGTCGTGAAAGATCCGATCTTTTCATTAACATTTGAACCAATGCAAAGGAAGTCGTGAAAGATCCGATCTTTTCATCAGCATGTGAACTTATGCAAAGGAAATCGTGAAAGATCCTATCTTTCCATCATCAATAAAGATCAAATTTGCGTTTTTATTTATACACATTTTTCTAAATATATAAGATTAATTATTTACAGTAGGCTTGATGTTGTCGGAGACTCAAAATCACAACCAACGTTGTTAAAACTCTCGTCGTAATGATAATGCCATTGCAAAGGTTTGGTGAAAATGACATGCCAAAGCATTGGTGGAAATGACATGTCAAAGCATTGGTTTAAATGACATGTCAAAGCATTAGTGTAAATGACATGCTTTGGAAAAATGAATAGCATCTTTTGGGGTCCACGCTCATATAAAATTCATCGATGAAGATGCTAAAAAGATGACATGCCAGATCACTTGCACCCATGATTGAATGGCATCTTTGGCATCGAACATTTTGCTGGGACGCTATGTCCGATTTCGATGAAATTTGGAATATGTGACGGAATTTTGTCCAGAAATAAGTGTGCCATATCATTTTGGAATCGGTTCAGATTTCGGTATAGTTCCCAAAATATATTTTACATATTCACAGTGGTGTAGGGTATCATATAGTCGGCCCCGACAGACTTTAATCCTTTCCTTACTGGTTACCACCTTCGAGTCTATCAAATAAAACGAATTTTTTGTTGTGTTTAAAAATATAGTGTTTTTATCTCTAATACATCTTGATTTCAATGCTGCATACTAACCTTTGCGACATAGTGTATAGTAGTCTTCAAGAATAAAATTTTTGTGCACATGAATCTCGTTTTAGGTGGTTTTTAGATTAGTTTTTTTTGCCCATACTTCTTTACTGGGCTATAGAAAATCGTTAATTGCTGGAAAATCTCAAAATACTCTATGCAAAATTTAGAACAAGAAAAAATATTTATTTGTAATTAATTTCTCGTTGGAGCTGAGCTTTATGATCGAAGATCTTTGCAAGTGAAGAAGAAAAACCAAAGATTCGAAGCCAGACATACAACAAATTATGAATGGATTCGAATATTCGGTTCTTCACTTGCAAAAATCGTCGATTATAAACTCAACTTCAACTAGAAATTAATAAAAAAAAATAAATTTTAAATTAATAAAAAATTAACATGCAAAATTTTCAAAAATTAAAAATATTTATGTTTACCATACAGTTTGGAAAACAATTACCCAAATTGAGGTAAAAAAATTTCTCGCGATTTCAGTAAAAATTCACATCTGGCAACAACAATTGAGTAGTTTAACAAAAACACCAACCATTACCCATTTGTGCGGTCATAATTGTTGCAGAAGAATGCAATATCACAAACATTTTCGTTTTTCTTTATTAATAAAAATACCAACTTCATATTATTTATATGCTTTTCATAGACACAACGATCTCCACTAGTTGAAATAAAAAATGCTGGAAAAATAATAATAAAAAAACATATTACGATTGTTTTTTATATCCTATGAATCACCTGAGTCACAATATTTATATACAATGTAGCAAGGCACAGCCACAACAACAAAACACAAGCCATCTTCTCGGAGTATTTTTTCTTTTTTTGTTTGCTCTCCATTATTTGACCATAACAATAATTTTTTATACCATAAATTGAGTGTAGGACTGAATGTACCTGAGAAATGGATTCCTATTTGGATATCCCATAGTAGTAGGCATCTGTAGACATATCCGTTATTTACACGATACAATTGCCGTTAACCACTGACTACAACCTACCTAGAATTCTGGTTTAAACAATTTTCACCATTATATACCACAAACAGATAGATATACAGTTACAGTCGTTTTTTATATCCTTCTGTATTGGATAGCGAACGAGCGGTAAATGGTAAAGGTGATTGCAGAAGAATCGTCGTTGTTCATTTTTATATGTTAAAAAAAACACACACACAAAATTGTATTAACAATAAAATTCCACTGACCAATGAATGGAGAATACCTACAATAAGGAAGCGACAGAGAAGACGGGTTTATTTAAAATTCCGCTTTATGAGCGAAACATGCACGGAAAGAATATAAAATGTAAAGGATACCGTCTACTTGCCATTTACTGCAGTTTGTTCGCAAAGGAATTTTATAACAACAATAAAAGAAAAATTGCAAATGTTAGTTTCGCAACAAAAAAATATTTTAAAGCTCTTCAATTTTATGATTTTTAAAGAAATTAACATATCTTATAACAGTTCACTAAAGGTATACACACCTAATTCCATGGGGCTATTCTATACCTAGTCTTGTTGATACTTCAGCCCTAGCAAATATTTTGGGGGCCATGATCTGTAAATCTGCAGCTGGAATGTTCGGACGTCAAGTGTGTACGTGTTTTACTTTTTACTTTGAGTGTCCACAATTTGTCGTTAGTCAGTAGTCTGATCTCGCTACTGAAATGAACAATGATCCTAGATGAACTACTCCTACCAATGCACAGTGGATCCGGTCTTTTTTTTTAAAAAAATAAGTTAGTATCTGTATCATGGAAAATTCAAGAATTCTTCTTCCATACATGACTTACTTGGGCGGTATGTGTCTTCGAGGAAAAACGCTATAAGATCAATATTAAAAAATTACCAATATTCAGACAAAAAAATATCCGCCTTTTTAAACCGCATCCCAGCAAAAATCCTCATTACAAACCTCCTTTCCCACCCATTATTTTAACAAGGGCATGTCGCGCGAAATATCTGGTTATTTTATAACCACTGAAATAAGTAGTCAGAATCTACTCAGTATCTTCTTATTTCAGTGGTTACCATCTACCTATTTCAGTGGTTACAAAATAACCAGATATTTCACGCGACATGCCCTTGTTAAAATAATGGGTGGGAAAGGAGGTTTGTAATGAGGATTTTTGCTGGGATGTAACGCCCAAAAGTCACATAGTTCATTTTTGGGGTTCATTATTTATCCATTACATAGAACTATCATGAATCTTAAATTGTTATGTTCGCGTGTGTAAATTAATTTAAGTTATTCACATTATCAAATTATTTATTTAAGTTTAACGGTCACCACAAAACCCCCTAGTGGGAAAGATATAAATTAAATATGGATGTAAATTACGCAGGACCCCTCGCGGTACATTTTGGCACTGGAGTGATGTTTGCATGTTCCTGTCAGGCGGTGACAGTTCAAGTGATCATCGTCAATTGACAGCAGACTGGGCGAAATCGAAAGGAGGCGCCTTTCACATACTCGTGGCAGACGTCTGTTGACGATTGTCGAGGTAATGTGGTTGGTTAGAAGAAACGGCGCGCAACCTTGGTTGAATTGAGTCAAAGTATACTAAACAATATTCCTTGGCTCATAGTGGGACTGAACCTCGGCGACGGGTGGGTGTATAACAATATACACTATTCTCTAGCTGTTTTGACACTATACAAGACTGAACGTGGATACTGATCGGGTCGCCATCTTGTCAAGCCACCATATTCGTCGATATTCATTGGGCCGCCGCATTGTCAAACCTACCACAATTATTCGTCGATATTCATCGGGCCGCCGCATTGTCAAGCCGCTGCCACCATAACTACGAGTCATCCAACGTTCAACCCCGTATTCCTCATTGATCTTCCTGTTCCTGGCATTTCAATACAGTTCCCACAAATACTTCGTCGTCGTGTATTGTCCTGAGAATTGGATTATGTTTTATGTGTAGTGATAAGTGTTTTTATGAAATAAATTGTTTATAACGTTTCATGAAAAACATTTAGCTTCTCTCTCCTTCATGTTCCCAAATCAAAGATAAATTCTTGTGACGACCTTGGCCCCCGCTGAACCTACCCCAGCTTCAAAGTGAAAACAAGTCGTCTTACGCTAAATTAGTTGGATTTAGGATATGTTGTTTTGGAGATTCTTTTGTTTCCCCATGCATATTTTTGCATCATAAGATAATCTCTACTTTAGTTCATGACATTTTGTATTAACAGCATAAAACAATTCATACCTTACCATACCCCCTCCAAAGAGGAAAGAGGGGAGAATGCTGCGCCTATGGTTTCTTGAAATAATCTTCGTAGCAGCACAGAGCTGTAACCAGCGCATTAGCTCGATATTTACACTGGAAATATTTTTGGCACTTTCTCCATACAAGTGGAACCACTGGGCCAAGATGATAAACAGTTTCCCCCGAATTGGCAAAATTTAGCATTCATTTCTGAAAACGTGAAATGGCTGAAATTGGGTATTTAGTTTTCGTAGGGGTTACTTAACTTTGCACCTGAAATGTTTCAGTATAGGTCCACGTATTCATATAGCTTACCTTCCGATTTTCGGTATTTTTAAGGTTTAAGCCTCAAAATGCCACCGAAACGGCTGATGTTTCGTATTTAGCCTTCGTTAGGGGCATACAACTTTCCACCTGAAATTGGTAGGTAAAGATCATCGTATTCATATAGCCCCCATAGAACATAGAACCTCCCAAATTTTGAAAGATTTCGCCTCAATATTACACCGAACTGGTTGAAACTTGGTATTTAGTCTTCTTTGGGGGTATAAAACTTTCCCCCTTCATATAGCCCCCATAGAACAGTACCACCCGATTTCAGCCACTGAAATGGTTAAAATTTGGTATTTAGTCTTTCGTTGTGGTATTTAACATTCCACATGAAAATTTTCGGTAAAGGTCCACGTCTTCGTATAGCCCCCATAGAACGGTACCTCCCGATTTTCTGTATTTTGAAAAAGAACGGTACTTTAAATGTTCGGTATTTTGAAAGATTTTGCCTCAATATTCCACCGAACTGGTTGAAATTTGGTATTTAGTCTTCGTTGGGGGTATACAACTTTCCATCTGAAATATGTCGGTATAGGTCCACATACTCATATAGCCCCCATAGAAAAGCACCTCCCGATTTTCGGTATTTTGCAGGTTGTGGCCTCAAAATACCACTAAAATATTTGTAATTTGGTATTTATTCTTCAAAGGGGGTATAAAGCTTTCAACCTGAAATTTGTCGTATATGTCCACATATACATATCCCTCATTTTGAAGGTTGTGGCTTCAACATCCCTCCGAAATGGCTGTCGGTATAGGTCAACGTCTTAACATAGTTCCCATGGAACGGTATATCCCGATTCCTCCCTGCTAAAGAC
Organism: Musca autumnalis; assembly: GCF_047663935.1. Classification (NCBI taxonomy): domain Eukaryota; kingdom Metazoa; phylum Arthropoda; class Insecta; order Diptera; family Muscidae; genus Musca; species Musca autumnalis. The sequence goes on along the minus strand of NW_027412088.1, from coordinate 38,704,141 downwards.
ACAACACATTATTAAAGGTACAAAACATCCCTCAGATAAGGGTAGCCAGAGGATACAAAACCTAAATTCGGAAAATTGTAAATATTGCTCCATGTTTTGGAAATAATAGCGATGACGATCAGTTAAGATATTCTGCTCCTGGAAACGAAAGGAAACTAGCAAAATGTGCCTCATCGAAATAACAGTTTAAGACCCCAAGTATGTTTGGACGAAATCTGTTTCAGACAATTTGGAGTCGATTTAGCAATGTCCGTCCGTCTGTCTGTCTGTCTGAATTAAGGGATTTTTTAACTTTTTAAATTATTTATGTGTAAAAGGGAGATAGCACAAAGATTTTTACAGATAAATTCTGATATAAGGAACAACGGTTATAAGCAACTACGTATATAACGAACAAAGCTGTTTCTTCCAATGCCATTTTCTTATACACAAAAATCTGCTGAAAACGATCACGGTAGAAAGTACCAAAAATTTTATCCCCGCGAGTAGATTTTACAACGAACTGTTACTACAGTTTTGTATATTTTTTGAACTTTCGTTATTAAAGAAGAGTTTAGTACACCTTAAACCCGTATCAATGATTAATATGTAAAAGACAGATAAAATAAAGCTTACTACTTCCGCACCGTTTATAGAAAACCACGGATATACCGAACAATTTGTTGCCATTACTTATTTTACTTGCAACAAAATTGTAAACAACGACATTTTTTACATTTATTATTTACTAGCTGACCCGGTCCGCGTTGCTGGCCCGTTGTTTGGGTTCTCCGTGTAAACTTTAGTTATCTATCCAGTATTGATACACCCATAATTAGGCATCCCTCTAGAAACTTCATAATATAAATCAATGTTTTGACATAACTTCCATATAATGGTATCCCCCAAATTTAAGATATAAAATCTCTTTTATTATACCCTTCACCATAAATCAACAGTTTAAAGCACTTTGTGAACCACATATAATGGTCGGTGCACGTCAATCAACATTGCTATATATTGGATTGTTGGTCTCGGTTGGGGTCGTAATTATTACTGCAAAGAATTGTTGGTATAGGTCCACGTTTTGATATAGCTCCCATAGAACGGTACAGGCTTATTTTCGCTATTTTTGAGGATTTAACATCATTATCACATCGAAATGGGTGAAATCTGGTTTTAATATATTTTAAAGCGGAGAGCATAAATATTCGTATCGACCGAAAGACACGCCTTTTTATTTTTGCGCTCGGTATGTAACAGTAATAGGTTCACGTTTTGATATAGCTCCCATAAAACAGTACTTCCCGATTTTCGATAGTTCAGAGATATAGCCACTGTTCAGTATACGTCCTCGTTTTGATATAGCTCCCATAGAACGGTGGCGCCTGATTTTCGCTATTTTTGGTGGATTTAACCTCATTCAGGCCGATCGAACGTAACGCTTTCTTTCTTCGCGCTCTATATGCAAAAGTGGTAACATACCCCTCAGCGAAATGTATGTTCCTTCGGGATATGTATGGCAACATTTATATAATTCATAAAAAAATTACTTCTATAAATTGTAGTTGATATTATCGAGATTTTGCTGTATTTAAAAAATGTATCTTTACCTAGCTATTCCAAGGACTGAAATCAATGCTCATGAAGTTTCACTTCCCACATTTTGAGATTTTATCCGTAATTATAATATTTTCAAAAATCGAACACGATCGCGGTATTCTGATTCCAATGATGATATTGTATTGTATATCAATAACTTTGTCTGATTTCCAATGGATCTTTCTGGAATTTCGATCTTGTGACATCTCAAGTTATCCGGATTTTACTGTATTCCAAAATGTGGAGTTGATCGCGCTGTCCCACTTATTGTTTAGTGTTCAGCGTTTATAGCGTTTTTTAGGCACGCTTACAAAATTATGTTTATTATCTGAAATAATAAATGTTTGCAAATTTTGTGATGACCGCGATATTTCACTTTTCGCGATATTTCACTTCCGCGAAGGCCATTCAGGGTCAAGACAGTAATTACGGTAGTATTGCAAACAATCTGTAAACAATACGTTCAAAAATATCATGGACTTCAGATTTAAAAAAAAAAAATTTGAAGGAGAACCTCCGGTCATTAAAATAGCTTACGACCGCGCTATCCCACTTCTTCAAGCTAGTGTTTATATCATTTTTGTGTCACGCTTACTAAAATTATGTATATTAATTGAAATAATACATTTTTGAAAACTTTGTGATGACCGCGATCATTCAGGGAAAACAATCTGTAAACAATACGTTCAAAAATATCAAAGATTTCAGATTTTCTTAAAAACATTGTGGAGGAGGACCACCGGTCACTACTCCTAGCCGTATAAAAACAGCTTAATTGAAATAATACATTTTTGATCATTTTGGGATGACCGCGATTTTCACTTTCGCGACGACCATTCAGGGTCAAGACTGTTATTACCATAGCATTGCAAACAATTTGTAAACAATATATTAAAACGTATCTTGAATTTCGCGGTTTTCTTAAAAAAATTGTGGGGAGGACCACCGGTCACTACACTTAGCGGGATAAAAAAATAGATTACGACCTATTCTGAGACCTAAAAACTCCACATACAAAATTTCATAAGATTGCCCAATCGATTTTTCGGAATTTCTATATAGTGACATCTCAAGTCATCGGGATTTTACTGTATTCCAAAATATGGCGTTGACCGCGTTATCCCACATATTGAAGCCAGTGTTTTAGCGGTTTTGTAGTCACGCTTACTAAAATTAGGTATATTATCTGAAATAAGACATTTTTGAATAATTTGGGATGACCGCGATATTTCACTTCCGCGACGACCATTCAAAAAAATATATAGCCTATTTTCACCACCGGTGTTCCCAGTGCATTATCTGAAATTTTCAAGAAAATCTATTCAGCCGTTTTTAAGTCTATTCGGAACATACAAACATACTAACATACTCACATTGCCTTTTATATATTAGATTTCCTCAAACCAAACTTCCACAATTTTAAGCCTTTTTATTGAGAAGTACCTAACATTGGATATTTCGGGAACACCTGTCAGTAAAAATGGGGTTTTTTCGTTTTTTACTGACAGGTGTTCCCGAAATATCCAATGTTAGGTGGCGGAAGAATTGCCTAAAGATGCATCCATCTCATGGTATATTGCATGGGGATCTTGTATTATCCGTTTACGCACGGCTTACATTATTTCTGGCGCAGTGGCGGTTTTTTGAACGACCCTCACAATCAGTTTTTCACGGCGCTATAGCATAATTCCATCAAAATGTCATAACTAAATCATTACAAAATCCCCTACTAACCCATTATTTTAACAAAGAACGATTGGTGCAAGAAATTCGATCGCTGTCGTTTGTTGATAAGATGGTCCACGTTTTGGAGATGTCTTAATCGGAGTTGAAAAAGTGCTTCAACAATTGGTATAAATCATGCTGGAAACTACTTAAGAAAACAATAAAACTATTTTTGGTAGTAAATATTCCCGTTATCATTATTAAGCTTAAAACTTTTCGATTAGCCCTCGTACGCTATATCTAGCCCAGTCTAACTTAAATACATAGTACACAGTTTTTGCTTTTGGTTTCCAGTGCGTATATATCATCTAAACTTTGAAAATAAAGTTCATTACTCTGCCTAGCAATTAAATTTTACCACACAATTTATCCGCTGGCAGGATACAATCTTAAGCCAAATGCATTTCTGTGCATTCATTCATGCATTTAGTCATTTCATTCATAATAAATGAAAGCACACAAAATATTCCCATAGTCTAGTTTAAGGCTACAAGTACATACACATAAAATGCAGTGCCTACTTTTAGGCTCAATATACGATGTTTTTTATTCTTGTTGTAAAGTTTATATTGTTTCAATGTCACAGTCATGACTTTTCTACTACCACTACATTAAAAACAATTCCTCACAATTCTCAGTTCCCTCAGTTCTCTCTCGGACTATTATAACCCCATTCATATTTGCTCATTATGAAATCTCGACATTCAGTTTATTGTTCATTTCAGCCTTCTTTGTTATGGTTCAGTGCATCCCTACGGTGACTGTGGATGGCTAGATGAATGCAGTTTTTTTCTGTGCATCTTGCAATGTCAGATATTTTTGCATTTTCCTAGAGTTTTGTTTTCATTTTATAATTGTTACCAACAGCCGCCACAAAGTTAAAGGTTGTTGCTGCAATCCCGACGACTTCATGATATTGGCATCAGCAGCATAAATTCTAGGTGCTACAAAACATTTAACAATCATAATATCATGGCATCAGTAACAGCAGCAACAACAACAACAGCTATAACAACAAACATTTTCTACTAGACGTCTAGACTACAGTTAAGTGTTTTTTCCATGATGGTGCTGATGATGAGTACACAAGTACAGTAGCTGCAATCGTCCTTCACATTGCAATGCAGGCTGATGGACGGACGGACGGGCAGACAGACAGGCTAAAATTAAGAATGATGCAATTTTCCGAAAATTCCTCACTAGAGCGGTGCAAGAGGTAAGTAACTGATTTCAATTGAAAGATAGCATGAATCCTTAAATAAAATTGCTCAGGGCTATGACTTTTTGAGAGAAAAGAAACGATGAAGAAGAAAAAGGCGAAAATAACGAGACAAAAATAGAATATCCTCTTACTTGTCTCTGATTGGCAGTAAACACAGAAGTTCATCAGTGTAAATGACATTGACTTGATGCAGTAAATAACGCATCTTTTACAAACAAACAAAAAACATGATTCTCAACAAATTTCTTTAAAAGTCAAATGCAGTTCTTACTCTTGTAAAAGGCAACACAATATTTGATACTTAGCACAATGTGAGTTTAAGTCCTTGATTTAATCACAGATTACATGTTACGTACCTGGAAAGAAAGAAAAATATACGTTTAAAAATGTAATATTTGTCACAAAAATGTATAAAAAAAATTAAATTGTTTATACCTATTTAAAGATTTTAATAAAAATAAAACACATTTTAATCGAATCAAGTAAAAACGACGTAAAGTTCGACAGGGCCGAACATTTTATAGGCTCCACCACGAACTGTATTGAAGTAAACATCCAGCAAAAATTCGGATCCGTTAGTTATTGCAAAGTAATAGTACGGTTACACTACAGTTTTTTGCCGGGTTAACCTCGAGAGGATTTATTTGACGTTTGCGCTATGGCATTGGCATTTGAAATCCAAAAACACTGAGTTAATCCTGTTAAGTGTAACCGGGGTATAATATAACAAAATAAAACTACTTACTTCACTACCTACTAAGTCATGAGTATGGTGGCACAGAGCGTGTGTGTCCGACTACAAATCCTAAGGTTGTGTGTTCAACGCCCACCGTCGGCACGTGATTTTTTGTTAACAATATAAAGAACAGATGGTGGTGCACATGTAAGCATTTAAACAATCCTTAATATTCGTACGCGTGGTAGAATGTGTATTGTGTTCGGCTACCAATCAGAAATTCGCATGATCGTATCCAGCCGATACCAAAATAAAACAAAAATATGAAGTGTGTTGGAATTAAAAACAAATTCCACTTCATCTGTTCTAAAAGTAGAACTTATGATTTTTAGCTTATTTTTTAACTTAACTAGATATTCTAATGGTTATAAAATAACTGGTTATTCAGTACGACATGACCTTGTTAAAATAATGGGTTTGGAAGTAGTTACTACTACCAAAAAATACAAATAAAACCCTTTATTTAGTAAATATTTTTTTGTTGGGTAGAGAAAATTTGTTTCCTTTCGTTTATTAAAGTATTTCCTTCTCGACCATAAGGCTTATTCCTTGATCTGAGATTATTATTTTGAATAAACTCAAATTAAGTCCGACTTAACCCTAAAACGTGTTTTCCATTCTTAGATATTCCTGGCGATTAGATAAGATTTACAGATTTTGTGTACTCTGAGACCTATAGTAAAACTTTATGGTGAACAATTTTGTAAAATATTTGGATTTGATATGATCACATTTTAAAGGAGATTTTGAAAAAAAGACCAAAAAGACCCCTTTGATGAATAGAATTTTTAACAAAAATATTTCCCACATCCTCCTCCGTAAAGTTGCCAAAGACACTATATACCTAAAATATAAGGATTCCAAGATCTTAACTCGAATATCTCGAAAAAACTAGAAATGGGCGGAACCTGCCCTGCCTACTTTGGTTACATTCCGATGTAAACTTTAAAAACGCCGATACACGTGTCTCATATTTTTACCTCTACTTTCATAACCTACTCAGTTTTCCTTGTCATTTTTTTGTCGCACAGTGTTATCTATCTGCTGAGACTACACAATTCCAATTAACCGAAGAACTTAAATCTGGTGGTATCATTATATGAGGATATACCAAAATGTGAACCTCTACTGTCTGATTTTTGCAGGTGATGTTTTGTACCTGTTATAATGGTTTGTACCCCTAGAAAAGACTAAATACCAAATTTCGGTCATTCCGGTGGAAAAATGTGACTAAAACTTTAAAAATATCGAAACTCGGGGGTACAGTTCTATGGGGGCTATATGAAGACGTAGAACTACAACGACGGTGGACATTTTATAAACAAACCCAACAAAGACTAAATACCAAATTTCAGGTGGAAAAAATTCAAATTTTAACCGCTTCTGTTGGATATTGAAGCCCAACTTTCAAAATACCGAAAATCCGGAGGCAGCTTTCTATCAGGGATATATGAAAGTGTGGACCTCTACCGAAAATTTTCAGGTGAAAAGTTGTATACTGAAGAGCAGATACCAATATTCAGCCATTTCGGTGGGATATTGAGGCCACAACCTTCAAAATACCGAAAATGAGGAGGCACCGTTCAATGGAGGTTATATAAAGGCGTAAACCTATACCGACAAATTTCAGGCGGAGAGTTTAGAACCCCCAACGAAGAGCAGATACCAACATTCAGCCATTTCGGTGCGATTTAAAGGCCAAAACCTTCAACATACGGAAACTTGGAAAATCCCATTCTATAGGGTTTATATCAAGGTGTGGACCTATACCGACAAATTTCAGGTGGAAAATTGTATACCCTCAGCGAAGACTTAATGTTACATTTCAGCTATTTCGATTTGATATTAAGGCCACAGGTAAAATCGTTGACTCCTCTTAAAGATTGTCCACTGGTGTTATGAGGAGGCACCCTGTTATAGTTCTCAAGGCGGCGTAATGGCAGGTTTGATTATTTTTCAACTACGTAGCTCTATCAATAACATAACACTCTGGCGCCGTACAACTTGTACCGTGCTTTTGTCGTCGGCTGGGGTAAGCTCAGTCGCACCCAGCGTCTCCATAAGGATCCACTAAACCTTACGAAATTAGAAGATTGATAAAATACTAGTTTACAATCTGCTTGTGCTTAAATGCGATAAGGATATATTCAATTGGTATACTTCAGGATTGAACATTGGTGTCGTTGGTGTGTTGATACTCGAGCATATATTGGTTGGACGATGTATTCGGTGCTCGCTTGTATGTGATCAGTGATACGATGGATTCGGTGTTAGGCTGTAGATGGTCGGAAACATGTTGTATTCGGTGTTCGGCTTTTGATGCTCGGGAACACGATGGGTTCGGCTGTTGATACTCTGGAACACGTTGTATTCGGTGTTCGGCTGTGGATGACGGAGAACACGATAGGTTCGGCATTCGGCTGTTGATGCTCGGATTACGATGGTTTCGGGTATTAGTCTAGTGTTATGATCTAATTTCTACCACTCGCTACTGGTTTTTAACTACGGAACAGCTGACTCAAAGGCCCAGTGGAACTGCTGTCCCGAAGGCCCAATGGAAGAGCTGACCCGAAGGTCCTGTGGAACTCCTGGCCTGAATTGTCCAGTGGAATAGCTGACCCGAGGCACCTGTGGTACTGCTGACCCGAAGTCCCATTGGAAAAGCCGACCCGAAGTCCCTAAGGAACTGCTGACCCGAAGGACTAGTGGAACTGCTGAACCGAAGACCCTGTGGAACAGCTGACTCGAAAGCCCTATGTATGTCTGAGCGACGACAACTTAATGGGTAGCCCTAAAATGTGTTCCAATATTCTTTTATTCCAAAACGCCTGCAGTAGTAAGCTCGCCATCAACATCCAACTCTGGAATATTTGTGTAACTCGAGGTGTGGTGTAAAAGAGAATTACTTGTTGCAGGCAATGACAATGAATGTTGTGAAGCTGCACTAAAATGCATTTCTCTGTGAGTGAGTAGTAATGACATAGTGTAGGTTTGTCATTGAATGGCTGGTTCTGTATGGTAAGGGTAGTAGTTGTTGTATTATGTACGGAAACATTTTGTCACGTTACAAACTTACCATCGACTTTCTTTGTCAGCATCAAAAGTGCGGCCGGCCAGGTAATTGAAGACCTTGTTTCTATTTCTGATCTTTGGCGCAAATAGCTGTGCTTGTGCGTTCAACTTAAACATGCTGTCGAACTTTACACCCAATACCTTTGGGTAATTAGTGGTTGTGGTGATTAATTCAGGGGGAGATTCATGTACCAGTGGATATCGACGGATATTTTCTTGTTCCTCTGATCAAGGAACTGCACTAAATCACTTATATAGATAATTAAGGGCTGCTCGAGAATTGTTTTGAAATTCGTATCGAAGTTAGTCCTTGTTATAATGATTAAACTGTGGTGTGATTCTGTAACTATTTTCTTTATCGACAAAAATCATCCAAACTTAGATTAGATGTGTCATATCGGTCCACTCCTTCCGGTACCTCCGCCACAAAAGTCCAAAACTTTTCACTAAAATGGTGTGCACGATAACTCGAAGACTTCGATACTTTGTACATCGTAATATTTCTACGAGACATAGATCTAGATCGATTATAGACCATATAGTTCTACTCCTTCGAATACCTTCCACACAAATTTGCGAAAAAGTTAAGTTTAACAGCTGCTCTCGAATCGATTTAACGTTTTACAACCACTTGTATTCGCTGTCACCATTACGATGGTCCATACTTCTTAAAAAGGCCCGAAAGCTGTAAAAAAACACTATGGCACAATATGTAGTGGATGGAGCACACCATAACTCCAACGAACGAATGGACTGATTTGGTCCAAATATATATTTTGTCCAAACTTACTTTAAGTTCGAAGATGAGCTGCATTGGTCTACTCCTCCTCCCACACAAAAGTTCAAAATTTGCGACAAAAGTAGTGGGCACGATAACTTTCGAAGGTAGTAAACGAGTTGGTCCATTCATTGTACATGGTAATATTTCTTCGAATTTTCACAGCTGCCACATTTTCTTTATTCCCATTTCGATAAGACTTTCGGTTTCCAAGCAAAATTTTGAAAACCTAAAAAAAACTTAAAATGTGAACATTGGTCGCGATTTATTTAAAAATCGCTCCGATGATTTTTTTATTTTTCTCATCTATGAACATTGTAGTTTCAGAATCCCCAAAAACTTCTCAGGTATAAGCACCTTCCATTTAAAGTTGGTTCAGGCGCACCGTGCTTATTGAAAATTCCCCACAAAAGTTCAACATTTATGTTTAAGTGCAGTTAGAAACTGTTCGAAAATCCTTTCGCGATGTATAAAGAGTTTACTCCATGCTTCCTAATATAGTGGTCAAAACCTCTAAGTTATACGGTGACCAACTGAAATGACTGGAGGGCGCGTTATCTATCGAAAAGAATTAACATCTAAAATCCACTTTCAAAATGTACTATGCCGATTCATTGCTTCAGGTACCTTCCCAAAACGGCCACAAAATCAGATAATCCCCTAACACATGATTATTGGGGGATTTCAGTTGCGTAGCCGGCATTCGGTTCGAAAATCCCTTAATGCATGATTATTGGGAAATTGCGGTTGCGTAGCCGGTATTTGATATTGTCAATAGATGAAAGTTTCAATTCACACAGGCTCACGATAAATCTCTTTCGGCAAAGCCGACTGTTACGTTTTTACTTCTTTTCAAACTAAGACCTTATTTTTTTTAAAATACATATCGAAGCTATCCGTTTCCTCTTTCTCTTTCTCAACATCTCCAACCATAAAGATATAAAAATAAATTAATATTTATTGCGAAAATTTTTATATTTCATTCATAAATACAGCGGACGAATGCTTATCAATAAAATGTGTATGTTTTGTAGCACAAGTTTGTTACAAAGCGTGTTATACAAAAACAAAATAAATACATTAAAACACAGAAACTGCACGCTATCGTATTTAAAATGTATAATAATATTGTATAATAATAATTATCAACACTTTTCATGTGCGTATTCCGCACATGGTCTTATCGTCAACGAACAAAATTTCATCATTTGTTCATTCATTGGATGGATTAACCCTCTGGCCACAGAATGTTGCACATTTGTGAATGCAGGTCAGTAGTTGGTTTGTGATAAATACACAAAGTTTGTTTTTTTCATACAACACCACGCATGGAAATAAAAAAACTAGAAATGAAACGCGGGAAATTATGTTAAATCATAAAAGAACCGATGTCATAATTATATCATATAATTTTACATTCGATTAATGGAGTGTACACACCATTCACATTAAAAAGTTTTGTTTTATTTATTACAGAAGTGGAACTTATAAAAACGCTGAAAGAATTAGAAATGTTTGGCTGAAGTCACAGTAATTCAACGTGCTGTGATTTATTTGGTTACATTTTGGCATGACGAATGATTAGAAATGATGAGAGATTCATATGAAAAAATGTTTTTAAATTTTAGCAAATGCGACGATGGCCTGTCGAATAAATCAACCTTCAATAAATCATGATTTTAATGTCTCATACGTCTATTAAAAACTTGTAGTTTATTGCATATATGTTCACAATGTTTTTATTATAAAAAAAATAAAAACTTAGGCCATAAAAACCGGGACATGCTCTATCTAAATCCATAGGCGAAGCACTTCCACCTCCAATGTTGGTGACATAGAGATTATGAAGGTGATTAGATCATTATTTTCCAGGGGTTAATTTTACTGCATTAAGTTTCAGCAACATTTGTGAAGGAAATAAAAGAACTAAAAATAATAAATAAGGACAATGTTGTGATATGTCAAACATATATGTATAACATATACCCTGAAATACATAATAGTTCGCTACAAATTCTTTAAAAATTTACGTTTTGAATTTACTTGTGTTCTTGTTTTTATAACTTGTAGTACCGATAGTATAGGATTTTAATTACCAAAGAATACACGCATACTTCAAATAAAACCGAATTTACAGAAAAAAAACAACGCAACAGAACACACATTGTTTCTTTTTCCGACGAATTTGAAATACCCAGCCAAATACAAACAATACAGATGCATTCCATCCATTTCTACGAAGTAACACATTACGTTTTCCATTAAGTAAGAAAACAAAAACTGCATCATATTACCCATCAACCCCATAAATCTTCTTTCACTGAATACCTAAACGCCTATTAATCAACATTGCAACCGAAATTGACAATGTGACAATAAATTGAAGGCAGGCATATCGATTCATTAATGCACAGAAAACATGAGTCACATTTCTGTGTTACGACAATACACCAGAAGCACTTCACACAACAAAGTTGAATCTCCTGGCTCTGCCAGCAGGTTACCAGATGTTTTCCAACATTTGTTTTCCAAAAAAGACAAATAAATGCAACAATACAAATTCTGAAGAATTTTAAAATTTTATTTTTAAATTGTAAACAGTGGTATGGTATTCTTCAGATTGTGGTTATGGTAGGGGAGATTAAGGAGTCATGCCACACTGGATTTGAGTTGAAGAGAAGAATATTATCTTAAATGATTTTGTATCAGTCATTACAGTCGTATGAAGGTCACAGGGTGTTAACCTATGGAAGGGAATAACTTCTTCCAAAAATATAGATTACGTAGAGGATGATTCAGAATTAAATTCAGGATTAATCTTAGTTCTTCTTTCATCTCAAGTGGACAATGACCTTCCGTGGTGACCCTTGAGTACTGCATGAAAAATGCCAGTTAATAAAAAATTCCTATGGACCAACAAGTTCATTGGATTTAACAAAAAACAAGTAAAAAAGTATCAGCCGGCTTTGCCGACAGAGATATACCCTCGGCCTATGTGAATTGAAACTTTCAGTTACGGACAGATCGAATGCATTTAGAGTCTTTTCTGAATTTTGTCTATTTTGGAAGTGGACCGCTAGTCATTCGTATAACTTTTGGACCAGTATGCCAGGAAGCTTGGACTTGTCCAAGAAAACAAAATATCGCTGTAAACAGGACCACAACAAACAGCATCGGTATACATTCCTAAAGGACTTCGAACAGACTTTTGTGGGAGAGGCACCCTAAGGAGAGGACCGATAAAGTAGATTTCGACAACATTTTAGAAGATCCAAATTGGACCAAATTGGTTGCCCCGTTTAAGAAATATAGTGCATACCATTTCAGTGACATTTTTTTAAACGTTGGGGGAAGTACCGGAATTTGTGGACCATGCCTTGAGTTGTTTACAGTGACTTTAAAAAATTACTTTGCAAAACAAAATGGAATTTACTTGTGAACATTTTCGTCCGACCATTTTTCACAACTTTCGACGTGGCAAGAGTGCATCGATCAAATCAAATCGTTGTATGTCGATAAAGGATCATCATATAGCACATTCAAAAAATGGTTTAATGAATTCAATCGTGGCCTACACTCGCCAAAAAAGAACCGAAGTTCTTGAGGGCTGTCCAAAAACGGCCGTTGTGCCAGCAAAAATTAAGCCGTGTGTGAACGGATAATGCAAGAAAGCAGTGCTACCCAGCAAAAGTTTGCCTTCCAAGATGCAGTTAAATCATATGTACAGTTGATTTGGATGTGCATTAAATTATGCATTTTCACTCATGATTTTTACAAGAGCGTGGCTACTGAAAAATGTACCCAATCAGCTAACGTTTTGGCACTGCATTTTAACTATCTTTCTAGAATCGCATTTTAACTAACCCTTTACGAGTAGAATAGGATGCAGTCCAATTTGAATCAAATCCCGTTTTTTGATGGAGTGCTTTGGATGGAGCTTAAATGCACTCTTCGGAATGTGTTTTTCTGGATTTCAAAGATGCAATGAAAATGCAAGCCACTGCAAAATATCCCAGAATAAAGACAATTTATTAAAAAATATTACGAACTTTATAACATTAACATAAATTAGGAAATTTCTTCATTAAATTCAAACGCAACTGTTTTTGTTGTTTTTTTTTTGTATTATATGTTTGTATATTTTTCTTCTGCCTAATCTGTGTCCAGTGTCCAGTTCCAGGAACGAGGCTGCTTCGATGGGATGTAACCACAGATCCACTAGAGTAAGTTGAGTAGCTTGTGCGGGCCTGTTCCGCATGCAGGTTATATGTTTTGCACAGTGCCGTCGATCCTTGCCCAATAGGAGTTTATAGGGCTGCACTTTCCCCAGCGTAGTTTAGCCAAAACTACTCTGGTTTGTCGTGGCAGCTGACGCTTCTCAGCTGCGATTGATGGGGGGTGTGCTCCGAGGACTTTATTCACACTATATTTGCTTATGGCCTTAGCAACTTCGTTTGTGTGAATGCTATTCAAACGCGCTTGATATGCTTGTTGATCTAGAGGTTCTCTCTTGTAACACTGGACCTCTTCTTCTATTTCATAAAGATTCTCCTTGATCTACCTGAATGGGCGGGGCCTATCCACCATATGGTGATTGGATGGCTCTCACGGAAACCCCCCAACAGTTATTGCAACGAAAACATGTGATTGCGTCGATGTACTGGAAGAATTGCCTCCTCATGCAGATGGTCCACTCTGAGCGGCATTCGGAAATGTACATATCGCAACTGTGTTTGTTTCCTCTGATCTCTAGTTAATCCAAGCTGTATTGTTCTAGCTTCATATGTTAAAGGCGTTTTTATATTTTCTTTTATTGTCTTTCCATTGCCAGTTAAAATGTCAATACTTTCTTCAACAGCACTCCACTAAAAACGTTTCTTCTCATAAATCACCACAAAAATTTTCGAAAATTAATTTATTTTTTAATAAACTTTTGGAAATGCTATAGCGCTTTTCTGTTTTTAGAAAAATTGTGCGCTTGAAGAGATATACAAACTGACTTATTTACTTGTAGGGACCTCTAACAACTGCTAATACAATGTAACGAACGGAGTGCATTCGGATGCTATTAAAATGTGAGAAATGGATGTTAGTCGTTGGATTGCACCCGAATGCGATTAAAATGTAAGAAATTGGAGTGCATTTTTCACTAAACTAATTGAATTGCATCCGAATGCAGGGATGCAGTAAAAAGGTGACAATTGGATGTCATTCGTTGGATTGCATCCGAACGCACATATAATATGGGGAATGGAGTGCCTTTTTTCACGGCTCCGTTAGAACTGCATCAAAACATGACGTGAAAAAACTAGTCTATATTGCACTACTTCCAATTAATTTTGCTGGGTATATACCGTGAGACACATCCTTGGGCATTTATTCTACTAACTAACATTTGATACTGCATGAACACTTGGCGCCAAAAATGGGGTTTTAGTCGTCGGATCCCGTGTTGATCGGCGCAAGAAATTTCGAAAAAATACGATCGCGGTGTTTCAAAAGACGTTTATAAGATGGATCTAGGTGACGAATCATGGAATATGGGTGTGAGCCCAAAAATCGCAGCAATCTCCAGAAGATGCTGCAAAAGCGTTCAAAACCCATGTTCTGGAGTTGTCATAGGCTGAAACTGTCAAACTTTCCAAAAAATGTCAAATGACGACTGGCGACACTGCGTGTTTCCTAGGCCGTAAACTTATCTAGTTCCCCTTGTAAACAACTTTATAGACCATACGAACCTTACTAAGGACCAAGATAGCAACAAAACTATAAGAAAACTCGAAAATTGTGCCAACTTGTATTCACTGCCCCCCCATACGATGGTACAAGTTTCATCAGGGGCAAGTCCATACTTCTTGAGAAAATAGCCTGAAAGTTGTAAAAATGCCTATGACCCCGTGTGTAGTGGTTGGAGCGCAAGATAACTCTCGAACGGATGTGCCGATTCGATCCAAAATGTGGCTTTCATAATTTTTTGTGCCAACTTAGTTTAAGTTCGAAGATAAGCCATATCGGTCCCTCCTTCAGGTACCTCCCCCACAAAAGTTCAAAAATGTTCGGACAAATTGTGCGCACGATAACTCTTCATGGGAGTGACCAATTTGGTCCATACTTTACACATCCTAATGAATCTAGCAGATATAGATCAGGTTCGAATATGGGCTATATTTGTCCATTCCTTCGGATACCTCCCACACAAAATTTTGGATAAATTCACTTTAAGACCTGCTCTCGAGGGCACCATATGTAGCGGCTAGAGAACCGAGTACTGCGTTCGTCTACACTTTGGACATCGTAATATTTCTTCGAATATTAGATGAAATTCAAAGGTGGTGCTTATAGGTCCACTCCTTCCGGTACCTCCCCCACAAAAGTTCGAAAATATTCGCTAAAATATCTGTATATATCTCATAGACGACTCCACACAGGCTGAGAATATATATCTCTGTCAAAGCAAAGCCGACTGATACTTTTTTTACTTGTTTTTTTTTTTTTTTTTTTTAAAGAAAGATTACGATTTACAAATTTTCGAGTAAACCGTATACTCAATTCGTGGAGACAATTATGCCAAAATTATGGTCTGATCGATGAAAAATTTACCAATTCGATTTCTGCAACAAATTTGAAAATCGGATCGGATTTTGATATTCAATAGGGATGTTTGGCCGATTTTGGGGCCTATATAGCTATATAACAATCCGATCTAATTTTCAAAATGTTTTGTAGAAATTGGCGTAAATAATAAAATTGTCGTAAATTAAAAAATATAAAATTCAAAAATTTTTGGTTGTTTGCGGTTGTTTGTGCATGGCCTTTTTCAATATTTGAATGGAATAAACGTTGTTTTAGTTATAAGTAGGCTTAAGTTTATTAATTCCTGCAACATATTTGTTTTTCATTCCATACATTTTTTAAAAAAACATTTCAAAGGAATGGACGTTATTTTAGTGATTAATAGGCAAAAGTTCATTCATCCGTGTGACAGGAAATTAATTTTGAGAAAAAATGTCGAAAAGTCATGACCTTAGTGGACAATCCCCTTAAAATACCCTTAAGCTCTTTCCTACTTAGTAAAAATGCTATCGATGATTTATCTTCGTCTGGGTTGTCTACCATATGGTTTGGCGTTTCACCCTATCTCTTCACTGTTACGACATTCACAAGATTTCGTGGCTGTCACCAGATCCAACAAGCAGAAATCAGATTGATTATGTTTTTATAGACGAACAATGACCAGATTGTAGACTTTTGTTCAAGCGAAAACGTGAATATCTAGCTATTCATAACGAGAGACATTGAAAAGAGCGAATAAAGTATGTTCTTCCTAATAGAAGGCCACCAGGACTAGGCTTCCTTTAAAAGAAATTCCCAACGTAATACAAGAAGATATGAAGGCATTCCTTAATAGAAGACCACCTGTACTGTGAAGGAATGGACCGACATAGTCCATAATTGAAGTGGATCTTATTTTGGGAGCCCTATCCCTTCGATAGATATCGTCGTCGTATAATTTTGGACCAGCTGTAAACAGGAGCACAAAGAACAACATCGGTATATATGTATATCCAAAATACCTTCGAACAGACCCTAAACTGTACTTAGACACAAATGTTGAACTTTTGTGGGGGAGGTACCCTAAAGAGAGTGCCCTTATGGACCATTTTAGAAGTTAAACTAAATTTGGACAAAATATTAGGAGATCCAAAGTCTGGACCAAATTTGTTGCCCTGTTCAAGAGATAGCGTTCACACCATTTTAGTGTCATTTTTTAAATATTGGGGGGAAGTACCGGAATTTGTGGACCGGTATTGCCTATCTTCGAAGGACAAATTTTGGAGCAAATCAGTTGATCAGTTCGAGAGTTATCGTGTGCTCTCCAGGCACTACATATGGTGTCATAGTGGGTTTTTACAACTTTCGGGCTGTTTTCACAAGAAGTAGGGACTTGTCCCTGAAAAAACGTTTACCGTCGTAATTGAGGCAGATAATGGTACAAAAATCAAAGTGATTCAAGAGCAGGTCTTACAGCCTGTTCATGTATGTCGACCGAAAGGTTTCTTGCGCTTCGGAAGTGGAAAAAACTCATTTTCTGTTCATGTAAACACCTTCGAAACGAAAATCTATGCGACCGACAAGCCCTACGAAATAACACGTAAACGTACACTTTTCCATTAAATTTGGGTTTATGTATTTCGAAAGGACTATCTCTTATAGAAAGAGAATGTCAAAATCACTCACTTGCTTTGTAGCTGCCGAGTAGAACGTAAACTCGCGAATAACACCGAAAATCTTAAAACAAATTTATGCATCACATTCTTGAAACAAAATAAAAATTTTACAGATACGTTTCAATGGCGCTTTCATTCATTATTTTGAAGAAATCAATTAAATAAAATAATTCAAAATACCGACACATTTTATATTTCAAACAAAACAAATCACACATATTCCAATGTTTGTATGTATATGTGGATTTTGTTTTCATTTATCATTTGGCTCTCATTTATGGAACATAGTTGTACATTCAAATTAGTAGTACTTCGCATAGGATACGTAACGGCAGTCGCACGATAGTTTGCGAAATACATGAACGCATTTTTAGATGGAAGCGAGTGACTGCTTTCCTTTCGTACAGGTTTCCGTGCGACATACATGAACAGGCGGTTAAAGTGAACTTATCCGAAATTTTGTGTTGGGGGTACCAGAAGGAGTGAACAAATATAGTCCATATTCGAGCCTGATCTATGTCTGATAGATATATTAGGATGTGAAAAGAATGCAACAAATCGGTCACACCCGTCAAGAGTTATGGTGCGCATATTTTTTCTGAACATTTTTGAACTTTTGTAGAGGTAAGTTTAGACAAAATATTACGAAGGCAAAATTTTGGATCAAATCGGCAAATCCGTTCCATAGTTATCTTGCGCTCCAACCACAACACATGGTGCCATAGCGGATTTTTACAGCTTTCGGGCCATTTCCTCAGGAAATGTGGACTTGCTCCTAAAAAATCTTGTGTCTTGTAATGGGAGCAGCGAAACAAGTTGTTGCAAAAAAAAAATAAAACGATTCGAGAGGAGGTCTTAAAATGCACATTTCCGAAATTTTGTGTGAGAGGTACACGAAGGAGTGGACCAATATATTCCATATTCGA
This sequence comes from Musca autumnalis, assembly GCF_047663935.1. NCBI lineage: Eukaryota > Metazoa > Arthropoda > Insecta > Diptera > Muscidae > Musca > Musca autumnalis. The sequence continues at coordinate 38,685,873 of NW_027412088.1, read as the reverse complement.
ACTTGATCTATGTCTGGTGGAAATATTACGACGAGAGTTATCGCGCGCATAATTTTTACGACCAATAAGGCCCATCTTCGCACTCAAACTATGTTTGGACAAAATATTACAAAAGACAAATTTTAGACCAAATCGGTTAATCCGTTCTAGAGTTATCGTGCGGTCCAGCCAACCCGACGGACAGGGTTAAATCGACTCCCAATTGCCTGAAACGGATTTCGTCCAAACATACATGGGGTCTAAAACAATTATTTCGATGAGAGTCTTTTCTAATAGAACACTAGAGGTATGTTTTTATTTCTTAAAGATTTTTCTCCTTGACACGCATTACATTATGGCAGCTGATGATATTTTACTACTGTATAGATAATATACTTTTTTCTTTCTTTCCCACAATCTATTTGAACATCACTTATCGGCGGTTTCTTTAAAGACACAACAAAGAATATTTTTAAATGTCTGTATTCACTGTATTTGTTTCTACCCGGTTTCCATCAAACAGGTTTTTTTCAATTTTGGAACGAATTTATCATCTGCCTTTATTTAAAACATTCAACGCAACAACATTTCTTTGAATAATTCCAACAAGCAACAGAAGAGTAATAACTATAATCACCTTTTGGTAAAGTCAACGACGATGATGATGATGGCTTCATTAAAAAGGCTAACAAAATAAGCCAATAGTTTTTTAAGTAGTCAATTCGACTCAGGTTAGTCATAAATTTTATTTTTCAAAAAGAACGGAGGAGGTATGAAACGACACAAAAGAAATAAACCAGACTTAAAAACATAAAACCACTTTTTGAAAATGCCATAACTAAAAACAGGCAGGTAGACAGAGAATTCACACCAGACACAAAGAAAATGGGCAAACGTCGGAAACATGGTGTTAACGTTAATGAAGTGATTAGAAGGAGATAAACCAAAATAATTAGTTTCGCTGAATTACTTGTTACACCCTGGCGTTGAACATGTAAATCCTAAATAAACTAAAAAGCAAGCACAAAGATGCATTGTGTGTAGTTAGAAGTTTCTACCTACCGACACCATTGTAATACTAACATGTCAAATGGCCACATTATCATCGTTCCTGTGCCGTTACATGTTTGTTTATTTGCCAGAGCAGAAGATGAATCAATGCAACATGTAAAAGGCGTTTACTTTACTCTTCCTATACACCACGTAAAACTACCACGAACATGCAGCACAAAATGTTGGCCTACAAACAGTTTTCATGGCGACAAAGATGTTTTCCTTTTGTCCTGGCTGAACAACAACCTACCGAACAACCTCAACATGGTCCATAAAATGATGAAACCCAAGTGCAATTGTAGTGATGCAAAAAATGACGTTACACTATCAGCAACACTACCACCACACACCAGTCGGTCAGGTGAATCACGACATGAAGAAGGTATGAATATGTGCCTTTGTTCGGGTCATTAAGCAAACAAAAGTAAACTTGCGACAAAAAACAAACGCTTATTGTTCCACTGACACTGTGATCGCTTCATATGAAGAAATTGATGGTTTTTAGTTTTGTATTCGAGGACATATATGCACATACATTCGTACATCTGTGGATTGTATGGTCGACTTTACATGTGTTAGGCGTACATGAGATGCCATTGCCTGTGACCAAGTGACACTTGTAACATTTACACTTTGTTCCACAAAATCCAACATTGAAATTTCAAATTTTCTCATGTGATGGCAATAAGTGCGCATAGGTAGGTTTAAGACACTGCTTCAAACTTGAGTAGGACGTTTTTTCTGTAGATTTCTTAATTTTCGTGATACTTATATGAACATGAGGTCTTCTATGGACAGAAATACTATAGTCAGAAGACCTCTTGAGGTCTTCCATTAACAGAAGACCTCTTGAGGTCTTCTATAGACAGAAGATCTCTTGAGGTATTCTATAGACAAAAGACCTCTTAAGGTCTTTTATAGACAGAAGACCTCTTGAGGTCTTTTATAGACAGAAGACCTCTTGAGGTCTTCTATAAACAGAAGACCTCTTGAAGTCTTCTATAGACAGAGGACCTCTTGACGTCTTCCATAGACAAAATACCTTTTGAGATCTTCTATAGAGGAAGATCTCTTGAAGTCTTCTATAGACAGAGGACCCCTTGAGGTCTTCTATAGATGGAAGATCTCTTGAAGTCTTTTATAGACAGAGGAACTCTTGAGGTCTTCAATAGACAGAAGACTTCTTGAGGTCTTCTATAGACAGACGACCTCTTGAGGTCTTCTATAACCAGACGACCTCTTGAGGTCTTCTATAGACGAAAGACCTCTTTAGGTCTTGAGGTCTTCTATAGACAGAACACCTCTTGAGGTTTGCTATAGACGGAAGACGCCTTAAGGTCTTCTATAGACAAAACACCTCTTGAGATTTGCTATAGACGGAAGACCCTTTAAGGTCTTCTATAGACAGAAGACCCCTTGAGGTCTTCTATAGACAGAAGACCTCTATAGGTCTTCTATAGACAGAAAACCTGGCGTCTTCAGGTATTCTAAAGACAGAAAGCCTGGCGTCGTGAGGTATTCTATAGACTGAAGACCTCTTGAGGTATTATATAGACAGAATACCTCTGAGGTCTTCTATAGACAGAAGGCCTCTTCTATAGACAGAAGACCTCTGAAGTCTTCTTTAGACAGAACACCTCTTAAGGTGTTTTATGGCGAGAAGGTCTATTAAGGTATTCTATGGTCAGAAGACTTCTTAAGGTCTTCTATAGACAGAAGACATTTGGAGGTCTTCTATAGACGGAGAACCTCTTGACGTCTTCTATAGGCAAAATACATCCTAAGGTTTTTACAGACAGAAGACCTCTTGAGGTCTTCTATAGACAGAAGACCTCTTGAGGTCTTCTATAGACAGAAGACCTCTTGAGGTCTTCTATAGACAGAAGACCTCTTGAGGTCTTCTATAGACAGAAGACCTCTTGAGGTCTTCTATAGACAGAAGACCTCTTGAGGACTTCTATAGACAGAAGACCTCTTGAGGTCTTCTATAGACAGAAGACCTCTTGAGGTCTTTTATAGACAGAAGACCTCTTGAGGTCTTCTATAGACAGAAGACCTCTTGAGGTCTTCTATAGACAGAAGACCTCTTGAGGTCTTCTATAGACAGGAGACCTCTTGAGGTTTTCTGTAGACAGAAGACATCTTGAGGTTTTCTGTAGACAGAAGACTTCTTGAGGTCTTCTATAGACAGAAGACCACTTGAGGTCTTCTATAGACAGAAGACCACTTGAGGTCTTCTATAGACAGAAGACCTCTTGTGATCTTCTATAGACAGAAGACCTCTTGAGGTCTTCTATAGACAGAAGACCTCTTGAGGTCTTCTATAGACAGAAGACCTCTTGAGGTCTTCTATAGACAGAAGACCTCTCGAGGTCTTCTATAGACAGAAGACCTCTTGAGGTCTTCTATAGACAGAAGACCTCTTGACGTCTTCTATAGACAGAAGACCTCTTGACGTCTTCTATAGACAGAAGACCTCTTGAGGTCTTCTATAGACAGAAGACCTCTTGTGGTCTTCTATGCACAGAGGAGCTCTTAAGGTCTTCTACAGACACAAGATCTTTTGAAGTCTTCTATAGAAAAGACCTGGCCTTTTGAGGTCTTCTATAGACAGAATACGTCTTAAGGTATTCTCTATACAGAGGACCTCTTGAGGTCTTCTTTAGACAGAAAACCTCTTAAGATCTTCTATAGACTGAAGACCTCTTGAGGTCTTCTATATATAGAAGACCTCCTGAGGTGTTCTATAGACAGAAGTCCTCTTGAGGTCTTCTATAGAGAGAAAACCTCCTGAGGTCTTCTATAGAGAGAAAACCTCTTGAGGTCTTCTATAGACAGAAAACCTCTTGAGGTCTTCTATAGACAGAAGACTTCTTGAGGTCGTCTATAGACAGAAGACTTATTGAGGTCTTCTATAGACAGAATACCTCTTGAGGTCTTCTATAGAAAGAAAACGTCTTTAGGATTTCTATATCCATAAGACATCTTGAGGCCTTCTATGGACAGAGGAGCTCTTAAGGTCTTCTACCGAAACAAGACCTCTTGAGGTATTCTATATAAAGAATACCTCTTGAGGTCTTCTATAGAAGGAATACCTCTTGACGTCTTCTGTAGACAGAATGTCTCTTGAGGTTTTCTATAGACGGAAGACTCCTTGAGGTCTTCTATAAACAGAAAACCTCTTGAGGCCTTCTATAGACAGAGGACCTCTGGAGATCTCCTTTAGGCGGATGACCTCTTCAGATCTTCTATAGACAGAATACCTCTTGAGGTCCTCTATAGACAGAATACCTCTTAAGGTCCTCTATAGACAGAAGACCTCTTGAGGTCTTCTTTAGACAGAAAACCTCTTAAGATCTTCTATAGACAGAAGACCTCTTGAGGTCTTCTATAGACAGAAGACCTCTTGAGCTCTTCCATAGACAGGAGACCTCTTGAGACCTTCTATAGACAGAAGTCCTCTTGAGGTCTTCTATAGAGAGAAAACCTCTTGAGGTCTTCTATAAAGAGAAGACCTCTTGAGGTCTTCTATAGACAGAAAACCTCTTGAGGTCTTCTATAGACAGAAGACTTCTTGAGGTCTTCTATAGACAGAAGACTTCTTGAGGTCTTCTATAGACAGAATACCTCTTGAGGTTTTCTATAGAAAGAAAACGTATTTAGGATTTCTATATCCAGAGGACATCTTGAGGCCTTCTATGGACAGAGGAGCTCTTAAGGTCTTCTACAGACACAAGACATCTTGAGGTCTTCTATAGAAAGAATACCTCTTGAGGTCTTCTGTAGACAAAAGACCTCTTGAGGTCTTCTATAGACAGAATGTCTCTTGAGGTTTTCTATAGACGGAAGACCCCTTGAGATCTTCTATAAACAGAAAACCTGGCGTCTTGAGGTCTTCTATAGACAGAAGACCTCTTGAGGCCTTCTATAGACAGAGGACCTCTGGAGATCTTCTTTAGGCGGAAGACCTCTTCAGATCTTCTATAGACAGAATACCTCTTGAGGTCCTCTATAGACAGTAGACCTCTTGAGGTCTTCTTTAGACAGAAAACCTCTTAAGATCTTCTATAGACAGAAGACCTCTTGAGGTCTTCTATAGACAGAAGACTTCTTGAGGTCATCTATAGACAGAAGACCTCTTGAGGTGTTCTATAGACAGAAGATTTCTTGAGGTCTTCCATAGACAGAAGACCTCTTGAGGTCTTCTATAGAGAGAAGACCTCTTGAGGTCTTCTATAGAGAGAAAACCTCTTGAGGTCTTCTATAGAGAGAAGACCTCTTGAGGTCTTCTATAGACAGAAGACATCTTGAGGTCTTCTATAGACAGAAGACCTCTTGAGGTCTTCTATAGACAGAAGACCTCTTGAGGTCTTCTATAGACAGAAGACCTCTTGAGATCTTCTATAGACAGAAGACCTCTTGAGGTCTTCTATAGACAGACGACTTTTGAGGACCTCTTTAGGTTTTCTATAGACCGAAGACCTCTTTAATGGAGGGAAGACCTGTTGATGTCTTCTAGATACCGAAGACCTCTTGCCCTTTGCCCTTTTTGAGGTTTTCTATAGACAGAGGACTTCTTGGGGTCTTCTGTAGACAGAGGACCTCTTGGGGTCTTCTGTAGACAGAGGACCTCTTGAGGTCTTTTATGGACAGAAGACCTATTTTATGGAGGGAAGACCTGTTGAGGTCTTCTAGGTACCGAAGACCTCTTGCAGTCTTTTATGGAAAGAAGACCTTTTGAGGTTTTCTATAGACAGATGACCTCTTTTCTATAGACATAAGACCTATGGACAGAAAACCTCTTGAGGTCTTCTATAGACAGAAGACCTTTTAATGTCCTCTATAGACAGAAGACCTCTTAATGTCCTCTATAGACAGAAGACCTCTTGAGGTCTTCTATAGACAGAAGACCTCTTGAGGTCTTCTATAGGCAGAAAACCTCTTGAGGTCTTCTATAGGCAGAAAACCTCTGAGGTCTTCCATAGGCAGAAGACCTCTTGAGGCCTAACGTTTCTCTTAAGGCAGTAAGCTTCTTGAGGCATTTTGTAGACCGAAGACCTCGTGAGATCTTCCCTAGATATATGGCCTTTCAAGTTCTTCTCTACATAGAAGACTTATACCCTAGACCAAAGAAGTGTTTCTTTGCAAAGAACTATAGTGAGGGCGCCCACTTAGTTTTTTTTTTTTTGCATTTGCTTCTCTCTCTCTCTCACTTACAGTGTGAGTGAACAGAAACAAACGATAAATATCATCTGGTTGTTGTTTTCTTCACCCATACATACTACTACATACTAAAACATTGATGGGAAATATCTTTGGCGACGCTGCAATAGACAGACGGCAGCGTTATTTGCATTAACTGCCTTAATTCAAATTAATTTGTACTTTATTCACATTCTTAATGCACAAAATCAAACTGAATATAAAGTGCATTTAGGTATTCCAATATGGCAATACCGTAAGAGAGAGCCCATATTCATATGAGGGAGAGAACATATTCATGCACTGAGACACAAGGAAAACAACAAATTGCAGGGCAAACAACAACAAAACAGTTGTTTACCAGCAATCAGCTGTAGATGCTGTAGATCAGTGTCGCCCAAGAGAATTCCATCAAACTAAAGCAAGGGTTTAGGTATAGGTGAATAAACAACAAAATGATGTTTATAATGGGTTTTTGCACACATACACTGTGAATGAGAGAGAATAGTAAATGCAAAATAACTCAGTGGGCGCCCTCAGTATAGAGATGGGCGACCCTGCTGCAGATGCAGAAACTGTCATCTGTCTGGATAAAATGTATTGCAGTGCTTAATGCAAATTAACGCATTGTCCTGGCTCCCCGAGGTCTCCAGTCTACAGCAGGGACGCGCCTCTATGCAAAGACAGTATAGTGAGGGCGCCCACTGAGTTGTTTTTGCATTTGATTCTCTCTCTCACGTACAGTGTTCGTGTACATAAACAAACGATGAACATCATGTGGTTGTTGTATTTCACCCATGCATACACACATGCTTTAGTATTGATAGAAATATTATGGGAGAGGCTGGTTCAAGAGGTCTTCTGTCTATAGTATCGTATGAATGACACATATACATTTTGTGCCAGTTGCATAAGCGCAGAAGACTAAAGCGGTTGGAAGTTAGTGCATAGCTCAAAATTAGACGTTATTTTTTAACCTGATATAAGAAAGTAATACACGTTGATAGTTGGGTCCGCCGGGCAATAATTTAAATAACAGGAAATATGTAAATGTTTCATATGCCTCAGGCATTAGCAAATGTGTGTTTCGTGTTAGACTCTACATTCACATTTAAACCGAATATCAAATACAGCAGTACACCCAGATTTTTTCATACTTTTCTTTCCATATTTTGTTTATTATCTTTACATAGAAATAATGATTAATTGTCCAATTTTTCATTGTTAATTTTTATAACATTTTTAATTATGCCTTCCATGCGTCGGTTTAGTGTTTCTCAGAATGATTTAATGGCTTTATTATACACATGTTTTGGTTCTTTTGTTAACATTCATGTTGGGAAAAAATACGTAATTTTCAGTTTTGTGTTTTTAAAACATTGTTACTAATTATAAATGGAAAATAAATAAATAAGCTTATCATTGTATGCAAAAGATTCAAAGCAAATTGTTACCAATTGGGTTCCTTGAAATGTTGCCAAATATTATGAAGAAGAGTTCACAACCCGCGATTCAGCAAGGGGTCCGTACGAATTTTTAAATAGAGTTCAATATTGATTTTCTTTTTTAACTCTACCCTTCAATTTCTATTTTGATGATGCTATTGCTATTTTCTTGCTTTTTTAACACAAGTTAAGATGAAACAGCACGTATTTGCAACTTTGTTTCAAGTCACAAAACTAAACAGGAAATAAAAAAAACACCACCAAGCGTATAACTTTAAAACAACAACTATGTCAGAAGAAACTTTTTTTTCTTTTTTAACACCTTTAATTTTGTTTCAACTCTATTTCCCCCTCCTTTTAGGTCGCTTTCAAGAATTCCTATATATTTTGTTGGAATTTCTACCAGTAATGACATTATTAGAAAACTATTTTGGACTATATGTATAGAAAAAGAAAGAACAAACTTCATAGATTTGACACAGAGGGCAGTAGGAAAAACTTGGTAAGAATGAACAGAGAGGATGAACTCAAAAGAAAATTTGGTGCGAAATTTTCCATCTTAAACGCCTTCAACAATATTGAAGACATGTTCGTTTTTTTGTTATTTTCAACATTCTTGCGTTTCTCTTCAAATACATAGCATATGATCAGAGGCCAGTTTTTGTAGAGGGAGGGGAAATCATGGCAACCAACACAAAAAAGACATCAAATTTTAGAAACAAAAAATATACATACACATTATATAAAGTATTTTCCTACCATTTCGTCTTCTTTTTTACATTCTGCTTAGTGAGCCAAACTATTACCACGACGCTATTTAACTTTTTGTCTGTAGTTTATCGTTATTTTGATTATTTCTTTATTTTATTAATAACCCTACACAGCGTAAGGTATTTCAGGGGATTATTGTCTGGGGTTTGTACTTGGGAAAATAATTAACGGCAAATGATTCCTATACAAATATAAGACCTTCAATCCAGTGAAAATCTATAGTATGTAGGATTGTATCCGCATATATAAAAATCAAGTAAGAAAGTATCAGTCAGCTGTGCCGACATAGATGTACCCTCAGCCTCGAACGACCTAAAGAAAAGAAGTAAACATAATATTTCTGACGTCTATACGGGGTTTTTGAGTTATTGGGCCAACTTCTCAGGAAGTGTGGATCTGCCCCCGAAAAAATCGTACCATCTTAACTAGGGCTGCACACGAAACATCCCAACAAAATTTGAAGGAAGGGGTTCCATGCGATGACGTGATTTCATGGCATCTTTTGCATTGGTTCAAGCGGAGTCGTGAAAGATCCGATTTTTTCATTAGCATTTGAACCAATACAAAGGAAGTCGTGAAAGATCCGATCTTTTCATTAGCATGTGAAACCATGCAAAGGAAGTCTTGAAAGATCCGATCTTTTCATCAGCATTTGAACCCATTCCATCGATCCAATAGAGATGAATTTTGTGTTCTTATTTATAAAATTTTTTCTAAATATATAAGATTAATTATTTACTATAGGCTTGATGTTGTCGGAGATACGATATCACAACCAACGTTGTCAAAACTCTCGTCGTAATGATAATGTCATTGCAAAGGGTTGTTGAAAATGACATGCAAAAGCATTGGTGGAAATGACATGCCAAAGCATTGGTGAAAATGACACGTCAAAGCATTGGTGGAAATGACATGCTTTGGATCCAAAAATGAATAGCATCTTTTGGGGTCCACGCTCATATAAAATTCATCGATGAAGATGCTAAAAAGATGACATGCCAGCTCACTTGCATCCATGATTGAATGACATCTTTGGCATCGAACATTTTGCTGGGATGTTGTCATTGATTTATATCTAGGCTGTAAGAAATAATACGATGTACAAAGTTTGGACCAAATCGGTTACTATTTCGAGGGTTATCATACGTACTACCCAATTTATTTGGTACCGGCATGCTTTATTGGGCCATTATCCCTGGAAGTATGGACTTGTCCCCGAAAAAAATGCGCCAACGTAAAAGGCCCAACAAGAAGAACTTTTTAGAATAAATTCAAAACGATCCGAGAGTGTCACGTGAGTGAATAATTATGGCCCCCCTCGAAAAGCATTGATTAAGGGCCTTTGGGCGGTGTATCCAGGTAGACCAATATGAGTTCTCATACACCGAAGGTCGCATATAAAAAACCTACATATATAAAAATCCTCAAATATAGTGTAAATCAAAAAAGTTCCATAGTAAAAATATTTTTATCCCATCCTTTCTCTCCTAATGCCACAAATGATGAAGAAAAAACTTTCTTATTCGCAACACGAAATTGTTAAAGTTTCAAATGCCGACTATAACAAAAGACAACATTAAAGGTGTGGAGATGATGACAATGGCAAGATGGCTCTTGATTGCGTAATGAAGCTTAGAATTGTAACAAATTGTAGGTGAATAGTTTTATACCGAGCGATAGGATGTTTGAAAAAAAACCAACAACAATTTCTTGACAAAAAGATTCGTTCATTGTGACACATTTGTTGCAGCAAAACTTTGCAAATAAAAGAAAGATAAATACTAAGAAGGTGAAGAAAAAAGCAGCAAAGCTTGCAATCCAAAAAATATAACAAAAGTTGGCGACAATGGTTGAACGTTTTACAGCAGTGTCATCACATCCAGCTGTAGTCAGAAGAAAAAAAAAAAAAAACACTTAAATAGAAATTAAAGGTAGTAAAATGCATTTTTTTTTTAATTTGGATGTAAGATATCTTTAATGCCGAGCTTGGTAAGGATTTTATTGAATTTAAAATTACTTCCTTCATTTGTGATTTATTTGCTTTAACTTGCAACTTACAGTCATTGAGTTTGATTGTCTTTGCTTTACCTTGGCCAGGTCATATACATATACATAAGACGGAAATATCAGTGGGAGTCTATGTGTCACGGTAAGTTATGTTAGAACTTTACCGAAAAGATTTAGTGCATTGCTTTCGATCTTATGGGGCAAGTAACGTTGTGTGTTACTTCTTTGGTTTTGGGTATTATTAGGTAATAAGTTAATGTTTGCCCAACAGCTTGTGAATGTTTCAAAATAGAATAAGTTGATGAAATTTTTAGAAGCGAAAAGTTAAATGGAGCAAAATGCCCATATGGACATACACTTAAGTCATAGTAAGCCTTCGTTTTTACTTTGATACAATAAAAATGTGTGTTGTCGAAATAATGGTTTTAGCTCTCATATATGTTCGGATGAAATCCATTTCATACAATTTGGAGAATCTCGAACTCTCGGATCAACGGATTTGGTACAAATTATAATAATTGTTCCATAAACATCTCAGACGGGACACGGGAGACTTGTCTCATACTAATGAGTGGACCCCGGTTCACATTAGCCCACAGATATGGGACCTACTGTTTATGACCGAGTCCGAACGGCGGGTCTTAAGACGTCACTTGTAGAGAAATTTTAAATGGCTAAAATACTCAGGAAATGTCGCCTGTATTACAGAGGACTATTTTGCCACCGTTGAACATTTGATTCTGCAAGGCCGGGGAATCGAACCCACGACCTTCAGAGTGCAAGGCTGGCGTGCGTACCATTGCACCACGGTGTTATACATTACAGACCTCTTAATTTTTTGTCCAAACTTAGTTTAAGTTCAAAGATGGACCCTATTGGACCCATACAAAAATGAAAACATTTTCGCTAAAAAAGCGAGCACGATAACTCTCGGTCCAAACTTTGAACATAGCAAAATTTCTTCTAGCCATATATCAGGTTGGAAATTTCATTTTTTTTTTTTCGGTGGCAAGTCCACACGTTTTGAGTTAATGGTCCACAAGCCTTAAAAACCCTGTCGCCAGCAACTGAAATGATTAATGAGCTTGGTAACTTACGAATTGTGTTTCGGATTTGACCAAACATTGGACATCGCACAATTTTTTTCCTAACGTACGTTTAGTGCCGAGAACTTGTCCAATATATCATCTTCGGCTACCACCCTCACAAATGTCCAACATTGAAATGCTGTTTAAGGACAGTTGATGGATACTTTGGAAATTTTTGCTGAAGGTTATGGTCCTGTCTTATTATGTCTAATTTCCTGTCGTAATGCTCCAAAATCTGATGGGCGCAATAACTATCTAGAGAAATGAATCCGAAAAATAAAATCCGTTTACAAAATTGACTATACCGGTCAATTCCTTCAGATACTCACTCTGCTAAAGTAAGCAAAGCAAAACAAAAGCCTTTATTCGGAAAGTTCTCAATCGTTATATTCCGTTCCATTTATCCGGATAGGGTTCATGTGTGCCAAAGCTAGCAATAACAGCAATGCGGCTAGCAATAACAAAGAAAGGTCTCCAACGTTCCTTCATCATTTCTACAAAACCCTTTTTATGCAGATACGCTCGTAACCCAAAGTTTTCCGTCAGTGCACAGTGCGAAATATGAACACTTTAGCGGAACCTTACTAATAACTTTTAAAGTAAAGGGCGTAGAATCCTAAATTTTTGCAAAAATGTTTCTTATATTAGTGGATATTGTGGGGCTCAAATTGGGCCACATAGGCCCGCGGTTTACCGTAGCGTTCATGTAACGGCGGTTGTCGTTTTTACGTTTTACATTTATTTTTCAATCGATTTTGCTGCAAATTGATATATTGAGTTTACAGCGGATAGAAAACTTATGTACAAAATATTTTCAATATAGGTTCGCGTTTTGGTATTGACCCCATTGAACGGTACCGGTCGATGGGATATATTTTAAATGTTACAGACACATTTTCCAACGTATTTGGTTGTATTTTGGCATTTTAAATTCTTCGTAGATAGAAAACCTCTGTGCGAAATATTAACATCGTAGGTATGCGTTTTTGGTATAGTCCCCATATTAGGTATTAGGTATTTTAAATGTTGTAGGCAAAATTGCAACAGATTTTGATGCAAATGTAAATTTTAAGATGTTAGCGAATAAAAATCCTCCTCACATAAAAGCTGTCAACATATGTCCACTTCCGGGTAAAGCCCCACAACCCTACACATCTATTAAGGAGTAAAATGTCAATATTTTTTGTTTTTATTTGTATCTATAATGTTTATTGGTCCATTCAGCAGGTCTGTACCATTAATTTTGTTAATAATGTCTTTCAGATTAAGTTCAGGTCTGCACTGCATTACAATTTTTAACGTATTTTGGTATTTGCACCGCAGCATCTAAAAATGTTGCACTATATGTAAATCACCAACATTTAGAGGTCAAAACTATGAAAAATTGCGAGAGGTTTCTTAATTTTACAGAAATTATCACTGTTAGAATTAGTGAGTCCATTTCTTCAAAACACAGTCAACTATGGCGTTCATTGTCGTGTTTACCTTCCACTTTTGGAAAATGCAACTGAATGAAATTCCCGAAGTCTTTTTAGAAAATCTTGAATATCTCCAAAGACCGCACGATACCGCAGCAGTTTTATAGCTTTGCGAACAGAGGAGAATCCAATCTTTCAGATTATATATATCTTAACACGTAAATGTACGGAACTCACTTTTGTAATGTCCACGGAAAATAAAAAATTATAATTTTGAAAACTTCAAAAAATCACTTCTTTCCGACTAAAATTGCACGAAAACAAAAAGCCCTTTTTGCATTGTTTTAAAGTGTAAAATATCATAATTGTTTTGTAAAATATTAAGAAAAATAACTTAAAAATAACTTACCATTTGTCCGCGCCACGCTATTTTTTTAATGAATCCAAATTATATTTTTTAGAAAAAAAAAATTATGAAACAAAAGTGCAACTTTAAGTGCATTTTTAAGTCGTTTCGCGGAGTAAATCGCCAAGCTGAGTATGGGTCATTTGCAGTGGAGTACTTAGCTAACGAATTCAATTAAAATTTAATTAATTTTATGTACTTTCAAAATTCCTTAAAGTTCCACTAAACTTTCCAAATTTCGCACACTGCAGTGTGTCAGTCTTTACCTAGTAAAAGTAAGTTATTTTTATATCCGCCACCATAAGATGAAGGCTATAATTATTTTTGGCATAAAATTCTAAGCCGATATAGCGACGTCTGCCCGTCCGTCCGTCTGTCTATTGAAATCAAGATACGGTTCGCCTTATTTAATATAGAACCTATAATTTGGTAGAGAAGTTTCTGTTACTCCTACAACAAGTACCTACCTCTTCTGCGAAATTGGGGGTTTTCGACCAGCAGGAATATGGCGAACGGGTGCAGTATGGTGGTTTTTTCGAAAATTTCTCTCTGCTACCCGAACATCGGAGGGATTGGACACAATGAATTGTCTGAACTCCTGTCACTTGGCTTTCAAAGATCAAGGAATGTACTGTGGTCAGAGGTTATGAAGTCGTATGATCTTTTAATATATATGTATATAGACCGGTGTTCCTACCCGACGGATTGGCATGTTCTATTCAAAGTGTGAAGATTTTAATAAGATTGAATACCACAGCTCATAAAATAAAATCTTCCGGGACCAGCTGGTTATCGCCTTCCAACATTGGTTTGAAGTCGGGTAAATAATCAGGGACACAGCTGTTAATTGGTGGGATATATCTCGACCGTTCCATACCTGACCGCTACCCCCATTCACTCCATGTATCGGTCATTAGAACCAAGCTCAAGCGAAATAGGACTGTGCTGGGCAGACTGGTGCAATAAGAATTGAAATCACAACATTCAGTTCTCGTACGATCCCAGCTCAGTATTTTGTATCCATAAGAATTCCGAAGCTTCGATTGTTGAATCGCCACTACCATCATCTTTCTCTGATTCACAAAAATTTTATTTCAAAAACAGAAACATTGTCAGGAAATGAAACTGTGTTAGTGATCACAATTCTTACTAATTACATACCTAGACAGGGCATTTCTTCCATAAGCCGAACGAAGGAAATATCTTCATTCCTCTCTATTTGTTCGTTTATCTTGCCAATCCGTTATATAGTGATTTCCTATTTCGTATTCCACTTGTTGACTCCGTTGAAGCCTTGGCTTGAAGGAATTATGAAAATATCTTCATCCGTTCAAAACTAACAAAGTTTTGACCAGGAAAAACCTATTCTGAACCAAAGTGCTACGTCGATATTCATCGTCAACGCATATTGGCCCATATATATTTTGAATAATTATACCCTCAGCCTTTAGGCTAAAGAGGGTATTTACACTTTGATACGACCAAAAATGTGCCTCATCGAAATAATGGTTTTAGACCCCAAGTATGTTTGTACGATATCCGTTTCAGACAATTTTGAGTAGATCTAGCAATGTCCGTCCGTCTGTCTGTCTGGCAGGCTGGTGCGCACGATAACTCTCGAACGGATCAATCGATTCGGTTCAAATTTTGGGTATCGAAATATTTTGTCCAGATTCGATTTAAGTTCGAAGATGGGCCATATAGGTCCACCGCAAAACTTGTGCGCACGATAACTCTTGGAATAACCGATTTGGTCCATACTTTGCACATTGTGTAATTTCTACTAAACTTAGATGAGGTTCCAATATGGACTCAATCGGTCCACTGAAATAGACTGAAAGTTAAAAAAACCCTATGACGCCGTGTGTAGTGGTTGGAGCGCAAAATAACTCTCGAACGGATGAACCGATTCGTTTCAAATTTTGGCTTTCGTTATAATTTGTCCAAACTAAGTTCGAAGATGACCTATAGCGGTCCACTCCTTCGGAAAATTTGTGCACACGATAACTCTTGAAGGAAAAAGCCGATTTGCTCCATACTTTGCACATCGTGAAACTTCTACCAGAAATAGATGAGGTTCCAATATAGACTCTATCAGTCCATTCTTTTGGGTACCTCCCACTCGAAATTTCGGAAAAGTTCAATTTAGAACCTGCTTTCGGATCGCTTTGATTTTTGTTGCAACAACTTGTATTCACTTCCCCCCATACGACGGTACAAGTTTCATTAGGGTAAAGTCCATACTTCTTGAGAAAATGAGCGGAAAGTTGCAAAAAGCCCATATGCCACCATTTGTAGTGGTTGGAGCGCTAGATAACTCTCGAACGGATCTGTCGATTCGGTCCAAAATTTGGTCTTCGTAATATTTTATCAAAACATAGTTTAAATTCGAAGATGGGCTATATCGGTCCACTCTTTCAGGTACCTCCCCCACAAAACTTAAAAAATGTTCGGAAAAGTTTTACGCACGATAACTCTTAAAGGGAGTGACCGATGTAATATATACTTTGCACATCCTAATATATCTACCAAATATAGATCAGGTTCAAATATGGACTATATTTGTCTACTCCTTCTGGTACCTCTCACACAAAATTTCGGATAAGTTCATTTGAAGACCTGCTCTCGAGTCACTTTGATTTCTGTTGAAGCGATTACGACGGTAAAAGTTTTTTCAGGGGAAGTTCATATTTCTTAGGAAAACAGCCCGAAAATTGTAAAAAACCCCTATGTCACCATATGATTTGGTACAACATTTGGTCTTTGTCAGATTATATTCAAATTTAGTTTCATGGGCAATACCGGTCCACAACTTTCGGCACTTCTCCCCAATGTTTAAAAAATGTCACTAAAATGCTAGGACGGTATCACTTGAATGGGGCAACCAATTTGATCCAAACTTTGGATCTCCTAATATTTTATCAAAATTTAGTTTAACTTCTAAAATGACCCATATCGATCCTCCCTAAGGGTACTTGCCCTACAAAAGTTCAACATTTGTGTATTAGTGCAGTTAATTCCTAATTTGTCGGCATGTTCAAATGCCCAAAAAGGGCCACAAAATGCTGAAGGGACCTTAAATACATTTCGCTTCACATTGGCTGAGGGTATATATCTGTCGGTAAAGCCGACTGACACTTTTTTATTTGTTTTTCTCTCAAACACACCCAGCATTGCCTTATCTGATTGAGCATGCACCAATGCTTTGGAGCCATACATTAGCAAGGGGTAGTATCAGCGTTTTGTAAAGTGTTATTTTTGTTTTACGAGAAGTGGCTTTATTTTTAAATTGCTTACTTAAACCAATGTAGCATCTGTTGGCCAATACTATTTTTCTTCTTATCTCACAGCTGATGTTGTTTGTTGAAATTATGGCAGTACCGAGGTTGGCAAAGTCTTTATCTACTTCAAAATTATAATTGCCAACTTCCACAGTTGGTCCGACTTCTATGGAAGCACTACGCGTCGATACCATCAACTTTGTCTTCTCGCCGTTTACCGCCAGACCCACTTTAGCAGATTCTCCTTCGACCTTCTTAAAGGTAGCAGTTACTTCCTTTCCTGATCATCCATTGATTTCTATATGCTCAGCATAGGTAACCAACATGTGGCTATTGGTGTAAATATTGCCTTTTCTTTTAACATCTGCATTTCGTATAATCTTTTCTATCAGAATTTTGAATAGGTCACACGAAATGTCTATTTTGGTACTAAATTATTACGAGTGGTTCTTTACAATTTTAACTGAGGACCGAGTATCAGTTAATGTCATCTTACAAAGCCAAATGTGCTTTGCGGGGATACCAAATTCAGACATGGCTTGGAAAAACTTTGAACGTAGGGGACTGTCGAGGGCTGCTTTATAATCGACTAAATTTTGGTAGGTCGTGTCGATCTGCATCTCTTCGGTCTTCACCAGGATTTGCCGCATGTTTAATATGTGTTGAAGGGTAACATGCCAAGACTAAAGCCGCATTAGTATGGTTTAATTATTTCATTGACCATAGGTTTTAGTCGTTCCCGTAATATCCCTGACACTATCTTGTAGGAATAAGGGAGAAGGCATATGTCCCTTTCTTGTGGACGGGACACAGGATGCTCAGGTTCTTTCTGACAGATGGTGCTAAGTATTTGATGCATACACCTTATCAGCGTGTCGCCTCCTGTTTTGAACAGCTCGGCTGGTTAACCATGGGTTCCTGCTATTTTATTATTCTTCAGCCGGTTAAATGCTGTTATTACCTCATCTTGGCCGGGGGGTATATATTCGATACCATTTTTTGGGATTGGATCTGTGGTATCTTCGTAGTTTTCACTAGTATTAGATACCAACAGTTTGACAAAATGCTATTTCCATATCCTGAGCACACTATCTGTATCAGTTACTATGATGGTATCTACAGAAGGATGTACCTATACCAAAATTATCAGTGTGATATTTCACTCTCATGTAAAATTTTCGGACTTAATTTTGGCTCTTCTACATTTCTATTTTTTCACACTGTCGCTTTTCAAGTTCTCTCTTTTTCCTACGGAACAGACGTTTCTCCTCTCTCTTTTTCAAAATAAGTCTCTCGCGCGCTACGCGTTTCTATTTATAGTAGGGTAGCCATATACGCCGCTAATTACTCTTCGGTAGCTACACAACACTCCTGATCATACCATGGGTTCCTTGGTGGAGGTCTCTGGTATCCAAGTATGGATTTTGTTTGGATGGAGTGGGCAATACACTGCCATTATTCTGATATGTTATTTGGACGAGGAGAGATTTGATTAAGAAATTGGGTCAGTTGAGTGGAATATGATATGAGCAACTTCCGTGTTCTGTCTGTTCTTACTTTATTTCTACGTTTAATCAGGTATGCTTTTTTGCACCAAAAAGCTGGTGGTCCGAGTCTATGTTTGCTCCTCGGAACGATTGTATATCAAACACGCTCGATGAATGTCTTTCGTCTATCACAACGTGATCAATTTGATTTTTTTTTTGTCTAGAGACATTCAGGTGCCCTTATGAATATCGAGATGCTTAAATTTGGTGCTGCCAACTACCATGCTTTTTGGCGCTGCGAAGTCTATCAGCCATATTCTATCGTCAGATGTTTCACCGTGAATACTAAATGTACCGACTATTGCATCCTTGCATTCAAATGGTCTGTGGTTCAAAGTTTTGGCTGTGGTCAATCCCCTCTGTATAATGTTGGCTTTCATTTTCTGAATATTTCAGATATGAAAAACGGTTCTACAAGTGGAGTCGTAAGACACGCTGTTTGGACTCGGCAATAAAAAGTAGGTCCAATATCATTAAGCCAAAATGAAACGGCGTCCACTCATTAATATAAGGGAAGTTTCCCTTGTTCATTTCGGGAATGTTGTGGGAACATATGTATGACCACGAATATTTAGTTGCCAGGGTGACTGTCTGAAGAGATGTTTCCATGGGTAAATTTTTGCTTTTCTGAAAACTTGAAATTTTCTATAAAACCCAAATTTTTATTGCATTTCTTACTTATGTTCTTTGGGAGAAATAACTATTCACCATAAAATTATCATTTTATTAAGTTTATCTCCATTTGACACTTGCATTAATTTAGTTGACAAACAAAATGTTTAGACAGTTAGAACATGTTATTTTTAAAATAACATATTCAATAGGTATTGATATACTATTCTGCACACAATTCTAATATATATTGGTCCCAACATATTGTGTATTGTCCACGGTCAAATGTTGTCCTGACATATCACAGAGAAATGTGGTCAAATACAAAAGCCCCCCTTCGCCCCTCAAAAAACCCCTTTTGCAAAACATTATGTTCAATTGTCAAGAAATTTAAAACACATAAATAAGCCAAAAACTAAGTACCAAATTGCTAGCGGTAGTTGTGGCATGTCTGTGTCCAGTTTTAAACATGTTTTACGAGTTCACGTTCAAGGATGATGTTTTATAAAGTACTACTGCGGCTGGCTGTCAATGGCTGGCAAGGATGCACAAATAAATATGCCCACATTTGCTACATGTTTTGCCACTAAAGTACATACTACATTTCACGCTATTACACTACTACTCGTGTTTAGAAGACATTTCACAACCGCTCAGCTTCTAATGTTTCGTGGTTATGCGCTGGCATGTGAGAACAGTTACTAACTTAAATGTTATGTCTGGCATATCCAAATAGGTAAGTTTGGCCCCCTTAAGTGCCATATAATATTCCTTGAATAGCAATAGCTGGAGAACAACATCTCGAATAGTGAACATCATTGCATCAGGACTAAGAAAAGAGCGAGAACAAAAACAAAACAAAACGAAAAACAACCAAACAAACTAAAGACATGAAAGGCTACTATTTGAACGTTAAAACATCATGCAATTCATACGTAGAATAATCTTCAATATAATGTTTATGTTATTTTCCAAAAATATATACATATGTGGTTGAACATAGCGGTGGGTTTATAATAGAACAACACATATCCACTAGATGATATGTGCCACATACACATGTTCCCGTAATATTATGCTACAAAAAAAGGGAAAAGACCAAATGCTAAAAAGGACTATGACAACAAATTCTAGAGGATAAAATTTCATGTTTCTTTTGAATTGCACAAAATGTTAAACAGAAATAGAATACGACACCAAAACTATACATATGAGAGTATGTATGTACATTAGGGCGACCCAAAAATTATTTTTTTCTTTTAGAAGTCTAACCCCCTAAATTCTTTCCATTTGATCAAAAAAGCTTATATGTGAAATTGTATGGCGATCGGTTAACGTTATTTCCTACAAAAATTTACGATCGGTTAACGTTAACCCGTGCCCTCTAAACAATCTGTATTTCCATAATACGTTGTATGAGTACCAAAGGCGAATTTTCAAAAAATCGTTCTACATGGCACAATTTCGAATCGATGAAAAAACAAATAAGAACGGTATTATTTTTGGCCTGAATGAACTTGTTATACCCTCCACCACAAATAGTATTGAAGTAAATATAAGCAATTAGTAACTACCAAGTTCTTCTAATCTAAGATAAGACGAATTCCTTGGAGGAGAATAATATTTTAAGTGATGGTAATCATTTTATATTGCAAATTTTCTGTGTGGAGGTTTTCTATCCACCGTGACTGCGGTTCATTGGGGCTATATGAACCCCCAATTTTCTGGTGGAACGTTTTATACCAGCAACAAAGAGTAAACACAAAATTTCAGCCATTTCGGAAGGACATTGAGGCCGCAACCTCAAAATGTCGAAAATCGAGAGTTACCGTTCTATGGGGGCTATCTGAAGATGTAGACTTATACCGACAAATTTCAGCTGAAAATGCTGTATCCCCAACGAAGACTAAACACCAAATTTTAGCCATTTCAGTGGGATATTGAGGGTAAGACCTTGGAAATATCGAAAATCGGGAGGTACCGTTCTATGGGGGCTATATGAAGATGTGGACCTATACAGACAAGTTGCAGCTGGAACATTTAAAACCCCCAATGAATACTAAATACCAAATTCGAAATACAGAAAAATGGGATGCACCGTTTTATGGGGCCTATACCGACAATTTTCAAGTGAAAAGTTTTATGCCCCCAAGTTGTAACACAAAATTTCAGCTATTTCGGTGGGATATTAATGTTACAACCTTCAAACTACCCACAACTGGGGGTTACGGTTCTATGGGAGCTATATGAAAACGTGGATCTATACCGACAAATTTCAAGTGGAAAATTGTATGCCCCCATCGAAAACTAAGTACCAATTCCAGCCATTTCGGTGTTATAATGAGACCAAAACCTTCAAAATATGAAAATTGGGAGGTGTCGTTCTATGGGGGCTCTATGAGGACGTGCACCTATACCTAGAAACTTAATTGGAAAGGTTTGTGCCCCCATCGAAGACTAAATACCAAATTTCAGCCATTTCGGTGGGATATTGAGGTTAGATCCTTCAAAATAACGAAAATCGGGAGTTACCGTTATATGGGATCTATTCCAAAACGTGGACCGATATAGCCCTTTTATACCCTCAGCCTTTAGGCTAGAAAGAGAATATATGTACACCTTGATATGACCAAAAATGAGCCTCATCGACATAACGGTTTTAGACCCCAAGTATGTTTGGACGAAATTCGTTTCAGACAATTTGGAGTCGATTTAGCCAAGTCCGTCCGTCTGTTTGTCTGGCTGGCTGGTGCGCACGATAACTCTCGAACGGATCAACCGATTCGAACCAAATTTTGGGTATCATAATATTTTGTCCAAACTTAGTTTAAGTTCGAAGATGGGCCATATCGGTCCACTCCTTCGGGTATCTCCTTCACAAAAGTTCAAAATTTTTCTGTAAAATGTTGTTAACTCTCAAAGGGAGCAATCGATTTGTTCCAAACTTTGCACATCGTATTATTCCTTGCAGACATAGAGCGAGTTTGAATATGGACTATATCGGTCCACTCCTTCGGGTACCTCCCACATAAAATTCGGGTAAATTGAAGTTTAATAGCTCCTCTCGGATCGTTTTAATTTTTTTAGTAAGTTGTCCTTGCGTCTCCCTTTACGACGGTACAATTTTTATACACTCAGCATTTATGCTAACGAGGGTATATACACTTTCATACGGGCAAAATGTGCCTCATAATTGTTTTAGACCCCAAGTAGTTTTGGACGAAATGCGTTTCAGACAATTTGGAGTTGATTTATCCATGTCCGTCCGTCTGTCTGTCTGGCTGGCTGGAGCGCATGATAACTCTCGAACGGATCAACCGATTCAGTTCAAAATTTGGCTTTCGTAATATTTTGTCCAATGTTAGTTTAAGTTCGAAGATGGGTTATATCGGTCTACTCCTTCCGGTACCTCCCCCACAAAAGTTCAGAAATGTTCGGAAAATTTGTGCGCACGATAACTCTTGAAGGAAGCAACCGATTTGGTCTATACTTTGCACATCGTGAAATTTCTACCAGGCATAGATGAGGTTCCAATATGGACTCAATCGGTCTCATTTCGGAAAAGCTCAGTTTAGGACCTGCTCTCGAATCGCTTTGATCTTTGTTGTAGAAACTTGTATTCACGGCCCCCTTACGACGGTATAAGTTTCATCAGGGGCAAGTCCATACTTCCTGAGAAAACAGCGTGAAATTTACAAAAAACCCCTATGATACCGTGTGTAGTGGTTGGAGCGCAAGATAACTCTCGAACGGATCTTCCGATTCCGTCCTAATTGTGGCCTTCGTAATATTTTGTGCAAACTTAGTTTCAGTTCGAAGATAAGCCATATCGGTCTACTCCTTCAGGTACCTCCCCCAGAAAAGTTCAAAAACGTTCGGAAAATTGTGCGCACGATAACTCTTGATTTGAGTGACCGATTTGGTCCATACTTTACACATCCTAATATATCTACCAGATATAGATCAGGTTCAAATATGGACTATATTTGTACACACCTTCGGGTACCTCCCACACAAAATTTAAGACCTGTTCTCGAATCACTTAGATTTTTGTTGAAGCAGCTTGCATTCGCTGCCTCAATTACGGCAGTAAAAGTTTTTTCAGGGGCAAGTCCATATTTCTTGATAAAACAGCCCGAAAGTTGTAAAAAACCCCTATGGCATCATATGTAGTGGCTGGAGAGCTCGAACCGAAAACTGCGTTCGTCCACACTTTGGATATTGTAATATTTCTTCGAATATTAGATGAAATGCGAAGGTGGAAGAAGTGGACCTTCCGATACCTCCCTACAAAAGTTCGAAAATATTCGCTAAAATGGTACTCTAAATATTGTCGAAACTCAGTTTAAAAAAAGCGCTATCTATCGATATCCCCGCAAATTTTTGCGCTTTAATCCTATCCATATTGTTTTGAAAACCCCCTAAATACGTAAGTTTTTTTGAAAAAAAAAGTATTTCAATCCACACAGGCTGAGGGTATATCTCTGTCGGCAATGTCGACTGATACTTTTTTACTTGTTCTGCCGGTTTATTGCTGTTTTTACTTCATCTTGTCCGGGCGGCATACATTTAATACCGTCTTCTGGGATTGGATCTGTGGTATGGTCGTCGTCTTCGTTAGTATTGGATACCAACAGTTTGGAAAAACTGCACACTATCTTTATGAGTTACCAAATTACCTTTGTTGGTCTCTATTGGAGGACGTGCATGTGCCAAAGCCATCAATTTGATGTTTTACTCTTCGGTAGAATTTTCGGACTTCATTCTGGCTCCTGTACATCTCGACCTTTCCACACGTCCGCTTTTCCATTTCTCTCGTGAGCTACGCGTTGCTACTTCTCTTCGGTAGCAGCACAACACTCCTGGTCATACCATGGCTTCCTTGGTGGAGGTCTCTGGTATTCAAGTATGGATTTTTCGGCTGTTTGCATGGAGTCGGCAATATTTTGCCATTATGCTGCAATGTTATCGGGACGGGGAGTGTTTTGATTGAGTAATTGGGCCAGTTGAGTGGAATATGTAGTGGCATATTTGCTGTGTTTGCAGCTTACCAACCATTCGCGTTGTGTCTACTTTATTTGCAACGCTTAGACGGGTACGAACCTTTGCTACAACAAGGTAGTGGTCCTAGTCTATATTTGCTCCTCGGAACGATCGTACATCCAACACCCTCGATGAATGGGTGATCAATTTAATTTGTTTTTCTTTGATGCCCTTATGAATGTCGAGATGCTTAAATCCGGTACTGCTAACTATCATGTGTTGTGCCGCAACGAAGTGTATCGACCTCATTCCAATGTCAGATATTTCACTGGAGACTGAATTTCTCTACTGTTGGGCCACAGTTATTCATCTTTCCAATTTTGGCATTAAAAGCGCCTAGAATAACGAATAACGACTAACGACAATCAAACTAATGCTTTGTGCCATGGCAGCTATAATACAGTACGTCACCTTTAGGTGTTGTTGTGACACCTTTTCTAGTCCATCGACCTGCGAACATTCCAGGTACAGATTCGAAAATCCTTAAAACGTTTGTGGGGAGTCGACAACTTTAGAGGAATTTGTGTTTCTTTGCCTTTATTTTTTCATAGTATGCTTTTTGATGGTATGGGTTACTAGCCGAACGCCCAACGCAACTGTTTATCGTTCTTATGGGTGAACGCGCGATACATGTTAGCTCACTACCTTTAACGGCTGTTAAAGGCAGCTCCCCAGGTGCAACCACGGGGAGATAAGTGTCCACTTGAGATGAAAGAGGGATCAACATAAATCCTGGGCTTTGCCATGCTAAAGCCGTTCAGGACCGTTGCTTGGTAACTTTCATCCCCAACATAAGCCCGGCATAAAAGTGTACTATTTAATTCCAAATTAATTTTCATGGTATTCAGTGATGGGTTGCGGATGTAATAAAATACATAATTTTGTTTATGATATATACATAGGAATTAAAATGTTTAATATTTGATTTGGATTTCAAAGAACTTCTTAAACTTTTTATACCCTACACCACTATGTGGTAAGGGGTATTATGTGTTAGTGCATTTGTATGTAACATACAAAAGGAAACGAGATAGACCCATAGTTCCTTCTAGGGATATACATAGAATCACTTTCTGAGTCGATTTATGCATGTCCGTCCGTCCGTCCGCCCGTTCGCAACATACAGGTCGCATTTGTTGACCGATTTCGCTGAAAATTGGGGAATACCATTTTTTTAGTCGTCGGAAGATCAAGTTCGAAGATGGGCTATATCGGTCCAAGTTTTGGTATAGCCCCCATATAACGGTACCTCCCGATTTAAGGTATTTTAAGGATCTTAGCCGCATTTGTTGCCCAAACCAGCTGAAATTTTACATTTGAGGTTCCCAATGGCCGCGAAATTGCTGCACTAAAAATTGTCAAGGTAGGTCCACGGTTCGGTATAGTCCTCATATAACGATACCTCCCGATTTAAGGTATTTTATGGATCTTAGCCACATTTTTTGCCCAAACTATCTGAAATTTTACATTTGAGGTTCTCAATGGCCACGAAATTGCTCCACTAAAAATTGTCAAGATAGGTCCACGGTTCGGTATAGTCCCCATATAACGATACCTCCCGATTTAAGGTATTTTAGGGATCTTAGCCACATTTTTTGCTTGAACTAGCTGAAATTTTACATATGTGGTTCCCAGTGGCCACGAAATTTCGCCACTTAAATTGAGCCAAATTATATCGAAATCGGTTCAGATTTGGATATAGCTCCCATATATATGTTCGCCCGATTTCACGTATTTGCTGCACCAAACACGCTATATACGTCCGATTTTGATGAAATTTGGATTGTTTGACTGAATTCGGTCTAGAAATAAGTGTGCCAAATTATATCGAAATCGGTTCCGATTTGGATATAGCACCCATATATATTTTCGGCCGATTTCGTGTATTTTCAGCTCCAAACACGATATATAAGTCCGATTTCAATGATATTTGGAATGTGTGACTGAATTCGGTCTGGAAATAAATGTGCCAAATTATATCAAAATCGGTTAAGATCTGGATATAGCTCCGATTTATATTTTACATATTCACAGTGGTGTAGGGTATTATATAGTCGGCCCCGCCCGACTTTGATCCTTTCCTTACTGGTTTTTTTCATAGTATGATGCTTTTTGGTGGTATGGGTTACCAGCCGAACGCCCAACTGTTTATCGTTCTTATGGGTGAACGCGCGACACATGTTAGCTCACTACCTTTAACGGCTGTTAAAGGCAGCTCCCCAGGTGCAACCACGGCGTGGTTAGTGTTCACTTGAGATGAAAGAGGGACCAAAGCAGTTCAGGACCGTTGCTTGGTAACTTTCATCCCCTACGTAAGCCCGGCTTAAATGTGTACTATTTAATTCCAAATTAATTGTCATGGTATTCAGTGATGGGTTCCAAATGTAATAAAATACATATTTTGGTTTATGATATAAGAAGTAAAATTTTTAATATTTGATTTGGATTTCAAAGAACTTCTCAAACTTTTTTAATTTAATTTAATTTTATTCAATAATAACCGCCTTGAAGGCTTACTACTAAAGCAAATTCATTCATACAGAAAGTAGGGTATTGACATATCGAAAAAAAAACACCAAAAATTCAACACAATGTAAGGCATCCTAATATGGACATAAAACTCTACTTAGATATGTCCTTTTTTGTATTGTATATCACCACCAACTTATAACAACCAACCATTCATACACATTCATGATCCAACCATCTCCAAACAACAACCAACTCATAGCCTTACACTTCGTGTTCGCATATCGTTTAGCAAAGCACTTGCTGAAACGTGATACGATTACGAAGAAAACTGCTTAAGTTGCATGGTCTTAAAGTTGTTGGTCTCAGCCATTATCCAGCAGTTTTGTGTACGTATATTTTTTTATTTTTGATAGCGAAAAGCTACTAACAATCGACACGCTAGAATAGAATAGACAAATTGTGTGTAATTGTTGTATTAAAGGCAAATAAAATACACAGAGAACCGGAAGTTTTCAGTGGAACATATTAAAGTTCGTTCATGTACTGACCTGCATAATATTAAATGGGTTGCTACATGAAATTCTTTAACTTTTAAAGCAATAACTTAATTATTAATAATAATTAAATTTTTCCTGCAGGCAATCCATATAAGGCGATCATAAATACGAGCAACAATTATTGGGTGGATGGCGACAAGCTCGGGATATGTCATATAAACCAACGACAGACGCATACACATGTAAATATATACGAGATTGTTGTTGTTCAACATAATACATAAATATCCAGGAAATAAATGAAAACACATTAATGAACAAAAAACTGAAAATCTGATCATAAATTTTAATATGAGCTGCAAGGATTTAATGCAATGCAGTATTTGCTGCACATATACATACATACATATGTATGTGTCACATAACTATGGGTGGATTCGTTCACAAGTGTGCAAAAACTATAGTCAGGACGAGGCCGACTATGTGATACTCTACACCAATACCCCTGATCATAAGCTTTTCACTAGTAAACATTTCCAAATGACTTAGGGCTAACAGAACCAAAATAATTAATAATTTTATATTTTACCTCTATCGACAATCTACTTGGTACTGATTGAAAACTTTGCAGAAGAGGGGAAGCAGAGCTATTTACCATGAAATAATAACTTCAAAATATTAACATAGGGAAAGCTTAGAGCATTTTACAATAACTTTTATATTTTACCATCAATGCCAACACATTAATTTAAAGCTCATATGGTCTAGTTTCACTATCAAGCTCTTCCTTGGAATATTTCCAACAGAACCAGTCTCAGTCTCCACTGTGAAAAATCTGGCATTGCACAGTGGATCCACCCATTGGCCAAAAATAACAAAATGAATGCCAAATTTTGGTACAACATCTGGCAACTCTGACAGCTATGAAATGGACCTTTTTAAAAATTTATTAGTTTTTGTTTCATTCGAACGCGATCTTCTTAAGAATTGTTTAAAAAGTCGGAACATTTGACTAACATTGTTTGTATATTCAAATATCGCGAAACTAATACGTATAGCAAAATATTATAGTGGATTTTGAAGGTGGAGGTAATTGCTTAATTATACCCTACACCACTATGTGGTAAGGGGTATTATGTGTTAGTGCATTTGTATGTTACATACAAAAGGAAGCGAGATAGACCCATAGTTCCTTCTAGGGATATACATAGAATCACTTTCTGAGTCGATTTATGCATGTCCGTCCGTCCGTCCGTTCGCAACATACAGGTCGCATTTGTTGACCGATTTCGCTGAAAATTAGGGAATACCATTTTTTTAGCCGTCGGAAGATCAAGTTCGAAGATGGGCTATATCGGTCCAAGTTTTGGTATAGCACCCATATAACGGTACCTCCCGATTTACGATTTCGGTATTTTGAGAATTTTAGCCACAATTTGTAACCGAACAATCTGCAATTTGGCATTTGAGGTTCTGAGTGGTCATGAAACATCTCCACGAAACATCGTCAACATAGGTCCATGTTTTGATATAGCCCCCATATATCGGTACCTCCCGATTTTCGGTATTTTGAGAATTTTAGCTACAGTTTTTAACCGAAATAGCTGTAATTTGACATTTGAGGTTCTCAGTGGTCATGAAACATCTCCTCCAAACATCGTCAACATAGGTCCATATTTTGGTATAGCCCCCATATATCGGTACCTCCCGATTTTCGGTATTTTGAGAATTTTAGCTACAGTTTTTAACCGAAATAGCTGTAATTTGACATTTGAATTTCACAGTGGTCATAAAACTTCTCCAACGAAACATCGTCAACATAGGTCCATAGGAATCGAACCCGGACATTCAGCGTGCAAGGCGGTTGCACATAGCTAAATCCTACAGGTTGTGGTGTAGGGTATCACATGGTCGGCCCCGTCCGACTGTAGCCTTTCCTTACTTGTTTTCATTAAAAATAGTGTTTTAGCGTGTTGTGGAATTCTAGTTAGCTGCATATTTTCTTAGTGTATTTTGTAATGCCAATTCGATCATATACTTAAATTTGACCTAAGGTTTTCGTCAAGATGCCCACTAGTGCCCACCTCGGGAATAATTTTCCGAAGTAGGTCATAAGTTGAGGATTATTCAGTATTAAAATCAGCTGCCATCTAGTGCCAGACTATAAATGGTGGGTCGCAGACTAAAGCTGCCGTGGAATAGGGTTTCTATGGATATATTAGCGTATAAATCTGTTATTTGACCACGTAAATTAACATAATTGGCATCAGTGGCAAGATGAAGAAATCTTCTTCCAAATTTGTCTCACATTGGCCGTACGTGTCGTCCAGGAAGAACGCTATAAGATCTATATTAAAAATTTTACCAATTTTCAGACAAAAAAGTTTATTTTTAAATCCGCTAAATTTGTTGGATTTTATGTTGTTTTGGAGATTGTTTTGTTTCCCCAAGCCTAGTTTTGCATCATAAGATAATCGGGATCTTTATTCATGTCATTTTGTATTAACAGCATAAAACAATTCGTACCGTATACCCCCTCCAGAGGGGAAAGGGGGGAGAATGTTACGCTCGTGGTTTCTTAAAACACTCTCCGCAGCAGCACAAAGCTGTAATCGGCGCATTGGCTTGATTCTTACACTCCAAATATTTTTGACCACCTTCTATATACAAGTGGATTCACTGTGCATTGGTATGAGACTGATAGACTTTGCCGCGACAAAAAACATGGTAGTTAGCAGCACCAGATTCATAAGGGCGCCTGGCTGTCTCTAGACCAGGGCTGCGCTGTTTTGCAAAGACAGTATACTCAACGATCCCACTGAATTGTCTTTGCATTTGCTTTTCTCCCTCACGCACACTGTACGTGAACAAAAACGAACGATAAACATAATTTGGTTGTTGCTTTTTTCACTCATACATCCACACATGTTTTCGTTTTGATTGTATTTTGGTGGTCTTCAAAAAAACATGAAATCAAATTGATCACGGACCGCCCCTTGTTGCAGCAAAGGTACGTACCTGGTTAAACGTAACAAATAAAGTAGAACATACACAACACGAAAGTTAGACATCGGTAAGCTGCAGTCACAACCAGAGTCCCGATTTACTCTCGAGTGAAAATTTGGGTGGAAATTTTGTGTGGGTGCAATTTTTTGGTGGGGGTGCGACAAGTTCTTTTGAGGGTGTGGTAAGTTTTTGTTTGGTGGTAGGGAGGTGTCATCTCAACTGGCCCGAATTCGGGAAGAGTTTCATTCCCGAGTGGAATTTAAGCGAGTATTTGGAGCTCTGGTCACAACCGGTAGTCACAACATATTCCACTCAACTGGACTAATTGCTTAATGAAATCACTCCTCGTCCCGATAACATATCAGCACAATGGCAAAGTATTGCCCACTCCATGCAAACCGCCACAAAATCCATACTTGGATACCAGAGACCTCCACCAGGTAATCCATGGTATGACCTGGAGTGTCGCACTGCTACCCAAGAGAAAAATGCGACACATAGAGCTACTCTACGGGAGAAAAGGAGAGAGGAGAAACGTCTTTTTCATAGAAAAAGATAGAAATGGAAAAACGGTATTGTGAAAAAATGAGATGTACAAGAACCAGAATAAAGTCCGACAGTTCTACCAAATAGCGAAAAATCAAACTAACGGTTTTGGTAGAGTCACATCCTCCTGTAGAGACCAGCAAGCTAATTTGGTAACTGAAACAGATAGGGAGCTTAGGATATGGAAAGAGCATTTTTCCAAACTTTTAGTATCCCATACTATCGAAGACGACAAATATACCACAGATCCAATTTTAGAAAATGGTATTGAATGTATACCGCCCGGCCAATATAAGTTAAAGACAGCAATAAACCGGCTGAAGAATAATAAGGCAGCAGGAACCGATGGCTTACCAGCCGAGCTGTTCGACAAGGTGTATTCATCAGCTAATTAGCACCATCTTGCAGGAAGTACCCTGTACCCTGTCCACAAGAAATCGGATAAGACTGTACGCTCTCCCTATTGCCAAGACAAGATAGTGTCAGGGATATTGTGCGAACGACTAATAATTGGGCCATACCAATGCGGTTTTAGACTAGGAAAATTCCCCATTGACCAGATATTTACCCTGCAGCAAAGCCTGGAGAGATGCAGATCGACACCTACCACCTTTTTGTCGATTATAAAGTAGCCTTCCCCTCTACAGTCCCCTACGTTCAAAGGTATTCCAAGCCATGTCTGAATTTGGGTTCCCCGCAAAGTTCATTCGGCTATGTAAAATGACATTAACTGATACTTGGTCATCAGTTAGAATAGAAAAGAACCTCTCCGAAGAGTTTAGTACCAAAAGAGGTTTTAGACAAGGAGACGGCCTGTCGTGTGACTTATTCCACATACTGCTGCAAAAGGTTATACGGGATGCATATCTTAAAAGAAATGACACAATTCACACCAATAGGCACATGTTACTTGCTTATGCTGATATATAGAAAACATGGGCAGATTAGTAAAAGAAGTAACTGATACCTTTAAGAAGGTCAAAAGATAACCTACTAAAGTGGGTTTGGAGGTAAACGGCGAGAAGATCAAGTTGATGGTGTCGACGCGCGATGAGTCCATATAGCTCGGACTGACAATGGAATTTGGTTTCTATAATTTTGTGGTAGTAAAAGACTTCGTCTACCTCGGCAACTCCATAAACACAACAATAAAAAGCAGTTGTGAAATAGGATGAAGAATTTCATAGTCAACAGATGTTACTTTGGCTTATGCAAGCAATTTAAAAACAAAGCCACAACTCGTCAAACAAAAATAACGCTTTACAAAACACTGATACTACCCGTGCTGATGTATGGTTCCGAAGCCTGGGTACTTGCGCAATCCGTTAAGGCAGTGTTTGAGAGAAAAATTCTTCGAAAGATCTACAGTCCAAACTGCGTTGACGGTGAATATCGACGTCGTATGAACCAACAGCTGTATCTGCTAAACAACGACATCAGCATAGTTAAACGTATCGAGATTCAACGATTGCATTGAATAGGCCATGCCATAATAATGAGCGATAATGAACCCATTAAAAGGGGGTATAAAGACGGGTCACATGCCGGTACACGCAGAACTAGCAGGTCAAGATTTCCATGGATCAAAAAAGTAGAAGAAGAGATGGAAAGACGGTGTATTCCAAAAAGCAAAGCAACAAACAGAGAGCAATGGAAATATTTTCTTAGTTCGGCTTATAGAACAAATGTTCTGTAACAGGCCAAGTAAGTAAGCAGAGATATCCGCATTGGAAATGGAATTCCACAAATTGGAAATTGGGATATATGGGTGTATTTTTCTATATATCTAGTTTTGGACCACTTTTGGTAACGCAATTGGGATCAATTTAAAGCTTAGAGTGTCTTCATTAATGTAGACCACTTTTGTTGCAAGGAGCCCAGTCAAAGGTGGAATATTCGTCAGTACAATTCAATTCAAATCAAAAAATGGAAAACTGGGATGTATGCCATCCTTCCGCTGACGGAATACCCCTATTATGACTTTGCTTTTGGAATACCCCTTTTAAAAACGGAAATATTAGCACAAAAATTAAACGTTGAATTTTCCTTTTTCCCCAATTCTGAGCCCTGAATATTACCCGACCATCACCAAATCAATAGCCTTCTTCCTCTTCAAACGAACCTCAAAATTTCATTACGATCCCATCAAAATTGCGACCTGTAGCGTGATTACAAAAAAATTGGGAAAACGGAATTTATCATCGACTATTCCGATATCTCTATTATTTGACCACCTTCGCCAACCTACTTTGCTTCTTTGTAAAGGTGTACTTTTCTTTTTCCATTGTCAGATTTTGCTTTTGGAACAAATCCTTGGATTTGTTCACATTATTTGTTTCCCCATTCCGAAACCCTAAAGAAACATGCAAACATAAAATGTAATAACGACTATTGCGATATTTCCTTTGTTTGAACACCTGCGACAACCTATTTTGAATCTTTATAAAGGTGAACTTTTCTTCTTCCATTGACAGGTTTTTCTTTTGAAATACCTCTACTACAAACGAATATATTCAAATTAGAATAAAATCTTGAATTTTTTCCCACAGAAATTTTTTGTCGATTTCGACCATTGAATATGATCCGACCATCGCAAAAAATTTTCTTGACGATCCGATAAAAATTGCGACCTGTTGCATGATTACAAGTTTAAGATGGGTAGACGGACGGACACACATAGATACATGGACACACACCAGATCGACTCAGCTCGTCGAGACAATAATTTTGATATATATAAATCTACGATCATTGTGTCGATGTGTTACAAACTTTTTGGCCGGAACCAACTTATAGTACCCTTCCCACATAGTGGTGTAGGGTATAACAAGGAGATGCCAATGCGGATAATATCTCAAAAGCAAATCTTAACTATACGTCAAGTATTAAAAGAACGCTTAAACACATACCACCTATTTGTCAACTACAAGTCCCCCTTGGACAGCCTAATCAGATCAATGGAGTTTCATATTGTCATCCCTGACCGAAAAACAAAAACACTGTTATAAATTTATAAAGTACATATAAATTAAAACAGCTTACTTAAACATATAATTTTATATAACCTCAGTGTAAAAGAATATACCGACATATAATTTCCGCAGCAAATGCACAGATTTGCAAAGTATGCAACATGTCTGTAGTTTATATCTCATAAAGTAAAAAAATATGACAACGCCAATATGAAACATGACCAATAATAATCAATTAATTAAATTTATTCAATATTAAATAATTTCTTCTCTTTATCGTTTTACAAGCCGTCGCCACCGCCGCCGCCAGGTTTTCAGATGACAAGATAGCCAAACGATGGGCTGAATGGCGGCACAGACAGGAAATTTTTGCTTTATTTTGCTCGGGGAAAATTGTCAATCATTTGTGAATGTCCGACTATTGTTTTAATGGTTAATTGACGGTGACACTAAAACAGAGAGTAACGAAGTAAAATGTAAAAATTAAAATTGCTGAGTAATTGCATTGTTTGTGTATACGACAAACTGGATGGATTTCCATACGGAAATTCGATCAATGTGATTACCGTTTTCTTATTTCGTAAATATGACCTTTAAAATATTCATTCATGGGCAATGTGGTGGAGTTCTTTAAAGACATAAATAAGTTGGTCTTTGTTTTTTGTTTGAGGAAATAACCTACATTCAGCCATTGTCTGCAATTCTTATGTATCAAATTTCCACATTTAGCACTTACCACCAGAAATATTTTGAATGTCATTCTTACCTGCAAGAAAAAAAAAAACATTAAAATATGAGTATCAAATTGATTATATTATGAGCCAATGTTATTAGGTCTACAACATAAATATTTTAAAATGAATTGGTACATTATAGTATTTATCATCTTTCAATTGGGATATGGATTCCGTGCCAAAAAAAAAAAAAAACTGTTCCGATATTGAGGCAAAGAATGGAGCAACCAAATTTCTAATACCCTTAAGTGAAGTGTAGTGAAGTACATTCCATTAGTGGCATTCTGCATTAATCAAAGCATATGGAAATCAGGAAGGCACAGACCTGGACTCAAAAACGGAGGATCACAATTTCCAATTCATTGTTTTCGGGAGAAATTTGTCATGATTGAAAATGGCTGGTCGTTTTTCGTTGATTACTTTCTTCAAAGGAATAAACTGTGAGAGGAATTTATTCTGTGGCAGCCTAATACAATTTTAATATCTCAATTTTAATATTAATATCTCGCTGATTCAATCTTAAGAATTAAAAACCATTCTGAGCCCACAAAATAACGAGGAAAGAACCTTCAAAATACCGAAAATCGGTCGGTATCGATTATGGGAGCTATATCAAAACTTGAACCTGTACCGAAAATTTTCAGAAGAAATATTTTAGATCCCAAGGGAGGCTAAATATCATATTTTAGACTTTCCTGAGAATTCTTTGAGAATATGTTTTGAGTCTAATATTGTTCAGCGATGAGAACCCATCAGGTTTAATGGATAAGTAAACAAGCAAAATACCCCTCATGTAAAACTTCACCTACAGGTGGTGTCTTAGGACACGCCGTTCGGACTCGGCAATAAACAGTAGGTCCCATATCATTGAGCCTTTTTGAATTGGGGTGCACTCAATGATATGAGAGAAGTCTCCCTTGTCCCATCTGGGATGTTTGTGGAACAATTATATTATATATATTAAACATTTGGGTTAAATAAAGAGCAACCTAAAGATATTAAAGAACTGTCACTTCATTCAGAAAAATCAGCGATTTCGTGTGTTCTGTATGCTGGTGGAATCGTCGGTCCATATTTTTGCAAAAATGATGCCGATCAAAACGTAACCGTCAATCGTACCATAATATCCGATCATTTAGAGCCTGAAAATGATCTACGCAACATTTGGTTTAAACAAAACGGCGGCACTTCTCCCACATGAAATCAACCAATGGATTTATTAAGTGGTGACCCACACTTGTAAATAAAAAAAATATTTTTCATTAATTTTTCCAAGATAATTTTCAACTTTTTTGGTAGATTTTTTTTTTCATCTGAAAAATATATTTTTTTTTCTTTTTTGAAAAATATTGTGTGGTTTTGTGGCAAATGACCGTTTTGCGGTGCCAACTCTAGCTCAAAAACTAATTAACCGATCGTCATATCCCAGGCAATATTGTTCCGATCGACTTGAAAATTTTACCACATATTCTATAAACGAGAACACGAACAGATAATTCCACGTTTTTGGCCGTCGATTGGCCAACGAGATTGTGCGATATCACACCGTTATATATGTTGCTGTGGGGATATGTAAAGTCTAAAGTGTATGCGGGCAACCCCGCTTCGATTCAGGCCTTGGAGCAAAACATCACACGTGCCATTCGCCAGTTACCAGTCGAAATGTTCGAACGAGTTATTGAAAATTGGACTCAACGGGTGGACGATCTGAGAACTAGCCCCGGCCAACATTAGATAGACATATTCTTCAAAAAGTAAATGCCAAAGAATTTTCTTTCTAATGATAATAAACATTCTCCATACGACTTCATTTTACTTTGTTATTTTCTTTAAAGAAAGTAGGAACATCGAAATGGATCACCCTTTATTTGTGACTAAAAACTTCAAAATACTGAACATGATACCGGAGGTACCCATTCTCTGTGGACATTTTATATACCCCAAACTTAGATTAAATACTAAATCACAGCTATATCTATTGGATTATGTGGCTAAAACCTTTAAAATTACCAAAATTCTGAGGTACTATTCTATGGGGGCTTTATCTAAACGTAAACCTATACTTAAAATTCGCTCTCGAAATTTTAAATACCCCGAACGAAGGCTGATTACCAAATTTTAGCAATTTTGGTGGGATAATGAGGTCTTAAAAATACCGAAATGACGGGGGCTATATCAAAACATGATCCTTCACCAAAATTCTTTGCAGGAGTACTGTATATCCCCAACGAAGACTAAATACCGAAATGTAATCATTCCTTTAGGATAATTGTCCTATATGGGACTATTTAAAAACTAGGTCCACGTTTTTAAATAGTCCCATATAGGACGAGTTATCCTAAATTCAGATAAATTTCTGGGGGAAAGTTGTTTAGTCTCACAGAAAATTAAATATCAAATTTCAGACATTTCTGTAAGATAATGTTGTCAAAACCAAGCAACAGTCCTGACCGGCTTTAACTTGGCAAAGCGCAGGATTTCTCTCATCTCAAGTGAACACTGACCTCCACGTGGTACCACCTGGGGAGCGGCCTTTAATAAAGTATCCTACTATGAAAAAGAGAAAAACGAATCTGCACCTGGAATTTTCGCACTCTTTATAGAAAAGGTGCAGTTTACGCACTGGCAGATGTACTTGAAAAGTACAAGGCAGATATAACTGTTATACAGGAAACACGATGGATTAGGAAAGGCGTCACAACAACACCTAAAGGTGACGTACTGTGGATACCAGAGACCTCCATCACGGGAACCCATGGTATGACCAGGAGTGTCATGCTGCGGCATAAAGGGCTACTTTACAATAAGTAGCCACGCGAATCGCGAGGTATCGGGACAAAAGGAGAGAGGAGAAACGTATTTTCCGCAGGAAAAGGAGAGACACGGAAAAGAGGGATTGTGATAAAATCGAGATGTACAGAAGCCAGATGTCCGAAGATTCTACCAAAGAGTGAAACATCAAACTGACGGTTTGGGTACAGGCACATCCTCCTGTAGAGACCAACAAGGTATACCACCCGGCCAAGATTAGGTAAAGACATCAATCAACCGGCTGAAGAATAATAATGCAGCAGGAGCAGGCCTAACAGTCTAGCTGTTCAAAACCATATGCAACACGCATATAAGGTGTATCAGCTGGCTGGAAGAACGCTTACCGGTGATTGGTCTGTGTCCCGTCCACAAGAAAGGAGATAAGACTGTATGTTCTTGCTACAGGGGGGGGGGTGTAAATCGTTCAGATTTTGTACCGGAGCCAATGTCGGAAATAAATTTCCTTCCGAATTTACCAAGGATTTTCTTCCGACTTTGTTGCGCAATCACACCGAAATCGATCCGATTTCTCTCCGATATTTCGTTCCGAAATTTTGTTAACCACTTCATACAATTTTCGTTAAGAAATCGACATCGGATATAGCATCCTAATTTCATTCCGATTTCGTTACGATGTCGGTACAATTGATTTACATGGAATTTGCACTAATTGCCACATGTTAGTTAATTGTGTTGATGTTATAGACATCATGTGGCGATCAGTAAAGGAAGTAACTGATACCGTTAAGAAAGTTGAAGGAGTACCTGCTAAAGTGGGTCTGACAAAACCAATTGGGTAAACGGCGACAAAACCAAGTTGATGGTGTCGACGGGCAATGCTCGGTACCGTCTACATCGGTACCGCTATAAACACAACAACATCGGTACCGCTATAAACACAACAAACAACATTACTTTGACTTAAATAAGCAGTTTTAAAACAAAGCCACATCAAACAAAAGTAACACTTTACAAAACAGTGATACTACCCGTGCTATTGTATGGTTCCGAAGTACATGTACTTGCGCAAGCAGATAAGGCAGTGATGGGTGTATTTGAGAAACCAATTATTCGAAAGATCTACTGGCCAATATGCGTTAACGGTGAATATCGACGTCCTATGAACCACGAACTGTATCTGTTATACAACGATATCAGTAAAGTTGTCATAAGAATGAGCGATGACGAACCCCCTAAAAAGGTGTACGAATACGGGCCGCATTGCGGCACACACAGAACTGGACGGCCAAGTCTTCGATGGAGGGAACAAGTGAAATACGACATCAGAAAATTCCTTATCGCAGATTGGGAAAATACAGCAACAAACAAAGAGGAATGGACATCTTTTCTTAGTTCAGCTTATGGAACAAATGTTCTGTAAAATGCCAGCTAAAGAAGTAACTAAGTAAAAACTTCAAAATGCCGAAAATCGGGA
Organism: Musca autumnalis; assembly: GCF_047663935.1. Lineage (NCBI taxonomy): Eukaryota > Metazoa > Arthropoda > Insecta > Diptera > Muscidae > Musca > Musca autumnalis. The sequence continues at coordinate 38,647,548 of NW_027412088.1, read as the reverse complement.
GGTACCGATTTATGGAGGTTAAAACCTTGAAACTACCGAAAGTGGGGAGATACCGTTCTATGGGGACTACTTCAAAACGAGAACCTATACTGACAAATTTCTAGGTGAAAATTTTGTAGCCTAAAAGAAGACTAAATATCACATTTCAGACATTTCGTTAAGATAATAAGCCTACAAATTTTGAAAATCGCATCGGATTTTGATATAGCTACATATATAGAGCCCAAAAAATATGCTATTGGAGCTACATCAAGATCCGATTTTCAAAAATTTTTGTTTAGAGAATATTTACCACTTTATGATATGGATGCCCCCTCAGGATATCCGTATTTCTTCTGAAAATTTTAAGTTTTGACGACTCGAAGTGTAAAAATGTTTATAAAATCATGATGAAATTTCCACTCCGGACATTCGAAAATGCTTCTCACTACTGGAAATGTCTGTTTTAGAACTCATTTGTAATTCGTCGTGCGCTTTTTGGCTGAAAGACTTTGACGCTCAGGTCATTCATAATTAGTAATGCGTTCCAACACTACAAAAACACCTTCATCGCTACAGAAACAATTTAGAAGATAACCTTCCATTCAATAAACGCTAAAACAATAGTTAACCATATAACTATGCAATTGTTTACTTAATGATGAGAGTCCTTAATAATTATGAAGGACTTGAGCGTCAATGTCTTTCACCCAAAATGCGCAGAAATATCAGTGCGCATAAAACGACTGGGGACAGAATTTGAGAATTTGCACCTTGCGACCAATTTTTTTCATATAAATATGTAAAATATTTTATTTTGATTTTCGGATATTTTGTCTTACTTATTCCTTTTCAGTATTTTTAACCTTAAATGCGTTGGGACACAGAAACAAGTCTTTTCGCAATATTCACCCATATACCTTACCGACGAATATTTCAATGTGTGACAAACGGAATAAAAAAATTAATTAATAATTTGGAGGTTAATTATGGTGGAAGGTATAGTAAACATGATCTGTATCAGTAATAAGTAGGGGTGCGGTTATAAGGCATGAGTTGTTGCTATCTAAATAATTCAAGCAATTTCAAAATAACCACAAAAGCAATCGATTCAAAGAAAATGAAGTCTTCTCGCTGGAAGGTGCCATTGATCTCTTTGAGGTTGATAGCCCACAAAAGTTTCTTAAAAATTCAAACAAGCAACGAACAAATTACCCTTTTCTTGAGAACCCCCCAAACGAAATTGCAGGTTTTAGACAATTCTAGCACGGAAAAAATTGATAAAATTCTTGTTGCATTTTTCAATACATTTTTTGCAATTCGTTTGCAAATATAAATTTCTAATATTTTAAAGTTTGCAAAATTGTATATTGAATAAATTAATACTAGTCACAACCATACATTTAAACCCAAACAAAATCAGAACTTCCTCTATGTAAATAGTATAACCCCATAATAAATGCAAATATTTGTAAAAATCAGTGTAATTGTCCGGTTTATTTATTCTAAATTCATAATTACCTCCTCGTCTATGTTTGGTGGCATAGTTCGCATTGTCACTGCCGCCGCAACATGGTTGTTCATTGTAAAAATTCCATGTATTTTCATAATCGCAGGATATATTTTTCACACACAATGCCAACACCAGCAATGTCATCGTCGTCATCATCATCGTCATTGTGGACATTGGCCACATTTTTGTAAACGCTTGTTGTTCCGTCATGACGACGTGAAACGTGTTGGAACGTTACAAGCGGCTACAACAGGATATAAACGGGTCGCGCAAAACAAATGCGCTTCTTTGCTGTTGTTACGCTGATGCTGATGTTGTTGATTTAGAGTGGGTGTTTCCGTAGGGTGTTCAATGTTGTTGCTACTGCTGTTTGCGAAAGAGGAAGAAGTTTTGTGTTGACCACAACCTCAATTGGATTATTGAGGTTGTTGCTGGTAATGCTCTGCTGCGGTCGGTGGTGGGGCGACCGACGTAAATATAGAGTTTTGTTTGGCGCGTTTTATTATGTTTTAATTCGTTTCACTTGTTTTCCCAGCACTTCATGAGGAAACGTGCCCAATTATAATAGGTTTTCAATTGATTTTATTGTGACCACTTGATTATATTGTATGGATTCTTTTTTGTTATTATTATTAGTTCACGGATGCAAACAAACATTCAAACAAACGTACATATGCATACATGTATTTTATATTACTTTTTTATTGACAATTTCACAGCAATTTCATGTGTGATACATATTTTATTAATGGATTTTAATCACTGCAATAAAAATGCATACAAATGAATAAAATATATCCTTTTTTAAAAAAACACTTATTTAATTTATTGGCAATTTGTTTATTGACATTTAAATTTTTTGCTATTTTTTGTTTTACAAAATATTCAAGTTTATAGTTTTTTCTTTGTCGTAATGTAAAGAAACCGGTTCGTAAATTGTGGTATTTCTTTGAAGTCAAAGTTGACCACGAGAGAATTGAAGTTGGTAGGTTGTTATATTCAATTCTCTGAGTCTCCCTGTTTGCGAGGGTGTATAGGGTTGCCATGCCTAAATTATATCGATAAAATAATGGAAACAAGTGATCATGAGGAGCATGGTAATGCTAATGGGTGAATATTAACTTATCAGCATTGAATGATGTATGTCAATTTAAAACCTTCTTGGAACATGACGTAGCTTTGGAATAAATCTGGCGATGTGCAAAGTTTCGGACGAATCGGATAATCATAACTTTTACTCGCAACAACCAAAATTAGTATCTCGAACAAATTTGAGAATGGGAATTTTTTCCCAATCTATGTACCAAAAATCTTTCATGTAGCTTAAATTTTTTTTATGGTAAACAAACGGAATGACGAATTTATTTATATCCTCCACTTTATTGATTTTTTTTGGAAAGGTTGGCCGTTTTTAGCCTTGAAATACGATCGCGTGTTGTAGTGGAAAACTCACTTTGCAAAAAATTGCAATTTACTTGTAAACATTTTCGTCCGATAATTTTTCACAAATTTCGACATGGATAAAATCACGACAAGAGTGCATCGATCAAACTAAATCTTTGTATGTCGATAAGGGGCCATCCTATAGCACTATGAAAATTGCTTTATTGAATTCAATCGTGGTCGACACTTGCTAAAAAACGAAGGCCCGAAAAAAAGCCGTGCGCGCTCGGATAATGCAAGATCGTCATGTTATATGCATGAAAAATAACTAACATTTGATATAGCATTAATACCTGGCCGCAACCAGGGGTTTTTCTCTGTAGATCCAGCACAATGTGAAAATTGCTCAAAAAAGTCTCTTGTCATTGGTGCAAAGAAACAGTGAATAAAAAGGTGTCAGTCGGCTTTGCCGACAGATATATACCCTCAGCCAATGTGAAGTGAAACTTTCACCTACGGACAGATCGAATGTATTTAAGGTCTCTTCAGAATTTTGTGGTCCTTTTTGGACATTTGAACTTGCCGACAAAAATGTGGATTAGGAATTAACTGCACTAAGACACAAATGTTGAATTTTTGTGGGGGAGGTACCCTTAGAGAGGGCCGATATGGGTCATTTTAGAAGTTAAACTAAATTTTGACAAACTATTAGGAGATCCAAAGTGTGGACCAAATTGGTTGCCCCATTCAAGTGATATCGTCCTAACATTTTAGTGAATTTTTTTTTAAATATTGTGGAGAAGTACCGGAATTTGTGGACCGGTATTGCCCCATGAAACTAAGTTTGGATATAATATGACGAAGACCAAATGTTGGACCCAATCGGTTCAACAGTTCGAGAGTTATCGTGCTCTCAGACCGGCACATATGGTGACATAGGGTTTTTTACACCATTCGGGCTGTTTTTTCAAGAAGTATGGACTTGCCCCTGAATCAACTTTTACCGTCGTAATGGAGGTAGCGAATGCAAATCGCTTCAACAAAAATCAAAGTGATTCAAGAGCAGGTCTTAAAGTGAACTTATCCGAAATTTTGTGTGAGAGGTACCAGAAGGAGTAGACAAATATAGTCCATATTCGAACGTGATCTATATATGGTAGATATTATGAGAATGTGGACCAAATCGGTCACTCCCATCAAGAGTTATCGTGCGCACAATTTCTCCGAATATTTTTGAACTTTTGTGAGGAGGTACCTGAAGGAGTGGACCGATATGGCTTATCTACGATCTTAAACTATGTTTAGAAACAATATTACGAAGGCCAAATTTTGGCTGGAATCGGCATTTCCGTTCGAGAATTATCTTGAGCTTCCACCCATAAACTTGGTGTCATAGGGTTTGTTTTTCAACTTTCAGGCTATTTTTTCAGGAAGTATTGACTTGCCCCTGAGGAAACTTGTACCTTCATATAGGGGACAGTGAATACAAGATGTTACAACAAAAACCAAGGCGATTCGAGAGCAAGTCCTAAACTGAACTTTTTCGAAATTTTGTGAGGGAGGTACTAGAAGGAGTTTACCGATTTGGTCCATAATGGACCCTCATCTAAGTCTGGTAGAAATTTCATAATGTGCAAAGTATGGACCAAATCGGTTACTCCCTTCAAGAGTTATCGTACGCACAAATTTTCCGAACATTTTCGAACTTTTGTGGCGGAGGTACCGGAAGGAGTGGACCGAAATAATCCATATTTGAACTTGAACTAAGTTTGGAGAAAATATTACGAAAGCCAAATTTTGGACCGAATCGGCAGATCCGTTCGAGAGTTATCTTGCGCTCCAACCACTACACACGGTGTCATAGGGTTTTTTGTAACTTTCAAGCTATTTTCTCAGGAAGTATGGACTTGCCCCTAATGAAACTTACCGCGTCGTATAGAGGACAGCGAATACAACTTGCGTAAAAAAATCAAAGCGATTCGAGACCACGTCCTAAACTTAACTTTTCCGAAATTTTGTGTGGGAGGTACCCGAAGGAGTGGACCGATTGAGTCCATATTGGAACCTCATCTTAGTCTGGTAGAAATTTCACGACGTCCAACATATGGATCAAATCGGTTACTCCCTTCGAGAGTTATCGTGCGCACAAATTTCGCGACAATTTTTGAACATTTGTGGGGGAGGTACCTGAAGGAGTGGACCTATATGCCCCATCTACGAACTTAAATCGAATCTGGACAAAATATTTCGATACCCAAAATTTGAACCGAATCGATTAATCCGTTCGAGAGTTATCGTGCGCACCAGCCAGCCAGACAGACGGACGGACATTGCTAGATCTACTCAAAATTGTCTGAAACGGATATCGTACAAACATACTTGGGGTCTAAAACCATTATTTCGATGAGGCACATTTTTGGTCGTATCAAAGTGTAAATACCCTCTTTAGCCTAAAGGCTGAGGGTATAAAAACAGAAAAAGAACCTTTGGAGTCGATTGGGCAACGTCCATCTGTCTGGCTGGTGCGCGCAATAACTCTCGAACGAGGAAACCGATCAGGTCCAAAATGTCCACTCCTTCAGGTAATTCCCACAAAAAATTCGGAAGAAGTGAAGTTTAAGATCTTTTAAAACTGTTTCAGCAATTTTTCCTTGCCACCATCTTTACGACGGTACACTTTCTTTCGGGGTGCAAGTCCTAAAAGCTGCAAGAAACCTTGACAGCCCCAAATAAAATGGCATATCCGCACGATAACACCCGCATAGAGTTTCTGATTGTTCCAAACTGTGCACATCGTAGAATTCCATCTAGTCATGTATCAGGTTGGAATATGGTCTATATCCCACGTAAAATTTGGAAAAGGTGTAGTTTAACAGCTCGTCTAGGATAGTTTTAAATTTTTTCCTAAAAATTTCTTCTTATCCCTGTTACGATGGCGCAATTTATTTCGGGGGCAAGTCCATACTTCCTGAGATAATGGCCTTTAATCTCCAAAAAAGCAGCCGATACCAACTAAGGTAAGTGGTACGCAAGGTAACCCTCGAAGGGAGACCGATTTAGCCCAAACGCAGTACATCATATTATGTCCGAATATTGACCACATCGGTCAACTCTTTCGGGTACCTCCCACACAAAGTTTAGAAAGATTGCATTTTAAGGACTGGGATAGGGGCAAATCCATACTTCCTGCCCCAAAAACTCAAAAAATCCCTATAGACGTCAGAAGTATTGCGTATGCTTCTTTTCATTAGGTTCGAGGCTGTTGGCAAAGTTGGCAGATATTTTCTTACTTGTTGTTTAAAAATTTAATTAAAATGCTTTATTTTCGATTTAATAAACCCACTGCATTTCAAATGTCAATTCCAATGCGTATACGTCATATAAATCATCATAAAGAAGTTTAATTCGGAAAAACGCTATAATATAATCAGACTATAACTCAATTGCGTACATCTATTCCCTGTTAAATTTTAAAATTAGATTTTACTGTTTTTTTTTTTAAGTTTCAATCTCATTTGATTGTTTTTAAATCTGGAGTATTACCCCAATGGATTAAACTTCATCATTACTTTCTGTTACAGAGAGTAATGTTTTTCAAAGCGAACTGATGTTAGAGATAAACTGGACGTACATCGCAGTTGAAAGGTTGTTGTGGTTAATCCATAGGAATGATCTTTTTTCAAAAACATGGCAACCCCATTCAAGAGAGTGTTGAATATTTCTTGTGTACAAATTGTTATACACTCGAAATAGAATGTAAAGATAGACAATAAAAGGATGGTATTTTTTTTTCTTCACTGCATAAAGGTAGACATTTTATTTTTGTATTTCAGACAACAAACAGAAAAGTTGGCATAAATTTATTGTTTTTCTTTTTAATTAATATTAATATTATTTTAAATTTAATTGAATGATTTAATTAATTGTAATATTATTTTTAATTGCAATGGATATTTGTTTAACAGAAAACACTACACTTTCAAACTTAAATTTTGAAAACATTTTCAATCTGCATAGATTATTTTTTCATTTTAATTATTCCAATTATTATAAAGCATTTTTGGTAATCGATATTTCTTTAATAGTAAACACTTTACTTTTCAAGTAAATGATAAATCATTTTCAAAATTCACCTTTCACAATTACACAAAATTTTTCAAATAAAAACAGTGACAAAAAACACTGTAAAAACACAAAATTTCAACAGAAAATTCTTATTTTATTTTTTTTTATTTATTTTCATAAAACAGGGCACTTCTTGGTATTTGCGGTAGTTGTTGTTTTTATGTACTCTTAGGGCAACATCGCGTAGATCACTGAACTGTAAAGAAAAGGCACAAAATTGTATACACACAGAGGAAATGCTGACACAATCGCAACTGGAGAGCGTCGTTTACAAAGAGAGTTGTTGTAGAGTTGGAGAGCAAGAATCCAACCAACCAATAAGACAAAAAAACAAAAATAAAACAGAAACATAACATGCGATCTGCATGGGAAGAAAACAAAACAAACGAAAGACACCAACCACAACAATACAATCGTTTTAGTATTTCCTCCTGGCGGTCTACTTCCAAACAGCAGACAACAGAGCAAACCAAATGATCTTGAGCGAAACCATTGACATTTGTGTATAATATAATAGCAACGTTTTAGAACTAGTGTTGGAGTCAGTTGGGCGGATTAAGATGAAATGAATGGAACTAGAATGTGGACCTGTAACGAGAAATTTCTGGAAGACAGTTTCATAACTTTAAGGAAAACTAAATTCTAAATATCCATCATTTCGGTTGAATAAATGTGGCTACAACTTTCAAAAAACCGAAATACTGCGGTTACAGTTCTATGGAGGGCTATATGAAAACGTGGACCTATATCTACAATTCTACTATGGAAAGTTTTGTACGCCCATCGAAGACTAAACACAGAATTTCAGCCATTTTTTTTTTTTATAATGATGCTGAAACCTTCAAAATACTGAAAAACAGGAGGGGACGTTCTAGGAGGGCTATATGAAGATGTGGACTTATACCGACAAATTTAATGTAGAAAGTTGCAACGAATAATAAATGCCAAATTTCAACCATTTCGGCTGGATATTGAGGCTACAACCCTCAAAATACCTAAACTCGAGAGGTACACTTTTATGGGGATTATATGACAACGCGGACCTACAGAAAATTTTATAATCCCTCCAAATGTCATCCATTTTGGTTTAATAAAGACGCTGAAACCTTAAAAATGTCAAAAATCAGGAGGTGCAGTTATATGGAGGGTATATGAAGCATGGTCATATACAGACTAAATTCAGGTACCCCCATCGAAGTCCAAATACCAAATTTCATCCATTTTGGTTTAATAACGACGCTGAAACCTTAAAAATACCATATGGGGGCTATATGAAGACGTGGACTTATATCGACAAATTTCAGGTGAAAATGTTAAACCCCAAACGAAGACTAAATGCCAAATTTCACCTATTTCGATGTTCTAATGAGGATAAAACCTCCAAAATACCGAAAACCGGGAGGTACCGTTCTTGGGGGCTATATTAAGGCCTGGACCTATACCAACAAGATTCATTTGGAAAGATTTATACGCTCAACTAATGCTAAGTACCAAATTTAAGCCATTACGGTGGGATATTGGGGCTGAAAATGCCGAAAATCAGAAGGTACCGTTCTATGGTGGCTTTATGATAAATTTCAGGTAGAAAGTTTTATACCTCCAGCGAACACTAAATACAACATTTTGGCCAATTCAGTGGGATATTTGGGATAAATTCTTGGAAATACCGACAATCGGGAGGTACCGTTATATGGGGGCTATCTGCTGACTTGGACTTCTACCGACAAATTTCACGTGGAAAGTTTAATACCCCTAACGAACCCTAAAAACCAAAATTCAGACATTTAAGTGGGAGATTCAGTTTTATACCTGCAACGACAACTACTTGATCGATGTTTTTCATCTTTTGTGGCCTGTTTTGGACGTACGAACTTGCCGACAAAAATATATATTCGCATTAAAGCTCAGAAGTGTTGCAGAGGAGGTACCAGATGGAATGCATCGGCATGACCCATTTTAGAAGTAATTTTTGGGAATCATTTCTTTTCGATAGATAGATAGCCCTCCAGTCACTTCAGCTGCTCACCGTATAACTTAGAGGTTTTGGACCACTATGTCAGGAAGCATGGACACATAATATAGCTGTAAACGGGACCACAAAAATTAGCATCGGAAAAATTACCAAAGGATATTCGAACAGACCATAAACTGCGCTTAAACATAAATGTCGAACTTTTGTAGATGAGGTACCGAAAGGAGAAGACCGATATGGAACTTTTTCGAAGTTAAAAAATATTTGGACAAAAAATTAGCAGATTCAAGGTTTGGACCAAATCGGTTGCTCCGTTCAACAGATATAGCGCGTACCATTTTAATAAAAAGTTTGGAACTTTTGTGTGGAAGGTACCCGAAGGGGTGGACCGAAATGTCTCATCTTCGAACTTATACTAAGTTTGGTAAAACAAGTAAGAAAAGGCTATAGTCGGACGGGGCCGACCATGTGATACCCTACACCTTTACACCTGGGAATTAGCTTTCCACATATCAAAATTTTTTTATGGAACAAATAAACTTATTGTAAAAACTAACTTTGTGCATTCTGGTACCGTATCGCACCAAGCTTAAATAATAATATAATTGTTTCACCAGCATCCTAGAATGGACAAGAGAGACTTCTCTCATATCAATGAGTGGGTGTACCCCGATTCATATTCGCTCAATGATATGGGCTCATCTCCGAGTTCTAACGACGTGTCCTAATACACCACTTGTAGAGAAGTTTTACATGGCTGAAATACTCAGAAAATGTCGCAAACCTTACTGAAGGATATTTGCCTGGCTGGGGAATCGTTTTGAAAAAAGGTGGCAAAGCGACCCATGCTGCAATGTATGTATAAAAATCCAATTGAACAATTAAAACGTTAGGGCACCATGTAATTTGCAATAATGCCAAAACTGGGAATGGGCAGATATGGTTCTCTACACAAAACCCATTATATATTAAGCAGTAGGCCCTTTATATAGCAGACACGAAGATCAGTAGATCAATTTCCATATGTAGTCTACTTTGCCGGTACATGTCCTCCAGGATATAAAATATAGACCAAAAATTGTTTTTGTATTTTTCATACAAAATTAATGGCCCATTTTACCCCCTAAATATTATCAGCTAATCATCTAAAATTGTAAGCATCTACTTCGGCCTAAAGTCTTACCTCGCGCAAAATTTCGTGATTATTGAGCTATAATTGCGACCTCAAGCGTGTTTACACTACAAAGAAATAACAGGATATATTAGGCTGTAACTCTGTTATCTTATCATGTACACCAACACAATTGACATCAATAGAAAGGTCAAGCGCTCCTCTTCCAAGTATAGCTTACTTGCCTGGAATTTATCTTACAGGAATAAAGATAAAAACTGTATATTAAAATTTTTCACACAAAATATGTGGTCTATTTAACCATATAAATATTATATTATCGCCATCTCAAATTGCTAGCTTCTTCCTTGTCATATTATCTTACCTTTCTTAAAATTTCGAGGCGATCGGACTATTATTGCGACCTACAGAGCAGCTACAAAATCGGATAAAAATTATGTTTTTGGTCCATTTCACTTGCTAAATATTTCACGATCATCACCACTTAAAATAGCGATCTATTCTGACGTGAATCCGACCTCTATACCAAATTTCGTGACGATCGGTTCATAATTGCAACCTGGAGTTTGATTACAATTTATAATGGACAGACGGACACACGGACGGACACACATCTCAAAATCGTTTTATCTCGCCTAGATATGAAGATTGGTATACCACATTGGGGGTCTCCGACTAGTATTTCGCGGTGTTACATGAATTTTACCAAAACGAACTTATAATACACTTTCCACATAGTGGTGTAGGGTATAAATATTACGAAGGTCAAATTTTGGAACGAATCGGTTGATTCGTACGAGAGTTATCGTGCGCTCCAGCCACTACACATGGTACCATGCGGTTTTTTATATCTTTCGGGCTATTTATGGACTTGCCCCTGAAAATCATATATCGATATAATGGGGCAGGGAATACAAGTGTCTGCAACAAAAATCAAAGCTATTCGAGAACAGGTCTTTTACTGAACTTTTCCGAAATTCGTAAGGTACCCGAATTATTACAATGTGTACAGTATTGAATAACTCGGTTACTGTCTTCGGGCTATTTTCTCAGGAAGTATGGCCTTTCCCCTGAAAAAAAACGTGTACCAACGTAATGGGGGTAGCGAATACAAGTGGCTGCAACAAAAATCAAAGAGATTCGAGAGCAGGTCTTAAACTGAACTTTTCCGACGTTTTGTGTGGGTGGGAAGGAGATGATCGATAGCGTCCATATTGGAACCTCATCTTTGTATGGTAGAAATGTTACAATGTGCAAGTATTACTTCCTTCAAGAGTTATGGTGTGCACATTTTATCCAAACATTTTTTAAATTTTGTGGTTGAGGTACCTGAAGAAGTGGACCGATATGGTGCATCTTCGAACTTAAACTAAGTTTTGACAAAATATCACGAAAGCCAAATTTGGGACCAAATCGGTCCATCCATTCGAGAGTTATCGTGCGCTCCAGCCAGTCAGACATGCGGACGGAAATTGCTAAATCGACTTCAAATTGTCTGAAAAACCATTTTTTCGATACACTTGTTAGCATAACTGATGAGGGTATAAACATATCGTCGGTGTCATGCTTAAGTGGTACATACGCCATTTGCCTGATTCGAGAAAAACTCAAGTTAATGTTTAAGGCCATACAGGATGAAAATGGTGCAATAATCAAATACTTTAAGAGCTCAGTTCTACTTAACTAAACTCATTGAATATATCTGTAGTTTATTTTAGTCAGATATCTGTGATAGTCTAGAAGTTATGGCAAATTTTTATAATTGCAAAAAGTTGCTGAATTGTTCCATGGAATCTTTTTTTCATGTTTTTGGCAGTTTGTGTCACATGGAACACGTTTTGTCACATTTCAACCAAAACACTTTTTATCAATCGTGTTCCACCTCCCTTATATGAAGTGCTACGGTGGAGTTTAAAAATCAGGACTTAAAATGAAACATTTTTTTCTCATATAAATACAATACGGAACATTATTATAGGTTTCCTTAACGTTTATTTAAGGGATTTCCTCCACATATCACTATTTTTTGTGGTAAAAATTTCGATCGGACAAAATGGATAGATATTTTGCATTTCTAAGGTAACATAAAACATTTAAACGCGATTTTCTTATAATACCATTGTTGTAGTCGGTTAGCTTCAAGTCGAATGGGCGTTTTTGCGTATATTTTCGTGGACTTACATCAAAATTTTGTCTTTAAACTAGGGATTTTTTGTTTAAACGATTGATAAATTTTCGTTTTCATACCACAATATAATATTCAAAAATATTTGGATTTAGAAACTATTTTTCTTTAGTTTTTAAACCAAGTCCTTTAAAACAATTTGTTCCATACGCCACACTTTTCCATAACTTGGCAAAAATGGGCAATTTTTTGTTCCAAACGCCATCTTTTTTGGTGCGGAACAATTCGTTTTTGTCTCTTTTTGTTCCATACGCCGAACGACATGGATATGGAATTAAAAAGTTCAAAATTGTTTTGTTCCATATGCCAGGCTTTATGGATATGGTACAAAACGACAAGATTTTTTGGGTCACAAAGCGGATATGGAACATACTGGCATATTAATATCTCAGAAACTATAAGAGATAGAGAAAAACCGACCAAAAAATCTGAAAGAGCATGGTTCAAAACCTTGTAAGGTACCTTTATCTCAAAATGTCGAAAATGGCGTATGGAACATTTAAGCATGACACCGACGATATGCTGTGCTATGCGACTGCTCACAACTATGAGTCTGACTTAAGGTCAGTAAAAATAGAGAGCGGCATATTGGAATTTTTGTACACAAAAACCACAAATGTTTTTGAACAAAGCAACATCAGTAAAATGCTGACCCATGTATGTACATATCTACATTTATGTACAAATGTACAGTGTGTCTTAAAAATGTTTCGAAATGTAACTATTTTTTTAATTTGTTTATCTCCTTTTTAATTTATACTTAGCACTTGCTTTTACATGTAAAATTAATGATTATACATGTATGTAATAATTACTGTGCCTATTTAAACTACAGTATGCAAAGTTCATATTCGTAAGAGTACACCCCTCAAAAGTGAATAAAATCATTATTAATTCCATATTTTTTACGCAAATATGAAACAATTGCTGGGAATTACTATAACGAAGAAAGATTTAAAAATAAAACTAATTTTGAATTTTTTTAATTTTTGTTCTTTTCATCATTAGGAATGCCTTGGCTTTAGAAAAATTTAAAAATAACGATATTTTTATTAACAAATTGCATGAATAAAAAGTCGGACGAACATTCGAAATATTTAAGAAAAATTTAATAGATATGATTAACTATGGAAATTTTGTACGAATTTCAGACGAAAATAGCTAATAGTAGTCATTCTGCAACTATGTATATTCGAAAATAAATGCTGTTAGCGTATGAAAATGCAAGGAAACCTAATCCGGGCTAAGGCAACTTAAAGACATTTTTGGTTCCTACGTCGTAAAAATCGCATTGTTATTGTGAATTAATCGTATGAAAATCTAAACAAAAATTATGATAGCTTGAAATAATTTCAATAAAAATAGTCTTGTTTTTGTAATTTCTGGTTCATTTTATTAATTGGATTGTGGTACCATCCTAATACAAAAATTGATTAATAATTTTAAAAAATACCTTGGTTCACTATTGCATTAAAATTCTTTTAATGTGCTTATAAAATTAGGGTAGCTTTTTTTCAAATGAATCAACGCTATCTTTTGAGAGTCAAACTATTTAATTTTGTAGATTTTTTTAATATTTAATTGTTAAACTGTATGTATATTGTAAAGTCGCTAAATACAATATATGGAAGCAATGTCTTCCTGTGCCGAATGAATAGTTTGGCTGAAGAATGCCACAATAAAACAAGAATGAAACAATTCTTGGAGATCTGCACTTGAAATTGTTTTGGGCCACCAAGTGAATTGTTGGTGCAATTAATGAATAAGTAAGTTGGTATGAAATTTGAAGTCATAATGTAAACAAATAATAAGCGATAGCATGATGAGCAATTGCAAACAGCTCTGAAGAAAATATTCAAGAAACTGAGTTTATTTAAACATCGAGAGAGCGATAATATTTCTGTTTTGAGGTGGGCTTGTTTTGAGAGTTAATTTATAAAAAAAAGTTGTTTACAATTCGAGTTGCCAACCTTCCAAAAACAACGAAATGACTATAGCTCTGTTCCAATACAATAGAACTTCTCTATAACAAATTTCCCTATAACGATTTTTCTCTATAACGAATTAAAATTTAAACACACAATTTTTTCCCACACCGTTTTATCTTTTAACCTCTCAATAGCGAATACTTGTCTATAAAAAGTTTTTTTAATGCACAAGGGGAAATTTTACACACAAAAATCTCCATATAACGAATTTTTGAAGAACGTTAATGTTTAATAATGTGAAACAAAACACATTCATCAACGTTATATTTTATTGGAGTTCACACTAAAAAGAAGAAGCCAACCTCGATTATCAATGCTCTTAGAATAAAAATTGATTCAAAATACGTTAAATTTCCAATAACTACTATGCATAGTTTCATTTCATTGTTTAAAAATACCTGGCTCGGCTCGGCCGAACTTAACGTTTTTTTACTTGTTTTTAGTTCAGACGCACCGTGTCCTATATATATTTTCGGCCGATTTGATGCACCAAAAACGCTATATCTGACGGCAGATGGTCTAGAAATAAGTGTGTCATATTATATCGAAATCGGTGTAGGTTTATATATAGCTCCAATGTGTATTTTCGACCGATTTTGGGTATTTGATGCACCAAACACGCTATATATGTCCAATTCCGATGCATTAGACATTAATGTGCCATGATTTGAATATAGCTCCCATATATACTTATTTTATTTATTCACTGTGGTGTACTTTTATCCTCTCCTTATTGGTTGTATTCTTACACAGCGTAACCAGAATTTTTTCTGTGTTTTGTCCCCAACAACCGACTACCAATAATCCACAGAAATATTCATGTTTCTCTAGAAAAATTTTGCCAAGCACTCTTTGGGGCAATTATTTCATTTGGTATTAAACGTTGGTCCTGAAAACGTCTTCAGTCACACACTCTACATTTTTAATCGAAATCAAACCTATATAGGGTGTTTGTTGCAGCAAAAAATCGGGCGAAATATATATATGTGAGCTATATCCAAATCTGAACCAATGTCGATATAATTTGGCACACTTATTTCTAGACCGAGTTCAGTCACACATTCCAAATTTCATCAAAATTGGACGTATATAGCGTGTTTGGTGCAGCAAATACGTCAAATCGGCTGAAAATATATATGGGAGCTATATCCAAATCTGAACCGATTTTCACCAAAAGCAATAGCGTTCTACCTATAGCTAAAAAAATTATATTCCCCAATATTCAGCTGAATCGGACAAAAAATTCGACATGTACGTTGCGAACAAAAGTACATGGACAGACGGACAGAGGGACGGACGGACATGCATAAATCGACTCAGAAAGTGATTATATGTATATCCCTAAAAGGAACTATGGGTCTATTTCGTTTCCTTTTGTATGTTACATACAAATGCACAAAGACATATCCAGCAAAATGTTCGATGCCAAAGATGTCATTCAATCATGGGTGAAAGTGATCTGGCATGTGATCTTTTTAGCATCTTCATCGATGAATTTTATATGAGCGTGGACCCCAAAAGATGCTATTCGTTTTTGGATCCAAAGCATGTCATTTACACCAATGCTTTGACATGTCATTTTCACCAATGCTTCAGCATGTCATTTCCACCAATGCTTTGGCATCTCATTTTCACCGAACCTTTGCAATGACATTATCATTACGACGAGAGTTTTAACACCGTTGGTTGTGATTTCGAGTCTCCGACAACATCAAGCCTATTGTAAATAATTAATCGTATATATTTAGAAAAATGGATATAAATAAAAACACAAAATACATCTCTATTGTATCGATGGAATGGGTTCAAATGCTGATGAAAATATCGAATCTTTCACGACATCCTCTGCATTGGTTCAATTGGTTCGTTGGAACCAATGTAAAAGATGCCATGAAATCACGTCATCGCATGGAACCCCTTCATTCAAATTTTGCTGGGTAATATCCCTTACCACAGTGTGGTGTAGGGTATAAATATTAAGTTGGGTTAAAATGGAATAATTAGTTTCTTGTTAGGTGCAAACATTTTTCGACCACGGATACCCCAAATGCCTAAATTAGGTAAAAAATATGTATGGTAACATGGGGCGCCTTCGCCACTGGGGCGGCTATGCCAGCGCCGATTTTCTCGCAAAATACAAGTGCTAGAAAAAATCCGTTAAAAGCAAAATTGTGACTCTAATGAAGATCTATCATCTCCCAAAAGTTGGCAATTGCGTCATAGGTATGATAGCGGACGCACGCGGTTTTGTGTTTTCATGGTATTGGGAAAAATAATTATGGTAGGTATTTTTTGTGATATCTTCTTTACCACAAAAACACGTTTTATACAGTTAGAAGGCAACTACTGAAGAATATAAATCCCAATAATTCGCATAAAAAAAGCAATTGCAAATGTCAATATATTAATATTATGAAATTTGTAAGGGGTGGGGCGCATACGCCATGATGGGGGCGTGGTGGGTTAATGTTAGAAATTTGTCATGTTTAACTTAAATTCTTTATACCATAGATATACCACACTATAATATGAAGTCAAAATCAAATATTATCCTACACGTATCTTGTTTTAGTTATATTTTGATTTTTGTACCTAAATTCAAGGCACCTACTTCAATTAACCGCTAGAATCGGTTATTTTTTGTGAATTTTAAAATAATTTTTGATTATTCAATAGAAAACATGTTCCTTTTTTGCATAATGTTGATATTTAAGGAAGAAGTATGGTAAATTTCAGTTTTAGAGTCCGTTGGAGAATGCTCAATATCGATGGCGAAGCTGCCCCATGGGTGGGGAGGTTTCGCCACTTTTTACACATTTTGTAAATTCTCAAAAATAATATTTTAAAAACAATATTATAACCATTTATATATCAAAACTTATAGTCAAGATATGCTAATATTTGTACTAAAACTAATATTTGAAAAAACTTTAACGGTGTCGGTATGAGAACATTTTGAACAAAAACGTGGCGAAGGCGCCCCATGGTACCATATCTAAAAATTTCTTTAATCTGTGATCGATTTTTGGTGGAGGAGCTTCTGGATCTCCGAGAACTTCATATGTCAAATTACAGCTTTTTCGGTTAAACATTTTAGCTAAAATCTTCAAAATACCGAAAATCGGGGGTACCGTTATATGGTAAGTTACGAGTTTTTGGTGGAGAAGTTTCTTGACTACTGAAAACCTCAAGTGCTAAATTACAGCAAGTTCGGTTAAAATTGAAGCTAACCGCCTCAAAATACCGAAAATCGGGAGGTACCGTATATGGGGGCTAGGGTTTTGGGTAGGGAAATCCCGCACCGGGAATTCCCGGGAATTTTCTTTTTTTTTTTTTGGTTACGGGATTTTCCCGGGAAATATGAATATGTATTATGTCGGGAAATATCTTTTCACATTTATCACATATTGAATTAATAAATAAACTATGCTCGTCACTTTTATACTATAGAATCAGAATTCGAATAGATTTTACAAACTTAGTTTATGTTCGAAGATGGAGCATATCGATGATCCACTACTTCCGGTACCTTCCCCACAAAAGTTCAACAATTATCGCTAAAATGTTGCGCACGATAACTCTCGAAGGTAATAACCGAATCGGTCATAATTTTGCATATGGTAATATTAGTTCCAGGCATAGAACGGGTTCCACGGAAAATTCGGAAAAATTGAAGTTTTAGAGCTCCTCTCGGATCGATTTTAATTTTTCAGCAATTTGTCTTTACGGGCCCCTTTACCACGGTACAAATTTTGTCGGGAGTAAGTCCATACTTCCTTAGAAACCTTGACGGCTACAACTAAAATGGAAAATTAGCAAGATAACTCCCGTAGGAAGTTTCTGATTGGTTCTAACTTTGCATATCATATTATTTCATCCAGTCATGTATCAGGTTGGAATATGGATTATATCGGTCCAGCCCTTCGGGTACCTCCAACACAAAATTTAGGAAAAGTGCAGTTTAACAGCTCATCTCGAATCGTATCGAAATTGTTTCGAATAAATTCTACTTGAAGGCCCTTTTACGACGGCGCAACTTTTGTTGTGAGGGCAAGCCCACACTTCCTGAGGTAAAGGCACAAAATATCAAAAAAGCCTGCCGATACCAACTACATTGGGTAGTACGTATGATAACCGGCGAAGGGTGAAATCTCCCACACTCTCTCTTTTAAATGTTTGGCAACATGTTTTGTGTGCGGCCCTAGTCAAAACGGTATTTTTTCGAGGCAAATCCATACTTCCTAAGAAATTGACTCAAAAACTCAAAAAGCCCTTAGATACGTCAGAAGTATTGTGTTTGCTTCTTTTCTTTAGGTCCGAGGCTGAGGGTATATCTCAGTCGGCACAGCTGACTGATACTTTCTTTCTTGGTTCAAGCAATCTTAACCATAAGAATAAAACATACGATTTTCGAGGTCCATAAAATTGGAATTTCTGATCAATAACTTCATTTTTTGAGCCAAATCACTTTCCATAGAGCGATTTCATTAGCTTTGAATAAAGGAAATGGTCCGTGTGGGCAAAATCTGGACAACATGGCGCATTTTTCAATATTTTTTCGTTTTTCATCGATAGAGCGAAAACGTGTCATCCATTTTTGAACCCGCAACTCTTTGAAAATATTGTATTTCATATAAGGTACTATGGAAAGATAAAAAATCACGGAAATATTGATCCACTCCCGTGTTTAAAAATTTCCCGGGAATTGCGATTTTTTTATTCCCGTTTCCGGGGATTAATAAAAACCGGGAAAACCCAAAACCCTAATGGGGGCTATTCCAAAACATGGACCTATATTGACGATTTTTGATAAAGAATTTTTGGGACCACTAAGAACCGTAAATGTCAAATTACAGCTAATTCGGTCGGAAAATGTAGCTAAAAGCCTCAAAATACCGAAAATCGGGGGTACTGTTATAGGGGGTGGAGAAGTTTCGGGACCACTGAGAACCACACATATCAAACTACAGTTAATTCGGCCAAAAAAGAGTTAAAATACTCCAAATCGGGAGGCATTCTTAGTGGAGAAGTTTTTTGGTAATTGGGGACTTCAAATGTCAAATTTCAGCTAATTCGGCGGAAAATGTACCTAAAAGCCACAACATACTTTAAATCGGGATGTACCTTTATATGAAGGGAGGTACCGCTATACCAAAACGTGGATCTATATAGCCAATATGGACCCATCTTCCAATTTGTCCTGCCTATGGACAAAAGACACTCGGGTGCAAATTTTTAACGTTCTATCGAAATTATTGCGGATGCTACAGTGATGAAAATTCTCTAAAATATTGATTTGTTCTTAGGTTTTACCATGTTTGAGTTATAGAAGTTCAGGTCACATTATTAGGTTTTTTGTTAGGTTTTCACGATTTGCTTATAGCTGTGAAAATTCTCAACAAGATTGGCTTTTGTAATTTGTTCCTGGGTTGTACCATTATTGAGATAGTATATACGTTTATGTTGGGAAATTGCTGTCATGACATTGTTTTATAAGGAGATCGTCTTAGAAGTTTACCCTGATGAAGAACATGTATACTTTTTATGGTCTCAAATGATTAGTTCGATGTGTTACAAACAGAAAAAACAAACTTGGTGGAGGGTACAAAAATTCCTAACATTCAAATCAATAAATCTCAAATACATATTTGTCCAATTTTGGAAAAATATCAAAGATGCTCGCAATTATGCTCAGACCATTCGTGCAATGTTATTTATTTCAATTATATATGTATACCATGTTTTAATTTTGTGAGACAAATCGAAAAGTGATGCCAAGTTTACAATATTTTTTAGATACACTGTAAACTGTTCATCTGAAAGATAATGAAAAATCTAAGCCGCCTGTATAGCAGAGGTTTGTGTCAAAGCTAAGTACTAAATCGTGTTACAGCGTGAATCAAAATAAAATTAATAAGAGATTAAAAAATGTCGAATTTTCGAATATATGTATCTTTGATCGTGGTAATAATTTATCTGATAGTTTATTATGTTTATAGGACTGTGCAGATATCTGACATTCGGCCAGCATGTACTCACTCTCTTATTCGTAAACCTAAGGTATCTTATTCACGCAAAATAAGATATTTGTATTCAACCCAAACCTTATAAAATAAGTAAAACCGTTGGACCATATGTTATATAAAATAAAATTTAATATTGTCAGGAGTCTTTGCTTGATTTTTTTTACATTAAGAGCAGTGTGAAGAAATGCTTATCTGTATACTTTTAAGACTTGAGATTTTTATTCTAGCAAATTGGACAGAATATTAAAGTACTGTACACATTGTCAGTTTTGAATGACGATTTTTTGCAATTATCGATAACTGTCCAACCGTCCAGCAACCACAAAATATTTTGTGGTTGCATGATGAATGACAAAGATGTACGGCCACACTAGCAAGCAACAACAAAGCTCTCATTCAAAACTGACAATGTGTACCCAGCTTTAATTAAAACTACAACCGTCTACAATCCATTTACTACATTGCAATTTTTCCTTTCACTTCAGCTAAACAAATTAAAAATCTTAACTAAACACTACGGGAACATTTTTTTCTACAACAACCATAACCAACAAATTTTAAATACTTTTTACCCTGTTCAGATAAGCAATTTGCATGGTTAAGAAGAAAACGTGAATAATTAAAATTGAAAATAAAAGCGTAGAATTCCAAAAATACCAACTGACGCAAGGACAAATAATACCAAACAATGCGACAATCATACCAAAACACATTCCGTCGGCTAGACGGAATAGAGTTCAAATGCTGGTGACATTAAACGTCCGCTTGAGAAGAATGTGTAACACATGGGAGCGTTTCCCAAAATCCAAAACCCAACAATAGAAATAGCGGAATTTAGCCGGTGTTACAGATGCCAGACGATAAAGTGAAATATAATTTTATGGCCAACGACGAATCATGTTGTCGTCGTCGTTGGTATAGAACGACAACCGCATATTAACGTAATAATACCGAAAAATGGTTTTGCCATAAAATAAAAGACGAACAAATATTCCCATTTGCCATGGCCACAAATAAAGCCAACTCACACTTCATAGATGAACAAACAACACTTCTAACGTTATTCGAATAGAAATTATGTTAAACCCATGGAAATCCTTTATTTCACTCAACCTAGCCTAGCACACCTCAACCATGGCCAGACATATATCAATTATCATGGCATGAAAGGGTTTTGGTATGCCCATAAATGTTTGTTTTTCCGTCCGTTCGTTTTGTACATCCTTCCATATAGATTTCGATTTGGGATTTATTGAGTTCACCTCTTCCTTTTGCGTCTAGTATATGAAAATTGATATTCATGCATTCAATTTTGTGTTTTCCACATAACGACAAAATTTGTTGGTCACAGATCATAAGCCATAACTTTTATGTTGTTTGCATTTCAAATAGAAGTAAATTTTGGAAATAGTTTTACAATAAATACTTGCACAGAAAATACTATTCATGTAGATATGTATATGTAAATGTTGAAGGACGAAAAGGACATGGAAGGAATTGAGTTAGAGGGATTCTACTAAAAGATTCATCTTTCGATTTGACTGAAGAAATGTAATTTCAAAATGAAGGTACAATAACGCTTAACAGAGATATAAAGCTATTTTCTCACAAATTAAGGGGCAAAAATTAAACCATTAATCACGCAATATCTCGGAAACTTGACTTATGGTACACTCGTTAAAGGCTTTCATCTCCACAAGGAATTTTCCACCCACTGACTTTTAGTCCCATTTTGTAGCAGAGTGTCGTTTAACGATATTTTCCGAAAAATGTGTACCTTCTCGAGGCCATATCTACCTAAAGGAGCGTTCCAATGTTTTGTTGTGTTTGTTTTGGATCGAAAATCTCAGTGGTTTGGTTGTTATATGCCAAACTATCCAAAAATCCTTGAAGAAAAACTTCAAGTCAAAATCCGGGGGCTCGATTTTCACCGTAGACATATGGTCGAGTTTACTTTTTTGTTCCGTAGAATCCCAAGAATCAGACACTCCAGGCGCTTGCTAACACTTTTTTTCCTTCCATACAAATCGCCCCGGCCTAATGACCCTGCCTACACAAGCGTCGTAGCTCGATGTATTTTATTCTATCGATGTCGGTCCGATAATACGAGGGGAACTAGAAAAGTGTCTGGCCTTATAATGAAAACGCAAATAGAAGGGTTGGCGTTTTTTATTTGGGATGACGACTTCCATTTTGTTTTTCAAAATAGTCAGGCTTAATCCCATAGTCGTTGTTTTAATATTTTATTAAAACAACTTTAGTTTATTAGTGGGAAAAATTGGCACCGTCGAAATGTTGTTTATTGCTGTAGTATGCAATACCAACAAATTAGTTACGTGTTTTCTCGTCGAGAATCGACGAAAGCATAGCAGTGGGAAAAATTTGGTTTTGTTTGCAAGTGAAGTTGCTCGAGTTAAGATAGTACCAAAGAAACTCTCGATCAGAGTGTTTCTTTGCTCACGTATCTATTTGAGCGAGCAATTGACACTTGGGTATAAAAAGTTTCTTGTTGAAAAACAAGAAACAAGGGAACTGATAAAGATCTGTGGCGAGATCTGAAACTATACTTTTCCCTGCCTTACCCCTTGGTAAACATCGCCAATTTTTTTCCACTAATAAATTAAAGTTGTTTTAATAAAATATTAAAACAACGACTATGGGATTAAGCCTGACTATTTTGAAAAACCGCATCGGAAGATCCGGTCGAGATTTTTCTTGTGCTCCAACCACTACACACGGTGTCATATGGTTTTTTGCATACTTCAAGCTATTTTCTAAGGAAATATGGACTTGCCCCTGATGAAACTTGCACCTTCGTATGGGGGGCAGTGAATTCAAGCTGTTGCAACAAAAACCAAAGCGATTCGAGAGCAGGCCCTAAACTGAACTTTTCCGAAATTTTGTGTGGGAGGTACCCGAAGGAGTGGACCGATTAAGTCCGTATTGGAATGTCATCTAAGTCTGGCAGAAATTTGCAAAGTATGGACCAAATAGTTTACTCCCTTCAAGAACATTTTCGAATTTTTGTGGGGGAGGTACCTGAAGGAGTGGACCGATATGGCCCATCTTCGAACTTAAACTAAGTTTGAACAAAATAGTAAGAAAGCTAAACTTTGTTAAAAATCGGCTCATCTGTTCGAGAGTTATCGTGCGCACCAGCCAGCCAGACGGACGGACATTGCTAAATCGACTCCAAATTGTCTGAAACACATTTCGCTCAAACATATATGGGGTCTAAAACCATTATTTCGATGAGGCACATTTTGCCCGTATGAAAGTGTATATTTTCTATTGGTATAGTTTAGGATTGAACGTTGGTGTGACAATTTTTAAGACAGACTGGATGGGGGAATCGGTTGGTACAGTATTCGGGTGTGTGTAGTTGGTAGCACGATATGCTCTGCGTTGAAGTGTGAAAGATCGGAATGACGATATATTCTGTGTTCGACTGTATATGTTCGGTAACAAGAAATATTTGGCGTTCGGATGTTGATACTTGGGAACATGATGGGTTGGGCATTCGGGTTCTGATGCTCGGGAACACAATGTATTCGGTGTTCGGCTGTAGGTGATTGGGAACACGATAGGTTTGGCTGTTGATGCTCGGGAGCACGATGGGTTCGGCGTTCGGGTGTTGTTGCTCGGGAACACGATGGGTTGGGCGTTCGGCTGTTGATGCTTGGGAATACGATGGGTTCAACGATCGGCTGTTGATACTTGGGAACACGTGTGTTCGGCGTTCGGCTGTTTATGCTTGGGAATATGATGGTTTCGGGTACTAGTCTAGTGTTATGGTCTAATTTCTACCATGCGCTTCTGTTATCTAACTACGTAACGACTGACGTAAGAGCCCTGTGGAACAGCTGACCCGAAGGCCCTATGGAACTGCTGATCCGAAGGCCCAGTGGAACAGCTGACCCAAAGGCCCAGTGGAACAGCTGGCCTGAAGACTCTGTGGAACAGCTGACTCGAAAGCCCTGTATATGTATTAGCAACCACAACTTAATTTGTAGCCCTCAAAATGTATTCCCAACGCTTAAGGACCGAACTGTAAGTTGGCGGATTTAGAACAGTCTTTTGTTCAACCCGTGTAGCTAACTCTCTGCAGTAGTAAGCTCGCCATCAACATCCAACTCTGGAATATTTGAGTAACTCGAGGTATGGTGTAAATGAGAATTACTTGTTGTAGGCACTGACAATGAATGTTGTGATGCTGCACTGAAATGTAAATCTCCCTTGTCTAAGACTTTATTTCTCTGCGAGTGAGTAGTAATGACGTAGTGTAGGTTTGTTATTGAATGGCTGGTTAAGGGTAGTAGTTGATGTATCATATACGCTACACACTCGGAATCAACCGTCCTGCGTTCCTCAAGTCGTATTGTAGCCACATGGTCTGTTTAGTCGAAGAAACAGGTGACCATTTGCTTCGAAGTGATTCTTCCATGAAAAACTTTCGTTGGATTTGGCTCGCCTTCGAAGACCCCCATGATTCGATCTTATTAACGTCGTTTGAAGCACCGCGGTCGTATTTATACACAATTTCTTTGCACCAATCGACGAGAGCCTGTTTTTTGAGGGATTGTCAAATTGTGCTGGATCTAAAGAGAAATCCCAATTTTTTGGCACAACGGCCGTTTTTCGACGGTCCTCACGACTTACTTACTTAGCTGGCCCATTACAGAACATTTGTTCTATAGGCCGAACTAAGAAAAGATCTCCATTTCTCCCTGTCTATTGCCTCTCTTTATGGAATACCGCGCCTTGTCATCTCTTCATCCACATGTTTGCGCCATCTATTCTGCGTGCACCGCCAAGCGGCTCATATTTATACGCCTTTTAAGCGGGTTCTTCATCACTCATTCTTATGATATGGCCTAGCCAACGCAGTCGCTGCATCTCGATACGTTTAACTATATTGATGCCGTTGTATAGCAGATACAGCTCGTGGTTCATGCGACGTCGATATTCACCGTCAACGCAGATTGGTCCGTAGATCTTTCGAAGAATTTTTCTCTCAAACACGCCAAGCACTGCCTTATCTGCTTGCGCAAGTACCCAGGCTAACCACACATCAGCACGGGTAGTATCACTGTTTTGTAAAGCGTAATTTTTGTTTGACGAGTTGTGGCTATGTTTTTAAAGTGCTTACTTAACCCAAAGTAGCATCTGTTGGCCAATACAATTCTTCTTTATATTTCACAACTGATGTCGTTTGTTGTGTTTACGGCGGTGCCGAGGTATACGAAGTCTTTTACTACCTCAAAATTATAGGAACCAACTTCAACAGTTGTCCGATCTCAATGGACGGATTGCGCGTCGACACCATCAACCTATTCTTCTCACCGTTTACCGCCAGACCCACTTTAGCAAATTCTCCTTCGACCTTCATAAAGGTATCAGTTATTTCTTTTACTGGTCGTCCCATGATGACTATATCATCAGCATAAACAAGTAATACGTGGATATTGGTGTAGATTGTGCCACTTCTTTTGACGTTTGCCTCTCGTATAACCTTTTCCAGCAGGATGTTGAAGAGATCACACGAAAGGCTGTCTCCTTGTCTGAAACCTCTTTTGGTACCAAACTCTTCGGAGAGGTTCTTTCCTATTTTAACTGAGGACCTCGTGTCATTTAAAGTCATTTTACAAAGCCGGATGAGCTTTGCGGGGATACCAAATTCAGACATGGCTTGGAATACCTTTGAACGCAGCGGGCTGTCGAAGGCTGCTTTATAATCCACAAAAAGGTGGTAGGTGTCGATCTGCATCTCTTGGGTCTTCTCCAGGATTTGCGCAGAGTAAATATCTGGTCAATGGTGGACTTGCCAGGTCTAAAGCCGCATTGGTGTGGTCCAATTATCTCGTTGACCATTGGCTTTAGTCGTTCGCACAATATCCCTGACACGATCTTGTAGGCAATAGGGAGTAGACTTATTCCCCTATAGTTAGAGTATACAGACTTATCTCCCTTCTTGTGGACGGGGCACAGGATACTCAGGTTTCAATCGTCGCGTACTCGTTCTTCCTGCCAGATGGTGCTAACTAGCTGATGAATACACCTTATCAGCGTGTCGCCTCCGGTTTTGAACAGCTCGGCTGGTAAGCCATCGTCTCCTGCTGCCTTATTATTCTTCAGCCGATTTATTGCTGTCTTTACCTCATCTTAGCTGGGCGGTATACATTCAATACCATCTTCTGGGATTGGATCTGTCGTAACTTCGTCGTCTTCGCTGGATACCCACAGGTTTGAAAAATGCTCTTTCCATATCCTGAGCACACTATCTGTATCGGTTACCAAATTACCTTGCTGGTCTCTACAGGAGGAGGTGCCTGTACCAAAGCCATCAGTTTGATGCTTGACTCTTTGGTAGAATTTTCGGACTTCATTCTGGCTCCTGTACATCTCGTTTTTTTCACACTCCCGCTTTTCCATCTCTATCTTTTTCCTGCGGAAAAGACGTTTCTCCTCTCTCCTTTTCTCCCGATATATCTCGTGCACTACGCGTTGCTACGGATTATAAAGTAGCCCTTTATGCCCTATATGCCGCATTTTTCTCTTCGGTAGCAGCACGACACTCCTGATCATACCATGGATTCCTTGGTGGGGGTCTCTGGTATCCAAGTATGGATTTTGCGGCTGTTTGCATGGAGTGGGCAATACTTTGCCATTGCGCTGATATATTATCGGGATGAGGAGTGCTTTGATTAAGCAATTGGGCTAGTTGAGTGGAATATGCTGTGGGTATCTGTTGTGATTGCAGCTTACCGATGTCTAACTTTCGTGCTGTGTCTGTTCGTATTTTGTTTGCTACGTTCAACCGGGTGCGTACCTTTGCTGCAACAAGGTAGTGGTCCGAGTCTATGTTTGCTCCTCGGAACGAACGCACATCCAACACGCTCGATGAATGTCTTCCATCTTTCACAACGTGATCAATTTGATTTCTTGTTTTCTGATCTGGAGACAGCCAGGTGCCCTTACGGATGTGGAGATGTTGAAATCTGGTGCTGCTAACTATCATATTTTTTGCCGCTGCGAAGTCTATCAGCCTCATTCCATTGTCAGATGTTTCATTGTGGAGACTGCATTTTCCGACTGTTGGGCCAAAGATATTTTCCTTTCTAATTTTGGCATTAAAATCGCCTAGAATATTTTTAATTTCATGGGCAGGACAACGGTCATATGTTTCTTCTAAGCGCTCATAAAATATATCTTTGGTCTGTTCGTCCTTCATCCACGGGTGTGAAGCTGGAGGCCAGGTGTTTTAACCTCCGACCAACTACAAATCCGCAACCAAACTCATGCTTTATGTCAGCATCCGGCAAAAAGGGGCACACGTGCCCTTGATAAGAATAACAACAGAGCTACCACCACTCAGTCTTCGTTCAGAAGTCAATGAAGAAGGTCCTGTTGTCGCTTGTTTCAATGATTTTTAATTTTAGAAATGCAATTACGCACACGCTGTTTGTGGTGAGAGTGTCGTATGCGTGAGGTCGCGAACACTGCGTTTGTATTGGTGCCGATACCTGCTTTATATCATGGCAGCTATAATACAGTGCGTCACCTTAATGTGTTGTTGTGACGTTTTTCCCGTTCCATCGTATTTCCTGTATGGCAGTCATGTCGGCCTTGTACTTTTCAAGTACATCTGTCAATGCGTAGACTGCACCTTCTCTATAAAGTGAGCGAACATTCCAGGTGCAGATTTGTAGATCATGGTCCTTAAGTCGTTTGCGGGGGTCGTCAACTTTAGAGGGATTTGTTTTTCTTTTCTTTTGTTTTTTTTATAGTAGGCTGTTTTTTCTAGGGGAGGTTTGCTAACCCGTCGCCCAAACCCAAGTTTTTAACGTTCTTATGGGTGAACGCGAGGCACATGTTAGGTCACTACCTTTAAAGGCAGTTCCCCAGGTCCTCACAACATTGGGTTTTTTGGCTAGTGTCGGCGACGATTGAATTTATTAAAGCAGTTTTTCACAGTGCTATAGGATGGTCCTTTATCGACATACAAAGATTTAATTTCATCGATGCACCCTTGCCGAGTTTATCCAGATCGAAAGTTGTGAAAAACAACACAACACATGATTGTATGTCGAACTGTCCTGAGTACGTTTGGGATAAAAACTCACAAACTTTCCAAAATATTTCAAATATTGTCTGGCAATACCACGTGTGGCCTAGACCAGAAACTTTTTTAGTTCCCCTCGTACAGTAGATTATTGCAGGTTGTGAAAGAGAGGTAAAATAGAATGTGTTTGCCATAGTTATTGAGGTGGAGACAATTCGCACCTTCAGTTTTAGTTTCATTATATTCACGGTGTGCCTTAACCAAATTTAAATGGAAGGTGCTTACATCTGGGAAGTTTTTGCAGATTCTGAAACTACAATGCTCATAGATGAGATTTTTCTTGGAAACAGCGAGTCCTATATCAATGGGTTAAGGCGCACTGAGCATGATATTGTTTTATAAGGAGGCGATACAGTCAGTGCATTGTCTCAATTTGATCTTCTATATCTCAAAAACGGTGAAACCTACGAAAGTATCGTAAAGGTCAATCTTGTGGAGAATTTTCACACCTACAACATTTTCTTTACGCCCATTTACATAGGACTCGCGGCTTCCAAGCAAAATCGTGAAAACCTAAAGGACCCCTAAAAATGTGAACTTAAATCGCGATTTATTTGAAAATCCCTCCGGCGATTTTTTTGTTTCTAGATATTTCTCATCTATGAACATTGTAGTTTCAGAATCTGCAAAAACTTCCCAGGTGTACACACCTTACATTTAAAATTAGCTAAGGCGCACCGTGTATTATAAACAACAAAATCAAAAAATAATTAATTGTTGTCCAATTATAATAATTCCACATAATACCACATGTATTATTTCGAAATATTCTTGGAGGGCAATAAAAATTTTTACAACAAACAAACTCATCTACATCTTACCTCAAATCAGTAAATGAAACATTTCGGTTTTTCGCAATTTGTCTCTCTAACAAAAACAAATATTTAAGCAATTGTCCTTTAATGTTACGACGAGGATTTGTTTTGCTTTCCCTTTCCGTTCTCTTTTTCGTCTTCAAAAAAGAAAAACAAAATAAATAACTAAACAAACGTACAAACCTCAGATGTTGTATTCAAAGTTACCGGCTGTCGTTGTTGCCACATTTGGTGCATTTAGCCGCAATGAAAGCCAAGTTCACAATAAATGTGCGACAATTGTAGTTGATCGTATAATTCCCAGACAGGGCGTTTTGCATTCATTGTGCAGAGTATGAAAGTAGTCTGTCTTTCTAATAGCACAAAGAGGGGGTAGAGTAGTTTATACCATAGAATCGGTTTGTATAACTCCTACCATTTGGACAGGGCATGAATTTGAATGAAAAAAAAAACAACCAACCATAGAAAACAAAAGAGCGTACCTACAACCATAAGTGTGTATGTATGAAGGTAGGCGCACATTGGAAAATATTCAAACAGGCTTACAAACACCAAATAAATTTGCCGTACACTTTTGTGCCATAACAATGCCAGGCAGGCAATGGATACAATAACAACCATTAGGGCACTTTACCAAAACGCATTTGAACAGCTCTGAAAATTCCACCTCAACGTTCTTTCTCTTAAATCTAGCTTGATTCGGTAAATGATTGTGGCTGAAAGAGTTGGGCGACAAAACTTTAACATTTATATAAGCGCTGTTGTGAAAAGTTTCAGTTTTTTTTTTTGAAATTTATGATTCTTGTGGTGCGATTAATGTGAGATATTGGCCATGAAAATTCTTCAGATTTATCAGTGACAGTTGTATGGAAATTTAAAATTGTTAAAACTTCGTTAAAGTTGTGAACGAAAAGATTCTTAAAGGGTATAATAAAAGCTGTATTAACAGTTTGTAAGAAGTCAACGGAGTTTATACCCGGTGGACCAATGGCTTAACTTTAAGCATGAAATTTTATCTGAGGAATAATCAAATTATAGAAATAATAAAATTGTAGGTCCTGATGGATTCTAACATGGCAAATTACAGGATATAGCTAGGTTCCTTTTCATCTTGTTGTTGTTCATTAACTTTGTTGCCTAACTATGAAAACGCGAATATTTACCATCACAAATAGTTTTCTTTTCTTAAGTAGTCTCCAGCATGATTTATACACTTTCCACTCCAATTGAGACACCTCCAAATCATGATTTTTGAAGGCTTCAACAACATCTTCTGGCGACGAAAACCGTTAAGGTTCTACTTCTAGAGATATATCAAACTGAAATTTTCATCAATTGGTCTTCGGGGGCTAAAAACACTCTGACAAAAATATTGGAGTCCTAGGTTCAAAATTTTGCGTGGTTCCCATGTAACGAATCATTCTAAATTGAAGTATTTTACTGTTGCCAACATATTGTTTAACCGAATTCGCTGTAATCCGGTACTAGGAGTTGTCATTGCATAGTAAACCTCCCCGCGAGAAACTGTCAATATTGCTCCATGATTTGCTATACTCCCATATATGATTTTTATCTCGATTTCATGTATTTTACAGATATTTAACAAATTCTAAACGGATTAGGCTTTAATAGTGAACTCAGAGTTTTGAACAGGATTTTATAAATAAATGTGACATTGGTCCACTTTTGGCCACAGCCTCCATAGTGTTACCATATATTTTTCTGTACTTTTTAAGATTTATTCACCTGTATTCTGCAGAATTACCAGTAATAACGTATTTTTGGTTATCAGTGCGGGAAAAATTTCTACGTTTTGACGTGTTGCAACATTAGGGTGTTACCCCCAAAACCTTTTATTTTTCAATCGCGAGTTTTCAGTGCGGCTCCAAGTTACCATGTTAAAAAAAAAATACTAATACACAAAAACATTATATTGAACATAAATGTAAGAAAGGATAATAAAGGATAATAAAAATTTTACAAATTCAAAAAATATGAATTCAGCAAATAAAAAGGGAGATAAACTTTTGGTCATAACTGCCAAAACTGCAAATTTCCGCAAAAAGTCTATAAAGTTTTGAAATCTACAGGCGCTAGGCTTCAATTTTCCTAGTGGTCACAACACATATCCACCAAACACCGTCAACATAGGTCCATGTTTTGGTATAGCCTCCATATAACGGTACCTCCCGATATTCGGTATTTTTAGTATTTTTGCTACACTTTTTGGCCGAACTACTTGTACTTTGACGTTTAGGAGTCCCAGTGGTAGCAAAACTGCTCTACCAAAAATTATCAACATGTTTTGGTATAGCCCCCTTTAGTATAGGATTTTATCTAAAATTTTTGACCGAACTATCTGTAATTCCACATTTGAGGTTTTCAGTGGTCACAAAACTTCTCCACCAAAAATGTTCATCATAGGTCCACACTTTGATATCGCCCCATATAAAGGTGCCGACCGGTTGAAGACATTTTTATATGCATTTTTTCCTTATTTAGGTATAAGTGGTCACAAAATATCTCCGCCTAAAATTGTGGACAGGAAAACAAATTATTCCGTTTTAGTTCAGAAAATTTTATACTGGAGGGTATACAAATTTCAGATCGGCCAAACTTTACGCTTTTTTACTTGTCTTCTTCATGCTTGGGAATCAAATGAAGTCATTGGGTGCAAAGTGGGGTTGCACGGTGGATAAGCCATAAATTCCACGTTTTGTCCGATCAAAAAAGCTCTGGTTTGAATCGATATGTGAGAGCTCGCATAGTGCCCGTATAGTCGCCACATGGTCGGTTTTGCCAAAGAAACATGCGACCATTTGCTTCGAAGTGTTTCTTCCATGAACAACTTTCGTTGGATTTAGCTCAGCTCCAAAAATCCGCACGGTCGATTGCTGCTTTGTTTCGTGCATGGATCCAAGATTCGTCAGCTGTGATGATAGTATAAACGTCGTTTATTTATTCACAATTTCTTTGCACCAATCGGCAAGAGCCTTTTTTGAGCTGGATCTAACGAGAAAATCCCCTTTTTGCGGCAAGGTGTTCGTGCAACATCAAATGTTAGTTGGTGGAAGAAATGTCCAAGGATGCCTCTACCTCACGGTGTATAACATGGCGATCTAGCATTTTTTTCTGACACAAAGGATGTTTTTGAACGACCCTCACTATTTTCGTTTTTAGCGAGTGTCAGCCACGATTGAATTCATTAAACCAATTTTTCACAGTGCTATAGGATTGTCCTTTATCAGCATACAACGATTTAATTTCATCGTGATTGTCCACGTCGACAGTTGTGAAAAATTATTGGACGAAAATGTTCCCAAGTTAATTAATTTTTTTCAAGCCGCTGTTTACAACACAACGTATCGTATGTAGGCGAGAAAGTTATCGAACAGCCCTCGTAATGTTGATTACATTTTTAACATTTTAAGGAGTATGATCTTCGAACCTGCACCAGAAATATCCGGATTTTATAAAGAGAGTTGTTGTAATTTAAGTGAACAAGACCGGTATTACCGTCTTACAAAATGGAACCGGAGTCACGAAATATCTAGTTGGACGAAGGAAGGAAATTGGAAGGAAGCACTGGTGAATATAAGGACTACATGCCTACACACATACATATGTAGGTTCCCACAAACATCACTGAAGGGACAAGAGAGACTTCCCTTATATCAATAGTGCACATGGATCCTCTTGAAAGCTTACAAGCCACAGTTGAAGATCTGTCAACGGAATTTGGTTGAGAGACTTCTTGGCAAACAATAAGCCATAATATTTAGTAGCCAAGATAATACGACGATTGCACGATAATTTTCTGGCCTAGGCATCACTGAGTGTTGCTAGACGCCATTTGAAATTTGTTTTGGAAAGTTTGGCAGTTTTTAGCCTAAACGTACTTAGGACAGTTTGACATACGACCATGGAAAAAAAATGAATTTACTTATGATAATTTTCGTCCGTTCATTTTTCACAACTCAATCGAACAAATTAAATCTTTGTATGTCGATAAACAACCATCCTATATCACTATAAAAAAAGTGGTTCAATGTACACTCGCTAAAAAACGCAAGTCGAGGACCGATGTGGCCCATTTTAGAATTTTAACTAAATTTGAACAAAATACATATTAGGAGATCCAAAGCTTGGTCCAAAATGGTTACCACGTTAAGGAGATATCGTGCATACATTTTTAGTGACATTTTTTAAATATTGGGGAGGGAAATTGAAACTAAGTTGGACAAAATACGGCGAAGTCCACATTTGGACCAAATCGGTTGATCAGTTCGAGAGTTTTCGTGCTTTCCAACCACTATAGATGGTTTTCCCAAAAAGTATGGACTTGCCACTGAAAAAACAAATTTTACCATCGTATTTGAAGCAGCGGATGTAAGTTGTTTAAACAAAAATCAAAGTGATCCGAAAGTAGGTTTCAAAGTGAACTTATCCAAAATTTTGTGTGAGTGTTACCCGAAGGAGTGGTCAAAAATAGTCCATATTCGAACCTGATTTATATCTGATAGATATATTATGATGTGTAAAGTATGGACCAAGTCGGTCACACCCTTCAAAAGTTATCTTGCGCACATTTTTTCGAACATTTTTGAACTTTTGTGGGGAGGTACCTGAGGAAAATAACGAATATGGCTAATTTTCGACAAGTTAGGATAAGTTTTACGAGACTATGGTATTCGACAAAGACATTTCGTATACATATTTATTATTAATTTGTGTTAATATTATAATTAAATGATTAATACGTAAAATATATAATATGTGAAAATATTTTTTAAGAAAATCGTGCAATTTTTTAATATACCGACTGACAAAAGAATTAATTTTAAGACTGACACAGACCACTGTGTACATATGTATAGAAACTTATTTCATAAGCATCGACGAAAGTCCAGTTGACGTTGACATTAGAAAGACAATAGTCGCTCTTCTTCCATAAATTCAGGTAAAATAAAATTATCTTGTGTTACATTTATATATTTTATAAGTTGTAATTATAAAATTGTGTTTTTAAAACAGATCCCTGAGACAATTGAAATATTGGAAATAAAACTTAAACCAACCGAATAAAAACAGTCTTTTAATGAACTTAAGCCAAACTATTACCAGCAAAATTAAAATATTTTCGCCTTTGACGTTTTCTGTTTTTCAGAAATTATAAATAAGGAAAAAAAAATTGTAAAAAAAATTGCGCGATTTTTTCCAATAATATTTTCGCCTGCAGCGCTTTTCGTTTTTCAGAAAGTATTTGCATACTTAAAAAAACCTTTTTGTTTTCGTAAAATATTAAAATAATTTTATAAAAAATCGTGCGATTTTTTTTTCAAATTTTTTTTTCGCCTGTGGCTTTTTTGTTTTCTGTATTTGCGCGTTATGGGAGTAATGTGTGTTGGGAGTTATGTCACGGCACCGACAAATAAAATAGCTCACTACATGTAAACGCTGCGGTAATTTATTAAAACGATTTTACAGCCTGTTTATGTATTTCGAAACGAAAATATGTGCGCGTGAAATACACCCATACCTTAGTTTTGGAAATGTTATAACCCTTCCTTTTGTTCAAAAAAAAAAAAAAAAAAAAATAAATAAATAAAAAACACACACGAGTTTGGTAGTGTTTATTACGAATTCATTTTCTTATCAGCACACAAACAGACTCTTAATAACAACAGTCCTACCTACTTTATAATCTCATTCGGGACAAGGGAGACTTCTCTCATATCAATGAGTGCACCCCGATTCATATTAGCTCAATGATATGGGACCTACTGTTTATCGCCGAGTCCGAACGGCGTGTCTTAAGACACCACTTTTGTAGAGAAGTTTTACATGGCTGAAATACTCAGGAAATGTCGCCAACATTACTGAGGGGTATTTTGCCACCGTTAAAAATTTTGATGTTGACTGACCGGGGAATCGATCCCACGACCTTCAGCGTGCAAGGCGGGTGTGCATACCATTGCACCACGGTGGTCCTACCTACTTACCAAACAAAAATCAAGTAAAAAGTCGTTAAGTTCGGCCGGGCCGAACTTTTTATACCCTCCACCATAAAATAATCTTAATTAAAATGGAATAATTAGAGTCCTTTCACAATTTTAGGTGGAACAACTTTTCGACAATGGAAAGATTCCTACTGCCTCCCAATATTGCTTAAATTACACTGTGAACACAAATGTTGGGGCAGAGATAAAAACCCCGAAGGACAGATGCGCCGTGAGTCGAACTTCCGCGTTATGGCGTGATGAAGTTTTTGCCAGAGACCCTGTAAGCCATCATGAATTAGCATTATATCTTTGTTTGTTGTTTTTGTAGAGCACTTAAGCAACAGTGAAAAAATATATAACGCTAATTCCTGATGGCCCACAGGGTCTCTAACAAAAATTTCATCACACCATAACGCGGAAGTTCGACTCACGGCATATCTGTCCTTCGGGGTTCATAATATACTCACCAAGGCCTTCCTTCCCCAAGAGGAATTTTCCGTGCCCCAGACTTTCACCTCAATTTTGTTGCACAGTGTTATCTAATCTAATCTAATCTTATCTAAAAAAAATGGGTTCAGCTAGGTGAAAGGTACCACCTACGGGGCTATATCAAAGAGTCAACCGATCTTTAATTTTTTTGGCGGAAAAGTTTTATAGCTGCAGGGAACTTCAAGAGTCAAATTGAGGGTAGTTTCACCAAAACAATGTAGACCCTCAAAAATGGACCCGTGTTGACGAATTTTAGTGAAGAAATTTCGTGACCACTGAAAATTCCCGAAAATCGGGAGGTACAGTTATATGGGGGGATATACCAAAATATGGACCTATGTATATTGACGATTATTTTTGAATAGACAAAATTGTAGCTAAAATTCTCAAAATACCGATCATTACAGCTAGTTCGGTTAAAAATTGCGGCTAAAATTCTCAAAATGCTATACCAAAACACGGACCTATATTGACGATGTTTCGTTGGAGATGTTTTATGACCACTGAGAACTTCAAATGTCAAATTACAGCTATTTCGCTTAAAAACTGTAGCTAAAATTCTCAAAATACCGAAAATCGGGAGGTACCGCTATATGGGGGCTATACCAAAACATGGACCTATGTTGACGATGTTTCGTGGAGATGTTTCATCACCACTGAGAACCTCAAATGTCAAATTACAGCTAGTTCGGTTAAAAATTGTAACTAAAATACTCAAAATACCGAAAATCGGGAGGTACGGTTATAAGGGGGCCATACCAAAACATGGACCTATGTTGACGATGTTTGGTAGAGATGTTTCATGACCACTGAGAACCTCAAATGTCAACTTGCAGATAGTTCGATTACAAATTGTGGCTATAATTCTCAAAATACCGAAAATCGGGAGGTACCGTTATATGGGCGCTATACCAAAACATGGACCTATGTTGACGATGTTTGGTGGAGATATTTCATGACCACTGAGAACCTCAAATAGCTAATTACGACTAGCTCGGTTAAAAATTGTAGCTAAAATTCTCAAAATACCGAAAATCGGGAGGTACCGATATATGGGGGCTATACCAAAACATGGACCTATGTTGACAATGTTTGGTGGAGATATTTCATGACCACTTAGAACCTCAAGTGCCAAATTATAGCTAGTTCGGTCTGCAAATGTGGCGAATAACGTCAAAATACCTCAAATCCGGAGGTACCGTTATATGGGGGCTATACCA
This sequence comes from Musca autumnalis, assembly GCF_047663935.1. NCBI lineage: Eukaryota > Metazoa > Arthropoda > Insecta > Diptera > Muscidae > Musca > Musca autumnalis. The sequence continues at coordinate 38,610,597 of NW_027412088.1, read as the reverse complement.
AAGAGTGGACCGATATAGCCCATCTTCGAACTTGACCTGCTTATGGAAAAAAGTTTCAAAGTTTGCAAAGTTTCAGCACTCTATCTCAATTATTGCGGACGCTAGAGCGATTACAACAGACGGACAGACGGACATGGCTAGATCGTCTTAGAATTTTATCCTGATCAAGAATATATATACTTTATAGGATCGCAAATGATTAGTTCGATGTGTTACAAACGGAATGACAAACTTAATATACCCTCCATACTATGGTGGAGGGTATAAAAATAATAATAATAATGAACCCACTATTTGTTAAAGTTTCTGAGAAATAGCTAGAATAGAATAGGATCACGACATGCTCACATATTCCAACATGTTGACCCAATGTTTTTGGTTTCATTAGTTTAGCCAACGTGGTGCAATGGTATGCACACCTGCCTTGCACGCTGAAGGTCGTGGGTTCGATTCCCCGGCCAGGCAAACATCAAAATTTTCAACGTTGGCAAAATACCCCTCAGTAATGTTGGCGACATTTTCTGAGTATTTCAGCCATGTAAAACTTCTCTACAAGTGGTGTCTTAGGACACGCCGTTCGGACTCGGCGATAAACTGTAGGTCCCATATCATTGAGCTAATATGAATCGGGGTACACTCATTGGTATGAGAGAAGTCTCCCTTGTTCCGTATGGGATGTTTGTGGAACAATTATATAGTTTCTTTATTATTACTATTGAATCCTATATAGAAATTAACAATAGGTGACGACAAAAAATGAGGGTTTGGCCAGGAAAATCATTGTGCGCCGTTCTTAAATGTTTTTTTATTTTTTATTACTTTTTCCGTTATTTCCCTTCGGGTGAATTTCTAGCGCCAAGCCACCGTCCAAGTCCCATTTCATTCTCATAGGTGAATGTGAGACAGGCCTCATCGATTTAAAGGTAGGATATTTGTTTTGAAGGTCACTCGCCAGATCCGCCTAACTCCCTGCGGCTGATTATTCCATCCAAAGATACCGGATAATGATAGCACTCTGCTGTTTATACTGAGTTCAGCTGCAAAAACAAACATAGTGTATCACCTGATGTATGTATATCTCCCTACCTAATCTCGCATCTAACATAAAAACTAAAATTTTTACACCTACCTGGTCTAAATTGGAATTGCCTTCTGCTTTGTTGATATATAAATGTTCAGCTAAGTCGTTTTCTATTACCGGAAGAGGAATTGGTCATCATACATTTTGTGTGAGTGTGTTTGTAAAGGGTGTTTTTTAAGCTAGATAGAACTTTAAATTGTAGAAAGTAACACAAAAAATTAAATTTTGATGAAACTTTTTTTTTATTTGTTTCAGTATACTCTGACAAATCATCATGAATAGACTCACGATTGAATAACGCTACGAAATTATCCAAATTCACTTTGAAAATCAGTCGTCGATTCGCGCAACTTATAGACGACTTCGTCATTTGTATGGCGTTCAGCGATGAGGCGCATTTTTGGCTTAACGGGTTTGTTAATAAGCAAAATTGCCGCATATGGCGTGAGACCAATCCACAAGAGACCCTACAGACTCCATCACGCTGGTGGCATCATCGGACCTTATTTCTTCAAAAATGAGGCCGGAGCTCGCGTTACGGTCAATGGAGACCGTTACCGCACCATGATCAATGATTTTTTGTTTGAAAATATGGATGACATTGATCCGGAGGAGATGTGGTTTCAACAGGATGGCGCTACGTGCCATTCGGCGAACGCAACCATCGACTTATTGAAATCAAAATTTGGCGATAAGTTGATTTAGAGAAGTGGACCTGTCAATTGGCCTCCAAGGTCGTGCGATTTGACACCTCTCGATTATTTCCTGTGGGGCTACGTGAAGTCACTGGTTTATGCTGATAAACCAGCAACAATTGATGCCTTGGAGGCCAGCATTGTTCGTGTTATTCGTGACATACGGCCAGCAGTGCTCGAAAAAGTGGCTAAAAATTGGACGTCCAGAATGCACTTCGTCAAGAACAGCCGCGGTGCCCATATGCCCGAAATCATTTTCAAATATTAATGTCACGTATTGATCTTTCGAATAAAAAAAAATGTTTGATTACAATTTAATTTTTTGTGTTATTTTTTACAATTTCAAGTTCTATCGGGCTTAAAAAACACCCTTTATATGACAATTGTGAATTTTAGGTTTTATTGTGTTAGAAAGAAAATATGCAAAACTCCTGTCCAACTATCACACAACAATACCAACATAGCCGTAGAATTTCGCCAACCAACACATACACACATCATGTTTGGGTGTTTGCAATGAGTTTTTCCGTACACTTGGTCAATGTATTTGTTTGGTATTAGAAATTGTTGCCGTTTTTTGTTGTTGTTTTGGCAATGGTACTTTTTGGATATTCATTCAAAGGAATTCATAGATGTCTGGATGGTGTTCAGCATCAACATTTTCAGCCAGCCAGTCATTTGGTCGTATGGTCGTTTCATTGTTTGTCTCTTTTTATTGTTAGTGAAAAATTATTTGATGTTGCAGTTTTCAAAACGAAAAAATGTATTCATTGGTATTTTTCAATTTAAATGCATTTTTCGAAAATCTACATCAACATTGAACCCTATGAAAATCCCTTTTTAGATACCGGCAATAACCATAGGTCCTGTCCAGCTCACGTACATAAACCTCAAACACAGTTTTCAGTAATTCCAAGGGGACAGACAAACAATTACAAGCGATTGTTTGGTGACATTTGCAGTCTTTGAAATTTTGATGAATGCTTTAACTGAAATATAATGTTATGAAATATGAAAAAAAAAAAACAATTTCTTTTAATTGTAGTAATTTTGGATCTTCGTTGAAATATTAAAATTCAATATTTAAGTTCAGCGCTACATATTTTGGATAGTATGTACTTCTTGGAAACCAATCGTAACACACCGCCTGTCATTCAAAAATTCGAAAAAAACTCATCGTTGCATCTACGGATGAAATATTTCTCGATTATTATTTTTTTCGTTGTAACCCTTTTGATGAGCCTATTTACCATTTTAGGCACACATTCATAACGTTGCAATTATGTTCATAGAAACGGATGTACGGATGTGAATACTCATTGTTGTTGTTGCTGCTGCATTTGTGTTTGTTGTCAGAGCACTACTATCGTAGTTTAGCTTGTGAAAATGATGGTGCTGGCTGCCTGGACTTATGTAGTTATGCATTTTTAATGTCGCTTTATAGACCTTTCGGTCAGCTTTACTTTGGCTTCAAGTTGAGGTTCTAGTATATGATGTGAGCGATGGTATGATGCGAAATAACTGCATTTGCATTTTGTGTTGAGCAGTCTAACGGTTGTTTTACGCTCATTACCACAACACTGATTGTGCGGTTTTAAGAGAAATGTTTTGAAACAACATTTTCGGATGTTGAAAAAGTTTTTATTAGTGGCAAAAACAAAATATGACTCGAAATTTGTGCTAAGCGAAAACGATTTTTTCGGAAGTGGTTTTGTATTAAGTGTTTTAAATATGAATTAGTCAAAACTATTTAGAGAGAGAGATAGTTAAAATGGGAAAAGTGTATTAAGTTGAGCTGGAACAAGGGAATAAATAATAACCATGGTGCAGTGGTAAGCACGTCCACCTTGCAATCAGAAGGTCTGCGGTTCAATCCCTGACCAGAACATCTAAATTTTCGGCGGTGGCAAATCCCCTCAAAGTAATTTTGGATTACATTTACTCAGTATTTTAGCCATGAAAAACCTGTCTACAAGTGGTGTCGAAAGGCATGTCGTTCGGATTCGGCGATAAAAAGTAGGTCCCATATCATTGAGCCAATATGAATCGATTTGCACTTATTGATATGAGAGAAGTACCCTTGTCCATCCGGGGATGTTGTGGGAACATATGAAAAATACTTTTATCGGTGTTTTATACGGAACATCATAGGCTTTCAATCCCTACAAGATTAAAAAACGTAGATTCATGCGTTTTGGCATAAATAAGCTAATATTAACAAAAATTAGGTGTTTATTCTGGTGATTTGGAGTGCATATATTAAAACTAAAGAAACCAAAATTAGGTAAAAATATTGGAAGGTGAAGACGTGGCGTGCCACTAAAACGACAATCGTTTCCCATTTAGGAAAATACGTAATCTGTTCGTTAGGTTAGACTGTTATCTTTATGAGGCGATAGATGCCTGATCAGTCTTGCCAAATTTGACGATTTATCGTCATTTTGACAATTTTTTTGGCACAAAATTGGAAAATGACGATTTGACGATTTTATGCCCTGAAATGACGATTTTTCACGCAGGCCAAAATTGCATGAAATAAAACAGAATAACTATGTCCATATTTATATTAGGCAATTTTTCTTGCGGCAATTGTCAGTTTAATGGAGAAAGAGATGAAGCATATGGTAACCCTATGCCTCCCAACACCCTCACTCACCAACAAACTGTCAATTGCCGCAAGGAAAATTGGCTATTATAAATATGGACAATATTTTAACCAACATTTAATGAAAGAATTTACGTAAAACAGTGTTGCAAACTCTATTTCATGAGCTTGTTTATTGTTCTAAGCAATTTCCAGACAGATTGGCTATATTTAGGTACATATCTGGAATACAGGGAGTTTGAGCTTTTTTTTTGTCTCACATTCGAATTTTATCAGTTGAAAATTTTCGTTTCGATGAAAATTGTTTATCTCGTTGTGAAAATGTGTGAGTCCAGCTTTCTGTGCTCTTAAGAGGACAGTTAGTCAGTCGTGGCCGAAACACATGGACGGTCACACAATCAGGCGATATTTGAGCAAAGCTGTCATTCAAGACTGGATGTGTCTTTACTACAGTTGGGCAATCTAGTTCCAAATAGTTCCGAGAACGAAATAGTTCATAGTTCTTTAGCTTTCATCGTTTTTTTTTTTTGTTTCCTTCGCTCCAAATGAATCCGAGAACGAAATGCTTTCATGGTTTAGTGGATGAATTGACATAGAAATAATAAACAGCAACCAAAACAGATCGATATAGGTGTTAAATTAAAGGAATGAAAAGAACGAAAGGAACTATATGAACTAAAGGAACTATATAAACGGAAGAGCTGGATGTAGTTAAAATAATCCCTTGTCCGGAATATTTCATTGGAACTAGTTCGTTCCGGAACTACACAACTCTAGTATTTACCTTGCCGCATTGTTTCAAACTCCATAAACATAGGGAAAGCTCTCATGTGGTGAAAGTTTTTTATGGCGGTATTTAAGTGAGATTTAGTTAGCTTTATTGCTGCGGGTTGTATATCTTACGTAGTCAGTCTCATTGTCATAACTATAAGGGACTATGTTGACGATTTTCAAAATTTTAATGACGAATTGACGATTTTTTTGACGATTTCCGACTAAAAGCTGTCGGCAACGCTGTGCCTGATGCAATTTCAAAATAAAAAAATGAAGCAGTGTTTATGATTCTTTAGATAACTTCCTAAATAAAACAACAAAACAAATGTTAATTTTTTGACAAAATAACTGATATAAAGGAAAAATTGTATTAACAAATTTTAAAAAATTAAAAGAAAGTAGTAATTATTCGAATCCCACTGCCAAATATGACTTAAAACATTCGTAATATGTTGCCAACATTTAATTTAAGTAGAATAAAAAAATTAATATGGCTTATCATATCGGTCCACTCCTTCGGGTACCTCCCCCACCAAAGTTCAAAACTAACATGGTGCGAACAATAACTTTCGAAGGCAGGGACCGTTTTGGCCTATACTTCGCATATAGTAATATTTCTAACAGATGTAAATCAAATTTGAATATGAACTATATCGGTCCACTCTTTCGGGTACCTCCCACACAAAATTTTGGGGGAAAAAAATAAAAATATTAATTATACCTTCAGCATTGATGCTAACGTGGGTATATACACTAGGGCTATAACCAAAAAAAAAACACCACATAGCCGTGTGGAGCATGGAAAACTCTTATAAAATACGGTGTAAATTTTTCTCTATCGCGAAAAAAGTTTCCGCACCAACTGCATTGAAGTTCAGTAATGCATTTTTTAATTTTATCTGTTATAACAACATTTTTGCTTTTCACTAAAATTTTTATTTTTTTGTAATCTAATTTAAAGTCATTATCAAACCGTTCTGGACCAATTTGGTCTCAAATCGCGCCATTCCGGAGCATATTAGGAACTTTTGACACTATTGCAGTTTTTGGTTTTTCTTTATAAACTCGTGAATTTTATGCATATATTTTTTGTACCTATCGGACAAGAGAAAATGGGGTCATTTGCAACGAATTCGCGAAAGTTACAGGCTGTTTTTGTTGACTTTGCCTGTGGGAATCGTATTTGTTTTCTACAAAAATACAACACTAGTACCATGTGGGGAATTTTGTCCTAATAATGAAAACGCGTTTCTAATATCGATTCGGTGAAAAATGTTTCCGAACCGACTTTGATTACTAAAACCCTTTTGATATTTTTCTACTTAAAATTTTAAATTTGCTTTGTTTGAATAAATATTTAGAAAATAAATACGATTCTCAAAGGCAAAGTCAACAAAAACAGCCTGTAACTTTCGCGAATTCCTTGCAAACGACCCCATATTCTCTTGTCCGATAGGTACAAAAAATATATGCATAAAAAATATATGCATAAAATAGGTACAAAAAATATATGCATATGTCCAAACATAGTTTAAGTTGGAAGATGGGTTATATCGGTCCACTTCTTTTGGTACCTCCCCCAGAAAAATTCGAAAATGTTCGGAAAATGTGTGCGGTCCACTCCTTCTGGTACCTCCCCCAGAAAAATTCGAAAATGTTCGGAAAATATGTGCGCACGATAGCTCTTGAAGAAAGTAACCGATTTGGTACATACTTTTCACATCGTGAAATTTTTAACAGACTTAGATGAGGTTCCAATATATACTCAATCGGTCCACTCCTTCGGGTACCTCCCACACAAAATTTCGTATAAGTTCAAATTAGGACCTGCTCTCGAATCGCTTTGATTTTTGTTGCAACAACTTGTATTCATTGTCCATACTTCCTGAGAAAATAGCCTGAAAGATGCAAAAAGCCCCTATGATACCGTGAGTAGTGGTTGGAGCGCAAGATAACTCTGCAACGGATCTGTCGATTCGGTCCAAAATTTGGCCTTTGTAATATTTTTGTCCAAGGTTCCAATATATGCTCAATCGGTCCACTCCTTCGGGTACCTCCCACACAAAATTTCGTATAAGTTAAAATTAGGACCTGCTCTCGAATCGCTTTGATTTTTGTTGCAACAACTTGTATTCATTGTCCATACTTCCTGAGAAAATAGCCTGAAAGATGCAAAAAGCCCCTATGATACCGTGAGTAGTGGTTGGAGCGCAAGATAACTCTGGAACGGATCTGCCGATTCGGTCCAAAATTTGGCCTTTGTAATATTTTGTCCAAACATAGTTTAAATTCGAAGATAAGCCATATCGGTCTACTCCTTCAGGTACCTCATATTATATCCAAACTTAGTTTCATGGGGCAATATTTAAAAATGTCACTAACATGCTAGAACGACATCACTTGAATGGGGCACCCAATTTGGTCAAAACATTGGATCTCCAAATATTTTGTTAAAATTTAGTTTAACTTCTAAAATGGCCCATATCGGTCCTACCTAAGGGTACCTCCCCCACAAAGGTTCAACTTTTTTGTCTTATTGCAGTTAATTCCTAACCCACATTTTTGTCGGCTAGTTCAAATGTCCAAAAAGGGCCACAAAATTCTGAAGAGACCTTAAATACATTCGACCTGTCGGTAGGTGAAAGTTTCACTTTACATTGGGTGTGGATATATATCTGTCGGCAAAGCCGACTGACTTTTTTTACTTGTTTTGGAAATAAATAAATATATAAAAAAATAACGAAGTCCCCGTAGAACAGTACCAGCCTATTTTCGGTATTTTGCAGGTTTCAGCGTCATTATCTCAACCGAAATTGAAGTGACATTTGGTACTTAGACATCGAAGGGGGAATAAAATATTCCTGAAGAGAATTGTCGGTATATGTAGGTCCACGTTTTCATACGGCCACCATAGAAGGTGACCTCACGATTTTCGGTATGTTGAAGGTTGTGGCCTCAATATCCAACCGAAATGGCTAGAAATTTATCGGTATAGGTCCACGTTTTCATATAGCCCCCATAGAACGGTCCCGCCCGATTTTCGGTATTGTGAAGTTTTCGATTATTTCAAGGCTATGGCACCAATATACCGCCGAAATGGCTGAAATTGGTATTTAGTCTTCGTTTTGGGTAACAAATTTCAAACTGCGTCCACATCTTCATATAGCCTCCAAGGAACGGCACCCACCAATTTTCGGTATTTTTGAATTATCTTACCGAAATGTCTTAAATTTGCCATTTAGTCTTCTTTGGGGCTTTCAAACTTTCCCTAGAAAGTGCCCCATTATCGGTATTTTAAAGGTTTTAGCCATATTATCTTGTCGAAATGGTTGAAATTAGGTAATTGGTCTTCCTTGGGGCTACAAAATATTCCCCTAGTAATTTGTCAGTGTAGGTCTACGTTTTGATATAGCCCTCCATACAAGGGTACCACCCATTTTAAGATATTTTGAAGATTTTTGTCACATTTTTATACCTTCCACCATTGTATGGAGGGTATAATAAGTTTATTTTTCGGTGTGTAACGCATTGAAATAATCGAACCTATAAAGTATATGCTGAGTCGATCTATTCCACGGTGCGCCTTAACTAATTTCAAATGAAAGCTGCTTATACCTGGGAAGTTTTGCGGATTCTAAAACTACAATGATCATAGATGAGAAAAATAAATAAACGGAAAAATACGCCGGAGGGATTTTCAAATAAATCGCGGTCAAAGTTCAAATTTTTAGGGCGTTATTATGTTTTTACGATTTAGCTCGGAATCCGCAAATTTATATCGAAATGGGATTAGAGCAAATGTTGTGCCAGTGAAAATTCTCTAAAAGATTGACCTTAATGTTATTTTCGTAGGTCTTACCATTTTTGAGATATAGAAGTTCAAATTGGGACAATTCACTGACTCTATCGTCTCCTTATAGAACAATGTCATGAAGGGTGCACCTTAACTAACTTTACGTAAAAACAGGTTCCACCTGAGACAGCAATGTTCATAGATGAGAAAATTCCAAAAACAAGAAAAAATCGATGGAGGGATTTCGGAATAAATCGCGGTCAAAGTCACAATTTTTGGTTTATTTCAGGTTTTCAGGATTTTGCTTGGAAGCGGTAAGCCGTTTCTCAATAGGACGGAAAAAACTTTTATAACAGGGAAAATAGTCTACAACATTTTCTTTAGTCCTATTTCGATAGGACTTGCCGTTTCCAAGAAAAATCCTGAAAACCTAAAATAAACCTAAAAATGTGAACTTTGACTGCGATTTATTTCGAAATCCTTCTAGCGATGTTTCTTGTTTTTGGATTTTTCTCATCTTAGAACATTTCTGTCTCAGAATCCGCAAAAACTTCCCAGGTGCAAGCGGTTTTCACGTAATGTTAGTTAAGGTGCACCCTTCATGACATTGACAAGGAGACGATAGAGTCAGTGCATTTTCCCAATTTGAACTTCTGTATCTCGAAAATGGTAAGACCTACGAAAATAACATTAAGGTCAATCTTATAGAGAATTTTCACTGCTACAACATTTGCTCTAATCCCATTTCGATAGAACTTGCGGTTTCCGAGCAAAATCGTGAAAACATAATAAAGGCCTAAAAAATTGAACTTTGACCGAGATTTATTTGAAAATCCCTCCGGCGATTTTCCCAGGTGTAAGCGCCTTTCATTTAAAATTAGTTAAGGCGCATCCTAGCATTTTAGTGAAATTTTATTGGGGGAGACGTACCGGAAGTTGTGGTCCGGTATTGCCCGATGAAACTAAGTTTGGATAAAATATGACGAAGACCAAATGTTGGACCAAATCGGTTGAACAGTTCGAGAGTTATCGTGGCTATGCCATCTTTTCCCTGAAATAACTTTTACCGTCGTAATGGAGGTAGCGAATGCAAATCGCTTCAACAAAAATCAAAGTGATTCGAGAGCAGGTCTTAAACTGAACTTATCCGAAAATTTGTGTGGTAGGTACCAGAAGGAGTAGACAAATATAGTCCATATGTGAACCAGATCTATGTCTGGTAGATATATTTGGATGTGCAGAGTATGGATCAGATGGGTCACTCCCTTCAAGAGTTATCGTGCGTACAATATTTCCGAACATTTTTGAACTTTTGTGAGGGAGGTACTTGAAGCAGTGGACCGATATGGTTTATCTTCGAACTTAAACTATGTTTGGACAAAATATTATGAAGGCCAAATTTTGGATCGAATTGGCAGATCCGTTCGAGATTTATCTTGCGCTCCAACCACTACACACGGTGTCAGAGGGTTTTTTGCACCTTTCAGGCTATTTGCTCAGGAAGTATGGACTTGCCCCTCATGTAACTTGTACCGTCGTATGGCGGACAGTGAATACAAATTGTTACAACAAAAATCAAAGCGATTGGAGAGCAGGTCCTAAACTGAACTTTTCCGAAATTTTGTGTGGGAGGTACCCAAAGGATTGGACCGATTGAGTCCATATTCGAACCTCAGTATGGGCCAAATTGGCTACTCCCTTCAAGAGTTATCATGCGCACAAATTTTCCCAACATTTTCGAAATTTTGTGGGGGAGGTACCGGAAGGAGTGGACCGATAAAACCCATCTTCGAACTAAAATTAAGTTTGGACAATATAATACGAAAGCCAAATTTTGGACCGAATCGGTTGATCCATTCGAGAGTTATCGTGCGCACCAGCCAGCCAAACGGACATGGCTAAATCAACTCCAAATTGTTTGAAAAACTTTTCGTCCAAGCATACTTGGGGTCTAAAACCATTATTTCGACGAGGCACATTTTGCCCGTATGAAAGTGTATATCAGGAAAAATGTCTAAAATTGACTTTTCCATTTCAAAAAAATTAAAAAAAATTTTTGATACTACATCAATGATTTTTGGTACATAGATTAAGAAAAAAATCAGCATTCCAAATCTGTTTTCGTTACTAACTTTGATCGTTGCGCGCAAAAGATATGACCGTTTTAATTATGATAATTAGAAAAAATTCTAAAAAAATCGCGGCTTAATATATTTAGCTGTTATATCCAATTATCGTTAACTGAATTCGTAACCTTTGCGATGATGCAAAAAATAATCGCGAAGTCTCAATGGATTCGCGAAAAATCAAATTTGTTAAATAATTTCATGTATTTACAAACATATTTTTTAAACAATACCGCTCATACTTACGAAAAATATATAAAAAAATTATAACAGCATCCAGACATTCTGAGGAATAAAATGAAACCTAAGTTGTGAAGGTTGGAGCTATAGTATTCATGTTATTTGCAAAAATATGAAGAAAATATTACGAAAAAATTAAAATCATATTATTCTAATTTTATTTTTTTATGGTTTTATAGGAAAAGTTGGAGAAAAAATGTTTGAGTTCTTCGGCATTTTCGTCAAAATTTCACGCAATAATGATGATATTCCGTTGTAACAAATTTTTCGCTTATAGTTTTCCTATTGGATAATATTATTAGAACCTTATATTAAATCACAAGGAATTCCAATTGTGGCATAACGTTAAAATAATGTTATATTGAATATTACAACATTTGAGACGCACATAAACCGCGTAATTATGAAAATGACACGATGCGCATCCGATTTTCCAACACAGCGAATCAATCCCTTTTATTTGATGTACATTTTGTCAAATTCTATTTGGCGGCCACGATGTAGCATCTGCTGCATATTAGGGTGCAAAATACAGTAAAATGGTCATAATTTCCGCGAAGTTCATTTACATTTTATGCGCATCCGATTTCAATAATCACCATTAAAAAATACATCATTCTATGCCGTTTCAATGCGATCCATCAAGAACCGTGGATGTAGCATCGCACTCAATTTTTAGAAAAAATCTATTATATCTCTGGATTTACGAGAGATTTTAAATATCTGTTTTCGCGCAGTTTAAACACGCGTATCGATCTGTTTATTTAAGTAGAACTGAAACATCCAAAACGCGTTTTAATATGCGATATTTTCAAAATAATTTTTTGCAAATTTTCGAAATTTGAGGGGTATCATATCCGCCGATCTAGTGGGTGGATTTTTACGCGTCGTGGCTTGTTAGATTCAGAACGTAAAATAACTAAATTTACGCGGGTTTCCACGGAAATCGAATGACGTTTGTAAATTTTAAACCAAAAAAATAGGTTTTAGAGAAAAATTTACGCACAAAAATTACGTGTTTGGGCGCAGATTACTGTGATCCTGTGAGGGCTACACCCTCATGTTATACATTAAAAAATGCGAAATCGCGAGTACTACAATCTAATATTAAGCTTTTAGGGAAATCCAGTTGCGCGTCCCGATTAGAGCAAAAAATCAAAAAAACCCATTTTTCAGGTTTCAAAATGTCAGCATCCGTTTGAGGTAGATACAGTGGATATATTAAAAAATCATACATTAGAAATCTCAACTCTGAAGTGTACTCTTTAACTTCTCCTTTGAGCATTAAGCTCTACATTGTGTTGTAAAACCACTAATTGGAAAATAACATTATGAACTCGTTTAATTCAACGATTTTTTTCCGATTTTTTTACATTAGTACGACCACAGCTTCCGCTCAAATTATTATTTTAAGAAACCCCTCGGTGAATCGGGCTAAAACAGTTTATTTTACAGAAATGCGGTCAAAAGTTATGGTATAGTAAAACTGATCGCGAGTTACAATACCCCATACCTCAGTTTCAACATAAGTTAATTTTCTACAAAAAGCTTGATATACCCTCGTTAGCATAAATGCTGAAGGTATAAAAGTCATCAGCAAGGGTCCATGTTTTGCTATAGCGTCCATATAACGGTACCTGCAGATTTTCGGTATTTTGAGCGTCTTATCATTTTTACCGAACTACTCGTAATTTAGCATTTGAGGTTTCCAGTGGTCACAAAACATCTTTATAAAAAATTCTTAGCATAGGCCCATGCTTCGGTATAGCCATATATGTATTAGTTTGAGGATTATAGTTATATTTTTTTAGAGGATTATCTGTTATTTTTATGTTTGAGGTGTGGTCACTAAACATCTCCACCAAAAATTGTTAACATACGTCGTCCCGATTTTTTGTAGTATGGGGGTTTTAAATATCTTGTTTGACGGAACTACCAGTAATTTGACATTTTAGGTTCCCTCCAGTCGCAAAACTTTTTTTGTAGCTTAATTTTTGAGCAGCTCTTTCAGAATGTGAATGATGTTGTTCAATATAAACCCAAATGCATTTGAAATTGCTAATCTCGATTCGAAAAAAAAATACCGCCATGTCAATGTGTTATTGTGACCACAGACTGTAAAGGAGAACTGTATGAAAAAATAAACGTCGAAAAAAGACAAATAATTTGTGCACGAAAGTGGTAAATTAAGTTGTCATTAAAAGCTTAATTAAATTCCTTTGTCGATAGTTGACATGTTTGCCAACAATGGTTGGAAGTACAAAAAAAACCAACATATAGTATAAGCTCAGTTCCTACATAAACGTTTAAAGAAAAACAAACGAACATACATACGTACGTACAAGTGTATGTGTGAACATAATAGGTACAGTAGAAACTGCATAAAATAGAAAAATCATTTTCAGCAAGAAACTTTTAAGGGAATGATCAGTATCCGTCATATAGACAGTGGCTTTTGACCATTGAGGCGGCATAACATAATTTGTATTTAAAAAAAATTAAAACAGTAATAGCAATTATCCAGAGCATACGGTATGTGAAAAAATCTTGCTCATCAGTTGCACATCCTTTTCCGTAATTTGAAAAAAAAACTTCAATTTTTCTCCTGCCAAAGGAAAAGAAGACCAAAAACCTTTTTGTTTAAGTGAAAACCAACCAAAAAAAGAAAAAAACTGCATTACATTTTATGTCTTGTTCAACACACAGTAACCCGTCAAAAGGAAATAAATGGTGGTTTCTGTCAATGGTTTTTACCCCTCTTGGTTGGTTGGCCTTAAAACGGTGCAAATATTTAATCTGAAATTAAGGTCGAAAGAAACACAAAGGGATACTAAGGGAGAGAGAGAGAGGCCAGCTGTAGCATAAACATCATCAGCTCAATGTTAATGTCATAGTTAAGAAGCATACGTGCTGGTGAAAGTATGCAGCGGAAATGTAAACGAGACCCGCCGTTACAGTCTCTGAACATACGTACGATATTTTGAAAGTAATTTGCATGGCATACATACGGGGACTGCTGCTAATGATAAATATTTAACTAATGTGCGTGGCAGGAATTCACAATGTCCTGAAAAGAAACAAAAATCACTCAGTCGTAGAGGAAGAGGATGACTGGGTCAATGCAGTAGATTTTTGTCTGTGATGTTGTGTAACGTTCATTTTAATTTTTCATCGATTCAGAGTTGGCCAATACTTTGATTGGCATGTGTGTTCGTTTGGGCTAACGTTAATGACTGATAAATAATGTATATTTTCATTTGATGACAGACAGTCGACTTTGATTACCTTGAATTAAAAAAAAAAATAATTTAAATGTTGACTGATTGGAAATTGGTCACGAGCCAATAAATGGCCTTGTTAATTGTGAAGAATGTTATTGAAATTATAGGAGAATTAACGAGGTTATTGGATACACATATTTAAATTTATTAAATTTAAAGTAATTTTAATTGGTTATAATCATTTGAGACCATATATTTTTGATCAGGGTTCAATTTTGAGTTGACATATGTATATCCGTCCGTCTGTGCTAATCACTCTAACATCCAATCAAATTGATGATTTTACCTATTTTTTAGTTTTTAGCCACATTTTCTGACCGAATTAGCTATAATTCGGCATTTAGTTTTCCTTTACAATTCAGACAACTTCTCCACGTCCACGGCCATTTCAACCTCCATATAGCGGCACAGCCATAATTCAAGTCTTTTGAATTTATTATCGACATTTTCAGTCCAAACTGGATGCTTTTTCCACTTTTTCTTATGAACATTTTCGGACCAAAACGAATGTAATTTGGCTTTTAGGGTCCAAAGTGGTCGAGAGACTTCTCCTCCAAAAATTGTGAACATAGGTCCATATTTTAACGTTTTTAGCTACATTCTTACGCCGAATTAGTTATAATTTGACATTTATGATTCTACACTAACAACTGTAGACATAGGTCCCCGTTTTGCAATACTCCATGTAATGGTACCGCTTGATTTCAAATGATCAAAAACTTCTCCACCATAAATATGGACATAGGCCCATGTTTTGGAATAACCCCACACGGTGCGCCTTAACTAATTTTAAATGAAAGGTGCTTACACTTTGGTGCTTATACTTCTGGAACTGCAATGTTCATACAGAGATTAGAAAAATAAAAAAAAAAAACAAAAAATCGCCGGAATTTTCAAATAAATCGCGGTCAAAGTTCGCGTTTTTGAACATTGTAGTTTCAGAACCCGCAAAAACTTCCCAGATATAAGCACCTTTCATTTAAAGTTATTTAAGGCGTACCGTGTCCACATATCTCTGTACCGCCCGATTTTAAGCATTTCAAAGTATTCATTGGAATTTCCGGCCGAAATCGGATGTTTTTTGGGATTTAGGGTTCCTTTAAACATTGCAGACATAGTTCCACGTTTTGGAATAGCCCCCACATCATGTTACCACCCGATTTCTGGTATTTTAAAGATTTTAGCTAAATTTTCTGACCGAATTATATATAATTTATGCGTTTAGCTTTCCTAATGCCCAAAAATATGCTACACCAAAAACTGTGGACTTGGGACCTCGTTTTGGAATAGCCCTAATATAATACCATCACCTGATTTCAGGTATTTTGAAATTTTTGGCCGAAATTGGATGATATTTGTGACGTTCAAAATGGTCACAAAACTTCTCGTCTAAAAATTACGTACATGGTTCCATGTTTTCGACAATGATCTCGCATTTCGGGCTCCTAGTGCTTAGAAATCTTCTAAACCAAAAATTGTGGACTTAAGGTTTCGTTTTGGAATAGCCCCTATATAACGGTATAGGCTGATGTCAGGTATTTTTAATTTTTGATCGACCTTTTCAGCCCAAAATGGGATGTAATTTGGTATTTCGTGTTCAAAGTGGACAAAAAAAATCAATTTTAAAAATTGTTGACAGAGGTTTACATTTGGAATAGTCCCATATAAACGCACTCTAGATTTTTAATCCGAATTAGGTAAAATTTGTTAATTAGGGTTCTTAGATTCTCTGTGGCGGGAATTAACTATCACATACAAGATATGTACATTAGGGTTATTACTTTTTGAAATTTTGTTCTCAAAAATGATTTCCTGTAATGAAAATGATTGAACTTTTTCCTATTACTTCCCTAAATAATATTCATTCCATTTTATTATAAAAAGGTACCGCTTCGAATTATTTTCACTAAATACAACAAACAACATCAGTTGTGAAATGAGAAGAAGTCTTCTATTGACGAACAGATGCTACTTTGGCTTAAGTAATCAATTTAAAAAGAAAACCACATCTCGTCAGACAAAAATAACACTTTACAAAACACGTATGCATATTACCAATGCTAAAGTATGAGCCTGGGTACTTGCGCAAGCCGATGGTTGTTGTTCATGACGGGATAGTTGAAAAGGTGTTTTGTGTCGTGCGGGTCCATGCCGCATACTGGGCAGATGTCTTGCTCGGCGATTTTCGCCCAATAAGAATTTAGGCGACTGCAATATCCCGAGCGTAGTTGAGCCTAATCTGCTGCTCTGCTCTGGTTTGTCGTGACAGCTGACGCTCCTCAGCTGCGATAGATGGCGGATGTACTCCGAAGACTTTATTCACACTATATTTGCTTATGACCTTAGCAACTGCATCCGTGTGAATACTATTTAAACCTGCTTGACATGACCTCCCTCTCTAGAGCGTAAATATCCTTCCTTATATGCCTGAATGTGCTGGTTCTAGCCAGCAGATGGTGATTGGGATGGCTCTCACGGTAACACCCAAGCAAGTACTATAACGAAAGCATCTCATTGTGTTGCTTTCTGGAAGAATTTTTGCCTCCCCATGTTCATGGTCCACTGAAGATTTGAGGAGGCATTCTATTGCTGTTCTCAGGGCGGCGTTTTAACAGGTTTGAATCTTTTTCCAAGGCGTATCACAAAATGCCGGGGACCAAACTGGCGCCGCATAGTTTACCTCAGACCGACCTATCGCGTTATATGTGGTCAACAAGGTTTCGGTCGGAATTCTGCTACCGTCGACCACGACATTCAGAACGAACAGAGTGGCTGTAGATTTTAGACAAGTGGCAGACGAGATCGATACACATGGTATTCCAAGTTGGAGAAGTAAGGCAAGAACTAGAGATGAATGGAAATATTTTTTTAGTTCGGCTTACATGACAAATTTTCTGTAGAGGGCCAACTAGTAAGTAAGAAAGAGACTTGCGGAGACTGAGTTGTGTAAGAGGGGGATGACTGAGGACTGAAGGCATACGTACAGTGAAACAATGTCTTGAGTACGATGACATTAGAGTTTAAGCAAATATGGGTATAACGAATGAATGGACTGGGTGTGATTTCAGTAGTGCACTTGTTTTGCACATGACGTGTTCGGTAGGTGAAGGAAAAAAAACTTATAAATTTAGAGGATTACATCCACCCTCTCACTTAGTTTACTCTGCAGTCGTGTGTATTCAATCTTCAAAAATGTTGTAGAATTACTTTTTTAGCCCCAACAATAAACTATTAAAAAATTTTTATCGCCAATCGGACCAAACTTAAGCTTTGATAGAGATCAGGAAAATAGAGAAATTTAAAAAATATTCACGGTGCGCCTGAACCAATTTAAATGGAAGGGACTTACACCTGGGAAGTTTTTGCGGATTCTGAAACAAGAATGCTCATAGATGACAAAAAAATAAAAAAACCAAACATCGCTACCAAAGTTCAAATGTTTAGGGTTGGAATTAAATGGAATTAGAGAAAAAAGTAAGAACGGCCCGGCCGAAGTTGTTGTACCCCCTACCAAGAGTTGTATTGAAGTAAAACTGAAAAATTAGTTTCCTTTCTTATATGAAGAAGACTAAATACCAAATTCTAGCAAATTTGGTAAAACTATGTGGCTAACTTTCAAAATGCCAAAATTCGGGAGGTACCGTTCTATGGGCGCAATATGAAGGCGTGTACGAACAAATTTCGGGGGGGAAAGTTTTATACGACCAACGAAGACTAAATGCCAAATTTCAGCCATTTCGGTGGAATATTGAAGCCACAATTATTAAAATACCGAAAAGCGGGAGGTACAGTTCTATGGGGGCAATATGAAGGCGTCAACTACCTACAAATTTCAGGTGGAATATTTTCCACCCTCAAAGAAGACTAAATTCGAATTCCATTTCGGTGGAATATTGAGGCCACAACCTTCAAAATAACGAAAATCGGGAGGTACACTTCTATGGGGGCGATGTGAAAGCGTAGACTTATACCGACATATTTAGAGGGGAAAGTTAAATACCCCTAACGAAGACTTAATAACCAATTTCAGCATTTCGGTGGAATATTGAAGCCACAACCTTCAAAATACCGATAATCGGGTGGTACACCTCTATGGGGGCAATAAAAAGGCGTAGACTTATTACCGACATATTTAGAGAGAAAAGTTGAATACCCCTAACGAATACTAAATACAAAATTTCAGCCATTTCGGTGGAATATTGAAGCCACAACCTTCAAACTACAGAAAATCGGGAGGAACCGTTCTATGGGGGCTATGTGAAGGCGTGGGCCTATGCCGACAAAATTGTGGGGAAAAGTTTTACACGCCCAACGAAGACTTAGTGAAAAATCAATCGGGTTTTATCGTTCTATGGGGGCTATATAAAACGTGGACCGATAAAGCACATTTGCAACACCAAACATCCTAAGAGTAATAAAAACGTCTATACTAAATTACAAATCTTTATCTTAAAAATTGCGAGCTGTATCTTGATTTCAACAGACGGGCGGACGGACGGTTTTTGCACTTTTTGGGCTGTTCTCTCAAGAAGTATGGATTTGCCCCTGAAAAAACTTTTACCGTCGTAATTGAGGCAGCGAATGAAAGATGCTTCAACAAAAATCAAAGTGATTCCAGAGCAGTTCTTAAAGTGAACTTATCCGAAATCGTGTGTGGGATGTACCCGAAGGTGTGGACAAATATAGTCCATATTTTAATCTGATATATATTTGGTAGATCTATTAGGATGTGTAAAGTATGGACCAAATCGGTCACTAATATCAAGAGTTAGCATGCTCACAATTTTTCCAAACATTTTTGAACTTTTGTGGGGGAGGTACCTAAAGGAGTGGACCGATATAGTTTATCATCGAACTTAAATTAAGTTTGAACAAGATATTACAAAGGCCAAATTTTTGACCGAATCGGCAGATCGGTTCGAGAGTTATCTTGCTCTCAAACCACTGCACATGGTGCCATAGGGGTTTTTTGTAACTTTCAGGCTATTTTTTCAGGAAGTGTGGACTTGCCAATAATGAAACTTATAGCGTCGTATGGGGGGCATTGAATTCAAGTCGCTACAACAAAAATCAAAGATATTCGAGTGCAGGTCCCAAACTGAACTTCTCCGAAAATTTGTGTGGGAGGTACCCTTTAAGGGTTATCGTGCGCACAAATTTCCGAACATTTCCGAGCTTTTGTAGGGGTGGTACCGGAAGGAGTGGACCGATATTACCCATCTTCGAACTTAAACTAAGTTTGAAAAAAATATTACGAAAGCCACATTTTGGACCAAATCGGTTGATCCGTTCGAGAGTTATCGTGCGCTCCAGCCAGCCAGACAGACAGCAGACGAACGGACATGGCTAAATCAACTCCAAATTGTCTGAAACACATTTCGTCCAAACATATTTGGGGTCTAAAACCATTATTTCGATGCTGAGGGTGTAAAAACAGGGGGTAAAGAGGTTATTGTAGAGAATTTTAACTGCTACTACATTTTATTTAGTCCCATTTCGAAATGACTTGAAATTTCCAAGCAAAAACGTGAAACCTAAAAATTCTAAAAATGTGAACTTTGACCGCAATTTATTTAAAAATCATTCCAGCGATTTTTTTTTTGTTTTTTTAATTTTTCCCATCTATGAATATTGTTGTCTGCAAAAACTTACCAGTGGTAAGCGGGTTTTAATTATTTTCTTGTTAGAATCGAGCCTAATGACCAATGATGCAAGTGAAAAAGGAAAGCCGAAGATTCGCAATCACACAACCACCACTATGTGATATGTTTCGCCTTTGGTAGAGGCTCTTTCGACATATCGGCTGTGGAGCGGCTTCACTTCAAATGGAATTTGGTTTTTACAACGGTTTCCATTTAAAGTTAGTTAAGGAGCACCGTTCATGACAATGTTTATAAGGAGGCGATACAGTCAATGCAGTGTCCCAATTTGAACGTCTATATCTTAAAAATAGTAAAATATACAAAAATATCAAAAAAGTCAATCTTGTAGAGAATTTTCACAGCTGCATTATTTTCTCCAATTCCATTTGGACATGACTTGCGGTTTCCAAGCAAAATCGTGAAAACCTAAAAAAAAACCTGAAAACGTGAATGTGATCGTGATTTATTTAAAAAGCTCTCCTGTGATTTTTTTGATTTTTCTCATCTATGAACATTGTGGTTTCAGAATCCGCAAAAAGCTCCCAGGTTTAAGTACCTTCCATTTAAAGTTGGTTCAGGAGCACCGTGTATATTCAAAAAAAAAATTAATAACATTTTGGAAGGACCCGTATTTTGGCCTTCCCCGACATCCATATCATTACGACAAAATGTCAATACATTAGTTTATGCAAAAATGAGGCAAAAAAAAAATCAAAACTCCAAACGTCCAAAAAGGGAACAAAGTACTCTAAAAACGTGCAAGAAACC
Source organism: Musca autumnalis (assembly GCF_047663935.1). Classification (NCBI taxonomy): domain Eukaryota; kingdom Metazoa; phylum Arthropoda; class Insecta; order Diptera; family Muscidae; genus Musca; species Musca autumnalis. The sequence goes on along the minus strand of NW_027412088.1, from coordinate 38,589,592 downwards.
CAAAGTAATGACATACCAAACAGAAAAAAAAAAAAACAGAAAAAACCCAGGAATAGCTGGAAAAAATGCACACAAACACATAACCAACTCATGTGACAGTGTGTCGTTCTCGTGGCACTTTCGCTAACAATTATGCACATCAACGTCGTCAGGCTACCCGGCAACCCTTTATGCCATTCGGTTTTATTAAATACACCAAAAAATAAGAGTAAGGGAACGAACTAACCAGCAAAGGCCACCTAGAACATACAAAGCTTGTTGCGAAATGGTTGGATGGATGGATGTAAACATTATGCCATCTTTGGTGTGGTGTGCGTGTGCATCGTACTGGTAAAGAGTTGCACAGCTGTATTGGATGTGATATACGAAAACATCAACGGAATTTTAATTATGCTCGAGGTATGATCAAAATCATGGTTGCCAACACATTGACTTGGAAGAATGAACAAAAACAGAGAAAAAAATAACATGGGTGGTAAAAGACTAAAAACTAACGCCCACACCGCCAATCGCCGTCATACGTTTCAATGAAATCCTTCTTTACGTTGCTGTTTTTTTGGAACATAGCCAAAAGAACCAACCTGAAACGTTTACTCATTTGTTCCCTTTCGTTGATGCTACTCCTAGAAGTGCTAGGAAAAAATGGAAATTAATTTTGCTTTTAGTTTCTCTAGTTATTGCTGGAGATGTCGACAACGACGATGGTGACGACGTTGTAAGACAACATTTTTCATTATGATAAGATATTATTATCTTAGCCTAAAGTGATAAAATTAGTGGTTGTCTTATGAGCACAATAACATGGCATTGGGGGCAATCCGGTGAAACGAAAAACAAGAAACCTTGGATTATTAATTTACGAAAAGTTGTCAAAGAGTTTCTTGTTTGAGAGAACACACACAGTCTTTAGAATTTAATTAGTGCTTAAAGGTGGATTTATAATATCCGCTTTTCAACAATGTTCATTACAGAGATGAATGGGATTTTTATTATTATTAGTTTAAGGCATACTATAAGGAGCAATTATCATTTACTTATACATATTATGAGAATTTAGGTTATTGTTTTTAACAGAAAAATAATAATGAGAAGGTACAGGCAAATGTTTCTAAATTGATGGTAGCTGTAATAGCTGTAATGGGCTATTTTGTAAACGAAATTGATTAACTGGTTGAAAAATGATCAAGTAAAAATGCCTATTTTGGAAATGGATCTTATTTTGGGAGTCATTTCTTTTCGATAGATAGCGCGCCCTTCAGTTATTTCAACTGGTCACCGTATAACTTAAAGGTTTTTGGAGCACTATGCCAGGAAGCATGGACTTGCCCACGAAAAAACATAATATCGCTGTAAACAGGACCACAAAGAGTACCATCGGTATAGTTTTCCAAAGGATCTTCCAACAGATCATAAACGCGAAGGAGTGGATCTATGTTTGGTAGAAGTTTTACGATGTGCAAAGTATGGACCAAAATGGTTACTCCTTCAAGATTTATCGTGTGAAAAATTTTAACGAACTTTTTTGAACTTTTGTGGGGGACGTGCCTGAAGGCTAATTTTTTAACTTAAACTAAGATCGGCCAAAATATTACGAATGTCAAATGTTGGGCCGAATTGGTTGATCCGCTTGAGTGTTATCGTGTGCTCTAGTCACCACACATGGTGCCATAGGGGGTTTTTCCACCGTTCTGGCTATTTTCTCGGGAAGTATGGAATTGCCCTGATAAAACTTGTACCGTCATAATAGTGGTTACAAATACAAGTGGTTACAACAAAAATCAAAGCTATTCGATATCGGGTCCTAAACTGAACTTTTCCGAATTTTGTGTGGGAGGTACCCGAAGAAGTGGACTAAATGGACTAAATCGTTTAATCAGTTTAAGAATTATAGTGTGCACAATTTTCCCGAAAATTTTCGAACTTTTGTGCGGGGAGCAGCCTGAAGGAGTAGACCGATATGGCTCATCTTCGAACTTAAACTAAGTTCGAAAAAAAAAATATTCCGAATGCCAAATCACTCTAGCATCCACAAACGCTGAAATTTTGGTAAGATGCATATTTTGTTTGCAGGCAGATCAAGTTCGATGATGTACTATATCGGTCCACGTATAGCCTCCATATAACGGTACCCTCCGATTTCCAGTATTTTGACGTTTTTAGCTACATTTTCAGATCGAATTAGGTATAATTTGAAAGTTAGGGTTCATAAGTGTCAAGAAACTTATATAACAAAACGTAGGTCAATGTTTCGGAATAGATCCCATATAACGGTAGCGCCCGATTTCAGGTATTTTGACGTTTTTATTCACATTTTTAGTCCGAATAGGCTCTAATTTGACATTAAGGGTTCCTATTGACAAAACTTATATTCCAAAAATTGTGGCATTGCACAATGGTCCCAAATCCAAATTTTCTGGCCAAAACTATTTCAACGTCCATTTTGTATTGAAATTAATTATTTATTTTAATAAATGTGTACAAACAGCAATTCTTACGTTTTGTCGACCAAAATGACCAAAAACTACCAAAATTTGTTGAACAGGGTGGTCCCGTTGTGTGGGGTCTAAACCAAAATATTGACCTATGTTAACAATTTTTGGTACGAAGGATTCATATCTTCCAAGAGGTCGAAATACCAAATTTCAGCCGAATCGGTCATAAAGTGTCGCTAAAATCCACAAAATATCTAAAATCGGACGGTACTTTTATGTGGGGGCTATGACAAAAAATGGACCCATTTTCAAACAAGTGAGCCAAGGCTATAGTCGGGTCGGGGCCGACTATGTGATACCCTACACCACTTCCCCTCTGCATAAGCTTTTGACTGGTAAAATTCAAAATAATAAAATTGGGATAGCTTAGCGCTTTTGCTCTGAATTTCTTCATTAAAACAGGTCAATTTTATTGAAACGCGTTTAAGTTCATCGTCAGAATAACTCAAATAAAAAAATGGAAAAATGGGATGTATGCCAACCATCAACCATCACATTCCGACCCATGAATAATGTCAGACCATTACCAAAATCAATAGGTTTATGCTTCTGAGGCGTCTCCATTAACACCCAAAATTTCGTGACGAAATTACAACGTGTAGCGTGATTACAAAAAATTAAAAAATGGGACGTATTACCGACTATAGCTATATCTCCGTTATTTGTTCACATACGCCAACATGCTTTACATCATTGTAAAGATGGGATTTTCTACTTTCATAGCCGGACTTTGCTTTTGAAAGGTCCCCAACCAATGCTGTGCTATTCGTCATTATTATTAAAATCGCAAAAATGGGAAGTTGTGTTTTAATAGCGGCTATTACGATATCTTCATTGTTTTACCACCTACGACAACCTACGTTACATCGTTGCAAAGGCGAAATTTCATCAGCAGGTTTTGCTTTTGATATACCCCTTATATAAGCGGAGATATTCGCTTTGAAATGAAACGTTGACTTTTTCTCCAAATAAGTTGTTTGCCCATTCCGACCCCTGAATATTATCCGACCATCACCAAAATCAATAGGCTTCTTCCTCTGTAGGACTCCCATTAACCCCCAAAATTTCGTGACGATCCGATCAAAATTGCGACCTGTAGCGTGATTACAAAGAAATGGACAAATGGGATGTATGAACGACTATTGCGGTATCTCCGTTATTTGGCCACCTACACCAACCTACTTTGCATCATTGTAAAGACGGGATTTTCTACTTTCATCGCCAGACTTTGTTTTTGGAAGGTCCCCAACCAAAGCTGTGTTATTCGTCATTAGAATTAAAATCGAATAAATGAAAAGTTGGGTTCTATAAGCGACTATTGTGATATCTTCGTTGTTTGACCACCTACGACAACCTACCATACATCGCTATAAAGGTGATATTTTCTGCTTTCATTAGCAGGCTATGCCTTTAATATACCCCTTATAGATACGGAGATATTCGCTTTGAAATAAAACGTTGACTTTTTCCGCAAATAAGTTTTTTGCCCATTCCGACCCCTAAATATTATCCGACCATCACCAAAATCAATAGGCTTCTTCCCCTCCGGGAGCCTCATCAACGTCCAAAATTTGATGGACAGACGGACGGACTGACGGACGGACACGCATAGCCAGATCGACTCAGCTCGTCGAGACATACATTTTGGTATATATAAGTATGGGTCTACGACCATTATTTCGATGCGTTACAAACTTTTTGTCCAAAACCAACTTATAATACCCTCCCCACATAGTGGTGTAGGGTATAAAAACTTACACATACTTGTTTTCTACACTCTGAAACCCTTAAATATGAATTTTAAGAAAAATCGGTTGATAGATGTAGGTATTACCGTTCTATTTCAATTGGATACTACGTACAGTCACAACAGGTATTTACAAAAAATTCTCCCATCTTAAAATAGAAAAATCCACTTTATTTTAACTGTGGCAAATTTGAGCAAGAATTTATTTCTCAATTTATTAGTCCAGACCCCCAGCTATCTTCCAAAATCAATTTGGAGGTGGACAAACTTGGACATTTTTTTAAAAGTTTAAATATATTTTAAAAATATTTGTAAAAAATAATTTTTAATATATATAAAAATTAATTTTATTACGCTAATTTTACAAATTTCATCGCCCTTTTTGTAAATATTATGAAAGTACTCATTAACAGCTTCCCCATTCATAATAACTTTGGTCTCACTTCTGTATATTTATGCAGCGACGCAATACAACAAAAATTGTATATTTTACAGCACAAAGTCCGTTTTATTTTTACATAAAAAGTGTCAACTTTGGTACTGCGCCAATCAACGAATACTAACGTTATTTACAAAAACTAATTATTTTCAGATGACTTGAGGCGTTTTTTTATTATTCTGTGCAAAAAAAAAAAATAAAATTTCGAAACTTCAAAAATAGGGTTTTGGCCAAAAATTTCCTTATTGAAACCTATGTGCATTGGTTCAAGTTTTGGTATAGACCCATTATAACGGCACCTCCGGATTTTCGGTATTTTGAGTATTTTAGCTACAATTGTCAACCTAAATAGAAAGAGAATTAACTAAATAGTTGTAGTTTGACATTTTAGGTTCTCTGTGGTCACGAAAGTTCTCTACCAAGAATGGCCAACATAGGCCTATGTTCTGGTATAGCTCCCATATAACGGTACCACCCGATTTTCGTCTTTTTGACGATTTTTGCAAAAAAATTTAAACCGAATTAGCTGTAATTTGACATTTGAGGTTGTCGGTGGTCACGATACTTCCTCACTAAAAATTGTCAATATCGGTACATGTTTTGGAATAGCTCCCATATAACGGTACCACCCGATTCTCGGTATTTATATACAATTTTTAACCGAACTAGCTGTAATTAGACATTTTAAGTTCTCAGTGGTCACGAAAGTGCTCCACCAAGAATCGTCAACATGGGTCTATGTTTTGATATAGCCCCCCATATAACGATTTTACAAACAATTTTTAGCGAACAATTTGAAATTTTAAGTTCTCAGTAGTCACGAAAGCTGTTCACCAAATATCGTCAACATAGGTCCATGTTTTGGCATTGCTCCTATATAACGGCACCTCCCAATTTCCGGAATTTTGATAAAATTTTAAAACAAACTAGCTGTAATTTGACATTTGAGGTTATCAGTGGTCACGAAACTTCCTCTCTAAAAATCATCAATATATGTCCATGTTTCGGTATAGCCCGCATATAAAAGTACCTTCCCATTTTCAGTTTTTTTGGGGGGTTTTAGCTAACCTGTTTGACGGAACTATCCGGTTCCATGCAGTCGCAGAACTGTTCCATCAAAAATGGTCAAGATAGGTCCACACTTTGATATAGCCCCCAGGAAAGGAAAATAATTATTCCATTTTTTTGAGAATATTTTATCGCAGAGGGTATAAAAAGTTCGGTCCGGTCGACCTTTTTGACTTTTTACTTGTTAAATATTCACTTTTACTTAACATCATTAATATAAACTGTTTTAATATTAATAAATTATTAACAAAAATATAAAAAGATCGCATACGTTCATTCATTCATTCATTCATTCTCCTCAGGTCCTATGAATGCAAAACAGAATTCCTGTTTGTCTTATTTTCGCTTTTAAGTTTTCCATTTTATTTGTGTCTGGCCAAGCGAGACAGACACCACACTAAGCACACCAATTTGTAGTTTTCGTTTTTTAATGAAGATTTTTAGTGAAATGTAGTCATGGCAGACAGACAAAAAAAAAACAACGTTTTTCCGTAGATTAAGCTATTATCGAGAGAAGACCCTTAAATATAGAGAGAGACTCCATTAGGAATATAGTGTTAAGGTGTTATCTCTAGTTGTACATAAAGTAGCTTTGTGGGCGTTTTAAGAACCTAATAATCTTGTCTTTACGCGAAAGGAAATTTTAAAATATGTATTTAATAAATAGTGAGCTGCCAATGTCAAAATTTTGATTTTAACGAAAAACGGACCGTATTCTTTATCCAAAAATCGACCAAACAATTTTAAAAATTTGAGTCGCTTAAAGGCAAGAATGAGCTCCCCAAAATATATAAAGATAGGATCATTCGTTTTCTAGCTATGGTTGGCACCGACTTCAATAATGCCGTTTAGAAAAACATGCGTTTAAGTTTCTATGATACATACAAAGTAAAATAAATTTTTCCCTTCCAATGCTCACATCTCAGGTAATTTTGCTCCGATCGACTGGGAAATGTTGTTGGGTCTATACTACTTGGACTTCAATACATTTTTTTCGAATTTTTAAAAGTGGTAAGTATGGATAACTCGGCGTAGACGTTTTAGGGAGGATGATTAGAAAAATTACACTGCTCAACAAAATTGAAAAAGTTGAATGTTTCAGGCAAAGTTGCAGTTGTTTCTAGATGAAATCGGCGAGTTATTTTCAAATCCGGCCCCGGTTTTTCTCCATCAGCTCTTGTTTTTGAGATATAACTCAAAATCGGTTTTTACGAGTTTAACCCAGACTTTCGTTATTTTCGGATACAAACAAATATTTTTTGTGGGTTTTTCGACATTAATATATTAAGGAGATGTTGTACTCTCGATACAAATCGTTTTTGAAATAGTTATGGTGAGTATATATCAAAAAAATATAGAAAATATACGACGGACCTTGTAAAAATTGCTTTTTTTGAGCACTTTAAGCTGTAATTACGTCATCGGGGGAAGTCATAGGATCTTCATATGGCAATGCGAATATGCTTAGGGTGTCTACTATATAGTCCAGTATTCAAATATATAATATAAAGTTCATAGCGCCCATGATTCGGCCATAACCTAAAAATCATCATGAAGACTGCCATTGAAAAGTAAATGGCTTATGTGGTAATGATATCACTGGTAAATTATTTTCCTTTAGCATCTTCATGGCGATTTTTAGGTTATGACCGAATCATAGGGGCTATGAACTTTATATTATACATTTGAATACTGGATTATATAGTAGAAACCCTAAGCATATCCGGGGTACCATATGAAGATCCTATGACTTCCCCCGATGACGTAATTACAGCTTAAAGTACTCAAAATATGCAATTTTTACAAGGTCCGTCGTATATTTTCTATATTTTTTTGATAAATACTCACCATAACTATTTCAAAAACGATTTGTATCGAGCGTACAACATATCCTAAATATAATAATGTGGAAACCCCCACAAAAAATATTTGTTTGTATCCGAAAATAACGAAAGTCTGGGTTAAACTCGTAAAAACCGATTTTGAGCTATATCTCAAAAACAAGAGCTGAAGGAGAAAAACCGGGGCCGGATTTGAAAATAACTCGCCGATTTCATCTAGAAACAACTGCAACTTCGGTTGAAACAAAAGTCCTGTTGACCAGTGTTATCCACATAATTTCGGAAGACTGTTTTGGAAAGAGGGCAAAAGTATGGATTACACCATAATCAGAATGGTAATTATTAAAGCTATGACGGAGGAAATCCTAAGAAACGTGAGATTATATGAACTGTGAAAGAACGAACTGCATTATCTTAAGAGAAATCAAGTAGAAAAACTGGTTTGATTCAGATTCCAGAATGAACGCCAAAGGCCCCAAAGGAAAAACAAACTTAATATACGCTTCGTACTATGGTGAAGTATATAAAAACGCTGTACGTTGGGTTTTTTACATTCTCATAGCCGACAATCCTAAAATTTATAATGAAAAAACTGCAAAGTATGGCAAATGTAGAGAAATTTATTTGTAAAGCCAAAACATAATACAATAGACAATTTGAATAAATGATGTTAAAATTTGTGTTTTAAATAAATGAAATACTTTGCTCAAATTTGTATGAAATCAGTATAAAATGTTTTAAATGTAATTCTTGAAATTTTGCCAAAAAATCTTTAATATACATATGGTGCGAAATAGTATAATAATATTCTATGTGTTTAAGTGCCATATAATGAACTCATGTAGACGTCTCGAGATGATATTCAACTTTTGCAATGTCACACATATGATGACATTAATCTTTGTCATTGTCACTATTCATTCTCGTAGCATTTTTTGCTCTTTTAATGGAAGTGCCAATTTGTAAGAATATGATGGTGATGATTTCACGTTGTATTTAGACATATGTGAATGAAAAATATAAATATTAATGAAGTTTTCGATGAATGTTAAATATACAACTATTTTCCATATAACTGCTGTCGTATTTTTCTATAAGTCGCCTTTTTATATTAGTAATAAATTTTGCTCACAATATTTTTAAGATGTTGACACTTCTTATACCCTCCACCATAGTATGAAGAGTATATTAAGTTTTTTTTTTCGTTTGTTTGTATAATCCTATAAAGTATATATGGTGGTTTCTGAGTGAAATCGGACACTTTTTCAAGATGAGGTTTTTGATTTCCTTTATTTTATTGGTGGTGGTGATGCTGCTTATCAGCAAAACATTTTAGTATATTTTCAGAATTTTTTTTGATTAACGATTCCAAAGATATCGCGCCTACAAAAACACAAATTCTGTAAAAACTATATGCAAAGAACTACTATGAGTATTTTTTATTTTTCTGGTAAAATAACAAATGTTTCACACTGATATTAGGGAAAGTTGTATTGACAAATTTTAAAAAATTAAGAAAAATAGTAATCATTCGAATCTTACTACCAAATAACACTTTAAATTTTTGTAATTAATCGTAGTTTAATACATAAAAATTTAAGAAAATCGAAGAGTACAATAATTTATAAAAATTGATTTTAAATTTTAAATCGCGAAAATTGCATCCAAACCCACTATGTAAAATTTTTTTCTATTTGTTATAAGATAGCTGATAAAACAACAAAAAATAAAAAAAAAATATTTGGACCAATATTAAAGAAGTTATGAGAATTTCTTTGCACCTAGTTTTTAAAAGCGCTATATTACCGCTTTATTAGCGCTCAAAAAAAATCTGAAAATATAATAAAAAGTTTTGCTGATGACCAGGATCATCATAGCAAAAAATAAAGGAAATCGAAAACTTCATCCTGAAAAATTTTCCGTTTTTTACTCAGAAATCCTCATATATTCTCGATCTGAGTCGGTATAGCCATGTCCATCTGTTGTAATCACTCTATCGTTCGAAATAATTGATCTAAAATGCTATATTTTTGCACTCGAGTTTCTTTTTTCCATAGGCAGGTTAAGCTCGAAGATGGGCTATATCGGTCCACGGTTTGGTATAGCCAACCGATCATTGTACCTTGCGATTTTAGGTATTTTGAGGATTTTTGGGGTCTTTAGCTGCCTTGTACCTGTAACTTGACGTTTAGAGTTCCTAGTAGTCACCAAAAATTGTCTAAATAGGTCCATGTTTAGGTATAGCACCCATATAACGGTACCTCCCAATTTTCGGTATTTTTAATATTTTAGTTACACTTTTTGACCTAGCTAGCTGTTATTTAACATTTCAGATTCTTAGCGGTCACAAAACATCTCCACCAAAAGTTGTCTAGATAGGTCCATGTTTTGGTATACCCCCATATAACGGTACCTCCCGATTTTCGGTATTTTGAGGTTTTTACATACAATTTTTTAACCGACGTACCAGTATTTTGCTGTATTATAGCTGCCATGACGTAAAGCATGAGTTTGATTGCGGATTCGTAGTTAGCCGGAGACTAAAACATCTGGTATCAAGCTTCACCCCAGTGAATGAAAGACTTGCTGCAATTCGAATAAAAGCAAAATTCTTCAATATCAGCTTTATTTGCGCTCATGCTCCCACTGAAGAAAAGGACGAACAGACCAAAGATATATTTTACGAGCGCTTAGAAGAAACATATGACCGTTGCCCTGCCCATGACATTAAAATCATTCTAGGCGATTTTAATTCCAAAATTGGAAAGGAGAATATCTTTGGCCCAACAGTCGGGAAATTCAGTCTCCACAGTGAAACATCTGACAATGGTATGAGGCTGATAGACTTTACAGCTGCAAAAAACATGGTAGTTAGCAGTACCAGATTTAATCATTTCGATATTCAAAAGGGCACCTGGCTGCCTCCACCAAGGAATCCATGGTATCACTAGGATGTCGTGCTGCTACCGGAGAAAAATGCGGCATATAGGGCTACTTTACAATCGGTAGCATCGCGTGGCGCACGAGAGAGGTATCGGGAGAAAAGGAGAGAGGAGAAACGTCTTTTCCGCAGGAAAAAGAGAGAGATGGAATAGCGGTAGTGTGAACAAATCGAGATGTACAGGAGACAGAATGAAGTCCGAAAATTCTACCAAAGAGTGAAACATCAAACTAATGGCTTTGGAACTGGCACATCCTCCTGTAGAGACCATCAAGGTAATCTGGTAACTGATACAGATAGTGTGCTAAAGATATGGAGCATTTCTCCAAACTGTTGGTATCCAATAGTAGCGAAGTCGACGAAGATACCACAGATCCAATCCCAGAAGATGGTATTGAATGTATAACACCCGGCCAAGATGAGGTAAAGACAGCAATAAACCGGCTGAAGAATAAGCTGAATAAGGCAGCATGTGCTGATGGCCTACCAGCCGAGCTGTTTAAACCCGAAAGCGACACGCTGATAAGGTGTATGCATCAGCTAGTTAACTCCATCTGGCAGGAAGAACGCGTATCCGACAATTGAAACCTGAGCATCCTGTGTCCCGTCCATAAGAAAGGAGATAATACTTTATGCTCCAAATATAGGGGCATAAGTCTTCTTTCTATCTCCTACAATATAGTGTCAGGGATATTGTGCGAACGAATAAAGCCCATGGTCAACGAAATAATTGGACCATACCAATGCGGCTTTAACGTGGCAAGTCCACCATTGACCAGATATTTACCCTGCGGAAAAATCCTGGAGAAGGCCCAAGAGATGCACATCGACACCTACCACCTTTTTGTCGATTATAAAGCAGCCTTCGACAGCCCGCTACGTTCAAAGGTATTCCAAGCCATGTCTGCTCATTCGGCTTTGTGAAATGACTCTAACTGACACAAGATCTTCAGTTAAAATAGGAAAGAACCTCTCCGAAGAGTTTTGTACCAAAACAGGTTACAGGCAAGGCGACAGCCTTTCGTGTGATATTTTCAACATCCTGCTAGAAAAGGTTATACGAGAGGCAAACGCCAAAAGAAGTGGCACAATCTACACCAATAGCCACATGTTACTTGCTTATGCTGATGATACCTTAATGAAGGTCGAAGGAGAATCTGCTAAAGTGGGTCTGGCGATAAACGGCGAGAAGACCAAGTTGATGGTGTCGACGCGCAATGCGTCCATTGAGATCGGACCAATTGTTGAAGTTGGTTCCTATAATTTTGAGGTAGTAAAATACTTCGTATACCTCGGCACCGCCGTAAACACAACAAACGACATCAGTTGTGAAATAAAATGAAGAATATATACCAGTTACCAAGCTTTGCCTTCGTCTGCCACAAAAACAACATCCTAATACACCTGAAGATCGGATTTACCACCCGTGAACGTAGTGTAATGGTTGGATGCGTGGGACTTCGGTAGACTCCTAATTTTTCAATGTATCTCTAAAGGCCTAACAGCTCAACTCGAAAGAGAATTAATAAAATGAAGAATTGTTTTGGCCAACAGATGCTACTTTGGCTTAAGTAAGCACTTCAAAAACAAAGCCACAACTCGTCAAACAAAAATAATGCTCTACAAAACACTTATACTACCCGTGCTGATGTATGGTTCCGAATCCTGGGTAATTGCGCAAGCAGATAAGGCAGTGCTTAGCGTGCTTGTGAGAAAAATTCTTCGCAAGATCTACCGACTAATCTGCGTTGACGGTCAACATCGACGTCGTATGAACCACGAGCTGTATCTACTATACAACGACATCAATATAGTTAAACGTATCGAGATGCCGCGATTGCGTTGGCTAGGCCATATACTAAGAATGAGCGATGATGAACCCGCTAAAAAGGCGTATAAATTCGAGCCACATGGCGGTGCACGCAGAATTGGCAGGCCAAAGAATAGATGGCGCAATCAAGTGGATGAAGAGATGACAAGGCGCCGTATTCCAGAAAGCGACGCACTAAACAGAGAGAATTGGAGATCTTGTCTTAGTTCGGTCTATGGAACAATTGTTTTGTAATAGGCGAGCTAAGTAAGTAAGTATCTATAATTTGACATTTGAGTTTCCGTGTAGTCAAAAGATCACCAAAAATTATCACGATTTTCCGGATCTTCTGTATTTTAGTGATTTAAGCCACAATGTTTTACTAAACTAGCTATATATACATATAACGGTACCTCCCGATTTCATGTATTTTGAGGTTAATAGCCATATTTTTTTTTAACTACTCCACCAAAAATTGTCAACATATGTAAGTCAATGTTGTGGTATAACCCCCATATAAAGATATTCCCCGATTTAAGGTGTTCTGAGGAGTTTATATACAGTTGTTGACCCAACTATCTGTAATTTGACATTTGATATCCCTGGTGGCCACAAAACTTCTCTACCGAAAATTGTCAAGATAGGTCCAAACTTTGATATAGCCCCATATAAAGGTTCCGCCCGATTGAAGACATTTTTAGATGCATTGTTGAAAATTAATATTTTGTTATTAAGTTTTAAATATATATCAATGTCAAAATTTGTCTTTTTTATATACAAATTGCACTTACCACAAATCTATCAGATTAGTTCAGCATATTTTTTAAATCTATGAAGTCTTACCTGTAAAGAAAAAAATGCAATTTTAATCATCAAAATTATTGAATCATTCAATTTTTCGACAAAAATAAGAAATAAATAAATAAAAACATAAAAATATTCGGCTTAAATAGAGTTTTTCATAACTCATTCAATTATCCTTTATATACGATAGCAAATGCCCGCTACTTCGTATGCGGAAAGGAAACGAAATATATATAAACAATGTTTAATACGGGAATGGTGAATACTGGAGATTCTGTTGTACTAAGACCTATTTTTATTACCAATATTTTTTCGATTGTAGTCAGAATTTAAAAAAAATCTGCCGTATCTCATCCCTACACAGCTACCATATTTTTTATTGCGAATTTCCACAACTACGTATCATATTGCAAATTTCAGATTCGACTCCTTGTTTTACCCCTTCACTAACACAGCATTCCCTTCCAGTACGAATTTCCAAACACTTAACTTTATCTCACCCCTTCACAACAACAATCACGCACATTCACAATTCAAGGTTCTAGCTTTAGCGGTTTCGCCCAGAACCCGAATACTCAGTACCATTTAGGACTTTTCGACCTTTGGTACATCTTTCTTACTCTTCATCAGTGACCCCCATTCCAAATTTCAGGATTCCGGCCCTATTCGTTAACCCATATCCAAATTGTACTATATTTAGTACCATTTAGTATTTTTCGTATACTTTTAATTCGAATTTCCAAAAACCTTTCTTTTTACTCTCCATCACTGACCTTCTTTCCAAATTTCAGGATTCCAGCTCTATTCGTTCACCCAAATCCAAATTGTACTAAATGTAGTACCATTTAGTACTTTTCGTGCACTTATAGTTCAAATTTCTAAAAACCTTTCTTTGTTACTCTCCATCAGTGACCCTCATTACAAATTTCAGGATTCCAGCTCCATCCGTTCACCCAAATCCAAATTGTACTAAATTCAGTACCATTTAGTACTTTTCGTATTTACAAAAACCTTTCATTGTTACTCTTCATTAGTGACCCTCATTCCAAATGTCTGTATTCCAGCTCAATCCGTTTACCCAAATCAAAATTGTACTAAATTTAGTACCATTTAGTACTTTTCGTACCCTTGTAATTCGAATTTCCAAAATCCTTTCTTTGTTACTCTCCATCAGTGACCTTCATTCCAAATTTCAGGATTCCAGCTCTATTCGTTCACCCAAACCCAAATTGTACTAAATTTAGTACCATTTATTACTTTTCATATATTATAGTTCGAATTTCAAAAACCTTTCATTTTTACCCTTCATCAGTGATCCTCATTCTATCCGTTCACCCAAATCCGAATTGTACTAAATTTAGTACTTTTCGTGCACTTATGGTTCGAATTTCTAAAAACCTTTCTTTGCTACTCTCCATCAGTGACCATCATTACAAATTTCAGGATTCCAGCTCAATCCGTTCACCCAAATCCAAATTGTACTAAATTTAGTACCATTTAGTACTTTTCGTACCCTTGTAATTCGAATTTCCAAAAACCTTTCTATTTTACTCTCCATCAGTGACCTTCATTCCAAATTTCAGGATTCCAGCTCTATTTGTTCACCCAAACCCAAATTGTACTAAATTTAGTACCATTTAGAATTTTCCGTGCACTTATTGTTCAAGTTTCCAAAACCCTTTCTTTGTTACTCTCCACCAGTGACCCTAATTTCAAATTTCAGGATTCTAGTGCCATCCGTTCACCCAAATCCAAATTGTACTAAATTTAGTACCATTTAGTACTTTTCGTACTCTTATAGTTCGAATTTACAAAAACCTTTCATTGTTACTCTTCATCAGTGACCCTCATTCCAAATGTCTGCATTCCAGCTCAATCCGTTCACCCAAATCAAAATTGTACTAAATTTAGTACCATTTAGTACTTTTCGTACCCTTACAGTTCGAATTTCCAAAAACCTTTCATTGTTACTCTTCATCAGTGACCCTTATTCCAAATGCCTGTATTCCAGCTCTATCCGTTCACCCAAATCCGAATTGTACTAAATTTAGTACCATTTAGTACTTTTCGCGCACTTGTAGTTCGAATTTCTAAAAACCTTTCTTTGCTACTCTCCATCAGTGACCCTCATTACAAATTTCAGGATTCCAGCTCAATCCGTTCACCCAAATCCAAATTGTACTAAATTTAGTACCATTTAGTACTTTTCGTACCCTTGTAATTCGAATTTCCAAAAACCATTCTTTTTTACTCTCCATCAGTGACCTTCATTCCAAATTTCAGGATTCCAGCTCTATTTGTTCACCCAAACCCAAATTGTACTAAATTTAGTACCATTTATTATTTTTCGTGCACTTATGGTTCGAATTTCTAAAAACCTTTCTTTGTTACTCTCCATCAGTTACCCTCATTACAAATTTCAGGATTCCAGCTCAATCCGTTCACCCAAATCCAAATTGTACTAAATTTAGTACCATTTAGTACTTTTTGTATCCTTGTAATTCGAATTTCCAAAAACCTTTCATTTTTACTCTTCATCAGAGATCCTCATTCCAAATTTCAGGATTCTAGCTCTTACCGTTTGCCTAATACAAAGGGTACCATATTTAGTACCTTTTAGTACTTTTCGTACACTTCTAGGTCGAATTTCCAAAAACCCAGCCTTATCTCACCCCTACACACCAACAGCAACCTACACCCAAAATTTCAACTTTCTAGCTTCAGCGGTTTCGTCTGGGCGCTGATGAATCAGTCAGTCAATCAGTCAGTCAGTCACTCACCTCACTACTCTTTTATATATATACTAGCAAATGCCCGCTACTTCGTATGCGGAAAGGAAACGAAATATATATAAGCAATATTTAATACGGGAATGGTGAATACTGGAGATATTGTTGTACTAAGACCTACTTTTTTTCGATTGTAGTCAGAATTTAAAAAAAAAATTGCCGTATCGCATCCCTACCCAGCTACCATATTTTTTATTTCGAATTTCCAAAAATACGTATCATATTGCAAATTTCAGATTTGACTCCTGGGTTTACCCCTTCACTAACACAGCCTTCTCTTCCAGTACGAATTTCCAAACACTAAACTTTATCTCACCCCTTCACAAAAAAAAAATCACGCACATTCACAATTCAAGGTTCTGGCTTTAGCGGTTTCGCCTAGAACCCGAATAGGTCCGTTAAGTTTTCGGCCACGTTTTCGTATATTCCCATATAAGGGTACCTCTTGACTTAGTGTATTTTTAAAGAAGATCAAATGTATATTGTCCAATTTTCTTTAAATTTGGACCTTGAATACTCAGAGGATATAGAAGTTTAATTTAAAAAATCTCCACTTCAATCCACGTTTATTAGAAGAGATATTTTGAAGATTTAGAGTATTTGAAGATCTTCTGCACATTTTCCAACCGAAATTCGGAATTTGTGGCATGAAAGGTTAGAAAAATTCTTTACAAAAAATTGTACTTAATGTGCACCGGTATGTCAACAGTATATAACGGAAAATTTTTTGAAGGCATTTCAATTTAGGATTTTTTAATATCAGGGGTAAATACCTTCTAGTTAACAAAATTGTACCAAAGCGGTCAGAACAAAAAACATTTTTTGAAAAGATGCTTTACGTTTGACTACTTTATTTCAGTACATTATGTAGAAACTCCTTGGCGTTAACATCAAATCAATGGGGCAATATTCAGTACAATTTTTCAAACTCAGAACTTTGTCTCAAACTTTAGAGCGATCTTCATAACAAATATTTTTCAATTTCGTATTTTTTGTACAAATTTCGTATTTTTAAATTATATAATCCCAGCTTTGTTCCTACACCCAACACCAAATTTAGTACCTTAACTATTTAAAATGGTTTTGGTATCAACATGTTACCCAACTTTTCCTACACATAGGTAAAGGTTTCAAAAATTACTTCCTTATATTCAACATATATCCTAACCCCAATTCAGTTTTCCAGTTCCCCTGAAACCCATTTGAGGACTATTTAGTAGTTTTTGTATAAATAAGTACGAATTTTCAAAACCTACCTCCACTCTAAACACCAACTGCTAATCTAATACCGAATTTCAAAATTCCAGTTGTACCCTTTACAAAATCACAAATTGTACAAAATTCTAAACCATATAGCAAATACCAAAAGGTACCAAATTTTGTACCATTTAGCACTTTTCGTACACGATTTTCCGAAATGTACTTTCATATCTCAGCTCTATCCGTTCACCTAAACCCAAATTATAGCCAATGTAGTTCCATTTAACACTTTTCCATAAGTACGAATTTCCAAAACTACCTCAATCCTACACTCCAACAATAATCTGTTCACGCAAATACAAATTATAGCGAATTTCGTACCATTTAGTACTACTTCGTGCATATTAGTACGATTTTCCAAAGCTACCTCCATATCTCAATTCTATATTCCAACAGTAATCTTAATTCCAAATTTCAGGATTCCAGCTCTTCAAATCCAAATCATACTAAACTCACTACCATTTAGTACTTTTCGACCTTTGGTACATCTTTCTTACTCTTCATCAGTGACCCCCATTCCAAATTTCAGGATTCCGCCCCTATTCGTTAACCCATACCCAAATTGTATTATATTTAGTACCATTTAGTATTTTTCGTATAATTTTAATTCGAATTTCCAAAAACCATTCTTTTTTACTCTCCATCAGTGACCTTCATTCAAAATTTCAAGATTCCAGCTCTATCCGTTCACCCAAACCCAAATTGTACTAAATTTACTACCATTTATTACTTTTCGTACACTTATAGTTCGACTTCCAAAAACCTTTCATTTTTACTCTTCATCAGTGATCCTCATTCCAAATTTCAGGATTCCAGCTCTATCCGTTCACCCAAATCCAAATTGTACTAAATTTAGTACCATTTAGTACTTTTCGTGCACTTTTAGTTCTAATTTCTAAAAACATTTCTTTGTTACTCTCCACCAGTGACCCTAATTTAAAATTTCAGGATTCTAGCTCCATCCGTTCACCCAAATCCAAACTGTACTAAATTTAGTACCATTTAGTACTTTTCGTACCCTTATAGTTCGAATTTCCAAAAACCTTTCATTGTTACTCTTCATCAGTGACCCCCATTCAAAATGTTTGTATTTCAGCTCAATCCGTTCGCCCAAATGAAAATTGTACTAAATTTAGTACCATTTAGTACTTTTCGTACCCTTGTAATTCGAATTTCCATCAACCTTTCTTTTTTACTCTTCATCAGTGACCTTCATTCCAAATTTCATGATTCCAGCTCTATTCGTTCACCCAAACCCAAATTGTACTAAATTTAGTACCATTTAATACTTTGCGTGCACTTTTGGTTCGAATTTCCAAAAACCTTTCTTTTTTACTCTCCATCAGTGACCTTCATTCCAAATTTCAGGATTCCAGCTCTATTCGTTCACCCAAACCCAAATTGTACTAAATTTAGTACAATTTAGTACTTTTCGTACCTTTATAGTTCGAATTTACAAAAACCTTTTATTGTTACTTTTCATCAGTGACCCTCATTCCAATTGTCTGTCTTCCAGCTCAATCCGTTCACCCAAATCAAAATTGTACTAAATTTAGTACCATTTAGTACTTTTCGTACCCTTACAGTTCGAATTTCCAAAAACCTTTCATTATAACTCTTCATCAGTGACCCACATTCCAAATGCCTGTATTCCAGCTCTATCCGTTCACACAAATCCAAATTGTACTAAATTTAGTACCATTTAGTACTTTTCGTACACTTATAGTTCGAATTTCCAGAAACCTTTCATCGTTACTCTTCATCTGTGACCTTCATTCCAAATTTCAGGATCCCTGCTCTATATGTTCACCCAAATCTCAATTGTACTAAATTTAGTACCCTTTTGTACTTTTCGTACACTTATAGTTCGAACTTCCAAAATCCCTTTGGTACATCTTTCTAGCTCTCCATCAGTTACCCTCATTCCAAATTTCAGAATTCTAGCTCTTACCGTTTGCCTAATACAAAGGGTACCATATTTAGTACCTTTTAGTACTTTTCGTACACTTCTAGGTCGAATTTCCAAAAACCCAGCCTTATCTCACCCCTACACACCAACAGCAACCTACACCCAAAATTGCAACTTTCTAGTTTCAGCGGTTTCGTCTGGGCGCTGATGAATCAGTCAGTCAATCAGTCAGTCAGTCACTCAACTCACTACTCTTTTATATATATAGATATAGATAGATTAAAACAATTTAATACCTCACTAAACTTAAATTCATGTTAATGGTTTTTAATATTTCACTAACATGTACAGCATTTTTGTTTCAACACAGTTGAGATAAAAAGTTTTCGCCCCAAAACGGAAAAAGAGATTGATCACACGTTTTTAAACGGAAGAAACGTTCGTCACCATAACTCCGTTGTACTTTCCATATAGCCCAGTCGTATACCTGGTTTGGTTAGATGTAGCCAAACTCATCAACGAAGTTTTATGCAAACGTGAACAGGTAACGAACGGCTAAACAAAAAGCTACTCATGAAATAACAATTAACGTAAATGCATCATGTCAACGCTAGTTTGGAAAATCCAAACAATAACCTTGTCACTCATGCTGATGTTATTGTTACTGTTGCTGTTGTTGCCAGTGATGAAGTTAGTTTAGTTTAGCATAGCTTTTACCAGGTTGAATGATGTTGAAAATGCTAACTAATGAAGCTAGGAAAAATACGGAAAGTAGTTTAAATTAGGAATGCAAAACCGTTGTTGCATAGATTTAAACGAATTTAATTCACTAAATTTTCGATTTCATATTTTTGTATATTGAAAATGGGGAAATAAGGAAAAAGAATATTGTATTGAGAAGCATTGAAGCAAACATTTTATAGTTCCTAAAATTCCTATCCATTCTCGATAGCCAATTGATATCAATAAATCATATAGTCCACAATGATAACCAATGTCACTTGTAAACGTCTTTCACTATCAAACTTTTCATTACGCCACTTCACCAACAACCATACCGCATGAGTAAAAATTAAACGCTGGCGGAAACACAAAGTTTCAAAGTTTGCAATTTTGTTTAACACCGCTATTAAGAGAGTTTATTCATTTTTCGGTTAAAAACAAAAATAAATTGTTGTCTCAACTTAAACCAGGCGAGCAAAATAAACAAAATAGCCATGTATGGTTAACTTCAGATATTAAGTACTTTGCTGTTGCTGTTGTTGTTCACGCAATTTCAAAAACTAAAAGGCAAACTTTTATGGTCATTAATGTTTGAGTAGCTGCTGTTCGCTGTACAGAAAAAACAACAAAACAAGTAAAAAATCTTAAGTTCGGATGGGTCGAACTTTTTATACCCTACACCATTAAATGGTGTTACATAAAATTGAATAATTAGTTTCCTTGCACAATTTTAGGTGGAAATTTTTTTCGCCCATCAATACCACAAATGCCAAATACGGAAACCTCAAAGGTCAAATTACAGCTAGATCGCTTAAAAATTGTAGCCAAAAATCCTAATAAAACCGAAAATCGGGAGGTAACGTTATATGGGAGCTATACCAAACCATGGACCTATGTTGACGATTTTTGGTGGAGAAGTTTCGTGAGCTAATTACAGCTACTTACTTACTGAACATTTGTTCCATAGACCGAACTAAGAAAATATCTCAATTTCTCTCTGCCTATTGCTTCGCCTTCTGGAATACCGCGCCTTGTTATCTCTTCATCCAATTGCTTGCGCCATCTATTCTTTGGCCTGCCAATTCTGCGTACACCGCCATGTGGCATGTATTTATACGCCTTTTTAGCCGGTTCATCGTCGCTCATTCTTAGTATATGGCCTAGCCAACGCAATCGCGGCATCTCGATACGTTTAACTATATTGATGTCGTTGTATAGTAGATACAGCTCGTGGTTCATACGACGTCGATATTCACCGTCAACGCAGATTTGTCGGTAGATCTTTCGAAGAATTTTTCTCACAGTTGTGTCAGTTAGAGTCATTTTACAAAGCCGAATGAGCTTTGCGGGGATACAAAATTCTGACATGGCTTGAAATGCCTTTGAACGTAGCGGACTATCGAAGCCTGCTTTATAATCGACAAAAAGGTGATAGGTGTCGATCTGCTTCTCTTGGGTCTTCTCCAGGATTTGCCGCAGGGTAAATATCTGGTCGATGGTGGACTTGCCAGCTCTAAAGCCGCATTGATAAGTTCCAATTATTTCATTGACCATGGGCTTTAGTCGTTCGCAGAATATCCCTGACACTAGGCGTAGGGAGAAGACTTATGCTTGATAGTTATCTCCTTTCTTATGGACGGGACACAGGATGCTCAGGTTCCAATCGTCGGGTAGTCGTTCTTCCTGCCAGATGGTGCTAACTAGCTGATGCATACACCTTATCATAGTGTCGCCTCCGGTCTCAAACAGCTCGTCTGGTAGGCCATCAGCTACGGCTGTCTTATTATTCTTCAGCCGGTTTATTGCTGTCTTTACCTCATCTTGGCCGGGAGGTATACATTCAATACCATCTTCTTGGATTGGATCTGTGGTATCTTCGTCGACTTCACTACTATTGGATACCAAAAGTTTGCAAAAATGATCTTTCCATATCTTTAGCACACTATCTGTATCAGTTACCAAACTACCATTCTGGTCTCTACAGCAGGATGTGCCAGTGCCAAAGCCATCAGTTTGATGTTTCACTCTTTGTTAGAATTTTCGGACTTTACTCTGTCTCCTGTACATCTCGATTTGTGCACACTCCCGCTTTCCCATCTCTCTCTCTCTCTCTTCGGAAAAGACGTTTCTCCTATCTCCTTTTCTCCCGATACCTCTCTCTTGCGCTACGCGTTGCCACTGATTGTAAAGTAGCCCTATATGCCTCATTTTTCTCTTCGGTAGCCGCACGACACTCCTGGTCATACCATGGATTCCTTAGTGGAGGTCTCTGGTATCCAAGTACTGATTTTGCGGCTGTTTGCATGGAGTTGGCAATGGTTTGCCATTGTCCTGATATGTTATCGGGACGAGGAGTGCTTTGATTAAGCAATTGGGCCTGTTGAGTGGAATATGTTGTGGCTATCTGTTGTGATTGCAGATTACCGATGTCCAACTTCCGTGTCCGTTCGCAATTTATTTGCTATGTTTAATCTGGTACGTACCTTTGCTGCAACAAGGTAGCGGTCCGAGTCTACGTTTGCACCTCGGAACGATCGTACATCCAACACTCTCGATGCATGTCGTCATCTATCACAACGTGATCAATTTGATTTCTTGTTCTTTGATCTGGCGACAGCCAGGTGCCCTTATGAATATCTAGATGCTTAAATCTGGTACTGCTAACTACCATGTTTTTTGCAGCTGCAAAGTCTATCAGCCTCATACCATTGTCAGATGTTTCACTGTGGAGACTAAATTTCTCGACTCTTGGGCCAAAGATATTCTACTTTCCAATTTTGGCATTAAAATCGCCTAGAATAATTTTAATGTCATTGACAGGGCAACGGTCATAACTTTCTAGGCGCTCGTAAAATATATTTTTGATCTGTTTGTCCTTGTCTTTAGTAGGAGCATGAGAGCAAATAAAGCTAATGTTGAAGAATTTTGCTTTTAGTCGAATTGCAGCAAGGCTTTCATTCACAGGGATGAAGCTGGAGACCATATTTTTATACCTCCGACCAACTACAAATCCGCAACCAAACTCATGCGTCACCTTTAGGTGTTGTTGTGACGCCTTTCCCAATCCATCGTATTTCCTGTATGGCGGTA
This sequence comes from Musca autumnalis, assembly GCF_047663935.1. NCBI lineage: Eukaryota > Metazoa > Arthropoda > Insecta > Diptera > Muscidae > Musca > Musca autumnalis. The sequence continues at coordinate 38,566,679 of NW_027412088.1, read as the reverse complement.
ATGTCGGCCATGTACTTTTCAAGTACATCTGCCAATGCGTAAACTGCACCTTCTCTATAAAGAGTGCGAACATTGCAGGTGCAGATTCGCAGATCATGGTCCTTAAAAAGTATGCGGGGTTCGTCAATTTTGAGGGATTTGTTTTTCTTTTTCCTTTGTTTTTTTCATAGTAGGCTGCTTTTTCTAAGGGAGGTTTACTAACCCTGCGCCCAAACCCAAACTTTTAACGTTCTTATGGGTGAACGCGCGGCACATTTTAGTTCACTACCTTTAACTGGTGTTAAATGCAGCTACCCCAGGTGACACCACGTGGAGGTCAGTGTCCACTTGAAATGAAAGAGGGACCAAGATAACTCCTGGACTTTGCCACGTTAAAGCCGGTCCTGACCGTTCCTTGGTATCTTACATCCCCTACGTCACCAAATTTCAGCTAGTTCGGTTAAAATTTGTAGCTAAAATCCTCAAAACACCAAAAATCGGGAGGTACTGTTATATGAGGGCTATACCAAAACATGGAGCTATGTTGACGATTTTTGGTGGAGAAGTTTTGTGAAATCACAGCTAATTGGGTTAAAAATTGTAGCTAAAAGCTTCAAAATACCGAAAATCATGATGTACCGTTATATGGGGGCTATACCAAAACATGGACCTATATTGACGATTTTTATAAGAAAAACTTTCATGGCCACTGAGAACCTAAAATGTTAAATTACAACTAGTTCGGTTAAAATTTTTAGTTAATATCCTCAAAATACCGAAAATCGGGAGATAGCGTTATATGGGGGCTATACTAAAGCATGGACCTATGCCCATAATTTGTCGACTATAACCACTATATGTCAAATTATAGCTTATTCGGCTTTAAAATGTACTAAAAACGTCAAAATAACTGAAATCGGGTGGTACCGTTATATGGGGGCTACACCAAAACGTGGTCCGATATAGCCCATCATCGAATTTGGCCCGCCTGCAAACAAAAAACACATCTTCCCAACAGCGTCATAATTCCATTTTTGTGGATGCTAAATTGATTACCACAGACGGGCGGAGATGCATAGATCGACTCAGAATTTTACCCTGATCAAGAATATACATATATACTTTATACGGTCGCAAATGATTATTTCAATGCGTTGCAAACGGCAAAACAAACTTAATATACCTCTTTATACTATGGTCGAGGGTATAAAAACAAAGCATGCAAAATACACACACACACATCCATGAATAACGGCAAGCAGAAGGAATTAGTAAGGTAACTTAACGCTTTTGTAAAAACAAAGTTGCGTAACAAAGTGTCGCTAAAGTTTTCCCGTTTTTGTTGCAGTTCAGGCATACAGGTACCAGAGGTCCGCAAAATGCCACTCGCTTTTAATGCATATTCGCCATTTCGTGCTTTTTTCATTGCTTGCTATTGCCATTTCTGTTTAATGCTATTGCTTGCTTTGCCTTTACTTTCATGAGTGTGTGCCAATTGCACACACACAACACACTACAAGAGCTCGTTGCCTTTTTTTTTTTGCACGCTGCCTTCGAAAAAGCACGTTGCATTACAAAAAGCAGTAGATATTTCTGGTCAAATTTACATGTTAATAAACATAAAAAAATAATGTTGAGACAATAAAAACAATTACTAGTTTAGTTTATCCTATTATTAAAGAAACGCAAAGAAAAAGCGAAATTTGGCAAATGTATTCATTTATTCAAACAGAAGATGGTACGATACTGTGTGGTGGTATGCAGTATTGTGCATACTGCATTTGCGAATCGTGTGAATGCAAATGTAAAAGCAAGCAAGCATGCACTAAAGCAGTGAATCATTTTTTGGGGTGAATCTGCTTTTTGCACATTCATATTTTTTATATGCAAGGCACTGCACTATTCGCTTTTGGGCAATAGAGTGTGCCTTTTATATGCATTTTGCGGACCTCTGACAGGTACTTGACAATATATGTATATGTGTGTAAGAAAAAATATCCAAGGGATAAGCAAAAACAGAAACGGCGAAAGCAGGCAGCAGCAATACTTTGTAAAGCAAGGACAAAAGCCACTTCGATCCTTTAGAATTTGCCTTCTACACTATTTCCGGTTGCTAATGAATAAATAATGAATTTTCTTCGAGACCAAAATAACGGAAAAACAACAAGGAACGACCTTAGTTTATATTGGTGACCAAAGGGACCTTCAAAGAAGCATACACACCCACACCAAAGTAAAAGAGTCACATGCATATCGACATAAAACCACCATGGTAGTTATTAAACTTAAAGGTATGCAATAATTATTTTGTTTATTGCATTTTCAAATAGCGGAGAAAGAAACAAGAAAAAAAAAAACAGAAAAAATAATAACTTTCAAGGGATTACTTAGGAAGTTCAATTGAATGGGGGAGTTATGTACGAGTGTATTGAGAGCATCGTGCTTCATGTAATTTCTAGGCAAACAATAATAGGGAAGGGGTGGACTTCAATCAGATTCAAGTTTACAAGACTTATTTGAAAACTAGAAGTAATATTCAAGGCAAATTTAACAAAAGTGTTTGCGGAAGAAATATTGTAGATAGGCAATGAACATAATAAGTATGCTTACACATAAAATGGATTTCCACTTGGAGAGGTGTTAAATAAATACCACGATTTGCAGTCGCATTTTCCTAAAACTTATTTGGAATTATAAGTCTCCGAAATATCAGTCCTATTTGATCTGCTGATCTTTTAAAGTTATCCTGCTTAGTAGAGCTGGCAAAAAATCGATTGCACTATCGATAGTTTCGATTCCTTTTTACAAATGCAATATCGATAAACAGTTTTGTCTATCGATATTATCGGATTACAAGCCCCTAAACTAAAATCTATTAAAATTTGGGTTTGGTTTTGTGGATGTGAAAATGCAAGTTGGTAGTCACACGAACAAATGTTTTCGGTACAGTAAATTGTATTTTTGTGTATTTTTATTAAATAAAAACAATTGTTTTTTCTCATTTCTATTTCTGTGAAGTACTTGTAAAAATGAGTTAACGATAATATCGACAGCTATAGATAATTTGAAATGAAATATCGAAAATATCTAATGTAAGGAATATCTGTGCCAGCGAGGTGCAGTGATATTCACAACCCCCTAGCACTCAGAAGGTCTGCGGCTCGATTCCCAGGGCAGGCACATTCAAATTTTCAACGGTGGCAAAATACTCCTTAGCGCAATGTTTGTTTCAACCATGTAAAACTTCTCTACAAGTGGTGTCGCACTGTGCTGCCGCTTCCATACAAAAGTGGACAAAAATAGACGGAGTTGACCTAGGTTGATGAATTTTTGCACAAGTAATGATGATGGAATAGGAATGAAAAATTTCAACCTTTTTTCCCCGATTTTGCTATAACTCGGTCAATTTGACCACTCCCACTTTTACGCCCACTATCTTAAATTATCGATTTTAATCTTTTCTACAAACACTATACAACTAATTTTCTTGAAATTGTCATGGAATGTAGAGGGATGGCCCCGGTGAAAATAGGCTACATATTTTGTTGAATTTCGGAAGGGGCGAGGTACTTCCCCTATACCCTATTTTTTTAAAAATGTTATATTTACAATTATTACGAATATATCGGTCTGGAAATTAATTTGCGAGACAATTGTGGTTGTGTTTCCGACCCTATTTTTTTAAGACCCAAAAGCTTTACCACCCCCACTTTTTGAAATGTGTTACATCTACAAGCGGGTGCGTACCTTTGCTGCAACAAGGTAGTGGTCCGAATCAATTATTGCGCCTCGGAACGATCGTACATCCAACACGCTCGATGAATGTCTTCCATCTATCACAACATGATCAATTTGATTTCTTGTTTTCTGATCTGGAGACAGCCTGGTGCCCTTATGAATATCGAGATGACTAAATCTGGTACTGCTAACTACCATGTTTTTTGCAGCTGCAAAGTCTATCAGCCTCATACCATTGTCAGATGTTTCACTGTGGAGACTGAATTTCCCAAAAATATTCTCCTTTCCAATTTTGGCATTAAAATCGCCTAGAATGATTTTAATGTCATGATCTCTTCAACATCCTGCTGGAAAAGGTTATACGAGAGGCAAACGTCAAAAGAAGTGGCACAATCTACACCAATAGTCACATGTTACTTGCATCATGGGCCGATCAGTAAAAGAAGTAACTGATACCTTTATGAAGGTCGAAGGAGAATCTGCTAAAGTGGGTCTGGCGGTAAACGGAGAGAAGACAAAGTTGATGGTGTCGACGCGCAATGCGTCCATTGAGCTCGGACCGACTATGGAAGTTAGTTTCTGTAATATTGAGGTAGTAAAAGACTTCGTCTACCTCGGCACTGCCATAAACACAACAAACAACATCAGTTGTAAAATAAGAAGAAGAATTGTATTGGCCAACAGATGCTACTATGGTTTAAGTAAGCAATTTAAAGACAAAGCCACATCTCGTCAAACAAAAATAAACTATACAAAACGCTGATACTACCCGTGCTAATGTATGGCTCCGAAGCAAGGGTACTTGCGCAAGCAGATAAGGCAGTGCTTGGTGTGTTTGGGAGGAAAATTCGTGGAAAGAGCCGATTTGCGTTGACGGTGAATATCGACGTCGTATGAACCACGAGCTACAAAACATGAATAAAGTTCAACTTATCGAGATGCAACGATTGCGTTGGCTAGGCCATATCATAAGAATGACCGATGATGAACCTGGCAGTGCACGCAGATTCGGCAGGCCTATGCTTCGATGGAGCATACAAGTGAATGAAGAAATGAAACGGTGCGGTATTCCAAAAAGCGAAGCGAAAAACAGAGAGAATTGGAGATCTTTTCTTAGTTCGGTCTATGGAACAAATGTTCTGTAATGGGTCAGCTAAATAAGTAAGTAAGATGGTGCACAATGTAATAAAGGAGATATATGTATAAGTTGGATCCTATGGGGCTGTTTCTTCCCCATTGTCTACCAGCTTTATAGATTTATTTAAGCACAAATTCTAATAAGTTTAAAGCATTTGAAGTTGGTAGTAATTCTGAAAGACGATATTTGATATTAGTAACTTATGCGAAGATCAACTCCTTCCGATCTAATCGCTCTTATTTTGTAATGTAACAATATTTTATCTATGCATCTTTAAGAACATATTATTTCTTAAACTTATTGCAAATATGTGTTCTGTAAAAGACCTTTGCACCTAAAAGTTCCACATTGCCATTAAACATAATTCACCATAGGTCCCTTGAGCAACCTGAAAAGAATCCATTAAATGCATCCGCAACTGGAAAATTTGTGCAATTATACCTTTGGTCATGTCCTGAAGTTTGTTGCTACATTAACTTGGGGGATTTTGTAAACTTGAACTTCAGCCATTTGTATGCCATCGTAAAAATGTAACATTTCTTTTTTGTGTGTCTGTCACATAAATTGTCTCAAAATACCGGCGATTACCTTAAAATTGTTGACGACATACGAGAACGTTTTGCTATAATTGGCGGCAGTATTTAGAAAGCATTCATGGGTGTGAGGGGTTTTTTGTCATAACCACCTTCAAACTATTCCATCAACATCCTTTCATTGAACTAATGTACACCATGCTGGTTGGCCGGTTGGTTGGTTGCCAGACATTGCATGTTTGTTGTCAGCCATTCAAGTCAATGTTGGAAAGAAAGTTCAATGTAAAATGACAGCATTTTTTACCTAAGTTTGGTATTTGTTTATTTTTTTGCCATCTCATAGAAAATTATCTTTAAATATTTTATGAACTTGTTGTCGGCATTTGGGTATTCCCTGTTATTAAGTTTTTCTATTTTTGTTGTTGGTGGTGAAAAGTCAGAGGTTTTTCTTTATAGTTCGAACTTTTTAACTTTAGGGGGTTCATTAAAAACTGTTTTGGCCTTCTGTATATAGTTTGGGTGTTTATGAAAAGAAGGAAACCCAACGAGATGGTGGCATGATTGGTATTTTTGTTGTTGCATACAATGTACAGTGGAACGAAGGTGAAACAAATCTTGATCATTTATTAGGCAAGTATAATAAATTGTGAAAGGAAACTAATTATGCCATTTTACTTAAGACTATTTTATTATGGAGGGTCTAAAAAGTTCGACCGAGCCGAAGTTAACGACTTTCTGCTTGTTGACTACTGTGTTTGATTAGGTTGTAGTCCACTTCATAAATTTCTTTTACAGTTTAATGTAGACCCTAGAAAAAGTTTTGTTACCAACATTGCCAGTTGTTTTTTTTTTTTGCCATTGTTGTTGCCATTAAGTTGTACCGTTTTGAGATGTTGTTCTGTCTGTTCCTTTTTACAGTTGTTGATCCTCTTCTAGTTGGTGGTCCACAATGTTTCTAGACAAGAATATTTTACATGTATATTTGTGTGTCTGTGTCTACAAATACAAGCCAACATTGTTGTGGTCTACATGATGGCCAAGTTTTTGACATTAAGTCAGTTGTTTGTTGCTGTTGACCATTGTTTGTTTGGGTCCTCTGCATGGAAAACATTCCTTTGAAGAAACCTCAACAAGAAAGCAACAAGAAACTTTAAGGACATACGAGACATACATAGCTCTTTTTTAATACTCCCAAAGAAAAGGACATCAAACATTTGGCAAGGGAAAAAGAAAACAATATAGAAAACTTAAACGAAACTTTGCCATGGTGACAGTAAGACCACTTTAAGAAAACAAAACAAAAAAGTGAATTCGACCAATACAAACACACAAGTTGGCCAAGTTAGTTGTTAAGAAACAACAAAACCATTCCAAAAAAAAATCAAATGAAAGTTTCTTTGTTAAAGTCTGTAAGTCACAAATGATTGTAATTAATATTAGATTTTATTTTCTTTAAATTAATAAATATTACAAATTGTTAAAGTTTAAAGACAATTGTTAAAAGTTTGAAAATGTCGAAATTTTTAAGGATGCTTTGGGTACATTATTATTTAAAACTGCAATTTACAAGCTACCTTTGTTAAACGGGTATAATGAAAGTCAAAAAGATGGGCACAGACATATGTGTGAATATGTATGAAGAAATGAACAGTTATGATAATTGTAGCTATAATAAGCAAGGCCCTAGCTTTTATTGCCCTTAAATTTTTGTATTAAAATCCAATATTACTTCAACAGTATTAATTGAGTCATGATCGGGTTTAATGTGGTGGATCTGTTTGTGGTACTAGTACAGGACACGAATTTTATTCAAAAACTAGCTCAATGGGACCAACTTGGTATCGCCGAGTCCAAATGGCATGTCTTACGACTCCCCTTGTAGGGAAGTTTTAGATGGATGATTGGAAGTTTTTGCCACCTTGAAAATTTGTGATGTTGTCTGGCCTTGAATCCAACAGTATGTTTAGCGTGCAAGGCGTGTGTACATTAGGGTTATAATTTTTCGACACTTTTTCTCAAAAAATGATTTCCTGTGACGCGGATGAATGAACCTATTAATTACTAAAATACATTTATTTCATTGAAATATAATAAAAAGTCACGCACAAATCGATTTTAAAAAATAATTTTTTTTTTTTGAAAAGAAATAAAAAAATTCTTAAAACTTATAACTAAAATAGCGTTTATTCCATTCAAATATTGAAAAAGGACATGCACAAACCACTTTAAAAAATGTTGAACTTTTTATTATATCTTTGAAAAAGGGTTTACGACATTTGTATGATTCTCAGAATTAAAAAAAGTAATATAGAGAAACAAATGTTATGTCAGTTTGATTATCTCATGTGGCTCTAAAGTTCATTTTCAAATGTATATCTGCCTACATTGACTTCAAAAAATTAACCATAATTCTAATATTTTCAAATTTTAAAATCTCTTTAAAATCACTTTATAATAAAGATTTTATGTAATCTTACCCGTGTAGGGTATGCTAGATCCTCCATCGGGACCCTCCCATTGGCGAGTTGGGGAACGTTCATCATAAATTTCTATGGCGGACATCGGGGAAATAAAATACCCGGGGGTGACCAAAATCTAGCCTAAGGGTCGGCAGCTGGTCCCTTAGTACAAATGGCAGGCAGAGGCTGAGACAGCTGGAATGGCTGCATTTGAAATACAGAAGGCGCTGTGGAATCCACAACTACGGCTTCTGCACAGCGAAAAACTTACACAACAGCGACTGTATCCACATTGGGCGGCTGTAAACAGCGTCTGACCCGAATCGAGCGGCTGAACACGGAAGGAAAACTATAAACCCTCCAGAAGCAACGGGAAACCACTGAAGTACTCTTCCTTGAAAATCATACATTATGAAGCCTACAATACATAACGCAAGGCCCTCAGTCTCCGGCCAAACGAGGGTGCTAAGAATCCCCGGAGGTAAAACCAAACATAACCTAAAAATCGGAACATGGAATGTAAGGAGTCTTTTTGAAATCGGAAAGCTTAATAACACCATAAGTGAGATGAAAAGACTCAATATAGATATACTTGGAATAAGTGAAACATGGTGGGAAGACTGTGGAGATTTCAAGTCAGAAAATACTCATGTAGTATACCACTCAGGGAATAAAGATGGACATCACCGAAAAGGCGTTGCAGTTGTTATGAAAGACGGTATAGCTGCATGTGTTGCTGGATATGTTCCGATGTCAGACAGAACTATGCTTGTTAAAATTGATGCTAGCCCACTTAATATAACTATTATACAAGTTTATGCCCCAACAAGTGATTCAAGTTCGGAGGAAATTGAGCAATTCTACCATGAACTAGAACAGCTCTTAAAAATGACAAAGCCGCACGAAATAACCATAATACAAGGTGATTTCAATGCAAAAGTCAGAAATGATGAAATACGTGGCATTACAGGAAGATATGGACTGGGAACAAGAAACGATAGAGGACACAGACTAGTAGAATTCTGTCAAGCACATAAAATGACAGTCACAAATACCCTTTTTTATATACACCCAAGAAGGCTATACACTTGGAAATCTCCAAGAGACAATAAGGACAACATTATACGGAATCAAATCGACTATATAATAATAAACAGCCGATATTGTACAAGTGTAACAAAATGCACGACGTTCCCAGGAACAGACGTTCCGTCTGACCACAACCTCTTGTTGGCCAATTTAAAAATTAAAATTTCTGCCGTCCGAAAAACGAGAAAAAATCGAAGGCCAAAGATTAACGTAGATAAACTTAAAAACCCCTCAATAAAAAGAGACATAAAAGAGCGAGTAAATTCCACACTGGAGAACATCGACAGAGAAGACCTCGAAAATATTTGGAACAATATAAAACACAAAATTAACACAATTACAAAGAACAACTTAGGAAATCAAACCCAACAAAAACAAGAAGAATGGATTACTGACGAAATAAGAGAGCTTCGTCAAGAAAGAAGTAAATATCGAAACACCAACTTTGAAAGATACTGGGAAATTAACAAAGAAATTAGAAATGCTACCAGAACAGCAAAAAAATGCAATGCTACAACAGAAGTGCCAAGAAATTGAAATGCTGCAAAACATACATGATGATTTTAGCTTACACAAAAAGTTAAAAGAAGCTGCAGGAATATACAGGCATTCATCATCGGGAATATTATTAGACGAAAATAATATTGCCGCATTTGAAACATCAGAGAGATTACGAATTTGGAAAGATTACGTCACTAGAATTTTTACAGATGACGAAAGGTCAACCTATGATTTTAATCAACCCGCCCTGACAGGAACACAAATAAACAAATGTGAAGTCGAATACGCAATTGCTTCTCTTAAGGACAGAAAAGCTGTTGGTCCAGATGAAATACCCTCCGAAATTCTTAAATTAATAGATGGAGAAAACGTTGATAAATTAGTTACTCTTTTTAATTATATATATGACACCGGCCAATACCAACAAGACTGGCTAAAATCAATCTTCATAACCATCCCGAAGAAGAAAAATGCAAAGAAATGCGATGAATACAGACTTATAAGTATAATGAACCACGTCTTGAAAATTTTCCTAAGAATTATTCATAGAAGAATTTATGCAAAATGCGAACTCCATATGGGCCAGTCACAATTTGGTTTCAAAGAAGGAATGGGTACCAGAGAAGCTCTACTCAGCATACACTCGCTGATCCAAAACTGCCGTGATGTGCAAAAAGATGCTTTTATCTGTTTCATAGATTATGCTAAAGTTTTTGATACAGTCCAGCACCATAAACTTATTGATATACTTGTATCAATCGGTATAGATGGAAAAGAAATTCAATGTATAAAAAATTTGTATTGGGACCAGACTGCATGTATTGATGTTAACGGCGAACTCACCGACGAAATCAGCATATCGAAGGGCGTCAGACAGGGATGTATATTATCGCCACTTTTATTTAATATTTACTCCCAAAAAATATTTACAGAGGCCTTGCAAAATGAGAAAATGGGAATACGAACAAATGGGTTCTAATAAATAACATTCGATATGCAGACGACACGACAATCCTAGCAAGCAGTATAAATGGCCTACAAAATGGCCTACAAAAAGCATTAGACAAACTTACAACCGTAAGCGAACTATATGGGCTTAAAATTAACATCACAAAAACAAAATACATGATTATCAGCAGAAAGAACATCTATAATAATACATCGCTGACAATTCACAATACAGAAATTGAAAGAGTAACTACGTTCAAATATTTGGGGGTTTTGATAAATGACAAATGGGACGTATCACATGAAATTCGATGTCGAATAGAAATGGCCAGAGGAGCGTTTTATAAATACAACAAGCTACTAACAAGCCATGATATCGGAATTCAAACCAAAATCAGATTTGTGAAATGTTACGTATGGTCCATACTACTATATGCAGCAGAGACATGGACAATTAAAGCCAAAGATGAAAAAAAGATAGAGGCATTTGAATTGTGGATATATAGAAGAATTTTAAAAATACCCTGGACCGCTCGAATAACGAACAATGAAGTCTTAAGAAGAATGAACGTGGATCGACTATTGATTAAAACAATAAAAAATCGAAAAATCTCTTATTTTGGACACATAATGAGAAATGACAAATACCAACTCATCCAAAAGATTCTTAAAGGGAAAATTGAAGGAAGGCCCAGCAGAGGAAGAACAGAACTCTCCTGGTTAAAGAATATTCAAGACTGGACTGGCTACGACGATGAAAGGAATTTGTTCAGGGCGGCCAAAAACAGAGAACTGCCGACTTTATAAATAAAAAATTTAAATGTAAATTGAAATGTAATTATTTTATTGTAAAACTATTTAATGTATGATCGCTTATATCCGAACAACGGATGGGCAAATAAAAGAAGAAGAAGATGTAATCTTATGTTGAAACTAATCACGCTATGATACAGGGATATGAGGTTGTAAAACATGCATAACCCTAATATGCATAATTATATGGATTATTTTTTACGAGTCATCTTCTGAGAACATAACATTCCAATTAACAACCAAATCGTAAACAAATATGACGAAAACGTCGACCTATAATAATAGTCCACAAACATCCCAGAAGGGACAAGGGCGACTTCACTAATATCAACGAGTGCCCACCGATTCATGATAGCTCAATGATATGGGACCTACAGTTTATCTCCGAGACCGATCGGCGTGTCTTAAGATACCACTTGTAGAGAAGGTTTGTATGGCTGAAATACTCAGGAAATTTCGCCTATATTGCACTCAGGGATATTTTGCCACAGTTGAAAATTTTATGTTGAATGGACAGGGAATCGAACCCACGACCTTCAGCGTGCAAGGCGGGGGTGCATATAATTGCACCACCGTGACAGCCAAATGTGAACCAATGATGCCTAATTTTTTGCAAGGTAAATTTTGTACCGGTTATAATGTTTGGGAAACGGAATGACCATTTTCAGCAATTTTGGTTGTATAATCAATCAGGCCAGAATATTCAAAATGCTGAAACTCTGGAGGTACCCTTCTATGGGGGCTATACGAAAACGTGAGCCTAAACTGATATTTCTCTTCTTGTAAATTTCATCATCCATTCTTAACGCATTTTGAGGACACAACCTTCAAAGTACTGAAAATCGGGAGGTAACCTTGTATGGAAGTTATAAGAAAAGGTGGAACTATAGTGATAATATTCTAGAAAAATATTTCACCTCCACCGATGAGTGTAAATGCCAAATTTCATCCATTTAGGTGTGACAACGACGCTGAAGCTTTCAAAAAACGGAAAATCGGGAAGAAATATACAATATTCTGAGGGAAAATATATCCCCATCGAAGATTTAATATCAAATTTCAGCACTTTCGATACAACATTGAGACTCCAACCTTCAAAATACTGAAATATCGGCAGGTACCGTTCTACGGTGGCTATATCATTTTCAATACCATACATATTAGAAGTAATAGAAACGTATATACCAAATAATAAAGCTCTATCTTGAACATTGCGACCTGTGTCTTGGTTTTAACAGGCAGACGAGCATTTTTGTAGATGTTGAGTGATTACGAAGGCCAAAATTTGGACCAAATCGGTTGACCATATAGGTTTTTCACACCTTTCGGGCTGTTTTCTCAAGAAGTATGGATTTGCCTCTGAAAAAACTCTTACCGTCGTAATGGAGGCAGCGAATGCAAGTTTCTTCAACAAAAATCTAAGTGATTCAAGAGCAGGTCTTAAAGTGAACGTATCCAAAGTTTTGTGTGGTAGGTGTTATAGGTTTTTTTGCACCTTTCAGGCTCTTTTCTCAGGAAGTATGGACTTGCCCCTGATGAAACTTGTACCGTCGTATGGAGGGCAGTGATTACAAGTTGTTACAACAAAAATCAAAACGATTCGATAGCAGGTCCTAAACTGAACTTTTCCGAAATTTTGTTTGGGAGTTACCCGAAGGATCCCATATTGATACCTAATCTAAATCTGGTAGAAATTTCACAATGTGCGAAATATGGACCAAATCAGTTACTGTTTGAACTTTGGTTTGGGGAGGTACCGGAAGGTGTGGACCGATATGGCTTATCTTCAAACTTAAACTTTGTTTGGACAATATATTAGGAACGCCAAATTTTGGACCGAATCGGTTGATCCGTTATAGTGCTCTCCAGCCAGACAGACAAACAGACAGGCGGTTTGGACGAAATCTTTTTCAGACAATTTGGAGTTGATTTAGCCATATCGACCTATGCATGTCCGTCCGTCTATGGTAATAGCTCTAGCATACACAAAAATGAAGATAAGACGCTGAAATTTTGGGAAGATGCGTATTTTGTTTGCAGACAGGTCAAGTTCGATGATGGGCTATATCAGTCCACGTTTTGGTATAGTCCCCCATATAAAGGTACCTACCTCCCGATTTTCAGTATTTTAGGATTTTAGCCACAATTTGTACAGAACTAACTGTAATTTGGCGTTTGAAGTTCTCAGTGGCCACGAAATTTCTTCACCAAAAATCGTCACCATTTGTCCATGTTTTGGTATAGCCCTCATATAACGATACCCCCCGATTTTTTGTATTTTGAGGATTTTATGTACAATTTATAATTTTGCTATAATTTAACATTTGCGGTTCTGGTCACGAAACTTCTTCACTAAAAATCGTCAGCATAGGTTCTTGTTTAGGTATAGATCCCATATAACGGTACCCAGCAAAAAAAGTCCTCCCAAAATCATGGGTTTTGTAAGGGATTTTTGGCAGCCGTAACTACTCGCAAACCCCCTTTCTTCCCCATTATTTTTACAAGGGCATGTCGCACTCAGTTTGTAGTTATTTTAAGACCACTAGAATATCTAGTTATTCTGTGGCCACCAGAAGTTGAAAAAAATTATATTTTTAGAACAGTTGATGTAGAGATTTTTTTTTTAATTTCATTACACTTCTTACTTTTATTTTACTTTATTTTATTTCGGTTGCTGTGCGAGTTGAACACACGAACCCTCTGATTTCAAGCCAAATACACTACATACTATGCCACGCACACGAACATTAAGGGTTGCTTAAGAACTTAAATGTGCAGTACACATGTGCACCACGAACTGTTATTTTTTAGTTAAAAAAAAAAAAACTCGCGTGCCGACAGTGAGCGTTGAACACACAACCCTAGGATTTATAGTCGGACACACACTCACTGTGCCACCGTCCTCATTACTTAGTGAGGAGCAAAGTAAGTAGGTTTGCCTTGTAATTTTTTTAAGAAATATCCCATTACTTTTCAGATTACTTGTAATGGGAAAAGAAGCTTGTTTACATTACTTTGTAATGGGTTACGTAATGACTACTGGATCCGAATTTTTGCTGGGTATCTCCCGAGTTTCGGTGTTTGAAGGTTTTAGCTACAATTTATGACGATCTAGCTGTAATTTGACATTGGAGGTTCTCAGTGACCACGAAATTTCTTCACTAAAAATCGTTAACATATTTCCATGTTTTGGTATAGCTCCCATATAAAGAAACCTCCCTATTTTCGGTATTTTGAACCGAACTAGCGGTAATTTGACAGTTGAGGTTCTTAATTGGCCACGAAAGTTATTCACTAAAAATCGTCAGCATAGATTCTTGTTTTGGTATAGATCCCATATAACGGTACCTCCCGATTTTCAGTATTTTGAGGATTTTAGCTAAAATTTTTAACCGAACTAGCTGTAATGTTCGCCATAAACAAACATAGTTTTTATGCAAAAAAATGAGCACGCCCACATTTACGTCAATTTGTTCAATTTTTCCTACAAAAACAACTAAATTGATTTTCCTGAATTTGTCAGGGATTGTACAGGGATGTCCCCCGGTGAAAATAGGCTACATATTTTGTTGAATTTCGGAAGGGGCGGGGTACTTGGTCTATACACCATTTCTTTAAAAATGCTATACTTACAATAATTACGAATGTATCGGTTTGGAAATTAATTTGCGAGACAATTGTTGTTGTGTCGCCGACCATACCTACTTTTTTTGGACCCAAAGACAACGCCCAATTTTTAAAATTTGTTACATCTACAAAACTACTGAATACATTTTCCTGAAATTTTCAGAGAATGCAGAGGGAAAATAGGGGGCATATATTCTTGAATTCACCATATTTAAAAAAACGCCATATCTTTATGAATAAAAATCAAATGCCGTGATTACAAAACTTAGTTTTTTTATTTCACTCATTTCAATTTTTAATTTAAATGTTTTCTGCAGAAACTACATACTGAACCGATTTTCCTGAAATTGTCAGTAAATGTACAGGGATGGCCCCCGAAAACAGGCTACACATTTTATCGAATTCCAGAGGTACCTCTGCAATATTTAAAAAAGCCTATATTTGCAAAAATTACGCATGTATTGGTTTAAAAATTTGCGGATTAATCTACAATTTAGGTACTTTTTTGGGGCCTAAAGACCCGACCACGGCTGTTCTTTAAAAATGTTATATCTCCAATACTACTGAACCGATTTGCAGCAAAAGCAAAATGTTTGCCGTTGTTATGTATATTTTAGGAAATTTGGGAGGAGGTGAGGTACCTTCCCCACGCTTTTCTTTTAAACGCTATATGTATAAGCCAAACTTTGGGAGGCAATGGCGTTCTGTGTACCCTAGGTACAAATTTGGAGCCAAAATACCGGACCGCAACCACTTTTTATACCCTCAGCATTTATGCTAACGAGGGTATATACACTTTCATACTTGCAAAATGTGTCTCATTGAAATAATGGTTTTAGACCCCAAGTATGTTTGGACGAAATGTGTTTCCGACAATTTGGAGTTGGTTTAGCCATGTCCGTCCGTCCGTCTGTCTGGCTGGCTGGCTGATGCGCACGATAACTCTCGAACGGAGCAACCGATTCGCTTAAAAATTTGGCTTTCCCAATATTTTGCCCAAACTTAGTTTAATTTCGAAGATGGGTTATATCGGTCCACTCCTTCCTGTACCTCCCCCACAAAGGTTCGAAAATATTCGGAAAATTTGTGCGCACGATAACTCTTGAAGGGAGTAACCGATTTGGCCCAAACTTTGTACATCGTGAAAGTTATACCAGACTTAGATGAAGTTTAAATATGGACTCAATCGGTCCACTCCTTCGGGTACCTCCCACACAAAATTTCGGAAAAGTTCAGTTTAGGACCTGCTCTCGAATCGCTTTGGTTTTTGTTGTAGCAACTTGTATTCGCTGTCTCCCATACGACGGTATAAGTTTCATAAGGGGCAAGTCCATACTTCCTGAGAAAATAGCCTGAAAGGTGAAAAAAACCCTATGACACCTTGTCTAGCGCAAGATAAATCTCGAACGGATCTGCCAATTCGGTCCAAAATTTGGCCTTCGTAATATTTTGTCCAAACATAGTTTAAGTTCTGTCCACTCCTTCAGGTACCTCCCTCACAAAAATTCAAAAGTCTTCGGGAAAAATATGCGCACGATAACTCTTGAAGGGAGTGACTGATGTAATCCATACTCTGCACATCCTATTATATCTACCAGATATAGATCAGGTTCGACTATGGACTATATTTGTGCACTCCGTTGGGTACCTTTAACACAAAATATCGGATAAGTTCACTTTAAGACCTGCTCTCGAATCACTTTGATTTTTGTTAAAGCGATTTGCATTCGCTACCTCCATTACGACGGTAAAAGTTTTTTTCAGGAGCAGGTCCATATTTCTTGGGAAAACATCCCGAAAGTTGTAAAAAGCCCTATGTCACCATATGTGGCTCCCGAACTGTTCTACCGATTTGGTGCAACCTTTGGTCCTTGTCATATTTTATCCAAACTTAGTATCATGGGGCAATACCGGTCCCCAACTTCCGGTACTTCTCCCCAATATTTAAAAAAAATCACAAAACTGTTAGGACGATATCACTTGAATGGTGCAACCAATTTAGATCTCCTAATATTTTGTCAAAATTTAGTTTAACTTCTAAAATGGCCCATATCGGTCCTCTCTAAGGGTACCTCCCCCACAAAAGTTCAACATTTGTGTTAATTCCTAATCCACATTTTTGTCGGCAAGTTCAAATGTTGAAAAAGGGCCACAAAATTCTGAAGAGACGCTAAATACATTCTATCTGTCCGTAGATGGAAGTTTCAATTCACATTGGCTGTCGGCAAAAGCCGACTGACACTTTTTTACTTGTTTAAACACTCTTTTCAATACATTATTTTTACAAAACTACTGAACCTAATTTCATGAAATTTTCAGAAAATGTTCATATCCCAACGCTATATATTTGTAGAAAAATTTCGGAAGCCTATTGTTCTATAATCACTATATTTGCTACACTAATGAGTGCATCGGCTTGCAAATTAATTTTCGAGATAACGGTGGTTGCGTCCCCGATTAAGAAAAGCAATATACATATTTACAAATTTACTTAAATGGTTATGTTCAACGGTCCATCAACCATGAAAAACTAATAGAATAGACATAACCATTTTTTAACTTTTATAAGCAGATCGCTTTAGGATAAAGACAGGGGAAATGGACGATAATAAATCCTAAACAGTATCAATGGGCGAAAAAATCCGACAAAGTCCGTAAGAGAACAGAAGGGCTACAAACGAAATCTGCTGATACATTTGAAATCCTCAACGATTTAACAAGGGCCGAAGAAATCAGCTATGAACAACTAAAACATATAAGTCTCAATAAGCGGGAGAATTCGACATAACCATTTTTTAACTTTTATAAGCAGATCGCTTTAGGATAAAGACAGGGGACATGGACGATAATAAATCCTAAACAGTATCAATGGGCGAAAAAAATCCGACAAAGTTCGTAAGAGAAAATCAGACAAAATCACTTGATCAATGTAAAATCCTCCCTGGTTTGACAATGGACCGAAGAAATGAGGTAGAAAATACCTACTTTTGAATTGTAAAGCATAAAGTCCATAAAAAGTTGTCATTAAGACTCATTACCACGGGCCAGCAATGCGGACCGGGGTCTGCTAGTCCCAAATAAAAACAGCAACGCTTCTAATAGCTTATTTTGTTTAATTACCACAACCTAATTTATTGAATTTTTTCTTAATTTCACTAAAATTTACTACCTAAGGTGAAATCAAATAGATCATTTGCCCCGTTAAAATTTGCGTTTCTTACATATGAATTATTATTGATTACTACCCAGAAAAACTACTCTTTACAAATTGACCTACTTACTTATTGTTTTATCAGGGGCATGTCACTAGATATCAGTAATTTTTTGTTCGCTGGTAATACGTAGATAAATAAGTAGTTACTCTCCATGGTGCTCTTGAAGCAACTTTAAATGGAAGGTGATTACACCTGGGAAGTTTTTGTGTATTCTGAGATGAAAAAATAAATAATAAATAAATCGCGATTCATGTTGACAATTTTAGGGTTTTTTTAGGTTTTCACGATTTTGCTTGGAAACCACAAGTGCTATCAAAATGAGACTAAAAAATGTTGTAGCTATGAAAATTGTCTAAAAGATTGACCTTTATGATAATTTCATAGCTTTTACCGTTATTGAGATATAGAAGATCAAATTGGGACAATGCATTGAGTGTATCGCTACCTTATAAAACAAGTTCATACATGGTGCGCCTTAACTAACTTTTAGTGAAAACCGTTTACACCTGGGAAGTTTTTGCGGATTTTGACACAGCAATGTTCATAGGTGAGAAAAGTCCGATAACAAGAAAAATCACTGGAGGGATTTTGAAATAATTCGCGGTCAAAATTTACATTTTTAGTTTTTTTGGGTTTTTGCGATTTTGCTTGGAAACCGCAAGTCCTATCGAAACGGGGCTTAAGAAAATGTTGTTGCTATGAAAATTCTCTAGAGGATTGAACGTTATGATTTGTTTATAGGTTTTACCATTTTGAGATATATAGATGTTCAAGTCACATTTTTAGCTTTTTGGTTAGGTTTTCACGATTTGCTTTAAAACGATAAGTCTTATCGAAATGGGACTAGAGAAAATCTTTTAGCTATGAAAATTTTCTACAAGATTGGCTTTAGTAATTTTTTCTTTGGTTCTACTATTTTCGAGATATATAAGTTTAAGTTGCAGTCATGACATTGTTTTATAAGGAGGCGATACAATCAATGCATTGTCCACATTTGAATTTCTATATCTCAATAACGGCAAAACCTACGAAATTATCATAAAGGCCAATCATGTAGAGAATTTTCTTAGTTAAGTCGCACCGTGTCTGTAACAGTCAATATGTGTTAATTAGGGTGACCAAAAAAAATTTTTTTTTTGGTTTTCCTACCCCTAAATATTTTCCATTTGATCCAGAAAACTTATATATGAAATCTTATGGCGATCGGTTAACGTTAACCCATTCCAACCTAGCGATCATTGTTTCCATAGTAATTTGTATGGGGCCAAAGGCGCATTTTACCAAAATTCTCTAAATGCCTCAATAATGGTCCGATCGATGAAAAACTTTACCAGTTCATTAGTGTCGGTAAAAAAAAACGATTTCTACATAAAAAAACAATTAAAATAGGATTTGGCAAGGAACCATATAGTTTCTTTAAACGTTAAACCTTTATTGACATTTCCTAACGATTACACTGTTGTTGTACAACATCGAACTTTTTTTTTAAATTACAAGAAACCCCGCACAGATTATGAAAGAGGGCCTAAAAAAGAAGACATGTGTATCGGCATTTTAAAAGTTTACGTCGGGAAGTAACCTAAATAGGCGTGACAAGTTCCGCCCATTTCTACAGGTTTTGAAATATTCGACATCAGGGGCCTAATTCTCGCATACGTGATCGAGTTATTTCGATCGATATTTTCAGTATTTGGATTACGGCATCCGTTGTCGAATACACTTTTGAGTTTTTGCCCGCCACACATCTCCTGTCGAAATGATTATTTTTGTGGCACAAAACGAACTATAATGAAAAATTTTGCAATAAAATTAATCAAAATCACATACTAAATACTTTTTTCAATAAAATGAGTAAAAAAATAGACAAAAACGGGATGTTTCTTAAAAATTAAAAATACATTTTCCAATACCAGAATGCGATTTTTATATTTTCACATAGTGGAATTTATTTCAGATCACAATTACTTTTAATTTTTCACAGTTTTCTATTATTTTATTAAATGTTCATGTTTTTATTTCATTTTACGAAAAACTTGCCGCACAACAACTTGTTTGCGTGTAATATTTTGTGTTTATCATATGATTCACCGTTCGATAACCGTATGTATCGATAAACTTTTTAAATAATTTCGATCGTACAAGGGAATCCAAAAATTTCGATCTTTCGTAATTTGTCTTCGAACAAAAACTCGCTCGATAACGGATTCGAGAACTAGGCCCCAGATTCCTTGGAGCCCTTGCATTTCAGGTATAAAGTGTCTTTGGCAATATTACTGACAACAATGCGGGGTATCTTTTTATGAAAAAAATTAACCCTCATGCGAGTCACTAAAGGGGTCTTTTTGGTCACTTTTTTCAAAAACTTTTAAGAACTCCTTTAAAATGTGACCGATCAGATCAAAATATTGTACAAAATTGTTTGTCATAAAATTTTACTATAGATCAACGAATACACAAAAACTCTAAATCGTACCTAAACGCCAGGAATCTGCCAAAAGTAAAATCACGTTTTAGGGTTAATGTTGTACTTTATCAGAGTTTATTAAGTTTTGTCCCACAAAACTTCATTCTAGATAGAAGACGTCAAAGACAAAAATAATATCCATCAAATTTCAATATAAGTCGCCGAATAAATGAAATATGCTTATGCAATATATATCAAAAAAATATATACATCAAATTTGCCAACAAAACACCCAAATATTTTTTGAATAAATTTGTTTTGTTCTTTTTTCGAGTTGGTGCATGATAGTAACATGAAATTTAGTTCTAGACGAAAGGTGTTAAAAGAAGAAATATTCTACACAAAATTTCATTGTAATTCCCAGAACAAACTAGATATCTGAGTAAAATACTTTGTTAAGAAAATGACGTTACAAAATTAATTATTATATTTAGAAATTATTTGTTAAACTTTTAGACTCTTAATTAAAATTTATTCAATACTGAGTCAAAATCTCCTAAAATATCTCACTTATTGGGGGTTGTGTCAAAGAAAGAATTATCCAAATCAAATGTCATTATGAGTCTCTGAACAAAAGAAATTTGTAGCTATTATATTTAAAATCTTCAGAAGCTTTCGCTTTTTATATATGACTAGCAGATGGCCGCTACTTCGTATGCGGAAAGGAAACGAAATATATATAAACAATATTTAATACGGGACTGTTGAATACTGGAGATTCTGTTGTACTAAGACCTATTTTTATTACCAATATTTTTTCGATTGTAGTCAGAATTAAAAAAAAATCTGCCGTATCGCATCCCTACACAGCTACCATATTTTTTATTTCGAATTTCCAAAACTACGTATCATATTGCAAATTTCAGCCTTGACTCCTGGTTTTACCCCTTCACTAACATAGCATTCCCTTCTAGTACGAATTTCCAAACAATAAACTTTATCTCACCCTCTCGACTTAGTGTATTTTAAAAGAAGAACAAATGTATATTTTCCAATTTTCTTTAAATTTGGACCTTGAGGAGGATATAAAAGTTTAATTTAAAAAATCTCCACTTCAATCCACGTTTATTAGAAGAGATATTTTGAAGATTTACAGTATTTTGGAGATCTTCTGCACATTTTCCAACCGAAATTCGGAATTTGTGGCATGAAAGGTTAGAAAACTTATTTACAAAAAATTGTACTTATTGTGCACGGGTATGTCAACCGTATATAACGGAAAATTTTTGAAGGCATTTCAATTTAGGATTTTTTAATATCAGGGGGTAAATACCTTCTAGTTAACAAAATTGTCGCATTGGACCACGTTTTAAAATTTACATACCAAAGCGGTCAGAACAAAAAAACATTTTTTGAAAAGATACTTCACGTTTGACTACTTTATTTCAGTACATTATTTCAGTCTCAAATTTTAGAGCGATCTTCATAAGAAATATTTTTCCATTTCGTATTTTTTGTACAAATAGCGTATTTCCAAATTATATAATCCCTGCTTTGTTCCTACACCCAACACCAAATTTAGTACCTTAACTATTTAAAATGGTTTAGGTACCAACATGTTACCCAACTTTTCGTACACATAGGTAAACGTTTCAAAAATTACTTCCTTATATTCAACATATATCCTAAACCCAAATCACTTTTCCAGTTTTACCAGTTCCCCTGAAACCCATTTGAGGACTATTTAGTAGTTTTTGTATAAATAAGTACGAATTTTTAAAACCTACTCTAAACACCAATTGCTAATTTAATACCGAATTTCAAATTCCAGTTCTACCTTTTACAAAATCACAAATTGTACAAAATTCTATACCATATAGCAAATACCAAAAGGTACCAATTTTTTTTCTTTCATATCTCAGCTCTATGCGTTCACTTAAACCCAAATTACAGCCAATGTAGTTTCATTTAGCACTTTTCCATAAGTACGAATTTCCAAAACTACCTCAATCCTACACTCCAACAATAATCTGTTCACGCAAATACAAATTTCGTACCATTTAGTACTACTTCGTGCACATTAGTACGATTTTCCAAAGCTACCTCCATATCTCAATTCTATATTCCAACAGTAATCTTAATTCCAAATTTCAGGATTCCAGCTCTTCAAATCCAAATCGTTCACCCAAACCCAAATTGTACTAAATTTACTACCACTAATTACTTTTCGTACACTTGTAGTTCGAATTCCAAAAACCTTTCATTTTTACTCTTCATCAGTGATCCTCATTCCAAATTTCAGGATTCCAGCTCCATCCGTTCACCCAAATCCAAATTGTACTAAATTTAGTACCCTTTAGTATTTTTCGTATCCTTATAGTTCGAATTTACAAAACCCTTGCATTGTTACTCTTCATCTGTGACCGTCATTCCAAATGTCTGTATTCCAGCTCAATCCGTTCACCCAAATCAAAATTGTACTAAATTTAGTACCATTTAGTACTTTTCGTACCCTTACAAATCGAATTTCCAAAAACCTTTTATTGTTACTCTTCATCAATGACCGTCATTCCAAACGCCTGTATTCCAGCTCTATCCGTTCACCCAAATCCAAATTGTACTAAATTTAGTACCATTTAGTACTATTCGTGCACTTATAGTTCGAATTTCCAAAAACCTTTCTTTGTTACTCTCCACAAGTTACCCTAATTTCAAATTTCAGGATTCCAGCTCCATCCGTTCACACAATTCCAAATTGTACTAAATTTAGTACCATTTACTACTTTTCGTACCCTTGTAGTTCGAATTTCCAAAAACCCTTTGGTACATCTTTCTAGCTCTCCATCAGTTACCCTCATTCCAAATTTCAGAATTCTAGCTCTTACCGTTTGCCTAATACAAAGGGTATCATATTTAGTACCTTTTAGTACTTTTCGTACACTTCTAGGTCGAATTTCCAAAAACCCAGCCTTATCTCACCCCTACACACCAACAGCAACCTACACCCAAATTTTCAACTTTCTAGCTTCAGCGGTTTCGTCTGGGCGTTGATGATTCAGTCAGTCAGTCACTCACCTCACTACTCTTTTATATATATAGATTTAGGACTATATTCTACCGTTTTCATTCACATTTTCATCATCTGCGGTCACAAAATATGTTTTATTGAAGTGTTTTGATAATAAATTCTTTCGGAGATTATGTGTGCTCGATCCAAACTGTTTTTGAAATATCTATGGTGAATATATATAGGGAAAGTATTGATAACCCGTATCGGACTTTGAAAAATTACGTATTTTAATACCATAAACTAAAAAAACGTCATCAGGATAAGTCATAGGTTCTTGATATTGTATGTGAAAATGCAGGGATAGTCTACGGCTATTGTCCAGTGAATATATATCTGACATACGAGTCCTAACATCCATGGTTTTGGCATGGTCCTAAATACTATAATGATGACAGCTACTCCTGCTCTGATAAAAAAAGACCCCTTTAGTGACTCGAATGAGGGTTAATTTTTTCATAAAAAGATACCCCGTTGTTGTTAGCAATATTGCCAAAGACACTTTATGCCTAATGCAAGGATTCCATGGAATCTGATGTCGAATATTGCAAAACCTGTAGAAATGGGCGGAACTTGCTACGCCTATTTTGGGTTACTTCCCGACGTAAACTTTCAAAACGCCGATACACGCGTCTTCTTTTTTTCGGCCCTCTTTCATAATCTGGTCGAATTATCTTGTAATTATTTTTTGTGTTGTACAGTGTTATACGAGTATTCGTATTTATTTCCATTCCCGTTGTCCTATGTATTACATGAAACCATTTAGCTGTCTAGGAGCGTATTATAATTATTATTTATTTTCTAGTCTGGCAAATGTTTAAACTAATAAGTTTTATGAACAATTCTTTAATAACTTTGCAACAAATTCAATGCAAGTTTTATTCTCCTTTTCAATTGTCTATCGGCGGACAATGTCAATGTCTATACGTTTAGGGATAGGAAAGCTGTAAGTGCGTTGTCTTTTATTTTCAATTGTTTATGGAAATACTTTAGGACAATAGAGCGCGGACAGAGTTGGCTTTCAGTTGAAGTAGACATTATTTGTTTTTGGTATATTTGTTTGCATTATCTTTGTTGGTCCATTTGAATTCGCTATTTTTTTCCTTAGAATTTCAAGTTTACTAATGATGTTCACTTTGCCAATACCATAAGATTACAAAGAAAACAGTGAATATACAATTGTTTTCCGGTTTCGTAGTAATGCTGATTCCCCTCTTCTTTTTCAATAATTCCACTTCTTTGTTATTAAAAAATATATATTTCAGCACTCATTACACTCAGGAAAAGTCGGCAGGTTTTTGTTATGAAAATAAAATTTTACAAGGAAGCGCTACAGGGAGGATTATGTCATAGGTATATCAGAGCTTTTTGCCAGATTACCATTCATTATAAAGATTTATTTAACGGATACGCAACGGATTTGGCATTTGAAATATAAATCCGTTTGTATTTAATTGGTTTTCTGAGTATTGTCAGTCTTTATTGCTTGGCATTACAGACAAATTTCTTTGGGTTTATAAGACTAAGAAATTAATATTTGAATAAAGTGAAATAGTCCTTTGCTACCAACTTCTTATAATACACTAAAATACTTTTTGTGCTGTAAAAAAACGAACAGACAAAGCAAATAAATTAAAAACGCAGTATTTAGTTGGCAAACAAATTAAAGAAGGGTGAACAAATCAGCTTAATGAAGATACCGGTATGCAAAATAACAATAACTACGAAGATGTATACCTAGCCTAATTAAAAAATGTCCTTAAAAGGAAGAACAGTAGAAAGATTTCGTAGTTTTCTTTCTTGTGATTTCAAAATATACAATTAAAATTTAAAACCGTTTGACTGAAAGTAAAATTTGCATAGAAGACAAAAAATGATACGAAATTGTAATGCAAATAAAACTACCTTTTGCATACCACAAAATGAAAGTAAAAATCACTGTCCACCTTTTGCTCATTTGTTTTTAAAAATATTTAACATCTGGAACCCTTTATTGCTTCATTTTATGCATCTCTTCTATCTAGTCTTACAAACCGCCACTTAATTAGTTACTAAATTATGATTCTAGCATATTTTGCTTGACTGAATATCATGAAATACTGTTGTTGATTTATTTCATGTTAATTCTGCTAATGATAGTAACGAAGAAAATGTCCATGAAGTTGAAAATGTTGGGTGGTGGCGGTGGTTAAGATAAATTTATGTTTTGTCTTTTGACCATTTATTAGAGATAGAATCTACTGCAACAGACGGTAACCAGCATCAACGGATGTCATAAATCTCAATAAATGAATGAAATTACAACAAAACTAAATGTGAATGCATTAAGTTATTTTCCTCAGAACTTCGTGCTTAAGGAAACGGAAGTGTTGTTTGTTAAGTAAAGTAGAAGTGACACAGAGATAAGAAGTGCTACAAAATTATGCTAACGCCGATTGCATTTGGATATCTAGAAGATGTTAAGAACGAAAAATGAATGTAATAAATATGTGACTAATTCTAAGTGAAGTAAACATTTCAAAATGTTATTAAAATTCAAACAATTCAAAAATGTTTATTTACCGTATACCACATAATATAGAGGATGTTGGTTTTTTGTTTGTAGTTTGAGTCATTTCAGTCATGTCTGCGGTGGTCTGTGATCTCATACAGAACCAACAAACCAAATTGTAACAGTTTGTACCGATCGCGTCCCGTTAGCCACAGGATATTTTTAGCCGATTTTTGGACCGAATTCTGTCGAAACTCAAAAGGAAATTTATGGAAAATTTTGAAGGAAAATCAGTGTTGCAGTCCTATTTCTATCCGAAATCTGAGGTACAGTCGTGCAGAATTCTAATACAATAACAGAATTTGTTCTGAAATCCGAAGCAATGTCGTATACGATTTGAAAAAGCTTTATACATATTCACGCAAAAACAAAAAATAGATGTATATTTGTAATTATGGCAGTTAGGGCGATTAAAAATTTTCATACCCTCCACTACAGTATGAAAGGTATTTTTGAACATATCCTTTGCATACCCTATAAAGAATATGTTCATATTATTGATTAGCGTAAAAACCTGAGTCGATCTATGCATGTCCGTCCATCCGTCTGTTTTTGATAAGACACTGAAAAAATGAGATAGAACGCTAAAATTCTGGAAAGATGCATGTTTTGCTTGCAGGCAGGTCAAGTTCAATGATCTATCGGTCTACGTTTTGAAATATCACCCATATAACGGTTTTAACCGATTTGAGTTATTTTGACGTTTGTAACTAAATTCAGAACGAATTAGCTATATGGATTACCAGCAGTTAAAAAATTATCTACCAAAATTTTTGAACATAAATTCCATATAACGGTACCCCCCGATTTCAGATATTTTGGCATTTGTAGCTAAATTTTCAGAACGAATTAGCTATAATTGGGTTCCTAATACTCGTAGTCAAACAACTTCTCCACAAAATTTATTGAAAGAGTGACGCATCTCAAAAATTCAGTTTCGAGAAAAACGCGTTTTAATCTGCCGACTGAAATTTTACTTCCGAACTTAAAAATATTACTTCAGAACAAATTAAATAAGTACTTGGACCATATTTTGCAAACAGATAAATTTATGTGCAAGATCAAGCATGATTTGAAGTGTTTTAGTGCTTCGCCGAAAATCGGAAGGTACCGTTCTATGGGGACTATATGAAGACGTGGACCCATACCGACAAATCTCAGATGAAAAGTTTTATACCCACAACCAAGACTAACTACCAACTTTCAGCCATTTCGGGGGCTAAAACCTTGAAAATACGGAAAATACCTATTCTATGGGGGCTAAATACCAAATTTCTGCCATTTCAGTAGTATTATAATGCCACAACTCGGGATGTACCGTTCTATGGGGGCGTGGACCTATACCTTCAAATTTCAGGTGGATCATTTTGTACCTACAACGAAGACTAAGTACCAAATTTCAGCCATTTCGTTGGGATATTGAGGCTAAAACCTTCAAAACACTCAGAATCGGGAGGTAAGGTTCTATGGGGGCTGCATGAAGACGTGGACCTATATCGATAAATTTCAGGTGGAAAGTTTTGTACCAACAACGAAGACTAAGTACCAAATTTCAGCCATTACGGGGCGATATTGGGGTAACAACCTTCAACTTTCTGAGTGAAATCGGACAATTTTTGAAAATGAGGTTTAGATTTTTTGTTTTTGTTATGGTGATGTTGCTCATCAGCAAAATATTTCAGTATATTTTTAGATTTTTATACCCTCAGCATTTATGCTAACGAAGGTATATACACTTTCATACGGGCAAAATGTGCCTCATCGAAATAATCGTTTTAGGCCACAAGTATGTTTGGACGAAATGTGTTTCAGACAATTTCGAGTCGATTGAGCAATGTTCGTTCATCTGTCTGTCTTTCTGGCTGGCTGGAGCGCACGATAACTCTCGAACTGATGAACCGATTCGGTTCAAATTTTGGCTTTCATAATATTTTGCCAAAACATAGTTTAAGTTCGAAGATAGGTTATATCGGTCCACTCCTTCCGGTACCTCCCCCACAAAAGATCGAAAATGTTCGGCAGTAACCGATTTGATCCGTACTTTGCACATGGTGAAATTTCTACCAGACTTAGATTAGGTTTCAATATGGACTCAATCGGTCTGTTCCTTCGGGTACCTCTCACGCAAAATTTTGGAAAAGTTCAGTTTAGAACCTGCTCTCGAATCGTTTTGATTTTTATTTTAGCAAATTTTATTTACTGCCCCCCATATATCGGTATAAGTTTCATCAGGGGCAAGTCCATACTTACTGAGAAAATGGCATGAAAGGTGCAAAAAAACCCTATCACACCGTTTGTAGTGGTTTGAGCGCAAAACATTTGGCCTTCGTAATATTTTGTCCAAACTTAGCATAAGTTCGAAGATAGGCCACATCGGTCTACTCCTTCAGGCACCTCCCAAACAAAAGTTCAAAAATGTTCGGAAAATATTTTCGTACGGTAACTCTTAAAGGGAGTGGCCGAGTGGCCTAATATATCTACCAGATATAGATCAGGTTCAAATATAGACTATATTTGTCCACTCCATCCGGTACCTCCCACACAAAATTTCGGATATATTCACTTTAAGACCTGATATCGAATCACTTTGATTTTTGTTGAAGCAACTTGCATTCGGTGCCTCAATTACGATGGTAAAAGCTTTTTTAGGGGCAAGTCCATACTTCTTGAGCAAACAGCACGAAGAGTGTAAAAATCCCCTATGGCACCATATGTTGTGGCTGGAGATCCACTTCCATAACAGTCAATGTCGATCCATTCCTTTTAGTATATCCTCCGCAATACTTCTGATCTTTAATCCCAATCAACATTTTTGTCGGTTCAAACGCCTCTAAATACATACGTATTTTGGAAAAAAATTGTTTCAATATACACAGGCTGAGGGTATATCTCTGTCGACAAAGCCGACTGATACTTTTTTGCTTGTTTTTTTTTCAATTCACTATAAACAACGCAACACATGGTGGTACGTCAAACCGTACAGAATACGTTATGCTAAAACAGCCAAACTTTCAGTGGCGCCTGGGAACACTAGAGAAACTTATCTAGCTGTCCTCGTATCGTGAATATCCTAATTTAAAAGCAATAACCGCTGTGATTAGTAAATGGTGAACACAACATTTACTAATAAGGTGTAATGTATTATGTGTTTGGAGCCGACACTCAAGTCCCAATCAAAGTCGTGAAAAAATTGGGATGTGCAAAAGTCTAACTAAAAACGCCCCAAACACCAAGCACTGTTTTTTTCGACAAAACTCACAAGTCAATGAATTGAATTATTTGGCAATTGTGGCAGGCCGAAGATGCTTAATTGTTTTTAGTTTTTTTTTTATAAATATATTTTATAAAAGATATTTCTCTGTAACTAGCTTCCCCTTCCCTTAAAGCTGCGTTTCATAGAAGTTAAACTGTAGTCGTAAAAACTAAGTTGGTGTCCACAGTTATTCCATGAGTTTTAATACATTAGCAAATTTGTTTTCTGTGTTCCAAAATTTAATTCATATTGTATATATGTATGTATGTTGTACATGATTATGTAAATATCTAAATAGTTAAAGAAGCAAAACTGTCATTTGCATAAATTCTTCCTACCATTTGAATCATGTGGTTTTGTTTGAAGTTAGTTCGCCCGTTTCAGTTCGTCCTTTTAGAATTGTGAAATTTTTGAAGTATTTTCATTACAACGTGTTTTGCAAAAAAGGAGAAACAAACCTTAACAATAAAGTTTAACATATTAAAATAAATAAAGCACATATGAAGGTGACAATAATAACCGTTGTCACCTTTACATGAAACTTTAGTTGACACAAAAAGGATACAACTTTTTAGAAAACCGACTTAGTGGTGCATGGTTATGAGCTAAAAATTAATTATCCCTCGCTGCCGGGAATAAGGTGGGTTTTTTGTTTTTGATGTTTCTATTGCTCGGAAAAAGGTAATATATTTTAGGATTACATTTAATAGAAAAAGTTTAAAACATAATGAAAATCACATTATACATATTTACAAAAAAAAAAAAATAAACAAAAAGTGGAACTTGAAATAAAACAAAAGAAAATATTTTAAAGATGTGAATTGTAAACCCTAATAATGTAAATTTTCCTAGTTGCGCGGATCTCAGTGGTGCCCTGCCTATATTAAGTCCCAGTCGGGTTCGAACTGTCGAGGATGAGCAGCTGATAGACAGACTAACTAGCCACTAAAGACTTCAGTGGGCAATTAACAGTTTTCAGCCTATCAGCAATGCTTCAGAATGCGGCAGAGCCAACATCATCAATTCTGATGGAAATTTTTCAGCCTGTCTGGGTTTATCTCATATCCCCAAAGCGGGAAGCCAAATCATACATTACCCAAGGACTATAGACTAATTACTCTTTCTTCCTTTTTATTAAAACCGTTAGAAAGGCTACTGGATATGGAAATTAGAACACAATAAATTCCACCAATTAAATGAGGTGGTCGAACACGTCGAGAAAAATTTGGAAAATTCAGGTTTCACACTTGCCGCTTTCTTTATTTAGAGTGGGCCTTCGATAATGCGAAGCTTGAATCCATCCACACTACTTCCAGCAACGCAGGAATCTCCTCTATGCTTGTGGAATGGATTGATGAGATGCTAAAAATCAGAATCACGACTCGGCATAGGAGATAGCTCCGTGAGTAAAACTGTTAATAGAGGTATAGCACATGGCGGAGTTCTCTTAACTTTGTTAAGGCTCCTGGTGATACTTATGTGTTTCGACCGGCTGAAGACTAAGGTGGTGGCCTACGCTGATGATGTGGTAATGCTGAAAAGTAGCATATTATTAGCAACCCTGTCTGACCTCCTGCAAACAGCTTTAGTATAACTTGCAAGCTGGGCCCATGAAAATGGTCTTGGAGTAAGCCCAGAGAAGACTGAAGTTACTACTGTCCAGCCTCCAGTTCTGGACAGAGTGGCCTTGAAACTTGCTACGGAAGCAAATACCTCGGCACAATTCTGGACGATATCTGTTTCATAAAATTTTGAGTAGATCTAGCAATGTCCGTCCGTCTGTCTGTCTGTCTGTCTGTCTGTCCGTCTGTCTGTCTGGCTGGCTGGTGCGCACGATAACTCTCGAACGGATCAATCGATTCGGTTCAAATTTTGGGTATCGAAATATTTTGTCCAGATTCGATTTAAGTTCGAAGATGGATCATATAGGTCCACTCCCTCAGGTACCTCCCCCACAAATGTTCAAAAATTGTCGCAAAACTTGTGCGCACGATAACTCTTGTAGGGAATAACCGATTTGGTCCATACTTTGCACATCGTATAATTTCTACCAAACTTAGATGAGGTTCCAATATGGACTCAATCGGTCCGCTCCTTCGGGTACCTCCCACACAAAATTTCGGAAAAGTTCAGTTTAGGACCTGGTCTCGAATCGCTTTGATTTTTGTTTACGCAAGTTGTATTCGCTGTCCTCTATACGACGCTGTAAGTTTCATTAGGGGTAAGTCCATACTTCCTGAGAAAATAGCCTGAAAGTTACAAAAAACCCTATGACACCGTGTGTAGTGGTTGGAGCGCACGATAACTCTCGAACGGATCTGCCTATTCGGTCCAAAATTTGGCTTTCGTAATATTTTGTTCAAACTTAGTTCAAGTTCAAAGATGGATTATATCGGTCCACTCCTTCCGGTACCTCCCCCACAAAAGTTCGAAAATGTTCGGAAAATTTGTGCGTACGATAACTCTTGAAGGGAGTAACCGATTTGGTCCATACTTTGCAGATTATGAAATTTCTACCATACTTAGATGAGGTTCCAATATGGACTCAATCGGTAAACTCCTTCGAGTACCTCCCACACAAAATTTCGGAAAAGTTCAGTTTAGGACCTGCTCTCGAATCGCCTTGGTTTTTGTTTTAACATCTTGTATTCACTGTCCCCTATACGAAGGTACAAGTTTCCTCAGGGGCAAGTCCATACTTCCTGAAAAAATAGCCTGAAAGTTGAAAAACAAACCCTATGACACCATGTTTATGGGTGGAAGCGCCAGATAATTCTCGAACGGAAATGCCGATTCCGGCCAAAATTTGGCCTTCGTAATATTGTTTCCAAACTTAATTTAAGTTCGTAGATAAGACACGGTGCTCTTGAAACAATTTTAAATGGAAGGTGCTTACACCTCGGAAATTTTTGCGGATTCTGAAACTACAATGTTTATAGATGAGAACAATCAAAAAACAAAAAAATCGCCGGAGCGCTTTTTAAATAAATCGCGATTTAAGTTAAAATTTTTAGCGGTTGTTTAGGTTTTCGCGATTTTGCTTAGAAACCACATTTCCTATGAAAATGGGACTAAAACAAATGTTGTAGATATGAAAATTCTCTACAAGATTGACCTTTATGATATTCTCGTCGGTTTTACCGTTTTTGAGATATGGAAGTTCAAATTGGGACAATTCAAATTCAATTCAATTCTGTATCGCCCCCTTATAAAACAATGTCATGACTGCAAATTCCCAACTTAAACTTATATATCTAAAAAAATTTTACAACTAAGGATAAGTCACTTAAGCCAGTCTTGTAGAGAATTTTCACAGCTTTAAGATTTTCTCAGGTCACATGTCGATACGACTTACCGTATTCAAGCAAAATCATGAAACCCTAACAAAAAAAACTAAAAATGTAAACTGAGCTTCCTTATCTCAAAAATGGTACAAGCTGGGAACAAATGATAAACGTCAATCCTCTAGAGAATTTTGACAGCTACAACATTTTCTTTAGCTCCATTTCGATTGGACTTGCGGTTTTCTAGCAAAATCGTAAAAACCTAAAAAACACCTAAAAATGTGAATTTTGACCGCGATTTATTTAAAAATCCCTACAGCGATTTTTTCTTGTTTTTGGATTTTTCTCATCTATGAACACTGCTGATTCAGAATTCACAAGAATTCCCTGTGTAAGCGGTTTTCATCAAAAGTTAGTTAAGGCGCACCCTACATGACATTGTTTTATAAGGGGGCGATACAGTCAGTGCATTGTCCCAAGTTGAACTTCTATATCTCAAAAATGGTAAAAACTACGAAAATACCATAAAGGTCGTTCTTGTAGAGAATTTTCATAGCTACAATATTTGTTTTAGTCCCATTTTGAAAGGAAATGCGGTTTCTAAGCAAAACCGCGAAAACCTAAACAACCCCTAAAAATGTCAACTTAAATCGCGATTTATTTAAAAAGCGTTCCGGCGATTTTTTTTTGTTTTTTGATTGTTTTCATCTATGAACATTGTAGTTTCAGAATCCGCAAAAACTTCCGAGGTGTAAGCACCTTCCATTTAAAATTGTTTCAAGAGCACCGTGAAGCCATATCGGTCCACTCCTTCAGGTACCTACCCCACAAAAGTTCAAAAATATTCGAAAAAATTGTGGGCACGATAACTCTTGATGGGAGTGACCGATTTGGTCCATACATTACACATTCTCATAATATCTACCAGATATAGATCAGGTTCGAATATGGACTATATTTGTCCACTCCATCCCGTACCTCCCACACAAAATTTTGGATAAGTTCACTTTAAGACATGCTATTGAATCACTTTGATTTTTGTTGAAGCAACTTACATTCGCTGCCTCAATTACGATGGTAAAAGTTGTTTCAGGGGCAAGTCCATACTTCTTGAGAAAACAGCCCGAAGGTTGTAAAAACCCCCTATGGCACCCCCATGGTCTATGTCGGTCCATTCCTTTAAGTGTCTTTTCCGCAAAATTTTTAAACTTTAATCCTAATCAACATTTTTGTCGGTTCATACGACCAAAATTTTGAAATCTCCTAAATACATAAGTTTTTTGTGAAAAAAAGTGTTTCAATTTGCACAGGCTGAGGGTATATCTCTGTCGGCAAAGCCGACTGATACTTTTTTACTTGTTTAATTATATTTTTTAAGAAATGTAGTAAACATTTTTAATTAAATTTAATTAATTAAATTAAACAAAACAAGTAAAAAAGTATCATTCGGCTTGGCCGACAGAGATATACCCTCAGCCTATGTATATTGAAAAAATTTTTCCCAAAAAACGTATGTATTTCGATGGTTTTAAAATTTTTGGGCATATGAAACGACAAAAATGTTGATTAGGATTAAAAAGCAAAAGTTTTGCGGAGGAAATACTTAAAGGAATGGATCGACTTTGACCATTATGGAAGTGGATCTCCAGCCATTACATATGGTGCCATAGGGGGTTTTTACATCCTTCGGGCTGTTTGCTAAAGAAGTATGGATTTGCCCCTGAAAAAACTTTTACCTTCGTAATTGAGGCTGCGAATACAAGTTGCTTCAACAAAAATCAAAGTGATTCGATAGCAGGTCTTAAATTCAACTTATCCGAAATTTTGTTTAGGGGGTACTGGATGAAGTCAACAAATATAGTCCATATTTGAACCTTATCTATATCTGGTAGATATATTAGGATGTGTAAAGTATGAACCAATTCGGCCACTCCCTTCAAAAGTTACCGTACGAACAATTTTTCCGAATATTTTCGAAATGTTGTGGGGGAGGTACATTAAGGAGTGGACCGATACGGCTTATCTTCGAACTTAAACAATGTTTGGAAAAAATGTTACTAAGGCCAAATTTTGGACCCAATCGGCAGATCCGTTCGATAGTTATCCTGTGCTCCAACCACCTCACACGGTGTCATAGGGGCTTTCAGGCTATTTTCTCAGGAAGTATAGACTTGCCCCTAATGAAACTTGTACCGTCGTATGGGGGACAGCGAAGACAAGTTGCTAAAACAAAAATCAAGGCGATTCGAGAGCAGGTCCTAAACTGAACTTTTCCGAAATTTTGTGTGGGAGGTACCCGAAGGAGTGGACCGATTGAGTCTGGTAGACATTTCACGAGCTGCAAATTATGGATCAAATCGGTTGATTCCTCCAAGAGTTATCGTACGTACAAATTTTCCGAACATTTTCGAACTTTTGTGGGGGAGGTACCGGAAGGAGTGGACGGATATAACCCATCTTCGAACTTAACCTAAATTTGAACAAAATATTATGAAAGCCAAATTTTGGACCGAATCGGTTGATCCGTTCGAGAGTTATCGTGCGCTCCAGCCAGCCAGACAGACGGACAGACATTGCTCAATCGACTCCAAATTGTCTGAAACACATTTCGTCCAAACATACTTGGGGTCTAAACCCATTATTTCGATGAGGCACATTTTGCCTGTATAAAAGTGTATATACTCTCTTTAGCATAAATGCTAACGGTATAATTAGCTACAAACAAATATTATGTCAGTTTTGTTATCTCATGTGGCTCTCGAGTTTATTTTCAATCATATATCTGCTTTCAGTGGCTTCGAAAAATTGCCCATAATTCTGATAAATTCAAATTTTAAAATAATTTAGTGTATGAATTTTTTCACCGAATCAACTTATAATTAATACAGGGATATGAGGTTATAAAAAAGTCATAATACTAATTTACATGTATTCTTGATCAGCATAAAATTATAAGTCAAAATAGCCATGTCCGTCTGTCCGTCCGCTCGTCTGTTGAAGATACGGTACCTCTCGATTTTTCGTATTTTGAAGGTAGTGATTGAGGTTGCCCCAAATGGCTGAAATTGGGAATTTAGTCTTCGTTAGTGGCACAAAACTTTCCACTTAAAATTTGTCGGTATAGGCCAACGCCTTCATATAAACCCCATAGAACGGTACCTCCCGATTTTCGGCATTTTGAAGGTTGTGACCTTAATATAGGTCCGAAATAGCTGAAATTGTGTATTTAGTCTTCGTTGGGGGTATAAAACTTTCCACTTGAAATTTGTCGATATATCCCCCATAGAAAGTTACCTCCTGATGTTCTGTATTTTGAAGGTTGTGACCTTAATATAGGTCCGAAATAGCTGAAATTGTGTATTTAGTCTTCGTTGGGGGTATAAAACTTTCCACTTGAAATTTGTCGATATATCCCCCATAGAAAGTTACCTCCTGATGTTCTGTATTTTGAAGATTTAAGCCTCAATATGCTACCGAAAGGGCTGAAATTTGGTATTTAGTCCTCGTTGTGAGTATACAATTTTCCAGGTCCGCGTCTTCAGATAGCCCCTCATGTAACGGCATATTCCGATTTTAGGTATTTTGAAGGTTGAGGCCTAAATATTACACTGAATTTTGGTAGTTTGTCTTCGTTGAGGGTATACAACTTTTGACCGGTAATATTTTTGTATAGGTCAACGTCTTCATATATCTCCATAGAACGGTACGTGCCGATTGTCGGTATGTTTAAGGTTTTAGCCGCAATATCCCCCGAAATTAGTCGTTACAGGTATTTCTGTAGCCCCCGTAGAACTGCCCTCACGGATTTTCGATATTTTGAAAGTTTCAGCCAGGGTTACAAAACATTATAACAGGTACAAAACATTCTTTCAAAGAATCATGCAGCATATGTCCAAGTTTTGCCAAAGGCCCAATGCAACCATGTAAGTGTACCACCCAATTTAAGATTTTTTAGGATATTAGTCACATTTTTCTACAGAATTGGTTGGAATTTTGTGTTCCCAGAAAATAGAGAAAATACTCGCAAAAAACTATCCATATGTGTAGGTTTTAGTCTAACCCCCATGGACTGGAGTTGCCCAATTTTATGCATTTCGAGGGGTGTTTGTCAAATTTTCGAACCGAGGTTGTTGTTACTTGATATTGTGTTTAGTCAGATTATAGAAAATACAACGATGAGCTCTTTTAAAGAGCGTTACAACACTTTCCTTCTGAAGTGAATGTAACTTGGTAATAATATATATGTAATTGTTCCACAAACATCCCGGACAGGACAGGGGAGACTTCTCTCATATCAATGAGTGCACCCCGATTCATATTAGCTCAATGATATGGGACCTACTGTTTATCGCCGAGTCCGAACGGCGTGCCTTACGACACC
Source organism: Musca autumnalis (assembly GCF_047663935.1). Lineage (NCBI taxonomy): Eukaryota > Metazoa > Arthropoda > Insecta > Diptera > Muscidae > Musca > Musca autumnalis. The sequence goes on along the minus strand of NW_027412088.1, from coordinate 38,529,699 downwards.
ACTTTATAGAGAAGTTTTACATGGCTGAAATACTCAGGAAATGTCGCCAACATTACTGAGGGGTATTTTGCCACCGTTGAAATTTTTGATGCTGCCTGGCCGGGGAATCGAACTCACGACCTTCTGCGTGCAAATCGGTTGTGCATACCATTGCACCACGGTGGCACCCCAAACTAACTAACTTGGTAATATGGAATCTCAATCGGTAGAAATCCTCCACACAGATAATTACACTGGTCAACAGGACTTTTGTTTCAAACGAAGTTGTGGTTGTTTCTAGATGAAATCGGCGAGTTATTTTCAAATCCGGTCCCGGTTTTTTTCCATCAGCTCTTGTTTTTGAGATATAGCTCAAAATCGGTTTTTACGAGTTTTACCCAGACTTTCGTTATTTACGGATACAAACAAATATTTTTTGTGGGTTTTTCGACATTAAAATATTAAGGAGATGTTGTACGCTCGATGCAAATCGTATTTGAAATAGTTACGGTGAGTATATATAAAAAAATATAGAAAATATACGACGGACCTTGTAAAAATTGTATATTTTGAGTACTTTAAGCTATAATTACGTCATCGGGGGAAGTCATAGGATCTTCATATGGTACTCCGGATATGCTTAGGGTGTCTACTATATAATCCAGTATTCAAATGTATAATATAAAGTTCATAGCCCCCATGATTCGGCCATAAACTAAAAATCGCCATGAAGACTGCTAAAGGGAAATAATTTACCTGTGATATCATTACCACATAAGCCATTTACTTTTCAATGGCAGTCTTCATGATGATTCTTAGGTAATGGCCGAATCATGGGCGCTATGAACTTTATATTATATATTTGAATACTGGACTATATAGTAGACACGCTAAGCATTTCCGCATTGCCATATGGAGATCCTATGACTTCCCCCGATGACGTAATTACAGCTTAAAGTACTCAACATATGCAATTTTCACAAGGTCCGTCGTATATTTTCTATATTTTTTTGATATATAATCACCATAACTGCTTCAAATACGATTTGTATCGAGCGTACAACATCTCCTGAATATTTTAATGTCGAAAAACCCACTAAAAATATTTGTTTGTATCCGAAAATAACGAAAGTCTAGGTTAAACTCGTAAAAACCGATTTTGAGCTATATCTCAAAAACAAGAGCTGATGGAGAAAAACCGGGACCGGATTTGAAAATAACTCGCCGATTTCATCTAGAAACAACTACAACTTCGTCTGAAACATTCAACTTTTTCAATTTTGTTGAGCAGTGTTATCAGTATAAAGTGATTATCATCAGTTAAGCTATTATTCTCCTCCTACTAATTAACGTAGAAAAAGAGCTTAGTATTTACTAATTATTAATATTTACTTCAATACAGGGGTAGAGGGTAAAAACTTTTCGGCCGAATCGAACTTTTGCAAACATTTTTTGTCTAACTGTATGTATGTACGTAATCTATTCGGTATTCATCTAAATATCGTCGGTGTCATGCTTAAGTGTTCCATACGCCATTTGCTTGATTCGAGAAAAACTCAAGTTAATGTTTAAGGTCATGCAGGACAAAAATGGTGCAATAATCCAATACTTTAAAAGCTCAGTTCTACTTAACTAAACTCATAGAATATAACAGTAGTTTATTTTAGTTAGATATCTGTAATAGTCTAGAAGTTATGACCAATTTTTATAATTGCAAAAAGTTGCTGAATTGTTCCATGGAATCTTTTTTTCATGTTTTTGGCACATGGAACACATTTTGTTACATTTCAACCAAAACACTTTTTATCAATCGTGTTTCACCTCCCTTATATGAAGTGCTACTGTTGAGTTGAAAAATCGGACTTTAAATAAAACATTTATTTTTCTCATATAAATACAATAAGGAACATTATTATAGGTTTCCTTAACATTTATTTAAGGGATTGCCTCCACTTATCACTATTTTGTTGGGGTAAAATCGGACAAAACGGATTGATATTTTGCATTTCTAAGGTAACATAAAATATTTAACGCGTTTTTCATATAATATAATTTTTTTTAATCGGTGTCCACACTAGCTTCAAGTCGAATGAACGTTTTTGTGAACTTACATCAAAATATTGTCTTTAAACTAGGGATCTTTTTGTTTAAACAATTGATCAATTTTCGTTTTCATATAACAATACAAAATTAAACAAGTAAGAACAGACTATAGTCGGACGGGGCCGACCATGTGATACCCTATACCACTAAACGCGTCTTCTTGGGATAAAGTTATAAGATGTGCATTAGAAATTTTACCAATTTTCACACAAAAGTTTTGATCAATTTAACCCGCTAAATATTATCCGATCATACCGTTGACTTGCACGCTACTTCTTCATCTCAAACCAAAACTACGTTTAAAATTTCGCGCCGATCGGACTATTATTGCGACCTACAGAGCGGCTACAAAATCGAGCAAAAATTTTGTTTTTGGTCCATTTCATCCCTTTAACATTTCACGATCATCGCCAAAAACTAATCAGTTCTATTCTGGTCCAAACCCGACCTCCATACTAAATTTCGTGACAATCGGTCCATAATTGCGGCCTCTAGCTTGATTACAATTTTTAATGGACGGACAGACGGACGGACGGACGGACGGACACACATCGCTAAATCGCTTTATCTCGTCGAGATATGAAGTTTGGTATACCACATGAGGGGTCTACGACGAATATTTCGCGGCGTTACATGAATTTTTGGGAAAACAAACTTATTATACCCTTTTCCACATTGTGGTATAGGGTATAAAAATATTTGGGTTTATAAACTATTATTCTTCAGTTTTTAAACCAAGTCCTTTAAAACAATTTGTTCCATACGCCACATTATTCGTAATTTGGCAAAAAATGGGCAAATTTTTGTTCCAAACGCCATCATTTTTGGTGCGGAACAATTCGCTTTTGTCTCTTTTTGTTCCATACGCCAAACGACATGGATATGGAACTAATAAGTTCAAGGTTGTTTTGTTCCATACGCCAGGCTTTATGGATATGGAACAAAAGGACAAGATTTTTTGGGTCACAAAGCGGATATGGAACATACTGGCATCTGAATATCTCAGAAACTATAAAAGATAGAGAAAACCCGACCAAAAAATCTGAAAGAGCACGGTTCAAAACCTTGTGAGGTACCTTTATCTCAAAATGTCAAAAATGGCGTATGGAACACTTAAGCATGACACCGACGATATGATGCCCATTTCATATAACACTCCTACTCTATGTATTTACACCACACGCTTTGATGTAAGGGGGATAGTTATTATAGAATTTGTACTATAAAATACACCAAAAAGCTAAGTAAAACTACCTTGTTTTTTTCTCTAAAATGATTCTATGTAAAATATATATAGACGCAAATCATCCAGATTTTAAGGCCACCCTAAGAGGTAACTCACATTAACGGCTTCTTTGTTATGTGCCCATGCTGTTTGTTGTCCTCTAATAGAATTAACATCAAAGCTAGCAAAATATAAAATGAACATGACATGGCTTTTAAGTTTCTCTATTAGCAAATGCGTTATGTATTTTTTGGGACTATACTTTCATCTACAGGCGGTTGGCTGTTCATTGTCCGTCTATGTGTATCTATGTATCGTTGTATGGAATATGAATATGAGCCCTTGTCATTTGGACCTAAAGTGTTCTTTTGGTGATGGTGATGTCGTTTTTTTCGTTTGCTGCTGTTGGTGACATTCCCTGTGAATTAGTGAAAAATGCTTAAATGTCCTTTTGCCTAAGTGACGGCGGTAACAACCTGGTCCTGTGCTGTTGTTGTTTTTGTTTTATACATTCATGTTAATATTATTTTCTGTTTTGTGGCGTCTCCAACATTTTTTTTCTCGCTTTCATTTTTAATTTTGGCGGTTTTTATCACTTTATGTCATTATGTATAAAAAGCTTTTAGCATATGACAATATTATATATAATTGAATTATATGTGAATTTTCGTTAGAGGTTGTTACGCATAAAATTTTTATGAAAATGCCAGCAAAGACCACGAAGATAAAAGCCCACAAACCCCACACACAAAAAACACTGGGATAATGAATAAAGACTGGGATATGTATGGTCAATGTGTTGTGGTCGGGAGTACTTAGCTGTTTGAAATTTTATTCTTTTTTATGAAGGCTGGGTAAATGCTATGGTCGAAATTATTTATTCTTTTTCAAATAGATTTATGAAATTTGTAGTCAAATTAATTTTAATGAAAACAAGTAAAAAAGTATCAGTCGGCTTTGCCGACAGAGATATACCATCAGCCTGTGAAAATTGAAACACTTTTTCACAAAAAACTTATGTATTAAGGGGTTTTTAAAATTTTAGTCGCATGAACCGACAAAAATGTTGATTAGGATTAAAGTTCAAAAATTTTGCGGAAAAGGTACTTAAAGGAATGGACCGACATGGACCATGGGGGTACCATAGGGGGTTTTTACACCCTTCGGGCTGTTTTCTCAAGAAGTATGGACTACCCCTGAAACAACTTTTACCATCGTAATTGAGGCAGCGAATGTAAGTTGCTTCAACAAAAATCAAAGTGATTTAATATCAGATCTTAAAGTGAACCTATCCAAATTTTTGTGTGTTAGGTACCGGATGGAGTGGACAAATATAGTCCATGTTCGAACCTGATCTATATCTGGTAGATATTATGAGAATGTGTAAAGTATGGACCAAATCGGTCACTCCCATCAAGAGTTATCGTGCGCACAATTTTTCCGAATATTTTTGAACTTTTGTGGGGTAGGTACCTGAAGGAGTGGACCGATATGGCTTATCTACAAACTTAAACTAAGTTTGGAAACAATATTACGAAGGCCAAATTTTGGCAGGAATCGGCATATCGGTACGAGAATTATCTTGCGCTTCCACCCATAAACATGGTGTCATAGGGTTTGATTTTCAATTTTCAGGCTATTTTTTCAGGAAGTATGCACTTGCCCGTGAGGAAACTTGTACCTTCGTATAGGGGACAGTGAATACAAGATGCTACAACAAAAACCAAGGCGATTCGAAAGCAGGTCCTATACTGAACTTTTCCGAAATTTTGTGTGGGAGGTACTCGAAGGAGTTTACCAAGTGAGTCCATATTGGAACCTCATCTATGTCTGGTAGAAATTTCACGATGTGCAATGTATGGACCAAATCAGTTACTTCAAGAGTTATGGTGCGCACAAATTTTCCAAACATTTTCGAAATTGGGAAGATTGCTTTTTCTGGTGTACCAAGACCACTGCCATAGGCCAGCCTGACAGTTGTGACCAAAGCACCCAGCATTAGGTCAGAACAAATTATAGGAATTCGCCAATTTTAATATGAAGTTAATTTATTAAGGAAGCCTTGTTCCTAATCCATAAGTTACTTAACGTTTGTCAGCTACACGTTTTCCCAGAAGTCATCTCCCATCTGTATCTTGTTTGAAGCATTTATGGTGTTCAGTGCCGAGTTGTCGTCCCCGCAAATTACTACTGTACAGCGACACGATAGAGTCATTGTTTGTTGTCATTGTCCAAAACAGTTGTCGTTAAGAGGGGGGAGATTCATGTACTTGCATTCATTACCAATAGACTTAAAGCTAACAAGAATATATGCACTTTAATACGATCAAAGATGTGTGTCATCGAAATAATAGTTTTATGACCAAGAAGAATTGGACGAAATCCGTTTCAAAAAATTTGGTGTCGATTTCAACCTTGCTGTTGTTGTTATAGTAACGTAAATATGTTCGTTCGAAAATAAAATCCCAAATAGACTATAGGGCTCGACGGTAAGATCTTACAATCGTCTGCATCTGGAGGGTGTGGAATTTCAGAAAATACAGTTTAAAATGTTCGGCAGATATCATCACGCCTTGGGAATCTACCTGTCTACTGGTCATCGACTTCTTATTTTTGAATCCTACAACGACCGGCGCCCACGGAAATCGTTGATTATACAGCACGGCTGAAAGGAAGTTGTATCTATGTCCTCGAAAAGCTTGGCATGCTTAACGTTATCGATGGCCTTCGATGGGCCAAGAGCCACTATAGCTATTAGGTAGCACGGCCTGTTCTGGTTCGTCTGATTTTTATGGATGTGGCGTGCAATGCTCTTGTGATGCTGTGCATGATTATATTGGGTATCGAAGAAACTGCATTTCATCATCAAGGGAAGAATAGTACGTCTGGAATTTTTGCTACTGGCGACAAGAGGGAGATCGGAATGTACAATTCGCCTTTGCTGGCAACCTTATCAGACGTCTGGCACAAAATGGGCGGCTAACAATAGATTGAGGACACTTGTCAAATACTCAACCACTTGCTTAAGCACTACCATTGGCCCACCTGACCAACATTTTTAAAGTTAATATTAGCGAACACTTAGTATTTATTTGATCGGATCGTCACGAAATTTTTGGGGTTAATGGGGGTCCCAAAGAGAAAGAAGCCTATTGATTTTGATGATGTCGGATAATGTTCAGGGGTCGGAATAAGCGAAAAGCTTATGTGAAGAAAAGTCAACTTTTTTCTTATGCGAATATCTCCGCTTCTGGTTTGAGTATTCCAAAAGGAATACCCGTCAATGGAAGAAGAAAAGATCTCGTTTAAATTGATGCAAAGTATGTTGATGTAAGTGAGCAATTCGAGATATTGCAAAATTCAGTAATATATCCAATTTTTTCATTTTTTGTAATCACGCTACAAGTTGGAATTTTGATCGGATAGTGACGAAATGTTGGGGGTAGGTGGGGGCCCCACAGAGGAAGCCTATTGTGATAGTCGGATAATATTTAGGGGTCGGAATGGGGAAAAACTCATTTCGAGACAAATTCAAAGTTTTATTCTTTGTGAATATATCGGCTTCTAGTAGGGGTATTCCAACGGCAAAGCCTGTCAATGGAAGAAGAAAATATTACCTTTACATTGGTGTAAAGCAGGTTGGCGAAGGTGGGCAAACAAGGGAGATACTGCAATAGTCGGTAATGCATCCAATTCTTCCATTTTTTGCAATCAAGCTACAGGTCGTAATTTTGATCGGATGGTTACGAAATTTTGGTTGCTTATGGGGTCACAGCGAGAAAGAGGCATATTATGTTTGGTGGTAGTCGGATTATATTCCCTAAAAGAAATATATACCAGTGAAAAGATTATGCACAGGGGTAGTGGTGTAGGGTATCACATGGTCGGCCCGGTCCCGACTATAGCCTTTGCTCACTTGTTTCTTTTTTTAATTTTTTGAATTTTTATTTTTTGTTTATTGGGTTTTGACCTTTTTTCAAATAGTTAGGACACATGAAAAACTCAAAAACACTCATATTTTGATATAAAATATGAAAAACTCAAATTTTTAACAGTGACTTTGAGTACCTCTGCAACCGCTAGACAGAATTTGGCGGCTTTTTATGTGTCGAAATGCTGAAAGTGTTATCGAGTGAAAATATCTCTATTCGTTCAAAAGTTTCAGATTTTTGACCAGGAAAAAAAGATTCTGAAGCACTGTACGGCATAAGCTCTTTTTCCTTCACATCTCGTATTACCTTTTCCAAGAGGATGTTGAAGACGGCCTGTCGTCTCCTTGTCTGAAACCTATTTTGGTAATAAACTCTTCGAAGAGGTTCTTTCCTATTTTAACTGAGGGCATTGTATCAGTTAATGACATCTTACGAGTCCGAACGAGTTTTGCGGGGATACCAAAATCAGACATGGCTTGGAATACTTTTAAACGTATAGGGCTTTCAAAGCCTGCTTTATAATCGACAAAAAGATGGTAGGTGACATTTCTTGCGTCTCATCCAGGGTTTGACTCAAGGTAAATATCTGGCCCATGGGTGTCTTGGTGTATCTTCCAGGATTTAACTCAAGGTAAATATCTGGATATCAACAGTTTGGAAAAATGTTCTTTCCATATCCCGAGCACACTATTTGTATCAGTTACTAAATTACCTTGCTCTTGGTCTTTATAGGAGGATGTGCCCGTACCAAAGCTATCAGTTTGATGTTTCACTCTTTGGTAGAATTTTCGGACTTCATTCCCGTACATCGCTTTTCCGTTTGTCTTATTTTCCTCCTCTCACCTTTTCTCACGTACGCTACGCGTTGCTACTGATTGTAGAGTAACACTACATGCCGCAGTTTTCTATTCGATACCAGCACGACACTTCCGGTCATACCATGGATTCCTTGGTGAAGGTCTCCGTTATCCAAGTATGGATTTGGCGCCTTTTTGCATGGATTGGGCAATGTTATCGGGACGAGGACTGCTTTTATTAAGCAATTGGGTCAGTTGAGTGGAAAATATCTGTTCGTGCTTTATTTGCAAATTTGAGACGGGGACGTATCTTTGCTGCAACAGGGTCACTACCGAATCTCCTTTCCAATATTGGCATTAAAATCGCCTAGAACAATGCTAATGTTGAATAATTTTGCTTTATCCGTATTGTAGCAAGTCTTTCATTCACGGGGGGAAGCTAGAGACCAGATGTTTTAATCTCCAACCAACTACAAATCCGAAATCAAACTCATGCTCATGCTACAGTGCGTTACATTTTAGCTGTTGTTGTGACGCCTTTCCTATTCCATCGTATTTCCTGTATGGCAGTAATGTCTACCTTGTACTTTTCAAGTACATCTGTCAATGCGTAAACTGCACCTTCTCTATAAAGAGTGCGAACATTCCAGGTGCTGATTCACAGATCATGCTCATTTCTTTTGTTTGTTCATATTAGGCTGCTTTTTTTTAAGGGAAGGTTACTAACCCGACGCCCAACCCAAAGTTTTTATCGTTCTTATGGAAGATTGCGTGGCACATGTTAGCTCACTACCTTTAACGGGTTTTAAAGGCAGCTCCCCAGGTGACACCACGGGGAGATTGGTGTCCAATTGAGATGAGAGAGGAACCCAGAAATACATAGAATTGTAAAGACTGGAAAAGGTGCATAATGCAAATATGTTTATGAAACAAAGTATATAAACATTTTATCAAGAACAGGGGTATGTTAATGTTAAAAACTCCATTAAATCGCATTTCGGCTTGTACGAATTGTGGGAAAGCAAAAAGTTGGACTTAGGATTGCATTCTATAGCAGTTTCCAGTTCATTGAATATGAACTAAGCGGTTATAAACGCCTGAAATTGTTAACTACTTAACAGAATGTTGTTATGATATCGTAACAACAGAGCTTAACTCCATCTATCGACAAATGTTAACAATTGACTTTTCCCATCTTAGTATATTTACATCTTTGAAAAGTATCAGTCGGTTTTGCCTGACTTTCAGCCTGTGTGAATTGAAACTTTCATCTATGGATCGAATACCACCTACCCTACAAAAATCAATTTCCCCAAAAAATATGTATTAAGAGGATTGTTGCCCTTTTTGGACGTATGAATTTGCCACCAAAAATATGGATTTGTATTAAAGTTCAAAGTTTATTTCTTTCATTTCAGTTGGTCGCCGTATACTTTACTCACACATTTGAGTTGATGCCGACAGCGTTTCTTAGAGCGTTTAGAGCTTTATTACAGGAATTATGAACTTGCTCCCGAAAAAAATGAACGTTCGTATTAGATGTTGCGAACACAACATGTTGCAAGCAATTTCGTAACGGTCCGAGACATGACATTAAGATGCACTGCAGCGAACATTTTTTAAATTTTGTATGGGATGGATTTGACACATATAGTCAATTTTCCATATGTTCTGAGTCTGGTAGAAATATTGCGAAGTGTAAATTAAGTATCAAGAGATATTGCACATACAATTTTAGCAAATAAATGTTGAACTTTGGTTGGTTGGGAAACGAAAGGAAGGACAGATAAAAACCATCTTCGGATTTTATGTGAGATTAGCAGAAATATTACGATATGCAAAGTTTGAGCCAACGCAGAATACGGTTCGAATGTTGTTGGGTGCAACAATTACAAAAACAAGTAAGAACGGTGTTAAGTTCGGCCGGGCCGAACTTGCTATACCCTCCACCACGAGTTGTATTGAAGTAAAATGGAATAATTAGTTTCCTTTCGTGTATGAAGAAGACTTAATACTAAATTTTAGCAATTTCGGTTAAACAATGTGAGGCACCATTCTATGGGGGCTAGTTCAAAACGTCGATCTATACCGGCAGATTTCTGACGGAAAGTTTTTAGGCTCAAAGAAGACTAAATACCAAATTTTCTATATTTCGTTAACAGAATGTGGCTAAAACTTAAGATATACCGAAAATCAAGAAGTATGCTTCTATGGGGATATAGGAAGACGTGGACCTATACTGATAATACTCTTCTGGAATATTTTATAACTCTTGGAAGGCGAAATGACGAATTACAGCCATTTCGGTTGGATATTGACGTCACAATCTTCAGTATTACGAAAATCGGGAGGTTCCGTTCTATGGGGGCTATATAAAGGCATGGATCAATACCGACAAAGTTCTCGGTGAAAGTTGTATACCACCAACGTAGACTAAGTACAAAATTTCAGCCATTTCGTTGTGATAATGAAGCTAAAACCTTTAAAATACCGAAAATCGGGAGGTACCGTTCTATGGGGGCTATATGAAGGTATGGACAGATACCAACAAAATTTTGGGGGAAAGTTGTATACCCCTAAAGAAGACTACGTACCAAATTTCAGCCAGTTTTGGTAGGATAATGAAGCTAAAACCTTAAAAATACCGAAAATCGGGAGGTACCGTTCTATGGGCGCTATATGAAGGTGTGGACCGATACCGACAAAATTCTGGTGGAAAGTTGTATACCCCTAAAGGCGAAATGACGAATTACAGCCATTTCGGTTGGATATTGACGTCACAATCTTCAGTATTACGAAAATCGGGAGGTTCCGTTCTATGGGGGCTATATAAAGGCATGGATCAATACCGACAAAGTTCTCGGTGAAAGTTGTATACCACCAACGTAGACTAAGTACAAAATTTCAGCCATTTCGTTGTGATAATGAAGCTAAAACCTTTAAAATACCGAAAATCGGGAGGTACCGTTCTATGGGGGCTATATGAAGGTATGGACAGATACCAACAAAATTTTGGGGGAAAGTTGTATACCCCTAAAGAAGACTACGTACCAAATTTCAGCCAGTTTTGGTAGGATAATGAAGCTAAAACCTTAAAAATACCGAAAATCGGGAGGTACCGTTCTATGGGCGCTATATGAAGGTATGGACAGATACCGACAAAATTCTGGTGGAAAGTTGTATACCCCTAAAGGCGAAATGACGAATTACAGCCATTTCGGTTGGATATTGACGTCACAATCTTCAGTATTACGAAAATCGGGAGGTTCCGTTCTATGGGGGCTATATAAAGGCATGGATCAATACCGACAAAGTTCTCGGTGAAAGTTGTATACCACCAACGTAGACTAAGTACAAAATTTCAGCCATTTCGTTGTGATAATGAAGCTAAAACCTTTAAAATACCGAAAATCGGGAGGTACCCTTCTATGGGGGCTATATGAAGGTATGGACAGATACCAACAAAATTTTGGGGGAAAGTTGTATACCCCTAAAGAAGACTACGTACCAAATTTCAGCCAGTTTTGGTAGGATAATGAAGCTAAAATCTTAAAAATACCGAAAATCGGGAGGTACGGTTCTATGGGGGCTATATGAAGGCATGGACCGATACCGACAAAGTTCTGGGGGAAAGTTTTATACCCCCAACGTAGACAAAGTACAAAATTTCAGCCATTCCGGTGTGAAAATGAAGCTAAAACCTTTAAAATACCGAAAATCGGGAGGTACCGTTCTATGGGGGCTATATGAAGATGTGGAGCGATACCGACAAAATTCTGGGGGAAAGTTTTATACCCCTAATGAAGACTATGTACCAAATTTCAGCCATTTTGGTAGGATAATGAAGCTAAAACCTTAAAAATACCGAAAATCGGGAGGTACCGTTCTATGGGGGCTATATCAAAACGTGGACCGATATATCCCATTTTCAATACCAACCATCCTGCAAGTAATAAAAACTTCTGTACCAAATTTTGACTCTCTATCTTAAAAATTGCGAGCTGGATCTTGATTTCGACAGACAGACGGACGGACTGACGGACGGACGGACATGGTCCAATCGACATAGAATTTTATGCTGATCAATAATATATATACTTTATAGGGTCTCCGACGAATATTTCGATGTGTTACAAACGGATCCGAGAACAGGCCTTAATCTGCACCTTGTACGTAATTTTGTAAGGATTTGAGGCATAAAGTTCATATTCGAACCTGATGTGCAAAGTAAAGATGCAATCAGTTACTTCCTTCAAGAGGAATCGTATGTAAAATTTTTGAAACTTTTGTTGTTGTAGCAGCATATATATGATGTTTGGTTGGCAGCTGCTGGCCGTAACACTTTTGGTTTCGGGTCAATCCGGTACGAAAGAACCCGCTTCCATGGGACTGGGTATTTTGTGAGGGAGTTACCTGAAGGAGTGGACAGATATAGCTCATCTTCGGGCTTGATCTTAGTTTGAAAAAAATATTACGAGGGTCAAATTTCGAACCGAATCAGCTGATCCGTTCGTCAGTTATCGTGCGCTCCAGCCAGAAAAACGGACGGTCAGTGCTAAATCGACTCCAAATTGTTTAAAACGTATTCGTCCAAACATTTTGAGGTCGAAAACCATTATTTCGATGACACAAATTTTGTTCTTATGAAACTGTATATACCCTCTTTAGTCTAAACGCTGAGGGTATAAAAACCACTAAACATAATTTCAATATTTGTCTTCATCAATACAGAGATTTCTTTGTTCTTTATTTAAGAACTTAAAAGTTAATGACGTCCTTATCATAAACATAAACAAAGAATATTTTGTCGGAAATTATTTAGTAATGAATTGAAAATGAAAATAAATTATTATCTTTTCAAATATTATATCATTCATTTGTTTTCTTATATACATATTTATTTCAAATTAACATTTCCTTTTCATTTACAGTTGAGGGCAGTGGTAATGCAAAAAGGCCAACATTATTATCGTCAGCTTTTTCATCTTGGTAGGCAAATGATAAATTGATAAATGTTCATACTTTTGGGTCAAAGCAAAAGATATTTATCATTTCATTAGGTTTTCCATTTGCTGTTGTTTTTCTGTTAACATCACATGGGGGTTGCAGCACAAGAGGATGGATGAAAGCTTTTGTCCACAGTGTGCGTAAACATTCAACAGTAAGTTGTAACCAGTTGTTGTGTTGCTTGGCTAAGGGAAGAGATGAACAATTAACAATGACGTTGAGTTCACTGAGTCGAATTGGATATACACTACGCCATATAGAGAGGTTTTCGGTTTGAATGTGCTTAAAATTTATAATAATTTTACAAAATATTGTTTTCAAAGCTTTATTTATATTTAGAAATCCAAGAGCAAACAAGGACTCAAGAAACATCAATAAAGAATACATGGGAAACAGTTAAGAAACATTAAAAATTTAGAATTGGGACCTTCAGAAACTGTGATTTTTAATATAACTGTGATCATTATCAATTTACCTATATTTTTATAAGCTACAAATATTGTAACAAACGTAGTACCTCTACCATACGCTAATGTAGGGTATAGTAAAAAAGGAAATCTGGTGTATTCCACAATTGACACTTTTGCTAAGATTTCCTCAGTGTTTTGTCTTAAAAAGCAAACAACCATACAAATGGTAGATAAACAACAAAAAATGAAGATGACGATGACATTCTTTTGTGGTGAGGAAGCAACAGTGCGGTCGGTATCAGCAACAGTCGCAGAAAGACATTATGCCAAACATATCATCGTAATAAAGTAATATAAATTAAGGTATGACCTTTTTGCTTAGAAACAAATAAATAATTTTCTTTTTGAAGATTTGGCATCTTCGAAGTGTTTTTCTTTGCGTTAGCTGTGAAGAAGAGGGCAGGGGTTTAATGATGATTGTGATGCCATTTGTGACCATTATCCCTGGACATAGTCTATACCCTTATGATTGTGGTGGGGGGGATAACGAGAATTGGGAATTAACTGGTGGTTTATTCCATTTGGGGTTTAGTTTTTTTCTTCACTTTCTCGCCACCACCACCAGCTTGTTGGCCTTTTGTTCTTTAAGCTATTGTCTTTTGTGGTTTGATATTTGAAGAGGATTTCAGTTATTTTTTTAGTGCAGTGCTGGTGATACTTAATGGTTTATAGGTTAAATAATCGAAATAATGATTAGCATCATTTAGAATATTAGGGAATGAGCTAAGGGACGGGGAAGTTGGAAGCGAAAAGTTGAGTGTTTTGTTGTGTGATTTTTGTTGTTTATTTATAAATTGAAATTAATGATGATTGCAACTTTTTTAACAATAAAGCATTGAATATCATTTATCATTTTTGTTTAAGCGGAAAGTGTTATTATTCACCGTTAGATTGGATTGTTGGATTGTAATCAAAATTAGAATTAACTTTTTTGATATGGGTTTTCATAATTGAAGTCAATTATATTTGAAGTGATTAACAAAGAGGGAAATATTGAAGAGTTATGTAAATAAAAGTTTGCGTAATTAGGGCAAAATTATAGTTATTCCGAAATGCGACTAGGTCAAATCACTTAATTTTGTATACCTTCAGCCTTACTACAACTACTTTTGGGACAAGGGTAGAGAACCAGGTAAAAAAGTATCAGTCGATTATGTTGACAGATGGATAATCTAAGCCTGTAAGCAAACAAAATCGATTCCTCCAATAATTGTGAATAACGGGGGTTTTCTGATATTATGGCTCTTTTTGGACGTATGAATTTGCCGATGAAAAATATACATGGGGATGAGTGTAATCGGACACTTTTTAAAAAATGGTTTTGATTTCCTTATTTTTTGCTGTATTGTTCAATTTCAATTTATAAATTTCATCTTTATTTACATATAATAGTTTACAAATACATACATAGTTTGGGATTTTATCAAAAGATATTTCAGCAATTTAATACAAAGGTATCGTACATATCTTAAAAACTGAGTATTGGCTAAATGAACCGTTTTAAAGGAAAATAGGAAAACCTTTATATGAATAATATATATAATTCAAATAATTGTGAAAATACATATGCTTATAGACTTATTATGTTAACATAATAAAGTCACAAGCATACAATTTTCAGTTTGATAATTTTTTAGTGCATAAGTTAAGCTATTTCTTTACATTCCCTTGTCAAAGGATAAGTAGAATTTTCAATTCTTTCAAAATATTTATTATTAATTCTATTTATGAAGTCGACTATTTTATCATATTTGGTGGATCTGTGTACTAAATCTGTAGAGTATCTCCAGTGTTTGTTATGTATTATTTTAAGACATTTGTTTTGCAGAATTTGAAGCTTCTTAATGTGCGTTTTTGCTGCTTTGTACCATATAGGACAGCCATAAATAAGAATTGGTCTTATAACACTTTTATAAAGTAAGTTTTTGTTGTTCAGGTTGAGATGAGATTTCTTACTTAACATGGGCCAAAGAGTTCGAATTACTTGCAGTCCCTTTTTACGAGTTTCTTCAATATGTTTTCCATAATTCAGTTTTTTGTCAAGAATAACACCGAGATATTTGACACTTTCTTGAATTGTAATTATATCTCTTCCCAGGCGCAGGTTCCGATTAGGAAGTCTTTTAGGAGAGTTGTTATAGGGGAATACTATAGCTTGAGTTTTGAGAGGATTAATTTTAATTTTCCATTTGTAAAAATATTTTTTGCAAGCATTAAATCCTTTTTCCATTTTCGACATCAATGATTTAGTAGTTTTACTCGACGCAATTACAGCTGTATCGTCAGCGTAGTAAGCTATATCTATATACCGAGGTGGTTTGAAATCGGAGGTATATATAGAGTATAATAGCGGAGACAAAATTGACCCTTGAGGTAACCCGTTAGGGATTGTTCTAGGCGAGGACAAAATTCCATTTACGTTTACTACAAACGAGCGGTTTTGTAGAAAACTGGCTATGAGTTTACAAAGATATGAAGGTAGATTGCCTTGAATTAACTTGTAGATTAAGCCTTTATGCCATATTGTATCGAACGCCTTCTCGATATCTAATAGGACAAGCCCCGTTGAATATCGTCTGTTTTTATTTTGAAGAATTACGTTTCGAATGCGGTTGACTTGATGAATGGCACTGTGTTCGGGTTTAAATCCAAATTGTCTTTCTGATATTATTGAGTTAGTAGCCGCGAATTCTGTAATTCGGTTATGTATAATTTTTTCAAAAATTTTGCCTATGTTGCTGAGTAGGCTGATAGGTCTATAACTGGAAGGATCTGTTTTAGGCTTGTTTGGTTTTGAGATTGCAATGATTTTAGCTGTTTTAAAGTGTGCAGGAAAATATTGTTGGTTTATGCAACAGTTTAAAATAGATACGAGTACTTTCACAGCTTTGACCGGAAGATTTTTAATTAGATTATTTGGGATATTATCCAAGCCAGGAGACTTTGTTGCTTTTAAATTTCCAATTATGGCGGAGACTTCGTCTAACGAAGTGATGGACGTTTGTAAATCAGGTAAGTTGTTTTCATTCATAAATGTTTTGTACGTAGAATTTACTGTTTTGTCGATAGAGTGTTTGTAACTGCTTGTGAGGTTGTTAGCAGACATGAACGTGTCCGCTAATAGCTCAGCCTTTTCATCATCTGTGACTATTTTCCTACCATTTTTAACTAGAGAACAAACTTTATTTTGTAGTTTTCCTCGCAATCTGCGACTTATACTCCAGAATGATTTGTCACCGGATCTAATTTTAGAGAGCATTGTGTTCCATTTATTATTCCTTTCTTCTTTTATTTTATTGTTTATCATATTGGAGAGTAGCTTGATACATTGCTCGTGAAAATTGATTTCCTGTTCGTTAACAGCTCTTTGGCTTCGTCTTTTGTGAACTTTTCTTTCTTTAATTAATTTGACGAGGACATCCGAAAATTCAAATTTGTTCGAATGGCAAATTTTTGGTGTTGATTCACAGCAAGCATACGTGATAAGATCCACAAGTTTTTTAATTTCATTATCAATTTCATGTGTATTGTGGCATGATAAGGATGGGTTGGTAATACTGCTATCAATAATGTTTTTAAATAAGGCCCAGTTTGTTAACTTATAATTGTAACGACTACAATCCAGATAGTTAGTAGTTGAATTTGTAATAGAGCATATAACGGGGCGGTGGTCGGAGGGTATTTCATAGTCTAGAACATCAACAGTTAAGTCAAGGGTTGAATTGCTTAAAATGATGTCTATGACTGAAGAGTTACGATTATGTTGGTAAGGGTAATATGTAGGATTAACAGGATGAAAGACAAAAAAGTTACTATTTAATTGGAGATTGTACAATACATTTCCTGCGGTGTTGTTGGTAGTACAATTCCATGATATGTGTTTGGCATTGAAATCTCCCAAAACAAGAAAATCTTTGTCATGATTTGTTAACTTTTTCACATCATTACAAAACGAAGACGCGTATTTGGGCGAATATGCTGATGAAATAATAACAGACTTGTTATTAATTGAAATTTCTACAGAGAGATTTTCAATAAGTTGAGTGGAACATAAAGGTAAAAGTTTATGCCTGATATTTCTTCTTACGAAAATCGCAACTCCACCTCCTCTTGAGTTGTCCCTGTCGTTGCGATATATAATGTAGTTTTTGAATGTAAGTCTGTGGATGGATTTGAGATGGGTTTCGTTGACGCAAGCAATATGAATATTTTCTTTCTCGATTAAATATTCAAATTGTCGCGCATGACATATATTCGTAATACCATTGGCATTCCAATGGAGTACGTTAATCAAGTTAGATCTATGGAAGTCCATAAGCATGTTTAACCATAGACATCACCACTTGTATTTGCTGAATTTTTGTTGTACAGCTTTGAAGGTCGCCTAATGCTTTTGTAAAAATATCGAAGAGCTCATCGATGGTAAACATATCATTGCGGCCGTTTAGTTGACCTGCATACGAAACTGTACCATAATTATGGTTGTTGTTTTTGTTGTTGTTGTCCATAGGAGCGAACATTGCGGGAGAAAACATAGTTGACGTCTGTTGTTTATTGTTGTTACGTCTGCTATTTTTATTTGTTGCTCTGGTTCTAGTTTCCAAATATTGCGAACGCAAAGGGCAGTTGATGTCATTCGCGGAATGATCTGTTCTATCATACCCTTGTTTCTTGCAGTTAAAACACGAGAAAACTGCAGGTGTTTTTTGTTGCTTAGTGAGTGGACACTCAGTGCTTTGATGCTGTTGGGCGCATATCATGCAAGCAGACTTGCGATTACAGTGCTCTCCGCCGTGCCCATACATTAGGCAATTCCAGCATTGAGTCGGATTGTCTCTCTGTTTGGATTTATATTTCTTCCAAGTTGCTATAATCTTGCAAATAGTCTTGACATTTTGTAAAGATTTAGGATTGAAATTTTTTCTGACGAATTGTACTTTATAAACTGCATTGCTCGGGGAGCTGTATCGCGTGATAACTTCCGTAACCTGAGTAGGTGATAGGTTATACTCTTCTAGTTCTTGTTTAATATCGGAGGTGCTAAGCTTTGGCAGACCATAAAGGAATATGGTATATAGACGGTTTTCTTTGGGATTGTAGGAGTGGAACTCGATATTTTTTTCAAGTAGTAGTTTTTTATATTTCTCATACAATTCCATATTTGGCGGGAATACTTTTGTTCCTATTGATGTACGTTTATACACGGAATCTTTACCTAGCAGATTTTGTACTTCAAGCAAAGTTGTAGTAGACTCAACCACTATTGGTGGTGGTTTAGCTGGTTTTATTGGGGCAGTGTTGGCCTCCTGTTCTAATTCCATGTCATCAGGAACGGCTAAAGCGCTAAAGCGATTAGCACTGGTGGTTGGAATATTTAAAAATGTGTTTAGAGGAACAGGACGAGACCTGTTGTTATTAAGTCTCGCTGATTTCTTCATTGCCATTGGGAATGACTTGGCCGCTGGGGCCATTGTTGTGTACGATTTAAACTCGTGTATAAATTGTCTAGGTTTTTAGTTCGTTGTAAGAAAATAACAACAAAGAACCGAAACAAAATCACACGACCAACGTAAATATGAGAAAAGAATATTACACTTTCCGATTTTTAGCAGACACGACCGTTCTCTACAAAATCCGCAAAACATTTCAGTATATTTTCAAATTTTTTACTAACGGTCTTAGAGATATCGCGCCTTGAAAAAATCGAATTCTCTAAAACTATGTGCAAAGAAATATTCATATCTTCTTTATTATTGGCCCAAATAGTGGATATCTTTTTCTTTTGTTTTGTATATTTTGCCATTATCCTATAAAAACAGAAAAAAATGTTGCGTTTTAATATTTAAAATAAATTTTTATCCATCCTTTACTCCTCGATTTTCGTCAATTTTTTTACATTAAACTACCAGTAGCTACAAAAGTTGTAAGTCCTATTTGGTAGCGGGATTCGAATAACTACTATTTTTTCTATTTTTTTTTTTTTTTTTTTTTTTTTTTTTTTGTTTAAATTTGTCATTGCAACATTTCTTTTCTACCATTGTGAATCGTTTATTACACTGTGCAACACTGAACATGCAAACAACTTCTAGTGGGCATTTTCTGAAAGTACATATTAAGACTACAAAACTCCTAGTTGGGTTTCGTGTTTTTAGAACGGGTTTGGATTTTATGACCTCATCTATACCGGGCTAAAACGACCCTTTTTTAATTGATTCGTGCATTATCTCAGAAACTAATAAGAATTTGCGGTCTTCAGCAATATTGTAGAACTAATACATATATCTGGCATACGAACTACGAAAAACCGCATATAGCGCATCAAAATTGATAAACTATAGGAAAGATTGCATAATTTCTGGAATTATGGTCAGTAACTGTCAAACTATTGAGAGTTGAACCAAGTAGCCATTCGCAAAAACTTTCCAAATAATGTCCTTGGCAATTCTTCAGAATATTCTGAAACTGTAAAACACTTATTTAATGTTGGTTAGGCGGTATTTCATGTATTTCTTTCTACAAAACATATTTCATCCCGTGTGGACGGGCTGTTTATTCTCATATTTGAAATTTCAATAATTTGTTGGTATATTTATATGCTAAAAATTAAATTATATGCTAGAAATAACGCGATAGAGGCATTTTACAACAATGATATGTTCTGAAGCGTTGTGTTAAATTCCAGTGAATATTTTTCCCAAAGATAACATTAAGAAAAATTTGACTGTTTTGGAGATACGCTGCGAAATATATGTATACAAATCACGGACATTTTAGATATATTATAAAATTTGAGGCAATAAATGAGGTAATTCGTGTTCATTATGTTTCCAAATACATTCTTTTTGTTCTTATCTACAAGTTTGCTGCGGATGTCATGAAGAGATTCGTATTGGTTTCAAAGATATAGTCCCTATTTTCTTTAAAAAGTCAATATTTAGCAATGTTTAGATAGGGCCATAAAATCCGAACCCGTTCTAACAAAACAAAATCCAAATATGGTTTTTGTCTACTGCGTCTGTACTTTCATAAAAACCGCATATGAAATTGTTTGCACAAAATTACCTTGAAAATGTTGCACAGTGTTATTTTACCAAAAAAAAAAAAAAAAAACCAGTAGGAAAAGACCAAATTCGGGCGGGGCCGACTATGTAATACCCTACACCAGTCGAAATATGTAAAAATGGAATAATTAGTATACATACCAATACGCAAATTGGAGCCATATTTGGGGAAAATCGTTAAAATACCTAAAATCGGGAGGTACCGTTATATGGGGGCTACAAAAAAACATGGACCTATCTTAACAATTTTAAGTGGCGAAATTTCGTGGCCACTGGGAACAACATATGTAAAATTTCAGCTAGTTCAAGCAAAAAATGTGGCTAAGATCCCTAAAATACCTTAAATCGGGAGGTATCGTTATATGGGGACTATACCGAACCGTGGACCTATCTTGACAATTTTAAGTGGAGCAATTTCGCGGCCATTGAGACCCTCAAATGTAAAATTTCAGCTAGTTTGGACAAAAAATGTGGCTAAGATCCATAAAATACCTTAAATCGGGAGGTATCGTTATATGGGGACTATACCGAACCGTGGACCTATCTTGACAATTTTTAGTGAAGCAATTTCGCGGCCATTGGGAACCTCAAATGTAAAATTTCAGCTGGTTTGGGCAACAAATGCGGCTAAGATCCTTAAAATACCTTAAATCGGGAGGTACCGTTATATGGGGGCTATATCAAAACTTGGACCGATATGGCCCATCTTCGAACTTGATCTTCCGACGGCTAAAAAAATGGTATTCCCCAACTTTCAGCGAAATCGGTCAACAAATGCGACCTGTATGTTGCGAACGGACGGACGGACGGACATGCATAAATCGACTCAGAAAGTGATTATATGTATATCCCTAGAAGGAACTATGGGTCTATCTCGCTTCCTTTTGTATTTTACATACAACACATAATACCCCTTACCACATAGTGGTGTAGGGTATAAAAAACAAAAAATAATTTTTTTAAAATTTATTTTGTTGTTTTAGTTAGGAATTTATCTAACATCCTAACAACAGCTTCATCTTCCATTTTCAAAATGGCTCAGTAATTATTGTACCAGCATTAAATTAAGTTTTTTTTGTGACCGAGATAAGATTGACCAGATAAATTCCCAAATAAAACTACAAAACAATTTTTTTATTTAATTTTTTTTTCTTGGTAAAATAAGAAATTTTTCACACTGATTCAAAGGAAATATTGTACTGACAAATTTTAAAGAATTTAGAAAAATTAGAAAATTTTAAATTACACTGTGTGTAATTTTTTTGAGTCAGGGGAAAATTAACCATATTTTGAACCGCAGACGAAAAATAATGAGACACCTATCCCGGCGTTTTTCCCTGTTACTTCCAATTTCACGGTTCTGGGCCCCCAAAGACCTAAAGCCTTGATGCAAAAAACCGATATAACCCATCTTCGAATTTGAACTAAGTTTGGACAAAGTATTACGAAAGCCAAATTTTGGACCGAATCCGTTCATCTTTCGAGAATCATCGTGCGCTCCATCCAGACGGACGGACATTGCTCAATAGACTCCAAATTGTCTGAAACATATTTCGTCCAAACATACTTGGGGTCTAAAACCATTATTTCGATTAGGCACATTTTGCCCGCATGAAAGTGTATATACCTTCGTTAGCATAAATGCTAAGGGAATAAAAATTAGTAGATTTTTGCAGTATTGAAACCGACCAATTGTTCTACTATAACTACAAAATTATAACAACAGTGAAAATCATTACAAACGTTTGAAATTACAATCTTCGAATAAAAAACATAACATAGAAAAATTTTTCAATAAAAAAGCGACAGAGGAAAATTGTTTTCTTCGATATTCAACAACATTATTCAGAAATCGTTCAGAAATATGTACGCAGATTCAGAAGAAAAAAATGTCCTATTTCTTTTCGAAATCGATTCGATTTCTCTCCGTCATTTCCTTCCGTAATTATGTCAACTACTTCATACAACTTTCGTAACAACGATATAGTCGATAACTGAAATAAACTGTAATATGTTTTGTGTAAAAAGTGAAGTTTCAAATTTCCTTGTGCATTTTAATAAGAATATTTGAAACATTGACAGTGGCGTTGGTCGAGTCTACTATGAGCAAAACGCATGCTTAATTTTGGTGTAACTGGTTTCTGAAAGACCCAGAAGATGAAAAAAAGTGCGTGAAGTTGAACAAATTTGACGGTTTTGCTCATATTTCTTCTCAGACTGCAATGGCGTGGTGAATTATGAATTCTTGCCACAAAGTCATACGGTCAATAAGGAATACTTAGTTAGTTGGCTTTGTGCAGAACATTTGTTCAATTAGCCGAAGTAAGAAAAGATCTCCAACCTGTGCCTTCCAGATCTGCGTGAACCTCCATGCGGCCCGTATTTATACGTCTTTTTGGAGGGTTCATCATCACTCACTCTTATGACATGGCCTAGCCATCGCAATCGTTGTATCTCGATTCGTTCAGCTACATTGATGTTGTTGTATAGTTGATATATCTCGTTGTTCATACAACGTCGATATTCGCCGTCAACGCAGATTGGCTCGTGGATCTTTCGAAGACATTTTCTCTCGAAGACACCAAGCACTGTCACTGTCTTCGGAAACATACATTAGCACGTCCAGTATCAGTGTTTTGTAAAGTCTTACTTTTCTTTGACGAGGTGTGGCTTTATCCCTAAACTGCTTACTCAGCCCAAAGTAGCATCTGTTGGCCAAAACTATTTTCTTCGTATTTCATAACTGATATTGTTTGTTGTGTTTATGGAGGTGCCGAGGTAGACGAAGTCCTTAACTACCTCAATATTGTATGTACCAACATTCACAGACGGTGCGAGATCTGTGGACGTATTAGAAGTCGATACCATCAACTTAGTTTTATCGCAGTTTACTGCCAGACCGACATTAGCAGATTCCAGTTACTTCCTTTACCGATCGACCCA
Source organism: Musca autumnalis (assembly GCF_047663935.1). Lineage (NCBI taxonomy): Eukaryota > Metazoa > Arthropoda > Insecta > Diptera > Muscidae > Musca > Musca autumnalis. The sequence goes on along the minus strand of NW_027412088.1, from coordinate 38,506,182 downwards.
TGATACAATGTCGTCGGTATAAGCAAGTAACATATGGCTGTTTGTTTATATTGTTCCACTTCTTTTGACCTTCGCGTCTCGTATGACCTTTTCCAGCAGAATGTTGAAGAGAAGGCCGTGTCCTTGTCTGAAAACTTTTTTTTCGTAATAAACACTTCGGAGAGGTTCTTTCCACTTTTAACTGAGAACCGAGTATCAGTTAATGTCAACTTACAAAGCCTTTAGTAGGCTTTAGTCGCTCACACAATATGTCAGATACTATCTCCCAGCAAAAATACTCATTACAAATTGGCCTACTTTCTCATTATTTTAACACGGGCATGTCATAGGGAGTAAGTACTTATTTTTTGGCACGTAAAAGTAAATAAATAAGTACTTAAATAAGTAGTGACGACTTGACGTAACCAGGGAGTAACTACTTATTTATCTACTTTTTAGTGGCCAAAAACTAAGTACTTACTCCCTATGACATGCCCGCGTTAAAATAATGAGAAAGTAGGCCAATTTGTAATGAGTATTTTTGCTGGGCTTATATGCAATAGGGAGCAGTCATATGCCCCTGTAATTGGAGCACACAGTCTTATCTCCCTTCTTGTGGGCTGGACATAGGATGCTCACGTTCCAATGGTCGGGAACGCGTTATTCCTGCCAGATGGTGATAGCTAGCTGCTGCCTTATTATTCTTCAGCCAGTTTATTGTTGTCTTTACCATCTCTTGGCTGGGGGGTATACATTCAATACCATCATCTGGGATTGGATCTGTGGTTTCTGCATTGTCTTCGTTAGTATTGGATACCAGCAGTTTGGAAAAATGTTCTTTCCCGAGCACACTATCTGTATCAGTTACCAAATTACCTTGCTGGTTCTACAGGAGGATGAGCCTACAAGCCATCAGTTTGATGCTTTTCCATTTCCCTCATTTTCCTGCGGAAAAGACGTTTCTCCTCACTCCTTTTCTCCCCATACCACTATCGTGCGCTACGCGTTGCTACTGATTGCAGAGTAGCTCTATATGCCGCATTTTTCTCTGGTATCCAAGTATGAATTTTGCGGCTGTTTGCATGGAGTGGGCAATATTTTGCCATTTCGCTGTTATGTTATCGGGATGAGGAGTGATTTCATTAAGCAATTGGGCCAGTTGAGTGGAATATGCTATGGCTATCTGTTGTGATTGCAGCTTACAGATGACCAACTTCCGTCTTGTGTCTGTTCGTGCTTTATTTGCAACGTTCAGACGGGTACGTATCTTTGCTGCAGCAAGGTAGCGATTCGAGTCTATGTTTGCTCCTCGGAACGATCGTATATCTAACACGCTCGATGAATGTCTTCCATCTATCACAACATGATCAATTTAATTTATTGTTCTTTGATCTGGAGACAGCCAGGTGCCCGACATGCTTAAATCTTGTACTGCTAACTGCCATGTTTTTTGCCGCTACGAAGTCTATCAACCTCATTCCATTGTCAGATGTTTCACTATGGAGACTGAATTTCCCGACTGTTGGGCCAAAGATATTCTACTGTTGAGCCAAAGATATTCTACATTCCAATTTTGGCATTAAAATCGCCTAGAATAATTTTAATATCATGTGCAGGACAACTGTCATATGTTTCTTCTAGGCGTTCGTAGAATATATTCTTGGTCTGTTCGTCCTTGTCTTCGGTTGAATCATGAGGGGTGAAGCTGGAGACCAGATGTTTTAACCTTCGAACAACTAGAAAACCGCAACAAAACTCATGCTTTGTGTCATGGCAGCTTAAGCCAGATAGAACTTTAAATTGTAAAAAGTAACACAAAAAATTAAATTTTGATGAAACTTTTTTTATTTGTTTCAGTATACTCTGACAAATCATCATGAATAGAATCACGCTTGAACCACGAGACCATTATATGCGTCGTTCTTTCGCCGATTGGGCTCTAGAGCAGTTGGCAAATGACCCGTTGTTTTATCGCAAAATTGTGTTCAGCAATGAGGCGCATTTTTGGCTTAACGGGCTTGTTAATAAGCAAAATTGCCGCATATGGAGTGAGACCAATCCACAAGAGACCCTACAGACTCCATTACATCCAGAAAAATGCACCGTATGGTGCGGTTTTCACGCTGGTGGCATCATCGGACCTTATTTCTTCAAAAATGAGGCCGGAGCTTGCGTTACGGTCAATGGAGATCGTTACCGCACCATGATCAATAATTTTTTGTTTGAAAATATGGATGACATTGATCCGGATGAGATGTGGTTTCAACAGGATGGCGCTACGTGCCATACGGCGAACGCAACCATCGACTTATTGAAATCAAAATTTGGCGATAAGTTGATTTCGAGAAGTGGACCTGTCAATTGGCCTCCAAGGTCGTGCGATTTGACACCTCTCGATTATTTCCTGTGGGGCTACGTGAAGTCACTGGTTTATGCTGATAAACCAGCAACACTTGATGCCTTGGAAGCCAGCATTGTTCGTGTTATTCGTGACATACGACCAGCAGTGCTCGAAAAAGTGGCCAAAAATTGGACGTCCAGAATGCACTTCGTCAGGAACAGCCGCGGTGCCCATATGCCCGAAATCATTTTCAAATGTTAATGCCACGTATTGATCTTTCGAATAAAAAAAATTTTGATTACAATTTAATTTTTTGTGTTATTTTTTACAATTTCAAGTTCTATCGAGCTTAAATAAACACCCTTTAGAATACAGTGCGTCAACTTTAGGTGTTTTTGTGACGTTTTTCCGAACATTCTAGGTGTACATTCGCAGATCATGGTCCTTAAAACGTTTGCAGGAGTCGTCAACTTTAGAGGGGTTTGTTTTTCTTTTCTTTCGCTTTTTCATAGTGGGAGTGTTACTAACCAGACGCCAAGCCCAAACCGGATGAAAGTACAGCGTTAAGCTACGGATGTGCAGATAAAAGAAAAATTGAAACAGGAGCTGTTGGCAATACCTTCCATACTATGGTTGAGGACATAAAACGATATCCAAAAGCATGATATCCAATTTTTTAAGAGACAGCAAAGAATCTAACGGAAATTTATTCTTAATTACGCTTTTATTCTGGATCAAAAGTAAGAAGTAAGGAGTCACAAATATAAATACATAGAAATGCAATCAGGTATCAAGCAATGTGATCAAAACATTTGACTTTAAAAAATCAAGTGCAGTACTTAGCCATGAACTTTGTATGTTTAATTATGCTAAACTGGAACCTATAATATTTCAACGAACTTTAATTATACTGCTGTTTACAATTATTATTCAATATGATACACATTTTGTTGTAGTATAGGAAATATAATTGATTATAATAGGAAAATCCAATGTTTTCAAACAAAAATTATAAAGACATTAAAATACATATGTATATACGAACATACTATGTTGTTATGTCTCAATAATATATTTTAAATTACACATTAAATTGTTGACGATTTGCATATTTTCATATCTGACCTCCGAAAAACCTATAAATAGAAGCATTAAATTAATTAGCTTGCTAGTTGACATTGTAGTTAAGGCTGGAACTATGGGAAAGTACCAAATATATGTTGTTGTTATTCTTCTGGGATTGCAGGTAAGAGTGAAGACATTGTCTTAAAATATCAACGATATTATACTAATGCTATATAAGTAATATAGAATGCTTATGATCATGTTTGTCTAATATTGCTTTTGTGTTGGTTGCAGCTTATATCTGGAGGCCGCTATTTGAAGATTAGAAAAATTGAGTGCAAACCAAATCCAAAATACGTTCGTAATCACAGCTGCTGGATTAAGGCCGTCAATCGTTATAAAGCGGTTGCTAATATGGATTTTGATTTTAAAATTCCATTGCGAAATATCACTGTAACTACTACAACATTTTATTTAATGCGTTTGTAAACATGTTTTTTCCTATAGGTGAACTTTGCGATATACAATCAAAATGATGCCGGACGCTTTGTTCCACATCTTGTAAATATAACAGCAAATATATGTCTTATGTATAGGAAAACATCATTCGGCGTTTATGCAAACCTTTTTAAAAAGATGTTAACAGCTTATACATCGATAAATCATTCCTGTCCTTATAACGTAAGATTACAAGTTTTTTGGCAAAATATTTCTATAGAAATTAAAAATTACTATTTCTCTTTATAGGAGCCAATAACAGTGAGAAATTTTTTCTTTGATCCTAATCAATATCCAGTACCCGTTGTCCATAGATCATATAAATATGTTTGCAAATTTTTCGAAGGTTATCCCTATGAAGAAGTTGGCTATGTAAACGTTTTTAATGATTATATAGAGACCAGAGATAGAAAAAATTAGAAAATTATATATGGAAGAGTTATTCTTCTTACCTAAAAGGCCTTCCGTAAAGTATCGTTACGGATTTTATAACCGAATAAAGTGGCAAGGTGTATATCATAATCGTGTTGTATAATATTGGGATTAAAAAGAAAAAAATTCGCAAGTTTTTGCAAAGTAATTATTTTTTAATGTATGTATTGCTATTTTGGCAACATCGCACAGTGTCACGAGAGCGACCAAAAATGGTCAAATCCAAGTACAAATATAATGATAGAGTCGACAGAAAACATTCAAATTAGAAGGTTTTTAATTTTGGTATTAATACGTACACTTCTGAATTTTTCTTCATATTTTCCAAAAAATAACATTACTTATTATCTTCAAATATTTGAATTTTTAAAGTAGCGGTAATTATAAAACTAATTTTTTAAGTTGCTTTGAATGTAATAAACTTCACTTGACTTTTGTTTGAAAGCAAATAGTAATTATATGGTTTTTTCAGTTACCCCGACTTGTAGTTCCTAGTTCATAAAAATTACGAAGCAAATTTTAAAATTACTGGAGTGAGAAAAAATGTTTACAAAGTGTATATCGATATTATATGCTGATTGATTTGTTAAAAGCGAGAACTTCAAATGTATAAAGGTGCCAGCTGTAGAGGAACATGTTATTTATCTTTTTCAGTGACCACCTCATTAGAGGGTTACCCCCTTTTTTAACAAAGCGTTCTGCGGTGTCAACTAAACCTCGAAAACGAATGGACCGATCATCAATTATTTTTTATACCCTCCACCATAGTATGGAGGGTATATAAAGTTTGTTTTTCCATTTGTAACGCATTGAAATACTCATTTGCGACCCTATAAAGAATATATATTCTTGATCAGGGTAAAATTCTGAGTCGATCTGTGCACGTCCGTCCGTCCGTCCGTCTGTGGTAATCACTCTAGCATCCACAAAAATGGAGATAGAGCGCTGAAATTTTGGGAAAATGCGTTTTTTGTTTGCAGGCAGGTCAAGTTCGATGATGGGCTATATCGGTCCACGTTTTGATATAGCCCCCACATAACGGTACCCCCCGATTTACGGTATTTTTCCGTTTTTAGCTACATTTTCAGACCGATTTAGCTATAATTTGACATTTAGGGTTCTTAAGTGTCAATAAACTTATATAACAAAAGTAGTGGACATAGGTCTACGTTTTGGTATAGCCCCCATATAACGGTACCCCCCGATTTACGGTATTTTGACGTTTTTAGCTACATTTTCAGACCGATTTAGCTATAATTTGATATTTAGGGTTCTTAAGTGTCAATAAACTTATATAATAAAAGTTGTGGACATAAGTCCACGTTTTGGTATAGCCCCCATATAACGGTGCCCCCGATTTACGGTATTTTGACGTTTTTAGCTACATTTTCAGACCGATTTAGCTATAATTTGACATTTAGGGTTCATAAGTGTCAATAAATTTATATAACAAAAGTTGTGGACATAGGTCCACGTTTTGGTATAGCCCCCATATAACGGTACCTCCCGATTTACGGTATTTTGACGTTTTTAGCTACATTTTCAGACCGATTTAGCTATAATTTGACATTTAGGATTCTTAAGTGTCAATAAACTTATATAATAAAATTTTTGGACATACACTAGCGGTCATCTGAATAGGTTTGAATTTTTATACCCTCCACCATAGTATGGAGGGTATATTAAGTTTGTTTTTCCGTTTGTAACGCATTGAAATAATCATTTGCGACCCTATAAAGTATATATATTCTTGATCAGGGTAAAATTCTAAATCGATCTAAGAACGTCCGTCCGTCCGTCCGTCCGTCTGTGGTAATCACTCTAGCATATACAAAAATGAAGATAGAACGCTGAAATTTTGGGAAAGTGCGTCTTTTGTTTGCAGGCAGGTCAGGTTCGATGATGGGCTATATCGGTTAACGTTTTGGTATAGCCCCCATATAACGGTACCCCCCGATTTACGGTATTTTGACGTTTTTAGCTACATTTTCATAAGAACCCTAAATGTCATTTGGCTATAATTTGACATTTAGGGTTCTTAAGTGTCAACAAAAATATGTAACAAAACTTGTGGACATAGGTCCACGTTTTGGTATAGCCCCCATATAACGGTACACCCCGATTTGCGGTATTTTGACGTTTTTAGCTACATTTTTAGACCGATTTAGCTATAATTTGAAATTTAGAGTTCTTAAGTATCAATAATCTTATATAACAAAAGTTGTGGACATAGGTCCACGTTTTGGTATAGTCCCCATATAACGGTACCCCCCGATATACGGTATTTTGACGTTTTTAGCTACATTATCAGACCGATGTAGCTATAATTTGACATTTAGGGTTCTTAAGTGTTAATAAACTTATAAATTAGAAGTTGTGGACATAGGTCCACGTTTTGGTATAGCCCCCCCATAACGGTACCCCCCGATTTGCGATATTTTGACGTTTTTAGCTACATTTTCAGACCGATGTAGCTATAATTTGACATTTGGGGTTCTTAAAAGCCAATAAACTTATATAATAAAAGTTTAATTTAGGGGTTGGACATAGGTCCACGTATTGGTATAGCCCCCGTATAACGGTACCCCCCGATTTACGGTATTTTGACGGGTTTAGCTACATTTTAAGACCGATTTAGCTATAATTTGACATTTAGGGTTCTTAAACGTCAATAAACTTATATAACAAAAGTTGTGGACATAGGTCCACGTATTGGTATAGCCCCCATATAACGATACCCCCGATTTACGGTATTTTGACGGGTTTAGCTACATTTTCAGACCGATTTAGCTATAATTTGACATTTGAAGTTCTTAAATGTCAATAAACTTATGTGACAAAACTTGTGGACATAGGTCCACGTTTTGGTATAGCCCCCATATAACGGTACCCCCCGATTTACGGTATTTTGACGTTTTTAGCTACATTTTCAGACCGATATAGCTATAATTTGACATTTAGGATTCTTAAGTGTAACTAAACTTATATAACAAAAGTTGTGGACCTAGGTCCAAATTTTGATATAGCCCCCCATATAACTGTACCTCCGATTTACGGCATCTTTACGTTTTTATCTACATTTTCAGACCGATTTAGCTATCAATTGACATTTAGGGTTCTTAAATATCAATAAACTTATATAACTAGTGGACATAGGTCCATGTTTTGGAATAGCCCCCATATAACGTTACCGCCCGATTTCAGGTATTTTGAGAATTTTACCAACAAGTTTTAACCGAATTATCTGTAATTTGAACATTTGACATTTGAAATTCTTAGTGGTCACCACACCTCTCCACCAAAAATTGTCAAGAAAGCCCCCATATAACGGTACCTCCCGATTTTCAGTAATTTGATGATTTTAGCTACAATATTAAACCGAACTAGCAGTAATTTGACATTTGAAGTTCTTAGTGGTCACAACACCTCTCCATCAAAAATTGTCAACATAGGTCCATGTTCGGATATAGCTCCCATGTAACGGTACCTCACAATTTTCAGTAATTTGGAAATTTTAGCTACAATTTTTAACAGAACTAACTGTAATTTGACATTTGAATGTTGTAGTGGTCACCACACATCTGCATCAACAATTTTCAACATAGCCCCAATGTAACGATACTTCCCTATTTTCGGTACTATGAGGATTTTACTTAAAATGTTTAACCGAACGTAGGTCCATGTTTTTGTATAGCCCCAAAACAAACTTCCCGATTTTCCGTACCTTAGCTTTATTTTTTGGACGAACTTTCTGTAATTTGAAATTTAAAAGTCAACAAAAATTCTGCAACAAAAATTGTTAATTTAAGTTCATATTTTCGTATAGCCCAGATACCTCCGAACTAGCTGTTAATGACATTTGAAGTTCCCACGTTATGTACCGATTTTCGATATTTTGAGGATTCTAACTAAATTTTTTAACCGAATTAGGAGTTATTTGACATTAAAGGCTCCCATCAAAAACTGTCAACATAGGCCCATGTTCTATTAAAACCTCTATATAACAGTACCTCCCAATTTTCTAGCCCACCAACAATTGTCAACAGTTAGATATAGGCACCATAAAAAAGGACCTCCCGAATGAAGCATTTTATGTGTACATTATCTGACATTTTAACGTACTCACTTAAAGTTGGGGACAAGAATGAAAACTAATTATCCCATTTTAGTTCAGAATATTTTATGGTGGAGGGTATGAAAAGTTCGGCCCGGCCGAACATAACGCTTTTTACTTGTTTTTGTTTATTTTTTTTGGGATTATTACGTACCTAATAATCTTGCTTTTTTTTGGTTGACGTAGGGGATGGAAGTTACCAAGCAACGGTCCTGACCGGTTTTAACATGGCAAAGTCTGCCTTTAACACCCGTTAAAGGTAGTGAGCTAACATGTGCCGCGCGTTTACCCATAATAATGTTAAAACCTTGGGTTTGGGCGTCGGATTAGTAACCCTCCCCTAGGAAAAAAAACAGCCTACTATGAAAAAACGAAAGAAAAGAAAAACAAATCCCCCAAAAGTTGACGACCCCCGCAAACTTTTTAAGGACCATGATCTGCGAATCTATACCTGGAATGTTCGCACTCTTTATAGAGAAGGTGCAATCTTCGCATTGGCAGATGTACTTGAAAAGTACAAAGCCGACATTACTGCCATACAGGAAATACGATGGAACGGGAAAGGCGTCACAACAACACCTAAAAGTGACGCACTGTATTATAGCTGCCATGACCCAAAGCATGAGTTTGGTTGTGGATTTGAAGTTAGTCGGAGGTTAAAACATCTGGTATCCAACTTCACTCCAGTGAATGAAAGACTTGCTGCAGTTCGATTACAAGCAAAATTCTTCAACATCAGCTTTATTTGCGTGAACAGATCAAAGATATATTTTACGAGCGCTTAGAATAAACTTATGACCGTTGTCCTGCCCATGACATTAAAATCATACTAGGCGATTTTAATGCCAAAATTGGAAAGGAGAATATCTTTGGCCCAACAGTCGGGAAATTCAGTCTCCACAGTGAAACATCTGACAATGGTATGAGGCTGATAGACTTTGCAGCTGCAAAAAACATGGTAGTTAGCAGCACCAGATTTAATCATCTCGATATTCATAAGGGCACCTGGCTGTCTCCAGATCAAAGAACAAGAAATCAAATTGATCACGTTGTGATAGATGGAAGACATGCATGGACGTACGATCGTTCCGAGTTGCAAACATAGACTCGGACCACTACCTTGTTGCAGCAAAGGTACGTACCAGATTAAACGTAGCAAACAAAGTGCGAACAGACACAACACTGTAGTTGGACATCGCTAAGCTGCAAGCACTACAGATAGCCACAGCATATTCCACTCAATTGACCCAATTGCTTAAGAAAGCGCTTCTCGTCCCGATAACATATCACCACAATGGCAAAATATTGTCCACTCCATGCAAACAGCCGCAAAATCAGTACTTGGATACCAGAGACCTCCACCAAGGAATCCATGCTATGACCAGGATTGTCGTGCTGCTACAGAAGAGAAAAATGCGGCATATAGGGCTACTTTACAATCAGTAGCAACGCGTAGCGCACGAGAGAGGTATCGTGAGAAAAGGAGAGAGGAGAAACGTATTTTCCGCAGGAAAAAGAGAGAGATGGAAAAGCGGGTTTGTGAACAAATCGAGATGTACAGGAGACAGAACGAAGTCTGAAAATTCTACCAAAGAGTGAAGCATCAAACTAATGGCTTTGGTACAGGCATATTCTCCTGCAGAGACCAACAAGGTAATTTGGTAACTGATACAGATAGTGTGCTCAAGATATGGAAAGAACATTTTTCCAAACTGTTGGTATCCGATAGCAGTGAAGACAGCGAAGATACCACAGATCCAATCCCAGAAGACGGTATTGAATGTATACCGCCCAGCCAAGATGAGGCAAAGACAGCAATAAACCGGCTAAAGAATAATAAGGCGGCAGGAGCAGATGGTCTACCAGCCGAGCTGTTCAAAACCGGAGGCGACACGCTGTTAAGGTGTATGCATCAGCTAGTTAGCACCATCTGGCAGGAAGAACGCGTACCCGACGATTGGAACGTGAGCATCCTATGTCTAGTCCATAAGAAGGGTGATAAGACTGTGTGCTCCAATTACAGGGGCATAAGTCTGCTCCCTATTGCATATAAGATAGTATCTGGCATATTGTGTGAGAGACTAAAGCCTATGGTCAATGAAATTATTGAACCCTATCAGTGCGGCTTTAGACCTGGCAAATCCACCATTGACCAGATATTTACCTTGAGACAAATCCTGGAAAAGACCCAAGAAATGCAGATCGACACCTTCCATCTTTTCGTCGATTATAAAGCAGCATTCGACAGCCCTATACGTTCAAAGGTGTTCCAAGCCATGTATGATTTTGGTATTCCTGCAAAGGTCATCCAGTTAAAATAGGAAAGAACCTCTCCGAGGAGTGTATTACCAAAAGAGGTTTCAGACAAGGAGACGGCCTGTCGTGTGATCTGCTCAACATCCTGCTGGAAAAGGTCATACGAGACGCGAAGGTCGAAAGAAATGGAACGATATACACGAACAGTCATATGTTACTGGCTTATGCCGACGACATTGACGTCATGGGTCGATCGGTAAAGGAAGTAACTGACACCTTTGCAAAAGTCGAAAGAGAATATGCTAAAGTTGGTCTGGCAGTAAACGGCGAAAAAACCAAGTTGATGGTATCGACGCGTACACGCAGAGAAAAAATATTTTTCGCTTTTGTTGGAACAAAAATATCTGTTTTGGTTCCAAAAATGTATTTGTTTTGTTCAAACATTGTAATCCGAATCCAAAAATACCATATTTTGTTCCAAACATATAAAACAAAAACAACTTTCGAATTTCCGCAATATTGTAAAAATCGTTAACAATACCGATTGTAGGAACTATCATAATCTAATTTTGTTTACAAAAAATATTGTCAACCCAGAAAACCAGCCCAGAAATTTTTGATTTGAGTGTATATACTTCTCATATACACTTTTCACATAACTTGGATATAAATGTCGAGTATAATATTGCAATCATTGATGAACACAATACATGGTTTGCTGCATTGGCTGACAACAAAGACAAACAAAAAGCCACAAGCACCCACCACAACATAAGGAATAATTAAACACCATAACAAACTCCGGTATAACACCAAACCTCAAAGCACAATGAAGATAGAAGAATGAAACAAAACAGAAACAATTAAAAACAATAGCCTCATTGTTGGTATACATACACACAAAAACAAAGATAAAGGCATCATGTCATACAAACAAAACTCACCAAAATTGTTTTTTCAACACGGCATCGAATAGCGAGAGAAGAGAAAAAATTGTCGAAGAAAAGAGAGAACTATTGTCCAGTTGACAAAAACTATTTTTGGATTTAACAAAACCCAATTGTTGGAATCACAATACTACATTTGGAATTTAACAATATCTTTACAATACATATTTTACTCTTCGAATATTGTTGTATCAATCATATTTTTTTCTCTTCGTGCGTGGTGCCGCCTGGAGAACTGCCTTTAACACCCGTTAAAGGTAGTGAGCTAACATGTGCCGTGTGTTCACCCGTAACCACGTCAAAAACTTGGGTTTGGGCGTCGGGTTAGTAACCCTCCCCTAGAAAAAACAGCCTACTATGAAAAAAACGAAAGAAAAGAAAAACAAATCCCTCTAAAGTTGACAAACAACGCAAATGTTTTAAGGAACATGATCTGCGAATCTGCACCTGGAATGTTCTCACTCTTTATAGATTAGGTGCAGTTTACGCATTGGCAGATGTACTTGAAAAGGAAATACCATGGACTGGGAAAGATGTCACAACAACACCTAAAGGTGACGCACTCTATTATAGCTGCCATGACACAAAGCATGAGTTTGGTTGCGGTTTTGTAGTTGGTCAGAGGTTAAAACATCTGGTCTCCAGCTTCACCCCAGTGAATGAAAGACTTTCTACAATTCGATTAAAAGCAAAATTCTTTAACATCAGCTTTATCTGCGCTCATGCTCCCACTGAAGACAAGGACGAACAGACCAAAGATATATTCTACGAGCCCTTAAAAGAAACTAACCGTTGTCCTGCCCATGACATTAAAATTGTTCTAGGCGATTTGAAAGCCAAAATTGGAAAGAAGAATATCTTTGGACAAACAGTCGGGAAATTCAGTCTACATAGTGAAACATCAGACAATGGAATGAGGCTGATAGATTTCGCAGCGGCAAAAAACATGGTAGGTAGCAGTACCAGATTTAAGCATCTCGATATTCATAAGGGCACTTGGCTGTCTCCAGACCAAAGAACAATAAATCAAATTGATCACGTTGTGATAGATGGAAGACATTCATCGGACGTGTTGGGTGTACGATCGTTCCGAGGAGCAAACATAGATTCGGACCATTACCTCGTTGCAGCAAAGGTACGCACCCGTCTAAACGTTGCAAATAAAACACGGACAGACACAACACGAAAGTTGGAGATCGCTAAGATGCAAGCACTACAGATAGCCACAGCATATTCCACTCAACTGACCCAATTGCTTAATGAAAGCGCTTCTCGTCCCGATAACATATCAGCACAAATATTGCCCACTTTATGCAAACAGCCTCAAAATCAGTACTTGGATACCAGAGACCTCCACCAAAAATCCATGGTATGACTAGGAGTGCCGTGCTGGTACCGAAGAAAAAATGCGGCATATAGGGCTACTTTACAATCAGTAGCAACGCGTAGCGCACGATAGAGGTATCGGGGGAAAAGAAGAGAGGAGAAACGTCTTTTCCGCAGGGAAAAGAGAGAGATGGAAAAAAGGGAGTGTGAACAAGTAGAGATGTACAGAAGACAGAACGAAGTCTGAAAATTCTACCAAAGAGTGAAGCATGAAACTGATGGCATTGGTACAGGCATATCCTCCTGCAGAGACCAAAAAGGTAATTTGGTAACTGATACATATAGTGTGTTCAGGATATGGAAAGAACATTTTTCCAAACTGTTGGTATCCGATAGCAGTGAAGACGGCGAAGATACCACAAATCCAATCCCAGAAGATGGTATTGCATGTATACCGCCCAGTCAAGATGAGGTAAGGACAGCAATAAACCGACTGAAGAATAATAAGGCGGCAGGAGCAGATGGCCTACCAGCCGAGCTATTCAAAACCGGAGGCGACACGCTGATAAGGTGTATGCATCAGCTAGTTAGCACCATCTGGCAGGAAGAACGCGTACCCGACGATTGGAACGTGAGCATCCTATGTCCAGTCCTCAAGAAGGGTGATAAGACTGTGTGCTCCAATTACAGGGGCATAAGTCTGCTCCCTATTGCATATAAGATAGTATCTGGCATATTGTGTGAGAGACTAAAGCCTATGGTCAATGAAATTATTGGACCCTATCAGTGCGGCTTTAGACCTGGCAAATCCACCATTGACCAGATATTTACTTTGAGACAAATCCTGTAAAAGACCCAAGAAATGCAGATCGACACCTTTCATCTTTTCGTCGATTATAAAGCAGCATTCGACAGCCTTATACGTTCAAAGGTGTTCCAAGCCATGTCTGATTTTGGTATTCCAGCAAAGCTCATCCGGCTTTGTAGAATGACATTAACTGAGACGAGATCTTCAGTTCAAATAGGAAAGAACCTCTCCGAAGAGTTTATTACCAAAAGAGGTTTCAGACAAGGAGACGGCCTGTTGAGTGATCTATTCAACTTACTGCTGGAAAAGGTCATACGAGACGCGAAGGTCAAAAGAAATGGAACGATATACACGAACAGCCATATGTTACTGGCTTATGCCGACGACATTGACATCATGGGTCGATCGGTAAAGGAAGTAACTGACACCTTTGCAAAAGTCGAAAGAGAATCTGCTAAAGTTGGTCTGGCAGTAAAAGGCGAAAAAACCATGTTGATACCATCAACGCGTAATATGTCCACAAATCCCGCACCATCTGTGAATGATGGTACCTACAATTTTGAGGCAGTAAAGGACTTCGTCTACCTCGGCACCCTATAAACACAACAAATAACATCAGTTGTGAAATACGAAGAAGAATAGTTTTGGCTAACAGATGCTACTTTGGGCTGAGTAAGCAGTTTAGGAATAAATTTGGAACAGTGAGTCCTCAATGAGTATAAAATATCTTTGCAAAATTTTGTTATAGCCCCCATATAAGGGTACCCCGATTTTGAGTATTTACCCGAATATTGAGTAAAAACTCTTTATCTGCCGAACCACTTGACGTATGCTGACAAAATTTATACTTACTGAGGACTCACTGTGCCAAATTACAGCCAATTTTGTTGTAAAATGTGGCTAATAGGTGATAAATACCTCAAATCGGGAGGTACGATTATATAGGGGCTATATCAAAACATGGACCCAGAGACTCCATTTTCAATACCTTTAATACTATTGATATAAGAAAGTTTTGAGCCAAATTTTATCAGCATACGTCAAGTGGTTCGGCAGATAAAGAGTTTTTACCCAATATTTGGGTAAATATTCGAAATCGGGGTACCCTTATATGGGGGCTATAAGAAAACGTTAACCTACGTTGAAACATGTTTGCGAAGATGTGTTATACTCATTGAGGACTCATTCTGCCAAATTACAGCCAATTTAGTTGTAAAATGTGGCTAATAGGTGAAAAATACCTTAAATCGGGAGGTACGGCTATATGGGGGCTATACCAAAACATGGACCCAGGGACTCCATGTTTAATACCGGTAATACTATTGATATAAGAAAGTTTTGAGCCAAATTTCGTCAACCTACGTTAAGTGGTTTGACAGTTAAAGAGTTTTTACCCAACACTTGGGTTTTACAATACTTTAAACCAGTGGGTAAATACTTGGGTAAATACCCGAGTATTTACCCACTGGTTTAAAGTATTGTAAAACTATCCATTTTGAAACGATTTCATAACCTAAACCCAGAAATAGGGTCTTAGATGTTGTATTGGCGATTCAATATAGTAAATACCCAAATAAATACCCACAAATGGGTATTTACCCGGTATTTACCCACCGTTTGGGTATTTACCGGGTAAATATCATCTCTATACAGCAGCAAACAGAGAGGATTGCAGATTTTTTCTTAGTTCGGCTTATGTAACAAATGTTCTGTAAAAGGCCAGCTAAGTAAGTAAGTAAGGATGTTGAAGAGATGGTACGAAGATCTGTCTTTTTTCCACCTGAAATTTTTCGTTATAGGTCCACACCTTCATATAGCCTTCATAGTTAAGTTTGGATATTCTGCTCTTGTAAAAATTACGAGGAAGAGTTTAGTACTTTATTCAACAGTTTACTTCAAAACAGTTCGTGGTGGAGGGTATAAAAGTTCGGCCCGTTCTTACTTGTTCCTTTTCAATTTGTTGAATTGTGTGTGCTCTTTGGCTTGTTGCTGCTGCGGTCATCGACTATGCTCACTATAAGCAATATCATGGGCTTTTGTTCTCTTGATATATTTAACACAATATCAGCAAAATTTAGCCTTTAATTGTGATGGTGTCCGATTCTGCTAAAAAATCTTAACGAACATTAATTATAGAGTTAGCTTTAATTATTTTTAACAGATCATATTGAATGAGGCCATCAGTTGATTATTAGGAAAAACCCCACTTTTGTAAACAACACAAAAATTATAAAGACATTAAAATGCATACATGAGTACATATGCGTTTATGTACATAATGCATTAATAATAATCGAGTACAAAAGCAGATTCATTTTTTGAGTTTTTGAATATTATCATATTTGACCTCCATAAAGGTATATGTAAATAAAAACATTGAATTAATTCTCCGGCTAGTCGAAATTATTGTTAAAGCTGGAACTATGGAAAAATACCAAGCATATTTTGCAGTTATATTTCTGGCATTACAGGTAAGAATTAAGAAATTGAAACATTTCGAATAATTAACAGGGCATTCTTTAAATTATATTTGTCTAATATTGCTTTTTATTGCAGCTTATATCTGGAGCCCGCTATTTGAAGCTGAGAAAAATTGATTGCTTTACAAATGCAAAATACATTCGTAATCACAGCTGCAGCATTAAGGCTATCAATCGTTATAAGGCCGTTGCTAATATGGATTTTGATTTTAAAATTCCATATCGAAATATGACTGTAACTATTATATCTAAATGCTTTTATTGAACTTTTTTTTATTATCATCGTTCATTTTTAAAGGTGAACTTTGCACTATACAATCAAAATGATGCCGGACGCTTTGTTCCACATCTTGTAAATGTAACAGCAAATGTATGTCTTATGTATAAGAAAACATCGTTTGGTGTCTATGCAAATATTTTCAAAAAGTTGTTAGCTGCTTATACTTCCATAAATCATTCCTGTCCATATAATGTAAGATTTTATAACACATTTCTCTTCATACTAAACAGCGTTTCTTATAAATTATTTTCCACAGGAACCCATTGTCGTGAGAAACTTTTTCTTCGATCCCAATGAATATCCAGTACCAGTTCTGTATACATCATATAAATATGTGTGTATATTTTACGATGGTTATCCCTTGGAGAAAGTTGCATCTATAAGCCTTTTTACTGATTATATAGAGACCAGAGATAGAAAATATTAAAAATTATACATGGAAGGCCTATTTTACACAAAAGACATGGAGTGAGAGTCTCTTCCAAATAGTATTTTATATCAGGCTAAAGTGGCACGTTGTATAATATCTTTTTGTTCTGTATTCAATCTAAAAAATAAATAACTATGGTGGGTTTTTGGAAGCAATTATTATTTTTAATGTTTGGGTAAAGTATGCAATCCGTGTGGAGTTATTATTTTGTTCATTTTTTTTCTCCCATCGGACGCCTCCCCAGGTGGTGGATAGGGGAACGCTCATCAGATATGGCGGGTACCGCAAAAATAAAATATGCGGGGCGAACCAAAAAAAAAAAAAGGAAAACAAAGGCAGCGTCTGATCAACAGTTGGCGGCAGCAAACAGCGTCTGAATTCCAGGAGGAGCGGCTGAATTGAAGAAGGAAAACTACAAACCCTTTAGAAGGCAACGGGAAACCACTAAAGTAACATCCCTAGAAAATCATACAAATGCAATGGATATAAGAAATAACACACGGCCCTCAGTCTCCGGCCAATCGAGGGTGCTAAGAATCCCCGGAGGTAAAAATAAAACAAACATAAATATCGGAACTTGGAATGTAAGAAGTCTTTACGAACCAGGAAAACTAAACAATACCATACACGAAATGAAAAGAATGAAGATAGATATACTAGGAATCAGTGAAACATGGTGGACCGAAAGTGGCGAATTTAGATCACAGAATACGAAAGTATATCATTCGGGAAACAACGAGGGTGTTCACAGGAGAGGTGTTGCAATCATTGTAGAGAATAAAATAGCCGATTGTGTAAATGGATACATCCCATTATCGGAAAGAGTGATGATGATAAAAATATGTGCCAAACCACTTAATATAAATATTATCCAGGTCTATGCACCTACGTGTGATGCAAATAACGATGAAATAGAAACATTTTACAACGATGTTGAACAACTTATGAAAATGACAAAGCCACATGAGATCACGATTATCCAAGGAGATTTCAACGCCAAAGTGGGACAAATAGAAACAACCGATGTTACGGGAAAATTCGGACTAGGCACCAGAAATGAAAGAGGGGACAGGCTTATACAATTTTGCCAAGAGCACAAAATGAAAATAGCCAATACTCTATTCTGCCATCACCAAAGACGACTGTATACATGGAGATCGCCACAAGACAGTAGAGAAAATCCTGTTAGAAATCAAATCGACTATATAATAATAAATCGACGATACTGTTCTTGTGTTTTGAAATGCTCCACATATCCCGGAGCTGACGTCCCCTCCGACCATAACCTCCTATTATGTAAAATTCGCATAAAGTTGGGAATGCCGAGAAAAAAGAACCAAAAAAGCAAACCTGATGTAGAAAAACTGAAGGACCCATCAATAAAACAAAGGGTAAAAGAATATATGAACACCGAACTTAACAGTGTCAACAGAGAATACACTGAAGATTTGTGGGACAAAATGAAAACAATTTTTAAAACAACCACAAATATCCTAGGAACAAAAGCAAACCAAAAGGAAGAATCCTGGATCACAGCAGAGATTCTAGAACTCCGCGAAAAACGAAAAATATACAAAAACAGCAACTACGAAACTTATTGGGAAATAAACCAAGAAATTAAAAACGCCATAAGAGCTGCAAAGAACGCCCAGTTAAACAAACAATGCGAAGAAATTGAAAAATTACAGAGATTACATGACGACTTCAACTTACACAAAAAATTAAAAGAAGCATCCGGAATATACCGGAAAACTCATCCCGCTCTACTCATAGATGACAACAAAAAAGCTATTTTCGAGACAGAAGAAAGAAAGTGTGTTTGGTACAAATATATTAAAACGACATTTACTGATGACGAAAGACCAGAAAATAACAGTATCACCGAATCGGACATGACAGGAAACCCGATCACCGAAGACGAAATTAAATCGGCAATCCAATCAATGAAAGATAAAAAAGCCGCCGGCCCTGATGAAGTACCCGCTGAAATTCTGAAATTAATCGAAGATAACAACATTCAGCTACTGTTGAAACTCTGCAATCATATTTATGACACAGGTCAATACCCAAATGACTGGCTAAAGTCCACGTTTATAGCTATACCAAAAAAAGCAAATGCCCGAACATGCGGTGATTACAGACTCATTAGTCTAATGTGCCATGTCCTAAAAATATTCATTAAAATACTACACAAAAGAATATACCCCAAGTGTGAGGCATATATGGGGAAGACACAATTCGGCTTTAAAGAAGGCATGGGAACGCGAGAAGCACTGTTAAGTATTCAAGTCCTTATCCAAAAATGCAGAGATGTCCAAAAAGATATTTTCTTATGTTTCGTCGACTACGAAAAAGCCTTCGACACGGTCAGGCATGAAAAATTGATGGAAATTTTGATTGATACCGGTATAGCAGAAAAGGAAATAAGATGCATAAAAAACCTTTATTGGCAGCAAACTGCAAATATTCAAGTCGATGGAGAACTTAGTGACACTGTATTAATATCCAAAGGCGTTAGACAAGGATGCATCCTTTCACCATTATTATTCAACATATATTCCAATAAAATATTTCAAGAAGCAGTAGAAAACGAACAAATTGGTGTAAGACTAAACTACTCTGAAGTAATAAATAATATACGATACGCTGACGACACAACATTAATTGCCAGTAGCCTACATGGCCTACAGAGACTAGTTACCTTACTCAATGAAAAAAGCGAATTTTACGGTCTAAAAATAAATATTAAGAAGACGAAATATATGGTAATAAGTAGGAGAAATAACCAAAACAGCACATCGCTCATAATAAAAAATGATGAAATAGAACGGGTAAGGAACTTTAAATACCTCGGGGTCCTCATAAATGACCAATGGGATGCGTCAAAGGAAATAATGTGCCGAATTGAAGTAGCCAGACAAACTTTTTTCAAATATTATAAAACATTAACAAGTCATGACATCAACATTGCAACGAAGATGCGACTTATTAAATGCTACATATGGTCCACTTTACTTTATGCTGCCGAAACATGGACATTAAAATCAACGGACGAAAATAAATTGAACGCGTTTGAAATATGGATTTATCGCAGAACTCTAAAAATTCCATGGACAGAGCGTGTACCAAATGAAGAAGTGCTACGAAGAATGCACACAGAACGACAGCTGCTTGCCACCATAAAAAACAGGAAAACATCTTATTTCGGACACATAATGAGAAACGAAAAATACTCAATCATCCAGAACATAATAAAATGCCAAATTGAGGGAAAAAGGCCAAGAGGAAGAAGAGAAATGTCATGGATAAAAAATATTCTAGATTGGACAAATACGCCAGATGAGAACAACCTTATAAATGCTGCGAGGAATAGAGAACTCACCATTGCAGAATAAATTTACACAATAGATATTAAATATACATCTAAAATATTCAATTTGTAATTGTATGATCGCCAAAATCCGAATACGGATCGGCAAATAAAGAAGAAGAAAGTATGCAATTCGCTCTCTATTTGTTGTTCCACACCTAATTAAAGGAGAATGACTAATTGTGGTGGCTAATTCAAGTTATTTGTCTCGTGTCTCAGTGTGTAATGGCAGGGGGCACAGTGACCTTACTGTGAGAATGCACACAATCTCAATTGTGGTGAGTTTCAATCCCACAAAACAATTTTTGCTGATGGTTCTGATATTAGATTCTTTTACGAGGTTTTCCAAAACTTTGTCAGAATATTTACGGATTTCTCAAAATTTCCCTTAGAAACTGAACAGATTTTCCGCAAAAATTCTTTTAAGAATTTCTGCACACTTTCCTGTGCTTGTTTTCGAAAAAGGTTCCGAGTAATCTGCACATACTGATGTACACGCCTGCACGTTGTCGTAACAACAGAGAATAACAAATCCAAATGAGAGCCATGTCAGCCGTTGTTTAACAAAGGGACATTACTCTCCCAACAATTCTCTCTCGCTTATTTTGGACACCAGTGCTCTAATGGGAAATTTTGATTAGTTTCTCTTTCTCGCGAACAACTTTGGCGAACTTTTGTTGGGAGTTGGTTTAAAGCAGAATGCGGCACCTCTTTACTCAATACAATTAAATAGGTAGAAACAACGGCGAATTGCTACAACAAAGCAACTTTTTTTGTAATGTAAACTTTCAAAATTTTCGCCAAATGGACTCTTGTTGTCTCTTTTTATCGCTTGTGTTTGTCTATAAAGTGAACACATGCTATCTCTTACTTACCGAAACATATGTTTTTTGTTTTGATTTTACATGGCGAATTCCTAGTTTTTTGACGTTTTAGATTCGATCAGCTGGGCTGAGGCATCTACCTATGGTACAATTACAAAGGTAAAATAAACACAATAGTGTAAAAAATACATGAGTCTCTCGCAATTTGCCCTCCTTTGATCTGAAGAGTGAATTAACGCTATAAAGAAGATCTGTGGTGAGAGTAACGTTGAAACTCACCACAATTGATATTGTGTGTGTCCACACAGAAAAATCAAAGTGCGGCCTGGTGACGAGCTACGATTTAAAGCAGCGTCAGGCGAAAGGGCGCCCACGTGCGCTCATTTAACGTTGCTCTCTCCACACACACACAATTCAACCCATTGAAAAAGCATGCACTCACACAATGACACCACGTAAAGTATGCAATAGAAAATTATAGTGCCTGACGCTGATTTAAAGCAGTGTTAATCACAACAGGACTCGCGAGCCGTGTCTATGTGAACACAGACAATCTCAATTGTGGTGCGTTTGAACGTTGCTCTCACCACCGATCATGAGGGCAATACCAAAACATGGACCTACATATGTTGACAATTTATATACAGGGCTATAAAAAAACATAGACCTATGTTGCTAGTTTTTTGTGGAGATGTTGTGTGACCACTGGGAACATGGTAGTTCGGTCGCAAAATGTAGCTACAATCTTCAAAATACCGAAAATCTGGAGGTACTGTTATGCTTGCTGTTCCAAAACGCGGACCTATATTTACAGTTTTTGAAGGAGGTATTTTGTGAATACTTGAAACCTCAAACGTTAAGAAATATTTGATAATCAAATATTGTAGCTAAAATCCTCAAACTACCGAAAATTGGAGGTACCGCTATATGGGGGCTATACCAAAACATGGACCTATGTTGAAAGTTTTAAATGGATATGTTTTTTGATCACTAGGAATCTCAACTGTCAAAAAACAGGTAGTTCGGTCAAATATTGTAGCTAAAATCCTCAAAATACCGAAATCGGGAGGTACCGTTATATGGGGTCTATACCAAAACATGGACCAAAGTTGACGGTTTTTGGGGGAGATGTTTTGCGGTCACCGAGAAACTAAATCAATTGCAGGTAGTTTGGTCAAAAAATGTAGTTAAAATCCTTAATGGGCCTATGTTGACTGTGTCTGGTGGAGATATTTTGTGACCACTAGGAACCGCAAAGAACGGCGTTAAGTTCGGATGGCCCGAATTTTTGTACCCCCACCTCGAACTGTATTGAAGTGAATAAAAACAATAAGATCCTCTTATTGCATGGAGCGTCATCGTAATTACTTCCAAAACATGGATCATTATTTACAATTTTCTGAATTGAGCTTTTGAACTCCTGGCAACACACAATATTAAATTACAGTAATCATGGTTAGAAAAATTTACAAAAAAAAAAAACTATCGAAATACTTAAAATATGAAGACGTGGAGAAATATCGAAACATTTTCTTTGAAAACTTATATACACTCACCGAAGATTTAGTACCTAATATCAGCTGTTTCGGTGGAATATTGAGGCCACAATACATGTCGAAAATCGGGAAGTACCGTTCTATAGGGGCTATATGAAGATGAGGACATATACTGAGAAATTTCAGGTGGAAAATTGTATACCCCCAAAGAAGACTAGCTATCACTAGCTTTCAGCTATTTCGGTGTGTTACTGAGGCTAAAACCTTCAAAATACCGACAATCGAGGGCTATATGTTATATGGGGCTATATGAAAATGTGGACCTATACCAACAACTTTTAGGTGGAAAGTTTTATACTCCCAACGAAGCCTAAAACCAAATTTCACCTATTTTGGTGTGTTAATAAGGTTAAAACCTTCAAAATACCGAAGTCCGGGAGGTACCGTTCTATGGGGGTTTATTTAAGGCGTGGACCTATACCAACAATATTTAAGTGGAAAGTTTTTGACCCTCAACGAAGACTTTATAGCAAATTTCAATCATTTCTGTGAAAAATTGAGGCCACGCCTTCAAAATACAGAAAGTCCGAAAGTGCTGTTCTATGGGGGCTATATGAAGGCGTGGATTTATACCGCCCAATCAGGTGAACCTGTACCAACAACATTCAGGTGGAGAGTGTTATACCCCCAACAAAGACTTAATACCAAATTTTAGCCATGTCGGTGGGAAATTAAGTCCACAAATATGAAAATACAGAAAGTTCGAAGGTAGTGTTCTATGGGGGGCTATATGATGGCCTGGACTATTAAATTTCAGACATTTCGGAGGGAAATTAAGGACGCAACTTTAAATATACCGAAAATCGGCAGGTACCTTTCTATGGGGGCTATATGAATGCATGGACATATACCGACAAGTTTCAGGTCGAAAGTTTTGTACCCCGAACGAAGACTGAATGCAACATTTCAGCCATTTCGGTCGAAAATTGAAGCCATAACCTTCATAATACAGTAAGTCCGGAGGTACCGCTCTATTGGAGCTATATGAAAGCGTTGACCTATACTGACAAATTTCGGGTGAACAAAATTGTAAATTGTAATGAGGCAAGAACCTTCAAAATACCGAAAATTGGTAGGTACCATTCTATGGGGGCTATATCAAAACGTTGACCGATATGGCCCACTTTCAATACCAAACATCCTAGGAGTAATAGAAACGCCTATATCAAATTACAACGATCTATCTTAAAAATTACGAGCTGTATATTGATTTCAATAGGCGGACTGTCGGACAGACTGGAAAGAATATTCATATTCGTCTCCTACGAATATTTCGGTATGTTAAAAACGGAATGACAAATTTAATTGTACCCTCCCTATTATGATAGAGGGTATAAAAACGGGGGTAAGAGTCGACACGTTTTGTAGGCTATGATGGACTTTAAGCGTTCCTTTGGCTTTTTGTTTGTCATAAGTTCTTATTCGCCTTTAGAACTACGATGCATTTATCAATTTTTTATTGGAAGGGGTCGTCCACTACAGCACGTACGAAACGTGCAGCTATAAGAACATTTTGTTATGAACCAAGTCATAAATTTTATACCCTCCGCCATATAATAATCTGAACTAAAATGGAATAATTATTTTTAGGTGGAGAAGTTTTTCGACCGCGGATATTCAAAATCCCTAAATTAGGTCAGGAAATGTATCTAAAAGTTCCTTCAATAAGGCGGGTACCTTTATATGGGGTTACATGGACCTATGTTGACAATTTTTGGTGGAGAAGTTTTGTGACCACTGGGAACATCAAATGTCAAATTTCAGAAAATTTGGTCACAGAGATATCGTTTTTGTATAGCCCCAATATAACGGTACCGCCCGATTTGAAGTATTTTGAGGATTTTAACATATAAAATTCCCAGTGGTCACAAAACACCTCCAACAAAAATTATCAACGTAGGTCAATGCTTTAGTATTGCCTTTTGTACCTTTTGATTTTTGACCAAACAACTTGTGATTTGACACTTGAGGTTGAAAATTGTATGGGTACGTTTTTATCTCTAAATATGTACAATAAAGTCATGACTTTACCACATTTTTTTCAAAAATGATTTCCTGTAACACTGATGATTGAGCTTTTCCCTATTTATCACTAAATTAACGTCTATTCTATCGAAATCGATTTAAAATAAATATTTTTTTTTTTTTTAATTTATGAAATGGAAGAAAAAGATCTCAAAAAAATTGTTTGTTGGACGAATGAATAAACTTAAGCCTATTAATAACTAAAATAGCGTTTATTCCATTCAAATATTGAAAAAGCTCAAAAAACACTTAGAAAAAAATTAGATTTTTATTTTTTATCTGCTTACAGTGGCTTCAGAAAATGCCCATTATTCTATTAAATTCAAATTTTTAAATCATTTTGTGCGTGAATAAGATTTGATGTAATCTTATGTAGTAACTCATCACGCTATGTCACCGGGATATGAGGCTGTAAAAAAGTCATACCAAAAAGTCAACCCTATATAAAAAGTTTTTACCCACTAACAACAACCCTCCAACTTATAACACTTTCAATTTGAAATTACAATCTGTGTCACTTTTATTCTTCAAAATCCATTTGAAGTAGATGTTGGCGGGTTGCATTTCTGGGGCGCCGCCACTGCTTGTAAACGATTTAACATGAACAACACTTACCTGGTGACAATTCCTCTGTAATCCCTTCAATGGTCGCCGTAAAAAGTGTCAACATGACAACTGACACAACCAACCATTGATGCTGCAAATATTGCTGACAACGTTTTTGAGTTGATTGTTGAAGGTTTCGTTGCTGTTGAGGGCGTTTAGATTGCTGCTGAGGCTGCTGCAATACGGACAATGCGTCCCTTTGCCGCCGCCGATGACAATGTTGATGGTTTGGTTTGTGTTGCTGTGGGGGTCGAAACATATCAAATGTTGTTGCAGATTTAAACATTTGCATGGTTTTATTTTTGATTTTTGTTCTCGACTGTTGCTGTGTGGTTATTGTCATGTAAAACAAGTGTTTTAATTCACAGAATCCCACTTTTTTCCACTTCGTTGTGTTGTCAAGTTTTCGTTTGTCTTTTTCTTTTCGCAGCGTTTTGGTCTATTTTGGTGTGAAATAGATTACAACGGTTCTTTCGTTTAAAACAAATTTTGAAAAATAAATTACAGGGCAGATTTTAACCTGAAAATAAAATAATAATATACGTTATATAGAATGGTATAAAAGATAAATTGTATTGACAAATTTTAAGAAAATTAAGAAAAACAAGTAAAAAGGTATCAGTCGGCTTTGCCGACAGAGTATACCCTCAGCCTATGTGAATTGAAACATTCATCTACGGACAGATCGAATATATTTAGAGTCTTTTCTGCATTTTGTATATTTTGGAAGTGGACATCTGGTCGTTTCAGTGGGTCATCTTACAAATTTTGGACCTGTATGTCAGGAAGCATGAATTTGTCCATAAAAACATAATATCGCTGTAAACAGGACAGGAACAGGACAACGAACAGCATCGGTATACATGCATACTGCACTTAGACAAAAATGTTGAACTTTTGTGGGGGAGGTTCCCTAAGGAGGGGACCGATATGGACCATTTTAGAAGAAAAACTAAATTTGAACAAAATATTAGGAGATCCAAAGTTTGGACCAAATTGGTTGCCCCGTTCAAGAGATATCGTGCATTCCATTTTAGTGACATTTTTTAAAATATTTGGGGAAGTTCCGGAAGTTGTGGGCCGGTATTGCACATCTTCGAACTGAAACTTAGTTTGGACAAAATATGACGAAGGCAAATCGGTTGATCAGTTCGAGAGTTATCCTGCAATCCAGCCACTACATATGGTGCTATAGGGGGCTGTTTTCTCAAAGTATGAATTTGCCCCTGGAAACGCTTTTGCCGTCGTAAATGAGGCAGCGAATGCATGTTGCTTCAATAAAAATCAAAGAAATTCGAGCGCAGGTCTTGAAGTGAACTTATCCGAAATTTTGTGTGGGAGGTACTTGAAGGTGTGGACAAATATAGACCATATTTGAACCTGATCTATACCTGGTAGATATATTAGGATGTGTAAAGTATGGACCCAAATCGGTCACTCCCTTCAAGAGTTATCGTGCGCACAATATTTCCGAACATTTTTGATCTTTTGTGGAAGAGGTACCTGAAGGAGTAGGCATATAGGATTTATCTTCGTACTGAAATTAAGTTTAAGCAAAATATTACGAAGATAAAATTTTGGACCGAATCGACAGATCCGTTCTAGAGTTACCTTGCGCTCCAACGGTGTTATAGGTCTTTTTTGCACATTTCAGGCTATTTTCTCAGGAAGTATGGACTTGCAGCAGTTCCTAAAGTTAACTTATCAGAAATTTTGTGTGGGAGGTACCTGAAGAAGTGGGCCATAGTGGGTCCATATTGGAACCTCATCTAAGCCTGGTAGACATTGCATGCAAAGTATGGACCAAATCGGTTACTCCCTTCAAGAGTTATCGTGCGCACAAATTTTCCGAATATTTTCGAACTTTTGTGGGGGAGGTACCAGAAGGAGTTGACCGATATAACCCATCTTCGAACTTAAAATAAGTTTGACCAAATCGGTTCTAAAGAAAAGATGTAACACACAATACTTCTGACGTCTATATAATGCGGTTTCTCCCTGCGAGGGTATCTTACGTACTATCCAGTTTAATTGGTGCCGGCTGGCGTTTTTGGAACTTTTGGGCCATTATCTCAAGAAGAAAGGACTTGCCCCTGAAAAAAACATGTACCGTCGTAATGGGGAGAACGAATACAAGTTGCTACAATAAAAACCAAATGGATAATTTGGACCGATTTGGCTGATCCGATCGAGAGTTATCATGCGCTCCAGCCACTACACATGGTACCTTTCGGACTATTTTCTCAGTAAGTATTGACTTTCCCTCGAAAAAAGTGTACTGTCGTAATGGAGGCAGCGAATACAAGTTGCTACAAAAAGAAGCAAAAGGATTTGAGAGCACACACAGAGAAGAGATATTGTAGGGGCAATCATATTCTAAGAACAAAATAGTGTATTGTAAAAATCTGAAAATATATATTGTTGGTAGTACAACAATATATTTTGTGTCATTATGGTGTCTGACACAAAATATATGGTTGACACAAAATGCTGGTTGCTGCGCCAGAACATCGCCGAGTGTGTCCAACTTCGTCGTTCGATTCTTTGTCGTCGTCGGAATATGAAACGCCCCCGCAGCCTCTCCAACAACAGCAAACGCAGCATCTAACACCTCAAGTTTTTTTTTTCAACAGCCAAGAAAAGCTTCAGTCCTGCAATTCAATTGCAATGGTCTCCGCAATAAGGTCATCGAAATTAAGGACGTTATGAGTCGGAAAATATCATGGTCGCCGCGACCCAGGAAACAAAGATCACAGCCACCTGTTTGCAACGTTGTGATGATTACAATGTTTTGCGAAAAGATCGCACAAGAAGTGGAGGAGGAGGACTAGCCTTCCTAATACACCAGCCTGTCCAGTAAAGACCTATCTCGCTTGAGCTTGACTTTAGTGATCCATATGTGGAATATATGGTGGTATTTCCGAGGTAGAGCTAATTAACGTGTACATGCCGTCTGGTGCTATGGGACTTAAATGCCCATCATGAGCTTTGGCAATCCGTCCTAGGTAATGACCAGGGGTATACAGCGCTGGACGAGCAAATTGATAGCTCCACGTTTTGCACGGTGAATGAAGACGCTCATACGAGGATTTGAGGACATTACCACAGCTCGCCAAATATCACTTTTGTGCAACCAGGTCTGATATATTATGTATCCTGGCAACCAGTTATTTCTTTTGCCACAGACCACCTTCCTATTATCGTCTCCGTAATTGAGAAGGGGTCAGATAATTTACCAATCACTTCACCTCAGAGAGCTGCCCATTCCCTCAGATCCTCGAGTAGCTGAGAGAACATACCTTCTGGTAGAATACCCGAAATAAGACCAAATATCCCAGCAGATGCGACGGGACTAGCAAATGAGCGTGATGAGCTTCGTCGTACGAACCCTGAAGACCCAAGAGTTAGAGAGCTTACGCTTGAAGTCAACAGGCTGGTAGGCGAACATAAGCGGAAAAAGTGGCTAGACCACCTGAATCAATGCGACATTGGTACAGGATTAAATATATTGTGGGCAACAGTTAAATCACTCTCGAATTCGGGAAAGAATGATGACAGAACGGCTGTTCCTTTCACCGGCGTAACAGTAACTGACCCAAAGAGAAGCGCGAGTTATTTTAACCGGCAGTGTATAGAGCACCCCGAGGGTGATAGAGCAAAGAGGAGTTTGGTACGGAACACAGTGGTTACGCCCGTGGAAAAAAATCGAAAAATTGATGGCGACAAATTTGATTGCGATTGAAATAAATATTCTCTAAGCATATCAAATTTTTAACATCCAGCATTTTTTTTTTGTAAATTTACAGCGGTTATATGCCAAGTTAAGTCGAAGATGTTGTGATTTGTATGTGACGTCTTAAAAACGAAAAATACATCCGCAAAGCATTCGTAGGTTTTGAGTAAAATTATAAAAAATGGAGAGGTAAATGTGCAATTTTCAAAATGAGACTTATAGGTGATAACATTGACAAAGTTTTAACGAAAAAGCAAATTCATATTTCGTTTTCTAACTTCATTAAAAATAATTTCTTTATAAATGCATTTTTCTTTTATTTCTAATATAATTAACACCGCGAAATATTCGTCGGAGACCCCCAATGTGGTAAACCAATCTGCATATCTCGGCGAGATAAAGTGATGTTGAGATGTGTGTCCGTCAGTGTGTCCGTCTGTCCATTATAAATTGTAATCAAACTCCAGGCCGCAATTATGGACCGATCGTCACGAAATTTGGTATGGAGGTCGGTTTCACATCATAATAGATCGCTATTTTAATTGGTGATGATCGTGAAATATTTAGCGGGCGAAATGGACCAAAAACCTAATTTTTATCCGCTTTTGTAGCTCTCTGTAGGTCGCACTAATAGTCTGATCGCCTCAAAATTTTAAATAAGGTAGGAGTATATGACGGAGAAGCTTGCAATTTGAAATGAACCAAAACTTTTGTGTGAAAATGGTGAAAATTTTTAATATACTGCTTATGTCTTTATTCCTGGAAGAGATATTCCGTGCAAGTAAGCTACACTTGGAAGACGATCTCTTGACCTTTCCATTAATGTTAATTATGTTGGTATACGTGCTCAGATAACAGAGTTACAGCCTAATATATCCAGTTATTTGTTTGTAATGTAATCAGAATCACGCTAGAGGTCACAACTATAGATCAATAGTCAAGTAATTTTGCACGATGTAAGAGTTTAGGTCTAAGAACATGCCTACAATTTTGAATGATGCTAGTGGGTTAAATGGGCCATTACATTTTTATGAAAAATATAAAAATGTTATTTTTGGTCCATATTGTAATACCTGAATGGCATATACCGGCAAGGTAGCCTATATATAGAAAAATAAATACTGACATTTCCCCTGATGCAACTTGCAATAATGTGTCTGCTAGATAACGGGCCTACTGCCTAATATATAGTGGGTTTTGTGTAGAGAACCACAATTTCCTCCCATACTACATTTTCCGAAATGCCATTTCTTGAATAGGATCGTTGTTTTTGATCGTAGAAGCTTGAACATGTATTTTAGCTTAATATATCAGTTTACGTCAAACAACGAATTTCGATTTTCATGTCGGTTACGTCTTCGGGCATTTATGGTGACGATATACAAAGTTCGACCAAAGATGTCCCTCATCGAAATAATGGTTTTAAACCCCAAGTATGGTTGGACGAAATTCGTTTCAGACAATTTGGAGCCTATATAGCCCTGTCCGTTCATCTGTCTCTCTTACTGACAAATATCAGAGATATGGCAAATTGCTTTGTATATATATTTATTTATATTAGATGCATTTCAAAAAGGAACCTGATATTTGAAGACAATTTAAAGATGTACCAGGAGATGCTAATCAATGTGAAAATTCACAATTTTGGCATATTGTTTAGAAATGTATAATTTATATAATTGTTCCACAAATATCCCAGGAGTGATAAGTGCGGCTTATCTTATATCAATGGATTAATGTTATGTCATTGATATGTGACGTAGTTTTTATCGCCGAATCCAAAAGGCGTGTCCTAAGTTGCCACTTGTAGAGAAGTTTTTTATGGCTGAAATACTCAGGAAATATCGCCATCATTGCATTACCACCGTTGAAAATTTGATGTGGCCAGGCTTGGGAATCGAACCCGGACATTCAGCGTGCAAAGTGGTTGCACATAGCTAATGCCTAGAGGTTGTGGTGTAGGGTATCACATGGTCGGCCCCGTCCGACTATAGCCTTTGCTTACTTGTTTTTATTGCAGGGGATAGTCTCTAGTTTACTATTAAAAAAAGTCCAGCTGTCCCCATCCGCCATCCGCTAAGTTATTCTCTTATACCACTCCTGTAAAATCGTCAAAATTCCGAAAATCGGGCGGTACGTTTATATGGGAGCTATACTTAAACATGGACCCATACTGAACATTTTTTGCAAGGAGGTATTTTGCTCACTCAGAACGCAAAATGCAAAATTAGAGCCAAATCGGTTGGAAAATGTTAGTAAAATCGTCAAATTTTCGAAAATCGGGAGGCACGTTTATATGGTGGCTATACCTAAACGTAGACCGATATTGACCATTTTTTGCATGGAAGTATTTGGTTCACTCAAAACTCAAATTACAGCCAAATCAGTTGGAAAATTTCGCTAAATCTGAGGGTACATTTATATGGGGGCTATACCTAAACGTGAACCTATATTGAATATTTTTAGCAAGGAGGTAGTTTATTCACTCAGAACTCAAAATGCAAAATAACATCCAAATCGGTTGGTAAATTT
Source organism: Musca autumnalis (assembly GCF_047663935.1). Taxonomy (NCBI): domain Eukaryota; kingdom Metazoa; phylum Arthropoda; class Insecta; order Diptera; family Muscidae; genus Musca; species Musca autumnalis. Next base: position 38,474,580 of record NW_027412088.1, on the reverse strand, counting down.
TGGCCAAAATACCAAAAATCGGCCGGTACCTGTCTATGGGACCTACATCCACCAAAACTGGTTTTCTATCTTTTTGGCTTGTTAGCTCGATTAGAACTAATTTTGGCACTCTTTTCCATACAAGTGGGACCACTGTGCGGAGTTGAGTATTTAATAAGTGTTCTCAACCTACCGTTAGCCGCCCACCAGAAGCCTGGAAAGGTGGTCCCGCTACTGAAGACTGGCAAGGATGCCAGAAAAGGTGAATCGTACAGGACGACTTCACTCCTGTCGCCATTAGCAAAGATCCCAGAGACACTACTCCTCCTCATGATGAGAAGCTGTTTTCCAGTTGACCAACATCAACATGGATTTCGGAAACATCATTAGATACCATATCCCCACATATCAGTAGAGGACTGAATTAGAACAGGCAGTACGACCGAAGAGTCATGGTGACTCGTGACCAATCAAAGGCTCTTCGATACCGTCAACCATGCCATGTTCTTGGAGGATATAGAGAAGACTATTCTTCAGCCGTGCTTGAAACGTTGGGTGATCAACTATATGAGTGGACGCCAATAGTTTGTGGAATTGAGAAACAAGAAGCCCAAAACCCGTAGAGTGAAACAGGGAGTTACCCTAGGATGGGTGATATCTCCGGAACTTTTTAGCATCTACCTTTCTGAAATTCCACAACCTCCAGACGGCATAGATATCGTAATGTATGCGGATGATTGTACGATATTGGCGTCTGTCCTATCGTCGATGACATATGTATGTGATAGGCTAAATGTATACATAGCTGACCTAGTAAAGTTCCATCCATAGAAACAGAAGAACGCCAGCTGCCAAGGCAAATACGAGTTGTTTTAGCCCAATTAAGATCCGGACGAGAAAGTGGACACAGACCTCCCCGTGGTGTCACCTGGGGAACTGCCTTTAACACCCGTTAAAGGTAGTGAGCTAACATGTGCCTCGCGTTCAGCCATAAGAACGTTAAAAACTTGGGTTTGGGCGTCGGATTAGTAACCCTCCCCTAAAAAAAACAGACTACTATGAACAAACGAAAGAAGAGAAAAACAAATCAGTCAAAAGTTGACGACCCCCGCAAACGTTTTAAGGACCATGATCTGCGAATCTGCACCTGGAATATTCGCACTCTTTATAGAGAAGGTGCAGTTTACGCATTGGCAGATGTACTTGAAAAGTACAAGGCCGACATTACTGGCATACAGGAAATACGATGGAACGGGAAAGGCGTCACAACAACACCTAAAGCTGACGCACTGTATTATAGCTGCCATGACACAAAGCATGAGTTTGGTTGCGGATTTATAGTTAGTCGGAGGTTAAAACATCTGGTCTCCAGCTTCACCCCAATGAATGAAAGACTCGCTGCAATTTGATTAACAGGAAAATTCTTCAACATCAGTTTTATTTGCGCTCATGCTCCCACTGAAGACAAGGACGAACAGATGAACGATATATTTTACGAGCGCTTAGAATAAACTTATGACCGTTGCCCTGCCCATGACATTAAAATTATACTAGGCGATTTTAATGCCAAAATTGGGAAGGAAAATATCTTTGGCTCAGCTGTCGGGAAATTCAGTCTCCACAGTGAAACATCTGACAATGGTATGAGGCTGATAGACTTTGCAGCTGCAAGAAACATGGTAGTTAGCAGTACCAGATTTAAGCATCTCGATATTCATAAGGGCACCTGGCTGTCGCCAGATCAAAGAAATCAAATTGATCACGTTGTGATAGATGGAAGACATGCATCAAGCGTGTTGGATGTACGATCGTTCCGAGGTGCAAACATAGAGTCGGACCACTACCTTGATGCAGCAAAGGTACGTACCAGAATAAAAGTAGCAAACAAAGTGCGAACAGACACAACACGGAAGTTGGACATCGGTAAGCTGCAATCACAACAGATAGTCACAGCATATTCCACTCAACTGGCCCAACTGCTTAATCAAAGCACTCCTCGTCCCGATAACATATCAGGACAATGGCAAAGCATTGCCCACTCCATGCAAACAGCCGCAAAATCAGTACTTGGATACCAGAGACCTCCACCAAGGAATCCATGGTATGACCAGGAGTGTCGTGCTGCTACCGAAGAGAAAAATGCGGCAAAGCATTGCCCACTCCATGCAAACAGCCGCAAAATCAGTACTTGGATACCAGAGACCTCCACGTAGGAATCCATGGTATGACCAGGAGTGTCGTGCTGCTACCGAAGAGAAAAATGGGGCTGATAGGGATACTTACAATCAGTAGCAAAGCGTAGCGCACGAGAGAGGTATCGGGAGAAAAGGAGAGAGAAGAAACGTCTTTTCCGCGGAAAAAGAGAGTGTAAACAAATCGGGATGTACAGGAGACAGAATGAAGTCCGAAAATTCTACCAAAGAGTGAAACATCATACTGAAGGCTTTGGAACTTGCACATCCTTCAGTAGAGAGAGTAACGGACACAGATAGTGTGCTAAGGATATTGAAGGAGCATTTTTCCAAACTGTTGGTATCCAATAGTAACGAAGTCGACGAAGATACCACAGATTCAATCCCAGAAGATGGTATTGAATGTATACCACCCGGCCAAGATGAGGTAAAGACAGCAATAAACCGGCTGAAGAATAATAAGGCAGCAGGAGCTGATGGCCTACCAGCCGAGCTGTTAAAAAACCGGAGGCGACACGCTGATAAAGTGTATGCATCAGCTAGTTAGCTCCATCTAGCAAGAAGAACGCGTACCCTACAATTGGAACCTAAGCATCCTGTGTCCCGTCCATAAGAAAGGAGATAAGGCTTTATGCTCCAACTATAGGGCCATAAGTCATCTCCCTATCGCCTACAAGATAGTGTCAGGCATATTGTGCGAACGACTAAAACCCATGGTCAACGAAATAATTGAAATAAAAACCAATGCGACTTTAGACGTGGCAAGTCCACAATTGACCAGATATTAACCCTGCGGCAAATCCTGGAGAAGACCCAAGGGATGCAGATCGACACCTACCACCTTTTTGTCGATTATAAAGTAGCCTTCGACAGCCCGCTACGTTCAAAGGTATTCCAAGCAATGTCTGAATTTGGTATCCCTGCAAAGCTCATTCGGCTTTGTAAAATGACTTTGACACAAAATCTTCAGTTAAAATAGGAAAGAACCTCTTCGAAGAGTTTTGTACCAAAAGAGGTTTCAAGCAAGGAGACAGCCTTTTGTGTGATCTTTTCAACATCCTGCTAGAAAAGGTTATACGAAAGGCAAACGTCAAAAGAAGTGGCACAATCTACACCAGTAGCCACATGTTACTTGCTTATGCTGATGATACAGACATCATGGGACGATCAGTAAAAGAAGTAACCGATACCTTTATGAAGGTCGAAGGAGAATCTGCTTAAGTGGGTCTGGCGGTAAACGGCGGGAAGACCAAGTTGCGTCCATTGAGATCGAACCAACTTTTGAAGTTGGTTCCTATAATTTTGAGGTAGTAAAATACTTCGTATACCTTGGCACTGCCTTAAACACAACAAACGACATCAGTTGTGAAATAAAAATAAGAATTGTATTGGCCAACAAATGCTACTTTGGCTTAAGTAAGCACAACTCCTCAAACAAAAATAACGCTTTACAAAACACTGATACTACCCGTGCTGATGTATGGTTCCGAAGCCTGGGTACTTGCGCAAGCAGATAAGGCAGTGCTTGGCGTGTTTGAGAGAAAAATTCTTAGACAGATCTACGGACCGATCTGCGTTGACGGTGACTATCGACGTCGTATGAACCTCGAGTTGTATCTGCTATACAACGACATCAATATAGTTAAACTTATCGAGATGCAGCGATTGCGTTGGCTAGGCCATATCATAAGAATGAGCGATGATGAACCCGCTAAAAAGGCGTATAAATTCGAGCCACATGGCGGTGTACGCAGAATTGACAGGCCAAAGAATAGATTGCGCAAACAAGTGGATGAAGAGATGACAAGGCGCGGTATTCCAAAAAGCGAAGCACTAAACAGAGAGAATTGGAGATCTTTTCCTAGTTCGGTCTATGGAACAAATGTTCTGTAATGGGCCAGCTAAGTAAGTAAGTAAGATCCGGACGATGCGGCCACCTAAATTCGCATTGGGCCCGAATTGATGTCACAACACCCAACACATACCTGGCATGTGGATTGGAACCACACGGCACACTACATTTGTTTACCTGCGCAGCTAACCAAACTCATTTGTCTCGTGATTCTTTATGGATGAAACCAGTCCAGGTTGCAGAATTGTTGAGTAAGGATACAGAGGAAGCAAAACCTGATAACTGAAAGAAAACACGAACAAACATATATGCGTTGCTACAATAACAGCAACTCCTTGTCCACAAAACGTAGATTAACTGTATGCCTTCAAATGCTGTGTTTCAAATAATAATTCTAGCCATTGCATAACACAGACTCGATTTTTTCAGAATTTCCTAAATACGTACATAAGTATGTCTTATTCGAAGTAAGCAATAACTTCGTAAAATGACATATTTGCCGTAAAGAACGCAACAAAAAATCTTTCATTCAATGGTGACAGAAAAAAAACTGGCCATATTTTTGCTGCATGCAATTTGATGTGCCCTGTTAAAGACATTCATCACTTGGATGTCACAAGTGACAGATGTACTACGTTGTCCTTTTTACTTGCCCATGAACTCATCGCATTTTTTCGTTTCTTTCATTTTTTGCCCTGCCAATCAGTCTGGCCACAATATATGAGACATGTGTTTTAACAACCACCACAAACTGCAGCATCAACTACAACTGAGCCTTGAAAAGGATCCGCGACATATTTCCAATTATTGACATCAGTCTCAGAATCGGTCCTTATTTTACAGTCAAAGGACATAGCGTTGAAAATGAAAAATCATTTTTCATTCACTTTTTTAAACGGAGTAAAACGAAAACAAAAACGTAACCAAGGCCTTGACATTAAGTATTGCCTTACTCAAAACTCATAAAAATTCCGATTTTTTGCATTTTCTGCTTTCATGCAGACACACAAAGGCCGTTGGTAATGAAACAAAAAATATTTAGTCATTTTAAAGTCATTAAGATTTGTTGGCTAGCTAGCCAACAGACGATACATTATGGTGGTGTACGGATGATTAAAGACTCTCTATGTTAGCCATGTTTGAAATATCGTTAACATATTTGTTATTATTAAATAAGTATTTGTAACCCTGTCAGAGAAAAGATTTTTTTTATTTTTGAATTTGTTTTGCAATATTTTTGAAACAATAATGATCCAAGGACGCAAGTGCTTTTGACAAGATTGTTTCAGTATTTGTTCCTAAACGATATTAAACGATATTTTTGAGATACGCACATATTAAAAGAGTGTTTTCCAAAATAATATGAAAGCAGCACATTGCACAAAAGTATTAACTACGTTTGGAGGCAGGTTTAAAAAGTTACTTACAAGCGGAATATTTAGAGAGTTTAAACGAAGTAAAACGCTTAGTAAGAGTATATTTGCTTGGGCAACTAATATGTGAGGATATGAATTGGTAATGGGTATATAATATGCATTACTAGCGAAAATATTTTTTCTTACAATGATTCCGCCTTTGATATTTAAATAAAATAAACGTTATCCCAGCAAATAATTGGACTGTTCCAGAACTTCAAGAATCTATTATTTTCTACTCATTTTATCGATATCATAAAGGAAAAATTGTTATTGTTGTAAACATTTGTAGATTGTTGCATGTTCTGGAACAGACATGATGTGTTTACTAAATTTTATTTACCCTTCCCTCTTTATATTTTTTTGTGACGTTTCCAAAAAAATTCAAAGGGAAATTGCTTCCAAGTATTCAACAGTTGTTCCCACAATCAATTTATTTTGTTGTACAATATTGCTTGATGTTGATAAATTAGTTTGTAACCTAAAGAACACCATATTTTTTCGTTTCAATATGTTTTTGTGTGTGCCAGCTATTCGTTACTGTTCCTTTTTGTTTGGAATTTGCTAAAAATGTCAAAATGTCAGTTGGTAAATGTTTTGGCAAATATGTATGTGGAAAATTTGAAGAGATTTTGTTTACAAAAAAATTATTTAAAGATTTTTTAAATATCGTAAATATTAAAGTCTTGAGTGATTGTGTGGAAAAGATTTTTTAAATCGTGCGTTTAATAAAATTTCATTTGTATTCTGTCACCTTTCTCTAAATAAGATAATCTCATGAGAGACTTTCTCGTTCTCTGAAACCTTGTTTGTTACCAGATTGCTGTTCGAACATCTTAATGTAACCTAACAAAGGAAGCATTGTAGAAACAGACATGTAGTGCATATCCATCTGCTTCCCGTTAGTCTTCTCCAGGATTCGTCGTAAACTGAAGATTGGTCGAAAGTAATTTCTAAAGCTGCATTGATATAGGTTAATTATTTCATTGGCCCTGTTTTAAGAAATAATTTTCTTTTCGGCATTGTTACCAAAAATGCTGTTAACGGTATAACGTTCGAACGTGATAAGGCGGACAATCTCACATACTCAAAAATGTTGGAAGAATATAAAAAAAAACAAAAATTTTTCAAGGCTACGATCGCACAGTGGTCCCACTTGTATGGAAAAGAGTGCCAAAAATAGTCCTAATCGAGCTACCGCCTCCAAGTTGTAAACGTAGGTTTTTAGCAAGACAAAAAGATAGAAAACCATTTTTAGTGGATGTAGGTTCATATTTGGGTATAGCTCCCATATAAAGGTACAGTCCGATTTGTGGTATTTTGACGATTTTGTCTAAATTAACCAACCGATTTGGATGTTATTTTGCATTTTGAGTTCTGACCCAGCAAAATTTTAAGGAAGGGGTTCCATGCGATGACGTGATTTCATGGAATCGTTTGCATTGGATCAAAAGAAGTCGTGAAAGATCCGATATTTTCATTAGCATTTGAACCAATGCCAAGAAAGTCGTAAAGATTCGATCTTTTCAACAACATTCGAACCCATGCAAAGAAAGTCGTGAAAGATCTGATCTTTTCATCAGCATTTGAACCCATTCCATCGATCCAATGAGATGAATTTTGTGTTTTTATTTATACACATTTTTCTAAATATGTACATATATTATATACAATAGACTTGATGTTGTCGAGACTCGAAATCACAACCAACGTTGTTAAAACTCTCGTCGTAATGATAATGTCATTGCAAAGGGTTGGTGAAAATGACATGCCAAAGCATTGCACTATAGGTAATTCTGACAGGTTTTTAGGCAAAAAGTCGATTTTTGCACTTTTAATATCGCGAGTTTTCTAATTTGATTCGAAGAATAGACATGTTAAATTCTATGGATGTGCAATTTGTTTTCAAAAATATTCAAAACTCGCGGTGTAATTCGAAGTTAAAATCAAAATTTCGAAGACTTAATAAAAAAGTTTAAAAAAGATTAAAACTAAGAGCAGAATTTTAACGCAATTTGCAAATGTTTGGTAATAATCAAATACATAGATATGATATTCAGTGGAATGGTGGCGGTGTGTACTTTCTGTTTTAAGAAATAATTTTCTTCAAAATGTTTGTTACCGCAGGAAAAATCGGCATATAGGATACTACTAAAATTAGTTTTTTTTACAAAATTTTAGTTTTAAATTATAGACTTTTAGAAAATTGTCCAACTTTGTCTGAAATTCTGCCAACGGAAATATCTTCAGCAAAGGGTTCTAAATCAACGACATAAATACCAGGGTGCGACTTTTTGCGTTTTTTGAGTTATATCGCTTTTTTAACGGTGCCCTCCTTGTAGAAAAAAATATATTTTTTAATTTTTTGTTTGGTGAAGGAAATATTAAACACAAAAAAGCATCCGATTTGGACTAAAAAGATATTTTCTTTAAAGAAATATTCACCATGTGTTCCAAAAATGTACAGACGTGTTGTGGTCAACATTTTTGTTAATTATAGCCATAATACGTTCTAACTAGGGATCTTGATTGCGTGATTTATTTGGTAGTTTTAAAAAAAAATAATATTTATAAAGATCTCTTCGCGAATCAATATTTTAAACATAACATTATAAAAATATTTTGGCGGATCAATATTTTAGTTCATTATAACCGTTTTACTTTCTTTTAACCGAAGAAAATAGGTAAAATGAGAATAGGGGGTAGGAAAAAGAAAATTTGTTCGTTATATCCGGTGTTCGTTATAAACGTGTTCATATGCAAAATTCTTATTAATGCTTACTTTTAAATATTATATGTTCAAATATTTGAAACAGTGCTTAAATTCGTCGCTATCCGCTTGTGCTTAAAAGCGGGCCTGTAAATCCTAACAAATTGTAAAAAATTGTACTCGCGGAGTAACCATTTGTGTTCGCTATAATCGTGGTCGTTTTAAGAATTTGAATGTGTGTAAAAATATTAAGAAAAATTCTTTGGAAACACAAAACTTTGTTCGCTATAAATGTAGTTTCTTATAACCGATGTTCGCTATATCCGAATTTTACTCTGTAATTCTTTGTTTTATCTTACTTTTGCATATAAAGCATTAAAAATGTATAAAAAGCCCATAAGTCCAACGCTATTAATTTTTGCCTCAAAAACAGGCCAAATTACCTATAGTGCATTGGTGGAAATGACATGCCAAAGCATTGGTGAAAATGACATGTCAAAGCTTTGGTGTAAATGACATGCTTTGGATCCAAAAATGAATAGCATCTTTTGGGGTCCACGCTCATATAAAATTCATCGATGAAGATGCTAAAAAGATGACATGCCAGATCACTTTCACCCATGATTGAATTGCATCTTTGGCATCGAACATTTTGCTGGGGAGTGAATAAACTACCTCCTTGCAAAAAATATTCAATATAGGTCCACGTTTGGTATAGATGGACCCTCAGATTTTCGGTATTTTGACAATTTTAGCGAAATTTTCCAACTGATTTGGCATTTTGAGTTCTGAGTGAACCAGATACCTCCATGCAAAAAATGGTCAATATCGGTCTACGTTAAGGTATTGCCCCCAAATAAACTTACCTCCCGATTTTCGAAATTTTGGCTATTTCACACACTTTTTCCAACTGATTGGGCTGTAATTTTGCATTTTGAGTTCTGAATGAGCAAAATACCTCCTTGTCAAAAATGTTCAGTATAGCTCCAAGGTTAGGTATAGCTCCCATATAAACGTACCTAACGATTTTCGGAATTTTGACTATTTTACGGGCGTGGTGTAAGAGGAATAACATAGCGGGTGGCAGATGGGGGCAGCTGAACTTTTTTATTCATAAACTAGAGACTTTCCGCTTCATTCTAAAAAAAATTTCGAGACTCACAAATGCTCACAACATTAGCAAAACTCAACATAAATTAATAGTAATTACCCAATAGAAAATTGAGTCTTCGAGGACATTTTCGTCGACGATTCATTGACGATATTTCCGAAATTGTCATGAACGACAATTTGCATGACTATGTCTTGCATTGTGTCTTGGTAACAAACCAAAAATGCTCAAAAAGTGTGCTTTGAGACAATTGTTCACGTATTTATTCAAATAAAACATTTTCGATTTGTAATAATGTAATATTAAACCAGCAGGAAAAGACCAAAGTCGGGCGGGGCCGACTATGTAATACCCTACACCAGTCGAAATATGTAAAAATGGAATAATTAGTATACATCCCAATACGCAAATTGGAGCCATATTTGGGGAAAATCGTTAAAATACCTAAAATCGGGAGGTACTGTTATATGGGGGCTACAAAAAAACATGGACCTATCTTAACAATTTTAAGTGGCGAAATTTCGTGGCCACTGGGAACCACATATGTAAAATTTCAGCTAGTTCAAGCAAAAAATGTGGCTAAGATCGCTAAAATACCTTAAATCGGGAGGTATCGTTATATGGGGACTATACCGAACCGTTGACCTATCTGACAATTTTTAGTGGAGCAATTTCGCGGCCATTGGGAACCTCAAATGTAAAATTTCAGCTGGTTTGGGCAACAAATGCGGCTAAGATCCTTAAAATACCTTAAATCGGGAGGTACCGTTATATGGGGGCTATACCAAATTTTGGACCGATATAGCCCATCTTCGATTTTGATCTTCCGACGGCTACAAAAATGGTATTCCCCAATTTTCAGCGAAATCGGTCAACAAATGCGACCTGTATGTTGCGAACGGACGGACGGACATGCATAAATCGACTCAGAAAGTGATTCTATGTATATCCCTAGAAGGAACTATGGGTCTATCTCGCTTCCTTTTGTATGTTACATACAAATGCACTAACACATAATACCTCTTACCACATAGTGGTGTAGGGTATAAAAATCATAAAATTCGGAATCCGCGTCAAGATTTAAACTGTTTTTACTTCATTAACGCTTATAAAACGGTAAGTTAGAATATGTAGATTAAATTACTTATTATTTGTAATTACATTATAAATAATTATTTACAGTTATAATTTTGATACATGTATGTATCAGAGGTTCGCAAAATGCATATAAAAGGCACACTCTATTGCCTTTTCCCAAAAGCGAATAGTGCAGTGCCTTGCATATAAAAAATATGAATGTGCAAAAAGCAGATTCACCCCAAAAAATGATTCACTGCTTTAGTGCATGCTTGCTTGCTTTTACATTTGTATTCACATGATTCGCAAATGCAGTATGCACAATACTGCATACCACCACACAGTATCGTACCATCTTCTGTTTGAATAAATGAATACATTTGCCAAATTTCGCTTTTTCTTTGAGTTTCTTTAATAATAGGAAAAACTAAACTAGTAATTGTTTTTATTGTCTCAACATTAATTTTTTTATGTTTATTAACATGTAAATTTGACCAGAAATATCTACTGCTTTTTGTAATGCAACGTGCTTTTTCGAAGGCAGCGTGCAAAAAAAAAGGCAACGAGCTCTTGTAGTGTGTGCAATTGGCACACACTCATGAAAGTAAAGGCAAAGCAAGCAATAACATTAAACAGAGATGGCAATAGCAAGCAATGAAAAAAGCACGAAATCGCGAATATGCATTAAAAGCGAGTGGCATTTTGCGGACCTCTGGTATGTATGTAGGTTGAAGTTATTGATAACTTTGAAAACTCCAACATGACGCTTGTGGAATATGATAAGATTTTAGAAGATTATAGTGACTATCTTCAACATTCATTTAAAATATTTTCCTTCTTGTATAATCCTTAAATAAAGGGAGATCTCCGCCTCAGTCGGCTGCAGTAAGAAGCGGGGCGTGGCATAGCTCGAAGAAAATGGTGGCATGCAGAAGATACGTGGGCTTTATATTATAAATTTGTGTATATAATGTATTTTATAATTTAATAAAAACAACAAATTGACACACGACAACATAAATAAAATTGTCTTTAATTGTATCGTCAATGACAAATAACAGGAGAGTGTCTGTAAAACAGTCGTCAACGAAATAAGGGGTTTTTGTCATCGAAATCGTCACCCACGACAACATCGATTACTCTGTCGCCCAAGTTCTCGTCCATGAATACTGGGACACTTGTGTGAAAAAGTCGTCAACGATCCCAAAGGGCTGTCTGCAAGGAGTCTTGAACGAATTGGAAATGTCGTGTACGATTCATCAATGTTGTCTTAAAGACACTTTCTACTGGGTATATTAAAAATAACAGTAGTCATTTGTTACGAATTTATTTTTAATGAAGTTAGAAAACTAATTATGAATTTATTTTTTCGTAAAAGCATTTCCAATGCAATCACCTATACGTTTCATTTTGAAAATTGCACATTTACCTCTCCAATTTTTTATAATTTTGCACGGTTAATCGAGGTTCTACTGTATTGACAGTTTTTGCCTCACATTTTAGTTATACGAGGGGAACTAGAAAAGTTTTCGGCGAAATAATGAAAACGCGAGTATTTATCATCAAAATTTATTCAGCGTTGTTTTTGTTCGACCTTTTCCAAATTTATATATATAAAGTCTTTCTTTACATCATCAAAAACAATTTTATTGTTTTCTTAAGTAGTCTTCATCATGATTTATAAATTTTTTCATGCTCTCAAAGCAATTATTAAAACACTTTTTCACTCCGATTGAGACACCTCCAAAACATAGTTTTTGAACGCTTTTACAGCATCTTCTGGCGATTGTTGCTATTTTTCGGACTCATACGTACAGTTCTATGATTCTTCACCATGACGACCAACGTGGAATCCAAAGAGAAAAACCCTTTTTTGCCGACAAGTGTTCATGCAATACCAAATGTTAGTTGGTGCAATAAATGCCCAAGGATGCCTTCATGCGAATCTTACATTATCACGCACGCCTTAATTTTTTTTTCTGGCACAACGGCCCTCACGACCTTCGTTTTATAGCTATTGAATTTATTAAGCCAGTTTTTCATAGTGCTTTAGGATGGCCCTTTATCGACATAAAAAGATTTAATTTGATCAATGCACTCTCGCAGTGATTATCCCCGTCGAAATTTTTGAAAAATTATCGGACGAAAATGTTCACAATTAAATTCCATTTGTATACTCTTCACCATACTATGGGGTGTAAATTAAGTTTGTTATTCCGTTTGTAACTACTCGAAATGATAATTTTAGACCCCACAAACTATATATATTCTTGATTAGCGTGCCATTCTACATCGATATAACCATTTCCGCCTCTCTGTCCATCTGTGGAAATCACTCTAGCGTCCGAACGGTTTGAAGTAGGCTTACGAAATTTTGGTAAAATCTATTTATTGTATATACATACGTAGGACTTTTAGTCAGAGCTCCGATTTGCTCGTTTTTACTCGCAAGTGAAAAGTACTCGCGAGTGGGAGTACTCGAAGAGTGTGAGCAAAAAGTCCGATTTTAATCGCGAGTGAAAAGTACCTGAAATTGGGAGTACTCGCAGAGTACGAGTTTTAAAAGAAGTTTACTCTCCACTCTTTTATTTTATTTGCTAGCACTCGCGAGTACTCCTGCTTTAAAAATATGAGTGGAAGTGAAGATACTCGAAATATAGTACGAGTTTACTCGAAGAGTAAAGTCGAGAAGAAAAAAAATTATTTAATAATTATATTTATTTTTTACCGTTTGTGTGTTCGTGTGTGTGGTAGCGAACAGTTTTTGATGTTGCTGTGGACTGAACGTAAAAAGGTAGGTTGTTCGGAGGATGGTTGTCGGAAGTTTGGAGGATGGTGGTAGGAGGTTCGGAGAAGGGTGCTCGGAGATTCGGAAGTTCCGAGGAGGGTATTCGGAGGTTCAGAGGATGGTGGTCGGAGGTTCGAAGGAGGGTGGTCGGTGGTCAAGAGGAGGTTGTTCCGAAGTTCGAAGAGGGTGGTCGGAGGTTGTTCGGAACTCCGAACTCCATCCTCTGAACCTCCGACCACCCTCCTCCGAACTTCAGGACAATATCTTCTGGACCTCCGACCACCCTCTTCCGAACTTCGGAACAACCTCCTCTGGACCACCGACCACCCTCCTCCGAACTTCGGAACAACCTCCTCGATTTATTTTTTCTTCTCGCTCGAATTTCACTCGCCAGTAGAATTCGAGCGAGTATTTCGGAGCTCTGCTTTTGGTGTTGAAAACGGACCATATAGGTCCACGTTTTGGTATAGCCCCATACAATGTGACGCGTAACGCGTCATTAATTTAAGGAATTTTTAAGACAATTGGACAAGACAACCGAATTGGTTGCAATTTGGTATCTCGTGTCTCCAGAGGCTAAACAACATTTCGACCAAAATTTGTTTATATAGGTTTTGTATAGCCCCCATATAAGGCTCCATATATAGTTCGCGTCACTTTAAGATATTTTGATTGAGTAATTTAGTATTTTGTGTTTGCAGAGGCTAAGAAACATTTCTTCCAAGAAATATGTATATAGGCCCACGTTTTGACGTAGTCCTCATAGGACGATATCTCCCGATTTTGGGTATTTTGAAAATCGCTGAAATTTGATATTTACTCCTCCTTTGGGATTCAAAACTTTCGTCCAGAAATTTATCGGTATCGGTCCACGTTTTTATGTACATCCCAATTTTCGGCATATTAATATCCTCATTATAACACCGAAATGGCTGAAATTTGGTACTTAGTCTTAGTTGAGGTTATAAAACTTTCCACCTGTACCTCCCGATTTTCTATACTTTGAATGTTTTAGCCTCATTATTTCACCGAAGTAGCTGAAATTTGGTATTAAGTCTTTTTCTGGGCTACAAAAATTTTCCTCAGAAATGTATCGGTATATGTCTACGTTTTGATCTCGATTTTTGGTATTTCGAAGGTTTTAGCCTCATTATTTCACTGAAGTGGCTGAAATTTGGTATTTAGACTTATTCGGGGCTAAATAAATTTATCGGTATCGGTCCGCGTCTTCATATAGCCCCCATAGAACGGTACCTTCTGATGTTCGGTATTTGGAGGTCGTGTCCTCAATATCGCACCGAAATTTGTGAAATTTGGTATTTAGTGTTAGCTGGGGGTGCAAAATTTCCTACTTTAAATTTGTCGGTATAGGTCCATAAAACGGTACCTCCCGATTTTCGGTATGTTGAATGTTGTGTGCTCAATATCCTGATTGACATTTGGGTCCACGCCTTCGTTGAGTGTATAAAACTTTCCACCTGAAATTTGTTGGTATGGGTCTACGCCTTTACATAGCCCCCCTACAACGGTACCTTCCGATTTTCGGTATTTTGAAGGTTGTAGGCTCAATTCCCCACCGATATGTCTGAAATTTAGTATTTAAACTGCCATGGACGTATAAAATTTTGCAGAAGAGAATTATCAGTATAATACCCCGTTTATATAACCGGATTTAACAAACCAACTGGGTATTAAATGTTAATTCCATTGCTTATATTTCAAACAAATCCGTATAAAGAAGGTTAACCCTGCAAAAAGCTCTAATATAAACAGCATATAAGTCCATGTCATCAACTAGCCCCCATAGAAGCGCACTTAACAATTTTCGGTATTTTGTAGGTTTTGCCTCAATATCCCATCGAAACGACTGAAATTTTATATTTAGTCTTCGTTAGTGGTATTAAACTTTCCACTTGAAATTTTCCGGTATTGTTCCATGTTTTTATATAGCCCCTATAGAAAGGTCCCCCCCAGTTTTCGGTATTTTGAAAGTTTTAGCCACATTATTCAACTTGAATAACTGAAATTTGATATCACTATGCAACACTGAAAATGCAAACAACTTCTAAAGGGCATTTTCCAAAAGTACATACTGCGACTACAAAAACCTTAATTGGGTTTCGTGTTGTAAGATCGGATTTGGATTTTATAGCCTCATCTAAACCGGGCTAAAACTACCCTTTTTCCATTGATCGGGGCTTTATCTCAGAAACTAATAAGAATTTTACTTCGCGGTCTTTAGCAATGTTGTAGCCCTAAAGCAGAGGAACCTAGGTGTCAAACAGAAGTACCAGGAAAAACTGCATCAAAATCCATAAAATATATCGAAGCTTACAAAATTTCTGGAATTATGGTCAGCAGCAGCTAAACTATTGGGAGTTGAACAAAGTAACCTTTTACAAAAATTTTCCAAACAATATGCTCAACAATTTTTCGGAACATTCTGAAACTCTAAAATACTTATTTCATGTTGTTTAGGCTTTACTTTCATATTTGGAATTTCAATGCATTGTTCATATATTTACCAAATTTCCTCTGAAAAATGTGCTAGAAATAGCGTGATAGAGGCATTTAATAAGAATGGAATGTTCTGAAGAGTTACCTTGAAAATGTTGCACAGTGTATTTAGTTTTCTCTAGAGTTACGAAACTTTCCAGAAATTTATTGGTCAACGTTTTGTACAGCCTCCATAGAACGGTGCTCCCGACCCGATGTTCGTTAACTATCTAAATCCATTATATCCAGGTATAGGTCTAGTCGGATTTTCCCAATTTTATGTATTTCGCTCAATTCGGAAAATTGTAAATATTGGTCCACGTTTTGGAAAGAACAACGATGTCGCCCCATATGAGCTGTTTTGAAGGGAGTGTCATCAGTTGGTATATATGTACTACTCCTGACATTTGAGGTTCCCAATGACCAAAAAACTTCTCCACAAAAAATTGCCAAGATAGGTCCACGTTTTGTTATAGCCCCAATATAACGCTACATACCTATTTGAAGTATTTTAAGGCTTTTAGCTACATTTTCTGACAGAAGTAGCTGAAATTTGACGTTTGATGTTCCCAATGACCAAAAAAATTTCTTTACGAAAAATTATCAAGATATGTCCACTTTTTGGTGTATCCCCCTATAACGGTACCTCCCGATTTAAGGTATTTTGGGGATTTTAGCTAAATTTTTTAACCAAACTAGCTGTAATTTGACATTTGATGTTCCGAATGACTAAAAAACCTCTCCACAAAACATTATCAAAATAGGTCTACGTTTCGGTCTACGGTACCTCCCAATCAAAAGTATTTTGGGGATTTTAACTATTTTTTTTTTGTTTTGGCCGAAATAGCTGTACATTTGAGGTTTTCAGCTATCACGAAACTTCTCCCCCAAAAATTGTCAATATGGGTCCATTTTCGGTATGTTTAGGACTTTGGCTACAATTTGTAACCTAACTAGCTCCAATTTGAGGTTTTCAGCATCAGGAAACTTCTCCACCAAAACTCGTCCACATAGGTCCATTTTTGGTATATCCCCCATATAAAGTAAATTTTTAGATTAATTTTTTGACCAAATTTAGGCATTTGGGGTATCCGTGGGCGAAAAATTTTGCACCTAACAGGAAACTAATTATTCCATTTTAGTTCAGAATATGTTGTGGCGGAGGAATATATAAAAAGTTCGGCCCGGCCGAACTAAATGATTCTGCAGTGTTTTATTCAACTTGCTTTGTTCCTTGTCTGTTTATTTCAAATCTAGTAACTCATTTTTAACTCACTTGCAGTTGACCAATGGAACTTTGCACACTTTTCAAATTTGGATGATAATATGAACCCAAAACCAATATGGGTCCATTTTTATACCCTCAGTTTTTAGGGTAGAAAGGGTATATACACTTTCATACGGGCAAAATGTGCTTCATCGAAATAATGGTTTTAGACCCCAAGTATGTTTGGACGAAATGTGTTTCAGACAATTTTGAGTCGATTTAGCAATGTCCGTCGTCTGTCTGGCTGGTGCGCACGATAACGCTCAATCGGATGAGTCGACTTGGTCCACTATTTGGCTAACGTAATATTTTATCCAAACTTAGTTTAAGTTCGAAGATGGACCGATCTACTCCTTCAGGTATCTCCCCCACAAACAAACACTTAAAGGGAGTAACCGATTTGGTCCATAAATAAAGTTTCAATATGTACTCAATCGGTCCACTCCTTCGGGTACCTCCCACACAAAATTTCGGAAAAGTTCAGTTTAGGCCCTGCTCTCGAATCACTTTGATTTTTTCTGTAGCAACTTATATTCACTACAAAAATCCCTATCTATTGATATCCTCGCAAATTTTTGCGCTTTAATCCTATCCATATTGTTTTGAAAACCCCCCTAAATACGTAAGTTTTTTTGAAAAAAAAAGTATTTCAATCCACACAGGCTGAGGGTATATCTCTGTCGGCAATGTCGACTGATACTTTTTTACTTGTTTACTATAGCCCCCATATAACGTTACAACCCGATTTCAGACTTTTTAAAGTTTTTATTTACATTGGTTATGGGGTTCTTAACGGTCAAAAAAATTTATATACTACAAAGTTAAAATTAAAAATAATTAAAACAAAATAAGTTACAGCGTTTTATTTACAAATGCACTAAAAGCTAGAAAATAATTTTAGAATCAAGTAGTATATTCTTCTTCATGATGGAATCTCTCAAATAAAATGGCAAGCGTTTAATTTGAGAGATTCCTTCATGAAAAAATACACTACTTGATGCTAAGCGAAAAATAAATTTTTAGCTTTTAGTGCAGTTATAAATAAAACACTGTAGCTAATTTTTTTAATTATTTTTTATTTACTTGTTACTTGCTAAGTTTGTCTAAAATTTTCTTAGCCATTTGCACGTCACATATCTTGCATGTATTTATTGCAGAACACTTTTTATAACCAATAAAATATACAAAACTCGATATTAATTCAAATGATCCGCATCTATTATAATTCTCCATCATAATTAGTTGAACATTGTCTTACTTAAGTATTACAGATATAATGTATGGTACGTAGCTATGTAAGCATGTATGACTATCATATGTGTCTATCAAATGCAATGGTTATGATTATGTTAGTTATGTAAACTTTTTAGTCCTAGTTATACTTAAGCCCTCCTAACATACTTCGTTATTCTAACTTGCAGCAAAAGACGAAAAACTTAACACACATAGCATTCTTCCTCACACAAGTGTATGGGTTTTTTATTAGTTGTAGGTCATATACATAAGTATGTAGATGTGGAGGTGCTAGAACATATGTATAAACACTCGCACATATCCATACTCCCTCCTTGGGTATTATGCTAATATTATGGGTCATTGGGATTTGTTTAACACTTAAGTAGTTGTTAAACATTTCATTAGATGCAGCAGAGAAGTACTTTTCCATGCGGTATAAATATTCTCAGGCACATTATATGTAAATTGCTGACTTGAAGTGAATAGTTTTAGTGGCGCCAATAGCTATAACATCTTACCAGCAAAATTATTAAATATTGAATAATTATGGGTTTCTGGGTTAAAGTTTATGTTGATGTTGATGCATGTAGTAGCAGCTGTAACAATGTTGATGGCTGTGTATTTAATGCTTTGTGGTTAAAGTTGAGCAAATATGAAATTTGAAATTTCAGCAATACTTTTGCCATACAACCACAATTTATTGCATTTTATTAGAGAATTAAATTTTTTCAGAATGTAATTATAAAATTTGGTTTTACTATTACTTAGATATTGAGAGAAAGGGGTTCAACGAATTTCTACAAGATGACTGAAAATCTCTAAACTAACCAATATCAACCATAAAAACGAAAAGAACTTTGGTTAGGATGTCCGATTGGCAACCTACCTAAATTTCCCATGGTATGTTATGGGGTTCCTTCCCAGAACATTTCGTTTACAAGTTGTAAATTACAGGTATATGCTTTACTTATATTATCAAATAAATTACATTAAAATTCTGGACCATTATTTGTTTCACTTAAAAATTGTTTTTAAGTTTTTATCTACATCTCTTCCATTTTCAATATCTTCCGGCATAGCATGTATAGCATAGAGTTTAGATTTTAAATGTAAACTCATTGTTGAGAACAAGAGAAACTCAGCTAGAACACTTGTATTTACAATGTTTTATTCATTCAATATGTTTAATGTAAAACTCTCTACGATATTGATGCCTTCGATTCGATAGAAGAATGTGGTCGTTGGTATAACCTAGTGTATATGTACTTTATGACTAGGCTAAATGTATTGGCTTGGTATTTAGTATGGATGTTGTGTGTTTTGTGTAGATTTTTGTTAATTCCTAAGCTCTACATTTCTCCTTCGTACTGGCAATGTTGTAAAATATCCTCTGAGGCAATTAGTTTATTTGTACAATTTCATTTTGTTTAGGCGTTTAGAATTTTAATGTTTTCTGTGGGTTTCTCTTTTAAAGGAGGATGGATTCCTTTGGTCATAAGATTTTTGATGAAATGCCTTTTCTTATTTATGCTGTTGCTTCTTTTTTTCAAATGAAGTATACGATGGTTTGATAGAAATAATTTTGGCATTGTAGTATTTATTTGTGAAAGCAACTTATGGAATAGTGATGAGTGTTTTTTATGGAATTAGTAAGCATTACAATTTTAACTGTTCCATAAAACGATAAACTATGGGTGAATGTTTTACTATTTAAAATGGGAAATTAAAGTGATCTACTTAAGCAATGCATATGTTTTATTTAATATGATTTTAGATATTCCACACCTATATTAGTGATATATATATATAAGGATTTTTCCATGAAAGTAATGGTTACTGTCGCCTTGCATGCTGAAAGTTTAACAACAACAGTTTTCAACGGTTGCAAAACCCTCTTAAGGGCTTATCCCTTCTATACACCAAAAAAGAACAAATTTTAGAAGATTTTTTCAACGGAACTACCAATATTTGTAAGTACACTTACACTTCTTATATACATCCGAAAGACACTTTTTATACCCTCAGCATTTATGCCAACGAGGGTATATTACGAATATTGTCAATTATTTCATATTCCATTTCAGAAAAAAGGATAAATTTTTTTCGCGCTACATCAACGATTTTTACGAATCTGGTCGCGAGCCAATTTTTGGTTTTTGCGGACAAAAGTTATGGCCTTTTTATTTCGCTTTTTAAGATAGAAAATATTATAAAAACGCTAATTATTTTAATGAGCACAATTGTTACAAAAAAGTTCTCTCGAAGTGTCTTCAGCGAGTAGATTGCATAAGACCTGCAAAATGTTACACAGAATTCGCGGAATGTATATAAAATTGATAAATTATTGAATAGAAGTAAATTTTTTCAAAATTAAGGCCGATTTAGTGGTCATAAAATTACATAAAAATTTGTTGTGGATCAAAACTTCACGACGAATCAAATGAGACTACAATCATACAGATTGGTGTTGTAGTTTCGATGTTACAGCCAAAATAAGCACATATTTTGGTCAAAAAAATAATTTATTGTTTGAAAAAATATTTTTTCACATGCATTATGTAGTAGAAAATATTGGAAAAATCTATAGGAATACTTCCTTCATTTTGCTTAAACCTCCCAATAAAATAGACGGATTTTGCTTTATTGACATTCATCTTAAAGCTTTCCCATTAGGGAAGGTAATTGGGTTGATGAGGACATATCTCAAAGCTTCTGAAATGGAAATAGAGGTCAAATAACCCATTTTTGTTTATATGCGTTTTAAAATACGTGTAATTCGCGTAATTATCAAAATCATTTTGTCCGCATGTGATTTTCATGTACAGCAAGACCATATCTATTAAGTTGTATATATTTTTCGAAATATAATTTTGACACTAAGATGTAGCATCGGCTGCATCTTAGCATTAAAATACCTATAAAATATCGCTAATTTGCGCAAAGTGCATACAATTTTTGTCCGCATCTGATTTCAGTGTCGACCAATCTACATCGAAATATATCTATTTCAGGGCGATCAATAAAGCACCGTGGATGTAGCATCACACACTATTTTTTGGGATAAAATGAATTTAGCTTCCTTATCAGTGAAGTTTTCAAATCTATGTTTCAGCTAAATCGAGATGCTGCACTAGTTTGTTCATCGCAGCGATATTTTCAAAAACAATTTTAGGTGATTTTTCTACGAGTACTTTGGAATTTCTCGTAACTCGCGTTTTAGTAGATGGATTTTCACGAGGAATGATTTATTGGATCCGGAACGTAAAAAACTAAAATGTGCAATGGAGTACGAGGTATTCTAGAGACAATTGCAAATATTAGACCTGAAAAATATGATTTTTAGAAAAATGTTCGCACAAAATTTCCGCATTTCGATGCAGCTTTCTATGAAGCTGTGCAGACTACATTCACAATATACGTATCAAATAACTCAGAATCGCAAGTACTACAATCCTATATATGATTTTTTGAAAAACCTGTTTGCGGAATGAAATTAGAAAAAAATTTCAAAAAACACTGTAAATCTGGCTTCAAAATGCAAGCATCATTTAATGGTAGAAGCAGTTCAAATTTTGAGAAGTAATACATTAGTGAGATGATCCTTATTTAGTTTGCTTCTACTTTTACTTTGACAGGAAAATCGGGTGAGTGTGGTTTACTCACAAATCGAGAGAAAACAAAAAAAAGACATGTTGGCTTCAACCCATTTTTAACATAAATATAGCACAACAGCTTCCACACAAATTATCTTTTAAGGCCAATATTTTTTGCCACGTCCAAAAACATTTCATTTTATCTAAATATATTTAATTTGTGTAATATACAATCACAAGTCGCGTGTTCTGAAAGGGTAATCCTTGGCTTCAGCTATGTTAAGTTTTCAAAAATATTGGTGATATAATGTCAAAATGTGCCTCATCAAAAAAAAAAAAAAAAAAAAAAAATGGTTTTAGACCCCAAGTATATTTGTACGAAATCCTTTTCAGACAATTTGGAGTCCATTTAGCAATGTCCGTCCGTATGTCTATCTGGCTGGTGCGCAAGATAAATCTCGAACGGATCAACCGATTCGAACCAAATATTTTGCCTAAACTTAGTTTAAGTTAGAAGATGAGCCATATCGGTCCACGTGTACCTCCCCCACATGTTCGGAATATTTGTGCGCACTATTACTCTTGAAGGGAGTAACCGATTTAGTCCATACTTTGAAGAACGTAAAATTTCTAGCAGACTTAGATGAGTAGATATGGACTCAATCGGACACCTCCCACACAAAATTTCAAAAAAGTTCAGTTTAGTTTTAGTTCACGAATCGCTGATGATGTTTGTTGTTACAACTTGTATTCACTGCACCCCATACCACGGTACAAGTTTCATCAGGGGCAAGTCCATACTTCCTGACAAAATAGCCTGAAAGGCACCGTGTGTAGTTGTTGGAGCGCAAGATAACTCTCGAACGGATCTGTCGATTCGGTCCAAAATTTGGCATTCGTAATATTTTGTCTAAACTTAGGTTAGGTTCGGAGATAAACCATATCGGTCCATTCCTTCAGGCACCTCCCCCACAAAAGTTCAAAAATGTTCGGAAAACTTGTGC
This sequence comes from Musca autumnalis, assembly GCF_047663935.1. Classification (NCBI taxonomy): domain Eukaryota; kingdom Metazoa; phylum Arthropoda; class Insecta; order Diptera; family Muscidae; genus Musca; species Musca autumnalis. Next base: position 38,451,860 of record NW_027412088.1, on the reverse strand, counting down.
GCTCGATAACTCTTGAAGGGACCGATCGATTTGGTCCATACTTTACACATGCTAATATATCTACCAGGTATAGATCAGGTTCGAATATGGACTATATTTTTCCACTCCTTCGGGTAACTCCCTCACAAAATTTCGGATATGTTCACTTTAAGACCTGTTCCCGAATCACTTTGATTTTTGTTGCAGCAACTTGCATTCCCTGCCCAAATTACGATGGTAAAAGTTTTTCAGGGGCAAGTCCATATTCATTGAGAAAACGGCGCGAAAAGTGTAAAAACCCCTATGGTAACATATGTATGTAGTGGCTGGAGAGCACGATAATTCTCGATTTGATTCAAAATTTGGCCTTCGTCATATTTTGTCCAAACTTAGTTTCAGTTCGAAAATGGGCAGTGCCGGTCTACAACTTCAGGTGTTTACAGCCCCCACCATGTTTCAAAAATTTCACTAAAACTGTATGTACGATATCTCCTGAACGGCGAAACCAATTTGGTCCAAACTTTGGATCTCCTAATATTTTCCGCAAATTTTGTTTAACTTCTAAAATGACCCGTAATGGTTCTCATTTTAGGGTACATCCAAAAAAAAGAATATTCAACATTTGTGTCTGGGTGCAGTTTAGGGTCTGTTCGAACATTTTTAAACTTTAATCCTTATCCACATTTTTGTCGCAAAGTTCATTGTCCAAAAAGACCCACAACATTCTGAAAAGACCCTAAGTACATTCGATCTGTCCGTATATGAAAGTTTCAATTCACATAGGCTGAGGGTGGCTCATCTATCGCCGCAGAAAGGGTTGTTCGCATACCCTAATTGCGAAACCAAACAAGTAGCCTTGAAATCTGAAATCTTAAAGTTGAAACTAACCATATCTCTGTCTTCAAGGCCGACTGACACTTTTTTATTTGTTTTTAAAAAATATGTAAGATTTTCATAAGATGCAAAATGACTTTCCTATTTTCCCTACTTTCCCATTATTTGCTCTCATATTTCCCCTCTTGTTTGGTAAATGCTCTCAACTTTGTTCTCTTTTTCTTTTGAATGGTCTCATCGTCTTACCATCACATTGCCACTGAATTAACAAACCACAACACAACAACCTGACTGAAATACAGATAAACGAGGTTTGTCCTCCCCACCATCGTCTCACCATCACATTTAGACTATATCAGCAAACCTCAACAACACACAACCTGACTGAAACACAACTAAGCGCTTTATGGTAAACTACCACGGTCGTAATAACTGACAAACCAAACAACTACAGTGCATTTGGTGTCGAAAAAAAAAACAAAGTGATTGGCTGTATGATATAGTTCGCATCTAATTTTTTTTTTAATTTATATATATTAATTTCTTTAATATAAAGGCAACATATCGTCTGCTCCGTCGGAAAAGGTCGTAAGTCCACTTTTTTGGAAATCGCGTTTTTGTTACATGATTATAGTACAAGTCAAAACACGTCGTATGATACAAAGAAAATGGTAGTATGTCGCGTTTTTCTATACGTTTTGCCCCTGTCGGAAAAGGTCGTAAGTCCACAAAACGTACAAATTTGAGTACGAAAAGGTTGTAAGTCCACAGGAAAATGAATACTTTAAAACAATACTACAGCTAATGTAGTTCAGATATAATGTTTAACGTTATCCATGGTTGGGGTACAATATAAAGAACTAGCCTACACCTCTGGATGATAATCGGATGATATTTGGCGGAGCCTGTGGACCAAGCTTTTGAACAAAAATGTGATAATTTCTATATTGCAACGAAAATTTACATTTGAAATCTATTTTCCCCTATAAGCGAACTGATTATGAAAGATGGACTTCTGGCCTTTTCATTGATACAAATTGGGATGCTGTATGTGTTCAAATACTTCATGTATTGAAAAATTTGTAAACAATCAAAATTTTTACTGTTTTTTCTGTCGTATATCTTACTTAACTTTATCAACTGGTAATTTGTGGTTTCTCTAGGGACATTTATTCACATAACGAGATTAGTTTGTATTCTGAATTCAATAAAGTAATACTTTCTAACGGACGGGTAAGGTCAATGTTTATATTATTAAATGATTCTAAAATAATAATTGATTGCTAACAAAGAGCAGTATAAATTTGGAATGGAATTAGACGATGATGTCATGGGTCTAGTTCCCTATGGTTTTCACGGTGATTCTGAGAGCTCTGATGATAAACTTCCTAAACGCAGGAAGACATTACATGCTGAAGATTCTACATGGTTTGCAGACAAAAACAAAAGATGCAGTGAGTTGGGGCAGAAATACTTGGGAAGACAAAAAATGACACTATTTGGGATTACAATGTAGCTAAGAAACCATGTACATTAAAGGAATTAATCTTGTAATGTAATTGAAGGAGAAGGTCGTAAGGCAAAAATATAAGGTCGTAAGTACAACGTGTCATGTTTTATATTAAATATTAGCTGAACCGGTCCACGTTGCTGGCTCTTGAAACAGTTTATTTTACCTTTTCTTATGTCAATTAAATTTTTTGCATCGCAAATTAGTTGGGATATGCAAGTGAATATCAATAACAAGTAAGACTTACTTACTTACTTAGCTGGCCCATTACAGAACATTTGTTCTATAGGCCGAACTAAGAAGAGATCTCCATTCCTCTCTATTTGTTGCTTTGCTCTCTGGAATACCGCGCCTTTTCATCTCAACATCCACTTGTTTGCGCCATCTATTCCTTGGCCTGCCAATTCTGCGTGCACCGCCATGTGGCATGTATTCATACGCCTTTTTAGCGGGTTCATCATCGCTCATTCTTATGATATGGCCTAGCCAACGCAATCGCTGCATCTCGATACGTTTAACAATATTCATGTCGTTGTATAGCAGATACAGCTCGTGGTTCATGCGACGTCGATATTCACCGTCAACGCAGATTGGTCCGTAGATCTTTCGAAGAATTTTTCTCTCAAACACACCAAGCACTGCCATGTCTGCTTGCGCAAGTACCCAGGCTTCGGAGCCATACATCAGCACGGGTAGTATCAGTGTTTTGTAGAGCGTTATTTTTGTTTGACGAGATGTGGCTTTGTTTTTAAACTGCTTACTTAATCCAAAGTAGCATCTGTTGGCCAATACAATTCTTCTTTTTATTTCACAACTGATGTCGTTTGTTGTGTTGACGGAGGTGCCGAGGTAGACGAAGTCTTTTACTACCTCAATATTATAGGAACCAACTTCCACAGTCGGTCCGAGCTCAATGGACGCATTGCGCGTCGACACCATCAACTTGGTCTTCTCACCGTTTACCGCCAGACCCACTTTAGCAGATTCTCCTTCGACCTTTATAAAGGTATCAGTTACTTCTTTTACTGATCGACCCATGATGTCTATATCATCAGCATAAGCAAGTAACATGTGACTATTGGTGTAGATTGTGCCACTTCTTTTGACGTTTGCCTCTCGTATAACCTTTTCTAGCAGGATGTTGAAGAGGTCACACGAAAGGCTGTCTCCTTGTCTGAAACCTCTTTTGGTACCAAACTCTTCGGAGAGGTTCTTTCCTATTTTAACTGAGGACCTCGTGTCAGTTAAAGTCATTTTACAAAGCCGGATAAGCTTTGCGGGAATACCAAATTCAGACATGGCTTGGAATACCTTTGAGCGCAGCGGACTGTCGAAGGCTGCTTTATAATCGACAAAAAGGTGGTAGGTGTCGATCTGCATCTCTTGGGTCTTCTCCAGGATTTGCCGCAGGGTAAATATCTGGTCAATGGTGGACTTGCCAGGTCTAAAGCCGCATTGGTATGGTCCAATAATCTCGTTGACCATTGGCTTTAGTCGTTCGCACAATATCCCTGACACGATCTTGTAGGCAATAGGGAGTAGACTTATGCCCCTATAGTTAGAGCATACAGTCTTATCTCCCTTCTTGTGGACGGGGCACAGGATACTCAGGTTCCAATCGTCGGGTACTCGTTCTTCCTGCCAGATGGTGCTAACTAGCTGATGAATACACCTTATCAGCGTGTCGCCTCCGGTTTTGAACAGCTCGGCTGGTAAGCCATCGGCCCCTGCTGCCTTATTATTCTTCAGCCGATTTATTGCTGTCTTTACCTCATCTTGGCTGGGCAGTATACATTCAATACCATCTTCTGGGATTGGGACTGTGGTATCTTCGTCTTCTTCGCTGCTATTGGATACCAACAGATTTGAAAAATGTTCTTTCCATATCCTGAGTATACTATCTGTATCAGTTACCAAATTACCTTGCTGGTCTCTACAGGAGGATGTGCCTGTACCAAAGCCATCAGTTTGATGCTTGACTCTTTGGTAGAATTTTCGGACTTCATTCTGGCTCCTGTACATCTCGATTTTTTCACACTCCCGCTTTTCCATCTCTCTCTTTTTCCTGCGGAAAAGACGTTTCTCCTCTCTCCTTTTCTCCCTGTATCTCTCTCGTGCGCTACGCGTTGCTACGGATTGTAAAGTAGCCTTATATGCCGCATTTTTCTCTTCGGTGGCAGCACGACACTCCTCATCATACCATGGATTCCTTGGTGGAGGTCTCTGGTATCCAAGTATGGATTTTGCGGCTGTTTGCATGGAGTGGGCAATGCTTTGCCATTGCGCTGATATGTTATCGGGATGAGGAGGGCTTTGATTAAGCAATTGGGCTAGTTGAGTGGAATATGCTGTGGCTATCTGTTGTGATTGCAGCTTACCGATGTCTAACTTTCGTGTTGTGTCTGCTCGTACTTTGTTTGCTACGTTTAAGCGGGTGCGTACCTTTGCTGCAACAAGGTAGTGGTCCGAATCAATGTTTGCGCCTCGGAACGATCGTACATCCAACACGCTCGATGAATGTCTTCCATCTATCACAACATGATCAATTTGGTTTCTTGTTTTCTGATCTGGAGACAGCCAGGTGCCCTTATGAATATCGAGATGATTAAATCTGGTACTGCTAACTACCATGTTTTTTGCAGCTGCAAAGTCTATCAGTCTCATACCATTGTCAGATGTTTCACTGTGGAGACTGAATTTCCCGACTGTTGGGCCAAAGATATTCTCCTTTCCAATTTTGGCATTAAAATCGCCTAGAATGATTTTAATGTCATGGGCAGGGCAACGGTCATATGTTTCTTCTAAGCACTCGTAAAATATATCTTTGGTCTGTTCGTCCTTTTCTTCAGTGGGAGCATGAGCGCAAATAAAGCTGATGTTGAAGAATTTAGCTTTTATTCGAATTGCAGCAAGTCTTTCATTCACTGGAGTGAAGCTGGATACAAGATGTTTTAGTCTCCGACTAACTACGAATCCACAACCAAACTCATGCTTTACGTCATGGCAGCTATAATACAGTGCGTCACCTTTAGGTGTTGTTGTGACGCCTTTCCCAATCCATCGTATTTCCTGTATGGCAGTAATATCGGTCTTGTACTTTTCAAGTACGTCTGCCAATGCGAAGACTGCACCTTCTCTATAAAGAGTGCGAACATTCCAGGTGCAGATTCGCAGATCATGGTCCTTAAAACGTTTGCGGGGTTCGTCAACTTTAGAGGGGTTTGTTTTTCTTTTCTTTCGTTTTTTCATAGTAGGCTGTTTTTTCTAGGGGAGGGTTACTAACCCGACGCCCAAACCCAAGTTTTTAACGTTCTTATGGGTGAACGCGCGGCACATGTTAGCTCACTACCTTTAACGGGTGTTAAAGGCAGTTCCCCAGGTGACACCACGGGGAGGTCAGTGTCCACTTGGGATGAAAGAGGGACCAAGATAAATCCTGGGCTTTGCCATGTTAAAACCGGTCAGGACCGTTCCTTGGTATCTTCCATCCCCTACGTCACCTAGTAAGAACGTCGTTAAATTCGGCCAGGCCCAACTTGTTATACCCTCCACCATGAGTTGTATTTAATTTTACTTCAATTAGTTTCCTTTCGTTTATGAAGTAGACTAAATACCAAATTTTAGCAATTTCGGTAAAACAATGTGGCTAACCTTCAAAATACCGGAATTCGGGAGGTATCATTCTATGGGGGCTATATGAAGGAGACAATACCAAACATATATACCAAATCACGAAGATCTATCTTAAAAATTGCGAGCTATATCTTAATTTCAAAAGACGGACAGACGGTCATGGTTATACTGACTTAGAATTTTACTCAGGTCAGGTCTTATTGCTAAATTATGTACCCAGGATTGGGGAAACTGGATCGTTCGTAAGTTTTATATATATAGCGCATTTAAAAAATAGGGCACAGGCGTAACCCGCTCCTCCGAAATTCAACAAAATATGTAGCCTAATTCCACCAAGGGACATCCCTGTGCATAATCTGAAAATTACATGAAATAAGTACATAGGGTCGGAGATTCAACAACCATTGCCTTGCAAATTAATTTTCTGACCGATACTTTCATAACTTTTGCAAAAAAGGTTTTTTTGAAAAATAGGGCCTGCCCCCCCCCCCCTCTCAAAATCTCAGAAATTCAAAAAATATAAAGCCTATTTTCACCTCAGTAGTTCCTTGCATATTCTCTGAATTTTTCAAAAAAAAAAAAAAAAATGGTTCAGCCGTTTTTAAATCTATGCGGAACATACAAACATACACACATTGTCTTTTATATACATACAAGATTTCACACAAAAGTGTTGGTCCATTAAACCCGCTAATAATTTGGCTTAAACTCAAATCATTCTTAAAATTTCGCTCCGATCGGAATATTACTGCGATCTACAGGACAGCTACAAAGTCGGGTAAAAATTGTGGGTTTGGTCCATTTCACACCTTTCGATCATAACCAACATCTAATGGGATCACTTCTGGTTGGCACCCGACCTCTCCACAAAATTTCGTGACGATCGGTGCCAAATTGAGGCCTGGAGTTTTATTACAATTGTTAATGGATGGACGGACACACATAGCTAAATCGCTTTATCTCGTCAAGATATGAAAAAATGGCAAGGGGAGGAGGTCTACGACGAATATTTCGCGATGTTACATGAATATTGGACAAAATAAACTTATAATACCCTTTCCACATTGTTTTGTAAAGTATAAATATTTTATTTTAAAAACTTCCGTAAATTGTAGGAAAAGGTCGTAAGTCCCTACAAAAATACAAAACTGTACAAGGAAAAGGTCGTAAGTCCAAAGACATCCAATTATCTCCCAAACGCGACGGAATTTTTTCAAACAAAGTACAGGTATTGAAGCAGAATAAATAAGCGAAGAATACTGTCTTTACCACCATAATAATATCTTTTATACCGAAAGCGCTGGAATGTTTTTTCTTCCTCCTGAAAAATTTATTGAAATGGACTTACGACCTTTTCCGACGGAGCAGACGATATGTATGTACATATGGTTCATATTTTTCTGCCATGCTCACAAAACGTTAACAACTACAGTGAAAATCATTAGAAGAAAGGGTAAATTACAATAATAAAAAATAAAAACATTATTAAAAGCAGCAACATTTGCCTCTTGTTTGGTTTGGTGTTATGTGGTGATTGTTAGTCAATAAAAACAAATCAACTCGCCACAATTGTTTTTTTCAATCTCTTAGAAGAAACAATTTTTTTGTTAGTGAAAGGCTTCATAAAATACAGAAATTTTAGCCTTTGCAAGACTTCATGAACACTGTGTAGTTTCATCTGAAAGAGCACATCTTAAACTATTTGTGGAATTTTTGTTGTTGAAAAATATTGCATAGTTTTGTGGTAAACTGCTGATCTTCATATTTTTTGTGGGCGTTTTCAGAACCTAATAATCTTGCTTTAAGCGAAACAGAATTTAAAATAATCTATTTTAGCAAAAATTGTGAACTGCCAAACTCAAGATTTTGATTTTAACGAAAACAAGTAAACAACATTAAGTTCGGCCGGGCCGAATTTTTTATATCCTCCACCATAAAATATTCTGAATTAAATGGAATAATTAATTACCTGTTAGTTGAAAAAAATTTTCAATCATGCCTACATTTGGTAAAAAATTATCTAAAAATGTTTCCAATCTGTTGGCACATTTATAAGAGGATATACAAAACAAATTACCTACTTGGAAGATTTTTGATGGAGAAGTTTCGTGACCGCTGAAAATCTAAAGCATCAAGTTACAGCCTGTTCGGTTTTTAATTCTAGCTAAAATCCTCAAAATACAGAAAATCGGGGTACCGTTATATGAGGGCTATATGAAAACATAGATCTATGTTAACGATTTTTGGTGACCACTGAAAGCCTCAAGTAAAAAATTACTGATAGCTCTTTTAAAAATTGTGGCTAAAATCCTCAAAATACCGAAAATCGGGGGTACCATTATATGGGAGCTATACCAAAACATGAACCTATGTTAATGATATTTGGTGGAGAAATTTCGTGACCGCTGAAAACTTCAAGTTTCAAATTACAGCCAGTTCGGTTAAAAATTGTAACTTAAATTCTCAAAATTTCGAAAATCGGGGGGTACTGTTATTTGGGGACAATACCAAAACATTGACCTATGTTGATGATTTTTGGTGGAGAAGTTTCGGGACCACTGAGAACCCCAAATGACAATTTATAGACAGTTCTGTCAAAAAATTAAAGTCCCCAAAATACCTTAAATCGGGAGGTACCGTTATATAGGGTCTATGCCAATACGTGGAGCTATCATGATAATTTTTGAAGAGAATTTTTTTGGTCATTCGGAACATCAGATGCCAAATTTCAGCTAATTCGGTCAGAAAATGTAGCTAAAAGCCTTAAAATATCTTAAATCGGGAGGTACGATTTATTGACCATTTTGAACCTCAAATGTCAAATTTCTCTGTCAAAAAGGTAGCTAAAATCCTAAATATGCCTTAAATCGGGTAGTAGTGTTATATGGGGGTTATACCAAAATATGGGCCTATATAACCCGTTTTCGAACTTGACCTGCCTATTGAAAAAAAAGACACTCGGGTGCAAAATTTTAGCGTTCTATCACAAATATTGCGGACGCTAGAGTTGTTACAACAGACTGACAGACGGACATGACTAGATCGTCATAGAACTGATTAAGAATATTAATACTGTATATGGCCTTCATAGATGGCCTTATGGGACCGTAACCTCCGATGTTCGGTATTTTGTTACTTTGAACCACATTAATCAACCGAAATTACTGAAATTTGGTATTTATTCTTCGTTGGAGTTAAAAAACTTTGCTTCAGAAATGTCTCGATACAGGTCGACGATTTCATACAGCCCCCATACGAGACCTGTACTCACGAAGTTTTATCCTCATTACCGGAATAATTGAAATTTTGTATTTAATTTTCGCTAGGGGTACAAAATATTATAACAGGCACAAAACAACTCTTGCAAAAATATGGCGATCGGATTACGTTAAACCGTGCCCCAATTGGTCAGAATATGTGGCAGTAGAATTAAGAATTCCGAAAAACGGGCGGCAATGTTGTACGGGAACAACACTAGAACGCGGCCCTATAGATCTTATCTTCAAACTTAACCTGCCTACAAACAAAAGACGTGATAGGCCCACATTTTCCACGCATATATATAGGAACCGTCCAATTGATAACATTTTTGACACATTTTCTGACATTATTTAGGTATTTGGGGTATCCGTGGTAGAGAACCTTCTCCTTGTTGACAGGAAAGGAAACTATTTATTCCATATTATTTCAGAATATTTTATTGTGGTGGACCGAAACTTGCGATTTTTACTTGAATTATTGCTTTTGGACTTGCCAGCCCAACACATTATGTCGCTGTAAATAGGACCACAAGAAATACCTTCGGTACAAAATTTCCAAACTCCACCTTAGCGAAAACGCTGAACTAATGTGTGGGAGGTTCCCGAAGGAGCATTTGGGCCATTATCTCAGAAAGTATGGATTTGCCCCCTAAAAATTATTTCGTTGTAATAGAAGCCGGGAGGACAAACTATCCGAGACAACTCCATAAACTGCACTACATTATATGTCAAAGAAGTTGATCGATATAGTATTTTTTATTCCGACTAACAAATGTTTGACCAAATCGGGGGGTGGACCTTCGAACGAAATATTAAAAGCACCAAATTTTAGATCAAATCGGTTAATCCATTCAAGAGTTCCCGTATGCTCCAGCCCATGTCTGTGGGTTATCGTACACCTGTTGGACCATTATGCCTGGAAGCATGGACTTGTCCACGAAAAACATAATATGGCTGTAAACTGGACCACAAAGAACATCATTGGTATAAATTTCCAGAGGATATCCGAGCAGACCCTAGACTGCACTTGAACACAAATGTTGAGGTATCCTAAGGAGAGGACCGATATGGGCCATTTTAGAAGTTAATCTAAGTTTGGACAAAATATGACGAAGGCCAAATTCTGGACCAAATCGGTTTATCAGTTCGAGAGCTACGAGTATTGTGCTCCCCAGCAGTACATATGGTGCCATAGTGGTTTTTTACAACTTTCGGACTGTTTTCTCAAGAAGTATGGACTTGCCCCTGAAAAAACTTTTACCGTTGTAATGGAGACAGCCAATGCAAGTTGTTTCAACAAAAATCAAAGTGATTCGAGAGCAGGTTTTAAAGTGAACTTATCCGAAATTTTGTGTGGGAGGTACCCCAAGAAATGAACAAATATAGTCCATATTCGATATATTAGGATGTGTAAAGTATTGACCAAATCGGTCAATCCCATCAAGAGTTATCGTGCGCACAATTTTTCCGAACATTTTTGAACTTTTGTGGGGGAGGTACCTGAATGAGCGGACCGATATGGCTTATCTTTGAACTTAAACTAAGTTTGGAGGAAATATTATGAAGGGCAAATTTTGGACTGAATCGGCAGACCCTTCGAGAGTTATCTTGCACACACTGTGTCATAGGGGTTTTTATAACTTTCAGGCTATTTTCTCAGGAAGTATGGTTTTGCCCGTGATGAAACTTATATCGCCGTAGGGGGGGCGTGAATACAAGTTGTTACGACAGCAGGTCCTAAACTCAACTTTTCTGAAATTTTGTGTGGGAGGTACCCGAAGGCGTTGACCGATTGAGTCCATCTATGTGTGGATCCTCATCTATGTGTGGTAGAAATTTCACGATGTGCAAAGTATGGACCAAATCGGTTACTACCTTCAAGAGTTATCGTGCACAAAAATTTTCCGAACATTTTCGAACTTTTGTGGGGGAGGTACCGGAAGGAGTGGACCAATATAATCCATCTTCGAACTTAAACCAAGTTTGGACAAAATATTGCGAAAGCCAAATTTTGGACCAAATCGGTACATCCGTTCGAGAGTTATCGTGCGCACCAGCCAGACAGACAGAAGGACGGACATTGACTCCAAATTGTCTGAAACGGATTTCGTCCAAACATACTTGGGGTCTAAAACCATTATTTCGATGAGGCACATTTTGCCCGTATGAATTTGTATACATATACCCTCGTTAGCATAAATGCTGAGTGTATAAAAACACAAATAGCAGAACACCGATGCAATCGTAATTCTATTATTAGTTCGACTTACAGAACAAACGTTCTCTACTGGCCCATAAATAAGTTACAGATTGTTTTCCTTATAAAAATCAATCTATGCCGCTGATCTCTGTGGTACTTGTAGATGTTCGGTATACGATATTTGTCTTTCTTTTTTTGTGTGCTTTTGTAAACTTAATAACATTGTTACCGAGTAGATATTATGGACGTAAAAACCTCGACTCAGAAAATAATTCCTACAAAATCAGATTAAATCCTAAGTCACAATGTAGGACATAAATAAATGTGTTTAAATTTATTTTGATTCATACGATTTTTGTTATAAATCGACCATAGGTGCACTTCAATGTACAATGTAATTTTCCAGCCAATTTTTGCCGCTAGAAGTAAATATGTATTCGTTTGCACGCTTTGTTGGAGATGAATTAATATTTTTCTAATTTTGTATTTATTTTTATGAATTTTTATATTTAATTTATTTTTTCCTTTTTTGGTATTAAAGCTAATTTTCATCTTCCAAAATGTTTCCACATAATCTGTGTTCCAATTTCATATCAAAATATACACACATTTTTATACATTTCACACGGGGAGGACTAATAACAAAAGAAACACCGTGAAAATAAAATTACCTCAAAGAGGTCAGCAATGAATTAATAACTTACTTTACGACACACTTTGAACAAAATGTTTATCTGCAAACGTTTTCATACACCAAGTTTATAAACAATATAATAAATAGTTAGCTATTAAACAAATCACATTCACACACGGTAGATTTTAATATAAACAAAAATCACAAAAGGGATTGGCACCAGCACTTTTTGTCCCGAGGGAATTGCTGAAGCAAAGCAGTCAACACGATATAAACACGCACGAAAAACACTATTAAATTAAACGTTTTCACCAGTGAATAGTGAAAATTTGATTACGCGTCTCTTCAATAATTGTTTAGTAACACATTTTGCTTAATATTTCCCAGATATTTGTAATATTTTTAATAAATTTTCAACAAACGAGATTTGTTTGTTAAAAAATCGACCACAAACGATGTTAAAATTTTTTGACAGCTGCAACTGTCATTTGTTTCACTCTCAACGACAAAAACAGAGAGTTGTGATGGTTTAAATGAGAGAATAAATATCTGCCTTTTCTCTCTACCGCTCTCCCTTTCTGGGGAATTATTTGTTTACATGTTAAATTTGCAAAAAGGGATGTATTAATAAGGGTAAAAATCATCCCTCTTGACAAACGGAGTTTGACAGTTGCTCTCGTTTGTTTGTTTACTTTGTGAGATGGTAATGCGCATGTTCTGTCAACGCTACATTCACCAAACTGTCTGTCATTTCCATTTCATTCCATATTGTTCCTCTTTGGGAAGTCTTTGCAAATGTTTTGTTTACGAATCAGGGGATGGTACAGAAAAAATATGATTTGTTATGGATAGATGATACCTGTGACTAACCGTTTGCTTTTGAGTCCTTTGAGTTGGCTTGTAAGTATGTGTGTGTGTCAATTTGTTTATATTTTCTACCCTTCTACAAGACGACACACACATGTGTTATAGCGACAGACATTCAACAAAGCCGACAGACAAATGTACACATAAAAGTACAATCACCCATTCATTTTAGTAACAAGGACATGGTAAAGTGGAGACAAAAAGAAAACAAAAAATCAAATAATAAACAGAACAACATGTGAAGCAAACAAGCAAAGGTATTAAAGAAGGATGCGAATATTAGAACAGAGGAAGAAAATAATACATTCAATCTATGAAAAATGTTTTCGTATAAGAAAATCTCTTATTAGTATCTGGCCGCAATTTAATTTGCGGAAATTGAACACTTATATGAAGGACAATTTCTATTTGTTTTTTGTTTAAATAAATTTTAAAAAAATAAGTTCGGCCTGTCCAAATTTTCTGTACCCTCCACCACGAGTTGTATTGAAGTAAAATGAGAAAACTGCACCTTTTTCAGATGTAATTCGAAACATTCCAGTCGTAATTCGTAACATTTAAATTGTAATTAATTTAATTTATAATTCAAAACAATTCAATTGTTATTCGAGAATTCCGTTTAAAACTCTAATTATTTATTTGTAATTGTTTGTAATTCGAAATACTCCATTTGAAATTCGAACTATTCCATTTGAAATTCGAATTATTCTATTTATAATTCGAATTATTTTATTTCTAATTCGAATTATTCATCATCGCTCATTCTTATGACACGGCCTAATCAACGCAATCTTTGTATTTCGATACGTTTAACTCAGTGATGGCGTTATATATCAGATACCGTCAACGCAGATTGGTCCGTAGATCTTCGAAGAATTTTTCTCTCAAACACACTAAGAACTGCCTTATCTGCTTGCGCAAGTACCCAGGTTTCGGAACCATACATTAGCACGGGTAGTATCAGTGTTTTGTAAAGCGTAGTTTTTGTTTGATTAGCTGTGGCTTTGTTTTTAAACTGTATACTTAAGCCAAAGTAACATCTGTTGTTCAATACAATTCATCTTTATACCCTCAGCATTTATGCTAACGAGGGTATATACACTTTCATACGGGCAAAATGTGCCTCATCGAAATAATGGTATGTTTGGACGAAATGTGTTTCAGACAATTTTCAGTTGATTTAGCCATGTCCGTCCGTCTGTCTGGCTGGCTGGAGCGCACGATAACTCTCGAACGGATCAACCGATTCGGTCCAAAATTTGCCTTTCGTAATATTTTGTTAAGTTCGAAGATGGGTTATATCGGTCCACTCCTTCCGGTACCTCCCCCACAAAAGTTCGGAAATGTTCGGAAAATTTGTGCGCACGATAACTCTTGAAGGAAGTAACCGATTTGGTCCATACTTTGCAAATAATGAAATGTCCGCCATAATTAGATGAGGCTTCAATATGGACTCAATCGGTCCACTCCTTCGGGTACCTCCCACACAAAATTTGGGATAAGTTCAGTTTAGGACCTGCTCTCCAATCACTTTGATTTTTGTTTCAGCAACTTATATTCACTGCCCTATACGACGGTACAAGTTTCATCATGGGCAACTCCACACTTCCTGAGAAAATAGCCTGAAAGTTCCAAAAAAAAAAAACCCTATGACACCGTGTGAGGTGGTTGGAGCGGATCTGCCGATTTGGCCTTAGTAATATTTTGTCTATACGTAGTTTAAGTTCGAAGATGAGCCATATCTGTCCACTCCTTCAAAAATGTTCGGAAAAATTGTTCGTACGGTAATTCTTGAAGGGAGTGGCCGAATTGATCCATACTGTACACATCCTAATATATGTACCAGATATAGATCAGGTTCAAATATGGACTATATTTGTCCACTCCATCCGGTACCTCCCACACAAAATTTCGTTTAAGTTCACTTTAAGACTTGCAATCTAATCACTTTGATTTTTGTTGAAGCTACTTGCATTCGCTGCCTCAATTACGATTGTAATTTTTTTTTCAGGGGCAAGTCCATACTTTTTGACCAAACAGCCCGAAGGGTGTAAAAACCACCATGGCACCATATGTAGTGGCAGGAGATCCACTGTCATAATGGTCAATGTCGATCCATTCCTTTAAGTATCTCCTCCGCGAAACTTTTGATATTTAATCCTAATCAACATATTTGTAGGTTCATACATCCAAAATTTTTAAAACCCCCTAAATACATACGGTTTTGGGAAAAAGTTCTTTCAATATACACAGGCTGAGTGTATATCTCTGTCGGCTAAGCTGACTGATACTTTTTTGATAATTGTTCCACAAACATCCCTGGCGGGACATGGGAGACTTCTCTCATATCAATGAGTGCACCCCGATTCATATTAGCTCAGTGATATGGGACCTACTATTTATCGTCGAGTCCGAACGGCGTGTATAAGACACCACTTGTAGAGAAGTTGTACAAGGCTGAAATATTCAGAAAATGTCGCCAACATTACTGAGATAATGGTTTTAGACCCCAAGTATGTTTGGACGAAATGTGTTTCAGACAATTTGGAGTCGATTGAGCAATGTCCGTCCGTCTGTCTGTCTGGCTGGCTGGAGCGTACGAAGGGATGAACCGATTCGGTTCAATTTTTGGCGTTCGTAATATTTTGCCCAAATTTAGTTTAAGTTCGAAGATGGGCTATATCGGTCCACTCCTTCCGGTACCTCCCACACAAAAGTTCGAAAATGTTCCGAAAATTTGTGCGCACGATGACTTTTAAAGGGAGTAACCGATTTGGTCCATACTTTGCACATCGTGAAACTTGTACCAGACTTATATAAGGTTTCAATATGGACTCAATTGGTCCACTCCTTCGGGTACCTCCCACACAAAATTGCGGAAAAGTTCAGTTTAGGGTCATCTCTCGAATAGCTTTGACTTTTGTTTTAGCAACTTGTATACACGGCCCCCCATACGGCGGTAAAAGTTTCATCAGGGGCAAAACCCTACTTCCTGAGAAAATAGCCTGAAAGGTTCAAAAAACCCCTAGGACACCGTGTGTAGTGGTTGGAGCGCAAGATAACTCTCGAACGGATCTGCCGATTCGATCCGAAATTTGGCCTTCATAATATTTTGTCCAAACTTAGTTTAAGTTCGAAGAGAAGCCATATCGGTTCACTCTTTCAGGTACCTCCCCCACAAAAATTCAAAAATGTTCGGAAAAATTGTGCGCACGATAACTCTTGAAGGGACGGACCGATTCGGTCCATACTTTACGCATCCTAATATATCTACCAGATATAGATCAGGTTTGAATATGGACTATATTTGCCCATTCCTTCGTGTACCTCCCACACAAAATTTCGGATAAGTTCACTTTAAGACCAGCTCTTGACTAACTTTGATTTCTGATGAAGCAACTTGCAATGGCTGACTCAATTACAACGGTAAAAGTTTTTTCAGTGGCAAGTCCATACTTCTTGGGAAAACAGCCCGAAAGTTGTAAAAACCCCATGTGGCACCATATGTAGTAGTTGGAGAGCATAATAACTCTCGAAGTGATAGACCAATTTGGCCCAAAATTTTGCGTTCGTCATATTTTGTCCAAACTTAGTTTAACTTTTAAAATGGCCCAAATCGGTCCTCTCCTTAGGATACCTCCCCCACAAAATTCAACATTTGTGTCCAAGTGCAGTTTAGGGGCTGTTCGGAGATCCTTTGGAAATTTATACCGATGATGTACAGCCATATTATGTTTTCCGTGGACAAGTCCATGCTTCCTGGCATACTGGTCCAACAGGTGTACGATAACCCACTGAAATGACTAGTGGGCGCGATATCTATCGAAAAGATATGGCTCTTAAAATAAGATCCACTTCCGTAATGCACTATGTCGGTTCATTCCCTTTAATCCTAATCCACGTTTTTGTCGGCAAGTGTCCAAAAAGTGCCACAAATTTCTGAAAATACCCTAAATACATACAATGGGAAATTAGAACTATTTTGGTCGGAAAATGTAGCTAAAGTACCCAAAAAAAGCGAAAAGCTTGAAGCACCGTGATATGGAGGTAATTAAACTGGCGCCATTTGTCCACAGTTACCAAACTGTGACAATTTTTCGTAAAGAAATTTTCGGACCTCTTGGATCCTTCGAGCTATTGTTGTGTGAAACATTAGCAAAAAGCCTTAAAATAACAAAAATAGGCGGGAAGTACAGTTATGTGGGTGCTATACAAATATGTGAACCGAGGACGAGGGTTGCACGATAACGTTCTGACTTAACAATGAAAACGCGAATATTTACCATCAAGAATAGTTTTATTGTTTTCCTAAGTAGTCTCCAGCATAATTCATACACTTTTTCATGCGCTCAAACAAATTGTTGAAACACTATTTCCACTCCGATTGAGACACCTGTAAAACAAGGTTTTTGAACGCTTCAACAGCATCTCCTAGCGGCGAAAATTGTTGACGACGCCTTCTTTCTTGATTCCAAGTTTAGTCCGGTCAAAAAGGCGCTGGTTTGAATCTATGTGTGAGAGCTCGCACTGTCATGGCGCACAATTATTTTTCTTCTGTTGTTCGTTTTCGAAAGAGACTACTTGTAGTGCGCCACTCAGAATTAACCGTTTCTACGTTGCCCAAACCGTCGCCACAGGTTCAATTTTGCCGAAGAAACACGCGGCAATTTGCTTCGAGGCGCTTCTTCTATGAAAAACGTTTGTTAGCTTTTGGTGCCATTTGAAGCCACACACGGTCGATTACTGTTTTGTTGGCTCACACGAATTGATTCGTCGTCTGTGACTATCTTATAAACGTTTGAAGGACCGTGATCGTATTTATTCACAATTTATTAATTTTAATTGTTTTGTTATACCTTCGTTGAAAATCAACGATACATAAGTCCCAATTTACATTAGGCGAGTTTACTTGCGGCAATTGTCAGTTTGATGGAGAGAGAGGTGAGGTATATGGTAACCCTTTGCCTCTCAACACCCTCTCTCACCCACAAACTGACAATTGCCGCAAGTAAACTCGCTTAATGAAAATTGGGACTAACAGTGGAAAAGGTTTGGTTTTACTTCGAGCTGACGATTGATGTTTGGGTATAAAAAGTTTTTTGTTGAAAAAGTTATTGAAAAATAACTTCGGTGGAGAATATTCACAAACAAGAAACAAGGGAACTGATTAAATCCTCTGACGAGGATCGAAACTAGTCTTCCCTGCCTTACCCCTTGGCGAACAATGTCAAACCTTTTCCACTAATAAATTAGTTGTTTTAAATATTAAAACAACAACTATGGGATTAAGCCAGACTATTTTGAAAAATCAAAATTGTAACAGCTATCCCAATAAAAACGATACCACCAATGTTCTATTTTAATTGTTTCTCGCACAACGGCCGTTTTTGGACGACCTTCACGACCTTCGTTTGCTAGCAAGTATCGGTCACGATTGAATTGAGTTGTTGTAAAAACTGATCGGACGAAAATGTGCACAACTAAATTCCATTTTATTGCAAAGTCAAACTCTTCTGAGTAGATTTATGTTAAAAAATGGAAATGCAAATGGCACCTGGAAACACCCAGTGTTGCCTATGACAGAACGTTTTCTTGCAGCCCTCGTATATATTATATGGGGGCTGGCTATATTGAAACTTGCACTTCCACAATTATTTGTAGGACTGTGATGCGCCCATATCGAATACTGACTGAAATTGTCATTTAGATAGGATAATGCTGCTGAAACCTTCTAGCATTCAAAAACCCGGGTGGCGGTTCAACAGGGTTTATATCAAAATGTGGACCTATACCGACAATTCCCTGCACGAACGAAAACAATATACCGACAAACTGACAACTGCCGCAAGGAAAATTGCCTAATGTAAATATGGAAAATTTTTAGCTAATATTCGACGAACAAATGGCAACGTTTTTTTCTGTTCATGAAGGCATGCACTTTCAGACTAAAGTTATTTAGTTGGTGACGTATGTCCTTATGTTTTCGATAAGGAAATCTACTGCAGAATAATTCACCATTGTACGCCAAAAGCTTACGAAGCCAAATCCTAAAATACGTAAAATCGGAAGGTACCTTTGTGGACCTCTGTCGACAATTTTTCACAGAGAAGGTACTGTTATGTGAGGGTTATAAAAAATGTGGATATAATGGGTATTGCAAATTGTATGTATATTTTGCAATTTGTATGTATGTATATAAAACAACAAAAATATATTCAAAGATAGTACGTACATATATAATAAAATTAGTATTACGATTTTCAGGAAACAATGACATCATATTTTGTATCTTCCACATTTTTCTTTTTCTTTTTATCATAGTCTGGATTAGCTGGCCCGACCCTCTGTTCCGCTGGATCATGTGGCCAAAATGATGGTCTACCTAGACGTGGTATAAATTCTGCCAAATCTTCACGATCCACTACAAACTGTTCCAAAGTCATGTCTTCATATGGTGTTAAATTTTCAATTCGTTTTATTTCAGCTTCATATTTTTTAATGCGTTCATTTGATGATTTTACAAATTCAGCAATTTCTTTTTTAACCTGCTCCGTTAGTTTATCCAATTCTTCATAGTATTTTGCAAAATCATTTATTTCATGTCGGGCACAAAATGTTCGTCCCAATTCTTCATATTCGCTTTGAAATTCGATAACCATTTTTGCATTATCTTTGCGGACATTATTGCGATAATATTCCCAATCGATTAGCGGTAGCTTTTCGGGATATTTATTCACTCTTCTGTAGGGATCAGGGGAGTTTTGATTATTCCTTACAATTTTTTTTCTTTTCAAAATCTTACCTGTGATATTCTAATGTTTTGTCGCGAAATTTTTCAAATTGTTTCATTTGATCTTTGGGAACACGTTTCACTAAATCTGCCAGAGTAACTGGTGGTAGCTTTTTAGCTGCCATGTGCGATTTTTATGTTTAAAATGTATAAAAATATAAATAATATGCGAATTGTTGGTTATTGAATTGATATTCTTTTTATTTTTAATTTCGAAATTTTATATTATTGACGTTGTTTGCTTATTTTCTAAATCCAGAACCATGATACTATTGTCCTGTTCCCGTATTTTATAAAGTGGTAAAAGTTGTAAAAGTCGTAAACGATTTTCACATATGGTCTGTTCCAGAACTGCAAGAAACTACTAATTTTTACTATTTTCTTCGATAACATAAAGGAAAAATTGTTATCGTAGTAAACATTTGTAGATTCTTGCAGGTTCTGGAACAGGCATATATTGAATTTGCTGGGGCTGGAACATGATACAATAAGAAGGTAGCAGCAACTGCCGTTTTTGGTAACATAAGATGTCAAAATTTGACATAAATTCAATGCAATTCACACATTATGTTACCATCAGCTGTGCTTCAGCTGGGCTGATAATGCTACCTTCTTATTGTATCATGGGCTGGAAAAAAGTTCCAGGTCTTACACTTCCGTTACACATGCCAGTAAATTGGTGCCAATTGAGTACATGTATTATACTCGAAAATGCCGAAAAAGTGTTCGACTGGCATGCAGTTTTCTTGTGTGTTTACACATGCCAGTGCAAGTTCAATTCCAAAATTATTTTAAGCCGCATATAACACACAAAATTGCATTATATTTCAGATTTAAAACACAATTCATAACATATTTTACTATTTTTATTTTATTTCGTTTTAAAAAGATTGTTTTCAGTCATAAACATAATGAATCTGGTATTGCCGCCTTTTCAATATTGTATAATCCCAGAGGGGAAATTATTTATCAACCTATATTTGCATGAAAAACATCAAAATTATGTCTTTACTAACCACTAATATATTGCAGCTGCCAAGACGTATTATTTGTGTTTCCTAATCTTTTTGAAAATATGCATTAAATCTTTGCATTCTTAAAAGAAACAAAAATGTACATGGATTAAAAAATAGTCTCGGCAACTCTTTTTTCATTTTCGACATATCATTGGCAGCCAGCTCAAAATTTTGCTGGCATGAAAAATCTAGTGCCAGTGGAATCGACAATTCAAAAAATGTAATTGTGGTAGTAAAATATTTGCTTTGTTCCAGAACCTGCAAGAAGCTACTATTTTTTACTACGATAACAATTTTTCCTTTATGTTATCGAAGAAAATAGTAACAAATAGTAGATTCTTGTAGTTCTGGAACAGACCAATTGTGTATGTATTGAATTTTTCGAACTGTCACTGGCATGTGTAAAGGTTGGGTAATAATAGTACGTTTACATATAACCGGTTTTAATAAACCCACTGACTTTAAAACGTCAATTTCTTTGCGTATCGAATAAATCTTATAAAGAGGTTTACCCGTCACATGTTCAAGGAAATTTTAACGGTTTAAATTTACGGACCTGTAGTGCGATTCTCTAACTCATTTTTTGAGTTACCGACAATTGTCGGTAAAATTGAAATGCTTATAATTTCGGTAATTACCGATGTTTTTCGGTAAGCTAGCGACGAATAAAAAGTTCTACCGACTGCAAGAGTGGTGTCAACTTTTATTTGAAATTTTCATTCATAATTTTGCGTTTTAATGTTACCGATTTTTGTCGGTAACTCAAAAAATATGTTAGAGAATCGCACTACTGAGCATAGAAAAATATACACTCAGCAAAAATTCGGATCCGTTATTCATTGAAAGTAATGCAACATGGCAAAACTATTTCATTCTCTCCTTAATAAGTAATGACTACGATGGCCCAGAACGTGTGTGTCCGACTACAAATCTTAAGGTTAAGGCGAGTTTTTTTGTTAAAAATGTTAATGTCCGTACGCGTAGCACAATGTGTAGCGTGTTCGGCTACAAATCAGAAGTTCGCTTGATCAAATCCTGCAGAGAGCAAAATAAAATAAAAATATGAAGTGTGTTGAAATTGAAAACAGATTCCAACTTAACTTTAACCTTACGGTGCGCCTTAACTAACTTTAAATGAAAACCGCAATGTTGTGCTGGAGAGATTTTTAAAAAATCGCGGTCAAAATTCAAATTTTTTAGGTTTTCTAAGGTTTTCGTTTGCCAGCAAAATCCTGAAAGCCTAAAAAAAATTTAACTTTGACCGCGATTATTTCTTAAAACCCTCCAGCGATTTTTTTTTTTTTTGGTTTTTGGATTTTGCTCATCTATGAACATTACTGTTTCAGAATCTGAAAAAACTTCCCAGGTGTAAGCGGTTTTTATTAATTTTCTCGTTTAAAGTTAAGCGTGATGATCGAAATTTTTTGGAAGTGAAAAAGGAAAGCCATCCCACACAGCCACCAAATTATGTGACCGGTTTCGCTGTTAGTTGGGCAGCTCTTCAGACATATCGAGTGTGGAATGGCTTCTCTGTCCTAGAACTTTTGGTTTTTATACAATAACGGATAATTGGCTGTTGAATTGTATGTCTTCATGACAGACGCTTTTTTGCACTGTCTTTGAAGTAATGAGTTTGGCTTTGAACGCTAACACGCCGTGACAACATTTTTTCATATGTTTTCAAGAACGTGGGTTCAAATCCCAGCCGGGCTCAGACTGTTTTTTATTTTTAGAAATTTTGCCTGTTAGGGCATGGTAGAACAAACATAAGATAAAGTAAATACTACAACAAATACAATTCAACAACAACCACAAAGAAATTTGTTTTGTAACGTTACTGTCACCGGTACATGTAAACAAAACAAGGAAATGTCTATAAATTATTAGAATTTATAAAACTAATATTTTTCACATTTGATTGAATATTTTGGAAAACATGAATGAAAATTCGCTACATTTTCAAACTGAATGTTTCCACTAAATGCATAATTTCTCGCAGAAAGTAGAAATCTTGCAAAAATGTTGGCGGCCGCTGAAAATTCATTGAAAAAGTAGAAGCTATATCCAACTACTTTTCTACTTTTTTCACCACACACGCCCTACGTATACGGACGTATATAGGTATGGGCCTTAGGATTTCATTTACAGTTAGTTAAGCAGCACGTATATTACATAGTTTTATAAGGAGGCGATACAGTCAGTGCATTGTCTCAAATTGAACTTCCATATCTTAAAAACGGTAAAACTTACGAAAATATCATAAAGGTCAATCTTGTAGAAAATATTCAATGCTACAACATCTTCTTTAATCCCTCCATCTCATAGGTCTTGCGATTTCCAAACAAAATCGTGAAAACCTAAAGATGTGAACTTTTAACGCGATTTATTTGAAAATCCCTCCTGCGATTTTTTCTTGTTTTTTGATTTTTTCTCATCTATAAACATTGTAGTTTCAGAATCCGCAAAAACTTCCCAGGTGTAAGCACATTTCATTTAAAGTTAGTTAAGGCGCACCGTGATTAGTTACGACTACCAAAAAGTACTATAAAAACCTATTACTTGGTAATGATTTATTTTTGCTGGGCAAGAATAATGGAATATTGACATAGGAGAATAGTTCTTAGAACGTTGTTTACTGAGGTCTTAGGTAACTTTTAATACCCTCAACCTTTAGGCTAACGGGGGTAGGAACACTTTGATACGACCAAAAATGTGACTCATCGAAATAATGGTTTTAGACCCCAAGTATGTTCTCGAAATTCGTTTTAGATATTTTGGAGTAGATTTAGCCATGCCCGTCTACCTGTCCGTTTGGCTGGCTAGTGCGCACTATAACACTCGAAAAAATTAGCGATTCCAACCAAATTTTGCACTTCGAAATATTTTGCCCAAACTTAGTTTAAGATAGAAGTTGGGTCATATCGGTCCACTCCTTTGGGTACCTTCTGCACAAATGTTCAAAAATTTTCTGTAAAATGTTGTGGACAAAAAATCTCGAAGGGAGCAACTGATTTGGTCCAAACATTGCACATTGTATTATTCCATTCATATACAGTACTTACTTAGTTGGCCCATTACAGAACATTTGTTCCATAGACCGAACTAAGAAAAGATCTCCATTCCTCTCTGTTTTTCGCTTTGCTTTTTGGAATACCGCGCCTTTTCATTTCTTCATCCACTTGTATGCTCCATCGAAGCTTAGGCCTGCCGATTCTGCGTGCTCCGCCATGTGGCATGTATTCATACGCCTTTTTAGCGGGTCCATCATGGCTCATTCCTAGCCAACGCAATCGTTGCATCACGATACGTTTAACTATATTCATGTCTTTCTATAGCTGATATAGCTCGTGTTTCATACGACGTCGATATTCACCGTCAACGCAAATCGGCCCGTAGATCTTTCGAAGAATTTTCCTCTCAAACACACCAAGCACTGCCGTATCTGCTTGCGAAAGTATCCATGCTCCGGAGCCATACATTAGCACGGGTAGTATCAGCGTTTTGTATAGTGTTATTTTTGTTTGACGAGATGTTGCTTTGTTTTTAAATTGCTTACTTAAACCATAGTAGCATCGGTTTTTTTAGGTACTAACTTCCACAGTTGGTCCGAGCTCTATGGACGCTTTGCGCGTCGACACCATCAATTTGGTCTTTTCGCCGTTTACCGCCAGACCCACTTTCGCAGATTCTGCTTCGACATTCCTAAAGGTATCAGTTAGTTCCTTTACTGATCGTCCCATGATGTCTATGTCATCAGCATAAGCAAGTAACATGTGGCTATTGGTGTAAACTGTGCCATTTCTTTTGACATATGCATCTCGTATTACCTTTTCCAGCAAAATGTTGAATAGGTCACACGAAATGCTGTCTCCTTATCTGAAACCTCTTTTGGTACAAAATTCTTCGGAGAGGTTCTTTCCAATTTTAACTGAGTACCTAGTATCAGTTAAAGTCATCTTACAAAGCCGGATGAGCTTTGCGGAGATACCAAATTCAGACATTGCATGGAATACCTTTGCTGCTTTATAATCGACAAAAAGGTGATATGTGTCGATCTGCATCTCTTGGGCCTTCTCTAGGATTTGCCGCAGGGTAAATATCTGGTCAATGGTGGACTTGCCAGGTCTAAAGCCACATTGGTATGGTCCAATCTTTCGTTGACAATTGGATTTAGTCGTTCGCACAATATCCCTGACACTATCTTATAGGCAATAGGGAGAAGACTTATGCCCCTATAGTTGGAGCATACAGTCTTATCTCCTTTCATGTGGACGGGACATAGGATGCTCAGGTTCCAATCGTCGGGTACGCGTTCTTCCTGCCAGATGGTGCTAACTAGCTGATGCATACACCTTATCAGCGCGTCGCCTCCGGTTTTAAACAGCTCGGCTGGTAAGCCATCGGCTCCTGCTGCTTTATTATTCTTCAGCCGGTTGATTGTTTTTTTTACCTCATCTTGGCCGGGCGGTATACATTCTATACCATCTTCTAAGATTGGGTCTGTGGTATCATCGTCTTCGCTACTATTGGATACCAGCAGATTGGAGAAATGTTCCTTCCATATCCTGAGCACGTTATCTGTATCTGTTACAAGATTACCTTGCTGTTTTCTACAGGAGTATGTGATTGTACCAAAGCCATCTGTTTGATGTTTCACTCTTTGGTAGAATTTTCGGACTTCATTCTGGCTCCTGTACATCTCGATTTTGTCACACTCCCGCTTTTCCATTTCTTTCTTTTGCTTGCGGAAAATACGTTTCTCTTCTCCCGATATCTCTCTCGTGCGCTACGCGTTGCTACTAATTGTAAAGTAGCTCTATATGCCGCATTTTTCTCTTCGGTAGTAGCACGACACTTCTGGTCATATTATGAATTCCTTTGTGGAGGCCTCTGGAATCCAGGTATGGATTTTGCGGCTGTTTGCATGGAGTGGGCAATATTTTGCCATTGTGTTGTTATGTTATCGGGACAAGGAGTGCTCGCGTTAAGCAATTGGGCTAGTTGAGTGGAATATGCCGTGGCTATCTGTTGTGTTTGCAGCCTATCGATGTCCAACTTCCGCGTTGTTTCTGTTCGTGCTTTATTTGCAACGTTTAGAGGGGTACGTACCTTTGCTGCAACGAGGTAATGGACCGAATCTATGTTTGCTACTCGGAACGATGGTACATCCAACACGTTCGATAAATGTCTTCCATCTATCACAACATGATCAATTTGATTACTTGTTCTTTGATCTGGAGACAGCCAGGTGCCCTTATGAATATCGAGATGATTAAATCTGGTACTGCTAACTACCATGCTTTTTGCAGCTGCAAAGTCTATCAGCCTCATTCCATTGTCAGATGTTTCACTGTGGAGACTGAATTTCCCGACTGTTGGGCCAAAGATATTCTCCTTTCCAACTTTGGCATTAAAATCGCCTAGAATGATTTTAATGTCATGGGCAGGGCAACGGTCATATGTTTCTTCTAAGCGCTCGTAAAATATATCTTTGGTCTGTTCGTCCTTTTCTTCAGTGGGAGCATGAGCGCAAATAAAGTTGATGTTGAAGAATTTAGCTTTTATTCGAATTGCAGCAAGTCTTTCATTCACAGGGGTGAAGCTGGATGGCAGATGTTTTAGTCTCCGACTAACTACGAATCCGCAACCAAACTCATGCTTTACGTCATGGCAGCTATAATACAGTGCGTCACCTTTAGGTGTTGTTGTGACGCCTTTCCCAATAAATCGTATTTCTTGTATGACAGTAATATCGGCCTTGTACTTTTCAAGTACGTCTGCCAATGCGAAGACTGCACCTTCTCTAGAAAGAGTGCGAACATTCCAGGTGCAGATTCGCAGATCATGGTCCTTAAAACGTTTGCGGGGGTCGTCAACTTTAGAGGGGTTTGTTTTTCCTTTCTTTCGTTTTTTCATAGTAGGCTGTATTTTCTAGGGGAGGGTTACTAACCCGACGCCCAAACCCAAGTTTTTAACGTTCTTATGGGTGAACGCGCGGCACATGTTAGCTCACTACCTTTAACGGGTGTTAACGGCAGTCAGTGTCCACTTGAGATGAAAGAGGGACCAAGATAAATCCTGAGCTTTGCCATGTTAAAACCGGTCAGGACCGTTCCTTGGTATCTTCCACCCCCTACGTTGTAATCTCTCTATCGTCCACAATAATCGAGCAAGAAAGCGATATTTTTGTAAGCACCTTTTCAATGGTAATAAGAATTCCTAGCGGTCAGATAACTTCCTATTTTTATATCCTCAGCAATTATGCTAACGAGGGTATATACACTTTCATACCTCCATTACGACGGTAAAGTTTTTTCAGGGGCAAGTCCATATTTCTTGGGAAACAGCCCGAAAGGTGTAAAAAACCCCCATGTCACAATATGTGGCGGTCGGAGAGCACGATAACTCTCGAACTGTTCAACCGATTTGGTCCAACATTTGGTTTTCGTCATATTATATCCAAACTTAGTTTCATGGGCAATACCGGTCCACAACTTTCGGTACTTCTCCCCAATATTTAAAAAATGTCACTAAAATGCTAGGACGATATCACTTGAATGGGGCAACCGATTCGGTTTAAACTTTGGATATCCTAATATTTTATCAAAATTTAGTTTAATAAAATGGCCCATATCGGTCCTCCCTAAGGGTACCTGCCCTACAAAAGTTCACTTGTTTCATTTTACTTCAAAATATTTCATTGTGGAGAGTATAACAATTATAAAAAGTTCCATATGGCTGTAGTTAAACTTTTTACTTTTTTTAATCAATTAATCCCCCGATAATTCTCCTGATTTTGTAATGTATTTTCAACTACCAGAGGCCACGGCAACCAATTGCTAACAAATCTTTAAAAATTTTTCATATAGTGGATTCTGCAACAAAAACTCTTGCATTATTTTGGTTTTTTCAACAAAATAAAATTGTCTTCCATTGATTAGAATTAAATGATAAGCCTTTTCATAGTTAAAACTGATAAGGGCCTTCCTTTATTCCATCCATCCCATACCCCACTACCAGCGACAATTGCGCCTTTTTTATATTTCACAACAATTGTTGACAACGTCGTTATTGATGGTGATGAAAATCACTTAAACTCTATTCAAAGGTATTTCATTTCCACTTTTTGTATCCTTCGTGGCTTTTGTGAAGATATTAAAAAAGAGCTTACACCAAAGGATTTCATTAGAAAATTATTTGAATGACAGTAAAAGTGGAGTAGAGCGATATACAAAACAGGTGTGAAGCCTTTTTTTCTGTTTAGCGTTTTGTAATGGCAATTGCGGGATGGGAAAGGCAAAGAGTTTTATTGTATAGATCCAACACAATAGAACAAACACCCAACATAAAAGTTGAATTATGGGACTTTAATTTGTTGAACAGTCAAAAGGAGGGTAGAGAAGGAGGGAGCTGTCAGTGACAATGAAACAGTTAAGGTAACAAAAGTTTATTCAAATTTCTTTAATGCTCTTAATGATTTTTATGAATAGGATGAAATTTGCGATAGGGAATAGCTATATAGATACTTTTAACTCTTTTAGTGATACAAAGTGTGAATTAGTTGAGAGCAAGTGCGGGGAAAAAGCGGAAAAGAGATGGTGTTTTAAAATTGATGTAAATTGTTTGTGTGTTATATGTTTAAACATGACCGTTAATAGGTTTTCATTTAAACAATTTAAAATTCGTAAAAGTACGATAACTTGGAGAAATGAGCGGCGTATGCGATTAGTATCCCAGGTATCACAAGTAGAAACTGAAACTGGAAACTTTTTTTAATATGGACTACATTTTATTTTCCTGACCAAAGCCGCAATTATTGCCTTCATTGATTTATCAACTTTATATATATAATTTGGATTGTGTGGATCCCATAATGATTCCTATTTTTCATATATCGAAAAAAAAAATTATCTTCAAATATAGCCAAATATAGTGCAATTTTCTTTGTTGTGTCTAGCAGATAGCCCTCTTTCAGCCCATATGTAACTTTCATGTTTAACAACAAACATTGTTCCACAACATCCCATGCGGGACAAGGGAGACTTCTCTCATATCAATGAGTGCAACCCGATTCATATTAAGCTCAATGATATGGGACCTACTGTTTATCGCCGACTCCGAACGGCGTGCCTTAAGACACCACTTGTAGAGAAGTTTTTCAAGGCTGAAATACTCAGGAAATGTCGCCAACATTACTGAGGGGTATTTTGCCACCGTTGAAAAAAATGTTTGATGTTGCCTGGCCGGGGAATCGAACCACTGACCTTCTGCGTGCAAGGCGGGCGTGCATACCATTGCACCACGATGGCAACCCGTAAAATCGTAATAAGAAAAAAATCGTTAAGCCGAGCCGAACTTTTTGTACCATGAATTACAAAATATTCTAAACTAAAAGTGAATAAATAACGTATCCCTTAAATGCCTAATTTATATCAGAAAATATATTTAAAAATATCTTTATATGAAGGCTATAATAATGTGCAGACCCATGGTGCAAAGAAAGAAGGTGATACAGTAATACCAACTGATGTCTTCATTTGCTGTCAAAACATATTTTTAATCAATCAATCAAATAGGAAAAAATCGTTGAAGGAAACGAGTTTTTTTAAGTCAATTTTCAATTAGTGGCTTTACAATACAATGTAGAATTTAATGTTCAAAGAAGAAGTTAAAGAATACACTTCAGAGATGAAGTTTCTAATATATGATTTTTTAATATAACCACTGCACTGTGGTTTAGCTTGTATGAAAATTTTACACTAAACTCGTAGTGACTAGAAAATAATTTTCCCCCAAAAATTGACAGGATTGGTCCACTTTTAGGTATAGACCCCTCATAACGGTACTTCTAGTTTTTTATTAATTTCAAGATTTGGTCTATATTTTCAAAGTGAATTCGATGTAATTTGACATTTTGTGTTTTTTGGTAGATAGAGGTCCATGTTTTAGTATATCCCCCATATAGAAGTACCTGCCGTTTTTTATAATTTCGCGATTTTTGTCATAATTTCCAACTGAATGTTCTGCTATTTAACATTCCTAGTTTATAATTTGTATCAAACATTCTTGGCAAAATTCATCAATATATGTCCACATTTTGGTATAGTCCTATATCATGTTAACTGCCGACATTTGGCATAAGTATTTGGCCTAAATTTTTTTACAAAAACGTTTGTAAAAATCATGACATTTTATGAATTTTATTCTTGACAAGGATTAACTGGTAACAACAACAATGTGAGGCACAGAATATTCTTACTTAGAGGGTTAACATATGGTCCAAGGGTGTACCAGATTATATTAGATGTAAACAATGTCCTAAAGGTCTCAACCAGGGCATATCTGGAAACTAAGATGTTTTATGAGACTTTTAGTTCGTGAGGATGGGTTGGCATCTATTACAATAAATACTAGCTACAGGATATATCGATTAGGAGAATTCCCAGATCGACTAAAAATGTACCGGGATATATAAACAGTAAACAAGACCACACAGGTGGTCCTGCTTGCCAATTTAGCTTAAATCTACTGCAGGACTTCATGGTTATACATTCAATAGCAGATAATTCTTGAAGTGGCATGTATGTTTCAAAAATAATGGTATATTTTATAGCGATATTGTATACGATCTTACAACTTAGAGAAATCATATCCCGTAACATCCACCTGAAGGTTTGCTATAATTTCTTCTTGGCATAGACAACGTTTTTTGAACACCATATTTCAAACCATACAAATGTGAAAACACAAATTCATACAGTAGTCCTAAAAACATAATTTTTTTAAATAAAAGATCGAAACAAAATGCAAAACACCAACACCGATTGCTTGAAAACACCCAAAAATCCCATACTAAACATTCACAAAACTCCGAGTTTACTCAGTGTAATGCAAACTGAATACGGCTCGGCAACTTTCGGCAGACGAGATAATTTTTTTCTAATTCTGGACACTTCCACGAACATTTAAGTAAAAATAACGTGAGGATCCGCGAGGATCCAAGTTACTAAAAGTCTATTTCTTTTCACAATACTAAATAAAAAACACTCGCAAAAATATATTTCAAAAGATATCAATTTTACTAAAAAAAAAAAAATAAAGATACTAATTTATGATGTTATCAATTAAAAACAATAACAATACCATTAAATTTAACTTCCATTTCCTACTATAGTAATTTTGCACATTACTTTTTTGTGATATCACTTGTAACTTGTCACTACGTTAATGGGAATTTCAATGTCTCAATTTCTATAAATGGAAATGCTCACTTCTTTGGCTCTGCCTTAGCAAGTACCGTTAGAAGTTGTAAAAAGAAAGCCGGAATACTAAAATTTGATGTGTCTACGATAGATTTGAATAGTTACAATCATAATTTGTAGACATCGATTTTGGTATTTTTGTCGCGGGCTGGGACCACAGTGCACTGCATTAATCTCAAACGGATGCTGAAATTTTGAAGACTGAAAAATTGGCTTTTTTGAATTTTTGCTCTGATCGGGACGCGCAACTGCAATCGTTTAAGAACGGATTATGAGATTGTAGTACTCGCGATTACGCATTTTTTGATGTATAACTCGTGCGTGTAGCCTTCAAAGGTTCAAAACAATCTCAGCTTAAAGTCCAAATTTTTGTGCCTAAATTTTTCTAAAAACCCAGTTTTTTTGGATTCAAAATTTACAAATGCCATTCGATTTCAGTGGAAACCCGCGTGAATTTAGTTTTTTTACGTTCTGAATCTAATAAGCCATGACGCGTCCAAATCCGTCTACTAGATCGAAAATCTGCAAAAAATGTTTTTGAAAATTGCGCGCATTGAAACGCGTTTTGGAAGTGTTATTTTTACTGAAATAAATAGAGCTATATGCCTGTTTAAAATGTGCGAAAACATATATTTCAAAACTACCGCTAATCCGGAGATACAATTGATTCTTTCTAAAAATTAAGTGCGATGCTACATCCACGGTTCTTGATGGATTGCAATGAAACGACATCAAATGATGTATATTTTAAAGGTTATCATCGAAACCGGATGCGCATACAATGTAAATGAACTTCGTGGAAATTATGACCATCTAACTGTATTTTGCGCCCTAATATGCAACAGACGCTACATCGTGGCCGCCAAATGGAATTTCGCAAACTGTACACCAAATAAAAGGGATTGATTCGCTGTTTTGGAAAATCGGATGCGCATCATGCCATTTTCAATATTACGCGGCTTATATGAGTTTCAAATGTTGTAATATTCAATATAACATTATTTTAATGTTATACCACAATTGGAGTTCCTTGAGATTTAATATAATGTTCTATAAATATTCGGAGCCTCAAACGTCAAATAACATGAAGTTCGGTCAACAAATGTAGCTAAAATCCTCAAAATACCTAAAATCTTGTGGTACTGTTATATGGAGGTTATACGAAAACATGGATCTATTTTGAAATGTTATGAAAGAGACGTTTTGTTATCACTGAGAGCCTCCAATGTCAAATATCATGTACTTCGGTAAAAAAAAATATTGCTAGAATCCTCAAAATCCGAAAATCGGGAGGTACGGTTATGGGAGCTATACTAAAACATGGACCTATTTCAGCATCTGCCCGCACTTGTGCTCTCAGTGAATGTTACTATCCCCACATGCACACAACTTTACTCATGAATAAACAATGCACTCACACAATAACAATAACGTGTGCTTCAATTGTTGTTGTGTGCACACAACGATACTAAGAGCTTCATGAAATGCCCCTTACAGATCCTCAGTACGCTATCTGTATAAGTTACCAGATTCTTTTTATCATCTTTGCAGGAGAATGTGGCTGCAGCATACCCTTCAGTCTGGTGTTTTACACTCTGATAAAGTTTCAGACTTAATTCTGACTCCATAACATCTCGAATTTCTCCCGATAATTTTCCTTCCCCCTTCGTGTTGCTATTGAATGCAGGGTTGGTCAGTTTGCCACGTTCTTCTGTTCAGTAGCCTTACGACACTCCTGATCGTACCAAAGATGTTTAGGTGCCCAACTATAGATTTGCAGCAGTCTGAAGAGAGTGGGATATTCTTTGCCACTGCTCTTCCTCATTATCGGGACAAGGAGTGCCGTCATGCAGCATGTGGGTCAGTTGAGCGGAGTAGGGTTGTGCAATCTGTTGTGTATGCAGCTTCTGGACACCCCGCACAGTGTTGCCGCTTCCATACAAATGTGGACAAACATAGAAGGCGTTGACCTAGGTTGATGCATTTTCGTACAAGTATTCACGAGGGCACAGGAATGAAAACTATCAACTTTGGTCCATATCGGTCCAATTTTGCTATAACTTGGTCAATTTTAATCGAATAGCCTTCAAATTTAATATGTGATATTTTCTTAGGCTCCTGAGTGGTTTCACCGATTTTCGTAAAAATCGGTTCAGTTTTTGAATATAGCTCCTATATATATCTTTCCCCGATTTTGCTATAAATCGCTCAATTTTTGATGAATAGTCTTCAAATTTGACATGGGACGTTTCCCAGGCCCCTGTTCAGTTTTAGCGATTTTGATTTGATTTCGCAAAAATCGATACAGATTTGGATTAGCCTTCAAATATATATTTCACCGATTTTGGTAAAAATCGGTAAATTTTTGAAAAAGAACCTTAAAATTTGACGTGATGTGTTTTCTTAGGCCTGTGCCCTCATAAGTAGTTGTGCAAACATTCATCAACCCAGGTCAACGGTAAAACTGAACAGGGGCCTGAGGAATCCCATGTTAAATTTGAAGGCTATTTATCAAAAATTGAGCGAATTATAGCAAAATCGGGGAAAGATATATATGAACCGATTTTTGCTTAAATCGGTGCAGCTACTCAGGGGCCTAAGAAAATAACACATACTAAATTTGAAGGCTATTCGATCAAAATTGAACGAGTTGTTGCAAAATCGGGAAAAGATATATATGGGGGCTATATAAAATCTGAACCGATATATCTCAGAAGGTTGCAAGGATGGGCAGAATGTTTTTACACATTTTGATTTGAAAGAGATATCCAATTAACGGAAAACAGGAGCCAAGGTGACAATAGGTGGCAATCAAAAGATCTGCTCTACTAAATATTAAGAATTTTGAATTTTTTTTATTGCTCATGTGCAGTTAATGTCAGCTTTTTGTACTAAAATGTTATATCTATAGCCCACTCATCAAATCGCCATCCAAAACATTTACAGCCAGTTTCTGTATGTCGACAGAAGAATGTGTGCGAATAAAACACGCCCGAACTTTAGTTTTCGAAATAATTCTACCTTTGCTTTTGTTTCAAAACAAAAAACAAATTTGAAAAACACACAAGAGTTTGGATGTGTTTCTTTCGCACACATTCTTCTTTCGACATACAGAAACAGGCTGTTAGTATTATCAACAATTTTTTCAGAAAATGTTATTTTAAACGTCGTCTAATTTTCATATTATTATCGCCTTACCTGGGAAATATTTTTCATATTTAAAAAGCTTTTACTTCATTATGGATGCACATATCGACAAAATTCTTTCAGATTCCTTGTATCGGATGTGATTACTGTAAGAAAAAAGCATAAGCATATGTAAAAGTTAGCATCGCATTTTTTTTATTTGTGTCCCCGCGGCAACACTGTGCCCCGCTTCCGTCCTGTGTTAGATCACATTTTTGCTGGAACATTAGACCTAGTTTGCACCTTTGCTGCTACTAGGTAATGGTCCGAATCGATGTTCGCTCCTCGGATCGACCGGACATCTAACTCATTGGACGAGTGTCTTCCGTCTATCATAACATGATTAATCTGGTTTCTTGTTTTCTCATCTGGGGACATCCGCGTCGCCTTGTGTATTTCAAGGTGTTGGAACCTGGTACTGCTCACTACCATGTTCTTTGCCGCTGCAAAATCGATAGGATGTTATCTCATGAAGGCTGAAATGGGGGACCACTGATATTTTCACTTCCAATTTTAGCATTAAAATCGCCTAGAACAAACCTAATGTCATGGCCAGGGCAACGGTCGTATGCTCTCTGAAGGCGCTCGTAGAATATATCCTTGCACTGTTCATCTTTCTCTCCGCTAGAGGAATGGGCTCGGATGAGCCTGATGTTAAAAAACGTAGCTTTATACGGACTGTGCCAATTCACTGATCAACCGGAGTAAAACTGGAGACGAGGTTTTTAAGTCTCCTACATGCCATAAATCCATTAACTAGTATCGATCTGGTTATGTGTGTCCGTCCGTCTGAACCTTGTAATCACGCTACAGATCACAGTTTTGATTGGATCGTCACGAAATTTTGTGGGTTGATGGGGGTCACCGAGAGGAAGAGGACTACAGATTTTGGTGATGGTTGGATAATATTCAGTGGTCGAAATGGGCAAAATATGTGGAGAAAAAGAAAAGGTTTATTATAATGCGAATATCTCCGCTTCTATAACGAGCTTTCTAAAAGCACAGCCTGGCTATTAAAGTAGATATACCCATCTTTACAATGATGAAAAGTAAGTTGGCATATGTAGCAAAATAACGGAGATATCGCAATTGTCTGTAATACATCCCATTTTTCCATTTATTTAATCTCGCTACAGGTCGCAGTTTTGATCGGATCGTCACGAAATTTTGTGGGTTGATGGGGGTCCCAGAGAGGAATAAGGCTATCAATTTTGGTAATGGTCAGATAATACTCAGGCGTCGGGATGTTTAAATATGTAGGGGTATTCCAAAAGCAAAGCCTGTCAATTGAAGAAGAAAATTTCACCTTTACAAAGATGTAAAGTAGGTGAGCGAACCATTTTTACGAATATCTCAGCTTTGGTTAGATGCATTTTAACAAGAGAACAACTATGACAATCTGAGGATTTTATTGATACCAATTGTGTTAATAAAGTGGTCAAATACTTGAGATATAGACAAAGACGAAGATATCTCTATTTCTAATTTGTGGAATTTTATTTTCAATGTGGATATCTGTGTTTCCGTTAATAGTAAAATATCACAGTGATTGCAAAATGCACTAAGCTATCTCAATTTTAATATTTTGAAGTATTTTTTTAGTGACAAATACTTCTGGATGGGGATCTTCTTGGGGAATGGGGATCTTCTCAGATGTGTACTTCGGTACGGAAAGTCTCTGATCGTCAGTCACTTGAGAGTGTGCAGAGATAATTCATTTTTTCGAATTTTCCAAGCAGTTCACTACTACTATTTTGAAGTATTTTTTTAATGACAAATACTTCTGGATGGTGATCTTCTTGGGGGATGGGGATCTTCTCAGATGTGTACTTCGGTACGGAAAGTCTCTGATCGTCAGTCCGTTAGGAGTGTGCAGAGATGATTCATTTTTTCGAATTGTCCAAGCAGCTCACTACTTCCGATTTTATATCAAGTATTCCCTGGTAATAATAAACAGACAACCATTCGTTGATAGCTAGTGTGAGAAGGCGACCCACAGTGGAAAAAAGTACCGATTTAGAGCTCCAAAAGTACAAATCTATGTTTTATTGCATTTTATGCATAAATTCGATATGAAAAGCAATAAATTGACAATTTAATTCATTTATTAATATATTTAGTAAATTTGTATTTTTACCGTAGAATCGTACCTATCAATTTTCGGTATTTTAAAGATTTCTACCACATTATCCAACCGAAACGGCTAGGATTTGGTATTTAGTCTCCGTGGGGTTTATGCATACACTCCTATAAACATTTCCACGGTTTCATATAGCCCCCATAAGCCGGTACCACCGATTTCGTTAATTTTTGAGGTTTTAGCCACATTATCCAACCGAAATAGCTGAAAGTTGACATTTAGTCTTCGTTGGTGGTATAAAATATTCCGACAGAGAATTTTCGGCACAGGTACACGCATTGATATGGCCCCCCATAGAAAGGTACCGCC
Organism: Musca autumnalis; assembly: GCF_047663935.1. Lineage (NCBI taxonomy): Eukaryota > Metazoa > Arthropoda > Insecta > Diptera > Muscidae > Musca > Musca autumnalis. Next base: position 38,415,240 of record NW_027412088.1, on the reverse strand, counting down.
CTAATTTCAGCATTTTTACATAAAAAATACTATTCATAAAAATAGTAATAAATTAAAATGTTGCAGTTTGTTGCAGCTAAAATTTTACAAATAACTTTAACAAACTGCACAATTTGGAAAAAAATCGGATGTCACATGTTTAAAGTGTAAAATCCGAGTTGCAATAAATAACATCTTATATTCAACATTTTTTTAATCACCTGCTTCACGAAATGTTAAATTCAGTAAGGCTTTAAAATTACTTTGTAGGAAGAGTGCATGCGACAATCATAAATTTACTACTAAACTATATTATGAAAACTAGTTCAAAAAATGTCACAAATGCAAAATAAATTATTTTAATAGCCGTTGCTTTCTGTGGACACCTTAGATTAATACTGCAATAATAATTATACCCTACACCACTATGTGGAAAGGGTATTATAAATTTGTTTTGGGAAAAATTCATGTAACACCGCGAAATATTTGTCGGAGACCCCCAATGTGGTATACCAATCTTCATATCTCGACGAGATAAAGCGATTTTGAGATGTGTGTCCGTCCGTCCGTCCGTGTGTCCGTCTGTCCATTATAAATTGTAATCAAACTCCAGGCCGCAATTATGGACCGATCGTCACGAAATTTGGTATGGAGGTCGGTTTCACATCAGAATAGATCGCTATTTTAATATGTGCTGATCGTGAAATATTTAGCGGGTGAAATGGACCAAAAACATAATTTTTTTCCAATTTTGTAGCGGCTCTGTAGGTCGAAATAATAGTCCGATCAACGCGAAATTTTAAATATAGTAAGAGTATATGACAAAGAAGATGCCTGCAATTTGAGATGGCGATCAGATAATATTTAGAGGGTTAAATGGACCACAACTTTTGTGTGAAAATTGTGAAAATTTTTAATTTACAGCTTATATCTTTGTTCCTGAAAGACACAATCCTACCTCGTGAGTTATATTTGGAAGCCGATCTCTTGACCTTTCCATTGATGTCAATTATGTTCATGTACGTGATCAGATAACAGAGTTACAGCCTGATATATACAGTTTTTTGTTTGTAGTGTAATCATAAACACGCTAGAGGTCGCAATTATAGGTCAATAGTCACAACATTTTGCACGAGGTAAGAGTTTAGGTAAAAGAAAATGCCTATAATTTTGCATTATGATCTGATATTATTTAGCGGGTGACATAGACCATTACTTTCGTATGAAAAATATACAAATTTTATTTTTGGTCCATATTTTAATTCCCGGAGGGCATATACCGGCAAAGTAGCCTACATATGGAAAAATAACTACTGACCTTTTCCCTGATGCAAATTGCAATAATGTGTCTGCTAGGTAACGGGCCTACTGCCTAATATATAATGTGTTTTGTGTAGAGAACCACAATTTCCTCCCATGCTAAAAATTATCTCTGTCATGACATAGAAATTTTCAGTTCAGTTGTCCAACTGGATGTTTTACGACCAAAGATGTGTTTCATCGAAATAATCGTTTTAGACCCTAAGTATGTTTAGACGAAATTAGTTTTAGATAATTTGGACTCAATTTAGCCCTGTCCGTTCATCTGCCACTCCTGTCTAGCTGGCTGGTGCGCTGGATAACTCTCGAACAGATCTACCGATTCGAAGCAAATTTTATACTTCGTAATATTTTGCCCAAACTTAGTTTAAGTTGAAATATAGGCTATATAGGTCCACACCTCCCCCACAAAAGTTCAACAATTTTTCGAAAAATTGTGTGAACGATGACTGGCGAAGTGAGCAATCGATTGATCGATCGGTTAAGACTATATCGGTCCACACCTTCCGGTACGTCCCACACAAAATTCGGAAAAGTGAAATTTAAGATCCCTCTAGAATCGTTTTGAATTTTTTTCAGCAGATTGTCCTTGCGGTCCCCTTTAAGATGGTACAACTGCAATAGCAAATCCATACTTCCTGAGATTATGGCCAAAAAGCTCCAAGAAACCCTGAAAAAGAAACAAGAAACCTAAAAAAATGGCAAGTCCGCAAGATAACTCTCAAGGGCATTTTTTGATTTTTCCAAACTTTGCACACCGAATTATTTGATCCAGTCATGTATCAGGTTAGAATATGGACTATGCCGGTCCCGTCCTTCGAGTACGTCCCACCCAATTGGGAAAGTGCAGTTTGAGGACTCGTATCGAATCTATTTGAATTTTTTTAAAGGAGGTTGTTTTCACGGTCCCTATTGCAATGGTACAATTTTTCCGGGGTAGGTCCATACTTCCTGAGATATTGGTAAAATGGATGGACAAGAGAGGCTTCTCTTATATCAATGGATTCATATTAGGCTATTGATATGTGACCTATATTTTATCGCCGATTCCGAACGGTGTGTCCTATGTTGCCACTTGTAGAGACGTTGTTCATGGCTGAAATACTCAGGTAATATCGCCAACATTACAAAGATGTATTTTGAAAATTTGATGTGGGAATCAAACCCGGACTTTCAGTGCCCAAGACGTTTGCACATAGCTAATTCCTAGAGATTTTGGTGTAGGGTATCACATGGTCGGCCTGTCCGACTATAGCCTTTGCTTACTTGTTTTTAAATTGTCATATGTTGTTTCTTCGACTTTGGCGCGCTAGATCGGTATTTTTTCCACTGTGCGACCCGGCTTAGAGGGTTCGTTGGCAGCCCCAACACTAGGATCGGATGTTGTGGCCCAATCAGCCGCACGTCTTAAATTAATCAGATTACAGAAACATTAAGAAAATCAAACAACAACAACCCCATGATGACGACTTTTGGCTTTAAGAAATGGTTTATGATTGGCACCTGGAACGTAAGAACTTTCTCCGAATCAAGACTTGAGCAAGTCCGCAAAGAAATAGTCTCGTATAATATCGACATATTCGACAGGAAGTTCAGCAGAACCAGTAAAATTACAGAACGGATACTCATTTATTTACTCTTGCAACCCAAACTACAAAATAAGAGGCGTAGGACGCAAAGCTGTATCAGACAGAATCATTACAGCAAGATTCAAATGCAAATTTAGAAATATTTGCATCGTACAACCAACTAACGAATTTCCTGCGATTTCAACGTTAAAGTAGGGACCGATAACGAGAATCTGCAATTGGTAATGGGGAAACATGGGAATCCCTGAGACATTATACAAGAAATGAAATCGACCACTTCTTGGTGAGCAAACTATTTTTGGGTTCCTTAATGGATGTCAGGTCCAGGCAAGGCACGGTGGTCGAAACCACCGATCTAGCGGCGTGAAATTAATAACTTTAAAACGAATTGAGATATATTACTGAAATTTTGCACAAACACAACCTGTGTCTGTGGGTAATAATGTGCCAAATATGAACAATATTGGCTAATGTTTTAGTATAGCCCCCATATAACGGTACCTTCCATTTCCGCATTTGGAGGATTTAAGCCACATTTTCGTTGCAAATTAGTTGTAATTTTGTACTTAGGGTCCCTAGTGGTCACAAAATATTTCCACCAAAAATTTTGAACATAGGTGCACGTTTTCATATTGTCCCCATGCAAACGTACCACCCGATTTAAGGTATTTTGAATATCATGACCACATTTTTCAACCGACTTGGCTGTTATTTTGCATTTCATGTTATCACTGCGTGTAAAACCTTACTTACAAAACATTTTGAATGTGGATTTATGTCTTGATGTAGCCCTATTTTATGGTACCCCCCGATTCAGTGAATTTATACTTGCTATCCCATATTTATTACCGGATTTAGGTATAATATGGTATTTTAGGGTCGCCGGGGGTAGAACTCCTCCTTGCAAAAATTTCTCATGATAGGTCCATACAAATGCCTAGCTAAATTAGTATTAATTTCAAGCAAAATCCCATATTCTAAAAGTGTAGTTATCAGAAGATTTGCAAATATTTGCAGCCCTAATGTGGTTATTCGTATCCAAAGAGTCCAATTTAATTCCCCAAAAAATAATCGAAACCAAGTTCGGCCAAGTTTTAAAGATGCACTCCATTAAAAAGGGCATAAAACCAATAAACGTAATTTGGTGACTATATGGGTTCCAGTCCTTGGCTTTCCTTTTTCACTTGCAAATAATTTCCGATCATCAAGCTTAACTCTAAACGAGAAAATTAATAAAAAATCATTAAAAATGATCTTCGCCCTAACAGGCAAAATTTCAAAAAATTACTTTTTTTTAATTTATTGCTATACCACTATGTACCTCCTGCCACAAAACTATTTTTTATAATTTAAATCACACCCTCCGCTATCAATTAAAAAAATTATGTTCAGTTTTATTACGAATTTATTTAGCATTTAAACAAATATGAAGTCAATTTTTTAGCTACAAATTTTTTAAAATCTGATTCAGCAAAATTGATGGTATTTGATGGTAAATAACTGAGTGAATATTTACAACAACAAAAATGTAAAAACAACATTTTTGTCAGCAAAGTGTCTGTAATCGATACAATGGAAAATATTTCGCAATTTTATAGTTTGATTTTTGGACTTTCGCGCCGCTAGATCAGTGGTTTCGACCAGTGTGCGACGGGTGGGTGTATAGCAAAATACACTATTCTCTATCTGTGCGGACGGAATACTAGACTGAACGTGGACACTTATCGGGCCACCATATTGTCAAGCCGCTGCCACCATTATTCTTCGATATTCATCGGGCTGTCGCATTGCCAAGCCGCTGCCACCATATTCGTCGATATTCATCGGGCCACCGCATTGTCAAGCCGCTGCCACCATAACTACGAGTCATCCAACGTTCAAACCCGTATTCCTCATCCTGGCATTTCAAGACAATTCCCACAAATACTTCGTCGTCGTGTATTGTCCTGAGAATTGGATTATGTTTTATGTGTAGTGATAAGTGTTTTTATTAAAAAAATTGTTTATAACGATTTATGAAAAACATTGAGCTTCTCTCTCCTTCATGTTCCCAAATCAAAAATAAATTCTTGTGACGACCCTGGCTCCCGCTGAACCTACCCCAGCTTCAAAGTGAAAACACGTCGTCACAAATTTCAAAGAGGAGCTTCTTGGCATTAACATTCAATGTAAATATTATATTTTTAATGCCTCCAAATTGGTTTATTATTGGCCTTAGCCTTATTGGTATTTAGGGTCCTTGTTTTTTAATGAAAAAATCTTCAGGTATAATTTATTAAACCTGGCAACAACATACGAGGGCTGAACGATAACTATCTGGCCTAACAAACGCGAATATATACCATCAAATACGACTTTATTGTTTTCTAAAGTAGTCTCTTTATACACTTTTTCGTGCGCTCAAACCTATTGGCGAAGCATTCTTCCACTCCGATGGAGACACCTCCAAAACATGGTTTTTGAACGCTTTTACAGCATCTTGAGGCAACAAAAAGCGTTGAACTCGCCTTTTTTCTTGATGTGCTAGAATCAAATGAAGTCATTGGATCCCCACACAGGGCTGTACGACGGATGACCCATTAATTCCACGGTTTGTCCGGTCAAACAGGCGCTGGTTTGAATCGATGTGTGAGAGCCCACATTGTCATGAGGCAGAATAATTTGTCTTCTCTTATTCGTTTTTCGAACTTCTCAGGAGACTACAGGCAAACAAATTATAGTGTAACACTCAGAATTAACCGTCCTATATTCCTCAAGCCGTATAGTCGTCACACTGTCAGTTTTTCTGAAGAAACAGGTAACCTTTTGCTTCAAAGTGCTTTTTACATGAACAACTTTCATTTGATTTGGCTCGCTTTCAAAGACTCAAACCGCCGATTCCTGCTTTGTTTCAGGCTCCTAAGCATAGATCCTAGATACGTGGTCTGTGACGATCTTATAAACGTCGTTTGAAGCATCGGGATCATAAAATCGATCAATTTCGTTGAACCAATTCACAGGAGCCTTTTTTGAGCGATTGCTGCATCTAACGAAAAAAATCAATTTTTGCGGCCAGGGGCTGGATTCTCGTTCTATGAAAATTTGAAATGAAAAATATTTTCTTTATAATATTTTTCATTTGACATTTGAAAAGCTTATGCACATGGGTAGCGGTGTAGGGTATCACATAGTCGGACACGTCCCGATTAATAGGTTTCTCATTTCAGGGTCTACTATATTGCAATGATCAATTCTCCGTATTTTATACAGAAATTAAAAAACACTTTCAACAAAACCAGCTAAACTTTATGCTTTTATTCGGAAGAATGCATAGTTATTGGTAATACGTTCCTTATTTTTAAAAAGAATATAGTTCAACCCATTGGATTGAAAACTGGTTACCTCATCCACCTTATAACAACAAATCACAAAAATGTGTTCTAATTTATTTTGTTATTTTTAATTAAAACTTAAAAAAAAAACAATAAAAATTCACTTATATAGTACTTTCAACGAATATCAAAAATTCGATGCATATTCTCACAAATTAATCCTTTCGGACACTATCTGCTGTACACAAAGCACCAAATGAATCGAGAATACATGTAAATGAAATGTTCAACTTGTTCTTTGTTTTAAAATTTGTTCCATATTCTCTTAGTTCTTTTGGTATTATGGTAAAGTTTTTTTTTTGGTTTTTGTTGTTCTGATGATTTTATTGGAAAATTTATAGGAAAGTTTTTGTGGTATTCATGCACTTACACATGCAAACCCTGCTTGCTGTTGCAAACATACGTTTGTGAAACCTTTTTGGCTTGGAGGCAACTAATCTGCATATTTTTTCTATATATTTTAGGGGAGGTGGTGTAGAGAAGAGATAATAATAAAATGAATATGTTTCGATATCTCTTGTATGGATAGAGCACACATATCATATGCATATGTGTATGTTAAAAAAAAAACTCCACACACTTTCATACACCATCTGAAATACTTTTAAGCAAATAAATGGATATGAAAATACAGAGTTTTTTTTTCCTTTGTGAAGTACTTAAACGTTAAAACTACAACCATACTTATGGCTATATGAAGGTGTTTGTGTATATATGGGTTAATGTGGTTACACTGTATCGTATATGCATACATTCATGTATGTACAAATGGATGAGTGCGTTTTTCTTAACCATTGTTATATGGGTTAACAACATTCCTCTTAGTTCTTGCCGAAGGATGTTGCTTTTCATTATATTGAACTTTTTTGAGTTTAATGTTTTAATTCATTTTAAAAACTTAAATTTTTTCAAAGGCATTTACAGAGAGAGTGAGAGAGGAGTAAGAACAAATTCCATGTGTAGGAGTATTGTAACCACTGGGAACCCCAAATGTAAAAAAAACAAATGAAAAAAATACCTAAAATCGGTTTGTGCAGTTAGTTATATGGGGGACTATACCAAAAACGTGGACCTATGTTGACAATTTTGAATGAAGAAGTTTTGTGACCACTAAGAATCTCAAAAGTCAAATTACATTTCGATCGAAAAATGTTGCTAAATTCTTAAAATATCGAAAGTCGTTATTTGGGGTCTATATTAAAACATGGATCGTTATAGCCCATTTTCAAACTTGACCTGTCTATGGAAAAAGGCTCTGGGTGCATAAATATAACGTTCTTGCGTAATTATTGTGAACTAGATCAACTCAGAATTTAATCCAGATCAAGAATATATATTAGGGTTATGACTTGACATTTATTTCCCAAAAATTATTTACTTTAGCAGGAATGACATTTATTGTATTTAGTTATTAACAAGTAGAAAAGTGTCAGTCGGCTTGGCCGACATAGATATACTCTTAGCCTCGTATCTAAGGAAAAGAAGTAACACACAATACTTCTGACGTCTATATAATACGATGTACAACGTTTGGACCAAATCGGTTTCTCCCTTCGAGGGTTATTTTAAGTACTACCCAGTTCAGTTGGTGCCAGCAGGCTATTTTGGAGCTTTTGGGCCATTATCTCCAGAAGTAAGGACTTGCACCTACAAAAACATGTACCGTCGTAATGGAAAAAGCGAAAACAAGTTGTTACAACATAACCAAAGGGATTCGAAGCCAAAACTTGGATCGATTCGGCTGATCCGTTCGAGAATCACTACACATGGTGCCATAGGGGTATTTTAAAATTTTTATTTTCTCAGGAAGTATGGACTTTCCCCTGAAAAAAACAAAAGGTGTAATGTCGTAGTAGAGGCAGCGAGTACAAGTTGTTACTAAAAGAAGCAAAACGATTTGAGAGCAGGCCCTAAACTGCACCCTTCACAAATGTTGTGTGGGAAGTACTCGAAGGAGTGGACCTATATAGCCCATATTCGAACCTGATCTATGTATGTCCCGTAGAGATATTACGATACGACAAGTATGGACCAAGTCGGATACTTCAACAATTATCGTGCGCACAATTTTTCTGAACATTTTTAAACTTTTGTGGGGGAGGTACCTAAAGAATGGACCGAAATGGTCTATCTTAAAAATTAAACAAAGTTTGGACAAAACAATATGAACACCAAGTTTAAGACCGAATCGGCTGAAGCGTGAGCTCCAACCACTATCCATGGTGCAGTAGGGGTTTTTTTAATCGTTTGGACTATTTTCTTAGGAAGTATGAACTTGCCCCTGATTAAACTTGTACCGTCGTAATAGGGGCAGTGAATTCAAGTTGTTACAGCAAATAACAAAGCGATTCGAGAGCAGCTCCTAAACTGAACTTTTCCAAAATTTTGTGTGGGAGATACCCGAAGGAGTGGACCGATAGAATCCATAGAAATTTCATGATTTGCACATTAAGGACCGAATCGGCTACTCGCTTCAAGAGTTATCGTGCGCACAAATTTTCCGAACATAATCGAACTTTTGTGGGGGAGGTATCTGAAGGATTGGACCAATATGACTCATCTTCGAATTTAAACTAAGTTTGCATAAAGTATTACTAACGCCAAATTTTGGACCGATTGACCGCTCGAGACTAATAGTACGCACCAGCTAACCATACAGACAGTCAGACAGACGGACGGACATGGCTAAATCGACTCCAAAATGCCTGAAACACATTTCGTCCAAACTTACTTGGGGTCTAAAACCATTAGTTCGATGAGACATATTTTGCCCGTATGAAAGTGTGTATATCCTCGTGAAAGTATAAAAAGGTCACGCATCAACCACTTTGAAAAAATGTTTTGAAGAAATACCCCTGCAAGCAAAGACTATCGCGGAAGTGATTTAGACGTGTCGCCCAGCGCGATGAAGAGTCGCGGAAGTCACCCTTAAGTGACCTCCGTTGTGAAGAAATGAGCCACGCCGGTGTGTCGTCTTGGAAGTCACTCCAGCGAAGAAGATTATTTCCGCGATAGTTCTTGGAATTAAATTTTATTTATTTTTTTATTTTTATATTTTTTTAAGTACGTTCTTTTAGAGAAATTATTCTTTGTAATTTCCGCCTACATTAATTAAATAAAATGAGATTTGAATTCTCATTGCCAAATGTGGTATGTCTGAGTTAGATTGCAGGATGTAATCTATGAGCAGACTGACAAACATGTTGGCTTGCCACATGTGAGATAACGAAGTGTTTTATATAAGATTGTATGGCAGATGCGTTCGTACATATTTGTTGCACTCCTCATATATCTTCTACACACTAGCCTAAGTTAGGTTAAGGCATATTTTACTATTTAGTTCTTAAGAAAATTTTTAGATTAAATTAATCAGTGCATATAACGCATTCAACAAGGAAATACGTGATTTATTTCCTAAACTTGATCCCGGTTTAACAAATACTATGAAAATAAGTAAAAAATATTAGTCGGCTTTGACGAAAGATGTATACCCTCAGCCTGTGTGAATTGAAACACCTTTTTCCAAAAATAAAACGTATATATTTAAGGGAACTTCAGAATTTTGGCATATGAACTTGCCGACAAAGGTATAGATTAGGATAAAATCTCAAAAGTTTGCGTGGGAGGTACCTAAAGGAATGGACCGACATAGTCCATTTTGGAAGTTTGTCTTATGTTGGGAGTCATTCCTCTCGATAGTACCATTATATCAGGAAACATGGACTTGTCCACGAAAAACATCATATCGCTGTAAACAGGGCTACCAGGAGTAGCTTCGGTAAAAATTTCCAAAGTATTCTCGCACAGACGCTTAACCGCACTTAAACAAAAATGTTGATCACTTGTGTGGGTGGTACCCTAAAGAATGAACCTAACCTAAGTTTGGACAAACTATTTCGAGATCCACAGTTAGGAACAAATCGATTGGCCCACCTGACCAAAATTTTGAAAATTCATGCTAGCAAAAATTTCTTATTTAGCAATGATGTAAACCTTATTTTATACTTATATTACTGATGCAATAATTTTTATTACTAATTTTTAATAAAAACAAGTAAAAAAGTGTCAGTCGGTTTGCCGACAGAGGTATACCCTCAGCCAATGTAAATTGAAACTTTCATCTATAGAATGTATTTAGCGTCTCTTCAGAATTTTGTGGCCCTTTTTCAACATTTGAACTTACCGACAAAAATGTGGATTAGGAATTAACACAAATGTTGAACTTTTGTGATGAAGGTACCCATAGGGAGGACCGATTTGGGCCATTTTAGTAGTTAAACTAAATTTTGACAAAATATTAGGAGATCCAAGGTTTGGACCAAATTGGTTTCACCGTTCCAGTGATATCGTCCTAAAATTTTTGTGACATTTTTTAAATATTGGGGAGAAGTACCGGAAGTTGGGTAACGGTATTGCCCCATGAAACTAAGTTTGAATGAAATATGATGAAGACCAAATGTTGCACCAAACCGGTAGAACAGTTCGAGAGCCACGTATGGTGACATAGGGCTTTTTACCTGCCCCTGAAAAAACTTTTACCGTCGTAATGGAGGTAGCGAATGCAAATCGCTTCAACAAAAATCAAAGTGATTCGAGAGCAGGTCTTAAAGTGAACTTATCCGAAATTTTGTGTGGGAGGTACCCAAAGAAGTGGACAAATATAGTCCATATTCGAATATATGGTCTATATATGGTAGATATATTAGGATGCGCAGAGTATGGATTACTCAGTCACTCCCTTCAAGAGTTATCGTGCGCATATTTTTTCCGAAGATTTTTGAATTTTTGTGAGGGAGGTACCTGAAGGAGTGGACCGACATGGTTTATCTTCGAACTTAAACTATGTTTGGACAAAATATTACGAAGGCCAAATTTTGGACCGAATTGGCAGATCCGTTCGAGATTTATCTTGCGCTCCAACCACTACACATGGTGTCATAGGGGTTTTTTGCACCTTTCAGGATATTTTCTCAGGAAGTATGGACTTGCCCCTTATGATACTTGTACCGTCGTATGGGGGACAGCGTATACAAGTTGTTACAACAAAAATCAAAACGATTCGAGAGCAGGTCCCAAACGGAACTTTTCCGAAATTTTGTGTGGGAGGTACCCGAAGGAGTGGACCTATTGAGACCATATTGGAACTTCATATTACTTTGGTAGAAAGTTTACGCTATACAAAGTATGGACCAAATCGGTCACTCCCTTCAAGAGTTATCGTGCGCACAAACTTTCCGAACATTTTCGAACTTTTGTGGGGGAGGTACCGGAAGGAGTGGACCGATGTAGGTCATCTTCGAACTTAAACTAAGTTTGGGCAAAATATTACGAAAGCCAAAATTTGAACCGAATCGGTTCATCCGTTCGAGAGTTATCGTGCGCTCCAGCCAGCAGGACAGACAGACAGACGGACGGACATTGCTCAATCGACTCCAAATTGTCTGAAACACATTTCGTCCAAACATACTTGGGGTCTAAAACCATTATTTCGATGAGGCACATTTTCATCGTATCAAAGTGTATATACCCTCCTTAGCCTAAAGGCTGAGGGTATAATGACGTAAGACTTCTTGGACAATTTCCCTTGTTTTCAGAACTTTTTTGACAATGTATCAGAGTTAATATATGTTCAAAACTATGGATATATTAATACTAACATGTACTTTTGGGTGTATAATTTATCAAATAACTCACAACTACAGTGAATGTTATGTAATTCAGTGATATCACTTCGGTAAGACCAAAAGAAAGAGTACATAATAATTATAATTGTTCCACAAACATCCCATAAGGGACAAGAGAGACTTCTCTCATATCAATGAGTGCACCCCGATTCATAGTAGCTCAATGATATGGGACCTACTGGTTATTCGCCGAATCCGAACGGCGTGTCTAAGACACCACTTGTAGAGAAGTTTTACATGGCTGAAATACTCAGGAAAAGTCGCCAACATTACTGAGGGGTATTTTGCCGCCGCTGAAAAGTGTTTTGATGTTGCCTGGCCGGGTAATCGAACCCACGACCTTATGTGTGCCAACGGGTGTGCATACCATTGCACCACGGTGGCACCCAAAAGAAAGAGTATACAATCGGAAAACCTTAGAAATATCTTAACATTTAATTTTGTTGTTTACATGGAATGTTGAGGACCTTTCCTTTGTTGACTTTGTTGCCACTCCAATTTTATTGAGTAATTTATGGAAGGAAAATGGGATTAGTAGAGAATTGATTTATGCAGATTTATGTCGCCCAATTGTACATCTGTCAATAGACTATTTTGGCGTCCAATCGGCAGACTTCTCTTTTAGAAATTCTGGATTCCTATCTTGGATTTTCTCATAAATTGATCAGGAACTAGGAAAACTGTTGTCGTGCCAGTCTTGAATACTTTTAAAATGAAATTCTGGCTCCCAAAATTGTATCAAAAATCCATAAACACAATTTTTCCCAATCTACATTTTTTATACTCTCATCGAAATAATGGTTTTAGTGCCAAAGTATGTTTGGAAGCTATGTTCGTCCGTCTGGATAGCTGCTTGGAGAACACGATAATTCTAGAAAAGATCAACCGATTCGGTCCAAAATTTGGCCTGCGTTATATTTTGGGCTAATATCGATCCACACTTTCAATAACCTTCCACAGAGTATTTTAAAATTTTCAGAGAAGTGCAGTTTAAGACCTCTCTGTATAATTAGTAAATATACCTGTGTAAGTTTGACATCAGTAGTCATGGGTTCACTTCCTTTATGCTAATTGTTCTCGGGGCCCCTATTACTACAAGTTTTTGTCAGGGACAAGTCCATATTTCCAGAGAAAATGGCCCGAAAGCTGTAAGGAACACCTACGGCCATCATGTGTTGTGGCTGGTGCGCACGACAACTTTCGAACGGGATATGGCTTTGGTCCAAACATTATTTATGGCAATATTCCTGGGAGCCTTATATAAAGTTCGTAGCTATTGATTTTCGGTCTACTCCTTCTGGTATTTCCCCCCAAAATTCGAGAATTTTAGCTACAGTGGTATGTGCAATTTTTCTTGAACGGAGCAACAGATTTGTCCCAAACTTTGGTTTTAGTAATATTTTGTCCAAACTTAGTTTTAGCTCGAAAATCGGTACATCCCGACAAACCTTCAAAATAGTAGTTTAATGCAGTTTAAGGCCGGTATTCCTTGTGTTTAGAGCGGTCTTATGTTTTTGGTGAGCAAGTCCATATTTCCCCCTGGCTACGTCGGTGATTGGAGCCAAAACCCTCAAAATACCGCTACGTGAAGGCGTGAACCTATACCCATAAGTTTCAGGTGGAAAGAAGATTAAATACAGAAATTTCAGCCATTGATAATAAGGCTAAACCTTAAAAATACCGAAAAATCGGTGGGTACCGTTGTATGGGGTCTCTATGAAGGCGTAGACATATGTATACCGACAAATTTCATAGGAACGTTTAATAACCCAGATGAAGACCAAATACCAAATTTCAGCTATTTCGGTTGAATACTCAGGCCACAATCTTCAAAATACCACCATATTGCTGGATTATTGTGGCCACAACCTTCAAAATACCGAAAATCGGGAAGGAGCTATTTGAAGGCGTGGACCTATACAGACTAATTTCTTGGGAAAACTTTGTATCAACGAAGACTAGTTAACAAATTTCAGCCATTTCGATGTGATAATAAGGCTAAAACCTTCAAAATACCGAAAATAGAGTGGTGCCGTTCTATGGTGGCTATATAAAGGGGTGGACATATACCGACAAATTTCGTGGACCTCTACCCACAATTTTCATATGGAACCCCAAATGAAGACCAAATACCAACTTTCAGTCATTTGGTGATAATGAGGCTAAAACCGTGAAAATACCGAAATTTACTTCTATAAAGAAGGAAATTTAGTTAGCTTTACAAAATAGGGAAAACTAATAAAATTCGTTGAAAATGCGTGAGTTATGCCATCATTAGTGTTTTAACTTTTTGGTTTTTCCATTATAAAAGAATGGTACATCGTGCGTATTAAATAGCCAAATTCAAAATACAATCATACGCACTAACGTACCAACTTTTATAAAGGAAAACCCAAAGGTTCAAACACAAAAAATGCTATAACTCATCTATTTTTCAACCGATTTCATTGGTTTTTTGCAAAGCTAACTAAATTTCCTTCTTGATAGAAGTAAATAATTATACAGTTTGGTATCTTCTATGGCTTGTTTGAAAGATTTTCACCTTCTAAATAAAAAATAAGCTGTAAAAGTCCGCTGTGGAAAAAGGAAGTTATGTCGTTTTAAGTTTAAAATCAAAGAGACCCCGTTTTTCACTACATTTACCGTTATAAAATCAAAAAACGATGTGACCCAAAGAAACCAAAGGTATTTTCGTTTGCCAAGGACTCCCACAAAACTGAATATATGCAATAGAACCCCTGCAAAAAAATTGTCAACTATTGTAGCACAGTGTTATTAGACAAAATGATTACTGTTTTATGGTACTTGTGGCATTTCACCCTACCATATCTTCAGAATTGCACATAAAAAGGTCGCAAAAATAGCAGATGGGTTTGAAATCAGTGAATGTACCACAAATTCAAAAAATCGCTTGCAAATAGAGTTACACTTTTATTTTAAATAACTATACACATAACTAGGCAAATAAAACCCATTACTTAGCCTTTCTTCTCTTCTTTTGGGGTGGAATGGTTCAAATATAGAATTTTCCAGATAATTTAGAAGAAAATCCTTAGGATATGTGCCTTCATTTACGTATTGATATTATCGTTATTGTACTGCAATAAGCTGTAAAGTTATAACATAGACACTACTCATTCTGAATAATACCACAAAATAAAACAAAGTGCATTAAAATTATATATAAAAAGGATTTTTGAGCATAGACACAAGAAAAATACGAATTTTTACTTCATGGGCATATGTTCGCTTTTACTAACTTGATACAATTAATTAAATTTAGTGTTTTCGGCATGTTTTTGACAAACTAGGATTATTTATGTAAAATTAAGTTTACTAAGAAATATAAATAATTATATGGGTCTGGACAGAATCATGAGACACACAATATGGGTGTCCAAAGAAGGGTTAAATGTTTATTTTACAGCATTTGACTTAGTAGTAGTTACATTTTGCAGAAAGTATACGCTCTCTGTCACCTGAATATGTTATTCATAGCAAAACCTGAAAGTTTTTTAAGAATCTCAGTCATTGCAAATATGAGACACATATTTTTAGGAGCTTATGTTGTCATCTGAATATATCGTTAATATCAAAACCTAAAAATCAACTCAGTGCTTCTCAAACGCTGTATGTTTTATTTTTATACCTTCCAACATACTATGGAGGGTATATAAAGTTTGTCATTCTGTTTTTAACTCCTAAAAATCTACATCGATAATGCCATGTCCGGCCGTCTGTGGAAATTACTCTGGCGTCCGAACGGATTGAAGTAGGTGGATAAAATGTTGGTAAAATCTATAGTAGTCATGAAGACCTTTTGGTATTGAAAGTGGGCTATATATGTCCACGTTTTGGTATAGCTCCCATTTGACCACCAATTTGGTTGCAATTCAAAGTTTTAACCAAATTATCTAACCGAAATGGCTAAAATCTAGTATTTAATCTTCGTTGGTGGCATGAAACATTATTCTTGAGAATTGTCGGTATAGGTCTACGTTTTGATAATGCCCCCATAGAACGATACCGCCCGATTTTCGGTACTTTCAAGGTTTTATTCCCTCTAACCTACAGAAATGGACAAACTTCGGTATATGGATTTCGTTTTGGATATACAATATTCCTGCAGATAATTATCGATATATCCCGATTTTAGTACAGTACCAAACCGAAGTTGCTGACATTTGGTATTTAGTCTTCTATGTGGGTACAAAATATTTCCTCTGAGAATGGTTGTTACAGATCGTTTTGATATAGCCCTCATAGAACGTCCTTCCCTAATTTGCCATTTAGGTGGCTAAAAAAGTTATCCACAAAAATTTAGGCATAGGTCGAAATTTTGTATTACCTCCATATAACGTTTTCTCTCGTAGGAAATTTATGTAATTTGGTATTGGAAGGTACAATGATTACCTGCGATGTGAAGTCTTCTAATGGATTTGTCTACCGCAGTGACTATCATTTGGTATTTCGGATTCTCAATCAGTAGAAAACCTCCACATAAAAAATAACCAATATAGGTTCATATTTTGGTATACACACAGGTTGAAGGTACCTCCACATTTTATGTATATTTTAGGTTGTACACCAGGAGGATCAAAAAAAAATTAATTTTTTCCATTATGTCCAAAAACCTTATATATGAAATTTTATGACGTTCGGTTAACGTTAACCCTCCTGAGGGAACACTGTTTCTTTGGCAAAATTTTAGATGAGCACTTTTAAAATGACCCAAAATATTTATTGTGGCTATAATTATTGTTAAAACTTGGTGCTGTCATTTTCACACCACCACTTCGTGACCTAAGAGTCTAATTACACATATGGAGAAGTAAACCGCGTAAATGCCCACGATGTTTGTCTGTAACTCAAAAAATGATTTTGAGTGGTATGAACATGGCATGACACTCAGAAAAAAATACAACTCCGTAGCTTCAACCATAACGCCACGCCTACAAAACTTCATTCAAAAGTGTAAAATTATCCAAATTGAATAAAGTAAATAAAAACAATAAATTTTAAAAATTCTTCTTTTGTCTTGTCTTTTGTGTGACATTCAATTATTAGCTTTTAAACCATATAACCATAATTTAATGCTAAATGTTACAATTATTAGCTTCATGCGAAGCAATTGTTTTCTTATGACAAGAAAACAATATTTGTGACAAAAAAAAAAAAAATTAAAGAAAACTATTGAAATTCATGCAGTTTTATGGTTGGTTGCATTCTGATACATAAATCTCATAAATGTTTATTATTTCCTTCACATTTTTTCTTCCCTTTTTTTCTTGGATTGTCACTATATTTTGCTTGTATCTCCTTTTTCTCAAGTTTATGGTTGACATATCTTTTGGCATTGAAATCAGCATTTGCAATATGCCATAGACAATTTACAATGTGTTTTTTCTTTTTCTCTATATTTCTTCAAAATATAATAAACAAGTACAGAAAACATATGCTATACATGTACATATACAATAAGATGGGTCTTGTGATAAAGAAATATTATTTTTTGATTCAAATAGGGGGATTCTTCATAAAAGGAAGATAGTGACATTCGGACTTCATGATGCTATTAGATCTGTTTTTAAACCCGTGGCGGTCAGTGAATTTTTAGCATCACCACCCTGAAGCGTAAATCAAATCCGGACAGTGTGAGTTAAACGCTTGGGAAGATTGCACGTTTCACTTTCTAATTGCCTTTGACTCTGTAGCTGCTATTCACATAAAAACATTTCCAAATGAACACGGAACCTATTAACAGTAAATATAATTCCAGGTTGGCGGCATTGGGCCAGCATTTAAAACACTCAGTTTCTGAAAACACAATGCTAGCTACAAATACGCAATTTCTCTATTTCAGAACCCACAATAACCTACTATTTTTGAATTTTTATTTTATAAATAAATAAATGTCTGAATTTCCAAAAATAGTAAACCCTTGCATGTTTTGGAACAGAGAATTTGTTTGCTTTACAATGTTCCTTATATTCAATCTTTAAAGAGGGCAGCCCAATGCCATGATTTAAGACTTCGCAGATTCAAAGCCCTATTTTATGACAGATTTAGGGCGGACACTCCCCCTGATGAATCCCCATGTGTTATAGCGACTTATTACCACTAATTTACTTAACCTGTATTCGACCTCCCTTAATATCCATTTTTGTGCACTGCATGCACTGTTAGCATTATCGAAAAGAATAAAAAAACAACTTCAAAGAAATTTAAAAGCCTGAAGGAAAATGTTTAAAAGTAAAACATAAATTTATTCAAATGACATCTTCTGAACAGATATCTTGTCAAAAAATGTTCATATGCAAAAATGATAAACCAAAAAGGATATGTATTAGGGAATTGAAATCCTTATTATATACATAACTATGCATAGATATGTATGATTTATTGGTTTTGAATTTCATTGCATTTGGGTAAGAATTTGCTACCACTGCACTTATTAAGGAGTGAAGAAAAGTATACACAATCAGCATGGTATTCTTACATAAGACATTTATTTATTTATTTACCAGTACGACCCAATTCGAACATACTTCCCCATTTCATTATTCCTTTCTTCTGAGTAAAAAAAACCGAAAGAGATCTTATATCTATAGAAGACCTCAATAGGTAATTTGTCTATAGAATAATAAAAGTGGTCTTCTGGCTATAAAAGACCTCAAGAGGTCTTTTTTCTATAGAAGACCTCAAGAGGTCTTCTGTCTATAAAAGACTTCAAGAGGTCTTCTGTCTATAGAAGACCTCAAGATGTCTTCTGTCCATAGAAGACCTCAAGATGTCGTCTGTCCATAGAAGACCTCCAGAGTTCTACTGTCTATAGAAGACCGCAAGAGGTATTTTATCTATAGAATATCATAAGAGGTCTGCTCTCTATAGTAGACCTCAAAAGGTCTTCTGCCTTTAGAAGACCTCAAGAGTTCTTCTATCTCAAGAGGTCTTCGGGCTATAGAAGACCTCAAGAGGTATTTTTCTTTAGAATACCTCAAGAGGTCTTCTGTCTATAAGAGACTTAAGAGGTCTTCTGTCTATAGAAGACCTCAAGAGGTCTTCTGTCGTTAGAAGATCTCAAGAGGTCTTCGGGCCATAGAAGACCTCAAGAATTTTTTTCTATAGAAGACCTCAAGAGGTATTTTATCTATAGAATAACACAAGATGTCTTCTGTCTAAAGAAGACCTCAGAAGGTCTTCTGTCTTTAGAAGACCTCAAGCGTTCTTCTGTCTATCGAAAATCTCAAGATGTCTTTTTTCTATAAAAGACTTCAAGAGGTCATCTGTCCATATAAGACATCAAAAGGTCTTCTGTCTATAGAAGACCTCAAGAGGTATTTTTTTCTATAGAAGATCTCAAGAGGTCTTTTTTCTATAGAAGACCTCAAGAGGTCTTTTTTCTATAGAAGACCTCAAGAGGTCTTCGTTCTATAGAAGAACTCAAGAGGTCTTCTGTCTATAGAAGACCTCAAGAGGTATTCTGTCTATAACAGACTTCAAGAGGTCTTCTATCCATAAAAGACCTTAAAAGATCTTCTTTCTTTAGAAGACCTCAAGAGTTCTTCTGTCTATAGAAGATCTCAAGAGGTCTTCTGTCTATAGAAGACCTCAAGAGGTCTTCTGTCTATAGAAGACCTCAAGAGGTCTTCTGTCTATAGAAGACCTCAAGATGTCTTCTGCCTATCGAAGACCTCAAGATGTCTTCTGCCTATCGAAGACCTCAAGAGGTCTTCTGCCTATAGAAGACCTCAAGAAGTCTTCCCTCTATAGAAGACCTCAAGAGGTCTTCTTTCTTCCCTCTATAGAAGACCTCAAGAGGTCTTCTGTCTATAGAAGACCTCAAGAGGTCTTCTGTCTATAGAAGACCTCAAGAGGTCTTCCGTCTATAGAAGACCTCAAGAGGTCTTCTGTCTATAGAAGACCTCAAGAGGTCTTCCGTCTATAGAAGACCTCAAGAGGTCTTCTGTCTATAGAAGACCTCAAGAGCTGTTCTGCCTATAGAAGACCTCAAGAAGTCTTCTGTCTATAGAAGACCTCAAGAGGTCTTCCGTCTATAGAAGACCTCAAGAGGTCTTCCGTCTATAGAAGACCTCAAGAGGTCTTCCGTCTAAAGAAGACCTCAAGAGGTCTTCTGTCTATAGAAGACCTCAAGAGGTCTTCTGTCTATAGAAGACCTCAAGAGGTATTCTGTCTATAGAAGACCTCAAGAGGTATTTTTCTTTAGAATACCTCAAGAGGTCTTCTGTCTATAAGAGACTTAAGAGGTCTTCTGTCTATAGAAGACCTCAAGAGGTCTTCTGTCGTTAGAAGATCTCAAGAGGTCTTCGGGCCATAGAAGACCTCAAGAATTTTTTTCTATAGAAGACCTCAAGAGGTATTTTATCTATAGAATAACACAAGATGTCTTCTGTCTAAAGAAGACCTCAGAAGGTCTTCTGTCTTTAGAAGACCTCAAGCGTTCTTCTGTCTATCGAAAATCTCAAGATGTCTTTTTTCTATAAAAGACTTCAAGAGGTCATCTGTCCATATAAGACATCAAAAGGTCTTCTGTCTATAGAAGACCTCAAGAGGTATTTTTTTCTATAGAAGATCTCAAGAGGTCTTTTTTCTATAGAAGACCTCAAGAGGTCTTTTTTCTATAGAAGACCTCAAGAGGTCTTCGTTCTATAGAAGAACTCAAGAGGTCTTCTGTCTATAGAAGACCTCAAGAGGTATTCTGTCTATAACAGACTTCAAGAGGTCTTCTATCCATAAAAGACCTTAAAACATCTTCTTTCTTTAGAAGACCTCAAGAGTTCTTCTGTCTATAGAAGATCTCAAGAGGTCTTCTGTCTATAGAAGACCTCAAGAGGTCTTCTGTCTATAGAAGACCTCAAGAGGTCTTCTGTCTATAGAAGACCTCAAGAGGTATTTTTCTTTAGAATACCTCAAGAGGTCTTCTGTCTATAAGAGACTTAAGAGGTCTTCTGTCTATAGAAGACCTCAAGAGGTCTTCTGTCGTTAGAAGATCTCAAGAGGTCTTCGGGCCATAGAAGACCTCAAGAATTTTTTTCTATAGAAGACCTCAAGAGGTATTTTATCTATAGAATAACACAAGATGTCTTCTGTCTAAAGAAGACCTCAGAAGGTCTTCTGTCTTTAGAAGACCTCAAGCGTTCTTCTGTCTATCGAAAATCTCAAGATGTCTTTTTTCTATAAAAGACTTCAAGAGGTCATCTGTCCATATAAGACATCAAAAGGTCTTCTGTCTATAGAAGACCTCAAGAGGTATTTTTTTCTATAGAAGATCTCAAGAGGTCTTTTTTCTATAGAAGACCTCAAGAGGTCTTTTTTCTATAGAAGACCTCAAGAGGTCTTCGTTCTATAGAAGAACTCAAGAGGTCTTCTGTCTATAGAAGACCTCAAGAGGTATTCTGTCTATAACAGACTTCAAGAGGTCTTCTATCCATAAAAGACCTTAAAACATCTTCTTTCTTTAGAAGACCTCAAGAGTTCTTCTGTCTATAGAAGATCTCAAGAGGTCTTCTGTCTATAGAAGACCTCAAGAGGTCTTCTGTCTATAGAAGACCTCAAGAGGTCTTCTGTCTATAGAAGACCTCAAGATGTCTTCTGCCTATCGAAGACCTCAAGATGTCTTCTGCCTATCGAAGACCTCAAGAGGTCTTCTTCCTATAGAAGACCTCAAGAAGTCTTCCCTCTATAGAAGACCTCAAGAGGTCTTCTTTCTTCCCTCTATAGAAGACCTCAAGAGGTCTTCTGTCTATAGAAGACCTCAAGAGGTCTTCTGTCTATAGAAGACCTCAAGAGGTCTTCCGTCTATAGATGACCTCAAGAGGTCTTCTGTCTATAGAAGACCTCAAGAGGTCTTCCGTCTATAGAAGACCTCAAGAGGTCTTCTGTCTATAGAAGACCTCAAGAGCTGTTCTGCCTATAGAAGACCTCAAGAAGTCTTCTGTCTATAGAAGACCTCAAGAGGTCTTCCGTCTTTAGAAGACCTCAAGAGGTCTTCCGTCTATAGAAGACCTCAAGAGGTCTTCCGTCTAAAGAAGACCTCAAGAGGTCTTCTGTCTATAGAAGACCTCAAGAGGTCTTCTGTCTATAGAAGACCTCAAGAGGTCTTCTGTCTATAGAAGACCTCAAGAGGTCTTCTGTCTATAGAAGACCTCAAGAGGTCTTCCGTCTATAGAAGACCTCAAGAGGTCTTCCGTCTATAGAAGACCTCAAGAGGTCTTCCGTCTATAGAAGACCTCAAGAGATCTTCTGTCTATAGAAGACCTCAAGAGGTCTTCCGTCTATAGAAGACCTCAAGAGGTCTTCCGTCTATAGAAGACCTCAAGAGGTCTTCCGTCTATAGAGGACCTCAAGAGGTCTTATGTCTATAGAAGACCTCAAGAGGTCTTCTGTCTATAGAAGACCTCAAGAGGTCTTCCGTCTATAGAAGACCTCAAGAGGTCTTCCGTCTATAGAAGACCTGAATACGTCTTCTGTCTATAGAAGACCTCAAGAGGTCTTCCGTTCATAGAAGACCTCAAGACGTCTTCTGTCTATAGAAGGCCTCAAGAGGTCTTCTGTCTATAGAAGGCCTCAGGAGGTCTTCTGTCTATAGAAGACCTCAAAAGGTCTTCCATCTATAGCAGACCTCAAGAGGTCATCCGTCTATAGAAGACCTCAAGAGGTCTTCCGTGTATAGAAGACCTCAAGAGGCCTTCTGTCTATAGAAGACCTCAAGGGGTCTTCTGTCTATAGAAGACCTCAATAGGCCTTCTGTCTATAGAAGACCTCAAGAGGTCTTCTGTGTAGAGAAAGAGGTCTTCTGTGTATAGAAAGAGGTCTTCTGTCTATAGAAAGAGGTCTGCTGTGTATAGAAATAGGTCTTCTGTTTATAGAGAACTCTTGAGTTCTTCTGTGTATAAAAGACCTAAAGAGGCCTTCTGTCGATAGGTGTATTTTATCTATAGATGGCTTTAAGGGGTCTTCTGTCCATATATGACCCCTAGAAGAATTCTGTCTATTGAAAACCTCAAGAGGTCTGCTGTCTATAGAAGACCTCAGGAGCTTTTCTGTCTATAGAAGAGCTCTTCTGTCTTCTGTGTAAAGAAGACCTCAAGAGTTCTTCTGTGTAAAGAAGACCTCAATAGGTGTTCTGTGTACAGGATACCTCAAGAGGTCTTCTGGGTACAGGAGACCTCAAGAGGTCTTCTGTATAAAGACCTCAAGAGTTCTTCTGTCTATAGAAGACATCAAGAGGTATTGTGTCTATAGAAGACCGCAAGAGGTCTTATGTCTATAGAAGACCTGAAGAGGTCTTATGTCTATAGCGGACCTCAGAGATCTTCTGCCTGTAGAAGTCATCAAGAGGTCCTCTGTGTATAGGGAACCTCAAGAGGTCTTCTGTGTATAGCGGAACCCAAGATGTCTTCTATGTATAGGAAATCGCAAGAGGTCTTCTTTATGTAGAAGATTTCAAGAATTCTATAGACGACTTCAAAATGTCTTCTGTCTAGAGAAGACCTCAAGAGGTCTTCTGTATATAGAAAACCTCAAGAGGCTTTCTGTCTTTATAAGACTTCAAGAGGTATTCTGCCTGTATAAGTCCTCGATAGGTCTTCTGTCTATAGATGTCTTCTGTGTAAAGAAGACATCAAGAGGTCTTCTGTCTATAGGATACTTCAAGTGGTCTTCTGTCTATAGGAGACATCAAAAGGTCTTCTGTCTATAGAAGACCTAAAGAGGTATTTTGTCTAGAGAAGACCTCAAGAGGTCTTCTGTCTATAGAAGACCTCAAGAGGCCTTATGTCTATAGAAGACCTCAAGAGGTCTTATGTCTATAGAAGACCTCAGGAGGTCTTCTGTCTATAGAAGACCTCAAGAGGTCTAATGTCTATAGAAGACCTCAAGAGGTCTAATGTCTATAGAAGTCCTCAAAATGTCTTCTGTCTATAGAAGACCTCAAAAGGTCTTCTGTCTATAGAAGACCTAAATAAGTATTCTGTCTATTGAAAATCTTAAGAGGTCTTCTGTCTATAGAACACCTCAAGAGGCCTTCTGTCTATAGAAGACCTCAAGAGGTCTTCTGTCTATCTCAAGCAGTTGTGTTTATAGAAGGTCTTTTTTCCATGGAATATCTTAGGAAGATTTCCTTCTGTTGCACCTCCCAAACATATGTTTCGTGCTATATCACACCTTTTTTCAGTCCTTTCCCATTATTTTGAAATCATTTTCTCTCAAGCCCCATTTTAAACAACGAAAAGAAAAGTTTATCCTTGTAAGCGATTTATTTTATTGTGTAATTGCCTTCATTTGAATCGACAATCTTAATGAACCTTCAACTATATACTGGTTATCACTCACTATTCATACTTCACTATTCTTCGCCATGATTCTTACTTTACTTAATGAACTCGACAGAAAGTTTGTCGAGAAAATGCCCACAGGATGATATCTTAGTAAGACGGCGACTGTGTATGTGTGTGTTTGAGTTCATGAGAGCGTGATGCAATGTTGGAAGGTGAAGGGATGTGTCCGCTACTCACTTCCATTTACATTACTTATTATGCTACAGTTGTTGTAATTTTATACACTTTTAACGATATCACGTACATTCGTTAACTAATTCCAAGTGAAGTTAAGTTGAGCTTTTCACATTCTCATTTAGTGGTGGTATTCATTGCACACCGACCGACATTCCTTCGCCAGAGTGTAAGTTTTTGATGGTATCAATTTTATAACCACAACGAACAATGATTTAAATTCCAGAATACTTATGTTTATGTTGGTTCAATTTTGGTTGTTATAAGGTAAAGATATCATTTTGGAGACGTTGGAAGAGTGTGTATTTATATTAAAGATTTTAGTATTCCGCGATAATTTAAGTACTTGAAAATACCATCGGAAAATCGGCTGTGGGTAAGTTGTCAAAATCATAGTCTTAGAGTAAAGTGCAGAATCACAATTCATTTGTAGTTTGTTGTTTTAAAAACAATCTTTACAGAAATGAAGGCTAACTCGAACATTTAACTTCACATCATGGTTAGAGATGATTTGAAGCATGTGAAATAAGGTGAAGTTATGCCACCAAACAAAATTGTCGTTTTGTTATGCCTTCGCAATTATCAACATTCAATAAAATTGTTCTATTAGGGACCAAGAACGGAATCCCTTAAAACATACATATGTATAAATGTAAAGCTTTTCGTACGCGAAGCTGATGACAATCACGTCTTTCCAAATTGTTGGTTTATTGTATGGTTGGTTGCACAACTGACTGAAGTAACTCCGATTTACTGCTTCTGTTATGTGTTTTGTTGTAGTGAAAATGTTTGTGAATAACAGTCCAAAACAATTTCTAGTTCGTTAAACGCCAGTAATTAAACTGTAAATTTAGCAAATACGTACATGTTCGGGCATATATGTATGTTTGGAAATTTCATTTAAAACTCAGTTGGTCTAAGAAATTTTGTTCGACAAAACAAGGTAGTCACAAATAACCGTGATTTCACTGGAAATATATAGGCTGCGAGAGAAAAAATAATGGTATTCATTTTGAGATGAGAAATCGATAGGACTTGCCGTTTCCAAGCAAAATACCGAAACCCTAAAATAAACCTAAAAATGGGAACTTTGACCGCGAATTATTTAAAAATCCCTCCAGCTATTTTTTCTTGTCTTTGAATTTTTCTCATCTAGGAACATTGCTCTTTCAGAATTCTAGGTGTAAGCGGTTTTCATTTAAAGTTAGTTAAGGCGCACTGTACGTGATATTATTTTATTAGGAGGCGATACAGTCAGTGCACTTGCTCAATTTGAACTTCTATATCTCAAAAATGGTAAAAGCTACGAAAATACCATTAAGGTCAATCTTGTAGAGTATTTTCACTGCTACATTTTTTGGCCTTTTCATTTTCGAGAGGGCTTGCGGTCAAAGAAAAATCGTAAAAAACCATAAAAATGTAATCTTTGACCGCGATTTATTTCATCTATGAACAATTTTTTGTTCCATAAAAACCTAAGATGGGTTATGACGAACATTTTTAAAAACAATTATCCTAATAGGCCCATCCGTTGTCAACTGATTCAATTATAAACGAACGACATTTGATTTTTTATTAAATTTTGCCTATTGAGACGAAGATAATTTTTATTAATTTTCTTGTTTAGAGTTAAGTTTGATGATCGGAAATTTTTTGCAAGTGAAAAAGGAAAGCCTGGAAGGAAAGGAAGGAAAGAAAGGACTGGAACCCACACAGTCACCAAATTACGTTACCTGGTTTCGCTGCTGGTTAAGCAGCTCTTCAGTCGTATCGACTGTCTTCGCCTCAACAGGTAAAATTTAAAAAATTAAAAAACAGTCTGAGCCCGGCTGGGATTTGAACCCACTTCAAAGGCAGCGCAAAATAGCGTTTGTCATGAAGAAATACATTTCAACGGCCAAATATCCGTTAATGTATAAAAACACATTTGAATTTAAAAAACGAAAAGTTATAGGACATAGAAGCCATTCGACGGTCGATACTTCTGCAGCTGCTTAACCAACAGCGAAACCAGGTAACGTAATTTGGTGACTGTGTGGGTTCGAGTCCCAGGATTTCCTTTTTTACTTTCAAAAAATTTCTGATCATCAAGCTTAACTCTAAACGAGAAAATTAATAAAAACATTTGATTTTTATACCCTTCGCCATAGTATGGAGGGTATATTAAGTTTGTCATTCCGTTTGTAACACATCGAACTAATTATTTGCGACAATATAAAGTATATATTCTTGATCAGGATAAATTCTAAGACGATATAGCCATGTCCGTCTGTTGTAATCACTCTAGCGTCCGCAATAATTGAAATTTTGCACCCGAGGGTCTTTTTTCCATAGGCAGGTCAAGTTCGAAGATGGGCTATAACGGTCCACTCTTTGGTATAGCCCCCATATAACGGTACCTCCGGATTTGAGGTATTTTGACGTTCTTCGCCACATTTGCAGACCGAATTAGATATAATTTGGCACTTGGAGGCCAAGAAACATATCTACAAAAATTTATGTATATAGGTCCAAGTTTTGGTATAGCCCCCATATAATGGAACCAGACGATTTGAGGTATTTTGAGTTTTTACGCCACATTTGCAGATCGAATTAGATATAATTTGGCATTTAGGATACATGGAGGTCAAAAAACATATCTACAAAAAAATATGGATATAGATCCAAGTTTTGGTATAGTCCTCATATAACGGTTCCTCCCGATTTGAGGTATTTTGGTGTTTTCGCTACATTTTCAGACCGGATTAGATACAATTTGGCATTTAGGGTCTCTGTAGGTCAAAAAACATTTTATCAAAAATTCCACGTCCACGTTTTGGTATAGCCCCCATATAAAGATACCGCCCGTTTTCAAGTACTTTGAAGTTTTTATTATACCCTCCACCATAATATGGAGCGAATATTAAGTTTGTTTTTCCGTTTGTAACGCATTGAAATAACAACACTGCACATTGGGCCCAATGGCAGGTTTCTGAGGCAAAAAGTCTAGTTTTGAAGTCATATATTTGTATAAATTAGTAACGGGATTAGATTCTTAACACTTTGAGCCACTTAGAAACAAACCTGGCAACGCTTCGTGGTCACATACCGAGCTGTCAAAGACATTGCATGTTACTTTGTAAAATTTTATAAAAATTTATCCAACGAAGAACAAATTTGTTTCGCTCGGCAATTAAAAACCGCTGATTTAATAAACAGTTTTTTTAATGGATAAAACGTGTAAAGGTATATAAATTAATATTCTGATTAAGAAATAAAAGAAGTTAGATTTGGTAAGGAATATTTGAAGTAGACTTGTGGTGTATTTTTTGTGTAGTTCGTATTGTAGTTTAAATAGTTTTTGGAATAAAACTCGCGGTATTGCGACGTATTGTCGAAACTATATATATCTGATAGAAGGTAATAGTGAGTACTATATGTGTAAAAAAATTTCATGTCCGTATGGATCCGAATACTTATAGAAAATTACTTACAGATAGCGTGACACTTAAAAATTTGGAAATTTTTAATTATTGGCTGGGCAATGATAGAGAATTCATAAATGTGATGAATTGGATTTTGGCCAATTTGAATAGAAAAGTCGCTGACGACTCCATGATTGCAGTGGAAAAACAGATCTATAATTTATGTACGCAACTTACCAAAAAGTGGATAAAATACCATTATAGCAAAACACGCTTTTTAAAATTCGAGCAAGTGTGGTTAAGTAATGAGACATCTTTTAAAGTAGAAGAAATTGGTGTTCCAAGGAAAAAAGGACGACCTTATGTAGGTTATAGCGAAGGAAGCGAGCGTCAAAAAAGAAAGCTTGCTTCGGAATTGTCCTCCGAAAACGACAACAATACAAAGCTTTTAATTCATGCCGCTTCT
Organism: Musca autumnalis; assembly: GCF_047663935.1. NCBI lineage: Eukaryota > Metazoa > Arthropoda > Insecta > Diptera > Muscidae > Musca > Musca autumnalis. The sequence continues at coordinate 38,386,894 of NW_027412088.1, read as the reverse complement.
GTTTCAGCTAATTTATCGAATGAAAATGATTTGAATTTTATCCTCAAAAAAGCTGTTTCATCTCCATCAGAACCAAATAAAATGAGGGAAAAAATAACTTCCAATGACAAAATGCCAATACCACTCTCACCTGATGAAGCATTAAGTTTTTTAATAGAAAATAATTTAACAAAACAACAATACATAAATTTGAGAGAGTTGACTAAGTCAAGAAATTGTAATATATTCCCTACTTTCAAAAAAGTTCAAAATAATAAGTTGGAATGCCGACCCGTTGGACTAACTGTAACGGATTCATCAGCACATATTCCTCTCCAAAATTTGATAGACCACACCGCAAAAAGAATTTTGTCTTTCCAAGAGGACGTTTTGGAGCGAATGGATGAGGTCGACGAAGTTAGTTTGATACTTAGCTATGGTTTCGATGGTGCCACCGGTCAAAGTCAATTTAAACAAATTTTTGACAATAATACTCATCAAAGTTTGGATAGTTCATTATTTGTAACCTCAGTTATACCTTTAAAAGTAATAGAATCAAATAATACAGTTGTTTGGATAAACCGAACTCCACAATCCGTACGTTTCTGTCGACCTCTGAAAATTGAATTTGTAAAAGAAACCAAAGACCATATATTGGAAGAGAAGCAAAATGTGGAGCGGCAAATATCAAATCTTAAATCGTCGGATTATTATATGGAAAATGGTAGAAAGATAACTGTTAAGTACGAGCTAATTATGACTTTAATTGATGTTAAAGTGCTAAATGTACTAACGGGTACAAAGAGTGCCCAATCTTGTCCCATATGTGGTGCAAAGCCGAAAGATTTTTTATCTATAACTGATTTGAGATCGCCGGTATTTCAACCAAAAGACAGCGCATTAAAACTCGGTATAAGCCCATTGCATGCATGGATTAGATGCTTTGAATTTATCCTTAACTTGTCATACCGGCTTAACATAAGAAAATGGCAAATTCGGAGTGCTGAAGAAAAAGGCATTATGCTTCAAAGGAAACATGAAATCCAACAACAATTTTGGGATAAAATGGGCCTTCATGTTCATAAGCCTAAAAGTAATGGGAGTGGCTCTACAAACGACGGTAATACGGCACGAAAGGCATTTTCTAATACAGAAATGTTTTCATCTATCACCAATATTAATATTGATCTTTTAAATCGCTTGCATATAATTCTTATTGCCATTAACTCCGAATTCGAGATAAATATCGAAGACTTTAAACATTTTTGTTATGAAACTGCAAAGATATATTATAAATATTACGGATGGTACCCAATGTCAACAACCTTGCACAAAATTTTAGCGCATTCTTTCCAAATTTTACAAGCTTGTGTTGTGCCCCTCGGATGTGCTGGAAAACACGCTTCTGAGGGAAGAAATAAAATTTACAAAAAGGATCGCATTGGTCACGCCCGAAAAGATTCTAGAGAGCATAATATAATGGATGTCTTTAACAGGGCCCTGGATTCTTCTGATCCTTTACTATCCACTATATACCTTAAAAACCGTGTGTCAAAGCAGAGGACTTTGCAGCTTCCGAAAGATGTTATTTCACTTTTGAAGCCCCCGAGTCCCAACTAACAATTACATCAAGTGCGGCTATAAATAGGGACATTCTGGATTCTGATGCGGAGGAGGAGTATTTATATCATTATAATATTGAGTTAGAAGTTGACGAAAATGAACTTTAATAATTTGTTGATAAACATAAGGCTTTTTTAAAAATAATATTGTTTCTTTTTACTGATATATGTATGAATTTGTTTATTGAATTTAAATATAAACTGGATTCCACTATATAATAATTTTTAGTTACTGTTAGTCGCTGAATTATGTGCATATAATAATACGTACATACATTTGTATTATATGTTCCGAACCGAGTATTTGCGTTATTACTATTTTGGGAGACATTATAAATAGGCTTATTGTGAATGATGCTCAATATCCACTCCACTCGCTTAGTTTGATAAAAATAGGAGGAATGTTGAACTGGACTTATCAAATCAAATTTTAAAGGGATCGGAGCCAAATTGTTGGTTTTTCTCGGCTTAAATATAAAATTGGATGAATCATATAGATGAAAGCTATATGTATATCTGAACCGAATCTTACCAAATTTTGTGGAAGTGATTTTATGCTTGTTATGAACATCGGAACGAAATTTGAAAGCTGTAGCTTCTTCCGTTCATTTGTTGCCTCAGAAACCTGCCATTGGGCCCAATGTGCACTGTGACACAAAATGGAACTCAAAGTCTGGGGGGTGGAAAATTTCTTTTGAATATGAAAGACCTTGATGAGTATACTAAGAACCCAAAAGGAAATTTTCGCCATAGGTCAAGTTTCTGTGATATAGCGCGATGAAGTTTTTGATTTTTTCCCTATAATACTTGGGAAAATAGCTCCATATCGCTGTTTGGCGTTGTTGTAGCTTCGTTTTGAGGTGACATGTCTTCAGTCAAATCGATTGGCGAATCTTTTTGTAGAACATTTCATTCTTCTAACTCAATGCCTTTCATGTCCTTTTCGTCCTTTATTTCTTGAACCGTAATGAAAGTACCACAAGATGAGATTTTTCAGCATCCAAATATTCTACAAAAATGTTGCTCAGAAGATTTTAGGTACGGTTCTCCTTGACAACTTATCGATTTTGTCCCGTTTTCATTGTCATTTTTGACATTTATTCGAACTTGGTTCAAAATTAAACTATGTTTTGTTTTTCTGTATATTCGTTATTGGTTATGTATAGGTATGTAGACATAACAATTGGTTATTGTTTGTGTAGACATCTGGAGTGCTTCTGAAATATTTACCACAAATAGCTCTTGTAATGGTGAACACGTTAATAACAAATTTTTTTGGAGGATAGATCCGGTTATCTCAATTTTTGATCCGGATATTCCGACATTAAAACGGATTTTTGAACCGGTTTTAAGTAACCAATTAAACTTATATGTATACCGTTAAAAAGCATATAGAGTTGTCAATCAAATTATATTAATTCGCTTCTGAAAACTTTGTTAGTTTTAGTTCTAGAACAAAAAAACCGATTTCTTAAACCGTTTTTGAGGGAAAATATTAGTACGCGCAAATATGGAGATCAAAGGCTGGGGGGTGAAAAATTTTTTTGGCGATGAATGTCGTTGAAGATAATGTGATGAACCCGGAAGGACAGTTCTGCCATAGGTCAAACTTCTGAGTTATGGCGCGACCAAATTTCGTTAGGTTTTTTGTCATGTAGGTGTGTATAGTTTGTCAAGAAAGAATTCATTTCGCTATAACTCAGAAGTTTGACCTACGTCATGAATGTCCTTCCGGGTTCGTAATATTATCTTCATCGATTTTCATCGCCAAAAAGAATTTTTCACCCCCCAGCCTTTGATCTCCATATTTGCGCGTACTAATATTTTCCCTTAAAAACGGTTTAAGAAACCGTTTTTTTTGTTCTAGAACTGAAACTAACAAAGTTTTCAGAAGCGAATTAATTTAATTTGATTGACAACTCTATATGCTTTTTAACGGTATACATATACGTTTAATCGGTTACTTAAAACCGGTTCAAAAACCCGTTTTAATGTCGGAATATCCGGATCAAAAATTGAGATAACCGGATCTATCCTCCAAAAAATTTGTTATTAACGTGTTCACCATTACAAGAGCTATTTGTGGTAAATATTTTAGAAGCACCCCAGATGTCTACACAAACAATAACCAATTGTTATGTCTACATACCTATACATAACAAATAACGAATATATAGAAAAACAAAACATAGTTTAATTCTGAACCAAGTGCGATTAAATGTCAAAAAGGACAATGAAAACGGGACAAAATCGATTAGCTGTCAAAGAGAACCGTACCTAAAATCTTCTGAGCAACATTTTTGTAGAATATTTGGATGCTGAAAAATCTCATCTTGTGGTACTTTCATTACGGTTCAAGAAATAAAGGACGAAAAGGACATGAAAGGCATTGAGTTAGAAGAATGAAATGTTCTACAAAAAGATTCGCCAATCGATTTGACTGAAGACATGTCACCTCAAAACGAAGCTACAACAACGCCAAACAGAGATATGGAGCTATTTTTCCAAGTATTATAGGGAAAAAAATCAAAAACTTCATCGCGCTATATCTCAGAAACTTGACCTATGGCGAAAATTTCCTTTTGGGTTCTTAGTATACTCATCAAGGGCTTTCATATTCAAAAGAAATTTTCCACCCCCCAAAAATGCTGCTGCACTGTGTAATTTGCGACCCTATAAATTATATATATTGTTGATCAGCGTAAAATTCCGAGTCGTTCTATGAATGTCCGTCAGCCCGTCTTATCCAACAAAAAATTAAAAAAAAATTAAAATTATTAAACGAACTAGCTGTTATTTGACTTATGAGGTTATCTGTGGCCACGAAACTTATCCACCAAAAGTCGTCAATATAGGTCCATGTTTTGGTATATCTCCCATATAACGGTACCTCCCGATTTTCGGTATTTTGTGGATTGTAGCTACAATTTTTAAACTTAATAGCTGTAATTTGACGTATAAGGTTATTTGTGGCCACGAAACTTATCCACCAAAAATCGTCAATATAGGTCCATGTTTTGGTATAGCCCCCATATATCGGTACCTCCCGATTTTCGGTATTTTGTGGATTTTAGCTACAATTTTTAACCCAACTAGCTGGAATTTTACATATCAGGTTCTATGTGGCCACGAAACTTATCCACCAAACATCGTCAATATAGGTCCATGTTTTGGTATAGCCCCCATATATCGGTACCTCCCGATTTTCGGTATTTTGTGGATTTTAGCTACAATTTTTTAACTAAATAACTGTAATTTGACATATGAGGTTCTCTGTGGCCACGAAACTTATCCACCGAACATCGTCAATATAGGTCCATGTTTTGGTATAGCCCAAATATATCGGTACCTCCCGATTTTCGGTATTTTGTGGATTTTAGCTACAATTTTTAACCAAACTAGCTGTAATTTGACATATGAGGTTATCGGTAGTCACGAAACTTATACACTAAATGTCGTCAACATAGGTCTATATTTTAGAATAGCTCCCATATAACGGTACCTCCCGATTTTCCGTATTTTGAGATTTTTAGGTACAATTTTTAACCGAACTAGATGTAATTTGACATATGAGGTTCTCTGTGGCCATGAAACCTCTCGATCAAAAATCGTCAATATAGGTCCATGTTTTGGTATAGCCCACATAAACGGTACGTCTCGACTTTCCGTATTTTGAGATTTTTAGCTAAAATGATTAACCAATAGTGTTAATTAGAGATTTTATGTAAAGTTAAACGGTATTATATATAGTAACATAATTTACTCCTCCTAGGAATATGCCTTGACGTGGCGGAGGATCTAAGTACTTTCCCAATGGAAAGGAAACCAATTATTCCATTTAGGTTATTTTATGGTGGAGGGTATAAAAAGTTCGGCCCGGCCGAACTTAACACTTTTTTTACTTGTTATAGTCTAAATATGTACTTTCAAAAAATGCTTACTAGAAGTTGTTTGCATTTTCAGTGTTGCATAGTGAAATATTATAATCGCTTATAAAGAATTCCATTTATGTAAACATATTTAAAGATTATCGCGGTTTAGTGCACAAATTTGTAAAAATTTATTTTTGCAAGGTATCCACCGTTTTAGTGGATGGATTCTAACGCGGAAGACCTGATTAGATCCGTCGCGTAAAAAAAACTAAATTCACGCGAGTTTCAATGGAAATTTAATGAAACTTGTAAATTTTACTGGCAAAAAATAGGGTTTTTAAGAAAATTCACGCATCAAATTTTGGTCTTTAGACTCCAATTACTAATTACAAATGTTGATCTTTAGACTCCAATTAAAATCACGAGTTCTATAATCCTATTATGAGTTTAGAATATTGTTTCGCGTGCGGATTATTAAAAAAATTAAAAAACCCAAATTCCGGCTTCAAAATGTCAGCATAAATTTTAGATGGATGCAGTGGACATATCGAAAAATCATACAAGAGTATCATGTTGCCTATGCAGTATTCTTTGAGTCTTTCTTTGGGCATAGGTCTATTAAATGTAAGGTAAAGCCAAAAATTGGAAGGGAGCGTAAAAAACTTGTTGGCTTTAACCTATTTTTACTCAGTTTTCTATATTGATACCAACACAGCTTCCCCGACATTATATGATCCATCCTAAAACACTTCATTTTAAAGAAATTCAGTCATACTATATAGAATATGTTAACAGTTCGAGAATTCTGAAAGGTTGAAACTCGGATTCATCGATTGTAAAACATTTTTGGTTTTTACCATATACCCTTTCTAGCCTAAAGGCTGAGGGTAAAAAAATATAGTACTTGTACAAATAACTTAAATTTGAATATATCCGAAAATTAAAGCTAGACCACACATACCGGTTATCCACCAAATGCCATCAAATTTAAATGTTAAAACATTTACTTGAGTATCAAAAACATGGCAATAGAATAAAAAACGCAAATGGTTTGTACAAAAGAAAGTCGTAAAACAAATAAAAGTCATGTTACTTGTTATTGCTTAAAACAAATTGTAAAGAAGCTCACTTAAAAGACACGCAACATCTTGGGGCGAGTGTAAAGTAATAACAAAAAAAGTACTAACTTCAATAATACTTCCGTATGGTTTCAACTAAAACTGGGTAATAAAACACATTTATTTACTTTCAAGAATGCGAATAACAATGCCAATTTGACGTGGCACAGTGGTGTTATGAAAAGAGAAAAAAAATTATACGGGACCTTAGATAATTATACAAATGTAATATACAAAAAATGAATACACTAAGTGGTGTGGTGTTAGTTTATATAACACTATGCGACATTAAAACTATTAACCATATTCTGACAGCGCAGCACAATAGAAGACCAAAAAAGAGACGTTTTCCCATCAAATTTCGCGGTTATGGGCCCCGATAAATTTGAAGCTTTGATGTCCAGAGGAGTCATTTTGTCAGGCTTATATATTCTAAATCGCTATTTTATTCTGCTCTCATGGACAAAGTTGTAGCTTTTGTCATAACGAACAAAAATTGTGATAGCATAACATCCATCAAACTTCATCTTCTGGGTCAAAATCACCAAGATTTAATTTATTTTAAAATTTTATTTGGGATTTTTGTCTACATATGTAAAGTTAGATTCCGAGTGATATTTTATATGTCTTGTTGTCTTTTATTAAAAACAGTAAGTAATTTTTAATATATGTATTTCTTACAATATACAATGTTTTTTGTTGTCATTCCATAAACAATTGATTTCACACAACCATATAATTTACTTATTATCCGTCATGACTTGTACATTTAGACACTGTGCCCATTTTTACCGGGATAAACTACTTAATTGGGCTGAGTTGACGTGTTATGCGTTATAAATGTCATCGTCATCATCGTGTAGTGAGTGAGTGGGTCAGTTCATTAATTAAACATGATAATCAAATGCCATAAATCAGTTAGGCTATAATTTAACAACAACTACAGCGCCTTAAGCTGTACGCGAACGCTTTTGTATTTAAATATGTTTGTGTCCAAAATTTTGAGATTACTCATTTCACATGCTTTAGGAATGTTGAGATATTTGTGGTGACACATATAATTATTCTGCCAGAAGGAGTTAAGGCTGTTACATTTATAGAATTCATGGGTTTCATAATTACAAGTAATGTTAGCGGGCGAGATATTAATTGCAATGGCTTAAGGTCATGTGTTGTTGCTAAATATTGGATATATGTAATTTATTTAGTACAAAGCTGAATAAGTAGATTTAATTATAGCATATAATAAATATGTCAATGAATTTAAGTTAAAGTAAAATTTGTAAAATGATATGAAATCTTTTTAATTCATTAAAAAATTAATAATAATTATACTTCAATTGGGTAATTAACCCGTCCTGGTATAAAATCACTACTATGAAAAAAACGAATGGAAACAAAAACAAAAGACCCTTTCCAAAGGAAAGGATGCTTCTAAAGAGCCTTTCTAAATGAATAGGTGCTTCTAAATGCCCTTTCTAAAGGAAAGGGAGCTTCTAAAGATCCTTTCTAAAGGAATGGGTGCTTCTAAAGACCATTTTTCAAGAAAAGGGTGCTCCCAAAGATCCATTCCAAAGGAAAGGGTGATTCTAAAGATCCTTTCGAAAGGAAAGGCCGCTTCTAAAAACCCTTTCCAAATGATAGGGCGTTTCGAAAGACCCTTCCTAAACAAAAGGCTGTGCTTCTTAATACCTTTTCCATAGAAAAGGGCGCTTCTAAAGACCCTTTCCATAGAAAAGCGTGCTTCTACAGACCCTTTCCATAGGAAAGGATGCTTCTAAAGACCCTTTCCATAGGAAAGCATGCTTCTACAGACCCTTTCCATAGGAAAGGATACTCCTACAGACCCTTTCCAAAGGAATTGTGTTTCTAAAGACCCATTCAGAGATATATCATATTTAAAGAAGTGGGCGTGGTCGGGTCTTAAGGCCCCAAATTAGTGCTATGGGCGGAGATTCAACCATTCGTAAATTTATTTTCTAACCGATACGTTCCTTAGTTTTGCAAAAATAGCGTTCTTAAATTTTCAAGAAAAACGGTTAAGTAGTTTTGGATATATAACATATTTAAAAAAGTGAGCGTGGCAGGGTTTTTAGGTCCTAAATGAGCACCTAGGGTCGGAGATACAACCACCATTGTCTCGTAAATTAATTTTCTCACTGATACGTTCGTCTGTTTTGCGAAAATAAAAAATCGGTTAAGTCGTTTTTAAATCTATACGCAATATACAAACATACACATATTGTCTTTTATATAAAAAAACAACAAGTAAAAAGGTGTCAGTCGGCTTTGCCGACAGAGGTATACCCTCAGTCAATGTGAATTGAAACTTTCATCAACGGACAGATAGAATGTATTTAGCGTCTCTTCAGAATCTTGTGGCCCTTTTTCAACATTTGAACTTGCCGACAAAAATGTGGATTAGGAATTAACACAAATGTTAAACTTTTGTGGGGGGGGTACCCTTAGGTCATTTTAGAAGTTAGGCCATTTTAGAAGTTAAATTAAATTTTGACAAAAATTAGGAGATCCAAAGTTTGGACCAAATTGGTTGCGCCATTCAAATGATATCGTCTTAACATTTTAGTGAAATTTTTTAAATATTGGGGAGAAGTAAAGGGAGTTGGGGACCGGTATTGCCCCATGAAACTAAGTTTGGATAAAATATGACGAAGACCAATGCAAATCGCTTCAACAAAAATCAAATTGATTTGAGAGCAGGTCTTAAAGTGAACTTATCCGAAATTTTGTGTGGGAGGTACCCGAAGGAGTGGACCGATTGAGTCCATATTTAAACCTTATCTAAGTCTGGTAGAACTTTCACGATGTACAAAGTGTGGGCCAAATCGGTTACTCCCTTCAAGAGATATCGTGCGCACAAATTTTTCGAACATTTTCGAACTTTTGTGGGGGAAGTACCGGAAGGAGTGTACCGATATAACCCATCTTCGAACTTAAACTAAGTTTGGGCAAAATATTGCGAAAGCCAAATTTTGAACCGAATCGGTTGCTCCGTTCGAGAGTTATCGTGCGCACCAACCAGACAGACAGACGGACGGACATGGCTAAATCAACTCCAAATTGCTGAAACAAATTTCGTCCAAACATACTTGGGGTCTCAAACCATTATTTCGATGAGGCACATTTTGCCCGTATGAAAGTGTATATACCCTCGATAGCATAAATGCTGAGGGTATAACAAGTAAGAACGGCGTTAAGTTCGGCCGGGCGGAATAATAAGTTTCCTTTCGTGTATGAAGAAGACTTAATACTAAATTTCAGTAATTTCGGTAAAACAATGTGAGGCACCGTTCTATGGGATCTATTTCAAAACGTCGATCTATACCGACAAATTTCTGACGGAAAGTTTTTAGACTTAAAGAAGACTAAATACCAAATCTCCTATATTTCGGTAAGAGAATGTGGCTAAAACTTAAAGATACCGAAAATCAAGATGTACGCTTCTATGGGGATAAATGAAGACGTGGACCTATACTGATAATACTCTTCTGGAATATTTTATAACTCTTGGAAGACTAAATAACGAATTTCAGCCATTTCGGTGGGATATTGACGTCACAATCTTCAGTATTACGAAAATCGGGAGGTACCGTTCTAAGGGGCTATATCGAAACGTGGACCTATACCGACGAGTTTTAGTCTGAAAATGGGGCAATATGAAAGCGTGGACCTGTACAGGCAAATTTCTGGCGAACAGTTTTATATCACATTGAAGACTAAATAAAAAATTTCAGCCATTTTGGTGGAATATTGAAGCCACAACTTTCAAAATACGGAAAATCGGGAGGTACCTTTCCGTGGAAGCTATATGAAGGCGTGGACCTATACCGATAAATTTAAAGGGGAAGTTTGAGTACCCCAACTCTAAATACCAAATTTCAGCCATTTCGGTGGAATATTGAGGCCACAACGTTCAAAATACCGAAAATCGGGAGGTACCGTTCTATGGGGGCTATATGAAGGCATGAACCTATACCGACAAAGTTTTGGGGGAAAGGTTAATACCACCAACGTAGACTTAATACCAAGTTTCAGCCTTTTCGGTGTGAAAATGAAGCTAAAACCTTCAAAATACCGAAAATCGGGAGGTACCGTTCTATGGCGGCTATATCAAAACGTGGACCGATATATCCCATTTTCAATACCAACCATCCTGAAAGTAATAAAACCTTCTGTACCAAATATTGACACTCTATCTTTCAAATTGAGAGCTGTATCTTGATTTCAACAGACAGACAGACGGATGGACGGACGGGCAGACGGACATTGTTAAATCGACATAGAATTTTATGCTGATCAATAATATATATACTTTATAGGGTCTCCGACGAATATTCCGATGTGTTACAAACGGAATGACAAATTTAATTATACCCTCCATTTGGTGGAGGGTATAATAAGCGAGATCCTTATTGTTACGCTCTTTGACAAAGATCCTCTCTCTGCTAATAAAAATATGTTGGTACCTAAACTAAAACAATGTAGATATGTTACAAAATGTTGCAAACATATATTTGCTTGCAACCAGTCCAAAGCATATATTTGTTGGGAACCAAACATATTTCTAACATTTATTTTTCTGCGTGTGCTACCGAAGGGAAGTATGTGGCGGTAAATGTATCACTTACGAGGAGGAACTGGAGAAAGAAATAGAAAAGAGGGATTATCAAATAAAGATGTACAGGAATCAGAATCACATACAAAAGTTCTATCAAGAAGTGAAACACATGACTGAGGGTTCTTGCACATACAGTGGATCCAAGCAAAAGTCGTATAGCTAATAATTAATTGACTTATATCTCCGAAATCGCGAGTACTACAATCAAATAATAAGTTTTTAGGGACATCCAGCTGCGCGTCCCGATTAGAGCAAAAATTCAAAAAACCCCATTTTTCAGGTTTCAAAATGTCAGCATCCGTTTGAGGTAGATACACTGGATATATTAAAAAATCATACATTAGAAACTTCAACTCTGAAGTGTACTCTTTAACTTCTCCTTTGAGCATTAAGCTCTACATTGTGTTGTAAAACCACTAATTGGAAAATAACATAATGAAACTCGTTTCCTTCAACGATTTTTTCCGATTTTTTTACATTAGTACGACCACAGCTTCCGCTCAAATTATTATTTTAAGAAACCCCTCGGTGAATCGGGCTAAAACAGTTTATTTTACCGAAATGCGGTCAAAAGTTATGGTATAGTAAAACCGATCGCGAGTTACAATACCCTATACCTCAGTTTCAACATAAGTTAATTTTCTACAAAAAGCTTGATATGTATTGTCCCATATTGTATACTTAGGATATGCAAGGTAAACTTCTTCAAACTGTTGGTGTCGAGCAGTAGCGATGATGCATCAAACACAGAATATGATATAGAAAACAATACACTTTCTGAATAATAATGGGCAACAGAGCCCACATAGAATACTGAAGGCGATAAGCTGATAAGAAGTATCCATCAGTTGGTTAGCAAAATCTAGTCCGACGATTGAAATCGTGATGTATGTGTGCATGCTTCAATTACAGAGGTATAAGTCTGCTCCCTATTGCTTATAAATGTCTACGTAGTCTACTGTGTGAACGGCTAAATCCCAAGGACAATGAGAGAGAGAGAGTGAAAGAGGACATATAAATGTGGACCTTCCGATTACATATCTTCACTTAAATCCTATAAAGACTCAAGAGGTGATGATCGACACATATAATATGCTGCTATGAGGCTGTATTCCACAGCCCGAAATAACTCGAATTTTGTATTTAGTCTTCGGGAGAGGTGCAAAATATTCCGGCAGAGGATTATTGGAACATATCCACTAGCACTACTGCTCGATTTTCGACCCTTTCAGAATTTATTCGCATTATCCCGAATAAATGATTAAAATGTGGTATTTGGCCTTTGCTGGAGGTACTACTTACCGCAGAGAATGATTGGTGCAGGACAGGATTTTGGAAATGTTTTAAACTTTTAGTCACATTATCCAACCGAAATAAGTGGAATATTTCTGATACAAATAGTAAGTACGATATATTGTATTTATTATATGCATCTGTTTGGTACCTTCTCCATGCGACTACCCGCTTACCCTACCTAGTAGGGACACTATAGACGAACCATTACATGACGTTAACAATTGCTGATTTTGAAATACATTTAAAGATTGTTTTTAAGAGAGACAGATTTTTTTTAAATTTTTGTGCCCGATTTTTTGACGAAAAATTGTCAATTTTTATACCCTTCACCATATGGAGGGTATAATTAAATTTGTCATTCCGTTTGTAACATAAAATTCTATGTCGATTTAACCATGTCCGTCTGTCCGTCCGACTGTCGGTCCGTCCGTCTGTCTGTTGAAATCAAGATACAGCTCGCAATTTTAAAGATATAGAGTCAATATTTGGTACAGACGTTTTTATTACTTGCAGGATGGTTGGTATTGAAAATGGGATATATGGGTCCACGTTTTGATATAGCCCCCATTGAACGGTACCTCCCGATTTTCGGTATTTTTAAGGTTTTAGCTTCATTATCCTACCAAAGTGACTGAAATTTGGCACGTAGTCTTCTTTAGGGGTATAAAACTTTCCCCCAGAATTTTGTCAGTATCGGTCCACGCTTTCATATAGCCCCCATAGAACGGTACCTCCCGATGTTCGGTATTTTGAAGGTTTTAGCTTCATTATCACACCGAAATGGCTGAAATTTGGTACTTAGTCCACGTTGGTGGTATAAAACTTTCCCCCAGAACTTTGTCGGTATCGGTCCATGCCTTCATATAGCCCCCATAGAACGGTACCTCACGATTTTCAGTATTTTGAACGTTGTCGACCTTCATATAGCCCCCATGGGAAGGTACCTCCCGATTTTCCGTATTTTGAAGGTTGTGGCTTCAATATTCCACCGAAATGGCTGAAGAGTCCAAGAGTCATAAAATATTCCAGAAGAGTATTATCAGTATAGGTCCACGTCTTCCTATATCCTCATAGAAAGGTACTTCTTGATTTTCGGTGTTTTTTATGTTTTAGCCACATTCTCTTACCGAAATATAGGAAATTTGGTATTTAGTCTTCTTTGAGTCTAAAACTTTCCGTCAGAAATTTGTCGGTATAGATCGACGTTTTGAAATAGCCCCCATAGAACAGTGCCTCACATTGTTTTACCGAAATTGCTGAAATTTAGTATTAAGTCTTCTTCATACACGAAAGGAAACTAATTTTTCAATTTTACTTCAATACAACTTGTGGTGGAAGGTATAACAAGTTCGGCCCGGCCGAACTTAACGCCGTTCTTACTTGTTTTTCGTTAAAATCGAAATTTTGACTTTGACAGTACACAGTTTTTTAAATACATTTTTTAAAATTCTGTTTCGCTTAAAGACAAGATTAGTAGGTTGTTAAAACATCCACAAGCTATCGTTGGCATTCCAAAACGCTATTAGAAAAAAAAGAGTTTTGCAGGTACAAATATGTATATTACAACAACAATTTTTCGACAACAAAAATTCCAAAGATAGTATAAGATGTGATCTTTCAGATGAAACAGAACTACTTAAAAATATTGGTAGTTTATTTAAAAAAAATCATGAAAAATTATTTTTTTGGTCTGCACAACTAGCGATAACCCCTTAAAAGCAAGAAGTTTCTATGTTTGGAAATTTTGACCCCATTCGACCGAATTTCTCGATTTTCTTTATTTTTAATATTTTAACCTCATTACCCCACGAAATAGATGTCTTTGGTATTCGTTGGGGCTACAAAACTTCCCCTCAGAAATTTGTCGGTACGGGGCCATGTTTTGATATATCCACCATAGAAAGGTATCGCCGATTTTTTTGGTATTTTCAAAGTTTTGTCCGAATTAGTCTGATTATTCTGACCAAATGGGTTAAATTTGAGGTATAAAATATAGCCACAAAGAATGATAAATACATGACCACGTTTTGAAATAGCCTCCATAGAACGGTAACGCCTGATTTTTAGTACTGGCTACACTCCGACTCCAGACTGGTATGCTAAATATGGGATCCCTATCGATTTGTTTACGAAATATTTATAGGTGAATATTTGTACATGGTGGTTCGGGATCCCGAACTTACTTAATTTGCCAGTTACATGACATTTGTCCTATAAACCGATCTATGAAAATACTTCCATTCCTCTCTATTTGTTGCTTTACTTCCCCAGTTTGGAATACCGCTTGTTCCGATCTCGTCTTCCACTTGTTTGCTTACCCATTCTATTTTGCGTTTACGCCTTTTTAGATGGATGTACCTGTACCAAAGCCATCAGTTTGATGTTCTATTCTAGAATTTAGAATTAGAGAATTTTCCGACTTCATTCTGGCTCCTGTACATCTCGACTTTTTCATACTTCCACTTTTCAATTTCTCTCATTTTTCCTCTTTTCTCCTCTCTTCTTTTCCCCCGATACCTATTTCGTCCGCTACGCGTTGTTACTGATTGTAAAGTAGCCGCTTTTTTCTCTTCGATAGCAGGACGACGCTACTGGTCATAACATGGGTCCCTTGTTGGAGGTCTCTGGTATCCAAGTTTGGATTTTACAGCTGTTTGCATGGATTGGGCAATATTTTGCCGTTGTGCTGATATGTTATCAGAACGAAGAGTGCTTTGATTAAGCAATTTGGCTAGTTGAGTGAAATACGTTGTGGTTATCTGTTATGATTGCAGCTTACCGATGTCCAACTTCCGTGTTGTGTCAGATCGTACTATATTTGCTTCGTTTAATCTGGTACGTACCTTTACTGCAACAAGATGGTGGTCCGAGTCTATGTTTGCTCCTCGGAACGATCGCACATCCAATACGCTCGATGAATGTCTTCCATCTATCGCAACGTGACCAATTTGAGTTATTTTTCTTTGATCTGCAGACAGCCAGTTGCCCTTATGAATATCGAGATGCTTAAATCTGGTACTGCTAACTACCATGTTTTTGCTGCTCATTCCAGGTTCTTTCCATAGTCAGATGTTTCACTGTGGATACTGAATTTCCACATTGTCATGGGCAGGACAACGGTCATATGTTTCTTCTGGTTTGTTCGTCGTTCTCTTCAGTGGGAGCATGAAAAATTTAGTTTTTATCTGAATTGTAGCAAATCCTTAATTCACTAGGGTGAAGCTGGAGACTAGATGTTTTAACCTCCGACCAACTACAAATCCGCAACCACACTCATGCTTTATATCATGACAGATATGATACAGTGTGTCACCTTTAGGTGTTGTTGTGACGCCAATCCATCGTCTTTCCCATATGGCAGTAATGTCGGTCTTGTACTTTTCAAGTCGTCAACATTAGAGGTGTTTGTTTTTCTTTTCCTTTTTTATAGCATGCTGGTTTTGGAGGAATGGGTTACTAGCCCAACCTAGGTTTTTAACGTTCTTATGGAAGAACGCGCGGCACATTATAGTTCTGTATGTTTAACGGGTGTTAAAGCAGCTTCCCAGGTGATGCGACGGGGAGGTCAGTGTCCACTTGAGATTAAATAAGGACCAAGATAAATCCTGGGTTTTGCTTGTTAAAGCCGGTCAAGACCGTTGCTTGGTATCGTTCATCCCCTAGGTCACGCAAAATTTAAAACTTATAAACTCAATCATTTTCAATCTAAATACTCGTATATCCCTGACTTTAACTCTAATAAATGTTGCAGTTGCATTTTTATTCCATCAATTTGCCATAAATTCAACTTGTAATCTTAATGATATCTAAGAAGTCTGTTTTGTTTCGTTATGAATGACATTACATAAAAAATAATCTCTCCTTATCTATTTTTCGAATCAAAATTTTATGTCCAGTTTATTCCCCCTGAAGGCATGCTTGAATTCACTTCTGCTTGTTTTTTTTTTCTTGCATCCGTTTAGCATTTAACAACTTGTATTTAATTTCAATTTAACATCATTTAATTTCTGTTTATTTTATGAGCTTCTGCAAACGCAAGTAAATAAACAAACCTAAAAGAGGATGAAGAACAAGAATGAAAAAGGAAATTATACTTGAAATCAGTAGGAGAGGAAACACACAGAAAAAAAAAACAACAAAACAGACAAATAAGCAAATAAAATTATTTCAAGTTGAACTAATACAATTTACTGTAATAGTGAAGGGCCAAGCGATTGAATGAGTGGGCTCAGCGAAAAACAGTTCATTGCTTCTTATTCCGGGGAATATTTCGTTCGTTTTTTTTATCGCGTGAGGACATTCATTCTCGCTAGCAGTATTGTGGCGGTTTAATTGCGCTTGTGTAAATAAATTTTAAATTAAATGTTGTTTTTATATTATATATATTTTTTTATTATTTTGTAGCGTTTACTTATTGTCGACTTTTGATAACTGAGGGGTGATTTGTGTTATGTGAAGTATGAGGGGAGTTAGCCTGAATTTTCTTTTTATTCAATTTTCTTTTGGTTTCTTTACGTTTATTTTTACAGGCTATAATGTTAACATATCCTTCAGGATATCTTCAAGTGTTTGTGTGTTTTTGTTGTTTGCTGTTGTTTTGCTTTTTCTGCGTGGCCATTGGTAAAATTTATTTTGCCCCAAGGATGACCTCAGCCTTGTGGTGAATTCATGCTATAATTTTTGTGGCCAATGTGCCAATAAAGTTGGGGAATAATTATTTCTCAGTTCATTATGTGGCTGGAGTACCATGAATAGCATATTCGTCATACCCTCTGGAGATCGTGGACCCGAAACTTTGGCAGCTTTGAATCTTTTTAGCGGCGGTTATTTTTAAATTTTGGGTTTTAGAAATTAAATGTTTTAGGAAGTTCAATTTTTTAAAAACAAGCTGGCGGTTGAGTTCATTTTACCCACACGTCTTACTTACTCAGTTGGCCCTCCACAGAACATTTGTTCTCTAAGCCGAAAAAGATTTCTCTATTATTTGATTTACTTCTCCAATTGTAAATGCAGTGTTTTTCGATCCCGTCTTCCACTTGTTTACTTCATAAAAGCCTTAGTCTTCCAGTTCTGCCCGGGTTCATCATCGCTCATAAAATGCCATAGCCTACGCAATCATTGTATCTAGTTACGTTTAACTATACTGATGTCGTTGTATAGCCAATACAGTTCGTGGTTCATACAACGTGGATATTCACCGACAACGCAGATTGACCCGTAGATCTTTCGAAGAAGTTTTCTCTTAAACACGCCAAGCACTGCCTTATCTGCTTGCGCAAGTGCCCAGGCTTCGAAACCATACATTAGCACGGTTAGTATCAGTGTTTTGTAAAGCCTTGTGTTTGTTTGATGTAAGCCAAAGAAGCATCGGTTGACCAATACTAATCTTCTTATTATTTCACAACAGATTTTGTTCGTTGGGTTTATATAGTGGTACCGAGGTAGATGTAGTTTTTAAGTACATCAAAATTAAAAGGACCCTATTCCACAGTTGCTCCGAGTTCTGTGGACGCATGTCGCATTTCAACACCATCAAATTTATCTTCTCGCCGTTTACCGCCGGACCCACTTTAGCATATTCTGCTTCGACCTTCTTAAAGGTATCAGTTACTTCTTTTACTGATCGGCCCATGATGTTTATATCATAAACATAAGCAAGTAATATGTGGCTATATCTCGTAGAACCTTTTCCAGCAGAACGTTGAATAAGTCACACGGAAGGCTGTCTTCTTGTTTGAAACCTCTTTTGGTACTGAACTCTTCGGAGAGTTTCTTTCCTATTTTTTTTAGAACAAGCAGACCGATGGTGCCGGATGAGTTGCGAGCAGCGGTCATCGATAAATCTGACCCTGATTGGATAATCAGAGAGGATCGATGGCTACTTATCGAAACTCGTCTGCGTGACATCGTGTTCGCAGGAGAAGGGGAACCTCCTAAACACACCCAATTTGGCAGTGCCCCTCCATACAGAGGCGTTAGGGTCATCTGTTGTGAAAATAGGGAATCTCTGGATTTCCTCACTTCCACGATAGAGGGTCTTGGCGAACTCTGGGAGGGATGTCAATTGGCAGTCGTTGGGGTCAACGAGGTCCCTTTCAGAAGAGTGTTGTCAGCTTGGGTGCCACCTCCACCTGTGGATCCCGCGCGCATACTGACCATACTCGACAGACAAAACCCCAATCTCCGGACCAGCACATGGAATCTGGTCAGCCACAATCCGGAAAATGGAGGTGTTGCCATCAGGGTGTCAATAGACACTCAGGGGCAAGAGTACTTAAGGACTCGTGAGGGCAAACTACATTTTGGTCTAGGATGGATCAGATTCCGCCTAGGACGAAAGTAGTGGAGGAACGGAGGCAGCAGCCGCTTCGCATAATGCAGATTAATCTGCATCACTGCAAAGCGGCTGCTGCTGAACTTCTTCTAGCCCTCAAGAAGTCTGAAGTTGACATCGTCTTAATCCAGGAGCCTTACTTATACAAGAATAAGGTTGCTGGGTTAAACGATAGCAACTACACCACCTTCGCCACATCCAACGGGGACAAGGTAAGAACCTGTGTAGTTGCTAAGAAGAGTCTTAAACTAATATTCCTCTCTAATTTCAGCGGAGGCGATATAACGGCTGTAAGGATGGAATGCAGCTCCCATGGAGCCACCATATTCTCGTCCATTTACATGCCATTCGAGAGCCCTGACCCACCGGGTAATGACGTGGAGAAGCTTGTCAAAGAGATGGGTAGCACTTGCCTCATCATCCTAGGATGTGATGCCAATGCTCACCATTTCCACTGGGGCAGCAGAGACACAAATGCCAGAGGTGAGTCCGTATTCGATTTTATCTTAAAATATAATCTCAGAATATGCAACAGGGGAAATGAATACACTTTTCAAAATAGAATCAGGGGGGAGGTTATAGACATAACCCTCACTAATAAAGACGAATCTATTATCAGTGACTGGAGGGTATCGGAAGAATGCTCCTTTTCGGATCATCGGAAGATATTCTTCCAAGTCTCTGTTAATGGCATTCGACAGCCACCATTTAGAAATCCACGGAAAACCGACTGGAACAAATTCAATGAACTAGTAAGCTCCAAGCTGGGAGTGTCACGATACCCCCAAACAGCCACAGAGGTTAATAGTGCAGTGAATCACGTGACAGAGGTTTTGGTGGACAGCTATGAGACCGCCTGCCCACTCACTTACCCAGGCAGAAGATGTCAACCGGTCTGGTGGTCGAAAGATCTGGCTAATCTCAGGAAGATTAGCAGAAGGCTCTACAATAAAGCCAACAAAACGAAGTTGTCCACAGATTGGGAGAACTACAAGGTATCTTTCAATAAGTACAACAGCGAAATAAAGAAGGCTAAACGCAGATCTTGGGTCTGCTTTAGCGAGTCTATAGAGGGAGTAAAGGATGTAGCCAGGTTTCGTAGAGTACTGTCGAAGGACCCTAAATCCATCGGCAGTATCAAGCGGGATGATGGCACATGGACTAACTCCGGTCTAGAAACTCTGGATCTCCTGGCCAAAACCCACTTTCCCAACTGCATGGATGCACCAGATCGCTCAGCCGATCCACCAATGTGTAACCAAGCCACAGGGGAAGTGAGTGTCATCGAGGAGATCATAAGTCACACAAAGATAGCTTGGGCGATAAACACTTTTAAGCCCTTTAAATCACCTGGTCCAGATAGTATCTTCCCTGCTATGCTACAAAATGCATTGGAGGTGTTGATACCACACCTGGATCATATTTATAGGGCCTGTCTACTTCTATCGTTCACACCGGTTCTGTGGAGGGAGGTCACGGTGACATACATCCCCAAAGCGGGGAAGTCAAGTCACACGCTTCCCAAAGACTACATACCAATCAGCCTATCTTCCTTTCTATTGAAAACGTTAGAAAGATTGCTTGACCTAGGAATAAGGTCCAAACTTGGAAACAGTGTTATTGGTCCTGCCCAACACGCCTACATCAAAGGCAGATCGGTGGAGACTGCACTTAATGAAGTCGTTGGTTTAATCGAGAGGAATATGATGGGCTCAAACTATACGTTAGCAGCGTTTCTAGATATAGAAGGCGCCTTTAATAACGTCAAACTCGAATCCATCCACAATTCACTCTTGAACTTAGGTGTTTCCACTACACTGATCAATTGGATCGATGGAATGCTTAGCGGCAGGATAATCAATTCAAATATCGGTGAGACCTCCATTCGGAAGTCTGTCACCAGGGGCACACCACAAGGAGGTGTATTATCACCACTGCTGTGGCTCCTGGTGATTAACGAAATACTTAAGGAATTTGACCAACTACGTATAAAGACTGTAGCTTATGATCACCGGGAAGTTCCCACAAACGCTATCGGAACTCATGCAAGGAGCTCTGGACAAATTATCAAGATGGGCACACAACAATGGACTTGGGGTGGACCCATCTAAGACAGAGCTGGTTCTATTTACGAACAAGAGAAAAGTCAAACCATTCACCCTACCAACGCTGGATGGAGTGGCCCTAAAGCTCTCCCTAGAGGCCAAGTACCTTGGCATTATCCTGGACCACCAACTAACGTGGAAAAGGAATGTCGAGGAACGTGCCAAGAGAGGACTTATAGCCCTTTATTCTTGCAAGAACTCTATTGGTAAGAGTTGGGGTTTGAAACCACAGGTCATACACTGGATTTTTACGGCCATAGTTCGCCCCATTCTAACTTATGGTTCATTGGTATGGTGGAATGCTTTGAGTAAGACATCCCTTCTCCGTAAGATTAAAGTCGTTCAAAGAGCGGCATCTCTTCTAATTACCGGTGCCATGAAAAGCACTCCACAGGCTGCTCTCAATGTATTACTAGATCTTCATCCGATGAATCTCGTGGTACAGGAGTTGGCAGCAAAGAGTGCTCTCCGACTCAAGGAGTTAAATTCATGGCGTAACTTCGACTACGGCCATGCTGCTATCTTACGACAATCTGGACTATCGGTGGGTTTGGAGGTAATCAGTGACTATATATCACCACAATTACACTTCAACGACATTGAAGTTCGGATACCTGACAGAGAAGCCTGGACCCACAACTCCCTACCTCTACCCGGTATAGAGATTTATACCGACGGCCCCAAGATGAAAAAGGGAACAGGAGCGGGCGTCTACAGCGATACCCTCAACTTACGGATCTCGTACAAGCTAAGCGAAAATTGTAGCGTCTTCCAAGCCGAAATCTTTGCGGTCACGAAAGCAGCAGAATTGATTAAAAACATGGAAGGGGATATAGCCGGACCGGTGACTATCTATGTGGATAGCCAAGCGGCCCTAAAATCACTTAGATCCCATTCAATCAAATCTGCTGCGGTCTTGCACTGCAGGAAAGCTTTGGAGGCCCTACGATCAATCGTTACCTTGTGCTGGGTCCCGGGGCATTGCGACATCGAGGGAAATGAAAAGGCGGATGAACTGGCACGTCGCGGATCTGAGTCAAACGACATCGAAATCGATAACTCAATCAGGCCACCCCTGTGTCACTTCATGCGGCTCCTAGAACAAACATACAGGGAGAAGGCTGGTCAAATCTGGAATAACGAACCTGGCTGCAAGGTATCAAAGGCAATCTGGCCCAACCTCTCCAAAAGGAAGACCACTTCCCTACTCTCTATGAGAAAACCCGATCTAAAACTAATGATTGGAGTTATCACGGGACACTGCAGGATAAGATCAATGACCTGCAAATGGGATAGAGATGACCCCACGGACTACTGCAGATTATGCGAAGACGAAGAAGAAACAGAGACGATTGAGCACTTATTATGCCGTTGTCCAATGCTCAGGACCAGGAGAGTTCAAACAATGGGTGAACATACATTATCATCTCTGACAACATTCTGCCAAGCCGAGCCGACAACACTGCTTCTTCTCGCCAAGGGTCTGAAGTGGCTTCAAAACGAATAAACTACAGCATCTTAATACGGCTAACCTCCTTACTCGCTCTCTCTCCTTACAAATAATCTCTCAATCCATAGCACTTACTTAATCATTCTCAACTATCCTCTAACTTACTTAATTATTCCTTTTTCCTATTTCTAAACTCGATATGCTATTATTTCTTTTCTTTTCTCCTACCCTTACTATAGGATGAACACAATGGACCATAAGGTCTCCGAGTGGAGTGGCTGTCCAACACGACAGCTGCGCGTCCTTTAACCTAACCTAACCTTCTTTCCTATTTTAACCGAGGACCGAGTATCAGTTAATGTCATTTTACAAAGCCGAATGAGCTATGCGGGGATACCAAATTCAGACATAGCTTGGAATACCTTTGTACGTGGGAGCTGTCGATGACTGCTTTATAATCGATAAAATGGTGGTAGGTGTCGATCTGCATTTCTCGGGTCTTCTCCAGGCTTTAGCTTATTTTTGAGATGACATGTCTTCAGTCGAATCGAATGAGTATTATTTTCGTTGAGCACTTCTAACTACACTGCTAACTACCATGTTTTTTTGCCTCTGCGAAATTTATCAGCCGCATTCCATTGTCTGTTGTTTCATTGTGGAGACTTAAGTTTAATGCCGTTGGCAGGTCAGCGTCCATATGTTTCTTCTAAGCGCTCGTAAGATATATCTTTGGTCTGTTCGTAATTGTTTTCAGTGGGAGTATGAGCACAAAAACAAACTGATGTTTAAAAATTTAGCTTTTACCGAAATATAGCAACTCTTTCATTTAGTGGGGTGCAGCTGGAGACCAGATGTTTTAACCTCCGAAAATTTACAAATCCGCAACAAAACTCATGCCTTTAGGTGTTGTTGGGACACCTTTTCCAATCCATCGTATTTCCTGTATGACAATAATATCTGCATTGTGCTTTGCAAGTACATCTGCCAGTGGGTAACCGGCATCTTCACTATAAAGAGTGCGAACATTACAGGTGTATATTCGCATAGCATGGTTCTTAAAACGTTTGGGGAGGTTTGTTATTTAGAGGGGTTTGTTTTTCTTTGTTTTAATACACTCCACCATAATATAAAGGGTATAGTAAGTTTGTTTTTCCGTTTGTAACACATTAAAATAAAAATTTTCAACCATATAAAGTATATAAATTCTTGATCAGGATAAAATTCTGAGTCGATATAGCCATGTCCGTCTGTCCGTCAGCTGTAATCACTCTAGCACTCGTCCGCAATAATTAAGCTAGAACGCTATGTTTTTGCACCCGATTGCTATATCGGCCCACGTTTTGGTATAGCCCCCATATAACGGTACCTCCCGATTTTCTGTATTTTGAGGTTGTTAACTAATTTTTTTTTTTTTTTGTTGAACTACCTGTAATTTAACATCTGAGGTTCCCAGTGGTCACAAAAAATTCTCCACCAAAAGTCGGGTACATACATAGGTCCATATTTTCGTATAGTCCCCATATTACCGTACCTCCCAATTTTCCGTATGTTTATGGTTTTAGCAACATTGGTTGACCGAACTACTTACGTTTAAGGTCCGTAGAGGTCACAAAACATCTCTACCAAAAGTTGTTAACATAGGTCCATGTTTTGGTATAGCCCCACCACACAGTCATTTCCACCAATGCTTTGGCATGGCATTTTCACCAACCCTTTGCAATCACATTATCATTACGAGAGTTTTAACAACGTTGATTGTGATTTTGTGTTGTATATAAATAATCTTATATATTTAGAAAAATGTATATAAATAAAAAACACAAAATTCATCTCTATTGGATCGATGGAATGGGTTCAAATGCTGATGAAAAGGTCGGATCTTTTACGACTTCCTTTGCATTAGTTCAAATGCTTATGAAAAGATCGGATCTTTCATGACGTCGTTTGAAGCAATCCAAAAGATGCCATGAAATCACGTCATCTCATGGAACCCCTTCCTTCAAATTTTGCTGGGTACCTAGTGTTTGGTATCTCCTTGTTTGTAACAAGGGCCACATACAAAGCAGATGTTCTATCTATCTCTATATCCTCCGCATCTTCACATAGTTTGCAGTAGTCAATTCCACTGTCATCCCATTTCGAAGTTAGAGATCTCACTCTGCAGTGAACTGTTATAAGTCCCACCGTGATTTTCATCCCTATTTTATCAAGTGAAAAGAGGGACACTGTTCGACGAGAGACCACAGGCCAGATCGCCTTGGATATCCTACAACCAGGTTCCAATAGCCATCTTTGATGTGACCTCTCATTGAAGATCTCCCGAAGTTTGCCGATGTAATAGCACATCGGTGGCCGGACGGTTTCATCAACTGATAAGCTACCTAGTTTCCCATAATGCTGCTACCTCGTTTCCCATAATGTTGCTATGACCCGGAACTCAACATAGCTTTAAGATATCGTGTATATCCTGCAGAGCTTTTCTGCAATCAAGAATAGCTCTTGAATTTATGGTCCATGACTTGAGAGCCTTGAGGTCCGCCTGACTATCGGCATATATAGTCACCGGTCCTGTAAGACTGCCTTCAAGCTCTTTCACCCATACAGCTGCTTTCCTGATAGAAAGAATCTCCGCCTGAAAGACACTACAATTATCGTTGAGCTTGTATGAGTTTATTCGATTCTCACAGTAGACGCCAGCGCCAGTACCTTCTTCCATCTTGGATCCGTCTGTGTATATAACCAGAACATCCAGAGGGGATATGCACTCAGCCCATGCGTCCCTGCTTGGGAAGATGACGGTAAAGGAATCAAAGTTGAATGAGGTAGGCAAATAATCGCTTACGCATCCATTGTCACCTAACTCAAGTCGACTATCAATTAGTTTTAGGACGTTCGAGTGTCCAAAGTGTGAACTACGCCAACACCCTGACTCCCGGAGTCTAAAAGGAGTTCTCGCCCCCAGAAACTGGATAAGGACATCCAAAGGTTGGAAATCCAGGATGACGTTTAAAGCAGCTTGAGGAGAGTGTCATGATTCATTTCTTCTTTCGCTCTTCTATATACCTTTACCATGTCAAGCGATGGTCCAGTGCCGAGTTATTTTACTTCCGTAGAAAATTTCAGGGCCACTCTGTCCAGGACTGGAGGCTCGTAATTAGGAATTTTGCGTTTCTTAGTGAATAGTACAAGCTCTGTTTATTCTGTGTTTACACCCAGACCGTTGTCCTGGGCCCAGCTTGCAAGTTGTACCAGAGCTCATTGCATGAGCTCAGACAGGGTTGGCAAGAATTTGCCACTTATCAGCTCAACCACGCCATCAGCATAGACAACCACCTTGGTCCTCAGCCGATCGGCACACGCAAGTATTTCATTTATTGCAGAGTGTCTTTGTTAACAGATTTCCTCGCAGAACTCTCTACTATGAATGAGTTGATGATTCTACTTTTCAGCATCTCATCAATCCATTCCACAAGGATAAAGGAAATACCTGTGTTGCTGAAAGCATTGTGGATTGATTCAAGCTTGACATTATTGAAGGCCCCCTCTATATCGGGAAAGGCCGCCAGAGTGAAGTCTGAATTTTCCATACGCCTCTCAACGTGCCCGACCACCTCATGCAGGGCAGTCTCCACTGATCTGCCTTTAGTATAGGCATATTGTAATTTGCTCATGTTATTGAGATTTAGTTATGTTTTAATTTCAAGAACTAGTAACCTTTCTAGCGTTTTTAAAAGAAACGAAGAAAGACGAATTTGTCTGTAGTCCTTTGGTTTCTACGTTTTGGGGATGTAGGTCACCTGTACCTCCTTCCCTGGTATATGGAATATACCTTCCTGGTATATCTGCGATAACAGTAAACAGGCTTTAAAAATGTCTACCACGGTAGATAGTGCTGGCTCAGCCACATTCTGTAGCATTGCCGGTATTATTAAGGCCATCTGCCTTAAAAAATCCGTTGTATTGAATTCTGTTCCCCATCAAACGCCAACATTTCGTGATGATCCGATCAAAATTCAGACCTTTAGCGTGATTAAAAAAATAAATGGAAAAATGGGATGTATTACCGACTATTGCGATATTTCTGTTCTTTGGCCACCTACGACAACCTACTTTGCACCATTGTAAAGATGGGATTTTTTACTTTCATAGTAATGCTTTGCTTTTGGAAAGTCCCCAACAAAAGCTGTGATATTCGTCATTACAACTAAAATCACAAAGTTAGGTTTAATTTCCGACTATTGTGATAACTTCGTTGTTTGACCACCTACGACAACCCACTTTACATCTTTAGAAAGATGATGTTTTCTGCATTCATTGTCAGATTTTACTTTTGTTATACCCCTGAAGCGGCTGAGATATTTTGACTAAAAAGTTGACTTTTTATCCAAGTTTTTGCCCATTACGACCCCTTATTATTATCCGACCATCACCAAAAATTAATAGGCTTCTTTCCCTCCGAGACCCCAAAAATTTGGTGACGATCTAATCAAAATTGCAACCTGTACAAGGTTTAGATTGACGGACGGACGGACACACATAGTCAGATCGACTCAGCTCGTTATTAATTTTGGTATATATAAGTATGGGCCTATGACCATTATTTGGATGCGTTAATTATATTAAAATTATAAATTTAGGAAATCTGAATGTCAATTAATTTACTTTTTAATAACATTTTCTATTTTGAAATTCGTGAATAACGCTATTCGCTCTGCTGACAGTAATAGTAAAACCCTTCGTAAAGGTCAACACTGTCAGATGCATAGATAATTCAACATACCAAGGCATATTGTCATTGAATTCTTTTTTTCACTCGCTGGCCACAATGTCCACATCAACCACAACAGCCATAAAGCCCAACACATTCGTTGTTGGTGGTGGTATCCCGGTATGTATGATTACAATTGCCACAATAAATTCCAGAACCCTTCGGCAAATACAGACAAAGCAAATGCAATGCATTCTTTGGTGTAACTGTTGTAAACTGCTGCAATGCAATGTATCGTCGTACACAACCAATGTCCGACCAATTGTCCGTCCATTCATCCGTCCGGTATGGGGGCCGGCCGGCAGTTGATATTGCTGTGGTTGTAATTGCAACATAAAAGCGGATGTTCAAACACCAAACTGAACAAACACAAGCAAAAACAAAAATATATATGTACTTCTCACCACCTCCACAATTCTTTGAGCTTTCATGAGATCTTGACTCAATGATGACGTTCGTTGCTTGGTATTTGTTTGATCCACAGACTTACAAACACACACAGGCATTTTATATGTCTGTTTGTTGCAATGAGTGACAGTGTAAACATACCAGAAATCAGCATGTGTTGTGTCAGTGTTGGACAACATTAGTTTATAGCTTCTTCCATTGCTCGACGACGACAACGACGATAGGCAGGCAACAGGGAACAATAACAACCAAATAACTTGACCAGTCCAAGTTTCTGAGTGGAATTGTCTGCTAAATGTTTGACTGTAAATAGTTTGTCTATTTGCTGTCCAATGGCGGAAGCCCGGTGACCCGTTATTGTTACCATTTTGTTGTAATATTTGGTTGCCGGCATAGTTGTTGGGTAGGCACGCCGTGACGACTAGCATTCCCATTAACCCCATAATCATCATCAATCCTGCTGCTTTTGTTGTTATTGCTTTTGTTGGTGTCCTCTTTCATATCACAGACCCGGAGTGAGTATCTGGTCATGGTGAAAGCCATTGCACAGGTAGTATGCGAATGTGGAATTCATGACAATGGTAATGGCAGCAGTTAACCAAATATCAGCGGGTAACATCATGTTTTCGATTATTTTTCTGGTTCCTTTGCAAAAACAAATCGCACACACACACAACCAATGCCATCATTAACGCCAACAACGCACTGCCCACAAAAAGTGTTTGTGAAATGTTTTCCGGTTTTTTTGAAGTTAGCTTTAGCAGCAGAAAAACTCCAGTCATCCTGCATAACCTATTGTTGTTGTTACTGCCATTGTCATTCTCTGATGGTAAGCTGGAATGCGGGCACATAGATTATCCTAGATGTTGTTCACCCACAACAAACAGAAATGTGCGTATTGCAGGCAACTTGAACAGCAACAACAACAACGAAACAAAAATGTCATTGTTGTTTATGATATTCGGATGTTACTCAACCTATCGTAAAAAATATGTCCTTATATTTAGGGAATTCCCTGATAAACTGAAATTCTATGCCCAATCTTATGTTGACTTTCAATATCATTGCACGGGGGGTAATAAAAAGGGGAAGAAAACAAACGAAAAGAAAATAAAGAAACGCAATCACAGGAATGCATTGGCCCCCTATGTATGGAGTTTATGTGTGGAGTTTATGTGTTTTACAAAAAAAGGATTTATGATTTTAGGAAATTAAACAACATCCGCATCCGGAGAAAAACCTTCCCCCATCATCGTAAAAAAATCATCTCCAAATAGAGTCATTTATGTGGAGAGATAATTCGTTGCCAGTTCATATCTCTTTTTTCAAATATAACTACATTCTTGATAGCAATTTTGAAATCCCATATATCTTTTTTGCGCACACCAGGGACGTACGCAGGGGGGGGGCACGGGGGGCCCGGGCCCCCCCCGAAATGGTTTGGTCGAACACAATTTTTTAAGCTACTGTAACTAGTCATTATATTTTTTTTCTCATAAAAATGTTTGTATATTTGAAGATTTCAAATTAAAACTTATATTTTCTTAAGTTTCTGAACAGAAAATGTACATCATTAACAAGTTTATAAGAAAATATTTAAAAATTTTTTTTTTGTAAGCTGTTTTTGAGAGAAACTTCCAATAAAATCTGAATTACTTCTTCATGTCATATCATACCACTCTCAAATGCTAATTCCTTAATGAATATACCCCATGTCTATTATTTATTCGAACTGTATAGAGTTCTCGAGGCTTAAAACTCCTCCGGTCATAACAAAAATAACGAGTTCAGTATTATGGGGATGGAAATATATAAAACAAATCTATTGAATAAAATGTATGAAGGGTCGGTCCTTCGTGGACTACATATTGAAAGCCAATTAGAAATTTATTTGACTGCCATCGCCATAATTTTGTTATTCTGTTTTAGACAAATTTGCTCCTAAACAGTATTAGAAAATAATGAAGACAAATAAGGTTTTGTGCGTCACTTGATTTTTACTTATCATTACCGAAGTATAATTGTAACCTCAGACTTTAGATTACGAGATTATATACACTGGGATTGCATCGTATAGATTTCATCAAAATAATGATTTAAGACTTCACATATGTTTGGACGATATTCGTTTCAGCCAAGATGGAAGTACTTAACACCCGTCCGTCCGTCTGCATCTCTGTTTGTCTGGCAGGTTGGAACTCATGATAACTCTCTGTCCAAGTTATGGATTTCGTAATGTATTGTCCAAATTAAATTTAAGTCATATCGGTACCTCCGCCATAAAAGTTCAAAAATGTTCACTAGAATGGTCGAAGAGACTAACCGATTCGGTCTAAAATCGAACCTAATATGGTTCGCAAGATTACTTCCAAAAGTACATCAAGGTCCAGGAGAATATGTTTGGACAACATCTTCAGGTCTCTTGTACAAGTCTAACATAACTGCAGTTTAAAGACTGTTCGATGATTTTTTGGACATTTTATAGTCTTGTTTACAGCGATATCCTACTTTTCGTGGACAAGTTTATGCTTCGCGGTAACTATCGAGAGGAGTGTCTCTCAAATAATTATTAGTGAATAATTATGTGGGGTTCAATAAGGATCGATTGTTATTTGTCAAAACTATATAGAACTAAGTCCATCAAAGTGTTTGTCATCGAGTCCAAAAACTTCTAATCGTACAATTAAGAAAACAAATTATAACGCTTCTTTTGTAACATAATATTAAAAGTAAAAATAATCCTGGTATCAGAATCTATCTCTTTCGGTAAATAACACTGTGCAACATTTTTAAGGTAATCTTGTGCAAATAATTTGAAGTGAGGATTTTTTGAAAGTACAGACCCAAAGTACAAAAGCCCTAGTTCCGTTTTGTTGAGTCAGATACAGCTTGGATTTTATGGCCCCATCTAAACATTGTTAAATATCGACTTTTTAAACAACTCGGGGCAATATCTCTGAAACCAATGAAAATCTTCTTCTGACCTTTGCACCAAATTTGTAGATAAGGGCCAAAATAAAATATTTGGAGAAATGAAAAAAAAAAATAAATTTTATAATATATCTAAAAATTCCATAATATGTATACATTTCGCACCATATCTTAAAAACCGTTAAATTTTTTTAATGTTTTCATTTGGAAACATATCAACGACAACGACAGCCGATATTCTTGAAAATGAAAATCTTGCTATAGCAAAGACAACGGCAATTCGTTGTGGTTGTAAAATTCTGCGATAAACCATAACTTGGACCTGTATGATTAAAAACTTCAAAATACTTCAATAAATTTTACATGGCGACATTACCGAACGCGGCCAGATATTATCTATTTTCAATTCTAAATATCCTACTCTGTAAATATTTAAAATTGTATCCTTAGTCCCAATTTACATTAAACGATTTTTCTATCGGCAATTTTCCTCGTTCTCTTTTAAACTTGCCTCTTGCGTTTATACAGGCAATTCTGTTTTCAAAACAATGAAAATAATGTCAAAAACGAAAAATATAAAAGGAATTGCCGGTACGAGCAATTTTTTTCCACTTCCATACCCCTTACGTGTCTCTCCTACAAACTGAGACTTGCCGCAAGTAAACTCGACTACTGTAAATTGGGACTAAATATTATGAATTCTTTCTATTGAATTTATATACTTTGTACCATTATTTCATATAAAATATAGAATAGAATATGTGCCAAAATTTCCAGTCCATTGGACAAAAATTTGCCGAGATATGAGCTTTCGAAGGGAAACATTTATTGTGTTTTGTATGTAGCATAGAAACTAAAAACGTCTTTTCCTCGAAGTGGCCAGAGATGGTCTGTCTACAATGATGTCGTAAATGACATACATTTCTGACGTATATTACATACGTCGGAAACGTCGTAAACATAGCCAAACAAACGAGGTTTTTGACAGAATAAACAAACGAATTTTATATCCTAAAAATAGATGTTTTTCCATAATAATGAAGCTCATCTTATTATTATTTGTTTGAGATCCTATTTTATTACAAAACAGGCATAAAAAGATTTCACTCTAAAATGTACATTTTATATATATTTTTTATATTATATGGGCATTATACATTTGTTTGTTTATTACTTCACCCGCAAATTCTTTGAATCTACGTAAAGTAGTGGTAGTGTTCGGAATATATTGTAGATGGCGTGCTAAGTGCGTAATCCAATCTACTGTTCAATTATTTCACTTATTTTAAAAATTAAAATATTAATAAAAATATGCTGTTATTTTCAAAAAAGGTACGGACCCTCTTCAATAACAAAGACAGACTTGCAGAATTAATATTAAGTGAAAATTATGATGGTAACATAAATTTTTTGAGGTTTATGACATTTACTACTTTTTATACGTTTTCTACGGGTATATG
Organism: Musca autumnalis; assembly: GCF_047663935.1. Taxonomy (NCBI): domain Eukaryota; kingdom Metazoa; phylum Arthropoda; class Insecta; order Diptera; family Muscidae; genus Musca; species Musca autumnalis. The sequence continues at coordinate 38,354,912 of NW_027412088.1, read as the reverse complement.
ACGTTTTCGACCTTTACAACTTTCTTACAGTCGAAAACCTAAAAAATCATCATACAGACCATCCCTGGAAGTGGCACTTTATATGTTTTTGTGGGACTATTGTACACATAAATCATGTTCTTAACCGAGAGAGTCTTTAAAAAAACTGCTGACGGAGTCAGAAAAAATATCAATTTTGTACAGTGTTTTGTTTTTGTTAAAATCGAAATTTTGATTTTAACTGTTCAAAATTTTTAAAAATTAATTTTTTTAATTCCTTTTCGATAATGGACAAGATTATTAGGTTCGTAATGATCCCACAAAAATATATGCTGATCGGTTTATTCTTTTTCAAACTACAGTGGGTACCGCAAACTGCTTTAGTAAAAACAGTGCTTTATAAGAGGGCATTTGAATGTAAGATTTTTCAAAAAAAAAGGAGGTAACTTAAGGTTTAATAGATTTTTTATAAAAGATGCATAAAAATGGCTTTTCTCATGCTTATAAGTGGCCATAACCCCTTAAAATAGCTTTACGTAACGCTACACAACATTTGAATTTTTCATGATTTTTGGTCAAGTTGTGCCCCCCCCGAAATGAAATCCTGCGTACGTCCCTGGCGCACACTATTTATTTAATTATCGAAATTAAAATGAAACAAGTAAAAAAGTATCAGTCGGCTTTGCCGACAGAGATATACCCTCAGCCTGTGCAAATTGAAACACTTTTTTCACTAAAAACTTATGTATTTAGGGGGTTTCAAAATTTAGGTCGTATGAACCGACAAAAATGTTGATTAGGATTAAAGTTCAAAAATTTTGCGGAAAAGGTACTTAAAGGAATGGACCGACATGGACCATGGGAGTGCCATAGGGGGTTTTTACACCCTTCGGGCTGTTTTCTCAAGAAGTATGGACTTGCCCCCGAATCAACTTTTACCATCGTAATTGAGGCAGCGAATGTAAGTTGCTTCAACAAAAATCAAAGTGATTCAATAGCAGGTCTTAAAGTGAACTTATCCAAAATTTTGTGTGGGAGGTATGGGATGGAGTGGACAAATATAGTCTATATTCGAACCTGATCTATATCTGGTAGATATTGGACCAAATCGGTCACTCCCATCAAGAGTTATCGTGCGCACATTGTTTCCGAATATTTTTGAACTTTTGTGGGGTAGGTACCTGAAGGAGTGGACCGATATGGCTTATCTACGAACTTAAACTAAGTTTGGAAACAATATTACGAAGGCCAAATTTTCGCGGGATCGGCATATCCGTTCGAGAATTATCTTGCGCTTCCACCCATAAACATGGTGTCAAAGGGTTTGTTTTTCAACTTTCAGGCTATTTTTTCAGGAAGTATGGACTTGCCCCTGAGGAAACTTGTACCTTCGTACAGGGGAGAGTGAATACAAGATGTTACAACAAAAACCAAGGCGAATCGAGAGCAGGTCCTAAACTGAACTTTTCCGAAATTTTGTGTGGGAGGTACTCGAAGGAGTTTACCGATTGAGTCCATATTGGAACCTTATCTAAGTCTGGTAGAAATTTCATAATGTGCAAAGTATGGACCCAATCGGTTACTCCCTTCAACAGTTATCGTACGCACAAATTTTCCGAACATTTTCGGACTTTTGTGGGGGAGGAACCGGAAGGAGTGGACCGTTATAATCCATCTTTGAACTTTAACTAAGTTTGGACAAAATAGTTAAGGAGTGGACCTGTATGGCCCATCTTCGAACTTAAATCGAATTTGGACAAAATATTTCGATACCCAAAATTTGAACCGAATCGATTGATCCGTTCGAGAGTTATCGTGCGCACCAGCCAGCCAGACAGACAGACGGACAGACAAACGGACGGACATTGCTAGATCTACTCAATATTGTCTGAAACGGATATCGTACAAACATACTTGGGGTCTAAAACCATTATTCCTATGAGGCACATTTTTGGTCGTATCAAAGTGTAAATACCCTCTTTAGCCGAAAGGCTGAGGGTATAATCAGTGGATGTCTGTAGTTCTTCTCTTGGTATTGGAATAACAACTTTGTGCTTTTAAATGTGAGAATATATTGAGACACAATCCGTAGGAACCTCTCTTCTCAACTTTTGACTGTTGTAATATAGTCTGCTATTAAATGATGGTAATTACGATCGAGTCATGACGCACGAGGACATGGCAGTATTCAATTCAATGCTCGAGAAGTGTCGTTGTATTTCATTGAACGAGTTACAAAAGTTGGGTTAACGTTTTGATCATGTTGAAGGTCTCACTATAGAACGAGTAAGAGCAGCGATAAGTTCGGCCGGACCGAAATTTGTATACCCTCCACAACGATCTGTATTGAAGTGAATAGGAAGAATTAGTTTCATTTCGTTTATGAATTTACTAAGCTCTTTTTCTTATAGCCTGTTTATATTATATCCTTTTGTAGGGTTAACCTTCTTTATGAGGATTTATTTGACGTATATGCAATGGAATTGAAATTTTAAACCCAGTGGGTTTGTTAAATCTTCTTATATACAAAGGTACTCTTACCCCTTGCAGGGGCGCCATCGACGTTCTTTCCAAAACATTGACCAATATTTAAAATTTTTTGAAAATGAGGGTTTTTATCCTCTGGCGACATTAACTTACAGCAATTTCAGTTCGACAATCTGACACAAAAAAACCCTCGAAATGGATAAATTTGGCCAATATCGGCTAGACTTTAACCTGGATATAAATGGATTGTAGAACATTGCTGGCGTTTTTTATAGGGAAAGCTGTTACAATTTTGATTTTTCAAAATAGTCTAGCTTAATCCCATTGTTGTTGTTTTAATATTTAAAACAATTATTTTATTAGTGGAGAAGGTTTGGCATTGTACGCCAAGGGGTAAGGCAGGGAAGACTAGTTTCGATCCTCGCCACAGGATCTCATTGTATTTTTTTTCGTGTACGTTTCCCTAGGAGCACCAAATTCCAATTAACATCAATTCGGTAAAAATATGACTAACAACTTCAAAAATCTTAAATGGTGCGACTTATACTGTTTTATTTTTCGTAAGGGAGATAATTTAACGGTAAACATTTATTGTGCCAAATACTAAATACCAAATTTCAATTATTCCGGTTGAATAAAGTGACAGAACCTTTTAAAACACCGAAAATAAGGGGGCGGGGGTATAGTCCTATGGAGACTTAATGACAAATTTCTGGTGATAAGTTTTATGCCCCCACGAAGGCCAAATACCTAATTTTAGCCGTTTCGGCGTGATATAGTCGGCACAACTTTTAAAATACCGAAAACGGGGATGTACCGTTCTATGGGGGCCACATTAAGACGTGGACCAATACTTATAAATTTCAGATGTCAATTTTGTACCCCCAACAAAGACCAATTACCAAATTTCAGCCATTTTGATGTGATATTGAGGAAAAAAACCTCCTATGGGGGCCATTTCAAGTGGAAAGTTTTATATACCCAGCGACGACTAATTAAAAAATTTCAGCCATTTCGATATGATATTGAGGCTAAAACCTTCAAAATAACGATAATCGGGAGGTACAGCTTTGCCGACAGAGATATACCCTCAGCCTATATGAATCGAAACTTTCATCTACGTACAGAATGTTGTGGCTCTTTTTGGACATTTGAACTTGCCGACAAAAATGTGGATTAGGATTAAAGGATCAAAAGGTGCGGAGGAGGTACTTGAAGGAATGGACCGACATAGTCCATTATGAAGGTTGATCTTATTTTGGGGGTCATATTTTTTCGAATAATATTGGGCCCATTAGTCACTTTAGTGGGTCATAGTATAACTTTTGGATCAGTATGCCAGGAAGCATGGACTTGTCGACGGAAATCAAAATCTCGCTGTAAACGGGACCACTACGAACAGCATCGGTATACATTTCACAAGGATCTTCGAACAGACCCTAAACTGTAGAGTTGTGTAGTTCCGGAACGAACTAGTTCCAATGAACTATTCCAGACAAGCAACTATTGGAACTATATCCTGCTATTGCATTTAGTTCATATAGTTCCAGTCGAGCATATAATTCCTTTCATTTGTATAATTAATTTTCTTCATTTAATTCCATACTCACTACGATCTTTCACGTTCGGTTCCTTAATCATTCAGATGCGGCCACGTAAATCACATCCTCGTTACATCGCTTCAATTTATTTCTTTTTATGTCAATTCATCCACCAAAAGATGAAAACAAAGAAAAGATTCCTTAAACTACTTCACTCTCTGAACTATTTGGAACGAAGGAAATAAAAAGAACGACGAAAGAGAATGATGTACCGACAAATTTCTGGGAGGAAGTTTTATACCCCCAACGAAGACCAAATTCCAGCCATTTCGGGGTGATAATGAGGCTAAAACCTTCAAAATACCGAAATTCGGATGGTACCGTTCAGCGTATACGTAAAAATACTTTAAATAACATTTCCAATCGTGTCGTTTCGTATTTTCCATAGGAACAATACAAAACGAAACATAACCCACGATGGCGGCGTTCGCTGTTTAGTTTCGTTCGCGAAAAGTTCTCAACTCCACAAGAGCAGATAAAAAACTAAATAGTACTAAACACATGTGAATAAATCAAAAACGTTTGGTGGTTAATAAAATATTCACTGTGGTTTGTTGATGTTGGTTTATAGGGTTGGGGGTTGATGGGGGCCCCACAGAGGAAGATGCCTCTTGATTTTGGTGATAGTCGGATAATATTTAGGGATCGGAATGGGGAAAAACTCATGTGGTGACAAATTCATAATTTTATTCTTTGTGAATATACCGATTTCTAGTAGGGTTATTTCAACGGCAAAGCCTGTCAATGGAAGAAGAAAATATTACCTGTACATTGGTGTAAAGTAGGTTGGCGAAGGTGGTCAAACAAGGGATATACCACAACAGTCGGTAATGCATCCAATTCTACCATTCTACAGGTCGAAATTTTGATCGGATGGTCACAAAATTTTGGTTGCTTATGGGGGTCCCAGAGAGAAAGAGGCATATTTTTTTGATTAAAAACCAAAATATGTTTGGTGGTAGTCGGATTATGTTCCCTAAAATAAATGTTTACCAGTGAAAAGCTTATGCACAGGGGTAGTGGTGTAGGCTATCACATGGTCGGCCCCGTCCCGACTATAGATTTTGCTCACTTGTTTCTATTTCGCTTCGGTTTGTATGTTAGATACAAATGTACAAAAACATAATACCCCTTTCCACAGTGTGGAATTGTGACATTGGACAATTCACGCAGAACTGGAAGGCCAAATATGTGTCGAAAGCTCATGGAAAGTCATTTGAAAAATAACAATTCCGAAGAGTTTGTTTAAGTTCTTACAACCAAAGTTGTCTGGCCGTTTCCCAAGCCAATACACCTTACACGTTGGTGTAAAACTTCATCCCACTGTCTACATCCGATTACTTGTTCATTATTGCCCCATATAGACTAACAAGATGTATTTTTGCTAGAAATTTTAAATTTGTCATTTGAAGAGAATGTAAACTTTGAATGTCTATCCACCGTTTGGTGTAGACATCCCCCTTCAAATCTTACAACAACATTTGTGATTGGTGATTAACATTAAGAAGGTTTTACCTAACAACAATATACTTGAAAGTATTTTAGCATTAATGTCAACCCTTTTCTGGTTAACGAAACCCTTCTCCGTCCTTTAAACTTGTTGGTCATAGAAATAAATTCATTTACCCCAAATGTGTTAGATGTTACTTTACCTTTGAAATTGTTCCACTTCTGTAGGAGTGTGTTTCTCTTTAGTTGGAAACGAAGATGGCCAGCTCTTGGGTAAACAATGTCGAAAACTGATTTCAATAGTAATCCCAAAGGTAAAGAAAAATGTGCGTTTGTTGATGCGTTTATAAAAGTGCGAAATATTCTGTGTATCTGTTTATGTAGAATCTTTTGTTGTGTCGTTTATTCTTTGACAAGATAAACATTACTGCTGATTGTATCATTTACCTTATTCAATGTGAAAACCCCTGGTTTTGCATTATTATTTAAATAGTTTGGAAAAGGGGATGACACCTTACCTAACATGTGGAAAAATGTTAATGAATATTATGGGTTTTTAATAAGGGGCAGCATTAAAAGACAATATTCGGGAAGATTTTGGGACACAGCAGCTGTACTGACTGTATTGTTTTCAAACAAAAGACACTATGAGAAATTGCTATTGATTATTAATTAAAAGAAGAGTTCATTGCGATGGTAGATAATACACATTTTGGGGCATTATCTTTATGTAAGAAATAATAAGTACCCTTTTTTTGAGAGGAGCATTAGGTATCCCAAACTCTGAGTTTAATCTTCATAATTTTTGAATTATTTAGTTCGATGCGTTTTTAGGAGTATTGCGACACATTAAAAAAGCTCGTACTAGTGTAATGACTGCTATTTCGTGATGAGCTGCTAACGATTATAAATTGAAAAATTTAACAAGATGTTAATTCATTTATCTCAGTGAATTCTGAAGGAACGGACATTAAACCATTAGAAGTGGTGAATCGATATAGTCCCTCTTGGAACTTTATGAAATTTTGAATATTTTTTACGATGCGCACGGATTGATCATAACGAGTACTCCAGAGTTATACTGTTCATTTTTTGAAGACACTTATTGTTGAGCGTGAGGACCTGAGTTGTCCCAGGAGTTCTCGAGTTGTCGGGACGTACCATCATGTTGAAGCGGTGATTGGTTAATTATACCATAGGTAAATTATACATGGGTGACTAGAGACACGCGGGTTTGGCCTGTACTGGAGGGACTGGTGTATATGAATGGTAAGTCCTCCTAATTGAATTGCAGGAACAATGTATTACTGTAATGTTAGCTGGCTGCGTTTGTTGTTGATGGGTAGACTGCGGGGTGTTTCCTATTACGACTCGGACGATGCATCCTCCGACGAAGTTTAGGACACTTTGGGAGATGGATATATAGCTTCTCCCATTGTGAACAAATATACGAACACAAAAAATAATTGTTAAGGTGACGGTCCCTGGTTAATGATTCCTCCAAATCAATCCGGTGCACAGAACCGGCCGCTGTTGGACTGAATATATGTCGTAAAGATACCAGTCGATTATTGTAGTTTGGTTTGATAATATTGCTAACTTATTACAATTGGTTTTGGATTTGATCAGAAAACTTGATGTATTCTGAGTGCCATCGATTTTAAACTTTATATAACATTAGTCAGAGAAGGATTGTCCCACTGAGACACTTAACTTATGTACTTCGTTATTAGATTTACACGAACGCCATATAGTATATATTTCCATTCCTTTTGCTTCGGCACAGTAGCATCCGACGTTGACAATTCTGGAGAGAAAAGAACATATTATAAAGGTTCCCGATTGATCTGTCGTAGATTCCTGAATTAAACTAATGGGTATATTACCTGCGTTGGCTAGGCCATGTCCTAAGAATGAGTGATAAATATAAATATGAGCCGAATGGCGTTACACGCAGAACAGGTAGGCTATGTCTTCGAAGGGGAAGTGGAAGGCGAGATCAAAAGTGGAAGGCGAGATCGAAATATTCCGAACTAATGTGGAATAATTAGTTTCCCTTCTGTTACGAAAGTACAAAATTGGAAAAGTTGTTTGACCACGTGAAATCCCTAATACCTAATTCTTGGTAATTCGATTAACTAAAACCTTGAAAATACCTGAAATCGTGTGGTGTCGTTATATGGGGGCCATACCACAATTTTTAATGGAGAAGCTTGTTGACCACTGGGAAAACTAAATGCCGAATTGCAGCCAATTTATTGCATCTGACTACTTTGAACATGAATACCAAATTACACCAACATAAAAAATGTAGGTAAAATCTTCGGAATTACTAAAATCAAAATGTGGAAAACCAACCTTTAATGTCAAATTATAGCAAATTCGTTCTAAAAGTGTAGCTAGAAACTTTAAACTATCTAAAAGCGGCTGGCATCGTTATATGGGGCTATGGCAAAACGTGGACCTATGTCCATTATTATTGGTGGAGAAGTTTCATAATTACCTAGCTAAAAACTTCAAAATACAAGAAATCGGACCGTACCGTTTTATGGGGCTATACTAAAACCTGGACCTACATATGTCCATAATTTTTGGTGGAGAAGTTTCTTGACCACTGGGAACCCTTAATACTAAATTATAACTAATCCAAAACGTGGATCGATATAAACCGTCTTCGAACTTGAACTGCCTGCAAACAAAATTCGTATTTTGCCAGAATTTCAGCGTCCCATTTTTGTGGATGCTAGAGTGATTACCACAGACGGGCGAACATTCATAGATCGACTCAAAATTTTACGCCTAACAAGTATATCTATATGGGGAATTCTGAGCAAAATCGTACACTTTTGTAAAAAGTGGTGTTTGATTTTTTTATTTTTAGTGTGTTTTTGGTGCTCCTCAGCAAAATATTTCACTATTTTTTCCGACTAAAGGTTCCACAAAAAGTCGAGTTCTGTAAAATAATAATAATACAAATATTAGTCAAAATAAAATAAATATTTTTTGTACTTTTTGTTTTTTTTTTTATCAGGTATATAATAAAAATAGAAAAAAATTTTCATAGTGGACTTGGGTACAATTTTCGCGATTTAACATTTAAAAATTTTTTTTGTCAATCATTGTACTCTTCGATTTTCTTGAAAGTTTTTTGTATTAAACTACGATAAATTAAAAAAAAATTAAGTTCTATGTCCAATTTACATTAGCAACTTTTTCGTCATTTAGAGCTGTTTCGTCATTTATTTGCTAAAACAGGCAACATATTGCGTCATTTACCATACAAAAATAAATGACGATAGCTGCGTCATTAATTCTAAACAACGCACGAAAACACCATACTATTATATGCAACCCAGCTTTTTCGCCATAAACTACCAAAAAATGCAACTGTTTTATGATGTCTTTGTTTGTTTGTGTGTGTTGTAGAAAAACAAAAATACTCAAACGATGACAAAAGTGAAAATAAATGTTTAAAAAACTTGCAAAAATTATTTTTTTTTGTTTTTAGAATTAATTTAAGTTATTTGATACACATTTGTGTTGTGAAATTCCTATTTCTCTGAATAAATATATTGTGTGCGTGTGTTTGTGTTATTGTTTAAGTGTGTATGTGCGTGTGTGTGTGTGCGTAAGCAAATGACGCAAAAAAAAACCAGATGTAAATACACTTCATTTGATTCTAGGATTTCGTAAAACGAAATCATTTAATGTGCATATGTAAATTTGACTCTAGATCTTAAATGTGGGATTCGAATAACTTCAATAAAATTTTTCCTTTGTACCAGTGCACAGTGTTCGATTTTCGAAAAAACCTGGCCAAAACTCTAAAAATGGATGGATCTCGGCCAAACCTTGGGTTTTTATGTTTTTCGACTCGCTGGTTTCATTTTTTATATCATTTAACCCTCAAGTGGTCATTTAAGGGGCCATTTTGGTCCCTCCTCCTATAAAATGTGATCTTATCGGATCAAAATATTCTACAAATTTGTTCGCCATCAATTTTTAGTATAGGTCCTAGAATACACCAAAACTCTATATCTTACCTTTGCTCCAGAAATATGAAAATTAGAAAAACATTTTAGGGTTAATGTCGTAACTTCATCAAAGTTTTGGCCAATTGTCATACAAAACATGAGTATAGCAGAATGGTGTCAAAGACAAAAATTTCTACCGCTAAATTTCATTATGAGTCATCAATGAAATGAAATTTGTAAGGTACTAAATAATTAAGAAAACAATTTTTTTAAATTTTACAACCAAACTTTCAAATATTTTTTTTTTCATATTATTTTTGATCATTTAAAAAAGTTTAAATTAATATGATGATTATAAATGACCATGTTAAGGACCATTTTATATACATACATGATATATATGTAATTGCTTCGTTTACTATTAAAATACACACAATAAGTCAATACTATTCGCTGTCAGACTCGTACTCGTCTGATGATCCAGAATATATATTGGGGTTTACAGGTACTAACTCAGCATTCCCAATGACGTTAGTAGATAATAATTCAATAGCAGCTGAGGATAGCTTTTTGTTTCTTTTTGGAGGGTTTGAACGCAGACTTAAAATGAGAGGATCTGAGGATACAAGTAACCAATTCATTATATCTGTCATTGTGTTTATTCTAGAAGATTTTCGAGAAAAGTTTTCCCGATATTTCTTAATATCCTTATTCCTGGACTCCTGAGCTTCTTCGGAAAGGTGACCGATGGGCAGTGGTGCCCACTCAATAAGAAGAAGAACTCCGACCTATTTTTCCTATATTTTCGTCAACTAACTCAAAAACTAAATTGGAAAATATATTTTTTCTTTTTTTAAATTTGCCCAATACGGTTTTTGTTTTTGCTATAATATGCGAACCGCTAAACAGATTTGAACAATTTTGGTTCCATTTGAATCTTCGCGATATTTAAATTACGCTCATATTTTTTAAATATATTAAGGATGCATGAACAGGTTGAATTTTATTTAAACAAGTACCAAATTAAATTTTTTTCTTTCTGATTTTCCGCGAAATTTACAATTTTTTTTACTAAAGTTATGGCACCTCAGTAATCATATAGTACGTAGGAAGCCATTAGTTAACACTGTTTCTCAATATAATGAGTAGCGTTCTCTTAAGATTTTTTTCTTAATATCAGAATTGAAACCGCCATAACTTTTGCGCGCAATTACCGAAATTAGTACCTCAAACAGATTTGAGAAAGGGAATGTTTTCTCAATCCATGTACCAAAAATTTTTCATGTAGCTTAAAAAATTTTTTTAAATTTTTTTTCGATTAAAAACTAAAAAATTTTGTCTTTTCTTCATGTACCTGAAAGACAAAATATCACATAAAAACGAAAAGTGCAAAAATGTGCAGGATGTTTCGATGGAAATTGGTAAAAAACTCTTCCCTTTTTATGAAATGATAAGTTACACAACCCAATCGATCTTACTCATAACTATTTTCATTATTTTTTGTGAAAATTGATCTTAAAAAAAAATTAACAAGTACGGACATCAATTATTAAAGAACGCACAATTCATTGGCGACACTGAACATCATAAATACGTTTCACATACCTTTCATTACAATTACGAAAAGAAAATTTTTAATAACCGTTGTTTATTTCGCATATTATCATAGATTTATAAACATCTTAAATATTAAAAAAAAAATTCCAAATAGGGTCACTTCGACCTGGTTTTATACCCACTTATTAAACAAGAAATATATATATTTTTTATAACTACACGCACTGGGAACCTATTAACAATATCTGACCCTTTTTAGTGTAAATTGATAAAATTTTTTTTTTCGATTTTTGGCCAGGTTTTTTCAAAAATCGAACACTGCACAGTGTGAAACAGCTGTTATTTTAGCAAAAAAAAAAAAAAATAAAATAAAATAAATAAATAAAAAATTAAATTTTCAACATTTGTTTTGTTCTTTTACTAAGGAATTTATCTAAAATTAAAAACTGGTTCATTTTTCGATTTTGAAAATGTATTAGCTATTACTGTATCAGCATTATTGGGTATTACTGATTGAAGTTTTTTTTTTGTGCCAGCGTTAGGTTTAAAAATTGCACATCTCAAATTCAAACTCTCTTTTTTATACCATCCACCGTATGGAGGGTATAATTAAATTTGTCATTCCGTTTGTAACACATCGAAATATTCGTCGGAGACCCTATAAAGTATATATATTATTGATCAGCATAAAATTCTATGTCGATTTGACCATGTCCGTCAGTCCGTCCGTCTGTTGAAATCAAGATACAGCTCGCAATTTTAAAGATAGAGAGTCAAAATTTGGTACAGAAGTTTTTATTACGTGCAGGATGGTTGGTATTGAAAATGGGATATATCGGTCCACGTTTTGATATAGCCCCCATAGAACGGTACCTCCCGATTTTCGGTATATTTAAGGTTTTAGCTTCATTATCCTACCAAAATGGCTGAAACTGGTATGTAGTCTTCTTTAGGGGTATAAAACTTTCCTCCAGAATTTTGTCGGTATCGGTCCACACCTTCATATAGCCCCCATAGAACGGTACCTCCCGATTTTCGATATTTTTAAGGTTTTAGCTTCATTATCCTACCAAAATGGCTGAAATTTGGTACGTAGTCCTCTTTAGGGGTATAAAACTTTCCTCCAGAATTTTGTCGGTATCGGTCCACACCTTCATATAGCCCCCATAGGACGGTACCTCCCGATTTTCGCAATTTTTAAGGTTTTAGCCTCATTATCCTACCAAAATGGCTGAAGTTTGGTACGTAGTCTTCTTTAGGGGTATAAAACTTTCCCCCAGCATTTTGTCGGTATCGGTCCACACCTTCATATAGCCCCCATAGAACAGTACGTCCCGATTTTCGGTATTTTGAAGGTTTTAGCTTCTTTATCACACCTAAATGGTTGAAAATTGGTACTTAGTCTACGTTGGTGATATAAAACTTTCCCCCAGAACTTTGTCGGTATCGGTCCATGCCTTCATATAGCCCCCATAGAACGGTACCTCCCGATTTTCGGTATTTTGAACGTTGTGGCCTCAATATTCCACCGAAATGGCTGAAATTTGGTACGTAGTCTTCTTTAGGGGTATATAACATTCCCCCAGAATTTTTTCGGTATCGGTCCACACCTTCATATAGCCACCATAGAACGGTACCTCCCGATTTTCGCTATTTTTAAGGTTTTAGATTCATTATCACACCGAAATGGCTGAAATTTGGTACTTAGTCTACGTTGGTGGTATAAAACTTTCCCCCAGAATTTTGTCGGTATCGGTCCATGCCTTCATATAGCCCCCATAGAACGGTACCTCTCAATTTTCGGTATTTTGAACGTTGTGGCCTCAATATTCCACCGAAATAGCTGAAATTTGGTATTTAGACTTCGTAGGGGTACTCAAACTTCCCCTTTAAATTTGTCGGTATAGGTCCACACCTTCATGTAGCCCCCATGGAAAGGCACCTCCCGATTTTTCGTATTTTGAATATTGTGTCTTCAATATTCCACCAAAATGGCTGAAATATGGTATTTAGTCTTCAATATGATATAAAACTGTTCGCCAGAAATATGTCTGTACAGGTCCACGCTTTCATATTGCCCCATTTCTGACTAAAATTCTTCGGTATACGTCCACGTTTCGATTAGCCCCCATAGAACGGTACCTCCCGATTTTCGTAATACTGAAGATTGTGACGTCAATATCCAATCGAAATGGCTGAAATTCGTTATTTCGTCTTCCAAAGGTTATAAAATATTCCAGAAGAGTATTATCAGTATAGGTCCATGTCTTCCTAATTCCCCATAGAAGCGTACTTCTTGATTTTCGGTATTTTTAAGTTTTAGCCACATTCTCTTACCGAAATATAGGAAATTTGGTATTTAGTCTTCTTTGAGCCTAAAAACTGTCCGCCAGAAATTTGTCGGTATATATCGACGTTTTGAAATAGCCCCCTTAGAATGGTGCCTTACATTGTTTTACCGAAATTGCTGAAATTTTCATACACGAAAGGAAACTAATTATTCCATTTTACTTCAATACAACTTGTGGTGGAGGGTATAACAAGTTCGGCCCGGCCGAACTTAACGCCGTTCTTACTTGTTTCTTATATAATCATGATCTGAAGAAAATACCACTTTATATAATACTAGCAAAATGCCCGCTACTTCGTATGCGGAAAAGGAATAATATACAAATAAACAATATGTATATAATATGGTGAACACTGACAATTTTAATTTACTAATACCCATTTGAATTGATATAAATTTCATTTAAAAACTGTTCGTACTTTTTAAATTCCAGTCTATGTTTTCTTAGAACGGTATGGGTATTTTGAAAATTTTATCCACATTTTCCAACCGAATTTTGGAATTTGTGATATCAAAATGTAGAAAACCTTTATTCAAAAGATGTTAACCTATATAACAATTCATTTTTTGAAACATTTTATTTTAGGCCTTTTTGTTCCCAGGGTGTAAAAACCTTCTTGTAAAACACTAGCCGCATAGATTTTCCTTTTTCAAATGAACTTACTATAACGTTCAGAATAGACAACAAAAATAACAAGTAAAAAAGTATCAGTCGGCTTTGCCGGCAGAGATATACCCTCAGCCTGTGTATATTGATTAGGATTAAAGATCAAAAGTTTTGCGGAGGAGATACTAAGAGGAATGGATCGACATTGACCGTTATAGAAGTGGATCTCCAGCCACAACATATGGTGCCATAGGGGGTTTTTACACTCTTCCGGCTATTTGCTCAAGAAGTATGGACTTGCCCCTAAAAAAACTTTTACCATCGTAATTGAGACAGCGAATGCAAGTTGCTTCAACAAAAATCAAAGTGATTCGAAAGCAGGTCTTAAAGTGAACATGTATCCGAAATTTTGAGTGGGAGATACCGGATGGAGTGGACAAATATAGTCCATATTTGAACCTGATCTATATCTGGTAGATATATTAGGATGTGTAAAGTATGGACCAATTCGGCCACTCTCTTCAAGAGTTATCGTACGCTCAATTTTTCCGAACATTTTTGAACTTTTGTGGGGGAGGTACCTGAAGGAGTGGACCGATATGGCTTATCTTCGAACTGAAACTATGTTTGGACAAAATATTACTAAGGCCAAACTTTGGACCGAATGGGCAGACCTGTTCGAGAGTTATTTTGCCCTCCAACCTCCTCACACGGTGTCATAGGGGTATTTTGCAACTTTCAGGCTATTTTCTCAGGAAGTATGGACTTGCCCCTGATGAAACTTATATCGTCGTATGGAGGGCAGTGAATACATATGAATAATATGGAGGGCAAAATATTACGAAAGCCAAAATTTGAACCGAATCGGTTCATCCCTTCGAGAGTTATCGTGCGCTCCAGCCAGCCAGACAGACAGACAGACGGACGGACATTGCTCAATCGACTCCAAATTGTCTGAAACACATTTCGTCCAAACATACTTGGGGTCTAAAACCATTATTTCGATGAGGCACATTTTGCCCGTATGAAAGTGTATATACCCTTCATAGCCTAAAGGCTGAGGGTATAAAAACAATTTCGTTGAAAAGATACGTTTGACTTGTTGATATCAGTACATTATTTAGAAACCGAATTCGTGTTAACATAAAAACAATAGTAAACTATTCACTACAATTTTTAAAATTCAGGACCTAAGCTTAAATTTCAGAGATTTAACTCTACTTGTTCGCCCAATACCAACGCTTATTGTACGAGCGCCTCTAACAATGAACCTGACAAATTATAAATCGGAATTCCACTTCTATTCCTTAGCCTAATAACAAACTTATTGCAATTTTGTACTTTCCACACACTAATTATATAATTCCAGTTTCAATGCTACATCCAACGTCAAATTTAATACCATTTAGTACATTTCCTATTTCTCAATAAATCAGCTAGCCCTCAGCCTAATTTTAGTTTCAAAAATTACTTCCTTATATCCAATACTATATCCAAACCGCGATTTAGTATTTTTCGTACACATCATTTCCAAAACTTCCTCTCTATCTCCACGCCAGCTTCTATACTAATACCGAATTTCACAATTTCAGCTCTACTCCTTTACACAATAACAATTTGAACCAAATTCTGTGCCAGTTTCATTGAATTGAATTAATTGAGCTCTCATGACCATTTAGTAATTTTTGTACACTTATTGTACGTATATCCACAACCTTACACACCAACAGCGGCTATAATACCAAATTTTCCGAATTCCAGCCCTATTCATTATACAATTAATACTATTCGTATGACAGTAATTCCGAAT
Source organism: Musca autumnalis (assembly GCF_047663935.1). Lineage (NCBI taxonomy): Eukaryota > Metazoa > Arthropoda > Insecta > Diptera > Muscidae > Musca > Musca autumnalis. The sequence continues at coordinate 38,339,098 of NW_027412088.1, read as the reverse complement.
TTTCAATGATTGTACCAAATTAAGTACCATTTTGTACCATAAGTACGAACTTCCAAAACTATTCCCGTCCTACACTCCAGCAGTAATCTAAATTACACATTTCAGGATTCCAGCTATCTCCGTTCACCCAAATCAAAATTATACCATATTTAGTACCACTTAGTACTTTTCGCACACATAGGTACGAATTTCCTAGACCACCTCAAACCTACACTCCAACAGTAATCTTATTTTCAAATATAAGGATTCCATCTCTATCCGTTCACCAAAATCCAAATTAAACCAAATATAGCACAATTTAAAATTTTTCGTACCCATAAGTACGAATTTCCAAAACAACCTCAATCCTACACTCCATAAGTAATCTCAATTATAAATTGCAGGATTCCAGCTCTACCTGTTCACCCAAATGCAAATTGTACCAAACTTAGTACCATTTGGTACTTTCCGTACCCATGAGTACGAATTTCCAAAGCTAACTCAATCCAACAGTAATCTTAATTCCAAATTTTAGGATTCCAGCTCTGTCCGTTCACCCAAATTTAGTACCATTTAGTACTTTCCGTACCCATAAGTACGAATTTCGAAAACTACCTCAATCCTGCACTCCAATAGTAAACTTAATTCCAAATTTGAGGATTCCAGCTCTATCTGTTCACCCAAATCCAAATTGTACCAAATGTAGTACTTTACGTACCCATATGAACGAATTTCCAAAACTTCCTCAATCTTACACTCCAACGGTAAAATGTAGTACCATTTAGTACTTTCCGTACCCATAAGTACGAATTTCCAAAAGTACCTCAATCCTACACTTCAAAAGTAATTTAATTCCAAATTTATTATTTAATATTTATTAATATTTATATTATTTAATATTTATTATAATTTCAAGATTCCAGCTCTATCCGTTCACCCAAATCCAATTGGTACTAAATTTAGTACCATTTAGTTCTTTTCGTACACATAAGTATGAATTTCAAAAACTACCCCCATATCTCAATCCTACACTTCAACGGTAATCTAAATTCCAAATTTCAGGATACCAGCTCTATCCGTTCACCCAAATCCAATTTGTTCTAAATTTAGTACCATTTAGTACTTCTCGTACACATAAGTACGAACTTCTAATATCATTTCCTTATAATAACACCACTTCGCAAACTTGATTCCCATACCAAATTTCTAGATTCAAAAATATACAATTGGTACAAAATTAAGTAACTTTTAGTTTAGTAGAATTTCCAAAAACCCTTTAGTACATCTTTCTAACTCTCTATCAGTGACCTTCATTCCAAATTTTAGAATTCTAGCTCTTCCCGTTTGCCTAATACAAAGGGTTCCACATTTAGTAACTTTTAGTACATTTCTTACCCCTACACACCAACAGCAACCCACAGTCAAAATTTCAACTTTCTAGCTTCAGCGGTTTCGTCTTGGCGATGATATGTCAGTCACTCACTCACTCACTGAGATGTTTCATATATATATAGATATAATTCTTATATAATTCTTTATTTTTTTATAAAATAAATAAATGTTTATCACTGTTATAAAGGAAGAAATGTTTTGAAAAATTTTAAAATTAAGAAGAAATAATAATTGTTAGAATCCCACTACCAACTGGATCTTCAAATTTGTGTAATTAATCTTTGATTAATATATAAAAAATTCAGGAAAATCAAAGAGTACAATCACAATATGCGACACGAAAATTATTAACCAAGGTCAAGGTAAAATTTCGTCAAGGTAAATTTTAACAAGTAAAAAAGCATTAAGTTCGGCCGGGCCGAACTTTTCATACCCTCCACCATAAAATATCCATTCCTGTCCCCAACTTGAAGTGAGTACGTTAAAATGTCAGATAATGTACATACATTAAATTTTTTATGGTGCCAATATCTAACTGTTGACAATTTTTGGTGGGCTAAAAATTGGGAGGTACTGTTGTATAGGGGTTATAATAAAACATGGGCCTATGTTGACAGTTTTTGATGGGAGCCTTTAATGTCAAATAACTCCTAATTCGGTTAAAAATTGCAGCTAGAATCCTCAAAATACCGCAAATTGGAACATGGGAACTTCAAATGTCATTAACAGCTAGTTCGGAGGTATGTGGGCTATACGAAAACATGAACTTAAATGAACAATTTTTGTTGCAGAATTTTTGTTGACTTTTAAATTTCAAATTACAGAAAGTTCGTCCAAAAAATAAAGCTAAGGTACGGAAAATCGGGAGGTTTGTTTTGGGGCTATACAAAAACATGGACCTACGTTCGGTTAAACATTTTAAGTAAAATCCTCAAAGTACCGAAAATCGGGAAGTATCGTTATATTGGCTATGTTGAAAATTGTTGATGCAGATGTGTGGTGACCACTACAACCTTCAAATGTCAAATTACAGTTAGTTCTGTTAAAAATTGTAGCTAAAATTGCCAAATTACTGAAAATTGGGAGGTACCGTTACATGGGAGCTATATCCGAACATGGACCTATGTTGACAATTTTTGATGGAGAGGTGTTGCGACTACTAAGAACTTCAAATGTCAAATTACTGCTAGTTCGGTTTAATATTGTAGCTAAAATCATCAAATTACTGAAAATGGGGAGGTACCGTTATATGGTGGCTTTCTTGACAATTTTTGATGGAGAGGTGTGGTCAAATTATAGCAAAATCGGTCTGAAAATGTAGCTAAAACCGTCAAAATACCGTAAATCGGGGGTACCGTTATATGGGGGCTATACCAAAACGTGGACCTATGTCCACAAATTTTGTTATATAAGTTTAATGACACTTAAGAACCCTAAATGTCAAAATATAGCTAAATCGGTCTGAAAATGTAGCTAAAACCGTCAAAATACCGTAAATCGGGGGGTACCGTTATATGGGGGCTATACCAAAACGTGGACCTATGTCCACAACGTTTGTTATGTAAGTTTATTGACATTTAAGAACCCTAAATGTCAAATTATACCTACATCGGTCTGAAAATGTAGCTAAAAACGTGAAAATACCGCAAATCGGGGGGTACCGTTATATGGGGGCTATACCAAAACGTGGACCTATGTCCACAACTTCTACTATATAAGTTTATCAACACTTAACAACCCTAAATGTCAAATTATAGCTACATCGGTCTGATAATGTAGCTAAAAACGTCAAAATACCGTATATCGGGGGGTACCGTTATATGGGGGCTATACCAAAACGTGGACCTATGTCCACAACTTTTGTTATATAAGTTTATTGATACTTAAGAACCCTAACTGTCAAATTATAGCTAAATCGGTCTGAAAATGTAGCTAAAAACGTGAAAATACCGCAAATCGGGGGGTACCGTTATATGGGGGCTATACCAAAACGTGGACCTATGTCCACAAGTTTTGTTATGTATGTTTATTGAAACTTAAGAACCCTAAATGTCAAATTATAGCCAAATCGGTCTGAAAATGTAGCTAAAAACGTCAAAATACCGTAAATCGGGGGGTACCGTTATATGGGGGCTATACCAAAACGTGGACCGATATAGCCCATCATCGAACTTGACCTGCCTGCAAACAAAAGACGCATTTTCCCAAAATTTCAGCGTCCTATCTCCATTTTTGTGGATGCTAGAGTGATTACCACAGACGGACGGACGGACGGACGGACGTGCTCAGATCGACTTAGAATTTTACCCTGATCAAGAATATATATACTTTATAGGGTCGCAAATGAGTATTTCAATGCGTTACAAACGGAAAAACAAACTTAATATACCCTCCATACTATGGTGGAGGGTATAAAAAAATTAGGAAATGAAAAAGAATCTCAAAAATTATTTTCTGTTGTACGAAAAACTACTAATGACTAAATAATGTTTAGTCCATTCAAATATTGAAAAAGTTCTTGCACAAATCACTTTGAAAAATCTTTGAAAAAAGAGTTTACGTAATTTTTATGATTCTCAGAATTTAGGAAAATTAGTGGTTTGGCTATCTTATGTGGCTCTAAAGTTTATTTTCAATTACATATGTATCTGCTTACAGTGATTTCAAAAAATATGCCCATAATTTTGACAAATTCTTACTTTAAAATCATTTTATGCCTGAGTTTTTTCGCCGAGTCACCTTATATTTATGATTTTATGTAATCTTATGTAGAACCTCATCACGCTATGATACAGGGATATGAGGTTGTAAAAAAGTCATGACCCTAGTGTAGTGCTCACTAAGGTTATGACTTTTTTCAATATTCTATTAAAAAATTAACGACTCAATAAATTAAATTGGATTTAAATAATGATTTCGTATAAAGATGTTTTTAAATATAATTTAAATTTTGTTTTCGAACAGCGGAATTGTACCGAAAAAATTATACGAATGTTTTTGTCATTGACTTGAATTGCAACAACAGTTCTTAACAATTGACAATTTTTAATGGTTAACGTCATGCCCTAAACTTCCGAGTAATTCTCATAAAACTGTAAGGTTCAAAACCACCCTTCAACACTCGACGCTTATCAATGTCTTGTTTCAAAATTAAGTGTGATTTTTTCAGTTTCGTTTTTTGATAAAACCTTCTCCATTATTTAACAATGACATTGATGGATAATGTATCATTTCTTTTTTGGTAATTTTTATTCTTCCGCACTTAACCACAATACACACAGTATAAAGAAGTCCACACTTACGCACGCATCCACATAATGAAGAATAAAAACAAAATAACCAAATAAATTGCATTTATATGCATCGAATGGAGGCAAAGTTTCCCTCAAAATGGAAAATCTGTTAAGAATCGTTGAATGAATCTTTTGTATGACCACCCTGACTGTATTTATGTTGTACTTATTTGTCTTTCTTCTACCGTAAAATATTGTCTGAGTGAGTGAGTGGCAGTAACTGAATGGACCGACCGACCGTCCGGTCATTGTTGTGATGAATAGTGCGTAAAATTGTTCAATTTATGGCTTTATTACAATTACGTGTTTTGTCTGCACTTTAAAATTGCAACCATTTAATAAGGGTTGTGGTCTGTAATTTCAACGTGTAACGTTGAACAGTTTGAAGAATTGGATTCAAAACACAATGGGTAGATGGCAAAAAACATTTGATTTGATACATAGATTGTTTCTGGAAACATTTGATGGAGAGTAAGATGAAACTTGGAGATATAGACAAATGTTGATTTTTTTTGAGATTCTTTGATTTTGTTAAAATAAATTATGGATTTATTAATTGTTGTGACAAGGGCGTACCGCCCACTGTGCTTGCCGATTATAATGAGAAATATTTTTTCCCATTTCTCAGAAATATTATTTTTCCTATGAGGACATTCATTTCCGTGTTTCATTTTAATTTTTCACGTTCTTTTTTGCCAACTGACGAAATAATGAATAATTTTTAAAATAATATAACGACAACGGTGTTGATGTTTCTGCAACGAAGGTGATGCTGGAGATAATGATGGTCGGTCGGTTTGTTGGCTGGCTGGTTGTTTGGTAAATTGGTTGATGGTGGGTAAAAGTATGTTGACAACATTGCGGTTGGCAATTCTCTCTCTGGCGTTATGTTTTACTTTTATTTTTTCGATTGTACACTCGTACAAGTTACATGTTTGAACGAACTGGTTAATTATGCCAAGTGTGAAAAGCTTTACCGTAAATCAAGATTTGTGTGTGATTTTATCGTATTTCACGCGTTCTCAGTATTCTTAAGCGTAACATTTATAGCATGGTTTGTATTGTTTTATTTGTCATTCTTCGGTTTGTATCAGCAGATATACATATGATTTACAAAGAAATAAATGAAAATGCATTATTTATGAAGGTAAAACAATTTGTGAGAAAGAGTAACGAAGTTGCATTTTAATTTTTTTTTAATGATTGCAGTTTTAAGGACTTTTTTGGTTATTTTGTAAGAACGAATGCTCCTACGTCAATCAAATCAAGTGGACGTGTATTCTATTGAAAAATAAAACTAAAATTCGGACGCTTAAACTTCTGTGGATTAGGCAACCGTATCGGTGGAATCTATTCAGCCAAGAGTGAAGAAATATTGGAAGTGTGAAGAAAGCCTGGAGGCTTTCTGACAAAGACGACATCTACATAGTATCAACATAGATACATAGCACTAAACCTAGAACACAGATATTTCAACCTATGTCAAAATTGGTAACACACTAAACCCAAAATTATTGATTTTTGGGGATGATACTTCTTAAGAACCACGAAGGACAGATCCGGCTTTAGTCAAACTTTTGAGATATGGCTTGATGATGTTTTGCTCAATACCATATAACAGTAGAAACAATTTCAAACATTTCCACTTGCTCCTTAACATGTCTAACCACCTCACGTAAGGTGGTTTTTATGGATTTAACATTGATGCGTGCAGAGATTTTTATACCCTCCACCATATGGAGGGTATAATTAAATTTGTCATTCCGTTTGTAACACATCGAAATATTCGTCGGAGACCCTATAAAGTATATATATTATTGATCAGCATAAAATTCTATGTCGATTTGACCATGTCCGTCTGTCCGTCCGTCCGTCTGTCTGTTGAAATCAAGATACAGCTCGAAATTTTAAAGATATAGAGTCAAAATTTAGTACAGAAGTTTTTATTACTTGCAGGATGGTTGGTATTGAAAATGGGATATATCGGTCCACATTTTGATATAGACCCCATGAACGGTATCTCCCGATTTTCGGTATTTTGAAGGTTTTGGCTTCATTATCCTACCAAAATGGCTGAAATTTGGTACGTAGTCTTCTTTAGGGGTATAAAACTTTCCCCCAGAATTTTGTCGGTATCGGTTCACACCTTCATATAGCCCCCATAGAACGGTACCTCCCGATTTTCGGTATTTTGAAGGTTTTAGCTTCATTATCACACCGAAATGGCTGAAATTTGGTACTTAGTCTACGTTGGTGGTATAAAACTTTCTCCCAGAACTTTGTCGGTATCGGCCCATGCCTTCATATAGCCCCCATTGAACGGTACCTCCCGATTTTCGGTATTTTGAACGTTGTGGCCTCAATATTCCACCCAAATGGCTGAAATTTGGTATTTAGACTTCGTTGGGGGTACTCAAACTTCCGCTTTGTCGGTATAGGTCCACGCCTTCAAATAGCCCCCATGGAAAGGTACCTCCCGATTTTTCGTATTTTTAAGGTTGTGGCTTCAATATTCCACCAATATGGCTGAAATTTGGTATTTAGTCTTCAATGTGATATAAAGCTGTTCGCCAGAAATTTTTCCGTACTAAAATTCGTCGGTATATGTCCACGTTTCTATATAGCCCCCTTAGAACGTTACCTCCCGATTTTCATAATACTAAAGATTCTGACGTCAATATCCCACCGAAATGGCTGAAATTCGTTATTAAGTCTTCCAAGAGTTATAAAATATTCCAGAAGAGTATTATCTGTATAGGTGCACTTCTTCCTATATCCCCAAAGAAGCGTAATTCTTGATTTTCGGTATTTTTTTGAGTTTTAGCCACATTCTCTTACCGAAATATAGGAAATTTGTATTTAGTCTTCTTTGAGTCTAAAAACTATCCGTCAGAAATTTGTCGGTTTAGATCGACGTTTTGAAATAGCCCCCATAGAATGGTGCCTCACATTGTTTTACCGAAATTGCTGAAATCTAGTATTAAGTCTTCTTTATACACGAAAGGAAACTAATTATTCCATTTTACTTCAATACAACTTGTGGTGGAGGGTATCACACGTTCGGCCCGGCCGAACTTAACGCCGGTCTTACTTGTTTGGAATATAATTGTGTCCTTATTTCGAGATCCCGTAACCTTTCCAACGTCTTTAAATATAATTTAAAAAATACTAAGAAATTGGTCTTTGGTTAGATCACCTTTTCATCCTTGCCCAATTCGTTTTACTGAGATTTCTTTGGTAACTCTGATTCGAGAAGGAACTCTTTTGAGGTACACTCCATTTTTTTATATGAGAGTCGTCCATGGATAGTCGTTAATTAGTTTTGACAAATTGCCCCCATATTACATATGGGGATATATTAAGTTTGTTTTTCCGCATTGAAAAAATCACTCGCGGCTCTAAAAAGTATATACATATATTCTTGATCAGGATAAAATTCTGACTCGATATAGCTATGTCCGTCTATTGTAATGACTGCATCGTTCACATTAATTGGGGTAGAAAGCTATATTTTTGCAGCCGGGTATCTTTTTTCCATAGGCAGGTCAATTTCGAAGATGGACTATATCGGCCTACGAGTTGGTATATCCCCCATATAACGGTACTTGGCGATTTTCGGTATTTTCAAGGTTTTAGCCTCATTGTGTATTTAGTCTTCGTTTGGAAGCATTAAAATTTCTTCGAGAAATTTGTCAACATGGAATAAAACTTGTCACCAAGTCACTGTTTTGATATAGACCTTATATAACGGTAACTCCTCATTTTAGGTATTTTGAGGATTTTAGCTAAATTTTTTAACCAAACTAGTTGTAATTTGACATTGGCGGTCCTCAGTGGTCACAGCCATTCTTCACCATAAATTGTCAACATATGTAGAGCCTTGTTTTGTACAGCCTCCACGGTGCTTCCCGATTTTTGGTATTTTAAGGATATTAGCTTCATATTTTAACCCAACTATCTGTAATGTGACATTTGAGGTTCCCAGTGGTCACAGAACTTCTCATTCATCAACAATTTTGGTACTTTGAAGATATTGGCTAAATTTTGACGGAATAACCTGTAATTTGACATTTGAGGTTCCCAGTTATTACAAAACTTCTCCATGTGGTGTCGCCTCTACTGTAATAAGACAGACAAATTAAATTAAGGGTCTTTTTAGAAACTATGTATATACTGCTCTATGCTCTCACATAGACGCCATTCGATGCGGAGATCTTGTCGCATAGCCCACTCATCTTATTTTTATACAAATAAGTTTCCTGGACTAGAGTGTCCAAGGTCGAGCGAATTTTCAGAAGTTCTACGACAGCAGCTGATGCAAACGTAACTTGCTACTTAGTCTGAAGATTAGCAACCCTCCCCCTCGACTACTTAAGTAGTATTCTTAAGGCTTTCCGGTGACAATAATAACAAACCTGCTTCTCGACTAACTTCAGTATTCATTCCAACTCCATTGAAGGAGAAGGAGCCAACAACTAATACAACTGGCAGGTTACTGCAATGATTAACAGCCTATATAAGAAAATTAACTGATTCCTCATTCTCGCAACATTGATTACCTTGCAAAGGGCTGCCTTTCTATGCTGTGCGATGCTCCGGCCCACATCGTCCGAGATGAGAATGTCCTTCAAAGAGCAAACAACCAGAGATGAGAAGTCCTCTGGAGAAGACTATTTGCCTTTCGCTGCCCTATATCAACCTTTCAAGTTGAAGCAGGTGAGAAGTCATTTGAGGTTAGATCTTATATGCTGAAATTCCCTTACCCTAACAGAATTCAAATCTTTATTTGTGAACCGACTTCAGTATATAACTGCCACTCCGTATGCTTTCTTACCCATTGCTTCTTTGGCTTTGGCATTTTTGAAGGTCTGCGGTACCAGTGAATCCTACGTTTTGTTGATGAGTGATTATGCTTATCATTGTTCTTCTCCAATGGTTTTGCTTACGAAGTAATGTTTTGTCGGATTTGTCCGACGCTAACACGTCCGGTGCGATTACTGGAATTGGAGACATGTATCGCTGTCGTGTCCATGGTTTTATCAATCTCTGTCAATGCCAAATAATCAAAAATATCGCCGAGGCGCACATCACAGCTTGAGCTCCTGGAGACATTAGTATTGGGCTCGCTGTCAATGTCCACATTTGTAATAGTCAGGGAGAGAAAAGTGACGGGTGATGGTGTCAAGGTATCCACACCCACTGCACCAGAAGATTTATTTTCGGTTTCTTTGGTTTTCCACCATAAGATGGAGGGCATTATTTTATTTGTCATTCCGTTTGTAACACATCGAAATATTCCTCGGGGACCCTATAGAGTGTGTGTATTTTTGGACAGCATGAAATTCTAAGTCGAAATAACGATGTCCATCTGTCCGTCCGACTACCTTTTGAAATTAAAATAAAGCTCGCAACACTTAAGACAGAGCTTAATAATTTGATATAGACGTTTATATTACTCCTAGGATGTTTGGTATGGAAAATGGACTATATTGATTCACGTTTCGATATAACCCCCTAGGACGGTACCACCCGATATTCGGTATTTTCAAGGATTCGGTATCATTATCTCGCTGAAGTGGCTGAAAATCCGTATTTAGTCGCTGTTGAGAGTAAACAAATTTCATCCAGATATTTGTCGCTATACGTCACGTTTTGTTGTTGGGAGTTCAAAACTTTGCTATTGGTCCTAGTTTCGATATAGCGCTATAGCAAGGTTGCCCCATGTTTTCGGTGTTTTCAAGGTTTAAGCTTCATTATCCCACGGAAAAGGCTGTAATTTAATATTTTTTGGGGCTACAGAACTTTGCTCCACAGATTTGTCAGTACAGGTCCACTTTTGATATAGCCCACATTTAACTGTACCTCTCCATTTTCGGTATTTTAAAGGCTTTAGCCTCATTATCACATTGAAATGGCTGATATATCATATTTAGTCTTCGTTAGAAATATTTACATTTCTTCCAGCAATTTATGGCTACAGGTCTACGTTTTTATAGAGCCACCCAGAGAACAGGACCTCCCGATTTTCGGTATTTTCAAGGTTTTAGCCTCAATATCACGCCGAATTGACTGAAATTTGTATTTACTTTTCGTTGCGAGTACAAAACTTTCCTTTCTAAACTTGCTAATATCACTGTGCAACATTTTTAAGGTGATCTTGTGCAAACAATTCGATCTGAGGATTTTTTGAAAGTACAGACCCAAACGACAAGAAACCCTAGTTGCGTTTTGTTGTGTCAGATCCAGCTCGGGTTTTATGGCCCCATCTATACATGGTTGAATATTGAGTTTTTAAAGAAATTCGGGGCTATACCTCTGAAACCAATGCGAATCTTCTTTTGACCTCTGAAGCAAATTTGTAGATAAGGACAAGAATACACTATTTGGAGAAATAATGAACTCGAAAAACTACATTTATTGCCTCAAATTTCAAACTATATGCAAAAATACCACAATTTTTATACATTTCGCACCGTATCTCCCAAACCGTTCATTTTTTCTGAATATTTTCTTTTGGAAAAATATTCCTTGGAATGTAATACACAACTCTTCAGAACATGTCATTTTTGTAAAATGCCTCTATCTCGTTGTTTTCAGTACATTTTTCAACGACGATTTAATAAAAATGTCAATAATGTAGTGAAATCCGAAATGCGAGAATAAACTGTTGGTGTGAACTGTGTTTGAAATACATGTTATAAAAGATATGATGCGAAATTCCGCTAAAACAATATGATGTAAGCATTTTAAAGTTTCAGAATGTTCTAAGGAATTGTTGAGAACTTTATTTAGAAGATTTTTGCAAAAGGTTACTTGGTTCAACTCCCAATAGTTTAGCCGATACTGACAAGAATTTCAGCAAATATGTAAAATTTTCTATATTTTATTGATTTTGATCATCTAGATGTAGTTTTTCTTATGTGGTTTCTTCAAAAGATACGTTCTACTAGTTTAGGGCTACAATATTGCTAAAGACAGCAAGGTCAAATTCCTATTCGTTTCTGAGATAAAGATCTGATAAATGCAAAAAAGTGTAGATTTAGGCCGGTTTAGATTAGGCCATAAAATACGAATTGGATCTGGCAGGACAAAACCCAACTAGGGTTTTTGTAGTCTAAATATGTACTTTCAAAAAATCTATACTAGAAGTTGTTTGCATTTTCAGTGTTGCATAGTGTATATGTCCTATTTTTCATGGAGCCGGACGGTACCTCAAGGTTTTATCTTCACTATCACAATGAAATGGCTGAAATTTCCCCCAGACATTTGTTGCTATAGAACCACGTTTTTATATAGCCCCCATAGGACGATACTTCCCGGCATTTAGGTATTTTCAAGTTTTCAGCCTCATTATCTTACTGAAATGGCTGAAATTCGGTATTTAGTGTTCGTTTTTTTTCATTTTGATCCTAAAATCTTATACAGTCGAAATCGCTTATAACGTCGGTCAAGTGACCGACGGAATATGTCGCTATAACCGATATGTCGTTATAAGCGATAGGGCTATAAAGGGCCCCAGAGATTTGGTACTTTTGGATATCATCGTTATAACCGATATGACGTTATAAACGACGACGTTATAAGCGATTTCGACTGTATATGAAATTTTATGGCGATCGGTTAACGTTAACTCGTGACACCTGAGCGAGTTTTGTTTCCATAGTGATTTGTATGCCATTTCATAGCTGTGTATAAATAGCCATTTCTGAAAAAAATTAAATGATCGGTTAACGATAACCCGTGCCCCTGACCAATATTTATTTCCATAGTACTTTATATGGGGACCAACGGCCAGGAAATCGCTCTAATGGCCAAAATAATTATGTAATCAATGAAATAATTTTACCAGTTCACTGTTGTGGCTAAAACCCGAATCCTTGAGAAATTTGTGAAAATTAAAAAAAGAGTTGAATGGTATTTTATAATTACTCAAAGACCTAGAAACTAATGGTCTTTTTCTCTAATACGATTCCAATTCAAATCTCTTCGAATTATTACCACACTCCTTTTATTGTAGAAAATTTTTGTTTGAACACAAATAATTTTAACAATTATATTTGCATACAAATATTCTAGGCGCCTCCAGCAAATCAATGTAAAACTTATTTTCCCATATGTTTATGATTTTACAAAGCATTTCCGCATGTACTTTGTCACCTAGTGACAACGTTACAATTCACATACATCATCAACCACATTATCGTTTGGCCGCAGGACATCATTCAAATTTCATGTACATTTCTCATGTTAGAACCTATGGGACAATCATTAATATGTCGGAGTTGTCTAACCATTTGTTGACAACCCTTGTGGCTCATAAATTTTATTTTATATTCCAGTGCGATTTATTTGTTTTGCCATCTTTTTCAGCCTTTGCCATTTACACAGAACAAACATATTTGAAATATACAGTCGATAGAACAAATACAACAACAGACCAGGAAAAAAATTAACACGTTCTTTTGTTTACAGAGCTCTGCTCTTTCATGACCAAATAAACAATAGATGGACATTTAGCGGTCTTGGGTCATATTTGCATGCAAAAGAATAAACATATTGTTTAAAATCAGGAAAACAACAAACACTCCACATACATATAGCCGGGGCTCAAGTGGGAGAGCCGCAGCCAACAGCTAGGGAAATCCTTATGTGGGATTTGTTGAATAGCCACACGCTGGCACGCAGTAATAGCCGCCGCCACACATGATGTGGTGAAAAATTGTCCATAAATCACGTACAATTTGAACTCTAATGATATGCCAGGAATTACAAATATACATAAATGCATACAAATTTACATTTTATTTTCCATGTGTGTTAGCCTTTGTAAAAGTACAAAAAATTCCTATGCTCTGGAGACATTAACGATGTTGTTTTGTCATTATAACAAAAAATGTTAAATTACCCAAAATATTTGTCTTGCATATTAGAAACTGAAAAATTTCGCAGATGAGAAATTCCACAAAGAAAAAAAAGAGTTATGGACATATGAATATGTTTTCATCCGCTCCATTTGCCTACCCTAAACGTTTAGAGAACTTCTATGGATACGAAGATTATTAAACAGCTGTACGATAGAACACTCAATTTTGCACTGTCGAGGGGATATTTTTTAGTACTTAAAAGTCAGACAAAAAATACTGGGAATTTCTACAACTGGGAAGAGTTTTTGAATTTTATGCGCAGAATCTCTCTTAATGTTAACGAATTTCGTACGAAGAAGTATGAATTAAATCCTGTGCGATATATTGTTATTGAGAAAGGCCTTTGTTTAGGGATTTTTGTTGCTCTTGTGTGTTTATTGAAAAAAAATGTTGCTATATGCAGCAGAATGAAATAAAATCCTTTGCATAATATAATTAAAAACAATGTGGAATTTCAAATAAAATGGTAGAAATATATATTTGTTCAATTAGCCGAACTTAGAAGAGATTACCAAAAGTGCTTATAATTACGATAGTTGTCCAAATTGGCGTACCAAGTACTGAAATATCATATTTTATTTTCTAAAGAAGCTTTGGGCTTCGCCTTCTGCTGATTGGTCATTGTTAATATGCCTTCTTTTTGTTGTTCACATTTTGACAAAATACCGGAATTCGGGAGGTACCGTCCTATGCGGGCTATATCAACACGTCGGTCTATACCGACAAATTTCTGACGGAAAGTTTGTAGACTCGAAGAAGTCTAAATACCAAATTTCCAACAATTCTGTAAGATAACACTGTGCTGAGGGGTTTTTTTTTGAAAGTACAGACCCACACGACAAAAACCCTAGTTTGGTTTTGCCGTATCAGATTCAGCGTGCATTTTATGGCCCAATCCAAACATGGTTAAATATTGACTTTGTAAAGAAATTTTGGGCTATATCTCTGAAACCTATGAGAATCTTCATCTGACCTCTGAAGCAAATTTGTAGATAATGGCAAGAATAAAATATGTATAGAAATAATGAACCCGAAAAACTACATTTATTGCCTCAAATTTTATAAAATGTCGAAAATTTTCATAATTTGTATACATTTCGCACCATATCTCCTAAACCGTTAACTTTTTCCTAATATTCGCTGGAATGTAACACACAACTCTGTTATGTTAATATTTATTGTACCTATCGGCCAAGAGAATATGTGGTCATTTGCAACGAATTCACGAAGACTGTTTTTAATGACTTTGTCTTTGAGAATAGTATTTGTTTTCTATAAATATTTATTCAAACAAAGCAAATTTATTTTTTTAATAGAAAAAATATCAAAAGTTTTTCAGTAATCGCAGTTGCGGAAACTGTTTTCACCGAATCGAACTAAAACACCCGTTTTCGTTATCCGGTCAATATTCCGCATATGGCACTGGAAAATGGACGAAATTGGTTTCAGACATTGGAGTCGATCTGTCTGGCTGGTGCGGACGACAACTCTCGAACGGATCAACCGATTCGAACCAAATTTTTTGGTATCGTAATATTTTGTGCAAACTTAGTTTAAGTTCGAAGATGGGCCAAAAGTTTAAACTTTTTCTGTAAAATAGTGCGAACGGTAACTCTCGAAGGGAGCCATTGATTTGGTCCAAACTTTGGACATCGTACTATTCCTTCCAGATATATATCTGGTTCGAATATGGACTACATCGGTCCACTCCTTCGGGTACTTCCCACTCAAAATTTGGTTAAAGTTAAGTTTAACAGCTCCTCTCGGATCGTTTTTAAATTTGTTTCAGTATGTTGTCCATGCGGCTCACTTTACGACGGTACAAGTTTTTCTTGAGCAAGTTCATACTTCGTGAGATATTGAGCAAAATATTCCAAGAAACACTGACGCCACCACCCAAAATGGCAAATCCGCAAGATAATTCTCGCAGGGAGTTTCTGATTGGTGCAGACTTTGCACATCATATTATTTCATCCAGTCATGTATCAGGTTGGAATATGGGCTATGGTCTACTCCTTCGGGTACCTCCCACACAAAATTCGAAAAAAGTAAAATTTAAGAGCTCCTCTAGCATCATTTAGATTCTTTTTTCAGTAGGTTGTTCTACTGGCCTCATTTCAAACGGTACAACCTTTTCAGGAATAAGTCAATACTTTCTATTCTGGCGGTACATACTCGTACTCAAATACCAATCGTGCAAGATACCTCTGAAACGTTTTCAAAAATTTCTTCCAAACTTAGTTTAATGTATTTAATTAATTCTCTTTCGAGTTGAGCTTATTAGACCTATTATATACATTGAAAAAGTAGGAGTCTACCGAAGTCCCACGTATTCAACCTTTACGCTACGTTTCACGAGAAGTTTGGTTACTAAAAATGTTTGGTATATGTCAATGATTTGGTATAGCCCCACATTACGTTACATACCACGGTGCTCTTGAAATAATTTTAAATGGAAGGTGCTTACACCTCGGAAGTTTTTGCGGATTCTGAAACTACAATGTTTATAGATGAGAAAAATCAAAAAAAAAAAAAAAAAAAAAAAACGCCGGAGCGCTTTTTAAATAAATCGCGATCTAAGTTGACATTTTTAGGAGTTGTTCGGGTTTTCACGATTTTGCTTAGAAACCGCAAGTCCTATCAAAATGGGACTAAAAAATGTTATAGCTATGAAAATTCTCTACAAGATCGACCTTTATGATATTTTCGTAGGTTTTACCATTTTTAAGATATAGAAGTTCAAATTGGGACAATGCACTGACTGTATCGCCCCCTTATAAAACAATGTCATGAAGGGTGCGCCTTAACTAACTTTTGATGAAAACTGCTTACACAGGGGAAGTTTTTGTGAACTCTGAAACAGCAATTTTCATAGATGAGAAAAATGCAAAAACAGGAAAAATCGCTGTAGGATTTTTAAATAAATCCCCGCCAAAATGCACGTTTTTAGGTTTTCACGATTTTGCTTGGAAACCGCAAGTCCAATCGAAATGGAGCTAAAGAAAATGTTGTAGCTGTAAAAATTCTCTAGAGGATTGACGTTTATCATTTGTTCCCAACTTGTACCATTTTTGAGATAAAGAAGCTCAGTTTACACTTCTAGGTTTTTTTTTGTTAATGTTTCGCGATTTTGCTTGAATACGGTAAGTCTCATCGATATGGGACCTGAGAAAATCTTAAAGCTTTGAAAATTCTCTACAAGACTGGCTTAAGTAACTTATCCTTAGTTGTACCATTTTTTTGGATATATAAGTTTAAGTTTGGAATTTGCAGTCATGACATTGTTTTATAAGGGGCCGATACAGAAATGAATTGAATTTGAATTGTCCCAATTTGAACTTCTATATCTCAAAAACAGTATATCCGACGAGAATACCATGCAGGTCAATCTTGTAGAGAATTTTCATAGCTACAACATTTTCTTTAGTCCAATTTTGATAGGAGTTGCGGTTTCTAAGCAAAATCGTGAAAACCTAAACAACACCTAAAAATATCAACTTAAATCGCGATTTATTTGAAAAGCGCTCCGGCGATTTTTTTTTGTTTTTTGATTTTTCTCATCTATAAACATTGTAGTTTCAGAATCCGGAAAACTTCCAAGGTGTAAGCACCTTCCATTTAAAATTGTTTCAAGAGCACCGTGATACAGATTTTAAAACAAACTCGTGATACAAAATCAATATATTTTATATACGGCACAATTTTTTTTGGTCAGTGGCTGAGGGTTTATCTCTGTCAGCACAGCTGACTGATACTTTCTTACTTGTTAAACGACAATTTAATAAATATGTCAATAATGCGGTGAAATCCGAAACCCGAGAATAAAGTGTTGGTGTGAACTGTGTTTGAAATACGTGTTGTAAAAGATATGATGCAAAATACCGGTGAAACAACATGAGGTATGCATCTTAGAGTTTCAGAATGTTCTGAAGAATTGCTGAGAACTTTATTTGGAAGATTTTCGCAAAAGGTTACTTGGTTCAACTCCCAATAGTTTAGCTGATACCAGACCAGAATTTCAGCAATTATGTAAAATGTTTTATTATTTTATCGACTTTGATTTCCTCTACTATTGCTAAAGACAGCAAGGCCAAATTATTAATCGTTTCTAAGATAAATGCCCGATAAATGCAAAAATGTAGTTTTTGCCCGGTTTAGATGAGGCCATAAAATCTGAACCGGATCTGGCAGGACAAACCCGTACTAGGATTTGTGTAGTCTCAATATGTACTTTCAAACAGACTAAATACCAAATTTCAGCCATTTTGGTGGAATATTGAAGACACAACCAAATCAAAATACGAAAAATCGGGAGGTACCTTTCCATGGGGGCTATATGAAGGCGTTGACCTATACCGACAAATTTAAAGGGGAAGTTTGAGTACCCCCAACGAAATCTAAATACCAAATTTCAGCCATTTCGGTGGAATATTGAGGTCACAACGTTCAAAATACCGAAAATCGGGAGGTACCGTTCTATGGGGGCTATATGAAGGCATGGGTCTCCGACGAATATTTCCATGTGTTACAAACGGAATGACAAATTTAATTATACCCTCCATATGGTGGAGGGTATAAAAATGCATACTAGAAGTTGTTTGCATTTTCAGTGTTGCATGGAGTTATGTAGCTACAACCTTCAAAATGCCGAAAATCAAGAGGTACGCTTCTAAGGCGGATATAGGAAGACGTAGACCTATATGAAAAGGCTAAATAACAAATTTCAGTCATTTCAGTAGGATATTGATGTCACAATCCTCAGAATTACGAAAATCGTGAGGTACCGTTCTATGGGGGCCATGTGAAGGCGTAGACCTGTACCGACAAATTGCTGGAGGAAAGACTAAATAACAAATTTAAGTAATTTCGGTGGAATATTGAAGCCACAACCTTCAGAATACCTGAAATCGTGAGGTACCGTTCTATGGGGGCTATATGAAGGCGTGAACCTTTACCGACAAATTTAGAGGGGAAAGTTGAATACACCCAAAGAAAACGAAATACCAAATTTAAGCCATTTCGGTGGGTTATTGTGTCCACCGCCCTCAAAATAACGTAAATTGGGAGATACCGTCCTATGGGGGCCATGTGAGGGGAAAGTTGAATATGTCCAATGAAGACTAAATACTAAATTTTAGCTTCTTCGGAGGAATATTGAGGGCACAACCTTCAAAAGGCATTTCGGTGGATTATTGTGGCCACAACCTTTAAAATACCGAAAATCGGGAGGTACCGTTCTATGGGGGCTATATAAAGGCGTGGACCTATACCGACAAATTTCATATAGAAAGTTTTATATCCCAAACCAAGACTAAATACCAAATTTCAGTCATTTCGGTGGATTATTGTGTACCGTTCTATGGGGGCTATATTAAGGGGTGGACCTGTAGCGACATACTTCTGGGGGAAGGTTTTATACCACTAACGAAGGCTAAATACCAATGTTCAGTTATTGCGGTGGATTATTCTGGCAACAAACTTCAAAATACCGAAAACCGTTCTATGGGGGCAATATGAAAGCGTGGACCTATACCGACAAATTTCTCCAACTAATAACTACCTAATTTCAGACATTTGGGTGTGATAATTAGGTTAAAATTTTAAAAATACCGAAAATAGGGAGGTTCCTTTCTATATCGGCTATATTAGAACGTGGACTGATATAGCCCATTGGCAATACCAAACATTCTAGGAGTAATAGAAACTTCTATACCAAATTACAAAGCTCTATCTTAAAAATTACGAGCTGTATATATGACAATCGGTATATTAGTTTTTGAGCTTGATTTGGCACGGTTTTCAAAATGATATTTCGATAAAAACACGTTTTAAGTTCTAATGCTACATACAAATTACAATTAATTTTTCTCTTCCAAAACTCATATATCAATCAATTTTCTTCGGATTGACTTTCACCACATATTCTTTGATACTTATACTTTAAATTAGGTCAATACTTTTTTTTTATTTTCTGAAATTCACATGTTGGGGTCACCCCTTAATCCAGTTTTTCATAGTGCTATAGGATGGTCTTTCATCGACATACAAAGATTTTACTTAATCGATACACTCTTCCGTTATTATCCACGTCGAAAGTTGTAAAAAAAGAACTGACGAAAATATTCACAAGTAAATTCCATTTTTTTTTTTGCAAAGTGATTTTTTCATGTCCCTGGAAATAACACAACAAAAGATCGTATGTCAAATAGAGTTGGGCAATATCGTTGAATTGAACGATCCGGATCACTAACTCGTTCAATGGACACAGGTAATTTCTTTGACAAACTGTGTATACTTAATAGCACACGTTGGTTTTTATGATGTTACTCATTCGTCTTTAAACGAGAACAGTGATCCGGATCGTAAGTCTAATGTCAAACTGTACTGAGTACGTCTAGGCTAAACACTGTAAAACTTAAAACAAAAATAAAGTGGCGTCTGACAACAGTTACTAAGGCCAGAAAGTTTTCTAGTTCCCCTAGTATATCTCAAGAATGGTTCGTTGTAGGAAAAAATTACAAAGACAAAACTTGTAGAGAATTTTTCCATCTAAAACATACTTTTGATTGGACCCACCGTTTTTACGCAAAAATACCGAAAATTAAAAAACCCTCAACAACTGTTCTTTGACCCCGAATGACTTTTTTGTAAACATTACTTGTGATGACAAAACTCAGCTCTTTCCCAAAATTCAACTTTTTGCGAATTTTTCATATTTTATTGTCTATTTTGAATGCATTATAAAGATTACTGTGCTTAGAAATGTTCATCTTATTAAAAAGTGTTTATTTTAACAAAGAACGTTCATTCCTTTTATGACTTTCCTAATTACCTTTCTACGTTACTCTTTTCTTCACTCGTCCACATAGTAAACGGACAAAGTCCTTAAAGAAAATATGGAACAATGGAAACAAAAACACAATGCAAGTTAAATTACATTAGACATTCACACATACTATACAGACAACAAATGCACACGCATATATGGCGACAAAGAAATAAAATGAATGAAAAACTACAAAAGTAAGGAAAAAACAATGAATGCGGGTGAACAAATGAGTGAATGAATGGATGGATGGACTCTTTCACATGACACAGAAAATTGTGATGAGAATAGTAACGCAAAAAAATTGTGCTCTAATATCCTTTTGACAAATTGCGTGTATGTGTCACCATAATAAGGGCACACTATTACATATGAACACGCAAATACATACGCACGAACGCCAAATATTAGTGATGCTAAAGCTAAAGGCGGGAGAAATAAAATTGAATTAAAATTCCATAATCCCAATGAAATTGTGAAACTTCTTTGTGGAAGGTCTGGAAATCAAATACACATATGTAAAGATTCTAACTGCCAAATGGGAAACAAATTAAGCGTTCTTAAAATATTTGACCTTAATCGAATCATGTTTTTACATCCACATCTATAAAAATGTACTTTATTTTCCAAAGAAATAACCTAAACCGGTTACATAAACCGAATATATAATATTGTTAGTTTATTTTATCACATATTTATACACTAACACACATTCATATCCATTTTCACTTAACTACAATCTTATTATTATATTTTAATTTACAGTACGCATAGTGCCGGCACACACAAACACATGCCAATGGTTTTTCTGTTTTGTGGCGGAAAAAAAGGAGCAGGAACTTCACGAAAAAACTGATGAAAGCTCAAGTGAGGTTTTTGTACTCAAATGTTTGCCCCTATACAAGAAGTGAATGGACAAACTGTTGTTTTTATATATTTGCCAGAGGTTTTTGCCCCATTGTTTATCCCAGTGTTATTGTCGTAATACACTTGAAGAGCAGGATATACAGACGGACAATTGAAAAGAATTCATTATACTTATTGTTGGTTATAATGAAAAATGGACTGATACTGCTGTTGATGCTGCTGCAAGTTTTCTTTTTGCATGCATCCACGCGGGTGTATGCTTATATGTATGTATGTGTATGTATATCATTGTGAACAATAACTACTATTTATATGTATGTTTAATGTAGAAACAATAATATAATGAACGGATGGCGCTTTCGGATCTTGGCTCCAAAACGTCTGTTATTATATAGGAATATATGAGATATTTAAATACAACATTACAATCTTAAGATAAGAACAATTCCAAACTTCCGTTAATCTTTATAAATAACAAGTGAGCCGAGATCGGGGCCGACTTTGTGATACCCTACAGCACTTTGAGTGGTAAAATTCAAAATATTTAAATTGCGATAGCTTAACGCCTTTGCTCTGGATGTCTTCATTAATTTTGTTGAAACGCATTTAAGTGCATCGGCAGTACAACTCAAAAAAAAATGGAAAAGTGGGATGCACGCCAACCATTAATAGGCTTCTTACTCTGGAGACCCCCATCAACCCCCAAAATTTTGGGAGGATCCGATCAAAATTCCGACCTATAGTCTGATTGCACAAAAAATGGAAAAAGGGATGCATTACCGACTATTGCTATTCTCTGTTGTTCGACCACCTATGACAACCTACTTCACATCGTTGTAAAGGTGATATTTTCTACTTTCCTTGCCAGGTTTTGCTTTCGATATACCCCTTACAGAAGAGTGATATTAGCTTTGAAATAAAACGTTGGACTTTTCTCCAAATTAGTCTTTTTCACATTCGCGCCCCTGAATAATATCCGACCAATACCAAAATCAATAGGTTTTTTTTCCTCTGTGGTACCCCCATTAACACCCAAAATTTCGGGACGATCCAATCAAAATTGCGACGTGTAGCGTGATCAAAAAATTACAAAATAGGATGTATTACCGACTATTGCGATATCTCTGTTATTTGGCCACCTACGCCAACCTCCTTTACATCAGACTTTCTTTCTGGAAGGTCCCCAACCAAAGCTGTGATATTCGTCATTATTATCAAAATCGCAAAAATGAAAAGTTGGGTTCAATTAGCGGCTATTGCGATATCTTCGCTGTTTGACCACTTATGACAACCTACATTACATCGTTGCAAAGGTGATATTTACTACTTTCATTAGCAGGTTTGCTATACCCCATATAGAAACGGAGATATTAGTTTTGAAATAAAATATTGACTTTTTCTCCAAATAAGTTATTCGCCCATTCCGACGCCTGAATATTATCCGACCATCACCAAAATCAATAGGCTTCTTCCCTACGGGACCTTTATCAACACCCAAAATTTGGTGACGATCGGATTATACCCTATTTCTAAAAATGCTATATTTATAATAATCATTTTTTCAATTATCAATTTAAATTTTTTTCACAAAAACTACTGAACCGATTTTCCTGAAATTGTCAAGGAATGTACAGGGATGGCCCCCGAAAACAATCATATATTTTATTGAATTCTAAAGAAGGCAGGGTGCGTACCTTCCCTATGCGACATTTTAAAAAACGCTATATTTGCAAAAAACGCATATATCGGTTTAAAAATGTAAGGATTAATCTACATCTATGTACTTCTTTGGGGCCTAAAGACCCGATTATGCCTGTTTTTTAAATATGTTATATCCCTAATACTACTAAACCGATTTCCATCCAATTTGCAACAAAAGCTCAATGTTTGCCGATATTGTGTATATTTTATAAATTTCGGAGGCGGTGGTGTAGCTCCCCCAGATCTTTCTTGTAAACGCTATATGTATAAGCCAATCTTATGATTATATCAGTTTTAGCATACATTTTGGGAGACAATGGGATTGTGTGTACCCTAGGTGCATATTTGGAGCCAAAGTACCGGACTACGTCCACGTTTTTTTAATATGTTATATATTAAGAACTGAAAACATCTGGACGTAATTTTATGCAATTTTCAGACAATGTTCAAATGCTATACATTTGTAGATGAATTTCGGGGGCCTATTGTTTCATAATCGCTATAGTTGCTAAACTTATGAGTGCATCGGCTTGCAATTTTCGCGACAACTGTGGTTGCAAATTTCCTTAAATGGTAAGGTTCATCGGTACATCATCCATGAAAAACTCAAACATAAGTCTCAATAAGCGGGAAAATTCGACTTAACCATTTTATTTTAACTTTTATAATTAGATCGCTTTAGGACAACGACAGGGGACATGGACGATATTAAATACTAAACAGCATCAATGGACGAAAAAAAAAATTCGACAAAGTCCGCAAGAGAAAAGAAAAGTTACAGACACAATCAGTTGATACATTTAAAATCCTCCTCGGTTTGACAATGGACCGAAAAAGTAGGATAGAAAATACCTATTTTTGAATTGTCAAGCATAAAGTAAATAAAAAGTTGTCATTAAAACTCATTACGACAGGTCAGCAACGCGGAAAGGGGTATGCTAGTATAATAATAGTTCTATAAACCTCCAAGGAGGGAAAAGAAAGACTTTTCTCAGATTGGCCCGTAGATCTTTCGACGAAATTTTCTCGAGTATTATCAGTGTTAAGTAAAGCGTTTTTTTTTTTGTATGACGAGATGTGACTTTGTTCCTAAACTGCTTGCTTAAGCCAAAGTAGGATCTGTGTTTATGGCCGTGCCGATGTAGACGAAGTCTTTGGTCCGAGCTCTTTGGACGCATTGCGCGTCAATACCATCAACTTGGTTGTCTCGCCGTTTACTGCCAAACCCACGTTAGAAGATTCTCCTTCGACCTTCTTGAAGGTATCAATTACTTCTTTTACTGATCGGCCTATGATGTCTATATCGTCAGCATAAGCAAGTGACATGTGGCTATTGGTGTATATTGTGCAATCTAGTCACAGGAAAGGCTATCTCCTTGTATGGAAACTCTTTTGGTACAAAACTCTTAGTATAGTTTCTTTCCTATTTTAACTGAGGACAGAGTATCAGTTAATGCCGTTTTGCAAAGCCGAATGGGCTTTGCGCGGATACCAAATTCAGACATGGCTTGGAATACCTTTGGCGATCAAAGGGAACTTTCGACGGCTGTTTTATAATCGACACAAAGGTGGTAGGTGTCGATTTGCATCTCTATCCAGCAAAAATTCTCATTACAAACCCTCTTTCGCACCCATTATTTTAACAACGGCATGTAACGCGACCGCGAAATAAATAGTCATAATCTACTCAGTATTTACTTATTTCAGTGGTTACCAAATAACCAGATATTTCGCTCGACATGCCCTTGTAAAAATAATGGGTGGGAAAGGAGGAGTTTTCCCCAGGATTGGTCGCAGGGTAAATATCTGGTCAATGGTGGATTTGCCAGGTCCAAAGCCGCATTGGTTTGGTTGGTTGCTGTGATTAAAATTGCGCCAGTTGAGTGGAATATGCTGTAGCTAACGTTCATACATCCAACACGCTTGGTGAATGTCTTCCATCTATCACAACCTGGTAAATTTGATTTCTCGTTTTTTGATCTGTGAATGCTCTTATGAATGTCGAGATGCCTAAATCTAGTGCTGCTCACTACCATGCTTTTTTTCGTTGCGAAGTCAGTCAGCCTCATACCAATGTCAGATGTTTCACGGTGGAGATTGAATTTCGCGACTGTGGAGCCAAAGATATCCTGCTTTACAATTTTGGCATTAAAATCGCCTAGAATAATTTAAATGTCATGAGTAGGTCAACGGTCATATGTTTCTTCTAAGCGCTTGGAAAATATATATTTGGTCTGTTCATCCTTGTCTTCAGTGGGAGCATGAGCTTTTATACGAATTGTAGCAAGTCTTTCATTCACTGCGGTGAAGCTGGAGACCAGATATTTTATATTCCACCAACTACAAATCCGGAAACAAACACATGGTTTATGCACGTGAAAGAAGAGATATGCTATGAAAGAAGAGATATACCCTCAGCCTGTGTGATTTAAGACATCTATGGGCAGATAGAATACCGGCTACAAAATCTATATCCTTTTACGCAAATGTTGTGGCCTTGTTTGGTCATATCTATTTGCTGACAAAATATTGGAACTTTTGAATACTTATCTTTCGGGTTGTGGACGTTCTGAATAAATGCTTACCTTTTGGGATAGACCAGCATAGTCTATTTTGTAAGTGTATCTTTGGAAATATATACCGGTGTTACTCCTTGCGCTCCTGTTTACAACGATATTAAGTAAGGTAAGTCCATGCTTCCTGACATTAATGTAAAAAACTCTAAGTTATACTGTGGCCAAATGAAATAACAGGAAAACGGTCTATCTATCGAAAAGAAATGACTTCCAAAATAAAATCTACTTCTAAAATTGGCCATGCCGATGCATTCCTTCAGGTAGATCCTTCGGAACACTTTTGAGCTCTAATGTATAGTTTTTGTCGGCATGTTCGAACATCCAAAATCTAAAAACCCTCTAATATATAAAAATTGGGAAATGGATTTTGGCGTAGCTGGTATTCAACTCGATATTTCAATAGATGAACGTTTCAATTCCCATTGACTGAGGGTATATTTCTGCTAACAAAGTAAGAAAATTGTTATGGTATCAAAGGGTATATACCCTCGTTAGCCTTAGCCTTAAGTTCGAAGCATTGCACGATGGGGCCAATGACAGGTTTTCGAGGCAACAAATCACTGGGGAAGCTAGACCTTCCAAATTTTGTACAAATGTTTATAATGGGCTTAGAAACTAATATGCCAAATTTGGTTCATATCGGTTCATATATACATATAGCTGCCGTATATATGTTCGCCCGATTTCAAGCAATTGATGGACCAAACACGCAAATTATGCCCAATTTTTACGCGATTTGGAAAATACCACGGAATCAGGACTACAAATAAGTTTGCCAAGTTATATTGAAATCGGTTCAGATTTTGATATTGCTCCCATATATATTTTCGCCCGATTTTAGGTACTTGGTGCACCAATCCCGCTATGTATGTCCAATCTTGATGAAATTTGAAGTGTGTGACGGATTTTGGTCTAGAAACATTTTTGGCAAATCATATTGAAATCGGTTCAGAATTGGATACAGCTCCCATATATATGTTCGCCCGATTTCAGGAAATTCCATCAAATTACAATAAAATTTGGAAAATGTTACGGAATTCGGACTACAAATAAGTTTGTCAAGTTATATTGAAATCGGTTCAGATATAGAAATAGCTACCTTATATACATATGTTCAAATTTCATGGTTTTGTCTGTGCTTTGTTATAAGTTAATAAAAAAAGGTTCCAAATTTAGTAAAAATCGGCTAAGATTCCGCCACAAAAGCCAAAGTTTGCAATATCTTTGAAATTATATATTATTATTATTATTATATACGTCTCTTAAATTTTTCCGAAATCCATTTGGTAACATTAATGGGTTTCCAATTATTCGCCAACCAAAACATAAAAATGTCCATATTTTTAAGTATTACGACATCTGAAATCAGATTTTTTTGAAAAGGCGCAGATAGGCGCAGCTAATTTTTTCACAAAATGATAGTACACATTAATACCTTTCACAACATATATATAATACCCTAGATCTACCTAGATCTCAAAAGTTATACTCCAGAGAACACATGGATAACAAAGCAAAATACCCCAAAAAAGACATAACATCTTAACTCAAAAATACATTTACCACGCATAACATTTTTATTATTTGTTAACACTATCTTATTTTACATACCCATTGAAGAGCTTTCCATGTTTAAAAAATATAAAAATGTTGAAATGTTCTTTTTGGCGCCTAAAATGCTTTCACTAATTATTTATAATGAATGTCGGAAAATGATGCATAAGAAAATATGTCACCATTGCCAGATCAGTATGTCACTATGTGATGTTACCAGATAGATTTATTTTTTTATTTTTAGTGATTCAGAGTGTTGGCAATCGAAATCCGTTATTATTTTTTTCAAATTGTTCACTTTAAAATTTGACTTTTTGCCTCGAAAACCTGCTATTGGCCCCATCGTGGACCGATGTCCATCTTCTTCGAGTGGAAGTCTTAACATGCACTTTTTCGAAAAATTTTTTGGGAGGTACACGAAAGATTGGTCAGATATAGTCCATATTCGAACCTGATGGAAATATTACGATGTGCAAAGTATGAACCAAATTGGTTACTGCCTTCGAGAGTTATCATGTGTACCATTATCGTGAAAAGTTTTAAACTTTTGTTTGGACAAACTTAGTTTGGACAAAATATCAGGAGGGCATTTTGTACCGAATCTGTTGGTTCGTTCGACAGTTATCGTGCGATTTTGTCCAAACACACTAGGGGACTAAACCCATTATTTTCATGAGGCACATTTGGTCGTATGAAAGTGTAGTTTGAGGTTCCCAGTGGTCGCAACACTTCTCCAAGAAAATGTCAAAATAGGCCAATGTATTGGTATAGTCCTCCATACATTATCACATTCCGATTTTTGGTTTTTTGAGAATTTTAGATACTTGTTTTACTGTCTACATACGTCCACATATAACGGTACCTCCCGGCTATAGGTATTTTAAAAATATTAGTTACATATTTAGACAGAACTACCCGTTATTTGACATTTGAGGTTCCCAGAGGTCAACAAACACACAACAAAACTGCCTCTAGTTTGACATTAAAGTTACCCAGTGAGTCAATTTTTTGCCAGAACTACTTGTTATTTGACATTTGAGGTTTCTAGCCTTGTGATCAACTTGCCCACCAAAATTTGTCAATATAGGTCCAGGTTGTGATATAGCCCCAATATAACGGAACAACCCGATTTTAGGTGTTTTGATAAGTTTCCCTACATTTGTTGCCCTACTTATCTGTAATTTGACCCAGTAGTCACAAAAATTTTAAACATATTTCCATCTTTTGGTATAACCCCATATAACAGTCCCTACCGAATATTGGTATTTTTAGGATTGTGGTTCCAATTGGTCACAAAATTCTCCAGCAAAAATTGTCAACATAGGTTCATATCTCGGTATAGCCCTCATATAAGGGTATTTTGACTGTCTTAACTACATTTTTTGATTGAAATTCCAGGTTTTTCTCTCGCGGTTATTTGACAGTTGAGGTCGCAAAATTCCTACAGCAAAATTGTCAACATAAGTCCATGTTTTGGTATAGCCCACATATAACCCTCGTGGTTCCATATAACTATACATCCCGGTTTTAGGTGTTTTGAGGAGTTTGGCTACATTTGTTGATCAAATTATCTTTGATTTGTCATTTCGGGTTCACATTGGTCACAAAAATTATTAACTTAGACCACACTTGTAGATAGCCCCTATATAAAGATACTGCCAGATTGAACACATTTTTAGAAACATATCCTGACCTTATTTAGGCATTTTCAGAATTAATTTTACTCCAGAATATTTTATTATGGATTAACGATTTTTTACTTCTTATTTATTTATTTTGGCAGGCTAACTGAA
Source organism: Musca autumnalis (assembly GCF_047663935.1). Taxonomy (NCBI): domain Eukaryota; kingdom Metazoa; phylum Arthropoda; class Insecta; order Diptera; family Muscidae; genus Musca; species Musca autumnalis. Next base: position 38,310,193 of record NW_027412088.1, on the reverse strand, counting down.
TCATGGTATGCCTTACAATTACAACTATGTCCGCGAAACGTCTCATATATATACAAATTTATTGAATACTATTTCGAAAAAGAATTGATATATATATGTACATGTATGTGATCGTATTTTATTCTGGTTTGTTTCTTCAGTACAACTTCATAATGAATCTACAAAAGCATAAGAACAATTATAGGACATACTCGTACATATGTATATATTTATATGTATGAAGGACATATTTTCACATAAAAGAATATACACATGTGTCTATATGTATTCATTTGTAGCATTTCTGGTTGTTTGTTTGTGTATTATGTATTATACAAACATACAAATGTGAAACAGTAAATTGATTTTACTTATCCTTTTGTTGTGGCAGTAATCGTTTTTCTTTGAGTGTCTTTTTTTGAGTTCTTGCTTGGCTGTTGATTGTCGTCAGTGGCGCTGTGTTGATGGTTTTTTATCATGTTTGGCGGCATGCTTGGCATTTAAGTTTTACTGTTAACGTTTTTTTATATCACATCATATTTATAATATTAAATAGTGGTGTGTTGAGCTGTTTATAGAATATGTAACACATTTCGTTATGAACAATAATGACAATTTGCATAAATATTCCGAGGAAGGTTATAAGTAGGAAACAAATAAAACAAGTGAAAAAGCTTTAAGTTCGGCCGGATCGAACTTTTTATACATTCCACTGTGAGTTGTAATAAAGCAAGTTTGAATAATTAGTTTCCTATAAAAGTACTAAGCTCATCCGACAAACAACAGAAATTTCGGTAGGTTAATGTGGCTAAAACCCTGAAAATACCGAAAATCGGGAGGTACTGTTCTATGGCGGCTAGATCTGGGGGAACTCTTAATGCTCCCAACGAAAATTAGATCCAAAATTTCAGCCATTTCGATCTGAAAATGGGGCTAAAACTTCGGAAAAACTGAAAATCGGGAGGTACCTTCAAATGGGTGTTATATCAACAAATTTCTGGGGGAATGTTTAGTGTTGCCAACAAAAACTAACTGCGAAGTTTCAGCTACTACTAGGTGATAACGAGGCTAAAACCTTGAAAATACCGAATACGGCAGTACAGTTCTGTGGGGGCTCTATCAAAACGTGAACCTTTAGTAAAAATTTTCTTGGGAAACGTTTCATGCTCACAATGGAGATTAAATGCAAAATTTCAGACATTTCGGTGTGATAATAAGGCCAAAACCTTTGAAATACCGAAAATTGAAAGGCACAGTTCTATCGAAATGTGTACCGACGTAGTCCATTTTCAATACCAATAGAAGGAATAGAACTTCTGTAACCTCTATTTTACGGTGGAGGGTATAAAAACAATATTATAAGGAAACAAGTAGAACATCTCTAAGTTCCACCTGGTCGAACTGTTCATCATAAAATATTCTGAACTAAAATAGAATAATCAGTTTTCTCTTCTAACCACAATTTGATTTGGACCCCAAATGTCTAAATTAAGATATAAAATGTATCTAAAAATGTCTTCATTCGGGCGGCACCTTTATATGGGAGCTATATTAAAGCGTTTACCAACGAGTATTTTGAAAATTTTTGGTGTATAAGTAAATGTAGAATTACAAATATATCGGGCAGCTCCTAACAACTTCTTAAATCGGGAGGTAACGCTATATGGGAGTTATGCCGAAACATGGACCTGTTGACAATATTGGTGGATACATTTTTTGACTATTGGGAACCTCAAAATTCAAATTATGGATACTACCGGAAATCGGGAGATACCCTTATAGGGTGGCTATACGAACACATGGATCCATGTTGAAAATGTTTGTGGTAGAAGTTATGTGACCACTGTGAACTTTAGATCTGAAATTACAGGTAGTTTCGTAAAAAATGTAGCAAAAATCCTGAACATATCTGTACAAAAACATGGACTTATATTGGTACTGTTATATGGGGGCTATAAAAAAACTGCACCGATATATTCCACCTTCGAACTTTGCCTACTATATAGCGTTTTAGATCAATTATTGTGGACGGTAGAGTGATTACAACAAGCACACGGAAGGACATGGCTAGAATACACTATGCAACACTGAAATTGCAAGCAACTTCTAGTATGCTTTTTTTGAAAGTACATATTGAGACTGGATGACGTAGGGGATGGAAGATACCAAGGAACGGTCCTGACCGGCTTTAACATGGCAAAGCCCACGATTTATCTTGGTCCCTCTTTCATCTCAAGTGGACAATGACCTCACCGTGGTGTCACCTGGGGAACTGCCTTTAACACCCGTTAAAGGTAGTGAGCTAACATGTGCCGCGCGTTCACCCATAAGAACGTTATAAACTTGGGTTTGGGCGTCGGGTTAGTAACCCTCCCCTAGAAAAAACAGCCTACTATGAAAAGACGAAAGAAAAGAAATACAACCCCCCTTGGGGAGGTGCAGTTTACGCATTGGAAGATGTACTTGAAAAGTACAAGGCCGACGTTACTGTTACGATGGAACGGGAAAGGCGTCTCAACAACACCTAAAGGTGACGCACTGTATTATAGCTGCCATGACACAAAACATGAGTTTGGTTGCGGATTTGTAGTTGGCCGGAGGTTAAAACATCTTGTCTCCAGCTTCACCCCAGTAAATGAAAGACTCGCTGCAATTCGATTTATTTATTTATTTGCGCTCATGCTCCCACTGAAGAAAAGGACGAACAGACCAAAGATATATTTTACGAGCGCTTAGAAGAAACATATGATCGTTGCCCTGCCCATGACATTAAAATCATTCTAGGCGATTTTAATGCCAAAATTGGAAAGGAGAATATCTTTGACCCAACAGTCGGGAAATTCAGTCTCCACAGTGAAACATCTGACAATGGTATGAGGCTGATAGACTTTGCAGCTGCAAGAAACATGGTAGTTAGCAGTACCAGATTTAAGCATCTCGATATTCATAAGGGCACCTGGCTGTCGCCAGATCAAAGAACAAGAAATCAAATTGATCACGTTATGATAGATGGAAGACATGCAGCAAGCGTGTTGGATGAACGATCGTTCTGAGGTGCAAATATAGACTCGGACCACTACCTTGTTTCAGCAAAGGTACGTACCAGATTAAACGTAGCAAACAAAGTGCGAACATACACAACACGGAAGTTGGACATCGGTAAGCTGCACTCACAAAAGATAGCCACAGCATATTCCACTCAACTGCTTAATCAAAACACTCCTCGTCCCGATAACATATCACGACAATGGCAATACATTGCCCACTCCATGCAAACAGCCGCAAAATCAGTTCTTTGATACCATAGACCTCCACCATGGAATTCATGGTATGACCAGGAGAGTCGTGCTGCTACCCAAGAGAAAAATGCGGAATATAGGGCTACTTTACAATCAGTAGCAAGGCGTAGCGCACGAGGGAGGTATCGGTAAAAAAGGAGAGAGGAGAAACGTCTTTTCCGCAGGAAAGCGGGGGTGTGAACAAATCGAGATGTACAGGAGACAGAATGAAGTCCGAAAATTCTACCAAAGAGTGAAACATCAAACTGATGGCTTTGGATCCGGAACAATCCTCCTGTATAGACCAGCAAGGTAATTTGGTAACTGATACAGATAGTGTACTAAGGATATGGAAAGAGCATTTTTCCAAACTGTTGGTATCCAATAGTAGCGAAGTCGACGAAGATACCACAGATCCAAACCCAGAAGATGGTATTGAATGTATACCACCCGGCCAAGATGAGGTAAAGACAGCAATAAACCGGCTGAAGAATAATAAGGCAGCAGGAGCTGATGACCTACCAGCAGAGCTGTTAAAAATCGGAGGCGACACGCTGGTGTATGCATCACCTAGTTAGCTCCATATGGCAGGAAGAACGCCTACCCGACGATTGGAACCTGAGCATCTTGTGTCCCGTCCATAAGAAAGGAGATACGAATTTATACTCCAACTATAGGGGCATAAGTCTTCTCCCTATCGCCTACAAGATAGTGTCAGGGATATTGTGCAAACGACTGAAGCCCATAGTCAACGAAATAATTGGACCATACCAATGCGGCTTTAGACCTGGCAAGTCCACCATTGACCAGATATTTACCCTGCGGCAAATCCTGGAGAAGACCCAAGAGATGCAGATCGACACCTACCACCGTTTTGTCGATTATAAAGCAGCCTTCGACAGCCCGCTGCGTTCAAAGGTATTCCAAGCCATGTCTGAATTTGGTATCCCCGCAAAGCTCATTCGGCTTTGTAAAATGACTCTAACTGAAACAGGATTTTCAGTTAAAATAGGAAAGAACCTCTCCGAAGAGTTTTGTACCAAAAGAGACGATCAGTAAAAGAAGTAACCGATACCTTTATGATGGTCGAAGGAGAATCTGCTAAAGTGGGTCTGGCGGTAAACGGCAAGAAGACCAAGCTGATGGTGTCGACGCGCAATGCGTCCATTGAGATCGGACCAACTGTTGAATTTGGTTCCTATAATTTTGAGGTAGTAAAAGACTTCGTATACCATGGCACCGCCGTAAACACAACAAACGACATCAGTTGTGAAATAAAAAGAATAATTGTATTGGCCAACAGATGCTAATTTTGCTTAAGTAAGCACATTAAAAACAAAGCTACAACTAGTCAAACAAAAATAACGCTGTACAAAACACTGATACTACCCGTGCTGATGTATGGTTCCGAAGCCTGAGTACTTGCGCAAGCAGATAAGGCAGTGCTTGGCGTGTTTGAGAGAAAAATTCTTTGAAAGATCTACGTACCGATCTGCGTTGACGGTGAATATCGACGTCGTATGAACCACGTACAACGACATTAATATAGTTAAACGTATCGAGATGCAGCGATTGCGTTGGTTAGGCCATATAATAAGAATGAGCGATGATGAACCCGCCAAAAAGGCGAATAAATTCGAGCCACATGGCGGTGCACGCAGAATTGGCAGGCCAAAGAATAGATGGCGCAAACAAGTGGATGAAGAGATGACAAGGCGCGGTATTCCAAAAAGTGAAGCACTAAACAGAGAGAATTGGAGATCTTTTGTTAGTTCGGTCTATGGAACAAATGTTCGGTAATGGGCCAGCTAAGTAAGTAAGTACGTAGTGAGACTGCAAAAACCCTAGTAGAGTTTTGTCCAGACAGATCCAGTTCGTATTTTATTCAGTCAATTTAATCAGAGCAGGAGTAGCTGCCATCATTAAAGTATTTAGGACCATGCCAAAATCACGGATGTTAGGACTCGTATGTCAGATATATTCACTGGTCAATAGTCGTAGACTATCCCCGCATTTTCACATACAATATCAGGAACCTATGACTTATACTGATGACGTTATTTTAATTTATGGTACTAAAATACGTAATTTTACAAAGTGCGATTTGGTTTATCAATATTTTCCCTATATATATTCACCATAGATATTCCAAGAATAGGTTGGATCGAGCACATATAATCTTCTGAAAGAATTTATTTTGAAAAAGAACAACAATGAAATATATTTTGTGATCGCATATAAAATGTGAATAAAAACGGCAGAATATGGACCTAAATCACACATAAAAAGCGATAGCTTCTGGAGATGTTAAATATTATAGCTACAAATTTCTTTTGTTCAGAGGCTCATTATGAAATTTGATTTGGAACATTTCTTCTTTTGACACAATCCCCAAAAAGTGAAGTATTTTAGGAGATTTTGACTCAGTATGGAATAAATTTTAATTAAGAGTCTAAAAGCTTAGCAAATAATTTCTACATATAATACGAGGGCAGTTCGGAAACTTCTTAGCCTAGCACAAAAAGCGCGGTATAAACAGAAAAAAGTTAAGTGTTTTGGAAACTTCCATCTCTGTTATGAACACATGTTAAATTTTGTTTTGATCTGGCAACTCCTTCATATAGAAACAGGTGTTCAAAAAAGACGAATCCTCAATTTTTTTACAATGGAAAAATTAGAAATGCGTGCTGTCATTAAATATTTACATAAAAAAGGTCTATCGTGACAAGAAATTCATAATGATATGGTGAATGTGTTAGGCGAAAGTGCTCCTTCATATGCAACAGTAAAAAATTTGAATTTAAACGTGGTCGTACAAGCATTGCAGATGAACCACGTAGTGGACGTCCAAAAACAGCAACAACAACAGAAATTGTAGCCAAAGTGCATGATATGGTATTAAATGATCGACGAATAAAAGTGCGTGAAATTGCTAATATCATGGGAATCTCAAATGATCGAGTCCATTTAATTTTGCATGAAGAACTACAGATGAAAAAGCTTTCTGCAAGATGGGTGCCTCATTCGTTAACAGTCGATCAAAAACGCATAAGAATGAACATTTTTCAAGCTTGTTTGGATCGTTTTAAGCGAAATAAAATGGATTTTAAGCGTCGTTTCATAACTGTTGATGAGACATGGATCCATCACTATACTCCAGAGACAAAAGAACAATCCAAACAATGGACTGAAGCTGGAGGAAGTGCCCCAAAGAAGGCAAAAACAGTTCAATCGACTGGTAAGGTTATGGCAACGTTTTTTTGGGACTTCAAAGGTATTTTATTGATTGACTATCTGCAAAAGGGTAGAACAATAAATTCAGAGTACTATTGCAACCTTTTGGATCAATTAAATGTACAAATTCGAGAAAAACGTCCTGGCTTACAAAACAAAAAAATAATTTTTCATCAAGACAACGCACCAGCGCACAAGAGTGTTTTAACAATGGCTAAAATCAACGAATTAAAGTACGAGTTGCTTGACCAGCCACCTTATTCTCCTGATTTAGCTCCCAGTGACTTTTACTTGTTCCCAAATCTAAAAAATTCCTTGCTGGCAAGCGTTTTACTCAAATGAAGATGCAATTACAGTTGTAAACCACTATTTTGAAGACCTAGAGATTGAAATTTCAGGAAATTATATTGAAAAATAAAATTTTTTTGAAAAAACTAAATATTTTCTTTCACTGATAGGCTAAGAAGTTTCCGAACCGCCCTCGTACATATATAAATTCTCTATTTTGTCTTGCCATGCTATTTTTCTCCGATTTCGCCTAATTTTAAGTTCTTTCGATAAGGTAATTGTAATTCTCATTAAGCTTAACTAAAAATGGTTTATAGTAGCCCCTACTTCTTGTTCGTTTTCCGTAATATTTACTGGGCGTTTGTTTCTTGTTTTTTATTCGTTTTGTTAATTTTCAACTTGCCAGCTTGTTTTTTAAGTGCATTCAATTTTTTCCGGGATAGTTGCAGCTGCCTTGGATTTGTAAGTTTGTTGTCTTTTTTTTGGCAACATTTGTATCTCTTCATTTTCGCCAATTTGCCAGTTGTTTCAACCCACGCTATTCCCATTTGTTTTGGCAGTTTTTTCGCTGTGGCTGTTTTGTCTTTTGATGTCGTCCTCATGACTGCAGTTTGAATGCATCTTTGGGTGGCTGGTGTGACGTTGAAAACAGCAGCCAGACACAATGCCACAACAAAGCTGCACAGAAATGCCGCGACATTGTCTCTCCAATGATTTCGGTGGCGGCTCTGTTCTTTTTCTTTTTGGGGCTGCAACGGCTGACAATGAATGCCACTGCATGTTGGCTGTTTATTCATTTTGTTTAACATTAATTTAGTGGGTTTATATTTTGGTAGTCATTGCCAGAAATTCCAACATTTAAAATTTCAAACAGTAGTGTTAGTGCTGCTGCTGCTGCTATTGCAATAATCTGTTCGGTAGCAACAAAAAAAAAGTAAAGTGGCATATCCAACAACTATTTTACACCAGATTTGTTGTAATGTTTCAAAGAGTTCTTATTTTTTCACATTTTACTTCCCTCGGCAACGCGACATTCCGCTAGGTGTTTTTTTTGTTTTTTCGTCTGTCTTTTTTAAGGATGTTGAGCACTTTTAATGGACGACATTAATTGTCACGTTGTAGGTGTGTGAAAAACATTTAAAATTGTCTCTGTTATTTAGTAAATTTACAAATCAACACGAAGTGACTTAAAATTTATTAAAACTATTCCCCTGTTTCGTGCGATCTGGGCGTAAAGTGGGGAAACCGAAAAAAAACACATGATTTACATTGTACGGCAAACGAAATTGTCGTGTATGTATGTAGGCGTCATTTAAGTTGTAGATTTAATAAAATGAGATTGCAAAACTGAAATTGTTGCCAAAATATCATGCCAGGTGTTGAAAAATATTTTCGATATTTACGTGATTTAAAGTTGAGCATAAATTACACATTTTTCATGATGTAGTACAATGTGTCTTTTTTAGGAAGATTTGTTCGTTACCTTTGGATTAAGGTATACATAAGGTAGTCACAATATATACGATGTTTGGAGATCATAGGTATTTATTTTCATTACAAATGGTGGTTATATTTAAGGTCCTATATTGTTTTTAAATTACAGTCATTTCTTATTACAATAATACATCGATTTGCGTTAACAAACAAATAATAGATTTAGTTTTAATTTGCGTTATAAAAATTATAATTTTGTATCTGGCGAAGATGACATTTATGAGTTCTTAACGTCACAATATTGAACAAGTAAGAAAAGCATTAAGTTCGGGCAGGCCGAACTTTGTATTCACTCCACCACGAACTGTATTGAAGTGAATTAGTTAAATTTCGTTTTATTGCAGGAGTAGTCCATATATCTCAACTGACAATACTTTCTTCAAAACAGCTCATATGGGGCGACATTTTTGTTCTTTCCAAACCATGGACCAATATTTACAATTTTCCGAATTGAGCGAAATACATAAAATTGGGCAATACCGACTAGATCTAAACCTAGATATTTAGGATTTGGATAGTTAACAACATCGGGAGCACCGTTCTACGGAGGCTGTATAAAACTTTGACCTTTACCGATAACTTTCTGGAGGAAAGTTTCGTAACTCCAGCGTAGACTAAATACCACATTTCAGTTATTACCGTTGAATAATGTTGATAAAACATTCAAAATACCGAAAATCGGGAGGGATCTATCTATGGGGGCTATATAAACACTTGGGACAATACCGGAAAATTGCAGGTGGAAAGTTTTATACCACCAACGGACCATTAAATATCATCCATTTCGATGGGATATTGATGACATAACCTACAAAATACCGACAATCGGGAAGTACGTCCTAAGGACGTTGACATATACCGACCAATTTCAGGTGGAAAGTTTTATACCCTCAACGAAGACTATGTACCAAATTTTAGTCATTTCTGTGTTACAATGAGGCTCAACCCTTCAAAATACCGAAAATTGGGATGTACCTTTCCATTGGTGTACATCAAAACGTGGATCAATAACGACAACTTTCTGGGAGAAAGTATTGCATCCCAAAGGAGGACGAAATATCACATTTCAGCCATTTTGGTAGAATAATATAGCTAAAATCTTTAAAAATACCGAAATTGGGAGATATCGTCCTATAAGGGCTATATGAAGATGTGGACCTATACCGACAAATTTCTTTCCATTGGTGTACATCAAAACGTGGATCAATAACGACAACGTTCTGGGAGAAAGTATTGCATCCCAAAGGAGGACGAAATATCACATTTCAGCCATTTTGGTAGAATTATATAGCTAAAATCTTTAAAAATACCGAAATTGGGAGATATCGTCCTATAAGGGCTATATGAAGATGTGGACCTATACCGACAAATTTCTGCTGGAAAGTTGTATACCCCTAACGAAGACTAAATGTAAAATTTCAGCCATTTCGGTGAAATATTGAGGCCACAGCCTTCAAAATACCGAAAATAGGGAATTACCATTCTATAGGGGCTATACTAAGGCGTGGACCTGTACCGACAAGCTTCGGGGGGAATGTTTTATACCATATACAAAACACCGAAAGTTGGGAGGTAAGTTATTTCGGGGCTATTTAAAAGGGTGGATATATACCAACAAATTTCATATGAAACGTTTGGTAACCCAAATGAAAACATAATACCAAATTTCAGCCATTTCGGATTATGTGGCCACTACCTAAAAAATAAGGAAAATCGGGAGGAACCGATTTATGGGGGCTATATGAAGGCGTGGACCTATACCTACAAATTTCTGGGGGAAAGTTTTATACCCCTAAATACCAAATTTTATCCATTTCGGTGTGATAATGAGGCTTAAACCATCAAAATACCGAAAATCGGGTGATATCGTCCTATAGGGGTATATCAAAACGTGGACCTACATAAACATTTTATGGTAGAAATGCTTCTTAGCATCTGGAACACAAAAAATACAAAGTTACAACCAATTCTGTGGTCAAATGAGACTAATACGTTCAAAATATCTTAAAGTGACGCGTTATATGGGGGCTATACCAAAACGTGCACCTATATAAACAAACTTTGGCGGAAATGTTTTAGCCTCTGGAAACACTAAATACCAAATTACAACCAATTCGTTGGTAAAATGGGACAAATATCTTAAAACTTCCTTAAAACGACGACGCGCCACGAGTCACTTTGTATAGGGGCTATACGAAAACCTGGACCTACATAGCCCGCATTCAATATCAAAAGTCCTACGTACATATAATATATTCTACCAAAATTTCATCGACCTACTTCAATCCGTTCGGATGCTACAGTGATTTCCACAGACGGACAGACAATGCTACATCGATGTAGAATTGCACGCTGATCAAGAATACATATAGTTTGTGGGGTCTACAATGATTATTTCGAGTAGTTACAAACGGAATGACAAACCTAATATACCCCCCATCTTATGGTGGAGGGTATAAAAATTAACAAAAATTATGTATTTTCCATTGCCTCGGAACATGCATTAGAGGAAGAATATTTGTGGACAACGATCTAAATGAAAATCGCAGCGGCAATTCCAAAAGTGCTACAGAAGTTGCTATTAATGGTTGTAAAGAAATATATTTACGAACAAATTAATTCAACCAAAAATATATATTAAAATTCTATGAATCATTTGCGTGACGATAAGAAAGAAATAATTTTTCAGTAATGAATTTACAATATTCTTAGGGCCATTATTATACATATCGACACCTCCAAATAATAGTATGCTAAGTCTAAAAAGTGAGTTTTGCAGGAGAAGCTCTCAAAGTGTGGGAATTTTTTTGAACTTCAGTACTATGCTAAGTCAATATTTGTTTATAACTTCTGTTCGGATTGACCGACCATTACCAAAATTTGACAGAATTTAAGTTAAAGGACGTTCGACACCTCCAAATAATATTTTGCTAATTCTGAACAGTGAATTTTGTAGGACAAGCTCTAAAAATTTGGAAATTTCTTTGACCTTCAGTACTATGCTAAGTAAATATTTGTTTATAACTTGTGTTCGGATTATCCGATTATTACCAAAATTTGACAGAATTTAAGTTAAAGGATGTTAAATATAAAAATGTAAAAAACTTGAAAACATGCTAAGTCGACTTAGCATACTATTGTTTGGAGGCGTCGATATGTTTTCTTTTACTATTGTATGGATTTGAAAACAGAAAATAATTCAATTTTGAGGCATTAGAAATATAAATTTCGTATTAAAAGTTAATGTCTAGAAGGTCCTCTTTGAAATGTACCCCCTTACTTACTTACTTAGCCGACCCATTGCAGAACATTTGTTCCATAAGCCGAACTAAGACCAGATCTCCAATTCTCTCTATTTGTTGCCTCGCTTTTTAGAATACCGCCTTGTCATATCTTCTTCCACTTGTTTGCTCCATCGAAGCCTTGGCCTGCCAGTCCAGCGTGCAACACCATTTGGGCGTGTTTGTACGCCTTTTTAGCGGGTTCATCATCGCTCAACGCAATCGTTGCAACTCGATGCGTTAATCTATCGTGTGTCGTTGTATAGCAGATACAGCTCTTGGTCCGTAGATCTTTCGAATAATTTTTCTCTCAAACACACCAAGCACTGCCTTGTCTGCTTGCGCAGGTACCTAGGCTTTGGAACCATACTTCTGCACGGGTAGTATCAGTGTTTTGTAAAGCGTTATGTTTGTTTGACGAGATGTGGCTTTATTCCTAAACTGCTTAATAAAGCCAAAGTAGCATATGTTTGCCAATATAATTCTTCTTTTTATTTCACAACTGATGTTGTTTGTACTGTTTACAAAGACAAAGTAGTTTAATACCTCAAAATTATAGGAACCAACGTCAACAGTTGGTCTGATCTCTAAAGACGTATTGCCCGTCAATACCATCAACTTGGTCTTCTCGCCGTTTACCGCCAGACCCACATTAGCAGATTCCCTTACGACTTTTGCAAAGGCATCATTTACTTCATTTACCGATCGACCCATGATGTCAATGTCATCGGCATAAGTAAGTAACATATGGCTGTTTGTATATATTGTGCCACTTCTTTTGACCATCGCATCTCGCATAACCTTTTCCAGCAGAATGTTGAATAAGAAACACGAGAGGTCGTCTCCTTGGTTGAAACCTCTTTTGGTACTAAATTCTTCGAATGGGTGCTTTCCTATTTCAACTGAGGATCGAGTATCAGTTAATGTCATTCTACAAAGCCGAATGAGCTTTGCGAGGATAACAAATTCAGATATGGCTTGGAATACCATTAAACCTATGGGACTGTCGAAGGCTGTTATATAATCGACAAAAAGTGGTAGGTGTCGATCTGCATCTCTTAGGTCTCATCAAGGATTTGTCGCAGTGTAAATTTCTTGTCCATGGAGGTTTTGACAGGTCTAAAGCAATGCCGTTCTTTGGTATTGTTGAAGTTACGAAGTTTTCACACAAGCACGACCCGATGGCAACGAAAGCGCACACAAAAGAGAGCAAATGCTTTGATTTGTTTTTGTTTTGCAGCATGCGTGCGTACAACCTTACTAACACACTGTGCCCTCTTCTTGGGCGGCCGTGTTCTAAAGCCGCATTGATATGGCCCAATTCTTTCGTTGGCCATAGGCTTTAGTCGTTCGTACAATATCCCTGACAATATATTGTAGAAAATAGGTTATACCACTGATTCCTTGGTGGAGGTCTCTGGTATCCATGTATGGATTTTGCGACTGTTTGCATGGAGTGGGCAATATTTTGCCATTGTGCTGATATCTTGTCGGGACTAGGAGTGCTTTCATTAAGCAATTTGGCCAGTTTAGTGGAATATGCTGTGGCTATCGGTTGTGTTTGCAGCTTACCAATGTCCAACTTCCGCTTAGACGGGTATGTACCTTTCCTGCAACAAGGTAGTGGGTGAGTCTATGTTTGCTCATCGGGATGATCGCACATCCAACACCCTCGATGAATGTCTTTTATCTATCACAACGTATCACAATTTGATTTATTGTTCTTTGATCTGGAGAGAACCAGGTGCCCTTACAGATATTGAGATGTTTCACTATGGAGACTGAATTTCCCGACTGTTGGGCCGAAGATATTCTTCTTTCCTATTTCGGCAGTAAAATCGCCTGGACTAATTCCAATGTCATGGGCAGGACAATGGGCATATGTTTCTTCTTGGCGCTCGTAGAATATATCTTTGGTCTGTTCGTCCTTGTCTTCGGTTGGGGCATGAGCGCAGAAAAGGCTTGTGATGAAGAATTTTGCTTTTGACCGTATTGTAGCAAGTCTTTCACACACGTGGGTGAAGCTGGAGACCAGATGTTTTGACCTCCGACCAACTACAAATCCGCATCCAATCTCATGCTTTGTGTCATGGCAGCTATAATACAGGGCGTCACCTTTAGGTGTTGTGACGTTTTCCCAATCCATCGTATTTCCGATATGGCAGTTATATCGGCCTTGTACCTTTCAAGTACATCTGCCAGCGCGAAACTGCATCTTCTATATAAAGAGTGCGAACATTCCAGGTGTAGATTCGTCCTTAAAACGTTAGCGGGGTTCGTCAATTTTAGAGGGGTTTGCTTTTCTTTTCTTTCGTTTTTCATAGTAAGCTGTTTTTTTCAAGGGAGGGTTACTAACCCGACGCCCAAACCCAAGTTTTTAACGTTCTTATGGGTGAACGTGCGGCACATGTTAGCTCAATACCCGGCTGAAACCACGGGGAGGTCAGAGTCGAATTGAGATGCGAGAGGGGCCAAGATAAATCCTGGGCTTTGCCATGTTAAAGCCGGTCAGGGCCGTTCCTTGGTCTCTTTCACTCAAAAAATTCAGGTAAAATCCAAATCATGGACCTATGTCGACAATTTTTGATAGATAACTTTTGTGGCCACAGGGAACCTCAAATATCAAACAGCAGGTAGTTCAGCCACAAATTGTAGCCTAAAGCCTTAAAACACCTTAAATCGTGATGTACCGTCGTATGGTGGCTATACTAAAACATGTACATACATATGTTAATAGTTTTTGGCAAAAGAGTTTCGTTACTGCAGGGAATCTCAAATGTCAAATAACAGGTAGTTTGGACAAATTTGAAGCTAAAACCCTGCAAATACCTAAAATTTGTAGGTACCTGGGCTTATTTAAAGCAAGGTCCTATGTTGCCTATTTTTGAATGATAAGGTTTGTAACCTCAATTTTTGAACCTCAAATGTCAAACAACTGGTAGTTCGGTTAAAGAACGTAGTTATAATTCTTAAAAGAAATAAAATCTGGAGTTACCGTTATGGAGAATTTTCGTGACTGCAGAGCATTCCAACTGTCAAATTACGGATAGTTCAGGTAGAAATATAGCTAAAGTCCTTAAAATAGGGAGAATCGGAAAATACCGTTAAAAAGGGGCTACGCCAAAACATGGATCTATATTGAACATTTTCGATGGAAAAGTTTGGTGGCCACAGTTAACCTTAAACGTTAAATAATAGGTAGATCGATCAAAAAATATAGTTAAAATCCTCATAATACCTAATATCGGGAGGTGTCGGTATATGGTGGCTATACCAAAACATTTTTGATAGATAAGTTTTGTGACCACAGGGAACATAGGAATGTCCTATGTCTCCATAAGAATATTTTGTGGAGCTGTAAACATCGATTTCTATCATTTTCCAAGTTCCTAATACACATTTGCTGTCCACTATTTGTTGGCAATGGACAATGTCGGCCTTTGTTTTGAATTATATTTGGTTTTTGGTAATAGTTTACCATTTTGTGTAAATTCTTATGTTGGCTATATCCTGGTTATCCATTAAAACATGTTAACATTTTCATACTATATACTCTACATGTCCACAAAAATATAATTAAAAATTTCTCTCCTATCGTTAGATATAACGGTTAAATCAGATTGGTTCTAATCAGGTGAATCGGAGTATATCTCAAGTTTTCAACTATGTAAACTATCACTGTTGTTATGTGTGGACAATACTTGACATTTAAGTTGAACGAGAATCAGAATAGAGAATTTAGTTTTATACTACTTACTTTCGTAAATATACTTTGCAAACAAACGTTATTTTAAAATTTTTCCATACGTATTTTTACATCAGTGTCAAACAGTATGGACTGGCCAACGCGGTGCAACGTTTACTTAACTGAATTTGTATTGTTGACATTAAGAAGAAAAAAAACAGAGAAAGTTCGCTGAAAGTGAAATTCGACCGAAATTATTTTTATTTATTATTTAACAACAATAGCATAACAATGATCTAACAAGAAACAAACCAAACTTACCTCGGTTTATTTGCTAACCAAATTAATACCTTTCGTCAGAAATAGTAATCATCTCTAACATCATTTCATAAACCCATAAAAACCACTCACACTTGCTCCTACACCTTTCAGTTATACGCAGATCTCATTAACGACGACAACAAGCACTTTCACAGCCGGCCATTAATATGAAATGCAAATACGTCTTTGTTATCACACTGGCGGTGATTGCCATCTGTTTCGTTCAGGGTTCCCAAGCAGATCTCAAAGCAGATTTCCGTGAGTTTCTTGCTCTGATGCCCCGCAACCGCATCGGTAACCTTGCTGCCCGCCACTATATTCTCGACGAACAATTTCGCGTTGCACTAAAGTATTTGCGAAGTTCACAATTTGCTCAGACTTGGCGACGCATACGCAATACAGCGGAATTTCTTGATTTAGTGGGGTATTTGCAAACGCATAACGTATCATTGGCAGCGTTACAGGATGTGACGGCAGTCATTGATAAATTGCCAAATCAATTGCGCGCATTTCGCATACCATCCAAAGTACCCGTCACCGTGATGATGCAAAGGAATTTGGTGTCGTTTATGCGCGAAGTTATGCAGTCACTGCCACGTGCACGTTTTTCCGGTTTAATGGCGCGTAAAGTAACCGAGGGCGGTGATTTTGCACGACTCTACACTGCTGTGCGACAAGAAGAATTCAAACAATTGCTCGATAAAGCCAAGGT
Source organism: Musca autumnalis (assembly GCF_047663935.1). Classification (NCBI taxonomy): domain Eukaryota; kingdom Metazoa; phylum Arthropoda; class Insecta; order Diptera; family Muscidae; genus Musca; species Musca autumnalis. The sequence goes on along the minus strand of NW_027412088.1, from coordinate 38,293,921 downwards.
ATGACAAATGAATGATAATGTATATTGGAAAGGTGAGACAAGACAGTTCAAAGGACTGCAACTGCATATGGCTAGTAAGTGGGTGCGTTTATGCCGTTTGCTATACCTTTGAATTGGTTGTTGTCTAAATGAATCCTTGGGTATTGTTTTAAACAAATTCTCCTTTATTTCCACAGACATCACCTAACCTTGCCGTTTACTGGAGAGAAATGAGAAGACATTATATTGAGATAAATGATTTTATACAAATGGCCTTTGAAGTCATATCGTGGGGACCATAAGCATATTAAAGTAATTTATTAGTGCATTTAAGTTATGTAAAATATTTATTCATTTAATGTTTGTAATTTAATACTCGTCTAAAAATAAATTAGAAATTTTTATGATTATCTGTTTTTCGGATCAAGCCCTTTTTAAAGTTCAATGATGGTGTACAAAAATTTAATACGGGATTAGGCAGCTCATTTAAAAGCACTTCGAATCTGTAACATTATAAAATTGTCTCGTCAAAATAGAAAAGGAATTGCCCAAATTCACACAGAGCTAAAGTTTGGTGCAGACCTCTCAACACAAAAATGTCCTAAAAATGTACACCGATTCCATGTGTACCAATATAGTTAAACGCATTTTTGCATTTTCCTAAAAAAGATACGAGTTACCAAATGTAATTAAAACAAAATATGCCGTACTTAAAATTTTTAAAAAAGTTATCCTAATTATTTTTGTTTTTTTTTTTAGAATAATATGGTTTAAACCCATTTAGAGGTTTTTTTAAGACAACTAATTTATTAGTGGAAATTTTGAAAAAGAAAATAAACAAAATTTCAACGCTATTCCAATAAAAAACGCCACCAATGTTCTGATTGAGGAACGCTGGCACGATTGTATGTTTTATTACTTTTCATTAAGCGGCTGTATGGTTGTATTTTTATAGCTTCAAAAATGTAAATGCAATGCTTTGTATTGCTCCACAGTGGCTCCAGCCATTGGCCACAAATAGAAAACTGAATATCAAATTGTTGTACCAAAAATTGTACAAATCTGACAGCCATGACATGGAACTTTCTAAAATTATATTAGTAAATATATTCAAATATATTAGTAAATATATTAGTAAATATATTGAAGTAAATATGGTAAAACCCAAACTTCCTTTACTATTCAATTTGAAAAAAAAAATTAATTTATTTTTGCGAGCACATCTGCGATTTTTATACCCTCAGCACTTATGCTAACGAGGGTATATGCACTTTCATAAGGGCAAAATGTGCCTTATCAAAAAATGATTTTAGACCCCAAGTATGTTTGGACGAAATGTGTTTCAGACAATTTGGAGTCGATTTAGCAATGACCGCCCGTCTGTCTGTCTCTCTGGCTGGTGCGCACGATAAGTCTCGAACGGATGAACCGATTTGGTCCAAAATTTGGCTTTCGCAATATTTTGTCCAAACTTAGTTTAAGTTCGAAGATGGGTTATATCGGTCTACTCCTTCCGGTACCTCCTCCACAAAAGTTCGAAAATGTTCGGAAAATTTGTGCGCACAATAACTCTTGAAGGAACTCACCAATTTAGTCCATACTTTGCACATCGGGAAATTTCTACCAAACTTAGATGAGGTTCAAATATGGACTCAATCGGTCCACGCCTTCGGGTACCTCTCACACAAAATTTCGGAAAAGTTTAGTTTAGGATCTGGTCTCGAATCGTTTTGATTTTTGTTGTGACAACTTGTATTCACGGCCCCCATACGGCGGTACATGTTTCATCAGGAGCAAAACCACACTTCCTGAGAAAAAGAGCCTGAAAGGTTCAAAAAACCCCTGTGACACCGTGTGTAGTGGGTGGAGCGCAAGATAACTCTCGAATGGATCTGCCGATTCGATCCAAAATTTGGCCTTCACAATATTTTGTCCATACTTAGTTTAAGTTCGAAGATACGCCATATCGGTTCACGCCTTCAGGTACCTCCCCCACAAAAGATTAAAAATGTTCGGAAAAATTGTGCGCACGATAACTCTTGAAGGGAAAGACCGATTTGGTCCATACATTACGCATTCAAATATATCTACAGGATATAGATCAGGTTTGAATATGGACTATATTTGACCATTCCTTCGGGTAACTCCCACAAAAAATTTCTGATAAGTTCACTTTAAGACCTGCTCTTGACTAACTTTGATTTCTGTTGAAGGAACTTCCAATCGCTGTCTCAAATACGACGGTAAAAGTTTTTTCAGTGGCAAGTCCATACCTCTTGGGATAACAGACCGAAAGTTGTAAAAAACCCCTATGGCACCATATGTAGTAGCTGAAGAGCGCAATAACTCTCGAACTGTTCAACCGATTTGGTCCAAAATTTGGCCTTCGTCATATTTTGTCCAAACTTAGTTTAACTTCAAAAAGGGCCCATATCGGTCTTCTCCTTACGATACCTACCCCACAAAAGTTCAACATTTGTGTCCAAGTCCAGTTAGGGTCTGTTCCTTTGGAAATTTATATCGATGATGTTCTTTGTGATCCTGTTTACAGCCATATTATATTTTCCGTGGACAAGTCCATGCTTCCTGGCATACTGGTCCAACAGGTGTAAGATAACCCACTGAAATGACTATTGGGCGCGATATTTATCAAAAAGGTATGACTTTCAAAATAAGATCCACTTTCGTAATGCATTATGAAGGTACATTCCCTCCTCCGCAAAACGTTTGAACTTTAATCCTAATCCACATTTTTGTCGGCAAATTCAAAGTCCAAAAAGTGCCACAAATTTCAGAAAATACCCTAAATACATTCGATCTGCCCATAGATGAAATTTCCAATTCACATAGGCTGAGGGTATATCTCTGTCGGCAAAGCCGAATGATACTTTTTTACTTGGTGTTATAGGGGTTAAGGAAACAATTCTGGTTTCAAATCTTGGCCGATTCGCGCAATTGTTATAGCGTTTTTTATTCTCTTATAAAGAAAAAAACATTTTAAAATTTCTTATTTGTTGTATTGGGAAAATGTATGCATATATCAGTTGCAGCATTTGATATCCATCCGTAGATGCACCATAATTTCTACGGTTTGTTTTTATTTTCGTGGAAAATCAAAAAAATTAAAAAAATCTGAGAGAAAATCTAAATTATACTGCCTCAGTGTACGTTTAAACGTACACTCTAAAAAGTAAATTAGAAATACGTACCGAATCTAGACAACGCGTAAAAAATATGAAACCAAAATTATAAACATTGGCTTTATAAATTTCATATTATAGCAACAACAATAGAGAGGAACATATTGTTGGAAAATATTATTCCAAATATATTTGTTGGTGCCATTAGAAAAAAAAATATTTGGGAGTTCTTCAACTATTTTGCTTAAATCCCCTACAATAATTAATGTATTCTGCTAAAACTTCATCAAGAAATATGGTTTACTATCGCGAATGCTTAACTGCTTACTGTGGTAACTTATAAGGATATGATATTAAGAATAATATTGAAACTACAATCATTCAAAAAATATGAAAATTAAAAAGCTTGTTATTCGCGAATTAAAAGCGGTTGATGCGCATCCGATTTTGGATACAGCGAATCAATCTCTTTCAATATTTATGCTTATTTCGATGATTCACTCAGTGGCCATTGTGAGCCGTCAGTAGCATCTCACAATGCAAAAAACCTTAAAGTGGGTAAAAGTCGCGCAATGTACAGACGATTTTGATGCGCATCCGATTTCATTAGCGCCTATCAAAATTACGTCAATATACACATATTTCAAATAGATTCTTTAAGAACCGCGGATGTGCCTCCACATTCTATTTTGCGTTAAAGGCCCATATTACCCGCGTATCTCTGAAATTTATAACACTCGTTTTCGGAAATATTATAATCGCGTATAAAGGATTCCATTTATGTAAAAATGTTTAAAGAAAATCGCGGTTTAGTACGCGGATTTGTCAAAATATAGTTTTGCTGATTTTCCTATTTCCAATGTATATGTATATATCAGCGGTTTTAGTGGAGCACATTTACGGAGCACATTCAAAAGATATATATTAAACGATGTGAAATCACGAGTTCTATTATCCTATTATGAGTCTTCAATATGGTTTATTTGCGCATCCGTAACAGCTTCCACGTAAATTAATTTTAACGGTCGACATTATGGGATCCCTCCTAAAACACTTCATTTTAAAGAATTTCTGTCACACTATAGAGAATATGTTAACAGTTCGCGAATTCTGAAAGAATGAAACTCGGATTCATCGATTGTAAAACATTTTTGGTTTTTACCATATATTCAAAGTATCGTATAATTAATAGGTATTGCAAAATATTATAATGGATTTTGAAGGAATTGTGAATTGGATTTTAAATTGTTGTAGAATGCCAATCAGGTGTATGTTTTCTTAGTGTATTTTGTATTGCCAATTAGATAAATTCTTAATGTTTCCCACAGGTTTTAGTCATGATGCCCATCTCTGAAATAATTTTCCAATGTAGGATTATCCAATACTAAAATTATCCAGTATTAATATGAGTTGTCATCTAGTGCCAGGCTTTAAAGTAGGTACTGTTTGGAAGTGTATGGGAATACATATTGTATTTGAATACCGGTTAGTCTGATAATGTATACACGTAGTCTGTTTCGTATTGTATAACACTTAGATCGCTATATTTATAGAATTTGCCACCGAATGAAAACTGAAGTCAAAAAATTTTTACTTTAGAGACTTTTTAATAGGGTTATGTGGGTTCGAATCATCGGTGTTCCTTTTCACGTGCTTAACTCCAACGAGAAAATTAATAAAAATTAGCATTTCAATGATCTTTGCTATAACAGATAAAATTTCAAAAGATCAAGATTGTGTCGTAGGAAATATTGATGCTACCTCGCAAAGGAGACTATCCTGTGAATCTTTTGGCGAAGAGCATCGAAGAAATTTTAAATATGACTGAAATTTGGTATTTAGCCTTCGATATTGGAATACAACATTCCTAGAAAGATTTGTGGGTACAGATGGAAGATTTAATATAAACCTATATAAGATTTACAATTCGGTATTTGTGAAGATGTTTGCTATTTAGATGATTTTAGCTTATTTTTCAAACGAAAATGCATACTACCCGTGCTGATGAATGGTTCCGAAGCCTGGGAACCTGCGCAAGCAGACAAGGCATTGTTTGGTGTGTTTGAGAGAAAAATGCTTCGAAAGATCTACGGACCAATCTGCGTTGAACCACGAGCTGTATCTGCTATACAACGACATCAGTACAGATAAACGAATCGAGATGCAACGTTCGCGTTGGCTAGGCCATATCATATGAATGAGCGATGTTGAACCCGCTAAAAAGGCGTATTAATACGGGCCACATGGCGGTGCACGCAGAATTGGCCAAGGCTTCGATGGAGTAAACAAGTGGATAAAGGTACGGTATTCCAGAAAGCGAAGCAACCAACAGAGAGAATTGGAGATCTTTCCTTAGTTCGGCTTATGGAACAAATCTTCCAGTAAGTAACATGGTAATTCGGATGTTGAATGGATAGAATACCGCGATGTCTCATTCGAATTAAATATTGCTTAAAAGAAAATTATATTCCTCAGTTAGCATATTCAACTTCTCCTATGAATAAGTCTTGACGTGACGGAAGAGCTTAATACTTTCATAAACGATAGGAAACTAATTGTTCCACCGTAGTGCAATGGTATGCACGTCCGCCTTGCACGAAGAAGGTCGTGGGTTCGATTCCCCGGCCAGGCAACATCAACATTTTCAACGGTGACAAAATACCCCTCAGTAATTTTGTCGACATTTCCTGAGTATTTCAGCCATGTAAAACTTCTCTAAAAAGTGGTGTCGCAAGACACACCGTTAGCCGAAGATGTGGTTTGATAAAGACCCTCTAAGAATTCGGAAGAAAATTTACAATGTGTAAAATTTGAAGTTTTATTGGGAGGTACCAGAAGGAGAGGACCTATATAGTCCATATTGGAATCCAGTCTTTTTTGAAAGAAATATTGCAATGCGCAAAGTTTGACCAAATCGGGAGTAACCGATTCTAGAACTTGAAATTGAACTTTTGAAGTTCAACTTTCTACGAAGCTATACTAAGTTTGCACAAAACATAAAGAGATCCCAAGTCAAGACCAAATCGGCTGATCAGATCGAGAGTTATCGTTAACATCAGTCACTACAAATGGTGGCCGTATGGGGTTTTTTACAGCTTTTGGGACATTATCTAAGGAAGTTTGGACTTGCTCCTAAACTAAACTTGTACCATCGTAATGAATGTTAAAAAAAATTAAAATCAAAGCGATTCGGGAGGAGGTCTTAGGCTGCATTTATCCGAAATTTTGTGAGGTAGGTACCCGAAGATATAGCCGGATATAGCCCATATTAGAAACTGATCTATGTCTCGTACAAATATTATGATATGCAAGCGATGAACCAACTGCCTTCGAAAGTTATCGTGAGCACAATTTTAGCGAGGAGGAGGCAAATTTTGACAAAATATTAGGAGATTCAAAGTTTGAACCAAATTGATGGCCCTATTCAAGTGATATCAAGTGATAATTTTCCAAGGATATTTTTGATGACCTTGTTATCCTGAACTGCAATAATTTATAATTATTATATAAAGCCTATACTCTCCTCTTTAATATGACAGCAACACCAGCATCGTTCGGCGAGTACAAGTATTTAAAATATTTTTTTGAAAAATTTTGACCTTTGGAATTTGAGAAAACGAAAAATTAAAAATGACGTTTTGCTCCATTTTGCCTATAGTTTCAAACGTATATAGTCCTGTTCAAGTGTAACAAAAAGTTTTGAAAATTGTCGGACGGTGTAGTAGTAGACAAAGTGGTTACATGTCCACACATGACCCCATGTTTCCTACTGGGGGGTGTCTTGATATAAACAAGCATCGCTGTTACAATTGTTTCTACCCAGTGAACATTTGAATACGGTTGATATTGTGTGAAACCATCATAAAACGATCGCATTCAACTGAAATACCTAAAATTTGCAAATTTGGCTGGCGATATTATTTATCTCCAAATATATGCATAAAAAACAACAAAATTCAAAACCCCCAGTAAGCAAAATGAATATAAAACCAATTCATACATTTTTTCACGTCAAAGCGGTAAAAGGATGTTTGCCAACCAAAAAAGAACAAAACTCGTATTGTAATTTATAACACGTTCGTACATGACTTTCATAATTTATTTTTTATTGGCTCCTAGCAACGTTAAAGAAGAAAATAATGAAGAAAATCACAAATTAGCTGAAAGCTTTTACCGCCGTTAGAATTGCATTTGTATGCTGAGAAGTTAGTTTTTTAGAAGTAGAGATTTTTTTATTATAAAATTACTGCGTTGTTATGGAAGGGTTGTGAGCGAGAAAAAATTGTTTTGTTGTACCCTTCGCCATGTTATTAAATAGACAGAAATAGACAACAACTCATCCCATTTGCGGCTTATTAAAAGTTTGCCCAATTTTTATTGCTTTTCCCCCTTTTTTATTTTCATAAAATATTCAAGGTGTTTTTGTTGCGAAAACGTGAAAAAGTTGCTGGTATTAAATGTTGTTCGCAGTTACCACCAAAATAAGAAATTTGTAAGTAAACAACGGGGTTGAATTGGTAAATATATAAACCATATTAAATATTGACGTTTCTTTTTTAATTTTGAAAGAGAGGGGCATTGGTCGACTCGGTTATGAACACTATCTTTTTGCAATAAGAAATAAGTGGGGAAGTATTATTGTGGACGTATTGCTTGATCCTTGGTTATTGCAACATTTCGACTTCGGAAGAACGTCTAAAGGTTTTCATAGGATTTACAGAGCTTTGTTTGAAAGTTTAAAATTTTGTTTTGCGAAATTGTTGCCACTATTCTTATTAATTGCTCTACCAATTTTAGCTTCTTGTGGGGAAATATTCAAACTTCTCAGTGGGTAGATTTTCCCTTAATTGTCTATTTGACCACTTTTTATGTACTTTCATATCATCCGGTATCCTCTATCCTTTCATGTCAAAGCTCACATTTTGAGGCTATTTGGAACAATTTTGCAACCACTGGTTATGACTACTGGTGATAAAATATTTAGTAGAGCTACCTTAAAGAAGTTAGCTTTATGTTTGAAGTATCTTCTGAAGCCCTGGAGATCCAATTTATATTAAAAACGGATCAGATGATATACATATATATAATACCATAAATTTGTATATCCTCCAACATTGTATGGAGGGTATATTAAGTTGGCTTTTCTGTTTGTAACGCACGGAAATAGTCATTTACGACCATATAAGGTATATATATTTTTGATCGGGATAAAACTCGGAGTCGATTTACCCATGCCGTCGTTTGTACACAGTCTATCGTTAGCAGATATTGGTCTAGATAGCTATATTTTTGTACCCGAGTATATTTCTGCCATAGGCATGTCAAGTTCGATGATGGCCTATATCAGCCCACGTTTTGGGTATAGCTCATATATTGCAGCACCTCACGATTTTCGGTATTTTGAGGATTTGCGATAAAATTTTTAACCGATCTAGCTGTAATTATACCCTCAGCATTTATGCTAACGAGGGTATATACACATTCATACGGACAAAATGTGCTTAATCGAAATAATGGTTTTAGACCCCAAGTATGTTTGGACGAAATGTGTTTCACACAATTTGGAGTTGATTTAGCCATGTCCTTCCGTTTGTCTGCTGGCTGGACCGCACGATAACTCTCAAACGGATTAACCGATTCGGTCCAAAATTTGGCTTTCGTACTATTTTGTCCAAACTTAGTTAACGGCCCACTCCTTCCGGTACCTCTCCCACAATAGTTCGGAAATGTTCGGAAAGTTTGTGCGCACGATAACTCTTAAAGGAAGTAACCGATTTGGAACATACTTAGCACATCGTGAAATTTCTTCCAGACTTAGATGAGGTTCCTTCGAGTATCTCCCACACACAATTTCGGAAAAGTTTAGTTTAGGACCTGCTCTCGAATCGCTTTGATTTTTGTTGTAGCAGCTTGTATTCACTGCCCCCCATACGACGCTATAGGGTTCATCAGGGCCAAGTCCATACTTCCTGAGAAAATAGCCTGAAATGTACAAAAAACCCCATGACACCGTCTGTAGTGGTTGGAGCGCAATATAACCCTCCATAGGATATGCCGATTCGGTCAAAAATGTGGTCTTCGTAATATTTTGTGCAAACTTAGTTTAGTCCACACTTTGGATATTATAATATTTCTTCGAATATTAAACGAAATTCGAAGGTGGTGCATATAGGTCCACTCCTTCTGGTACCTCGCCCACAAAAGTTCGAAAATATTCGCTAAAATGGTACGCGCAATTTCTCATAGACGTAGCAACCGATTTGGTCCAAACTTTGGATCTCTAAATTATGTCGAAACTAAGTTTATGTTCAAATTTGGGCCCTATCTGTCCAAGCCTTGTGGTATCACCCACACAACTGTTCAACATTTTTGTGTGGTTAAGGGTCTGTTCGAGGATCCTTTGGACATTTTTACCGAAGGTTTTCCTAGTGGCCCGGTTTACAGCGATATTTTTCGTAGGCTAGTGTGATAAAAAAAACCCTATCTATCGTTATCCCCGCAATTTTTTGAGCTTTAATCCTATCCATACTTTTGTCGGTTCATACGCCCAAAATTTTGAAAACCCCCCAAATACATACGTTTTTTTTTGGGGGAAAAAGTATTTCAATCCACACAGGCTGAGGGAATATCTCTGTCGACAAAGTCGACTGATACTTTTTTACTTGTTTTACATTTGAAATTCTCAATGGTCAATTATTTGGATGTAGTTTTTAGTTTACCTTTGATCTTTACGTTTTTATTTCAATCTGTTGTTCGGCTCAAGGTCACGAAAGTTCTCCTCTAAAAATCGACTCCATTGGTCCATGTTTTGGTATAGGCCCCATATTACGGTACCTCATTATTTTCGGTATTTTGAGGATTTTAGCTTACATTTTTAACCGATCAAGGTTTTAGTATAGCACGGTACATATAACGGTACTTCCCGATTTTCGTTTTTTCTTTGATGATTTGAGCTACAATTTTTAACCGATCTAAATATAATTATACATTTGAGGTACACAATGGTCACGAAAGCTCTCCACCAAAAATCGTCAGCATAGGTCCAGGTTTTTGTATAGCCCCATATAACCGTACCACCAGATTTTCGGCATTTTGAAGGTTTTATCTACAAATTTTAACTGAACCAGCTGTAACTTGACATTTCAGGTTCTTTGTGGTCGCGTAACTTCTCCACCCAAAATCGTCAACATAGGTCCCTGTTTTAATATAGCCCCCATTTTCGGTATTCGCAGGTTTATAGCTAAAAGTTCTAACCGATCTGGCTGTAATTTGACATTTAAGGTTATCAACGGTCACGGAAGTTCTCCACTAAAAATGTTATTTGACATTTGAGGTTCTAATGAATGGGTCACGAAAGTTCTCCACCAAAAATCGTCAACATAGGTCCAGGTTTTGGTATAGCCCCATATAAGGGTACCTCCCGATTTTCGGTATTTTTAGGATTTTAGCTAAACATTTCAACCGATCTAACTGTTATTTGACATTAGAGGTTCTCAGTGGTCACGAAAGTTCTCTATCAAAAAATTTCGACATAGGTCCATGTTTTGGTATAACCCCCCATATAACGGTATTTTACGAATTTTAGCTAAAGTTGTTAACCGATATAGTTGTCATTTGACATTTGAGGTACTCAAGGGTCAAGAAAGTTCTCCACCAAAAATCGTCAACACAGGTCAAGGTTTTGGTATAGCCCCCATATAATGATGCCTCCCGATTTTCCGTATTTTGAGGATTTTTGATAAAAATTTCAACCGCACTAGCTGTTATTTGACATTTGAGGTTCCCTGCAGTTACAAAATTTTTCCATCAAAAATTGTCGAGATAGGCCCCCACTTTGATATAGTCTGCATATAACGGTACCTCCCGATTTTCCGGTTTTTGAAGATTTTATCTACAATTTTTAACGGTGGCCCAAACATTTTGGCAACTAGAATTGGGGACAAGAATGGAAAATAATTGTTGCATTTTAGTGAAGAATATTTTATGGTGGAGGGTACAAAAATTCGGCCAGGGCGAACTAACCGACTTTTTACTTAATAATATTTAGGCGTCCCCTTTATGATTAATACTTAATATATGATCTGGTTTTTAAAAGTTGCTGTGCATACGGTATCAATGAGGCGAACTAAGTTTTCATAATATGTGTTATTTAGCTTTTCGGCTACATTTGATACAGAGTGGTGTATACCTTGGCAGTTATATTATCTTATGCACAAGAAGTTGTTACCATAACAATATTTTAATTTTTTCTATAAGAAAAACAATTTTACTGGAAAGCAGTCTTTTCTTTCCAAGGTGGTTGTAAACAAGGTTAAGGCGGCAAAAAAATTCTTTTAAAAGCTGTACAAGAAATATCTAATTTGGTCATCAGGTATTAAATATTAATTCTATTTTTTCATCTTGAAAAATAAATAAATATTATTAAAAACTTTAAATATTGTATAAATTATATTTTTTCATGTCATTTGTATTAAATGCATTTTTTCAATATTTCTTTCAGTCAAAGCGTTGCCACATAATTCATGCAAACTTATTAAAAGAGCCATTACTCATTCGTTCCAATGAAATTATCGATATAATATAATGGCTACAATCAATTAGTGTTAATTTTTAATGCTTACAAACTCGCTCTCTCACAAGCACACACACACACACATATATAAAGATTAATATTAAATTACAACATTTAAAAAATCTTGGCGCCACCAAATGATGATAGTGACAATGATGACATTACACAGTGGACGCCGGAGACTGCAATAATAAACCAAATCACCATGTGATGAAACAAGTACAAAGAACCGGAACAAAAAAGTTATACACCAACAACATCATAATCAAACTATAAACCGAAACACCACTAAAATGTGTAAACATTAAAGAGAAGATCATTGAAAAACAAAAAAAAAAGAAATGTATTCAGAAACAGAAACCCAATGACAATGTTTATTACACTCACAAAAATAAAAAGGAATATAAATTTACATTTACTTTCGGATATTATTGGATGAGCTATTTTGCTTTATGATATGTTATTGAGTGACTATATGATATAAACATCAAATCATAAACGATATGGTATGGTTGGAAATTTTAGATTAGTATTTAGTTAATGGCGGGAGGGAAAGTACGGAATAGAGAGATGTGAAAGACATAACAACATTCGCCCGGCAAAAATTACAAATAATAATTTCTAATAGAGGTTGGCCTATATATAAAATTTCCACTGACACTAGTAAAAATACCAGGGAACACTTTTACCTTTCGAATAATGAGTTTCCTTTCCTGTCCACAATTTTATATGCAAAAGATTTTTGACTTCGGATAACCCAAATGCAAAAATTATCTAATCTGAACAATACATATGTTTCTGGAGGAACAATATGTAACTGCGCGGAACCTCACATGTCAATTTAAGGGTAGTTCCATCAAACAATATAGCTAAGACCCCCAATTTGCCGAAAATCGTGTGATACCATTATATGGGTGCTATATCAAAACATGGACCTACGTTGACGATTTCTAATGTAGGAGTTTCGTAACCACAGATAAAATCAAATATCAAATTACAGATAGGTCGGTTAAAAATTGCAGCTAAAACTCCAAAAGACCGCAAATCGGGAGGCAGCGCTATATGGAGGCTATATCAAAGTGTGGACCTATCTTGACAATTTTTGGTGGAAAAATTTTGTAACTACAGGGAACCTCAAATGTCAAATTACTGGTTACAATGAAGCTATGACCCTCAAAATACCGAAAATCGGGAGGTACTGTTATATGGTTGCTATACCAAAATATGGACCTATGTTGACGATTTTTAGTGAAGAAGTTTTGAGATTACGGAGAACTTCAAATCAAAATACCGAAAATCGGGAGGTACCGTTATATCAAAACATGGAACTATTTTAACAAATGTTGGTGGAAAAGTTTCTTGATTACAGAGAACCTCAAATGTAAAATTACAGCTAGTTCCGTCAAATAATGTTGCTAAGAACCTCAAAATACGGAAAATCTGGAGTTACCGTTATATGAGGGCTATACGAAAACATAGACCATAGAAGAAGTTTTGTGACCACTGAGGACCACAAATGCCAAATTACAGCTAGTTCTGATAAAAATTGTAGCTAAAAACGTCAAAATACCGAAAATCGGGAGGTACCGTCATATGGGGGCTATATCAAACCATGGACCTATGTTGACAATTTTTAGTGAAGAAGTTTCGTCACTACTGAGAACATCAAATGTCCAATTACAGAAAGTTCTGTTAAAAACTGTAGTTAAAATCCTCAAAACTCCGAAAATCGGAAGGTACTATTATATGGGGCTATACCAAAAAAATTGAACTTTTATTGAAGAAGTTTTGTGACCACAGAGAACACCAAGTGTCACATTACAGCTGGTTCGGTTAAAAGTTGTAGCTAAAACCCTCAAAAATACCGAAACTCGGGAGGTACCGTTATATAGGGGATATACCAAAACAAACTTTGTGTTTTGAAAATACCGAAAATAGGGATGTACCATTATATGGGGACTATTCCAAAACGTGGGCCTATATAGCCAACCTTCGAACTTGACCTGCCTATGGTAAAATAACACTCTGGTGGAAAAATGTAGAATTCTAGCTCAATTATTTTGAACGCTAGATTAATTATAACAAACGGACATAGCAATATAGACTCAGAATTTTATCCTGGTCAAGAGTATGTGTGGATTTCTGAGTGAAATCTGACACTTTTTCAAAAAGTGTTTTTTAATTTCCTTCATTTTTTGCTCAGATTTTTTTACTAAAGGTTCCAGATATATCGCGCCTTAAAAACTTGAATTCTTTAAAAACTTTATGCAAAGAAATATTCATAACTACCCTCAGCATTTATGCTAACGAGGGTAATACACTTTGATACGAACAAAACTGTGCCTCATCGAAATAACGGTTGTAGACCCCAAGTATGTTTGGACGAAATTCGTTTTAGACAATTTAGAGTCGATTTAGCCATGTCTGGCTGGCTGGTGCGTACGATAAAACAGATCAACCGATTTAAACCAAATTTTGCATTTCGTAATAAGGGTAATAACGGGTGTGAACGATAACTCTCGAAGGGGGCAATAGATTTGGTCCAACATTGCACATCGTATTATTCCTTCCAGATCGGGTGCGAATGTGGACTGTATCGTATTTATACGCCTTTTTAGCGGGTTCATCTTCGCCCATTCGTATGATATGGCTTAGCCAACGCAATCGCTGCATCTCGATACGTTTAACTATATTGATGCCGTTGTATACCAGACACAGCTCGTGGTTCATGCGACGTCGATATTCACCGTCAACGCAGATTGGTCCGTAGATCTTTCGAAGAATTTTTCTCTCAAACACACCAAGCACTGCCATGTCTGCTTGCGCAAGTACCCAGGCTTCGGAGCCATACATCAGCACGGGTAGTATCAGTGGTTTGTAGAGCGTTATTTTTGTTTGACAAGATGTGGCTTTGCTTTTAAACTGCTTACTTAAACCATAGTAGCATCTGTTGGCCAATACCATTCTTATTTTTTATTTCACAACTGATGTCGTTTGTTGTGTTTACGGAGGTGCCGAGGTAGACGAAGTCTTTTACTACCTCAAAATTATAGGAACCAACTTCCACAGTTGGTCCGAGCTCAATGAACGCATTGCGCGTCGACACCATCAACTTGGTCTTCTCACCGTTTACCGCCAGACCCACTTTAGCAAATTCTCCTTCCACCTTCATAAAGGTATCAGTTACTTCTTTTACTGATCGTCCCATGATGTCTATATCATCAGCATCAGCAAGTAACATGTGGCTATTAGTGTAGATTGTGCCACTTCTTTTGACGTTTGCCTCTCGTATAACCTTTTCCAGCAGGATGTTGAGGAGATCACACGAAAGGCTGTCTCCTTGTCTGAAACCTCTTTTGGTATTAAACTCTTCGGAGAGGTTCTTTCCTATTTTAACTGAGGACCTCGTATTAGTTAAAGTCATTTTACAAATCCAGATGAGTTTTGCGGGGATTCCAAATACATGGCTTGGAATACCATTGAACGCAGCGGGCTGTCCAAGGCTGCTTTGTAATCGACAAAAAGGTGGTAGGTGTCGATCTGCATCTCTTGGGTCTTTTCCAGGATTTGCCGCAGGGTAAATATCTGGTCAATGGTGGACTTGCCAGCTCTAAAGCCACATTGGTATGGCCCAATTATCTCGTTGACCATAGGGTTTAGTCGTTCGCACAATATCCCTGACACGATCTTGTAGGCAATAGGGAGTAGATTTATGCCCCTATAGTTAGAGCATACAGTCTTATCTCCATTCTTGTGGACGGGGCACAGGATACTCAGATTCCAATCGTCGGGTACTCGTTCTTCCTGCCAGATGGTGCTAACTAGCTGATGAATACACCTTATCAGCGTGTCGCCTCCGGTTTTGAACAGCTCGAATGGTAAGCCATCGGCTCCTGCTGCCTTATTATTCTTCAGACGATTTATTGCAGTCTTTACCTCATCTTGGCTGGGCGGTATACATTCAATACCATCTTCCGGGGTTTGGGTCTGTGGTATCTTCGTCGTCTTCGCTGCTATTAGATACTAACAGTTTTGAAAAATGTTCTTTCCATATCCTTAACACACTATCTGTATCAGTTACCAAATTACCTTGCTGGTCTCTACAGGAGGATGTGCCTGTACTGAAGCCATCAGTTTGATGCTTGACTCTTTGGTAGAATTTTCGGACTTCACTCTGGTTCCTGTGGGTGCCACCGTGGTGCAATGGTATGCACACTCGCCTTGCACGCTGAAGGTCGTGGGTTCGATCCCCCGGCCAGTCAACATCAACATTTTCAACGGTGGCAAAATACCCCTCAGTAATGTTGGCGACATTTCCTGAGCATTTCAGCCATATAAAACTTCTCTACAAAGTGGTGTCTTAAGACAAGCCGTTCGGACTCGGCGATAAACAGTCGGTCCCGTATCATTGAGCTAATATGAATCGGGGTGCACTCATTGATATGAGAGAAGCCTCCCTTGTCCCGTATGGGATGTTTGTGGAACAATTATTCTGGTTCCTGTACATCTCCATTTTTTCACACTCCCGCTTTTCCATCTTCCTTTTTTTCCTGCGGAAAAGACGTTTCTCCTCTCTCCTTTTCTCCCGATATCTCTCTCGTGCGCTACGCGTTGCTACGGATTTTAAAGTAGCCCTATATGCCGCATTTTTCTCTTCGGTAGCAGCACGACACTCCTGATCATACCATGGATTCCTTGGTGTAGGTCTCTGGTATCCAAGTATGGATTTTGCGCCTGTTTGCCATTACGCTGATATGTTATCGGGATGAGGAGTGCTTTGATTAAGCAATTGGGCTAGTTGAGCGGAATATGCTGTGGCTATCTATTGTGATTGCAGCTTACCGATGTCTAACTTTCGTGTTGTGCCTGTTCGTACTTTGTTTGCTACGTTAAACCGGGTGCGAACCTTTGCTGCAACAAGGTAGTGAGTGGTCCGAGTCTATGTTTGCTCCTCGGAACGAACGCACATCCAACACGCCCGATGAATGTCTTCCATCTATCACAACGTGATCAATTTGATTTCCTGTTTTCTGATGTGGAGACAGCCAGGTGCCCTTATGGATGCCAGGGTGTTGAAATCTGGTGCAGCTAACTACCATCTTTTTTGCCGCTGCGAAGTCTATCAGCCTCATACCATTGTCAGATGTTTCACTGTGAAGACTGAATTTGCCGACTGTTGGGCCAAAGATATTTTCCTTTCCAATTTTGACATTAAAGTCGCCTAGAATACTTTTATTGTCATGGACAGGACAAGGTTAAATGTTCTTTGTTCTTTGGTCTGTTCGTCCTTTTCTTCAGTGGGAGCATGAGCGCAAATAAAGCTGATGTTGAAGAATTTAGCTTTTATTCGAATTGCAGCGAGTCTTTCATTTACTGGTGTGAAGCTGGAGATCAGATGTTTTAACCTCCGACCAACTGCAAATCCGCAACCAAACTCGTGCTTTGTGTCATGGCAGCTATAATACAGTGCCTCAGGTGTTGTTGTGATGCCTTTCCTATTCCATCCTATTTCCTGTATGGCAGTAATGTCGGCCTTGTACTTTTCAAGTACATCTGCCAATGCGTAAACTGCATCTTTTCTATAAAGAGTTGGAACATTCCAGGTGCAGATCATGGTCCTTAAAACGTTTGCGGGGGTCGTCAACTTTTAGGGGATTTGTTTTTCTTTTCCATTGTTTTTTTCATAGTAGGCTGCTTTTTCTAGGGGAGGGTTACTGCGCCCAAACCCAAGCTTTTAACGTTCTTATGGGTGAACTCGCGGCACAGTTTAGCTCACTACCTTTAATGGGTGTTAAAGGCAGCTACACCAGGTGACACCACGGGGAGGTCAGTGTCCACTTGAGATGAAAGAGGGACCAAGATAAATCCTGGACTTTGCCATATTAAAGCCGGTCAGATACCGTTCCTTGGTATCTTTCATCTCCTACGTCAATGAATTACAAACGGAAAAACAAACTTAATATACCCTCCATACTATGGTGAAGGGTATAAAAACGAAAAACAAAACCCGAAGCATTTACCCCCAGTGAAAGAATTGAATCGTCGCTCAAATAGGCCAGTAGAAGGATATCCAATCTCTAAGTAGTTCTCAGTTGAGACAGTTGCACGCTTGATTGAACATATTGCTGCTAACCTTGATACTCTCTCTACTCTGTCTTGCTCAACGATGCCAACCCAGTTATCGAACATATGATCGAAATTCTTTATATTTGCTCTAAGTACACTTTCCTCTCCGGATTAGTAGTCCTGTACAGTCTGTACAGGTGAGTCACATATGGTCTTGCTTGAATCTTACAACTCTGGAACACGACACCTAATCCGTCAAAGTACCTGTCAATACATTTATAGATCCCACCAATCGTTACATTTGGATAATGTGGAAAATGACCATCATTGATGCCGTCAGCCATTGTAAATTTTAATTTTTTGTCATATTTTAAAACGGTCCTAAATGGTTTAGATATATATCAAAGGATTTACTGGCTACTATATAAATATCTGTGGTTATTTTTTCTTTCCTATTTTCCTTATTCACACACGTTTACAACGGAATTATTTTGATGGTTATTGACTTTTAACTGAAACTTTTTTCCTGTAATGCAATTAGTTTTTAATATATTTCAATTTAAACATCAATGGCTGAGGTTGGATAATGCAGCACGGATATGGGCACAATGTATGTATGTACTCGTAGTTGTTTGTGGGTGTTATAGTGGCTATGTGCGTGTAAGTACATATATACATACATACATTTGTTTGTTTGACTTTTTAGTTTATTTTATGCTGATGTTAGCAAAATAAGTTGAACTTTCCACTTTGGGGTACCCAGTCAGTCAGACAGATAAACCAACATGCAGACAGGCATACATACAGACACACGCAAACCCCAACAGACAAACGAACAGGCACATGTGCAATATTTGAATTTCGGTTTGAGTTAAAATACGCAAGCAAACACCATAGATACTTTGTCTATGTATTCATACAAAAAATATCTTTAAAACATACATATTTACATACTTACATGAGTATGCATGTGCATATATGCTCACACTTAAATGTAACATCAAATGTGTGCTCAAGTGTAGCTTTTATGATTAATTAGTAAAAAAATGTTACATTCTATCCGGATTTTAATTGAAAAACTTTATTGAATGTTTTAATAAATGTAAATTAGTGATTTATGACATTTGCTTAAGTGTGAGAGATAGATTAAACTACTCTGCAATTGTGTGGGGACTGGTAATGCGGGGAATAAATGTCAGTCAGGCTTTATTTTGTTTCAATGACACTTTGAAATTCTTTATTCTGTAGATAGTGATTAAAAGTATTGGATTAGTTAATTCAAATATTCTGGTTTTGGATGTTGCAGTGATTATATTATTAATATGTTACATTAATCCTCTCATTAGTTATGAAGTCCCCAAAGAGCTATATAACAAACAATGAGCAAAAAATTAATGAAATTATTTAAATTATACTTCTAATCCCCCTTCAATATATGTAATTGTTGCTATAAATTTTAATGGATTTAGCTAAATTAAAAATTTGTATGTATGTAAAACTTTAAAAATATGAAAATGTTTTTTATGGAAATGGTTCCATGCGATGCCATGATCTCATTGGAATTTTACCATTGGTTCAAATGAAGTCGTGAAAGTCCGATCATTTCTTCATAATATGAACTAATTTCATAAATGTAAAATACTATTCGAGAAACATCGGATCTTTCTTCAATATTCGAATCAATTCCGTAAATGCTAACTACGCACAGTGCGCCTTAACTAATATTAAATGAAAGGTGCTTACACCTGGGAAGTTTTTGCGGATTCTGAAACTACGATGTTCATAGATTTTTTAAAAAACAAAAAAAAATCGCAGGAGGGATTTTCAAATAAATCGCGGTCAAAGTTCACATTTTTATAGGTTTTTATGTTTTCAAGATTTAACCAGGAAACCGCAAGTCCAACGGTAATGGGGCTAAAGAAAAATTTTGTAGCAGTGGAAATTATCTACAAGATTGGCCTTAATGGTATTTTTACTATTTTTGAGATATAGAGTTCAAATTGGGGCAATGCACTGACTGAATCGTCTCCTTATAAAACAATGTCATGTACGGTGACCTTAATTAAATTAAATGAAAACCGCTTACACCTTTTTTAGGGATTCTGAAACAGCATTGTTCATAGATAAGAAAAACCCAAAAAAAGAAGAAAAAATCACTGGAGGGATTTTTAAAAAAATCGCGGTCAAAGTTCAAAATTTTTGGTTTATTTTAAGTTTCATTATTTTGCTTTTAAACGGCAAGACCTGTCGAAATGTGACTAAAGACAATGTTGTAGAGGATTTTCACAGGTACAACATTCTCTTTAGTCCCATTTCGATAGGACTTGGCGCTTCGAAGCAAAATCCTGAAAATCAAAAATAAATCTAAAATGTGAACTTTGACCGCTGTTTATTTTAAAATCCGCCCAGCGATTTTTTCTTGTTTTTGGATTTTTCTCATCTATGAACATTGCTGTTTCAGAATCCACAAAAACTTCCCAGGCGATTTTCTTTTAAAGTTAGTTAAGGCACATCGTGCATGACATTGTTTTATAAGTTGGCGATACAGTCTGTGCATTGTCCCAATTTGAACTTCCATATCTCAAAAATAGTAAAACCTACGAAAACCTCCCACACAAAATTTCGGATAAGTTCACTTTAAGACCTCCTCTCGAATCACTTCGATCTTTGTTGAAGCGACTTGCATTTGCTACCTCCATTACGACGGTAAAAGTTTTTTCAGGGGCAAGTCCAAATTTTGTGCGAAAACAGCCCGAAAGGTGTAAAAAACCCCTAAGTCATTATATGTGGAGGCCGGAAAAAAATTTGGCTTTCGCCATATTTTGTCCAAACTTACTTTCATGGGGCAATACCGGTCCACAACTTCCGGTACTTCTCCCCAATATTTAAAATATGTCACCAAAATGGTAGAACGATATCTCTTGAACGGGGCAACTAATTTGGTCCAAACTTTGGATCTCCTAATATTTTGTAAAAATTTAATTTAACTTCTAAAATCGCCCATATCTGTCCTCCCTAAGGCTATCTCACACACAAAAGTTCAACATTTAGGTAATTCCTAATTCACATTTTTGTCGGCAAGTTCAAATGTCCAAAAAGGGCCACAAAATTCTGAAGGGAATGTAAATACATTCGATCTGTCCGTAGATGAAAGTTTCAATTTACATTGGCTGAGGGTATATCTCAGTCGGCAAAGCCGACTGACACTTTTTTACTTGTTTATCATTTGTTTTGTACTTTTATTTGGGAATTTATCTTAAAATACTTAAAAACTTCGTAATTTTTCAGTTTTAAAAATGGATCAGCTATTAATGTACCAGCCGTATAAAAAACTAACTAAATTTATAGGAAACAATTCTTGATAACTCTAAAAAAAAATTAGAAAAAAATAGAAATTATTCGAATCCTACTACCAAACTGGACATAACTTTCCAGTAATTAATGGTGGTTCAATACAAAAAAATTTCAAGAAGATTTATGAGTATAATCATTGTTAAAAATTGTTCATAGATAAGAAAAACCCAAAAAAAGAAGAAAAAATCACTGGAGGGATTTTTAAAAAAATCGCGGTCAAAGTTCAAAATTTTTGGTTTATTTTAAGTTTCATTATTTTGCTTTTAAACGGCAAGACCTGTCGAAATGTGACTAAAGACAATGTTGTAGAGGATTTTCACAGGTACAACATTCTCTTTAGTCCCATTTCGATAGGACTTGGCGCTTCGAAGCAAAATCCTGAAAATCAAAAATAAATCTAAAATGTGAACTTTGACCGCTGTTTATTTTAAAATCCGCCCAGCGATTTTTTCTTGTTTTTGGATTTTTCTCATCTATGAACATTGCTGTTTCAGAATCCACAAAAACTTCCCAGGCGATTTTCTTTTAAAGTTAGTTAAGGCACATCGTGCATGACATTGTTTTATAAGTTGGCGATACAGTCTGTGCATTGTCCCAATTTGAACTTCCATATCTCAAAAATAGTAAAACCTACGAAAACCTCCCACACAAAATTTCGGATAAGTTCACTTTAAGACCTCCTCTCGAATCACTTCGATCTTTGTTGAAGCGACTTGCATTTGCTACCTCCATTACGACGGTAAAAGTTTTTTCAGGGGCAAGTCCAAATTTTGTGCGAAAACAGCCCGAAAGGTGTAAAAAACCCCTAAGTCATTATATGTGGAGGCCGGAAAAAAATTTGGCTTTCGCCATATTTTGTCCAAACTTACTTTCATGGGGCAATACCGGTCCACAACTTCCGGTACTTCTCCCCAATATTTAAAATATGTCACCAAAATGGTAGAACGATATCTCTTGAACGGGGCAACTAATTTGGTCCAAACTTTGGATCTCCTAATATTTTGTAAAAATTTAATTTAACTTCTAAAATCGCCCATATCTGTCCTCCCTAAGGCTATCTCACACACAAAAGTTCAACATTTAGGTAATTCCTAATTCACATTTTTGTCGGCAAGTTCAAATGTCCAAAAAGGGCCACAAAATTCTGAAGGGAATGTAAATACATTCGATCTGTCCGTAGATGAAAGTTTCAATTTACATTGGCTGAGGGTATATCTCAGTCGGCAAAGCCGACTGACACTTTTTTACTTGTTTATCATTTGTTTTGTACTTTTATTTGGGAATTTATCTTAAAATACTTAAAAACTTCGTAATTTTTCAGTTTTAAAAATGGATCAGCTATTAATGTACCAGCCGTATAAAAAACTAACTAAATTTATAGGAAACAATTCTTGATAACTCTAAAAAAAAATTAGAAAAAAATAGAAATTATTCGAATCCTACTACCAAACTGGACATAACTTTCCAGTAATTAATGGTGGTTCAATACAAAAAAATTTCAAGAAGATTTATGAGTATAATCATTGTTAAAAATTGTTCATAGATAAGAAAAACCCAAAAAAAGAAGAAAAAATCACTGGAGGGATTTTTAAAAAAATCGCGGTCAAAGTTCAAAATTTTTGGTTTATTTTAAGTTTCATTATTTTGCTTTTAAACGGCAAGACCTGTCGAAATGTGACTAAAGACAATGTTGTAGAGGATTTTCACAGGTACAACATTCTCTTTAGTCCCATTTCGATAGGACTTGGCGCTTCGAAGCAAAATCCTGAAAATCAAAAATAAATCTAAAATGTGAACTTTGACCGCTGTTTATTTTAAAATCCGCCCAGCGATTTTTTCTTGTTTTTGGATTTTTCTCATCTATGAACATTGCTGTTTCAGAATCCACAAAAACTTCCCAGGCGATTTTCTTTTAAAGTTAGTTAAGGCACATCGTGCATGACATTGTTTTATAAGTTGGCGATACAGTCTGTGCATTGTCCCAATTTGAACTTCCATATCTCAAAAATAGTAAAACCTACGAAAACCTCCCACACAAAATTTCGGATAAGTTCACTTTAAGACCTCCTCTCGAATCACTTCGATCTTTGTTGAAGCGACTTGCATTTGCTACCTCCATTACGACGGTAAAAGTTTTTTCAGGGGCAAGTCCAAATTTTGTGCGAAAACAGCCCGAAAGGTGTAAAAAACCCCTAAGTCATTATATGTGGAGGCCGGAAAAAAATTTGGCTTTCGCCATATTTTGTCCAAACTTACTTTCATGGGGCAATACCGGTCCACAACTTCCGGTACTTCTCCCCAATATTTAAAATATGTCACCAAAATGGTAGAACGATATCTCTTGAACGGGGCAACTAATTTGGTCCAAACTTTGGATCTCCTAATATTTTGTAAAAATTTAATTTAACTTCTAAAATCGCCCATATCTGTCCTCCCTAAGGCTATCTCACACACAAAAGTTCAACATTTAGGTAATTCCTAATTCACATTTTTGTCGGCAAGTTCAAATGTCCAAAAAGGGCCACAAAATTCTGAAGGGAATGTAAATACATTCGATCTGTCCGTAGATGAAAGTTTCAATTTACATTGGCTGAGGGTATATCTCAGTCGGCAAAGCCGACTGACACTTTTTTACTTGTTTATCATTTGTTTTGTACTTTTATTTGGGAATTTATCTTAAAATACTTAAAAACTTCGTAATTTTTCAGTTTTAAAAATGGATCAGCTATTAATGTACCAGCCGTATAAAAAACTAACTAAATTTATAGGAAACAATTCTTGATAACTCTAAAAAAAAATTAGAAAAAAATAGAAATTATTCGAATCCTACTACCAAACTGGACATAACTTTCCAGTAATTAATGGTGGTTCAATACAAAAAAATTTCAAGAAGATTTATGAGTATAATCATTGTTAAAAATTGATTTTAAATATTAAATCGCGAAAATTGCAAGTAAGCGCACAGTTCTGTGATATTTTAAATCGTACTAATATTAAAGATATTATGAGTATTTCTTTGCATATTATTTACAGAATGCGACAAGGCGCGTAAAAAATCCACATCACCACAGTAAAAATAAAGGAAATCAAAAACCTAATTTTGAAAAAGTGTTCGATTTCGCTCAGAAATCCACATATCGACACCTCCAAATAATAGCATGCTAAGTCTAAAAAGTGAGTTTTGCAGGAGAAGCTCTCAAAGTGTGGAAATTTTTTTGAACTTCAGTACTATGCTAAGTCGATATTTGTTTATAACTTCTGTTCGGATTGCCCGATCATTACCAAAATTTGACAGAATTTAAGTTAAAGGACGTTCGACACCTCCAAATAATAGTTTGCTAATTCTGAACAGTGAGTTTTGAAGGACAAGCTCTAAAAGTTTGGAAATTTCTTAGACATTCAGTACTATGCTAAGTAAATATTTGTTTATAACTTCTGTTCGGATTGTCCGATTATTACCAAAATTTGACAGAATTTAAGTTAAAGGACGTTAAATATAAAAATGTAAAGAACTTGAAAACATGCTAAGTCGACTTAGCATGCTATTGTTTGGAGGCGTCGATATATATTATTAATGAGGATAAAATTCTGACTCGATCCAGTAATGTCTGTCTGCTGTAATCACTCTAATGTGAACGCTACATTTTTGCACCCTAGTATCTCTTTCCATAGGCAGATGAATACCGACTCATGTTTTGGTATAGCTCCCATATAACGGTACAGTTTTTAACAGAATTGACTGTATTTTGACATTTGAGATTCTTAGTGGTCCCAACACTTCTCCAAAAAAAAAGAAAAAAAATTGTCAGTATAGGTCCATGGGTTTGTATAGCCCCATGTAACTGTACCTCCGTATTTCGGAATTTTGAGGATTTTAGGTAAAATGTTTGACCATAGGCCCATGTTTTGGTAGAGCCCCCATATAACGGTACCTCCAGATTTTAGGTCCACAAATGTGCCTCATCGAAATAACGGTTTTAGACCCCAAGTATGTTTCAACGAAATTAGTTTCAGCCAATTTGGAGTCGATTTAGCCATGTCCGTCCGTCCGTCTGTCCATCTGTCTGTCTGGCTGGCTGATCAACCGATCCGAACAAAATTTTGGTAAAAGTTCAATGATGGAGCATATCGGTCTACTACTTCGCGTTCCTCTCCCACAAAATTAAAAACATTTTCTTTAAAATGGTGTGAACAATAACTCTCGGAGTGAACAATCGATTTAGTCCAAACTTTGCACACTCCTTTGGGTAACTCCCACACAAAATTTTGATAAAGGGAAATTCAAGAGCTCCTCTCGGATAATTTGAATTTTTTCAGCAGGTTGTCCTTGCGTCTCCCTTTACGACTGTAAATTTTTTTCGTGCAATTCCATACTTCCTGAGATAATGACCTAAAACCTCCAAAAAAACCATGACGGCACTAACTTAAATGGCAAATCCGCAAGATTACTCTCGCAGGGAGATTCTGATTGATTCAAACCGTGCACATCGTTTTATTTCATCTAGTCATGTATCTGGTCGGAGTATAGACTATATTGATCTTGTCCTCTCTGATCGTTTTGAATTTTTATATCCTCAGCCTTTAGGCTAGAGAGGCTAGAAAAATGTGCCTCATCGAAATTACAGTTTTAAACCCCATGTTTGGACGAAATTCTTTTCAGACAATTTGGAGTCGTTTTGACCATGTCCGTCCGTCCGTCTGTCTGGCTGGTGCCGTCTGTTTGTGTATCGTAATATTTTGTCCAAACTTAGTTTATGTTCGACGATGGGCCATATCGGTCCACTCCTTCGGATACCTCCCTCAAAAAAGTTAAATTATTTTTCTGTAAATGGTGTGAACGATAGCTCTTGAAGGGAGCCATCGATCTGGCCCAAACTTTGTACGCCGTATTATTCCTTCCAGATATAAATCAGGTTCGAATATGGACTATATCGGTCCACTGCTTCGGGAACCTCTCACACGTTTAAGGACTCGAGTGGATATTCTCAAATTTTTAGTAACATGTTCTGTAGGCTGCCGTAGTTAGGATGGTACTTTTTTCGGGAGCAAACCCATACTTCTTGAGAAATTCATCCAAAAACTGAAAAACCCCTAAAGATGTTAGAAGTATTGCGTTTGATTCTTTTCTTTACATCCGGTGCTGAGGGTATATCTCAGACGGCACAGCTGACTGATACTTTCTTACGTGTTTGATATATTCCCTATATAACCGAACATCAAGATTTAGTGGATTTTGCAGGTTTTTTTTGACATTTTTGTTTTCCACTGGTCGCAAATCATCTCTAAAGAAAATTCTATGTTTTGTTATAACCCGATTTTCCGTAATTTGATGATTTTAGATATGTTTTGGCCGAACTATCTGTAATTTGCCATTTGAGATTCCCAGTGGTAACGAAACTGCTCCACCAAAATTTGTCAGTATAGACATACATGTTTAGTATAGCCCCCATATAACTGGTAGCCCCCGATGTTTGGTATATTGAGGGTTTTTGCAGCATTTTTTACTGCACTATTCGTAATTAGATATTCGGTTCCCAGTGGTCAGAAAACTTCTCCACGATAAATTACCAACAGAGGTTCATGTTTTGCTACTACCATATAACGATACCTCCTGATTTTAGAGTTGTTGAGGAATTTAGCTACATTTGTTTACTGAACTTTCTGTAATTTGACTGAACTGTTTGTAATTTCCCTGTGTTCACAAAACTTCTACACTTAAAACTGTGGACAGGAAAGGAATTTAATTATTCTATTTTAGTTTAGAATATTTTGTGGTGGCGGGTATAAAATGTTAGGCCCGGCCGAACTTAAGACGTTTTTGACTTGTTTTTCTTTCCATTCGTTTATTTTTGTAATGTATTTTTTACTTTGGTGGGTTGAGGAATGGGACAGGCTTTAATGGAGTTTAAGGTTTTATCCACATTTCCAATATTTTAATGAGTTCACAATTATTGGATCAGCATAACTTAAAATGATTATTTTTTTAGATCTTAAATTTTGTTTGCCGAAACGCTTCAATTACTCCAAAAATATAGATCACAGGCCCTCTTGACCTCTAACAAAATTTTAGCCACCTCTTAATTCGAAAACATTTGTAGCTGCTCATATCAAGGAAAGTCATATAAAATCCAATTGATTTAACAAATACGATTTGAGAATAGAAAACGATGAATACAAGTCAAACAAACTATTCCGTACGGACATTAATTAATCAACAAGGGCAATAGTCATGTGAAAAGGAAATTCGACTCTACATATCCTATGTAGTAGTGAGTGGTTCACTTCAAATGCACAAACTTCTTGTTCGACAATGTGACTAAACTCCTATACTATTCTCTGTTTGTAGCAACAATGATGATGGCAGTGGTAGAAAAGCAAACATTTGCAATCAAATTGGGTTGCATTTCACTAATAAACTACAATAACAAATAAAACAAAGACCATCAGCAACCAAATGCCGCACGTTGGACAATGGAGATGAAACAACGAAGGAATACAACCAAATTAAGGAAACACAAGGAAATCCATGATACTTCTTCAGTATAAAATGTTGAACACTCAAATTGAAAAACAAAACGAAACAAAAACAAAACAAAAAAGTGGAAATAGACGAACAAAAAAAAACTTTAACTTGCTTTTCCAGAAAAAGTGTCTGCATTAAAAACGAAATCTAGAAAAAATGAAAACGAATATCTAACTCATCAAGCAACATTTTGTTTTTCTTTGTGTTTAAATTGCTAAAATGAGCAACTAGTGAGCTATGTATGTGTGTATATTTTTTTCTACACCCTGAGGTTTTTTCCCTGTTGAAGGCAACTAGCAACCGACAACTTCAACAAAAGATTCACGCATTTGCCATCAGCTATTAAAGAAAAAGAAACGGAGACGTTCTGTCCATACTAATCAACGGTTAGTGGAACCAACAAAAAATGTATATATTTTTTGTTTGTTATTGTTTTATTTTTTTCATTTTTAGGTCTTAGTGAAAAACATCATCTGGTGGACAACATAAACAATAGAAGTTGATATTGAACAGCTTTCACTTGAAAGTGACACTGACATGTTGTGTCAAAAGAAAAGTCGGAACTCAGTTTAAAAATGTACACGACAAGTGGTAAATATGACATCATGTTAGACCGGAAAGAATTTTGTATATTCTCCGCAATAAGAAGAACTATTTTGTTTACAATTTTGGTCCAAAAATGTGGAAAACGCGCTCGAAATACCTAAAATCAGACGACACCGTTATATGGGGACTATTCCAAAACCTGGATATATATGGATATTTTTATACCCTCCACCATAATTAAATTTGTCTTTCCGTTTGTAACACATCGAAATATGCATCGAAGACCCTATAAAGTATATAGATTCTTGATCAGGGTAAAATATATATACATGTGCGTAAAGAAGTTTCTATTACTCCTAGGTACTTTGAAGGTTGTGGCCGCAATAATCCACCGAAATGGATAAAACTTGGTATTAAGTCTTCATCGGGGCTATAAAAGTTTCCATATGAAATTCGTCGGTATGGGTCCACGCCTTCATATAGCCCCCATAAAACGGTACCTCCAAAATATTTTGAAGTTTGTGGCATTAATATTCCGGGTGACGTGGGGGATGGAAGATACCAAGGAACGGTCCTGACCGGCTTGGTCCCTTTTTCATCTCATGTGGACACTGACCTCCCCGTGGTGTCACCTGGGGAACTGCCTTTAACACCAGTTATAGGTAGTGAGCTAACATGTGCCGCGCGTTCACACATAAGAACGTTAAAAACTTGGGTTTTGGCGCCGGGTTAGTAACCCTCCCCTAGAAAAAACAGCCTACAATGAAAAAATGAATGAAAAGAAAAACAATCCCCTCTAAAGTTGACGAACCCCGCAAACGTTTAAGGACCATAATCTGCGAATCTGCACCTGGAATGTTCGCACTCTTTATAGAGAAGGTGCAGTTTACGCGTTGGCAGATGTACTTGAAAGTACAAGGCCGATATTACTACCATGCAGAAAATACGATGGAACGGGAAAGGCGTCACAACAACACCTACACAGAAAAAAATGTTTCAAGAATTTTTACATATTTTCGTTCGTGATGTAGTTTTTTCATACTGTACAGGTACCTCACATAAGATACATGTGCACTTTCTTAGATCCATCCGAAAGCCACTATGTTTTTAAAAATATGTAAGATTTTCATGAGATGCAAAATCACTTTCTTATTTTTCCCTACATTCTCTCACATTTCCTCCCTTGTTTGGTAAACGCTCTCTACTTTGTTCTCGTTTTCTTTTGTATGGTCTCATCGTCCAACAATCCAAAAACCACGACACAACCCCCACCATCGTCTCACGATCACATTGAGACTTTATCAACAAACCTCACACACAACAACAACTACCGCTGTCGCAACAGTTTTTGTTAGTTTACTAACAAACCAAACAACTACAGTGCGTTTGGTGTCTAAAAAAAAAAAAAAAAAAAAAAAATCTCATTGGTTGTACGAATATTTCGCATCTACAAATTTGTAATTTATTTAATATAAAGGCAACATCTAATATCACAACCTAGTGCTGATAGACTCAACATGTATGTATACTCGTTCATATACTCGTAGTTCTGCTATGCTCACAAAATGATAACAACTACAGTGAAAATCATTAGAAGAAACGGTAAAGTTTTAATAATACAAAATAAAAGCATTTATAAAAAGCAGCAAAATTTGTCTCTGGTGGGTTGGTGGTAGGTGGTGGTCTTGTTGTTCGACAATAAAAAGAACTCGCCCAAATTGTTTTTTTTTCAATGTCTCAGAAGAAACCAATATTTTTTTTGCTTTATGAAAGGCGTTCTTGAAATACAGAAATTTGAACTTTGGCAAGACTTTATGAACACTATTCCTATAATACAGTAATTTTTTTCTGTGTACAGGTGACGCACTGTATTATAGCTGCCATGACATAAAGCATGAGTTTGGTTGCGGATTTGTAGTTGGTCGGAGGTTAAAACATCTGGTCTGCAGCTTCACCCCAGTGAATGAAAGACTGCGATTTTAATGCCAAAATTGGAAAGGAGAATATCTTTGGCCCAACAGTCGGGAAATTCAGTCTCCACAGTGAAACATTTGACAATGGTATGAGGCTGATAGACTTTGCAGCTGCAAGAAACATGGTAGTTAGCAGTACCAGATTTAAGCATCTCGATATTCATAAGGGCACCTGGTTGTCGCCAGATCGAAGAACAAGAAATCAAATTGATCACGCTATGATAGACATGCATCAAGCATGTTGGATGTACGATCGTTCAGAGGTGCAAACATAGACTCGGACCACTACCTTGTTGCAGCAAAGGTACGTACCATATTAAACGTAGCAAACAATGTGCGAACTGACACAACACGGAAGTTGGACATCGGTTAGCTGCAATCACAACAGATAGCCACAGCATATTCCATTCAACTGGCCCAACTGCTTAATCAAAGCACTCTTCGTCCCGATAACATATCAGGACAATGGCAAAACATTGCCCACTCTATGCAAACATCCGCAAAATCAGTACTTGGATACCAGAGACCTCCACCAAGGAATCCATGGTATGAACAGGAGTGTCGTGCGCTACCGAAGAGAAACATGCGGCATATAGGGCTACTTTACAATCAGTAGCAACGCGTAGCGCACGAGAGAGGTTTCGGAGAAAAGGAGAGAGAAGAAATGCGAGTGTGAACAAATCGAGATGTACAGGAGACAGAATAAAGTCCGAAAATTCTACCAAAGAGAGAAACATCAAACTGATGGCTTTGGAACTGGCACATCCTCCTGTAGAGACGAGCAATCTGGTAACTGATACAGATAGTGTGCTAAGGATATGGAAAGAACATTTATCCAAACTGTTGGTATCCAATAGTAGCGAAGTCGACGAAGATACCACAGATCCAATCCCGGAAGATGGTATTGAATGTATACCACCCGGCCAAGATGAGGTAATAATAAGGCAGCCGGAGTTGATGGCCTAACAGCCGAGCTGTTTAAAACCGGAGGCGACACGCTGATAAGGTGTATGCATCAGCTAGTTAGCTCCATCTGGAGGGAAGAACGTGTACCCGACAATTGGAACCTGAGCTTCCTGTGTCCCGTCCATAAGAAAGGAGATAAGACTTTATACTCCAACTATAGGGGCAGAAGTCTTCTCCCTATCGCCTACAAGATAGTGGCAAGGTTATTGTGCGAACGACTAAAGCCCATGGTTAGCGAAATAATTGGACCATACCAATGCGGTAAGTCCACCATTGACTAGATATTTACCCTGCATCAAATCCTGGAGAAGACCCAAGAGATACAGATCGACACCTACCACCTTTTTGTCGATTATAAAGCAGCCTTCGACAGCCCGCTACGTTCAAAGGTATTCCAAGCCATGTCTGAATTTGGTATCCCTGCAAAGCTCATTCGGCTTTGTAAAATAACTCTAACTGACACAAGATCTTCAGTTAAAATAGGAAAGAACCTCTCCGAAGGGTTTTGTACCAAAAGAGGTTTCAGGCAAGGAGACAGCCTTTCGTGCGATCTTTTCAACATCCTACTAGAAAAGGTTATACGAGAGGCAACCGTCAAAAGAAGTCGCACAATCTACACCAATAGCCACATGTTACTTTCTTATGCTGATGATTTAGGTAAAAGAAGTAACCGATACCTTTATGAAGGTCGAAGGAGAATCTGCTAAAGTGGGTCTGGCGGTAAACGGCGAGAAGACCAAGTTGATGGTGTCGACGCACATGCGCCCATTGAGATCGGACCAACTGTTGAAGTTGGTTCCTATAACTTTGAAGTAGTAAAAGACTTCGTATACCTCGGCACCGCCGAAAACACAACAAATGACATCAGTTGTGAAATAAAAATAAGAATTGTATTGGCCAACAGATGCTACTTTGGCTGAAGTAAAACAAAGCCACAACTCGTCAAACAAAAATTACGCTTTACAAAACATTGATACTACCCGTGCTGAAGTATGGTTCCTGGGTAATTGCGCAAGCAGATAAGGCAGTGCTTGGCGTGTTTGAGAGAAAAATTCTTCGAAAGATCTACGGACCAATCTGCGTTGACGGTGAATATCGACGTCGTATGAACCACGAGCTGTATTAGCTATACAACGACATCAATATTGTTAAACGTATAGAGATGCAGCGATTGCGTTGGCTTGGCCATATAATAAGAATGAGTGATGATGAACCCCCTAAAAAATTGTATAAATTCGAGCCACGAGAATTGGCTGGCTAAAGAATAGATGGCGCAAACAAGTGGATGAAGAGGTGACAAGGCGCGGTATTCCAGAAATCGAAGCACTAAACAGAGAGAATTGGAGATCTTTTCTTAGTTCGGTCTATGGAACAAATGTTCTCTGATGGGCCAGCTAAGTAAGTAAGTAAGGCATTAATATTCCACCGAAATTGTTGAAATTTGGTATTTGGGGTACAAAACTTTCCATATGAAATTTGTGGGTATAGGTCCATGCCGAAATATGTTATTTACTCTTCCATGGGGTAATAAAATTTTCCAGAAGAGAATTATCAGTATAGGTTCCCGTCTTTCTATATCCCCCTAGGAACGTGCCTCTTGATTTTCGTTATTTTGAAGGTTTTACCCACATTATCTTACCGAAATATCGGAAGTTTGGTATTTAGTTTTCTTTGAGTCTAAAAATTTTCCGCCAGAGATAAGACTTAGGTTCCTGTAGTTAGAGTATACAGTCATATCTCCTTTCTTCTGGACGGGACACAGAATCCTCAGGCTACAATCGCCGGGTACGGATTCTTATTGCCAAACTTACACCTTGCCAGCCTGTCGCTTCCGGATTTGATCAACTCGGCTGGTAGGCCAACAGCTCATGTTGACTTAATTTTATACAGCCGGTTAATTGCTACCATAACCTCATCTTGGCTGGGCGGTATATATTCAATACCATCTTCTGGAATTGGATCTGTGGTATTATCGTCGTCTTCAATAGTATTGAATACCAACAGTTTGGGAAAATGTTCTTTCCATATTCTGAGCACACTATCTGTATCAGTTACCAAATTACCTTGCTGATCTCTACAGGAGGATATGCCTGTACCAAAGCCATCAGTTTGATGTATGACTTTTTGGTAGAATTTTTGAGACTTCATTCTGACTCATGTACATCTCGATTTTTTAAAAACTTCCGCTTTTCCATTTCTCTCTTTTTCCTATGGAAACGACTCTCTCCTTTTCTCCCGAAATCTCTTTCATGCGCATGCGCATTTTTCTCTTCGGTAGCAGCACTACACTCCTGGCCGTACCATGGGTTCCTTGCTGGAGGTTTCAGGTACTCTAGTATGGATTTAGCGTCGGTTTGCTTAGAGTGGGCAATATTTTTCCATTGTGCTGATATGTTATCGGGACGAGGAGTGTTTTAATTAAGCAATTGGGCCAGTTGAGTGGAATTTGCTGTGGCTTTCTGTTGTGTTTGCAGCTTACCGATGTCTAACTTTAGTGTTGTGTATGCTCGTACTTAATTTGCTACGTTTAATCTGGTACGTACCTTTGCTGCGACAAGGTGGTTGTCCGAGTCTATGTTTGCTCTTCGGAACGATCGTACATCCAACACGCTCTATGAATGCCTTCCATCCATCACAACGTGATCAATTCGATTTCATGTATTTTCATCTGGAAACAGCCAGGTGCCTTTATGAATATTGAGATGCATAAATCTGGTACTGCTGATTACCATGTTTTTTGCCGCTGCGAGGTCTATCAGCCTCATTCCATTGTCAGATGTCTCACTGTGGAGACTTAATTTTGCGATGGTTGGAACAAAGATATTATCCTTTCCAATTTTGGCATTAAAATCACATAGACAAATTTTAATGTCATGGGCAGGACAATAGTCATAGTTTTCGTACAGACGCTCGTAGAATATATCTTTGGTCTTATCGTCCATTTCTTCGGTTGGAGCTTGAGCGCAAATAAGGCTAATGTTGAAGAATTTTGATTTTATCCGTATTGTAGCACGTCTTTTTATCGCTAGGGTGAAACTGGAGACCAGATGTTTTAAACTCCAACCAAATCCGCAAAAAATCATGCTTTGTGTCATAGCAGCTATAATAGAGTGTGTCACCTTTAGGCGTTGTTGTGACGCCATTCCCAATCCATCATATTTGGCGCTTATATTGGCTTTGTACTTTTCAGGTACATCTGTCAGAGCGCAAAATGCACCTTCTCTATAAAGGATGCAAATATTCCATGGTCCTTAAAACGTTAACTTTAGAGGGTTTTGTTTTTTCATAGTAGGATGATTTTTCTAGGGAGGGATATCTAACCCGACGCCCAAACCCAACTGTCATATGTCATATATGTATCTTTGTTCTGTTCGTCGTTGTCTTCGGTTGGAGCATGAGCGCAAATAAAGCAAATGTATTGTACAACGGACGCAAATAAACGAAACGATTCCCGTACCACTCACACAAAGTCACAAACTTTTCAACTGAAGAAGAACAAAACTGTACGATTGCTGTAATATACTTCGGCTATGCTGTTCCAAGTTGTTTCATTCACGAACGAAACAAAATGAATCGTGTACAAACGATTGCTCTGCGAAATGATCAATGACACACACACATTTGATTGCTTAACAGCCCTATAATGCTTGGTTTACATTTACGAAATCCCTTCGATTTCAACTGTCAATTCTATTGCTTGGTGAGTTTTCATTTGACGGAATTGACAGTTGAAATCAAGTGGATTTCGCAAATGTAAACCCTGTCTAAGCTAGCATCAACATACTTCGAATATATTGTACTGGATGTTTCAATCAACCACCAAACGTTTGCAAAAGATTGTAGTGTGTATTGTACGGGTTCGTTTCCTATGAATTTTGATGAAGTTGGGAACTTTTCATTTTTCGTTTTGTTCGTACTCACAAATGCAAACTAAACGAAACTAAACAGCGAGTTCCGTAAACTTGGGCTATGTTTCGTTTTGTTCTTATGGAAAATACGAAACGAAACGTTTGCAAAAGTTTCATAAAGTTTTTTTCCGTACGCTGGTATTGTGGCAAGTCTTTCATTCACTGGGGTGAAGCCGGAGACCAGATGTTTTAACCTCCGGCCAACTACAAATCCGCAACCAAACCCATGCTTTGTGTCATGACAGTTAGCGTGCACTTAAAGAAGTCGGATTTTCAATTTTACTTGCAATTTAAGTGACTTTCCCACAATACCAAACTTAGTTACCCTAAAATGAAATAGATACGAATAGATTCAGCCGTTTCTTCTGGGCGGTTTTGATCAGTCAGTCATCAAACACTCAACTCCTTTTTATATAAGATTCCTCATGATACGATCTGTTCTCTCTGTTCCATCTAAACTCTAATGAAACCATATAGGGTAGTCTATTTTCTCGAAACATATTCACAACACACATACGCCAATCAATTGTTATATATCCTGGAATTTTATAACAAAAAAAAAGGAAAGAACTCCTAACAAGCATTAGGATACGTGATGATTTTCTTTTTATTTGTTTTTGGCTTGAACAACCTGAAATCGACACTAGAAGAAAATTACATTCGTTAGGCAAACGTAGGAAGGGTGGGAGACGAAAAAAAAAGAGAAATGGTCTGACGAGCATTTTAAATAGCAATTATTTACTTAAAAATCTAACCAAATCCTCTATACTCCTCATCATAGAGATGATGTTGTAGATAACAATGCTGCCATACATACGATGCATCGTATCACAACAACAAGATGATGCTTCATAACAGGCAAGAACACATACCAAGGAATGTTTGCAACCAATATACGTATACTCCCATCGCTCCCCTATCTCTATATATGGAAGCAATGACTTCTTTCGTCCATACATTCGTTCGTTCATTCATTCATTTTATGGCTTTAGGTTGTTATTAAAACAAAACATCCTTATTTCAGGACTTTCCATTTTGTCGGATGTGTTGTGCAAATGAAATTTCAATTGAGGTTCTGATATCCAAAGCAAAAGTGTTGTACATCTTATCATATATCTGTCTGGCTCTGTGACCAAGGGATATGAGCAACTGAATCCAGATATGATTGCAAAAGAGGACTGCAATGATGATTTATAAAAAAAAACAACAACAACAAAAACTTGGATCAACTTAGAGCTGTTGAATGAATGTGAGTATTAAAACTCTGAAGATGTTATTGTGCACTAGGCATTGAGATTATACATAAGATAGGTTGTTATACTCTTGACTGAAATTTATTGGATTTTTCTTCCTTTTTTAATATCAACTAGATTCTCAATATTTAATTTGTTGTATAATTAAATGTTTTATTGTACACAAGAACAAGTAAAAAATTAAATTATTTTGTATACACAACAACGTGAGAGAGCTATTACAGATTGCACTTTACATTGTTGAGTAACCCAAAAAGGGGTTAAGTTTAAGTTTTCCAATAATGTAAAAAATAGAAAATGGGGGATGAGGGATCCTCCACCATATGAATGCGGTTTCAAACACTGGAAAAAATCGTCCTTAACAATTGGTCATGATTTTTTGTTAGTAATCTAGGGTCCTTACCGCCTTTAACATGGCAAAGCCCAGGATTTATCTTGGTCACTCTTTCATTTCAACCTCTCTCTGACCTCTACGTGGTGTCAACTAGAGAGCTGCCTTTAACACCCGTTAAAGGTAGTGACCTAACATGTGCCGCGAGGAGGCGATACAGTCAATGTATTATCCCAATTTGAACTTCTATATCCCAATAACAGTAAAACCTACAAAATTACAATAAAGGTCAATCATGTAGAAAATTTTCATAGCTACAACATTTTCTTCAATCCCATTTCGATTGGACATGCGGTTTCCAAGGAAAATCGTGAAACCCTAAAAAACCTCTAAAATGTCAACATGAATCGCGATTTATTTGAAAAGCTCTCCGGTGATTTTTTGTTTTTTGATATTTCACATTTATGAGCATTGTAGTTTAGCTACAATTACAACAATTAGCCACAGCATATTCCACTCAACTGACCCAATGACTTAATAAAAGCACTCCTTGTCCCGATAACATATCAACACAATGGCAAAGTATTGTCCACTCCATGCAAACAGCCGCAAAATCCATACTTGGACACCAGAGTATCGTGCTGCTACCGCAGAGAAAAATGCGGCAGATAGGGCTACTCTACTCTCAGTAGCGCACAAGAGAGGTATCGGGTAAAAAGGTGACAGGAGGAGGGAGCAAAAACATCTTTTCTACAGGAAAAAGAGAGAAATGGAAAAGCGGGAGTGTAAACAAATCGAAATGTACAGTTGTCAGATTGAAGTCCGAAAATTCGACCAAAGAGCGAAACATTAAACAGATGGCTTTGGTACAATCATATCCTACTGTAGAGACCAGCAAGGTAATTTGGTAAGTGATACAGATAGTGTGCTAAGGATATGGAAATATCACTTTTCCAAACTGTTGGTAGAAGACGAAAACTACTAAGATATCACTGATCCATTCCCAGAAGATGGTATCGAATCTATTTCGCCCGGCCAAGATGAGGTAAAGACAACAATAAATCAGCTGAAGAATAATAAGGCAATGTCATACCAGCCGAGCTGTTCAAATCCGGAGGCGACACGCTGATAAGGTGTATGCATCAGCTTGTAAGCAGCAACTGGCAGGAAGAATGATTGGAACCTGAGTATCCTGTGTCCTTTTCACAAGAAGGAAGATAAGACTGTGTGTTCTAACTAGAGGGGCATAAGTCTGCTCCCTATTTCTTATAAGATAGTTTCAGGGATAGTGAGTACCTTTTCCAATATTAAAATGGAAAACAAGTTATTTAAGTATTTTAATAGGCAAAAGGTCATTCGTTCGTGCAACAAGAAATAATTTTTTGAGACATTTTTTTAATTTCATAGTATTTTTTCAATTTTTTTTTTTTTCAAAATGGTTTTTGCGTGACCATTTTTAATAATTAAATGGAATGAACGTTATGTTTGGCTACTTTGGATGCTACTTTGGCTTAAGTAAGCAGTTTAAAAACAAAGCCACATCTCGACAAACAAAAGTAACCCTTTACAATACACTGATACTACACCTGCTAATGTATGGTTCCACAGCCAGAGTACTTGCTCTAGCAGATAAGGCAGGTGTTTTTGAGAAAAAAATCTTCGAAAGATCTACGGGCCAATCTGCCTAGACGGGGAACCACGAACTGTATCTCCTATACAACGATATCAGTACAGTAAAACGTATCGAGATACAACGATTGCATTGGCTAGACCATGTCATAAGAATGAGCGATGACGAATCTGCTAAAATACAGGCCACATGACGATACACGCAGAGCTGGCAGGCCAAGGCTTCGATGGAGCAAACAAGTGGATTCCAAAAAGCATAGCAATAAACAGAGAGGAGTGAAAATCTTTTATTGGTTCGACTTATGGCACAAATGTTCTGTATAAGGCCATCTAAGTAAGCAAGTATCGCTGCCCGATCCGAAGTAACAATAGAAAAAATTGGATATCAATTACTTCTATGATGACCTCCGGAAATTGCCCTGTGACACATTCATTGTAATCGATATGTTATACCTAATAGGGTTGTACTACTTCTCGAATGGCATATACTGTAGACTTTTATATAATAAGTATAAAAAGTATCAGTCTACTTTGCCATAGAGATATTCCCTCAGCTTGAACCGTAGGGTTCTTTTTACATATTTTCGACCATTTTTTCAAGAAGTATTGACTTACCCCTGAAAAAACATGTACCGTCAAAATGGGGGTAGCGAATACAAGGAAAAATATGTACACAATCACTGCCAAGGTTTTGAGAAAAAAATGTATTTCTCACTTTGTCGTGCTTTCAGCACAAGACGTGGAACTCGAAGGACAAAAAGTAAGAGGCAAATATACAGCGGTACGGGTTTACTGTTAGAAATAAACCAATATTAATATAAATATGTGCAATTTGTATAAATATGTGCTTCACAGGAATATCACGATGTGCAATGTATGGACTAATTCGGTTACTGCCGTCGAGAGTTATCGTGCACCACATTTTAGCGAAAGATTCTGAACTTTGGTAAGGGAGATACATGAGGAATGAACAGATATTACCCATCTAAGTTGGACAAAATATTACGAA
Organism: Musca autumnalis; assembly: GCF_047663935.1. Lineage (NCBI taxonomy): Eukaryota > Metazoa > Arthropoda > Insecta > Diptera > Muscidae > Musca > Musca autumnalis. The sequence goes on along the minus strand of NW_027412088.1, from coordinate 38,254,672 downwards.
GGCCAAATTTTGAACCGAATCGACTGATCCGTTCGAGAGTTATTGAAGGTGCTGGCCTTAATATCTCAATTAAATGGGCCGTTGGGCGTATAAAACATCCCAGAGGAGAATTATTAGTATAGGTCCTTATATTCATATTGCTCCCATAGAACGGTACATCCCGATTTTCAGTATTTTGAAAGTTGTGGTCTAAATATTGATTCTTCGATAGGACTAAAAACATCCCAGAAGAAAAATATTAGTATAGTTATTATAAAGGATGCGGCCTCAATGTCCAACAGAAATGGGTGGAACGTGGCATTTGGTCTTCGTTGGTAGTATAAAACTTTCCACCAGAAACTTTTTGGTATAGTCCCAGATCTTCATATACCCCACATGGAATGGTCCCTCTCGATTTTCGGCATTTTGAAAGTTTAAACCTTATTATCACACCGAAATAGCTGAAAATTAGTTTTAAGTCTTCCTTGGGGCTACCAAACATTTTCCCAGAAAATTGTCAGTACAGGTGCACTTTTTTATGTTCGTTATTTTATAGACTTTAGCCTTATTAACATTTAATTTAATCTTTTCTATGGTCCCAAAAGTTTACCCCGAAAATGTGTCAGTACAGTTCCAGGTTTTGACATAACAAGGTTTAAATTTGTATTTAGCCTTTGCTAGGATTAAAACCTGTTTGATGGTATAGGTTTTCGGTATAGTTCCTTGTTTTTATGGTCGGTATTTTTAAGAGTTCACCACATTATCTAACCAACATGGCCTAAATTTGGCACTTAGTTTATTTGGTACATATAGGACCAAGATTTAATTTAGTACGCACACAATTCTACTGCACGATATTTGATATTATTAAGGTTTTATCCACAATATCCTATAGAAATGACTGAAATTTGGTATTTGGTCTTCGACATGGGAATACAAATTTGGAGGCTTTTAACTATCTTGAGAAATTTAGCTTAATTTTCCTACCAATTTGCAATTTAAGTTTTCTAATGGTATAAAAATTGTCCACACAAATTGTAGACATCCATAGGTTCAAAATTTGGTATAACCCTCATACAACGGTTCCTGTAGTCCGAAATTACTGTAATTCCGAACAAATCTTCCAAATGCAGTGACTGTGAAATGGTATTTCGGATTTTGAATGGACAGACACATCGATGTCTCATTCGAAGTACACCTTGTATAAAAGACACATATTCTTCACTTAGCATATTCAACCTCTCCTAGGATAAGCCTTGAGGTCTTGTATCTATAAAAGACTTCATTTGTCTTCTATCAATTCTTTTTCCAACCCGTATGATTCAGTCGACAAGATTTTATTTTACAGTGTAAAAAATATATATTTCAACACAATTGAATAAATACTTATGAATATACATTTAAATTGTGAAAAAAATTTATATGTTGATTCACAATAAATTCGTATCCTTTACATCGAATATAATTAACCGAAAATATTGTTACACATTTTCAACGTCCTAACAAACTAACAACAAGCAATAGTTAAATTTTTGGTTTACTTCTACTATTGAATGCTACCACAAACAAAATAAATATTCTTGTATGCAGTGAAATTGAGCTTGTAACAAGGGGTTTAATTATAAAATATATGGATTTTTGTTTGGAAAATATGAAAGTGAAACCCAATACATATATGTGTTGAAAAATTATTAGATATTTTTAAAGGAGAATACAAATTTATGATAGCTGAAGTGGAAGGAAAATATTATTTCCTGTGAATAAAATAAAGCACTATACATTTAATTAATATCCTGAACAAAATCCACGAAAAATCAAAACAAAGGGAGATTTTTTCGAAATCTTTTTTCGATTTGTTTGTTTAAGTTTTTATATATATACATATCGGAAATGTCAATTTTTGCATATTCGATTTCCAGAAAAAATATTGTGCTTCAATAACGACTACAAATCGGCACGCGAGCCCATTTTTGTTTGTTGCGGAGACAAAAGTTATCGCGGTCTTATTTCTGATTATCAAAAAAAAATATTATAAAAAATGCTAATTATTTTATTCCTCGGAAACTATAACAGATATTGTGTTCATTGTTTTTTGTTGGGTAAGTAGAATTATTGCATTTGAGAATCGTTTTAACAAAGTACCATATAGTTTACACGAAATTTACAACCTAATGATTAGTATACACCTCGATTTGCGTTGTTTCGATTTGCGTCAACAAAAATTGTAGATTTTGTTTCGATTTGCGTTACTGAATTGATTTGCGTTATCAAAAATGAATAGATTTTGTTTCGAATTTCATTACTGAATCGATTTGCGTTATTTAAATCATGAGTATGGTAAAACTGGCACACATTTTTTTAACGATTTTTGTCGGTAACATAAAAAATGAGTTAGTGATTTGCACTGCGAGATAGATAGAAAATATTATCCAAAGAAGAATGCTTCTATACCAAATCCTAGCTTTCTACAAATCTGCATAATGATGCATTAAAATTAAAAGAACGACCACGTAGCGCAGATAATGTAGCCGCGAAAGAAGTTGCAGGTGTGGAAGAATAACACATTCATGCTTTCTCACGATGAACTGATGGCTCATTGAACTCTTCAATTCAGCTTATTATTGCCTATTTACATTCGGTAATTTTCCTTGCGGCAATTGTCAGTTTGATGGAGAGTAAGGTGAGGCAAATGGTAACCCTTTGCCTCTCAATACCCTCTCTCATCGTCAAACTGACATTTGCCGCAAGGAAAATTGCTTAATGTAAATATGAACTTATTCTGGTTAAAAAATTAAAGGCTAGGGCAACACAGTTCGAATATGTCTCTGTCATTATTTATTCTTTTGCCAGAAATACAATCCAAGAAAATTCATTGAGTTTTTGGCCTTTAAGGCCTCGGTACATAACAAGCTTTGCCGCCTGGCTTTCTTGACATGCTTCAATTCTTACATAATAAAAATAGAAGAAAAAATGAAAAAAGTGCAATCTAGTTCGAAATTGGTTCGGTCTTCTTAATTCTTCTATTTTTCTTATATCAGAATAAAACCAGGCGGCGAGGCTTGCTATGTACCGAGGTCTTCACGTCTATAAATGAGAAAAATCTTAAATTTAAAAAACTGTGGAACCAATTAGAAAATTCTTCACATAAATATATGGAAAAACGTGTTTCGATCTGCGTTGTTTCGCATTGCGTTGAAGTTTGCCGGAACCAAGTATTAACGCAAATCGAGGTATATTGAAAATACCGAAAATTGAGAGGTACCTTTCTATGCAGGTTATAAAAAGACGTAGGCCTATACTGACAAATTTCAGTTGGAAGGTTTTATACTCCCAATGATGACTAAATGCCAAATTTCAGACATTTCGGTTGAAATTTTGTGCTGATCAAAAATATATGGGGATTTCTCAGTGAAATCGGAAACTTTTTCAATGTGAAGTTTTAGATATCTTTTATTTTTTGCTGTGGTGATGCTGTTCATCAGTAAAACATTTCAGAACATTTTCAGATTTTTTTTGACTAACAGTTCTAGAGATATCGCGTCTTGGAAAAGTCGAATTCTATAAAAACTATATGCAAAGAAATACTCATAACTTCTTAATATTGGTCCAATTTGAAAAAAAAAATTTTTGTGTATGTTGTGTTGTTTCATGAGCTATTTAACCAAAAATACAAATGCAATTTTTTCTATGCACGGAGGAAAAAAATGGCCTCTCTAACATATGTCCCAAACATATTTTGCTGAAAACATATATTTGTTTGCAATCAGTCCCAAACATAACATATGTTTGAGTCCTGTAAACAAATATACGTTTGGTTGCAAACAAATTATATTTTTGGGTGCAAACAAATACCAAAAGACACAAAAAAACAAACACATGCACCAGTGGGCGCTTATTGAGAGCAAGGAGCGTAAATTTCAGTAAGCGCTCACTGGCTATCTCTATCATATAAATAGCAAACAAAAAAGCAACAGCAGAAAAACTGAAGGAAAAAACTTATAAAAAGTCACACTTTTAAAAAAATTATATAAAAACATCGTTGAACGCTTCATCAGTGGGAAATCGGCATCTGGAATCAAATGATTATATAATGTAATAAATAAATATGGATGTACCATATTTCAAATATAAATATGTATTTATATGAAAAATTTACTGATGTAATTACAAACATTAAATGCTAATTCTTCCTTGTCCAAAAAAATTTTTCCATTCACCTATTTGATTCAATTATAGAATGTATTGGGCATTTTACTAAAAAGCTCCATTTCTATAAGAAAACAAAAAACTTTGATTCATTCATCCACTTTACCGTCTTTACTCAACGATTGCATTTAGAAACCTGAAGAAAAAATAACAACATAATTAATACCACTTTTTTCTCTTACTCTTCGCTTGCTACGGTGGTTAACAACAACAAAGCACGAAACACACGTGTTTGGCTGGATACACACCACCAAAGCCTCTCCTATTACACCATACATACAGATCTTTATTACACTGTGAACCGAAATTTTGGGGCAGAGATAATTCCTTTTGGGGATAAAAGCCCTTGTTGAGTATATTAAGAATCCCGAAGGACAGATCCGCCGTGAATCGAACTTCCAAATAATGGCGTGATGTACTTTCTGCAGAAGACCCTGTAAGGCATCTCAAATTAGCGTTATAATAATTGTTCCACAAACATCCCATAAGGGACAAGGAAGACTTCTCTCATATCAATGAGTGCACCCCGATTCATATTTATCGCCGAGTCCGAAACAGCACTTTTGTAGAGAAGTTTTACATGGCTGAAATACTCAGGAAATGTCGCCAACATTACTGAGGCATTAGCGATATATGTTCGTCAAATCGAATGAGAATTATTTAGTCGATTTGATTGGATCTGTGGTATTTTCGGACTTCATTCTGTCTCCTGTACATCTCGATTTGTTCTGACTCCCGCTTTTTCATCTCTCTCTCTTTTCCTGCGGAAAAGACGTTTCTCTTCTTTCCTTTTGTCCCGATACCTCTCTCGTGCGCTGCGCGTTGCTACTAATTGTAAAGTAGCCCTATATGTCGCATATTTCTCTTCGGTAGCAGCACGACACTCCTGGTCATACCATGGATTCCTTGGTGGAGGTCTCTGGTATCCAATTACGGAGTTTGCGGCTGTTTGCATGGAGTGGGCAATGTTTTGCCATTGTCCTGATATGTTATCGGGACGAGGAGTGCTTTGATTAAGCAATTGGGCCAGTTGAGTGGAATATGCTGTGGCTATATGTTGTGATTGCAGCTTACCGATGTCCAACTTCGTTGTTGTGTCTGTTCGCACTTTGTTTGCAACGTTTAACCTGTACGTAACTTTGCTGCAAGAAGGTAGTGGTCCGAGTCTATGTTTTAACTTCGAAACGATCGTACATACAACACGCTCGAAGTATGTCTTCCATCTATCACAACGTGATCAATTTGATTTCTTGTTCTTTGATCTGGCGACAGCCAGGTGCCCTTACGAATATCGAGATGCTTAAATGGTGCTAACCACCATGTTTTTCGCAGCTGCAAAGTCTATGAGCCTCATACCATTGTCAGATGTTTCGCTGTGGAGACTGAATTTCCCGACTGTCGGGCAAAAGATATTCTCTTTTCCAATGTTGGCATTTAAATCGCCTCGTATAATTTTAATGTCATTGGCAGGGCAACCGTTCTTTCGCTTCAAGTATGTTAAATTTTCAAAAATATTGTCCATATATGGATGGAAATCAGCATCCTAACTATAACAACTAAATTAACAAATTACAAAAACTACACCAGTACACCACACAGATCCTGTAAAAAACACATTTCTAGAGGTTCTTAAATAACTCCACCCAAACAATGAACAAACATTGTATTTAACGCAATCGATGGTCTTTACACATCTTCTTCAAATTATAACCATTAAAGCGCAAAGAGAAATTGTTAAAAATTCATGACTCGCAAAAGATATTATCATTTTTTTTTCGTAATATTATTGATTTTTAACGAGGTAAATAATTGCAATTTTTATTACGGCTGTAAAGCGTGCCAACCATGCGAAGCAAATGAATAAAAAATTAATGTTTAAATTTTAATTAAATTCTTACAGGCCACATGTTTGGCCAATATATTACCATAGTAACAAGAAATTGTTATTGAAATGGTCATTAGTCCGTTTGTTGTAATAGTAATTTGGCGTAATTTATAACACAATAATGCGGAGGCATTATGGGGTGGCATAAGTGCCTGGTAATTGATTTTTTATTGAACTTAAAATTTATGTTTGTTATTTGGATTTTGAATTGAACAGGGTAATCTGTAAGGGGATAGACTACAGTAGTGGAATTCTGTAACTAATTTTTCGAGTTACCGACAAATATCAATAACTAATACGTTTCACATATGCAATATAACGGTACTTTTTACTTGCTTTATGAAGAATATCAAAATATTAGCATTTTTAATGGTTCACCAGGACAGAATCAACCTAAGAATTTACACAGATGGTTTTTCAGATGCGGTAAACTATTACAGAAAGCTACGTATAACTAAAATTAAAGGCAAGGAGTATCCATTGGCAAAAAATTGAGCAAAAAAATTGTGTTAGGGTCTTGGTATATGATGAAAAAATACACTTTCGAAAAAATTTGTGGAAATTGGTATGAAATCAAAATTTTACACGAAATTGCGTTCCAGATTTTCAAGACCACAACAAAATTACAATCATCCCACCCATGAATGTAAACTCCCCGTGAGGCTTGTCTTTCTGCCGTTGCAACTTAAAGGAAAAAGTGAAACAACTCACGGTGAGTTGAAGTCACAGGGAAAAACATTCACGTTTTGGTATAGCCCCCATACTAATTGTACTTTTGCACTTGAGATTTCCTGCAGTCAAAAAACTTTTCCACCAAAAATTGTCAACATAGGTTAATGTTTTGGTGTAGGTCCAAAATGAAGGTACCTGCCGGTTTTAGGTATTTTTAAGATTTTAGCAACATTTTCGACCGAACGACCCGGTGGTCAAAAGTTCTTTACTAAAAATTGTACTTTGGTATAGATCCCCCACATAACTTTTCCGCTTCCATAGACTTTTTCCGAATGAAAGGCTGCTTCCATAGATCTTTTGTGAATGAAAGGGTGCTTCCATAGAAACTTTCTGAAAGAAAGGGTGCTTTCATAGACCCTTTCTGAAAAAAGGGTGCTTTCATAGACCCTTTCTGAAAAAGGGTGCTTTCATAGACCCTTTCTGAAAAAAGGGTGCTTTCATAGACCCTTACCGAAAGAGAGGGTTCTCCCATAGATCCTTTCTGAATGAAATGGTGCTTCCATAGACCCTTTCCGGAAAATGGGTGCTTTCATAGACCCTTTCCGGAAAATGGGTGCTTTCATAGACCCTTTCCCAAAGAAAGGGTGCTTCTATAGACCGTTTCTGAAAGAATGGGTGCTTCCATAGACCCTTTCTGAAAGAAAGAGTGCATCCATAGACCCTTTCTGAAAAAAAGTGTGCTTTCATAGATCCCTTTCGAAAGAGAGGGTGCTTCCATAGACACTTTCCGGATGAAAGGGTGCTTCCATAGAGCCTTTCTGAAAGAAATGGTGCGTCCAGAGAAACTTTCTGAACGAAAGGGTGCTTCTATATACGCTTTCTGAAAAAAGAGTGTTTCTCTCGATCGTTTCTGAAAGAAAGGGTGTTTCTGTAGATCGATTCTGGAAGAAAGGGTGCTTCCATAGATCCATTCTGAAAGAAATGGTGCTTTCATTGACTCATTCTGAAAGAAAGGGTGCTCCCATAGACCCTTTCTGAATGAAATGGTCCTTCCATAGACCCTCTCTGAAAAAAAGTGTGCTTTCATAGATCCCTTCCGAAAGAGTGGGTGCTTCCATAGACCCTTTCCGAAAGAAAGGGTGCTTTCATAGACCCTTTCCGAAAGAATGGGTGCTTCCATAGACCCTTTCCGAAAGAAAGGGTGCTTCCATAGACCCTTTCCGAAAGAAAGGGTGCTTCCATAGACCTTTTCCGAAAGAACAGGTGCTTCCATAGACCCTTTTCGAAAGAAAGGGTGCTTCCATAGACCTTTTTCGAAAGAAAGAGTGCTTCCATAGACCCTTTTCGAAAGAAAGGGTGCTTCGATAGACCCTTTCCGAAAGAAAGGGTGCTTCCATAGACCCTTTGCGAAAGAAAGGATGCTTCCATAGACCCTTTCCGAAAGAAAGGGTTCTTCCATAGACCCTTTCTGAAAGAAAGGGTGCGTCCATAGACCCTTTCAAAAAGAAAGGGTGCTTCCATAGACCCTTTCAAAAAGAAAGGGTGCTTCCATAGACCCTTTCCAAAAGAAAGGGTGCTTTCGTTGACTCATTCTGAAAGAAAGGGTGCTCCCATAGACCCTTTCTGAATGAAATGGTGCTTCCATAGACCCTTTCTGAATGAAAGTGTGCATCCACAGACCATTTCTGAAAAAAGGGTGCTTTTATAGACCCTTTCCGAAAGAGAGGGTGCTTCCATAGACCCTTTCCGAAAGAAAGGGTGCTTCCATAAACCCTTTCCGAAAGAAAGGGTGCTTCCATAGACCCTTTCCGAAAGAAAGGGTGCTTCCATAGACTCTTTCCGAAAGAAAGGGTGCTTCCATAGACCCTTTCCGAAAGAACAGGTGCTTCCATAGACCCTTTTCGAAAGAGATTGTGTTTCTATAGACCCTTTCCCAAAGAAAGGGTACTTCCATAGACTCTTTCCGAAATAAAGTGTGCTTCCATAAACCCTTTCCGAAAGAAAGGGTGCTTCCATAGACCCTTTCCGAAAGAAAGGGTGCTTCCATAGACTCTTTCCGAAAGAAAGGGTGCTTCCATAGACCCTTTCCGAAAGAACAGGTGCTTCCATAGACCCTTTCCGAAAGAAAGGGTGCTTCCATAGACCTTTTTCGACAGAAAGGATGCGTCCATAGACCCTTTCCGAAAGATAGGGTGCTTCCATAGACCCTTTCCGAAAGAAATGGTGCTTCCATAGACCCTTTTCGAAAGAAAGGGTGCTTCCATAGACCCTTTGCAAAAGAAAGGGTGCTTCCATAGACCCTTTCCAAAAGAAAGGGTGCTTCCATAGACCCTTTCCGAAAGAAAGGGTGCTTCCATAGACCCTTTCCGAAAGAAAGGGTGCTTCCATAGACCCTTTCCGAAAGAAAGGGTGCTTCCATAGACCCTTTCCGAAAGAAAGTGTGCTTCCATAGACCCTTTCCGGAAGAAAGGGTGCTTCCATAGACCCTTTCCGGAAGAAAGGGTGCTTCCATAGACGCCTTCCGAAAGGGTGTTTCCATAGACCCTTTCCGAAAGAAAGGGTGCTTCCATAGACCCTTTCCGAAAGAAATGGTGCTGCCATAGACCCTTTCCGAAAGAAAGGGTGCTTCCATAGACCCTTTCCGAAAGAAAGGTGCTTCCATAGACCTTTCTGAAAGAAAGGGTACTTCCATAGACCCTTTTCGAAAGAAAGGGTGCTTCCATAGACCCTTTCCGAAAGAAAGGGTGCTTCCATAGACCCTTTCCAAAAGAAAGGGTGCTTCCATAGACCCTTGCTGAAAGACAGAGTGCTTTCCATAGACCCTTCCTGAAAGAAAGGTTGCTCCCATAGACCCTTTCTGAAAAAGGGTGATTTCATAGAGCCTTCCTGAAAGACAGAGTGCTTCCATAGACACTTCCTGAAAGAAAGGTTGCTCCCATAGACCCTTTCTGAACGAAAGGGTGCTTCCATAGACCCTTTCCGAAAGAAATGGTGCTGCCATAGACCCTTTCCGAAAGAAAGGTGCTTCCATACACCCTTTCTGAAAGAAAGGGTACTTCCATAGACCCTTTCGGAAAGAAAGGGTGCTTCCATAGACCCTTTCGAAAGATAGGTTGCTTCCATAGACCCTTTCCGAAAGAAAGGGTGCTTCCATAGACCCTTTCCAAAAGAAAGGGTGCTTCCATAGACCCTTTCTGAAAAAGGGTGATTTCATAGAGCCTTCCTGAAAGACAGAGTGCTTCCATAGACACTTCCTGAAAGAAAGGTTGCTCCCATAGACCCTTTCTGAACGAAAGGGTGCTTCCATAGACCCTTTCCGAAAGAAATGGTGCTGCCATAGACCCTTTCCGAAAGAAAGGTGCTTCCATACACCCTTTCTGCTCCCATATACCCTTTCTGAACGAAAGGGTGCTTCCATAGACCCTTTCTGAAAAAGGGTGCTTTCATAGAGCCTTGCTGAAAGACAGAGTGCTTCCATAGACACTTCCTGAAAGAAAGGTTGCTCCCATAGACCCTTTCTGAACGAAAGGGTGCTTCCATAGACCCTTTCCGAAAGAAATGGTGCTGCCATAGACCCTTTCCGAAAGAAAGGTGCTTCCATACACCCTTTCTGAAAGAAAGGGTACTTCCATAGACCCTTTCGGAAAGAAAGGGTGCTTCCATAGACCCTTTCGAAAGATAGGTTGCTTCCATAGACCCTTTCCGAAAGAAAGGGTGCTTCCATAGACCCTTTCCAAAAGAAAGGGTGCTTCCATAGACCCTTGCTGAAAGACAGAGTGCTTCCATAGACCCTTCCTGAAAGAAAGGTTGCTCCCATAGATCCTTTCTGAACGAAAGGGTGCTTCCATAGACCCTTTCTGAAAAAGGGTGCTTTCATACCCCCTTTTTGAAAAAGGGTGCTTTCATAGATCCTTTCTGAATGAAAGGATGCTCCCATAGACAATTTTAGAGAGAAAGGGTGTTTCCATAGACACTTTCTGAAAGAAAGGGTGCTTCCGTAGACCCTTGCTGAAAGATAGAGTGCTTCCATAGACCTTTTCCGAAAGAAAGGGTGCTTCCGTAGACCCTTTCCGAAATAAAGGGTGCTTCCATAGACCCTTTTCGAGTGAAAGGTTGCTTCCATAGACCCTTTCTGAAAAAAGGGTGCATAGACCCTTTCTAAATGAAACGGTGCTTCCATAGACCCTTTCTGAAAGACAGAGTGCTTCCGCAGACGCTTTCTGAAAGAAAGAGCTGCTTCCGCAGACGCTTTCTGAAAGAAAGAGCTGCTTCGGCAGACCCTTTCTGAAAGAAAGAACCTTTCTGAAAAAAGGTGCTTCCATAGACCCTTTCGGTAAAAGGGTGCTTCCATAGACCCTTTCTGAAAGTCAGAGTGCTTCCATAGATCCTTTCTGGAAGAAATGGTGCTTCCATAGACCCTTTCTGAAAGAAAGTGTGCTTCCATGGACTCTTTGTGAAAGAAAGGGTGCTTCCATAAACCCTTTCTGAAAGAATGTGTGTCTCCATGGACCTTTTGTGAAAGAAATGGTGCTTCCATAGACCATTTCTTAAAGAAAGGATGCTTCCATAGACCCTTTCTAAAAGAAAGTGTGCTTCCATAGACCCTTGCTGAAAGAAAGGGTGCTTCCATAAACCCTTTCCGAAAGAAAGGGTGCTTCCGTAGAGCCTTTCTGAAAGAAAGGGTACTTCAGTAGACCCTTTTTGAGAGAAAGGGTGCTTCCGTAGACTCTTTCTGATAGAAAGGGTGCTTCCATAGACCCTTTGCGAAAGAAATGGTGCTTGCATAGACCCTTTCTGAAAGGAATAGTGCTTGCATAGACCCTTACTGAAAGGAATAGTGCTTTCGTAGACCACTTCTGAGAGGATGGGTGCTTCCATAGACCCTTTTTGGTATATCGTCGGTCATGCTTAAGTGTTCCATACACCATTTGCCTGTTTCGAGAAAAACTCAAGTTAATGTTTTAGTCCATACTGGCTAGATGTGGTGTAAAAATCTAATACTTTAAGAGCGCAGTTTTACTTAACTAAACTCAAAGAATATATTAGAAGTTTATTTTAGTCAGATATCTGCTATAGTCTAGAAGTTATGGCCAATTTTTATAAATACAAAAGGTTGTTGATTTGTTCCATAGGATCTTTTTTTCATGTTTTTGGCAATTTGTGTCACATGGAACACTTTATGTCACATTTTAACAAACAAACTTTTGATCAATTGTGTTCCACCTCCGTTATGTGAAGTGCTGCTGTAAAGCTGAAAATTCGGGGGCTTCAATAAAACAGTTGCAGCAGAAAATTAATGCTTTAGGGACCATTGCTATATGTTTCCTTTACATTTATTTAAGGAGTGTACTCCTCCACTTTCGAAAAATATAATTTTCATTACCTTATTTTTATTGTCTTATTTCATCGTTTAATTCATTCGAAAAAATCAATAATCGTTCTTTGAACTATTGGTAGTGGCAATAGAATTATATGTTAATTCATTTTCTGGCATTTTAATTATCTTACATGTATTTTATTAAGCGGGAGGCGTTAAATGTAAGAAAAAAATAATTTTAGTTTCATATAACATTACAACATTTTAAAATATCTTGATTTAAACACTATTCTTCTTCAGTTTTTAAACCTAGTCCTTTAAAGCAATTTGTTCCATACGCCAAATTGTTCGTAACTTGACAAAATTGGGCAATTTTTTGTTCCAAACGCCATCATTTTTTGAAAGGAACAATTCGTTTTTTTTCTTTTTTGTTCCATACGCCAAGCGGTATGGATATGGAACAAAAAAGTTCAAAGTTATTTTGTTCCATACACCAGGCTTTATGGATATGGAACAAAAAAAGAAGATTTTTTTGCGTCCAAAGTGGATATGGAACATAATGACCTTTTTATATCTCGAAAACTATAAGAGATAGAGGAAATCCGACTAGAAATTCAAAAAGAGCAGGGTTGAAAACTTTGAAAGGTACCTGTAACTCAAAATGTCAAAAATGGCGTATGGAACACTTAAGCATGACACCGACGATATGTCAATGATTTGGCATAGTCCCTCCCCATATTACGGTACTTACAGATTCCACGTATTTTGAAGCAAACTCGGCATAATTGTTATTCTTGCTTTTTCTTTGGTTTCTGACCTAATTTAAGCATTTGAGAAATCCGTGGTCGAAAAACTTCTCCACCTAAAATTGTGGATAGGAAATGGCACTAATTATTCCATTTAGTTCAGAATATTTTGCAGTGGTAGGTATAAAATGTTAAAGATTTTTTACATATTAAACACCTTGGCCACTATAACTTTGCTATTTGCTAACCGTTTAAAGTTGAAAAGGAAGAAACCCTAAGAAATTAAAATATAAAATGACCGAAAGAAACCAAGGGTATTCTCGTCTTCTATGGACTCCAACAAAACTGGATTAACATATCAAAACTCTTGCATATTTTTCCATGTAGCACAGTGTTCTTAATATAATTGAACTGAAAAAAGCCTGAATTCCCCTTTGAAATTGTATAATATTCGAAATGACCGAGAGCCTTTTGTATTCCATTAACTCCTTGCCAAAATTCATTAAAATGTGTAAATAATATTAGTATCGTACAAACAAATATGTTATTTTTAAGGTAGATTTATTTCAAAGCAATATCATTGCAATACGCTTTTGAGAAGACATACATACATAAATACATACATACATATGTACATATACATACACATATTATAATCCTGTCGGGCACACACACACATACGACGCTGACGGCAACAACACAAAGAAAATTTCATTACATACGTTTGTGTATCGAATTTTCAAAGTTAAGATTTTGTAATTTTCTTGCGTTAATTAGGCAACTTTTGCCACTGACACCTTGTCATTTTGACTGCCGTTTGATATTACACTGCTGTCGTGTTGATGTTCTTGTTGCGTTGTAGATGTTATTGAAGCTGCTGGGTGACGGTTGATAGGTGCAAAGCTACGAACGTCGTCGTTTCAGTGCCAGTTGTTATGCAAATTAGGTTGAAAGGCATTTTGTAATTTGAAGAACGTGAGTGTTTAAGAAATTTTACATTAATTACAAAACGGATTTCATATTATGTATAACCGAAATGTGTTGTATGTCTCAAAATGCTTGAGGTATTGTTGACTGTTTTCCCAATATTTTTGTATGTAATTTTATGCGAATATTTGTAGAGTTAATTGAAAATCAGAAATGACATTTGGTCTATTAATTAGCTTTATGTTCATTTTGATTTCATATCAAATTCTATATTAGAAAGAAATTAAATACCTTTATCAATAAAGTGCATGGCCTAAAATCACAAAGCCAAAGAAAACTTTTCTTATGAATTCGTTTTTACGCGGATATCTTTATTCCCTAAAATCTATATATTGGTAAAAAATCAACAACAAAAAACATTGCTCCACAACATCCTATACGGAACTAGGAAAACTTCTCTCATATCAACGAGTGCACCCCGATTCATATTTAGCTCAATGATATGGGACCTACTGTTTATCGCCGAGTCCGAACGGTGCACAGTGTTGCCGCGTGGACAAAAATCAAAAAATGCGATGTTAACTTTTACATATGTTTATGTTTTTTTCTTACAGTAAACACATCCGATACAACGAATCTGAAAGAATTTTGTCGATATGTGCATCCATAATGAAGTTATAGTTCTTTAAACATGAAAAATATTTCCCAGGTAATCTAAAGCGATAATCATATGAAAATTAGACGACATTTAAAATAACATTTTCTGCAAAGTTTGTTGATAATATTAAAAGTTTTGGATGGGGATTTGATGGATGGGCTATAAATAAAAAAATTTAGTACAAAAATTTGACATCAACTGCACATGGGCAAATTACCGTTATCAAGAACTAAAAATTTAAATTTGATAAAAAAAGTATAAATTCTTAATATTTCGTAGAGTATATCTTTTGATTGCCACCTATTGCCACCTTGGCTCTTGATTTCCGTTAAGTAAGCATCTCTTCCGAAGCGAAATGTGTAAAAACATTCTGGTCATCCCTTCAACCTTCTGAGATATATCGGTTCAGATTTTATATAGCCCCCATAAATATCTTTTCCCGATTTTGCTACAACTTGTTCGATTTTGATCAAATAGCCTTGAAATTTAATATGTGTCATTTTCTTAGGCCCCTGAATAGCTACACCGATTTTCACAAAAATTGGTTCAGATTTGGATATAGCCTTCATATATATCTTTCCCCGATTTTCCTATTACTCCGTCAATGTTGATCGAATAGCCTTCAAATTTAATACGTAATATTTTCATAAGCCCCTGAGTAGCACTACCGATTTTCACAAATATCGGTTCAGATTTAGATATAGCCCCAATATATATCTTTCCCCGATTTTTCTATTACTCCGTCAATTTTAATCGAATAGCCTTCAAATTTGATATGTGACATTTTCTTAGGTCCCTGAATAGGTTCACCGATTTTCGTAAAAATCGGTTCAGATTTGGATATAGCCCCTATATATCTTCCCCCGATTTTGATATAATTCGCCCAATGTTTGATGAATAGCCTTCAAATTTAACATGGGATGTTCCTCGGGCCCCTGTTCAGCTTTACCGTTGATCTAGATTGATGAATGTTTGCACAGGTACTTATGAGGGCACAGGAATACAAAATATCAACTTTGGTCCATATCGGTTCAGGTTTGAATATGGCTTCCATATATAATTTCGGCCGATGTCACTCAATTACGGATAATTACGTCATAGTTTTCTAATTTAATCAATATCTCACATACATTGCGTGTTTAGTGAATCGAATACATAAAATCGGGCGAAAATATATATATGAGAACTATATCCAAATCTAACCCGATTTTTGTCAAAATCAGTGAAACTTAAAAGGGGCTTAAGAAAACATCCAATGTTAAATTTGAAGGCCATTTTCCAAAAATTGACCGATTTATAGCAAAATCGGTGAAAGATATATGGAGGCTATATCCAAATCTGTACCGATATTTGCGAAATCAAATCAAAATCGGTTAAACTGTACAGTGGCCTGAGGAAACATCCCATGTTAAATTTGAAGGCTATTCATCAAAAATTGAGCGATTTATAGCAAAATCGGGGAAAGATATATATGGGAGCTATATCCAAAACTGTACCGATTTTTATGAAAATCGGTGAAACTACTCAGAGGCCTAAGAAAATACCACATATAAAATTTGAAGGCTATTCGATTAAAATTGACCGATTTATAGCAAAATCGGGGAAAGATATATATGGGGGCTATATCCAAATCTGAACCGATATGGTTCCAATGCCCTTATAAGTACTTGTACAAAAATTCATCAACCTAGGTCAACTCTTTCTATTTTTGTCCACTTTTGTATGGAAGCGGCAACACCACTTGTGAAAAACGTTTTCAAGGCTGGAATACTCAGCAAATGTCGCCAACATTACTGAGGTGTATTTTGCCACCGTTGAAAAATGTTTGATGTTGCCTGGCCGGGGAATCAAATAGGTGTATAAATACGGGCAACATGACGGTATACGCGGAACTGAAAAGCTTCTATTGAACAAACAAGTTGGAGACGAGATCAAAAAATCGAAATTGAAAAAACAAAGCAACAAACAGAGTAGAACGTAAATTTTTCTTAGTTCATCTGTTAGGGGAAATGTTCTGTACAGGGCCTTTTAAGCAAGTAAGAGAGTAAGTACCTGGTTAAAAGAAATAATCTTTCTGCATTTTGGTAGCCCCAGATTAATGAGTTAATGCATATAAAAGCACACAGAGGAATGTATACATTAGTGATGCGCCAAATGAACTATATGGAACTATCTAGTTCACTATGCAGTTCCAATGGCCCACATCGTTTATATGAACAAACTGTGTATACGTAATATCACACGTTAGGTTTTATGACGTTACTCATCCGTTTTCTTCTTTATATTTCACAACTGATGTCGTTTGTTGTGTTTACGGAGGTGCCGAAGTAGACGAAGTCTTTTACTACCTTAAAATTATAGGAACCAACTTCCACAGTTGGTCCGAGCTCAATAGACGCATTGCGCGTCGACACCATCAACTTTGTCTTCTCACCGTTTACCGCCAGACTCACTTTAGCAGATTCTCCTTTGACCTTCATAAAGGTATCAGTTACTTCTTTTACTGATCGTCCCATGATGTCTATATCATCAGCATAAGCAAGTAACTTGGGGCTATTGGTGTAACATGTGGCTACGATTTCTAAAGCCGCATTGGTATGGTCCAATTATCTCGTTGACCATTGGCTTTCGTCGTTCGCACAATCTTGTAGGCGATAGGGATTGTTGCTGTCTTTCCTCATCTTGGCTGGGCGGTATACATTCAATACCATCTTCTGGGATTGGGTCTGCGGTATCTTCGTCGTCTTCGCTGCTATTGGATACCAACAGTTTTGAAAAATGTACTTTCCATATCCTGATCACACTATCTGTATCAGTTACCAAATTACCTTGCTGGTCTCTATAGGAGGATGTGCCTGTACCAAAGCCATCAGTTTGATGCTTGACTCTTTGGTAGAATTTTCGGCCTTCATTCTGGTTCCTGTACATCTCGATTTTTTCACACTCCCGCTTTTCCATCTCTCTCTTTTTCCTGAGGAAAAGACGTTTCTCCTCTCTCCATTTCTCACGATATCTCTCTTGTGCGCTACGCGTTGCTACTGAGTAGCCCTATATGGCGCATTTTTCTCTTCGGTAGCAGCACGACACTCCTGATCATACCATTTATTCCTTGGTGGAGGTCTCTGGTATTCAAGTATGGATTTTGCGGCTATTTGCATGGAGTGGGCAATACTTTGCCATTGCGCTGATATGTTATCAGGATGAGGAGTGCTTTTATTAAGCAATTGGGCTAGTTGAGCGGAATATGCTGTGGCTATCTGTTGTGATTGCAGCTTACCGATGTCTAACTTTCGTATTGTGTCTGTTCGTACTTTGTTTGCTACGTTTAACCGGGTGCGTACCTTTGCTGCAACAAAGTAAAGGTCCGAGTCTATGTTTGCTCCTCGGAACGTACGCACACCAAACACGCTCGATGAATGTCTTCCATCTAGCACAACGTGATCAATTTGATATCTTGTTTTCTGATCTGGAGACAGCCAGGTGCCCTTATGGATGTCGAGATGTTGAAATCTGGTGTTGCTAACTCCATTTTTTGCCGCTGCGGAGTCTATCAGTCTCATACCATTGTCAGATTTGTTTCACTATGGAGACTGAATTTTCCGACTGTTGGTCCAAAGATATTTTCCTTTCCAATTTTGGCATTAAAATCGCCTAAAATAATTTTAATGTCATGGGTAGGACAACGGTCATATGTTTCTTCTATGCGCTCATAAAATATATCTTTGGTCAGTTCGGCCTTGTCTTCAGTGGGAGCATGAGCGCAAATAAAGCTGATGTTGAAGAGTTTTGCTTTTATTCGAATTTTAGCAAGTCTTTCATTCACCGGTGTGAAGCTGGAGACCAGGTGTTTTAACCCCCGACCAACTACAAATCCACAACCAAACTCATGCTTTATGTCATGGCAGCTATAATACAGTGCGTCACCTTTAGGTGTTGTTGTGACGCCTTTCCCATTCCATCTTATTTCCTGTATGGCAGTAATGTCGACCTTGTACTTTTCAAGTACATCTGCCAATGGGTAAACTACACTTTCTCTATACAGAGTGCGAACATTCCAGGTGCAGATTCTCAGATCATGGTCCTTAAAACGTTTGCGGGGATCGTCAACTTTTGAGGGATTTGTTTTTCTTTTCTTTTGTTTTTTAATAGGGTAGGGTTACTCACCCTGCGCCCAAACCCAAGCGTTTAACGTTCTTATGGGTGAACGCGCTGCACATTTTAGCTCACTACCTTTAACGGGTGTTAAAGGCAGCTACCCCAGGTGACATCACGGGGAGTTTCTTGGTTTCTTGGTATTCTTTATCCCCTACGTAAGCAGTTTAAAAACAAAGCCACATCTCGTCAAACAAAAATAACGCTCTACAAAACATTGATACTACCCGTGCTAATGTAAGGCTCCGAAGCCGGGGTACTTGATCAAGCAGACATGGCAGTGCTTGGTGTGTTTGAGAGAAAAATTCTTCGAAATATCTACGGACCAATCTGCGTTGACGGTGAATATCGACGTCGGCTCAACCACGAGCTGTATCTGCTATACAACGACATCAATATAGTTAAACGTATCTAGATGCAGCGATTGCGTTGGCTAGGCCATATCATAAGAATGGGCGAAGATGAACCCGCTAAAAAGGCGTATAAATACGAACCGGTTGGTGGTGCACGCAGAATTGACAGGCCAAGGAATACATGGCGCAAACAGGTGGATGAAGAGATAAAAAGGCGCGGTATTCCAGAGTGCGAAGCAACAAATAGAGAGAATTGGAGATCTCTTCTTATTTCGGCCTATAGAACAAATATTCTGTAATGGGCCAGCTAAGTAAGTAAAGTAAGTACTCATCCGTTTTGGTACTAGCACAGAGAACTTGGAAATAGATTTCCAAACTGTAGTATATATGTATGCGCATCGATATCGATGACTCTACATATATAAGAATTGTACATTAGGGTTATAAATTTTTCTGTATTTTTTGCAAAAATCAAAAATACCACCACATCGCCGTATAGAGCATGGAAAAATATTAAGAAATGCTTTGTCACTATTCCCCTACCGTTAAAAAGTTTCCGCACCAATTGACACAATTTTCTTATTGCAGTTTTTTCTTTTATTATTTCCATTATGCTATTTCGGTATTAAATAATCTATTTATTATAGAAATTGAATATAAGCTTCAATATCGGAAAATGTTACATATGTACATTATATACATAGATTTTGGCAAATCACGATATTTTAAGAGATTATTTTAACTTTAATAAATCATTTTGAATACATAAATATTTGTTCAAAAACTAAAATCAAAATCTCATCATTGGTCATTAAGCTAGTTTCTAACGAAAAATTAATTTAAAAAAAATCAAAATTTGTCTTTATAAAAATTTTGAAAAGGCGGTGCCGAATCTTTTTCCCAATCGAACAAAAACACCCACTTTCGTTATCAGGACAATATCCCGCACATGGTACTGGCGTAGTATTTTTTGGTTATTGTCCTATTGTATATGTAATAAAATTTTTCGTAGAAATATTCCCATACTCTATTTCTCCTTAAATTTACTTGTAGGTCAGTTCACTATTATTCTCACAAATACATGTTTGCTTTTGATTGTGTACATTATGTGATTGGCAATCTTATTGAATGTCGTTGACAGTCAATTAATTAATATGTCAAAAATATACCATTAACATCGTATCTTAAACTCACAGAGGAGTAATTTTTCGACGGTCATTGTCCACAGAAATAGCACTTTCGCATGAGTCTGCGAATACATACCTAGATATGTACATACATATGTATGTCTTTAATGAAAGTATGTAACATATAATGGTTCTCATGACAATACAAATGATTATGTTCATACTGTATTAATTTAATTGATCGATTTCGGTATAATTTTTTCTTTTCAGAAATTTTAAAAGAATATTGGGTGAAACAAGTAAAAAAGTATCAGTCGGCTTTGCCGACAGAGGTATACCCTCAGCCTGTGTATATTGAAACAATTTTTTTTTCCAAAAAACGCATGTATTTAGGGAGTTTTAAAAATTTTGGGCGTTTGAACTGACAAAAATGTTGATTAGGATTAAATATCAAAAGTTTTGCGGAGGAGATACTAAAAAGAATGGATCTCCATCCACTACATATGGTACCATAGGGGTTTTTTAGACCTTCAGGGATGTTTGCTCAAGAAGTATGAACTTGCCCCTGAAACAACTTTTACCATCGCAATAGAGGCAGCAATGCAAGTTGCTTCAACAAAAATCAAAGTGATTCGGAAGCAGGTCTTAAAGTGAACATGTATCCGAAATTTTGAGTGGGAGGTACCGGATGGAGTGGACAAATATAGTCCATATTTGAACCTGATCTATATCTGGTAGATATATTAGGATGTGTAAAGTATGGACCAATTCGGCCACTCTCTTCAAGAGTTATCGTACGCACAATTTTTCCGAACATTTTTGAACTTTTGTGGGGGAGGCACCTGAAGGAGTGGACCGATATGGCTTATCTTCGAACTTAAACTATGTTTGGACAAAATATTACTAGGGCCAAACTTTGGACCGAATCGGCAGACCTGTTCGAGAGTTATTTTGCCCTCCAACCTCCTCACACGGTGTCATAGGGGTTGTTTGCAACTTTCAGGCTATTTTCTCAGGAAGTATGGACTTGCCCCTGATGAAACTTATACCGTCGTATGAAGGGCAGTGAATACAAGTTGCTAAAGCAAAAATCAAAGCGATTCGAGAGATGTTCCTAAACTGAACTTTTCCAAAATTTTGTGTGGAGGTACCCGACGGAGTGGACCGATTGAGTCCATATTAAAACCTGATCTAAGTCTGGTACACGCTCCACGATGGGCAAAGTATGGACCAAATCGGTTACACCCTTCAAGAGTTATCGTGCGTACAAATTTTCCGAACATTTTCGAACTTTTGTGGGGGAGGTACCGGAAGGAGTGGACCGATATAGCTCATCTTCGAACTTAAACTAAGTTTGGACAAAATATTACGAAAGCCAAAATTTGAACCGAATCGGTTCATCCCTTCGAGAGTTATCGTGCGCTCCAGCCAGCCAGACAGACAGACAGACGGACGGACATTGCTCAATCGACTCCAAATTGTCTGAAACACATTTCGTCCAAACATACTTGGGGTCTAAAACCATTATTTCGATGAGGCACATTTTGCCCGTATGAAAGTGTATATACCCTTCATAGCCTAAAAGCTGAGGGTATAAAAACAAATATTGTTGTTATTGTTCTCTCACGTGGCTATAAAAGGAACGCAAACAGCGTCATAGGAATGGTGCGAATTGCATAAACATATATGTGTACATATATGTATGATATTTAAAGTAACAGTAACTTTTGCAAAAAACTATATGCACATAAGAAATATATTTTTATGTTTATCTTCTTTAGAGCAACAATTGCAAATTGGATTCAAACATAACTTGTTTGTGTCCATCGTCTCACCATCGCACGGTGGTCGAAAGCACTGATCTAGCGGCGCGAAATTCATAACTTGCAAACGAATTCAGATACGCCACTGAAATTTTGCACAATCTCAGCTTGTACATGTGGGTAATAATGGGCCAAATATGAACAATATCGGTCAATGTTTTGGTATAGCCCCCATAAAACGGTACCTTCCAATGTTCGGTATTTTGAGGATTTAAGCCACAATTTCGTAGCAAATTAGCAGTAATTTGGTACTTAGGGTTCCTAGTGGTCACAAAATATTTCCACCAAAAATTATGGACATAGGTGCACGTTTTGATATAGCCCCCATGTAACCGTACCTCCCAATTTAAGGTATTTTGAATATCATGACTACATTTTTAATTCAACTTGGCTGTAATTTTGCATTCCGTGTTCTCATTGCGTATAAAATCTTCTTGCAAAAAATTTTTAATACGGATTTATGTTTAGATGTAGCCCCTTTTATGGTACCCCCGATTCGTTGAATTTTTACTTGTTATCCCATATTTAGCTATAATATGGTATTATAGTATCTCCGGGGGTAGAACTCCTCCTTGCAAACATTTTTCAAGATAGGTCCATATTTTGATTTAGCTCCCATACAAATGTACAGCTAAATTTGTATGAATTTCATGCAAAATTCCTTATTTTAAAAGTGCAGTCATCAAAAGATTTGCAAATATTTGCAGCCCGAATGTGGTTATTCAGTATTCAGAGAGTCCAAAAAACAATGAAAAACACACAAACGAAAAACACTAAAAAATTGAATTTTTGAAAATGTATTGCTATATAACTAAGTACCTCCAGACCCCAAACTAATTTTTATAATTTAAATCACACCCTCTGCTATTAATTAAAATTATATCTTGTCCATTTTCATTACGAATTTATTTAACATTTAAACAAATATGAAGTTAATTTTTTTGCAACAATTTTTTAAAATCTGATGCAACAAAAACTCTTATATTTGATAGTGAATAACTGAGTGAATATTTACAACAACAAAAATGCAAAAACAAAATCTTTATCTGCAAAGTGTCTGTAATCGATACAATGGAAAATATTTCGCAATTTTATAGTTCGATTTTTTGACTTTTGCGCCGCTAGATCAGTGGTTTCGACCAGTGTGCATCGCATTGACTATCCCTGCCAACATTTTTCAAAAATATTAATCGCTTGAGAATCTTCTGAGATTCGCGGGGATGATCAATTCAATCGCGGAAGAGCGCACCTGAGAATCTTCTGCGAATCCCCAGCATAAAGTAACTGTGTCTCGGAAGCGAATCCCGAGGAAGAATCCCAGATTAATCATCTGGAAGATCTTTAGAAGGTCAACATGTAAAGAAAAATTAAAAAATTAATAGAACAATTGTTTTTTGTTTCTTTTATTCATTGTTTAGTTTTTCCTTTTGTTTTCTTTTCTGTTTTGTTATGGTTTTTATATATTTCTTTATGTTGTGGTTATTTGTTATAGGCACTATATTCAGTACTGTTTCCTCAGTCACTATGTTGTCTTTTGGTTAATCTTGGCAAAACCTGGACATGTGTGGTTTGTCAATACTCATAATTGCTCTGTTCCAGAACCTGCAAGAAGCTACTACTTTTTACTACGATAACATTTTTTCCTTTATGTTATCGAAAAAAATATTAAAAATTATTAGATTCTTGCAGTACTGGAACAGACCAAATATTATACGTACCATTTATATCAAAGTTCTGTAGAAAGTGTATATGGGAATTATATGCAACAAAATCAAAAATGTTAGTAACAATCATCTGTTGCTCTTCCAGAAGAGTCTTCTGTGATTCCCAACGGCGATCATTTGAAAAATGTAAGAACGAAATGTAAACAATCACCCAATGATCGCCGTGGGGAATCACAGAAGATTAATCTAAGCGAACAATCTTCCAAAAATTGAAAAAATGTTGGCAGGTATGTATCAAGAAACCACAACACAACCCCCACCATCGTTTCACGATAGCATTAAGACTTTATCAACAAACCACACATACACACACAACAACTACCGCTGTCGCAACAATTGTTGTTAGTGCATTTGGTGTCGAAAAAAACAAAGTTCGTATAGTCAAATACTTCGCAACTACAAATTTGTAATTTCTTTAATATAAAGGCAACATCTAATATCTCAACCTACCGCTGTATGTACATATGATTCATATTGTTCTGCTATGCATACAGTGAAAATCTTTACAAGAAACGGTAAGTTACAATATTACAAAATAAAATTATTAATAAGTAAAAAGCAGCAAAATATTTCCCTGCTTTGTTTGGTGGAGTGTGGTGGTTGTTACTCAATAAAAACAACAACTTGCCGAAAATAGTTTTTTAATCTCTCAGAAAAACCTGTATTTTTTTGCTTTATGAAAGGCGTTGTTTTGTTTGGTACTGCTTGCAAACAAATATATGTTTGCTCCAAAATATGTTTGGGACATATGTTAGAGAGGCCATTTTTTCTATGTGTACTCTAGTTAGTTCTAGAGAGTGGAATGACTTTAGACTGTAAGAAAATAATAAAATAAAAATTAGAAACAATAACAAAAACAAGGTTTAGGTTTACGATGAAGAAGAAGCTTGCAGTTTAACATGATGATCAGATAATATTTTGCGGGTTAAATGGACCAAAATGTTTGTGTAAAAAATTAGTAAAATTTCTATTATACAGTCAGAGTCAAAAGAAAGTTTACACCTCACAAAAAGTTGTTAATAGCATGAATACACCGGTATAATGATATAATAAATATAAAACACAAATACAATTGTTTTAAATGTTTAGTGGTGAATTAAGATCCAGAAAATATTAGGCCTTATATAAGCTTAAATATGAAATAAGTGAAGATTGATAAAATAACCCAAAATTTTAATAGTCAAAAGAAAGTTTACACGCTTGCCAAAAGTAAGACATTTCTTAATTCTTTAGCTTGACATGCCTTTATTTTGGCTTTTTAGCTTAATTTGATACTATTCGAGTGTCTAAATAATAAATCCACCAGTATTTTGGTGAAATCCGGTGATTTTAATTGCGTGCGCAGTAACCATAATAACGATAGTGGTCTCAGTTATATATCAATAACAAAATTTTGCACAAGGTAAGAGTTTTGTTCAAGGAACATTCCAATAATTTTGGATAATAATCTCATAATTGGTAGCCGCTGAAATTGACCATAACATTTGTGGGAAAAATATGCAAAATTAATTTTAATTATTGGTGGGCATATTCCAACAAATTACGACAGCGAAACTTGAAAACCAACTCTTGCCTTCATTCGGTTGCTGATTATTTTTATTCGATGACCTAGTGCATCGTGAAGACGTGACTCCAAAGATCAAATCAACATTCAGTTTCACTACTTTCCGTAGATGTTTCTCAACAGTGCGATTCCACCATGCCATCTGCTGTGGGTTGTAAAATCGTTGTCCGTAGGGGTCACACATTACCTTACCCAATTTTGGGTACTTCTGTGTATTGGCTTTGCTCGGCCTTTAGCTTTTATTCACCTCTCACAATGTGAAGCCCATCATTCAGCAGTGGTCTTTTGCCATTCGACCTAGTAAAATCTGTGTTGTGCGTTTTCGGTGGTCTTAATTATTCCCAGATGCCTTCCTCTTTGACCATTGTGAAACTCTTTCAAGGTCTCATTAATTTCAGAATCTGGTATGATAATAATGTTGCGGTTTGTTCTACTATCCTCGCTTTCTCATTTACGATATAGGCCCCCATCTTTTAGGAGTAGACTTTTCCACTGATTCCAATTTAATTTCAACAGAGAGCTTTCGGGTGCTATCTCTTTCTGATCAAGACGTTAGTCTTCCTTTTTTGTCGAACTTAACGTACTCAGATCAGGATCTTATCGTTGTTCCGTTGCCCAATCTTTGTCGCATTCAATCTGCAACGACCGAAGGTCGACGATGTTCTCTATGTCCTCAGCATTTGAGCAATATTTGCATTCTAATTTGCAGAGTCGACGAAATACCTTCTTCTTAATATCTTTTTCAGCGATCTTCATTTGCCGTGGGTAGAGAACCATGAAGCCCTGGGTAATATGTCTAAAGTGTCTTCAACCCTTGGGAGCGGGTAGCTGTGGTGACATCAATTAATTTCCTATAGTCCTAGAAGAATTTGGTGTCTTTACCTTTCTTATTGACCAACACAACTGGGGTGCACAATGGACTTAATGATAGTTGTATCACGCCACTCTCATCCATTTCGGTTATCAATTTCTGGACCTCACCTCGCTCATTTTCCTCATTTTCCAGTGGCACACTTGTTGTAGCCTGTTTCATTGATCGGACTTTAGCTGTATTTGTTTTTTTCTTGTTTCACCACTGATGTGTTCCCTTGATGTTTTCGCGAACGCAAAGTCAGATACATGATTCCAAAAGAGCTGTTTGGCCTTATAGTTTCGGTAGGTGATAGGTTGCAAGTCCAATCGCGTTTTCTCCATCGCTTTCTCAATCACTTTCCCGAATATTCTTACAAATTAGTACAGCTTCGGCTGGGGTACGTTGTCCAACGTCGGAAATTTTGCTCTTCATTGTTTGACAGTTGCGGAACTCCAACTAGTATGAAGCATCGTTGCTTACCAGGGCATTCGCTTTTAGTATGTTGCTGTTATCGATTTATGCTGGTTCGAACACCTAAGATTTGCAGTTTCCATTATCCCTATACATTGGCATCCACATTATTGCTCCGGCATTCGGTGGTATTATTCCTGGATGGTACGTAGTCAGACGTCTAATAGATGTACTTGTACCACATCCCACATTTAGCGAAATTTCATATAAAATAACTTAAATCTTTCAGTTACCGGATTATTTTCTGGAGTGTTCCTTTTTTCTCAATGCCATCCCAATGACAGTTCGTCTGATGGACTCAAATGCTTTCTTGAAAGCGATGAACAGTAGATACCGGTAGTGCGTCATTCAATGGAGAGTTTTAACATGTCACGTATGTATTGACCTGTCTACACAGATTTTTTCGGTCTGAAACCAGTTTGTTCACCCCACATAACGTTTTCAATTTTACTTCAAATTCTTTCTTGTCGTTCTTAAGGAAAGGTCACATTAGACAACTATTAACTGCAGCGACCGACAGTGTGCGCTTAGTGAAAGCAATTGAGCGTAAATAATGCGTTGAAATGTATGTTCACTTGATCTCAGTAAGCGCACATTGCCGGTCGCTGGAGCAAATATTTGATTAAGAGACCTTACCGTTAGGTAACTTTAAACGAGTCACGTTGTTGTTGTAGCAGCATGAAATTTACGTAGAAGCATAGTTTTGATGCTGGATTGACAGCCGCTGGCCAAAACACTATGGTTTCGGGTTAATCCGGTACGAAAGAACCCGCTGCCGTGGGATTGGACATGTTGTAGGCAGTATTTCTTCCTCTCAAACTGATGTGAGTTCTGGCCAGAAAAGCTGGCGCCGTTATTAATTAGCTGTTCCATTGCCTCTTTTAATTTTGTTCAGCTTACTTTTGATTGGACTGCTATTGCAGATGCCCGGACGTAACACCAGGAAATATAAGCATCGCAAAGGGGAGACTTGAAACCGCCAAAAAATAGCTGTACAGAACTGCAGACCTTCTGAGTTCAAGGCAGACGTGCTTACAACTGCACCACGATGACTCCCAAATTATTCTAACTCAGTCACAGAAAATACACATTTCAGAGTAAGCTTGGATTTCCTTACTTGTTCGAACGTCGCAAAGGACCTAAATATGGAGTCAGACTGCACTCACTCATGGGATAAACACCTCCCCGTATCCCTTTGGATGCGTTCATGGGAAATTAAATTTTTAGCCAAAGAAAATCCAATATTATTAAAAAAGATTTAACACCTGAATATTTCAAACCTTAAATTCCATCTCTTGCCACACACAAAAACTATTCGCTTCATTAAATAAAATATAAAAAAATAGCTTCAGAAATATTTTCTTTTGTTTCGTCTTATCCAACTCCAAATTACATAAAAGTCACAATTAACAAAGGGCAAAAACTTTAAGGAAATACAAAAAAAAAAACAAAATCATCAACAAAACAAATAAAACTATGAAATTTTTTATTTTACTTAATCAAAAATGTTTCGATGGTAACTACCGAAAAAAAACGAACAGTTCACTTTTTCTTTGTCCCTTAACCTAATATTTCAAACACAATGATAACTTTTATTTCAACACTACCAGCATACCAGACCACAACTAGTAAAGCATCAAAGCGTATTGCTAACATCCTTGTTGGTACTAAAGTCAGGCAGCCAGCCAACCAAACACCCACACAACTATCCATCCAGCCAGTCAGCTAGCTTTGTTGCAGCAATCAACCGACAGCCATTCAAGAACAGCAGGAACTCACACCCAACATCATCAAGCAGCATTTTGAATCAAAATCATGAAGTGTGTTCAATATCCTCATCAAACAAAAGTGCAAGGATTTTGTAGCTTAAATTGTTAAACTTGCTCTAAAGTAGAAAATCAAACAGAACGAATAATAATAACAAGAACAACAATAAAAACGAAAAACAAAAAAAAAATGAATTGAACACCGTTGTAGCCATAATGTAAAAAATTTCGACCCAAAACTTCAAATGGTAGTATGCTTTATTCATACAGCAATCTTTCGCAAATTGGTCTAGTACAAAGTCAAGAAAGGAATTCGTTGTATGATGTTGCCAGACAGTAATGATTACTAGACATCGGATTTTTGAAAATTATAATGCAAATAATTCGTTTGTTAAACAATAGAAGCAAGAGCTTTATATGTATTATTGATTATTATACCCTCCACCATAGTATGGAGGGTATATTAAGTTTGTTTTTCCGTTTGTAACGCATTGAAATACTCATTTGCGACCCTATAAAGTATATATATTCTTGATCAGGATAAAATTCTAAGTCGATCTGAGCACGTCCGTCCGTCCGTCCGTCCGTCCGTCCGTCCGTCCGTCCGTCCGTCCGTCCGTCTGTGGTAATCACTCTAGCATCCACAAAAATAGAGATAGGACGCTGAAATTTTGGGAAAATGCGTCTTTTGTTTGCAGGCAGGTCAAGTTCGATGATGGGCTATATCGGTCCACGTTTTGGTATAGCCCCCATATAACGGTACCACCCGATTTACGGTATTTTGACGTTTTTAGCTACATTTTTAGACCGATTTAGCTATAATTTGAAATTTAGGGTTCTTAAGTATAAATAAACTCATATAACAAAAGTTGTGGACATAGGTCCACGTTTTGCTATAGCCCCCATATAACGGTACCCTCCGATATACGGAATTTTGACGTTTTTAGCTACATTATCAGACCGATGTAGCTATAATTTGACATTTAGAGTTCTTAAGTGTTAATAAACTTGTAAATTAGAAGTTGTGGACATAGGTCCACGTTTTGGTATAGCCCCCATATAACGGTACCCCCGATTTGCGGTATTTTGACGTGTTTAGCTACATTTTCAGACCGATGTAGCTATAATTTGACATTTGGGGTTCTTAAAAGTCAATAAACTTATATAACAAAAGCTGTGGATATAGGTCCACGTATTGGTATAGCCCCCATATAACGGTACCCCCCGATTTACGGTATTTTGACGGGTTTAGCTACATTTTCAGACCGATTTAGCTATAATTTGACATTTGAAGTTCTTAAATGTCAATAAACTTATGTGACAAAACTTGTGGACATAGGTCCACGTTTTGGTATAGCCCCCATATAACGGTATCCCCCGATTTACGGTATTTTGACGTTTTTAGCTACATTTTCAGACCGATATAGCTATTATTTGACATTTAGGGTTCTTAAGTGTAACTAAACTTATATAACAAAAGTTGTGGACCTAGGTCCAAGTTTTGGTATAGCCACCATATAACGGTACCCCCGATTTACGGCATTTTGACGTTTTTATCTACATTTTCAGACCGATTTAGCTATCAATTGACATTTAGGGTTCTTAAATGTCAATAAACTTATTTAACTAGTGGACATAGGTCCATGTTTTGGAATAGCCCCCATATAACGTTACCGCCCGATTTCAGGTATTTTGAGAATTTTACCAACAAGTTTTAACCGAATTATCTGTAATTTGAACATTTGACATTTGAAATTCTTAGTGGTCACCACACCTCTCCACCAAAAATTGTCAAGAAAGCCCCAATATAACGGTACCTCCCGATTTTCAGTAATTTGATGATTTTAGCTACAATATTAAACCGAACAAGCAGTAATTTGACATTTGAAGTTCTTAGTGGTCACACATCAAAAATTGTCAACATAGGTCCATGTTCGGATATAGCTTCCATGTAACGGTACCTCCCGATTTTCAGTAATTTGGCAATTTTAGCTTCAATTTTTAACAGAACTAACTGTAATTTGAAGGTTGTAGTGGTCACCACACATCTGCATCAACAATTTTCAACATAGCCCCAATATAACGATACTTCCTTATTTTCGGTACTTTGAGGATTTTACTTAAAATGTTTAACCGAACGTAGGTCCATGTTTTTGTATAGCCCCAAAACAAACCTCCCGATTTTCCGTACCTTAGCTTTATTTTTTGGACGAACTTTCTGTAATTTGAAATTTAAAAGTCAACAAAAATTCTGCAACAAAAATTGTTCATTTAAGTTCATATTTTCGTATAGCCCAGATACCTCCGAACTAGCTGTTAATGACATTTGAAGTTCCCACGTTATGTACCGATTTTCGATATTTTGAGGATTTTAGCTAAATTTTTTAACCGAATTAGGAGTTATTTGACATTAAAGGCTCCCATCAAAAACTGTCAACATAGGCCCATGTTTTATTATATCACCTATATAACAGTTCCTCCCGATTTCTAGCCCACTAAAAATTGTCAACAGTTAGATATAGGCACCATAAAAAAGGGCCTCCCGAATGAAGCATTTTATGTACATTATCTGACATTTTAACGTACTCACTTAAAGTTGGGGACAGGAATGAATATTTTATGGTGGAGGGTATGAAAAGTTCGGCCCGGCCGAACTTAATGCTTTTTTACTTGTTTTCAATATGACATCGAATTTCTATCATTTTAGCGATATAGTTCTATATAATAACGTAGTTATACCCTAGATAAAAGACAGCGATCATTTGCATTAAGATCTGCATTTAATTTTTGCCTGACATACGACAGATTCTGCATTTACGAAACAGCTGATTGCTGTTTTTTGTTGTTGTTTGCACTGTAATTTTTTGTTTTCCTTCTGTCTCAGAGCATGAATATGCTCTCTTCCTTATATGAATATGGGCTCTCTTTTACGGTATTGCAGTTTTATTTTGTGCATTAAGAATGAGATAATGCACGAATTAAGGCAGGTAATGCAAATTAACGCTGCCGTCTGTCTATTAAAATAGGTTGACATTTACAAGAGTTTTCTGAGTTTTTAGCCACCAGGTAATCTTAAATTAAACATAACATACACATTGTTCCACAACAACCCATACGGAACAAGGGAGACTTCTCTCATATCAATGAGTGCACCCCGCTCAATGATATGGGATCTACTGTTTATCGCCGAGTCCGAACGGCGTGTCTTAAGACACCACTTGTTGAGAAGTTTTTCAAGGCTGAAATACTCAGGAAATGTCGCCAACATTACTGAGGGGTATTTTGCCACAGTTGAAAAATGTTTGATGTTGCCTGGCCGGGGAATCGAACCTCCGACATTCTGCGTGCAAGGTGGGCGTGCATACCATTGCACCACGGTGGCACTCATCTTAAATTAAACTGTAGCAAAATTAAACTGTAGCAAAATACCCTATATATAAGTACAATTTTTTGGCTGGAAGAAAGGCCTTGGTGATTGTTTAAAACACTTCACGGTGCGCCTGAACCAACTTTAAATGAAAGGAGCTTACACGTGCGAAGCTTTTGTCGGTTTTGAAACTACAATGTTCATAGGTGAGAAACATGAAAACACACCAAGTAAGAACGGCGTTAAGTTCGGCCGGGCCGAACTTGTTATACCTCCACCTCGAGTTGTATGGAAGTAAAATGGAACAATTAGTTTCCTTTCGTTTACGGAGAAGACTAAACACAAAATTTCAGCAATTTCGGTAAAACAATGTGAAATACTGAAATTGGGGAGGTACTGTTCTATGGGGGCTATATAAAAAAATTATGGCTGAAAGTTTTTAGACTAAATGCCAAGTTCCCTATATTTCGGTAAGATAATGTACCTAAAAACATCATAATACCGACAATTAAGAGGTACGCTTCTATAGGGATATAGGAAGACGTAGACTTATACTGATAATTCTCTTCTCGAATATTTTATAAACCCATGCACAGTGGTTTTAGTCATGATACCCACCAGTGCCAACCCCGGGAATAATTTTTCAAAGTAGGTCATGGGTTTAAGATTATTCAGTATTAAAATCAGCTGTCATCTATTGCCAGACTATAAATGGTGGGTCGCTAACTAAAGCTGCCCTATAATAGGGTTTCTATGTATATATTAGCGTATAACTCTGTTGTCTGACCACGTACTTTAACAATATTGGCATCAGTGGCAAGATGAAAAAATCTTCTTCCAAATTAGTCTTACGTTGGCGGTACGCGCCTTCCTGGAAGAACACTATATGATCTATATTAAAAATTTTGCCAATTTTCAGACAATAATATTGATTTTTTTAATCCGCTAAATTGGTTGGATTTTATGTTGTTTGGAGATTGTTTTGTTTCCTCACGCCTATTTTTGCATCATAAGATAATCGGGACCTTTGTTCATGTCATTTTGTATTAACCGCCTAAAACTAATTTTACCGTATACCCCCTCCAGAAGGGAAGGGGGGGAGAATGTCACGCTCGTGGTTTCTTAAAACACTCTTTGCAGCTGCATAAACCTGTAACCGGCGCATTGGTTTCATTTTTACACTCTAAATACTTTTGGCCACTTTCTCCATACAAGTGGATCCACTGTGCCATGGAAGACTAAATAACAAATTTCAGTCTTTGGGTGGGATATTGATTTCGCAATATTCAGAATTAGGAAAATTAGTATGAACCGTTCTAGAGGGCCAATATCGAAGCGTGGACCTATACCGACGAATTTCAGCCCTTTCGCTGGGTTGTTGTGGTCACAATCTACAAAATACCGAAAATCGGTATGTACCGTTCTATGGGGGCTATATGAACCGACAAAGTGTTTTTTGGTGGAACGTTTTATACCACCAACGATGACTAAATACCAAATTTCAGCTATTTCGGTGGAATGTTGAGGCCACAACCTTCAAAATACCGAAAATCGGGAGGTACCGTTCTGTGGGGGGGCTTGGACATATACCGACAAATTTCGTATGGAAAGTTTTATACCCCCAACGAAAACTTAATACCAAATTCCAGCCATTTCAGTCAATTATTGTTGCCACAACCTTCAAAATACCGAAAAATCGGCAGGTACCGTTCTATGGGGGCTATATTAAGGCGTAGACCTGTACCGGCAAATTTCTGAAGGAAAGTTTTGTAACCCCAACGAAGACGAAATACCAAATTTCAGCCATTTCGTTGGATGATTGTGGCCACAACCTTCAAAATACCGAAAATCGGGAGGTACCGTTCTATATGAACTTTCTGAAGGCGTAGACCAATACCGAAACATTTCACATGGAAAGTTTTATACCTTAAATGAAGACTAAATACCAAATTTAAGCCATTTCAGAGAAGTACTGTCTCCACTACCTTAAAAATACCGAAACTGGGGAGGTACCGTTCTATGGGGGTTGTATGAAGGTGTGAACATATATCGGCAAGACTCAGTACCAAATTTCAGCCATTTCTGAGCGATAATGAGGTAAAAACCTTAAAACTACCTATATAGACCATTTGCAACACCAAACATCCTAGGAGTAATAGAAACTTCTATACCGAAGAACAAAGCTCTATCTTTAAAATTGCGAGCTGAATCCTGATTTTAACAGACGGACACGGTTATATTGACTTAGAATTTTACACTGATCCAGAATATTCATATATACTTTATAGGGTCTCTGATGACTATTTCGATGTGTTACAACGGGAATGATAAATGTAATTATACCATCCATATTATGGTGGAGGTTATAAAAAATAGCCGGAGGACATTTAAATAAATCGCGATCAAAATTCAAGATTTTTATGTGTTTTTAAGTTTTCACGATTTTGCTTGGAAACCGCAAGTCCTATCGAATTTTTTAAAAGTCCTCCCGCGTTTGTTTTTTTTTTTTTTTTTTTTTTTTTGATTTTTCTAATCTGTGAATAGGCAGGAGAGAGGGAATAATAATAATTGTTCCACATACATCCCTGATGCGAGAAGGGAGACTTCTCTCATATCAATGAGTGCACAGTTTATCGGCGAGTCCGAGCGGCGTGTCTTAAGACACCACTTGTAGAGAAGTTTTACATGGCTTACATACTCAGGAAATGTCGCCAACATTACTGAGGGATATTTGTCACCGTTGAAAATTGTTTGATGTTGCTTGGCCGGGGAATCAAACCAACGATCTTCAGCGTGCAAATCATTGTGTGCATACCCGGCAGGAGAGAGGTACCGTGGCTAAAAAAATTCAAGATTGGACAGGATACAGAGATGAAACCAACTTGTTAAATGCGGCTACAAATCAGAAGCTTAGCTAAATCAAACAATTTATGTCGACAAATTTGAATGCGATTGAAATAAATATTCTCTAAACACATTAAATGTTTATTATCCAGTACTAGGGGACCCGGCGAACTTCGTCTCGCAGTCTGTCTGTAGGTACTGAACTTGATTGCTTTAGTTCAAACCAATAACACTATTATTGCTAGCACCTCAATTGCAAATATTTTTTTGTTTTGAACTATTTAGGATGATCTTTGAATCAGTTGAACATTAGATAATTATACTTTTAACAATTGTCAGTTTGTCGAAGAGGGTATTGAGAGGCAAAGTGTTTCTATATTCCTCAACTCTCTCTCCTATAAACTGAAATCGCCGCGAGAAAATTATGAAACAGTGAATCGGTACTAAGATATATTTTGAAGCAAATTACACATTTTGACACAGTTGAAGCATAGTAATATCATAATGTCAATATTCGTTTCATAATTGATGGTTTTCTGAAATCTTTGTTTTCACCACTGAACGTGATATTTTAGTCAAGCCATTAAATACGAAAGACGGAATACGATCGTAGGGATTTTAATTTAATGTCGAATATTTGAATTTCAATGGCGAATGAGCGAATTGGTTAAATTCGAAATGCGTGGTCTTAGATTGTGCCAAAAAATTGTAGTGCTTCGTTTCTAATGGCTGCTTTACACGATATGTTTTTTTACATATGTGTTTTCACATTGTAAGAAATTTTTTTGGTTGCTCATTTAAATTTGCGTTTTAATCAACTAATGAATTAACCTATTTTGAGCAGAGGGATCCGATCGTTGTCAAGTAACCACCTTTGTCTGCTTTTCTTTCTGCCTTCTCTGTTTAAAGTGATCTCCCGAATTACATTGCAAGTTTGGAATTAGATGCAATAACTCTGGTAACACAGACAACGGCGGTAATTGGATTTTCACTGAGACTGCACAATCCAGTACTTAGTACATTACATTATCAGAGCTATTCTATCAGTTGGCGATCATTGTGTGTTTCGGATGCTTGAAATCTTGTCACACTAACAATTGACAGTTCTCATGCGATTACTTGGTCAACCTGCATTTAATTTCGAGGTCATGTTACATTACGGTTTTTGTGGCAAAGATAAAAACTTTTGACTCGCAGCTTTGTAAGTAACATAGTCAAATTACTATCACAAACTAATTATCGGTTAATACATATTATTAATACTGACCTATGTCATCTGCCAATTTTGTGGATTTTGTACTGTTTTCCTCAAAACTGTGGAAACCACTTTCGGCGTTATCATCTCCATCCTTTCAATCGGAATCTGACTGAAACCACTATTAATCTTTACAAACTCTAAGCTAAACTTTCTCCTGTTAAAGATCTTTTCGCTGTTAATTTCCTAAAAAGACGCTTGAAAATAAATGAAAATTGATTTGATTGTGAATACAAAATTTCTATACAACTTTAAATAATTAAAAAAAAACAAAGGCGTACATTGGACCCTCACAGTTGGTGCATATACAATTTTCGCCAAAAACTGTCAAATAAGGGGTCACGGTATACTCCAAAGGCGAAGCTCGATAGGAATGCGTGGAAAAAATTACTTTCTTCAAAAATTTTTTTTGCAAATTTTTAGCAGATTTTCGCGATTTTTTTAGGTTTTATCCTTTTCTGCCATGAGACCATTTCGAATTAGTGCGAATTGTCAAAATCTGTTTAGCCGTTCTTAAGTTATAAGCGTAGTAACTAACATCATCCTTTTTTATATATATGTATACTAGCAAAATGCCCGCTACTTCGTATGCGGAAAGGATATAAAAGAAAATCTATATATATAAAAGAGCTTAGTGATAAGTAAGTGAGTGAGTGAGTGACTGACAGATCATCGCCCAGACGAAACGGCTGAAGCTAGAAGCTTAAAATTTGGAGTGTAGGTTGCTGTTGGTATGTAGGCATGAGATAAGGCTCGGTTTTTGGAAATTCGAACTGGAAGGGTACGAAAAGTACTAAAAGGTACTAAATATGGTACCCTTTGTATAAGGCAAACGGGAAGAGCTAGAATTCTGAAATTTGGAATGAGGGTCACTGGTGGAAAGTTAGAAAGATGTACCAAAGGGTTTTTGGAATTTCGACCTATAAGTGTACGAAAAGTACTAAAAGTTATAAAATTTAGTACCAGTTGTATATTTTGAACGGCTATAGCTAGAATCTTAAAATTTGGTATGGAAATAAAGGTTGGGAAGTGGTGTTTATGAAAGGAAATTCGTACTCATGTGTACAAAAAGTACTAAAGTGTACTAAATTTAGTACAATATGGATTTGGGTGAACGGATAAAGATGAAAACTTGAATTTTGGAATTAAGACTACTGTTGAAGAGTATGATTGAGATACGAGGGTTATTTTTGGAAATTCGTACTTATGTGTACGAAAAGTACTAAATTTGGTACAAATTGGATTTGGGTGAACGGATAGAGCTGGAATCCTGAAATTTGGAATTTAATTACTTTTGGAGTGTAGGATTGAGTTAGTCTTGGAAATTTATACTTATGGGTACGGAAAGTACTAAATGGTACTAAATTTGGTACAATTTAAATTTAGTTGAACGGATAGAGTTGGAATCCTGAAATTTCGAATTAAGGTTACTGATGGAGTGTAGGATTGAGGTAGTTCTGGAAATTCATACTTATGGGAACGGAAAGTACTAAATGTACTAAATTTGGTACAATTTATATTTGGGTGAACGGATAGAGTTGGAATCCTAAAATTTCGAATTAAATTACTTTCGGAGTGTAGGATTGAGGTAGTTTTGGAAATTCATACTTATGGGAACGGAAAGTACTAAATGTACTAAATTTGGTACAATTTATATTTGGGTGAACGGATAGAGTTATTTATTCAATCAATAACATTTCGAGTCCTTTAACAGTGGTGAATACTTGAATATAAAGAGTTTAGGAACACATTTCCTTTTCTACTTAGTTATGATATTTATTTGTAACATTAAGATATATGATTTAGCATATTTATGATGTTTATGTAAGGAAAAAAAAAATTAACCTTACTATTGTATTGTATTTTCTTTTATATCCTTTCCGCATACGAAGTAGCGGGCATTTTGCTAGTAAACAATATTTAATATGTAAATGGCGAACACTGAAATTTTTGGTTTACTAATACCAATTTTAAACTATATTAAATTTTATTTAAGTCGTACGAACAATTTTTCGACTTAAAAAAAAAATAAAATAAAATAAAATAAAAAATCCACAGCGACACACATTTTTGAGCGCATTTTAATTAAGGGTTTTCTGTCCCCAGAAGGTAAAACACTCTTGTAAACAAATACACCCAAGACCGATTTAGTAACACTTGGTACTTTTTGTAGCTTTATAGTAGGCATTTCTAAAACCATTTCAGCCATCAGTGACCCTCATACCAAATGTCAGAATTTGTACGCATTTTAAAAAGAACTCCTTATATTATCGTTGATGCAATAACAAAATGGTAACAAATTTAGTACTTTTCGTAGGAATTAACCTTAAAATTACTTTTTATACCAACCGCAAATCTCATTTCCAGCTCTATCACTTCTTCCAAACACGATAATAGTAATTTACGAATTTCCGAATCCTCCCCCTAAAATTTCAAAAATTCCTGCTAACCCCTTTACACAATAACAAATTATATCAAATTCTGTACCGTTTAGTACTCTTCATAGTATGCATTTCTAAAAACCGTCTCCATATCATAACACCAAATACCAACAGTGACTCTTTGAAAAAAATGTAGAATTCCAGCTCTGTTCCTAAACACTGTACTAAATTTAGACCGCTTAGGTATTATTCGTCAAGTTATGGACGTATTCCTTAAAACACATTCATATACCAACGCTACACACTAATACCCACCCAACTCCAAAAAATAAAGATTCCAGCTCTGTCCGTACATCCAACAGCAAATTGAGCACCATTTATTAATTTTTGTATACTTATGGTACGTATTTCGACAACCACATACCTCATCCCTACATATACATTAATACAAAATAATAACAGTAATCTTTGTTCCAAAACTCAGGATTTCAGCTGTAAGCGTTCATTTGTACCAAGTTGTACCATTTAGTACACTTCGTTCCCATACTTTCATAAGTACGAATTTAAAAAACTACCCAATCCTACTCTCCAACAGTAATTAAATTCCAAATTTTAGGATTCCAACTCTATCCGTTCACCCAAATATAAATTGTACCAAATTTAGTACATTTAGTACTTTCCGTTCCCATAAGTATGAATTTCCAGAACTACCTCAATCCTACACTCCATCAGTAACCTTAATTCGAAATTTCAGGATTCCAACTCTATCCGTTCAACTAAATTTAAATTGTACCAAATTTAGTACCATTTAGTACTTTCCGTACCCATAAGTATAAATTTCCAAGACTAACTCAATCCTACACTCCAAAAGTAATTAAATTCCAAATTTCAGGATTCCAGCTCTATCCCTTCATCCAAATCCAATTTGTACCAAATTTAGTACTTTTCGTACACATAAGTACGAATTTCCAAAAATAACCCTCATATCTCAATCCTACTCTTCAACAGTAGTCTTAATTCCAAAATTCAAGTTTTCATCTTTATCCGTTCACCCAAATCCATATTGTACTAAATTTAGTACACTTTAGTACTTTTTGTACACATGAGTACGAATTTCCTTTCATAAACACCACTTCCCAACCTTTATTTCCATACCAAATTTTAAGATTCTAGCTATAGCCGTTCAAAATATACAACTTGTACTAAATTTTATAACTTTTAGTACTTTTCGTACACTTATAGGTCGAAATTCCAAAAACCCTTTGGTACATCTTTCTAACTCTCCACCAGTGACCCTCATTCCAAATTTCAGAATTCTAGCTCTTCCCGTTTGCCTTATACAAAGGGTACCATATTTAGTACCTTTTAGTACTTTTCGTACCCTTCCAGTTCGAATTTCCAAAAACCGAGCCTTATCTCATGCCTACATACCAACAGCAACCTACACTCCAAATTTTAAGCTTCTAGCTTCAGCCGTTTCGTCTGGGCGATGATCTGTCAGTCACTCACTCACTCACTTATCACTAAGCTCTTTTATATATATAGATAGATTATTTTTGTCAATTTACAGCGGTAATATGCCAAGTTAAGTCGAAGAAGTTAAGATTTGTATGTGGTGCCTTAAAAACGAAAAAAATATCTGCAAAGCATCCGTAGTTTATGAGTGAAATTTTAAAAAAATTAAGAGGTAAATGTACAATTTCCAAAATGAAATGTATTGTTGATGGCATTAAAAATATTCTTACGAAAAAACAAATTCAAAATTCGTTTTCTAACTTCCTTAAAAAAATTCTTTGTAAATGGCTTTTTGTGCAATTTTTAATATCATTGCTATAAATTTATGTTGAGTTTTACTAATGTTGGCCCCGTAAGGGCAAGTCCGTATTTTTTTAAATACAGGGGAAAGTTTACGATAAAAAGAAATCCAGCTGCCAACATCTGCCACCCTGTATGTTATTCCCCTTATACCACGTCTGTAAAATCGCCAAAATTCTGGAAATCGGGAGGTACGTTTATATGGGAGCTATACGTAAACGTGGACCTATATTGATCATTTTTTGCACGGTGTTCGCTCCAAAGTCAAAATACAAAATTACAGCCAACTCGGTTAGAAAATCTGGCTAAAATCGTCAAAATACCGAATATAGGGAGGTACGTTTATACGGGAGCTATACCTAAACGTGAACCTATATTGAAAATTTCTTGCAAGGTGGTATGTTGTTCTT
Organism: Musca autumnalis; assembly: GCF_047663935.1. Lineage (NCBI taxonomy): Eukaryota > Metazoa > Arthropoda > Insecta > Diptera > Muscidae > Musca > Musca autumnalis. The sequence goes on along the minus strand of NW_027412088.1, from coordinate 38,214,377 downwards.
TCAGAACAAAAAAGGCAAAATTACAGCCAAATTGATTGGAAAATTTGGCTAAAATCGTCAGAATATAAAAAATCGGGCGGTACCTATATATGGGGGCTACAACCAAATGTGGACCTACATCCATTAAAATTGTTCTCTCTCTTTTGGGCTCGTTATAAACCTATGTTTAAAATTTCGAGGCATTAGTTCGATTAAAACTATTTTTGGCACTCCTTTCCATATCAGTGACACCACTGTGCAACGGTCTGTAGGTGTCAGCATTGTCGAGTGTTTCTTAAAGCCCTCTGAATGTTTTTATTAAATTCAAGTGAACTTGGATGAATGCCAGATGTGGTCTTAAAAACAAATCTCAAAATATGTTGCATATATAAACCCTTTATGGGTAAAACACTTATACATTTTTTTCTTTATAAAGACTTTACGTAGAATGTCGTCTAGGCAAATTAACAGATAGTTCGAGCGCATTTTTCTGCATACGCTGTAGATCTTTTAGTAAAGTGTTTTTCATACTGCCATATGTAAAGCCCTAGGAGGTATGTGAAGTGGGAATATATTAAGGCTTTATATAACATGAACATAACATCAGCGCTCAGAGGTCTTCGACATTTAAACAGTATAGCAGATGAAACCTTTGATTTTAAACTAGATACCAGATGTTTTAACCCTAGATCATGACAGTTTTACATTTAAATAATGTCATGACCTCTTTCCAAACTCTTTTTTGAATGCTTGTAAATTCAAGTTTGTCTCAACCACATTTTAGGGTAAAATTCATCTTTATGAGGAGCTTTCCATGTTGATCAAATTTTATGTACGTTCCTTCATTCCAGTATGGCAACGCTAATATATATAACTTCTTACCTTTTCTCTGTCAAATAACACCCACATACAATTGATTAACCTGTGTGTATGTGCAATGGTGAAATTTCGGTATTGTGTCCTTTTGATGTGTACTTCCGTTTGGTTCCAGTTTGTTATATTTACGATTTCACTAAGGCTATGAGTGGTTTTAAGTGAGGTTAGAATACTGTTGGTTTTTCTTCACCCGTATATTTTCAGCCAAAGTGTGAGTGAGTGAGCGAGCGATGTCGAAGGATATGTCTGTTTGTTTGCTAAAATATGTCGGTCGCAATGTTGACTACTTTCATTTTTTCTGTGTTTACCTCAGTTTGTCTAAAATGGTGGCGGTGAGGGGGTGTTTGTATGATGATTTTGTTGAATTTTGTACACATAACCCCTTCAACTCACTTACCCAGTGTTTAGTGTGTTAACGGTTTTGGCAAATATTGACCAACATTGATTGTTGTGTATTCCGCAGGTAAATTGGTTGCCATTTTTTTTCCTCTGGGTTTTTGGTTTTGTGTTACGAACACAGACACACACCCACGAACATATACTGGTTAACAAATCATACACGTTCGTTTGGCTGTTTGACTGGTTAGATGCTTCTTTGTTTGTTTGCTTGTTTACATTGTGTATTAGGACTTGGCCTCCCTTTTTTGTAATTACCAACAATAACAAGAGCGTTGTTGTTTTTATTTTTACGGTGATATGTAAATACAATGTTTAATTATTAAATTAGCTTCAAAGCATTGATCTACATCAATATATGCATGTATGTATTTATTCAAAATGTTTTAGCTTAATTCCGCAGGGATTTTAATGAAAATCAATCGGATTATTTGTATTATGCACAAACTGCCGTCAGGAGTTAAAGGGTCAGGGGCAAAATAAAGTATACTGCAGCTACCAACAACAAATGTAACGGGGTTCCGAACAAAGCGACACTTGAAGGTTTAAATTCTAAAATAGAGTTACATTATTTTAATATATGCTATGAAATTTAATGAAATGTGTCTACCAGGGTTTCGTAGTCGGATTCGAGCAATTTTGCTGGAGTCTGAGTCGAAAAAATAACTCGACCCCATCTCCAGGCAAATTTTTTTCTACATTAGAATAACATTTAATTCGGGGCACCAATTTTTTTGAAAAGCATTTCTTATTTTAAAAAGAAAGCTATAAGAAATTAAAGGATATTTATTATCCTTTGAATCATATTGTTCTTCAATGTGTTTACAAAATGCATGTCGAGAATATGTTTGGTCTAATTGATCCTTTAATTTTTTTCAAGCAAAATTAAACTTCTATTACAATCAAATTATAATTGGGCATTTAACGTCCTCTATATAAGTCCTAAAAGTCTTCTGTCTTCTCATCTTGTCTTTTGTGAGAAGTCAACCTTGGCCTGGACCTGAAAGACATTGTGATCTCTATGGGAAAGCCTACTGATTACACTGTGACACAAAATGGAAATTCCTTTGGGGATGAAAACCTCTAATGAGAATATTAAGAAACCCAGAAAGTTCCAAAGCTGAAGTTTCTGAGTCATGACGTAATGATTTTTTGAAATCTTTGTTTATAGATATTCTTCCATCATTTTGCGATAACAGTTTAATAGAATCAGAAAGTTTTTATGTGATATTTTGTTCTTCTAGCTCAGTTCCTTTCATGTCCTTTTTGTTCTTGAATCGAAAAAAGTAACACAAGATCACAGGTTCTAAAAGTAATTGTCTTAATATTATACTGACGTAGCCAATTAACACAAACTACACGGCAATACCAAGGCGGCGGGATTTCGACAATGAATTTACCCGGAACCACACTACTGAACACTGAACATATGTTTGTATTTGAATCCTTTTTCTATGTTGGTTCGTTCCGGGACCAAAAAAAACTCAGGACCAATTTTGATGTGCTCGTTTTGACACCACGGTGAGATGCAATAGATGTTGGTAGTATGTGCACATCAGGGGTTGCTCTAGACACACCCTTTTCTAAAGGACTATGACAGGGACTACGATGTTACATGCTGCGAGAACACAGTCTATTTTCAATTTTTTTTTTTGTCCGTTTAAGACCAAAACATCAGTTTTAAGCCAAAAATGTAAAAATTGACTTTTTCTATCCATTATTTCCGTAAAATCTAATATTTTTACACTAATCTTTGGTGTCCTTGATGAGTCCACAAAAAATATATTATATTCGAACGAATGTCCTTTCTAAAAAGTCAGTTTAGCCAACATGGACCCAACCAAATATAGGAAAAATTTAAAATTTGTGCACATTTTATTAATTTTTAGTGGTATAGGAATTAGCCCTCGACCCGGAGTCAGAGCAGGAGTCGTGAAAAAACCAAAAAAGGCAAAATTACCTCGACTCCGAAACCCTGGTGTCTACACACATATACATACATATGTTTGTTTTTTGTATGTTTAAACTTTAAATTTTAAATTTACACACTTGAACAGCTTTTTGGGTAGCGTATGATAACTATACATAAGCCATATCACTCATACGCATAGATGACCAACACATCGGCATCAACATTTTATATCATGCAATCCGAGCGACATACAGTGCGCGTCAAAATAAAGTTTCCATCTGAAATGCCTGAAATCGTCGCTACAGGTTCACTTTTTGATATTGCCTCCATAGCACAGTGGTGGCACTTACACGTGAAGGTTGTCACACCTTCACGTGTAAGTGCCAATACCTCTAGAAGATATATCGAACTGAAATTTTAATCAATTACCCCCATATACGATTTCTATCTCGATTTAATGCATTTTACATATATTTAACAAATTATAAACGGATTAGGCTTTAATAGTGAACTCAGAGTTTAGAAACGGAATTTATAAATAAATGTGACATTGGTCCACTTTTGGCCACAGCCTCCATAGGGTTACCATATATTATTCTGTAGTTCATAAGATTTAATAACATTTCTTCTATAGAATTAACTGTAATAACGTATTTTTGGTTCTCAAAGCGGCGAAAATTTCCACGTTTTGACTTGTTGCAACATTAGGGTGTCCCAAACAAAACAATATTTATTAAATTGTATACCCCCAAAACCTTTTATTTTTCAATCACAAGTTTTCTGTGGGCCTCCAAGTTACCAAAATAAAAGAAATCACTAATAGCATAAAAACATTATATTGAACATAAATGTAAGAAACGATAACAAAAATAATTTTAAAAATTCCAAAAAAATAAATTCAGCAACTAAATAAAAAATGGGGTTAAACTTTTGGTCATAAGATTTGAAATCTACAAGCGCACAGTGGATCCACTTATATGGAGAAAGTGGCCAAAAATATTTAGAGTGTAAAAATGAAGCCAATGCGCCGGTTACAGCTTTGTGCTGCTGCGAAGAGTGTTTTAAAAAATCACGAGCGTAACATTCTCCCCCCTTTCCCCTCTGGAGGGGGTATACGGTAAGAATTGTTTTATGCTATTAATACAAAATGACATGAACAAAGGTCCCTATTATCTTATGATGCAAAAATAGGCTTGAGGAAACAAAACAATCTCCACAAAACATAAAATCCAACCAATTTAGTGGATTAAAAATATCAACATTTTTGTCTGAAAATTTGTAAAATTTTTAATATAGATCTTATAGCATTCTTCCTGGAAGGCACGTTCCGCAAACGTAAGACAAATTTGGAAGAAGATTTCTTCATCTTGTCACTGATGCCAAGTATGTTAATGTACGTGGTCAGATAACAGAGTTATACGCTAATATATCCATAGAAACCCTATTCTAGTGCCAGCAACCCACCATTTATAGTCTGGCACTAGATGGCAGCTGATTTAGTTATTGAATAATCTTAAACCCATGACCTACTTTGGAAAATTATTCCCGATGTGGACACTGGTGGGCAAATTTAAGTATATGATCGAATTGGCATTACAAAATACACTAAGAAAATATGCAGCTAAAAAGAATTCCACAACACGCTAAAACACTATTTTTTAATTAAAATTAAGTTTTTACCTCCTCCTTCAAAATCCACTATAATATTTTGCTATACGTATTAGTTTCGCGATATTTTGAATATATTTACTTGCACTTAAAATATAGGTTGTACTCACAACAAAAAATATTAGTCAAATGTTCCGACATTTGAAGCTATTCTTAAGAAGATCGTGTTCGAATAAAAGAAAAACCAATATATTTTTAAAAAGGTCCATATCATGTCTGTCAGAGTTGCCAGATGTTGTACCAAAATTTTGACATTCATTTTTTTATTTTTGGCCAATGGGTGGATCCACTGTGAGGCGCTAGGCTTAAATTTGGTACTAGTGGTCATTCTTGCGCATTTTTGGAAAGTGATTAAAACTTTAAGGAAATCCATACCTCTATATTAAATAAATAAATTTTTACCAATATTATAACCAAAATATTTGGCAACCCTTGCAATTTAGAGGAATTTTCATAACTAGAAAAATTAAGCTTAGGCATTCTACTAAATGATTCAAATAACGTTAAGGTGTTAAAAGCAGTCAGTTGTTTCATAAATTCGCTTAGAATATAACTATTTTTTCTCGCTTTGAAATACATTTTTATACCCTCAACATTTATGCTAACGAGGATGTATACACTTTCATACGGGCAAAATGTGCCTCATCGAAATAATGGTTTTAGACCCCAAGTATGTTTGGACGAAATGTGTTTCAGACAATTCGAAGTCGATTGAGCAATGCCAGTCTGTTTGTCTGTCTTTCTGGCTGGCTGGAGCGCACGATAACTCTCGAACAGATTAATCGATTCGATCCAACATTTGCTTTTGGTAATATTTTGTCCAAACTTAGTTTAAGTTCAAAGATGGGTTATATCGGTCCACTTCTTCCGGTACCTCCCCCACAAAAGTTCGAAAACGTTCGGTAAATTTGTACGTACGATAACTCTTGAAGGGAGTAACCGATTTGGTCCATACTTTGCAAATCGTGAAATGTCTACCGGACTTAGATGAATTTCCAATATGGACTCAATCGGTCCCCTCCTTCGGGTACCTTCTACACAAAATTTCGGAAAAGTTCAGTTTAGGGTCATCTCTCGAATCGCTTTGATTTTTATTTCTATGTTTAAGACTTTGTCCTAATGGGCTAAAAGGTCATTTTTTTTTTGTTCAATGATTTGATTTTTGTTGCAACAACTTGTATTCATTGCCCCCCCATACGACGGTACAAGTTTCATCATGGCAAGTCCATACTTCCTGAGAAAATTGCCTGAAAGTTGTAAACAAAAAACCCCTCAAAAAATTACCTCGACTCCGAAACCCTGGTGTCTACACACATATACATACATATGTTTGTTTTTTGTATGTTTAAACTTTAAATTTTAAATTTACTCACTTGAACAGCTTTTTGGGTAGCGTATGATAACTATACATAAGCCATATCACTCATACGCATAGATGACCAACACATCGGCATCAACATTTTATATCATGCAATCCGAGCGACATACAGTGCGCGTCAAAATAAAGTTTCCATCTGAAATGCCTGAAATCGTCGCTACAGGTTCACTTTTTGATATTGCCTCCATAGCACAGTGGTGGCACTTACACGTGAAGGTTGTCACACCTTCACGTGTAAGTGCCAATACCTCTAGAAGATATATCGAACTGAAATTTTAATCAATTACCCCCATATACGATTTCTATCTCGATTTAATGCATTTTACATATATTTAACAAATTATAAACGGATTAGGCTTTAATAGTGAACTCAGAGTTTAGAAACGGAATTTATAAATAAATGTGACATTGGTCCACTTTTGGCCACAGCCTCCATAGGGTTACCATATATTATTCTGTAGTTCATAAGATTTAATAACATTTCTTCTATAGAATTAACTGTAATAACGTATTTTTGGTTCTCAAAGCGGCGAAAATTTCCACGTTTTGACTTGTTGCAACATTAGGGTGTCCCAAACAAAACAATATTTATTAAATTGTATACCCCCAAAACCTTTTATTTTTCAATCACAAGTTTTCTGTGGGCCTCCAAGTTACCAAAATAAAAGAAATCACTAATAGCATAAAAACATTATATTGAACATAAATGTAAGAAACGATAACAAAAATAATTTTAAAAATTCCAAAAAAATAAATTCAGCAACTAAATAAAAAATGGGGTTAAACTTTTGGTCATAAGATTTGAAATCTACAAGCGCACAGTGGATCCACTTATATGGAGAAAGTGGCCAAAAATATTTAGAGTGTAAAAATGAAGCCAATGCGCCGGTTACAGCTTTGTGCTGCTGCGAAGAGTGTTTTAAAAAATCACGAGCGTAACATTCTCCCCCCTTTCCCCTCTGGAGGGGGTATACGGTAAGAATTGTTTTATGCTATTAATACAAAATGACATGAACAAAGGTCCCTATTATCTTATGATGCAAAAATAGGCTTGAGGAAACAAAACAATCTCCACAAAACATAAAATCCAACCAATTTAGTGGATTAAAAATATCAACATTTTTGTCTGAAAATTTGTAAAATTTTTAATATAGATCTTATAGCATTCTTCCTGGAAGGCACGTTCCGCAAACGTAAGACAAATTTGGAAGAAGATTTCTTCATCTTGTCACTGATGCCAATTATGTTAATGTACGTGGTCAGATAACAGAGTTATACGCTAATATATCCATAGAAACCCTATTCTAGTGCCAGCAACCCACCATTTATAGTCTGGCACTAGATGGCAGCTGATTTAGTTATTGAATAATCTTAAACCCATGACCTACTTTGGAAATTATTCCCGATGTGGACACTGGTGGGCAAATTTAAGTATATGATCGAATTGGCATTACAAAATACACTAAGAAAATATGCAGCTAAAAAGAATTCCACAACACGCTAAAACACTATTTTTTAATTAAAATTAAGTTTTTACCTCCTCCTTCAAAATCCACTATAATATTTTGCTATACGTATTAGTTTCGCGATATTTTGAATATATTTACTTGCACTTAAAATATAGGTTGTACTCACAACAAAAAATATTAGTCAAATGTTCCGACATTTGAAGCTATTCTTAAGAAGATCGTGTTCGAATAAAAGAAAAACCAATATATTTTTAAAAAGGTCCATATCATGTCTGTCAGAGTTGCCAGATGTTGTACCAAAATTTTGACATTCATTTTTTTATTTTTGGCCAATGGGTGGATCCACTGTGAGGCGCTAGGCTTAAATTTGGTACTAGTGGTCATTCTTGCGCATTTTTGGAAAGTGATTAAAACTTTAAGGAAATCCATACCTCTATATTAAATAAATAAATTTTTACCAATATTATAACCAAAATATTTGGCAACCCTTGCAATTTAGAGGAATTTTCATAACTAGAAAAATTAAGCTTAGGCATTCTACTAAATGATTCAAATAACGTTAAGGTGTTAAAAGCAGTCAGTTGTTTCATAAATTCGCTTAGAATATAACTATTTTTTCTCGCTTTGAAATACATTTTTATACCCTCAACATTTATGCTAACGAGGATGTATACACTTTCATACGGGCAAAATGTGCCTCATCGAAATAATGGTTTTAGACCCCAAGTATGTTTGGACGAAATGTGTTTCAGACAATTCGAAGTCGATTGAGCAATGCCAGTCTGTTTGTCTGTCTTTCTGGCTGGCTGGAGCGCACGATAACTCTCGAACAGATTAATCGATTCGATCCAACATTTGCTTTTGGTAATATTTTGTCCAAACTTAGTTTAAGTTCAAAGATGGGTTATATCGGTCCACTTCTTCCGGTACCTCCCCCACAAAAGTTCGAAAACGTTCGGTAAATTTGTACGTACGATAACTCTTGAAGGGAGTAACCGATTTGGTCCATACTTTGCAAATCGTGAAATGTCTACCGGACTTAGATGAATTTCCAATATGGACTCAATCGGTCCCCTCCTTCGGGTACCTTCTACACAAAATTTCGGAAAAGTTCAGTTTAGGGTCATCTCTCGAATCGCTTTGATTTTTATTTCTATGTTTAAGACTTTGTCCTAATGGGCTAAAAGGTCATTTTTTTTTTTTGTTCAATGATTTGATTTTTGTTGCAACAACTTGTATTCATTGCCCCCCCATACGACGGTACAAGTTTCATCATGGCAAGTCCATACTTCCTGAGAAAATTGCCTGAAAGTTGTAAACAAAAAACCCCTATGACACTGTGTGAGGTGGATGGAGCGCAAGATAACTCTCGAACGGATCTGTCGATTCGGTCCAAAATTTGGTCTTAGTAATATTTTGCCAAAACATAGTTTAAGTTTGTAGATAAGCCATATCGGTCCACTCCTTCTGGTACCTTCCCCACAAAAGTTCAAAAATGTTCGATAAAATTGTTCGTAAGGTAACTCTTGAAGGGAGTGGCCGAATTGGTCTATACTTTACACATCCTAATATACCAGATATAGATCAGTTTCAAATATGTACTATATTTGTCCACTTCATTTGGTACCTCCCACATAAAATTTCGGATAAGTTCACTTTAAGACCTGAAATCGAATCACTTGTTTGTTGAAGTAACTTGCATTCGCTGCCTCAATTACGATGGTAAAAGTTTTTTAGGGTCCATACTTCTTGAGCAAACAGCCCGAAGAGTGTAAAAACCCCTTATGGCACCATATGTTGTGGCTCGAGATCCACTTCCATAACGGTCAATGTCGATCCATTCCTTTTAGTATCTCCTTCGCAAAACTTTTGATGTTTAATCCTAATCAACATTTTTGTCGGTTCAAACGCCCAAAATTTTTAAACCCCCTAAATACGTACGTATTTTGGGGAAAAATTGTATCAATATACACAGGCTGAGGGTATATCTCTGTCGGCAAAGCCGACTGATACTTTTTTACTTGTTTCGAATCAGACTCCAGCTAAATTGCTCGACTCCGACTCCGAAACCCTGGTAGTATGTGCACATTAGGGGTTGCTCTGGACTCGCCCTTTTGTGAAGGACTATGACAGGGACTAAGAAGTTACATGCTGCGGGAAAACAGTCTATTACCAAAAACATCAGGTTTTAATCTAAAAATTTTAAATTTTACTTTTTCTATTTATTATTTCCGTAAAATTGAATATTTTTTACACTAATCTTTGCTGTAATTGATGAGCCCACAAAAAATATCTCGACTCCGAAACCCTGTTGTCTACACACATATACATATGTTTGTATGTTTAAAGTTTAATTTACGCATTTGAACAGCTTTTTGGGTAGCGTATGATAAATATACAGAAGCCATATCACTCATACGCAGTAGGCACAAGAGTCCAATATTCTTTATGGACCACTAGAAGTCCAACGTTTCATTAGGGAATAGATGAAGATTACTAAAATAACCAAAAATTTGACGCGTCAAAATAAAGTTTACACTTTTGCCAACAGCAAGAATTGTTTTATTTATTTATTAAAATGAATGAACAATTTGGCGTTTGAATTTCTTTTTATTACATTCGAGCCTCCAATGGATTTGATGTGTGGAGATTTCAAAGAGTGATCCGATATACCTAGGAATTAAATATAGCAGCATTTTATTCATAAATATGTGCGAATGCTTCACATTCCTGCCCATACGTAACGTAAAGTTTGGTATTAGCCCCATTCCTCTAGACTAGGGTCTCTAATGTCGTGTCGATTTGACTGAAAGATATTGTTTTCATATCCCCCCATTAGCCCGCTAAGGACGGTACCGGTAGATTTTAGTATCTTTGAAGATTTAGCCGCATTATCAAGCTGAAATGCCTGAAAATTAACATTTAGTTTTCATTATCTGTTATGCAAGTCCATTGTTTTTTATTTACACTGTACGTGAGACAGAGAGAAGCAAATGCAAAAACAACTCAGTGGGCGCCCTCACTATACGGTCTAAGCAAAGAAGCTCGACCCTGGTATAACCCCATTTCAATACTGAAAATTCCAAGATGAGAATTTTCCTAGAAATGCTGGAAAGGTTCGAAAATAAAACAAAGATTTTTACCAGAAACAACGACTGTGTTTGGAGGTTAAAAGACAAGTGAAGTTTACAATTTACAATGGAGAGAAAGGAAAAACCCATAGGAAGCGAGACCATTTGAATTTAGTACCAAGAGAGAGAGATGTCAATGTAGGAGTAAAGAACTTAAAATATGAAAGTGAAAATAGGATGACCAGCTCAGTTAACTATGACGTTAACAGATACCAAACATCCCAGGAGGAACACAACTTATACCAAATTAAAAAGCTCTATCTTGATTATTGCGAGCTGTATCTTGATTTCAACAGTCAACCAAAGCGACGGACGGACGCAGTTACAACGACTTAGAATTAATTTATTAGAAATAATCTACCAAATATTAAAGTGGAATTTTCTTCAGAAGAATAACTTAATTTAATACTACTCACTAATTCTGCTACAATATTGCTAAACCATTTTCAAAACCGATAAATGAAGCAGTTTTTAGGATGCTTTTATTTATTTATTTATTTATTTTTTTTTTTCTGATAAAATAAATGTTTCGCAATGGTATGAAGTAAACATTTTATTGAAAAGTTTTGATACAATTAGAAATAAAAAATAATTAAAAAAAAATTAAGTTTCAGTGTTTTATTTAGAAATGCACTTAAAACTAGAAAATAATTTGTCGCTTAGCCTCAATAAATATATACTTTCATATGATGGAATCTCTCAAATAAAACGCTTGCCGTTTAATTTTGCCACCATTTATAATTTAAATGCAAGCGTTTTATTTGAGAGATTCCATCATAAGAAAGTATATATTTATTGAGGCTAAGCGACAAATTATTTTCTAGTTTTAAGTGCATTTCTAAATAAAACACTGAAACTTAATTTTTTTTAATTATTTTTTATTTTTAACTTTTCAGTAAATACATTTTTTTGATCACTGAGAACAAAATTATAGTCAATTTAAATAAAAACATTAAAATGCCTGAAATCGTGTAGTACCGTTATATAAAGGCTATACCAAAACCTGGATTTATGTTCCTAATTTTTGGTAGGGAAGTTTATGAGCCATTGGGAACTCCAAATGCCAAGTTATAGCCAATTCTGGCTAAAAATGAAGATAAGATCCTTAAAACCTTTGAGATCGGGTGGTACCACTATATGGGGGTTATACCAAACCCTGGACTTAGTCAACAATTTTTGGTGTGGAAGTTTCTGTACCATTGGGGACTCCAGATGCCAAGTTACAGCCAATTCGGCCTAAAAATTAAGATAAAATCCTTAAAACCCTTGAAATCGGGCCGTACCGCTATATGGGGGCTATACCAAAACCTGGACCAATGTCCACAATTTTTAATGGGTACGTTTCTGTACCACTGGAAACCCTGGTTGTCAAAAAACTGCCAATACGGACTTAAAATGACGATAAAATACCGCTGGATGGGAGCTACAGGAAAAAATAGACCCATATTGATTTCGGTTTCATATTCATGTATTGTCATCCAAATCTGAAAAGTTTGCAAAGTTTTAGTTCGATCGGTCAACTGCAACTGTGTGGGAAATGAGTTACCAGATTTGAAAAGCAAAATACCGAAAATCGGGTGGTAACGTTATATGGGGGCTATAGAAAAAAAGGACCCATATTGATTTTGGCTTCTTATTCACGTATTGTCATCTAAATCTGAAAAGTGTGCAAAGTTTTACTTCGATTGGTCAACTGCAACCGTTTTAAAAATCATTTACCAGATTTGAAAAGGGGGTTAAGTTATACACCGTAAAAACTCTGTAAGAATGGACCAATATTGGTTTTCATTTCATATTCATGTATTGTCATCCAATTCTGAAATGTGTGCAAATTTTAAGTTCGATTGGTCAACTGCAACTGTGTGAAAAATTAGTTACCAGATTTGAAAAGCAAATTAAATAAAACACTGTAAAACAGTGTAAAAATGGACCCATATTGGTTTTGATTTCATATTCGTGTATTGTCATCCAAATCTGAGAAGTGTGCAAAGTTTTAGTCTGATTGGCCAACTGCAACCGTGTTAAAAATGAGTTACCAGATTTGAACTAAACACACACAAAGGTAAGTTAAATAAAACACTGTAAAAATAGTAATAATTTGAATCCCATTACCAAATGGGACTTTAAATTTTTGTAATTAATCGTATTTTAATACAAGCAAATTTCAAGGAAATCGAAGAGTACAATCATTGATTAAAATTGATTTAAAGTATCACATCGCGAAAATTTTACCCAAGCTCATTGTGCAATTTTTTATATTTTTATTGGATAGGTGATAAAAAACAAAAAAAAAAGAATTTTCTATTTGGACCCATATTAAAGAAGTTACAAGTATTTCTTTGCAATTGTTTTTGCAGAATTCGACTTTTTCAAGGCGTGATACCTCTGGAACCGTCAGTCAACAGAAATCTGAAAATATACTGAAATGTTTTTTGCGGAGAAGCAAAGCAAAATATAGGGGGAACCAAAAACCACTTTTTGCAAAAGTGTCCGACGTTAATAAGAATGACCCATATAATTTGTTACAAATTGAAAGTCAAAGTGAATTATCCGTCTTATGGTGAAGGGTATAGAAAGTTCTTCGAAATATCTAAAAATCAAAGGTGAAAGGTGAATTGTATGTATGAACTATGTATAAAGAATGCGTTGGTTATATCATTGTAGTAGAAGGTGAAGTTTTCCATTAAAAGTTGTGGGTGAAGATGATATCTAAAAGCGTGTTGTTGAAAATTGGTGGGATAAAGTTATATATTATCGCCGTGAAAATCTTTATTAGGTTCAGATTATTGAAATCACATTTCAAATTAATGGTTATAGCTTCAGTGGCTTCCACCGATTGGTACACATATATGTCAATAACTCACTTACCAAGAGTGACTCTCATCCAAATTTCAAGTTTCTAGCTTCAGCCATTTAACCGGGACGGGCGTTATTCGTCAGTCAGTCATTATTACTCAACCCTTTTATAAGTTTATAAGCGCCACGTGGCTGGGACTTCATATAATGAATTGTAATAAACTTTCTTTGAATAAAAAAATAAAAATTTAAAAAGTAAATATGTACAGACAGATAGTTACCTTCACCCATTTTAAAATCACTCTATCAAAAAACCCAACAGAGCTTTGTTAAAACCACGTCAATCGTTCAATAACTACCTCTAATTAAGCTCATCCCAAACCCCTCTTAAATATATTAAGTCGTACAAGGACTTGTTCTTACGTTTAACTGCCAATATTCATAATTTGAGGAATATTGATTGGCTTTTTAATCGTAGCCTTGTAGCAAGTTCTTTGTCTTTCAACTACCACACCAAAAATATCAGTCAGTTAATTGAAGGCCAAATAATAAAGACACAATCATAAACTCAGCCATCAAAAAAATCCATGAAATCATTAATCATTTGTGTTTTGGTTATAATCAATATTTTTTCGGGTAGCTTAAGGAAATAGCGGGTATCACAGACTGAAATCAGACAAGCCAATAAGGAAACATGCAAGATTTTCATTTACTTTGAATATCATTGTGTTTACATTTGAATGACATTGAAGGCGTTTTGTCTTTGTTTGAGTAATAAGGTTGGTATGGTGTGGGAAGATTACAAACAAATGACAAATGATTTTATGCAAAGTTTAGTAAAGTTTAAATGGTGGAAATATTCTTATTTTTTATTTATTTTTATTATATGGGTATTTGGTTTTCGGTATTTTGAAGGTCTTACCACATTCCTCAATCGAAGTGTCTAACATTTGGTCTTCCTGGGTGGGGTAGATTCGCGTTTTGATTTTTCGAACTTGAAGACGACAAAAATGGATTTAAAAATTTTCATAAAGAAAAGAAAACCTATTAATCCACTTTTACAGAAAGAACTAAACGTCGTTAATTAAAATTCGTCGAAAATTAATTCGGCAATTAAATGATTTTTATCTAACATTTCGGTAAATATTCGGATATTTGACCACATGTGTAAAGTTTTATAAAATTTACCGTTTTGAAACGATTTCACAAACGAAAAGGGCGTATGAGGCGTTATTTGCGATTCAGTATATAAATACCTAAATTAGTACTTACAAATGGGCACACTACTCGTAACTTTAAATGGAAGGAGCTAACACATGGAAAGTTTTTGCGGATTCTGTAACTACAATGTTCATCGATAAGCAAGAAAAACGGAGGAGTGGCTTTTAAATAAATCGTGGTCAAAGTTCATGTTTTTTCCTATGTTTTATCATTTTTGAAATATAGAAGTCCAGACTGGGGCTGTGTCGCCTTCTTACATGCCAATGTCATAAACGGTACTATCCTTAAATGAAAAGTGCTTACACCTGGGAAGTTGTTGCAATTTTTAGGGTTGTTTTTAGGTTTTTAGGATTCTGAATGGAAACGGCAAGCGCTATCGAAATAGGACTTAAGTAAATGTTGTAGATGTGAAATTTCTCTACAATATTTTGCTTAGTGCCACTTTGATAGAGCTTGCGGTTTTCATGCAAAAACCTGGAAACTTAAGAACCATAAAAATGTGAACTTTAACCCGGTTTTATTTAAAAATCCGTCCGGTAATATTTCTGTTTTTTTATTTTTCTCATCTATGAATATTGTTATTTCATAATCCACAAAACCTTCCCCGGTTTAAGCTCCTTTCATTTAAAGTTAGTTGAGGCGCACCGTGGTATTTACCCATACTTACATAGTTGACCCTCCACAGAACATTTGTCCTATTAGCAGAACTAACTGAAGATTTTTATTTCTCTCTATTTGTTGCTTAACTTTTCCAATCTGGAATCCCGGTTTTTTTGTTTCGTCTTCCAGTTATTAAAAAATCTTTCTCTTAAACACACCAAGCACTGCTTTATCTGCTTGAGCAAGTACTCCGATGTGGCTTTGTTTTTAAACTGCTTAATTAGGCTTAATTGGACAAATCTTTTAATTTTACAATTTCACCAACAGTTTGGAAAAATGTTATTTTCATTTACCGAGAAAACTAAAAACAACTTACCTTGCTGGTCTCTACAGGAGAAAGACCTTTCTCCTTTTCTCCCGATACCTCTTTATTGCGGTAAACGTTGCTACTGATTGTAGAGTAGCCATATATGCCGCATTTTTCATACCAAGTATGTATTTTGCGGTTGTTTGTATGGAGTGGGCAATAATTTACCATTTACCAACGAACGTACGTCCAAACGGCCGATTAGTGTCTTCCATCTGTCACAACGTGATCAATTTGATTTCTTGTTTTCTGATCTGGAGACAGCCAGATGCAATTATGAGTGTCAATAAGCCTTAAACTTGTACTACCAACTACCACATTTTTTGCTGCTGCGAGGTCTATTATCCTCATTCCATTGTCAAATGTTTTGCTTTGTAAACTGAATTTACCGACTGTTGGACCAAAGATATTTTCCTTTCTAATTTTGACATTAAAATAGCATAGAATAATTTTAATATAATTGGCAGGACAACGGTCATATGTTTCTTCTAAGCGGTTGTAATATATATTTTTTTAGTTTATTCGTCATTGTCTTCGGTTGGAGCATGAGCGCAAATAATGCTAATGTTGAAGAATTTTGCTTTTATCCATATTGTAGTAAGTCTTTTTTTCACTGGGGTGAAACTGGAGATCAGATGTTTTAATCTCCTACCAACAACAAATCCGCAACCAAACTCATGCTTCATGTCATGGTAGCTATAATACAGTCCGTCACCTTTAGGTGTTGTTGTAACGCCTTTCCCAATCTATCGTACTTTCTGTATGGCGGTTATATCAGCCTTGTACTTTTCAAGTACATTTTCCGGTGCGTAAATTGCACCTTCTCTATAAAGAGTGTCTGGTGCACTTTCGAAGATCATGTTCCTCAAAACGTTTGCGAGGGTCATTAACTTAAGGGGGGGGTTCTTTATCTTTTCCTTTATTTTTTCACAGTAGGACGATTTTTTAGGGATGGGTTACTAACCCGACTTCCAAACCCATGTTTTTATCTTTCTTATGAGTGAACGCGCTGCACATGTAAGCTCACTACCTTTAACGAGTGTTAAAGGCAGCTTCGCAGATCATAGTGGTCAAAATTTGAATTTTTCCAAGAAATGATGAGCAAACCCATACTTCTACCTCTATCGAATACAAATCGTTTTTTCAAGTATGGGGTTTAACTTTCCATTTCCTCATGTAAAGTAATAGAGTGTTTTTTGATTTTCTGAAGAAATTACTTGTATTCTTTCTTTAGTATAGTCTGAGAAATTTCACATATAATAGCCACGGTGCTCTTGAACCAGCTTTAAATGAAACTATAATGTTCATAGATGAGAAAAATAAAAAAAATCGCCAGAGCGCTTTTTAAATAAATCAAAGTTCACATTTCTAAGGTTTTTTTAGGTTTTCCCCATTTTGCTTGGAAACCGTACGTCGTATCGAAATTGGATTAACAAAATTATTGTAGCTGTGAAAATTCTCTACAAGATTGACTTTTACGATATTTTCATAGGTTTTACCATTTTTGAGATATAGAAGTTCAAATCGGGACAATGTACAGACTGTATCCCCTCCAATGTCAATGTACGGTGCGCCTTAACTAACTTTAAATGAAAACCGTTTACACCTGGGAAGTAACAATCGCGGTCAAAGTACACATTTTTAGTTTTTTTTAAGTTTTCACGATTTTGACTGAAAACGGCTTGTCATATCGAAATGTGGCTAAAGAAAATGTAGTAGAGGATTTTCACTTCTACAACTCAGGCTAAAATTCTGAGTCAATGTATGCATGTCCGTTCGTCCGTCTGTGGTAATCACTCATTCATCCACAAAAATTGGGATAGGATCTAGAAATTTTTGAGAATGCGTCTTTTGTTTGCAGGCAGGTGAAATTCGTCAAACTAAAGTAACACTTTACAAAACACTGATACTACCGGTGCTGATGTATGGCTCCGAAGTATGGGTACTTGCACACGCGGACAAGGCAGTGTTTGGTTTGTTTGAGAGAGAAATTCTTCGAAAGATCTACGGACCAATCTGCGTTGATGGTGAATATCGACGTCGTATGAACCACGAGTTGGATCTGCTATACAACGACATCAGTATAAATAAACGTATCGAGATACAGAGATTGAGTTGGCTAGGCCATGTCATAAGAATGAGAGATGATTGACCTGCTAAAAAGGCATACAAATACGGGCCACATGGCGGTACCCGCAGAACTGCAGAACAAGGAATCGATGAAGAAAATAAGTGGAAGGAGAGATAAAAAGGCACGGTATTCCAGAGAGCGAAGCAACAAATAGAGAGAATTGGAGATCTTTTCTTAGTTCTGCTTATAGAACAAATGTTCTGTAATTGGCCACCTAAGTAAGAAATTCGAAGATTGGCTATATGTTTTGGTATAGCCCCCATATAATAGAACACGCAGAGAAAAAAATATGATTGATCCAACAATATTCGAAGAGCAAAATATGTATTGTAAAGATATTGCTAAATTCCATATGTAGTATTGTGATTCCAACAATTGGGTTTTGTTAAATCCAAAAATAGTTTTTGTCAACTGGACAATAGTTCTCTCTTTTCTTCGACAATTTTTTCTCTTCTCTCGCTATTCGATGCCGTGTTGAAAAAACAATTATGGTGAGTTTTGTTTGTATGACATGATGCATTTATCTTTGTTTTTGTGTGTATGTATACCAACAATGAGACTCTTGTTTTTATTTGTTTCTGTTTTGTTTCATTCTTCTATCTTCATTGTGCTTTGACGTTTGGTGTTATACCGGAATTTGTTATGGTGTTTAATTATTCCTTATGTTGTGGTGGGTGCTTGTGGCTTTTTGTTTGTCTTTGTTGTCAGCCAATGCGGCAAACCATGTATTGTGTTCATCAATGATTGCAATATTATACGCGACATTTATATCAAAGTTATGTGAAAAGTGTATATGAGAAGTATATACATTCAAATCAAAAATGTCTGGGCTGGTTTTCTGGGTTGACAATACTTTTTGTAAACAAAATTAGATTATGATAGTTCCTACAATCAGTATTGTTAACGATTTTTACAATATTGCGGAAATTCGAAAGTTGTTTTTATACCCTCCACCATAGGATGGGGGTATATTAAGTTTGTCACTACGTTTGTAACTACTCGAAATAATAATTGTAGACCCCACAAACTATATATATTCTTGATCAGCGTGCAATTCTACATCGATATAGCCATGTCCGTCCGTCTGTCCGTCTGTCTGTCTGTCCGTCTGTCCGTCTGTGGAAATCACTCTAGCGTCCGAACGGATTGACGTAGGTGGATGAAATTTTGGGAAAATCTATTATTTGTACGTAGGACTTTTGGTATTGAAAGTGGGCTATGTAGGTCCACGCTTTCGTATAGCCCCCATACAAAATGACGCGTGACGCGTCGTAGTTTTAAGGAATTTTTAAGATATTTGTCCCATTTTACCACCGAATTGGTTGTAATTTGGTATTTTGTGTCTCCAGAGGCCAAAAAACATTCCTACCAAAGTTGGTTTATATAGGTCCACGTTTTGGTATAGCCCCCATATAACGCCCCATATAAAGTACGCGTCATTTTAATATATTTTGAATGTATTAGTCCCATTTGACAACAGAATCGGTTGCAAGTTTGTATTTTGTGTTTTCAGAGGCTAAGAAACAATTCGACCATAAAATGTTTATATAGGTCCACGTTTTGATATAGCCCCCTTAGGACCACATCTCCCGATTTTCGGTATTTTGAAGGTTTTGGTCTCATTATCTTACCGAGATGGCTGAAATTTGGTATTCAGTCTTCGTTGGGGATATTAAACTTCCCCCGAGAAATTTGTAGGTATAGGTCCGCGCCATCATATAGCCCCCATAGAACGGTAACTTCCGATTTTCGGTATTTTGAAGGTTGTGGCCACATTAATCCACCGAAATGGCTGACATTTGTGGTGGAGGGTATAAAAAGTTCGGCGCGACCGAACTTAACGCTTTTCCCACTTGTTGTTTTCTATGTTTGGAACAAAAGATGGTATTTTTGGATTTGGATTACAATGTTTGAACAAAACAAATACATTTTTGGAACCAAAACAGATATTTTTGTTCCAACAAAAGCGAAAAATATTTTTTCTCTGCGTGTACCGCCTATTTCAAGCAATTTCACGTTTTAAGCTACGGGATTCCCATTTATACAGAAGTATATCAACCAAAAATTATGGACCACGTTTTATAATAGCCCCCATATAACGGTATCGCCCGATTTCAAGTATTCATATAACGGTATAATCTTATTTCAGGTAATTTCGCGTTTTTGCTACGGATATCCCAGTTACTCACAGAAAAAAAATCCGGCGAAAAAATATCATATTGAAGAAATTCGATAAAATTATTTGATCACAAAGTAAAAATACAACTGATAAAATATTTCACATATTGACTAAAATATTTATCGATTTTTTATATTGAACTGATAAAATATTTCACATATTGAAAAAATATGTATCAAAATATTCCATATCTTGTATGAGCATTCAGTGATTTTTAGAATAGCTACCAATAAATATCAGGGTTATAACTTTTTTGCAATTTTTGCAAATATCAAAAATACCACCGCATAGCCGCGTAGAGCACGAAAAAAGTTTCCGCGCCAAATGCATTGAAATTCAGTAATTAATTATTTCTCCATTCTCGACCAATTTGGCTTTTGGGATTGTATTTAATAAAAAAACAACAAAATAATTGTAAATATGAACATTTTTTATCGATTGAAAAAAAATGTATTCAACAATTTTCTTAATCAAGAAAATATTTTGTTTTACAAGCACAATGTGGAATATTGTGATAAATATTTTTATGAATATGTAAAATATTTTATCAGTTGTATTTTTACTTTGTGATCAAAAATTTTATCGAATTTTGTCAATATGACAATTTTTTATCGCCGGAAAATATATACATTTTTGATTGAATCTTTGTGTTTTTTATCTAATGTATAAAATTTTTTGTGTACAGAAATTCCTCCACTACAAATTATGAACATAGCCCACGTTTTCCAATACCCCCATATAACGGTACTACCCGTTTTCAGGTATTTTAGCTACATTTTCTTGCCGAATTAGCAATAATTTGGCATTTAGGGTTCCCCGTTAATTAATTGTGAGTTCGCCGATCATGGTTCATACAAATTAAAAATATCCAAGCAGGTATTATTAACCCGATACGGTTAATCTAATCAAATCTAAAGTTTTTTATATTAATTTTTTCCAAAGATAGGGTTTATCATTATTTTTATTTTATAAGGGAGGGTATAAATGAAGGGGTTTGATATTCAGCAAAAGTAATTTATCTTCTTTCTTCATCTTCAATAGACTTTACGTAATTTTTATATCATCCATCTAAATGCCAAATATATCCCAACACAATTACCACAATAACTTTAATCGATGACTTCTTATTATGACTGAATTTCATTAGCTTACCACGGATAATAGTCACATTGCTTTTCTGCTGATTTATGTATTTTGTTGTTGCACTGGTTTTTGCGTAAGTCGCCATTGAAGTCGAAACGAAAATCTTCACGTCATCATTGTTGAGACCATGACTTTAATGTTTTATCCTGTTGTGTTTTTATATTTTCCTGTCGTGTTTTTGTTTTTATTTGTGTTTTTTTCTTCTTCCCCATTGCTTTATTATAGCACGAAAGTTCCTTCATCTCCATAGTATTGTTGTTGTTCTTCTTGTAATTGACAACTCATGCAGGAAACAAGCTATTATCCTGATATTAAACTTCAAAACCAAAATTGGCATACAGTTATTGGCATCGTCGCCGTCATCGTATAATTCTAAATGGCAGTAAGAGTGTTGTTGCCCAGACTTGGGTGCGTGTTCATAAGTTTGAACATGAAATATTTGATAAGAAGTGTCGATGACGAGAGGGCGAGTTAGGCCACTTGATACAACCAGATACTGCCATGAAATTTATTTATTTTGATCCAGTTTTATTGAACAGCAATTTCAACTTTTTGACCAGTCATGACGGCGATTGTTGTTAAATTACTCAGTTTGATTATTGTTCTTGGGCTGTTGCTGTTCTAATCAGGAATTTGAGGGGGGCTGCAACTGGAGTGAAGTATTTGTTTTGTGTTTTTGTACATGATATGCTGTTTCCTTTGACGGTTTGCTGCTGGTCTGTCATATTTAATTGTTGTGTTTGCATGATTCAACACTATTTTTATTAGTTGAAGTTAAATGAAATTGTAATTTCTGTTCTGGGTGTATTAAGGAAATGAAACCCTTTTTAATTTGCGTTTGCATTGTAAGGAGGTTATTTGAAGGTTATCAATGGTAGTGGGAGTAAATAGCCGTGTAAGTTGAGACAATTACAATGCAGTATACACTTATTATACAAATAAAAGACAACCAACTCGTAATCCCAGATTTGTGGTGTTACGCCCTTAAGTTTGCAAACACGCTAAACTATTTACCTTTACAAACATTTCAACCTATCGTTGTGATCTAAAATTTTCATATTTTCTCTCATCGTATATGTTATAAATATAGGACTTTACTTTCAACACTTAAAAATTGATTAAAAAAATATATTTTTATTTCACACCACAACTAAGAACAATTGCGCTTTAATTACGAACTGAAATCTGTGAAAAGTTAACACATTAACCAAATTTATGTTAGTGGTTTAAACGCTAATTGTCATTACAAATAAATCAATATCCGTTCAGTGGCAGCAAAGTTAGCTATTTAAAAATTAACCCCCCCCCCCTGTTCTCTATAATTTAATCTTCCAAAATATGTTGGCGAATTATCGAACAACGCCCCTAAAACATCAAATGCAAGTTGATTAGTCAGGACTCCATTAAAAACCACAGAATGTTAAATAAAAAAAGAATCGTGGCAATTTAGAAAATTTTCTATTGAATTCCAGCAACAACAAAAAACCACAACCAAATACGTAGCAACAAATAGAGCAACTATTAAAGTAAACAAATGGCTAACGAACATCAACCACCTCACACCACTACTAAAGGCAACCAATAACCAAACAATTTTACATACACAGACAGACTGACAAACCACTAGATAAACAATCTAAAGCTAATGTAAAATGCCAAAGTGTGAAAACAAAATGCATCACAAAATGGTAATTTAAATTTATATAAAAGAAATGGCATCTGTTCTTTTATATATGTATTTAAGTGGAAATTTTAAAATAATTAAATATTTGATAATTTAAATTATTTAAAGTTATGTTCATTTAAATTAAGCAGAAATATAAGTAGATGATCTGCTACTGGACATTTATCCAATGAATCTTCCATTCATTAGGCATGATTTCCTGCTAATAAACTGGTGTACCTGTCTTCAACATTTCGCCAGGCTGCCTTATTGTTTTTTATACCCTCAGCATTTATACTAACGAGGACATATACACTTTCATACGGGCAAAATGTGCCCCATCGAAATAATCGTTTTAGACCCCAAGTATGTTTGGACGAAATGTGTTTCAGACAATTTGGAGTCGATTTAGCAATATCCGTTTGTCTGTCCGTCTGTCTGTCTGGCTGGCTGGTGCGCACGATAACTCTCGAACGGATGAACCGATTCGGTCCAAAAGTTGGCTATCGCAATATTTTGTCCAAACTTAGTTTAAGTTCGAAGATGGGTAATAACGGTCCACTCCTTCCGGTACATCCCCCACAAAAGTTTGAAAATGTTCGGAAAATTTGTGCGCACGATAACTCTTGAAGGGAATAGCCGACTTGGTCCATACTTTGCACATCGTGATATTTCTACCAAAATTAGATGAAAAGTTCAGTTTAGGACCTGCTCTCGAATCGCTTTGATTTTTGTTGCAACAACTTGTATTCACTGCCCCCCATACGACGGTACAAGTTTCATCAAGAGCAAGTTAATACTTCCTGAGAAAATAGCCTACAAGTTTCAAAGAGCCTCTATGGCACCGTGTTGTGGTTGGAGCGCAAAATAACTCTCGAACGGATCTGCCGATTCGGTCCAAAATTTGGCCTTCGTAATATTTTGTCCAAACATAGTTTAAATTCGAAGATAAGCCATATCGGTCCACTCCTTCAGGTACCTCCCTCACAAAACTTGAAAAATGTTCGGAAGAATTGGCGCACGATAACTCTTGATGGGAGTGACCGATGTAATCCTTACTTTGCACATCCTAATATATCTACCAGATATAGATCAGGTTTGAATAAGAACTATATTTGTCTACTCCTTCTGGTACCTCTCACAAAAAATTTCGGATAAGTTCATTTTAAGACCTGCTCTCGAATCACTTTGATTTTTGTTGAAGAGATTTGCATTCGCTACCTCTATTACGACGGTTAAAGTTTTTTTCAAGGGCAAGTCCATATTTCTTGGGAAAACAGCCCGAAAGGTGTAAAAAAAAACCTATGTCACAAAATGTGGCGGTCGGAAAGCACGATAACTCTCGAACTGTTCAACCGATTTGGTCTTCGTCATATTATATCCAAACATAGTTTCATGGGGCAATACCGGTCCACAACATCCTGTACTTCTCCTCAATATTTAAAAGTATCACTAAAGTGCTAGGACGATATCACTTGAATGGGGCAACCGATTTGGTCCAAACTTTGGATCTCCTATTATTTTGTCAAAATTTAGTTTAACTTCTAAAATAGTCCATATCGGTCCTCCCTAAGGGTACCTCCCCCTCAAAAGTTCAACATTTATGTCTTAGTGCAGTTAATTCCTAATCCACATTTTTGTCGGCAAGTTCAAATGTCCCAAAAGGGCCACAAAATTCTGAAGAGGCTTTAAATACATTCGATCTGTGTATAGGTGAAAGTTTCACTTCACATTGGCTGAGGGTACACAGAAAAAAAATTGTAGCCATTTGATAAAGAAATTCAAAGATTCAACCAAAAATTTATCGATTTTCCGGCAATAAAAAAAATTGTCATATTGACAAAATTCGATAAAATTTTTTGATCACAAAGTAAAAATAAATGTTGATAAAATAAAATTGTAATATTGATTGAAATATTTATCGATTTTTTTTATTTTGAACTGATAAAACATTTCACATATTGACAAAAATATTTATCAAAATATTTCACATTTTGCTTGATAAAAACAAAATATTTTCTTGATTAAAAAAATTGTTGAATGCATTTTTTCCAATCAATAAAAAAATATTCATATTTACAATTATTTTGTCGTTTTTTTTGTTAAATACAAACCCAAACGCCACAGAAAAAGATACATACACACATTTATAAATGGTCGTGGTTATTTATTTATTTGAAATGCCAAGTACAAAAGCAACACCAGACGCATAGGTACATAAAAAATAACAGATGAAAGAAAGAAAAACGGAATGGAATAATTAATAACAGAAGTACATAATTATTTAGTGCCACACATTAATTTTAATATAAGAAAACAAATAAATCGCTTTTAAATATAAAATACAGGGAACATTATTGAACGTTGTGAAATAAAACACATTCTTCTGCCACCTTGAAAATCATCAGCGGAAAATGGGTATCTGTAATGTGAGAAATAGTACATCCATATATATTTCAAATATATAAAATGTTTTGATGTTATTACCAATATCACATGCGGTTGCTTCTTTGTCCAATAAAATATTCTTATTATCCTTTTTCATATTCGTGAATTCAATTATAAAATGTATTGGGCATTTAATTTACTTGAAAGGCACCTTTACTTTAAGAAAACACACAAACATTGATTTGTTTCTGCACTACCGATCCACACAGAACGACTGATTTAAAGAGACTGCCAAAAATACCAAACTGACGGTTAAAAAATGTTATCTGCCTTTCATAACCACAAACAGAACAAAACATGAGAACTCGTACCGTTTTTGTTCTTTCCCTCTTCGTTTGTTAGGTTCATAAAAATCAGCAACAAAAACAGTAACAAACTTACATACAAGCCTTCACCCGAGCACAAATAAATAAACAAGCCAAATGCCACACAAACGCTCCATCCCTTCATTCCATGACCATGCTTTGAAATATACATAGCAACGATACTCACATCTCAAGAAAAAAACACATCACATTGTTGTAGCGCTCTCTTTATGCCCTAATGTTGTTGTTTCTCTCGCTCTTGAGAGCGAAAACATGCGACAAACGTTGAAAACCATTTTAACTACAGAAATTTATTAATAACCATAAACAAATTTCAATAAATTATTTGTTTGAAATCGTTTATTGATCGCTTTCTAGTAACATTTTCATGTTTGATAAACATTTTGCCTATATATTCGTAATATTTTATCGCCATTCGACAAAAATATGGTGATAAAGCTTTTAATCAAAATTTTCAGGGTAGATTTTTTTTCTGTGTACATATCTGTCGGCAAAGCTGACTGACACTTTTTTACTTGTTGACCGATTAATTGCTTTTATGTTCTCTCATTACAAACCTCCTTTCCCACCCATAATTTTAACAAGGGCATGTCGCGCGAAATATCTGGTTATTTTGTAACCACTGAAATAGGTAGATGGTAACCACTGAAATAAGTAGATACTGAGTAGATTCTGACTACTTATTTCAGTGGTTACAAAATAACCAGATATTTCGCGCGACATGCCCTTGTTAAAATAATGGGTGGGAAAGGAGGTTTGTAATGAGGATTTTTGCTGGGTTGGGTTTGGTTTTGTGGTATCGACATCGTCAATCATGATATCAAAAGCTTGATAAAATGCTCCTTCTAGATCCTCAATACGCTGTCTGTATCGGTTAAAATATTGCAAAATAAACTTGTTTTCTTTTCCTTCTGGAAATACTTTCCACCTCTTCCCCCGATATATTTCCCGCGTTTCCTTTTGCTACTGACTGCCGCATGGATTTTAAATGTTGGTTTTTGGTACCCAAGTATACATGATTGCCAATGAAGTTCCACGTGATGGTGGTATTTGCCATGGTTACAGATTCTCGAAATTTAGCTTCAGTCCGGTTTAAGATCGCCCCTAAACCACCCTTTGGCGTAACATTAATACCTTGGCTGCAACAATGAAGTTGTCCGAGTGAAAGAGTGTGTTCAGTCCATTATAACATAATTGATCTGCTTTCTGGAGCCTCACTCCATTGTCGGATGTTATCTAATGAAGACTGAACTTGCCGACATAAACATTTTATACCCTCCACTGTACTATGGAGGTTTTTTCGTTTGTAACGCATTGATATAATCATCAAGTATATACATATCTTCTTGATCAGGACAGAATTCTAAAACGATCTAGCCATGTCTGTCCGTCTGTTGTAATCACTATAGCGTCTGTAATAATTGAGATAGGATGTTAAAATTTTGCACCCCAGTGTTTTTCCCAAAGGCAATTTCGAGCATTGGCTATTTGACAGTTTTAAAATATTTTGAGGATTTTAGCTACATTTTCCGCCAAAATTGGCTCCAATTCGAAAAGAGGTCAAAAAACCTCTGCACCAAAATTGGTGGAGATGAGTCCAAGTTTTAGAATAGGCCCCATATAACGGTACCTCCCGAATGAAAGTGTATTTTGAGGCGTTTAGCCAATTTTTTTTACCGAATTAGTTGAAATTTGCAATTGAGGTTCTCAATGACCATGAAACTTCTCCACCAAAAATGGCTAAGATATGTCCCTATAACGGTACCTCCTGATTTAAGATATTTTGTGGCTTTTAAGTACATTTTCTGACCGAATTAACTGAAATTTGATATTTTATGGTCCCACTGACCAAAAAAAATGTATCTACTAAAAATTACCAAGACAGGTCCACGTTTTAGTATAGCCCCGATATAATGATACCTTTCGACTTAAGGTATTTTGAAGATTTTAGCTAAATTTGTTGACGTTTGAGGTTCTCTCTGGTACCAAAAATCGTCAATATAAGTCCTTGTTTTGGGATAGCCCATATAACGGTGCCCCCAATTTTCGTTATTTTGAGGATTTTAACTAAAATTTTTAACCGAACTTGCTGTTATTTAATATTTGAAGTTGTCAGAGGTCCCGAAACTTCTCCACCAAAAACATAGGTCCTTGTTTATATAGCCCCTTTAGAACGCAATTTTCTTTGTATTTACCTCTGTGAACGATATGTGGTGGAGGATTTTCGGGACCTCTGGCAACTTCAAATAATTAATAACAGCAAGATAGGTTGAAATTCTCTTCCATCCTCCACCAAAAATCGTTCACATAGGTAAATACATACATGTTTTGACCTAATTTAGGCATTTGGGGTATCCGTTGTCGAACAATATTTACACCTAACAGGAAAGTATTTATTATACCTTCCACCATAGTATGAAGGATATATTAAGTTTGTGTTTCCGTTTGTAACGCATTGAAGTAGTCATTAGCGACCATATAAAGTGTACATATTCTTGATCAGGATAAAATTCTGAGTCAGTCTACCTGTGTCCTTCCTTGTAATAATGTCACAAAAATTAAATTATAATATAATAATAATTTTGCACCTTCTCTATTGACAGATCAAGTTCAAGATGGGCTATATCGGTCCTTGCTTTGTTATAGTTCCCATATAACGGTACCTCCGAAGTTTCGGTATTTTCAGTTTTTAAGCTATTTTTTTGTCTGAACTACCCGTACTTTGACATTTGTGGTTCCTCCCAGGTATAGCGCCCATATAATGATACCTGCCGATGTTCAGTGTTTTGAGGATTTTAGCTACCTTTTTAGATGGAACTACCTAAAATTTAACATGTAAGGTTCCCAATGGTCACAAAATATCTCTATTTATTATTGTCTTTTTAGGACGAAGGCCAATTATTTGTGAAAGTTTATTATTTATGGATTAATCGAGCTAACATGGCCTAAGGAGTTTTGTATTGAAAAATGAATTCTAGCGTTATACCACAACACACATTCAACCAATTACCCTGCGGACCGTTTCGCTTGGTGGTTGCCAAAGCTTGTCAGGGGTATTTTGAATGTTAATTAATGGCTAGAAGACAAAGGCTGATTTTGATAACTTCTATTTATACACACATTTTTACAAATTTGTAAATATGAAGTATTTTATTGAAGTCTTTTTCTTTATCAAGTCACCCTAGTGTCTTGTCTAGAAATCAATTTCTCAGTACATACACATGTACAATCAAAGGGGGTTTTCCTTCATGAATTGCAATGCCTACTTTTTCAGTAGTTATGATAGATAGATTGGCTGTGGCCTAGAGCGCTAGGACCTCCACAACATTGTCTATTTGTTGGAGAGGACCCAGGTTCAAACCTCAGCCGGGGCAGCCGGGCTCTGCTGTGAATTTTTATTTATTATTGTCTTTTTAGGACGAAGGCCAATTATTTGTGAAAGTTTATTATTTATTACATGTTAGCTCGATTAATCCATAAATAATAAACGTTCACAAATAATTGGCCTTCGTCCTAAAAAGACAATAATAAATAAAAATTCATAGCAGAGCCCGGCTGCCCCGGCTGAGGTTTGAACCTGGGTCCTCTCCAACAAATAGACAATGTTGTCGAGGTCCTAGCGCTCTAGGCCACAGCCAATCTATCTATCATAACTACTGAAAAAGTAGGCATTGCAATTCATGAAGGAAAACCCCCTTTGATTGTACATGTGTATGTACTGAGAAATTGATTTCTAGACAAGACACTAGGGTGACTTGATAAAGAAAAAGACTTCAATAAAATACTTCATATTTACAAATTTGTAAAAATGTGTGTATAAATAGAAGTTATCAAAATCAGCCTTTGTCTTCTAGCCATTAATTAACATTCAAAATACCCCTGACGAGCTTTGGCAACCACCAAGCGAAACGGTCCGTAGGGTAACTGGTTGAATGTGTGTCGTGGTATAACGCTAGAATTAATTTTTCAATACAAAACTCCTTAGGCCATGTTAGCTCGATTAATCCATAAATAACAAAATATCTCTCCATGTGTGTATCTGTACATAACGGTAGCCCCTTATTTTAGATGTATTGACATAAAAAGCATCTGTAATTT
The DNA here is from genome assembly GCF_047663935.1 of Musca autumnalis. NCBI lineage: Eukaryota > Metazoa > Arthropoda > Insecta > Diptera > Muscidae > Musca > Musca autumnalis. The sequence continues at coordinate 38,184,596 of NW_027412088.1, read as the reverse complement.
AACATTTGAGGTTCCCAGTGGTCACAAAACTTCTCCACGGAAAAATGTCAAAATGGGTCCAAACTTTGATATAGCTCCCGTTTAAAGGTGCCTCCCGATAGAAAATATTTTTGATACGTTTTCTGACAATATTTAGGCGTTTGGGTATGCGTGGTCACAAAATATATTTACCTAAAATTGTGGACAGGAAACACAACTAAGTAATGTTTTATCAGACAATTTGTAGTCGATTTAGCCCTGTCCGACCGTCTCACGGTGTTCGAAAGCACTGATCTAGCGGCGCAAAATTATTAACTTGCAAACGAATTGAGATACGTCAATGAAATTTGGCACAAACTCAGCTTGTACCTGTGGGTAATAATGTTTCAAATATGAACAATATCGGCTGATGTTTTGGTATAGCCCCCATATAACGGTACCTTAAGATTTTCGGTATTTTGAGGATTTAAGCCACAATTTCGTAGCAAATTACCTGTAATTTGGTACATAGGGTTCCTAGTGGTCACAAAATATTTCCACCAAAAATTATGGACATAGGTGCACGTTTTGATATAGCCCCCATGTAACCGTACCTCCCAATTTAAGGTATTCTGAATATCATGACTACATTTTTGAACCAACTTGGCTGTAATTTTGCATTCCGTGTTCTCACTGCGTATAAAATCTTCTTACAAAACATTTTCAACACGGATTTATGTTTCGATGTAGCCCCTTTTGTGGTACCCCCGATTCGTTGAATTTTTACTTGTTATCCCACATTTAATAACATATTTAGCTGTAATATGGTATTACAGTGTCTCCGGGGGTAGAACTCCTTCTTGCAAACATTTCTCAAGATAGGTCCATATTTTGATTTAGCTCCCATACAAATTACACAGCTAGATTTGTATGAATTTCATGCGAAATCCCTTATTTTAAAAAGTGAAGTCATCAAAAGATTTGCAAATATTTGCAGTCCTAATGTGGTTATTCCGTATCCAGAGAGTCCAATTTCATTCCCAAAAAAATAAGCGAACCTAAGTTCGGCCAAGTTTACAAGATGCACTCTATGGAACAAGCGCGTAAAACCCATAAAACACTAAAAAATTTATTGCTATATAACTACCCAGCAAACCAAAATCGGAAAAAACATCAGAGTTCGGACCGAAAGTCATATTGCGTGGTTGACGTGTTCTCTGACCGAAATTCGGATGAAAATCGGATGTTTTAGCCGACTTTCGGACCGAATTCGGTCCGAACTCTGATGAACTATCGTATAAATTTCTGATTTATTTACCGACTTTCGGACAGCTATCGGTCCGAATTCGGAAGTAAAATCTTATGAAATTCGAAAGTGTTTTAGTTAAGAAATATCCAAATCCTATAAATGTTTATCTACTATAAACATATTAAAGGTTTTAATATCATCTTATGCTGTGTTAAATGCGGAAAACAAACTGTGGAGAACAACAAATTCGTCAACACGATCTGTGGAAATATGTACATGTCTTCACATGCAAAAAATGTTCATACACATAAAAGTGTTAAGAAACTTAACTTTGCCCATATACAAATATAAAACATAGTGTTGAAGTTTGACGAAGAAAATCTTTACTTTCATTAACTTCACAAAAATAAAGAAATATGTATGCAACCGATCACTATGAATAACATTTAAACACTATCATGCATCAACACGAATAACAAAAATAAACCAAATTTGTTCTCCGATACAGAAATTAAAACCCGAGCACTCAATTTTTCTTCGTACTGCATCAATGTCGGCACATCAACAATTACACATTTACAATGTGCGAGCGAAACATGTACAATTCTTTTCTCTCTGCTTATTTACACTTAATTTTGCCAAAGCAGCACAAGAGAAAGTAGAAAAATTTCCTTCAGAGAGGGAGAGAGAGGACAGGAAGAAGTTCGTCAGACTAGTCGGACAGAGTTCGGACCGAAGTCGGTCAGACGCCTCGGAAAAAACTTCCGACTTTGAGCAGACGCGTCGGACGTCCGGCATTGTGTTTGCTGGGTAAGTACCTCCAGACCTCAAACTAATTTTTATAATTTAAATCACACCCTCTGCTATTAATTAAAAATAAATCTTGTCCAATTTCATTACGAATTTATTTAACATTTAAACAAATATGAAGTTAATTTTTTGCAACAATTTTTTAAAATCTGTTGCAACAAAAACTGTTGTATTTGATAGTGAATAACTGAGTGAATATTTACAACAACAAAAACGAAAAAACAAAATTTTTGTCTGCAAAGTGTCTGTAATCGATACAATGGAAAATATTTCAAAATAGTACTTATAATAATGGGGGTTAATGTTTTTTATTTTCCAAACATAGATCAAGTTAGAAGATGGACAATATTAGTGGTGTGCACAATAACCCTCGAGTAACCAATTTAATATAAGCTTTTAACATCATAATATTTCTCTAAGCAATAGATCTGGTTAGAACTAGACTATATCAGTGCAAAACATAGGGTATCCTCCACAAAAAAATCATAATTTGTATGTAATTTTCAAAGCAGATACTCCGTGCAGCTAAAATTATGGAGGTAATTTTATTTCATAGACAAGCCACTCCTCCATAGATCAATACCTCAACAAAATGTTCGGTGCCAAAGGTGTTATTTAAGCATGGATGCAAGTGATTTGGCATGTACGTTTTTTATATCATCCACCATACTCTGAAGGGTGTATTAAGTTTTTTCCGTTTGTAACGTATAAAATTCTGAGCCGATCTAGCCATGTCCGTCTGTTGTAATCACTCTAGCGTCTACAAAAATTGAGCTAGAGCGCTATATTTTTGAATCGGAGTATCTCTTTTCCATTAACAGGTCAAGTTTGAAGATGGGCTGTATTGGTCCATATAACGGTACCTCTCGATGTTCGGTATTTTGAGGATTTTTTCTATACTTTTTAACAGAAGTAGTTGTAGATTGACAGTTGAGGTCCCCTGCATGCAAGAAACTTCTCCACTAATAATTGTGATCTTAGGCCCATGTTTTGTTTAGCCTCCATATAACGGCACATCCAAATTTTCCGTGTTTTGAGTATTTTAGCTAAAACTTTTAACCGAACTAGGTGTAATTTGACATTTGAGGTTCTTGTGGGTCACTACATTTCTCCATCAACAATTTTAAATATAAGCCCATGTTTAAGTATAGCCCCCATATTACGGTATCTTCCGATTTTCGGTATTTTGAGGGTTTTAGCTATTTTTAACTGAACTTCCTGCAGTCACGAAACTTCTCTGCCAACAAAAGGTCTCGACCAAAACTTGTAGACATAGGTTCACGGTTTGGTATAGAGTTAACTCCCCATTTGCTTTATTGTAGGGATGTAACTCCATGTCTTGACCGAACTACGTGTGATTTGACGTTTGATTTTCCCAGTGGTCACAAAATTTCTGTATCAAAAAAAGTCAAAGTAAGTCCATGTTTTGGTATAGACCCCAATAACATTAACTATCCATTTTTCGTATTTTGAGAGTTTTTGTGGCAAGATTGGGTTAACTTTGGCATTTATGATTCCCCGTAGTTAGAAATTTCTCGTGTAGCCCCAGTATAACAGTACCGTTCGTTTTTACCCTACCAAATTAGGCAAAATTAGGTGCTTGGAGTTACCAACGCTCAAAAAATTTGTCAACATAAAATTGTGAAAATTAATTATTCCATATAAGTTCAGAATAAAAAGTTCTGCATTGTCGAAATAACCGCTTTTTTACTTGCTCTTACTAAACTGTATTTAGCGAAAATGGAATTAGTAGATACGTTAAAAGTGTTTCACGAATTGTCCTAAGCTTTCATTGAAGTAGTTGAAGAACCTGTTCCATAACATTAAGCTGTAAAATTGCGCAACGTAACTATCGAAGGGAGTGCTTCCAAACTTACATCACGTAAGAAAATAGTCTATATCAGCCTACCCCATCCGTAATTTTCCGCATAAAAAACCGTTGACCACATCTTTTTTTCTTGCTTTGCGGAAATCATATGAAGTCATTGAGAACCATGTCAGGCCTGTACAGCGGATAACCCAGTAATTCCTTGTTTTGTTCTGTCAAAAATGCGCTGGTTTGAAACGATGTGTGAGAACTCAAATTGTCATGGTGCACAATGATTCGTTTTTCGAATTTCTCAGGAGACTTCATGCAAACAGGTTGTAGTGTACCACTCAGAATTAAACGTCCTACGTTGCTCAAGCCGTATAGTCGCCGCATGGTCAGTTTTGCCTAAGAAACAGAAGACGATTTACTTCGAGGTGCATGAACAACTTTCGTTGGATTTGGCTCGCCTTCGAAGACCCACACTGTCGATTGTTGTTTTGTTTCGGGCTCATACGCATAGATCCCAGACTCTCGTCTGTGACGATGTTATAAACGTCGTTTGAGGCACCGTGATCGTATTTATTCTTACCCCCAGTTTATGTATTTCGAAACGAAAATGTGTGCGCATGAAAGACACCCACACTTTAGTTTTTGAAATATTATTTCATTTGCTTTTGCTTCAAAACAAAAAACAAATTTGAAATACACACTCAAATTTGGTAGTTTTTCTTCCGCATTCGTTTTCTTATCGACATATGTACATAAACAGGCCCTTAATGTCTTAGCACCAATCGACAAGATCTTTTTGAGCGATTTTTGCTGCCAGATGCTCATGGGTATATAAAATGACAATTTTGCATAACCCGTTCACGCACAGCTTAATTTTTTCAGGCACAACGGCCGTATTTGGAAGACCCCCACGAGCTTTGGTTTTTTTTAGCGAGTGTCGACCACGATTGAATTCATTAAACCAGTTTTTCATAGTGCTATAGGACGGGCCTTTATGTACATTCAAAGATCGACTCTTACCGTGATTATCCACATCGAAATTTGTGGAAAAAAAGTAAAAAAGTATCAGACGGCTTGGCCGACAGAGATATACCCTCAGCCTGTGTATATTGAAACAATTCTTCCCCAAAAAAACGTATGTATTTAGACGGTTTTAAAATTTTTGGGCGTATGAAACGACAAAAATGTTGATAAGGATTAAGGAGCAAAAGTTTTGCAGAGGACATACTTAAAGGAATGGATCGACATTGACCATTATGGAAGTGGATTTCCAGCCACTACATATGGTGCCATAGGGGTTTTTACACCCTCCGGGCTGTTTCCTCAAGAAGTGTGGATTTGCCCCTGAAAAATCATTTACCATCGTAATGGAGGCAGCGAATGTAAGTTGCCTAAACAAAAATCAAAGTGATTCGATTACAGGTCCTAAAGTGAACTTATCCGAAATTTTGTTTGGGAGGTACTGGATGAAGTGGACAAATATAGTCCATATTTGGACCTGATCTATATCTGGTAGATATATTAGGATGTGTAAAGTATGGACCAATTCGGCCACTCCGTTCAAAAGTTACCGTACGAAGAATTTTTCCGAACATTTTTGAAATTTTGTGGGGGAGGTACCGGAAGGAGTGGACCGATATAACCCATCTTCGAACTTAAACTAAGTTTGGACAAAATATTACGAAATCCAAATTTTGGACCGAATCGGTTCATCCGTTCGAGAGTTATCGTGCGCTCCAGCCGGCCAGAAAGACGGCCGGACATTGCTCAATCTACTCCAAATTATCTGAAACACATTTCGTCCAAACATACTTGGGGTCTAAAACCATTATTTCAATGAGGCACATTTTGCCCGTATGAAAGTGTATATACCCTCGTTAGCATAAGTGCTGATGGTATAATGATCGGAGGAAAATGTTCATAAGTACATTATTTATTTTTTTTTTTTTTTTGCAAAGAGATTTTTTTTAAATTATTGTAAATAACACAACCCATGGTCGTATATCAAACTCTCCTGAGCACGTTTAGGCTAAAAACTGTCAAACTTTCCAGAAAAAGGCCAAATGACGTCTGCAACACCACGTAATGCCTAGGCCAGAAACTCTTCTAGTTCCCCGTCGTAAGCTTAGACGCATCTGTGCAACATTTCAATTTGTTAGGGTGCTAGAATGATTACTACAGACCAAAGAACGGAAATGTACATATCGACTCCGAATTTTATCCTGATCAAAAACGGATGAACAAACTTAATGAACACTTCATGGTGGACTGTATAAAGTAATGAGCAAATGATTATTTTTAGTTTCATGAACTCATTAAAAAAAATAATTCCATTCAAACATCCTTCCAAATTCTAGTAAATCATCAATTAAGTCAAAAATTCAAAAAACCAAAAAAAAAGTAAATGTAATGTCATTAACAATAATGCAATTCGATTTGGTGACAAACAAATGATTGTCCTTTGTTCCTAATTTCTCATACAACACAACTGCAAATAACAATTTCGATCGAAGTTCATTAAAAATTCTTTAGATTTCTCTTCCAAATAGCAATTAAATGTCCTTTTTATCCATTTCGAAAATAAGAGTAGTTTGTCCATGCATTGTCACTTAGGTACGTACACATATACGAATGTTCGAACGACAAATGCAAATTCTAATAAAAAGTGTCATCATACCAACAACATTGACTGTAATAGTGGTTTAGTTCGGTTGGGTACAATGATTTTTCCATTGCACTCTGTCAAATTATTGAAAATTCCCATAAGTACCATTTTGGGGAGATGCATGTACGGACGTTCCCTAGCTCTTTATATTCGTTTGCTGCTTGTGCTAATGTGTAATGGGTAAATCTGTTGTACTTGTAGACATCGACAAGGACTACATGAAACGAATTTTGTTCGTTGGTTTCGATTCTTAAACGTTTTGTCAGATAGATGGCAAATATTCGAAATCAAACTCCTATTCTCTTAGAGGTATTTTTTATTGGAGATGGGGATGGGATGTCTGCTAGAATATTGGTTGTTAGCATATGCAGTTGCATCACCACAACAATTGCACTGCATATTGTCATTATACACTTTATCCTCTGGTGGTGATGTGTGAGTGTGAAGACTTACTGCATATCTTGCTCGATTGGGTAAGTCTGCGTATTTTGTGGGTTTGCTATCCTCTGGAGTCATATTATAAATGCATTTAAATGGGCATCGATCATGACGGCTTGATGATGCATAAAACTATCGAGACCTTATATTATGCATATGAACGATGCATAATGATGTGGTGTGTGAGTGTGTGCGTGGCGTTAGGGTATGTTACATTCTTTGCGTTGCATAGTGGTTCAAAAGGGGCATGTACATTGTTCAATTAATTATACGGCTGTTGGAATAAAGTCATAAGAGTTAATAGTGTCGTCCAAGGGATAGTGGTATTTAACTCTTTTTCATCCCGTTAGAAACTATTTAGATAAAAACAAAGTTCTTCAACATAAATCATTTCAGCGTCCCCGACGCGACATAGAACAACAAGTAACAAAGCGTTAAGTTAGGGCAGAACTTTTTATACTTCTGAACTTCTGAACTATATGTTCTGAACTTATATAAATTTTTACAATTTTATGTGGAGATTTTTTTTGAATACAAGGAACCCTAAATACCTAATATTAGTTAATTCGGTCAGCTAAAACCGGGCGGTACAGTTATATGGGGGACCACAATTTTTGATAGAGAACTTTTTAACCACTGAGAACCATAAATGCCAAAGGCCATCCATCCAATCGTGTTCCAAAATGTAGATACAAATTAAAAAACCTAAAATCGATTCTACTGAAACTTTGACAATTTTTGTTGGGGAAGTTTTGTTACCATTGTAAAATTCAAATCTCAAATAACATGTTTTTCGGTCGACATATTTAGCTTAACTACAAAAATCCGGAGGTACCGTTGTATGACTGATATACCGAAACATGGACCTATGTCGACAATTTTTGGTGGAAATGTTTCTTTACGGGCAGTTCAGTCAGAAAATGTAGCTAAAACGCTCAAAATACCCTCGGGAGGTACGGTTATATGGGGGCTATACCAAAACAGGGGTCTATGTTGAAAAATTTTCGTGAAGAAGTGTTGTAAACCCAAAGAACCTCAAATATCAAGTTATGGGTAGTTCAGTCAAAAAATGTAGCTAAAACCCTCAAAGTACCGAAAACCGGGAGGGTTATACTGATTCATGGACCTATATCGATAATTTTTGGTGGAGAAGTTTCGTGACAGAAAGCAACATCAAATTTCAATTTGCGGGTAGTTCAGTCAAAAAAGGAGTTAAAACCCTCAAAACGCTAAAATCGGGAGGTGCTTTATATTAGGGTTATATCGAAGCATGGATATATGCCGACAATTTTCGGTGAAGAAGTGTTGTAACCCCAAAAAACCTCAGTAGTTGAATTCTGTAACTAATTTTTTGAGTTACTGGCAAAAATCGGTAAAATTAAAACGCAAAAGTATCAATAAAAGTTGACAACAATGTTGCTATCGGTAGGAGTTAGCTAAAAATTTAATTTGGTTGTTAACTTATCGAAAAATGTCGTTATTTACCGAAATTATAAGCATTTTAATTTTACCGATTTTTGTCGGTAACTCGAAAAATGATTTACAGAATTCCATTACATATGTCAAATTACAGATAGTTCGGTTATAAATGTAGCTTAAACCCTCAAAATACAGAAACTCGGGAGGGGCCGTTATATGGGGGATTTACCTAAACGTGAACCCAGTTTGACAATTTTTGGTGGAAAAGTTTCGTGACAGCAGTGAACCTCAAATGTAAATATACAAGTAGTTCACTCAAAAAAATTAGCTAAAACCCTCAGAATACCGAAAATCGAGAGGCTATTCCTAAACATGGACCTATGTTTAAACATTTTGGTGGAGAAGTTTCCTGACTGTAGTGGACTTCAAATATGAATTTACGGGACGTTCAGTCAAAAAATGTAGCTAAAACCCTCAACAAACCGAAAATGGGGAGGTACCGTTATATGGGACTATACCAAAACATGGGTCTATGTTGACAATTTTTCGTGGAGGAATTTTCTGTCTGTAGTGATTTTCAAATATCAATTTACGGGTAGTTCAGGCAAAAAATTTACCTAAAATTCTCAAAATGCCGAAATTCTGAAGCTACCATTATTAGGATGCTATAGCTAAACATGGACCTTTGTTGACAATGTCAAATTACGGGTAGGACAGTACCGATAATTTGTAGATACTGTTAAATAAGGGCTTCACCGAAACATGTCGACAATGTTTGGTGGAGAATTTTCCTGACTGCAGTAGACCTCAAATATCAATTTATGGGTAGTTAAGCCAACAAATTTAGCTTCAAAATACCGAAAATCGAGAGGCACTGTTATATAATGGCTGTACCTAAATATGGACCTATGTTCATAATTTTTGATAGAGAAGTTTCCTGATTTCACTAAACCTTAAATGTTTGCGGGTAGTTCAGTAAATAAATGTAGGTAAAACACTCAAAATACCCAACATCGGGAGATACGGCTATGGGGGCTATACCAAAGTATGGACCTATGTTGTCAATTTTCGGTGGAGAAGTTTCGTCACTGCAGTGAACCTCAAATTTCAATTCACGGGTAGTTCAGTAAAAAATTTAGCTAAAACCTTAATAATTCCGAAAATCGGGAGGTACTCTTATATAAGGGCTATACCGAAACATGGAACTATATGTACAATTTTACAATTGTAAAATTTTTGGTGGAACAATTTCTTGAACCTCAAATATCAATTTACGAGTAGTTAAGTCAAAAAATTTAGCTAAAACCCTCAAAATACCTAAAATCGGGAGGAACAGTTATGTGGGGCCTATACCAAAACATGGACCTATATTGACACCGTTTGGTGGAGGAGTGTTGTGCGCAATAGGAGCTTCAAATGTCAAATTACTGCAAGTTCGGTCACGAAATAAAGCTAAAATTCTCAAAATACCGAAGGTACGCTGCAATGGGGCCTATAACAAAAAGTGGAACTATATTGTAAATTTGTAGTAAGGACGTTTGAATGTGAATCTCAAATTTCAAATTAAGGGTAGTTACGAAAATAGGCAGGTGCCGTTATAGGAGGGCTATTTGTAAATATGGACCTATGTTGAGGATTTTTGGTAGAGAAGTTTCGTGACCACTTTGTTGACGATTTTTGCCAGAGAGGTTTCGTGATCACTGAGAACCTCAAATGTTAAATTTGAACTAGTTCGGTTAAAAATTTTAGCTTAAATCTTCAAAATACCGAAATTTTTTGGTGAAGATGTTTTGCTGCTGCAGGGTATCTCAAATGTCAAGTTACGGGTAGTTCAGTGAAAAAAATGTAGATTAACCCTTCAAAATACCGAAAATCTTAAGGTGCCGTTATATTGGGGCTACACCTAAACATGGACCTTTGTCAACAGTTTTTGGTGGAGTAGTGTTGTGATCCCTAAGAACCTTAAATTTTAAATTACAGCTGGTACTAACAACATCCGTCAAAGGTAGTCAGCTAACATGTGCCGCGAGTTCACCCATAAGAACGTTAACAATTTGAGTTGGGCGTTGGGCTAGTAACTCACCCTGTCAAAACACCGCCTACTATGAAAAAACAAAGAAAAAGAAGAAAAACAAACCCCTCTAAAGTTGACGAACCCCGCAAACGTTTTAAGGACCATGATATGCGAATCTGCACCTGGAATGTCAGGACTCTCTACAGAGCAGGTGCAGTTTGCGCATTGGCGGATGTTCTTGGCAACAAAGCTGATATTATCGCCTTACAGGAAGTGCGATGGAACCGGGCAGACGTAAAAATAACAAACGATTACGTACTGTATTATAGCTGCCATGAAACGAAACATGATCTAGGTGTTGGATTTATGGTGAATAGGAGGCTTAAAAACCTCGTCTCCAGCTTCACTCCTGTTGATGAGAAAATTGCCACAATCCGTATAAAAGCAACGTTTTTTAACATCAGTCTCACCTGCGTCCATGCCCCGACCGAAGAGAGGGCCTAGAGAGTGCATAAGACCGCTGCCCTGGCCATGATATTAAGACTGTTCTAGGAGATTTTAATGCTAAAATTGGGAGAGAAAATATCTTTGGTCCCACGATCGGAAATTTCAGCCTTCATCATCCGACAATGGAATAATTCTGATCGATTTTGCAGCGGCAAAAAAACATGGTAGTGAGCAGTACTAGATTCCAACACCTCGACATACACAAGGCCACGTGGATATCGCCAGATTGGAAAACAAGAAACCAGATTGATCATGTAGTAATGGAAGGAAGACACTCGTCCAGCGTGTTAGATGTCCGATCGATTCGAGGAGCGAACATCGATTCGGACCATTTCCTTGTGGCAGCAAACGTTGCGCCAAAAGTGCGATCTAACACAGGACGGAAGCTGGATGTCGAGAAGCTGCAAAAGCAAGAACCCACTCTCTTCAAACTGCCGCAAAATCTGTGCTTAGGTACCGAAAACCACCACCTAAAAATCTATGGTACGATCAGGAGTGCCGTAAGGCTACTGAAGAAAAGAACGCGGCATACAGAGCAACCCTGCATTAAGTATCAACACGAAGCGCGAAAGAAAAATATCGAGAGAAGAGGAGAGGGGAGAAGCGTATTTTCAGAAGAAGAAAAAAAGCAAGAAAAACGTGAACGTGAGAAACGTGTCTGCTAGATAATGGGCCTACTGCCTTATATGTAATGGGTTTTGTGTAGAGAACCACATTTTCCCATTCCCAGTTGTTGCATTATTGCAAATTACATGGTGCCCTTGCGTTTTAATTGTCCAATGGGATTTTTATAGATACATGCAGCATGGGTCGCTTTGCCACCTTTTTTCAAAACGATTACCCAGCCAGGCAACACCACATTTTGAACGGTGGCGAAATACCCTTCAGTAATGTTGGCGGCATTTTCTGAGTATTTCAGCCATCTAAAACTTCTCTATATGTGGTGTCTTAGGACACGCCGTTCGGACTCGGAGATGTTTGTGAAACAATTATTATATTGTTATTTCAACTTTGTGTGATACGGTGCCAGTATCCACAAAGTTTTTTCTTACAATAAGTGTATTTGTTCCATAAAAAATTTTTGATTTGTGAAAAGCCAATGCCCAGTGTAAGTGGTGAAGGGTATCACATGGTCGGCCCCATCCGGTTTTCTTAGTTTCAATATGGTTACTATCGAATCCCATATAAGTTAATTTCTACAGGTTAATTTCTATATAGGATTCATATTGAAACTAAGGAAACCATAAAATTATGTCAAAATAATGGAATGTGTGGACGTTGTGTGCTCCTTAGGGCAACAAATTTTTCCCAATTTTGGAAAATACGTAATTTTTTCAAATTTCGATGACGACAAAACATTTGGGATTGTGGCCAGGATAATCGATTTCTGGACCATTGTGCACCGTCGAAAATTTTTTGTATTGGCCAGTTACTTTCGTAATTCCGTTATTGCCACTGCAACTGTTATACATGTGCATAACAACTTTCAATTTTATTCAGATTCGAAAAATAAAAGTATATCATTCCATTTGGACAGGGTTCACATGAAATAACAAATCAATAAATATTAATTGTGACTGTTAGTAATTCTATTTCGTCGCGAATTGAATACAAAAATCCCAATATTGCACAACATTTGAATCAAAATAAACTTTGATTCAAAAGCCATATTTACGTGTGTGCTTATTCGAATGTCCATATATGGCACACAGTCATATTATGAATGAGTTAATAAATTGTGTTTGTATTTGGACCGTAGGCAATTTTCACAGTACTGTGGTATGTCAATATTATCGCCAGGCTATGCATAATTTTAGCTGGTCAATTGAACGAGAGTTTCTCTTTCAGTTGGCTGTGCATGGATATGCATAGCTATGCTCATATGTTTTGGGCCTTATCGACGCCTCCAAACAATAGTATGCTAAGTCGACTTAGCATGTTTTCAAGTTCTTTACATTTTTATATTTAACGTCCTTTAACTTAAATTCTGTCAAATTTTGGTAATGATCGGACAATCCGAACAGAAGTTATAAACAAATATTTACTTAGCATAGTACTGAAGGTCAAAGAAATTTTCAAACTTTTAGAGCTTGTCCTGCAAAACTCGCTTTTCAGAACTAGCAAACTATTAGTTGGAGGTGTCGAACGTCCTTTAACTTAAATTCTGTCTAATTTTGGTAATGATCGGTCAATCCGAACAGAAGTTATAAACAAATATTGACTTAGCATAGTACTGAAGTTCAAAAAAATTTCCAAACTTTGAGAGCTTCTCCTGCAAAACTCACTTTTTAGACTTAGCATACTATTATTTGGAGGTGTCGTTATGTCCCTGTGATATTTGATATTTACATTTGTTTGTTTACAAATAAACAAGTTATACAGTTATAAACTCCCTCATCAACAGATATATTCAGGCATACCGACATCCATACATGCACTCATGAACCGCAACAGAAATGCATAATCTAATGCAATAGTTGTATGTAGGTATGTGTATTAGTGAGTGAATGTACTGTATAGAGAGCAAACAAATGTTTGTTACTGGTTTTCGATCAAAATTACACAAAACCATTGCATACAGCCGATGTCAGTCAGGAGGTTGTTTACTATTTACCCAAGGTTTGCCAATTATGGTCTTTTAGTCTTTGCAGTTTGTCCCAACAACTGCAATGCATACAAATGCATCAACGATATATTGCCAACAAAATAAATACCAGATTTTGATGAGTTTTAGTCTGGTTATATATACATATGACCTGTTCAAAAGAACTGTCAATTGCATTATTAAAAATTGTCCCCAAGCAGTCTGTGTAGAAAAATATTAATAATATGGTGCAGACAATAGAAGAACTTATTAGCAGTAATAAGTAAGAGTAACTTTTGGTGCTAGAAAGTACAATAGGAATAAAATGACAAATTGTGAATATTACTGATAACTAAGTTTTGATAATAACAAAAGATCAACCATATGTGTAACAAATGAACACAATCCTCAGGTGTGGTGTTACATTAAGAAAAAAAGCAAACCCAATAAGGGCTGTTTTTCGAACATAATTCTTTTACGTTCGCCGTCTATAAAATACATTGATTTTAATAAATGGTTTTCTTCAAAATTATCTTTCTTTAAAAACATCCTTAATCGGGCGTTAGATTACAGCCAATTAAGGCCGAAAATTTAGATAAAACGGAAAAACAACTTAAAAAAGCCGACTGACATCTTGGCCAAAAGAGACATACCCTTACGCGTGAATTGAAATTTCATATTTTAATAATATCGAATCGAATACCGGCTACGCAACCAAAAACCCAAATAATTATGTATTTAGTATGTTTTCAGATTTTATAGCCCTATTTTGGATGTATGAACTTGCCGACAAAATATATGTAAAAGTTGCGGAGGTGATACCTGAAGGAATGTGTCCATTTTGGAAGTAGATCTTATTTTGTTCATAGGTATAATTTTAAAGGATCTTCGAACAGATCCTTCGAACAGCATTAAAGAAACAAGTAAAAAAGTGTTAAATTCGGCCTGGCCGAAGGGTAAATATCTGGTCGATGGTGGACTTGCCAGGTCTAAAGCATAGCCGACCAAGAAGAGCGAGTGCTTAAATTGTTTATGTGTGGGTAAAATTACACTGACAGAACAGGGTGATGATTTTCATATTGAGTGTGAAATGAAAAATATATTGTTGGCGCGTTCGCTTTGTATGACTTAAATTAAAAATAATATAAATAACTTCATAATTTGAAAAGTATTTTTCTTCATATGTTAATTTTTTTGAGAGAAAAAACAAATTGTATATAAAAATGATTTTTTAAGACTTTCTAAGCATACATACATTTTTTATTGATGCATTGCAGACGAGGCATTCTGCGTCATTAAAAATATTAATACAAAACAAAATTTCATTTTCAAATTCTTCCCTCCACATATTTGCTGTACAACTGCAAAATCTTTTCAGTGTACCCAAAAAAAAAAAAAACAAATAAAGCGGCATCAACCTGCTTGCATGACATTCAGTACAAAACTGAAGTAAAAAAATCAAAACATTTGCTCTCTTACTTTGCGTTCGGGTCGCGTGTGTGTGATTTGCCGAAAAACTTCGTAACCATATCAATACCAACGAACCGGCTTGGTCTAAAGCCGCATTCGCACAATTTACCTGACAATATCTTGTAAGCGATAGGGAGAAGACTTATGTCCCTATAGTTGGAGCATAAAGTCTTATCTCCTTTCATATGCACGGGACACAGGATGCTCAGCTGATGCATACAGCTTATCAGCGTGTCGCCTCCGGTTTGAAACAGCTCGGCCTACCAGCTCCTGCTGCCTTATTATTCTTCAGCCGGTCTATTGTTGTCTTTACCTCATCTTGGTCGGGTGGTATACATTCAATACCATCTTCTTTCATCGGATCTGTCGTCGACTTCGCTACTATTGGATACCAACAGTTTGGAAATATGCTCTTTCCATATCCTTAGCACACTATCAGTATCAAGTACCAAATTACCTGGCTGGTCTCTACAGGAGGATGTGCCAGTTCCAAAGTCATCAGTTTGATGTTTCACTCTTTGGTAGAATTTTCGAACTTCATTCTGTCTTCTGTACATTTCGATTTGATCATACTCCCGCTTTTCCATCTCTCTCTTTTTCCTGCGTAAAAGACATTTCTCCTCTCTCCTTTTCTCCCGATACCTCTCTCATGCGCTACGCGTTGCTACTGATTGTAAAGCAGCCCTATATGCCGCATTTTCTATTCGGTAGCAGTTCGATACTCCTGGTCATACCATGGATTCCTTGGTGGAGGTCTCTGGTATCCAAGTACTGATTTTGCGGCTGTTTGCATGGAGTGGGCAATGTTTTGCCATGATATTTTATCGGGACGAGAAGTGACTTGATTAAGCAATTGGGCCAGTTGAGTTGAGTGCTGTGGCTATTTGTTGTGATCGCAGCTTACCCATGTCCAACTTTCGTGTTGTGTCTGTTCGCACTTTGTTTGCTACGTTTTATCCGGTACGCACTTTTGCTGCAACAAGGTAGTGGTCCGAGTCTACGAGTATGTTGGCTCCTCGGAACGATCGTACATCCAACACGCTCTATAAATGTCTTTCGTCTATCACAACGTGATCAATTTGAGTTCTTGTTCTTTGATCTGGCGACGGCCAGGTGCCCTTATGAATATCGAGATGCATAAATCAGGTACTGCTAACTATCATGTGTTTTGCAGCTGCAAAGTCTATCAGCCTCATACCATTGTCAGATGTTTCACTGTGGAGACTGAATTTACCAACTGTTTGGCCAAAGATATTCTCCTTTCCAATTTTGGCCTTAAAATCGCCTAGTATAATTTTAATGTCATGGGCAGGACAACGGTCATAAGTTTCTTCTAAGCGCTCGTAAAATATGTCTTTGGTCTGTTCGTCCTTGTTTTCAGTGGGAGCATGAGCGCAAATAAAGCTGATGTTTAAGAATTTTGCTTTTAATCGAATTGCAGCGAGTCTTTCATTCACTGGAGTGAAGCTGGAAACCAGATGTTTTAACCTCCGACCAACTACAAATCCGCAATCAAACTCATGCTTTGTGTCATGGCAGCTTTAATACAGTGCGTCACCTTAAAGTGTTGTTGTGACGCATTTCCCAATTCATCGTATTTCCTGTATGGCAGTAATGTCGGCCTTGTACTTTTCAAGTACATCTGCCAATGCGTAAACTGCACCTTCTCTATAAAGAGTGCGAACATTCCAGGTGCAGATTCGCAGATCATGGTCCTTAAAACGTTTGCGGAGTTCGTCAAGTATAGAGGGATTTGTTTTTCCTTTCTTTCCTTTTTTAATAGTAGGCTGTTTTTTTCCTAGTGTAGGGTTACTAACCTGGCGCCCAAACCCAAGTTTTAACGTTCTCATGGGTGAATGCGCGGCAAATTTTAGCTCACTACCTTTAACGGGTGTTAAAGGCAGCTACCCCAGGTGACACCACGGGGAGGTCAGTGTACACTTGAGATGAGAGAGGGACCAAGATAAATCGTGGACTTTGTCATGTTAGAGCCGGTCAGGACCGTTCCTTGGTATATTTCATCCCCTGCGTCACCCACCACTGAAAATTAAAATGTCGAATTGTTCGATTTGTGGTGAAGATGTTTCGTTAACACTGAGAACCTTGAACGTCAAATTACAGATGTATAGTTTGGTTAAAAATTTTAGATAAACCCCTCAAAATACCGAAAATCGTGAGGTACCGTTATATGGGGGCTATACCAAAACATGGACCCATATTGACCATTTTTGTTGGAGAAGTTCCCTGACCACTGAGAACCTCAAATGTCAAATTACAAGTAATTCGGTTAAAAATTTTAGCTAAAGTTTCGTGATCACTGATAACCTCAAATGTCAAATGTCAGCTAGTTCGGTTAAAAATTGTAGCTAAAATTCTCAAAATACCGAAAATCGGGAGGTACCGTAATATGGGGGCTATATCAAAACATGAACCTATGTTGATGATTTTTTGCGGAGAAGTTTCGTGGCTACTGAGAATCTCAAATGTCAAATAACATCTAGTTCGGTTGCAAATAATATTTAATATTCTCAAATTGCCTAAAATCGGGAGGTACCCTTATATGGGGGCTATACCAAAACATGAACCTATGTTGATGATTTTTTTTGGAGAAGTTTCGTGGCTACTGAGAACCTCAAATGTCAAATTACAGCTAGTTCGGTTAAAAATTTTAGCTAAAATCCTCAAAATACCGAAAATCGGTAGGTACCGTTATATGGTAAAGTTTCGTAGTCACGGAGAACCTTAAATGTCAAATTACAGCTAGTTCGGCTAAAAATTGTAGCTAAAATTCTCAAAATACCGAAAATCGGGAGGTACCGTAATATGGGGGCTATATCAAAACATGAACCTATGTTGATGATTTTTGGTGGAGAAGTTTCGTGGCTACTGAGAATCTCAAATGTCAAATTGCAGCTAGTTCGGTTGCAAATTGTAGTTAACATTCTCCAAATGCCTAAAATCGGGAGGTAACGTTATATGGGGCTATACAAAAATGCGGATCTACGTTGACGATTTTTGGTGGAGAAATTTCGTGGCTACAAATTGTAGTTAATATTCTCAAAATTCCTAAAATCGGAAGGTATTGTTATATGGGTGCTATATAAAGAGAACCTCAAATGTCAAATTACAACTAGTTCGGTTAAAAATGTTAGCTAAAATCCTCAAAATTGCCAAAATCGGGAGGTACTGCTATATGGGGGCTATACCAAACCATGGACATTTGCCCATAATTTTTGTAATATGAGATTGTTGATCAAAAGGAACCCTAAATGTCAAATTATAGCTCATTCGGTTTGAAATTGTGACTAAAAAAACGGAGAAAGAAACTTAATTTACCCTCCATGCTATAGTGGAGCGTATACAAATAATGAATTTTGTGGGAGAGTTACCCTATGGGGACTACCGATAAGGATGTTAAACTAAATTTTAACAAAATATTAGAATTCCGACGTTAGCCAAACTTTTTTCAGTAGCAAGTCCGCACTTCCTGAGAAAATGGCCCCAAAGCTCGAAAAAAAACTCCTATGACCACGTTGTGTTTTTCGACGAAGTTAATGTTTTGAGTTCTTCATAAAAAGGTCCAACACCAATAAACAAACCATTAAAATACAGAAAAAAAAATTAAGAAAAATTTTGTATGAAAAACTTTTGCAGAACATTTTATTGTTTTTTTTTTTTTTTTTTTTTTTTTTGTTTTGCCTTATTAAGGCGAAGGTCATTTTTAGAGTGATATTTGAATTAATTCTCTTTCGAGTTGAGCTATTTAGATCTAATAGGTACATTGAAAAATTAGGAATCCACCGAAGTCCCACACATTCAACCACTATGCTACGTTTCACGGGTGGTTAGACCGATCATCAGGCATATTGAATGGTGTTTTTTAGTGGGTGGACGAAGGCTAAGCTTGGAGACTAGCATTTATATCACAAATCATTCGAAATTTGTATATTCGAATTATTTATTATAGTCCGACTTGGCTGGTAACCCTATTTTTCAATGCTTTATTACAAATACTAAGGCAGCTTTTTTCCACCTCTATTTTATTTGTTCTTCTGTATCAGAAGATTTTGATCATCAATATTTGTCATCGGAATCTTTGACAAGTTGATGGTGGCTTAGAACGCTAAGACGCCTGCAACCGTGTCACTTGGTTGTTGGGGTCCCAGGTTCGAATCCCAGCCTGGCTCATGCTGAAATCATTTTTATACCCTACACCACTATGTGGGGAGGGTATTATAAGTTGGTTTTGGCCAAAAAGTTTGTAACGCATCGAAATAATGGTCGTAGACCCATACTTATATATACCAAAATGAATGTCTCGACGAGCTGAGTCGATCTGGCCATGTGTGTCCGTCCGTCAGTCCGTCCGTCCGTCCGTCTGTCCGTCTGTCCATCTAAACCTTGTAATCACGCTACAGGTCGCAATTTTGATCGGATCGTCACGAAATTTTGGATGTTGATGGGGGTCCCGGAGGGGAAGAAGCCTATTGATTTTGGTGATGGTCGGATAATATTTAGGGGTCAGAAAGGGCAAAAAACTTAGGTGGGTAAAACGACAACGTTTTATTCCAAAGCGAATATCTCAGGTTCTATATGGGGTATACCAAAAGCAAATGAAAGCATAAAATATCACCTTTCTAATGATGTAAAGTAGGTGCTCGTAGGTGATCAAACAACGAAGATATCACAATAGTAGCAAATAAAACCCCAATTTTCATTTTTGCGATTTTAATTATATTGACAAATATCACAGCTTTGGTTAAAAATTTTCCAAAAGCAAGGCCTTACTATGAAAGTAGAAGAT
The DNA here is from genome assembly GCF_047663935.1 of Musca autumnalis. Taxonomy (NCBI): domain Eukaryota; kingdom Metazoa; phylum Arthropoda; class Insecta; order Diptera; family Muscidae; genus Musca; species Musca autumnalis. Next base: position 38,164,859 of record NW_027412088.1, on the reverse strand, counting down.
CCCGTCTTTACAATGATGCAAACTAGGTCGGCGTAGATAACCAAATAACGGAGATAACGCAATAGTCGGTAATACATCCCATTTTTCTATTTTTTGGAAATCACTCTACAGGTCGCAATTTTGATGGAATCGTCACGAAAATTTGAGGGTTAATGGGGGTCTCACAAATGAAGAAGCCTATTGATTTTGGTTATGGTCGGATAATATTTAGGGGTCGGAATGGGCAAACACTTATTTGGAGAAAGGTCAACGTTTTATTTCAAAGCCAATATCTCTGTTTCTTTAAGAGGTATATCAAAAGCAATACTTGGCAAGGAAAGTAGAAAATATCACCTTTACAACGATGTAAAGTAGGTTGTCGTAGGTGGTCAAATAGCAGAGATATGGCAATAGTCGATACCGCATCCCATTTTCCGATTTTTGTGTAATCACGCCACAGGTCGCAATTTTGATCGGATCGTCACGAAATTTTAGGGGTTAATGGGGGTCCTACAGAGGAAGAAGCCTACTGAATTTAATGATGGTCGGATAATAATCAGGGGTCGGAATGGGCAAAAACTTATTTGGAGAAAATGTCTACGTTTTATTTCAAAGTCAATATCTCTGTTTCTTTAAGATGTATATCAAAAGCAAAACCTGGCAAGGAAAAAAGAAAATATCACCTATACAACGATGTAAAGTAGGTTGTCGTAGCTGCTCAAACAACAGAGATATCGCAATAGTCGGTAATGCATCCCATTTTCCGATTTGTTTGTAATCACGCTACAGGTCGCAATTTTGATCGGATCGTCACGAAATTGTTGGGAGTTGATGCGGGTCCCACAGAGGAAGAAGCCTATTGATTTTGGTGATAGTCGGATAATATTTAGGGGTCGGAATGGGAAAAACTCATTTGGAGACAAATTCAAAGTTTTATTCTTTGTGAATATATTGGCTTCTAGTAGGGGTATTCCAACGGCAAAGCCTGTCAATGGAAGAAGAAAATATTACCTGTACATTGGTGTAAATCAGGTTGGCGAAGGTGGTCAAACAAGGGAGATACCACAATAGTCGGTAATGCATCCAATTCTTCCATTTTTTGCAACCAAGCTACAGGTCGTAATTTTGTTCGGATGGTCACGAAATTTGGGTTGCTTATGGGGGTCCCAGAGAGAAAGAGGCATATTATTTTTGGTGGTAGTCGGATTGTATTCCCTAAAAGAAATGTTTACCAGTGAAAAGCTTACGCACAGGGATAGTGGTGTAGGGTATCACATGGTCGGCTCCGTCCCGACTATAGCCTTTGCTCACTTGTTTTGTTTTGCCTTATTAAGGCGAAGGTCATTTTTAGAGTGATATTTGAATTAATTCTCTTTCGAGTTGAGCTATTTAGACCTAATAGGTACATTGAAAAATTAGGAATCCACCGAAGTCCCACACATTCAACCACTATGCTACGTTTCACGGGTGGTTAGACCGATCATCAGGTATATTGAATGGTGTTTTTTAGTGGGTGAGTAGAGGGGTAATGGGGCTTCCAGATCAGTAATTTGATACCTTTTTACCTCCTGTCTGTGTGTGTGTGTGTGTGTGAGAGAGAGAGAGAGAGTGTGTGTGTGTGTGTGTGAGAGAGAGAGTATTTGGAGAGCGAGGGTTAAATTTAACTGCACAGTGGGTCAAAACAACAAAAAATTACAAGAAATATGATAGGCTAAGCCACCTATATGAACGGATGAGGGGGAGAGAGCCCGAGAATTTGAGAGAGACCCACATTTTTTCGATAATATAATCAAGAATACATACATACATATGTAAGCGTTTAAATATAAGCGAGGCAAAATATGAAACAATGTTGCATATTTTACCTCCTGTATGTGTGAAGCAAAATATGAAACAATGTTGCATATTTTACCTCTTGTATGTGTGAAGCAAAATATGAAACAAAGTTGCAAATTTTACCTCCTGTATGTGTGAAGCAAAATATGAAACAATGTTGCATATTTTACCTCTTGTATGTGTGAAGCAAAATATGAAACAATGTTGTATATTTTACCTCCTGTATATGTGCTACAGAGAGCGAGACCGAGATTTGAGGAGAGAACCACATTTACCCTGTATATGTGTGGGAGGGAGCCAGACCGAGAAGTTGAGAGAGAACCACATTTGATCGCTAATGTAAACAAAATACATTTCAATATATGTCTGTCCGTAAGCATGCCGAAACATGATCGTAATCAAAGTGGATTTTTTCCGTCCGTCCGCCAGTCTCTCTGTGAGCATGTTCAATCATGTTCATAACTTAACATATGTATACCCAATTAATTTCACAATATTGTGAAATTATTGATGGTGGTCAGTTGACAAATTTCGTATAAAAAGCAAATAATCTTAAATAAGATTCAATGTATACCCAATTAATTTCACAAGTTTGTGAAATTATTGATGATGGTCAGGTTCGTTCGTCTTTTGAATTTCATAACGCTATGAGTTGAGATGAATGTCAGAGTTTCTCATATTGCAACAAAAACCCAAGAATAAACATTAAGTGACCATGAAATGATTCGTACAAATTCTCTCCTTTGTTATATTCCATGTTAGCGTACTGGTGATCGATACATTGACCAAAAATTTGATTTTTTGTCACCGAGCATTTAGGCAATTTGTTTACATTTAGACAAATGTAAACAAATCTGCAGTATTCATTGCTACAAGAATATTTCTTTGTTCGTAGGAATTCTTGCCCTTTGTGGGTATTACACAGTTTGAGTCTGCAATGCATGTGTTTATGTTGACCATTATGTGGAGGGGGATAGGGGGTGTGAGGTGGAGGGGTATGGTTGAGGGCGGATTTTGATTCTGGAATACAATCAATACTTTGATTCATCCAAATAATTATATATTGATGGGATTTGTTGAGAACGTCATCAGTACTTAACAAGTCACGGATTATTCAACATCGCATTCCAAAATTCTAATTTCTTTTAAAAAAATGGCTCCCCATATTTGTAATTATTGTGGAAATTCTTTCAATGTTAAACGCGAGTTTTTAAAACACGTAAAAATGCATTGTAAAAGTTGTGGTCAACTGTTTAGTAATTGTTATCAACTAAAATTTCACCAACTGACAAAACATGCCCAATCAAGTGAAACAAATATACAATTAATTAATCAACATCAAGCTTTAAGTGTTATCCAACAACAACAACCAACTGAATCATTTATTCAAAGCTCAGAACTTCAACAACATCAACAAGTTTGTACTGGTACCCAACAACAACCAACTATTGCATCTAATCAAATCTCACAAATTCAACAACAACAAGCTTTAACTCTTTCTCAACAACAACAAACTGTAACATCTAATCAGAAACCAAATCAACAAGAACAACCAACTGTATGGCAGATGAATGCACCTAAAATAGACAAAATTAATCGGGCCGATAAGCTATGTGAAGAGTGCAACGTTACAGTGAAGAATATGATATCTCATATTCGAAGTGAGAATCATCGCAGTGTTGTTAGAAAAAATTTGGAAAAAAATATAAAAATTATAAAAAGTGCATTCAATCAGAACATTACTTGTTATGAAATTGAAAACACTAAAGACATAATATTACCCCGTGATTTTCTAAGAGACGCTAAAGACTCAATAATAAAATGTTTAAAATTTGAGTTGATTGAAAAAAATTGTATCAAAGTCAATATGGAGCTGCAGGGACAATATGTGAAGCCCACCGCTGTAAAAGAGAATCAGTCAAAATCTACTGAGTCGATAGAAACAGAACAAGTGTTTAATCACATATCAAAGACTGTAATCCTGTCCCTAGGTGATGATCTAGATGAAATCTTTACCAACCAAGAGAATGAACTTGTCGACAAATCAGACGAGTTTCAAGAAAGAGGTTCTGGATGGGCCTTGGAAAAACTTTTAAAAATTGACATCAATATTAACAAAGTCAATTTAACTCGTGGGTCACAATACATCCAAACGCCAGCATCATTGAGAACAAAAGGCGCATGCATAAACATAAAAAACAATGATGAATATTGCTTTAAATGGTGTATGGTAGCGGCACTAAGTTTCCCGAGAACAATGAATGTCAATAGACCATCTACATATAAAGTCGATGTCAAGCAGGATGTCATCCGTCTCGATTCAGGAATATCATTAAACTTTATGGGTTTAAGTTTTCCATTGGCTCTAAAGGATGTAAAACAATTTGAAAAAGCCAACCCCGAAATCAGCTTAAATGTTTACGGATATGAGCGATATTCCATTGAAGGTCCATACTACCTTACAAAAGAGGAAAAGAGACATCATGTTAACCTGATTTTACTCAACGATGGGGATAAATTCCATTACATATGGATTAAGAACATGTCACGGTAATATATCAACATTTAATAATGCTAAATAAATTATATACTAATAATTGTGTATTTATTTCAGCCTTTTGAGATCACAGCTAACAAATCATAAAGAGACAGCATATATTTGCAACGGCTGCGTTCAACATTTTCATAAGGAGAAGGACCTCGATATTCACAAAAAGCAATGTGGAGGTGTAGTTTGCAGCATGCCCAAGACAAAGAAGGACGCGATACTCAAATTTGGAAACTACAAAAAGATGCTGATGGTGGGCATTAGTATATATGCTGATGCTGAGAGCGTATTGAAACATAAGGAGCAGGAACCCAATAACATCGCAAAAACAGAGCAAGTAAAAGAGCACGTACCATGTGCTTTTAGTTATAATATAAAATGTAGTTTTGACTCTAGTTTAGATAAGTTCTTTACTTATACTGGCCCTGACGCGCCAAAGGTTTTCTTAGAAAATTTAATTAATGATTGCAAGTTTTATTATAATAACTATTTGTCAAAAGTTAAACCCATGATTACATTAACACCCGAAGAAGAATCACAATTTAAAACAAGTGTCAGATGCCACATATGCGATGAACCGTTAGGTGGTGATAGAGTTCGTGATCATTGCCACCTAACTGGTAAATATCGCGGGCCTGCACATAATCGTTGTAATCTGCAGTATCAAATACCTAAATTCATACCAATTTTTTTCCATAACTTCTCATCTTATGACTGTCACCTTTTTATTAAAGAATTATCTAATTTTGGTGGAGATATAAAAGTAATTCCTCAAAATAAGGAACTTTATATATCCATGTCTTATTTCATTAATATGAAAGATGATGAGTCGAATAACACTACTAGCTCCAATAGTAGTGTTGTTGTAGGAGAAGAGGATGAAGAAGAATGGAGTGATGAGGGAGAGGATTCAGAGGAAGAAGATGTAGGGGAGGAAAGACAATGTGAAAAAGACAAGAAGAAAAAGAAGAGACAAAACAGACTTGAACTACGTTTCCTGGACAGTTTTAGATTCATGCCTACAAGTTTAGACAAATTGGCAAAGAATCTGCCTAAAGACGATTTTCATGCGGTGAAATCATATTTCCCTAAGGAGAAAGATTTTACGCTCTTGACAAGGAAAGGTGTTTTTCCTTATGATTATCTTTCATCATTTGAAAAACTAAAAGATACCCAACTACCACCCATAGAAGAATTTTACAATAAAATGACAGATTCTGAATGTTCAGTAGAGGACTACAACCATGCAAAACAAGTTTGGTCACATTTTCGTTGTCAGACTTTGCAAGATTATATGGAGTTGTACCTGAAAACAGATGTCCTCTTACTAACAGACGTCTTTGAAAATTTTCGAGATGTCTGTATGAATATTCACAAATTAGATCCTTGTCAATATTTCACAGCTCCATCTCTATCTTGGGATGCAATGCTTCTCTGCACCAAGGTTGAGCTTGAGCTTTTTACAGATATAAATATGTACAATTTTTGTAAAAATGCTATTAGAGGTGGACTAACCCAGTGCTCAAATAGACATTCCGTAGCCAATAATGAAGATGTCCCCAATTATGATAAAAGCAAGCCAGAAGTAAACATATATTATTTGGACGTTAATAATTTATATGGAACAGCAATGACAAAACCTCTCCCAGAAAAAAATTTCAAGTGGGAAGAGGACTTGGAAATATTTAATGATCCTAATGTGATACAATTAATTCCAGATGATAATATAACTGGCTACATATTAGAGGTTGATCTCGATTACCCTCAGCATCTTCATGACAAACATAATGACTTACCCTTTTGTCCAGAAAACAAATGTGTTGGGGGGTCTAAAACTAAAAAGTTAATTGCGGACTTGACGGACAAAAAATCGTACACAATTCATTATTCTGCTTTAAAACAATGTTTGCAACATGGACTGATTCTTAAGAAAGTACATAGAGTTTTGTCATTTACACAACGTGCCTGGTTAGCTCCCTATATATTAAAGAATAATATGCATCGAGAAAATGCTAAAAATGCATTTGAAAAAGATTTTTTCAAATTGCTGAATAACTCGGTATACGGTAAGACTATGGAAAATATAGACAAGAGGAAAACTGTTAAAATTGTAACAGAGTGGGAGGACAAGAATAACAAGAAGAAAAGAAATGTAGCTAGCAAGCTAATTGCTAAACCCAATTTCCATAGTCTTTCTATATTTTCTGAAAATATGGTAGCTATCCAGATGCAAAACGTAAAAGTAAAATATGATAAACCATTATATTTAGGCTTTTGCGTGCTAGAAATATCAAAGCTGTTAATGTATGCTTTCCTTTATGACTTTCTGAAAGCAAAATTTGGCGACGCCTTTATTTTAAATTATATGGACACGGACTCTTTCATCATAACATTTAAAGGACTTAATCTATATAGGGTATTGACTTTTAAAGAAATAGAGGAAAGGTTTGACACATCAGACTTCTCACCCAACAATAAGTATGGTATTCCTCTCATTAATAAAAAGAAATTGGGTATGATGAAGGATGAAAATAACGGAAAAACCATGATTGAGTTTGTAGGACTTCGTCCTAAAGTCTATGCTATCAAAGTAGTTGATAGCGACGATGTGAAGAAATCTAAGGGTGTTAAAAAATCCGTAATAAAAAAGTATACAATAGATACATATAGAGAATGTTTATATGATAAAAAGGTTTTGTATGACACAATGTATACATTTAGGTCAAGACAGCATACTATAACCACAGACAAAATTACAAAAATATCTCTAAGCCATCAAGACGATAAAAGATTTATTCGAGAAGATGGTATAAGTACATATGCTTGGGGCCACTATAAACTAAACAATATAAATGAGGATTTAAACACGGATAATTTAGATTCACCTGTCCCAATGGACATTGATTAAAATGTAAATATATTAAATTAAGGAATAAAATAAATTAAGGAATAAAATCTAATGTATAAATATTGGTTATTAATTAAAAAAAAAAAATAAAACAATACTTTTTATAATTGAAATTACAAAACAATGTGTTTTATTTCATTATTGAGTTTACATTATATAAAGGTAAGTATGCAAAGAACTTATACTATTTTTCGAACGATTCCAGTCAATGGAACATACTCCACCAGACGATCATGGATAATTAAGCAATATGCTGAGGTATTTTGAGGAATTGGTGTATTGGTTTCAAATTGAATTTTTAAATCGATGGGTCCATTCTTCACAGTTTCGTTTTGATTACTGATATCAATAACGGCAATTGGGTTGTCCTTAAAACTTGTATATGTGAGAAGTGGTCGTGGTTCCCTCATATAATAAGATTGTTGAAACTTGGCATACATGTCATAGAGTACTGCATAACGATTTTCTCCAAACTTTAGATTCAAATCATCATATGGATAAGTTTCAGAGTTCAAGTGAACTTTAATATTTTGAAGTTCACAGTGTTGTAGCTTGTTGTCTCTTTCAAATATCAAAGCAACGTATCGAGGTCTTTCATGATTGGCAGACAATTTAACACTCCAGCTGTGTTGTCTTCCACCAGCAAAAGTTGGATTAAAGTAGCAATCCCAGCTGCGGAAAGCTATCGGTAAAGTTTTTCCATCCTTGATTGTTTTCAGGAAACTAATTTTTCTATAGTCTGACAAATGAATGTGTTGTACTTTCCAAACAATGTTTGTAATGGTGAGTTGAATTTCTTCGTTTTCAGTAGTTGAATAACATACATTTTTATCGTTGGCGCTTCTCAAGAGAATCAGGTCATGTTTACTGTTGCAAATTACTTTATTAAAGTCCTCTGCAAAGCCCAGTAGACGATTCAAGGGAACACAAAAATTGAATGAGCTTGTATTTACGTCACCATCTGGATTCCAGCCTGCATTACTCATAACCTTGCTTTCAGATTCACTTAGAGAAATCCAATTTTTAACTTTTGTTGTGGTACCCAGATAACGAGTACGATCAATTTCAATTCCATTTAGTTCATAGCGAATTTCATCAAACATGTAACCCACACAGTTATTCCTTAGTTTAGCATTCTGCGAAACACCCCCCTTTGAGTTTTTCAAATTTCCTTCAATGTATAGATAGCTCTCCGATGGTAGTATGTAAAGATCTTGATTTTGTATACTTATACGAATTTCATCGTTATTTTTAAATGACTGAATATATGGAACATAGCTACCCAGCAAAAAGTTTGCATCCACGGAAGCAGTTAAATCACTGGTGCAAGTGTCACGAAGTGCTTCTTTTTCTATGAATTCCTCAGTGAATTTTACAAGGGAGCGCGCAGAAAGGAAGCACTCCATTTTGCTTCCGCAGCACGCAGTTAGGAAGCACTCCATTTTGCTTCCGCAGCACGCAGCTAGGAAGCACTCCATTTTTACAATTTTTACCACTTTTACGAGTTTTGCGTTCCCGTACACAAAATTTGTATGAAAATCGTTTACGACTTTTACCACTTTGTAAAGTACGGGAACAGGCCATTAATAAGACTTTTTAATTTTATTCTTATAGGCCGTTTATATATAACAAGGTTAACCCAGTGGGTCTGGGTTTCAAATGTCATTTCCATACTTCAAACAAATCCTCATAAAGAAGGTTAACCCTGCAAAAACTATAATATAAACGCCGTATTACTTTAATTTCATTTGTTGAATGAAAATTGAATTTTTTATCGTTTATACATAAAAGTGCTTGTTGGATGTAATCCAAATGTGAGGAAAAGGATTGCCTTTTTCATTAGTCCACTGGAAGCGCATCCATGCATGTAATGAAATCCTCACTCCAACTTGCACCACTTCCATTTTTTTTTGCTGGGTATGGTAGTCTCTCTTTACAATATTCTCGTCAGAGAGTGGGCGCTCATTAATATCGAGTATTTCAGACATTTGGTTTGACTTTTAATTTTATAAGCTTTAAAAATTCTTTATTTTCCTTGCTGAGAGGAGGTCTTGACGGTTTGGCTCCTTGATGATGAATGTGTTTTGGTGTTTGTTTATGGGTGTATTTATTGTAAATAATCATGGCTGTCTGGGTCTTATATGAATTCGTAGCGTAATTTCTTCTCCTCTAAAGTTTATCAAGCCGCCTTCTTGATCTAATATGAGTATCTCCAGATGACTTATTTCTTTGACGTTCACCGGCAAATAAATGAGATTCATCGGTCTCTCTGCCAATTTATAGCCTGGAGGGACGTCAAGAGCGAATTCGTGCAGAATATGAGCAGGCGACCCATTCATGAATGAGCCGGTAACAATATTGCAATGTATTTGTATGGCATTGACCTTTAAAATGTTAACTGGAAGGTTTGAAATGTGCTTTTTGCCAGGTTCCAAAACTTTTCCGGTGAAACCAAAGAGTTTTGCAATGGATTTTTCTTTATCAAAGTATATGGGATCATGAGAGGATAAGATCTCTCTCTGTAGCGTATTATTGTTGGCTTTAATCTCAATAGATCTGTTAATGTGGATTGCTCTATACTGTGTCTCCAAGTAGTGAGCAATGTCTTGTAGTTCATATGATCCTATGGGTATCTTTATAATTTTGTCTCCGATATGGAAGAGATTGTTATCATTATCCACATTTGGAATGGAATTGTAGGATTGAAAATCTATTAAACAACACTCATAACTACCCTCTCCCAATTCAATAGGAGGTGAATAGTTTGAGTGTAAAATTGATGATTTACCCGTCAAAGTAAACGTTGTTGACATTGTAAGATTCTTTCTAGTAATAAGTAAAACATCAAATATACATATGTTTATATAAGGTTTTTATTTATTTTATTAAAATTATTTAAATGTGTTAAGTTTACAATACATTTGTCTTATCTATCCAGGAATTATGCTTGTTTGAAAATCCCAGCCATTTAACAAAGACTTTATCACCCTTTGTTTTTAATATTTTTTCTACTAAGTATGTGTTGGGATATTTTGTGGGTAAAAGTTCTTCTTTATAGAAACAACCATGTATGGGATTTCCTTCGTAGTCTTCTAGTAAATAAGTAGCAGGGTTGGTTAATCGTATTCCTCTTATTTTGAATATTTCTGTAGTCCAATTTGGAGTATACCCCTTTTCAAATTGATGTTTATATTTGCTGATGCGAACATGATCACCAGCACGAAGATTTTGCCTCTTAAAGATTTTTATGTGGTTATATACAGTTTTTAACAACATCTGCTCATTCGATGAGTTTACTTGAATAGGTGCCATTTTTATTGTTCGATGACGAGTTTTGTTGTATTGATCAACCAGGTCTCTATAAATATCAATCCATTGATAATTTCCATTGTAGCTAAACTCCTTCCACATCATACCTTTTAGAGTTCTATTGAAGCGTTCAACAATTGAGGCTTTCAAGACACTGTATGTAGAGTAGTGGTTTATTGAATGTTTCTGCATTAATTTTTTAAATTCCTTGTTGAAAAATTCTTTTCCATCATCGGTTTGCAAATTCTTTGGAATTCTTCCATCTTTTAAAATTTTTTCAAATGCTCTATATACTTCTGTTGCTGTTTTTGTTTTAAGTGCTTCGCACCAGGCAAATTTCGAAAAGGTGTCGATAACAGTAAGCATAAATCTGTATCCCCTGTTTGTTTTGGAATAGTTGCCCATTTCAACTAAATCAGCTTGCCAAAGGTCATCGATCCCCTTTGTAATAACCCTACGTCTTTTAAAATTTCTTCGTGCTTGAGAGTGGAGTTCGTTTACCAATCCTCGCTTTTCCATTATTCAAGTTTTGGGGGATATATTAGAGCAATTGAGTTGAATGGGGGTTGAGATAAGACTTTAAAAATTTCCTTATGTGATTGTTTGAGATGGGATATTTCTTCTCTTAGTTGAGTACACTCCCGAATGATATTTTGGTTTAATACTTCTTGTATGTGCTTGATTTGTGAATGTATGTATGCTTGGTTGACCGCATCCGTTCCTTCTGTTGGGGGTGCAACGTTCCTAATTTTTTTATTTTGCACGTCAAGGTTGTTATCTTCGTCAATATTAATTCCCAGTATTCTCGAAACATTTTCTCTTACTTCTATTGAGTGGGTTTTTGGATTATAATGATGACCAAACTTGTCAACAGTCATAGGTTGATTGTTTCCTTTAAAGTTTACTTAATAGATTATGTTGCCTTCTCGCAGTTCTTCGATAATCGAAACAATCTCATTAGTATGATTATTGTTTCCGGCTTGTTGTGATGCCATCAACAGCTTTAATCGTTCTACCAACTCGTTGGGATCGTCCCAGTATATATAGTTGGGTTTACTAGGATTTAGTGTCATTAAGCCTTTGCTACTGTGAGTATCCCCCATTAACTTTTTAATTATCCGCTTATATTTTTGTCCTTTGTTCCCCTTGATTCTACCATTAGGGTCATAGTTTATTTTAAATGCATTTGAGTCCAACAAGATTGTTTTATATATGTCGAGTTCTGTAGGATCATATTTTTTGGGGTTTTGATAAAATAAGAGTTCAAATAGTCCTGGTGTAAATGCCCAATTTTTATTTCCAATCGTAATCTTTTCATCGCTGATTTTCAGTGGTTTATCTCCAAACATCCATTCACCATTTTCATCTTTATGCGGTCCATATACTGTATCTAGTTTTTTATTTTTCTTTAAGAGTGTTAGATTAATAGGATCGTCTTCATCATCCTCATTTTCTGAATAAAATGTGTCATCTTTTGAGGTGTTGTAAGTATCATCATTTTGTAAATAATCTCCTTTATCCTCTTTCCCCTCCAATATACTTGGTTCAAGCTTAATCTCCGGTTTATATTTTTTAAAGGGTGTACTCGCTACAAAAGATTCTCTAAATGAATCCATATTCTCCTTCTTGGGTGCAATCATTTTGGTTGCATTCTCAGTTGAAAGCTTTAGTAGTTTGTTTATGGGTTCTGTTAATGGTTTAAAAGTGTTTGTCAATTCAGTAGTTTTAGCATCTTCGCCCATTTTAATGCTTTGAAATTTTCTTTTCAAAACATTTTTGGACTTTACAAGTCGTTTCAACATTGCTTCCTCCATGGTTGCAGGTGTACTAATGTAAATATACTATATAACATCTTTTAAATAATATTATGGTTGAATAAATGTATGAAAGCCTTTTCGATATCTCCCAGAGTGAATTTCATCATCTTTAGAAATCGTTAGAAATCCATATTTTTCTTTCCAGCATTCATGAGACATGTCTTTGAAGATATCAAAGCTCATGTCACATCCAACATGATCGTTGTATATGTGTCTTAAATTCAGATCGTCTTGTTTAAACATGATTATCATATTTGCATTATCACGCAACAAATGCTTTGAGATACGGGTGTATGTTTGACATAAGTAAAATGAGTCAACATTCTTATGTCGTCCCATACTAAAGTAGTTTTTAATATTGTTTTGTTTATCACACGCTACATCGTCAAAAATCATGATTGAGTTTGGTTTTATTTCATCTGGTTGTATAACATCATCATTGTTGGTGAATGTAAACAATCCCATCCCTTTTACAGAGGAAATCAGTTTCTTTAGGTACTCATATGACGGTTGATATAGCGATTTTGAATAAATGTAAACATTTTCAAATTTTAATCCATTTGGGCTTTCAATCAAACTAAGCATAACATTCGTCTTTCCACAGTTTGATGGACCCACTATTAATGCTCGTATAGTATTGGGTAAAAAAGTACTATGTCGAGGGGTTTTCTTTTGTATAAAGTCCCCATTTCGTACTGTAATTTTAGCTTGTTGCTCAACTAATCTCATGTTTACAACTAATGACTAGTATAAGAACACATGACTATTTATAATATATATAATCGATTTACATATATATTTTGTTTAGAACCTGTAAAAAAAAGTATAAAATGATTGTTTACAACGCAAATCGATTTATTAGAAAGAAAGCCGTTAAAGGAGGAGGACTTGTAAATAAGTTGATAAACTCTCTTCCAGTCGAACTTCATCTACCAGGCTATCAATTTTGTGGACCAGGTACAAAGCTAAGAAAACGTATACAAAGAGGAGATCAAGGTGTTAATCCACTGGATGCTGCTTGTAGAAAACACGATATTGCTTATTCGCAGAATAAAGATATTGAACAACGTCATATTGCTGATCGTGAACTAACTGAACGAGCTTGGGAACGAGTAAAATCAAAGGATAGTAGCATTGGAGAAAAAATAAACGCATATCTTGTAACTAATATAATGAAGGCAAAGACAAAGCTTGGAATGGGGATGGGTAATAAGAAACCCAAACAATTGATAGGACAACAAATTTTTAAAAATGCTATAAAGAATGCAACAGATTCCCTTAAAAGCGTTAAACCAACTGATATTAATGCTGCCATCAAAATAGCAAGGAAAGAAATACAAAAGACATTCCGAGGAAAAAAGTCAAAGGTGGTTATACCAAGAGTAATAAGGGTACCCAAAAGGGGAGGATTTCTTCCTCTCATACCTATTCTAACTGGGTTGGGAGCGTTGGGTGCATTAGCTTCGGGCAGTTCAGCGATAACCAATGCAGTTTTGAATGCTAAAAAAGCCAAAGAAGAGTTGCAAGAGCAGACCAGACACAACAAAACCATAGAAGCTATAGCTATGGGTAAAGGTCTCTATCTCAAACCATACAAAAAAGGCTATGGAATTTATGTTGATGAAAATGAAACGCTAAAAAACTAATAAAACAGCTACCCAAAGGTCCACTTGCCGATACAGATATAAATACCTTTGGAAAGAAATACATACCTCACTTTAGAGGTGTTTATATGCGAGATAAACTACCTAAAAAGCCTTATCGAATCGAATGTGGTGTCGTAAATTTGGATATTGACAGTGGGCCTGGCACACATTGGGTGGCATATTATAAGAATAATAATATCATCGACTATTACGATAGTTTTGGCAATCTTCAACCTTCATTAGAAGTTTTACATTACTTGGGACCAGCTACAACATATAATTATAAACGAGATCAACGTTTCAATACATACAACTGTGGTCATCTTTGCTTAAAATTTTTGTTGCAAATGAGCAAGATGTTATAAATAAAATACACCAACAACAAAATTACTCACTACAGTCTAATACAACTTATCCAAGATGTCGTACCTAATCCAAAGATCGGATGTCGCATTTGCCGACTTTCAATATTGTCATGGAAATGATAAAACCATTTTCATGAAGGAGCTATCATTTATGTGTGGAACTTCTGTTATTCCGAATCATTTTTTGTTTCGACCACCTTATAGTGCAAAGGAGCTTGATGGAGAAGCACTCCGAACAATCAACTACACCAAAGCACATGTGAATGGATTAGACTGGACCGATGGAGAAATCTGCTACAATGATATCGAGGATGTTCTCTCACCATTAAACAACTATCAATACGTTTTTGTAAATGGGAAAGAAAAGAAATGCTTTTTGGAAAACTATCTTCAAACTAATATTGTTAATTTAGAAAGTAATATGAATCTTAGAACTCGTCAAGATTATTTCACCAACTGTCCAATACATATAGATTCTAAGTATAAATGTGCTGTTAATAATGTATTTAAGATATTTGTTTTCATTGAACAGAAATGGTATTATATTCGTGATATAATACAAGATGGATTGTAAAAACCAAAACATAAAATAAAGATTATAAATAAAACAACAAAGATCTGAGTGTTTTAATTTTTCTCAAATTTTATTCATAGAAGTGCAAGCAATGAATGTGAACAATAATACTAATATTGTTTAAAACTCTCTGGTGCCGCAAACATCTAGACCAATTTCAGGGAGGATATCATCTAAAATATCTTGATTGATGGGAATATTGTTTGTATAAAGTCTTCTCATTAGCGGGCAGCTGTATGACATTCGTAAATGCTCTGCAACAGGACAGTCAGCTTCTTCCCATTGATGGATAACTAATTCACAAAAATAACATCTGGTCAAATCTCCTATACCAATATAATAAAATCCAACTGCAGCCATCGTCTTTGTATCTGGATACGGTAATGGCCAACCATTGAAGGTTTTTAAACGCTCGTCTTCCCTATTAAGCGCAGACATCTTTCTAACTAAAGCACTATTTTCATACTGAAACCTCTATCCCCCCAAATTTAAATAAGAAGCCACAGAAACTTTAAATTTTATAAAAATTCTTTATTTTTGTTTAATACGGTGGATAATAAAATGTAGGAATTTCCAATTGTTTTAACTCTAATTTATATACATCTGCTCCGCTGGAATCTTTCAGGGTAGATTTTGTGATAGCATATCCTCCACCAGCTAATTGTTTCACATGTTCATCTCCTAGTGAAAG
Organism: Musca autumnalis; assembly: GCF_047663935.1. Classification (NCBI taxonomy): domain Eukaryota; kingdom Metazoa; phylum Arthropoda; class Insecta; order Diptera; family Muscidae; genus Musca; species Musca autumnalis. Next base: position 38,149,186 of record NW_027412088.1, on the reverse strand, counting down.
AAATCTTGTTGGCAAGTAAAGAATAGAGTCATTTATCCTCAATACAATTCTCTCCCCATATTTTGTTTTGCTCTTGAATGCTCCGGTGATGATGTAATCCTTGTTGTCCTCCATATCCTTCAAAGGAATTATTGATTTGATGTTGAAGGAATTGAAGAAAGTAATTAAATCTCCGCTCGCCATGTCTTCACTTGTACTTTAACTTTTATACTGTGAATCTTATTTAAGATTATTTGCTTTTTATATGAAATTTGTCAACTGACCACCATCAATAATTTCACAATATTGTGAAATTAATTGGGTATACATATGTTAAGTTATGAACATGATTGAACATGCTCACAGAGAGACTGGCGGACGGACGGAAAAAATCCACTTTGATTACGATCATGTTTCGGCATGCTTACGGACAGACATATATTGAAATGTATTTTGTTTACATTAGCGATCAAATGTGGTTCTCTCTCAACTTCTCGGTCTGGCTCCCTCCCACACATATACAGGGTAAATGTGGTTCTCTCCTCAAATCTCGGTCTCGCTCTCTGTAGCACATATACAGGAGGTAAAATATACAACATTGTTTCATATTTTGCTTCACACATACAAGAGGTAAAATATGCAACATTGTTTCATATTTTGCTTCACACATACAGGAGGTAAAATTTGCAACTTTGTTTCATATTTTGCCTCGCTTATATTTAAACGCTTACATATGTATGTATGTATTCTTGATTATATTATCGAAAAAATGTGGGTCTCTCTCAAATTCTCGGGCTCTCTCCCCCTCATCCGTTCATATAGGTGGCTTAGCCTATCATATTTCTTGTAATTTTTTGTTGTTTTGACCCACTGTGCAGTTAAATTTAACCCTCGCTCTCCAAATACTCTCTCTCTCACACACACACACACACACACACACACACTCTCTCTCTCCTTCTCTCTCTCTCTCACACACACACACACTCTCTCTCTCTCTCTCACACACACACACACACAGACAGGAGGTAAAAAGGTATCAAATTACTGATCTGGAAGCCCCATTACCCCTCTACTTGGGTGGACGAAGGCTAAGCTTGGAGACTAGCATTTATATCACAAATCATTCGAAATTTGTATATTCGAATTATTTATTTATTTTAATGTTAGTCATTTAATTCCAAACCTTTCCTATAGTCCGACTTGGCTGGTAACCCTATTTTTCAATGCTTTATTACAAATACTAAGGCAGCTTTTTTCCACCTTTATTTTATTTGTTCTTCTGTATCAGAAGATTTTGATCATTGTTTGTTTTGTTTATTGTTGAAGATTCAATCTCTCTTCGATTGCTTGAGTGGAGTATTCCCCCATTGGCTCAACTTAATTTATTACCCTCTATTACAGAGAGTAATGTTTTTCAAAACGAACTGACAGTGTTGCAAAATTTTACTGATCGCTACCAATATCATGATTTCATCCCGGAGAAGGGAATTATCAATTGGCTTCTCAGTTTTTGAAATGATGCTTTTTTAGTGAAAAACCGAACTCTTTAAGTGTCTAGTATTCCCATATGAATGAGAATCACACTCACTTTTTGGCTTTTCCAAAGAAACACCAAAATCAAAATATTCTGCAACATGTCAGTACGTATCAACTAAGAATTCGTCGAATTCTGTGAGTTGAAAATAACATCACCACAGTTGCCAGTGAGGTTGTTATTGGAATTTTGTTTTTTTTTTTTTTTGTTTTTAACAAAGCTCCATTTGCGCGTGCCTCCGCTGTTTTTTGTTTGTTTTGTTTATTGTTGAAGATTCAATCTCATTTCGATTGCTTGAGTGGAGTATTCCCCCTTTGGCTCAACTTCATTTATTGACCTCTATTACAGAGAGTAATGTTTTCCAAAACGAACTGACAGTGTTGCAAAATTTTACTGATCGCTACCAATATCATGATTTGGCTCTTGATTTCCGTCAATTGGACATCTCTTCTGAAGCGAAATGTGTAAAAACTTTCTGCCAATCCCTGCAACCTTCTGAGATATATCGGTTCAGATTTTATATAGCCCCCATATATATCTTATCTATATATATGGGAGCTATATCCAAAACTGTACCGATTTTTATGAAAATCGGTGAAGCTACTCAGGGGATAAGAAAATATCACATATAAAATTTGATTCGATTAAAATTGACCGATTTATAGCAAAATCGGGGAAAGATATATATGGGGGCTATATCCAAATCTGAAGCGATATGGATCAAAGTTAAACATTTTCATACCTATGCCCTTATTTTTGTGAAAATCGTTAGAGGTACTCAGAGGTTTAAGAAAATATTACATATTAAATTTGAAGGCTATTCGATCAAAATTGACCGAGATATAACAAAATCGTGGGAAGATATATATGGGGGCTATATCCAAATCTGAAGCGATATGGATCAAAGTTAAAAATTTTCATTCCTATGCCCTTATAAGTACTTGTGCAAAAATTCATCAACCTAGGTCAACTCCTTATATTTTTGTCCACATTTGTATGGAAGCGGCAACACTGTGCGGCGCCATCACCTGATTCGGGGCCTTCTTAATATTTGTCAAAATTTAATTCAAGTTTAAGTTCCGTCCACTCCATCCGATACCTTCCCTTCAAAAGTGCAAAAAGTTTCACTAGAATAGTACGAGTGATTATCTTGAACGGAGCAGCCGACTTGGTTCAAACTTTGCATATCCTTAAATTTTGTACAAATGTTGTTTAACTTCGAAAATAGTCCACATCGGTCTTCTCCTTATGGTACCTTTCTCTTAAAAGTTCAACATTTTGTTTATAGATCCTTTTCTTCTCCTTGTGGTCCAGTTTACAGCGTAATTATGTTTTTCGTGGGAAAGTCCATTATATATTATTTATACGGTTGCCAACTGAAATGACTGATGGGCGCGATATTTATCCACAAAAGACTCCTAAAATAGGATCCACTACCAATGTGGACTATGTCCTCTCAATTGTCGGTATTTGTAGGTGGAGAAATTTTGCGACTGCAGGGAACCTGAAATATCAAAATTCAAGTAAATAGTTCAAACCAAAAATGTAGCTAAAGTATTTTTGGTTTGAACTACTTACTTGAATTTTGATATTTCAGGTTCCCTGCAGTCGTGAAACTTCTCCACCAAACGTTGTTAACATAGGTCATCACTTTGACGGTACCGCTTGATTGAAGACATTTTTAGATACATTTCCATTAGGCAAATTATGGTAGCCGTGGTCGAAAAACTTCTACACCTAAAACTATTGGCAGGAAATGAGACTAATTATTCCATCTTAGTTCAGAATATTTATGGTGGAGGGTAGAAAGTGGCCGGACTTAAACATTTTTACATGTTTCATTTTTGTCCAGAGGTAGGTACATTCATTACGAGAATGTATTTTGTCTTAGGGACGGTTGGACCCGGTTAGTTGACTCCAAAATCAGGATGCAAAAACAATGTTAGACTCGGTTCTACAGAACTCACAAAATGTGTTTGCTCTTTTTGGACCCTTTAATATTATTTTACCTTAACCAATAGTCTTCTTCTGGTACCGCGATTTCATGACGATGCGATCAACATTCCGACCTGCAGCGTAATTATATGGTTTAGATTGGCAGTACAGCTGGTAGACTATCGATAGTCGGACTATAGTTTTGATCACTGTCGGAGTGCTGTGTCTATACCAAACTCAGAAGCAGTAATATTTAAAATAATTCGCAGGAGATAACCCAAATAACTTGTTTTGATGGCCTATGTAACCTTTGTTTTACGACAGCAATCAAAACGATAGTCGGACTATCTATAGTTTGCCAGCTCTAATGGGCGGACGGGCGGATATACATGGTCAACGACATAGCTCCTTGAGACATTATGATGTTGATTGTATGAACATTTTTCGATGTGTTACAACCAGTTGAGCCCCTCATCGTGGTGGAATAAGACTCTTTTAGTTATTAAAAAATATATTTTTCTCCTTCCCCACTATGTGCTCTTCAAATTATATCAATTCACACTCCATTTTCTTATAAGATAGTAATTTCCAAAACTTTCCCTTATAAACATCTTACAACGGTGTTGAATTCGATAGATAAGGGATGATATATTTCACATAATTTACAACACAAAAAAAAAGCTACAACAACATATTACTCCATTTCCCTAATACAATAATTCACATTTTGAGTGATTACTTGGCTTTTCATAATCAACAGTCAATGCCGTATTGCTTGATTGCATTTATTTCCTTTGTTTCCTTTGTTTCGAGACCGCACCAGTCATAATAGCTTTACTTTTTTTGACCAATTTTCTTCCCACTCACATCAGTTGTAATCATATTCATATCTTACGCTTCAATAATGCAGAAAATTATTTAATGTATTCTTTGCATTACCAAAAAATCACTTGGGGTTGGGGAGGTGATAACATCAGTCATATATACATACATAAATGATAATGATAGAAATATTTTGAAGTTAATTTTTCTCCCTTAATGAACTTGAAATTCCCCATTCTTTGAATTTTATTAACAATTTAATCACAGGCTAAGAAAATAACATTGAAGAGAAGTTGTAGTAGAAAAAAATCAAGTTGAAAACACCAACACACATAGAAACGAGGGATAACTTAACGCTCCATTGTCTATCAGTTTATAGTCATTGGATATCAAGTGTGAAGTGACAAGAACAAAGGATGACGTTCTTCCTTTCACTAACAATTTGCGTTCGAATTCATAAAGTTGGGAGTTTTCTTTTCTTGTACATCCCCAACCATGCTTTGGTCTTAAGGTATGTCGTAAGCAGTGTTGCCACGTTTGTCGGTTTTTGAGTTATTAGTTCTGATAAAAACAAGAGTACAATTATCTATTTTATTATAAACAAAATTGGGCGCACTTTGATTACATATGTATTTGGTTATAATAATATTTATTTTTCTGCGACCAAACTTAGTATCGTTTTCTAGTTTTTGGCTTTCTCCGCTATTTTAAAGGACATACAATGTCTTACAGCACAGTCAAAAGATTGAATTCGAATAGTCAATATTCGCTACAATAGATAGACCAAGACATGTCCAGCATACAGCATTAAATACATTTATGTAGTTAATTTTCCTCTGTCCACAATATAAATAGAGATATTTTGTGACCAGAGAAAACCAAATGCCTCTATAGGCTTGGACAATGTATCAAAAATTTCTTCAATAAGTTGCCACCTTTATATGGGGGCTATATCAAAGTGTGGACCTATGTTGTCAATTTTTGGTGGAGAAGTTTTTTAACCTCTGGGAACATCAAATGTCAAATAACAGGTAGTTCATAAAAAAGGAGTTAAAATTCTCGAAATATCTACCGTTATATTGGGGCAATACCAAACCATAGACCTATGTTGACAATTATTGGTGTATACTTTTTGTGACCACTGAGAACCTCAAATGGCATATTACAGCTAGTTTGGATACACATTTTAACTAAAATCCCCAAAAACAATGAAAATCGGGGGTACCGTTATATGGGGGATATCACTACACATGGACCTATGTTGAATATTTTCGATAGAGTATTTTTGTGACAACTGGAAGACTCCAACGTCAAATTGCAGGCACTTCTGTGAAAAAGGAAGCTCAAAGCCTGAAAATACCAAAAATCGGGAGGTACCGTTATATGGGGGGGCTATACCAACACATGGACCTATGTTGACAATTGTTGGTGAAGAAGACATGGGTCCTGAACTGGGAGTCTCAAACGTCAAGTTGCATATACATCTGTCGAATAAGGTAGTAAAAATTCGTTAAATATCGAAAATCGGGAGGTACCTATACTAAGACATGGATCTATATTACCCATTTTTAGTAGAGCTGTTACGTGACCATTGGGAACCTCAAATGTAAAATTACAGGTATTTCGGTCAAAAATGTATGCTAATACCCATTTTCTACCGAAATATCTGTAATTTTTGGTGGAGATTTTTTGTAACAACTGGGAAGCTCACACGTCAAATCACAGGTAACTATGTTAGACATGGACCTATGTTTTTGGTGGAACTGCTTCTTGACCACTGGGAACCTTAAACGTCAAATTGCAGACACTTCTGTCAAAAAGGTAGATAAAATTCCCAAAATACCAAAAATTGGGAGGTACCGTTATATGGGGGCTGTACCAAAACATGGTTATATGTTGACAATTTTTGGTGGATATGTTTTGTGAACTCTGGGAACCTCAAACGCCAAATTACTGGTAGTTCGGTAAAAAAAACTTTTGTTAAAATCCTTAAAATACCGAAAATCAGGAGGTACCGTTATATGGGGGCTATAACGAGACATGGACCTGCAATGACAATTTTTGTTGGAGATATTTTGTGACCACCGGGAACCTCAAATGTTAAATTATGGGTAGTTTGGTCAAAAAAGGTTGCTAAAAATCCACAAAATACCGAAAATCGGGAGGTACCGTTATATGGGAGCTATACCAAGACATGGATCTATGTTGATAATTTTTGGTGGAGATGTATTGTAACCTCTGGGAAACTTAAACGTCAAATTACAGGTAGTTCGGTCAAAAAATGTTTATAAAACCCTCAAAATATGTAAAATCCGGAGGTACCGATATATGGGGGCTATACCAAGACATGGACCTTTGTTAGCGATTTTAATATCCTCAGCCTTTTGGCCAGAAAGGGTATATACACTTTGATACGACCAAAAATGTGCCTCACCGAATTGATTCCTAGGATTTGTGGTCGGTCACACACGATCTGTGCCATAGTAAGGGGTAATATAAGTTGTTATCTTTGTATACATTACTTTGTAATGGGTTACATAATAATTAACGGTTCCATATAACGGTACCTCTCAATTTTCGGTATTAGTAGGGTTTTAGCTAAATTTTTAGATTGAAATACTTACTTGAATGAACTATGATATTTCAGGTTCCCTGCAATCGCGAAACCTCTCCATCAACATTTGTTAACATAGGTCATCACTTTTATGGCACCGCTTGCTTGAAGACATTTTTAGATATATTTCCATTAGGCAAATTATGGTAGCCGTGGTAGAAAAACTTCTCCACCTAAAATTATTGACTGGAAATGAAACTAATTATTCCATTTTAGTTCAGAATATTTTATGGTGGAGGATGTTTCATTTTTGTCCAGAGGTAGGTATTTGTACATTAGTTACGAGAATGTATTTTGTCTTAGGGACGGTTGGACCCGGTTAGTTGACTCCAAAATCAGGATGCAAAAACAGTGTTAGACTCGATTCTACAGAACTCACAAAATAGTTTTCTTTTTTCTAGGACTCAAAATACGAAAATCCTGAGGTACCGTTATATTGGGGCTATACCAAGACATGGACCTTTGTTAACGATTTTTATACCCTCAGCCTTTAGGCCAGAAAGGGTATATACACTTCGATACGACCAAAAATGTGCCTCTTCGAAATAACGGTTTGGACGAAATTCGTTTCAGAAAATTTGTAGTCGATTTAGCCATGTCCGTCCGTCTATATGTCTGTATTGCTGGTGCGCACGATAACTCTCGAACGGATTAACCGATTCTATCCAAATTTTGGGTATCGTAATATTTTGTCCAAACTAAGTTTAAGTTCGAAGATGGGCCATATCGGTTCACTCCTTCGCCCCACAAAAGCTCAAAATTTGTTTGTAAAATGGTGTGAACGATAACTCTCGAAGGGAGCAATCGATTTGGTCCAAAGTTTGCACATCATCAAGTACCTCCCACACAAAATTGAGATAAAGTGGAGTTTAAGAGCTCCTCTCGGATCTCTTTGAAATTTGTTTCAGTAAGTTGTCTTTGCGGCTCCGTTTACAACGGTACAATTTTTTCTTGCTCAAGTCTATACATCCTAAAACATTGTCCTAAAAATTCCAAGAAACCCTGACGGCACCAACTAAAATGACAAATCCCAAAGATAATTCTCGAAGGGAGTTTCTGATTGGTGCAGACTTTGCACATCATATTATTTCATGTTTTTTATACCCTCAGCATTTATGCTAACGAGGGTATATACACTTTCATACGGGCAACATGTGCCTCTTCGAAATTATGGTTTTAGACCCCAAGTATGTTTGGACGAAATATGTTTCAGACAATTTGGAGTCGATTTAGCAATCTCCGTCCGTCTGTATGTCTGGCTGGAGCACACTATAACTCTCGAACGGATCAACCGATTCGGCCCAAAATTTGTCCTTCGTAGTATTTTGTCCAAATTTAGTTTAAGTTCAAAGATGGGTTATATCGGTCCATTCCTTCCGGTACCTCCCCCACAAAAAAATTGTAAATGTTTGGAAAATTTGTGCGCCCTATAACTTTTGAAGGGAGTAACCATGTGGTCCTTTGCACATCGTGAAATTCCTACCAGACTTAGATGAGGTTCCAATAAGGACTCAATCGGTCCACTCCTTCGGGTACCTCCCACACAAAATTTCGGAAAACTTCAGTGGGACAAATCCATACTTTCTGAGAAAATAGCCTGAAAAGTCCAAAAAAACCCTATAACACGGTGTCTACTGATTGGAGCGCAAGATAACTCTCGAACGGATCTACCGATTTGGTCTAAAATTTTACCTTCGTTATATTTTGTCCAAACTAAGCTTAAGTTCGAAGATAAGTCATATCGGTACCCTCCTTCAGGTACCTCTCCCACAAAAGTTAAAAATGTTAGGAAAAATTATGCGCATGATAAGTCTTGAAGGGAGTGACCGATGTGGTCCATACACGCAGAGAAAAAAATATGTTTGATCCAACAATATTCCAAGAGCAAAATATGTATTGTTAACATATTGTTGGATTCCTCATGTAGTATTGTAAATCCAAAAATAGTTTGTGTCAACTGAACAATATTTCTCTCTTTTCTTCGAAAATTTGTTTCTCTTCTCTCGCTATTCGATGCTGTGTTGAAACAACAATTTTGGTGAGTTGTGGTGTGTTTGTATGACATGCTGCCTTTACCTTTGTTTTTGTGTGTATGTACTTGTGAGACTCTTGTTTTTATTTGTTTCTGTTTTGTTTCATTCTTCTTTCCTTTTCATGTTTGTTATGGTGTTTAATTATTCCTTATGTTGTGGTGCGTTCTTGTGGCTTTTTGTTTGTCTTTGTTGTCAGCCAATGCAGCAAACCATGTATTGTGTTCATCAATGATTGCAATATTATACGCGACATTTATATCCAAGTTATGCGAAAAGTGTATATGAGAAGTACATGCACTCAAATCAAAAATTTCTGGGCTGGTTTTCTGTATTGACAATACTTTTTGTAAACAAAATTAGATTATGATAGTTCCTACAATCGGTATTGTTAACGATTTTAACAATATTGCGGAAATTCGAAAGTTGTTTTTGTTTTCTATGTTTGGAACAAAATATGGTATTTTTGGATTTGGATTACAATGTTTGAACAAAACAAATACATTTTTGGAACCAAAACATATATTTTTGTTCCAACAAAAGCGAAAAATATTTTTTCTCTGCGTGTACATTACACACCATAATATATCTACCAGATGTATATCAGTTTTGAATATGGATTATATTTGTCCACTTCTTTGCGTGCCTCCCGCACAAAATTTCGGGTAAGTTCACTTTAAGACCTGCTCTCGTATTACTTAGATTTTTGTTGAAACAACTTTCATTCGCTGCCTCAATTACGGCGCCAACATTTTTTTCAAGTGCAAGTCCATACTGCTTGAGAAAACAGCCTGAAAGGTGCGAAAACCCTCTATGGCACCATATGTAGTCGCTGGAGAGCACTATAACTCTCGAACTGATTTGGTCATATTGGCTTTCGTCATATTTTGTCCATACTTAGTCTCAGTTCGAAGTTGGGCTGCAACTTCCGGTGCTTTCCCCTCAATAATTCAAACATTTCACTAATGCAAAATGGAATGCACGATGTCACTTGAACGGGGCAACCAATTTGTTTAAAACTTAGGATCTCCTAATATGTTGCCCAAATTTAGTTCAACTTCCAAAATGACCGATATCGATTTTCTGGTCCAAAATGTATGCGATACTTTTTTACTTATTTTTGTTAAATTTCGTGACCACTGAAAACCTTAAGTGTTAAATTACAGCTAGTTCGGTTAAAAATTGTAGCTAAGATCTTCAAAATACGGAAAGTCGGGGGTATCGTTATAAGGGTGTTGGATATCTTTCTGGAACACTGGAAACCTCAAATGTCAAATTACAAAGTTCGGTAAAAAATTTAGCTTTAATCCCCAAAATACCTTAAATCGGGAGGTACCGTTCAATGGGGGCTATACCAAAAGGTGGACCTATATAGCCCATCTTCGAACTTAACCTGCCTATGGAAATAAGACAATTCCTAAATAATACAATAAAACACATGTTAATGTATTTTTTATTTTATTTTATTTATTTATTTTTAGTTGTTTGGCAAATTCTTGACACTGACAATTAAAAAATAAGAAAAAAGTAGTAATGAATAAATAATAGTAATAGAAATAATGTTATCGATCGATATAAAAAAAAACAAAAAATCAAGAAAATCGAAAATAAAGTCATTGGCAAAAATTGGCTTTAAACATTAAAACGCGAAAATTGCGTTCAAGCCCAGTGTGCAAAAAACACAAAAAAAGATTTTTTCAAATTGGACCAATATTAAAGAAGTTATGAGTATTCCTTTGCATATAATTTTTACAGAATTCAATTTTTTCAAGGCGCGATATCTCTGGAATCGTTAGTAAAAAAATATGACAATATGCTAAAATGTTTTGGTGATGAGCAGCATCATAGCAGCAAAACATAAAATAAATCAAGGATTTCACTCACAAATCTCCATATGTATGTGTGTAACGAAGGATTAACGCTATGCAAACTCCATACTTGCTTGCAATCAGCAACGCTCTTCGAAATTTCTCCTTAAAGAAACAGCAGCAATTAACACCGGACACTGTAGCTAAAATCTTTTAAAATGTGTGGCAACCTTGTAGGAAAAATACGAACAACAAAAGCATATTAAAGAGACAAAAACCCGCAACCTAAATGCAAATGTGTTGGTGTGCAAATTATGGTTTAACACCTCATTGAACTTTATGAATATGTTACTGTATCGGTGTTACTCTTGCTGCAGCAGCAGAGGTTTACATCTATCTACAGTCTGTGTAAACGACCCTTGTACGTTTGTGTGTTAACAGTGCCTTCAAGGCATAGATATTTTTATCTTATTTTCTATTAAATTTTCCACATTTTTTTTCTTTTAGTATTCAAATTAGGGATATTTTATGCGTAAATTATAATTTCTTTTATGTGAGTAACACCAACACCATCTCAACCATCCTCATCATCGACTCCAACATACACACACTCAAGTTCTTGGCATTTCTGGAAATGGAGTGAACCTTTTTTTAGCATCGGACAGATATTAAGCTAAAACTTTGTAGCAAAAGTTTTTTATTTTTTTGTTCGTTGTTATTATTCATTCATGTTAGTATTCAGACATTCATGTGTTCGTAGATTCTTCTTCGTTGCTAAGATAAAAGAAACAAGCTACGACTTATGACGATGATGGCAGTACAAGTAGAAAGTTAATTATGGACATTTTTCTTGATGTTAAGTTAATTTTTAACAGTGTTAAAATTTCTGTGGTTCGCTCAAAGGAAAAAATAAATAACTTAAATTAAAATATGTTAATTTAAATTATACTGTTCTTAGTTGCGTTATGGGGTGGTGTTGGATATTGATAGGATTAGCTGGAGGTAATAACAGCAAAGCTGTTTTGCTATTATAATATTAGAAAATGTTTATAATAATCCTTCGGAAATAACACTATAACTTAAATAATACTACAGGTCCTGTCGTCGGTAAAGAGCACGGTTTTGAATATTTTATTCTAAAGATATTGAAGAAATCATTTTCCGGACAATTATTGGAGATTTGGATGATTTTATAATGTAGGAAAGACGAGGTTAAGTTTTTTGACTAAGTAAACGAGGACCCAGAGGTACCACCGTGGTGCAATGGTATGCACACTAGGGTTATGAATTTTTTACAACCTCATATAGCTGTATCATAGCGTGATGAGTTTCTACATAAGATTACACAAAATCTTAATTATCAGCTGATTCGTTGAAAAAACCTCACGCACAAAATGATTTTAAAATTTGAATTCATCAGAATTATTTATTATTTTATTTATTTATTTGAATATATTTATTATAATTATAAATTATTTTGTTTTTTCAAAATAGTCTGGCTTAATCCCATTGTTGTTGTTTTAATATTTTAAAACAACTATTTTATTAGTGGAAAAGATTTGGCATTGTTCGCCAAGGGGTAAGGCAGGGAATACTATAGTTTCGATCCACGCCACTGGATCTCATCAGTTCCCTTGTTTCTTGTTTGTGGATATTCTCCACCGAAGTTATTTTTCAATAACTTCTTCAACAAGAAACTTTTTATACCCAAACATCAATCGTCAGCTCGAAGTATAAAGGTAAGCAAAGAAAAAAGTTCAATGAGAAGTTTTTCCTTGGCAACCTCATACAACTCCGACGAAAGTGTCTGCGAAAACAATTCAAACCTCTTCCACTTGTATGTGTCGTCAAATTTTGACGAATGCACACACCAAAATTTGGTTGGTCTGCTTTACAGCAAAAACAACACACGTCGTGCCAGTGTCTTCAATTTGTGTGTTGTTTTTGCTGTAAAGCAGACCAACCAAATTTTGGTGTGTGCATTCGTCAAAATTTGACGACACATACAAGTGGAAGAGGTTTGAATTGTTTTCGCAGACACTTTCGTCGGAGTTGTATGAGATTGCCAAGGAAAAACTTCTCATTGAACTTTTTTCTTTGCTTACCTTTATACTTCGAGCTGACGATTGATGTTTGGGTATAAAAAGTTTCTTGTTGAAGAAGTTATTGAAAAATAACTTCGGTGGAGAATATCCACAAACAAGAAACAAGGGAACTGATGAGATCCAGTGGCGTGGATCGAAACTTTAGTATTCCCTGCCTTACCCCTTGGCGAACAATGCCAAATCTTTTCCACTAATAAAATAGTTGTTTTAAAATATTAAAACAACAACAATGGGATTAAGCCAGACTATTTTGAAAAAACAAAATTGCAAACGCTATCCCAATAAAAAAACGCCACAATGCTTCAAATTGAAGACACTGGCACGACGTGTGTTGTTTTTGCTGTAAAGCAGACCAACCAAATTTTGGTGTGTGCATTCGTCAAAATTTGACGACACATACAAGTGGAAGAGGTTTGAATTGTTTTCGCAGACACTTTCGTCGGAGTTGTATGAGGTTGCCAAGGAAAAACTTCTCATTGAACTTTTTTCTTTGCTTACCTTTATACTTCGAGCTGACGATTGATGTTTGGGTATAAAAAGTTTCTTGTTGAAGAAGTTATTGAAAAATAACTTCGGTGGAGAATATCCACAAACAAGAAACAAGGGAACTGATGAGATCCAGTGGCGTGGATCGAAACTATAGTATTCCCTGCTTTACCCCTTGGCGAACAATGCCAAATCTTTTCCACTAATAAAATAGTTGTTTTAAAATATTAAAACAACAACAATGGGATTAAGCCAGACTATTTTGAAAAAACAAAATTGCAAACGCTATCCCAATAAAAAAACGCCACAATGCTTCAAATTATAAATTATAATAAAGAAAAATTACAAAAAAACACTAGCAATAAAAGCTATCGGCTAACATGTAAAATTACTTAAATATATGAGTATGGAATAAGGTGATATATTTACATAAAGATGAAATACAATTTATATTTTATGATGTAGATTTAGGGACTTCAGAAAATTGTAAACGCTGCAGAAATTGTTGTGAGTAGGGATTTTTAGTGCATCCAGATGGTTGGTTTGTGAGAAACATGTTTCCCTTGAGCGTTGATGTGACGGACTATCAGAATTATGAAGTCACTGTAAGCAGATAAATAATTGAAAATAAATTTTAGAAGCACATTAAATAACCGTTTGGTTATTACATAACATTTGTTTCTCACTAATTTTCTTTAATTCTGACATTATAAAAATGTCTTAAAAGCTTTATTCAAAGATATACAGTTAGACAACAAATGTATTGCAAACGCCAAAATTGTAAAAAAGTCATATTTATTGTTCCTTTATGGCAACAAGTTATGTAAAACCTATACGTTTTTTTTTTGTGCAAATATCTTGCTATTGGTCCCCAAAACAATAATCCATCAAAATATACAAAGTTTATTTGCAATTTATAACAAATACGAACTAAAATAAGAATTACATACTACTTTGAGTTGACAATAAATGTATTTCAACGGGAAAAACAATACTATAAAACTAACCATTTTTGCAAATTTTTGTAGTCATTATGCATTTTTATGACTTTTGCGGTTAAAAATGGACAAACAATATTGAATGTGATAACGTTCAGAGATAATAAAACCCGTCATGGAGGCCATCGTTAGGAAATATTTAATAGTCATAATTCTGAAAGTCAGTAAAATGGATCCTGAAAGCTCATACAAGTTCAACTACCACCATTCCAAAGGACAGATCATGACATATTAATCTTATGTAATATAACAACACTAAACAAATAAATACGTTCGGCCAAAATCCTGATATCTACCCTTATAAAATTGTTGGACCCATTTTAAGAAAAAACTCGAAAAAAGGTTCTCCAACGAAAGATCAAGATTTATTAAAAATTGAGGAAGCAGTACCCTTAGAATGTAACATGCCGAGCCTTTAAGGTTAACTTAGCTCATTAAAGTTCCAATGAATGTCCAACATGGATAGACAACTCCTTAAGGAACACACCTTTGGTAATTCTCCAAGAAACCATAGATTTGGCAATTTTTGCAATACTTTTATTGTCAACCCCAAGTTAAGTTAATTCTTATTTTTGGCCGTATTTTTATAAATCGCAAAATTTGCATATTTTGATGGAATATTATTTTTACATAATTTGCTTAGTGTTTACATAATTTGTTGCCATAAATGAAACATTAATATTGAATTTTCTAACATTTTGCAAAATTTGGTTTTTACAATACATTTGTTGTCTAACTGTATTAAAAAAAAAACAAAATTTATTCAAAGTGGTTTATGCATGACCTTTTTCAATATTTGAATGAACTAAGCGTTTTTTTAGTTATGTATTAGTATGCTTAAGATTACACTGTGTGTAATTTTTTGAATCATACTCTGATTCCACAGTGTGATAGAAGACACGTGTCTCGCCGTTTTATCCTATCTCATCAACTTTCGATGTTATAGGCATCCAAAGGTTTGAGGCTTTAATGTAAAAAGGTTTCATTTTTTAAGACTATATCTTCCAAACCGTTAGGAATTTATCTCAGAGGCAAAGTTGTAGATCTTGTCTTAAGGAACAAAAATTGTGAACACATATAATCCATCAAACTTCATCTGCAAGGTCAAAATCGCCAAGGTCAAATTTCTTTTAAAAAATGTCTCGGGATTTGGTCTGCAGCTATCAAACCGATCAAATTTAAAGCAAACAACCAACTTCAAAAATGTACCTCATATCCCAATAAACATATTTCTAGAACATATGAACTCTGTATAGACGGTTCTTAAAGGTCAAAATAATAAAGCAAATGGGATTTTTATCCTGTTTTCTCTGGTCCTGGTCCACAGATACTAAACCGTTCAATATTCAAGAAAACAACCAACTGCAATAATGAAGCAAAGACATCAGTGAACAACTTTCTGGAACATGCGAAATGTCAATGAACGGTTCTTAAAGGTAAAAATAGCAAATAACTTTTGAAAATATTCAACTTTTACACTTTTTTCTCCGATTCTGGTTAAAAGATACCCAACCGCCCAAAAGTTAAGGATACCATCAACTACAAAAATGTACCTAAGATTTCAATAAACAACTTTCTAGAACATATGAAAATTCTAGGAACGATTCTTCAAGCTCAAAATTCGATTATTTTAGATCATTCCTTCCTGTTCAGGTCCGTAAATACCAAACCTTTCAAATTACTTGAGTTTTTAACAGTTTGTTATTTCCAAACCTGAGCAAGGGGAATGTTAAAAATAATTTAATTGTTCTTGAATTTCAGCCCTGAGAATCGTTCCTAGAATCTTCATATGTTCTAGAAAGTTGTTTATTGAAATCTAAGGTACATTTTTGGGCGGTTGGGTATCTTTGGAGCAGAATCGGAGAAAAAGTATACAAGTTGAATATTTTCAAAAGTTATTTGCTATTTTTACCTTTAAGAACCGTTCATAGACATTTCGCACGTTCCAGAAAGTTGTTCCTTGATGTCTTTGCTTCATTATTGCAGTTGGTTGTTTTCTTGAATATTGAACGGTTTAGTATCTGTGGACCAGAACCAGAGAAAACAGGATAAAAATCCCATTTGCTTTATTATTTTGACCTTTAAGAACCGTCTATACAGAGATCATATTTTCTAGAAAGATGTTTATTGGGATCTGAAGTACATTTTTGTAGTTGGTTGTTTGCTTCAAATTTGATCGGTTTGATAGCTGCAGACCAAAACCTGAGAAAAATTTTTAAAAGAAATTTGACCTTGGCGATTTTGACCTTGCAGATGAAGTTTGATGGATTATATGTGTTCACAATTTTTGTTCCCTAAGACAAGATCTGCAACTTTGCCTCTGAGATAAAGTCAAAATTCCTAACGGTTTGTAAGATATAGTCTTGAAAAATTACCCCTTTTTACCGCGAAAGTTGATGAGATGGGAAAAACGGCGAGACACGTGTCTTCTATTTTTTGGTATTCTATCACGATGCTGTGTCAGAAAATGGTTAATAATTTTCGTGTTGCACAGTGTTATTCATTGGTGCTACAAGAAATAATTTTTGATATATTTTTTTTTTCATTTCATACCCTTTTTCAAAAAATACATTTTGCGTGAACTTTTATAAATTTCAATGGAATAAACGTTATTTTAGTCATTAATAGGCAAAAGTTATTTCATTCGTGCTGAAATCATTTAAAAGAAAAAATCAAAAATTCGTAACCCTAGTAGACACCCGTCTTGCATTCAGAAGGTCTGTGGTTCGATTCCCAGACCAAGCAACATCAAATTTTCAAAGGTGGCGGAATACCTCTTAGTAATGTTGGCGACTTTCCTGAGTAATTTTGCCTTGTAAAACTTCTCTACAAGTGGTGTGTTAAGAAACGCCGTTCGGAGACGGCGATAAACAGTAAGTACCATTTCATTGAGCTAATATGTATCGGGGTGCACTTAACTGGCCGTTTAAGCGCCACAAAAAATGGTTGTAATAATTGACGTAAAACTCGGGTATTTTCGCATATTTTTGAATTTTTTATAGTATTGTCTGTTATCTATCATTCCACGCATATAAAGCTTCATTTGGCCCAAGGCGAATTTAAGAAAGTGATTCAAAAAGCATTTTCAGGCCGTAGCCTTTATTTGCTGTCAACATTTTTTGCGCGAAATATCCACAAAACGTAGAAGAAAAGGATAAAATATTCTTCGGATTCTTATATAAAGATGTTGTACACTGATATTTTTTATAGAAGCGAAATATTTTTTATTTATTTTTGATTGAAAATATAGTTTGATAGCAAATAAATACATCAGTTGGTATTATTGTATCACCTTCTTTCTTGCACCATGATTTGGCCTATGCATTTGCACGCATTTGAAATGAAAACAATTCAAAAAATCGACTTTTTGCAAGGATTAATTATGCTCCTCGCGCTTCGTAGCATTTTCGGTATAATACCATCTGGCCCCGCAGATTTGTAGGGAGATAACCTGTGACTTTTCTCCGGCTTATTATCTTGTCGGATTCAATTTATAGTATTATTGGTTTGTTCTTCTATGGTTCTATCCCTGCAACCAGGGAAATGTGTTGTAAGAAGGATTTCAAGAGATTCGACATAGTATTCCAACCGGGTGTCATTATTTCTCCTTATATAAATGGAATTTTTGTGTCCCTTCTACACAGCTTTACTTTGTCTTGCTGTATCTGTGGTGCTATATAACGATCCAGAGAATTCAAATCAGAATTACTTCTTTTCTATAGCTTTCTTGTACTCCCCTTAAGCTGGTCCTTGTATGGATGCCAGGATCCGCTTTTTCTACATCTGCTGTATTATCGTCTTTGTGTGGAATGTTGGGTGAAAACCCTGCCGAACTTTTCCAGCTCGTTGTTTTGAGATTGGATATGTGTTCCGATAAAGATTTCTTATCGGACACTTTCCAATTATGCAAGAGTGAGATTATTGACCTCCTGCCACACCCTACAATTATCCGAGCTTGGAAAATAGATGGTTTAATACCTCTATTACATATAGTAAGATTGTCAGTATTAACGGAATCAAAGGCTGAATCACCTCCGTCGATAGTTTCAGTGCTGAACACAAGCTCACATATAACTCATATATAACTGTACCTCCCGATGTTCGATATTTTGAGGATTTTAGGTGAATTTTTGACGGAACTCCCTGTACAACTACCAAAAAATGTGGTCTCCAAAAAAGATATGAAGCAACAGAATATGCAGAAAGTGGTCTTGTATTATATCCTTGTATATGTTTCAAATAAATGCCGTAACTCATAACACTCTGAATCATATTGTGGTGGAAAACACATATGGGGAATTCTGAGTGAAATCGGACACTTTTTTAAAAAGTTGTTTTCGATTTCCTTTATTTTTTACTGTGGTGATGCTGCTCATCATCAACCCATTTTCAGATATTTTTTTTGATTAACGGTTCCAGACATATCGCGCCTTGAGAAATCGAATTCGGTAAAAACTATATATAAAGAAGTACTCATAACTTCTTTAATATTGGTCCTATGTGAACAAAAAAAAATATTTTTTATTTTATTTATTTTTTTGTATTTTTTGTTTAATGGGTAACCGAGCCGAATAATCTACAAAAACATTAATGTGATATTTTCTTCTGAAGATGATTATTTAAATACGTAAGGGGATTTTAATTTGAGATATACAGTGGGTAAGACTGTCACGGGCATAAAAAAAAACTTCCTTAAGTTATACCCACAAACGCTGGTGCAATAATTGCAAATTCATTTTTAAAATCGAACAAGTACAAAAGTATTAGTAGGCTTGGCCGACAGAGATATACCCTCCGCCTCGGACCTAAAGAAAAGAAGTAACACACAATACTTCTGACGTCTATACAATACGATGTTATCGAGGGTTATCTTACGTACTACCCAGATAAGTTGGTGCTGGCAAGCTTTTTTGCAGCATTTGGGCCATTATCTCAAGACGTACGAACCTGGCCTTGAAAAAACATGTACCGTCGCAATATGGTTCAGGAATCGATTTTCCTGGCTAAAAATCAAAATTTTGTTTTGTCAAAGATGTTTAATTTCTATATGGGATTCGATAGTAAACATATTGAAACTAAAGAAACCAACAAATTAAGTCAACATATTGAAAGGTGTGGGCGTGGTGTGCCCCTAAAGACGAACATTTTCCCCATTTTTGGGAAATACGTAATATTTGCAAATTGCTGGAGAAACACGTAGCTATTTCTCGGAAACTATACTATATGTTGTATTCTTTGTTCTTTTGTAAGGTAGGTAGGATTGTGGCATTTAAAAATCGTTTTAGTAAATTACCGTAGCGTAAACACAACATGAGCTATTTTATTTTTCCTCAGGTTCTAAATTTTATGATATTCCAAATTTAGTGGACTAGAACTTTTGTGGAACAACATGGAACAAAGTTCTGTTTTCACAGAAAGATGCCCGAGAGTCTTCTCTTTCAGCCCATATATACTTTTGTACCCGTCCCGTTCCGTCCGTTTAACACTTTTTTCAATTTATTGAAATTACATGGGTAAAAATGTGTGTTTTTCTATACTGTTTCCATATAAATTACAGCTTTTTGACACAAATTAACATTTTTTTGAGTAAATAAGTTTTTATACGAGCTTTCTTAATTAAAAAAAAAAAAATTAAATTTTCTTGTCAATTTTTTTCGATTTTTTTTAGTTTTTTGGTAATTTTATTGTTTATTTGTTGGTGTTTGACCATCTTTAATACGTAGGAAGATATAAAAACCGCAAAAACACTTATATTTTGATGAAAAATAGTTGAAAAGCTCAAAAGTGTAACTATGACCTTGAATTTCTCTGCAACTACCAGACCGAATTTGACCGCTTATAATTCGTCTGAAAGCTGATTGTGTTATCTGTCTAACAACAAAAGAATTATGCAAATATCTCTATCCGTTCAATAGTTACAGTATTCTGAACCACTGTGCGTCGTAAAGTGGAAATCAAATACAAGGTGTGTTGAATCGGCTGGTGTTGAATCGGCTGATCCGTTCGAGGGTTATGGTGCCCTCCATTCACTACACATGGTGCCATAGGGATTTTTACAGCTTTTGGACCATTTTCTCAGGTAGTATGGACCTGCCCCTGAAAACCTTGTACCAATGATATTCTAGAGGAGTTCTTAAACTGCACTTTTCCGAAATTTTTATTGGTACGTATCCGAAGGAAAGGACCATTTATAAACCATATTCGAACCTGATCTGTGTCTCGC
Source organism: Musca autumnalis (assembly GCF_047663935.1). Classification (NCBI taxonomy): domain Eukaryota; kingdom Metazoa; phylum Arthropoda; class Insecta; order Diptera; family Muscidae; genus Musca; species Musca autumnalis. The sequence continues at coordinate 38,128,652 of NW_027412088.1, read as the reverse complement.
AGAGATATTGCAATGTGCAAAGCCTGGACCAACTTGGTTACTTCTTCGAGAGTTATTGCCCGTACATTTTAGGGAAATGTTTGATCTTTTGTGGGGGAGGTACCTGAAGGAGTGGACCGATATGGCTCATCTTCGAACTTATAATAAGTTTGGACAAAAAGCCCAAATTTTTGGCCGAATCGACTGCACATGTTGCCATAGGGGGTTTTTTATAGCTTTTGGACCATTTTCTCAGGAAGTATGGACCTGCCCCTGAAAGAACTTGTACCGTCGTAATGGGGGCAGCAAATACAAGTTACACCAATAAAAATCAAAGGAATACGAGAGGAGGTCTTAAACTGCACTTTTCCGAAATTTTGTGTGGTAGGTACCCGAAGGTGTAAACAGATAAAGTCTATATTGGAACTTCTTCTATGTCCGGTAGATATTTTATGATGTGCAAAGCTTGGGCCAAATCGATTGTTCCCTTCGACAGTTATCGCTCACACCATTTTACAGACAATTTTGAACTGTTGTGGGAAAGGTACCGGTGGGGGTGTAGTGAACCGATATGGCCCATTTTCGAACTTAAACTAAGTTTGGTCAAAATGAATAAAATTTTTTTATTAACCCTCCGTTGCACACCTGAGTCTGATCAGGCCTTTTTCATTTTATTTTGCATTTTAAACTGGGTTAGGATAAAGTTATGGACCTGAGATTCCAGGTAGCTTCATGAAATTTTCTTACCTTTCCAATTAAAGAAACATGAAGCCAAAAGGATCAACAGAAAAGGAGCTACAAGGATTTTTTGATATACATATCACAAGGGTTACACATGAGTCCGGCCATACCCATTTTTTATTGAAAAACTTCGGACATTTTTCCTAAAATTAGATTTTTCTACATTATTTGACAAAATGAGTACCCTTTTATGAAATTTGTCGCATTTCACCCTACAACCTCTTCAAAATTGCAGATAAAAAGGTCGCCAAAGTAAAAATGGTTGTGAAAACAGTGAATGTATCACAACCTAGAAAAATTACACTGTGCAACATTTTTAAGGTGATCTTGTGCAAACAATTCGAACTGAGGATTTTTTGAAAGTACAGACCCAAACGACAAGAAACCCTAGTTGGATTTTCTTGTGTCAGATCCAGCTCGAATTTTATGGCCCCATCTAAACATGGTTAAATATTGAGTTTTTTAAAGAAATTCGGGGCTATATCTCTGAAATCAATGTGAATCTTCTTCTGACCTCTGAAGCAAATTTGTAGATAAGGACAAGAATAAAATATTTGGAGAAATAATGAACCCGAAAAACTAATTTTTTGCCTCAAATTTCAAAATATATGCAAAAATTCCACAATTTTTATACATTTCGCACCGTATCTCCAAAATCGTTAATTTTTTCTGAATATTTCTTTTGGGAAAATATTCCCCGGAATGTAATACACAACTCTTCAGAAAATGTCATTGTTGTAAAATGCCTCTATGCCGTTGTTTTCAGTACATTTTTCAACGACGATTTAATAAAAATGTCAATAATGTAGTCAAATCCGAAATGCGAGAATTAACTGTTGGTGTGAACTGTGTTTGAAATACGTGCTGTAAAAGATATGTTGCAAAATACCACTGAAACAACATGAAGTAAGCATTTTAGAGTTTCAGAATGTTTTAAAGAATTGTTGAGAACTTTATTTGGAAGATTTTTGCAAAAGGTTACTTGGTTCAACTCCCAATAGTTTAGCCGATACTGACCAGAGTTTAAAAAATTATGTAAAATTTTCTATATTTTATAGATTTTGATGCCCTAGATGGAGTTTTTCTTATGTGGTTTTCTCAAAAGATAAGTTCTACTAGTATAGGGCTATAATATTGCTAAAGACAGCAAGGCCAAATTCCTATTCGTTTCTGAGATAAAGGCCTTATAAATGCAAAAAAGTGTAGATTTAGCCCGGTTTAGATGAGGCCATAATATCCGAACTGGATCTGACAGGACAAAACCCCACTAGGCTTTTTGTATTCTAAATATGTACTTTCAAAAATGAATACTAGAAGTTGTTTGCATTTTAATTGTTGCATAGTGTTATTTGCAAATAGGGTTATACTTTTATTTTTGACAATTATACACATAACTGGACAAATAAAACCCATTACTTAGCTTTTCTGTTGTTTTTGTGGGGTGGACTGGTTCAAGTATAAGAATCTCCATATACATTAGAAGAAAATCATTAGGATATATGTCTTCATTTACCTCTTGATATCATCGTTATTGCACTGCAATAAGTTGTAAAGTTATAAAATAGACACTATTCATTCTGAATAATACCCAAAAACGAAATGTAATGCCTCAAAATGAAATATAAATGAAATATAAATAGAGCATAGAGACGAGAAAAATACGAATTTTTTACTTTAAATGCGTATGTCCGTTTTTTTACTTACTTGATAATATTTAATTAAATTCATAGTTTTTCGTCATGTTTTTCACAAATAAGGATTATTTATTTAAGATTAGGATCCTTTAAACATATTCTACAAATTTTTATACAAAAATGTTAAATAAGTTTACTAAGAAATTATATGGGTCTGGCCAGACTTATGTGTTACGAATGTGACAAACAATATGGGTGTCCAACAAAGCGAAACCGGTCACATAATTTGGTGGCTGTGTGGGTCCGAGTCCTTGGCATTCCTTTTTCACTTGCAAAAAATTTCGATCATCAAGCTTAACTCTAAACGAGAAAATTAATAAAAAAATCATTAAAAATTATCTTCGCCCTTAAAGGCAAAATTTCAAAAAAATAAATAAAATTTGGTTCGAACCGATTGATCCGTTCGAGGGTTATCGTGCACACCAGCCAGCCAGACGGACGAACGGACGGACATTGCTAAATCGACTCCAAATTGTCTGAAACGGATTACGTCCAAACATACTTGGTATCTAAATCAAATGATGAGGCACATTTTTCCCTTATGTAGATGTATATATGTACCCTTGTTAGCATAAATGCTGAGGGTATAAAAATTAAGAAGTTTTACGATTTTTAAGATAAATTTCGAAATAAAACAACAAAACGCATATTAATAATTTTTTTTTAATTTTTTTGGTAAAGTAACAAATGTTTCACACTCGTAAAAGAAAAAAAAATCAATAAAATCAAAGAGTACAATCATTCTTAAAATTTGATTTTAAATATTAAATCGAGAAAAATGCATCCAAGCCCACTGCGCATTTTTTCTAGTTTTTATTAAATAGCTGATAAAACAACAAAATACAAAAAAAAGATGTTTTCAATTGGACCATTATTAAAGTAGTTATGAGTATTTCTTTGCATATAGTTTTTAAAGAATTCGACTTTTTCAAGGAGCGATATCTCGTGAACCGTTGCTAAATAACATACTAAAATGTTTTGCTAATGAGCAACATCAACCAAGCATAAAAATAAAGAAAATCAAAAACCATTTTTTGAAAAATTGTCCGATTACACTCAGAAATCCCCATATGGAAATAATTCTCTCAAATTAATATTAAAATAACATTAAGGCTCATTCATGGCCATGTGTTACAAATTGCCTTAAATATTTTTCTTATCATTTCATCGAATGAATAATCGCTATGTAAACAATTAAAAAATGAACGTGCTTGCAACATAGAAGTGGGGTTTTTAAGCATTTGATGCTATTAAATGTTTTTACGCATGAATTGAGTTAACCCTCATAATGTCATCGATTTTCCTTTTTTTTCAATATTTTCCCTCTGTTTATTTGGTTAGGTACTTTTTGTTTCAATAACAATAGTCACAAATGGAAATGGTTTAAATAGCATCTCTTGTTTGATTTGTATTGGTTTATCTCTATACATCATAACATACAGTTGAGTTTGATTTTATAGCAAAGAGACAAATATGTATATAGATAAACTGAATATTTTATAATCTTCATTTGTCATTAATTAAGTTCTAAAAATTGAAATACATATTGTACCGTAGTATTATCGATATTTGTCTCTGGAACAAGACATTTCACCGTCTGCTATAAGCATTTTTACTTATGTATAACAAGCTACTCAAACTATTTTACATTAAGCAGTGCTGTAGACTTTTCAAAATATACTCACTCGTTTACAATTATCAGTTCTCCATATGATAAAAAACAGCACGAATACATCATCATCATCACTTATCAATTGCCAGCACATTCACCGTTCGTCAAGTAATTCTGGACATCATTCCACACATATTTAAACAACTGCCTGCATTGTATTGTGAAAATGACCGAAGGGTTGTGTATATTATTGTGGATTGGGTTCATTTTGTGGCATTACAATGCTAGCATAAGTGGATAACAATTGATGCGTATTGGTTTTTGTTATTTTTTAATCCAAACAGTCAATATTACAAAACTGGGAGAATGAAGAACATTTTTTATTGTTTATTCAAATACATGCGTTGATAAATATGCATTTTAACACATGATGACTGTTTTCTGCTCTCCATAGAGAAGTTATGCCTGAAGCAATTTATAATGTAAATGACAGTGTGAGTGCATTCGGTATGAATGTTAGGATTAACCGGAAGTAATGCTAACAAGCATATTTGTGTACGGCGTGTCCTAAGATACCACTTCTAGAGAAGTTTTACATGGCTGCAATACTCAGAAAATGTCGCCAAGATTACTGAGGGGTTGCAAAATTGATGTTGCCTGGCCATGATATATGGCCATTATCATACATTTCTAATAAATATTCTAAAATTGGAAAATTTACATTGTTTAGCTCCTTCTGCTACATCATTACATTTTCTTTGAATTTGTATTAGAATTTTGTAAATTTTTTTCGATACAATATATATATAATATCTTATTTTGTAACGTAATTTTCTTAAAAAAGTATTTTACTAAGATATCTGGTTTGTTCAGGGACTTACAGTGATATTTTGTGTAGAACAATTCTTCTTTTAACACCTTTCGTATAAAACTAAATTTCATGTTACTTTCATGCATCAACTCGAAAGAAGAAGAATACAAATTTATTCAAAAAATATTTGGGTGTTTTGTTGGCAAATTTGATTTATATATTTTCTTGATATATATTGCAAATACATATTTCGTTTATTCGCGACTTATATTGAAATTTGATGGAGATTATTTTTGTCTTTGACGTCTTCTATCTAGAATGAAGTTTTGTGGGACAAAACTTAATAAATTCAGATAAAGTACAACATTAACCCTAAAACGTGATTTTGCCTTTGGCAGATTCCTGGCGTTTAGGTACGATTTAGAGTTTTTTTATCTGATACGATCACATTTTAAAGGAGTTTTTTTTCGAAAAAAGGGACCAAAGAGACCCGTTAAGTGACTCGCAAGAGGGTTAATATTTTAAAAAGATACCCCGCATTGTTGTCAGTAATATTGCCAAAGACACTTTATACCTAAAATGCAAGGATTCCAAGGAATCTGATGTCGAATATTTCAAAACCTGTAGAAATGGGCGGAATTTGCCACACCTATTTAGGTTACTTCCCGACGTAAACTTTCAAAACGCCGATAGACGTGTCTTCTTTTTTCCGTCCTCTTTCATAATCTGTGCGGTGTTTCTTGTAATTTTAAAAAAAGTTCAATTTTGTTGTACAGTGATATCGGACACGTTTGCTCAATGTTTTTTGTCCGCATTCTGATCATATTGTCTGAGGTTAATTTCTATACAATCTAACATAGGATAAAGGATATATTAATTGTTTTCATTCCGTTTGTAACAAATCGAAATATTCCTTAGAGACCCATACAATTCAAAGTTGATATAACGATGTCCGTCTTCTCCTTATGTCTGTTGAACTCAAGCTAGAGCTCGAAATATTTATCATATAGCCATATAGTAGGCTACAGAAGTTTATATCACTCCTAGAATGATTGCTATTCAAAAAGGGTTATATTGTTACGGAATTAGATTTAACTAATCTCCATGTAGACGTTGTTTTATTCCCAAGTACGATTTGTACCAATTAAAACAGGGTTCGTTTCAGATTACGTTTCTACAATGCTTTATTTACCTTATTACACTTATTCGGAACCGACTTTAATTACTAAGCACACAGCTTGTCTCTAGTTAGCACGCAGCTATTCTTTAACCGATCTGTTCAGTTCAACGCTTAAAACACAACTAACTCGTCGTTGCTGGTTCCACCTGTATCTATATCCCAAAATTCCCTCGTTCAAGAATCCTCCAGAACACGTCTGGCAACACCTCGAATCTGTGCAACGAACACACAGACGCCCATTCGCACTAAGCGAACAACCAGACTCACATACATGGGCGAAGATCAATACAAGTGGACAAGCACACTAATGATGTAATTACAACAACAAACAAATGCAAGAAATACAAGGGTAGCAAACTAAACGATAATTACATGATTATGGCAAAACAAACAAAAGCACATTAATAAAAGGTAAAGTAAGAACTAGAATGATGAAGAGAATTCTACATGGTAGATGTTGTTGCTTAAATAAACTAACTGCCCAGGAAATGTTCGATGCCAAAGATGCTATTCAAGAATGTGTGCAAGTGAAATGGAATGTATTTTTTTAGCATCTTCACTCATTCTTTTTGCAAGAGCGTGACCCCCAAAAGATGCAATTCATTTTCAGATCCTAAGCATGTCATCTTTACTAACACGATGGAATGGCATCTTCAACAATTCTTTGGCATGGCATCTATACCAATCCTTTGGCATGCCATCTTAACCAATTCCCAAGAATAGCATTTTCACTAATCTTTGGCATGTCATTTTCATCAACCCTTTGGCATGTAATTTTCCCGTCTTGTTCGGAAAATGGCAAATGCACACCCGCCTTGCACGCTAAAGGTCGCGGGTTCGATTCCCCGGCCAGTCAACATCAAACACTTTTCAACGGTGGCAAAATACCCCTCAGTAATGTTGGCGACATTTTCTGAGTATTTGAGTCTTGCACAACTTCTCTACAAGTGGTGTCTTAGACACGCCGTTCGGACTCGGCGATAAACAGTAGGTCCCATATCATTGAGCTAATATGAATCGGGGTGCACTCACTGATATGAGAGAAGTCTCCCCTGTCCCGCCTGGGATGTTTGTGGAACAATTATATTATAATTTATTTATCATCATAAATTTTACATCTATAATTGCAGTTTGTTCTCGTTGTTGTAACAGTAGTTAATATGTTTGTATTCTCATTTTTCTGCTTAATTTGACTCTGGGTCTATCAGTCGTAAGAATGTGGCTATTTCGCTATTTATATGGTTTGCAACCACATAGATGCAAACGTAAGTTTCTTAGCAGGATTGGTAGGGCAATAGAAAAGGAGCAGGGTCCTTGCTACGGGCGACAAAAGCGAAATCGGTTTGTAAGATTCACCTTTGCTGGCATCTTTTTCGGGCTTCAGTAGCTGGCCTATTTTCCTGACTTCGGGAACGATGTGTTTGGCAAGCGACAGGTTGTAAATTTAAGTGAGAAACTTGACTTCCGGCCGTCCCAGCTGTTGCAGTCTAAACACCGCCGCTGCACGCAACAGAGTTTACTTCCTCCAACTGCAGATTACTATTTCGTGAATTTTATTTTACAACGTCTAGGAAATGTTTGTTTTTTGTAGGGATCTACAAATCGACTTGTTGAGCAGGGTTCTCTAGAGCGCGCAAGGAAACTTTTATAATTGGTATGTTCCTTTACTTTTAAAAACGGTAATTGTTGCAAAAATGGTAAAAGTGGTGAACTGCTCTCATATAAATTGTATGCTTTTAGAAGTAAGGAAACACTTTGCGGGTAAAAACTGGTAACCTCAGGCACGTAAAGGAACAAGACTAATACCAAAGAGTGCAGTCCGACTCTACTTTTAGCTCAATGATTGGGAATTCCTAGCATAATAAATCTTACATTGCTTTAAACGCACATATTTAGATAAATAAAAGAATATATACACGTGTAAAAATAAAAACACAAAATTCATCTCTATTGGATCGATGGAATGGGTTCAAATGCTAAGGAAAAGATCGGATCTTTCACGACTTCCTTCGAATGGGTTCAAATGCTGATGAAAAGATCGGATCTTTCACGACTTCATTTGAACCAATGCATGGCATCTCGTGGAACCACTTCAATAAAATGTTGCTGGGTGCGTAATAAAAACTTTACGTTACAATTCAAATTTTTAAATTAACGGAAATTAAACTAAATTAACTTATACCTATCAGTTACATTCGTAACAATATCAATAGAACTGTATGTTGTTGTTCTAACAGTGTTTATTATTGTTTATGTGTGTTTGTGTGTTCGTTCTTCTGCCCAATCCGGCTTTGGGTCTATCTCCAGTTCCAGGAATGTGGCTGCTTCGATTGTATGTAAACACAGATCCACTGGGGTTAGATGAGTAGGTTTGCCAAGGCTCTTGAAAATGTGCAGTTTGTTGTTCGGGCCCATGCTGGACAGATGTTTCCACGGTGCTATCGATCTTTGTCCTATAAGAAATTAGGCGACTGCAATATCCCGAGCGTAGTTGAACCAAAACTACTCTAGTTTGTCGTGGCAGTTGACGCTTCTCAGCTGCGATAGATGAGAATGAACTCCTAGGACTTTTCTCACACTATAGTTATTTATGGCCTTAACAACTACATTCGTGTGAATGCCATTCAAACCTTAAAATGCTTGTTGATTTAGGGGTTCTCTTCTGTATCTGCACTCCAAGTTCTGCCGGGTAGGTGGATTTCATGTGTCCAGAATTTATATTCTTTATGACAAGAGCTACAACTTTGCCTCCATGAACAAATTAAAATTCATCGGGGTTTAGAGGATATGTGCCTGCCAAAATGCTCACTTTTGACTTAATTTTTCAAGGATATTTTTGATGTCCTTTTTATCCTGGAATGCAATAATTTATAATTATTATATAAAGCCTATACTCTCCTCTTTAATATGACACCAATACCAGCATCGTACGACGAGTACGAGTATTTAAAATATTTTTTTGAAAAATGTTGACCTTTGAAATTTTTTTGACCTCTAAACGGTCAAAACGATGAGAAAACGAAAAATTAAAAATGCCATTTTACTCCATTTTGCCTATATTTTCAAACGTATATAGTCCGGTTCAAGTGTAATTTTGGCTGTCGGACAGTGTTATCCAACGTTTCAGACTTGGCCGGAGAATTGTCTGCTACATGTCCTCAAACAGCGTGGACTGGTCAAATACCACCATCACTGCTCTATCTGACGGCTTATCCTGGTTGAGTCCTCAACAGGTATATGTGGAGATGGCGTGTAGCGCTGTTGTCGTGCTGTGCTGCTTACGGAATCCATGCTAATGATAGGCAACTGGATAGCTATTTCTGGCGCTGGAGAGGACTAAAGGCCTCGACACATAAGAAGCATGGCATTCTTGCTTAAGTCATATCTGGTAAATGACTAAAGATTTTTATTAGGTCGAACTTAGTCTTTAGTATTTTATCAGATATGACTTCAGCTAGAATGCCATGTTTCTTATGCGTCGAGGCCTCAAGGGTCTTTGCTACGTTCGCACAGTGGTTCAGAAATCGATTTTCCTGGCCAAAACCCCCTTTTTTGTTGGATCCGATAGTAAACATATTGAAACTATGGAAAGCAAAAAATTAGACCGACCTATTGGAAGGTGTTGCCGTGGCGTGCTCCTAAAGACGAAAAGTGTTTCACAGTTTTGGAAAATACGTAATTTTTGCAAATTTCTGGAGAAAGAAACAGCTATTTCTCAGAAACTATAATAGATATTGTGCTCCTTTTTTTTTTTGTTAGGTGGGTAGGATAGTTGTCTATAAGAGTCGTTTTAATAAATTACCGTAGCGTTTACACGAAATGATGAATTTTATTTTTCCTCAGGTACTAAATTTTAGTGAAATTCCAAGTTGTTTAGGGAACAGCTTGACACAAAGTTCCGTTTTAACAGAATGATGCCCGAGAGTGTCCTCTTTCAGCCCATATAAGTTACATCAATATAGGTTCTTAAATTTTAATTTGAACAAAATCTTAATTTCAATATGCAAGTTAGATCAATACAAATTGTTGTGTGTTTTATTTTTAATTATGTAGGGCGAGCAGCGTTGCTGGCTCTTATATTCTTGACTTGCGACGGCAGAGTGAATGTTATTTTTTGTTTTGAAAATGTTTTTCCCACCAAACTGCAACATCAGCTTTTTCATTTTATTTTACTTCTCGCAAACTGCAAGCTCAGCGTCAGTTGGTAATTTGTATGTTTATGTGTTAACTCAATTCAGTTGGTATTTTTTATGCTTATGCGTTAACTCCTCCCTCGTTTAAATGGAGGACGTCCCCGGACTCCCTGAGACCATCAATAACAACTTGAAGATTTTGTCGGCGTTTGGTCTTTTGATGGCTCTGGTAGTTTTTAAGGAAAACATAACATATAATCAAGAATGCTATTATGACAATTCCGGATATTACAGTCCAATTTATGAACTGTTTTTCCATGTCGTCAACGTATTGCAGGTTCTGTGTATTTAACCTTTGCAAATATGGCAAACTCAAAATTTCTTCATGGAGATTTTCTAACATAACTTCTTAAGTTCCGGTATGTGGAGTTATTGACCATCACCTCATCTTCAAATGTAATAAGGAACGTCCCGGTTACTAGTTGGCCATTGATGGTAACCCTTCAGTCGTTAATGATGATGATGCCGTAATCAATAATTGATAACGATTCGAGATGGCTGGGACGTGTGGTAAAATGTGCGATACCCCCTGAGTGGAGTTGTCGTCACATTCAGCTATGTTGTTATTATTGGCAAAACTAAGGATGGTATTGTTGTGCTGGACTGGATGTATGATAATCCTCTTACAAACTAACTTAACTTTAAGGTATTTAATTATGAAATATAAAAAATTATTATTTAATAGAAACTTAATTTGGGATACTTCCATAAGGTCAGTAACCGTAATATTGGTAGAGTGTTCATTTACAATTTTCTCCAAATCATTGGAGTCTAGAATTGCCGGATTAATTATTCCGATTTTTGTAAGTGTAACTGATAACATCAGGGTTTCAAGGTCGGCAATAATGATTCTATTTCGGGAAATCAAAGATTCATATAAATTTTCTGTATTCATTTGTTCTGGTTTTGTGTTCTTTACTAAATTATTTACAGCGTCTGTTAATTCATTTATATTTTCCTGCGTCTTTGTATTGATTGTTATTTGCCTATGCTCTGACTCGATTAGCTCCTTTTGCGTAAATGTTATATTTTGAAAGTCGTCACCAAATCCTAACAATAAAAAGGACAAAATAAAATTTATTTTAATTACCTTAAATTGACTTTATGGACCACCCTCCCTTTTATTAAGACTGTGGTCCCCAAGTCAGCTTCGACAGTTTCCTCTGTGTACAATTTGAAATTTTATTTCCTAATCTTCGATTTGACTTTGGACTTTTTCTCCTACTTCAAAAATTCTATTTTGCCTTGTCTTATTTAACCTTTCTAACTGAACGTTCTGAACATTTTGGATTTTCGCGCTAATGTCTGTGTTGTGTTCTGACGTCAAAGGATGAATTACATCAATCGGTCGTTTGTTTGTAACGGAATGAATACTTTTGTTGTATTCTATGGCAGCAAGACACTTAAATTGAAAAGTACCAATGTTTTATCCTCAACAGAACCAAAAATACTGAACCTTAAATTGAAAAGTGCCAATTTTTTATCCTCAACAGAACCAAAAATACCGAAACTTAAGTCGAAAAGTATCAATTTTTTATCCTCAACAGAACCAAAAATACCGAAACTTAAATTGAAAAGTACTACTTCTTTATCAGTTACAGCTATTTATGTTTTTTATGCTCACTTTTTATACCCTCCACCATAGTATGGAGGGTATATTAAGTTTGTCATTCCGTTTGTAACACATCGAACTAATCATTTGCGACCCTATAAAGTATATATATTCTTGATCAGGATAAAATTCTAAGACGATCTAGCCATGTCCGTCTGTCCGTCTGTCTGTCCGTCTGTTGTAATCACTCTAGCGTCCGCAATAATTGAGATAGAGTGCTGAAATTTTGCACCCGAGGGTCTTTTTTCCATAGGCAGGTCAAGTTCGAAGATGGGCTATATCGGTCCACTATTTAGTATAGCCCCCATATAACGGTACCTCCGGATTTGAGGTTTTTTGACGTTCTTCGCCACATTTGCAGACCGAATAAGCTATAATTTAGCGCTTGGGGTTCCTAGTGATCAACAAACTTATATTCCAAAGGATATGGACATAGGTCCATGTTTTGGTATAGTCCCCATATAACGGTACCTCCCGATTTTCGGTATTTTGAGAATTTTAGCCATAATTTTTAACCGAACTATCTGCAATTTGACATTGGAGGTTCTCAGCGGTCATGAAAGATCTCCACGAAACATCGTCAATATAGGTCCATGTTTTGGTATAGCCCACATATATCGGTACCTCACGATTTTCGGTATTTTGAGCATTTTAGCTACAATTTTTTCCGAACTAGCTGTAATTTGTCATTTGAAGTTCTCAGTGGTCACGAAATATCTCCACCAAACATCGTCAACATAGGTCCATGTTTTGATATAGCCCCCATATAACGGTACCTCCCGATTTTCGGTATTTTGAGAATTTTAGCCACAATTTGTAACCGATCTATCTGCAATTTGACATTTGAGGTTCTCAGTGGTCATGAAACATCTCCACGAAACATCGTCAACATAGGTAAATGTTTTGGTATAGCCCACATATATCGGTACCTCCCGATTTTCGGTATTTTGAGCATTTTAGCTACAATTTTTAACCGAACTAGCTGTATTTTGTCATTTGAAGTTCTCAGTGGTCACGAAATATCTCCACCAAACATCGTCAACATAGGTCCATGTTTTGGTATAGCCCCCATATAACGGTACCTCCCGATTTTCAGTATTTTGAGAATTTTAGCCACAATTTGTAACCGAACTATCTGCAATTTGACCTTTGAGGTTCTCAGTGGTCATGAAACATCTCCACCAAACATCGTCAACATAGGTCAATGTTTTGGTATGGCCCCCTTATAACCGTACCTACCGATTTTCGGTATTTTGAGCATTTTAGTTAAAATTTTTAACCGAACTATCTGTAATTTGACATTTGAGGTTCTCAGTGGTCATGAAACATCTCCACGAAACATCGTCAACATAGGTCCATGTTTTGGTATAGCCCCCATATATCGGTACCTCCCGATTTTCGGTATTTTGAGAATTTTAGCTACAATTTTTAACCGTAATAGCTGTAATTTGACATTTGAAGTTCTCAGTGATCATAAAACATCTCCAACGAAACATCGTCAACATAGGTCCATGTTTAGGTATAGCCCCCATATAACGGTATCTCCCGATTTTCGGTATTTTGAGAATTTTAGCTGCAATTTTTAACCGAACTAGCTGTAATGATCGGTATTTGGGAATTTTAGCTACAATTTTGTCTATTCAAAAATAATCGTCAATATAGGTCCATGTTTTTGTATATCCCCCATATAAATGTCCCTCCCGATTTTCGGGAATTTTGCAGTGGTCACGAAATTTCTTCACTAAAATTAGTCAATATGGTTCCAGTTTTGAGGGTCTACATTGTTTTGATGAAACTACCCTCAATTTGACTCTTGAAGTTCCCTGCAGCTATAAAAATTTTCCGCCAAAAAAATTTAAAGATAGGTTGACTCTTTGATATAGCCCCTTTGGTGGTACCTTTCACCCAATTTAAGCAATTGTGGGAGACACTAGGAATTTATCCATTGTCGAAAAGTTGTTCCACTTAAAATTGTGAAAGGACACTAATTATTCCATTTTAATTAAGACTATTTTATGGTGGAGGGTATAAAAAGTTCGACCCAGCCGAACTTAACAACATTTTACTTGTTTTTATAAATAAACACTCTGCTTACATTTTTTTTAAAATTAAGTTTAAGATGTTGGATAACGTTCGCTTTTTTGTCGTTGGGCGCCAGTTACATCAATATAGGTTCTTAAATTTTAATTTGAACAAAATCTTTATTTCAATATGCAAGTTACATCAATATAAATTGTTGTGTGTTTTAGTTTTAATTATGTTGGGCGAGCAGCGTTGCTGGCTCTTATGTTCTTGACTTGCGACGGCAAAGGGAATGTTATTTTTTGTTTTGAAAATGTTCTTCCCACCAAACTGCAACATCAGCTTTTTCATTTTATTTTACTTCTCGCTGCAAACTGCAAGCTCAGCGTCTGACAATTCAGTTGGTATTTTTTATGTTTATGTGTTAACTTATATACTTTTGTACCCGTCCCGTTTCGTCCCCTTAACACTTTTTTAATTTTTTTTAATTATATGGGTAAAAATTTGTGTGTTTTCCAGATTCCCATATAAATTATACTTTTTCACACAAATAGTTATTTTGTTTAATATATGAGTTTTAGAAGAGTTTTATGAAAACCAAAGGAGTATTTTTTTTCTATTTTGGAAAAAAAAAAATAAAATTTTTGGAATTAGTTTTTTAATTTTTTGTTTTTTACGGTTTGTTTATTGTGGGTTGACCGTTTTTAAATAATTAGAATATATGAAAAACTCAAAAACATTCATATTTTGATGCAAAATATGAAAAAACTAAAATTTTTAACTTTGACCTTGAATTCCTCTGCAACCACTAGACCGAATTTATTTGTCGAAGAGAAAAAAAACAAGTAAAAAAGTATCAGTCGGCTTTGCCGACAGAGATATACCCTCAGCCTGTGCAAATTGAAACACTTTTTTCACAAAAAAACTTATGTATTTAGGGGGTTTCAAAATTTTGAACCGACAAAAATATTGATTAGGTTTAAAGTTCAAAAATTTTGCGGAAAAGGTACTTAAAGCAATGGACCGACATAGACCATGGGGGTGCCATAGGGGGTTTTTACATCCTTCGGGCTGTATCTCAAGAAGTAAGGACTTGCTTAAACTAAATTTAATTTAAAATTGGAACTTAAACTAAATTTGGAAACAATATTACGAAGGCCAAATTTAAGCCGGAATCGGCATATAGTTCGAGAATTATCTTGCGCTTCCACCCATAAATATGGTGTCATAGGGTTTGTTTATCAACTTTCAGGCTATTTTTCAGGAAGTATGGACTTACCCCTGAGGAAACCTGTACCTTCGTATAGAGGACAGTGAATACAAGCTGTTACAACAAAAACCAAGGCGATTCGAGAGCAGGTCCTAAACTGAACTTTTCCGAAATTTTGTGTGGGAGGTACTCGAAGGAGTTTACCGATTGAATCCATATTGGAACCTCATCTAAGTCTGGTAGAAATTTCATAATGTGCAAAGTATGGACCAAATCGGTTACTCCCTTCAAGAGTTATCGTACGCACAAATTTTCCGAACATTTTCGAACTTTTGTGGGGGAGGTACCGGAAGGAGTGGACCGATATAATCCATCTTTGAACTTGAACTAAGTTTGGACAAAATATTACGAAAGCCAAATTTTGGACCGAATCGGCAGATCCGTTCGAGAGTTATCTTGCGCTCCAACCACTACACACGGTGTCATAGGGTTTTTTGTAACTTTCAGCCTATTTTCTCAGGAAGTATGGACTTGCCCCTAATGAAACTTACAGCGTCGTATAGAGGACAGCGAATACAACTTGCGTAAACAAAAATCAAAGCGATTCGCGGCCAGGTCCTAAACTGAACTTTTCCGAAATTTTGTGTGGGAGGTACCCGAAGGAGTGGACCGATTGAGTCCATATTGGAACCTCATCTAAGTTTGGTAGAAATTACACGATGTGCAAAGTATGGACCAAATCGGTTATTCCCTACAAGAGCTATCGTGCGCACAAGTTTAGCGACAATTTTTGAACATTTGTGGGGGAGGTACCTGAAGGAGTGGACCTATATGGCCCATCTTCGAACTTAAATCGAATCTGGACAAAATATTTCGATACCCAAAATTTGAACCGAATCGATTGATCCGTTCGAGAGTTATCGTGCGCACCAGCCAGCCAGACAGACAGACGGACAGACAGACAGACGGACGGACATTGCTAGATCTACTCAAAATTGTCTGAAACGGATATCGTACAAACATACTTGGGGTCTAAAACCATTATTTCGATGAGGCACATTTTTGGTCGTATCAAAGTGTAAATACCCTCTTTAGCCTAAAGGCTGAGGGTATAATTATGAAAAGATCACTATTCGTTCAAAAGTTACAGAGTTTTGACTAGGAAAAAAAACGATTCTGAACCACTGTGGGGCGACAACTTACTTCTATAGCTGTGGGTAACATTCCTTTGAAACCTTTTAAATTCTGCCCATGGAATTCTCTCGAACCACCCTATTGTGTAGCAAATTATTTATATAAAATATACACACATAACTATTTTTTATTCAATATTCTACATATGAGAGCATGTGAGAGCTTATATGTATGTCTGCTTTTCTTTTTGTTTGAATAAATAAACCATCCGAGGTATTTTCATATGTAAATTGTCCTTAACTATGCAAATGAATTGGGTTCAAATAGGGGAGAAAATATTTCATTTGAAAAAGAATAAACAAATCAACCAGGCTGGGGGAGAAAAAGCTCTTACGGTTGATTGTGCTTAAAAGAAGAGGCCTGGCTACTCGTATCAGTAATCTTCATATTTAATAAAATATATGTTGTTGTTTTTTGTTCGTCCTTAAATAAAGTCAATGGCGTAAAAATTAAATTTAACTAATTTTGAGTGAGGGAAAGAATATACATACATATATGTTTGTTGGGTGTTCACTAGAAAAATATATTTCTTATAAAGACAACAAACCAACAGAATTAGACAAAATATGCAACATTGATGACCCAGACCATCGAATCGTCGATAACCACTAAACCCGGCTAAGGATGGAGAAAATTTTGGGCGATGTGTTGGCAACCCACCATTGTAAAAAAAGCCTTCTACCATGACTATATCTTTGCTGTCTTGAGACCAGACGCGAATTTTGCTGTGGATTTGTAGATATCCGGATGCTCAAAGTGCTCGTCTCTAAATTCAGCCCAGTGGATACAAAACTAGTGACAATTCGGATAATAGATAAATTCTTCAACATCAGTCTTATCTGCGTGCATACTCCGACCGAAGACAAGGACAAGCAAACCAAAAATATTTTTTTACGTTTGAGAAAACATATGATCGATTGTAAGCACTATATGTATGTGGAAAATATAAAAATGTGTTCTGAATAGTAAGCTTCGAAATAATTATAAGATCGAATTTTGAGTGAAACCCATCAGAAATTTTTTTGTGTGGCATTTCCTTCCCATAAAATGGATTTTATGATTTCCTGCGCGAAACAGAAAGCCAAATAATTGCCAGGATTTATATGAATCGAACTCCGAGATCTGAAAAATATGCTGAAACGAATATTAACGAATTGTTCAGTCAAGGCGGAGGATCAATTGTTTTTTGAGTCAATGGAAATTTAAGATTATGCACATAGCAATTCCTTTGGCGACGTCTGATTCAAGTTTGTTATGAGATGACAGGTAAGACATCAAAATCAATTGCAGCGAAAACGTGAAATGTTTGTGTCTGGAATGAAAAGATATTTGTTTGAATTGTGATATATGTATTTATTTATATTGGAAGTGCAGTTATATTATTTTGAGACAATATTGTACTGGCTTATTTAAAGAAGAATCAATCAAAGTTGGAAAGACCGTATATAGCGGGTTTGCCAGTTATTATTTTGTTGTGAATTGATATGATTAACAGTTTGTAAATGTAGTTGCTGCTGTAATATACTGTTTTTACTTATGATTATCATGTGATGATAATGGTCAAGGATTGTATCCCTGATTATGATTGAATGACGATTTTATTGAGTTGATTGGAAACATGGGTACCAGTATGGTACACATTATATAGAATGGCTTATTGGTAGGATAAGAATGCTGGCCTTATTCAAGACTCATCATCCTCGTATTCAAACCATAGTCTTTTAATAAAAAAGAAGAATGGCGAATACAGAATGGCATAGATTTCAGAGATCTGAAAAGGAAAGTTATTCCTCCAGTGCCGAGATGGGGAGATGATATTGATAGATAAAAAGGTGGCAATGATTTTTCACTGGTCCAGTTGTGCAAGTGAATACATGAAGTGGGAAAAAAAGAATAAAGTGCTTAACTTATCAGGACCCATCATCCTCGTAGAAGAATTAAAGAAAATCGCGGTTTAATACACCAATTTGTCAAAATACATTTTTGCCGATTTTCGCATTTCCAAGGTATCTATATCCGCGGTTATAGTGGAAGGATTCGATCGCAGAAGGTCTCATTAGATCCGTCGCGTCAAAAAACTAAATTCATGCGGGGTACAAGGGAAACTGAATTGCACTTGTAAACTTTAAACGCAAAAAATAGGTTTTTTTAAAAAATTTACGCATTAAATATTGGCCTTTAGACTCCAATTACTAGGATGCTGTAAGAAGCACACTCATGAGATATGCATTAAACGACGTAGAATCACGAGTTCTATAATCCTATTATGAGTTTTGAATATCATATTGCCCATGAAGTGTGTTTTAAGTCTTTCTTTGGGCATATGTCTATAAAATGTAAGGTTAAGCCAGAAATCGGAAGGGAGCTTAAAAAAATTTGTTGGCTTCAACCCATTTTTACCTATTTTCCTACATTGATGCCAACACAGCTTCCAAAAAAAAAAAAAAAAAAAAAAAAAACAACACGTAAATTAATTTTAATGGCCGACCTTATGGAATTCCTCCTAAAACTCTTCATTTTAAAGAATTTCAATCATACTCGTACTATATAGAATATGTTAACAGTTCGCGAATTCTAAATGGGTGAAACTCGGATTCATCGATTGTAAAACATTTTTGGTTTTTGCCATATGCAGCCAAAATGATCCATGTGACCACTACGAAATAATGAAAATAATATATAACGTGTCGCAATCGTATATACATATATTCCCACATCTCCGACGAAACAAGAGAGATTTCGCAATCATATAAACAAATTCCACGGAAAACTAATGCCCAGAGGAAGTAGTGAGCATCATATGGTCGGCCCCGTCCGACTATAGCCCCTATTTATTTGTTTCTTTTTTCAAAAATTTGCCGTAGCTTGTATACGGTACTAAATTTAGTGGACTAGAACTTTTAGGGAAGAGCTTGGAACAAAGTTTTGTTTTCGAAGAATAATGCCTGGAGTGTCCTCTTTCACATTTTTTTAAATTATTTGAAATTACATGGATAAAAATTTTGTGTTTTCCACACCATTTCCCATATAAATTATACCTTTTTACAGAAATAGATCTTTTTTAACATATGCATTTTATAAGGGTTGTATAAGTGTTATTATAAAAAAATTAAATTTAAAAACAATTTTTTGAAAAAAATTGATTTTTTTAATATTTTGTATTTTTAGGGTTTGTTTATTGATGTTTGACCTTTTTAAATAGTTAGAGCAGATGAAAAACCCGAAAAAATTCATATTTTGATGCAAAATATGAAAAAACTCAAATTTTTGACTTTGACCTTGAATTCCTCTGCAACTACTAGATTGAATTCGAATGTTCTTAATCTATCGGCAACCTGGTTATGTTATCTGTCGAACAAAAAAAAAAGAAAATACCTGTATTCGTTCAAAAGTTACAGAGTTTTGACCAGGAAAAAACTATTCTGTTCTTACTTGTTAAAAATTGCTTAAACTATTTTTTTACAAGAAGTGCCGGATTTAGATCTTATATTTATGTATTTATTTAGTAGGATACCATAGGTTGTTACAGGTAATCACATAGTCCTTCCGTACTGACTTTAAACAATATCAGTCTGGTTTTCATTTCTTCCGTTAAAAAACTTGTTCCAATTTTCTTTAAATATGAAACTCTTCTTATGTTTCTTTAGGTCACATGCTGTGTGTTTTGTCCTAATAACGGACACTCACGAAATGCCACACTCCAATAAGAAAAGATGGTTATTATTCTGACATCCTGTCAGCAGTCTTGTCATCACACGTTTGACTTAGTTTAAATTGCTAACTGTTTTCTCCTTCTAGCCATTGTCTTTTGCTTGGAGTTTTTGTTGTCTTTTTTATGGCCACAACCACTAACTGAACAAATTAAGTAACCCAACGATTCAGAACACTATACCCTGTGGTACGCTGGTATCCATTCTGCCCACCCTGTTGGTGGCCACAGTACTTGGCTGATTTTCATCAGGCCCACAAAACAACATCCGCAACAATTACGCATACATGGTGTGTTACATCAACAACAACAACAACTGCAGCAGCAGCAATAATAGAGACAACCACAACACCATCCAACAACCAGTCATCATCATAGCACAACAAAGGCAATTAGAATAAATTTGTTAGTGGCGATGAAGAAAATTGTGCCATTACATGGCCCATCCCTCTATCCGGAGAAAAGTACACACACTATGAGTGCAATTTTTAAAACGCCACAAAAAGCGGAAGCATTTGGACCCAAGTAAAAATCACCTATAGCATTGAGCGTTAACGTACATCAGCCAACAACAAATAGCAGTTTTAGAGGAAAGGCCATGCCAAACAAAAAAATTCCTGCAACCACCTTATGTTACGCCCATTTATATGTAAATATTACACCACAACATTTGACGTTTTTCCACTTGTTACCACCACCACATCGTTATAATATTTGACCACGTTTTTACAGCTTCACATCATCTCGCAGTGATGCTTGCTCGCTAGCTACCACATAGAACAAAATACTATGTGAATATTTTGCTATGCAACGCACAGTGGGGTTTATTTCGTTAAAATTTGTGAAATGTTTTTGGTTTTTGGTTGGAGTTTGGTTATAAAGAAGTCCCGATGAATTTTTTCACAAACATTCGTTTTCATATGCATAGTAAGGGTATCTTTATTCCAGTTCTGGGAATGTGGCTGCTTCGATAGGTTCACACCACAAAAAACTACTGCTTGATAGGCTTGCCAATTTAGGTGTTTCCTGCTTTAATGTTGGGCCTCACTTTCTAGGTCATGAAGATCCTTCCTAAAATGCCTAGATTAGGTTACGTTAACACCCTTGTAAGTACTTCAACGAGAGCATGCCATTGTGTCGCTGTACTGGAAGAATCTTTGTTTGTTCGTGTAGATGAGGAGGCACCCTGTTGGAGTTCTCAGGGTATTATTCGGACAGGTTTTTTCCATGCCGGCTTTTAACTTAAAAACCTTATTCCTACATCTCAGACGACGCGAACATGCTGTCCAATGTTACCCCTAGAATCTTGCGGTAGTTGATGGTCGCAATTCTGCGGTCCATGTGTTTGCTGTTTTTGTAACAGTGTTTGTTATGTATGTATGTATGTTTTTCTGCTTAATCTGGGTCTGAGTCTATCTCCAGTTCTCAGAATGTGGCTGCTTCGATGGAATTTAACTACAGATCCGCTGGATTTAGTTGGGTAAGTTTGGCAGGGTATGTTAGAAGATGCAGTGACAGCTGATGCTCCTCAGCTGCGATAGATGGGGTATGTTCTTCGAGGACTGCATTTACACGATCGTTGTTTGTAGCATCTGCGACTGCATCTGTGTGAATTTTATTCAAAATCTTGTAACGTTGGACCTCTCTTTCTAGATTATTATGAACCTTCCACACATGCCTGGGTGGAGGAGTCCTATCCACCATTTGTTGATTAGGATGGCTCTCACGGTAACACCAGAGCAAGTACAGCAACCAGAGCATGTCATTGTGTTGCTCATTGTGGTCCACTGAAGATATAAGGAGACACCCTGTTGCAGTTTTCAGAGCAGCATTCTGACAGCTTTGACTATTTTTTCCATCGCTTTGAATTTATATTCGGGAACATAACTTACCACAGACCGACCTACCTCGTTTTATGCATTTTATCTGCACTCAATGTGTTGCCGGCTACGGACTTGAGGACCTTGTCGCATGTGTGGTTGACGTGAACATTCTGTCGAATGTGACACCTAGAATCTTGGTGTAGTTGGTTGTCGGAATTCTGCGACCAACGACCATGACATACAACTCAGTGCTCACCTCTGCAGCCCATGTGGTGAAAGGATGGTGCTAGATTTAGTGGTGGGTATTTGCATATTCGTCGCATGGAAAAAATATGGTAGAATCAGTAAACCTTAAACCTTTCACAAGTGACGTCAAAAAGGTATTCGACGCCAAGATCGTACAATCATTCGCATACGTTACAAGCTCAATGCCTTTTGGAGAGGAAGACGCTAAATGGTTCAGGAGATATTATCCCACCTTGAGGAACTCCCTGTTTCACTCTACGGGGCTTAGACTTTTTATTCCTGAATTCCACGTTCGACTGATATCCACACAGATAATTCATTATACAACCTTTCAAACTTGGCCGAAGGAAAGTCTGCTCAATGTCCTCAAACAGCGTGGATTACTTGACAGTATCAAAGGCTTTTGAGAAATCGAGAGCCACCATCAGT
The DNA here is from genome assembly GCF_047663935.1 of Musca autumnalis. Taxonomy (NCBI): domain Eukaryota; kingdom Metazoa; phylum Arthropoda; class Insecta; order Diptera; family Muscidae; genus Musca; species Musca autumnalis. Next base: position 38,106,197 of record NW_027412088.1, on the reverse strand, counting down.
GCCCTATCGCACGACTAATATGTGTGGAGATGCCGTGCAGTGTTGTTGTCTTGCTGTGCTGCTTACGGAACCCATGCAGATGACTGGACAGCTATTTCTGCCGCTGTGGAGGAGTAGAACCTCAAGCGGCTAAGGCGAAATGGGTCTGTACGATTCAGTTTTGCTGGCATACTTTTCGGGCATCCGTAACTTCATTTTCCGGACTCCGAAAACGATGTACGTGGCTAGCAACAAGTTGTGCGCTTTGGTGAGGTGATACTCGACTCCAGACTCATCTAGCTGTTTAAGCATTACCATGGAGATTCCATTAGGTCCCAATACTTTGGATGAATTAGCGTTCTTGATGGCAGCTAGAGGGAGGAGTAGAACCTCAAGAGTCCTTGCTACGGGCGACAAAAGCGAAATCGGTCTGTACGATTCACTTTTACTGGCACATTTGCCGGGCTTCTGTAGCGGAACCACTTAGCTAATTTTGGCAACTACGGAAACGATGTAGGTAGCTAGCAACGTGTTGGGAGGTTTGGTGAGATACTCGACTCCATGCTTATCTAACTGTTCCAGCATTACCATGGAGATTCCATCAGTGCCCAACGCTTTGAATTTAGCGTTTCTGATGGCGTTTGCAATATCATCATTCATTGTAAATTGTGGTGGTTCCTCCTCGACAGGAAAAGATCTTATGCGACGTAGTACTCTTCTCTTTGCTCTGTCACTCCCGGAGTGCTGGAAAAACTTGCGCACGTCTTCGGATCAGTCAGAGTAGCGTCACAAAACATGAATGAGGTGCTATCTTCCTCTTTTCCAGTGTTCGAGAGTGACTTAACTGTTGCCCGCAATTCACTTATTCCACCTCCAATGTTGCAACTCTTCAGTTGATTTAGCCATTTGTGCCGCGTATGCTCGCCGACCAACCTGTTATCTTCCAGTGTCACTTTTTGACTCTGGGCTTGGATCGATGAAACTCAAGACGCTCATTTACTAATCACCTCTACTTGGAGATTTGATCTCATTTCGGGAATACGACCATCAGGTATATGGCGAGCGGATGCAGCAGTGAAGATGTCTTGGAATGTCATCTTTGCTACCCAACGGGTTTCCAGGTGACGTCATATGTTAGACCAATAGACGCGATTGTCATTTCTGACGAACTGTGGCACTGTCCCCTAATTCTGGTTGGGGCGTCCTCATCAAACGTAGAGCTATCAATCTACTCATCCATCATTATACCCCTCTGGCCATTGTCGTGGACCGAATGCCACAACTCATGATGAGCAGTAAAGTTCCCCAAGACCACAGGGTTATTTCCTTTCAAAAGCGGGCTGGAGTATAGCTATCTATCAGAGGGATGTACATATAATTTACCTAGGAAGTTCCATAACTGACATCTACCGCCATACATTCCATGTACGGGTCATTAGGGCCAGGCTCAAACGAGACAGGTCTGTATTGAACATACTAGTTCAAAAAGAAAGCTAATCCCAACTCCACTTCTGGTGCGATCCTACTTCGGTACGCTGTACGATCCTACTTCAGAACGTTATAAGCTGCAGTATGTCTTGAATTTGGTTTCCTGCTTCCCTAATTTCCACTATTTCCTTAATTTTACCTCGGATGCATTTTCAAGCATTGGAACAGCAACGGCTGATGTCAAGTGCTGCGTTTACGGCTCCTGTTGGGGAGACTACGGGAAAGTCTCATATTCGGATAACAACGATCCACCAGCGGGCTGTGATAACGCAGCATGCTGTAACATAACCCCTGTCGTAGTTCCTCACATTGGAAAGAACAGAAATTCCAGGATACGCTGTTTCCAACACAGAAAAACGACACAAATACAAACATATGTATGTACACTGGCCGGGATACGGGAGTTGTGTGGTTCCGTGGCAATCCGGTATCGAAGAACTCGCCGCCCTGAGATATCTGATAGTGTATTCTGTCAGCCAACATATATTGTCGAACCAATCCCGACCCATTTTTTATTTTAATGAAACCTCCAAACAAAATTTCCCCCTGGTTGGTTTGCTTTAGTACACACTTTTGTCACCCACTGTTCACCATCCTGCGTTGTAATTTTAATGACGGACATTGATGATTGCAATGTTACGCGCACAGTTGTGTTTATTACTTACCATAGCAATTCACTCGCTCGTTCATCTGTAGAATTTTCAGAGTTTTTTTGTTTGAATTTTTTTATTAAAATTATTTTTATTATGTCTTATTTTTTGCGTTGCGGTCTGTGTGGATGTAGTTTTGGAAAATCACAATCGGTTTGTGTCGGTGTTGTCTGTCTGCTTTTTACACTGAGAATTGAGTGTAACATTGAAATTTCTTTGCCAACGTTGTGGCTGTTGGTTGTTTTTAGCTCATCTCATCTTACCGTTCGTTGTGCGCACACATTATTTTAATGACCAAAAATTCACTACCACTGAGTTAATGACTTAATTTTACACTCGTCCAAGTGAAAAATTACAATGAAGTCATTCGGTCTGCCCGTAATTGTAAGGTGATAGACAATGAACGATATGAATTCCTTTTGTCTTATTGTTTCTTTGTACAGGGTTTTTTTTACCTCAATATTATGTATTAAATATGGAAATTTTCTTTATGGTTGCAGCGTTTCAACGAAAAGAGGAAATTTTTATTGCTTCCAATTATAGAAATAAATCGAAAAATCTTATTGAGAAATTGTCCGTTTAATTTTATTTCTTAATAAACAAAAAAACATTTTTAAGATGACAGCTATTCAAAGCACTATTTAGGTACAGGGGATAACAGATGTTATATAACAACATCTGTAGTATGAGAATGTAATTAATTTCCTTAGGCAAAGTTGTAAATGAGCTATTTATTTTTTAACATGGATATTCAGACGTATTTCCTTTCTTCAGACGCTTTCCTTTCTTATTATTGAACTGAAACCAGACCAGTAGATAGAACATTATCTCTCTCAAAAAACAGAAACTGGCAGGAAAAATGGGTCTGACAGTTAAGCCAAATTCTCACTATCAATGTGGAAGGGACCCAATAGACTCGAAACAATTGTGAAACTTGAAAATAAAACAATGAGTGAGTTAATGTTTCCATATACACATGTACTTACTTTTGTAGCGTTACACACATAACAACTCCAGCTGATCCTCTAGTACCACTCATAAATGGTTATCTTCGGATAGCAGACAGTATACTTTAACATCTGAGCCCAACACCAAATCAGAAATAGTAATATTTCTCTCCAATTTAAATGAAGTCCCGAGAACTCCTAACCAAAAGCTCAAATTTTTCGCTTAAGTGCAGTTAAAAGAATGTTCAAGTATTGTTTTACTGCTATATAATTGGTGAGCAAGTGCATGCTTCCTGATATAATGACCCAAAAGTTCTAAAAATCCTACGATGACCAACTGGCACGGTAACAATCGAAAGAAATAAATCCCAAAATTAGATCCAGCTCCGAGATGGACATCGTCGATCCACTCCTTCACGCGGTGCCACACAATGTCGCGAGTTCATGTTAACGGTGGCCAAAAATAGAAGGAGTTGTCGTAGGTGCATCAATTTTGGTACACGTACCTATTATTGACTTACAATCTTCAGGACAAAAAATTGGGTTGGTCGGTCTACGTTTTGATTTAGCCCCCATAGAACCGTACCTCCCGATTTTCGTATTTTGAATGTTTTAGACACAATGACCAACCGAAAGTATTCAAATTTTGTGGTTAGTCTTCGGCAGAGGTATCAAACATTCCAACAGAGAATTGTGGACTTAGGTCCATGTTTTGATATAGCTCCCATACAACGGGACCTCCCGATTATCGGTATTTTGAAGATGTTAGCCTCATTATTACACCGAAATTGCTGAAATTTGGTATTTAGTCTTCGTAGGGGGCATTATACCTTCACCTTGAAATTTGTCTGCATAGGTCCACGCCTTCATATAGCCCCCACAGGACGGTACCTCCCGATTTTCGGCATTTTGGAGGTTTTAGCCTGATTATCACACCGAAATGGCTGAAATTGGTATTAAGTCTCCGTTGGAGGACTTATAACCTTCCACCAGAAATATGTCGGTCCTCGTCTTCCTATGGCCCCCATAGAACCGTACCTCCTCATTTTCAGTACTTTGAGTGTTGTGGCCTCAATATCCACCCGATATGACTGATATCGAATTTTGATTTTCGCTGTGCACTATTTTATTAAAAATTGATATTTTTAAAATTCTCTCGTTTTGAAGCAAGAGTATTAGGTACTTAATAAGCTAACAAAAATATATGATGATCGGCTCATTCGTTTTCGCGCTATAGCCAACACCGCAAAACTATTTGTTAAAAAAGGGGGTATCCTCTCAGTGAGGTGGTCGCTGAAAAAGAGAAATGACATATTCGTCTGCAAACCTCTGCAGCTGGGACCTTTATATGTTTGAAGTACTCACTTTTAACTACTCACACAGCAAAAAATATCGATATACACTTTTATACCGTTTTTCCCCACTCCACTCAATTTAAAATTTGCTTCAGAAAATTAATAAACTTAGTAATACATGTTTGGGTAAATATAAACACCATATGATTAATATTTACATGCAAACAAAAGTATAGCCATCCCAAGGGAACATAGGAACCATTTTTGCAGCGACCGTTACTTTTAAATTTTAAATATTAACGCATAATATAATTTATTAATTTTAGAAAAAAACAAGTAAAAAAGTATCAGTCGGCTTTGCCGACAGAGATATACCCTCAGCCTGTACAAATTGAAACACTTTTTTCACAAAAAACGTGTGCATTTAGGGGGTTTCAAAATTTTGGTCGTATAAACCGACAAAAATGTTGATTAGGATTAAAGTTCAAAAATTTTGCGGAAAGGCACTTAAAGGAATGGACCGACATAGACCATGGGGGTGCCATAGGGGGTTTTTACACCCTTCGGGCTGTTTTCTCAAGAAGTATGGACTTGCCCCTGAAACAACTTTTACCATCGTTATTGAGGCAGCGAATGTAAGTTGCTTCAACAAAAATCAAAGTGATTCAATAGCAGGTCTTAAAGTGAACTTATCCAAAATTTTGTGTGGGAGGTACGGGATGGAGTGGACAAATATAGTCCATATTCGAACCTTATCTATATCTGGTAGATATTATGAGAATGTGTAACGTATGGACCAAATCGGTCACTCCCATCACAGTTTTTCCGAAAATTTTTTAACTTTTGTGGGGTAGGTACCTGAAGGAGTGGACCGATATGGCTTATCTTGGAACTTAATGTAAGTTAGGAAACAATATTACGAAGGCCAAATTTTGGCCGGAATCGGAATTTCCGTTCGAGAATAATCTTGCCCTTCCACCCATGAACATGGTGTCATAGGGTTTGTTTTTCAACTTTCAGGCTATTTTTTCAGGAAGTATGGACTTGCCCCTGAGGAAACTTGTACGTACCTTCGTATAAGGGACAGTGAATACAAGATGTTACAACAAAAACCAAGGCGATTCGAGAGCAGGTCCTAAACTGAACTTTTCCCAAATTTTGTGTGGGAGGTACTCGAAGTTTACCGATTAAGTCCATATTGGAACCTCATCTAAGTCTGGTAGAAATTTCATAATGTGCAAAGTATGGACCAAATCGGTTACTTCTGTCAAGAGTTATCGTTTGCACAAATTTTCCGAACATTTTCGAACTTTTGTGGGGGAGGTACCGGAAGGAGTGGACCGATATAATCCATCTTTAAACTTGAACTAAGTTTGGAGAAAATATTACGAAAGCCAAATTTTGGACCGAATCGGCAGATCCGTTCGAAAGTTATCTTGTGCTCCAACCACTACACACGGTGTTATAGGGGTTTTTGTAACTTTCAGGCTATTTTCTCAGGAAGTATGGACTTGCCCTTAATGAAACTTACAGCGTCGTATAGAGGACAGCGAATACAACTTGCGTAAACAAAAATCAAAGAGATTCGAGACCAGGTCCTAAACCGAACTTTTTCGAAATTTTGTGTGGGAGGTACCCGAATGAGTGGACCGATTGAGTCCATATTGAAACCTCATCTAAGTTTGGTAGAAATTACACGAAGTGCAAAATATGGACCAAATCGGTTATCCCCTACAAGAGTTATCGTGCGCACAAGTTTTGCGACAATTTTTGAACATTTGTGGTAGAGGTACCTGAAGGAGTGGACCTATACGGCCCATCTTCGAACTTAAATCAAATCTGGGCAAAATATTTCGATACTAAAAATTTTAACCGAATAGATTGATCCGTTCGAGAGTTATCGTGCGCACGAGCCAGCCAGACAGACAGACAGACAGACGGACAGACGGACGGACAGACGGACGGACATTGCTAGATCTACTCAAAATTGTCTGAAACGGATATCGTACAAACATACTTGAGGTCTAAAACCATTCTTTCGATGAGGCACATTTTTGGTCGTATCAAAGTGTAAATACCCTCTTTAGCCTAAAGGCTGAGGGTATAATTATTAGCAATTCATGACCAAGTTTTAAAACGGATATAAGCCAACAATTTAGAATTCTTCGAGAGCCTAAAGGTAAAAAATAATAATAAATGAAAACCCTTTTTCATGATTTTTCCGTTCATCTGAAAGAGCATTACTTAATCTACTTTCTAAAATTTTTGGGTATAAATATTAAGAAGTTTTGTGCAAATGGCCGTCAACGAAACCGTGTTTTTATTAAAGCGTTTTGCGGTACCTACTCTAGCTCGAAAACTAATAATTCAATTGTCATATATTTTGTGTGGGCTTAACAAGGACATCAAAATCTATTCATTCATCGATTGGTTTTGTAAAAAATATTAGATTTTACGGAAATGGTGGACAGAAAATGCAACATTTCAATTTTTGGCTTTAAAAAATTACGTTTTTGGTCATAAAAAGGACAAAAACATTTGAAAGTTAATGGGGTTATGGCCACTTATTGAGCAGGAAAAATTAAATTTTCTGATAGATCACACTATCAGATAATTTTTTATACCCTCAGCCTTTAGGCTAAAGAGAGTATTTACACTTTGATACGGCCAAAAATGTGCCTCATCAAAATAATAGTTTTAGACCCCAAGTATGTTTGTACGATATCCGTTTCAGGCAATTTTGAGTCGATCTAGCAATGTCCGTCCGTCTGTCTGTTTGTCGGTCTGTCTGGCTGGTGCGCACGATAACTCTCGAACGGATCAATCGATTCGTTTCAAATTTTGGGTATCGAAATATTTTGTCCAGATTCGATTTAAGTTCGAAGATGGGCCATATAGGTCCACTCCTTCAGGTACCTCCCCCACAAATGTTCAAAAATGTTCAGAAAAATTGTCCGCACGATAACTCTTGAAGGGAGTAACCGAAATAGTCCATACTTTGCACATCGTGACATTTCTACCAGACATAGATGAGGTTCCAATATGGACCCTATTGGTTCACTCTTTCGGGTACCTCCCACACAAAATTTTGCTTAAGTTCAGTTTAAGGCCTGCTCTCGAATCGCTTTGAATTTACGACGATATAATTTTTTCAGGAGCAAGTCCATATATCCTCAGAAATCAGCACGAAAACTGCAAACAACCCATGTAATACCATGTGTCGTAGTTGGAGTGCATGATAACTCTCGAACGGATCAACATATTGGGTTAAAATTTTGGATCTTTCAATATTTTGTCCAAACTTAGTTTAAATTCGAAGATAGACCATATCGGTCCACTCCTTCCGGTACCTCCCCCACAAAGGTTCAAAATTTTTCGCCAAGATTGTGGGCATGATAACTTTGGGAGGGAATAACCGAATTGAGCCAAACTTTGCTATTGGTAATATTACTTTCAGGCATAGATCGAGTTCTAATATGGCCTATATCGGTCCATTCATTTGAGTACCTCCCACACAAAATTTGGAAAAAGTATAGTTTAACAACTCCTCTCTGATCTTATTAATTTGTGACGCAGCGGGTTGCACTTGCGGCCCCTGTTACGACGTTGTAGTTTTTTTAGTGGGAAAGTCCATACTTCCTGAGATAATGACCCAAAAAGGTCCAGAAAATCCCACCGGCACCACCTAAACTGGCTAATGTAAAATAACCCTTTAAGAGTGAAATCGATTTAGCTTAGCAAATTGAAAAGTAAAATTGTAATATATTTAAATTCAGAAAATTAAGTACAACATATTTAATTATATAATTTGTAAGGAAAATATCCATAGACTAATAAAGAAAAAATATTTCCTACAGATTTGTATTAGGTCCGAATATGTACTACATCGGATCACTCCTATGGGTATACCCTACCCAAAGTTTGGAAAAAAATGCACTAGTCTTGGATCATTCTGAATTTTGCTGCAACATGCAGTTTTTTGCGGCCCTTTCCATCCTGGAAAATTTTCCCAACAGCTTTTTTTCTTCGGGTACGTGGCTGACGGTATATCTCTGCTCAGCTGATTGATACTTTCTTACTTGTTTTTTGTTGAAAAATATTGCACAGTGTCCTGACAAATGGCCGCCTACTTAACACTTTACTAAAACAGTTTGCGGTACCCACTGCAGGTCGAAAACATATTTTTTGTGGGATCATTAAGAACCAATAAACTTGTACTTAAGCGAAACGGAATTAAAAAATATCCACTTTTGAACTGTCAAAATCAATCATTTAGCTTTTAACTAAAAAATGGATAGTTTTTTACGCTTTTTTTAAAAGTCTCTCGCTTAAGTACAAACTTTTAATATTTATAATAATCCCACAAAAATATATGAAGATCGGATCATTCATTTTTGAGCTACAATGGGCCCTATATTCCAAAATGTAATTTTTATGATACATACAAATCAGAATGAATTTTCTCTTTTTAACGCTTATATCTCAGCTAATTTTTGTCCGATCGATTTGTATATATTCTATTCTACCTGTTGTTTAAAATAAGCTAATGAAAATGTTCGATTTTGTAAAATTTGTAAGTGACCATAACCCCTTAAAATCGATCGATTGTCCTTACCAAATTTTTCTGAGGAACATTTCTGTAGATTTTTTTCATGAAGAAAATCTGATCTGTTTTTATTTTTTAGTTCAAGAACAAGAAGGACATGGAAGGAACTGAGCTAAAAGCTAAAAATAAATACAAATGATTATTCATTCCATTTTTCTGAAAACATTTCATCTCAAAATGTTGAAACAGTATCGCCAAACAAAGATATAAAGCTACTTACTCAAGCGTTATTGCGGGTCAATAAAAATCTGTACGTCATAACTCAGAAATTTCTGCTATTGGTCCAATGGAGTTTTTAATATATTCAATAGGCGCTTTCATTCCCAACATCAATTTTCTGCCCCCAGACGTCGACTTCCATTTTATGTCAGTAAGATTTCCCATAGCGATAACAATGTCCTTCATAGGATTCCAACAGGTCCTTTAATAGAAGACAAAGTTGACATCTCACAAAAGACATGATGAGAAGATCAGTAGATTTTTGTGAGAAGACCAGTAGATCTTCTGACAGAAGACTTGTATATCTTATATAAAAGACGTTGAATGTCCAATAATAATTTCATAGAACATTACTTTTTGCTTGCAACGAATATAAAGGTTGAACAGGTTCACAAATATTCTGACCATGGAATTCGTAATTAAAATATAAATGAAATTTGTTCTCTCGTTCTCTAATCTGTATAATATACCGTTTACTTATATGTTTTTTTTTTAGCTACCTTTTAAAATAAATAATGATTTAAAAAAATGGTGTCCCGAATTTAATGTAATATTATTTTTTATTATTTTTTCGACTCAGACTCCGACTCCAACAAAATTGCTCGACTCCGACTCGTAAAATCCGACTCCGAAACCCTGGAAATACCTCCCAATATTAGATCGAGCTCCGAGATCCACTCCTTCAGGTGGTGCCGTGATATAAGTCCCAACGCATATAACTCCCAAAACGATTTTGGGAGTTATGTCCGCCTGGGTTTGTTATGTCCGTTTTTATTTTTTTATAATTTATTTTTTTATTTTTTAATATAATTTCATTAAAATTGGACGAATATAGCGTAGCCTCAGATCAGACAAAAGTATATATGGGAGCTATATGTAAATCTGAAGTGATATCGAAATAATATTGCACATTATTTCTAGACCAAATTCCGTCACAGATTCAAAATTTCATCCAAAGTGGATAAGGAGTTTGGTACATCAAACACCTTAGATCGGTCGAATGAGGGTAAGGATTAGAAAGTTGTACTAAAGGGTTTTTGGAAATTTGAAGTAGAAATGTACGAAAAGTACTAAAATTTACTAAATTTGGTACCACTTGTATATTTTAAACGTGTATAGCTAGAATCTAAAATTTGGTGTCGGAGTCAAAGTTGGGAAGTGGTGTATATAAGATAAATTAAAATAAATTATTTTATGTTTTTAAAAAACAGGACGTGCGAACTGCACGTCTTACTTTATTGAGTAATAAATGGACACAAAACTTTTATCTTAATTTAATCATAATCCAAACCTAATTTTGCTGTATTCCCTCTACACGTGTAGTTTACTCAGCATTTCCCATAGTGAAATCCAATACTCCTCGTTGGCATATTAAATGAACTTATGCGAATACGTTTGTCCAGACGTTCACATGCAAACTAAGCAGATCATGTTGCGATATGATGTGATGTTTGGACAGTGGTTTGAAGAAATATATTTGATGTTAACTTATATAAGGAAATGGTTTTGGAAATTCGTACTTACGTGTACGAAAAGTACTAAATGGTACTATAGTTTAGTAGAACTTCGATTTGTGTGAACGGAGAGAGCTGCAAACCTGAAATTTGGAATTAAGATTACTGTTGAAGTGCAGATTGAGATATGAACATACATAGTTTTGGATATTCGTACTTATGTGTACGAAAAGTACTTAATGGTACTAAAATTGGAAATGGGAGAACGGATAGAGCTGGAGACCTGAAATTTGGAATTAAGATTACTGTTGGAATGTAGGATTGAGATTGGTTTAGAAATCTTTTGTGTACGAAGGGTACTAAATTATGTACAACTTGCTTTTGCGTGAACGAAAATTGGTGCTTATGTGCTCTAAAAGTACTACCTTTGTTACAACTGGGATTGTGGAGAAAGGGTGGAGCTGGAATCCAGGCATTTTTTAATAAGATTTATGTTGTAGTGAGTATAGGACAGTGGTAGTTTTGGCATATCTTAATTGTACGAAAACTACTAAATTTGATACAACTTGTGTTTGGGAGTACGGAGAGCTGGAACTAAGAAGAGGGTGTACGAAAAGTGCTCAGTAGAACTAATTTTGGAATATTTTGGTATATGGAATGGAGATAAAAAAGATATTTGGGAAATTTGTGCTTTGTTATGTGATGTAGAGATTGATCTGGTAGGTAGAGTTTTTATATAGAGGTGGTACATACGTACCATAAATATTCGAAAAGTACTAAATTTTTCTAAAAGCGCTGAAATTCTAAAATTTGGTATTAGAGTCACTGTTGGTGTGTGGCGTTTAGATATGGAGAAGGTGTAAAGTTGAGAGTTGGAGGTATAAGGAAAAGGTTTTGGAAATTCCTAATTATGTGTACTAAATGGTACCAAATTTGCTACAATTTTGATTTGGGAGAACGGGTGCTATATCCAAATCTGAACCGATTTCTATATAATTAGGCACATTTATTCCTAGAACAAATTCCGTCAAATATTTCAAATTCTATTAAAATTAGACGGATATAGGATGTTTGGTGCAGCAAATACGTGAAATCGGCAGAAAATATATAAGGGTGCTACATCCAAATCTGAACCGATTTTCACTAAAAGCAATAGCGTTCTTCCTATTTCTAAAAAGATTATATTCTCCAAATTTCAGCTGAATTGGGGCAATAAATGCAACCTGTACGTTGCGAACAGTACATGGCTCGACGGACGGACGGACATGCATAAATCGACTCAGAAAGTTATTCTATGTATATCTCCAAAAGGACCTAAAGGTCTATTTCGTTTCCTTATGCATGTTACATACACATGCACAAAGACATAATACCCCTTACCACAGTGTGGTGTATGGTATAAATATGCAAATAAATTTTAAAAAATATTTTTATTATTTAAGAAAATAACAAGTTTTTGTAAAAGTATGCAAATACTTTCTGAAAAACAAAAAGAGCCCCAGGCGAAAATATTTTTAAAAATATCGCCGAATTTATTTAAGTTCGGCCGGGCCGAACTTTTCATCCCCTCCACCATAAAATATTCATTCCTGTCCCCAACTTTAAGTGAGTACGTTAAAATGTCAGATAATGTACATAAAATGCTTCATTCGGGAGGCCCTTTTTTATGGTGCCTATATCTAACTGTTGACAATTTTTAGTGGGCTAGAAATTGGGAGGTACTGTTATATAGGGGTTATAATAAAACATGGGCCTATGTTGACAGTTTTTGATGGGAGCCTTTAATGTCAAATAACTCCTAATTCGGTTAAAAAATTTAGCTAGAATCCTCAAAATATCGAAAATCGGTACATAACGTGGGAACTTCAAATGTCATTAACAGCTAGTTCGGAGTTATCTGGGCTATACGAAAATATGAACTTAAATGAACAATTTTTGTTGCAGAATTTTTGTTGACTTTTAAATTTCAAATTACAGAAAGTTCGTCCAAAAAATAAAGCTAAGGTACGGAAAATCGGGAGGTTTGTTTTGGGGCTATACAAAAACATGGACCTACGTTCGGTTAAACATTTTAAGTAAAGTCCTCAAAGTACCGAAAATAGGGAAGTATCGTTATATTGGGGCTATGTTGAATATTGTAAATTGCCAAATTACTGAAAATTGGGAGGTACCGTTACATGGGAGCTATATCCGAACATGGACCTATGTTGACAATTTTTGATGGAGAGGTGTTGTGACCACTAAGAACTTCAAATGTCAAATTACTGCTTGTTCGGTTTAATATTGTAGCTAAAATCATCAAATTACTGAAAATCGGGGGGTACAGTTATATGGGGGCTTTCTTGACAATTTTTGGTGGAGAGGTGTGGTGACCACTTAGAATTTCAAATGTCAAATGTTCAAATTACAGATAATTCGGTTAAAACTTGTTGGTAAAATTCTCAAAATACCTGAAATCGGGCGGTAACGTTATATGGGGGCTATTCCAAAACATGGACCTATGTCCACTAGTTATATAAGTTTATTGACATTTAAGAACCCTAAATGTCAATTGATAGTTAAATCGGTCTGAAAATGTAGATAAAAACGTCAAAATGCCGTAAATCGGGCGTACCGTTATATGGGGGCTACACCAAAACTTGGACCTAGGTCCACAACTTTTGTTATATAAGTTTATTGACATTTAAGAACTTCAAATGTCAAAGTATAGCTAAATCGGTCTGAAAATGTAGCTAAACCCGTCAAAATACCGTAAATCGGGGGGTACCGTTATATGGGGGCTATACCAATACGTGGACCTATGTCCACAACTTTTGTTATATAAGTTTATTGACTTTTAAGAACCCCAAATGTCAAATTATAGCTACATCGGTCTGAAAATGTAGCTAAAAACGTCAAAATACCGCAAATCGGGGGGGACCGTTATATGGGGGCTATACCAAAACGTGGACCTATGTCCACAACTTCTAATTTATAAGTTTGTTAACACTTAAGAACCCAAAATGTCAAATTATAGCTACATCGGTCTGATAATGTAGCTAAAAACGTCAAAATACCGTATATCGGGGGGTTCCGTTATATGGGGGCTATACCAAAACGTGGACCTATGTCCACAACTTTTGTTATATAAGTTTATTGAGACTTAAGAACCCTAAATATCAAATTATAGCTACATCGGTCTGATAATGTAGCTAAAAACGTCAAAATACCGTATATCGGGGCGCACAGAGGGGAAACATAGGCCTAAAGTTGCTCAAAACTCAAAATATGAAAATCGTTTTGTTATCAAAAAATGTTGATAAACGGCAACCAGACTCTTTTCTACATTTGCTATAACCATCCTCGACTTTGTAAGATTAACCAATCCAATGAAGCAGTCGATTGAAGTCAGCCATACTGAAAACAAAAAGTAAATTTTCGAAAACTAAGAAATTAGGTGAACATTAAAATGTCATTATTTTCGCGAAAATTTATATTTTTCAAGATTTATTGTTTTTGTACAGTCTCCGAACAAGATTAGCATTTAAAATTTTCATATTGATTTTACATCTTTGCTCTTTAATAATGGTGATACATATCCTCTTTATGAAAATTTTTTATGATAATTTTTAAGATTACTACAATTTCAATAGAGAAAAAGTCTATTTCCCCGTCGTTTCCCGACCATAGTTTCTTCTAATGTTTTATGCGCTTGAGTCTCAAATATCAGATTCAATCATAAAAAATTGCGCATATTTGCGCCATTCCGAAAAAATCTAATTTTACTCAACTAAAATATGAAATATTTTTATATGGAATTGCAAGGTTTACCCACACTAAATTTTGTTCCACCTTATAACCGGGACTCTTATTTATCAGACTAAACCAACACCTATCAAATCTGTTTGCATTATTCAGAAACATTCACGGCTTTTCTCATGTGAATTGAGAAAAAAAATAATTTAAGTAAGTTTCAAAAAATAAAATTTGGAATGAAATATATGTATATGGGACTATATATACATCTGTACCGATTTGTTTGAAAATTGGCTCAATGTTTTTTTAGGCTAGTTCAGGTTGCATGTCTCAAATTTCAGTGATTTTGGTGCATTTTTATCTCATATCAGATGCGAGTATATATGGAAGCTGCATCCAAATCTGGACCGATTTTCATTATTTTCTATAGGATTAATCCTTGTACAGAAGATATGCTTTGTGCAAAATTTTATATCAATCTGACTATAAATGAGCTTTCTAGGGCTTTTGATCAACTTTTAACACACATTTCCCCTCTGTGGGGCGTACCGTAATATGGGGGCTATACCAATACGTGGACCTATGTCCACAACTTCTAATTTATAAGTTTATTAACAGTTAAGAACCCTAAATGTCAAATTATAGCTACATCGGTCTGATAATGTAGCTAAAAACGTCAAAATACAGTATATCGGGGCGTACCGTAATATGGGGGCTATACCAATACGTGGACCTATGTCCACAACTTTTGTTATATAAGTTTATTGACTTTTAAGAACCCCAAATGTCAAATTATAGCTACATCTGTCTGAAAATGTAGCTAAAAACGTCAAAATACCGTAAATCGGGGGTACCGTTATATGGGAGCTATACCAAAACGTGGACCTATGTCCACAACTTTTGTTATATAAGTTTATTGATACTTAAGAACCCTAAATTTCAAATTATAGCTAAATCGGTCTAAAAATGTAGCTAAAAACGTCAAAATACCGCAAATCGGGGGGTACCGTTATATGGGGGCTATACCAAAACGTGGACCTATGTCCACAACTTTTGTTATATAAGTTAACTGACACTTAAAAACCCTAAATGTCAAATTATAGCTAAATCGGTCTGAAAATGTAGCTAAAAACGTCAAAATACCGTAAATCGGGGGGTACCGTTATATGGGGGCTATACCAAAACGTGGACCGATATAGCCCATCATCGAACTTGACCTGCCTGCAAACAAAAGACGCATTTTCCCAAAATTTCAGCGTTCTATCTCCATTTTTGTGGATGCTAGAGTGATTACCACAGACGGACGGACGGACGGACGTGCTCAGATCGACTCAGAATTTTACCCTGATCAAGAATATATATACTTTATAGGGTAGCAAATGAGTATTTCAATGCGTTACAAACGGAAAAACAAACTTAATATACCCTCCATACTATGGTGGAGGGTATAAAAAAACAATTTTTTGTAAGAGTATACGATAAAATAGGTAAAAAAGGCGCGATTTTCTTAAAAAAATTTACAATTTATGAAAATACGACATTTTTTAAAAACATACAAATACTGTAAAAATGGCTCTATTAAAAAAACCATTTCTTTCTTACTACTCCAAATTAAGAAAACAATTATATTTACATGTCTATATTAATATGTATGGTAAAACTAAACCAAAGTGCTACATACATAATTTTCGTTTTTAGATAATTTTATGAATTTGATGAGGATTTAGTGGATACTTCGGGAGTTATGTCCGGGCACTCCTCCAGGTACCTCAGCTAAAGTTCAACTTCTCGGAAGGTCTTAAAATTTTAAAACATATTTTTATACCCTCCAACATATAAATAAATTTGTCATTTCATTTCTAATACAAGATAGAGGTCGCAACATTTCAGATAAACCTATATAATTTGATGTAGAAGTTTATATTACTCCTGGGTATTTGGTATTCGAAATAGGGTTATCGGTCAACGTTCTGATATGGCCCCCTTAATACCCCCATTTGCGCTACAGCGAAGGTTGCGGCCTCAATATCCGCAATTATTCTTCGTTGTGGTAGTTAACTTTCCACCTAAAACTTGACATACATATATCCACGTCTTCATATAGAACGGTACCTGCCGATTTTCTGTATTTTAAGAGTTTTAGTCTCAATATCTCACCATGGGGAAATAAACTTTTCCAACTAAAATTTTTCGGTATAGGTCCACGTCTTCATATAGTTCCCATAGAACGGTACATCTCAATTTTCAGTAATTTCAAGGTTGTAGCCTCAATGTACCTCTGAAATGGCTGATATTTGGTATTTAGTCTTCAGTGGGGGTATACAACATTCCACCTGAAATTTTTCGGTATAGGTAAACGTCTTCATATAGCCTCCATAGAACGGTACCTTCCGAATATCGATATTTTGCGGTAGTGGCCTCAATATCCTACCGAAATGGCTAAAATTTGGTATTTAATCTTCATTGGGGTATAAAACTTTCCACCTGAAATTTTTCGGTAGAGGTCCACGTATAGCCCACATAGAGCGGAGCCGCCCGTTTTTCGGTATTTTAAAGGTTGTGGCCTCAATATTCCACCGAAATTGCAGAAATTTGGTAATTAGTTCTCGTTGTGGGTATAAAACTTTCCACCTGAAATTTGTTTGTGAACTTAACCCCGTTCTAACTTGTTTTAATTTCACCACGTAAATATTTTACGATTATTTGCAATAATTATAGATATCTACTTTGGCCAGAACCCGACTTAAATTTCGTGACTATTGTTTTATTATACGCTCAGCCTTTAGGCTAAGGAGGGTATATACACTTTGATACGATGAAAATGTGCCTCATCGAAATAATGGTTTTAGACCCCAAGTATATTTGGACGAAATGTGTTTCAGACAATTTGGAGTCGATCTAGCCATGTCCGTCCGTCTGTCTGTCCGTCTGTCTGTCTGTCCTGCTGGCTGGAGCGCACGATAACTCTCGAACGGATGAACCGATTCGATTCAAATTTTGGCTTTCGTAATATTTTGCCCAAACTTAGTTTAAGTTCGAAGATGAGCTACATCGGTCCACTCCTTCCGATACCTCCCCCACAAAAGTTCGAAAATGTTCGAAAAGTTTTGAAGGGAGTGACCGATTTGGTCCATATTTTGTATAGCGTAAACTTTCTACCAGAGTAATATGAGGTTCCAATATCGTCTCAATAGGTCCACTCCTTCGGGTACCTCCCACACAAAATTTCGGAAAAGTTCAGTTTAGGGCCATCTCTTGAATCGCTTTGATTTTTGTTTTAGCAACTTGTATTCACTGCCCTTCATATGACGGTATAAGTTCCATCAGGGGCAAGTCCATACTTCCTGAGAAAATAGCATGAAAGTTGCAAAAAAAAACCCTATGACACCGTGTAAGGTGGTTGGAGCGCAAGATAACTCTCGAACGGATCTGCCGATTCGGTCCAAAATATGGCCTTAGTAATATTTTGTCCAAACATAGTTTAAGTTTGAAGGTAAGCCATATCGGTTCACTCCTTCAGGTACCTTCCCCACAAAAGTTCAAAAATGTTCGGAAAAATTGTTCGTACGGTAACTCTTGAACGCCGAATTGGTCCATACTTTACACATCCTAATATATCTACCAGATACAGATCAGGTTCAAATATGGACTATATTTGTTCACTCCATCCGGTACCTCCCACACAAAATTTTCGGATAAGTTCACTTTAAGGCCTGATATCGAATCACTTTGAATTTTTTGAAGCAACTTGCATTCGCTGCCTCATTTACGACGGTAAAAGTTTTTTAGGGGCAAGTCCATACTTCTTGAGCAAACAGCCCGATGAGTGTAAAAACCGCCTATGGCACCATATGTTGTGGCTGGAGATCCACATCCATAACGGTCAATGTCGATCCATTCCTTTTAGTATCTCCTCCGCAAAACTTTTGATCTTTAATCCTAATCAACATTTTTGTCGGTTCAAACCACCAACAAATTTTAAAACCCCCTAAATACATACGTATTTTGGGAAAAAATTGTTTCAATATACACAGGCTGAGGGTATATCTCTGTCGGCAAAGCCGACTGATACTTTTTTACTTGTTATAATTTATAAGGAACAGAGAGGCAGACGGAAATACATAGCTAGATCGTTTTGATATATGATAAATATACCAAGAGATGGAGTTACACGTTGTTTAGGAAAAGCACAAATACAGATACTGTATGTGGGTAACAGTCCCAGTTTTCAGCACAACTGTCTTATTCAATTGGAATTGAAATTTTTACCTTCAACTATTCTATAAAACTATCATAATTTTAAGGCTCCGTGGATTATGTTTTGATATAATCTTCATACCATATCGCGATACCATTGGAATTAATGTATTATTTAACTAGTGCCTTGCGGTCACAGTCTGTGAATTTCCATTATTAGTGAATAATGCACTAAATGCCAATTTCAGTTCTTAAAATCCCTTAGGATTCTGATTTAAAGTTCTGAGCTTAACTCATTAAATTACAATAAATATACATTTGAGAAAAAATGCATACGTTTGATTGAAAAACAAAAAAAAATACAAAATTCCGACTTAAATCCACCTCCATACCTTCACATACACACCGACGCACAAAGATTTCAATAATTCTCAAAAACATTTAATTTGAAAACTTCAAATATTTACATAACTTTACATAATCAGACGCAGACACATACACTCTGACTGCCTGGCTGGTTGGTTGGATGGTTGCTTGGCTAGCTAAAAGAAGGAGTTGCAAACGAGGATGAACCCATAGCGGCAGCAATTGCACCTTTGCAAACGTACAACCTCTGCTACAACTCATTGAATATTAATGCTCGAACAAAAACAACAACGAAAAACAATTATTCTAGTCTGGAGAGCATTATTGAAAGTTGTTTTCATTTCAGAGAGTTGAGCAGAGAAAAACAAGAAAGAAAAGACAGCCACACACACAAAAACACAAAAAAACAAAAGGAAAGGAAACAAAAATCCTGTCAGTCCAAAGAAGACATTATGACATTGTGAACAGACAGAGATAAGTTCTGGACAAAAATCTGGCAACAAAACGAAAAGAAAAGCAATGTCAAAAAACAACTAAAAGAAGGTGTAAACGACACTCCACACAGATAAGAAGAACATCACTGACTATGCACAAGGTGTCCAGTTGGACAGAATTCATCCAAGAGTCAGGACAATGCATATTGCACTTTTAGAAATAAAAACACAAATCAAGGCGAGTTGGGTGGGTGGGGATGATAAGAGATATAAAACAGATGTCTGACAGAGCACATAGATGCAAGTCTGTCTGAAGCTTTATATCAATTATCTTTTAAGGGAAATTGTCTTGAAGTGTTAATGGCATCCCCTTTTTGTCTGCTAATGCGAATGAATGCTTCATGCGATTTATTGATTTGGAAGATGACAAAAAACAAATTTTTCAGATTTCAGATGGATTTTATTATTACACGTAAGAATAATGGCATTGAAAGCGGAATTTGGGTGGGGAAAATTTACATAAACTTAAAGATGAAAGGTAATTGCTTAAACATTTTGTAGGAAATTTTGATTTTAAATAAGTGAGTTTCGCGTGATATGACATATTCATATTACTATAGTACTATAGATAGATGTGACTAAAGTCGAGGATTTATATTGGCTTCTCTCTCAGTTGGCCGTGGCGTAACTTAGGAATCTGCCCCGCTTAAGATTGTGAACACACATGACCAGTAGACGAAGTAAATACCTAGCGAAAGAAAATTTGGCTTACGAGATTTTATGAAGAATTCGTTCAGTTTTAACTTATACCCAAGAAAACCTCCAAATGCTTTTGATTTAATTTTTGCGAATTTTTATACCCTAACGAGGGTATATGGGCAATATTTTTGAAAATTTAACATAGTTGAAGCCAAGTTTTACCCTTTTATAACTCACGAATTGTGGTTGTTTATTATAAAAATTAAATGCTTTTGGATAAAATTAAATGTTTTTAGACTTGGCAAAAAATACTGGCCTTAAAAGATAATTTGCGTGGAAGCTGTGGCTGTATTTATGTTAAAAATGGGTTGAAGTCAACATTTTTTTTTTTTGCCTCTATTTGTGATTAAACCACACCTTTCACGATTTTCCTGTCAAAGTAAAAGTGGAAGCCAACTTAATAAGGATCATCTAACCAATGTATAATTTTTTAAAATTTGATCTGCGTCTACCATTAAATGATGCTGACATTTTGAAGCCAGATTTTAAGTGTTTTTAGAAAATTTCTTCTAATTTCGTTCCGCAAACAGGTTTTTCAAAAAATTGTATATAGCATTGTAGAACTCGCGATTGTGAGTTTTTTGATATATGTGTCGTGAATGTAGTCTAAGTAGCTTCACAGAAATCTGTATCCAAATACGAAAATTTGGTGCGAACAATTTTCTAAAAATCATATCTTTCGGGCCTAATTTTTACAAATGTCATTCCAATTTCTCTTTCTTGATTGCAATTTATAGATTTTTACGTTTATTGTGGATCTAATAAATCATTACTCTTGAAAATCCATCTACTAAATCTCGAAATGCGGGAAATTCCAAAGTAGGAAAATCGCATAAAATTGTTTTTGAAAATATCGCGCATTTTATCGCGTATTTTACGGGTCGTTTCCACTGCAATGAAAAAACTAGTGCATCATCTTCGTTTTTTGAGGAAACAGAGACTTGAAAACTTCACTGATAAGGGAGCTACATTCATTTTATCCCCAAAAATAGTGTGTGATGCTACATCCACGGTTCTTGATTCATCGCCTTGAAATAGATATATATCGATGTGGATTGAAATTGAAATTAGGGATGTTTTATAGGTTTTTTATACCCTCCACCATGGTATGGAGGGTTTATTAAGTTTGTCATTCCGTTTGTAATACTTCGAACTAATCATTTGCGACCCTATAAAGTATATAAATTATTGATCACGATAAAATTCTAAGACGATCTAGCCATGTCCGTCTGTCCGTCTGTTGTAATCACTCTAGCGTCCGCAATAATTAAGATAGAGTGCAGAAATTTTGCACCCGAGGGTCTTTTTTCGATAGGCAGGTCAAGTTCGAAGATGGGCTATATCGGTCTACTCTTTGATATAGCCCCCATATAACGGTACCTCGGAATTTAGGGTATTTTGACGTTCTTCGCCACATTTACAGACCGAATTAGCTAAAATTTTTGGTACCTCCCGATTTTCGGTATTTTGAGAATTTTAGCTACAATTTTTAAACGAACTAGCTGTAATTTGTCATTTGAAGTTCTCAGTGGTCATGAAATATCTCCACCAAACATCGTCAACATATTTCCATGTTTTGGTATAGCCCCCATATAACGGTATCCCTCGATTTTCGGTATTTTGAGAATTTTAGCTGAACACATTTTTTTAGATTAGATTAGATAACACTGTGCAACAAAATGGAGGTGAAAGTCTGGGGCACGAAAATTCCTCTTGGGGCAGAAAGGCCTTGGTGAGTATATTATGAACCCCGAAGGACAGATCCGCTGTGAGTCGAACTTCCGCGTTATGGCGTGATGAAATGTTTGTTAAAGACCCTGTGGGCCATCAGGAATTAGCGTTATATCTTTGTTCACTGTTACTTAAGTGCTCTACAAAAACAACAAACAAAGATATAATGCTAATTCATGATGGCTTACAGGGTCTCTTGCAAAAACTTCATCACGCCGTAACGCGGAAGTTCGACTCACGACGCATCTGTCCTTCGGGGTTTTTAATATACACACACCAAGGGCTTTCATCTCCAAAAGGAATTATCTCTGCCCAACAACAACATTTGTGTTCACAGTGTAATTTAAGCAATAGTGGGAGGCAGTAGGAGTCTATCCTTTGTCGAAAAGTTGTTCCACCTAAAAATGTGAAAGGACCCTAATTATTTCACTTTAATTAAGACTATTTTATGGTGGAGGGTATAAAAAGTTCGACCCGGCGAACTTAACGACCTTTTACTTGTTAATGCTAAGATGCAGCCAATGCTACTTCTTAGCATCCAAATTATATTTCGAAAAATATAAACAAATTAAAAGATATAGTACATGAAAATCACATGCGGACAAAATGATTTTGATAATTACGCGATTTACACATAATTTAAAAATGCATATAAATTGAAAAGCTTTATTTGAGCTCTATTTCCGTTTAAGAAGACTAATTATTTATCTCAAGAACCCGATAACTTTCTTCAATGAGAAGCCTTCCATGTGAATGTAGATAAAGCAAAATCTGTCCATTTTCTTGGGAGTTTCAAGAAAAATAGAAGAAGTACTCCTATAAATTCTTTCCAATATTTTCAGCTCCAGAATGCATGTGAAAACTTTTTTTCCAAACCCAACTTTTTTTGTTAAAGCAGAAGTAAAACCGCGATAACTTTTGTCCGCAACAACCAAAAATTTGCTGGCGAGCAGATTTGTACTGGGGAATCCTTTCTTAACCTGCTTACACAAAAATCGTTGATGTAGCGCTAAAAGAAAAATTAAATTTTTTTGAAAACACACTTCCATACGGGTAAAAGTGCCTCATCGAAATAATGGTTTTAGACCTCACGTAGGTTCGGACGAAATCTGTATCGGACAATTTGTAGTCTAGAACGGATAAAGCGATTTGGTCCAAAATTTGGCCTTCGTAATATTTTGTTCAAACATAGTTTAAGTTCGAAGATGGGCCCTATCGGTCCACTCCTTCCGGTACCTCCCCCAAAAAAGTTCGAAAGTGTTCGGAAAAATTGTGCGCACGATAACTCTTGATGGGAGTGACCGCTTTGGTGCATACTTTCCACAACCTAATATATCTACCAGATATAGATCCGGTTCGAATATGGACTATATTTGTCCACTCCTTCGGGTTCCTCCCACACAAAATTTCGGATATGTTGACGTTATGACCTGCTCGTGGATTACTTTGATTTTTGTTGAAGCAACTTACATTCGCTATCTCAATTACGACGGTAAAAGTTTTTTTCAGAGGCCAGTCTATACTTCTTAAGAAAACAGCCCAAAGGGTGTTAAAAACCCCTATGACACCATATGTAGCGGCTGGAGAGCACGATAACTCTCGAACTGATCAACCGATTTAGTTCAAAATTTGGCCTTCGTCATATTTTGTCCAAACTTAGTTTCAGTTTGAAGGCCCTTTGGAAATGTATACCGATGCTGTTCGTTGTGGTACTGTTTAAGTCGATATTATGTTTTCCGTAGACAAGTCCATGCTTCCTGGTATACTGGTCCAAAAGTTATACGACGGCTCAGTGAAATGACTTGTGGGTGCGAGATTAATCGAAATGGACCACGTCGGTCAATTCATGAAGGTTTATTACTTGGAAGCTAAGAATATCATTTTATATTCATAATTTTCTCCGTGGTGATTTTCTACCTATTGAAATTCCAAAATAATAAGTTACATCCACTTCAGAAGGAAAATATAGCAAACCCCTTTAAAAGAGCTCACATGGGCTAAATAAAAGGGAAGTTTTTGCGGATTCTGAAACTACAATGTTAATAGAAGAGAAAACAAGTAAGAAAGTGTCAGTCGGCTTTGCCGACAGAGATAAACCCTCAGCAAATGTGAATTAAAACTTTCAACTTTTTGAAACTTTAAGTTCAAAAGTGTTGCGGAGGAGGTACTTGAACGAATGGATCGACGGCGTCATATCTTTTATATAGATTAAGCGCAAACTAGTCATTTCAGAGGGTCATCGTATAAATTTTGGACCAGTATGCCAGAAAGCATGGTCTTGTCCACGGGCCGATCATTTTATACCCTCCTCAATAAAATTCATATTAGTTCATTTTCCTTCCTGTCCAACACATGTAGCTAAACTCCTGACACTTTGAACGTAAAATGGCAAGCAACAGGCAGTTCGTTCAAAAAGTTGTTAAAATTCTCAAACATGGACCTATGTTGACATTTATTGGTGGATAGGCTTTGTTACAGCGCGAAAGTCGGGAGGTACCGTTATATGGGGGCTATACCGAAACGTGGACCTATGTTGAAAATTCTTGGTTTTTGCGACAATTGGGAACCTCAAACGCCAAATTACATGTTTCTATGGGGGCTATATGAAACCATGGACCCATCCCCAAAACTTTAATCTTCGCACAGATCAAATGTATTTAGGGTCTTTTCAGAATTTTGTGGCCCTTAATGGATATTTGAACTTGCCGACAAAAATATGGATTAGGATTAAAGTTCAAAAGTGTTGCGAATGAGGTACTTAAACGAATGGATCGACGGCGTCATGTATTTTCTATTGATTTCGCCCAACCTAGTCATTTCAGTGGGTCATCGTATAAATTTTGGACCAGTATGCCAGAAAGCATGGTCTTGTCCACGGAAAACATAATATGTAAATAGGACCACAACAAACAGAATTTGTATACATTTCCAAAGGATCTTCGAACAGATCCTAAACTGCACTTAGACACAAATATTGAACATTTGTGGAGGAGGAGAAGTTAAACTTAATTTGGGCAAAATATTAGGAGATCCAAAGTTTCGACCAATTTGGTTGCCTCTTGCATATCATCATTTAAGTGATTTTTAATATTGGGGGGAAGTACCGGAAGTTGTGGACCGGTATTGCCTATCTTCGAACTGAAATTAAATTTGGACCAAATGTTACGAGGGACAAATTTTAAACCAAATCGGTTGAACAGTTCGAGTGCTATCGTGCACTCCGGCAGCTACACATGGGGTTTTTGTTTACATCTTTCGGGCTGTTTTCTCAAGCAGCCGTCGTAATGGAAGTAGCGAATATAAGTTGCTTCAACAAAAATTAAAGTGATTTGAGAGCAGGTCTTTAAGTGAACTTATTTTGTGTGGAAGGTACCCGAAGAGTGGACAAATATAGTCCATATTCCAACCTAATAGATATATTAGGATGTGCACAGTACGGACCAAATCGGTCACTCCCTTCAAGTGGTATCGTGCGCACAAATTTTCCGAACCTTTTTGAATTTTTGTGGGGGAGGTACCTGATGGAGTGGACCGATATATATTATCTTCGAACAAAAAGTAAGTGTGGACAAAATATTACGAAGTCAAAATTTTGGACCGAAACGGCAAATCCGTTAGAGAGTTATCTTGCGCTCCAAACACTACCCACGCTGTCACATGGTTTTTGCAACTTTCAGGCTATTTTCTCAGGAAGAATGGACTTGCCCCTGGAAGGCAGTGAATGCAAGTTGTTACAACAAAAATCAAAGCGTTTTGAGACCAGGTCCTACACTGAACTTTTCCGAAATTTTGTGTGGGAGGTAAACGAAGGAGTGGACCGATTGAGTTCATATTGAAACCTCATCTAAGTCTGGTAGAAATTTCACTATGTGCAAGGTATGGACCACATCGGTCACTCCCTTCAAGAGTTATCGGGCGCACAAATTTTCCGAAAATTTTCGAACTTTTGTGGGGGAGGTACCGGAAGGGCGGGACCGATATAACCCATCTCTGAACATAAACTAAGTTTGGACAAAATATTATGAAAGTCAAATTTTGAACCTATTCGGTTCATTCGTTCTAGAGTTTTCGTGCGCTCCAGCCAGCAAGACAGACAGATGGACGGACATGGCTAAATTAACTCCAAATTGTCTGAAGCTGATTTCGTCCAAATATACTTGGGGTCTAAAACCATTATTTCGATGAGGTGGAATGGTGGAATATTTTATACCCCCCACCAAGACAAAATTCAAAGTTTCAGCCATTTTGGTTGGTACCATTCTATGGGGTATATATGGAGACGTGGACCTATACCGACAACTTTTTGGTGGAAAGTCTAATGCTCTTAATGAAGACTAAATATCAAATTACAGACATTTCGTTGTATATTGAGGCCGACAAAAATATATTTGGATGTAAGTTAAAAAGTGTTTCGGAGGATGTAACTGAAGGAATGCCAAGACATAGTGCATTTTGGAAGTGGATATTTTTTTGAAGTCATTTCTTTTCGATAGATAGCACGCCCACCATTCATTTCTGTTGGCCACCACTAGGTCAGTTTGGACCACTATGTCAGGAAGCATGGAGTTGCCCACGAAAGGCAAGATATCGCTGTAAACAAACATCAAGGAGTAGCATCGGTATACATTGCCAAAGGATCTTCGAACAGACCCTACACTGCACTTAAACAAAACTGTTCAACATTTGTGGGAATAGGCTGAACCATTCGAGATTTAGCGTGCGTTCCAGCCGCTACACATGGGTCGTAGGGCTTTTAACAACCTTCCGGGTATTTTCTTAGCACGTATGGACTTGCCCTTGAAAAAACAAATTGTACGGTCGTGATAGGGACAGCGAATACAAGCTGCTGTAGACAGAATCGTAGAGATTCAAGAGCAGCCTTAAACTGGATTTTTCGGAAATTTTGTGGGCTAGGTATTCGAAAAAGTGTATTGTTATAGTCCATATTCATAGATCAGGCTATATCTCGTAGAAATATTACTATGTGCAAGATATGGAGAAACCATTTTAGCGAAAAGTTTTTAACTATTGTGGGGAAGTAGCCTAAAGAGTGGACCGATATGGCTCATCTTCGAACTTAAGCTAAGTTTGAACAAATATTACGTAGGCCAGCCAGATAGACGGACTGACATTGCTAAATCGACTCCAAAACGGAACCATTATTAGGAGGACGCAATTTTTGGCCGTATGAAAGTGAGTATATCTTCTGTAGCGTAAAGGCTGAGGGTATAGCGACAAATTTAATTATACCCTTCATAATTAATTTTAATTATACACTTCATTATTAGCGTTCTGTGCCGTCTCCTAAAAGTTTAGGACCCTCCTCATAAGGAACCTGCCAGTTCTCTCCATATTTGCCCTGTCCTCTACTGCCCCACATGAAGGATGTTTGACTGACCCATCTGGATCCATCTTTCATTCATTTCTTTCATTCAATACAAGAGCCCATTTTGAGAAATATTCCTGCAGGACTTTAATATGAACATTGAGGCGAGATGTTACAGTGGTTGTCCTCGGTCTAGACATGGACAAGATGACACCACCAGCATATAACATTGGTAAGCCATCAGAGGGGTGCCTGGGGATGTGGCTGACAAAAATATTGTTGATTATGGGGCCCAGAAGAAAGCCCTGGTGACCTCTGCTCTAACGATCGTCCGATTCTCTGAACTTATAATTTCTACCCCTGAGGAAGATTGACAACTACGTGTCTGGCAAAGATCACTGCGATCGTCACATGCCACTTATCAAAACCTCTCACCACGTAGGATGAGATGACCGTGCGTGCATGAGACGTGGAGTGACCCGTCCTAAAACCAAATGACATCCTTTGAAGTATCGTTTGTCGTCAACTAGACAACCCTCAGACGTTTTAATATTAAGGACTCTTCCCCCCAACTGCTACCATTGCTCGCATTTGACAACTCGTCAGCAGTAAGTGTGCTCCGAAAATGTTCCAAGGAACAACGATCGTCCATCCCTCCGACAGCACTGTTAACACGCCAAAAAAATTATCAACCGGCCACTCCATAGGACCCAGCACACCCTGCATATAATCGGCCAATGCTTCACCATTTAAATTATCATTATGATACAACTTCTGCGAGCTTATTTCTTTAGTTAAAAAACTATATAATGCGCTTTAAAATGTTTTGCCATTCATTCCTCAAAGTATCGTTTACCCTCGTATCATTTCGTTTGGTATAGCAAATAATAATAAAAAACAAAAATATCTTATTAACATTTGCCTTGGCCGAAATTTAACTACTTAACAGATTTGCCATTTTCATCTCCATGCCATAAAATCTCTTCAACTCATCCTCTTTCAGTTGCGAATGAACGACGGACGCATCAAGAATGAAACTACTCAAGAAACCACTCAGCTGCCATAATGCGATTTTAAAATCGCATTTAAATGGACCATATTTAAATATCATTTTTGCCACTCAACATAGCCCCGAAACGGACATCTTTTAATGTGTCTTTGAGTGCTTACGGCCAGCTCAAGGAGCAGAGCTCAGTCAGTGGAATACAATTGCAATGCAGAAAAAAAACAAAACGAATAAACTAAAGCTTCAACAAAAGACAAACAGACGGACGGAAACGAGCAAAAAGAAATTCAATATTAAAAGAAAATTAAAACAACATTGAAATGCATTTAACATTTTTGCATAATTTACGTTGAGCGACAGAGTGCGAGTCAAAGTTATCCTTACTTTCCGTGTATTTTCTGGCAATTGTTGAAGAAACAACCGAAATAAAGAATTTACCGTTTAGCTGAAGAATGACCAAAAGGACAATTTGAACGATGCGATGCCTCTACCACCACCATTATCATCAGCTAACGGATAGGGACACTCAACTGAACACGAAAATAACGTTTGCATATAAATTGTAACATCAAGAGGTGAATGAAAGTAAATGTTATCTCAAACCAAAGCAGCTGACAAAAAATGTTCACAAAACTAACAAAAAGACAACAACACTTACTTTGCCAACAAAGTGGAAAATCCTTTAAAATAACAACAAATTTAATGCTACCTTACATTGTTGTTGATAGAAAGGCTTTAGGTATTTTTTTTCTGTCCACAATAAATTGCAAGGGAATATTCAAATGATCTCTGTTTTTTTTTAAATGCATTGTGCTGATGGGCAGGCATGGGTGCACTAAGAGGACTAATTCAACAAAATGAATAAAACAAGAGGTAAGATTAAATTGTTTTCAAAAGAAGGTTTACCAAGCTACCCATACTTACTATTAATTAATTCCGAGGTAATTATACGACCAAATTTTGAAATGTCAAACATTTTGGATTATGGAAAACGTAGAAGTCAATTAAAATTGTTGTGTAATATGAGGGCAGGTGTCAGATGCTAAATTATTTATCTAATATGTAGTTCTATTATTGAAGGGCCAAAGGTGATGATTGTTACCTATATATTTTAGATCTTCTTGTATTTATTCTGACGCCTGAAGCCGGTAACATGTTGCATTATTGAATCAATCTTTACTCATGGGATGTTCCTTGGTTCAGTAGTGAATTGTTCGGGGCACAATGGTTCAGCAATCGAATTTCTGGCCAAAACTCAATTTTTTTTTGTCGTCACCGATTGTTATTTCTACAAGAAATTCGATAGTAAACATATTGAAACTAAGGAAACAAAAAAAAAATAGGTCAAAGTATTGGAAGGTGTGGGCGTAGCGTGCTCCTAAAAATGACAATTTTTTTTCCAAATTTTGAAAAATACGTTTTTTTTTAAATTAGTCTAGAAAGAAATAGCTATTTCTCGGCAACTATAACAGAAATTGTGTTCATTATTTTTTGTTAGGTAGGTGGGTGTGTTGTCTTTTGTAATAAGTTACCGTAGCGTTTACACGAAGTGAGCTATTTTATTTTTGCTGATATATGGAACGGTAGGAAAGATTATGTATGTATGTCTTCAGGGGGCTGAGCTATGGATGCCTAAACTATTACGAATATAGACGAACGAACAAAAATAAGTTAAAAAAACAGGGGGTAAATATTAAAGAACTTCCCTGAACAGTTCAGCGCCAAAAGAGGTTTCATACATTAAAACAGCCTTTCCTGTCATATCTTCAACCTCCTGTTGGAAAGGCTACAACAGATGCGAAAGTCAATATAAGTAGAACAATATATAAAAACAGCCAGACGTTACTTGTTTATGCCGACGACATTGATATCATGGGTCGATCGGTAAAATAAGTAACTGATACCTTTGAATAGTCGAAACAGAATCTGCTAAAGTTAGCCTGGAAGTAAACGGCGATAAACCAAGTAATACATCCACAGATCTCGCACTAACTGTGAATGTTGGTATCTATGATTTTGAGGTAGTACAAGACTTCGTCTACTTCGGCAGCGATTTACCGACAAAAATCAGTAAAAGCGATCAAAGCCAAACTCATAACTTCAAAGGGTGCGCAAAAAAAGCGTTTGTCTTGAAGAAATACAACTCAACTACCAAATATCCGTTATTGTATAAAAACACATTTGCATTTGAAAAACCAAAAGTTTTAGGACAGAGAAGCCATTCCACAATCGATATGTCTGAAGAGCTGCTCAACTAACAGCGAAACCAGGTCACATAATTCGGTGACTGTGTGGGTTCGAGTCCTAGGCTTTCCTTTTTCACTTGCAAAAAAATTTCGATCATCAAGCTTAACTCTAAAACGAGAAAATTAATAAAAATCATTAAAAATGATCTTCGCCCTAACAGGCAAAATTTCAAGAAAATAAAAATTCTTATAATTTGCGTAATTAACGACAATTTTTAGTAAGTTAACAAGCAAAATAAAGTTGTCGCTTACTTCTACCGATAGCAACAGTGTTGTCAACATTTATTGATATTTTTCATTCATAATATTCCGTTTTAATTTCGCTGATTTTTGTCGGTACCTTAAAAAATGAGTTACATAATTCCACTACAGTTGTGAAATAAGAAGAAAACAAGTAAGAACGGCGTTAAGTACGGCCGGGCCGAACTTGTTATACCCTCCACCACAAGTTGTATTGAAGTAAAATGGAATAATTAGTTTCCTTTCGTGTATGAAGAAGACTTAATACTAAATTTCAGCAATTTCGGTAAAACAATGTGAGGCACCGTTCTATGGGGGCTATTTCAAAACGTCGATCTATACTGACAAATTTCTGACGAAAAGTTTTTAGGCTCAAAGAAGACTAAATACCAAATTTCCTATATTTCGGTAAGAAAATGTGGATAAAACTTAAAAATGCCGAAAATCAAGAAGTACGCTTCCATGGGGATATAGGAAGACGTGGACCTATACTGATAATACTCTTCTGGAACATTTTATAACTCTTGGAAGACGAAATAACGAATTTCAGCCATTTTGGTTGGATATTGACGTCACAATCTTCAGAATTGCGAAAATCGGGAGTAGGGTGTCCAAAACCGAAACCGGTTAACCGGTTTTGAGTTACAAAACCGAAACCGGGCTTCGCCAAAAACGTCATTTTCGCTTAACCGAAAAACCGGTTATTTGTGTCGGTTAACAGGTTTTAAAAAAGTAGTAATATTTTTAAAATTTCATTACAATTGTATTCCTGAAAGTAAACTAAACATAACTAACAAAAGGTACGGCTAAATTATAAATGTCAGATACATTTAAATTTGAAAATATTTAGTGTAAAATGGCACAACTCCAATATAGTTCAATTGAACGATCTATGAAAAAACTGCGTATACGTAATATCACACGGTTGTTTGAATGACGTTATTCATACGTTTTTGAATTATTACAGTAAACTAAGAACTTGTCGAATTTAAGGTTGTAAAGGGTAACGATAACAAAGTACATTTTGATTCCGGCACGATAATTTGAGGTTCTCATTGCAAGAAGGAGAATCCAAACTCAATAAAATGTAAATTTAATTCCTTTGTTACACAATCGTATATTTGTAAGGGCTTTTATTATTCTTAGAGCACAATTTCTGACTTATGTTTGCTGTCTCCACTTTAAGGTTGAATGCTAAATAACAAGGATATTATCAAATAATTATATAATAAAGAATTAGTTATACTTAATTTACCCCTTGCCGCACATTTTAAATCAAATAGTTATAAATTATGAGTAATTTTGTACCTATTTTACAAAACCGGTTAACCGGTTTTGAAAATTTTTGAAAACCGAAAACCGGTTTTTGAAAAAACTGAAAATTTCGGTTAACCGAAAACCGTTTTGTTTGGAAAAACCGGTTTTTTGGACACCCTAATCGGGAGGTACCGTTCTAAAGGAGCTATATCGAAACGTGGACCTATACCGACGAATTTTAGTCGGAAATGGGGCAATATGAAAGCGTGACCTGTACAGACAAATGTCTGGCGAACAGTTTTATATCACATTGAAGACAAAATACCAAATTTAAGCAATTTTGGTGGAATATTGAAGCCACAACCTTCAAAATACGGAAAATCGGGAGGTACCTTTCCCTGGGGGCTATATGAAGGCGTGGACCTATACCGACATATTTAAAGGGGAAGTTTGAGTACCCCCAACGAAGTCTAAATACCAAATTTAAGCCATTTCGGTTGAATATTGAGGCCACAACGTTCAAAATACCGAAAATCGGGAGGTACCGTTCTATGGGGGCTATATGAAGGCATTGACCGACACCGACAAAGTTCTGGGGGAAAGTTTTATACCACCAACGTAGACTAAGTACCAAATTTCAGCCATTTCGGTGTGATAATGAAGCTAAAACCTTCAAAATACCGAAAATCGGGAGGTACCGTTCTATGGAGGCTATATGAAGGCGTGGACCTATACTGACCAAATTCTGGGGGAAACTTTTATACCCCAAAAGAATACTACGTACCAAATTTCAGCCATTTTTGTAGGATAATGAAGCTATCACCTTAAATCATACCGAAAATCGGGAGGTACCGTTCTATTGGGGCTATATCAAAACGTGGACCGATATATCCCATTTTCAATACCAACCATCCTGCAAGTAATAAAAACTACTGTATCAAATATTGACTTTCTATCTTTAAAATTGCGAGCTGTATCTTGATTTCAAAAGACAGACGGGCATGGCTAAATCGACATAGAATTTTATGCTGATCAATAATATATATACTTTATATATAAATTTGTTTCTGTAATCTGGTGTTTTAAAGATGGGTGGCTGATTGGGCCATCGCATCCGATCCGATGCCCTATGTTCTACCTGAACTTTTTACATCTGTTTTTTATGTAATTAATGCAATTTTTTTATGTAAGATATACTGATGTAAATAAAGGACATATATATATATATATATATATATATATATATATATATATATATATATATAAATTTAATTATACCCTCCATATGGTGGAGGGTATAAAAATAGTGTTGGCCAACAGATGCTACTTTAGCCTAAGTAAATAGTTTAAAAACAAAGCCACATCTCGTCAAACTAAAATAATAATTTACAAAACACTGACACCACCCGTGGTAATGAACGGTTCGAAGCCTAAAAATCGGGCAAGCAGTTAAGGCAATACTCGATATGTTTGAGAGAAAAAATCTTCGAAGGATATACGCGTTAATATGCGATGACGATGAATATTGACATTGCACAGTGGTTCAGAATCGTTTTTTACTGGTCAAAACTCAGTAACATACACCACATTGTGGTGTAGGGTATAACAACATACAGTATCGGCCAAAACTAAAGCACCCCCTCAGTACATTTTTTTTAAATGATAATTTTTTTTTAAGAAAACAAAGTAATAAATTTTATTTTTTATTTTTATTTTTATTTATTTATATCTTTATTATTGGAAAACACAATAATAAGCAATTCAGAATTTAATGAACAAAAGTTAAAATTCAAAAAACATTTTAGGTCGCAAATATAAGCGGACAAAACTAAAGCACCCCCCAATTTGAAGTACAACAAAAACTATTGAAATCAATATTATGTTGCGTATACTCTATTCTGGATGACACAAGCACATCTTTTAGGCATAGAGGATACTAAATTATTAATTATTGCGGGCAAAATAATTGATTTTCGGAAAATTTAGCTCAAATCCTCAAAATACCGAAAATCGGAAGTTACCGCTATATGGGGGCTATACCCAAACGTGGACCCAGGTCCACGATTTTTTGTGGATATGTTTTGTGACCACTGGGAACGCTAAGTACCAAATTACAGCTAATTTAGTAGGAAAGTGTGGCTTAAATACCCAAAATACCGAAGATCGGAAGGTACTGCTATAAGGGGGCTACACCAAAACATTAGCCGATATTGTTCATATTCGTCCAAAAATGATGCTACAGCGTCCTCTGGTCAAATACTAAATAGCTTAGGTTTAAAAATTGCAAAAAAACGATTCACAGAAAAACGGCAGACGCCGGCTTATTCAGTCAGCAAAAAAAACCTTTCATATCCATTTGAACTGGAGTAGAAAAAATCGAGGACTGTGCGGTTTTCCGATGAATCTATGATTAATTTAAAGTAGTCAGATGGTAAAAGGCGTGGGCCAACTTGGCAACCGCTACATCCTAAATATTGCAAAGACACTGTAAAACATGGAGGCGGAAGGGTTTTTTGCTTGTCGTCGGCTGAATAAATCGGCGTCTACCGTTCTTCCGTGAATCGTTCTTTTGCTAATTTTTAAACCTAAGCGATTTTGTATTTGATCAGAGGATGCTGTAGCATCATTTTTGGATGAATATGAACAATATCGGCTAATGTATTGGTGCAGCCCCCTTATAGCAGTACCTTCCGATCTTCGGTATTTTGGGTATTTAAGCCACACTTTCCTACTAAATTAGCTGTAATTTGGTACTTAGCGTTCCCAGTGGTCACAAAACATATCCACAAAAAATCGTGGACCTGGGTTCACGTTTGGGTATAGCCCCCATATAGCGGTAACTTCCGATTTTCGGTATTTTGAGGATTCGAGCTAAATTTTCCGAAAATCAATTATTTTGCCCGCAATAATTCATAATTTAGTATCCTTTATGCCTAAAAGATGTGCTTGTGTCATCCAGAATAGAGTATACTTAACAAAATATTGATTTCAATAGTTTTTGTTGTACTTCAAATTGGGGGGTGCTTTAGTTTTGTCCGCTTATATTTGCGAACTAAAATGTTTTTTGGATTTTAACTTTTGTTTATTAAATTCTGAATTGCTTATTATTGTGTTTTCCAATAATAAAGATATAAATAAATAAAAAGAAAAATAAAAAATAATTTTTTTACTTTGTTTTCTTAAAAAAAATTATCATTTAAAAAAAATGTACTGAGGGGGTGCTTTAGTTTTGGCCGATACAGTATAATTGTTCCACAAACATTCCCAGATTGGGCAAGGGAGACTTCTCTCATATCAATGAGTGCACCCCGATTCATATTAGCACAATGATATGGGACCTACTGTTTATTGCCGAGTCCGAACGGCGTGTCGTAAAACACCACTTGTAGAGAAATTTTACAAGGCTGAAATACTCAGAAAATGTCGCCAACATCACTGAGGGGTATTTTGTCACCGTTGAAAATTTGATGTTGCCTGGCCTGGAAATCGAACCCACGACCTTTAGCGTGCAAGGCGTGTGTGCATACCATTGCACCACGGTGGGTATAATAACGACATTAAGAAAAAATCAAGGAGTACAATCATTGATAAAAATTGATTTTACATATTAAATCACGAAAACGGCATTCCAGGCCACTGTGCAAAATTTTTTTCCTATGTTTTATCACAATTTTTAATTCAAATGCAAGCGTTTTATTTGAGAGATTCCATCATAAACAATTATTTTCTAGTTTTATGTGCATCTTTAAATAAAACACTGCAACTTAATTTTTTTAATTATTTTTTATTTTTAACTTGTCAGTTATTAAATTTATTGACCTCAAAATTATTGAAGCAAAATTAAGGCCAATTTAGGCCTAGATAAAAACTTTAAAATGCCTGAAATCGCGTGTTACCTTTATATAAAGGCTATACCAAAACTTGGACTTATGTCTAACATTTTTGGTTGGGAAGTTGGGAACTCCAAATACTGCCACTTCGGCCTAAAAATGAAGATAGAATTCTTTAAATACTGTAAAACGTGTGGTACCGCTATATGGAGGCTATAAGAAAAAATTTACCCATATTGGTTTTAGTTTCATATTCAGGTAATACCATCCAAATCTGCAACTGTGTTAAATGATTTACTAGATTTGAACTAAACGGGCACCAAAGCAAGTTAAATAAAACCCTGTAAAAATATTTTTTGCATATAATTTTTACTGAATTCAAGGCGCGATATCTTTGGAACTAAAATGTTTTGCTAATGAGCAGAGCAGTATTAACACAAAAAAAATGTAAATCAAAAATCTCATTTTGAATAAGTGTCAGATTTTACTCAAAAATCCCCATATATACTTCGTCACCCCATATTATAGGGGAGTGTGTAATTCCTTGCACTTTTGGCCCCTAGATTTTGTTCATTTACCGAATCCTAAATCATAGAAGACTAATAAATTTCTGTCATTCCGATTCTCCTCTCCTAGCACTTGGTGTTTATTTATCCATAGCAAACAAAATCACTTTAGCGGCTTCCTCTAAATCTGAATCCTTTTAATTGTGTATGTGAAAATTTAGCATTTTATAAAACAATACAAAAGCTGTTCTAATTTCAATTGTACATTCAAATGTTTAACCTTACATCGCATAAGATAAAATTCTTAATTGTTTTCATTATTTTGCCACTCCAATTAAGTTGAGACGTTGCGCTGATTTTCGTTTTTCCTTTTCGTTGTTAGCTGGCTGCTTTTCTTTTTTTTCATTTTTAAATTGCACTCAACATTATTTGATTATATCTCATTTTCTTGTGATTTTATTTATTCAAAGGATATTCTTTTGTTTTACAAACGAAATTTAAGTTACCGAGTAGATACTCTTGTATGTGTGTGTATATATTTTTGATAGTCAAAAGAACGAACGAACGAACAGGTGAACATTGTCTATGTATTGTGTTCGTTTGTAATTGTACCAAATACAGGTTATCCAAACAACAGCAAAGACCATCAGTTAGCATCTGAATGTACGTACCAACGACAAAAACATGATGCAAAGGAAAGGGTAAAGAGCTTAATGTGGGCCAGCCACCTGTTCTGGTACAACGGCAAAGAAGAAGCAGTTTAACATCATGCTAATTAGAAGACAACATTTTCTATTTGAGTTTTGGAAGGAAATTACGGTAAATAGTTTTTTGCCTGGCACTTGTGTGTGAATCTGTTTCTTCTTTTTGTTGTGTGTTGCTTATTTCAAAGGAAAGGAAAAAATCGTTTGCTATTTGAAGAAAACTGATTTTAATTTGTGTTGTTTCTGTGCAAACATTTTCAATTGGCATTAAAAGAAAATTTGGTTTATGAAGATATTGCCACTTATAAATGGTCTAATGATCAGAGAATTTTAGCAACGTTTTGTCGACAATTGATTTCGAGGCTTTTAGTTATGAAGCAAAAGGGTTATGGAATCTTGCCCTTAACCTACAGTTATTTCAGTTCAATTACACCGTCCGACAATTTTCAACAAATTTCGTTACACCTGAATCGAACTATATACGTCTGAAACCAGGGCTTCGGAGTCGGGCCATTTTTCCTTCGACTCCAGGCAAGTTATTTTTCACGACTCCGACTCCGAGGGTAATTTCCTATACCACTGAAATTGAATAAAACATGCACCACTTTTAAAGTTTTCCTATACTTGGACCATATATGCTTATATGTTGTTTTCCCTAAGGTACAAAATACCATGTTCCATATTGATGATGCTGTACATCGAAAAGTAGCAAGACAAACAAGTTAAAAAGTTTTAGACGGTTTTGCCGAAATATGTATAAGGGTATACATATAGTCTCATATTATCATTTTAAAAGAAAGTTGGATATAAATTCTGTGTCAAGCTTTAATAACCTGCCTTGAAGCTCTATATTGATTTCACAGACAGAGGGACATGACATAGGCATTAATACATCATCCTTGTCAAGGTGGACGGTGAATGAAGGCAATGCCGATAATGTAACATGATGTCCATGCATTTTTCTGTATACATATTTCATCAAAATTTAAACGCTTGTATAAGAGGTTCTGAAGTAGGCAGGCTTTTTCGGGAATATGAAATATGAGAACAAAATCTTCTTTGGATTGTTTAATGCAAATGATAAAATTTGTCAATTTATGTAAGCGTAATTCGGATCATAAGTACTACATGGAAGCAGTTCAAGACCTGGTCTTAAAATAGATCCAATCTGCAAGTTTGTAGTACTTAACATAAGCCCACACATTCAGAAAATTTGTGGAATTGTACCCGAAAGAATGGAATAGAACATTTTATCAAAATATTCCAGATTTATTGTGAAGATCAGCCAGCACATAGACAAAGTTCTCAAGGAAATGTTCTGATCTCTTCATTTTAGACCAGTATGTTTCCTCATAAAAGATCTTAGGACTTTTGCAGATCAGTAGGATTTCTCATAGAAGATTACAAGGTCTTTCATAGCAGTCCAATAAGCCCTCTCATAGACCATAAGTTGAGAAGACCAGCAGGACTTCTAGCAGAAGACTTGTAGAACTTCTATAAAAAAACAAGTGAGAGCAATATTAGGAAGGGGCCGATCATGTGATATCCCACACCAATACTCCTGGCTTTCCACTAGGGTGTCCAAAACCGGAACCGGTTAACCGGTTTTGAGTAACAAAACCGAAACCGGTTTTCGCCAAAAACGTAATTTTCGGTTAACCGAAAAAACCGGTTATTTGTGTCGGTTAACCGGTTTTAAAAAAGTAGTAATATTCTTAAAATTTCATTACAATTGTATTCTTGAAAGTAAACTAAAGTTAACTAACAAAAGGTACGGCTAAATTATAAATGTCAGATACCTTTAAACTTGAAAATATTTTGTGTAAAAGGGCACAACTCCAATATAGTTAAATTGAACGATCTATGAAAAAACTGTGTATACGTGATATCACACGGTTGTTTGAATGACGTTATTCATACGTTTTTCAATTATTACAGTAAATTAAGAACTTGTCGAATTTAAGGTTGTAAAGGGTAACAATAACAACCCAGCAAAAATCCTCATTACAAACCTCCTTTCCCACCCATTATTTTAACAAGGGCATCTCGCGCGAAATATCTGGTTATTTTGTAATCACTGAAATAAGTAGTCAGAATCTACTCAGTATCTACTTATTTCAGTGGTTACCATCTACTTTGTTCAGTGGTTACAAAATAACCAGATATTTCGCGCGACATGCCCTTGTTAAAATAATGGGTGGGAAAGGAGGTTTGTAATGAGGATTTTTGCTGGGAAAGTACATTTTGATTCCGGCACGATAATTTGAGGTTCTCAACGCAAGAAGGAGAATTCAGACTTAATAAAATGTAAATTTAATTCCTTTGGTACACAATCGTATATTTACTATTCTTAGAGCACAATTTCTGACTTATGTTTGCTGTCTCCACTTTAAGGTTGAATGTTAAATAACAAGGATATTATCAGATAATTATATAATAACGAATTAGTTATATTTACTTTACCCCTTGCCGCACATTTTGAATCAAATATTTATCAATTATAAGCAATTTTGTACAAATTTTAAAAAAACCGGTTTAAACCGGTTAACCGGTTTTGAAAATGTTTGAAAACCGAAAACCGGTTTTTGAAAAAACTGAAAATTCCGGTTAACCGAAAACCGTTTTGTTTGGAAAAACCGGTTTTTTGGACACCCTACTTTCCACGAAATGTTTTGAACTTAAATTATATTAAAAAGTATATGTTAAATGCTTTATATTTCTAAGTTAGATCTGTATGGACTACACTTTGATTCCACTATTTTGCCCACATAATGCCGTTGTTATATAAGAAGATATATAACGAAATCGAATAAAGAACACACAGACAAAACGAACCACTTTAATAATACCTCAAATTTGGTACTATTAATCATTCGACAGGTATACTATTGGTTAAAAAGTTTGGGTATTATTCATTTGACATCGATTCCAAGATATCTGTTGCATATTAGAGGCGACTACACGTTATAGGTCCTTATTGAAAGAAAAATATATTATCGGCTTAATTTTTTAACTTCAGTAAGGTGCCTGAAAACTTTACATAATACTTTGAGCATATGCTCTAGCATTGCTGACAAGTCAATTATTTACGAAGAATAAGGCCGTAATCTATACTTATAAAAGAGTTCAGTAATGATGACTCACTGACTCACTGACTGATTCATAATCAACGCCCAGAATAAACGGCTAAAGCTAGAATCTTGAAATTTTGTGTGAGGGTCACTCTTGACCCGAAGGTGTCAGATAAGGCTGGATTTTTGGAAATTCGAACTAGAACGCTACGAAAAGTACGAAAAGGTACTAAATATGGTACCCTCTGTATTAGGCAAACGCGAAGAGCTAGAATTCTGAAATTTGGAATGAGGTTCACTGATGGAGAGTTAGAAAGGTGTATCAAAGGGTTTTTGGAAATTCGAACTATAAGTGTACGAAAAGTACTTAAAGTTACTAAATTTAGTACCATTTGATATTACGTGAACGGATAGAGCTAAAATCTTGAAATTTGGAATGAAAATCAAGGTTTAGAAGATGAGTTGATATAAGGAGGTGGTTTTGAAAATGTGTACTCATGTGTACGAATAGTACTAAATGGTACTAAATTTGGTACAATTTGAATTTGGGCGAACCGATAAAGTTGGAATTCTGAAATTTGGAATTACTTTTACTGTTGGAGCGTAGGTTTGATATATGGAGGTAGTTTTCGAAATTCGTACATATGGATAAGAAAGGTACTAAATAGTACAAAATAAGGTACAATTTGGATTTGGGGGAACGGATGGAGCTGGAATCCTGAAATTTAGAATTAGGATTACTGTCGGAGTATAGGATAGAGGTATTTTGGAAATTCGTACTTTTGGGTACGAAAAGTACTAAATCGTACCAAATTTGGTACAATATGAATTTAAGTCATCGGATAGAGCTGGAATAGTGAAATTTGGAATTAAGATTACTATTGGAGTGTGGGATTGGGATACTTTTGGGAATTCGTACTTATGCAAACGAAAAGTACTAAATTCGTACTTGTGGGTACAAAAAGTACTGAGTGGAGATAGCAGGATTTTTGGAATTTGGAATTAAAATTACTGTTGGAGTGTAGGATTGAGGTAGTTTTGGAAATTTTTGGTTATGGGTACGAATAGTACTTAATGGTACCAAATCTTGTACAATTTGGATTTGAGTGATCGGATAGAGCAGGAATAGTGAAATTTGAAATTATGATTACTATTGGAGTGTCGGATTGGGATACTTTTGAAAATTCGTACTTATGGCTGCGAAAAGTACTAAATGGTACCAAATTTGGATTTGGGTGATCGGATACATTTGGAATCCCGAAATTCGAAATTAAGATTACTGTTGCAGTGTTGGATAGAGGTAGGTTTGGAAATTCGGACCTATGGGAACAAACAGTACTAAATGGTACTAAATTTGGTACGATTTGGATTACGGTGATCGGATGCATCTGTAATCCTGAAATTTGGAATTAAGATTACTGTTGGCGTGTAGGGTTGAGGTAGTTGTGGAAATTCGTACTCATGGGTACGAATAGTACTAAATAGTACCAAATTTGGTACAATTTGGATTTGGGTGAACGGATATAGCTGGAATCCCGAGATTTGGAATAAGGAGTACTGTTGGAGTGTAGGATTGATAAAGTTTTTGAAATTTTTAGTTATGGGTTGGGAAAGTACTGAATGGTACTAAATTTGGTACAATTTGGATTTCAGTGATAGGAAACATTTGGAATCGTGAAATTCAGAATTAAAATTGATGTTGGAGTGCTTAGAGAGGTAGGTTTAGAAATTCGTACTCTGGATACGAATAGTACTAAATGGTAACAAATTTGGATTTGAGTGATCGGATACATCTGGAATCCTGAAATTCGGAATTAAGCTTATTGTTTGAACTTAGCACTGAGGTAGTTTTGAAAATTTGTACTTATGGGTACGAAAAGTACGAAATTTGGCACAATTTGGATTTCGGTGATCTGATGCAGCTGCAATCCTCAAATTTGGAATTAAAATACCTGTTGAAGTGTAGGATTGAGGTAGTTTTGGAAATTTTTGGTTATGGGTGCGAAAAGTACTAAATGCTACCAAATTTGGTACAATTTTGATTTTAGCGAACGGCTAGAGCTGTAATCTTGAAATTTGGAGTTGAGATTACTGTTGGAGTTTGTTTTGGAAATTTGTACTTATGTTTAAAAAAAGTACTAAATTTGGTACAATTAGGACTTGGAAATCTTAGGGGTACGAAGATGGTACAATTTTGTATTGGACTAACGAATAGACCTGGATTCGTGAGATTTAGAATTATGATTACTGTTGTTATTTGGTAATAACGTCAGATTTAGGAAATATGTACCATAAATATACTAATTGTACTATATCAGAGTGAGGCAGAGAAATTTTTTGGATCTCCCTTGTGCTCTCAATGAGCGTAAATTTGTTGTTGCTCACAACGTGTTAGCATCTACACAGGCTGTGAGTGATAACCAATTTACGCTCACTTAGAGCACATGGGCTCTCTTGTAAGTCACAATGCCTTCCATTGTACTATATGGTACAGGATTTGGTACAATTTGTTATTGTGTAAAGAGAATTTTGAAATATTAGTACTATAAATGGTTTTGGGGGAACAGATAGAGCTGGAAATGAGAATCGCGGTTGGTGTGTTAAGCCGTCTTGGCGCTGAGCATCCCAATTAAAATATCTCAACAATTATGACTGGCTTTTAATGTGTAGGGGTGAGGAAAATCGGACTTACGTGGTACGAATAGTACTTACATGAAAATAAATATCAATTAGAATAGGTATTAGTACAAAAATTTTTTCTATGTACACCGTTCTATATTATATATTTTTTATTTGTTTTGTATATCCTTTCCGCATACGAAGTAGCGGGTACTTTGCTAGTATTTTATATAACGTTGCGATCCATACGCTGGCGGCAGAAAAATCTGTAATTTTCCTTTCATATGAAATTATTTTTTTCCTGTTAGAGATCATAATTATAATATTTAGAGGATATTCCAGGAGCGACATACAAATTTGCCGCTGTGTTTCCGTCCATAAAGTCATAGAGGACAAAATTATTACAGTGGTATTTCATATTGGACCTTAAAGATGGATATTTAAGTTTTTCAGTTTGCTCAAAATATAAGAAAATATGAGTTAAATTCGGAATTAAAAACAACATACAACATATAATTTTTAGAAGGTGTTTAGGTGAGGGAGGGGAAATCCATAGGCTTCGATAACTCAGTAAAGGAATGATGAGCAGTGGGGGTGAAAAGAATAAAATAAAACAACAAAAGCAGTATCAGTTTAAATATAATAAATGATTGCCGTT
This sequence comes from Musca autumnalis, assembly GCF_047663935.1. NCBI lineage: Eukaryota > Metazoa > Arthropoda > Insecta > Diptera > Muscidae > Musca > Musca autumnalis. The sequence goes on along the minus strand of NW_027412088.1, from coordinate 38,062,874 downwards.
TATTGATCGTATTTCCTTTCAAACAACAACAAAAATTACCTTCTGTAATCTGGGGTGGCGACAGAGGCCTGTTAATATACAACAAAGGATTACCAATTGTAAACTGTGGTGGCGACAGAGGATCTTAGTCGATTTATACTACTACATTTACATATTCCAATGAGAGAAAACTCAACAACCACCGCTCGTTAGCATCAACACTCTACGGTCTCCGCAGAGGGAACTTGCTGAGGTGATGCACGATGATGTCAATCAGCATCCGTGATCGACTGAGCTCGGGAAGTTGAGTTGGAATGTATCAAACCTAAACAGAAGCTTTTTGATTTTTTGTACCCCTATTTCCTCCAAAAACATCCTTAAACAACACATAATAAGTGAAATACATATCACGGGAATTACTGGTCATATATGAACCATTTGCAGCATTTTCTGCAGTCAGGATATATATGTAACCAAATAACTACCAAATCCCTCTTATATAGTTCACTTTATCCATCAGAAATTCTCAATAATGTGGCTAAAATATTATGTAAAGTTTTCAAGCAACTAACTTCAACAAAGATTCAAAAATTATGCCGAAGTGTAGTCCTTACCGATCAATCGATAAGAAATATAAATCTTTTAAAATATCTTGCATTTAAAATATGTATGTTAATATTTTAAATTCAAAACATTTTTGGTAATGAATGCTGTTCGGTTTCAGTGTGAGTTACTGTATGTGTTTGAATTCCTATCGGAACCCGATCTCCATACAAAATATCGTGACGATATATCTTTAATTTTGCCGGGAGTTTGATTAAAATAATAATGGACGGACTGGACGGACGGGCTGCCACACAAGTGAAATACATATACCAAAAGGGGGTCTACGAGGAATATTTCGCAGTGTTACATGAATTTTGGTCAAAACAAATTTGTAATACATTTTCCACATTTTAGTGTATAGGGTGTACAGCGTGAACAGTCACGCAAAAAGTACAGTTATAATTTATATTGTCATGGAACTTTACATTTGTTTGCAAAAATTAAGTGAATCTATTGAAACCAAAAAAAAAAAAACAATAATTATAATCAAGCCTTTGCTTGCATGTTTTCTCATAGTTTTCTTATAAAATGAATAAACGATTTCCAAAATTTAGTAATATTCATCTCATCTCAAAGACATTTTTGTAGCAGGAAAGGAAAATTTAGAAAATTTAGAGACAATAAATAGCATGGGATAAAAATGTGGTTCTCTACACATTATGTATTAGGCAGTAGGCCCGTTATCTAGCAAACACTTTATTGCAATTTACATCAGAGGAAAGGTCAGTAGTTTTTTTTTCCATATGTAGGCTACTTTGCGAAATACATATGTCCTCAAGGAGTTAAAATATCGACCAAAAATAAAATGTTTATATTTTTCATACAAAAGTAATGGTCCATTTCACCCGTTAAGAATATCAGATCATCATTCAAAATTGTAGGCATCTTTACTCTTACCCGGTGCAAAATTTCGTGACTATTGATGTATAATTGCGACTTCTAGCGAGTTTATTATTACACTACAAACAAATAGCGGAATATATTAGGCTGTAACTCTGTTATCTGATTATGCACACCAACATAATTGGCATCTATTTAAAAGTCAAGGTTCAAGTATGTCTCACTTGTCGGGAATGTTACTTCCAGGAATTAAGATATAAGCTGTATATTAAAAATTTTCACAATTTTCACACAAAAGTTTTGGTCCATTTAACCCTCTAAATATTATCAGATCGCCATCTCAAATTGTAAGCTGCTCCTTTGTGATATACTCTTACCTCATATAAAATTACGCGTTGATCGGACTATTATTGAGACCTACAGAGCCGCTAGAAAATTGGATAAATATTATGTTTTTAGTCCATTTCACCCGCTAAATATTTCACGATCATCACCAATAAGAATAGGGATCTATTCTGATCTGAACCCGACCTCCATACAAAATTTCTTGACGATCGGTCCATAATTGCGGCCTGGAGCGTGTTTACAATTTATAATGGACAGACGGACGGACACACATCTCAAAATCGCTTTATCTCGTCGAGATATGAAGAATGGTATACCACATTGGGGGTCTCCGACGAATATTTCGCGGTGTTACATGCATTTTTACCAAAACAAACTTATAATACCCTTTTCCACATTGTGGTATAGGGTATAATAATACCCTTTTCCACATTGTGGTATATGGTCTAATAACAAATATAGGCAAAATGGAGTAAGTTTGCATTTTTGTTTTTCGTTTTCTTACTCAGTTGACCTTTCAAATGACTTTCAAATTTCAAAGGTTGCTTTTACAGACCATTTTTCATAGAGGTCCATATTCTTGAATAACCCTGTATAACGGGACCATCCGATTTCAGATATTTAGACGTTTTTGCTACATTTTTGACCAAATTAGCTATATAGCTAATATTTAATCTCGTACTGATAGAACATCTCCGCCAAAAGTTGTGGACATAGGAATAGACCCAATAAAAGGTACCGCTCGATTAAAGGAATTTGTATGTCATTAGGCATTTAGATAAAAAAAATCTTTACCAAAAACTGCGGACATACTAGTTCTTATGGTCTATCTAAGAACGGCGTCATGTTCGGCAGAGCCTATCTTTTTACACCCTCCACCTCGAACTTTATTGAAGGGAATAAGAACTATTAGTTTTTTCTTTATGTAAGTACTAAGCTCTTTCTCTCATTGCACGAGTAGTATATCCCAACTGATCATTCCCCCTTTAAAAGAGCTCATATTGGGCGTCGTCGTAGTTCTTTCCAAAACTTGGATCAATATTTGCAATTTTCCGAATTGAGCTTTTGATCTCCTGGCAACACACAATATTAAATTACAGCAATCTCGGTTTGAACATTTGACAAAAAGACCCTCGAAATATGTAAAAATGGGCAATACCAGGTAGACTTATACCTAGAGATACATATATGGACAGTTTGTTTGTGTGTAAGTTTAATTTTTCTATCTTCTGGAAACATAAAAATCCAATTAACGGCCAATTCGGTAGAAAAATGTGACTAAAATTTGCAAAGACTTTAAACCATGGCAACGCTTATATGGGGCTATACAAAAACGTGAACCTGATTTTTGCAATGAACGCTTTGTACCTGTATAAATGTCTTATACCTTTTGCGAAGAAGAAGATTAACTACCAAATTTCAGGTATTCCGTTTGAATAATTTGGCTTAAACATTCAAAACACGGAAATTCAAAGGGTACTGTTCTATGAGGCTATATGAAAAAGATGACCTATACCGAAAATTTAAGTTGGAAAGTTTCACACACCATTGAAGACTAAATACCGAATTTTATATGTTTCGGTGAGTTAATGAGGCTAAACCCATAAAAATACCGAAAATCGGAAGGAACCGTTAAATGGTGGCTATACGAAGGCGTAGTCCTATACAGACAACATTCTGTTGGAAAGTTTTACACCCGCAACGAAGACTAACTACCAAATTTCAGTAGTGGACCGATATAGCCCGTTTTCAATACCAAACATCCTTGTAGTAACAGAAATTTCTATACAAATTTATAAAGCTCTTCCTTAAAAATTGCGGTCTGTATCTTGAACGGACAGAATTTCATGCTGATCAAGAATAAATACTTTAAGGGTCTCTGACGAAAATTTCGATGTGTTAAAAGCTTTATTTTGAAGGTTGTGGCCTCAATATCCCACCGAAATGGGTGAAAATTGGTATTTAGTCTTCGTTGAACCTGTACAACTCTGCACCAGAAATTTCTCTGGTTAGGACCACGTTTTCATATAGACGTTATATTACGGTACCTACCTCCCGATTTTCGGGATCAGAAATTTGTCGGTATAGGCCCAATTTTCCATGTAGCCCCTATAGAAAGGTACTCCCGATTTTCGTATTTTGACTATTTTAGCTAAATTATTCAACACCAATAACTTAAATTTCGTATTTAGTCTTCGCTAGGGTTACAACATATTATAACAGGTACAGAAAATCCCTTGCAAAAAATCAGACAGTATAGGTCCACGTTTTATTATAGCCCCCATTCCCCAATTTAAGACTTTTGGAGGATTGAAGTCACATTTTCTATAAAATTATGTAGTTCTTAATTGGAATTTTGTGTTCCCAAAACATAGAAAGCTTACACGCAAAAAACAATGCATGTATGTATATCGGGGTTGGAGTCTAGCGGTCTGAACCCGCTTTGGTCCATTTATGTATTTGAGGAGTTTTTGTCAAATTTTCGGTATTTGGTATTGTGTGTTGTTAGTGGACGTGGTGCGCCTGAACCAACTATAGATAAAATGTGTTTAAACCAGGGAAGAAACTACAATATTCATAGATGAGAAGATCAAAAATAAAAAAACCAGTAAGGAAAGGATCAAAGTCGGGCGGAACCGACTATATGATGCACCAGGGACGTACGCAGGGGGGGGGCACGGGCCCCCGAAATGGTTTGGTCGAACAAAATTTGTTAAGCTACTGTAACTAGTTATTATATTTTTTCTCATAAATATGTTTGTATGTTTGCAGATTTCAAATTAAAACTTTTGTTTTCTTAAGTCTCTGAACAAAAAATGTAAATCATTAACAAGTTTTGTAAGAAAGTATTTTAAAAACTTTCATTTGTATGCTGTTTTTGAGAGAAACTTCCAATGAAATCTGAATTACTTTTTCATGTCATATCTTTTCACTACCAAATGCGAATTCCTTAATGAATATACTCCAAGTTTATTCATATTCGAACTAAATAGAGCTCTCGAGGCTTAAAACTCATCCAGTAAAAACAAAAATAACTAGTTCAGTATTGTGGGAATGGAAGTATATGAAAAAATGTCTTTTGGATAAAATGTATGTAGGGTCGGTCCTTCGTGGACTACATCTTGAAAGCCAATTAGATATTTGTTTTACTGCCATCGCCAAAACTTTTTTATTCGATTTTAGACAAATTTGCTGCTAAACAGTATGAGAAAATATTGAAGACAAATGAGTTTTTGTGCGTCACTTGATTTCTTTCCTTAACATCACCGAAGTATATTTGTAGCTTCAGACTTTAAGGTTACGAGATTATGTATACAAATAGGTCTCATCAAAATAATGATTTAGACTCCACATATCGAACCTAATATGGACTATCTCGGTCCACTCGCAAAATTAATTCCAAAAGTACATCAAGTTATAAGATAATATGTTTGGACAACATCTTCAGGTCCTCATACGAGTCTAACATAACTGCAGTTTAAAGACTGTTCAAGGATCCTTTGGACTTTATGTAGTCTTGTTTACAGCGATAGACTATTATCGTGGACAAATTCATGCTTCCTGACAAAGCTCTAAATACTACGGTGACCAACTAAAATAGCTTATGGGCGCGATAACTATCAAGAGGAGTGTATCTCAAAATAAGATCCATTTCTAAAATTAATTAGCTTATTATTAGCGACTAATTAAGTGGGGTTCAATAAGGATCGATTGTTATTTGTCAAAACTATATAGAACTAAGTCCATCAAAGTGTTTGTCATCGAGTCCAAAAATTTCTAATCGTACAATTAAGAAAAAAAATATAACGCTTCTTTTTTAACATTATATTAAAAGTAAAAATAATCCTTGTATCAGACTCTAGAGGCCCTATGCTCCTCAAGGAGTTAAACGGAAAAGAATATGATCAGACTCTATCTCTCCCGGTAAATAACACTGTGCAACATTTTTAAGGTAATCTTGTGCAAACAATTTGAAGTGAGGATTTTTTGAAAGTACAGACCAAAAGTACGAAAGCCCTAGTTGCTTTTTGTTGAGTCATATCGGGTTTGGATATTATGGTCCCATCTAAACATTGTTAAATATTGACTTTTTAAAGCAACTCGGGGCTATATCTGTAAAACCAATGCAAATCTTTTTCTGACCTCTGAAGCAAATTTGTAGATAAGGGTCAGAATAAAATATTTGGACAAATAATGAACTGGAAAAACTAAATTTATTGCCTTAAATTTTATAATATATCTAAGAATTCCATAATTTGTATAGTTTTCGCACCATATCTCAAAAACTGTTAATTTTTTCTTAATGTTTTCATTTGGAAACATATCAAAGACGACGGCAGCCGATATTCTTAAAAATTCGGCTAAGATCATCGAAATAGTAAAAATCTTGCTATAGCATAGACAACGGCAATTCTTTGTGGTTGTAAAATTCTGCGATAAACTATAACGTGGGCATGTATGATTAAAAACTTCAATATACTAAAAACGGGGCGTAAATTTTACATGGCGACTTTACCGAACGTGACCCGATATTGTCTATTTTCAATTCAAAATATACTACACGGTGATGTTGAATCAAATTTAAATGGAAGGTGCTTACATGGGAAGTTTTTGCGGATTCTGAAACTACAATGTTCATTGAGGAGAAAAATCGAAAAACAATAAAAAAAAATCGACGGAGCGTTTTTTAAATAAATAGCGATTCAAGTTGACATTTTTAGGGGTTGTTTAGGTTTTCACAATTCTACTTAGAAACCGCAAGTCCTATCAAAATGACACTGAAGAAAATGTTGTAGCTATGAAAATTTTCTACAAGATTGACCTTTACGGTATTTCGTAGGTTTTACCATGATATATTAAAGTTCAAATTGGGACAATGATTTTTTTAAAAAGCGCTCCGGCGATTTTTTTTGTTTTTTGATTTTTCTCATCTATGAATTTTGTAGTTTCAGAATCCGCAAAAACGTCCCATGTGTAAGCACCTTCCATTTAAATTTGATTCAAGAGCACCGTGACTACTCTGCAAATATTTAAAATTGCATCCTAAATATTTTGAATTCTTTCTATTGAATTTATATACTTCGTACAGTATTTCATATAAAATTCGAAAAATCGAAACTTTTTGGCTCATTTTAAAGTACATGTAGAATAGAATATGTGCCAAAATTTCCAGTCCATCGGACAAAAATTTACCGAGATATTAGCTTTCGAAGAGTAACATTTATTGTGTTTTGTATGTAGCATAGAAACTAAAAACGTCTTTTCCTCGAAGTGGCACTTTTGAAAGCGGTGCTTTTTTTGTTAAACTCGAAATTTTGATTTTAACTGTTCAAAATGTATAAAAATTGATTTTTTTAATTCCGTTTCGATAATGGAAAAGATTATTAGGTTCGTAATGATCCAACAAAAATATATGCTGATCGGTTTATTCTTTTTAAACCACAGTGGTTACCGCAAACTGCTTTAGTAAAACAGTGCTTTATAGGCAGGCATGTCAGAAAGATTTTTCAAAAAAAAAAAAAAATAAGAAGGTACCTCAAGGTTTAATAGTTGTCTTATAAAAAATGCATGCAAATGGCTTTTCTGATGTTTATAAGTGGCCATAACCCCTTTAAATAGCTTTACGTAACGCTACACAACCTTTAGTTTTTTATGATTTTTGGTCAAGTTGGGCCCCCCCCGAAATGAAATCCTGCGTACGTCCCTGTGATGCACTACTCCACTGTGAATATGTAAAATATAAATCGGAGCTATATCCAGATCTTAACCGATTTTGATATAATTTGGCACATTTATTTCCAGACCGAATTCAGTCACACATTCCAAATATCATTGAAATCGGACTTATATATCGTGTCTGGAGCAGAAAATACGCGAAATCGGCCGAAAATGTATATGGGTACTATATCCAAATCTGAACCGATTTCGATATAATTTCGCACATTTATTTCTAGACTGAATTCAGTCACACATTCCAAATTTCATCGAAATCGGAAATATATAGCGTGTTTGGTACCGAAAATACGTGAAATCGGCCGAAAATATATATATGGGAGCTATATCCAAATCGGAACCGATTTCGATATAATTTGGCACACTTATTTCTAGACCGAATTCAGTGAAACATTCCAAATTTCATCAAAATCGGACGTTTATAGCATGTTTGGTGCAGCAAATACGTGAAATCAGGCGAACATATATATGGGAGCTATATCCAAATCCAGACCGATTTCAATATAATTTTGCACACTTATTTGTAGACAAAACTCAGTCACACACTCAAAATTTCATCAAAATTGGACGTATATAGCGTGTTTGGTGCAGCAAATACGTGAAATCGGGCGAAAATATATATGGGAGCTATATCCAAATCTGAACCGACCGAAAAATCGGCGGAGGCATTTTTAAATAAATCGCGGCCAAAGGTTGCACCTGTAGGGTTTTTGTTTGAAGTTTTAAACTACATATGTCAAAAATGGTACAACCTAGGAAAAAAATTTAAAAGCCAATCTTTTAGAGAATTTTTACAGCTATTCTTATAGTCCAGTTTCCAAAAGACTTGCCGTTTACAAACAACATTGTGAAACCCTAACACTACAAATGTGAACTTTGACTGAGAGTTATTTAAAAATTCCTCCGGCGATTTTTTTTTTTGCTTTTTGATTTTTCTCATCTATGAACATTGTAGTTTAAGAATCTGCAAAAACTTCCTAGGTGTAAGCACCTTACATTTAAAGTTAGTTCATGTTTTGGAAAGAACAGTGGTGACGTTAAGCTCTTGTAAAATGTTTTGCTACATTTTCCTGCTGAAGTTTATGTAACTTAATATTTGGAATCTCAATGGATAGTATAATTATCTTTGCCATTCCGTTTGTAATTCGACCAAATATTCATCGAATACCCATCTGCGTTGCTGGCCGTATTGATTTTAAAGGATAACTTTTTATTGGCTTTAGGCTTCGAAAATCAAAAATAGGCATTTTCTACATCATTTGTTAGGGTCCATTTTTATCAACAAATTTTATGTGTAACCTTCATTTTGTCTTACAGACCTTGTCGGATGTTTTCGGCTATTGATGCTGTTTACCATTTATTATCGTCCATCTCACCTATCTTTATCTTAAAACGATCTAATTATAAAAACAAGTAAGAACGGCGTTAAGTTCGGCCGGGCCGTACTTGTTATACCCTCCACCACAAGTTGTATCGAAGTATGAAGAAGACTTAATACTAAATTTCAGCAATTTCGGTAAAACAATGTGAGGCACAATTCTATGGAGGCTATTTCAAAACGTCGATCTATACTAACAAATTTCTGACGGAAATTTTTAGGCTCAAAGGAGACTAAATACCAAATTTCCTCTATTTCGGTAAGAGAATGTAGCTAAAACTTAAAAAATACCGAAAATCAAGAAGTACGCTTCTATGGGGATATAGGAAGACGTGGACCTATACTGATAATACTCTTCTGGAATATTTTATAACTCTTGGAAGACGAAATAACGAATTTCAGGCATTTCGGTTGGATATTGACGTCACAATCTTCAGTATTACGAAAATCGGGAGGTACCGTACTATGGGGGCTATATCAAAATGTGGACCTATACCGATGAATTTTAATCAGAAATGGGGCAATATGAAATCGTGGACCTGTACAGACATATTTCTGGTGAACAGTTTTATATCACATTGAAGACTAAATACCAAATTTCAGCCATTTTAGTGGAATATTGAAGACACATCCTTCAAAATACGAAAAATCGGGAGGTGCCTTTCCATGGGGGCTATATGAAGGCGTGGACCTATACCGACAAATTTAAAGGGGAAGTTTGAGTACCACCAACGAAGTCTAAATACGAAATTTCAGCCATTTCGGTGGAATATTGAGGCCACAACGTTCAAAATACCGAAAATCGGGAGGTACCGTTCTATGGGGCTATATGAAGGCATGGACCGATACCAACAAAGTTCTGGGGGAAATTTTTATACCACCGACGTAGACTAAGTACAAGATTTCAGCCATTTCAGCGTGATAATGAAGCTAAAACCTTCAGAATACCGAAAATCGGGAGGTACCGTTCTATGGGGGCTATATGAAGGTGTGGACCGATACCGACAAAATTCTGGGGGAAAGTTTTATAGCCCTAAAGTAGACTACGTACCAAATTTCATAATGAAGCTAAAACCTTAAAAATACCGAAAATCGGGAGGTACCGTTCTATGGGGCTAAATCAAAACATGGACCAATATATCCCATTTTCAATACCAAGTAATAAAAACTTCTGTACCAATCTATCTTCTGTACCAATCTATCTGTATCTCTCTATCTTTAAAATTGCGAGCTGTATCTTGATTTCAACAGACAGAGAGACGGACAGACGGACATGGTCAAATCGACATAGAATTTTATGCTGATCAATATATACTTTATAGGGTCTCCAGCGAATATTTCGATGTGGTACAAACGGAATGACAAATTTAATTATACCCTCCATATGGTGGAGGGTATAATTAACAAAATGGTTAAGACGAATTCTCCCGCTTAGTAAGATTTATATGTTTTTAAGTTTTCATGGCTGTTGAAATTTACCAATTAATGAAATTTGTAAATATATAGTTTTTCTTAATACGGGAGATACCGTGCCACCTCAGAATTTCACGGCACATTCCACAAAATGTTATGAAAATCGGTTCGTACATTTTCGAGATATAACATACTTAAAAAGTGACCATTGTCGGGACTCCGGGCACCAAGAAAGAACATTTGATCAGGGGCGCAATCACCGTTATCTCGAAAATTTATTTGAAAGCCGATGCATTCATAAGTTTAGCAAGTGTAGCAATTGTAAAACAATAGGCCGCCGAAATTCATAAACACATACATATATATGTAGAATTTTGGACCACGGGACATTCCTGAACATTTTCTGAAAATGTCATGCAATTAGGTTCAGTCGTTTTGCAAAAATAATGTATTAAAAAGAGTAGGGGTGCTCATCAGTGAACAAAGTACGTATACATGTTAGTTTGTATGATGTTACTCATACGTTTTTGAACTTGGACAGTGATCTATGCCGTTTAATTGCCCAAATCTAGTTTTCAAGATATAACATATTTTAGCTCCAAATATGACATTTAAATTAAAAATGGTGGCAAAACGGCAAACGTTTTATTTCGGATATTCCATCATGAGGAAGAATATTCTTATTGAGGCTAAGCGACAAATGATTTTATAGTTTTAAGTGCATTTATAAATAAAACACTGAAACTTAATTTTTTAATTATTTTTTATTTGTATTTTTTTTAACTAATAGGAATACAGTGGAACCATCTATAAAATGTTTGTAATATCACATTACTAAATTGTAAAGACATAAATCGCTTATAATAATTTTCATATTATTTTATCCATTATTATCGGCAGATTAATAATCGTATTACTGAATTTTCACACTTCTCAACATTTTCAAGAATACCATCTCCCTCAATTTACAAGAATGTTATTCAAAGTAAGATTCTAATTTTCAATGTAACAATGTATTTAGTATATGCAACAACACCAACAACTATAAGTATCGCCAAGAAAATCTCCATTTTAAAATGAATCACAATGAAATTATATTAAGAAAAGCAAGCATAAAACGCACCAAGAAACACAATGACACAAAGAAGCACTACAGAAAGGAAGTAATTTGCAATTTAATTACAACGAAATGGGCAATAGAAAAGAAATTAATTGTCCACGAAATGCAATTATGCCATTTCAAGAATGGAAGAGCGAAAGAAAGGGAGGAAGAGAGAAAAAAAACATGAATTGAAATTGAAAAATGAAACAGAAACTACGACTTTTGCACAATCATGACTACGGATTGAATTCTAAACTAAAACGGTCAACAACAGAAGCTGCTTTAGTAACATTTACCTAAGTAAAAACAGAAAAAGTAGAAACGATGTTCATCGTGAAACAACAGTACACTACAAGTTGTAAAGTAACACGCCTTTCCGGGAATTTAGAAACGAAACAAAAAATTATAGCAAATATTGCTATGAAAGAGAAGCGGAAAAAAGTGACAAAGTCAACAGACAACTACGAGTTAGCAATTGAAAAAAGAAATAAATTTACTTTTGTAAGATGAACGCTTAACTAACTTGTCTATTACGAGGATGGTATACATTTAAAAGTCGTACCATTTCAAATTCTGGTTTAAGGGGCTGAACACATTTGGACGAAGGCGTTATTTCCTCAATTGCTTAAACACTATAATTTACAATTACTTATGTATATCCTTTCAAAGCTATATATCGGTTCACGTTTTGATATAGAGCCCATAGAACGGTACCTTCCTTCTTTAAGTATATGAAAGATTATAGCCTCATTATCACACCGAAATGACTGAAATTTGATTTTAGTCTTCCTTGATTCCCCAAAAGTTGATATAGGCCCCATAGAAGTGTACCGCCCGATGTTCGGTATTGTAAAGGTTTTGAGTATCTTCAAGATATTCGCTACGTTATTCAACCGAATGGGTGACGTAGGGGATGAATCATACCAAGCAACGTCCTAGACCGGCTTTAACATGGCAAAGCCCAGGATCTATCTTCGTCCCTCTTTCATCTCAAGTGGACCCTGACCCTCCCGTGGTGTCACCTGGGGAGCTGTCTTTAACATCCGTCAAAGGTAGTGAGCTAACAAAATTAATACGATTTAGACCACTTTCGTATCATAATAACAGTTCTTTTAGCATTGTTGTTGATGGAAATGAAGTGCACGAGGTAAATAATGTCAAATACTTGGGTGTTACTCTGCAGAGTAACCTATCTTGGGATATGCACATAAATAGTATTAAAAATAAAGTAGCGCCCGCACTCGGGATATTATACAAAATGCAGTATGTGTTAGATATAAAGAGTAAATTGCTATTATACCAATCACTCATTCAGAGTCATATAAGTTATCTAACATCGATATATGGAGCAAAAAATTCAAGCAATTTAAAAGCGTTGCAGATTATGCAAAACAAAGCATTAAAAAGTGTATATAAACTGCCAATTACTTTCCCTACCATAAGCCTATACAGTGACATCTGCAAAACAATTATACCAGTTCATGGTTTGTACCAATATCAAACCTTAATATACGTTTTTAAGTCTTTAAATGACATTGGTTATCGCACTATAAAATTTCAGAAAAATCTAACTGTTACTAATACGAGAAATAGAAATAATTTGCGCATTGTGAGATGCAGATTGGAATCAACTAAACAGCGAATTACCTACATGGGTAGCCATTTGTTTAACAACTTGCCACCTAATTTAAAGAATTGTGACTCCTTGTCAATATTCAAAAGAAATTTAAAAACATATATATTGTCTACGCTAGAGATGCTTCTAAACTAATATAATGTTCACTTTTATCAAATTAATTTTTAAAATATATATTGTGAATCGTATCAGATTGCCAGCACGCCTCAATTATGCCTTAATGGCGCAGAGGCAACATCATAATTGTTATGTAATTTCACAGAATTGAATTTATAATAAAAAAAAAAAAAAAAAAAACATGTGCCGCGCGTTCGCCAATAAGAACGTTAAAAACTTGGGTTGGGCGTTGGACTAGTAACTCACCCCGTCAAAACACCACCTACTATGAAAAAACAAAGAAAAAGAAGAACAGCAAACCCCTCTAAAGTTGACGAACCCCGCAAACGTTTTAAGGACCATGATCTGCGAATCTGCACCTGGAATGTCAGGACTCTCTACAGAGCAGGTGCAGTCTGTGCACTGGCGGATGTACATGGCAAGTACAAAGCTGATATTATCGCCTTAAAGGAAATGCGATGAAACCGGGAAGACGCAAAAATAACAAACGACAAACGCACTGTATTATAGCTGCCATGAAACGAAACATGAGCTAGGTGTTGGATTTATGGTAAATAGGAGGCTTAAAAATCTCGTCTCCAGCTTCACTCCTGTTGATGAGAGAATTGCCACAATCCGTATAAAAGCAAAGTTTTTTAACATCAGTCTCATCTGCACCCATGCCCCGACCGAAGAGAAAGATGAACAGACCAATGATATATTCTACGAGCGCCTATAGATAGCAGATGACCGCTACCCTGGCCATGACATTAAGATTGTTCTAGATGTTTATGATGCTAAAATTGGGAGAGAAAATATCTTTGGTCCCACGATCAAAAAGTTCAGCCTTCATGAGGTAACATCCGACAACGGAATGAGGCTGATCGATTTTGCAGCTGCAAAAAACATGGTAGTGAGCAGTACCAGATTCAAACACCTCGACATACACAAGGCCACGTGGATATCCCCAGATGGGAAAACAAGAAACCAGATTGATCATGTTGTGATAGACGGAAGGTACGCGTCCAGTGTGTTAGATGTCCGATGGATTCTTAATGTTGCGGAAGCTGGCTGTCGAGGAGCTGCAAACACAACAGATAGCACAATCCTATTCCGCTCAACTGACTCAAATGCTGAAAGACGGCACTGCTTGTCCCGATAATGTGGAAGCGCAGTGGCGAAGAATAGCCCACTCACTTCAAACTGCCGCAAAATCTGTGCTTCGGTACCAAAAACACCTAAAAATCTATGGTACGATCAAGAGTGTCGTAAGGCTACTGAAGAAAAGAACGCGGCATACAGAGAAACCGTGCATTCAGTAGCAACACGAAGCGTGAAAGAAAAATATCGGGAGAAGAGGAGAAGCGTATTTTCAAAAGAAAATAGGAAGAGCAAGAAAAACGTGAGCGTGAGAAACTCGAGATGTTCAGGAGTCAGAATGAAGTCCGCAAATTTTACCAGAGTGTAAAACACCAGAGGGTATGTTGCAGGCACGTTCTCCTGCAAAGATCATGAAGGGAGTCTGGTAACTGATACAGATAGCGTACTGAGGATCTGGAAGAAGCATTTCATGAAGCTCTTAGTATCGAATATGGGCGGCGATGAAGATACACCAGAACCAATCGCAAATGACGACGTTGAATGTATTCCTCCTAGCCAAAGCGAGGTCATGACAGCAATTAATCGGCTGAAAAACAATAAAGCAGCAGGAGCTGATGGGCTTTCCGCCGAACTGTTTAAGACCGGTGGCGAAATGCTGATAAGGAGTATGCATCAGTAAATTACCGAAATTTGGCAGGAAGAGAGCAACGATTGGAACTTCAACCTCCTATGTCCCGTACACAAGAAAGGAGACAAGAGGGTGTGTACAAACTACAGAGGCATAAGTCTGCCCCAATCGCATACAAAGTGCTGTCGAGTGTGCTGTGTGAACGTTTAAAACCCATGGTCAATAACTTAATCGGGTCATACCATTGCGGTTTTAGACCTGGTAAATCGACAATTGACCAAATCTTCACACTGCGCCAAATACTGGAGAAGACCCACGGAAGACAGATCGACACATACCACCTGTTCGTCATCTATAAGGCCGCCTTCGACAGCCCAATTCGATCAAAGGTGTTTCTAGCCATGTCTGAGTTCGGAATCCCTGCAAAACTTATAAGATTATGCAGGATGGCATTGGCTAATATAAGATCAGCGGTTAAAATAGGAAAGAACCTCTCGGAACCTTTTGAAACAAAACGAGGTTTCAGGCAAAGGTGGCAGCCTATTGTGTGACCTATTTAACTTTCTATTGGAAAGGTCATAAGAGAAGCGAATGAATATACCGATAGAGATAAAAATAGCACTATATTCAATAAGGATATAATGTCACTGGCCTACACAGACGATATTGATATAATAGGTCGATCAACTCGATGCGTAATAGCCACCTTTGCGAAAATTGAAAAAGAATTTGCCAAAGTGGGTCTGGCAGTCAACGGCGATAAGACAAGTATATGGTATCAACAAACAAGATGTCCAGTAGACTCGGACCAACTGTTGATGTTCAGAACTACAATTTTGAGGTGGTAAATGACTTTATTTACCTCGGCACCGCCATAAATAAAACGAACAACATCAGTTTTGAAATCAAAAGAAGAATATTATTGGCCAACAGATGCTACTTTGGTCTAAGTAAGCAGTTTAAAAGTAAAACCACCTCTCGTCAAACAAAACTTGCACTCTACCAGACACTGATACTACCCGTACTTATGTAGGGATCTGAAGCATGGGTACTTGCGAAAGCAGATGAGGCAGAACTTGGTGTGTTTGAGAGAAAAATTCTTCGAAAGATTTATGGACCAATATGCGTTGACGGTGAATACCGACGTCGTATGAACCACTAGCTATACCAGCCGACCGACATCGTTATAGCAAAACGTATTGAACAACAAGGATTGCGTTGGCTTGGCCATGTCACAGGATGGATAAAGATGCCCCAGCCAAAAAGGCATTTGAATACGAGCCAGTCGACGGTATACGCCCGAAGGGAATTCCAAAACTCCGATGAAAAGACCAAGTTGAAGAAGATATCACAAAACATGGCATCCAAAATTGGAGAAGTAAAGCAAAAGATCGGTGCTTTCGGAAATCTATTCTTAGTTCGGCTTATGGAACAAGACGTTGTGTTTAATATAAAAGTCATCTAAGTAAGTACGTATTCAACCGAATGGCTAAAATATGGTATTTAGCTACATATATATTGTTTTTGCACAGAATTGCCGACATAGGTCCGCGCATATGAACGGTATACCGGTTTCCGGTACTTTTAAACAGACAATTTGGAGTAGATTTAGCAATGTCCGTCCATCTGTCTATCTTGCTGGCTGGTACGCACGACAACCCTCTAACGAATAGACAGATTTGAACCAAATTTTGCACTTCGTTATATTTGCCCATTATTTGTTCGAAAATGGGTCATATCAGTCCAGTCCTTCGGGTACCTACCCAAAATTTTTCTGTAGAATGGTATAAACGATAACTCTCGAATGCAGTAACCGATTTAGTCAATACTTTGCACATCGTAATGTCTTTGGGGTAGCTCCCACACAAAATTTCGAAAACGTGCATTTTAAATCGTTTTGATTTTTTATTTTGCAACAACTTGTATTCGCTGCCCCCATTATCATGGTACAAATTTTTTCAGGGGCAAGTCCATACTTACTGAGAAAAAGGTCCGAAAGGTGTGAAAACCCCTTACGGCACCATGTACAATGGCTGGAACGCACGATAACCCTCGAACGGGTCAGCCGATTCGGTCCAAAATTTGGCCCCCGTAATATTTTTTCCAAACTTTTTATAAGTTCGAAGATGAGCCAAATCGGTCCACTCTTTCAGGTACCTGCCCTACAAAAGCTCAAAAATGTTCGGAAAAAGTGTGCGCACGATAACTCTTGACAGGTGTAGCCGGTTTGCTTCATACATTGCACATCGTGACATTTCTACCAGACATAGGTGAGGTTCCAATATGGACTCTATCGGTCCACTCCTTCGATTACTTCCTACACAAAATTTTGGAGAAGTTCAGTTTAGGACCTGACATTTTTACCGCTTTGATTTTTGTTGTAAACACTTGTATTTGCTGCCCCATTACAACGGTACAAGTTTTATCAGGGGAAGTCCATACTTCCTGATAAAATAGCCCGAAAGGTGTAAAAATCCCCAATGGCACCATGTGTAGTGGTTGGAGCGCACGAACCCCGATTCGGTCTTAAATTTGGCCATCATAATATTTTGTCCGAACTTATTTTAAGTCCAAAGATGTGCCATATGTGTCCGTTCCTTTAGGTACCTCCCCAACAGAAGTTCGAAATTGTTGGGAAAATTTGTGCGCACGATAACTCCTGGAGGAAGTAACGGATTTGGTCCATACTTTGCAAATTTCTACGAGACATAGATCGAGTTCGAATATGGACTACGGACACAAAATGCAGGAGACATGCCGTTTAAGGTCTGCTTTCGAATGCATGTTATCTTTGATGGTGCAAGAGTTTTCAGGGGTAAGGCCGTACTTACTGAGAAAATAGCAAGAAAGCACCATTCGTACGATAACTCTCGAACGAATAAGTCGATTGCGGTCCAAATTTGGCATTCCTATCATATTGTCCAAACTAAGATTAAGTTTGAAGATGGGCACAATCGTTGCCCACCTTCCCGTATGTCACTAAAATTGTACGAGTTATATCCGTTGAACGGAGCAATGCACAAAACGACCACAACAACGAGACAAAATCGATTAGTTGTCAATGAGAGCCGTACCTAAAATTTTTGAGCGACATTTTTGCAGAACATTTCGAAGCTGAAAAACGTCATCTTGTGATACTTTTATAGCGGCTCTTAAAATAAAGGACGAAAAGGACATTGAGAAATCGGGTTAGAAGGTCGAAGTGCTCTACGAAAATAATCTTCATTCGATTTGACTGAAGACATGTCATCTCAAGAGTAAGCTAATAGTACGTTTATATATAACCGGATTTAACAAACCCACTGGGTTTCAAATATCAATGCCTTTGCGTATACGTCAAGTAAATCCTCAATTAGAAGGTTAACCCTGCAAATGACAACAATATAAGCATGGCCTAAAGCAACAGTGAACAAAGATATAACGCTAATTCATGATGGCTTACAGGGTCTCTAGCAAAAACTTCATCACGCCATAACGCGGAAGTTCGACTCACGGCGGATCTGTCCTTCGGGGTTCTTCATATTCTCACCAAGGCCTTTCTTCCCCAAAAGGAATTTTCCGTGCCCCAGACTTTCACCTCCATTTTGTTGCACAGTGTAATTACATTTTCAAACACAACGCTCTATCCATACTTACTTTTAAAGAAAAAGTTTTCCCATTCATCCTAACCCAAACCCCGTTATGACAAATGAAACTAGAGTAAATTATGAAATGTACAACTAAGAAATCAGTTAAAAACCTATTTTTTACGTTATCGGAAGCAAAGAAGGAGAAAAGTAAAATGTTAAATATGTTACTGCATAATTGAGAATACATATTTGACTTCAAAATCAGTTTCAAATGAGGAACGAAGGATTGAGTATAGGGCAGCGATCCGAAAGAAATAAAAAAAAAAACAATAATGGAAAGAAAATTCAATTAAAAACCTTAAGTACATGGAAAAGAGAATTAGAACTTCTTATTGAGTATTGATTGACATTTTTATATAAATCATAATTTGCAATTTTGTACATATTTACATATAAATTTGTAAATATTATCAAAATTCGAAAAACCATAGTTTGTCTCATTCACCTAGAAGCTTTGTGAAAATATTTATTTCCTAATTAGCTTTATGAAAAATAAAAGTGAATTTAAATTTGTACTTTTTTATTTTATAGCCTTCGAATATTTATGTAAATCATAACGGTCTTATTAAAATCCAAACCGGAAAAATGTGCATGAAAACCGGAGACACATTCCGACCAAATACAAAAAACAACACTTCCGTTGACATTTAAATTACCTCCATTGCTGATGAACACTTTATACAAAAATAATATGTTGGCGTACCAAAAAAAAAAAAAAAAATGCGACACCTTCGGCAGAAACAAGATTTTATTGTCGCTAACGAAAATACCAACAATGCCTAAATGCTTTTTGTCCACAAGGAGATATAAAATTGCGGTAAATTGAAAACCGGGTTTTTTCGGGTACAAGTTTAAGTCATCAGTATCGATTTTATTGCATATGTAAATAAAAATATTCAGTATTTGGAAAAAAAGTAGTTTCACATGTTTGCAGATTTTATTTATATTTATGTATATAAATAATTTTTAATTGTATTTATTGTTTAAAGAGTTTAGATTTTTTAGTAGGACACCAATCAACTCTCGTAAATGTATGCTGAATTGCTCTTCGCGTTCGTTTTTTTTTCCTTTATTTATTCCTCATGGGAACATAGGACTTCTACAATGTTTTTCCAACTTATTCTATCATTACATATTACTTTTATTTCACTATATGATTTGTTGCTCTTATTCAATTCGGCAAGCACTGTTCGTCGCCATGTGTTCTTTGGTCTTCCCGGTATTTTTGTGCCTTGTGAGTTCCATTCTAATGCTGCTCTTGCAATACTGTTTTGTGATTTACGAAGTGTGTGTCCTATCCACTTCCATTTCCGTCTTTTTATTTGCTTTCCTATAGGTTCCTCATTGGCTAATAGGAGTAGTTCTTCGTTTTTGATTTTTCTTGGCCAAAATATTCTGTGTATTATTCGTAGACACTTGTTAATAAACGTTTGCAGTCTTTGGGCTATGATCTTAGTCATCAACCACGTTTCGCTTCCATAGAGGAGTGTGCTTTTTACGCATGCATTGAATAGTCTCATTTTTGTTTTTGTTGATATGCTCGTTGCTCTCCATGTTTTATTGAGGCGACCGAATGCTGATCGTGCTTTCTTAAGTCTATTTGTAACGTCTTCTTCCATGTCTACTGACATTACGCTTCCCAGGTAACAGAACTTGTTAGTATAGGAAATCGGGTGATTATTGACAGTGAGGTTGTTGTCGGTTATATGGTTTATGCGCATTGCATATGTTTTTTCTTCATTGATTTCCAGTCCAACCATTTTCGCAAGTTTCACCAGGTCATTTAATTTGCTCTGCATATCATTGAATTTGTGGGATAATAGACATATGTCGTCTGCGTAGTCGAGGTCCTCCAGATGTTGTTGAAAGTTCCAAGTTATTCCTCTTTTTTTCTTGCTTAGAATTAGCATGATCTCATCTAGTACCACCGCAAACAACAGTGGTGACAATGACAGCCCTGTTTCACGCCGACCATGGTGTAGAAAGGTTCGCTCGCCATCCCATTGTGTCGGACTTGGAGCGCAGCATTGTGGTACATAGCTTTTATTATATGTATTATTTTTAATGGAACACCTTTCGCATGAAGTGCATCCCATATCGCTGTTCTTTTTATGGAATCGAAGGCTTTTTTAAAGTCGATAAAGACTAAGTATAGCGGGGTTCTCCACTCTATCGATTGCTCAATGATTATCCGGATGGTGTTCGTCTGATCCAGACAGCTCCTGTGGGGTCTAAATCCAGCTTGCTCATCTCTTAGTCCCCTTTCCACCATCTTTACCCTGTCATTTATTATTGTTGCAAGTATTTTATATATGGTATTGAGGAGGGTAATGCCCCGCCAATTATTGCAATCTGTCAGATCGTTTTTCTTTGGAAGTTTTATGATTGTTCCTTTCGTCCAAGTTTCAGGCAATTCCTCGTCTATCCACGCTTGTTGAATGTATGGTAGCAGTATTTCTGCAGCTGCTGTCGAGTTGGTCTGAAGAAGCTCTGCGGGTATGCCGTCCTCTCCAGGGGACTTATTTCTCTTTAGTTTTAAAATTGCAGCTTTTGTTTCCTCTGCGTCTGGAACGGAAACATTGATTCTTTGGTCGACCGCGGATCTTTCGAATATGGCTTGATGTGTTAAATCCTCCGTATCGTTACTTATATTCTCGAAATGTTGTTTCCATCTTTCAGTTTGCTCTTCGGTTGTGGTAAGAAGTTCGCGTTCGTAAATGATAACTACTCCGTTTACAATAAATTTGAGGGACTGTTCCCTTTGATGATTCTTTGGCTTCTGATCAAATTGCAATCGAAACATATATATTATGCTAAATGCATAAATTTTGCTTATGGAAAAAAATAATATGTGCATATGTAAAATGTATACATTTTACACTTTTTCTTATACTTACTTAGCTGGCCAATTACAGAAGATTTGTTCCATAGACTGAACTAAGAAAAGATTTCTCTCTGTTTAGTGCTTCCCTTTCTGGAATACCGCGCCTTGTCATCTCTTCATCCACTTGTTTACGCCATCTATTCTTTGGCCTGCCAATTCTGCGTGCACCGCCATGTGGCTCGAATTTATACGCCTTTTTAGCGGGTTCATCATCGCTCATTCTTCTTATATGGCCTAGCCAACGCAATCGTTGCATCTTGATACGTTTAACTATATTCATGTCTATATATAGCTGATATAGCTCGTGGTTCAAACGACGTCGATATTCACCGTCAACGCAAATCGTGCTGTAGATCTTTAGAAGAATTTTTTTTTTGGTCTTTTCGCCGTTTACCGCCAGACCCACTTTCGCAGATTCTGCTTCGACTTTCCTAAAGGTATCAGTTACTTCCTTTACTGATCGTCCCATGATGTCTATGACATCAGCATAAACATGTAACATGTAGCTATTGGTGTAAATTGTGTCATTTCTTTTGACATTTGCATCTCGTATTACCTTATAAAGCAAAATGTTGAATAGGTCACACGAAAGGCTGTCTCCTTGTCTGAAACCTCTTTTGGTACTGAACTGTTAGGAGAAGTTCTTTCCAATTTTAACTCAGGACCTATTATCAGTTAAAGTCATCTTACAAAGCCGGATGACCTTTGCGGGGATACCAAATTCAGACATTGCATGGAATACCTTTGATCGGAGGGGACTGTCGAATGCTGCTTTATAATCGACAAAAAGGTGATATGTGTCGATCTGCATCTCTTGGGTCTTCTCCAGGATTTGCCGCAGGGTAAATATCTGGTCAATGGTGGACTTGCCAGGTTCCAATCGTCGGGTACGCGTTCTTCCTGCCAGATGGTGCTAACTAGCTGATGCATACACCTTATCAGCGCGTCGCCTTCGGTTTTAAACAGCTAAGCCAAGTGGTTTGATTAAGCAGTTGGGCCAGTTGAGTGGGATATGCTGTGGCTTTCTGTTGGGATTGCAGCTTACCGATGTCCAACTTCCTTGTTGTGACTGTTCGCACTTTGGTTGCTACGTTTAATCTGGTATGTACCTTTGCTGCAACAAGGTAGTGGTCCGAATCTATGTTTGCTCCTCGGAACGATCGTACATCCAACACGCTTGATGCGTGTCTTCCATCTATCACAGCGTGATCAATTTGATTTCTTGTTCTTTGGTCTGGCGACAGCCAGGTGCCATATGAATATCGAGATGCTTAAATCTGGTTCTGCTAACTACCATGTTTCTTGTAGCTGCAAAGTCTATCAGCCTCAAACTATTGGCAGATGTTTCACTGTGGGGACTGAATTTCCCGACTGTTGGGCCAAAGATATTCTCCTTGCCCTGCCCATGACATTAAAATCATTCTAGGCGATTTTAATGTCATGGGCAGGGCGACGGTCATAATTTTCTTCTAAGAGCTCGTAAAATATATCTTTTTTCTGTTCGTTCTTGTCTTCAGTGGGAGCATGAGCGCAAATAAAGCTGATGTTGAAGAATTTAGCTTTTATTCGAATTGCAGCAAGTCTTTCATTCACTGGGGTGAAGCTGGATACCAGATGTTTTAGTCTCCGACTAACTACGAATCCGCAACCAAACTCATGCTTTACGTCATGGCAGCTTTAATACAGTGCGTCACCGTTAGGTGTTGTTGTGACGCCTTTCCCAATCCATCGTATTTCCTGTATGGCAGTAATATCGGCCTTGTACTTTTCAAGTACATCTGCCAATTCTAAACTGCAACTTCTCTATAAAGATTGCGAAAATACCAGGTGCAGTTTCGCAGATCATGGTCCTTACAACTTTTGCGGGGTTCGTCAACTTTAGAGGGGTTTGTTTTGCTTTTCTTTCGTTTTTTCATAGTAGGCTGTTTTTTCTAGGGGAGGGTTACTAACCCGACGCCCAAACCCAAGTTTTTAACGTTCTTATGGCTGAACGCGCGGCACATGTTAGCCCACTACATTTAAATTCTCTTAAATTCTGTTTAAATTCTCTTCAGACAAATCAATAAAATAGAGAAATGTATAACCAAAGCCACAACCTTCAAAATGACGTTCTACGGGGGCTATATGAAGGCCTGAACCTAAACCGACAAATTTTAGGTGGAAAGTTTTTTACCCTTAAGGAAGACTTAATACAAAATTTTAGCCATTTGGGAGGGATATTGAGGCCACAACCTTCGAAATACCAAAAATCCGGAGGTACCGTTCTATGGGAGCTACATGAAGACGAGGGAGCTACTGAAAAAGTTCCCAACACAGACATAACACCTATACCGAAAAATATCAGATGAAATGTTCCTTGGGGGAGACATAATACGAAATGTCAGCCAATTCCGAGGGATAATGAGGCCACAACATTCAAAATACCAGAAATCCGGAGATAGCGTTCTCTATGAAGACGTAGACCTATACAGACATATTTCAAGTGGAAAGTTTTATATCCCCAACGAAGACCTTGTTCCAAATTTCAGCCATTTTGGTTGGATATTCAGGCCACAAATCCTTGCGTATATTTTTGCATATGGTTTTACAGATGCTCATTTTATGCAAATATGTCAAATTATATCAAAATATGCACATATCCCAGATTGGAAAAATACAGCAGCGAACAGAGATGATTGGAGATCTTATTTTGGTTCGGCTTATGAAACAAATGTTCTGTAAAAAGTCAGCAAATTAAGTAAGTTCAAAAGGCACAGAGTTGGTTATGCTTTGTGTAAGTTTATCTTATAAAAGAAAATTGACAATTTTATAACACCAAAATAAAATTTCTGACTTTTGGGTCTTACACACGGTGTATCCAGTTGCAGAGAAAAGTAAAATATATTGCGCTACAGTCAATCTGTTTTATCTTCGGCATATAAGATACATCTTCTTTTAGCGCCCAACTAAATAAATAATGTCGAAACCGGTTCTTTTAGTATCACCCAATCTAACCAAAAAACGCTAACCCGAAATGAAACAAAATTGTATATTCAAACTCTTTATTATTTTTTGTTGGCTATGAAATATGTTAAAGGCCGTAACAGACAGTGAGAGTATTGGGAACAAACAATTGGTATGATGTTGTCCCTGTTGTTTTCGATTTCACCACAATCAACAACAGCAACAATGAGTAACAATTTTTTGATTAATGTGTCTGCAACAAATTATAAATAGCAACATATGAATTGCAACAGAACAAATGTCATACGGCGGCTAACTGTGGTGGTATTGTATATGAGTTTTTCACAACATGTCTATATAGGTACACGGTGCTCTTGAAACAATTTTAAATGGAAGATGCTTACACCTCGGAAGTTTTTGCGGATTCTGAAACTACAATGTTTATAGATGAGAAAAATCAAAAAACAAAAAAAATCGCCGGAGCGCTTTTTAAATAAATCGCGATTTAAGTTGGCATTTTTAGGGGTTGTTTAGGTTTTCGCGACTTTGCTTAGAAACCGAATGTTCTATCAAAATGGAACTAAAACAAATGTTGTAGCTATAAAAATTCTCTACAAGATTGACCTTTATGGTGTTCTCGTCGGTTTTACCGTTATTGAGATATAGAAGTTCAAATTGGGACAATTCAAATTCAATTCAATTCTGTATCGCCCCCTTATAAAACAATGTCATGACTGCAAATTCCCAACTTAAACTTATATATCTAAAAAACTGTTACAACTTAGGATAAGTTACTTAAGCCAGTCTTGTAGAGAATTTTCACAGCTTTAAGATTTTCTCAGGTCCCATATCGATAAGACTTACCGTATTCAAGTAAAATCGCGAAACCCTAACAAAAAAACCTAAAAATGTAAACTGAGCTTCTTTATCTCAAAAATGGTACAGGCTGGGAACAAATGATAAACATCAATCCTCTAGAAAATTTTCACAGCTACAACATTTTCTTTAGCTCCATTTCGATTGGACTTGCGGTTTCCAAGCAAAATCGTGAAAACCTAAAAAACACCTAAAAATGTGAATTTTGACCGCGATTTATTTAAAAATCGCTACAGCGATTTTTTCTTGTTTTTGGATCTTTCTCATCTATGAACACTGCTGTTTCAGAATTCACAAAAACTTTCCCTGTGTAAGAGGTTTTCATCAAAAGTTAGTTAAGGCGAACCCTTCATGACATTGTTTTATAAGGGGGCGATACAGTCATTGCATTGTCCCAATTTAAACTTCTATATCTCAAAAATGGTAAAAACTACGAAAACACCGTAAAGGTCGATCTTGTAGAGAATTTTCATACCTACAATATTTTTTTAGTCCCATATTGATAGAACTTGCGGTTTCTAAGCAAAATCGTGATAACCTAAACAACCCCTAAAAATGTCAACTTAAATCGCAATTTATTTGAAAAGCGCTCCGGCGATTTTTTTTGTTTTTTGATTTTTCTCATCTACGAACATTGTAGTTTCAGAATCCGCAAAAACATCTAAGGTGTAAGCACCTTCCATTTAAAATTGCTTCAAGAGCACCGTGGGTATGTATTTGTGTAGTTGTGGCAAAAATATATACTCCTCTTAAGGTTGGGATACGAATAGAACAGTCTGAGTCTTTCAGTGTCAATGTTGCCGCTTTAAAAATATTATGGTCACATCATAGATTTCTATGAAAAAGCGATCATTTTCACATATGTATCACATTACGAGTTGATTGCAAAAAATACAATAATGAGCGAAATTTTAGATGTAAATTATTTAAAAGAGAATATAAAGGATAACTATCACAGTGATTCGTTTTGAAAATATTGAACATTCTGCAATAATGTGAATAATCGGCCAAATTCTTTAGCATAAAAAATCTACCAAGATTTTCTTTGACAATTTTCAATTCCAGCCTAGTTGTGCTCAACATCGATGAGACAAGATGGTATGAGCTTGTTGAGTTATGTTGCAAGAAAACAACAAAACAACCACGACGTCGATTATGATGGCAATGGCGGCAACAACGACGATATGCGAGTGTCAATATAAAAAAATGCAATAAAGCTAAAAAATTTATAACTAATGCAACACTTTTCAACTTCCTGCTGATTTAAATTGCATGATTTTTATGTGTTTTTTATTTGTGTTCTCTGACTCGTAGCTCGAACATTCCCTTCATCCATTCACATATGTAATTTACTGGCTACTGTTTTGTTGCTGCGGCTGTGGCTATGGCCGCCGTTGTGTTTCGGTTTGTTATTGTTCTGACACGTTACGTAGAAGGAGGAGTTAATAAATGTTTACACAATTAGCGGTTTTTCGTATTAAACGAAATGCGAATTTTAATTTATAATTTTTACAAGTTTACAGCGGTATTGACATGTGGAAATGTATAAGCGTGTGTGTACGCTTGAAAATATAAATTGATTTTGTTTTTGTGTTTAATCGTAGCAAATTAACAAAAAATAAATTAACAATTGTCAGTTGCAAAATGGTTGAAATATATGTTAATGGTAAATATTAGGGTGTCTCGTAAGATTTCCAAAATTATTTTTAAGTGTACATTAGGGTGATGTTAATGATTTTTTTTATTTAAAATTATATAAAAATTGGATGAAAGACCACAACCTATGGTGTTGTTAGATATAGATCGTCATGGAACTTGATGAACCTTTAGAAAAAATATTAGGATGTGTAAAATTCACAATTCGTAATCTTTCTTATCAGTTATTTAATGGTTTTTAGAGCATTTTGGCCATTATATCAGGAAGTATGGACTTGTACCGGTGCAAAAGGGCTGGCGAGAGCATACATACGAGGGCAGTTCGGAAACTTCTTAGCCTAGCACAAAAAGCGCGGTATAAACAGAAAAAAGTTAAGTGTTTTGGATACTTCCATCTCTGTTATGAACTCATGTTAAATTTTGTTTCGATCTGGCAACTCCTTCATATAGAAACAGGTGTTCAAAAAAGACGCATCCGCAATTTTTTACAATGGAAAAATTAGAAATGCGTGCTGTCATTAAATATTTACATAAAAAAGGTTTATCGGGACAAGAAATTCATAATGATATGGTGAATGTGTTTGGTGAAAGTGCTCCTTCATATGCAACAGAAAAAATTGGGTTGCTGAATTTAAACGTGGTCGTTCAAACATTGAAGATGAACCACGTAGTGGACGTCCAAAAACAGCAACAACAACAGAAACTGTAGCCAAAGTGTATGATATTGTATTAAGTGATCGACGAATAAAAGTGCGTGAAATTGCTAATATCATGGCCATCTCAAATGATCGAGTCCATTTAATTTTGCATGAAGAACTACAGATGAAAAAGCTTTCTGCAAGATGGGTGCCGCATTTTGTAAACAGTCGATCAAAAACGCTTAAGAATGAACATTTCTCAAGCTTGTTTGGATCGTTTTAAGACAAATAAAATGGATTTTAAGCGTCGTTTCATAACTTTTGATGAGACATGGATCCACCACTATACTGGATCTGGAGGAAGGCAAAACAATTCAATCGGCTGGTATGGCAACGGTTTTTTGGGACTTCAAAGGTATTTTATTAATTGACTATCTGCAAAAGGGTAAAACAATAAATTCAGAATACTATTGCACCCTTTTGGATCATTTAAATGTACAAATTCGAGAAAAACGTCCTGGCTTACAACACAAAAAAATAATTTTTCATCAAGACAACGCACCAGCGCACAAGAGTGTTTTAACAATGGCTAAAATCAACGAATTAAAGTACGAGTTGCTTGACCACCCACCTTATTCTCCTGATTTAGCTCCCAGTGACTTTTACTTGTTCCTAAATCTAAAAAAATTCCTTGCTGGCAAGCGTTTTATCTCAAATGAAGATGCAATTACAGTTGTAAACCACTATTTTGAAGACCTTAAGGAAAACTATTTTAATCAAGGGATAGAATTGCTAGAAAAGCGTTGGACTAAGTGTATTGAAGTTTCAGGAGATTATATTGAAAAATAAAAATATTTTTGAAAAACTAACTATTCTCTTTCATTGATAGGCTAAGAAGTTTCCGAACCGTCCTCGTAGTTTATTGAATTCAGAATACAAACTAATCTCGTTATGTGAATAAATGTCCCTAGAGAAATCACAAATTACCAGTTGATAAAGTTAAGTAAGACATACGACAGTAAAAACAGTAAAAATTTTTAATTTTTTTTTAATTTTTCAATATATGAGGTATTTGAACACATACAGCATCCCAATTTGTATCAATGAAAAGGCCAGAACTCCATCTTTCAGTTCGCTTATAGGGAAAAATAGATTTCAAATGTAATTTTTTGTTGCAATATAGAAATTATCACATTTTTGTTTAAAAGTTTGGTCCACAGGCTTCGCCAAATATCATCCAATTATAATCCAAAGGTGTAGGCTAGTTCTTCACATTGTACCCCAGCCATGGATGACGTTAAACATTATATCTGAACTACATTAGCTGTAGTATTCCTTTAAAGTATACATTTTCCTGTGGACTTACGACCTTTTCGTACTCAAATTTGTACGTTTTGTGGACTTACGACCTTTTCCGACAAGGGCAAAACATATAGAAAAACGCGACATACTACCATTTTCTTTGTATCATACGACGTGTTTTGACTTGTACTATCATCCTGTAACAAAAACGCGATTTCCAAAAAAAGTGGACTTACGACCTTTTCCGACGGAGCAGACGATATGTTAATATATGTTATTGGGGTGGCTCGTAAAATTTCCAAAATTTGGAGTGTACATTAGGGTGATGTTGATGATTTTTTATAAAAAAAAAATAGATGAAAGATCATCGTGGAACTTGATAAACGTTTAGTATATTTGGATGTGTAAAATTCAGACGAAATCGTATACCCAATTCGTAAGTAATATTGCTCGTCAGTTATTAAAGGGTTTTTAGAGCATTTTGGCCATTATATAAGGAAGTATGGACTTGCACCGGTGCAAAAGGGCTGGCGAGAAAATACATGCAAACTGTGATGGCCAATACATTTGCAACATTATTGCACGTTTTAGAACAAATTCTCTAAAACATTTTTTTGAAAGTGGAATTAAGTATTTTTTGTAATTACCCTGTAGGAAACATGGGGACATGTGTCGACATGTCAACACTTTGTCTACTATTATGGTGACAAAGTCAACACTTTGTCAACATGTTGTCAACTATTGATACTATTATCATAATAAGAAGAAGCATTGATTATTTTAACAGCTGATAGCCCAACGATTGTTTGGTGTAAAATAATTTTGGCGCTTCGTGTATGTATGACCAAAAGAAATTATAAAAGACAAGTGAAAAAATGGACAATTATGAAAATACAAATTCTGAGGCGGCTGACAACATGTGTGGTGAAACTTCGACAATTAGACATTTTGTGGAATCTTTAGAGAAGATGGTGGAGCCTGGCGAATATAATGTCCCGTCTTGCTGGAAATGCTGAACCCAATACACATATTTGAACACGACATAATAATGAGTTATAATGTCCACTGTTTATACAGCTGTAATAGGTAAGCAAATTTAAGGACATTTTGTTTTTTATACATGTTTATTCTTTTCAATTCCTAGATGTTATATCAACATTCAGCGAATCGCATGATAAAAGGTTAAGTGCAGCAGAAGAAGAAATATTTTGAGCAGACAAGTCGCACCAAGTCTTATGGCCAAGAAAATAAAAGGCGATGCAATTTCTGACAATGAAAACGACATTGTTATTATTTAAATATTCAAATGTTTAGCCTTGGCTTTATTTTGAACTTATATGGAATCTTGGACCTCAAAAGTTCATATAAGCCAAAAAACTTAGTAAGGAAAGTCTGGTACCAATGTCTCCATATGACCCTTTATGAACTATTGACTCACTACCTCCAATGTCTCTACTGACTCACTACCTCCAATGTCAACACATGGTTCCTAAGGAACTACTGACTTACTACTGACATACTAGTTCCAATATCAGTACTGACTTTCGAATGACACGTTCATACAAAATGTCTATAGGAAATTACATTAGTTGTCTACAGTTTGTCAGTAGTACTGTTGACAATGTCAGTAGTAAGTCAGTATAGATTCACTATTGACATTTCCTACAGGGTATTTATAGTTTAATGCTTCAAAAATAAGAAAATAAAGATTTAAACTCGAAAACAGCAACAACAATTATAAAAATTTGAAAATACATAACACGCTTTAACCATTAAATGTCAAAACATATGCAACATATGTAACCACATTAAAAAAATCTTCAATATTTTGTAAAATATCAGTTTTTATATGATTCAAATCATTTTCTTTTGTTTTCGGAAGTCTAAAAGTGAGAAAAATGTTTAAACTGACTTCAGTCATACGTCCTTCCGCGGTGGGGTGTCGGATAATAGGGGAGAAGCAGGAACATAGATGAATGAGTCAAAAGCTTCGGAAATAATAAAAATTTCTTCACAATTCAGTTTTCGATTTAATAAAATTCAGAATCTAGAGTACAGTCAGAAGTGTGGGTCTCGAAAAACATGAGTGTAGGGATTGGATCCTTATCAGGGTGAGTAATACTGATCTATTGGCGTTTATGGCGTTATGTTGGCTCAGACACAGATCAATAATAATCAGCAGATATTTTAATCATTAACTTATCTAAAAGCTAGGAGTCGTAGGAACTAAGAAGAAACTGTTAACTTATCCCAAATTGTTAAAGTATTATATACAATTAAAGTCCACAGCTTACACAGGTCTTATTTTCCCGGTTTTAAAGTCAGAGTTCGATTAATTTTAGCGATTTAAACTTGAAATAATCATATTTAGAAGCATTCAAACTTTGCATTTTTACTCAAGTTATTAAAGAATGTGCTATTCCAATGAAACACTTTAAACAGTACCAATTTTGGGTTTTTTGCCGAAGCCAAAGTTTTTGTTGAAAGGTACATCATAAAATTAGAAACCAAGATATATAAACTTTCCCGAGGTTATTCCAGGGATATCGACTATACTGAAGTAACAAAAAGCAATTTGAACTGTGCTATTGACATGAAACGGAGTGTACAAACATATCGCTCATTTACTAAACTCTAGACGGTGTGCCTGAACTAATTTTAAATGAAACTAGATGAGAAATATGAAGAAAAAAAAATAAGTAAGTCGGCTTTGCCGACAGAGATATACCCTCAGCCTGTGTGGATTGAAATACTTTTTTCCCCAAAAAAAAGCTTATGTATTTTGGGTTTTCAAAATTTTGTGCGTACGAACCGACAAAATATGGATTGGATTAAAGCTCATAAATTTGCGGAGGATATCGACAGATAGAGCTTTTGTACCATACTAGCCTACCAAAAACATAATATCGCTGTAAACAGGGTCACTAGGAAACCCCCGGTAAAATATCAAAAGGACTCTCGAACGGACCCTTACCAAACAAAAATGTGGAACATTTGTGTGGTTGATACCCCAAGGATTAGACCGATATTGCGAATAATTTCGAACTTTTGTGGAGGAGGTACCGGAAGGAGTGGACCTATAAGCATCACAAGAGCAGGTCTTAAAGTGAATTTATCCAAAATTTTGTGTGTGAGGTACCCGAAGGAGTGGACAAATATATTCCATATTCGAACCTGATCTATATCTCGTAGCTATATTAGGATGTGTAAAGCATGGACCAAATCGGCCACTTCAATCAAGAGTTATCGTGCGCACAAATTTTCCATTTCCATTTTTGAACTTTTGTTGGGGAGGTATCTGAAAGAGTGGACCCTTATCTTCAAACTTAAACTAAGTTTGCACAAAATATTACGAAGGCCACAACCTTCAAAATACCGAAAATAAAGACGTACGTTTCTATGGGATATAAGAACCCGCGGATTTATACGGATAATTCTCTTCTGGAATATTTTATAACCCCATGGAAGACAAATTTAAGTTTTTCGGTGGGATATTGACGCCACAACCTTAAGAGTTACGAAAATCAGGAGGTACCGTTCTATGGCGGCTATATCGAAACGAGGACCTATACCGACAAATTTCAGTCAGAAAGGCTATAACCCCCAACGAAGACTAAGTACCAAATTTCAGCCATTTCGGTGTGATAATGAGGCTAAATCCTTCAGAATACCGGAAATAGTGAGGTACCCTTCTATGGGGGCTATAATAAGGCATGGACCTATAGTGACAAATTTCATATGGAAACCCAAATGAAGACCAAATACAAAATTTCAGCCATTTCACTGGAATATTAAGGCAACAACCTTCAAAATACCGGAAATAGGGAGGTACCTTTCTGTGGGGGCTATACTAAGGCGTGGACCTGTACCGACAAGTTTCTGGGGGAAAGTTTTATACCCCCAGCGAAGACTAAATAATAAATTTAAGCCATTTCAGAGGAATATTGAGGCCATTACCTTCAAAACGCCGAAAATCGGGAGGTACGTTCTATGGGGGCTATTTGAAGGCCTGGAGACATATACCAACAAATTTCATATGGAATATGTAATACCACAAATGAAGACTAAGTACCAAATTTCAGCCTTTTCTATGGATGAGTGTGGCCACAACCTCCAAATTGGGGTTTACGACAAGTTCGGCCCGACCGAACTTAACGCCGTCCTTACTTGTTAGGGTTTTTTTAAGTTTTCCCGATTTTGCTTGGAAACCGCAAGTCCCATGGAAATGGGACTAAATAAATTGTTCTAGCAAAAAAGTCTCTACAAGATTAACCTTTGTAATGTTTTCGTAGGTTTTACCGCTTTTTATATATAGAACATTAAATTGAGACAATGCATTGATTGTATTGCCTCCTTATAAAACAATAAATAAATCGCGGTAAAAGTTCAAATTTTTAGGTTTTTCATTGTTTCACGATTTTCTTTGGAAAGGTCATGTCCTACCGAAATTGGACTAAAGAAAGCATTGTAGCAGTGAAAATTCTCTACAACATATTTTAAATCTTATTTCCATAGGAATTGCCGTTCCCAAACAAAATCGTTAAAACATTTTTAAGGTTTTGAACATTGACCGCTATTTATTTAACCCACTTAGCGCCGAGAATTTTTTTTGCGAGAAAACTTCAAATTGTTTATGAAAATTATATTTTTGATACTTTATAAGCATTTTTTAAATATTAACTCAGTTCTTGTTTAACTTTCGTTCTGTACGGTCGCATGCTTTTCAACAAACTAAAGTTAAACGTCTCTCACTCTCGCGAAAATCGTTTTCATTCAATAATTCTTGTATACTTTCTTCATAACAAGAAACGTAGAGCAACAACAACTGTATGTTTACGAACAAATACTTGAGTATGGGGCGTAAGCCCAATTCTCAAGCTTCTCCAAGAAGCAGAAATGGCTTATTTAAGAATCTCAAACCTTCCCTTGTGATGGGGGGCAGCATGGGTTACACTAGACCATCATCATCTAGAAATAACCGGTTCGATGTCTTAGCCGAAGAAGGTGAAATGGATGTTACACCTGAAACCAACATCACTGAGAAGGAACGCACTCCAAAACCTCCCCCAATAATTATCGACTCCAACTTACCATTTAAAGAAGTCCAACACCTATTAGGTAAAGATTGTCTATACAAACGAATCTCAATCGGAACAAAAGTGTTCCCCTTGAATAGTGAAAAGTATAATTTCTGT
Organism: Musca autumnalis; assembly: GCF_047663935.1. Lineage (NCBI taxonomy): Eukaryota > Metazoa > Arthropoda > Insecta > Diptera > Muscidae > Musca > Musca autumnalis. The sequence goes on along the minus strand of NW_027412088.1, from coordinate 38,028,894 downwards.
GTCAATGCACTGAAAGAAAACAACATTGAATTCCATTCTTTCAACGCAAAAGAAAAACGTCTATTCACTATTTTTCTTCATGGTTTACCGAAAGTGGATCCAAAAGAAATCATTGAAGACTTAAATGCTTATAACCTGTCACCGTTCTTGGTGGTTGAAGTAAACACCAAATACAGCACCTTGCACGATGCTGACTACAAAGTACAATTTGAAAGGAACAATTTCAATCCATCTTATTTGCATAGTGTGCAAACAATAAGAGATGTGATAATCACGTGGAGAAAGCAAAGACCAAAAAACAAAAACAAACCTACTCAATGCTGGAACTGCTTGATGTATGGCCACGGCGGGGAACATTGTCACAGACAATCCGCATGCATGTTTTGTGCTAATAAGCATCATACTAATGACTGCCCACTCACCAAAAATGAAAAGAGACCTGCAGTGTTCTCGTGCTTTAATTGTAAAAAACACGGAAAGGAGAGAACAGATCACTCGGCCAATGATATTAACTGCCCATTGCGAGCACACTACTTGGAGATAAGAGAGAGGGCTACAACGAGACCTTCTCGTAGAGCACCTAATGTGAGAACAACTCACCACCATATACCACAACAAGTCGTGAGTAATAATACGTCATTCGGAGAGCACCACAATAATGATATTCGTTCGTATTCCAACCAATTGAGATCTAATAACAGTGATCTCTTCAGCATTGACGAACTTTTCAACATATTCACCACCGCTCTCGATGAACTAAGTAAATGCACGACAAAATCTCAACAAATATCAATTATTATGTCCATGTTAAAACGATCATATGACATTAAATAATTTAACAGAGTTTAAGTTACTGCACTGGAATGCTAATGGTATGTCAAGTTACACTATACTACAACAATTAGAACATTTATTAGAGACCGAAAATATACAAATTGCGTCTCTAAATGAAACGTTTTTTAATGAGAAACACAGGCCCTATTTTAATAATTACAATATATATAGGAATGATAGACGTGATTCCAGAGGAGGAGGAGGCGTTGCTCTTATTGTACATAGAAGCATTAAACACAACTTACTTCCATTATCAAAAACCGTTGATATAGAAAACTTATCTATTGAAGTTTCTATCAACAACAGAAGAATTGTCATAACTACTGCGTATTCCCCAAGATACTCAAGATTTTTTAAAAATGACATTAAAGAACTGACTTCAAACACCAATGAATATATTATTCTAGGCGACTTGAACGCGAAGCATACTTCATGGAATTGTTTTACAGCTAATACTGCTGGTAACGTTTTAAATGATTTACAACACTCGAGTAACTTTTTTATATATTACCCTGATATGCCTACCTTGTACCCGCATCAAAGCTCTCGTAACCCATCGACAGTTGACTTAATTTTAAGTAATACAACTTTGTGTATGAGAGTTGATACTCTAGATTATCGAATCCCATCGGATCATAGGGCTATTTTATGTACAATAGAATGTTCTACATACAACAAAATCGATCTAGGAAAGTATTGTTACAATAACACCAACTGGTCTATATTTAAAGACGTGGTTGATCAAAATATAACTTTAAATTTAGAAGGATACACGTCTAAAGCCAATATAGATAATGAAATTGATGGGCTTATAGGACTTCTGACTCGGGCTAGAGATGAGGCTACCCCACAAATAAGTATTCATAAACATTTTTCGCTACCACCGGATATATTAAAATTTATAAATGACCGTAATAAATTTAGAAGAAAACAATCCAGAGCCTCCGGTAACCAGAATATAATTTACGAACAGTGCGCCAAATTCCTTAACAAAGTTATTACAAAAAGAATTAACTCTGAAAGAAACCAAAAATGGAATAAACTACTAAACAACATGAAACCTGGTGATAAAAATTTTTGGAAACTCAGCAGATCGCTGAGAGGAAAACGTAAAAACGATATACCTCATCTTAAAGTCGGTAATACAATATTGGTGTCAAACAAAGAAAAATGCGAAAAATTTGCTGATACATTTATGGAATCATTTCATACAACATCGAACTTCCAACATCCTTCTGAGGCAAAAATAAATGAAACCGTAGAGAACCTTAAAAATGAACAAGCCAATGTGGAAGGAGTCGAGTATATTACTCTGGCCGAATTATATGATGTCATATCTAAGTTAAAAACGACTAAATCGCCAGGACTAGATAATATACCTAACATATTATTAAAAAATCTCCCAGAGAAAGGTCTAAAAATATTACTCGTCATATTTAACAGTTCCATCAAACTAAATTACTTCCCAAAAAGATTCAAAATGGCTAAAGTTATTGCCGTACCAAAGCCAAACAAGCCTAGAAATGATCCGAAAAGCTTTAGACCAATAAGCCTATTAAGCAATCTAGGCAAGATATTTGAAAAACTATTATACTTCAGAATAAATACGGTTGCATCAGACCGGGGTTTAATAGCGAAGGAACAATTTGGTTTTCGTAAAGGCCACAGTACAGTGCATCAACTATGTAGACTCAAAAACAAAATTATATCAAACAGGCGTAATAAAAGGACGACTAGAATAATATCATTGGACATTGAAAAGGCTTTTGACAGCATTTGGCACCGAGGTCTTATTTATAAATTAATGTCATATGAAATGCCGAAATATATATGCAAAATTATTACAGAATTCCTCGAAGATAGGAGTTTTACTGTAGTTTCAGGAAATGAACTTTCAACAACAAAAATAATACCGGCGGGCTTGCCTCAAGGCTCTATTCTCTCACCACTCCTTTACTCTTTATATACTGTTGATTTTAAACCCCTGAACTGTTTCGATGTGGCTTATTATGCGGACGACACGGTGCTCATTTCTTCCAGCAAGCTCACAAGCGCATTACTTAAGAAAATGGAGAAAAGTATGATCTCGTGCTACAAATACTTCCACAAATGGAAAATCAAAATAAACGAAGAAAAAACCCAAGCAATTTTATTTCCCTACAATAAATCTCCAAAAAGACATCCAATGAGGCCTCTCAATTGGTTCAATCAAAACATACATACACAAAATCAAATTAAATACCTTGGAGTTATTCTTGATAAAAAGTTATTATTTGCAAAACATGTCGAATATGCATGCGATAAAGCTACGAAATGTTTAAAAGCTCTCATGCCTTTATTAAACCGTCGTTCATACTTAAATATCAAAAACAAAAATCTGTTGTACAAATGCGTCATTAGACCAATTCTGTCGTATGGTTCCCCAGTTGGATACGAAATGTTTTCCGAATTCATTAACAGGCAAAATCAAAACTTCTTTACAAAAAGTACAAATTCCTCATATCCCCTTATTAGAGATTGTTCAGAATTAACCTAACTTAGGAAAATACAATAATACATATAAGAATTAATTGAATTTATAATTTAAACATTTGAATACATCCTCCGTTTATTATATAATAATCTGAGCAGACTTAGAATTGACTTATAGACGAAGTACATATAAATTACCAAACAGAAAAATATACTGTATATACGATTATTCTGTTATAATAATCGGATAATACGTATACATTTTTCTAAGTGTTTGTATTTTTACCTTTTGCTATTCAGATGAAGGTTTTATCCCAATTTTCCTTCAAAAATAATTATTATGTAAATAAAAAAAAAAAAAACTATTTAATGTATTATGAGTAATTATTTGTTGTAATATCTAATAGATAAATCACGAAATATAGTATATAATTACATTGTAAATATTGATAAATGGATGAATAAAATTGAATTGAAAAATTAAATATTAACTTTTTTCTCTAAAACGTATAGTTTTCCTACAATCGGACATTCTTTTAAAAGTGCAAAACACTTCGGAGGCTGATATAGGCGTATCCTTATATGCCAATCCCTTAGTTTTTGATGGAGAAAATACTCTTACTATATTCCTAACAATTCCCTGACTTTATATGATTCTAACATTTATGATTAAGTTTTTATCGCATAAAAAATTACAAAAAAGTCGTTTTTTATGAATAGCTTGCATTTTAGGCCAATTGCGTGGACATGCATAGGTCAAATTAAGCTTTATAAGCATGAAATGCAGATAAAAGATAATACTCTAACCAAATGCAAAAAACCCCACAAAAATATTCGAAAAAACTAGAGTTTTACGCCAATTTTTGCAACCATTTTTTGTGGGGTTTAAACGACCAGTGGCTTTATCTGGATTAAAGTCCATCCAGCTATTTTTTCTTATCTTTGGATTATTCTAATCGATGGACATTATTGTTTCAGAATCCGCAAAAACTTCCCAGGAGTAAACACATTCCATTTAAACTTGGTTCAGGTGCAACTCCAGAATTCAACATACTATAAAAAAAGGAAAAAAAAAACAAACCACTCTAAAGTTGACGACCCACTCAAACGTTTTAAGGACCATGATCTAAGAATCTGCACTTGGAATGTAGAGCCACAAAGTATGAGTTTGGTTGCGGATTTGTAGTTGGTCGGAGTTTAAAACACCTGGGGTTCGTCGGAGGTTTTAAACTGGTCTGGTCTCCAGCTGAAGGAAGACTTGCTACAATGCGGATAAAAGCAAAATTCTTTAACATTAACTTTATGTATTTGCGATCATGCTCCAACCGAATGCAAGGACGAAGAGACAAAATATATATTCTACGAGCGCTTAGAAGAAACATATGACCATTGTCCTGCTCATGACACTTACGTTATTCTAGCCGATTTTAATGCCAAACTAGGAAAAGAGAATATCTTTGGTCCAACAGTCGGGAATTTCAGTTTCCACAGTGAAACATCTGACAATGGTATGAGGCTGATAGACTTCGCAGTAGAAAAGAACATGGTAGTTAGCAGTAACAGATTTAGGAATTTCGATATTCATAAGGGCATCTGTCTGTCTCCAGATAAAAAAAAAAAACAAGAAATCAAATTGATCACGTTGTGATAGATGGAAAACATTCATAGAGCATGTTGGATATACGACAGTTCCTAGGAACAAACATATACCCGGACCACCACCTTGTTGAAGCAAAGGTACGTATCTGATAAAACATAGCAAATAAAGTATGAAAGCAAAATCTATAAAAAAAGAAGGTTGGTAGATTTCTGGTACAAAATTCATGAAAATTGCTTTTTTCTGCTCAATAACTGGCCATAACCTCTTAAACGAAAAGTATATCAAAACTTGATCCAATAAAACTCATTTTGTACCAAATACTTCCCGCAGATGTATAACAAATTTGGGCAAAATATTAAGGCCAAGATCTCTACTCTACATCGCCTTTCAAGAAAAACTGTCCTGCTATAGTCAATTTTGCTTTGATTAAAGTATTAGCTTAATAAAACCTACAGTTGTACTAAATGTTGGTTATGTTATGGTCTAGGATTTTTTTCATAATAACTAAAATTTCAAATATATAAAATCAGTTAGAAGACAAGCCCTAAAAGTGGGATAAAAACCATGAAAAAAGTATTGTAAACGTAACCACATAAAAGAGGCGTTAGTTTGTATTTTGTTTGTTCACACCAGCACAAATCATACATACTCATTCATGTGGATGATTAACATATTTGATTAATTTTATAGCATAGTTTAAAGACAATGTACTCAGGGAAATTGTTTTTTGTGACCGCTATAGGTTTAACCATTGCACACCTCAAATTCAAATCCTCTTTCGTATTTTAATAAAAATCTTCTGAAGAAAATATCACTTTAGTATTACATAGGTAAATTATTCAGCTTAGTACCCATTCATAAAAGTCCCAATCTGTAGTTATTTGATCATCAATTTAGTTAGTTTTGGTCCAGTTGGTACAGTATTGCATTTTCAAATGAAGCAGTTTTTAAGATGTTTAATATAAATGCTTAAATAAAACAAGAAAACACATGTAAAAACTAAAGGCATTTTTTATTATTATTACTTTTTTTTTTGGTAAAATAACAAACATTTCACACCATTATAAAGGAAAAATTATATTGAAAATTTTTGAAAAAAATTAGAAAAAAATAGTAATCATTCGAATCTCACTACTAAATGGAACTCAAATTCTTTGTAATTAATCGTAATTTAAACCAAACATTTTCAAGAAAATGAAATAGTACAATTTTGATAAAAATTGATTTTCAATATTATATTGCGAAAATTGCAACCACGCCCACTGTGAACAAATTTTTTATATTATTTATTAGATAGCTGATAAAAAACTTAAAAATACCAAATGGAAGATTTGTTCTATTTGGACCAATATTAAAGAAGTTATGAGTATTTATTTGCATATACATACATAGTTTTTACAGAATTCGAATTTTTCAAGGCGCGATATCACTGGAACGGTTAGACAAAAAATGTACTGAAATGTTTTGCTGATGAGCAGCATTGCCACAGCAAAAACTAAAGGAAATCAAAAACCACGTTTTGAAAAAGTGTCCGATTTCACTCAGAAAGCCCCATATATACATACAGTGGCACAGGAAAGTATACATACACCCTGCAAAAATGCAGTTTAGGCTAAATCGTTGGGTTTTTTACAGCAACAACTGCACTGTGTGGCTCCTTGGTGACAAAATAACCATAATTACACAAATTTATTTTAATCTAATACGTATATTTAATACAATTAAAGAAATTCAATTTTCACAACACAGAAAAGTATACATACACCCCAAGGAAATACGAGTATTATCGTAAAATGTATGGAATTAGTAGCAAAATTTATACATTTTTTAGTTTTGGCGAATGTCTCTGGGTGTGTGAGATATATTTTAGAGAAAAGACAATAATTTTTGGGGGTCAAATGCCGTTACTTAGGGTCAAATTTCATATATGCCTCGTTAAAGCTGACCCTTGCTTAATTTTTTGCGTTTTTAGGTATTGTACTTTATAAAAAGCACAAAATTCGTATCAGATGGCAAATCATGAGACCCTAGAAAGCTTTGAAGTTGTTTTTGTGCATAATATACCTTCCTGAACGTCGATAAATGCACGTTTTCCCTCAGATTTCTCAGGAAGTGAATAGATTCCGCGGAATTCTTGGTGCAAATTACATATAGATGGCCTTGAATTGCCTTGTAATATTGTCGGATACAATGCCTGGGCATTAATTGAATCAGAAATGTGACATATTTTGTTACAAACCTGTTCCCAAAGCTTCTAAAGCAACAAAATATAATCACTACCAAAAAACCATGAAATTTGTACTGTGAACAACGTCGTTTTCGTATTATGATCATTACCGTTACTATAGGCGCGAAACGTTTCGTATAATTGTACATTTCTGAGTCAATTGATGCCCAAGCATAGTATCCGACAATATTACAAGGCAATTCAAGGTCATCTATATGTAATTTGCACCAAGATTTCCGCGGAATCTATTCACTTCCTGAGAAATCTGAGGGAAAACGTGCATTTATCGACGTTCAGGAAGGTATATTATGCGCAAAAACAACTTCAAAGCTTTCTAGGGTCTCAAGATTTGCCATCTGATACGAATTTTGTGCTTTTTATAAAGTACAATACCTAAAAACGCAAAAAATTAAGAAAAGGGTCAGCTATAACGAGGCATATATGAAATTTGACCCTAAGTAACGGCATTTGACCCCCAAAAATTATTGTCTTTTCTCTAAAATATATCTAACACACCCAGAGACATGAGCCAAAACTATTAAAGAAGTTATGAGTATTTCTTTGCATTTGACCTTTTCAAGGAGCGATATCTCTGGAATCATTAGTCAAAAAAAATTTGAAAATATACAAAAATGTTTTGTTAATCAGCAGAATCACCACAGCAAAAAATAAAGAAAATCAAAAACCTCATCTTGAAAAAGTGTCCGATTTCACTCAGAAATCCCCATATACATTAAAGAGGTTATAAAAATGTAAATTTATTGTTTGGAGATATGGGTTTGCGAATCATATAAATAAAAAATAACTATAGTTTTTATATATTGTTTAACTAATAGAAATGAATTCTAATGCCATTTACAAGATTTCGAAATAAATGAATAACCAGCTTGTAATTTAAATGAGGAATATGCATTTTTTCTTTTTATAGCAGGTCTTCTCTCGCACATTTCTGAATTCGACCTATAGACAAAGCCAAGATTGACTACATACATAAACATGTTCTCTCATATCAATGAGTGAGCTCTGATTTATATTGGCGCAATGATATGACACCTACTTCTTATCGCCAAGTCCGAATGGTGTGACTTACGACACCACTTGTAGAGAAGTTTTTCATGGGTGAAATACTCAGGAAATGTATGCCATATTATTCTGAGGGGATTTGCCGTCACCGAAAATTTTGAGATTTATACTGTCCATAGCCGACTCCGAACGGTATGCCTTATAAATAAGTTTTTCATGGTCGAAATACTCAGGAAGTGTAAGACATCATTACGTTGAAGGGATTTGCTACCGCCAACAATTTTGATGTTCTGTTCAGAGATTTAACCGCAGACCTTCTGATTGCAAGACGAACGTGCTTGCCGCTGAGCCACGGTGGCTCTGTTAACTACGCGTACATGCTATCTTTCTGCAATGGAGTGGGCTGATAGAGTCTATTTTCGAAGATTATATAATATTGGAATAAATACAGGGTGTTTTTTTAAGCCCGATAGAACTTGAAATTGTAAAAAATAACACAAAAAATTAAATTGTAATCAAATTTTTTTTTATTTGAAAGATCAATACGTGACATTAACATTTGAAAATTATTTCGGGCATATGTGCACCGCGGCTGTTCTTGACGAAGTGCATTCTGGACGTCCAATTTTTGGCCACTTTTTCGATCACTGCTGGCCGTATGTCACGAATAACACGAACAATGCTGGCCTCCAAGGCATCAATTGTTGCTGGTTTATCAGCATAAACCAGTGACTTCACGTAGCTCCATAGGAAATAATTGAGAGGTGTCAAATCGCACGACCTTGGAGGCCAATTGACAGGTCCACTTCTCGAAATCAACTTATCGCCAAATTTTGATTTCAATAAGTCGATGGTTGCGTTCGCCGTTGAAACCACATCTCCTCCGGATCAATGTCATCCATATTTTTAAACAAAAAATCATTGATCATGGTGCGGTAACGATCTCCATTGAACGTAACGCGAGCTCCGGCCTCATTTTTGAAGAAATAAGGTCCGATGATGCCACCAGCGTGAAAACCGCACCATACGGTGCATTTTTCTGGATGTAATGGAGTCTGTAGGGTCTCTTGTGGAGTGGTCTCACTCCATATGCGGCAATTTTGCTGATTAACAAACCCGTTAAGCCAAAAATGCGCTTGTTCAGATGGACGATTATGTACGCCATACAAATGACGAAGTCGTCTATAAGTTGCGCGAATCGACGACTGATTTTCAAAGTAAATTTGGATAATTTCGTAGCGTTGTTGGTGATGATTTGTCAGTGTATACTGAAACAAATAAAAACAAGTAAAAAAGTATCAGTCGGCTTTGCCGACAGAGATATACCCTCAGCCTGTGTATATTGAAAAAATTTTGTCCCAAAATACGTATGTATTTAGGGGGTTTTAAATATTTTGGGCGTTTGAACCGACAATAATTTTGATTAGGATTAAAGATAAAAAGTTTTGCAGAGGAGATACTATAAGGAATGGATCGACATTGACCGTTATGTAAGTGGATCTCCAGCCACAACATATAGTGCCATAGGGGTTTTTACACTCTTCGGGCTGTTTGCTCAAGAAGTATGGACTTGCCCCTAAAAAAATTTTACCATCGTAATTGAGGCAGCGAATGCAAGTTGCTTCAACAAAAATTAAAGTGATTCGATAGCAGCTCTTAAAGTGAACTTATCCGAAATTTTGTGTGGAAGGTACCGGATGGAGTGGACAAATGTAGTCCATATTTGAACCAGATCTATATCTGGTAGATATATTAGGATGTGTAAAGTATAGACAAATTCGGCCACTCCCTTCAAGAGTTACCGTACGAACAATTTTTCCGAACATTTTTTAACTTTTGTGGGGGAGGTACCTGAAGGAGTGAACTGATATGGCTTATCTTCGAACTTAAACTTAGTTTGGACAAAATATTACGGAGGCCTAATGGCCTTTGGACCGAATCGGCAGATCCGTTGAAGAGTTATCTTGTGCTCCAACCACCTCACACGGTGTCATAGGGGTTTTTTGCAACTTTCCTGCTATTTTCTCAGGAAGTATGGACTTGCCCCTGATGATACTTGTACCGCCGTATGGAGGGCAGTGAATACAAGTTGCTAAAACAAAAATCAAAGCGATTCGAGAGATGGTCCTAAACTGAACTTTTCCCAAATTTTGTGTGGGAGGTACCCGAAGCAGTGGACCTATTAAGACCAAATTGGAACCTCATATTACTCTGGTAGAAAGTTCACGCTATACAATGTATGAACAAAATCAGTTACTCCCTTCAAGATTTATCGTGCGCACAATTTTTCCGAACATTTTCGAACTTTTGTGGGGGAGGTACCGGAAGGATTGGACCGATGTAGCTCACCTTCGAACTTAAACTAAGTTTGGGCAAAATATTACGAAAGCCAAAATTTGAACCGAATCGGTTCATCCGTTCGAGAGTTATCGTGCGCTCCAGCCAGCAGGACAGACAGACAGACAGACAGACGGACGGACATGGCTAGATCGACTCCAAATTGTCTGAAACACATTTCGTCCAAACATACTTGGGGTCTAAAACCATTATTTCGATGAGGCACATTTTCATCGTATCAAAGTGTATATACCCTTCATAGCCTAAAGGCTGAGGGTATAAAAAAGTTTCATCAAAATTTAATTTTTTGTGTTACTTTTTACAATTTAAAGTTCTATCTAGCTTAAAAAACACCCTTTACTGCGATGTAGAAAGCTTGGACTGTTGCTGTCATAGTGTTAGCAGCAACATAGTTATAAACCAAATAGACTACATTTTGATAAATAAGAGGTACTGTACGTGTGTGTCAAAATGTTCTACCTATCCTGGTGCTGATGTCCCCTCAGACCATAACCTTTTAATGTGCAATTTAAGAATTAAACTTGCTATCACTCGCAAGAAAAAGCCGGAACCAAGAATCAATATTGAAAAACTGAATGACCCATTAACGAAACAAACGATAAAGGAACAATTAAATGCCGATCTCACTGAAATAAATGCAACAATATGTAATAAAATCCATTAAAGATGTCACAAAAAATATAATCGGAACCAACATGCGCAAAAAAGAAGATCCATGGATATCGAGCACTTCGGAAAGAAAGAAGTAAACACAAAAATGTAAACTATGAAAGATATTGGGAGATAAACCAAGAAATTAAAATCGCAACACGTGCTGCAAAAAATTAGCAAATAAATAAGCAATGTCAGGAAATTGAACGACTTAAAATACTTCATGACGACTTCAATCTCCACAAAAAATTAAAAGACACATCTGGTATTTATCCAAAGAGATCGTCAACATTTATCTACAATGATAATAAAGTAGCAATTTATGAAACTGCAGAAAAGAAAAAACTATGGGAATAATATATTAAGCAATTATTTATCGATCAACAACGAACATCCTTATCCAACTTTGGGGATGAAATTAATTTTACAGGGACACCCATTACTGAGAATGAATTACAACTAGCTATTATGTCAATGAAGGATAAAAAGGCAATGGGTCCAGACGAAATACCTGCCGAGGTACTCAAGTTAATAGACGGAAATAACACCAAGCTTCTTTTAAAATTATTCAACAATATATATAAAACAGGACAATATCCCCAAGATTGGCTCAAATCAACATTTATTACAATACCCAAGAAAAATAATGCGAAGACCTGCAGTGACTATAGACTAATAAGTCTAATGAGCCACGCTCTTAAAATATTTTTAAAAATAATACATAGACGAATCTATTCGATCTGCGAAGCACACATGGGACAAACACAATTTGGATTCAAGTAAGGCATGGGGACACGAGAAGCGTTACTAGCTGTACAAGTATTAATACAAAATTGCCGAGAGGTACAAAAAGATGTATTTTTATGTTTCGTAGACTACGAAAAAGCGTTCGATACGGTAAATCATGATAAATTGATAGAGATCCTACTTTCAATCGGATTGGAAGACAGTGACATAAACTGCATTAAAAACCTATACTGGAAACAGATAGCAAACATTCAAGTAGATAATGAATTAACTGACGATGTTCCAATTTCAAGAGGCGTAAGACAAGGCTGGATATTGTCCCCTCTTTTATTTAACATATATTCTGAGAAAATATTCGAAGAATCTGTACGCGGAAAGAATATTGGTATCCAACTAAACAACACCTTAATAAATAACATACGCTATGCCGATGACACCGTATTAGTAGCAAGCAGCATAGCTGGACTACAAAAATTAATAGACGCAGTAACACAAAATAGCGAAATATTCGGATTAAAAATCAACGTTAAGAAGACAAAATATATGGTAGTAAGCAGGAATCATGCCGACAATAATACGCCACTAAAGATAAATAACGATGAAATAGAGCGAGTGACAACCTGCAAATACCTCGGGATTCAAATCAACGATAAATGGAACATATCAAGAGAAATTAAATGCCGAATAGAAATGGCAAGAAACAATTTTTCCAAACATAACAAAGTTTTACTTAGCCACGACATAAGTCTTACTACAAAAATACGATTTGTAAAATGTTACATATGGTCCGTTTTATTGTACTCTGCGGAAACATGGACTTTGAAAGCTGTAGATGAAAAAAAGACTGAACTCGTTTGAAATATGGATATATCGTCGAATTTTAAAAATCCCATGGACGAAGTGTTAGAACGCATGCAAGTCTAACGCCAATTAATAAAAAATATAAAAACACAAAAAACCGCATATCTTGGTCACATTATGAGGCATGAAAATATAAGCTTCTGCAAACAATTATCCAAACAAAAATCGATGGGAGAAGACCGAGAGGGCGACGGGAAACATCATGGCTTAAAAACATTCAAGACTGGACTGGACACCATAATGAAAGAACTCTTCTGAATGCCGCCAAAAACAGAAACCTATATATAAATTAATAAACTGATTTGTTAAATATACCAAATTATCATTATGTAATTGTATGATCGCTAAAACCCGAATACGGACTGGCAAATAAAGAAGAAGTTAGCGATATACCGCTCGCTGTTGTTCTTGTAGCAACGCATATATGTTTGTTCGTGTATTATTTCAGTTATCAATTTCTGGTTCATCTGCATCCAGACTCAAAAATTCTGCAACCTGGACTGGTTGCGTTCAAAAAAAATAATAATAAAATTTGGGAACATATGTTTGAGTTGAAGATACCAACCAACGATTCTGATTTTGATCCCTCTTTCATGTCATGTGGACTGTGACCCTCTGTGGTGTCACCCGGGGAGCTGCTGTTAATACCCATAACAATGACAAAAACATAGGTTGGGCGTCGCGTTAGTAACACACGCTTAAGACATCCTACTATGAAAAAAAACAAAGAAAAAGAAAAACGAACCCCTCTAATTTCGACGACCCCCGCAAGTCTGTCAATCGGCACCTGGAGTATCCAAATTAATTCCACAGTAGGTGCGGTTTGCCCACTGGCAGATATACTTGGTAAGTAGAAAGCTAATTATATCTCCCTATAGGAAGCGCGTTGGAATCGAGCAGACTTAAAGATCACAAACGATTTAGCTCTATATTATAGCTGATATGAAATGAAATATGAGCTAGCTGCTAGTATTATGGTATATAGCAGATTTAAAAGTAGAAAAGCTGGGACGATCTTTTAACACCCTCCATTCTGAACTAATATCGAATAATAAGTTTTCTTTTTGTAACGAAAGGTCCAATGTCCACAATTTTAGATGGAAAATTTTTTTAACAACTCGGAACCCCAAATACCTTATTTTACTAATTCATTCAGCTAAGAACTTTATAATACCTGAAACGTATGTCCAAAGTTTTTAATTAGTAAGTTTGTTGACCACTAAACGAGCCCCAAATGCCATATTACAGCTATTTCGGTGTGAAAATGTAGCTGAAAACGTTATAATATCTGAATTCAGGTGGAACTGTTATATGGGACCTATTCCAAACAGTGGAATTTTGTCCACAATTTTTAGTGGAGAAGATTATTGACCACTTTTAATGCCAAGTTATGTATAAATTGGTATGCAAATGTACCTAAAAACGTCAAAATACTTGAAATCGGGATGTAGTGTTATATGGGGCCCAGTCCATACTATGGACATGGGTCCATCGTCCATAATTTTTGGCGGAAAAGTTTATGTATCACTAGAAACTTAAATGTCAAAATATAGATATGGGTCAGAAAATAAATCAAAAAAATAACAAGTGAGCCAAGGCTATAGTCGGGTCGGGGCCGACTATGTGATATCCTACACCTCTACCCCTGTGCATAAGCTTTTGACTGGTAAAATTCAAAATATTAAAATTCGGATACCTTATCGCTTTTGCTCTAAATACAGGTCAATTTTGTTGAAAGGCATTTAAATGCATCGTCAGTACAACTCAAATAAAACAAGTAAAAAAGTATCAGTAGGCCTTTTTGGATTGAAATAATGTTTTCACCAAAAAGAACTTATGTATTTGGGGGGGTTTTCTAAATTTTGTGCGTATGAACCGACAAAAGTGTGGATAGTATTAAAGCTCAAAAATTTGCGAGGATAACGATAGATAGGGCTTTTTTATCACACTAGCCCACGAAAAACATTATATCGCTGTAAACAGGGCCACTAGGAAAAAACTTTGTGTGGGTAGTACCACAAGGATTGGACAGATAGGGCCCAAATTTGAACATAAACTAAGTTTCGACAATATAAGGGATCCAAAGTTTGGACCAAATCGGTTGCTACGTCTATGAAAAATCGCGCGTACCATTTTAGCCAATATTTTCAAACTTTTGTGGAGGAGGTACCGGAAGGAGTGGACCTATAAGCACCACCTTCGAATTTCATCCAATGTTCGGTTCGAGCTCCCCAACCACTACATATGGTGCAATAGGGTTTTTTTACACCTTCCGGACTGTTTTCTCAAGAAGTATGGACTAGCCCCAGAAAAACGTTTACCATCGTAATTGAGACAACGAATGCAAGTTGCTTCAAAAAAATCAAATCGAACCTGATCTATATCTGGTAGATATGTTAGGATGTGTAAAGTATGGACCAACTCGGTCACTCGATTCAAGAGTTATCGTGCGCACAATTTTTCGAACATTTTTGAACTTTTCTGGGGGTGGTACCGGAAGGAGTGGACCGATATGGTTTATGATGGAACTTAAACTATGTTTGGTCAAAATATTACCAAGGCCAAAATTTGGACCAAATCGGTTGATCCGTTCGAGAGTTGTCTTGGGCTCCAACCACTACACACGGTGTCATAGGGGTTTTTGCATCTTTCAGGCTATTTTCTCAGGAAGTGTGGACTTGCCCTTAATGAGACATATACCGTCGTAAGCGGGGCAGTGAATACAAGTTGCTACAATAAAAATCAAAAAAATTCGAGAAGAGGTACTAAACTGAACTTTTCCGAAATTTTGTGTGGGAGGTACCCGAAGGAGTGGACCGATTGAGTCCATACTAGAACCTCATATAAGTCTGGTAGAAATTTCACGATGTGCAAAGTATGGACCTAATTGGTTACTCCCTTCAAGAGTTATAGTACGCACAAGTTTTCCGAACATTTCCGAACTTTTGTTTGGGTGGTATCGGAAGGAGTGGACCGATATAACCCATCTTCGAACTTAAACTTAGTTTGGACAAAATATTACGAAATCGGTTCAACCGTTCGAAAGTTATCGTGCGCACCAGCCAGACAGACAGATGAACGGACATTGCTAAATCGACTCCAAATTGTCTGAAACGGATTTCATCCAAACATACTTGGGGTCTAAAACCATTATTTCGATGAGGCACATTTTGCCCGTATGAAAGTGTATATACCCTCGTTAGCATAAATGCTGAGGGTATACAAATATTTGAAATCAGACGCTACCGTTATATCGTGGCGCTTCCAACGTGAACCTGCAAAAACGACGCATTTTTTCCAAAAATTTTAGCCTACTATCTCAATTTTGTTGGATGCTAGGGTGATTACCACACACGGACGAACATGCATTGATCGACTCTGAGTTTTTCCGAGTGATGAGTGAATATCAAACTCCGTATAAAATCAAACAGACAACTGGAAGCCTCAAACGTAAAATTGCATTCACTTCTTCGAAAAGATAGCTAAAATACTCAAAATAGCAAACATAGAGGGATACCGTTATATTAGGAGGAGATGTTTTGTGACCTGTGAGAGCCTCAAATGTCAAATTAAAGGTAGTTGGGTCAAAAAATTTTCCTAAAACCTTAAAACATCGAAAATCGGGAGATACCGTTATATGGGTGCTATACCGAAACATGGATCTATATAAACGATTTTTAGTGGAAATGCTGGGTATCTCAACTGTAAGATTACAGCTGGCTCGGTCAATATGGGGACTATACCAAAACATGGGGACTATACCAAAACATGGGCATATGTAAAACATTTTTGCTGGAGATATTTTGCGACAACCGGGAGTCTCAAACGTCAAATTGCAGGTACTTCTTTCGAAAAAGATACACGCAGAAAAATTTATGTTAGAAATATGTTTGGATCCAAACAAATAAATGTTTGGGACCGGTTGCAAACAAATATATGTTTGGATCCAAACATAATATGTTTGGGTCCAAACAAATATATGTTTGCAACATTTTGTAACATATCTCAATTTGATATGTTTGGGTAAAACATATTTTTTTATGTTAGAACATTTTTTTCATGGGTGGAGAGAGGATGTTTGTTAACGAGGGTAATAACAGTGCTCTCGCGGCTGTGGAATGCTGTTTTATAATGAAGAGTTGTGTGTATTGTATAATAGAAAACGTAGAAGCGAAGAAGAGGGCTTTGGTGGTATGTATGCGACAAACTCGTGTCTTTCTTGTTTTGTTGTTGTTAACCAACTTAGCAGCCGAAGGAGATAAGAAGGAATGATATGAATTATATTTTTTTCTTTCTTCAGTGGTTTAGATGCCTTTGTAGAGTCAAGACGGTAAAGTGAGTGAATAAATCAGTGTTTTGTGTTTTCTTAAAGAAATTGTGCTTTTTAGTAAATAAAATGCACAATACATTTTATAATTGAATCGGATAGTTGAATGGAATTATTTTATTGGACAAGGAAGAAATCGCATTTAATATTGGTAATTACATACATACTTATGTATATTTGAAATATGGCATATCCATATTTTTTTAATACATTACATAATCATTTGATTCTAGATGCCGATTCCCCGCTGATGATTTCAACTATGAGGACAATTTGTTTTATTTCACAACTATGGAGAAGCGTTCAACTACGTTTCTATATATTTTTCCTTTTTAAAAGTGTGACTATTTACAAATTATTTCAATCAGTTTTTCTTTTATTAAAGTGTGTCATGTATTTCTTTGGAATTTTGTATGTACCTATGTGTTTGTTGTTATTTTTCCTTTAGTAAACAACCTCAACATTTGTGTGTATACTATAGAGATAGCCAGTGAGTTCTTACTGAGAGCAAGTGAGCACACATTTCAAAGTGTTTTACATTGAATTTAACGCTCCCTTGCTCTCAGTAAGCGCCCACTGGTGCATGTGTTTGTTTTTTTTTGTGCCTTTTGGGTTTGTACTTTTTTGCACCCAAACATATAAAATGTTTGCACCCAAACATAAAATTGTTTCCACCCAAACATATCTTTGTTTGCACCCAAACATATATATCTTTGCACCCAAACATAAATATCTTTGCACCCAAACATATATATGTTTGCACCCAAACATATCTTTGTTTGCACCCAAACATATATATATTTGCACCCAAACATAAATATCTTTGCACCCAAACATATATATGTTTGCACCCAAACATATATTTGTTTGCAGACCCAAACATATATTATGTTTGGGACTGTTGCAAACATATATATGTTTGCTGCAAAATATGTTTGGGACATATGTTAGAGAGGCCGTTTTTTTTTGCGTGTAGCTACCTAAAAAAATGAAAATCAAGGCATATTCATATAAGGTAAATGCATGAATTACAACAACTAACAAATTTACAAAAACAACATTGTTGTTATTGAAAATTAATTGTCAAAAATAAATATTGAATAATAGGGTCGTTCCAAAAATTTGTTCAGGAAAAACATAAATACATTTTGAAAATCCTATAAAATAGAACAAATTTGAATCAAAATGTAAACATAAAGCATTCAGAACTGTCGTAGGGCATTTTTATTACACGTTTAGGATGAAAAGCAGTATTTTAAGGTAGCAAATTCCGAAATTTCAAATTTCATGAGAAGACCCTAATTTTACAAAAAATAAGAATACAGCTGATTGTCACTTCTACCTTGGTGCCGTTTTATGGGTGCTATACAGCGTTGCCGAGAGTTTTTGATAGGAACTCATCAAATTGGCAAATCGTCAATAAAATTTTGTAAATCGTCAAAAATCGAGAACATAGTCCAAAAATAGGTTTGGTTACTTCTTAATGTGAATTTTGCGCTTATAGTTATGACAATGAGACTGACTACAAAAGATATACAACACACAGCAATAAAGCTAACCTAACCTCTCTTAAATACCGCCATAAAAACTTTCACCAAATGAGAGTTTCCCCTGTGGCTATCGAGTTTGCAACAATGCAGCAAGGTAAATACACTGCCAGTTTTGAATGTCATCTTTGTTCAATAGGGTTATGACTTTTTAAAATTTTTCCTCAAAAATGATTTCCTGTAGCAGGTATGAATGAACTTTTGCCTATTAATCACTATGCTATCGTTTATTCCATTGAAATATAAAAAAGTTCACGCACAAATCGATTTTAAAAAAATAATTTTTTGAAAAAATATCGTCTGCTCCGTCGGAAAAGGTCGTAAGTCCCTTTCAATAAATTTTTCAGGAGGAAGAAAAAACATTCCAGCGCTTTCTGTATTAAAGATTTTATTATGATGGTAAAAGCAGTGTTTTTCGTTTATTTATTCCGCTTTAATACCTGTACTTTGTTTGATAAAATTCCGTCGCGTTTGAGAGATAATTTGATGTCTTTGGACTTACGACCTTTTCCTTGTACAGTTTTGTATTTTTGTAGGGACTTACGACCTTTTCCTACAATTTACGGACGTTTTTAAAATAAAATAGTTTTACTTTACAAAACAATGTGGAAAGGGTATTATAATTTGTTTTGCCCAATATTCGTGTAACATCGCCAAGTATTCGTCGTAAACCCCCTCCCCTTGCCATTTTTTTCATATCTTGACGAAATAAAGCGATCTAGCTATGTGTGTCCGTCCATCCATTAACAATTGTAATAAAACTACAAGCCTCAATTTTGGACCGAACGCCACGAAATTTTGTGGAGAGGTCGGGTTCCGACCAGAAGTGACCCCATTAGATGTTGGTTATGATCGAAAGGTGTGAAATGGACCAAAACCACAATTTTTACCCGATTTTGTAGCTGTCCTGTAGATCGCAGTAATATTCCGATCGGAGCGAAATTTTAAGAATGATTTGAGTTTAAGACAAATTATTAGCGGATTTAATGGACCAAAACTTGTGTGTGAAATCTTATCTATGTATAAAAGACAATATGTGTATGTTCCGCATAGACTCAAAAACGGCTGAACCAATTTTTTTTAAAATTTCAGAGAATATACAAGGAACAACCGAGGTGAAAATAGGCTTTATATTTGTTGAATTTCGGAGGGGGCGGGGGTAGGCCCTATTTTTCAAAAAACCCTTTTTGTAAAAGTTATGGAAGTATCGGTCAGAAAATTAATTTGCGAAGCAACGGATGTTGAATCTCCAACCCTAAGTACTCCATGTAATTTTCAGATAATGCACAGGGATGTCCCTTGGTTTAAGTAGGCTATATACGTATTTTGTTGAATTTCGGAGGTTACACATGTGCCCTATTTTTTAAATGCGCTCTATATAAAACTTACGAACGATTCCGTTTCCCCAATCCTGGGTACATATTTAAGCAATAAGACCCGACCAGAGTAAAATTCTAAGTCGGTATAACCACGACCGTCTGTCCGTCGTTTGAAATTAAAATACAGCTCGCAATTTTTAAGATAGATCTCCGTGATTTGGTATAGAAGTTTCTATTACTTCTAGGATGTTTGGTATTGACGTCATCAGAGCTTTCAGAATCACCCTTAAAACCATAGGGAACTAGACCCATGACACCATCGTCTAATTCCATTCCAAATTCATACTGCTCTTTGTTAGCAAAAATCATGATGCCTTCTTAGTTTAATATCATTTCAATCAATTATTATTTTAAAATCATTTAATAATATAAACATTGCACTTACCCGTCCGTTAGAGGGCATTACTTTATTGAATTCATAATACAAACTAATCTCGTTATGTGAATAAATGTCCCTAGAGAAACCACAAATTACCATTTGATAAAGTTAAGTAAGATATACGACAGTAAAACAGCAAAAAATTTTGATTTTTTTTAAAAAAAAATTCCAATATATGAGGTATTTGAACACATACAGCATCCCAATTTGTATCAATGAAAAGGCCAGAAGTCCATCTTTCATAATCAGTTCGCTTATAGGGGAAAATAGATTTCAAATGTAAATTTTCGTTGCAATATACAAATTATAACATTTTTGTTCAAAAGTTTGGTCCACAGGCTCCGTCAAATATCATCCGATTATCATCCAAAGGTGTAGGCTAGTTCTTTACATTGTACCCCAACCATGGATGACGTTAAACATTATATCTGAACTACATTAGCTGTAGTATTCTTTTAAAGTATGCATTTCCCTGTGGACTTACGACCTTTTCGTACTCAAATTTGTACGTTTTGTGGACTTACGACCTTTTCCGACAAGGGCAAAACATATAGAAAAACGCCACATACTGTCATTTTCTTTGTATCAAACGACGTGTTTTGACTTGTACTATCATCCTGTAACAAAAACGCGATTTCCAAAAAAAGTGGACTTACGACCTTTTCCGACGGAGCAGACGATATATGAAATGAAAAAAAAAACTATTTTTTCAAAAAATGATTTTTTGTTGCACCAATGAATAAATATAAGCCTACTAATAACTATAATAACGTTTATTTCATTCAAATATTAAAAAAGTCGCGAAAAAAGTCACTTCGAAAACATTTTAATTTTTTGTTTTTTGTTAAAAAATTATATTTTTAAATAAAAGCGTTTACGACATTTTTACGATTCTCAGAATTGAAGAAAAATAGTGATAAATAAATTTTATGTCATTTTAATGATCTCATGTGGCTCTAAATTTTATTTTCAATTATATATCTGTTTTCAGTGACCTCAAAAAGTTGTCCATAATTTTGATAAATTCAAATTTTAAAATCATTTTGTGCGTGAGGTTTTTTCACCGAATCACCTTATAATTAAGATTTTATGTAATCTTATGGCAAAACTCATCACGCTATGATACAGGGATATGAGGTTGTAAAAAAGCCATAACCCCATTGTTCAAATATCACTTGATTGTCTTTCGGTCTTAAAGAGCGCAGAAAGCTGGACTCTTACATTTTTCACAACGAGATAGACGAGTTTCATCCACTGATAAACTGATATAATTCGAATGTGAGGCAAAAAAGTTCAAACTATCTGAATTCCAGATAAGTACCTAAATACATATATCCAATCTGGCCGGAAATTGCTAAGAACATATAGCATAACATAGAACATATAGAACATAGCTAATAAAATCGATTTTGCAACATAGTTTTCTTTAAATTCATTCGTCGAATTTTGATTAAAATATACACGCAAAAAAAAATCGGTCTCTCTAACATAGGTCCCAAACATATTTTGCAGCAAACATATATATGTTTGCAACAGTCCCAAACATAATATATGTTTGGGTCTGCAAACAAATATATGTTTGGGTGGAATCAAGTATATGTTTGGGTGCAAAGATATTTATGTTTGGGTGCAAATATATATATGTTTGGGTGGAAACAATTTTATGTTTGGGTGCAAACATTTTATATGTTTGGGTGCAAAAAAATACAAACCCAGAGGCAGAAAAAAAACATGCACCAGTGGGCGCTTACTAAGAGCAAGGGAGCGTAAAATTCAATGTAAAACACTTTGAATTGTGTGCTCACTTGCTCTCAGTAAGAACTCAGTGGCTATCTCTATAATATACACACAAATGTTGAGGCTGTTTATTGAAAGGCAAAAGAACAACAAACACATAGGTACATACAAAATTCCAAAGAAATACATAACACAATTTAATTAAAGAAAAACTGATTGAAATAATTTGTAAATAGTCACACTTTTAGAAAGGAAAAATATATAGAAACGTTGTGAAATAAAACAAATTGTCCTCATAGTTGAAATCATCAGCGGGGAATCTGCTTCTAGAATCAAATGATTATGTAATGTAATAAATAAATATGGATATGCCATATTTCAAATATACATAAGTATGTATGTAATTACCAATATTAAATGCGATTTCTTCCTTGTCCAATAAAATAATTCCATTCATCTTTCCGATTCAATTATAAAATGAATTGGGCATTTAATTTACTAAAATGCACAATTTCTTTAAGAAAACACAAAACACTGATTTATTGACTCACTTTACCGTCTTGACTCTACAAAGGCATCTAAAACACTGAAGAAAGAAAAAAAATATAATTCATATCATTTCTTCTTCTCCTCCTAAGTTGGTTAACAACAAAATAAGAAACACACGAGTTTAACGCATACATGACACCAAAGCCCCCTTCTTCGCTTCTACGTCTTCTATTATACATTACACACAACTCGTCATTATAAAACAGCATTCCACAGCCGCGAGAGCACTGTTATTACTCTCGTTGACAAACATCCTCTCTCCACCCATGAAAAAAATGTTCTAACATAAAAAATATGTTTTACCCAAACATATCAAATTGAGATATGTTACAAAATGTTGCAAACATATCTTTGTTTGGACCCAAACATATTATGTTTGGATCCAAACATTAATTTGTTTGCAACCGGTCCCAAACATATATTTGTTTGGATCCAAACATATTTCTAACATAAATTTTTCTGCGTGTATAAATCCTGTTTTATTTTATGCAATTTTTGCTAACGTGAAAAATCGTCATTTCAGGGCATAAAATCGTCAAATCGTCATTTTCCAATTTTGGGCCAAAACATCGTCAAAATGATAATTAATCGTCAAATTCGGCATCACTGGTGCTATACCAACAGATGGACCCATGTTGACAATTTTTGGTGGAGATATTTTGTGACCTCTGGATCAAACTTTAAATTACAGGTATTTGGACAAAAATAGTGGATAAAACCCTCAACATACAGAAAATGGGGAGGTTGCGTTATATGGGGGCTATATTGAGGCTTTACGGACCTATGTTGAAAATTTTGGTTGGATATACAAGGTGGCGCAAAAGTAAACTTCCGAAGTTTTTTGGCTGTAATTTAAAAATAATGAAAAACTTTGATTCTTCTTGTGGATTATTTTTATTTGGTCTTTTAATTTTTATTTACATCAAGTCGAGAATATGATGTCAGATAAATGGCCGCCGCCACAGTTTATTGTCATTTTAGGTCTTTTTATGGCATTTTCCATCACTTTGGCCAAAACTTCCGGCGATAGGTCCTTACATTCTTGACTGATATTGTCTTTAACAGCTGAGGAAGTCTGAGGCTTGTTGACATAAACACGCGACTTCAAAAAGGCCAGGAAATCTGCGACGAAATTCACGTTATGCCAAAGTCACCGACCGATAAATAGTCACCAATATTCCGCGTTCTGGAGCAGTGTATCGTAACATTGTTCGTTAACGTGTATTTCGCATGTATTTACTACACAAATGTCAAAACAGAACTGACATTAGGGGCCAATCGCAAAATATATAGCATTTTCTGATAGGAGGATTACTTGTATTTTGTGACCTCTGGGAACCTCAAATTTACAAATACAGTTAGTTCGGCCAGAAATGTAGTCAAAACTCTCAAAATACTCAAAATCGGGAGGAACCGTTATATGGGGGCTATACGAAAACGTGGGCCAGTATAACCCATTTTCGAATTTGACCTATCTATGGCAAAAGCATTTTCGGTTGCAGAACTTGATGTGTTTAAAAGATTTTTTTTCGCAAGATTTAAGGACCAATATGCTTCGACGGTGAATACCGGTGTCGTATGAATTAAGAGCTGTACTAACCGACCGACATCGATATATTAAAACGAATCGAGCTACAAAAATTGTGTGGGAGTGTAATTGTGGTTACACTTTTAACCCATTTCTGATTTGGTGTTCGATTTTTCGAACAGTAATATCACTTTTTTTTCAAAAAATATTTATGAATGAAAAATGTGAAATTTTAACCAAATTTTGGTACATATATTAAGTCTCATTTGTCAGCAAATAAAAAAATCTTTCCTCGAAAAGCCTCCTTCCCCTCGATGTAACTTTGCATATTTTTAAAATGATTTAAAAAAATAAATAAAATAAAATTAAAAAAGTAATCATGGGGACCATTTCACAAAATATAAAGAATATGATTTACATGTGCAAGCGCGACTTCACATATGTGCAAAATTTACTGTTCGAAACACTGGTGCTTATCCTATATGTCGGTGGCTATATCAAAACGTGGAATTGTACTGACAAGTTGTGGGGAAAATTGTTACAGCCTCATAGAAGATTACATACCATATTTCAGCCATTTCTGTACGATAGTGCGGCTAAAACACTGAAAACTCCTAAAATCGGGAGGTACCGTTCTAATGAGGACTGGTACTGACATATTTCTGGGGAAAAGTTTTGTAGGTTCAAAAAAAAAACTCAATACCAATACTTATCCATATGGATAAAATAATCAATAAAACAGCAAATAAATCAAATTTTTTACTTCCATACAAAGGATACATCCATATGGGATAAGCGCCAGTGTTTGAAATTTCGAACCCCATTTTCCGGGAAACAAAAAATCGATTTTTTAGTAGATTATTGTAATACCCTTATCCAATAATTCATCATGTTCTGGGACATTTGTGTGCTTAAATATTTCTTTGGAGTTAATTAAAACCTTTAGTCAATTAATTCGCCATATTTTCTACAAACTATTCTAGCAATCTTAAATTCTAAAAAAAAAATAAAACAATACCAAATTAACATAATATTATAAATCGTTCAAACAATCACAAAAGGCAAAAGAAACAACGTCAAAGTCATCATCATCAACGCCAAGCATCACTGATTGTAATTACAAATTATGTTGAACAATCTAACCGTCTTTTCCAGACCTTCTACCATGTGAAGACCACGAATGTTGCTGTTTTGAAGATTTCATCATAAAACAACAGCTGAACAGGAAGAGAAAGAAAAAAATAAAACATTATGAAAAGGTGAAAATTATTATTAAAAACATCAAAAGAAGAAATTAAACTTTTGCCAAGGAAATGAAAATTGTGCACAGAAAAAAAACAACGAAATCATAGCTCATCTCCAACAGGCAAAAGTTTTGAAAAGGTTAAGCAAAAAAGCAACACAGAGAAGAAAAATTAGCTACTAAGAGAAATCTTGAGTTAATCTTTAAATTGAATTAATTGTGGCACAAGGGGCGCCAAGAAAATCCATTTGGATACGGGCAGAGAAAATTCACTGATGTTAATTAGTAAAGTTTTCGTTGAATATTGTGGTTAAAGTTATGCCCTGGATTGGAGTGTGGAGGTAGCGGAAAAAGTTCACAAAATTGCAATTAAAATGTCATAATGAATGAATTTTCAATCAAATAAAGTAGAAGAAAAATAAAATGAAGGTTTAATTATGACCAAACCAAACCTTACAAAAAGTATGATAATGAAGTCCAATATTTAATTTTTTTTCTGGATTTTTATTCTAAAGCAAAACTTGATTACATAAGCAATTTTGATTTGAAGGCGAATCATACATACAGCTGAGAAGTGCCAATGAGGAAAACATTTTATATTACAAAGAAATTGATTTACTAAAAAAGACACTGAAATATATTAGTATAAATTACTGAGCTGATAATGGTGTTGGTCAGATGGCTGAACTTAGAAAGTTCTTATTTATATTACTTCACTAGCTTTGATGTGACAGTATTTGATTTCGATGCTAGGAGTGCCGATTGACTTAAAGTGGACACCGATGAGTCTTTTGTTGGTAAGTAGGTGCAGTTGGAAGATAAATTGGACAGATTGGATAAAACGGTTCCACCCGATTTCAGGTATGTTGAAAATTTTAGCTACATTTTCTAATCGAGTTAAATAAAATTTGGTATATAGGATTCCTGGAGGTTAGAAAACTGTAGTACCAAAAATTGTGCACACAATTCCACTTGTTTGTATAGCCCCCATATAACAATACCTTTTAAAGAGTTTTATGGAACCCTAAAGAGGTATTTTTTTTTATTTTGGAAAAAATTAAAATTTTTTAATTTTTTTATTTTTATGGTTTGTTTATTGGTGTTTGAATTTGTAAAAAGTTAGAACATATGAAAAATTCAAAAACACTCATATTTAGATGCAAAATATAAAAAAAAACTTATTTTTTTACTAGACCGAATTCGAATATTTTTAATGCATCGAAAATCTGATTATGTTATCTGTCGAGGAAAAGAAAAGTTATGAAAATATATTCATCCATTCAAAAGTTACAGAGTTTTGACCGGGAAAAACGATTCTGAACCACTGTGCGTCGTCTGTTTGGCAGGTTGGTGCACACGATAACTTTCGAACGGATCAACCGATTTGGTTCAAATTTTGGATATCACAATATTCTACCTAAACTTAGTTTAAGTTCGAATGTATGCTATATTGGTCCAATCCTTTCAGTACCTCCCCCACAAATGTTGAACATTTTTGCTAAAATTGTGCGGACGATAACTCTCGAAGGATGTAAGTTAAATGGTCATAACTTTGCATATGGTAATATTACTTGCAGGTATAGATCAAGTTTGAATATGGAATAAATTGTACACTCCTTCGTATACATCTAACGCAAAATTTTACCAAAGTACAGTTTGACAGCGCGTCTCGGATCGTTTTGAATTTTTCCCCTCAAGTTCTTCCTGCAGGCTCTGTTCGAGGGCAAGCCCACACACCAAAAACAAAAAGACCTCTCGGAACCAAATAAACTGGGTAGTATATAAGTAAAAACTCTAAGAGGAAGAAGCAGATGTAGTCCAAACGCTGTACAGACGCGTTTTATGTTGAAATATTGGCTATTAGTTACATCGGACCACTTTTTCGCGTACCTTCCACACAAAGTTTGAAAGTAGTCAGTTTAGGGTATACGACGCTAGTTACGACGGTACGATATTTTTCGGGGGCAAGTCCACACATCATGAGGAATTGGCTCAAAAACAGTGTCAAAAGTATTGCGTTAACTTATTTTAACTTATTTTAAGTCCGAGCATGAGCGTAGCCAGGAATAGCGAGGGAGGGGCAGTTGCCACCCCCCCCATTAATACAAAACAGTTCATTTGTATGTAAACAATTATAAATATTACGAAAAAACAAGCATTTGCCTCCCCTAGAACGACCAAAAAGCATTACTGGCTAACCTGGTGGGTAACTTAAACAAGTACAAAATAATCAGTCGGAGAATTTTGGGCGTATGAACTCGCCGACAAAAATATTGATTTGAATTAAAGCTCAACATTTTTGCGGATGAGGTACCTAAAGGAATGGACCGAAAATTTTTAAAGTTGGTCTTATTTTGGGAGTTAATCCTCTCTATATATATATCGAGCCCACCATCGGTTTGTCACCATATAATATAGACCTTTGGACCATCAAAAGAGAAAACACGCTGTATACAGGGACTCTAGGAGAACCTTCAGTAAAAAATTCCAAAGGATCCACGACGAGACCCTTAACCGCACTTAAAAACAAGTAAAAAAGTATCAGTCGGCTTTGCCGACAGAGGTATACCCTCAGCATGTGTATATTAAAACAATTTTTTCCCAAATTACGTATGTGTTTAGGGGGTTTTAAAAAATTTGAACCGACAAAAATGTTGATTAGGATTAAAGATCAACAGTTTTGCGGAGGAGATACTAAAAGGAATGGATCGGCATTGACCGTTATGGAAGTGGATCCCCATCCACAACATATGGTGTCATAGGGGGTTTTTACACTCTTCGGGCTGTTTGCTCAAGAAGTATGGACTTGCCCCTAAAAAACTTTTAATATCGTAATTGAGGCAGCGAATGCAAGTTGCTTCAACAAAAATCAAAGTAAGTCGATATTAGGTCTTAAAGTGAACTTATCCGAAATTTTGTGTGGGAGGTACCGGATAGAGTGGACAAGCATAGTCCATATTTGAACCTGATCTATATCTGGTAGATATATTAGGATGTGTAAAGTATAGACCAATTCGACCGCTCCCTTCAAGAATTACGGTACGAAAAAATTTTCCGAACATTTTGGAACTTTTGTGGGGGAGGTACCTGAAGGAGTGGACCGATATTGCATATCTTCAAACTTAAACTATGTTTGAAAAAAATATTACTAAGGCCATATTTTGGACAGAATCGGCAGATCCGTTCGAGAGTTATCTTGCGCTCCAACCACTTCACAGGGTGTCATAGGGTTTTTTTTTTGCAACTTTCATGCTATTTTCTCAGGAAGTATGGACTTGCCCCTGATGAAACTTGTACCGTCGTATGGAGGGCAGTGAATACAACTTCCTAAAACAAAAATCAAAGCGATTCGAGAGATGGCCCTAAACTGAACTTTTCCGAAATGTTGTGTGGGAGCTACCCGAAGGAGTAGACCTATTCAGACCATATTGGAACCTCATATTACTCTGGTAGAAAATTTACGCTAGACAAAATATGGACCAAATCCGTAACTTCCTTCAAGAGTTATCGTGCGCACAAGCTTTCCGAACATTTTCGAACTTTTGTGGGGGAGGTACAGGAAGGAGTGGACCGATGTAGCTCATCTTCGAACTTAAACTAAGTTTGGGCAAAATATTATTAAAGCCAAAATTTGAACCGAATCGGTTCATCCCTTCGAGAGTTATCGTGCGCTCCAGCCAGCAGGACAGACAGACAGACAGACAGACGGACGGACATGGCTAGATCGACTCCAAATTGTCTGAAACACATTTCGTCCAAACATACTTGGGGTCTAAAACCATTATTTCGATGAGGCACATTTTCATCGTATCAAAGTGTATATACCCTCCTTAGCCTAAAGGCTGAGGGTATAAAAAGATCCAAAGTTTGGACCACATCGGTTATGAGATTTCGCGTGTACCATTTTAGGAAATATTTTCGGGAGGTACCAGAAGAAGTGGACCTCTTAGCACGACCTTCGAATTTTATCTGATATTCGAAGAAACAGTACGATATGCAAACCAACCACTACACTTGGTGGCCGTAGCTTTCGGGTCCTTTTCTCAAGATGTATGGATTTGCCACTGAAAAACTTGTGTCATGGTAATATGGGTCTTGATTGCAACCTGTTGCAAGAAAAATCAAAACGATTCGAGAGGATGTCTTAAATTGCACTTTTCCGATATTTTGTGTGGGAGGTACCCGAAGGAGTTGATATATAAAGTCCGTATTATAACATAATCTATATATCATAGAAATATCACGAAAAGCAAAGTATGGACCAAATCGGTTGCTGCCTTCGAGATTTATCGTGCGCACCATGTTTGAACTGATGTGGGGGAGTTACCCAAACGAGTGGACCGATATGGCCCATTTAACACTTGATTTAAGTTTGCACAAAATATTACGACTGCCAAATTTTGGATTGAAAGGAGGTAGTAAACTACACTTTTGCGAAATTTTGTGTGGGAAGTACCCGAAGGAGTGCACAGATATCCATATTCAAACTTGAATTATATCTGGTAGAAATATTACGATGTGCAAAGTATGGATGAAATCGGTAAGTCCCTTCGACAATTATAGAGCGCACAATTTTTGCAAAAAAATCGAACTTTTGTGGGCCAGGTACCCGAGGGGGTGGACCGATTTTTGGACTAAATTGATTAATCCGTTCGAGTGTTATTGTGCTCTCCAACCAGCCAGATAGACAGACAGACTGACGGACATTGCTAAATCGAATTCAAATTGTCTGAAATGGATTTGGTCCAAATATACTTGTGGTCTAAAACCATTATTTTGATGAGGCACATTTTGCCCGTATGAAAGTGAATATACTCTCGTTAGCATAAATGCTGAGGGTATAAAAAAATCGCTCGAAAAGTTGTCGTCATGTCTGAGACCTCAGTTGCTGTCCACGTGTCGAAGAGACGATTTCACATTTTACTTGTAGGCAGCCTATTGGAAAATTTTTGAAACCCGAAAACCGGTTTTTAGAAAACTTGTTTCCAATGAAATTCAACAAAAAAAGAGAAGGCAATGTACATTGTACAGCCAATTCGACCAAAACTAGACAGAATGCTGACTAACTAAATTTTATGAACTTGATTGATTTATCAGACTAAAGTTTTAATAAAACAAGTAAGAAAAGTCTATAGTCGGACTGAGCCGACCATGGGATACCCTATACCACTATGCGTGGACAATCGCTCCCCACTGAACTTCTTTTCAATGATTGTGAAAATGTTATTAATACTTATGACCAAAACCAAAAAGTTATCTAAAATTTAGACTAAAATGTAATGAAACCCACTTATGTAGTACTACTACTTCCGCTACGTTATTGAAATTTTTACCAATTTCACACAAAAGTTTCAGTCCATTTAACCCGCTAAGTATTATCTGATCTTCACGTTGGATTGTACAATTCTTCTTCATCATAAACTCAAACTTTGTTTAAAATTTTGCGGGTTATTATTTTGACTAACAGAGCCGCTACAAAATTGGTTAAAATTTTGTTTTTGGTCCATTTCATCCCCTGAACATTTCACGATCATCAGAAAAAACTAATCATTTCTATTCTGGCCCGAACCCAACCTCCTTAAAAAATTCGTTACAATCGGTCCAAATTTGCGGCCTTAAGCTTGTTTACAATTTTTAATGGACGGACACACATCGCTAAATCTCATTATCTCCTCGAGATATGAATTTCGGCATACCAAATATGGGGTCTAGGACGAATATTTCGTGGTGTTACATAAACTTTTGGAGAGACAATATGTAGCATGGTATAAAAATGGGGTTCTCTACACAGAACCCATTATATATTAGGCAGTAGGCCCGTTATCTAGCAAACACTTTATTGCAATTTGCATCAGAGGAAAGGTCAGTAGTTTTTTTTCATATGTAGGCTACTTTGCGAAATATATATGTCCTCAAGGAATTAAAATATCGACCAAAAATAAAATTTTTATAATTTTCATACAAAAGTAATGGTCCATTTCACCCGCTAAAGAATATCAGAGCATCATTCAAAATTGTAGGCATCTTTTTCGACCTATACTCTTACTCGGTGCAAAATTTCGTGACTATTGATGTATAATTGCGACTTCTAGCGAGTTTATTATTACACTACACACAAATAACGGAATATATTAGTCTGTAACTCTGTTATCTGATCATGCACACCAACATAGTTGGTATCAATTGAAAGGTCAAGCGTTCCACTTTCAAGTATATCTCACTTGTCCGGAATATCACAAAAGTTTTGGTCCATTTAACCCTCTAAATAATATCCGATCGCCATCTCAAATTGCAAGCTTCTAATTTTTGATATACTCTTACCTTATTTAAAATTACGCGTTAATCGGACTAATATTGAGACCTACAGAGCCGCTGGAAAATTGGATAAATATTATGTTTTTGGTCCATTTCACCCGCTAAATATTTCACGATCATCACCAATAAGAATAGGGATCTATTTTGATCTGAACCCATACAAAATTTCATGATGATCGGTCGGTTTACAATTTATAATGGACAGACGGACGGACGGACGGATACACATCTCAAAATCGCTTTATCTCGTCGAGATATGAAGATTGGTATACCACATTGGGGGTCTCCGACGAATATTTCGCGGTGTTACATGAATTTTTACCAAAACAAACTTATAATACCCTTTTCCACATTGTGGTATAGGGTATAAAAACACGCGCTGACTGTGCTATTTGTAGTTTGATTTTAACATTATCTTATTCTTTTTATACCCTATACCACAATGTGGAAAAGGGTATAATAAGTTTGTTTTCCCAAAAATTCATGTAACGCCGCGAAATATTCGTCGTAGACCCCTCATGTGGTATACCAAACTTCATATCTCGACGAGATAAAGCGATTTAGCGATGTGTGTCCGTCCGTCCGTCCGTCCGTCTGTCCGTCCATTAAAAATTGTAATCAAGCTAGAGGCCGCAATTATGGACCGATTGTCACCAAATTTAGTATGGAGGTCGGGTTTGGACCAGAATAGAACTGATTAGTTTTTGGCGATGATCGTGAAATGTTAAAGGGATGAAATGGACCAAAAACAAAATTTTTGCTCGATTTTGTAGCCGCTCTGTAGGTCGCAATAATAGTCCGATCGGCGCGAAATTTTAAACGTAGTTTTGGTTTGAGATGAAGAAGTAGCGTGCAAGTCAACGGTATGATCGGATAATATTTAGCGGGTTAAATTGATCAAAACTTTTGTGTGAAAATTGGTAAAATTTCTAATGCACATCTTATAACAGCTAGCCCGGAAAGCTAGTGCACAGGGATAGTGGTATAGGGTATCACATGGTCGGCCCCGTCCGACTATAGTCTGTTCTTACTTGTTTTAAACATCAATTTGTTTTTAATTTGGTCTTTTGACGTTTATTGTATTAAGAGGATATATAAAGGTCACATTGTTATTGTTACCTACTACTACTACTACTTTTGACCTCCAGTGATAAGACTTCACTCTTGAAAACACATTAAATTCAAAAAGAGGTACTTCAAATCTACGTTTCCTATTCATTTGTCAGTTCATCGTCTTGTTGGTCCGCCTCTAAAAATTCTTTCATTCTTGATTGGTTGGGTATAACAACGGTGTGTCGGAATGCAGTTGGTCTCATGATACCGGTACCACAAACAAAGTACTTCTTGTTGTGGTTTTACCACCTTTCTTCCTTCAGCCCTCTTTTTGGTATATTGTTCATAATCATTATTCATCTGTAACCTGGGTAAACACATCTACATAGAAAAATTGGACGAAGAAAGAAAACAAAGGTTGTACCCAGTGGTCTGTACAATCACCAAGATGAGGTTTAGACAATAACAAACACCCACTGCCATTGAAGGCAAAAATTCAGTGTTGAAAAAGAAATGCCAAATCGATTATTCGGTTATTGTGAAATATGTCTATTATTGAAATTTAAAACTATAAATATACATGAATTAAAACGGTAAAAATCATTTATTTATTATTACATTTTTTAAAGTTTTTCTTTTACTTTTTTAAACTTAAAATAAAAACCCTAAATCACTTTTATACCAAAATGTGGATATATGTATATGAATTTTAATGTCGTAAAATATATTTAGTAAATTTTCACCCACTTACGAATGACATGGGATTTCTGCCAGTTAAAATCACATATTACCTTCACTTTTCTTAAATTACCACGGTGCCCTTGAAACAATTTTAAATGAAAGGGGCGTACAATTAGGAGGTTTTGCGGATTCTGAAACTACAATGATCGTAGATGAGAAAAATCAAAAAAAAAAAAAAAAACATAGCCGGAGCGTCTATTAAATGAATCGAGGTCAAAGTTCATATTTTTAAGTTTTTTTTATGTTTTCACGATTTTGCTGGGAAACCTCAAAATGTGAATTTTTACCGCGATTTATTTAAAATTCCATTATTCCATTCCATTATTTTTTATTTTTTTTCATCTATGAACATTGCTGTTTCAGAATCCGTAAACACTTCCCCAGTGCAAGCGGTTCTTATTTAAATTAGTTAAGGCACACCGTACATGACATTGTTTTATAAGGAGGAATTGTCCCAAATTGAACTTCTATATCTCAAAAATGGTAAAACCTATAAAAATTTTATAAAAGACAATCTTGTAGAACATTTTCCTTAGTTATATTTTAATATAATAATAGGGCTTGCGGTTTCCCAGAAAAGTCGTGAAAACCTAAAAAAAACCCTAAAAATGTGAACTTCGACCGCGATTTATTTAAGAAGGGATGCGGCGATATTTTTTTAATTTTGTCATCTAATAACATTGTAGTTTCAGAATCCGCACAAACTTCCCAGATGTAAGATCCTTTCTTTTGATGTTGGTTCATGAGCAACTTGTTACACAACATTAAAAATATTACAGTAACTAAGTTGTAGAAGATGACAATAGTGACGATTGA
Source organism: Musca autumnalis (assembly GCF_047663935.1). NCBI lineage: Eukaryota > Metazoa > Arthropoda > Insecta > Diptera > Muscidae > Musca > Musca autumnalis. Next base: position 37,994,507 of record NW_027412088.1, on the reverse strand, counting down.
GATGGGAGGTAATTGTAAGATTTGCTGAGGAAAAACGTGAGGTTTCAGTTTTACAATTCCCATTTATCTTCATTAGTCCTTTGGGCCAACTAGATGAATGTATTGTAGTTTGGATAAATGAATTGAGATGACTTCAGACTAGTTTTCCTACATGTTCAGGGTGTAGAAGTTGTTGCTGTCATTACAACTAATATTTTTGATGAAGATGCTTGTGATGAGGCTTTTTTATTTCCTTCTTAAGATTCAAGGTTTTAGTATTTACTGAAATTTATGGAAAGTTTGCACTTGTAATGGTTGTTGATTTTAATAAAGTAGAAAGAGTTAAGTTCGGCCGGGCCGAACTATGAACTAAAATGAAATAAATAGGAAGTTTTGTGGCCGGAGGAAATTACAAATTACAGCGAATTTGGGCAAAAATATAGATTAAAATTTCAAAATACCTGAAATCGAGCTATATCCTATGTCAACAATTTTAGGTGGAAATGTTTTTTGACCTCTGGAAACTGGTAATAGCTAATTCGGTTGGAAAACTTCATAATACTTGAAATCGAAAGGTACCGTTATAACTCAACTTATGTTCAAAATTGTCTGAGCAAACGTATTTGGATCACTACGGTCAAATTACAGCCAATTTAATATTGCCGAAAATATTGATACAAACACAATTAGTTCCATAGAAGTTTTTTGGCCACTGGAAACACAAATTGCAGCCATTGAAAAAAGTAGATGATAAGTCCAAAATACCTGTAGTGGGCGGTTCGATTATATAGGGCCATTCCAAAATTTGGACCTATGTACACACTTCATAGGGTCGCAAATAAGGGTATGGTGGAGGGTATTAAAATATAAATTGTCTATTGGGTTATATGAAATACTTGTTGGGAAATATTATCAAAATTGACAATGAAGAAGAGTTGACAATGAAGGTCAATAATTGAGGTGTTGTCAAAATGCGACTATCTGCAATAGGTTTTCGCAATTGTTTTAAAATTACAGTAATTTTGATTGAAAACGTGCCTCTAAAATGTTTTGTGTTGATGCTGCACCAAAGTTATGTTTGACCTCACCCAAAAATTTTACAATTTTTAACTATATACAGTGTTGGTCACAGAATTAGCACACCCCTTTGGGGCAAAATGATTTCAGTCAGCTAAGAGTTTTGATAGGGCAGACTGAAATTATTTCGTAAACAAAATCATTTTCTATAATGCATTTAACAGATTTAATTATATATGTGAATAGTATTATCAGTGGTTTTTTGAAAATAAAAGTTTTGTGAAGACACCCAAAATATCAAGGGGACATACACCCTAAGATTTTTTAATTTAATTCAATTGAAATACAAAAATTAATTTATATTGATGTTAATTCATATTCAAAACGTACTGAACAAATCATTTTCTGAAAGAAAAAATAATTTATCACCCTGGAATCTCAAAATATATCCCAATAGCGGACCATTTTTCGTAATGTACACTTAAACGTCAGAAAGTCGCCAAAACGTTAAAAACAAATGTACAATTGGATCTGAAATTATTGGAATTGTTAACCGATTACCGAAATTTAAATATAAAGTGCAAAAACTTTTCAAAAATTGTTTAAGGTCGATGATTCATTCAAGAAAATGTTCGATTTGGAAGGGGTTTATAGAAAGAAGATCAATAAAATGCACCCTTAAGTGAAGAAGGATCAACATATAACACCATTTGTTATTCAAAATTACACGTCCGAATAACACCAAAGACCTATCACTACAAAACTGTCAACAAAGCACTAGGTGAACACGTAGCACATGAGTATGTTTAAAGGTATAACCCCTTTCTAACAATAAAGGATTTTGAGGTTTGCTGAAATTGGTTAAAATACATGAAAGTAGGCATATACTACTCAAGATAAATGTTTTCTGGATTATTGATTTTAAATTTAATAGTTTTAAGCTACGGGAAACATATTATCTTGCGGTCTCACTAGACTATCTCCCATTTGCCTTATGTTTAGAAAATTATTGAAATTTGGGTAGGTCCCATAGAGATAAACATAGGTTTACCGTGGTATACATCACGACATATCGGTAAACTTCAGTCCAGATGGATAAGTATTTATAAAATCAATAGCTCAAAGCATCATATTACAGTTTTTTAATGAAAATTTTTGTGTCGAACGGGCTTTACAGATGCACATTGCTGGTGGGTACATCTCACTATTCGCAAATGAACAAAGATGAACATGAATATGATGTTTTATTTGATGTTTCTATGAACTACTTGCCTCAATGAATTTGTTTACATGTGAAAAAATTGATAAAAAAAACACTAAAAAACTGAAATTTCCATCATTTCTTGGGACCCAAGGTGTACCCCATAGAATTCCCTTCTGACACTGAAGACTTTGGAGACTGGTGGAGAGCATAACTAGCAGACTGGAACTTATTTCCAAACGAAAGGGATTTAAAACTGAATATGAACGAAAATATTGAACCTATTCACAATATTAGTGATTCTTTAAAGGTGTGCTATTTACGTGTCCAGTGAATTTAGGACATTTTTTACATTTTTGGAGGTTATTCAAATTGATAGTTTTATTTCAGTTTCTGTATTGCGTTGTATTCTTTAAGCATAATACAGAGAATATATTAGTACAAATGTTGTTGGCGTTTTTTATTGTTGGACTGCAGAATTTTACATCTTTGTGTTTATTTCAGCTTGAGTCCTTATTTTGTTGTAATTCATTTGTTTGAATAACAACAAAATATTTTAAAGTGGACATTTCACAAATACTCAGGAAATGTCGCCAGCATTACTGAATTTTGCCACCGTTGAAAATTTGATGTTGCTTGGCCTGGATTCGAAACGCAGACCTTCTGAGTGCAAGGCGGACGTGCAAACAATTGCACCACGGTGGCCCCCAATTTTTAACTAATATTCATAATTTGTTGTAAGAAAATTTTACATTCACAAACAAATATCAAAACTCAAATCATCTACAAAATATGATATGTGAATTGAGGCTTTCATATATGGATAGATCATATACTGGTTACAAAAGTGAAATGTTTTCCCAAAAAAAATCTGTATTTAGAGGGTCTTCACAATTTTGTGGACTTAATTGGAATTGTCGAACATTTTTTTGCAAAAATAGCGTTTTTGTTTTTAGATATCGCATAGCAGAGGTACCCCGCCCCATCTGGAAGTCAATAAAGTATGTAACCTGTTTTCGGGGACCATCCCTCTATATTACATTACAATTTCAGGATCATCGGTTCAGTAGTTTTTCTAGAAAAAAACTTAAATTGAAAATTTAAAAAAGTGGGCGTGGCAAAATTTTCTTTCTATAAAAACCTATGTTGGGTTATGACGGCATTTGATTTTTATTCATAAAAATAATGTGTTTTTTAAATATGGCAAAGGAAAGTACCCCTTCGAAATTGAGGAAAATATACATCCTATTTTCACCGGCGGCTATCGCTGTACATTCCCAGACAACTTCAGGAAAATCAGTTCAGTGGTTTTTTATACCCTCAGCATTTTTGCCTCATCGAAATAATGGCTTTAGAACCCAACTATGTTTGGACGCAATGTGTTTCATACAATTTGGATTTGATTTAGCCATGTCCGCCCGTCTGTCTGTTTGGCTGGTCCAAAATTGGGTTTCGTAATATGTTGTCCAAACTTAGTTTAAGTTCGAAGATGGGTTATATCGGTCTACTTCTTCCGGTACCTCCCCACAGAAGTTCGAACATTTTCGGAAAATTTGTGCTCACGATAACTCTTGAAGGGAGTAACCGATTTGGTCCATACTTTGCACATGGTGAAACTTCTACCAGGCTTACATGAGGTTTCAATATGGACTCAATCGGTCAACTCCTTCGGGTACCTCCCACACAAATTTTCGAATAAGTTCAGTTTAGGACCTGCTCTCGAATCACTTTGATTTTTGTTGTAGGAACTTGTATTCACTACCCCCTATACGACGGTACAAGCTTCATCAGGGGCAAGTCCATACTTCCGGAGAAAATAGCCTGAAGGTTGCAAAGACCCCTATGACACCGTGTGTAGTGGTTGGAGCGCACGATAACCAGCGAACGGATCTGCTGATTGGGTCTAAACTTTGGCCTTCGTAATATTTTGTCCAAACAAAGTTTAAGTTCGAAGATAAGCCATGTCGGTCCACTCCTTCTGGTACCTCCCCCACAATAGGTCAAAAATGTTCGGAAAATTGTGAGCACGATAACTCTTGATGGAAGTGACGGATTTCGTCCATACTTTAACCCTTTGAACCCCGATTTTTTTCCGTAGAAATAAAAATATTTTTCATATTTATTATGATTAGTTATCGCAAAAGTAAGTCCATTATGCAAAAAATTCTTATCACTTCCCTGCGGTTAGGGTGGTACCAAATGTTGCCTGTGGGCAACATCGGGCCATTGTGGTTATAAAAATGAACAAAGTTTGTTTCTTAAATCTTTTTATTATCGTTATATTTTCCATTATTCATGATGTGGAAAAGCATAATCTGATAAGTTTGTTTAATTCTAGAAGAAAATTGATGGAATGGAAAATTGGTCTATATTTATCATATATAGTTCACAAATTAGACAATTTTAACGAATATGGTGGTGTTCATATAACCTGAAATGCTCATATTGACATTTTTCGGAGTAGAAGCGTATGAAAAATATTTTCTATTTTGTATGCAGACTCTATACCTGATAATATTGACCATCATCCAATACATAAAATTATCATCATCGCTATTTGAACAGATATTCGCTTGATATCATACAAATTCCTAACATGTAATATGTATATTCACCAAAAACTGTTTCAGTATCGGCTAAACTATTGGGAGTTGAACCAAGTAACATTTTGCAAAAATCTTCCAAATAAAGTTCTCAACAATTCTTTAGAACACTCTGAAACACTAAAATGCTTACTTCATGTTGTTTCAGCGGTATTTTGCATCATATCTTTTACAACACGTATTTCAAACCCACTTCACACCAACAGTTTATTCTCGCATTTCGGATTTCACCACAGTATTGACATATTTATTAGATCGTCGTTGAAAAATGTATTGAAAACAACGGCATAGAGGCATTTAACAACAATGACATGTTCTGAAGAGTTGTGTATTACATTCCAGGGAATATTTTCCCAAAAGAAAGTATTCAGAAAAAATTAACGGTTTTGGCGAAATGTATAAAAATTGTGGAATGTTTGCATATATTTTGAAATTTAAGGCAATAAATGTAGTTTTTCGAGTTCATTATTTCTCCAAATATTTTATTCTTGTCCTTATCTACAAATTTGCTTCACAGGTCAGTAAAGGATTCGCATTGGTTTCAGAGATATAGCCCCGAATTTCTTTAAAAACTCAATATTTAACCATGTTTAGATGGGCCATAAAATCCGAGCTGGATCTGACACAACAAAACCCAACTAGGGTTTCTTGTCGTTTGGGTCTGTACTTTCAAAAAAAATCCCAGTTCGAATTGTTTGCACAAGATCACCTTAAAAATGTTGCACAGTGTTATTCAATTCGTTTGACATTTAACGGCATTTTATAAAATCCCTAAAATATTTCATGTCCAAATTTGTACTCGACTACTTATACTTAAACAAGCATCACTTCGCCAATCTAGCCTTTTATTTAAAAGTATTTTCCATTTTTTTATTCTTCTGAAATCAATCTACCAACACCCACTTGGTATTTATAAATATCTCACACGATGTGGGAAATACGCATACACAAACATGCAAAATTGCCCACAGGCAACATCGGGCCACAAGGGGTTAAACAACCTAATATATGTACCAGATATAGATCAGGTTAGAATACGGACTATATTTGTCTACTCCTTCTGGTATCTCTCACACACAATTTCGGATAAGTTCACTTTAAGACCTGCTCTCGAATCACTTTGATTTTTGTTGAAGCGATTTGCATTCGCTACGGTAAGTTTTTCAGGGGCAAGTCAAAATTTCTTGGGAAAACAGCCCGAAAGGTGTAAAAAATCCCTATGTCACCATATGAGACGATCGGAGAGCACGATAACTCTTAAACTGTTCAACCGATTTGGTCCAACATTTGGTCTTCGTCATATTACATCCAAACTTAGTTTCATGGGCAATACCGGTCCACAACTTCCGGTACTTCTCCCCAATATTTAAAAAAATGTCACTAAAATGCTAGGACGATATCACCTGAACGGGGAAACCAATTTGGTCCAAACGTTGGATCTCTTAATATTTTGTCAAAATTTAGTTTAACTTCTAAAATGGCCCACATCGGGCCTCCCTAAGGGTACATCCCCCACAAAAGTTCAACATTAGTGAAGTTAATTTCTAATCCACATTTTTTGTCGGCAAGTTCAAATGTCCAAAAAGTTCCACAAAATTCTGAAGAGACCTTAAATACTTTCTATCTGTCCGTAGGTGAAAGTTTCACTTCACGTTGGCTAAGGGTATATGTATATCTGTCGGCAAAGCCGACTGACACTTTTTCACTTGTTATTTATATAGATATAAAATTTTTAGAGAAATAGGGTATAGAGGAAGTACCCCGACCCATCCGAAATTCAACAAAATTTTTAGCCCATTTTAACCGGATGCCATCCCTGTACATTCCCTGACAATTTCAGAAAAATCGGTTAAGTAGTTTTTGTAGAAAAGACTAAAATTGACAATTGAAAAAAGCATATAAACCTAAGTCGGGTTATGGCGAATATCCAAATCGGTCCAGCCGTTCTCAACTGATGCCACTACCAACGAATGACATTTGATTTTTATTTACAAAGATTTTTTCTATAGTAGTCTTATACACATATACACATATATAATATTAAATTCGGGACACCATTTTTTTAAAAAAATCATTTTTTTTTAAAGGAGAGCTAAAAACATATAAGCAAACGGTATACCATACAAATTCAGAGAACGATTCACAGGATATTTACTTTCATTTGAAGTCTAGTTTTTTTCATATATATTTTGATTACAAATTGCATGTCCAGAAAAATTTTGGTCCAGTTGACCCTTTATTTTTGTTGCAAGCAAAATTTATGTTCTATGACAATAGAATGATAATTGGACATTTAATGTCTTTTATATAAGTCTTCTGTGAGAAGATCTACTGGTGTTCTTACAAAAGTCTACTCTTGATCTTCTGATCTAGTCTTTTGTTAGATGTCATTCTTGTCTTTTATTAAAGGAACTATTGGACTCCTATGAAGGACATTGAGGTGATATTTTATTGAGCTTTTTAACTGGGAATCACCTCTTAAGGCTCTCGAAGAATTCTAAACTGTTGGCTTATATCCATTTTAAAACCTGGTCATGAATTGCTTATAATGTTTACTGCATGGAGTCCTTATTATTTGTATTGTCCCTATATTTTCACATAGGCTTGTGCCAGACTATGAACATTTTCATGAAAATGTTTTGAGCTTATGGGCAAGAAGGGAGAAAGCTATCTCCTTCACCTCCTCTCTCTCTCTCCTAAAAGTTAAAATATGTTCCTGTTAAATTTTCAATGTCTGGCGCAAGAGTTATTTTCTCACAAAGAAAAGTTCCTCCCAGAATATTCTCGTGCTTGTACTTTGTTGCTATTTTCCAATGTAAGATTCAGTAGAAACAATATAGATGTGAATTTTACTTCATATTTATGTTCTGTAGTTTAGTATTATATTCGAACGGATGTCTTTTCTGAAGAATATGTACGGAAAAACCAATAGATTAGCCTATAAGGGCCCAAATATTCCAAAAAGTTAAAAATTTGTTCATATTTTATTAATGTTTAGCGGTATAGAAATTTACACTCGGAGTCGACCTGGAGTCGGAGTCGGAGCCGGAGTCGTGAAAAAAATTGGTCTGGAGTCGGAGTCGACCCAAAAATACCTCGACTCCGAAACCCTGGTATAAACCACCACTCCGCAGATTAAGTACGCATGACTAATATCAGTTTCTAGAAAATGGGTTTTGGTTAAGTTGCATATTTTCTTTACCACTCAACTTAAAGACGTGTTATATATTTTAATTTTTTTTCAAATATTTTGTTGTATATCGTCTTCAAACTTTTCATTTTCTTATTTTTGAAGCAATGAAATATAAATAACTGCAAAAGAATATTTTATTTTACGCTCAAAAAATCATTTCAAATAAAATTCTCTAGGACGTACCATTTTGTTGTAAATGAATTAGCCATCACTGTATACGCTTTCAAGTGGCGGAAGAGCTCAGTACTTTCATAAAAGAAAATAAATTAATTGTTTCATTTTAATTCAATGCAACTCGTGGTGGAGGGGATAAAAAGTTCGGTCCGACCGGACTTGAAGCCGTTCTTTTGAGCCAAAACAATGTACTACAAATGAATCAACAAATAAATATGTATGTTCAAATTGTGAATATGTTTTTTCGTCGTTGTTTTCCTATTTATTGCTTCTTAACTTACATAGTTATTGGTAATACCAAAATCATATAACCGTTTATAATGTGCAATCAACTGCATGAGGACACTCACTTCCTTATTGCCAGTGATGCATTAACTGTGAAAATTGCATACATCATTATATAATATTTTCTTTTCCTTCGATTTCGATTTGAAAAATAAATTTGTGTATATTTACCGAAGTAATATGTTTACCTTGATCCTGATTTTTTACATATATTATACATCTTTTTCCTCCTCTTTCCAAGAATAACGAAATGAATTGAACAAAATAAATATTGCAAATTATGTTTAGAAAGTACGCACAGCACACTCATACATACATAGTTGGTCTTATATTCACAAGCTAACAAGAAGTTGTAACAGCAATTGAAGGACAAAAAAGGAAAAACAGCATTAGAATGTAAAATAAATCAAAGTAAAGGATATGTAAACGATTTGATTTGACTATTTGCGATACTGCTACTTACTGACAAGAAGAAAAAAACAACATTCATCCATTGCCATACAAGCATGACAGTACATCAAAATTCGTTTTATGCTTGAGCAAACCAATATTATTTCTGTAAAATTTCGAGGAGATGAAATTTTACAGTTTAGGTGAATTAACAAGCAAAGTTCGGATGTTTAAATACAAAAAAAAAACAATTTAAAAAGCATTAAGTTCAGCAGGGCTGCAGTTTTTATACTCTCTTCCATGAAATATTTTGAAGTAATATCCTGTTTATATTATATTTGCCGTGTTAACCTTCTTTTATAGAATTTTTTGGCGTATATACGTAATGGAATTAATATTTGAAACCCAGTGGGTTTATTAATGCTGATTATATATAAATCTACTATTATATGGAATAATAAGTTATCTCTCTGTTACGAGAGTAACAATGTCCACAATTAAGGAGGAGAAGTTTTTTGATTTCTGGGAACCCCAAATACCTCATTTTAGCTTATTCCTTCAGCTAAAAACTTGAGATTCTGAATCTGAAATCAGACGGTGCCGTTATTTTTTGATGTAGAAGCTTTTAGCTACCAGAAATACCATATGACATAAAATTTAGATTTGCTTTGCAAACACTTTCGTCGGGGTTGTGTGAGGTTGCTTAAGAAAAACTTCTCATTGAAGTTTTTTCTTGGTTCACCTTTATACTTCGAGCTGACGATTGATGTTTGGGTATAAAAAGTTGGTTTTTGAAAAAGTTATTGAAAAAATAACTTCGGTGGAGAATATTCACAATTAAAAAACAAGGGAACTGATTGGATCCAGTGGCTTGGATCGAAATTAGTCTTCCCTGCCTTACCCCTTGGCGAACAATTCCAAACCTTCTCCACTAATAAGTTAGTTGTTCTAAATATTAAAACAACAACAATGGGATTAAGGCAGACTATTTCGAAAAATCAAAGTTATCTAAATATAAATGAACTTAGAGATGAGTGACTTATACCCTAGACATTAACGCTGCCAATTTGCATTAACTGCCTTAATTCAAATTAATTCGTGCATTATCCACATTCTTAATGCACAAAATCAAAGGAAATTTAAACTGAATTTAGGTATTTCAATATGGCAATGCTGTAAAAAAGAGCCCATATTCATGTAGGAGAGAGAGCATATTCATGCCATTGTCTTTTGTCAAATTTCCATGTTTAAGAAAATAAAAAATTAAAACAAATCAGCAGTTTTCGCGTTTCTTTCAAATAAGTAGTGGTCTTTTTCGAATATAATAGCAGCTAATCGTTTTTTAAGCCTTCTAACAAATCTCTTTTTAAAATTTTTATTTTCACAACAATTTTTATTACCCACCATACCAATTCTATGAAAAATGATATATTCTACAAATGTTTTTGAAAATTTTGCAATATTTTTATAATATTAAAAAGTCTCAAAAATATCGCGAATAAATTAAATTTATTTTTGCACTATCGTGGTGAAATATTCAATGGTAGAAAGTATATTTGTTTCGCATATTTTGGCGAACTTTTGTAAAACTTTATGAAATGGTCTGCTGGGTACAAACAAACAACACAAGCAGCTGTTTCATAAATGCAGAAACTATCGTCTGTCAGGGTAAAAAGTTAATTCAAATTAAGGAATTTTTAATGCAAATTAACTCTGCCGTCTGTCTAGGGTATTACTCAGTTACTGTGTGACTGAAAGATCATCGCCCAGACGAAACGACTGAAGCTAGAAGCTTGAATTTTTGAGTGTGGTGTGTATGGGTGAAATAAGGCCGGGTTTTTAGAAATTCGAACTAGAATGGTGCGAAACGTACTAAAAGGTACTTAATATGGTACCCTTAGAATTAAGCAAGTACTTATGTGTACGAAATGTGCTAAATTTGGTACAATTTGGTTTTGAATGGGTGCCACCGTGGTGCAATGGTATGCACGCCCGCCTTGCACGCAGAAGGTCGGGGGTTCGATTCCCCGGCCAGGCAACATCGAACATATTTCAACGGTGGCAAAATACCCCTCAGTAATGTTGGCGACATTTCCTGAGTATTTCAAGTGGTGTCTTAAGACACGCCGTTCGGACTCGGCGATAAACAGTAGGTCCCATATCATTGAGCTAAATATGAATCGGGGTGCACTCATTGATATGAGAGAAGTCTCCCTTGTCCCGTATGGGATGTTGTGGAACAATGTTTTTTTTGTTGTTTGGTTTTGAATGAACGGATAGAGCTGGAGTTCTGAAATTTGGAAATAAGACTACTGTTGGAGTATAAGTATAGTTTGGAAATTGGAGTATAGTTTCGGAAATTAGTACCTTTTGCGTACGAAAAGTACTAAATGGTACTAAATTTGGTACAAATTGGATTTGGGTGAACGGATAGAGCTGAAAACCTGAAATTTGGAATCAAGATTACTGTTGAAGTGTAGGATTAAGATATGGAGGTGGTTTTGCAAATCCGTACTTATGTGTACGAAAAGTACCAAATTTGGTACTATTTAAATTTTACAGAACGGATGGAGTTGGAATCCACACATCTGGAATTAAGATTACTGTTGGAGTGTAGGGTTGAGATATGGAGGTATTTTTGGAAATTCGTTTTTAAAAGGTACTAAATTTGGTACGATTTGGATTTGATTGAACCGATAGAGATAGAATTCGGAAATTTGGAAATAAGATTATTGTTGTAGTATAAGATTGACGTAGTTTTGGAAATTCGCACTAATTTCGTACGAAAAGAACTAAATGGTACTATGTTTGGGAATTAATGATTTTGGGAATTAATTCGAAATTAAGATTACTGATGGTATGGAGGATTGAGATATGGAGGTAGTTCTGGAAATTCGTACTTATGTGTACGAATAGTACTAAATTTGGCACAATTTGGATTTGGGTGAACGGATAGAGCTGGATTTCTGAAATTTGGAAATAGAATTACTGTTGGAGTGTTGGATTGAGACTGTTTTTTTTTTTAATTTCGTACTTATGTGCACGAAAAGTACTAAATTTGGTACAATTGGGATTTTGGTGAACGGATGGAGCTGGAATTTTGATATTTGGATTGAAGACAGCTTTTGCAGTGGAGGATTGAGACAGATTTACGAAATTTTACTAAAATTGGTACCATTTGGATATGGGTGAACAGATAGAGGTGAAATCCTGAAATTCGGGATTATGATTACCATTGGAGTGTAAAATTTAATTATTTTTGGAAATTCGTACCTATGTAATCGAAAAGTTCTAAATGGTACTAAAATTGATACAATTTGTTTTATTATTAATTTTTCAGGTTCACTGTTGGATATGGTCGCACAATAAGTGTACTAGAATTGAGAAATATTACTAAATATGTTGGTATTAAGTGGACCGAAAAATTAAATTTGTTATGAGGATCACTGTTTAGATTGGAAAAAAGGCGGATTTAATGAAATGTTTCTACATTTAATACCATTGTCAAGTAAAGGTAAATCTGTAAAATTTTCGTTAAGGTCCTGGAATTGTGCTGAATAGTCCCAGATAGCATTTAGAAGACTGTTTTTTCAAAAATCACATTGAGGAGTCTTTTTAGAGTCCTTTTGGTGATCAAAAATTGATTAAGTCGCTTGTGTGATCAGAAAGGGACTCGAAAGTGACTCCCTGTAATGATTAAAAAGAGTTCAATTTAAAATACAACAACAAATGTGTAGCAATCACAAATAAATCATTGAGGTGTTTAAAATGTGACAATTTTTTGTTATTTATTGTCACATTTTGATCATCTGGAAGATTGAAAAATGCTTAATCAAAAAAGGGTCATACAGGTGTTTGAAAAGTGATTATAATTATGTATACTCTGATCATATTTTGAACAGTTTTATTTTTATTTGGTTGTAAATAAAAAAATAAAATTCTCATATACACTTTCTACAAAATTTTGATATAAATGTAACGTAAAATATTAAAGGTACAGACAAACACAACACAACAGGTTTTGTCAAGTGAAATAAAGAAGCAGTATACTAACCACCAAGCAACATAAAGGATAATTAAAAGACATAACAAAGCAGAAAAGACTATAAAACAAAGGAAAGAAACAAAGAAAGAATAAAAAGAAAATTTTTTTAATTGATTTCGTCTAACAAAAAGACTCATAAATGACTCCCTAAAGACTCATAAATGATTATAAACATGACTCTAAAAAGACTCGAAAAAGGGTCCGAAATTAATCAACAAAACACCAATAAATGATTGAAATACGACTCGAAAAAGACTCATTTGGGATTTGTTTAGAAGAGTCGCCTGAGGTTATGTTTTCCTACCGACAAAAGAGTCATTTATGATCAGAAAATGAGCTCATATTCTAGCTTTTTAATCGTGCAGTCGGATCAAAAAAGACTCGAATTTGATTAAAATTTTCAAAAAATGCTGACTGGGAGTGTACCATTGGTTTTGTGTTAACGTAAAGTCAGTTTATAAATAATGCACTGAAATCAAAAAGTCAAACGTATGTTTTCAACATAATTGTTTTTATTTTATTCCGAACGATTTAGAAAGTTCGCTTGAAAGTAGACCTGTTAACTGTTTTTATATCACAAATACCGAACAGATACAGCTACTTAGGATGGAAAATGTGGATAAAATCTTCAAAATACCCGTACAGTTGTAATACAACTTGGGCTGCAAACGGTGCGCCTTAACTAAATTTAAATGAAAGTTGCTTTTTGCGGATTCTGAAACTGCAATATTCATATATGAGAAAAATAAAAAAAAAATGTAAGGCTATTAAATTAAAATTGACTGAGTTGTAGCAAAATGGGAGAATGATATATGTGGACTATATCATAATCTGAACTGATCAACGGCCTAGAAAGCATCGCATATTAAATTTGAAGATTATTCAATTGAAATTGACCGATTTTTTGCAAAATCGGAAAAGATATATATGGGGGCTATACCCAAATTTGAATCGATTTTTGTCAAAATCAGTAAAACTGATTAGGGGCCTATGAAAATATAAGATATTTAATTTGAAGGTTATTCTTATAAAATTGACCGAGTAATAGCAATATCGGGGAAAAATATATATGGGGCTATAACCAAATCTGAACCTTCTAAGTACTTGTACAAAAATTCATCATCTTAGGTCAACTCTTAGGTCAACTCCTCCACTGTGCGACGCACAACAATTCGTCTTCTCTTGTTCGTTTTTCGAATTTTTCAAAAAATTGTAGTGTAGCCAAACAGGCGACCATTTGCTTCAAAGTGCTTCTTCCATGAACAACTTTTGTTGGATTTGGCCCGCTTTCGAAGACCCCCAAGGTCGATTGTAGTTTTGTTTCGGGCTCGCATAGATCCAAGATTCGTCGTCTTTGAGGATCTTACAAACGTCGTTTGAATCACCATAATCTTATTAATCACACCCATTTTTGCGGCAATATCACATGTTAGTTAGTGGAAAAAATGCCAAAGCATGCCTCTATCTGACGGTATATAAAATAACGATCTTGCATTATCCGTTCACGCAAGGCATAATTTTTTTTTTTTTTTTTTTTTGGCACAACGGTCGTTTTTTGGCGAGTGACAACCACGGTTGAATTCAATAACCCATTCGGTGATTCTATGCCATATGGCATAGCCAGTATTTGAAGCAGAGCTCCGATTTGCTCGTTTTTACTCGCGAGTGAAAAGTACTCGCGAGTAGGAGTACTCGAAGAGTGCGAGCGAAGAGTGGTAAGTTGAGGGTTGGAAGTTGAGGGGAGGGGGCAAGTTGAGGCGGGGAACTTTTTTTGTTGGATTTGTTTGGGGGAGGGGGGCGATTTTTGTGATATGCAACTTTCCCCCTCTCAACTTTCCCCCATCAACTTGCCCCACTCAACTGCCGCGCCCACAACTTGCCCCCCCTCAACTTCTCCACAACACTACAAAAAAAGTTTTTTTTTTTAAATATATTAATTATTTTTCACTCGATTTTACTCTTCGAGTAAACTCATACTCTATTTCGAGTATTTTCACTCCCATTTTTATTTTTAAACCACGAGTACTCGCGAGTGCTCCCAAATAAAACAAAAGAGTGTAGAGTATACTCCTTTTAAAACTCGTACTCTTCAAGCACTCTTACTCGCAAACACTTTTCACTCGCGAGTAAAAACGAGCAAGTCTGAAATATGCTTTGCGAGTGACGAGTAAAAATAGAGTATACTCGTTTTATTTTTTCTACTCGCGCGAGTACTCCCGCTCGAACTCACTCGGATTACACTCGCGAGTAGAATTCGAGCGAGTATTTCGGAGCTCTGATTTGAAGCCCGTTTTAAGGCAAAATACCTATGGGTACCCTTTTTTTTAATATTTTTTTTATTTTTCCCCGAACTGTTATCTAAAAATAAATCGACAAACAATTTTGATTGGTGGATCCTATTCATTGTTATGTCTCAAAGAGCGAGAGCTCCTCGTTCGGTTTAAAATTTGCATGAAAATACCATCTTATAATTTTATATATTTTATTAACAAAAATTGCCTTTTGTAATTAAATTAGTAGATAATCATTGCCCTAATAATTAAAACGAAAAAAAGATCCGAAATATGGTTCAATAGACCTACCATATTTTGTATATTTCATACTATGCCATATGGCATAGTTTTTTCCCAACGGAAATGTTTCACTTTGTTTGACTCCCAGATCTTCTATAACATAACTCCTTGATCTTCTATAAAAAGACCTCCAGATCTTGTATAAGTGTACCTCCAGGTCTTCTATAAAAATACCTTCAGATCTACCATAAAAAGACCCCCAGATCTACCAGAAGAAATCCTCTAGATCATGTTTAACAATTCCTGCAGATTTTCTAAAATAAGACTTCCAGATCTTCCATAAGATGGCCCCCAGGTCATCTACAAGATGACCTCCAGCCCTTCTATAGGAAGATCTTCAGATCAGCTATAACAAGACATTCAGATCTTCTATAAGAAGTCCAGTTTTTCTAAAAGAAGGCCTCAGATCTTCCATTGGAAGGCCTCAAATCTTCCATAAGAAGACCCTAGGTCTTATATAAGAAGACCCCAGCTCTTCTATAAGAGGCTGTCAATATTCTAAAAGAAGACCTTCAGATATTCTATAACAAGGACTTCTATGTGAAGACTTAAAAATCTTCTAAATGTAGACCTCCAGATTTTCTATAGAAAACCTTCATGTCTTCTATAAATAGACCTCCTGGTCTTCCATGAGAAGACCTTATGCTTTTCTATAAGAAGGTCTTCTGCTCTTCTATGAGATGAGCTCCAGCTTTTCTATAAAAAGATCCCCCAGCTCCTCTATGAGAAGGGCACTTGCCCTTCTATGAGAGGACCCTCTGCTCTTCTATGAGAAGATGTCCTGATCTTCTATAAGAAGACCTCTTCCTCTTCTATAAGGACTCCTGGTCTTCTAGAAGATAAAACTGAACTAAAAACTTGAATATTTTAGTTTTGCTTTTTTTTCCTTTAAATACATTCTATGACGTCCTGCTCTGCTATGAGAAGACCTCCTGCTCTTATATGAGAAGACATCCCGCCCTTTTATATGCAAACGTCCTACTCTTCTATGTGACGACCTCCTGTCCTTGTATGAGAAGACATCATTCTTTTCTATGGGAGGTCGTTTTGCTTTTCAAGGGGAAGACACCCTGCCCTTCTATGAGTGGACCTTATGCTCTTCTATGAGAAAACGCCCTGCTCTTGTATAAGAAGACCTCCTTCTCTTCTATAAGAATACCTACTGCCCTTCTATATGCAAACGTACTGATCCTCTATGAGAAGACGTCCTGCTCTTCTATGATAAGACCTCTTGCTCTTGTATAAAAAAACCTCCATCTTTTCTTTAAGAAGACCTTGCCATTCTATATGCAAAAGTCCTGCTCTTCTATGAGACGACCTCTTGCTCTTCTATGAGAAGACATCTTGCCCTTCTATGAGAAGATATCCTGCCCTTCTATGAGACGACGTTTTGCTCTTCAAGGATAAGACATCCTGACCTTCTATGAGAGGACCTTCTGCTCTTCTATGAGAAGACGTCCTGATCTTCTATAAGAAGACCTCTTCCTCTTCTATAAGGACTCCTGGTCTTCTAGAAAATAAAACTGAATAAAAACTTGAATATTTTAGTTTTGCTTTTTTTATTAAATACATTCTATGCCATATAGCACAGTGTCCAATTGCCACTTTTCCAAACAAAATGTTAAAAAAATAGTTTTGATTATTCTTATAGTATATATATAAAATTGGAAAAATATATTTTTCAGATCAAAAACAAAAAAAGCACTGAACGGGTTAAACCAGCTTTCATAGTACTATAGGATGTGTATTTATTGATATACAATTATTTAATTTGATCAAACTGTCCCGAGTACGTTTAGGATAAAAACTGTCAAACTTTCCAAAGTCAAATTGGCGCCTAGCAACACTCAAACCGGAAAGTTATCGTGCAGTCCTAGTATAGATACGTATTTAAAATTGATGTTAAGCTATATTGATGAACGTAGATGTGCATACATACATAAGTATACGAAAAAGTATTATTTCAGTTAACGGAACCCACCATAACTGTAGACTTGGATTAGCAAAAACTGTTTTCTTTGCTTTAAGAATGTCCAAGCACAAAATGTTTTCAGTTACATATAACTGGCAATTAGATTCGATTTTAACCCAGCAGTAGGGATCACCTTCGGAAATTTTCAATTCGTCGTGTAAATCATTGCAAGAATGTTTTCTTTGTTCAAATGGAATTCATTACTGGAGTTCAATACATTACTAGAGTTGTGAAAATTGTGTGTGCCATAAGAACTGAGAAGTCTCCATGCTAATTTTCGTGGAAATTACTTAAAACTATTGAAAGAAAAACGTCATGTCTTTTTTTTTTGAAAGTATTACTAGAGTAGAATAACATCCGTAATATGGAATTGCGACTTATTTATTATATTTCTTATGAAAAATTCGTCAATTTCTTTCCAGGTGGCTCGGTTTGTGGAGTGGAATGCTGTGACAATTAATGAAGTTGTAGTTCATGGCTGCAACATTGGTTAAACTGTTCCTCTAATCACAATTTCAAGTAGTGCAAATCACAAACAAACAAAATACACATACATATATACAAACAAATACACATATCAATTATCAAATGTTCTCTACTTCAAATTGTGTCAACATTTTCATATTGATAGTTTGTTATTATCTTACTTTCTTTAAAAGCTTAAAAATATATATTTCATGAATCATATTGTATAGATTCTCTACCTTCTTCTCGTTATCAACTACCATCTTCTACTATCACCCATATTGGCTTCACCCGTCATTACTTATTACAAATAATCCTTTCAATAGCATCCCGCTCCACTGCGCTACCAACCATCATCTCGTTAATAAGTTTTCAATTAGCAGCCGCGTCAACCAACGAAAGTGATTGAAAATGTAAGTTGAACTAATGAAATGTTACAGCTACTTCAACTAATACGGGTAATTAAATAAAATAACCATTAATTAGTTCAAATTCGTTTGTAAAATCAACGCGAAAAAAGTGCACCAGAGACGAACGACTACTGTGAAATGGGATAAACTACTTATTACGAAAAAGGGGATTAAAAGGGTATCACAAGTTAATGTAACTGTGTACGAAAATAACTTTTATAGTTGGGGGAAATGTGTGATTGGCAAAAATACAGATAGCAAATGGTTTTTGATTATATGGGGGAATAGAAAAGTAGTTTAAAGTACAAAATATAAATCTTTTAGATGGGCCTAGTATGCAGGGAAGTGTTTAAAAAAACACTAATAAAACAAGTAAAAAAGTATCAGTCGACTTTGCCGAGAGAGATATACCCTCAGCCTATGTCAATTTAAACTTTCATCTACGGACAGATCTAATGTATTTAGGGTCTTTTCAGAATATTGGGGGCCTTTTTGGACATTTGAGCTTGTCAACGAAAATGTGAATTAGTATTAAAATTCAAAAGTGTTGCGGAGGAGGTACCTTAAGAAACGGACCGACCATTGTGGAAGTGAATCTTATTTTGAGAGTCATATCTTTTCGCTTGATATCGCACCCACTACTCATTTCAATGGGTAATCGTATAACTTTTGGACCAATATGCCAGGAAACATGGACTTGCCTACGGAAAATATAATATCGCTTTAAACAGGAACACAACGAACAGCATCGGTATACATTTCCAAAGAATCTTCGAAAAGACCCTAAACTGCACTTAGACACTGGGGCCAAATTGCGTGATTCGATTCGATCGATTATTTGCTCGTGAAAAAGATTTCGACACTATAAAAAAGGTGCATGACGAGATTCGATCGAAATCGTTGATCGAATGTCTCAAGAGTCACCGATAACGATGAAAACCTATGTGTTCTTCAGGTAGATGTAATGTAGATGTAAAAATGTAAATATTTGTGGAACTTGCTGAACTTGTGCTATGAAAATAAGAAAATTATTAATACATTGTTGTAATATATTGCTAATACATACCTTAATAACTCTCTCTCTCAAAATAAATGAGAGGGACTTTGGTGCGTTTTTATACTCTCTGCCTTTAGGCTATACACTTTAATACGACCAAAAATGTGCCTCATCGAAATAACGGTTTTAGACCTCAAGTGTGTTTGGACGAAATTCGTTTCAGACAGATTGGAGTCGATTTAGCTATGTCCGTCTGTCTGTCTGGCTGGTGCGCATGATAACTCTCAAACTGATCAACTGATTCGAACAAAATTTTTGGGTATTGTAATATTTTGTCCAAACTCAGTTTAAGTTCGAAGATAGGCCATATCGGTCCACTCCTTCGGGTACCTACCAGGGTTTCGGAGTCGGAGTCTGGAGTCGGAGTCTAGCAAATTTTGCTGGAGTCGGAGTCGTGAAAAAAACTCGACTCCGACTCCGAAAGCATTTCCTATTTTTGAGATAATTAAAGAGGGTATATCACAAATGTTGTCAAATATTTCATATTCCATTTCAAAAAAAAAAAAAAAATGTTTTTTTTTCGCGCTACATCAAAGATTTTTGGTACATAGGTTAAGAAACAAATTCCCAGCACGAATCCGCTCGCGAGCCAGTTTTTTGTTGATGCGGACAAAAGTTATGGCGGTTTTATTTTCGTTTTAAAGAAAAAATTATTATAAAAACGCTAATTATTTTACCGCGAGCTTGAGTTAGTAGATTGCAAAATATTTGTTAAATGTTACTCAGTACTCGCGAAATGTATAATAAATTGATAAACTATTGAATGTAAGGCAACTTTTTTCAAAATAAAGTTCCATTTACCCGCTGTAAAATTACGAAAAAATTCGTATGGAAGCAAAACTTCACGGCGAATTAAATGAGACTAAAATCATACAGATTGGTATTATAGTTTCGACGTCACAGCCAAAATAATCACATATTTTGGATAAAAAAATTTTTTTTTTGTTTGAAGCAATATTTTTTCACGTTCATTATGTAGTATAAAATTTTGGAAAAATCTATAGGAATATTTCCTTCATTTTGCTTAAATCTCCCACTAAAATATACGGATTTTGCTTTATAGACATTCATATAAAAGCTTTCCTATTGAGGAAGATAATTGGGTTGCTGAGGATATATCTCAAGGCTTCTGAAATGGAAATAGAGGTCACATAACCCATTTTAATTTATATACATTTTAAAATACGTGTAAATCGCGCAATTTTCAAAATAATTTTGTCCGCATGTGATTTTCATGTACAGCAAGACCATATCTTTTAATTTGTATATATTTTTCGAAATTTAATTTGGAGGCTAAGATGTAGCATCGGCTGCATCTTAGCACTAAAAAACCTATCAATCAAGAACCGTGGATGTAGCATCCCACACTATTTTTGGGATAAAATGAAGTTAGCTCCTTTATCATTAAAGTTTTCAAATCTCTGTTTTCAAATGATGTACTAGTTGTTTCATTGCAGTGGAAACGAACCGCAGAAAACGCGATAAAATACGCGGTATTTTCAAAAACATTTTTAGGTGATTTTTCTACTTTGGAATCTCTCGTAACTCGCGTTTTAGTAGATGGATTTTCACGGGGAATGATTTATTGGATCCGGAACGTAAAATAACTAAAATGAGCAATCAAGTACGAGGAATTCGAATGACAATTGTAAAAATTAGGCCCGAAAAATATGACTTTTAGAATAATGTTCGCACAAAATTTCCGTATTTGGATGCAGATTTCTATGAAGCTGTGTAGACTACATTCACGACACATATATCAAATAACTCAGAATCGCGAGATCTACAATCCTATATACGATTTTTTGGAAAACCTGTTTGCGGAATGAAATTAGAAGAAAATGTCAAAAAACACTGTAAATCTGGCTTCAAAATGTCAGCATCATTTAATGGAAGAAGCAGATCAAATTTTGAAAAGTAATACATTAGTGAGATGATCCTTATTTAGTTTGCTTCTACTTTTACTTTGACATGAAAATCGGGAAAAGTTTGGTTTATTCACAAATCAAGAGAAAACAAAAAAAGACACGTTGGCTTCAACCCATCTTTGTCTATTTTTTAACATAAATATAGCCACAGCTTCCACGCAAATTAACTTTTGATGCCAATATTTTTTGCCACGTCCAAAACATCTCATTTTAGCCTAAAACATTTAAAACATTTAATTTGTATAATATACAATCACAAGTCGCGTGTTCTAAAAGGGTAAACCTTGGCTTCAACTATGTTAAATTTTCAAAAATATTGGTGATATACACTTTGATAAGTAAAGTAAAAAAAATCGATTTCAATGAAATAAAGTCATTACATACTAATAACTAAAAGTATTAATAATATATAAAATTAAAATAAAATAATAGATCTGTTCCTTTACGTGCAAGAATCTTCAAGTTTTACCACTTTTTACTCGAAAAGGGTTCCTTTACTTCAGACACCATACAATTCATATGGGTACAGTTTACAACTTCTACTACTTTTGCCGGTTTTACCATTTTCAAAAGTAAAGGAACAGACCAAATATTTTTGTTATGTATTCTTAGCTGGTATTATTATATAAAATTAATTTCTTTATGTTTATTTTCCTGACCATGTTCCTTAATATAAAAACGTACATAGAATACAATTTTTAACAATAAATACATCAACAATAAAAAAGCTAACTTCGTTTCTGTTTCCAATCCATTTAAAGGTTTAAGGCAGGGATGTAGTCAGAAATACATCTCGGCACCAAAATGGGGGTTAAAACTTGATGTTTTGTAAGTAAAATATACAA
This sequence comes from Musca autumnalis, assembly GCF_047663935.1. Lineage (NCBI taxonomy): Eukaryota > Metazoa > Arthropoda > Insecta > Diptera > Muscidae > Musca > Musca autumnalis. The sequence continues at coordinate 37,972,370 of NW_027412088.1, read as the reverse complement.
AAATTTTCAGAGAAATTACCATAGTAAAAACATTTACATATAAAAAGTCTTTAACAGATCGATAGGGATCCCATATTCAGCAATCCTTTTACTGCAATTTTTGTCATTATCGGAGTCGACTCCGGAGTCGGAGTCGTGAAAAAAAGTGGCCTGGAGTCGGAGTCGGCCAATTTTTACCTCGACTCCGAAGCCCTGGTACCTACCCCACAAAAGTTCAAAATTTGTCTGTAAAATGGTGTGAATGATAACTCTCGAAGGGAGCAATCGATTTCGTCCAAACTTTGCACATCGTATTACTCCTTCTAGATATATATCGGGTTCAAAAGTGGACTACACAAAATTCGGATAAAGTGAAGTCCATACTTCCTGTGATATTGGCCTTAATGTTCCAAGAAGCCCTGACGGCACCAACCAAAATGGCAAATCCGCAAGATAATCCCCGCAGGAATTTCTGATTGGTGCAGACTTTGCACAAAATATTTTTATATCCAGTCATGTACCAGGTTGAAATATGGGATACATCGGTCCACTCCTTCGGGTACCTCCCACTTAAAATTCGAAAAAAGTAAAGTTTAAGAGCTCCTCTCGCATCGTTTTGATTCTTTTTTCAGTAGGTTGTTCTAGCGCCCCCATTTTTAACGGTACAATCTTTTTCCGGAGTAAGTTAATACTTCCTGAGATAATGGTCCAAACAAAAGGGCTATTATGCAAGATAACTCTTAAATATTTCAAAAATTTCTTTCAAACTTAGTTTAACGTAATTTAATCTTTCGGGTCCTTTATGAATAAGTTTGGTTACTAAAAGATGTTTGGTATATGTCAATGATTTTGTCAGATTTTAAAGCAAACTCGTGATACAAAATCGATATATTTTATATTCGGCATAATTATTGTGTTTGGTTTGGTTCTTTTTTTTTGTCAGTGGCTGAGGGTATGTCTCCGTCACAACTGACTGATACTTTGCTACTTGTTAATGTTGGGGTTTAATATACCCCATCTCGTGGAATTTTTCAAAGTTCAAACCCCAACTCGTGCAATTTCACAAAGTTTAAACCCCAACTCGTGAAATTTTTTAAAGTTGGGGTTAATATACCCAATCTCGAGGAATTTTTCAAAGTTCAAATCCCAACTCGTGGAATTTTTTAAAGTTGGGGTTTAATATACCCAAACACGTGGAATTTCTCAAAGTTTAAACCCCAACTCGTGGAATATTTGAATGTTGGGGTTTAATATACCCCAACTCGTGGAATTTCTCAAACTTTAAACCCGAACTCGTGGAATTTTTTAAAGTTGAGGTTTAATATACTCCAACCCATGGAATTTTTATACCCTCCACCATATGGAGGGTATAATTAAATTTATCATTCCGCTTGTAACACATCAAAATATTCGTCGGAGACCCTATAAAGTACATATATTATTGATCAGCATAAAATTCTATGTCGATTTAACCATGTCCGTCTGTCCGTCCGTCCGTCTGTCTGTTCAATCCAGATACAGTTCGCAATTTTAAAGATAGAGAGTTAATATTTGGTTTTTATTACTTGCAGGATGGTTGGTATTGAAAATGGGATATATCGGTCCACGTTTTGATATAGCCCCCATTGAACGGTACCTCTCGATATTCGGTATTTTGGAGGTTTTAGCTTCATTATCCCACCAAAATGGCTGAAATTTAGTATTTAGTTATCTTTGGGGCATAGAACTTTCCACCTGAAATTTGTTGGTATAGGTCCACGCCTTCATATAGCCCCCATAGAACGGTGCCTCCCTATATTCGGTATTTTGAAGGTTTTAGTTTCATTTTCCCACCAAAATGGGTGAAATTTGTTAATTAGTCTTCGTTGATGATATAAAACGTTCCACCTGAAATTTGTTGGTATAGGTCCACGCCTTCATATAGCCTCATAGAACGGTACCTCACGATATTTGGTATTTTGAAGGTTTTAGCTTCACTACCCCATTAAAATGGTTGAAAATTGTTAATTAGTCTTCGTTGAGAATAAGAAACGTTCCACCTGAAATTTGTTGGTATAGGTCCACCTCCTGATATTCGTTATATTGAAGGTTTTAGCTTCATTATTCCACCAAAATGTTTGAAATTTGGTAATTAGGCGAAGCTAAATACTTTCGTAGATGAAACGAAACTAATTATTCCATTCTCTTTCAATTTAATGTTGGTGGAGGGTATAAAAAGTTCGGTCCGGCCGAACTAAGTTCGTTTTCTTACTTGTTCAAAGTTTAAACTCGTGGAATTTTTGAAATAAATTTTTGTATATGTGTAAATGCTACCCAAGCCTGTCTTATAGGCTCTTATATCTTTGGACTTCTCCTTCTCTCTCTCTCTCTCTCTCTCTCTAGATCATGAAGGTCTCTTCTGACGTGCCTGGGCGGAGGGGCCCTGTCCATTAAATCGTGACAGGGATGCTCACTGCGATAACACCCAAAAAGGTACTGCATCAACAACATCTTGTTGTGCTAACGTACCGGCAAGACCTTCGCCTCCTCATGAAGATGGTTCACTGGTGTCATGATGAGGCGAATTAAAGTGTGGTTGGTGGTCGGAATCAGTGCACCATCGGCCAGTGGTAGCCTCATTTCAGCCGTCCATGTGGTGAACAGTCTGGCAGTAGATTTAGCGGAGGATATTTTCATATTCCTCAGATGGAAGAACTGCACAAGGTCAGTTATGTAGACATTTAACCTATCACATATGCCATCAACGATAGAACCCGACACCAAGATCGAACATCGCTCATCGTAAATTGTGGTGTTACCTCCTCGGATGGAAGGGCTCGTCTTACACGGTTTACCACACTTCTCTTCGCCCTATAACTCGGGGTTTTCAACGAACTGCCGGTTAAAATTACAAGGGCATCTGTTTGGGTCAGTTATTGTCACGCCGTTGGAAGTAGTGATTTGACCGTTGCAAGCAATTTACTTAATCCTGCACCAATGTTGCATTGCTTCAGGTGGTCTAGCCACTTTGTCCGCTTATGTTCGCCTACTAGCCTGTTGATGTCAAGAGTAAGCTCTCTAACTCTCGGGTCTTCAGGGTTCGTACGACGAAGCTCATCACGTGCTTATTTCGAGTATTCGACCAGCAGGTATGTAGCGAGCGGCTGCAGCAGTGATGATGTCCCGCAAAGTTCTCTCAGCTACAGGAGGATCTGAGGGAGTGGGTAATTCTCTGAAGCGGTGATTGGTAAATTCTCTGAACCCTTGCCAATCAGCTTCCTCATGGTTCAGGAAAGTACCGCGTTCAGAGGTTATGTCGGGTGGTCTGTCTCTGGTCATTACCTAGGACGGGATGCCAAAGCTCGTGATGATCATTAAAGTCCCCTAGCAGCAGACGGTTATTGCCCTCTAATAGCGAACTAATATCGGGCATATAGCGCCGGGCACAGCTATTTATCGGCGGTATGTACACATTAAGCAGCTCTACCTCGGCAGTACCACACTTTTTTGCTACCCTCATCCATTCCATGTTTGGGTCACTAGAGACAAGCTCAGCCGAGATAGGTCTGTACAGGTGTATTACTAAGGCAAGTACTCCTTATCCGCTTCTTGTGTGATCCTTCCGCAAAACGTTGTAATCATCACAACGTAAACTACAGGTCGCCACCTGAGCTTTGTTTCCTGCATCTCGGCGACCATGATGTTTTTCCGAATCTTTTGTTGGGGGGGGGGGGGGGACGTACCGGCTGGAGTGGACCTATATTACCCATCTGCAAACTTGAACTAAGTTTCAACAAAATATTACAAAAGCCAAATTTTGGAACCGAATCGGTTGATCCGTTCGAGAGTTATCGTACAGACAAGCGGACGTACATTGCTAAATCAACTCCAAATTGTCTGAAACGGATTTCGTCCAAACATACTTGGGGTCTACTTACTTACTTAGTTGGCCCATTACAGAACATTTGTTCCATAGACCGAACTAAGAAAAGATCTCCATTCCTCTCTGTTTTTCGCTTTTTGGAATACCGCGCCTTATCATTTCTTCATCCACTTGTATGCTCCATCGAAGCTTAGGCCTGCCGATTCTGCGTGCACCGCCATGTGGCACGTATTCATACGCCTTTTTTAGCGGGTTCATCATCGCTAATTCTCATGATATGGCCTAGCCAACGCAATCGTTGCATCTCGATACGTTTAACTATATTCATGTCTTTGTATAGCTTATATAGCTCGTGGTTCATACGACGTCGATATTCACCGTCAACGCAAATCGGCCCGTAGATCTTTCGAAGAATTTTCCTCTCAAACACACCAAGCACTGCCTTATCTGCTTGCGCAAGTACCCATGCTTCTGAGCCATACATTAGCACGGGTAGTATCAGCGTTTTGTATAGTGTTATTTTTGTTTGACGAGATGTGGCTTTGTTTTTAAATTGCTTACTTAAACCATAGAAGCATCTGTTGGTCAATACAATTCTTCTTCTTATTTCACAACTGATGTTGTTTGTTGTGTTTATGGCAGTGCCGAGGTAGACGAAGTCTTTAACTACCTCAAAATTGTAGGTACCAACTTCCACAGTTGGTCCGAGCTCTATGGACGCTTTGCGCGTCGACACCATCAATTTGGTCTTTTCGCCGTTTACCGCTAGACCCACTTTCGCAGATTCTGCTTCGATCTTCCTAAAGGTATCAGTTACTTCCTTTACTGATCGTCCCATGATGTCTATGTCATCAGCATAGGCAAGTAACATGTGGCTATTGGTGTAAATTTTGCCATTTCTTTTGACATTTGCATCTCGTATTACCTTTTCCAGCAAAATGTTGAATAGGTCACACGAAAGACTGTCTCCTTGTCTGAAACCTCTTTTGGTACAAAATTCTTCGGAGAGGTTCTTTCCAATTTTAACTGAGGACCTAGTATCAGTTAAAGTCATCTTACAAAGCCGGATGAGCTTTGCGGGGATACCAAATTCAGACATTGCGTGGAATACCTTTGATCGGAGGGGACTGTCGAATGCTGCTTTATAATCGACAAATAGGTGAAATGTGTCGATCTGCATCTCTTGGGTCTTCTCTACGATTTGCCGCAGGGTAAATATCTGGTCAATGGTGGACTTGCCAGGTCTAAAGCCACATTGGTATGGTCCAATTATTTCGTTGACCATTGGCTTTAGTCGTTCGCACAATATCCCTGACACTATCTTATAGGCAATAGGGAGAAGACTTATGCCCCTATAGCTGGAGCATACAGTCTTATCTCCTTTCTTGTGGACGGGACATAGGATGCTCAGGTTCCAATCGTCGGGTACGCGTTCTTCCTGCCAGATGGTGCTAACTAGCTGATGCATACACCTTATCAGCGCGTCGCCTCCTGTTTTAAACAGCTCGGCTGGTAAGCCATCTGCTCCTGCTGCTTTATTATTCTTCAGCCGGTTGATTGCTGTTTTTACCTCATCTTGGCCGGGCGGTATACATTCTATACCATCTTCTGGGATTGGATCTGTGGTATCATCGTCTTCGCTACTATTGGATACCAGCAGATTGGAGAAATGTTCCTTCCATATCCTGAGAACGCTATCTGTATCTGTTACCAGATTACCTTGCTGGTCTCTACAGGAGGATGTGCCTGTACCAAAGCCATCTGTTTGATGCTTCACTCTTTGGTAGAATTTTCGGACTTCAATCTGGCTCCTGTACATCTCGATTTTTTCAAACTCCCGCTTTTCCATTTCTCTCTTTTTCTTGCGGAAAAGTCGTTTCTCTTCTCTCCTTTTCTCCCGATATCTCTCTCGTGCGCTACGCGTTGCTACTGATTGTAAAGTAGCTCCGTATGCCGCATTTTTCTCTTCGGTAGCAGCACGACACTCCTGATCATACCATGAATTCCTTTGTGGAGGCCTCTGGAATCCAAGTATGGATTTTGCGGCTGTTTGCATGGAGTGGGCAATATTTTGCCATTGTGTTGTTATGTTATCGGGACAAGGAGTGCTCGCGTTAAGCAATTGGGCTAGTTGAGTGGAATATGCTGTGGCTATCTGTTGTGTTTGCAGCCTATCGATGTCCAACTTCCGCGTTGTGTCTGTTCGTGCTTTATTTGCAACGTTTAGACGGGTACGTACCTTTGCTGCAACAAGGTAGTGGTCCGAATCAATGTTTGCACCTCGGAACGATCGTACATCCAAAACGCTGGATGAATGTCTTCCATCTATTACAACATGATCAATTTGATTACTTGTTCTTTGATCTGGAGACAGCCAGGTGCCGTTATGAATATCGAGATGATTAAATCTGGTACTGCTAACTACCATGTTTTTTGCAGCTGCAAAGTCTATCAGTCTCATACCATTGTCAGATGTTTCACTGTGGAGACTGAATTTCCCGACTGTTGGGCCAAAGATATTCTCCTTTCCAATTTTGGCATTAAAATCGCCTAGAATGATTTTAATGTCATGGGCAGGGCAACGGTCATATGTTTCTTCTAAGCGCTCGTAAAATATATCTTTGGTCTGTTCGTCCTTTTCTTCAGTGGGAGCATGAGCGCAAATAAAGCTGATGTTGAAGAATTTAGCTTTTATTCGGATTGCAGCAAGTCTTTCATTCACTGGGGTGAAGCTGGATACCAGATGTTTTAGTCTCCGACAAACTACGAATCCGCAACCAAACTCATGCTTTACGTCATGGCAGCTATAATACAGTGCGTCACCTGTAGGTGTTGTTGTGACGCCTTTCCCGTTCCATCGTATTTCCTGTATGGCAGTAATATCGGCCTTGTACTTTTCAAGTACATCTGCCAATGCGAAGACTGCACCTTCTCTATAAAGAGTGCGAACATTCCAGGTGCAGATTCGCAGATCATGGTCCTTAAAACGTTTGCGGGGTTCGTCAACTTTAGAGGGGTTTGTTTTTCTTTTCTTTTGTTTTTTCATAGTAGGATGTTTTTTCTAGGTGAACGCGCGGCACATATTAGCTCACTACCTTTAACGGGTGTTAAAGGCAGTTCCCCAGGTGACACCACGGGGAGGTCAGTGTCTACTTGAGATGAAAGAGGGACCAAGATAAATCCTGGGCTTTGCCATGTTAAAGCCGGTCAAGACCGTTGCTTGGTATCATTCATCCCCTACGTCACCCACGTTGGGGTCTAAAACCCATTATTTCGATGAGGCACATTTATAGCCCCCATACAAAGCTCCCTGATATAGCCCCCATACAAACCACCCGATTTTCAGTATTTTGAGGATTTTAGGTCGAACTGTCTGTCGGTTGAAATGTGAGAGCTAACAAAAATTCTACAACAAGAATTGTTAATTTAGGTCCACATTCAGCAGTACCTCCCGATTTTCGGTATTGTGAGGATTCGTACCGAACTAGCAGTTATTTGATATTTGAAGTTCCCATTGATCACAATTCACTACAAATATTCATGATATGATATTGGTATAGCTTCCATATAACGTTACGTATCGATTTTCGATATTTCGAGGATTTTACCTACAATTTATAACCGACATTGTCAACATATGTAGGTCCGTGTTTTGGTATAGCCCCCAAATAACGGTACCTCCTGATTATCTAGTTTTTAGGAATTTAGCTACAATTTTTAACCGAGTTAGATAAAATTTTTCCTAGATTTTTCGACAAAACTACCAGTAATTTGACATTTGAGATTCCCAGTGGTCACAACATTTCCCCATCAAAAACTGTTAACATAGATCCATGTTTTGTTTTAACCCTAATGGTGTTTTGAGGGTTTTAGTTACAATTTTTAGCTGAACTAGATGTAATTTGTCATTTGCGGTTCCCAGTTGTCAAAAAGCTCCTCCACTATTGGCTCCTCCAAAAATAGGCACCACATAAAAGTGCCGCTCGAATGAAGACATTTTAGGTACACTATCTGACATTTTTAGGTACCCACGTAAATTTGTGAACAGGAATGGAAACTAATTATTCCTTTTGAGTTTAGAATATTTTATGGTGGAGGGTATGAAAAGTTTGGCCCGGCCGAACTTAACGAACATTTGTCTATAGCGGCGTATCGGGCACTTGTTAGTATACAATATACATGTTCAAAAGTCCATTGGATGAAAACAAAGGATTGACCGTCTAGAATGTGTACAAGTGTATGGAAACATCTACATACATATTTCTTTGTACTATATGCAGGATTTTAAACAATAATAACATGATGCACTATGACAAAAATGACAGGAAAGAAAATACAAATAAAATAAAAGAAAATAAGCAGCAGAACAAATTTATGAATATTTTGTCGAAAGTAAACTTTTCAAAAGCTTCAAACATTTATTTATATGAATGTATGTATATAATACAAATGCATAACGAGTAGGCATATTTGCCTATGTATGTATGTGTGATTGTATGACACGGGAATAGGAAGTTATTCAGAAATTCAATTGCATATTATGAATACAAATGAATATTGTCATGTTGAAATGGGAAACAACCAAGAATCTATGGTAAAAACAAGTTTACACACATGCACACGAACTCACTTAACATGTACTTTCTACAATTGTCTTTATATGTAGCTATGTATGTGGTAAGTATTTAAAGATGTTTGTATGCATCATCATTGCCATTGTACAAAAAAACTTAAGATTAGTAGATTTGTAAAACTAAGATAGAGTATGGGTGTTGAAGAGGAAAAAAATTGAATAATATTTAATATGTGCATCTGAAGTATTTGTCTAAAGAAAATTATTCAATTTGGATATGGATAAGGCTATAACATTTTATGTATACAATGGAAATAATACGGAGCTACACCACCGGTGCTATGCAGGGAAGCTATACAGGGAAGGAAGTAAGTACCTTCGGTTTTTATCAGTCGCTTCATAAAATGTTTTTATAATGGTAAATCCAAAGAAAACGGGGTTTCGACTTTACAAGAGCATAACTTCGTTTTCTTCAGGGTATCGGGTAACAAGTGAATAAGCTATAATGGTTGAAGTGTGAAAACACATTAAAAAATGTTTTTTCTCTGTCTCTAAGGTACTTAAAATTTACCTTAGAATATAAGTATTTATTATTACGAACAAGTAAGAAAGTATCAGTCAGCTGTGCTGACGGAGATTACACTCAGCCACTGACAAAAAAAAAAAAAAAAAAAAAACCAAACACAATAAATATGCCGCATAAAAATTTCGAATCATTTTTAGTAACTAAACTTCTTCATAAAGGACTCGAAATATAAAATTACGTTAAACTAAGTTTGGAAGAAATTTAAGAAAAAGTTTAAGAGTTATCTTGCACAATAGCCATTTTAGTATGTGCCGGAAGGGCTTTGTAGCTTTTGGACCATTATCTTAGGAAGTTTGATTTACTGCGGAAAAATTGTAAAAAATTGTACAGTTGTAAATGAGGCCACTAGAAAAATCTACTGAAAAAAAGAATCAAACCGATGCAAGAGGAGCTCTTAAACTTCACTTTTTTCCTAATTTAGTGTGGTAGCCATCTGAAGGAGTGGACCGATATAGTCCATATTACAACCTGATACATGATTGGATTAAATAATACGATGTGCAAAGTCTGCACCAATAAGAAACTCCCTGCGAGAATTATCTTGCGGATTTTCCATTTTGGTTGTTGTCGTCAGGCCAATATCTCAAGAAGTATGGACTTTCGCAAGAAAAAAAAATTGTATCGTTGTAAATGAGACTGCTAGAACGACCTACTGAAAAAATAAAACGACGCGAGGGGAGTTATTAGACTTCAATTTTTTTCCGAATTTAGTGTGGTAGGTATCCGAAGCAGTGAACCGATATAGTCCATATTCAAACCCGATATATATTTAGAATGATTAATACAATGTGCAAAGTTTGGACCAAATCAACTGCTCCTTTCGAGAGTTATCGTTCACACCATTTTACAGAAAATTTGTGAATTTTTGTGGGGAAAGTACCCGGAGGAGTGGACCGATATGGCCCATCTTCGAACTTAAATTAAGTTTGGACAAAATATTGCGATACCCAACATTTGGTTCGAAATGGTTGACAGACAGACAGAAAGACGGACGGACATGGCTAAATTGTCTTCAGATTGTCTGAAACGAATTTCGTCCAAACATACTTGGGGTCTAAAACCGGTATTTCGATAAGGTACACTTTTGGTCGTATATGGTAAAAACCAAAAATGTTTTACAATCGATGAATCCGAGTTTCAACCATTCAGAATTCGCGAACTGTTAACATATTCTATATAGTATGACTGGCACGTAAGGCACGTTTTTGGTCGTATAAAAGTGTATATACCCTCTCCAGCCTAAAGGCTGAGGGTATAAAAAGGGAGTTAAGTAAGCTCTCAAAAAGGGGGAAACAATAAAATCATTGCACTTTTTTGTTTTTTTATTTTTTGAATTTTCATATGTTTTGACGTTTTTATCATTTGACGTTTTCTGACCAAATTAGCCAAAATTTGGCAATTAGATTTCGTAGTGATTAAAAGTCGTTTATTTAATAATTCTTTATTTTAATTTTAATAAAAACTGACAATGTCTTATAAGGCTTGGTGGCGTATGAAAGGTAGAACATTATAAATACGCCACAATGTTCCAATTTTTAGAGTGACAAAGGGAGTCTTTGCGATGTCTTGTTTTTTGTTTTTTCATAGTGGTCCATATTCTTGAATAACCCCATATAATGGGACATTTTGATATTTAGACGTTTTTTGCTACATTTTTGACCAAATTAGATATAATTTGGCACTTAGTGTTCCTTGTGGTAAGAAAAACTGTACAACCCCGATTCAATCGTACTGATGAAAAAACATCTTCGCCAAAAGTTGTGGACATGGTAATAGCCCCCAAAAAAATTTTCAACTAAAATCTGCGGAAATACGAGGTCCAATCATCTATCTAAGAACGGCGTATGTTCGTCTGCATTGAAGGGAATAAAAACAATTAATTTCCTTTGGTTCATGAAAGTACTAAGCTCTTCCTCCCATTGTGCGAATAGTATAACACGTTAAATTTCTAAAATTGTCTTTTCCATTTTAAAAAAATCAAAAAAAAATATTGGTACTACATCAATGATTTTTGGTAAATAGGTTAAGAAAAACATGGTTATTCCAAATCTGTTTTTGTAACTAACTTTGACTGTTTCGAGAAAAATATATAGGGTAAGTGCTCCTATTGTCGGCCGGTTCCAATAGTCGGCCATATTTTTATATAAACGTAAATAAATAGGAATACCGTTATTTTTACACTCAAACAAAATCACTTTTACATAAAACATATTCCCTTCTCCCTTCACGTAAATTTCCAAGGTCGTAAGAACAGTATTGCCGAAGTTATGTCCGATTCTGTAAGCACTGTTTTTCCAACGCGTGTAAAAGGTCATTTTTTAAGAAATTTGCTAGTTTGTAAGCAAATGGAGAATAGGCAATCGTATTGGTATTACTAAAACAAATAATCTGAAAATAATAAATGCATTAAAAAAAGTTAATTTAACATATTTTAAGGTATGCCGACAATAGGAACATCAAATTCACTGTTGTTCCAATAGTCGGCATACCTATGCCATCAAAAAATATTGGTTGCTTGATACGATTCAAGCACTTATACAAGATGACTATCGTCCTACGTAGTGGCTTTTGTTTAGACAACCAGGACTAACGCAAAGGGAAGCCGAAGTCATACGCGAAGGGTGGGCTGTAGTAACGGTCCAAGTAACTATTTTCGTTTTTGACTAATAATAATTTTAGTTGGAAAGTCAAATTTCAGCAACTTAAAGCGTGTTTTTCTCCCAACTAAGTTTTGTGAGATGTGTCACTCTTTGAGCAAATGAGCAATATGTTTAAAATAAAGCAATATTCAACGGCCGATTTTGCTATTAGTTTATGGCCATACTTCCCATATGACAATGGAGTTAAGCTAATTCTGAAAATATGTAAATTTATTAGCAGAATTCTTTTAAAGTTAAATCATTACTTTTTCTGCAACGGTAAATGGTGTGGCCGACTATTGGAGCATTGGTGCACAGGGTGTTTTTCCTAATTACGTAAATTAACAATACTTCCTAAATACTTGATATAAAAAGTTTACAAAATTTGAAACACAACCCCCTAGTGAAGTGTAAAATTAATTTTTTACCGGAAAATATTAAATCCATAAACTGTGACATCAGTTTAAAAATGAAAAAAAGTTAAGAGGCAGACTACTGGTGCATTTACCCTAGGTGTTGTATTTTTCATAATTAGAAACATTTCTAAAACAAGTGAACCAAGGCTATAGTCGGGTCGGAGCCGACTATGTGATACCCTACACCACTACCCCTGTGCATAAGCTATTGACTGGTAAAAATCTCAATAATAAAATTGGGACAGCTGAGCGCCTTTGCTCTGAATGTATTCATTAAATCAATTTTGTTGAAACGCATTTAAGTGCATCATCAGTACATCTGAAATAAAAATGGAAAAGTGGGATGTACGCCAACCATCAATAGGTTTCTTTCTTTGTGAGACCCCTATCAACCCCCAAAATTTCGTGAGGATCTAATCAAAAGTCTGACCTGTAGTGTGATTGCACAATAAATGGAAAAGGGATGCATTACCGACTATTGCGATATCTCTGTTGTTTGATCACCTATGACAACCTACTTCACATCGTTGTAAAGGTGATATTTTATACTTTCCTTGCCAGGTTTTGCTTTCGATATACCTCTAACAGAGGAGTGATATTCGCTTTGAAATAAAAGGTTGACTTTCTCTCCAAATAAGTTTTTTGCCCATTCCGACCCTGAATATTATCCGACCATCACCAAAATACGACCATTATTTCGATGATGGTAAAATAATTATAAAAAGTTTAAATGGATTCGCGACAATGGAATTTCTTACACAATTTTACGTATTTACAAACATATTTTTTTAAATAATGAAGCTTGTACTTACAAAAAAAATATAAAATTACAGCAGCATACATACACTGTGAGAAATAAAATGATGCCTAAGTCGTGAAGGCTGGAGCTATAATATTCATGCTATTTGCAACAATACCAAGAAAAAATGAAGAAAAAATACAAATCATATTATTCTAATTTTATTTTATTTTTTTATGACTTTAAAGGAAAAAAATGTTTGAGTTTGTCATCTTTTTCGTCAAAATTGCGCTCAATAGTGAAGATATCCGTTGCAACCAAATGTTGGCTTACAATTTTCCAATAAGCGGACAGTTTTAGATCATTATATTAAATCTGAAGGATTTCTAATTGGGACATAAAATTAAAATAAAGTTATGTTGAATATTACTACACTTGAAACTCATATAAACCGCTTAATAGTGGAAATGACATGGCGCGCATCCGATTATTCAACACATCGAATCAATAACTTTTATTTAATGTACGTTTTATGAAATTCCATCAGTTGCATATTAGGATGCAAAAAAAAAACAGTAAAATGTCCATAATTGCCACAAAGTACATTTACATTTTATGCGCATTAATACGATATTTGCAGATTTTCGAAATTTGAGGGGTATCATATCCGCCGATCTAGTGGACGGATTTAGACGCGTCATGGCTTATTAGATTCAGAACGCAAAAAAAACAACTTCCGCTCAAATTATTATTTTAAAAAATCCCTCGGTGAATCGGGCTGAAACAGTTTATTTCACAGAAATGCGTTCAAAAATCATGGTTTAATACAAATGTTCGCTAGTTACAATATCCCATACCTTAGTTTAAGTATAAGTAAAGTGTCTACAAAAAGGTTGATATCCCAACTGGGCGTCATCGTAGTTCATTTTAAGACTTCGATCAATATTTACAATTTTCGGAATTGAGCTTTTGTACTGCTGGAAACACACAATATTAAATTACAGCAATCTCGGTTTGAAAATTTGAAAAAAAATCCTCGAAATATATCAAAATGGGCAATACCGGGTAGACTTATACCTAGAGATAATGAACAGTTTGTTTGCGAGTAAAATTTAATCTTCTATCTTCTTGGAACCCAAAAATCCAATTAACGACCAATTCGGTAGAAAAATGGGACTAAAATTTTCAAAGACCATAAAGGGTGGCAACTCTTATATGGGGCTTTACAAAAACGAGAACCTATAATGTCTGATTTTTTTCCAAGGCACTCTTTGTACCTGTATAAATAAATGTCTTGTACTTTGAGCGAAAACTAAATACCAAATTTCCGTTATTTCGTTTGAATAATTTGGCTTAAACATTCGAAGCACCGAACATCGCACAGTGGTCGAAACCACTGATCTAGCGGCGCGAAATTAATAACTTGGAAACGAATGAAGATATCTTTCTGAAATTTTGCACAAACTCAATCTGTGTCTGTGGGTAATTATGGACTAAATATGAACAACATAGGCAAATATTTTCGTATAGCCCCCATATAACGGTACCTCCTGATATTCGATATTTTGAGGATTTAAGCCACCTTTTCCTTCCAAATTAGTTGTATTTTGGTACTTAGGGTTCCTAGTGATCACTAAACCTTTCCACCAAAAATTGTGGACATAGGTCCACGTTTGGGTATAGGCCCCTTTTAAGGTACCTCCCGACTTTCAGTATTTTGGGGATTTAAAGCTACATTTTCCGACCAAATTAGGTGTAATTTGGTATTTGGGGTTCCCAGTGGACACAAAAATTCTCCACCAAATATTGCGAACATAGGTCTACATTTTGATATAGCCCCCATATAACCGTACCGACAGATTTTGGGTATTTTGAGGATTTAAGCTATTTTTCAAGACCATTTATCAGCAAGATTTGCAACTATTTGCAGCTAAATTTTGGTTATTCGGAATCTAGGGTGTCCAATTTAATTATTAAAAAAATAACTGGACCGAACCTCGGTGGACCTTTGTAGTTACGCTCCATCCAACAAAAGTATATTGCACTAAAAACATACAAAAAATAATAATTTTGTAAAATTTATTGCTTTATAACTATGTAACTTCAGGCCCCAAACATTTTATTTTAATTTAACTTAAACCCTCCCCTATCAATAAAAAATAAACTGTGTTTAGTTTTATTACGAATTTATTTAACAATTAAACAAATATGAGATCAGGTTTTTAGCAACAATCTTATTAAAATCTGATCCGTCAAAATTTCTTGCACTTGACACTAAATAACTGAGTGAATATTTACAACAACAAAAAAGTAAAAACAAAATCTTAGTCAGCAGAGTGTCTGTAATCGATATAATGGAAAACATTTCGCAATTTTATACTTTGATTTTTTGACTTTCGCGCCGCTAGATCAATGATTTCGTCCTCTGTGCATCGGATGGAACCGTTCTATGGGGGCTATATGAAGACGTGGGCCTATACCGACACATTTTAGGTGGAAAGTTTAATGCCTCCAACCAAGACTTAATACCAAATTTAAAGCATTCGGAAAAATACCGACAAATTTCATTTTGAAATTTGTATACCTCCATCGAAGACTTAGTAGTTAAATACATACCGAAAATCAGGAGGGACCATTCTATAGGGCTATATAAAGATAAGGACCTATATCAACAAATTTCAGACAAAAAGTGTTATACGAAATACCATATTTCAGGCATTTCGGTGGGATATTGAAGCCATAACCTTCAAAATACCGAATGTCGGGAGATACTGTTCTATGGTGCTATATGTTAACGTACGGAAATTTCTATCACTATTAGGATGTTTGGTAATGAAAATGGCTATATCGTTCCTCGTTTCGATATAGCCCCCATAGAACGGTACCCCCCGATGTTCGGTATTTTTAAGGTTTTAGTCTCATTATAACGTCAAAATGGCTGAAATGTGGTATTTATTCTTTGTTTGGGGAACAAATGTCCACCTGAAATTTGTTGGTATATGTCCACGACTTCATATAGCCCCAATAGAACAGTACCTCCCGATGTTCGGTGTTTTGAAGGTTGTGGCCTGCATGTCCCACCGAAATGGTTTAAATATTCTATTTGGTATTGGTTGGCGGTATAAAACTTTCCACCTGAAAATTGTCGGTATAGGTACACGCCTACATTTAGCCCCCTTAGAAGGGTACCTACCGATTTTCGGTTTTTGATGGTTGTGGCCTCAATTTCCCACTTAATTGAGTGACATTTGGTATTCGTTGATGGTATAAAACTTTCCACCTGAAATTTTTGGTACAGGTCCACGTCTTCATATAGCCCCCATATAACATATAGCTCCTCAATATCCCGCATTAGGTATTTAGATTATTTGGAGGTTTAAGCCTTTCCACCTAAAATTTGTTGGTAAACGTCCACGTCTTCATCAAGCTCCCATAGAATGGTATATGCCAATTCTCGGTATTTTAAAGATTCTGGCCTCAATATTCAACCGAAATGGCTGAAATTAGGTATTTAGTCTTGGTTGGGGTTATAAAACGTTTCTCTGAAAATTTGATGGTATAGGTCCATGTATGCATATGACCCCCATATCCCAATTTTCGATATTTTCGAATTTCTATCTGCAGTTACGAAACTTCTCCATCGACACTTGTCAACATAGCTCCATGTTGTGTTACAGCCCATATATATAAGGGTTCTTCCGATTTTCGGTATTTTAAGAATATTAGCTAGATTTTCACCTAAATAACTGTAGTTTGATATTTGAGGTCGCCAGTGGTCGCAAAAGTTCTACATCAAAAATTGTCATAGGTTCTAGTTTTGGTATAGCCCGCATATATCCATACCTACGGATTGTAATTGTTTTTGGGTTATTGAGCTATATTTTTTGACCGAACTATAGATAATTTGACAATTGAGATTCCCAATGGCCATAAAAATTCTCCAAAAATTGTCAACATAGGTTCACACTGATATAGCCCCCATTTAAAGACATTTTAAGTTTCTCATATATCGCCTTGGGGTTGAAAAACATCTTCACCTAGATTATAGGAAATGAAACTAATTTTTCATTTTAGTTCAGAATATTTTATGGGTTTTTACATACTGTACTGAATGTTTGGAATCAAATTATCAAAAATAAACTCCATCTAAATTGAGATTTTCTACTTCAACATATTTTAATCTATTTACAAAATAAAATTCACTTGTAAATATTGATTATTTCATTTTATTTATGATATTTCCGGTATTGACATTAATGCATACAAGGGAATTAACAAAACAAAATTAACCAAGTTTTAGAATATCAATTATACCGGAAGAATGTAATGTGGTATATGTACCTCAGAACAGAATTCACATAAACTTAATTACAAGTTTTCCATTACAAGTTATTTAATTCTATTGACTAAACATTCAATGCAACTTTCAAAACCTATAAAGAAACATTATTAACGAAAAGAGAATTTGCATTTCCTTTTTATGTCCTCAACATTGCATT